>NC_081314.1:140230438-142630438 GCF_026419965.1 Kogia breviceps
GATGACTTTGGGAAACTTCTACTGTTTTGACGTTGGTATGTGCAGCTGGATCCAAAGGGATCCCAGTTCTCTATAGTTTCAACTGCAGTCTACACTTGGTTTTGATTAATTTATTAACCCAAGAAATCCCTTGGGCAGGGGGGAATATAGCGGGGAAGCACCTTGAATTTTCTGTTTGAACATTTCAGCCTTGCTCTTCATAAAAACTACTGAGCCTTTCAATTGCCTATCTTTTCTTGCCAGCAGAGTAAAATATGTTTTTAAGTGTTTGGAAACAATGGAGAGTAAATGTTTTAAGTGTATTTCACGTGCATACACATGCACACACGTGCACACACATGCACACACGTGCACACGGTGTACGTACACTTGCTCATTTTTGTTCCCTGCCACCGCCTGTGTCTAGAGGCTGAGAATTAGTGTTACCCTCTGACCTCGTCGCTCATTGGTGGTGAAACCCACTTTTAAGCAAGACATACCGCTGGGGAAGTTGTGTGTTTCCCCTCCCTCTTTGAGCCCCTCCATCCCTGCCTCCGCATCTTTGGTCTAAGTGTTAGAGTGCCAGTTTCATGAGCTGCTGAAACCTTTCCAGTCCATATGCCGCCCACATAACTTTTTCAGGATGGCTGTTGCCAACGTTTAATCATGGAAGTGAAGTGGGGCGACCCTTCACCGACAAAGACCTCATCTCGAGCATCAGACCAGAGCCACCTTTCCGTCCAGGCCTACCTATCCATCCTCACAGTGCCCAAGTGCTTGATTTAAACTGCTATTTCGCGGAACTGCCAAGAACGCAACCAGGCAGAGAAAGAACTGTTCGCTCCAACCATCAGAGGGCCAAATTATTATATCTCTAAGAACGATCACCTGACTCAGGAATCCATAATTTTCAGCTTACGGGAAATCTTAAATAATTTGGATTTCTGGCAGTGGGGTAGTCAATATTAACTTAGAGGGTAATTATATAGCATTGTATGTAAAGGCTGCATTATTATTGCTACATAAGTGCATTCTTTATTTCGAAAAATGTTAACCATGTGTGTACCAATTTAGTTCCCAATAAATTTCCTTCCACATGAAAGATGAGAACTTATAATGGCCACATGATATAACAGATCCTTTTAAGAAGTGGGGAAATTGAGTAAGTTGAACATTTCCTGCAAATGTGCTTGATTTTGTTTTCCAAGCTTTATTCACTGACCAGGTGATACAAACTATGTATCAGCGGCTTAGGCACTAATGGTATTTTTTTTTTTTAACATCTTTATTAGAGTATAACTGTTTTACAATGGTGTGTTAGTTTCTGCTTTACAACAAAGTGAATCAGTTATACATATACATATGTTCCCATATCTCTTCCCTCTTGCGTCTCCCTCCCTCCCACCCTCCCTATCCCACCACTCTAGGTGGTCACAGACCACAGAGATAACTCCCTGTGCTATGCGGCAGCTTCCCACTAGCTATCTAATTTACATTTGGTAGTGTGTATATGTCCCTGCCACTCTCTCACATCGTCACCGCTTACCCTTCCCCCTCCCCATATCCTCAAGTCCATGCTCTAGTAGGTCTGTGTTTTATTCCCGTCATGGTATTTTGATTATTAAGTTAAAAAATTGGTCAGAAGGCAGGCATTTCCTATTTATTTATTTTCTTTTTCAGTGTCTCCCCAATTCTTAAAAATAAATAAAATTTCATTTTTATTACTAATGATGTTGCAGAACTGATGCTTAAAAACTTTTAAAGAACATAATCATATTTGGAAACAAAATGGATTCTCGTAGAAAAACTTTAAACAGAGTATGATACCATCTCCTCTCCATTCAGCAGACAGATCATGTGTTGCCTTCTGGGTAAAAATCTAACTTGCACAGTTGAACTTGAATGAAATGAAGTTCCACGGTGTATAAATAGTAAGGGGTGGTCAGCTTTGATGACACGGGTAGAGGGTTTCAGGCAGGGATTCTGAAAGCTCTTTATTACCAATTGAGCTGCTCTGCAGAGTAGATCTCCATCTGGAGGCCGACACAAGTTGAGAAGCAGAATGGAACACAGAGGTCACCATGGCAAACCAGGGCCACGGCATTGCGCGACTCCAGCCACCTGCCGGTCTCTGCCATCAGAGTCCACATGAACGGTGCCCCTGGAGTGGTGTAGTACACATCCTGTGCAGCTGGCTGGTCACTTCTGGGCCGGCTGACTCTTTTTTTTTTTTTTTTTTTTTTGCATTACTTGGGCCTCTCACTGTCGTGGCCTCTCCCGCTGCGGAGCACAGGCTCCGGACGCGCAGGCGCAGCGGCCACGGCTCACGGGCCCAGCCGCTCCGCGGCACGTGGGATCTTCCCGGACCGGGGCACGAACCCGTGTCCCCTGCATCGGCAGGCGGACTCTCAACCACTGCGCCACCAGGGAAGCCCCAGCTGACTCTTTATAAGTTGCATACACAGTGAGACAGATTTCAACTCAATGATCAGGAAAACGTTTTTGAAAGAATAAGTTAACAAAGATGAAACTGTTTGACTCAGGAGGCGAGGAGGGCTTGTTATAAGACATGTTCAAGCACAGCCTGTTTTACCACCTGCTATGGATTTTCAGAGGAGGTTTGAAACTCAGGTGACAGTAAGGGCTTGCCTCCATGGGTGTTAAGTTGTTTTTCCAACCCCGAGGGTCAGGAACCCATCGGTCAAACACAAGTCTTCAGTACCAAAGTAACGAACGAGACCTTGAACAGTAATGGAAATCAAAACAGCTATTTGAGAGGGCTGTAACTTAAATACAGGGGGAGCAAGGTTCATGACTCCTCTCTCAGCTGCTACAAAAATAAATCCTTGTCACGGACGGAATTTTCCTGTTTCTTCCCCCTGTACTTGCATCATACCGAACTTCCTCTTCACACTAATATTTCAGAAAGTACTGGCGACCAAGCCATATCTGCCCTCCTAGGAGTGGTTCGAGAGGTCCCAGCCAAGACCTAACAGGAAGTAGGAATGGTCTGTGAGGGGTGTGTGTGTGTGTATTTGCGTGTATGTGTGTGTATGTATATGTATATGCATATGGGTGGGTGTCCAAAAATGGGTGTACTTTCTTAAACCTGTTTTGCAAAGTCAAAAAGTACTCCTAACCGCCACACACATTGTTGTCTCTGTGGAGAGTCTGCAAGCCTCACAGAGGAACAAATGCAGGTCCAGGCAGTGAAGGAGGGGCATTTGTAAAGGCTGGAGTCTGATACTCCCCCATCTACCTTCTCCCTTTTTCCAGAAGTGAAGATCTGGAAGTACGTGATCCCAGAGTAGTATTTCATTAGATACGGGACCCAAGGATTCTTTCATCTCAGCCAGGGAATTCAAAAGGCAGTGTAGCAATTTAGAGAGATCATAGTTTTGAGACATCATTTATCCTGAGTTCAAATCCAGACTCTGCCACCTTGTAGCTGTAGAACGCTGTCAAGCCCAACCAGTGTTCCTTTGCATCTTCTAACACTAAACTCAAAAGCCGAATGAAGTGGCATTCCTAAGCTTTCCATGTCACAAGATTTCCTATAATATTTTTTTGAGTACCAGTGAGCTCCATTTTCCAAAAGAACAAAGGATGCTGGGGTCTGCAGAATGTGGCGTCCAGCAGTCCTGCCTGGGAGGCACTGGTGTGCTGCCCACGATGGGGCTGCCAGGCGAATTCTTCCTCCTTCCAGGAAACACGGCTTTGGGGAAGGATGTTCTTCATCTAGAGACTGGAGATAGTACCTGCCACTGCATAGCATTGTTGTGAGAATTAGTGACTTAAGCTGTGATCAGTGTCTGGCACCCTGGCGGCACACTGACACAGGTGGCTCTATTTCAGATTGTTGCCCAAACCCTCCCTCTGGAAGTCAGAGCAAACGTGGACAGACAGGCGTGCACACGAGAAGGGGTCTACGCCCTCTTGACAAACTTAGTTACCTATCATTGGCTACTCCCAGACTGGCAGACATCTGACAGCATTCCCAGAACTTGTCCTTGAACTAGCCTCACTCAGGCTTTTCCATGCTTAGGTTCCCTCTTTGGGACGAAGCAGTCAACTCAATTCTATTAATAATTAAAATATCTGCACTTTCTTCCCAATAGCAGTCTGTGTGATTCATCTGAGACACTGTCCTCATGCAAATTTAGAAAATGAAGCAATTTCCTAGATAATTCAAGGGCGGACTGAATGGAAACCTCAAAGCACCTCTGCTCTCAATTACCTGATAATTTCAGGCCAAAGGCACGCTATAGCATGAGTCACATAAATAAAGTATAACTCACCTTGCCTGTGTACACACTTACGGCATCTTATGCCACCTAAGTAAAGTAGGAAGTGCAAAAGGGGGAAAAAGGCATAGCCCCAGGGAAGCAATTCATTCTCAGCACAACACTAAACTCAAAAGCCAACTAAAGCAGCATTCCAAAATTCTCCATGTCACAAGATTTCCTATTTCCTTCGTACTCTTTTGAGTTCCAATGGGCTACATCCTCCAGGAGAACAAAGGATGCTGGGGTCTGCAGAATGTGGCATCCAGCAGTCCTGCCTGGGAGGCACTGGTGTGCTGCCCACCACAGGGCTGCCAGGCGAATTCCTCCTCCTTCCTGGAAACAGACTTTGGAGAAGGCTGTGACGATGCTGTAAATATCACCCAGGCCATGTGACCTCCTCCCTCCCAGACCACCCTGGCCCTCTCTCAGCATCCCAGCATGTGGAGGGCAGCAGAGCCAGTCAGGGGTGGAGCAAGGGTACCTGACAATGGGTAAGGCAAAGAGGAGAAAACCCACACCCCACCCCAACTGACTTTATGATTGCACCTAGCAAAAGAAAAAAAAAAAAGAACCCCTTGAGAATGTTTTGACATGCATAGTATGTTCCATTCATTTTCCGGGGCAGGAAACACGTAGGTCCCTGTGGTTCACAGAAGCTCTGAATTGAACCCCGGGGAAATTTCCTGCAAGTATGCACCCCATGCTGTTTCTCCATCGACTAGGTAAGCCCAGTGGGGGTCTATTCACCTCCCCCCGGGATAGGAATGAAGAGCAGATAATAGCCATGTTTCCACTCCACATCGGTGTACCAGAGGTGTGGCCTCAGGGACCCTGCAGGAACTACCTAAGTCTTAGTTTTCATTTTTGCAAAGTGAGACTGATGAAACCTACTTCAGGAACACAGCTGCTGTGGGTGGGCGTGGCCTCCAGAGGATGTAATGTACAAGCCAATCTTCATTTAGGGGAAATTTTTCTTCCCAAGGTCAACTTTACTCTGTAATTGTCTTTGCTGTTGTTACCCTCACCCAACCTGTCCCACCCCATTCTGCAAATAATAGGCTTCCTTTTTTTGACTCATTATAGAAAACTTGAGACACACAGGAAAAGTATGAAGAAGAAAACAAAAATCTACACTCCCACAATCCAAAGAAACACCAGTAAAATTTTCTTAGACATACTGCCAGCCTTTTTTTTTAAACTTTTTTTAAACAGGCTCATATTATCTATATAACTGTTAAATTATTTTCTTTGCATATCATTTTGTTGTGACAATTTTCTCCTGTTGTTAGAAAATGTTTTTGTTTGTAATGATATTTGTGGTTTGTGCGTATGTGTGTGATTATAAAAATAACACATTCAGTCTAAAATCTAGCCAATAACCTCTTTCTTGTTTTATGACAAGAAAAAGAGCACCTACGAGTACACAAACCAGCCCATGGCCACAGGGAAGGGCCAGTTTCCAGAATGGGAACAATTATAAAATTGGACTTGTGAAAACCTCTCTTGATTAAGCCCTGTGGCCAGCGTGTTAAAGGTTACAATAATGCCAACTAGAAGATCCAGGACCTGATTCTCTTTCGTGTCTGCACTTTGGGATGGTGCATGAATCTGGACTCTCGAGTCACTGAGCCAGGGCTACAAAAAAGGGAGAATTCTGGAAGAGCCACGCAGCCCACCAGGAAGCCAGAATGCCTGGGATGCAGCTAAAATGCCGTATGTACTCCTGCTACATTCACGACAGATATGTTTTAGTGAAAAGTATAATCACGTGTAAGAAAAAATAAAGGAAAGGAAAGAACATGATCTGAAAGAGGCTACAAGTCTTGTGAATAAATAGAGACTTTATAAACAACCAGTGGGCAAAGATGCTCAGAATTTAGAAAATAATAATCACCTATAATCAAATGATTTAAAGATAACTACTGGGGGAAATGGATGTATTTTCCATTTTTTGCATACATCTTAATGACATTTGAATTATAAACACACATTTTAATAAAATTTAAATCCTAAAGCTTATACAATTTTATATCCTGCTTTTTATGTTGCTATAACAGAAGAATTTTCACACGTGATTAAAATTTTCTTGCAAACTCCATGATAATGACCGCAAAATATTCCATCACGTGGATGCCCCAAAATTTATGTCATCACGTTCGTGGCTGTTGAATGACTTTCTAAATGCTGCACAATTAAAAATATGTCAGCAATGATATCTGTGCTGAAAACTGAGTTTGAGCTTCTTATTACCTCCAAGGGCTAGAACTTCGTTTTAAGGCTCTTGCTATGAACATGATGAAACTTTCAGAGAGATCATTCCAACTTCCACTTCCCTTGGCAATGGCTGAGTGTGTCTGCGTGATCACTCACGCTCTTTGTACACCTGGTGTCACCACCACCGAGCTTTGCTAACTCGATGTACCGAATGCTAGTATCATTTTAATTTGCATTTCTTTGATATGATTTCCTTGATTTTGATTTAAGAGTGCAGGCTTATTGCCATTTGTTATTCCTTATGTGAATTGTCTTCATAACTTTTGCCTATTTTGCTAGTGGGGTTTTCACATCTTTCTTACTGAGTGCTCTACGTTCCTTAAATAGGCTGATTGATAATCATAACTTGATTTGTCTATCACATTTGAGGCAGATAATTTTTCTACTTTGTCTGCCCAACAATGTTGTTTAGAGTATTTGTGATACTCAAATGTCTTTGACTTTTTTGGTATTGTTATCTATTTGGGGGTCATTTTGAAAGTTAATTTATGCTTAGAAAAGTCTTTCCTAATCTGTCTGCCAGATAGTCACTGTGTTTTCTTACACCACTTTTGAAATGGTTTTATGGCGGGTTTCAAGAAATATGGAATTCAGGAATTGTTGGAATTTCAGAAACCAGAACCTGGAAAGTTGCTTAACCATCAGCCACGGAAACAGTGTTCAGGGACTGTGGCTCTTGCTGATAGAATTTCAGAAGCATGGAATTGTCCCTGATTTTCGGGCCTTCAGAAGCAGGTGAATTCATACAGTCTCATCCAAGATTGGTTGGAGGGTTTAAAACTGGTTCTCCTGATTGCAGCATCCTGTGACCAAAGAACAATCAGTCTTCTCCCCTTTTGAATGTGGAATATAGAAAATGTTTATTCTCAGTATCTATCCATCTTCTTCTCTTCCACATCTGCCTCCCTCTCTCTCCTCTCTCTCATATCTCTAGTCACGTCTCTTTTTGTATTGGTTTATAGATCGTCTTCCATAACTATCCAACTTTCTAACTTCCCTATCCATCTTTTGACCAACGGGCTTTATCTATCTATCTATCTATCTTTCTATCTATCTATCCATCCATCTACCTACCTATCTATCTATTTATCTCTCATCTATTTACCTATCATCAATCTATCATCTATCTACCTACTTATCATCTTCCATTGATATCTGTCTCTTTAGTACCTATGAATTCATCTTCTACGTCTATCTATCCATACATCTACCTCTATTTTATTATTTCATCTATTTGAATTTTCCCAATAGTCTAAGAAGAAATGTGTCTCAAATTTTATATTATCAGTGCAGGTTCCTACAGTGTTGATCCTGTGTCTTACTTTTCCTAACATGGGTTTTAATTGACCTTTTGAAATTTTTAGCTTTCTTGCCAATCTTTTTCATTTTCTCCTGTCAGGTCTGCCACATCTCAACCAATACCCCTTCCATCTCAGTCTGTTATGTCCTCACCTCACTTTTCAGTTTTCTGTTGTGAAATTCACAGTGTCTTCCATTATATTGAGAACACAAAACAGATGCTTTCTAAAGTCTTCTTCTTTTTCTGGCGTTAAAATGTTTTATCTTCACATGCTTTAACTCTGCCTTATGCATTGAATGGTGTCCTCCTATAATTCATGTGTTGTCATGTTAACCACCAATGCCTTAGAATGGGGCCTTACTTGTAAATAGTCATTGTCGATGTAATTAGGTGAGATGAAGTCATACTAGAGCAGGGTGGGCTTCTAATCCAATGTCACTGGTGTCATTATAAAAAGAGGAAATTTGGACACAGACACACAGAAGGAGAACTCCATGTAAAAATGGGAGTCACGTTGCCACAAGCCAAGGAACTTCTAGAAGCTAGGAGAAAGGCTGAAACCTTCCTTCCCTAGCCTCTTCAGAGGAAGTGTGGCCCTGCAGACACCTTGATCTTGGACTTCCAGCCTCCAGAACTATGAGGCCGTGCATTTCTGTTGTTTAAGCCGTGCAGCCCTAGCAGGCGAGCACACTCTGCATCATCCTTTATATTTTACAGTGTCTTTAAATACCTGGTGTTTTCTTTTGTTCATACTCACTATCGACCCCCACAGTTCTGCAGGGGTGGTGGTTATGGTGTCAGCAGAGCAAACTGGATCATGCTGTGATCGTTGCTGTTCTTACTGTCCACCTGGCTGTACTCTTACCCTCCCTCTTCTCTGACCAACAGACAAAGGATGTGTTGATGTTGGAGTCCCCTTCCTCACAGACTTCTGTCCAGCAGCCCTTTTATCTCTCTGGCTATGCTTTATTGAGGATGTTCTTTATCTCCTCAGGGACGGATCATTGGCGAATGCTGATACTCCTGAATATCTCACTTCACTCTATTCCCTTGTAACACAATATGTGAAAATTACAACCTTCAGTTTCTGAGATGTTTTCTGTCCCAAGCCCTTTTGATTCCTAACTCCACACCTCAGGATGCCACACACACCACTTTCGCATCTGCTCCAAGACTCGCTACATTATCAGGAATGCCATCTTAGAATATTTCAAATTTAGAGATGATTGGAAGAACGTGCCTCTCTGTAGCGGGCATAAGTGTCCAGGACATCCCAGAAAGCAGTTCCCAGTTAGGATGACCTGGCTTCTCCATGGCTGCCTCATGAAGGTCCCGGGACCCAGAAGGAGGCGTCAGCCACGACCATGGAAGAAGCTCTCACCTTCATGATTTGATGTTCTTTACAGGTATGAAGGTGGAAATTCATCCTTAGATCTGGCAAATAGACACACACAGTCCCAGCTTTGAGCCTTGTTGAAATCTTGTTTGCACATCTTTTTGTGTGTTAATAAATACTTAAATGTGCCAGGAGAAAGATATATAAGGTGCTGCCATCCGTCCTAGAAGGAAAATGTCACCTGTAAAAGCTGGGTATTGCATCATACGGATGTACCATGTGATTTTTTATTCATTTCCCTATTTCTAGACTCTTAGTTACTTTACGTATTTTCTCTACAAAGAACATCCTTAAACATAAATCTTTGCCCACATTGTAGATTGCGTCCTGAGAACAGATTTCTAAAATTCTAGGCAGTGAGACAAAGAAATGAACCCTTTAAGATTCTTAAAATATACTGACAAAGTGCTTTTGAGAAGTTCTTTGCAATTAAAGTTCTTACCCATAGTTTTTCAGAGGGCCTATTGCACTTCATTTCTGTTATTAAAATTTTTTTCTTATAATATATAGTTGAAAAGCAAGAGTTGACCAACACATGTAAAGAGACCAAGGTAGGGGAATGGGTAGAGGAGTGAACTGTGCAGAATCCATGCCCTTTGGAAGCTTATATTCCAGTGAGGGAGGCTTTGATGCTGCAGAGGCCTTGAAGAAGATAAAGTAAGAAGATAAAGGCTGGTGTTCTGGGATGGCTGTGGAAGACCTCTTTGGGAATACAGCACCTGAACTGAGGCTGGGGCCAGGGCAGGGGGGCAGGTTTATCTAAAAGAAGAGCTTCTGAAGCAGAAGACAGGGTATGCCAAAGCCTAAGGCCAACACAAATACAGAAAGCCTGAGATCAAGAACACCCACGAGGCCTGAGGACAGGGTACACAGAGACTTGTGGAGAACTTCGATTTTACTTACAATTAGCCACGTTTGGAGACTTTTGTTAAGCAGGGTAACATGCTTCAGTGGATTTTCATGTATTTTATCCGGCACCCAGTCTAGACTGAAGGGAGATTACACTTATAGAAATGACTCTACTTGCTAGAAAGAGAAAACAAACCGTGAGGTGCGAGAATGGAGGCAGGGAGGCTTGCTGGGAGGTTGTTGGACGTCTCAGGAAAGCAGTAAAGGAGTAGAGCTGAGCGGTTAAGGTGGTGAGAAAATCCACTAATTTTGACAGGCAAATCGACAGTGAATAATTCCTTAGTATAAGTATTTCCCATGTGCAATATCTGGGACCTAATTATGCTTAAAATGTTTTGTTGTGTATCTGAAATTAAAATTTAACCTGTATTTTTATTTTTACTTTTGCTGTATCTGACACCCCACATGGGACATTTTACTAATTTTGGTGAAGGAGGATTTGGTTAAGGAGACTGAGATGGAGCCTTGGTGTAATAGGAAGGAAAGTAGGTATGATGGTCAATTTTATGTGTCAACTTAGCTGGGCTATTGGTACCCAGATATTTGGTCAAACATTATTCTAGATGTTCCTGTGAGGGTGTCTTAGATGAGATAAACATTGAAAGTGGTGGACTTTGAGTGAAGCAGATTGTTCTCCGTAATGTGGGTGGGTGACCCTCACCCAATTAACTGAAGGCCTGAGTAGAACAGAAAGACTGACCTCCCTTGAGCAAGAAAAAATTCTACAGCATAGGACCTTTGGACTTGAACAACAGCATCCTCTCTTCTCTGGGTCTCCAGCCTGCCAACCCACCCTGCAGATTTTGGGCTTGTCAGCCTCCATAATCACATGAGCCAATCTCTCTCTATCTCTCATTTTATAAATGTGCATGTGTGTATGTGTGCATACACATTGTATTGGTTGGTTTCTCTAGTACACCAGGGGTGTGTGGTATCCCGGGACCACAGAGGAGAAAGTTTTGAGGCAACAAAGAATTGACTTGACGGATGTAGCTCGCTAGGGACCTTGGTACAAGTCATGGAGAACATGGTATCTTATCCATTTATTTGTGTGTATTGGAAGACTTGTGAGGGTCCCACTGTTTCATAATTATCAATCATTTCTAAGTTCTTTATCACTGCATTTTTGCAGGAATGTAGCAGGGCCTTCCTTTTCTGACCCAAATATCTATGATCTGATTTTGGCCGATGCTTTTGGTGCCCCATTTGGCAAATAAATAGGATGCCAGGTAGTGGTAAATGCTATGATGAAAGGCAAGAGAAGCAGAAAGAGGACAGGCAGGGGGCTGCTATTGTAGACAGTGTGGTCTCTGAGGAGGGGACATCTGAGCAGAGACCAAAATAAAATGGGTGAATAAGTGAAGACAATATCTGGGGGGAAGATCTTTGCCGACAGAGAGAGCATCTCGTGCAAAGGCCCTGAGGCAGGAACACGCAGTCTTCTTGCTGGGGACAGGCAGTGAACTGCAGTGAAGAGTTTGGGAGTCAGACTTGTGGGTAAGTTCTTGTCCCAAGGCTTCAATTAACCGACTGCTTCAAATGGAACAATTCTCTTCTCTTCTTTCAGTATCAGCTTCTTGATCAGCAATACAATGAGGGTAGATAAGGGAGTCTCTTAAGTCTTGGCCATCTCTCAGTACCTTATAATCCTAAAGGTGGAGGAAAGTTGTCATTGCCATTTTTTTTCTCTTTTATTTTCAATGCTCACAGTTTTATATTTCAGCCTATATTTGTCCATCATGACTTAACTTCCTAACATAGAGAAATATTTTGTCAATAGAGTGAACACTGGAAATCAACTTTGTGTGATGTAGAATGCTTCGTCTGAGATGAATGGAAAAGCCTACCGTCCTCCTGTCATGCTGGAGTTTAGCATGTGTTTTTACACATTCTGTGAAGGGTAAGACCCAGCAGGACACTGTTTTTCCCGGAAAAGTGATTAGACTACGAACAAAAACTGGAGCCATGTAATTTATGGCATTGTGTTAACAGTCAGCAGAGTCAACATGCAAAGCCATCCCCGCCAGATAAGAAGTTGCTTTGGAAACGGACCTTGCACAGATCGTAGACATAACAGCACATACATGGAGATGACACTCTCCTTTGTTATTAGACAATTAAGAGCTCACGGAGGAAACGCAAATGTCTGAGCTCTTTTTAATAACTGCTACTCAAAATAAAGGAATACTTTCGCTTTATTCTATTGTAGAATTTGCCAAAAGACTGAGCTTTTTTACTTCACCCTGCCTGAGAAATAATGATCATTGGCACCAAGTGAAGTCTTCCCACAAACTCTTAATTTTTTGTTTTCAGGACAAAGAGAAATTTGAGCACAGAGAACAATAAGCAAATGACAAATAAGCGAAAAGGTTCCTTCACGTTATGGACCCAGGCAGGGAGGACAGAAGTGTAAGTGTTCACTTACTTCCTCTGAGCTAAAAGACTGAGAAAACCCTGAAATTATCTCCCACTAAAACCTGGATATTACGGCCAGGGGGAAGGAAATGACCTTTCCAGGTTTCCTCCAGTCTGTTTACGGGCCTAAGGTCAAGACTGGAAGGGCTGGTGGATTCTCAGCATCTCCCCCTGCAAGTGTGGGAAGGTGATTAAAGGATTAAAATTTGCATGCAAAGCAATAGACATTCAAACCCATGCCACCCCCCTCCATGTAACAGAGAAGATAAAAGCTGTTTCCTTTCAAAGCCTCAGGTTAAAGATGGAAGAATTAGCAAACGTGTAACCGTATCTCATATAGCAGGGCACTCAGCGAGGCCTGAAGGGAGAGAAAGCAATGATATCCAAATATCAATCTGTGCTTGGAAAAAGAATTAACCCCTGAAAAACTACACTGAAAAAAACCTCAGGCCATGGTTCTCAAAGGAGGGGGTTGGATTTTGACCCCCTCCCAGGAGACCTTCGACAGTATCTGGAGACATTTGGTGGGAGGAGGAGGCATGCTGGTGCTGTCCAGTGGGTGGAGGGTACCATGGATACTGCTAAACATCCTACAAGGCACAGTACTGCCCCATAACAAACGACATCCAGCCCCAAATGTCACAGTGCCAAGGCTGAGAATTCCTGGTCTAAGGATTCTATTCTGGTGCTTTTCCTAGTTTATCTACTCAGGACGTCTCAGCAGCTCATCTTGAGCGTTCCCCAGGAACTCTTACCTCCACCCTCAAAGTAAAGCCCCAGGGCTTTTCCTCGTTCAGCTTTGCGCTGGCAACTGCTTGGCCCCGTCTGGTAATTATGAAATCCGTGCACCAAGGAAGGCCCATCCAAGGGAATAATCCCTGTCCAGGGCTAATTGATTCCCCCAAGAACCAACCATTTATCTGCTGTCTTTGCGGGTCAAGGAGAGCCGATTTATGAGGTAGTTAAAACGTATCTGTGTCTTTCTTTGTAAATAAATTGTTTAGAGTTCTCAGATTTCCATCTAAATAGTTACAAACTTTATCAGGCTCTGGAGCAGTGTTGTTCAAAATAGGATCCTGCAATTATCACTCAATTGCCGCCTTGGAAATGAGACAGCCAGGCGCCACTGGCATGGCCCCAGGATGGGCATTCTGCTCAGAGATACCTATCACAGAGATTCTTTGACTTGATGTTTCCAACAGGGCACATGATGTTCTTTTTAATACACTTCTCTGTGTCCCAGGAGGGTTGATGAGATGAACTGACTACTTCATATTTTAAGAGGCTTCTGACAGGCCAGAGCTCGGGGCTTGCAGCCCTGGTCCTGTGTGTCAGCTACAGGTAAGATCACAGACTGCACCCACCTTGGTGTCCTGGGTACTGGGAGACCACATGGGGAACCAGAGGATGATATGCTACTTGGGTCAGCTTGAGACACTTAGCCCAGGGGAGCCTTTTATAAAAAAAAAACCACTTACGGGGCTTCCCTGGTGGCGCAGTGGTTGAGCATCTGCCTGCCAATGCAGGGGACACGGGTTCGAGCCCTGGTCTGGGAGGATCCCACATGCCGTGGAGCAACTGGGCCCGTGAGCCACAACTACTGAGCCTGCGCGTCTGGAGCCTGTGCACCGCAACAAGGGAGGCCGCGATAGTGAGAGGCCCGCGCACCGCGATAAAGAGTGGTCCCCGCTCGCCGCAACTGGAGAAAGCCCTCGCGCAGAAACGAAGACCCAGCACAGCCAATAAATAAATAAATATTTAAAAAAAAAAAAAAAAAAAAAAAACCACACCAAAAACCACTTACTTGGTATTCCAATTACTTTAGTCTGAGGAAGAAATATAAGGAAGGAAAAAAAAGCTATACCTCAACTTAACCAACTATATTGCTAAAAATGTTAGGCCATGCTAGGCCGATGTTTCTCAGTATTTTTTTTTCACTCCCCGAAAGGGATCCTTTCAGACTTTTTATTTTTTCCTTTCTGATAGCCTCTCCTCCTTGAAATTTTGGTAGGACAAATTTACTACATATCTGGTCATGTACGGTGGTACTTTGGAAGGTCACAAACCATTGTAATAGCTTGGATTTCTTTGCTCCCTAAGAAACAATAGTCTCCCCGTCGGGGAAATAACAGCCCCACTGAGAATGCATGAGCGGCCCACAATTTCCACATCTGATTTATTTGTCATCGACAGTAGGCACCATCAAAAAACATTTAAAAGCTTAAAAATTTTGTTTCACTTATTTTTTAAGTTTATTTTTTAGTATTCATTGTAGGATTATGAAGAAAATTAATCTGCTAATAACTTAATCATTTAACAGCTGAGTACCTTCTTCTAGGCTTTTCTGTGAAGGCATTTATTTATAATGTTGATTTATACCACATATTCTTTTGAACTTAATGGTTTTACTTATATGGGGAGCAAATTTTCATATAATTACCTAATTTTTATGACATCCTTTTTACGGATGAACAATATTCCATCAAGTATGTAGGCTATCAAACTTAGTGAACCTGTTTTGTTTGCTATTTAGGCTAATTTTAATGTATCTCTATTATAAACTACTGCAGAGAACACATGGAACTAAACCTCCATTATTTCTCTGGATGCATTCATATAGGAAAATGTTACGACTTTTTGTCTTTTTTGTCAAGACACACCAGCACCCTGATAAACAATCAGTTATCAGGTGAAAAAAAATCTCTCTATAGATTAAACAAAGCAAATAGATTATTTTTTTTTTTTTGCAACGTAGACTCTGTTACTTAGCTCAAAGCAATGTATTCCTAAATGCCACCCTAAGAACTTGTACTTACTAACCCTCCCTCTCACCTAACAGAGAAACTTCCCAGAGGAGCCCCACCCTTCCATGGGGTCTCTTTGTGTCTTATATTAACTCTGCTGCCCTGGGTATACCAGAAGTCCCCCAGGGTATGTCTGTACGTCCCTGGGGGGACCACATAAAATATTCTTGCCAATGTGTTGGAGTCAGTTCAGTAAATTGCCATCAGCACTTGCTCTTGGAGTCTTCTCTCCCCTAAGATGCCTCAGTTTCCATGTTGTTGGCACATAACCAGGTTCAATGTCTCCCCCAAACCTATGACTTGATCACTGGCTTTCCAAATGGGAGTCTCCCCTAGAGGCTGCCCCTTCCTCTCTCAGCTTTCTTTTCTCAACTCCATGCCCTGCCACACTTTTCAGGCAAATAACTCTTGAAGATTTGTCCCAAGAGGAGTCAGTCCAACCTAAACTCCCAGGACACTATATCACGGCCCATTTCCTTTGAAAATAATTTGGAAAAATGCAGCTGCCAGCATACACATGCTTCATTATTGTTCATATTGAAACCAGCAGGACCCTATGGGGCTCCTGAGCACAGAAGCCTTTCTGTCCCCTGTTTCTTGTCTGTAGGAAACAGACCCCAGCCTCCATGACCTTCCCTGGGTTCCAAAGGGCAGATTCCAATAGTTGCGAGTCGGGGAAGGGAGGTGATGTGGAGACAAGGGAGGAGCACTCAAGAAAACACCTGAGGCAGAACCAGAGCAGCTCATCAAGGTTAGGAGACCCAACCACCTGAGACAAGATGAAAGGAGTACAGGCCCTGCACACCCCCTAATCCTATCAGCAACCCCACCCTTGAACCATTGCTATAAAACTCATCAAATCCTCCTAAGTTAGGACTTGCCTGGTGGTGCGGTGGTTAAGAATCCCTGGTGGTGCAGTGGTTAAACAATGCAGGGGACGTGGGTTTGATCCCTGGTCTGGGAAGATCCCACATGCTGTGGAGCAGCTAAGCCCCTGAACCACAACTACTGAGCCTGCACTCTAGAGCCCGTGTGCCACAACTACTGAGACTGTGTGCTGCAACTACCGAAACCTGTGTGCTTAGAGCCCGTGCTCCGCAACAAGACAAGCCACCGCAATGAGAAGCCCGTGCAGCACAACGAAGGGTAGCCCCAGATGCAACACAGCCAAAAAAAAAAAAAAAAAATCCTCCTGGGTTGAGACATATAGTTTTTCAGTGCAGGAGCCCACTCTGTCCTCCTTTGCCTAGCAAAGCAAAAGAGCTATTCTTTTCTACTTCACCTAAGCTCTATCTCCGAGATTTGATTCAGCACCGGTGCACAGAGGCTGAGCTTTCGGCATCAGTATCCACTTTATTTCCGGATATTCATCGAATTCTATTCAAATCTGAATAATAGCAATATTACAACTAGATAGCTACAATTTTTTTACTGATCATAAAGAAAGGCACTCTGGGTAATGGTCATATATGATGTGATTAAATTGCTTCACTATCATTGCGTTAATTGTGCACCCCAGTAAAATATATTTAGCTGCCTATTAAAATCTGCCTGGATGGGCTTCCCTGATGGCGCAGTGGTTGAGAGTCCGTCTGCCAATGCAGGGGACGCGGGTTCGTGCCCCGGTCCGGGAAGATCCCACGTGCCGCGGAGCGGCTGGGCCCGTGAGCCATGGCCGCTGAGCCTGCGTGTCCGGAGCCTGTGCTCCGCAACGGGAGAGGCCACCACAGTGAGAGGCCCGCGTACCGCAAAAAAACAAAAAACAAATCTGTCTGGATACTACAACCAATGACTGTGGCAGCAGAAGTCAAAACAGTTTTGGATTTTAAATCCTATTGGATATAATTATTAACATGATAGTCCATCTTGTAATTTATAATCACATCCTCTAAAAAGCTGATTTTTCAGTCCGCATATTAGTTTTCTTGTTGTATGAGTCACATGGAAAGGGCAATACTTCTTCAATAAGCTTGTTCACTGCCTCCAGAACTGGCAGAAACCTGCACAGGTGTGTGTATCCAGGTCTCTGTACCCAATATTGGGCACCCATTGAGTGCCCCAGCCTCTCACCCAAAGAAACCAGAAGTACCACAAATGCAGGCAAGCAGCGATTGCTTGGGAACTGAGGCAGGGATATTATCGTTATTGATTATTGTGTTTCAATTAGGTTTTCCTTCATGCCATCTCCCCTGGAAGGGAGGGGGTCAACAGTTAAGAACATCCATTATCCTAGTTAGTTTTGATCTTTGTGTTTACCTCTGTTTTTTATTTTTTTAATCTTTAAAAAGTATATTTGTTAGAGAAGGGAGTTAAAGTAATGAGGATTCTGGCTTAGCTATGATACCTGAATTATCTCCCACCTGTAGATTTATCGAGCATCCAGCTAACTTTTTAAGCCTCCTTGGGTACCTGTGCTTGTGCCTGGTGTTGGAGATTCAAAGATGTGTTAAGACACAGCTCTTGCCTTTTAGGATCTCACTGCCAAAGAGATTGATACCACTGCATAAATGGATAATTAATAATCAATGTGTAATTGAGCATTACAATAAAAACAAAGGACACCACATATAGACTCTGTACATGTAGTTGGGGAAGGGAGGGGTGTGCAAAAATGAGAATGGATGGCCACAAACTGAAAATCAAAAGGAAAGGAAATATACCACCCCCCCAAATGAGTTGACCTCCCTACCTCTGTTTTACGAAGTTGTCTCTCTCACTTCATAGAATATTGCAGCAAGTAGAACATTAATATAGGCAGTAGAAATATTAATATATTTAAAAGTCAACATGTTTCATTCAGATAGTCAGTATTCTTAGGATATAAAGTTAGGGGTTGCAAGAGAATTGTGCAAGTGCCCTGGGAGTTGCAGCAACTGGGACCTAGATATTAATATAGTTCTGTCCTCAGCGCATAAATGCCTTTCAAACAAAGTATATCAGAGAAAAATAACTTCTAAAATACTTCCCCAATCCTTTCCCCACTTTAAGGAAAATATAAATTGGGGGCCAATCCTTAGAAGATAAGCCTTTCTCTGTTAAAATATAAGTATTTGATCTTAGGTAGTAATATGGGCTGAATTATGTGCTCCCAGCATTGATATGTTGAAGCGCTAAGCCCACAGGCCCTCAGAATGTGACCGCATTTGGAGATAGAGCCTTTAAGAGGTAAAAAATTAAGGTGAGGTCATTAGGGTGTTTCTAATCCAGTAGGACTGGTGTCCAAAGAAGAGATTAAGACGTAGACTCATACGGAGGGAAGACCATGTGAAGACAGTGGGAGAGGATGGCCATTAACAAGCCAGGGAGAGAGACCTCAGAATGAAACCAACCCTACTGACCCCTTGATCTTGGACTTCTAGGCCCCCAGGACTGTGAGAAAATAAATGTTTGTTATTGGGTTGGCTAAAAAGTTCGTTCGGATTTTTCCAGAACATCTTACGAAAAACCCGAACAAACTTTTTGGCCAATCCAATATTTAAGCCTCCCTTATGCCACCAAACTAGTACAAGCAGTGTTTCAAAAAAGAAAAAAAAAAAGAGAATGGAAAATCTCCAGTGCAGAGACCTTCAACCTGGAGAGAAAAAATATATATATATTGTAAACCCCAGAGTTTGGATCCGTATCTGTAATATTGGTGGAGGGAGGGGATTGGACCTTCCTTTGGGTGCAATTGCACTGATGCTTATATTAAGCTTATATTCTACCTGTTTTCTAAACAGCTGAAGCTAGACAGAAAAAGTAATGAGAGAGCAGTAAGAACAAAGTGTCTAGGTCCAAGGGCACAATTTTCTCAATGAACTCACACCCCTAGACTCCCAGGTCACAGACTCTGAATTTAAAGGTTGGGTCTCAGATGACGGAGGATGTGAGAGAGACAGTGAGGCTTTTGAAAACAGTGCCTGGGGACATCCACTGGGTTGCTGAGCCAGGAAGCTACAGGGAGAGCAGATTTGTCCAGATGTCACCAAGCATCAAGCAAAGGGGCCTTTCTGGCCCACAGACCCAAAGGGCCAAGTAGTGATCAGACCTGGAAACAAATCAGAGGGGGCTGCCTGTAGGAAGCCAGGAGCCAAGATGAAGTTTTAAGTGCCTCAAATTTGAGTTGAGACAAGATCCCCACGCCTCCCTCAGTGGGTTCTCTTGTTCCCCTGAGACTTCATCCACAGAAACAACTGTGCCCTGGACTATATATAATCCAGAAGATATTCTGTGAAAGTCCCCTTTAAAGTGACATTGCTGGAACAGGGAAAATAATAATGGGAGAAAGTGTAAGGTTGAGGGTCCTGGTCTTCAGAGGCATCTCCTACTTTCCATCCTTGGGCAGGAGACTCAGGGAACTAAGTAGCTTTCCCAGCAGCACTGGCCTGGTGACATCAGAACCCAATCCTCCCAGAGCTCTGTGGATGTGTGGGAAGGTGGGAGGGAAAAAAAAGGCTCTAAGAAGGGGTATCTGGTGAACGTTAGGTGCACTAGGGGAAGAGAAAGCCAAGCGACTTTACAAAACCTTCCTTGGGCCCCTTACTCTCCAATCTAGTACCAGCACCGTGGCTCTGAGAAGAAACAGCATTCACTCAGCACAGAAAATGTCAGGAGTCGACCGTGAGGTGGGGAAAGGCATCTCTCCCAGCAGACTCGGGAAGAGAGAAGGTGTAGGGCGGGCTGGGATGCAGTGTGTGGGCATGTTGCATTCCGCTGTGATGAAGTGAGAGAGTGGCATGGACATATATACACTACCAGACGAAGGGTGGATAGCTAGTGGGAAGCAGCCGCATAGCACAGGGAGAGCAGCTAGGTGCTTTGTGTCCACCTAGAGGGGTGGGATAGGGAGGGTGGGAGGGAGCCGCAAGAGGGAGGTGATATGGGGATATATATGTACGTATAGCTGATTCACTTTGTTGTAAAGCAGAAACTAACACACCATTGTAAAGCAATTATACTCCAATAAAGATGTTAAAAAATAAAATAAAATAAAATAGAATAATAAAAGAGACTAAAGAAACATTAAAAGAAAAAAAAATCTTACCTTTGCTTCTTAAGGGACAATAAAAATGCAGCCAAGGGCTTGAAGAAAACTCTCTCTTATCTTTTAAAATCTAAGAATTGTTTATTTCTGAGGGTTGGGAGAACACAAGCATATCATCCTCTCCACTTTTCATTTGTTCATGGATTTAGTGTGATCAAAGAAAAGCCCAGTCTTCTCTGTTTTCAGTCAGAGCCCTTTAGACATGCATGGTAGGAATACCTAGTCCCTAGTCCCAAATCGCTCAAAGTATCAAACCCTGTCTTTATGCTAAACCTTGACCAAGACCACGAACTTCTGCATCTGCTTTGCCTCTTCCCTCTCTGTGGATGCTGATGTCCAAAATGCTCTTGTTCTTCTACACACAATAGGAGTTAGAAGGCTAAGATACCAACAAGTATAAACTTGTACTAGGGTGACCAACGATCCCAGTTTGCCTAGGACGGGGGTTTCTTGGAAAGCAGGAGTTTCATTTGCAGGACAGGCCTAGACAAAGTGGAACAGTTGATTCCCCTAACTTTGAATCCCTCTTTAAGTATTGGAAAACTATCATTTGTAAAAAGTCATTAACTATAAAGGTTAAATTAGATTCAAGTTAAGCACTTATGATAAGAATCCTTTATAAGTGATGCTATGTACTTCATATGCATTTCATTAAGTATACAGAACGTTTGGTTGTCCTACCAAAAAAATATGTATATATATATATATATATCAACCAGTTGAAAAAAAAAGAGAAAAATACATATCTACATTTCGGTCCAGAGCCGGACGCGCAAAGCTCTAATTTGCAGCGGGGCCAGTGATGCACTGCAGCTTGGTTCGGGTTGAGAGCGTCCTGTCAGGATGTGAACGCTGCTACCCCCGCGAGGGCAGGCAGCGCTCAGGGCTCAGCATCATCTCCTCCTCCCACTTGGGCTCATTTACCGAGAGCATCTCCGAGAATCAGTCATGGGGAAAGGGGAAGCGTGGAGTGAGAACCCTAACAGGCAGAAAGTTCTGGACCGCCTCGGGCTTGTCAACTTCACCAACAAAGAAAAAAAAAAAAACCTTCCTCCTCTGGGGGAAAACGTCAGTGTAACTCAGCCGAGAGGTGGGCTGCGGGAGACCTGGTGGCCCGCGGGAGACCTGGTGGCCCCCGCCCTGTGTGTTTGGATTGCAATGCGAGGCTCTCTTGCAGGTGTGGGTGATTTAGGTTAAATGGGTCTCCAGTGGTCCAGCGCGCCCAGCAAAGGCCAGACCACAACAATCAGGGGCTAGTTATTTACCATAACCGTATACAAAACCACAAGCATCAGAGCTCCCTCAGATACACCCGAGACATCGTATATCTCTTTATTAAAGCCTGTCAGGGTTTTGCTATTACACAGCTTTTGCCTTGGAATGCCAACTAAACCAGGCTGCTTGAGCAAAGCACCAGACCAGGCTCCCGCACAAAACGAGAAGCATCACCCAGAAACCCAACCCCGAGGCAGGAGAGAAAGCGTTTTCCCCTCCCAGCCATCTCTCTTTCACTGTCACTTTGAATGGATTTTTAACTACACTTGAGTGTTTGTGCTCATGGTGATAGATGGCTGTAAAATATTTTAATCATTCATAACTGAAATATTCATGGTGGGTGACTTCTCCGGTCTCCTCCACTTTAATGAACACAGCATACATCATGGTCATCCGTTCCTATTAATCACAGGTTTCCAGTAAGGCAATGTGAGAACTTAGAAGCTTCAGGTCCTTCCTCCCGGGCTGTTTGACTAAGATCATGCAGCATTGCTGTGCTTAGTTTTGCTTATTTTTACTTTGCCTTTTCCCCCAACATTTTGTTTTTTTCAAAGCCATTATATAGTCTATCAAGCAGATGTCATTTCGAGTTTGGATGTCCATTGGTTAAGAAAACAACCCAATACATGGAATTTCCATCTTTCAAAGAGGTCTTTGTTGCAATTCAGAGGGAGAATTTAGCAACGATTACCAAGGCGCCATGGTGGTGATTGGTATGATTGACAGGTCTTGCTTCCTACTCTGAATAACTCTCCAACTTGAAATTTGACTATGGGCTGACCAACTTGTCCAGGTTTGCCCAGGACTTTCTTGGTTTTAGCACTAAAATTCTCATGTGCCCCCAGACACTGTCTGTCCTGGGCAAGCCGGCATGGCTGGTCAGCCTACTATACCAGCTTCGGTCTTGGGCTTAAGTACATGCTTTGAAGACATCACGAGTAAGACGTAAAAAGACAGTCAATCACGAACCTGCGACGTGAATCAGAGGAAGTTGCTGCCCCCCCGGTGGAAGACCAGAGAGCCTGCACCAAGGGCAAACTCTGCCTATGGGACGTCTCCTGCCTGTTGCCACTTTCTCTGGCTTTTGAGTGGTTGGGGAAGGTGTCTGTCTGTGGCTGCTACTGAAGCTACAGGAATCTCTGGGCCATGGCTGCCTTCTTTGGAGCTTTTTCCTGCCCCTGGAGCAACCACAGGCTGGCTCAAGAACGGGACCCTCTCTCTAAAGGACTGGCTGGATGAAAGGGACAAGTCACCCTACACAAAGGTGCAGAGCAGCCACAGAAGAGGATACCTCTATTCTGTTATCACCCCTGCTACCCTGTTCTGACTGAGCTGGGGACCATGGGGACAGAAGGCTCCCTGGCCTGTGGGACTGGATATACCTCTGGGACCTTCCCTCCTCCTCTCCTGCCTCCAGGCTTCACTGGGACGTCAGCCACTGAGTGTCCCCTTTAAGGAGCAGGATGGAGGAATCTGTAGAACATAGATCATGTGAATCATACATTCAGCCTCCTGGACAGCATGACCTCTGAATGCCCTTTGACCCCACCTCTTCCCGGTCATGACTCCTTGGTCCCCTGCATAAGGCAGACAGAAAGCATATTCTATAAAGAGTTTTCCTTTCACCTCTTTGGCATCTTTCAGACAAAGGTAGAAAAAACAAAGGAAAAGCCACAAGAGAAGAGATGAGAGAAAGCTTATCGACATACTAAAACAAGACTTGTTTTGAGAAACCCTTTCCCCTTATTTCTAATTGTATGCTGAAGGTACAATTTATTAATTGCTCTTGCTTGCTCAGTTGTTCAAGTAGGTCAGTGAGGAAGAACACTGCAGCCTCGACGTCATCCGGCATCTTCAGGTGGACACCCTGACCTTTACCAAATGAATTTCTTTGTTCCTCCCTTAATACACCCCAAACCAGGGAACAGTCAACGAAGTGCTTGTAAATGTCTAACAATGCGTTCTAGGGTGGGGAGAGCACAGGGACAGGGCGGGGGCGGGAGCCTTGATGTGTAGAGTTTGCAGATTTCCACAGTGTAAACATTCCCACCGGTGGCCGATCTCAGGCTGCCAACCTGATGTCGCTGAACCAAGCTGGGAAGAGACGTGCCATGACGTTGTCCAGAGCGGGGTCAGCTGGGCGAGAGGGTGGGCTCCAGCACAGCACTGGGAGAAAAGGAAGAGCACTGGCTAGAGCCATGGGTCTCAGTCCTCGCTGTGTAGGAGCACCACCTGGGAGTTTTTAAGATTACTGATGCCCGGGTCACACCCTGAAACAATGAGGTTGGATTCTCTGGGGGGTGGGACCCAGAGGCGATTCCAGCAGGCAGCCTTGGTGGAGACCGACTGGGCTGCACAGAGCTTGCACGATGCTCCCTCTTGCAGAGTTCCCGTAAACACTCTTGAGACATCGAACATTTCTTCATTAAAGCCTGTCAGGATCACAGTTTGGAAACTGCAAAACCATGGGCAGGGAGACAGCAGTTCTTGAGTGTCTGCTTTAACCTTTCCGTGGTTGCGCCACCTTGGGAAATGACATGAGAACCCAGGGGAGACACCGTGATACCCTCAACGTACAGAAAGTTCTCTGCAGCCTCCCTCCAAAGAGATCAAACATAAGCGAGCTGAGAGGTGGGCTGCAGGTCTTGCAGCACTATCTCAGCCATTTGCCTTGACTGCAATGCAAGGCTCCCAGTAGGTGCCAGTGATTTAGGTAAACGGGTCTGTGGTTCTGCAGCTGGACAGTCTGCACCACTGAGTAAGGCACTTTGCTTCTTTCATCTTGTCACCTTCTCTATATCTGTATTTCTTTTTATGTGAAAGACTTTATTTTTTATTGAAATGTAGCTGCTGTACAATATTATGTGTTACAGCATTACGGTGATTCACAATTTTTAAAGGTTATACCCCATTTATAGTTATTATAAAATATTGACTATGTTCCCCATGTTGTACAGTATATCCTTGAGGCTTATTTTATTTTTATTTTTTATTTTTTTATTTTTATTTTTTTTTTAGAGACGGGGTCTCGCTATGTTGCCCAGGCTGGAGTGCAGTGGCTATAGACAGGCGCCATCCCACTCCTGATCAGCACGGGAGTTTTGACCTGCTCCGTTTCTGACCTGGGCCGGTTCACCCCTCCTTAGGCAACCTGGTGGTCCCCCGCTCCCGGGAGGTCACCATATTGATGCGGAACTTAGTGCGGACACCCGATCGGCATAGCGCACTACAGCCCAGAACTCCTGGGCTCAAGCGATCCTCCTGCCTCAGCCTCCCGAGTCGCTGGGACTACAGGCGCGCCACCGCGCCCGGCAGGCTTATTTTATACCTAAGAGTTTGTACCTTTTAATCCCCTACCCCTATATTGCCCCTCCCCCTTTCCTCTCTCCACTGGTAACCACTCGTTTGCTCTTTATATCTGTGAATTTGCTTGTTTTTTGTCATATTCACTCATTTGTTGTATTTTTTAGATTCTACATAAGTGATATCATACAATATTTGTCTTTCTTTGTCTGACTTATTTCACTAAGCATATTGCCCTCCAAGTCCATCCATGTTGCTGCAAATGGCAAAATTTCGTTATTTTTTATGGCTAAGTAATATTCCATTATGTATGTATATATATATATATATATATATATATATATATATATATATATATATATATATATATATATAAAATGGACACTTAGGTTGATGGATACAATAATGCTGCTATGAACCTTGGGGTGCATGCATCTTTTCTAATTAGTGTTTTTTGTTTTTTTCAGATAAATACCCAGGAGTGGATTTACTGGGTCATATGGTAGCTCTGTTTTCAGTTTTTGTTTTTTTTTAATTTATTTTGGCTGCGCTGAGTCTTACTTGTGTCATGCGGGATCTAGTTCCCCGACCAGGGATCGAACCCGGGGCCCCTGCATTGGGAGCACGGAGTCTTACCCACTGGACCACCAGGGAATTCCCTATTTTCAGTTTTTTGAAAAACCTCCATACTGTTTTCCACAGTGACTAAACCAATTTACAATCCCACCAACCATGTATGAGGGTTCCCTTTTCTCCACATCCTCACCATTTGTTATTTCCATATCTATATTCTAAATATATTTTGTATTTTCCCTTTTATGAAAGATGGTTTTGGTATGAAACTGAATATTTGTTTGAAGTGAGTGAAGACATCCCTATATATTATGAATGTAGAAAAGCTGACAACTGCTGGAAATTGCACAAAATGCAAAATAATGACATGATATTTTATTAATGAAGTGTTTGTCACCCCTCTCCAGTCTATTTTTAACTGTATGCTGCAGTGGTGAGTCTATTCCTGGTTGAAAGGACTCCCTTTTTACTAGTCATTTGTGAGAACTAAATCTTCAACTTCCAGTTTTTAAAGAAAACGTTTTTATTGAAGTAAATGCACAGAAGAATGCAAAAATCATAGCTTAGAGCTTCATGAACTTTCTCAAAGTGAACCTACTCATGTAACCCTCACCTGGATCAGGAGACTGTACTTCCCCACACCCCTTGAGCCACCCCCCAAGGCCCTACTGCTCTCCCCTGGATGTAACTACCATCATGACTGGTCACCACGATGAGCTCTCCCTGTCTTTGAACTTCATACAAATGGAATCATGCAGAATGCACCCTGTGGTGTGGGCTTCTTTTCCTCAACGTTATTGGTGACCTTCATCAATGAGGTTGCTTGTAACAGCAATTCATCCAGTTTCCTTTTTGTATAGTATTCCCTTATATGGATATGCCACAGTTGATTTATACATTTCACTATTGATCTAGTTTTTGACATTTAAAAAGGGTCTTTGTGTCCAATTGCTGTCAAATGAAACTCTGTCCTATGCCTAGTGAAGATGACCTTCAATTTGGATAATACCCAAATTGTCACTCATGCCCTGTTTTTTTGTTTGTTTTTTAATCTTCCTACAGGCCAAGTTGTTACATTTTAAAAGCTTAAAAGTTTAGAAGTTGAAAAAGTGCCCCAACACTCAGCCCCTGGCATGGGATAAAGGGTATCTGGAAGGAAATCAGAAAGACTGAGTGATGTGAGAAGGTGTGAAAGGAGACCGCATAATCCATTTGAGGATCTTATATTTGAAAGGGACCCTGGAAAGGAAACATCCTCCTTTTACTGGATAAGGAAACTGAAGGCCAGAGAAAGAGGAACTTGCTCAAGGTCAAGCAGTTAAAAAGTAGCTCAACAGGAACCTTGGAACCTTGGTAACTCCTGGTCAACTTCTTCTACAACATTGCACTCTCTACATTTTTAGACCTTAAACTGTAAATTCCAGAATGTGTCAACCTAAGTCAAATGTGAATGAGGAGAACCCATTTTAATGATCTGAATTCTATCTCAATAAAGAATTCATAAATGCCTCTCACACTGGTCAACTTGCCTCTGCACCAGCCCAAGCTGCCACCACCTCCTGCCTGACTCCTGGCTAAGCTTCCTGATGTCCTTCAGCATCCACTTTGGCCTCCTTCCAATCAGTTCTCCAGGTAGACAGCATAATCTTTGTTTATGCAAATCTGATCCCTTCATAACAACCCTTTTTAAAACACTGGTTTCTCATTGTCCTTAGGATAAAGACCCAAATCCTCCCGGTGCCCTAAAGGGGCCTGGAGAGCCTGGACCCACCTCAGCTCTTCATCCTCTTCTTGCACAATCAAGTGCTATTCTGCCTTCAACTATGACTCCAGCAAACCCCCCTTATGAAGGTTTCCCTCCCCTTAGAATCAGTTTAATTATCACTTCCTTGGGAGGTCTTCCCTGAGCTCCTGTCCACGTCCCCCTGCTATACCAGGCCCCACCCATCGGCAGCACCCATCACTGTTCTGACTCTACATTTACTTGTGGGGTCTGTCCTTTGATTCAGACTTGTCTCCAGATTCCATGAAGTGTGGGTCACACCTGTTTATGTTCACAGTACCAGCATATGTTAAGTCCTCAATAAATATCTGTTAGGTGAACAAATATATGAATGGTTGCTTTCTAGTAATTTCTGTTTCATCATTTGCATTTTATAGCCTATCAAGGACAAGCCTGTTGCATTTATTGAAATTTTATAAATATGTAACACTCAATATTTATTTAGATATTGACTATAATCAACTCAGATGAAAATACAGAGGACACACTAATTACATTCTCAGATAAAAATAGTTGGGGGGGCAACAGGGTAGAAAAGTCAAGATTGCAAAAGTTCACAATGACAAATACATAAATGTAAGGTCTTTTACTGGAAACCAAACAGTCAACTCCGCAGTGTGCACTGGACACGACAGCTTGTCCAATTCTGAAGTCTGAAGCTGCATAAGCATGGTCCCTGAATTAAAGAGCCAGTGGAAATATAAAATGTGGGTGTGACCTTACCATATGCTCACATCCGGTGTGAAATTATAGTGTCCAAATCAGTACCCTTTCCCCAGGATAAGACCTGATCACTGTGGAGCTACCAGACTTAAAACAACAAATGATGAATTTAGCCTGGTTCTTGCTGTTGAACAAAAGATATTTTTAAATTGCTATGAGTTTTACAGGAACTTCTAAATATGATTCGGTGAAACATTTTATCTCCCCAGAAGATGGTCTGGGCATTTTTCTCAGTATATTATGACTTCACCAAGAATGGTGCCATATGTATGCATTTAAAACACTATCAAACCCCCTTCTGAGCACACTTACCTCCACAACCACCCCTAGACGTCTCAGGGGTCTTTACCTACCCTAACCGGGCTAGTCCTCCTACCTGACAGTCACCAAGATGCCATCGAGTCATCTCCTGGTGGCCTTCTCCAAAACTGATGCCAGCCACCCATTTATACAGACCCTAGTCCATAGACCTCCAAGCCATCATTTAGTGCACTGAATTGCCATCTTGATTTGTGAAAATACAAAACTAAAAAGACAATGTTTAAAAGATATTATGAACACTTAATCTT
The DNA here is from genome assembly GCF_026419965.1 of Kogia breviceps. NCBI lineage: Eukaryota > Metazoa > Chordata > Mammalia > Artiodactyla > Physeteridae > Kogia > Kogia breviceps. The sequence continues at coordinate 140,259,051 of NC_081314.1, forward strand.
TCATATAAGCAGTAATATAATGCCTGCCTGAAATGCCACTTTTGTTCTATGCATGGATTTAATTAATATCATCTCCACTTGACTGGAATGGACAGGAGTTTTCGAAGCTGTGCTATTAATTATGTCATGAAGGTTCTTATAGCTTAAGTTTGGGCTCCCCATTTTCCCCGGCCCCCCAAAAAGACCAAATCTATTTTATAGAGGGACTTGCCTATTTAATCCTGACCAGGCTCCACGGAGAGAAAATTCTGTTCACGCTGTTCTTCCCTGTTTTAGGTATTCCTCATTGTCTTGGACGTGGCTAATTTCCTTTCCTCTGTCTCCCACAGTTTGGATAAAATAGACAAACCCAACTTTGAAAAACACTGACACTAGAAATAGAACCAGAACAGCAATTTCTGTGATCAGTTTATTTAAAACGTTAAAAATTATGTTCTAATTTTCAATATATGTTCTCCCCAGGTAAAGATGAGGCGATTCGATTTGGTGCCATTAGATTAGTAGAAAGGAAATTATGTTTGGCCAATTTTTTTTTTTTTTTTTTTGGTGGAATCTTCCCGGACCGGGACACGAACCCGCGTCCCCTGCATCGGCAGGTGGACCCTCAACCACTGCGCCACCAGGGAAGCCCCTGGCCAATGTTTTAGGAGAAGAAGATAGCCTCTTCAAAATCTCTGAAAACAATAGAAAGGGTGAGGAAAACCAAACCAAAAACCATGTGGCAGAAATATCTTGGAGTTCTTATTGCTTTATATATGTGTGTGTGTGTGTGTGTGTGTGTGTGTGTGTGTGTGTGTGTGTATGTATGTATATACACAATGCATTCATTATTGAGAATTGTGTCTATTCTATTCCAGTGCCATCCAATTAGGTTTTCTTCCTGACAGGAGCTGGTTCCATCTAATAAATTCACTAAATTCTGTCAACACTTACACGACAAGACTTGCAAACTTTTGCTTCGTGCTCCCATCACACCCCGTAGGTCCTCAAGCAGAAAAGAGAGCATCAATGAAAATGCAGAGCCAAAAATCCTCCTCATAAGAAAAAGAAGTAAAGGTTTGAAGAGTCAGAAAGATTAATATTTTCTCCTCTTTTGTGGATCTGCTCACACCCTTGGGGCCTCATTTTCAAACTGGCTAAAAATGAAAGGATGAAAGAGTCCCGAAATGTGCAGGATAATTAGTCTGGATATACTGCAGCGAGACATTGAAGGTCAATAATTATCGTTGGGTGGAGTGTCCCTTGTTAGATATCGAAGCATGAAGGCCACGTCCATGGCCCAATGTACATCACAGCACGGACAGGCGCAGAGTGTAGCAAAGAGGGTGCCTAAGCACCTTGACCAGTTGCCGTCTGCCGGGGTACTTTAACGATTCATTGAAAATGAACTTCTTTTTGTTGTTAGTGAAGGGATTTCTTCTGACACAAGATGTGTACTGGAGCCATTGATATTTCTCAGTGAGTACTAGATCTGAACTTTGAACTGAATTCTGAAAGTTCAAACTTGACCCAGTAACTTTGCCCCTTTCCCTTCTCCGTGGATTTCCTGTGGTCCTGTTTCTCCACTCCTGTGCTGTGTACCACTGGGTATCACCTGACCTCTGTCAGGTGTGCCTCTGTCTCAGATGCCCAGCTGGATCCTGCTTTCTAGACTCTCAAGAGGGTGAAAAACAGTTCATGGGGAGAGGAATCAAAGACATATTCCTGTTTTTTATGTCTAAAGCACAGATATGCATACAGTACATAAACTCATATACAGTACATGTGTGGTATTAAAATTTCACGGGGGGGTGCTATGTTTGGGCAGAGTGTTTGTATCCACCCCAAATTCACATGTTGAAATCCTAATCCCCGAAAGTGGTGGTATTAGAAGATGGGGACTTTGGGAGATGAATAGGTCAGGAGGGTGGAGCCCACATGAATGGGATTAGGGCCCCTATAAAAGAGACCTCAGAGAGCTCCCTTGTCCCTTCTGCCTTATGAGAACATTACAAGAAGACAGCATTTATGAACCAGGTGAGTGGTCCCTCATCACCCCTATGCTGGCACCCTGATCTGGGACTTCCAGCCTCCAGACTGTGAACAAGTAATGTCTGCTGTTTATAAGCCACCCCGTCCGGGGTATTTTGTTATAGCAGCTGAATGGTCTAAAACAAGGAGTGAGATTAGTTTAACAAAAATGTCTAAAAAGTTTCCTTAGAGGGACAATAATGATAACTTTAAAAATTGTGAAACACTGGCCTGGACTAAAAGCTGGTTGAGGGAGGGAAGCTTGCCTTCTTCTGCCTTCTCTTTCATGTTTTAGGAAAATGAAATAATTTCATTAAATACGATTTTGAAAAGCAAAGAAAGGGGACACTCCTCAACCTACCACACTAGACCTGCTTTCTACCTCCAGCAATTTGTGCACAACTTTACATAGTTATGCTCACCAAACACACGATCCACATGAATTTTTTTCCATTTATTCTTTAATACAATTTTTAAAGGTTACACTCCATTCACATTTACTCTGTTATTACAAAATACTGGCTCTATTTCCCATGTTGTACAATACATCCTATTGTAGCCTATCTTACACTCAGTAGTTTCTACCTCCCACTCCCCCACCCCTATACTATCCATCCCTCTTCTCCCCACTGGTAACCACTAGTTTGTTCTCTATATCTGTGAGTCTGCTTCTTTTTTGTTGTACTCACTCCTTTGTTGCATTTTTTAGATTCCACATATAAGTGATATCATACAGTATTTGTCTTTCTCTGTCTGACTTATTTCACTTAGCACAATGCCCTTCAAGTCCATCCACGTTACTGCAAATGGCAAATTTCATTCTTTTTTATGGCTGAGTAATATTCCATTGTATATAGGTACCACGTCTTCTTCATCCGTTCATCTGTTGATGGACACTTAGGTGGCTTCCATAACTTGGCAACTGCAAACAGTGCTGCTATGAACATTGGGGTGAATGGATTTTTCGAATTAGTGTTTTGGTGGGGTTTTTATGGATATATACCCAGGAGTGGAATTGCTGAGTCATATGGTAGTTCTGCTTTTAGTTTTCTGAGAAACCTCCATACTGTTTTCCACAGTGCCTGCACCAATTTACATTCCCACCAATAGTGTACAAGGGTTTCCTTTTCTCCACATCCTTGCCAACATTTGTTATTTGTGTTCTCTTTGATGATCACCATTCTGATTGGTGTGAGGTGATATCTCATTGTGGTTTTGATTTGTATTTCCCTGATGATGAGTGATGTTGAGCATCTTTTCATGTGCCTGTTGGCCATCTGCATTTCCTCTTTGGAAAAATGTCTATTCAGTTCTTCTGCCTATTTTTTACTCGGGTTGTTTGTTATTTTGATGTTGAGTTGTACAAGCTGTTTATATATGTTGGATATTAATCCCTTATCAGTCTTATCATTTTTATATTCTAAGTTGTTTATTTATCTTAATCTTGTAAGCATTTTCATGTCATAACACATCATTATAATCCATGCATGAGAACTCTCCATCTGGACAAGGAATAATTCCTAGTTTCCTTCTGATCTACCTGGGGTCAAGCAAACTCAAAGAGCAGCACAGAAGGACCCTAAAGACAGCATAATTCTCAAATACATGTGTTTATAGATCCTTTAAGAAGGTAAACGAGCAGCATATGTAAAAGGGTGAGCCCTTCTTAGACAGTCTCTGACTGCTGATCATCACCAGACCCCAGAGGACCCAGCAGAGCAGGGTCAGGCCTCCACTAGGACCTTGACGCAGGAGTCTCCTCCCATTTGGCCTAGTATGTGGGCTTTGTGCCTTCTCACCTGTAATAATATAATATAATAATATAATTTCTGATACCAAACATGAAGAACCAGCTCTCAGTATCACATTGGACAATTTATAACGCCCCCGACCCTTCACTTTTTAAATTTCTTTTTTTGTTCAGTTGATTTTTGTTCAACCTTCCCCAAGTCTCCCCATCCTCCTTTATGTTTGCTTTGCACGAACCTCAACCCCACCTTACTAGACATATTACACTTGGTTATAATTATATGATTGTTCCATGTTTGACTAAGACTGCTCAGAACTTTTAAAAACACCTCAATAGTCCCATAAACAGCAGATACCAATTTAGGACATAGATTGTACAAGCCAGCAGGTACAGCTTGTGAGTGAGCCCCTCCTCAATCCATTCATTCCCATTTCAAGGAGGTTGACTGGGAGTCTCTTAACCATCCCCTATTTTCCTCTGGCTCAATATTTTCATCATGTCCAACTTCATCCTAACTATTAGTAGGATTGCAATGAGCACAGGTGGACATGTAGGGTTTTGCTATTTCCTTTTAGGAAAGGCCTCAGTGTTCTATGACTTGGGGTGACTAATTATGTGGCTCATCACAGCCATTGCTGAATTGCTGGATTACCTATTTGTCTCTGCATCTTTCAAAGTACCTTCTACATCTCCCTGTTACGGACAATGACCAACATGCAGAGGTTTCAAAGGGCAAGAGTATCTGCGGATGTGTTGAAGAGAGATTTGTCTTTCATCATCTCCATCCCTTCTTACCTCAGGTATGTTCAAGCTTGTTCCCCATCACTTGCTCTGTGGATCTCATTCTTACTACGTGATGTTTCCCGTCCTACATCTTCTCTTTAACTGACATTTCTCTAATTCTCTTCTTGATTTAATTCTATCCTTTACCTCAATAAAGGTCGCCTTTTCCCATGTTCACCCTCTTGTGTCTTTCACTTCTCCTCTTGAGTTCCTGTCTCTCTAATATTCCCCATTTTCACATTGGAAGGTCAGGGTAGTGCAGTGGTTGTAGATACCAGCCCTGATTCTAGCACTGAAGAGCAGCATGACCTTGAGTAAATTACTTAGCCTCTCTGTGCCTCAGTTTCTTCATCTGTAAAATGGGGTTAAGAATAGTACTCACTCCATGAGACTGTGGTGAGAACGATAAAGCAAAATCCATGTGAAATGCTCAGTGCAGCTCCCAGTAAGCAGAAACCACTGAGGCACTGTTAGCTATCATCCACAGCTTACATTCTGCATCCGTGCTATTTTTTTTTCACTTTCTCCTTTTCTCAGGCTCCAGAAAATTCTCATACACACCATCCATTTATACTGACCCTACTATAAACTTTTTCCTGAACCTTGCCTCACAATTAAAATATGCCTGCCTGTGATCCATTCTTGAGGAACCAATAGTATAGTTATCTTGTTAATATGAAGAGAACATTTTTACCTAAAGCACTGTCAGATACCAGATTAGTTTCATGTTAGAACCTACTACACCTACAACTGAGCCATGTGAACTACATGGGGAGGGAGATGTGGACAAGGGGAGACACTTTCCAGCTCCTCACAGGTCACACATGCCTCTCTGTAGGTAAAAGTCCTCCACCTGTAAGTCACCAGTTTCTATGACAACATTGGTGTGTTTGCTTTGCCTCCCTGAAATGATCTTAAGTTTAGGGCAGATATAGTGGTTAAACCAAATGTTGTTAGCTCCTTACAGATGATGCCGTAAATAACCACCACCACCATCATCATCATCAACTGAAGTGTTTCAATCTGTTGCAATAGCTACAAAATATACTGTAGACTGGGTGACTTACCCAGTAAACATTTATTTCTCACATTTCTGAGAGCTGGGTAGTTCAAGATCAAGATACTGGCAGATTCCGTACCTAGTGATGGTCCTCTTCCTGGTTCACAGACAGTGGTCTTCTCACTGTGTCCTCAGATAGCGGAAGGGGTGAGGGGGCTCTCTGAAGTCTCCTATATAAGGGCACTAACACCATTCATGAAGCCCTCACCCTCATAACCTAATTGTCTTCCCAAATGCCTCATTTCCAAATACCATCACGTCGGGGATTAGGTTTCCATATATGAGTTTGGGGGACACACAAACATCCAGCCTATGGCATTTAGCGATAAGAGGTACCCACACTTTTCAAAAACTAGATGATTCCCATGGAAAGCTTGCATAACACTCTGAAACACAGTATGTTTTCTTTGTGAATCACAGAAGAAAGTACTCTGGCCTCCACTAAGCCTTAGAAAAGCCTAGATTGTCAAGTCAGTCTTGCTCATCTCTGGTTTTGTGACACCATGAAGTAGGAAGCTCCAAAACCACACAAGGACAAGTAGCAATTCCGGGCCTTATTTGTAGTGACATTAACATTGGTCAGCCTTCCATCCGGGTCTTTAACATGTGAAAGTGCATTAACACCAGCCATCTGCCATCCGCAGCCTTGCGTACAGTAGCGTTAGTAGCCGGGCTCTGGATGTTTCAGCTGTGTGAAATATTGACCTCTCGACAGGCATGGTTACTGACTTACTTGACTCAGAAGGTCAGTTAGATGCTCCCATTGAATTCTAAAATGATAGTTTGGCTGTGTATAAGTCCCCAGAAAGAGCTGATTCCACACATAGCATGGTGATTGAAGGTAGGGAGGGAAGTTTGCATCACCTGAGGTCTAATTCAGAGACCTCTACATTATAGTGGCTCCAGTTTTTAAACTAAGGTTTTCTAGTTTTTCACAGAGAAAAAAGCATAAGCAACTCATTAAACAAAAATGTTATTCCAGAGAGTTCACCAAACTCTACCTAAGGCCCATCTTGCCCAGAAAATTAGACAATAATACATGCCAAGCACTTAGTATAGCAAGTGGTACAAAGTCAGAGCCCGATGAATGTCTCATGTTAGCATCACTTCTCTTCCTCCTCTATCCACGTATGTGATGGCATTGCCCAAAGCAAATACTCACATGTATGTATAATTAGTTGTATGCTTCTTTGATTTTTTACATCATGTTCTATCATGATATTTACAAAGGCAGCACCATGGACCAACAACATTCTTACCTGGAGGTGGCAGCTCTGTTGTCAAACCCAAGTTCATGTGCCTGATGCACTGTGAGGTCAAACAAAGCAAAATGTTGGAGTTTATTGCAAGGGCCAAGCAAGGAGTACCAGCAGCTCATGCTCAAAAGACCCCAAACTCCCCCATAGTTTTCAGGGAAGAGTTTTTAAAGGCAAATTTTGGGGGGAGGGCTGCAGGATGCATGACTTTCTTCTGAAAGTGGTGTGGTAACAGGGTGATGTTGAGGGAGTTTTGTGTTCAGCCTGAAGTTGCCATCCTCCACCTGTGTGGGCCCCTTAGTTCCCATGGAAGAACTCAAAAATTTGTAGCTGATTGTTTCGTGTATTCATTGGGGAGGAGCTAGGACTCTGCATTACAGCTGCACTATTGTTCCGAGACTGCTCCTCCTTTGTTTCTTCATTTCCTCACCTACCTGATTAGTCCATTTGAATCTGCCCTTCGGAACTCAAGAAAGACTTTTATACCCAGGAGGGTCCTGCAGGGTCCTGGTCAGTTTCAACTGCAGTGAAAATTGGTTCATTCCCACTTATTATGTGCCAAGCTCTATGAGAGGCCCATTTAAAGAATTACTCACTTAAATTAGCTTTATGGCTTTTAATTGTAAAAGAAAAGAGAACTTTAGACTTAAAACTTTGCCTGAGATTAAATCAGGCTGGTGCTTCCTCTAAGAAACAGCACCTGCACTGTGATACCCTTGTGAAATAAAATTCATATTTTATGGTAAGACAAGAAGAATTTAAACATAACAATTCTTCTCTGCCCTTTGGCCTCCCGGCTTCCCCCCACTGTGCACTGTGTATCTATCTGCATTATGCATCGACCTGAGGCAGGAGACAGATGGGGCCCAGGCTGAACAGCTGAAGTTTGTCCCCTATGGACAAACTTCATACTCCAACATGAAGATAACAGGAGGATAATAGGAGAGGCTGAGCTCTGCCCAGATAAAAGATAGAGACCACATAGTTCTCATTCTTGAGGTCAAGGAGAACTTCCCAACTATACATGCACAGGAAAGCTCCTCGGAGGTCAAAAGGGGAGAGATGTCAACCTACTCATAGACCTCCTCGCTGGAACCCATCTTGGCTAAGAGATGTGCGCACACACAGGGGAGGATACTGAGATAAACCAAATACCGACTCAGAACCAGGCAAAGCAAGATGGTCGGCCAAAGGAAACCCCGAACAAATGCCCCATATAAGTGATTCAAGCTACCACAAGGGTGCAGCTCTCTGAGTCTCCTCTTGTGTCTATCCACACATACTTTTTCCTCCTAATAAACACTTTACTTGTTTCACTACTTTCCATCTTTGTGGGAATTCATTTCTGCAAATCCAAAGGGCCAAGACCTTGTCACTGGCCACTGGTCTAGTGGCTAGGATTCAGCGCTCTCACTGCCTCAGCCTGACTTCAATCTCTGGCCAGGAACCGAAATCCTGCTTCAAGCCACTGCAGGCCAAGGCCACTAGAGATCAGACCAAATCTCCCGTATTGGCAGGAATACCTGCTCAGCCATAAAGAGCAACATTCTCCCAGCACCAACAAGACAACTCCTTAAAATATAGCATTCCTTCTAGAGCTCGTAAGGGGTCATATGACCCACCATGATGAGGCTTAGATCTGGATCATGTAAACTGTCAATAATATGTCATTTGATGTACAGCTCTCTGCCTCAAAAAACTTTCTATGACTGTGCCTTGATTTCTAACTGGTGGAACAGTTCTCAGAGCTTTCTGAGATGCTCTTGCTGGGCATGCTCTTCGAGCCAAATTCTCAAATTTGGCTTGAATAAAATTTTCCGATTCTTTCTTAAATCGACCGATTAATTTTTTATTCACACCCTCTAAAAGGAGGGCTACACGCGGTTGCTGAACAGAGCAGCCAACGCTCCACAAGCTCTGCAGAATCGCATCTTCATCAGAGCTGCAGAAGGGGAAATGCACACAGGAAGCACACATTTGACTCAGACACAGGCCCAAATGCAGTGCCACTCAGGAGCATTTAACTCGTCTGAAGGCCCCCCAATTACATGAAATTATCATCCCCATTAAATTCCTGGCACTGCCATTAAATATCATTAGGGCTAAATGAGTTCTCTGATCACATCCTGAAGGAGTGGATTTCCCGAATAAGCACCTCCCAATTAAGAAAGGAGTCCTAGATCTTAAAGTGTAAAGGATAGTCCCTCAGTAGTCACTTAATTACCATATCTGCAAAGCCTCCACCAGGCTGAGCTGTCAATAGTTTGCAAAGCAATGGAATGAATCCAGCAGACAGGCAGAGGGCCTGGGGGTGGGGTGCGGGGAATTCACAGTGATGGGTCTGCGTCAGGAGCTCTTCAACAAACAACCTGAGCTCACAGTGTTGTTCTCTGTGTCCTAAATCCTCTTTACAGAATCTTCTCCCATACACAGGTAACACTTCATCCTGAGGCATCTTCATATGCCACTTTCTGAATCAGTACAAAGTCTAAACTCAGCCCCTAGATTTCCTATCAGTCTTAACCCTCGACACATATCCTGTATTGTTTTCTCCAAGCAGGGAATTCCTAGGGTGCCTATTACTAATTTCTACACGTAGGCATAGTTCTTATACTTCTCTGCATTAGCATGGTGTCTTGCCTATAGGAAGCACCCAATACTTTTTAGGAGGGATCAAATCATGAAGTTGAATTTGAGATTCGAAACCTGCAGATTTAAGAAATGTAAATGCCAAGCCCCTTTCTAGAGTGGCTTTGCACCAAGGTGATACTTGGAATGCCAAAAAGTAAAAGGAACTTTTTGGCAAACCTACAGAAGTCTGTTATGAAACAGCTTATTATAATACAGCCTTGGATTTACACGAGTCTAATAATATCTCCCTAAACAGAATTACTAGTAAAAGCCTAATATAATACAACTAGCTTAAAACTCCTGGGTATCCCACAGGCAAATCAAACTCAAGTTTCTATACCAGGTCACTTTATTTTTCCTTTCAATCCTGTGTCTACTCTTTATTTCCAGCCTCTGTTGATTGAATCACCATTTACCCAGAGTTCCAATGCCAGAAACCTTCATTCCTATCATTTTTGCACCTACCACTTTCCTGGTTCCTCCGAACTCCCCTCATTTCCCACTCCATCTCTTCCCACACGTGGACGCGTTGGCCAATAGTTGCGTGACCTAGCAGGACCCTATGGGGTCTTCCCGGGACAGGCCTTCCCCCATATCCTCTGCTTTAGCTCCTCTCTGAAGTACCTAGATAACAGTATTTGATGCACATTTCCTGAGTTGTTTTACAGATTTGGGAAACCCCCCCACCAAATGGAAGATGTTAGCTACTTGATGACCACGAGCACATGGGCCCAGGCCTGCTGGAGCCTAAGGACTGATAACCCCTGTGACGCCACCCTGTGACCTCACCATCAGCCAATCAGAGAAGTGTGCACGTGCTGAACACATACCCTGTGACACCCCTCCCTCACCTGGCTCTTGAAAATGCTTTGCCGAAACCCCTCGAGGAGTTCGGGGCTTTTAGGGCATAAGCCACCCATCTTCCTGCATATGGCCCTGTAATAAAGCTTTCTCCACTCCAAACTGACTTTTCAGTTTGTTTGGCCTCACTTTGGGTCGGGCACACAAACTCGTGTTAACAGTTGTTCTCAATACCACTTCAGAAATTTCCTTCAAGTGCACCCCATCTTTTCCATTCCCACCACCATCTCCGTTTCGAACAAAACTATCTTTCACCCAGACAACCCCCAACAGCCCTGCTTGCCTCCATCTTTCCCTTGACAAAAGCATCCTCCCCACTACTGCCAGAATAATCTTCCTCAATTAAAAACAAACTATGCTAAAACAGCCTGATCACATTACTCTCTTGAACTAAAATCAATCAATCAATCAATCAATCCAGGGCCTACAAGAAAAACTCCACACTACTTAAATTGTCACCAAAGCCCTTGGCAGTCCTGCCCAGACAAGCTCTGATGCGCGTCTCATCCTGCCAGGAGCCGGGAAGCTCATTCTCCGCACAGCAGTGCCCTGATCCTGTTTAGGGAGGCCTGACTCCACATCACCTGTGCAGTAAGCAGATGCTTTGCTTGCATCTTCTTTTGATTCCAGTGGGAAACTTCTTCCAGACATATCTGTAACATGACGTTGCATTTCCCTTATTTATGCATATTTTAATGGGACTTCTGTTGCTCTGTGTGGCTTTTTTCCTGATGGCTCACTCTTAAGCAATAGAAGAAGTCTCCAGACCTGACCTTTGATGGCAGACAGGGTGTGTGTGTTACTTTTGGCCTCACTTCCTGCTCACTTGCCCACTTGTGTCCTGGACAGATTCCCTTCTTGGATGTGTAGCCAAAGTGCAGGATTGGCATACAAAACTCCTGGCCCAATCCCCGTCCCTTCAGATTTTCCTCTCTTCTCTGTGTTTAAGTGAAATGTATTGAGGTTCACTTTACATACCATTACACACATTTTAAATGTAAAGTCTGATGAGTTTGGACTAATGTATAGCCTCACCAAATCCATACCTTAAGGCTTTCTCTATTCAGCATATTTTTTTAAAATTTATCTATGTGACTATGTACACCGGCAGTCTAATCCTTTTGTTACAGAGAAGCATTTCAATGTATGGATTGTTTATCTATTCACCTGTTGGTAGACGTTGGGATGCTTCCAGTTTGAAGGGACTAGGAAATATGTATTTTCTAAAAAGAGAAACATAGAGCATGGGATCATATGATATTTTGAATTTAAATGAAGAAGTGCAGGATTTTTACTTGATTTTATTTTGTATCTCTCTCTCCTGAAAAATCTGGTCTCCTAATGTCATTACCAGCATTATTTCCTTACCCTAAAATGTGTCTACCTGTATATCGATATAGTTGTTTTGACATTACAGTACCGGTATTATTATCAAAACTAAAACTGTAGAATGTAGTTAAAATTTTTTAATGCTCATTACACATGTGTAATGTGTGTACAGGTAAATTTCTATGCTATCATTTAAAATGTATTTTTTCTATGTGATTTATTTTCAACCATTTGACACAGAATCAGGATCATCTGTGTCTCTAAATTTTTTAAATTTTATTTTATTTGTACTCTGTAATGTTTGATAACATAGAACATTCACTTGGTTCCGAAGTCAAGTCTATATATCAAGGCCTATTCAGAAAGGTCTAGTATCCATCTTTGTCCCTACCTTATTTCCCTGTATCATTCTATTTGCTCCTAGAAAAAAATACAAGCACACGTGAACCTCTGTTGGTACTTCTCTTCCTTTCGTATACAAAATACTAACTGCCTTCTCCATCCTAACACTCTAAAAGAAGCAGTGTGTCTTTCTCATTTCTTTTTACAGCTGCTTCATTTATGGATATACAGTATTACAGTTTATTCAGTCAACTCACTGGTGGACATCTGGGTTGTTTCCAGGCTTTTGCAGTTATCAACCATGCTTCCATAAAAAACTCTAGTGCAAATATCATTTTAGATGATGCCAGTGTCTTTGGGGTTGTCTTCCTGTTATGGTACTGCTGGCTCCAAGGGTGAATCCACAAGTCCTTTCTTTAGCTATTGCCAAATTTCCCTCTTGTGTCATGTTCTCACCCAATGGGGTGCAAAGTGGCACTTGCTCCCGGGGCCTCACCCTCAGAGTATGTTGTCATACTTTTCGATGTTTACTAATCTTATAGTTGAGAAATGGTATCTCAGTGTAGTTCGAATGTGCATTTCAGGTGGTTACCCTTTTAATTCGCAACCAAATCATCGTCTTCCCTTGATCTCTCCATCTACAGCATGCACATTATTGCTCATTACCTGTTAGCCCCAATTGCCCTTTGATGGTAGTAACCCCAGTCCTCCTCCAGAACTCTCCACTCCCTCTGTCAGGGCTGCACCCTGGGTGAAATTTCACCATGCAGTTCAAGACATCGCTCCCTTCCACGATAGAACCAAGCCCGCCTCAAAACCAGTTTTCCTGTATAGAGAACAAACTAATGGTTACCAGTGGGGACGGAGGGAGGGGAGATATAAGGGTAAGGAAGTGAGAGGTACAGACTATTGGGGGTAAGATAGGCTCAAGGATGTATTGTACAACGTGGGGAACATAGCCAATAATTTGTAAAACTGTAAATGGAAAGTAACCTTTAAAATTGTATTTAAAAAAGACATATTAGAAGGAAAATTGTTAAAAAAAAAACCCAAAAAACAAAAAATAATTATCCTGGAGTGCCAATATCCTGGGATGGAAGTAATTTAAAAGGCAACAGATACAGCTCTTTGAAACTCTCCAGAAACATATTTTTCAGTACTTAATACATGTCATCACTTTCACACTGTATCTTTGATTCTCCCTCCCTTTCTCAGAAGATGCCATTATAACGGACTCAGCTATTACGGAAACACGTTGTTAAAATAGAACAGATTATTGTATTCAACAATCCCAATACCTAGGTCTAGGCCCTAGGTTGGTAAGCTCTGAAGGATAAAAGCCAGGCTTATCATCTACGTTAGCTCTGCTTGCAAGGACATCTAGCTACATTCCTCTTTCATCCATAGACTCAGATTTGGAGGAAAAAATAAAAAAGAAAAATAAGCCAGGGAAAAATTCACTGCAACTCAGGTCATGGTATCAGAACGAGAGTCCTCGTGAATGAGGATTTTACCAAAACATCACTGTGAAATAAAAGTCGATCTCTCCCGATTTCTCCTGCCATCTCTTTCTGGGAAGCTCTGTCCACGTGGCATGGATCTCCTCGGGAGGAGGACCAAGTCCTGGAAGCCCCATGGAGCTGTCCAGGCACTGACAGGAATTGACCAGGCTGAGCGACCTCCAAGGACCTCCCCCAAATCCCTCCACCAGGCCAGGGCTTTTGTTCACCGCCGTCTCACGCTGTCCTCTCGAGAGGTTTAGGCTCTGGAGCCAAAACCCTCACCCTTTCCACAAACAGGCTTTGTAATATTTTAGCGTAATTGCACCAAGCGTGTTGGGAAATGAAATAGCAGCCCACACCCAGTGGTCTACTTAAAATGTCAGCAGGCAAGGCAAAAATTCACTCCCAGGGTGGCAAAGAGCCATTCCAATTCTCAGAGACTGGGCTCAGACATCTTCTAAGGATAAACAGAAACATCCACGGAGGGCAGCAGGACTGATGTAGGTTATTCAGTCAAAATGGACACACTGGTTTCCAGAGTTTGGAGGTCTAACCTCATGTGTGCTTTGGTTGAGAGAAGCAAAAAAACAGAGGAGGGAAATGGCAGTGGGGTCCACATTTAGACCCAGATTACCAGGCGGAGAAGTGCAACCATAAAAACTCAGAATCAGACAGCGGGTTGGCAGCGAATGACTTTCTTTTTGCCCATTAAGTAGTTTGTGGGCAGGGGCAGACCTCCAAATACTCTGTGGCAGTGCCAGTGAGCAAAGAATGGTTTGCACCTTGATTGGTTAAGACCAACAATGACACACTCTCACCCTCCTTCCATGCAGAAACACTTGCACTGAAATGATTTTTTGGTCGAGGAGCTGAGACCTTTTATGGTAGAATTGTTGCGTATGCGAGGTCAAACTAGAAAGTATCCACGGACTTGGTATTACTGAGCAGTATGTTCTCATCTGAGGTTTGGCACAAGCCCGCAGGACATTTATGGCCTCAAGCAGCCATCACCAAACCCCAAAGGCCATTATCAGTGCCAACTATTTGCCTTAATTTGGACATTCTGATAGTGGTTCCTCATAGTGGTTAAGTGGTAACCCCTGTGGTCAGCTCTATTTGGTGTTATAAGTCATACAAGATAAATACCAGAGGAGCTGGTTAATACCTGGGTTGATGACAAATGTGCCAAAGAATCACATTTCTTGTTAGGTAAGTACAGGTAAGAATCAGATCACGTTATCATGGGGGTAATGACTTCAAATCTTTACAGTTGGGGCTTCCCTGGTGGTGCAGTGGTTAAGAATCCGCCTGCCAATGCAGGGGACACGGGTTCGAGTCCTGATCCAGGAAGATCCCACATGCCACGGAGCAGCTAAGCCCATGTGCCACAACTACTGAGCCTGCACTCTAGAGCCCACAAGCCACAACTACTGAAGCCCGTGCACCTAGAGCCTGTGCTCTGCAACAGAGAAGCCACTGCAATGAGAAGCCCGTGCACCGCAACAAAGAGTAGCCCCCTCTCGCCTCAACTAGAGAAAGACTGCACGCAGCAACGAAGACCCAACGCAGCCAAAAATAAAATTAATTAATTTTTAAAAAACCTTTACAGGTAAGAATAGGGGCTTAATGTGTCCTGACACTCATGTAGACAGACTGTAAAAGAGTGCCTTTCGAACCTTCATATGTGTGCAAATCAGCCAGGGATCTTGTTAAAATGCAAATTCTAATGCAGCAGGTCTGGAGCTGAACCTCAGATTCTGCATTTCTAACAAGCTACCAGGGTATGCAGATGCGTAAGGATATAGATGGTCCATTGGGACAGCCTTTGAGTAGCAAGACTGTAAAAAAGATGAAACACAGAACGCAAGGATGATAATAATTGTTCCCCCTTCAAAGTGGTTTTGGAAATACGTATTCCAAAATTGTAGCCACTGCTTAAAATAGTTTTTAAAATTTCTCTTTTAAAGTTGCTTTCGAGACAATTTTGTAATGTATTCTAAAGTCAATTCTACTATTTTAAAGTTAATCCTTTGTTTTGACGTAGGAAAACAATTCATTATTGGTTCATTCAACTCATCCATCAGTCTTGGCATCAAAAATCTATGAATTCGAGAGATGGGCCTTTGAGTTTACAGGCAAGTAAACAGATTTCAAAGCTGTGTGGAGCAATGGTAGCTGTTCTGAAGGGTCCTATAATGATTTAAAAACTAAAGTCAGATTTGTTGATTACATGAAAAGATGCTCAACACTGTTAATTATTAGAGAAATGCAAATCAAAACTACAATGAGGTATCACTTCACACCAATCAGAATGGCCATCATTTAAAAGTCTACAGATAACAAATGCTGGAGAGGGTGTGGAGAAAGGGGAACGTTCCTACACTGTTGGTGGGAATGTAAATTGGTGCAGCCACTATGGAAAACAGTAAGGAGGTTCCTCAAAAAACTAAAAATACAGCTGCCGTATGATCGCCGTATGATCCAGCAATCACACTCCAGGGCATATATCTGGAGAAAAAAAATATAATTCAAAAAGATACATGCACCCCAATATTTATTGCAGCACTGTTTACAATAGCCAAAACATGGAAGCAACCTAAATGGCCATCGACAGATGAATGGCTAAAGAAGATGTGCTATGTATATACACAATGGAATATTACTCAGCCATGTAAAAGAATGAAATAATGCCATTTGCAGCAACATGGATGGACCTAGAGATTACCATACTAAGTAAAGTCAGGAAGAGAAAGACAAATACCATATGATATCATTTATATGTGGAATCTAAAATATGACACAAATGAACTTATGTACAAAACAGAAACAGACTCACAGCCATAGAGAACAGACTGGTGGTTGCCAAGGGGTGGGGGGGTGGGGAGGGATGGACTGGGAGGTTGGGGTTAGCAGATGCAAACTATTATATAGAGAATGGATCAACAACAAGGTCTTACTGTATAGCACAGGGAACTCTTGATCTATTCAATATCCTGTAATAAACCACAATGGAAAAGAATATGATAAAGAATGTATAACTATATATGTATAATGGAATCACTTTGCTGTACAGTAGAAATTAACACAAGGTTGTAAATCAACTACACTTCAATAAATTAAATTTTTTAAAAATTAGCCTGGGTCATTAGCTCTTCTATGTAAAACAATAATAATAATAACAATAAACATATAGTTAGTGCTTACATGAATTCTTAAAATTCACCTAGCCACTGGCTGTAAGTATGCTATAACAGTGTATTCTCATAACAAGATTCCTCATTATTTCTGGGCAGCATTTGGGGAACTGGGGTGCAAGGTCAATGTAAAACCAGTGAAATAATAATAATGATTGTATTTTATATTGAGTGATAGTATATGTATGTTCATATGTTATAAATATATAAAATACAGTTATGCAGGATTGACTACATCTGGCACAGTCCTAAGAGCTATTTTACATGTATGAACTCATGTGATCTTCACAAGAACTCAGTGAGAAGGTTATCCCCATGCTGCAGTTGAGGGAACTGAAATACAGCGGGATGGACTAAGATGGATACTTGCATTCAGCTAGTGAGAAATCAGAGCCCGTGCTCTCCATCACCCTGCCCTCCCGCACCTTGATGCTCTTGTCACTGCAAGTTGGTTTGCTTGATGCAGATGAGTAGAAGCAAACGCCCACCATGACTTCTGTAGAACGTGGGATCTCAACATCCATTTCCCACCTTTGCAGTTGTCTGAGCACGGCGATCATGCCACAGCAGTGTGTGGGGACTGGCCTTGGCACGTTCAAGTTCAGAAGGGAACACTGAGTTATACCACAAGACAGATTCCAGGTCATGTGGGTCGACATCATTTGAAAAGTCCCTGTTATAAGTAGCATGTCATGTAACATTTTTACTTGTGTATCAAAAGGATTGCTTCATACAGGAGGTTAAAAAAATCTGTGAAACCTCTGCATTGGAAGTGGTTAAAAATTATTAGGACTGTTTGCAGAGAAAGAAATTGTAGCTGGTTCTCCTGTTAAGTGACATGATCCATACTGGAACTTCTAAGGTAAGGCAGGAGCTCTGGCCGTGGGTTGAGAAAGATTTCAGATAGCCATGTTAAAACAGACCTCATGTTGGCAGTTCCTGGTGTTTGTGGGGTACACGTTTTGTTCTGTGAAAAGAGTGGATGGGTTTTATATTGTCAGAGACTTCTTCTGGAAGCCAAGAGGATTTTTGATATGTGTAGATCAATTTATACTGAATGTACCCCTGATGTACAAGGGGAACATTTCATGGTGAGTTGTCTATAATAATAGCAAATACTTAGATGGTACGTGCTTTTTACGTGTATGAACTATGTTAATCCTCCTACTGACCCTATGAGATAAGCACTAGTATTATTATTCCTATTTATCAAATGCATAAACTGGGACAAAGAAGTTCTATGATGTGACCCAGGGGTCACGTGGCAAGTAAGCAGTGGAGACAGAAGTTAAGACTAGGCAATGTCTCCAGTGTCCCGGCCCCTGACCACTGGCCACTCTACTTCTTCACAAAATAAGTTCCTCCCCTCCCCTTGCCCTGTGGGCCTTTGCACCAGCTTCTCCCCTCTTCTTGCAGCATAAACATTGTTCCTCTTGACCTTCAAGGAGTGACCCTTCTGGATGCCTTCAGGGTTAATGTTGCCAATATAATGTGGAATAAGACGTTGCATGAAACATACCTATACTAAGATATTATTGTTCCTCTGAAATTCGAATTTAACTGGGAGTCGTGCATCTATATTTGCTACACCTGGCAACTCTACTCAGCACTCGGCTTAAACATTCTCTCCTCAGAGGCCCTTTCTAAACACACAGACTTAAGAGACACCCAGCCATTGCCCCATCCCCACAAATCTCTGCATAGTCCTCATCTAACAATATCATTTTTCTTCACTTGTCTACTTGAACTCATCTGTGTCCAGCTATGAAAATGTCACTCAGAGAGTCAGGAGCCTCGTCCATCTGGTTTACCACTCTATCCACAAAGCCTAGAACAGTGCCTGTTGAATAATAAAGCATGTGATACCATGTGTGGGAAGAATGAATGAATGCCTGTTCCCTGCTGCAAGGACCTCTGTCTACATATGTGAGGGATGCTTTATTTCTGCCAGCAAACACAGAAGAGTTGATCGGAAGATATGGTGTACATCATTGCCTTTCCCCTGCTTTGTGCAAATAACCTGGAACCAAACACACGGACCCGGTTTTCTAATTCAAGGGCGATAACTTTCCTATTGGCTAATGGTTATTCATATTTTTTAAAGTGTGAAAGAAATGTCAGTTTCCTTGTAGGCAAAATGGTAATTTAGTGTATCTCTTTGAAACTAGTGAACATCACTTCCCCAGTGTATGTGGCAGATGCCCTCAGACACTGAAAGGAGTCAATGTAGCTCTGAAAAGCACTGCCATGATGACCACGATGACAGCCAGGGAGAAACAGTTCATTTTTATTTTTATTTAATTTATTTATTTTTGCTGTACACGGGCCTCTCACTGCCGTGGCCTCTCCCGTTGCGGAGCACAGGCTCCGGACGCGCAGGCTCAGCGGCCATGGCTCACGGGCCCAGCCACTCCACGGCATGTGGGATCTTCCCGGACCGGGGCACGAACCCGTGTCCCCTGCCTCGGCAGGCAGACTCTCAACCACTGCGCCACCAGGGAAGCCCAAAACAGTTCATTTTTATACAGTAGCCCTCGGTTTGGGTAAAGCACATGATAAACATCTATTTCACTAACTCTCTTTTAAGGTAGAGCTGTTTTAGCTTTACAACAAAATTGAGAGGAAGGTACAGAGATTTCCCATATACCCCTTCCCCCACCCTTTCTCAACATCATCACCAAAATGGTACATTTGTTAGCACAGATGAACCTACATGGACACATCATAATCATCCAAAGTCCATAGTTTGCCTTAGGGTTCACTTTCAGTATTGTACATTCTATAGGTTTGGACAAATGCTATCTAACCTATATCCGTCATTATAATATCACACAGAGTAATGTCACTGCCCTAAAAATCCTCTGTGCTCTGCCTATTCAAGTCTCCTCCCTCCACACCCCTTGCACCCACTTATATTTTTATTGTCTCCATAGTTTTGCCTTTTCCAGAATGTCATATAGTTGGAATTATACCACTAAGTCTCTTTTTACTCGCTGCTTCAGGTAAATGAAGTAACAATACATGTAGAACAAACGAGTGACCCTCTATGGACATACACTTTCCCACTGAAGACCTTGATGTGCTAAGTAAAAGGCTATAGCACCAATGATTTTTAACCTGGTTTAATACCAACAATGAGGGTTTGATAAAAGATGAACCCGAATGAAGTAAGAACAGAAATCTTGAGAATCTTTGAGCTGTTCAATCAACATCATTTCCAGAATGGGTTAAGTGATGCTGAAGTTCCCTGTGACTGTAACTATGAATTTATAGAAGGTAGAATTTTCACCACTTTTATTAATTAAAAGAAACTAAGACATTTCTCACATGCAAGTTACAGATGTCTGGCTACTTTTCAAATCCTAATTTCACTGAACCAAATCTATTGCAAAAGAATCACTAGTGACTATTTTTTTTTTATGAGTAATTTAGTCTTAATATTAGGTATAGTTAGAATAACTAATTATTGATTTTATTTTATAGTTATGACATCTTAAGTTGGAAAGACTCTTCTACTTCAGTAATTTGGGGGAAGAGTTGTAAGAAAATTTTTTAGAATATTAGAGGTGCAAACCCTAGCGTGTGGCTATGTACTCTACATACACCTCTACAAAGCGCTTATTTCCTGACCTCCTTTTTTATAATCCAAACAAAGTGTAAAAAAAAAAAAAAAAAAGGATTTTTATCAACCAGGACTTTTTTTTTTTTGCCAAGAATTTTCTCAGAGTGAAGAAAATCAATAATATACACCCACTTTACCTGCCCACAACTCCCTCTTCTCTCCCGATATCTTTTCAACCTTCTACAACTGATCAGTACTTTCCATTAATAAACTTTGAAAGTAAGAAAAATTGATGATGACTACTTCAAATGAGAATCCTGCTGGGAAAACCATTGATTCTTTATCAGAAAACTCTAAAATGTCACCCAAGGCAAAATGAACTGATTTTAATATTTTATACTAAATAACAGTGTACTTTCTCATAAGATGATATTTTAAAAAATAAGAATGAGTGAAAAACAATTTACTCTGAGGTACAAGAAGTCACTTCTTATTTTGTATGGGGGGGATGGAATTTGAGGAACTATTGAGGGGTATAAAACCCCTGTCTAAAAAACAACTTGAACTGATGTCCATAGAAATCACTGCTTTAGAAATTCAACAATTTTAAGATATGCTCGTGGCTTAATCTATATGCAAACTTATACGTTTCCCTAAATTGCCATTTCTCTAAAACCGTTGATTAAGGATGAGCCCGTCAGGAAATGCAACCTCCCTCTCAATCCACCGTGGGGCAGGGGACATGCAATAACTATGATAATTTTCTTTTAAGACCGCTTTGCCATGATCTACCTGGCATATTCCTTAACCTCTTTGAACTCAGCTTCTTCACTGTGAGATGCCATAAAAATAACTATTTCATTGAGTTGTCATGAGGATTAAATGAGATAATGTATACAAAGTACCCATTGTATAGTAAGTGTTCAATAAATGTTAGCTTCCCCCCTGCACTTACATGTACATGTTAGCAAAGTTATGTAATAGCAGATGTGCAAACAAGACTGGATTTTCCAGTTCTCATTTACAGATCTCAATTCATGGTTTTTTTGTTTTGGGGTGTTTTTTTTTTTTAATACTTTATTTTATTTATTTATTTTTAAAATAAATTTATTTATTTATTCATTTTTGGCTGCATTGGGTCTTCCTTGTTGCACATGGGCTTTCTTTAGTTGTGGCGAGCGGGGGCTACTTTTTGTTGCGGTACACAGGCTTCTCATTGTAGTGGCTTCTCTTGTTGCGGAGCACAGGCTCTAGATGCACGGGCTTCAATAGTTGTGGCACGTGGGCTCAGTAGTTGTGGCTCATGGGCTTAGTTGTTCTGCAGCATGTGGGATCTTCCTGGCTCAGGGCTCGAACCCATGTCCCCTGATTGGCAGGCGGATTCTTAACCACTGTGCCACCAGGGAAGCCCTCAATTCATGTTTAATAATTAACATTAATATACACAAATGAAAGTAGAATAAAATAACTTATGCACATAGCCAGATGCCTCACACCCTAATGCATTGTAAAATGTCCTTGAAGTTTTTCAATCTCTTTGAATGCTGTGTTCTTCAATCTCCCTTTCCCCCAAGCACCATTTGGGAGTCTCACCATGCCCCTCTCTCCATCAGTCCCTCTAGTTGGCTCCACAAGCTACTTGGACCCTGGCTGGCAAAGTTCCAGGGAACGCGGGGGAATTTCACTCGATCAGAACATCGCCATAAGCACACCACCTGGGAGCTCCTGGTACAAGTCCAAATGGATAATTGTTTATAACCGTCATCTGTTCTCTACTAGACATATAGGATACAGTCCACGAGCATTTCATTACATCAAGACTGTAATATAATGTATTGTAGGTAAGGAAGATATTCATCACTTGGCAATTGCCCTGCATAAGATATTCAGATTTGCAAAGCATCGAAAGACGGTAAATGTCTACGGTTCTCCAAAGACAGATGATGAAAGATGTCAACAATATGGCAGAGGTTGAAATCACTTCTTGGGCATCCCATGACATCTGCAGCAGCTTAGAGCAAAGATCACCAGATTTGGAGTCTAAAGACTTAGATGTGGGTTTTAGCTCCAACACTGGTATTTTTCAGAACCTCAGATGTGTGACCTGGAAGAAGGAGAGTAAAGACTCTCCCAGCGCTTTTGTTCATGAATCAAATAGGGCGGAAAGGTTGTTGACTCTATAAAGCCCTACACGTGGGAGTTATTGGGGTCGCCTTTGCTTCGTTTGTAAGAAGTGGACTTAAATCATTTCCAGAAATTCTCAATTTCTCCATCTTCAATGCCATGACTATTCCTGCCTTCCACCTGTAACCCTCCTCTGACTGGCAAACGGTAAAAAATCATCATCAATACCACAACACCATTTAAGGTGGCGATTTTTCAGATCAGAGTACCAAGACCCACATAAATGCACGTTAATCAAAGTCATGCGTGCTGATTCGTAGACTAATAGCCTATCGTTTTACACTCTGCACTTATAAATTTCAGTAAAGAATTTTGCTATTCTATCTCTGTATATTCTCTACAGGGAACATGCTGTTGCTGTTGAATAGCATTACTGGTTTTTGTTCTATAAAGAGATTCCAGGCTTTGTAACTACACAAATTTGTCATCAATCATGAAACTGAAAACTTGGCTGTCGAATCTTTCATGCTCTTTGCTTTTAAAATACAATTTAAACAACCATCAAGCCGATTTATTGGCATCCTTACCTGATATATTAAAGAACCATTAGCGGTTTGAAGGGCAGAAATGTAGGTGGTGCTAAAGCATGACACGTGGGATGTGTTTGACATTGGAGCAGCTCTCACAGCTGCCTGTCAATTGCTTCCCCTGAAATATCACGTACGTCCATGTGGGCACCCTAGGCACAGGGGAATAGCCTCAGGAAACGGCACTTCCATGCTCCAACGATAGCGTTGGAACTTGGAAGCAGGACCTTAAACAAGTGATCATTAGAAGAATTCTCTCTCAACTTTGGAAATTTTTTTAAAATGGATGCCATTTTCACAGAAAACAAAATATGACATCCAAGCCAGTCCCAGCACTTTGAGATGTCCAAATTAGTCAGAAGTCCATAAAATACACACATTTGTGTGCCAGAGAGAGAAAGAGATTACATGTGCATATATTCGGCTTGATTATAAATGAAATAATTGTATGTTTGTACATTGTATAGATCCACATATAGACATACATAAACATTCCATTAACAAGCCAAATATTTAAAAAAATTAACTCCAAACCAAGTTAATGGTCAGTAAGAAAGAAGAACAAAATATAGCCAATCCTCTGTAATTCATGTTAAAAATGTTAAGACACAAATATGGATACTTTTTATCAAATTCAGATTTTGCTTTGAAATGCAGAATGTGATGATTTTGTACCATATTTATTTGTGCTAAAACTTTCCACTCTGGACAGACAGAGAGCAGCTAACTTGGGAGCTACAAGAAGTAGCCTGAGAGTGAGCCAAACAATATTATTTACCAGGTGCATGGAATTTTAAGAGCTTGAAAATCACAACATCCCCACTTTCTCGATGAGAAAACTGAGACTCAAAGAGTAGGGGTCACAGCTAGAATCCTAGTCTGGACTATCCTAAAACCTAAACTACCTAAAACTATCACGTATCTTTTGTTTATTTTTATTTAACAAGCTCTTAACTTAGCATTACCATGTACCTGGCACTTCTGTAAGTGGTTTTATACCTATTAATTCATTTAATCAGATCCCCTAAAGACCTAACAAGTAGGTACTGATATTAGCCTCATTGCACTGATGAGGAAACTTAGGCTGGAGAGCTTAATTTACCGAAGTTTCGATAGCCAGAATGTGGTGGAGGAGGGTAGGGTGAATCCAGGCTTTGTGTGGCCTGAAACTTATACAATTTGGGGAACTCTCTTAAAAAAAAAAAAAAAAAACCTAATTGTAAATACAAAAATGGGTATGAATAGGAAGAAAAATCGTAACAAATTATTAGAGACTGGAGATTTGGGGCCTTTCTGATGAGACACCAAAGTGAATGTACTAGAAACATTTCCTGATCACAGCTGTCTCCCGCCCCAACTGGAATATTCTGTAGCTTCCTGTGAGCGCAGGTGGCTTTCTATATGGTACTGCTAATCTTAATAAGAGCCCTGAAAGGCTGGTCACTGAGGCAGGGAGAATGAAATGACTTGAAGATCTTCTTCAGGAAGCCTGGATGGTTCCAAATCCTGCACTTTCTGGGAAGCTCCTGCCAACATCTCTCCTAGGAGCTGGCCTTTATAGGACTGAGAATTCCTCCTCCTCTTTCAGGTGATTCCATTGCTTCCTCTAAATGACTGTGCGCACCCTTCTTCAATATCTCCTGCAGCTAACATGGAACACTGTTATCAACAAAGAGGGAGTGCTGTTAATAGAAAAATAAGAAGATCTTGGATTTTTGAGCATTTTACTCAAAAAACACTAAAGACTCTAATGCATTCTGACTTATAGAAGGGTCGGTGGTTTATAAGATGTGCTGTTATCAATAGTTTAAACATGAGTATATCCTTTGATAAATGAGGCAAGAATATACAGTGGAGAAAAGACAGCCTCTTCAATAAGTGGTGCTGGGAAAACTGGACAGCTACATGTAAAAGAATGAAAGTAGAACACTCTCTAAAACCATACACAAAAATAAACTCAAAATGGATTAAAGACCTAAATGTAAGGCCAGACATTATCAAATTCTTAGGAGAAAACATAGGCAGAACACTCCACGACATAAATCACAGCAAGATCCTTTTTGACCCACCTCCTAGAGAAATGGAAATAAAAACAAAAATAAACAAATGGGACCTAATGAAAATTAAAAGATTTTGCACAGCAAAGGAAACCATAAACAAGATGAAAAGACAACCCTCAGAATGGGTGAAAAAATTTGCAAATAAAGCAACTTGACAAAGGATTAATCTCCAAAATATACAAGCAGATCATGCAGCTCAATGTGAAAAAAAAACAAAAACCAAATAACCCAGCAAAAAAATGGGCAGAAGACCTAAATAGACATTTCTCCAAAGAAGATATACAGATCGCCAACAAACATATGAAAGGATGCTCAACATCACTAATCATTAGAGAAATGCAAATCAAAACTACAATGAGGTATCACCTCACACAGGTCAGAATGGCCATCATCAAAAAATCTACAAACAATCAATGCTGGAGAGGGTGTGGAGAAAAGGGAACCCTCTTGCACTGTTGGTGGGAATGTAAATTGATACAGCCACTATGGAGAACAGTATGGAGGTTCCTCAAAAAACTAAAAATAGAACTACCATACGACCCAGCAATCCCACTACTGGGCATATACCCTGAGAAAACCATAATTCAAAAAGAGTCATATACCACAATGTTCATTGCAGCTCTACATATAATAGCCAGGACATGGAAGCATCCTAGGTGTCCATCAACAGATAAGTGGATAAAGAAGATGTGGCACATATATATACAATGGAATATTACTCAGCCATAAAAAGAAATGAAACTGAGTTATTTGTAGTGAGGTGGATGGACCTAGAGACTGTCATACAGAGTGAAGTAAGTCAGAAAGAGAAAAACAAATACTGTATGCTAACACATATATATGGAATCTTTAAAAAAAAAAAAGGTTCTGAAGAACTTAGGGGCATGACAGGAGTAAAGATGCACACACAGAGAATGGACTTGAGGACACAGGGAGGGGGAAGGGTAAGCTGGGACGAAGTGAGAGAGTGGCATGGACATATATACACTACCAAATGTAAAACAGATAGCTAGTGGGAAGCAGCCACATAGCACAGGGAGATCAGCTCGGTGCTCTGTGTCCACCTAGAGGGGTGGGATAGGGAGGGTGGGAGGGAGATGCAAGAGGGAGGAGATATGGGGACATATGTATATGTATAGCTGATTCACTTTGTTTTATAGTAGAAACTAACACACCATTGTAAAGCAATTATACTCCAATAAAGATGTTAACAAAATAAAAAATAAAAGAGTGTATCCGTATTATATCATATCTTATATATTAGTATTCATTCTAGCAAATGATTGCTTTGTATTTTTTCTTGTCAGGTGCTAGGATCAGATATCTCTATGTTCAAGATAGAAATGGAAAGGCTCACAACACAACCCAGAGAGGATATCTGAGTCAAGAGTTCAAAAGTCAGACAATAGACTAAACTTACCACATTTATAATAGATGTGCCAATCACCAAGGCAAGGCTTTTACTGGCATAAAATAACAGAATCCTGCTATTCCCTACTTTACTGCTTACTCTAACCAATGGAATCAGTCTGGTCTCTTTTTGTTGTATCTGTTTCCTGCCAGCCTCACCACTTGTCCATAGGAATCACTTTATATGGCTCCATAGAATGCTACACCCAGGACCATCACTGCCAAAGAAGAAGCCAGTTCCCACAACCCAGGCCCAGCAAGTGACCCTGCCGAGGCTATGGAGAGTGGATTCATGGGAATTCCAAAGAGGTCCCCCCAGCTTGGTCTCTAGAGCTGAACTCCCTTTGGATAAGGTGGATTCACCAACCTTTCCTTCCTGGACCATGCAAATCTTCTCATAGGTCCCACATCTCTAGGGGCTACATGACCATGCACAGAAAGTACTAATTACAAGGAGGCCTGACCTTGACCTCCTATGGGAGAGGCATCAAGAGTTCGCCTAAGGTTAAAGATCCATCCCTTTAAGACAGCAACTGAGTCCAAAGACTAAAGTGTGAAAAGAACAACGGGTCCAAAGATGAGCACATCAACACTTTCATTGCCAACAGCAATTGGTTGCACCTAAAAATAGTTCTGTTTTTAAGGAGAACCGTTTCAAATGACTCTTTAAAAAAAAATAAGCCCACATTACCAAATTTTACACATTCCTATCTCCTAGGAAGAAATTTCTACACTTAAAAATGAAATAAGTAAAACATTCTGACCCCTTAGTTTATGCCCAAGACGAATTCCTTGACTCAACACATTCACAAATTTGCTAACCATGCAGCTGTGGTTAGTCATATGGTTCTTGGTTAGGTAACTATGGTTTTGTTCTGATCCTTTAAAATAATACATTTTAAGCATATCTTCCATTTTTTTAAATATATTTTCTCATTCTTGCCATTCAAATCATTTGAGATGCTTCCCTAAAGATCTGTATCAATAGTGTTGAAAGAAATGAATGCTTGGGAACAGGAACAAACCTTAATGGAATAGACTTCCGGCTCTAAATATTCTAAATGAATATTAAATATTCATTTAAAAAATTTAACCCTAGATCTGACAGTAGAGCATGGATAGGTGTTGAATAATCCCAGATCCCGAAGTCTGTATTAGAATTCAGGTAATTGGTCTTTTTATCATCCTCAGCAGCTGCGTCTGTAAGTCTACAATATTATCCTTGATTATTTGTGACACTTTTACTTACCCTTCTAAGTATCACTTGTTTCCATAGCGGACAAACCCAAATGCCTCTCAACTAAACTACTTTTTTGCACTATACAGCCCATGTGCAGAAATTCTCGGTTTGTTTATATTCTGATTTTCCCAAATTTAGATTTGTAATTAAGTGTACTTGTTGCCCTTAGAATAGTGTAAATATTTTGCCTGTAAAACTCAGCAT
The DNA here is from genome assembly GCF_026419965.1 of Kogia breviceps. Classification (NCBI taxonomy): domain Eukaryota; kingdom Metazoa; phylum Chordata; class Mammalia; order Artiodactyla; family Physeteridae; genus Kogia; species Kogia breviceps. The sequence goes on from NC_081314.1 coordinate 140,286,956, forward strand.
AAACATTCATCCATCCTTTCGAGGCTCCAATTCACTTCTCTGCCTCTGAGGATGGAGTGATGGGGTTGTTAATCGGCTCTAGACATTGAATTACTGTTCGAATGCCATGTTTCACCTTTGGACTTGTTCTTCACAAAGCTGGAACCAGTGTCTTTAAAACTGTGCACAAATAACAGATTAGCAGCAGCAAAAGACTTTTCAGCAGCATCAATAAAATCTCGGCAGTACGCACAGGGAGCCAATGGTCAGAGAGACCCAGGAGGCCTTCCACACAGGATACGTATCTTGTTACAGAATTCCTCAATGCCTTTTTGCTCTCTCCCTAATGACCAGTTAAATGGGCTCCCTCGAGGATGCTTGAGTCAGCGCCAGCTTGAAAACTGCTGAGGAAACATCCTCTTTTACTGGAAATGATTTCCATCAAACTGCCATGTGCCATATTTAGACTCATGGCTTAGTAACACCCAGCCAAAGGGGCTAAGTTTGCAGGGCAGGAGGCCCTGCACTGTGAGAAAAGAACTTGCTTGTGTCTGACCCAAGTGACCACAGGGCAGTGAGCTAGTGAGTCTGTGGTGGGCTGTAACCAGAGGCACAGAATCGCTTCTTTCTATCTGGAGAGACAGGCTTCCTTCCGCACGGGCAGCTGCTTCATCCCATCCGCCTTGTCCCACAAATCAGAGATGTGAATAGGGAGGTGGTGATTCAAGTTTACACACATCTACCTGCCAGTGGGACACCACAACCCAGCAATTCTGCTCACCTGAGCTCAGCAGGTGGATGGCGGGCAAATGTCTCTTCTCCCCCATCTAAACTTAAATCACAGAAAAATGATATTAAAATGTCTTGAGTCATAGAATATAATTCCGCTAAAAAGCTGAGTCATGAAATTATAGAACCTTAAAAAATGTAAGATGTTATGGAAAAACCTGAGCGAACCTTTCGGCCACCCCAATATTTACACGTAAACATACACATATAACTTGACGTAAATGTTTAAGCAAAATTATGTAGACACGGGATTTTAAGTGCAATCATTTCCCCCACCCCAATTTTGTCCTTGGCTTCTCTCCTCTCCCCGTTCTCCCTACTCCCAATACATCACCCCAACTTCCCAGATTAATTTATATTAACAACATATCTTGCATCTTTCCGTGTTCTTCCTTATGCTTATATAATTGTACACAAACACACAGACATATATGCATATAGATAGGTCATTTCTGTCACTGTTTGATGTCTACAAAAAGAAGATTCTATTGTAAACTCTTCTCTGCATTTTGCTTTTCTCTCAATAAGAAATCTGGAAAATCCCTCCAAGTCAATTCCTATATCTCTGATTCGGTCTCCAACAGTGTGTAGTATTCCAAGGTATGGAAGGTTCATCATTCTTTCAACCATTCTCCTCTGAAGGGGCAAAACTTCACGAAATTCTGTCCTGTATTTTTTTAATATATGTTTTCACTGGAAAGCCGAACAAAGAATGCTTATCCAAGTCCTAAATATATTTTAACAAAGAACAAGAAAAGTTCTCCCTTGAGCCCTAACACAAGCTTATCTTCTATTCAGTGCACAAGGTAATGCTGTTTCAAAGTGTGTGTTTTGTTATTATTCAGGTACCATAAGGGAAGGAATCAGGAAATGACTGTATGGAAAAGATAGTTTGTTCCCCATAGTTCCCAAGAGGCGAGGGAATGCCATGCCATGCAGGGCCACATGCGGAAGCACCAGGGTTAGTCTGGAGAAAGAAGTGTAAGCGGAAAACATGAGCAAAGAGCCTTTATTGTGGTTTTCATGGGAAGGAATGGGCAAGATAGTTTAAGCAAGCTAAGCAGGTTTAGGATTAGCTAGTTTGAATAATTTCAGTGGGATCTGGGTTATAGGCACTGTCCCAAGTTGTCTGGTACTTAGACCTGGAGTGATTAGGGAAGGGTAATATTGGGCCAGAGTATAAAAGCCCCAGAGCTCAAAAATGGAGGTGGTTGGGAGGTATGGGCTTTGGATCAGTTGGTTTGCAAATGAAAGTTTCACTCCCAGGCAAGTTGATTGCCATCTCTAGGAATTAGCTAGTGCTGGAAAGGGGCAGTCCCACTCCAGCCAGTGAGACCCCAGATGCCAAAGCATCAAGAATACAGAAATTAAGAAAACATAGTAAATGCAAATGCCCAGCACACTCAAGCAATATTTGGTAATTGACAGGCACATTAACCAAGAAAACATAGCACACTCTGCCTCCTGCCAAGGGGCACAGCTCCACAGATTCAACCAAGTTGTTGCAAAGAGCCTTGGGCTCTGAGGGGTGCATAGGAGTTTGTTCCAGGGGTAAGGTGGGAGAGGTACTTCTGGGGCTGTGGGGCTGGTAGCTAAGATGACAGCATCAAAGCCATGCAGAGCTAGCACTGTGGCAGGGAGAATGACCACAGCCACTCTTTGGTCTACACAGCCTGTGGTCCTGCCTAGTGATGCCCAGCTGTCCTCAATCCCCTGACTGCTTTGGGCAGTTGCTTCAGATCCTGGAGCAGCATCCAGAGTGTCATAAATTCCCTTTCCCAGGATTAAGGGGTCTGCCACCAGGCAGCTCTTTGACCAACTCTCTTCCACTGGAGAATCTCTCCTGCATTCCGTCTCCATCACGGCTCACTTCCCCTGCTCACGGGAGGAAGGATGGAATTCTCCCTGCCATGCACAGGGAGGACCCCTTTAGACCTTTACTGGGACCTTTTTGCTGGATATGTCCTATTCCCACACACACTGGAATACAATGATTCTATCATGTATAGTGATCACTGGTCATTTTTCCATGTGTTTCTGAAGAGGACATTACTTAGGGATTTTTTTTCATGAAAATAAGTTGTTATACAGGGATACATAGGTGAAACATGGCAAAAGAATTAAGGTGTTTAGGTTTTTTCTTTTCTTCTCCATCAGCCTACTTCCTATATCCTCCCTTTCTACTGGCTGACCCTCAGGTGTTGCTGAGTTTGAGTTAACTGAGGAAGCAGAAACTGTGCTAATGACCAGCCAGGCCAGTTCAGTTCAGTTAAATCAAGAATGTACTGTGTGTCTATTCTGTACTAGGATTGGAGACTAAAATAAACAGCATGGTCCTTTCCTTCCGAACACCTGTCCTCTAGTGAGAGAAGCAAAACAGAGCAAATGTTTTGAGTGTATATTGAGTGTTGTCAAGAACTGTGAAGGGGCTGAGATTTGATCCTGCTTGGAAGCTAACAGGTGAGTCTGCTACATCTCATGGATGCTGGCAGAAGTCACGAGACTCCTGCGTCAGAGACAAAGGACTTAATGATTCACAGCACAGCAAGCAGCGTGTCACATTCGCTTCAGCTCTCTTTGTCCCTCAGACCCCACGGAGGTGACGAGGAGGGGTCCAGGTGGATGCTGCAAACAGAGTGAGTTTGTGTCACAGCTGAGGAATCTCAAGGTTAGGTAACCCAGACCTTTATAGAGGGCCACAAGCAAACCTGCCCAACCCTTTGCTCCATCCATCCAAGTTGGCAGCAAGCAGAAATCCAAGTTGGGATCCCAGAGAGCTGGAAGCCAGGCATGATGTTGAGGGGGGAAGATATTAAGACAGCCTCCCTTCCACCAGCCACCAGTGCCCCAGCACACTCTGGAAGATGCTGCTTTCACACATGAATAATTACGTTGCTTTCTGTTAAGATAATCCACCCTGTCATGACAATTTGGCAAGTGGATAGATTAACTATCAATCTTTTGAGTTCTTACCTCTTGCGGGACTCTGTTCTAAGTGCTGGCAGTAAGTGACTGCCATGAAAAGAAAGAAATTCATCCTCAAGGAGCTTGCCCATCTTCCTGTGGGAGGAGACAATCTGCTGTCCAAAAGGTGTACATTTTGCAGCTACACAGGTAGTTTTGCCATAGACCGTGTAATACTTATCACTCACCTCCCCAGTACCACCTACAAAAAAATATCTCAAGAAGGCCCTTGCTAGCTGTTCAGGTGTTATGCCCATCTACAGGTAACGATGGAAGTCATGAAACAACTTTCAAATGGACTTAATGATCCAAATGTCACAGGCAATTGTTTTCCTCCATGAAGGCTCAGTCTAGTCAGAGAAGCAAGATGACCAGAACATAACTATGATACTTACCTGACAGGTTAAAAAAATACCATGAAATTCGCAGGTTGCAAACATAGGCAGTTATGATGTTTAGCCTGTGTATCTCCATTCCAGAAATATTTATTTACGGTTCACCAAAGGCCAAGTTGGCATTGCCTGCCCTTGTATCTTAGGCATTTTCCATTCGCTGTCGGATCTTCAAAAAGCCAAGTAACTAAATGTTTTAACTTTGGGTTTCTGTTTTTAAACACTTTGCATGTTTTTAATATTTAATAGAATAGTTAACAGCATTGATTCTGACACCTTCCTAAATCTCTAAATTTTTTCTCATCTATCTTATCTGGGTAACAATGGCTTGTTTAATGAATGTACTATTTTTGTTTCATGTTAAACTTAGTGCAATTAAATTAGACTAACCGAGCCTAACTTAACCTAGCACTCACTTAAATCTCCCTCTCCTCTAACTCTTCCTCTTAAAAGAAAATTATGATTCTGCCCAAGGATGGCAAATAGAGTGTGTGCCCAGCTTTCAACATTGTAAGGCAGAACTGCCATTTGGATGCCAGGGATATTCGGATGTAGGGACGTACTGACCAACCACCAATCCCATCACTCCTTTCCACCAAACAATTAAAACAAAATAAAACTTTATTTTTCAATTACCAAGTATATAAATTGAAGTGCCTCCTCCCATACCTGACCTTCATCCTAACCTCAGCCCCATAATCAACCCCCACCCCAAGTCCAAGAACACAATTTCAAGTTCTGCTCAACCAGTGGACAAGACAGGGTGTTGCTATGGGTTGAATTGTATCCCCCCATCCAAAATTCACATATTGAAGTCCTAGCACCTCAGAGTGTTACCTTATTTGAAAATAAGATTATTGCAGAGGTAATTAGTTAAGATAGGGTCGTTAGGGTGGTCCTCAATCCAATAAGACTGGTGTCTTTAAAAACCGGGAAAATTTGGAGACAGACACACATAAGGATGAAATCTATATAAACAATAAATGCTGGAGAGGATGTGGAGAAAAGGGAACCCTCTTGCACTGTTGGTGGGAATGTAAATTGATACAGCCACTATGGAGAACAGTACGGAGTTTCCTTAAAAAACTAAAAATAGAACTACCATATGACCCAGCAATCCCACTCCTGGGCATATATCTGGAGAAAACCACAATTTGAAAGGATACATGCACCCCAGTGTTCATTGCAGTACTATTTACAATAGCCAGGACATGGAATCAACCTAAGTGTCCATCAGTGGAGGAATGGATAAAGAAGATGGTGTACGTATATACAATGGACTATTACTCAGCCATAAAAAAGAACAAAATAATGCCATTTGCAGCCAAATGGATGGATCTAGTGATTGTCATTCTGAGTGAAGTAATTCAGACAGAGAAAGACAAATATCACATGATATCACTCATATGTGGAATGGTACAAATGAGCTTATTTACAAAACAGAAGTTGAGTCACAGATGTAGAAAACAAACTTGTGATTACCAGGGGGGAAGCAGGGGACAGATAAATTGGGAGACTGAGGTTGACATATACACACTACTATATATAGAATAGATAATTAACATGAACCTACTGAAGAGCACAGGGAACTCTATTCAATACTCTATAATGACCTATATGGGAATAGAATTATAAAAAAAGGGGATATTTGTGTATGTATAACTGACTCACTTTGCTGTACACCTGAAACTAACATAACATTGTAAATCAACTATACTCCAATAAATTTTTTTTTAAAAAATGAAGGCAGAGATCTAGGTGATGCTTCTACAAGCCAAAGATTGCCATCAAACAACTAGAAGCTGGGAGAGAGGCACAGAGCAGATTCTCCCTCACAGCCTCAGGAGGGAAAAACCTGAGGCCACCTTGAGTTCAAATTTCTAATCACCATAACTGAGACAATCAATTTCTGTGGTTTAAGCAATGCTGTATGTTGTGTTTTGTTATGGCAGCCCAGGAAACTAACATAGGTGTCATGATACCTTACTCAGGGAAAGTGATGGGAAAATAAGGACTACTTATTTCCAGGGGCTGCTGCTGAGTCAGTTCAGCATTTGTCAGATGCATTCCTCACCTTCCTGATAACCTCTCCGTGCAGGTTGGTTCCCACAAATTTGTGGGGCCCAGGGCAAGATTGGAGAGCTCCCTTGCTTACATCTAAATATCTACATCTTATAAATCAAATTAACAAACTGTTAAATAAAATTTTATCCTTATACCTTCATAATATCAAAATAAATGATTTTTATATGACTAAATGTCAGCAGGATATAGTAATTAATATTACTAGGCAATAATTAATATTATTAGTGTTCTGCTTGTGTGTCAGCATTCTTATCAGAGTAATAAAATTTAAATGTACATAATTAAATATTATATATTTATTCCATAAAATTTAATCCTTTTTTACTTTCCTTTCAAATGTCTGTGTAATCAAAATTGTCACATAATTTGCATTGTGTTGACTATAAGCCAACTGAGTCAATATAGTTTATAAATAATTTTAGTTTCAAAGAATGAAAGTGCTGAGAGTGGGCATCCTTGTCTTGATCCTAATCTTGCAGGAAATGCTATCAGCTTTTCACCATTGATTATGATGTTAGCTGTGGGCTTACCATATAAGGCTTTTAGTGTATTGAGGTAAGTTCCCTCTATACCCATTTTCTGGAATTTTTACCATAATTGGATGTTGAATTTTGTTAAAAACTTTCTCTGCATCAATGAAGATGATTGTATGATTTTTATTCTTCAATTTGCTAATATGGTGTATCACATTGATTGCTTTGAAGATATCGAAACATCCTTGAATCCCTGGGATAAATCTCATTTGATCATGGTGTATGAACCTGTTAATGTACTGTCGAATTTGGTTTGCTAATATTTTGTTGAGGATATTTGAGTCTATGTTAATCAGTGATATTGGCCTATAATTTTCTTTTTTTGTGATATTTGCCTGGTTTGGGTATAAGGGAAATGCTGGTCTTGTAGAATGAGTTCAGAAGCATTCTTTCCTTTGCAATTTTTGGACTAGTTTGAGAAGGACAGGCATTAACTCTTCTCTAAATGTTTGGTAGAATTCACCCATGAAGCCATCTGTTTCTGAGCTTTTGTTTGTTGGAAGTTTTTGTATTACTGATTCAATTTCATTACTGGTAACTGGTCTGTTCATACTTTCTATTTCTTTCTGATTCAGTCTTGGAAAATTGTATATTTCTAGGAATTTGTCCATTTCTTATAGGTTGTCCATTTGATTGGCATATAATTGTTCATAATAATATCTTATGATCCTTTGTATTTCTGTGGTGTTTGTTGTAACTTCTTTTTCTTTTCTGATTTTATTGATTTGGGCCCTTTCTCTTTTTTCTTGATGAGTCTGGCTAAAGTTTTACAATTTTGTTCATCTTTTCAAAGAACCAGCTCTTAGTTTCTTTGAACTTTTCTACTGTTTTTTTTAGTCTCTATTTCACTTATTTCTGTTCTGATCTTTGTAATTTCTTTCCTTCTACTAACTTTGGATTTTGTTTGTCCTTTTTTTCTAGTTTCTTTAGCTGTAAAGTTAAGTTGTTTATTAGAGAATTTTCATGTTTCTGAGGTAGGTGTGTGTCACTATAAACTTCCCTCTTAAAACTGCTTTTTCTGCGTCCCATAGATTTCAGTTCATTGTGTTTTCATTTGTCTTCAGGTATTTTTGATTTCTTTTATTTCTTCAGTGACCCATTGGTTGTTTAGTACCACATTGTTTAGCCTCCATGTGTTTTGGGGTTTTTTGCAGTTTTTTTTTCCTTGTTAATTTCTAGTCTAATAGCACTGTGATCAGAAAAGATACTTTATATTATTTCAATTTTCTTAAAGTGAAATTTCAAATTTCTTAAATTTACTAAGTCTTGTTTTGTGGCCTAGCATGGGATCTGTTCTGGAGAATTATTAATGTGTACTTGAAAAAAGTGTGTAGTCTGCTGCTTCTGGATGGAATGTTCTATATATATTTATTAAGCCCATTTGGTATAATGTGTCATTTAAGGCTAGGGTTTCCCTACCGATTTTCTGTCTGGATGATCTGTCCGTTGATGTAAGTGGGGTTAAAGACCACTACTATTATTGTGTTACTCTCATTTTCTACCTTTATGTCTGTTAATATTTGCTTTATGTATTTAGGTGCTGCTATGTGGGTTCATATGTGTGTGTGTGTGTGTGTGTATGTGTGTGTGTGCATGTATATGCTATTCTTATATCCTCTTCTTGGATTGATCCCTTGATCATTATGTAATATCCATCTTTGTCTTATAACAGTCTTAGTTTTAAAGTCTATTTTGTGTGATATAAGTATTGTTACCACAACTTACTTTTGACTTCCATTTGCATGGAATATTTTTTTCCATCCCCTCACTTTCAGTCTGAGTGTGTCTTTAGATCTGAGTGAGTCTCTTGTAGGCAGCATATATATGAGTCTTTTTTTTAATCCATTTAGCTACTCTCTCTATATCTTTTTTTTTAATAGCTGATAAGAATTTTACTTTTATTTTTCTAGGGAATATTCATATTTAAGTGAGCAGGACATTATTATACAAAATGAACTAACAATTATGTATGATAACATTATTTTTGCACTTCTGCTTATTTAATTTGCATTTTTAGCCACAGTTTTTAGAAATTTGGTTTTGTTTGTTTGTTTGTTTATTTTTTTAAAGAAGATGTTGGGGGTAGGAGTTTATTAATTAATTTATTTATTTTTGCTGTGTTGGGTCTTCATTTCTGTGCTAGGGCTTTCTCTAGTTGTGGCAAGCAGGGGCCACTCTTCATCACAGTGCACGGGCCTCTCACTATCACGGCCTCTCTTGTTGCGGAGCATGGGCTCCAGACGCGCAGGCTCAGTAGTTGTGGCTCACGGGCCTAGTTGCTCCGCGGCATGTGGGATCTTCCCAGACCAGGGCTCGAACCCATGTCCGCTGCATTAGCAGGCAGATTCTCAACCACTGCGCCACCAGGGAAGCCTTGTTTGTTTGTTTGTTTGTTTTAACATCTTTATTGGAGTATAATTGCTTTATGATGGTGTGTTAGTTTCTGCTTTACAACAAAATGAATCAGTTATACATATACGTATGTTCCCATATCTCTTCCCTCTTGCATCTCCCTCCCTCCCACCCTCCCTATCCCACCCCTCTAGGTGTTAGTTTCTGCTTTACAACAAAGTGAATCAGTTATACATATATGCATGTTCCCATATCTCCTCCCTCTTGCGTCTCCCTCCCTTCCACCCTCCCTATCCCACCCCTCTAGGTGGTCACAAACCACTGAGCTGATCTCCCTGTGCTATGCGGCTGCTTCCCACTAGCTATCTATTCTATATACCTTTTGATTGGAGCACTTAGTCCATTTATATTTAAAGTAATTATTGATAGGTATGTACTTATTGCCATTTTGTTTATTGTTTTGTGGTTGTTTTTGTAGCTCTTTTTACTTCCTTTCTTCTTTTGTTCTCTTCCTTTGTTATCTGATGACTGTCTTTAGTGTTATATTTAGATTCATTTCTCTTTTTTGTATGTGTATTCAACATAGTATTGGAAGTCCTAGCCACAGCAAACAGACAAGAAAAAGAAATAAAAGGAATCTAAATTGGACAGAGAGAAGTAAAAGTATCACTGTTTGCAGATGACATGATACTATAAATAGAAAATCCTAAAGATACCACCAAAAAACTACTAGAGCTCATCAATGAATTCAGCAAAGTTGCAGGATACAAAATTAATATTCATAAATTTGTTTCATTTTTAAACATTTATAGTGAACTATCAGAAAGAGAAATTAAGAAAACAATACTATTTACCATCACATAAAAAAAGAATAAAATACCTAAGAATAAATCTAACTAAGGAGGTAAAAGACCTGTACTTGGAAAACTATAAGACACTGATAAAAGAAATTGAAGATGACATAAACAGATGGGAAGCTACTGTGCTCCTGGATTGGAAGAATTAATATTGTGAAAATGACCACCAACCTACACATTCGAGGCAATTCCTATCAAAATACCAGTGACATTTTCCAGAGAACTGAACAAATAATTCACACAGAAGACCCGGAGTAGCCAAAACAATCTTGAGAAGGAAGAACAAACCTGGAGGTATCACACGTCCTGATTTCAAGTTTTACTACCAACCTTCAGTCATCAAAACAATAGGGCCCTGGCACAAAAACAGACATATAGATCGATGGAACAGAATAGAGATCCCAGAAAGGAACCCACACTTATATGGGAAATTAATCTATGACAAAGGAGACAAGAATATACAATGGGGAAAAGATAGCCTCTTCAACAGATGGTGTTGAGAAAACTGGACAGCTACATGCAAAAGAATCAAACAGGACTACTCTCTCACACCATATACAAAAATAAACTCAAAATGAATTAAAGACTTAAATGTAAGATCTGAAACCATAAAACTTCTATAAGAAAACATAGGTTATATGCTCTTTGACCTTGGTCTTTCTAAAAGAAATTTTGGATCTGTCTCTTTAGGCAAGGGAAGCAAAAGCAAAAACAAACACATGGGACTACATCAAACTAAAAAGCTTTGCACAGTGAAGGAAGCTATCAACAAAGCAGAAAGGCCACTTACTGAATGGGAGAAGATATTTGTAAGTGATATATCTAATAAGTTGTTAATATCCAAAATATACAAAGAACTCATATAAATGAACATCATAAAAACCAAACAACTGATTAAAAAATGGGCAGAGGATCTAAATAGACACTTTTCCAAAGAAGACATACAGATGGCCAACAGGCACATGAAAAGATGCTCAACATCACTCATCATCAGGGAAATGCAAATCAAAACCACAGTGAGATAACACCTCACACCTGTCAGAATGGCTATCATCAAAAAGATAACAAATAACAAGTGTTGTCAAAGATGTGGGGAGAAGGGAAGACCTCTACGTTGTTGGTGGGAATGTATAATAAATTGGTGCAGCCACTAAGGAAAACAGTATGGAGATTCCTTGAAAAATTAAAAATAGAAGTACTGCGTGATCCAGCAACACCCCTCCTGGGTATGTATCCAAAGAAAACAAAAGCATTGGCAAGGACATCTTGTGACATTAGAACATCTGCTGTAGTAACTAACACTCTTCAGGTCCCAGGGAAACACGTCTCCACCTCTCATCTCCTTGTGTGATAACTGAGTCCAAATGCCATGAAGGAGTGTGGGTTTATTATTGGCAAATAAAAATATAGGGCAACCAGTTAAATTTGAATTTCAGGTAAGCAACAAATATTTTTTAGTACAAATACGTCTGCAATAAGCTGTAATTTATGTTAACCTTATGTTGGAGATGGACACAGCTTTGGAGACACCCCTGGAGAATGAATAAATTAATGAACTTGTTCATCCTTAAAGACAGAGGTGCTGAAGACAGAGGTGCTGATCTGGTCTTTAAGGCAGGTTCTCTTTCTGCCACCACAGGGAACAATTGTTACGCACACACTTCTTGCCAACTCTCTGTGAGACAACTCCATTCTTCTTTCTTTTATTATTTCATTCATAAATATCTATTGCATGCACGCCAGGAGCCAAGCACACCTCCAGGCACAAGAGAGGTGAAGAAGTAGAAGACTACAAAAATGAGTGAGAGGAACCTCACACTCTGTTGCCTACAGACTCAAGAGAGACAAGGCACATCCTTAATAGCAAGAGCAGGAACCAAAGATGTTGCCTGTGAAGGTCAGGCAACATCTTCTTTTTCTTTCAAAAAGAAGCAGCCTTTAAGTCACCTTACATGCAGATTGGTTTAACAGACAAAGAGAGAAGAAAACAAAGGAGGTTGAATGTCCCATGTGAAGACATACTAGGAAACAGTGTCATGAGGCAAAACTCATATGTCTTAGAGGTAAAATCTGATAAATCCTAATGTAAGTTACTATTTTTTTCTTAAGTAATAGAAAAGTTGGTCATTTTTCCTTTGGAAAAATTGACCGTAATTATCCTGTAAAGAAACTCATGGATACTAGTCAAGGAGCAGATTAGTCCCTTTCACAGAGTGAAAGTTCAGGCAGCTACACTTTTCTAGCATCAGGTAATGCATGAGACCTATTCCTCAGCCCTTCCAGTTAGGGATGCCCTGCAGAGCCCTCTCCACCATGCCGCAGATGGCATATTGTGCTTCTGGCTATTAAGCTGGAAATGCAAACCACCTTTTTGTGGTTCAAATAATCTCCAGGAGATAGTTTCCTGGAAGTTTTAAGTCCTATTTCTCATATCACCTCCATCTAAATTGATGATATCTATGACCTTTTCATCTAATTACACTCGTTTTTTTGTACCTATTTTTATTAAATGGTTCCATTACATACCCATTATGTGATAGCTGCTTTCTGTTAATAACCTAATGAGCCCACTCTGCTATTTCTCTTTCCTTTCACAATTAGGTCAACATACTTAAATACTGAATTTGTCATGCTACCTAAGATTTTCACAGAAACCCTTATTTGACAAGTGATTTTTTACTAACACCTAAATAGAAGAGATAGACAACGAAAACTCTACCGAAATCACATGTCCCCCACTTAGAGAAGTACCTAGATTGGGTCACAGGACAAGGGAAGAGTGGAGAGGACTGAAAAGCAGGAGGTAAAGAGACGACATTGCAAAGGAGAAACCGAGGAATGCAAAACATAGGTGACAAGTGGGAAACTGATGGGCAGAGCCTGAAGAATTCCCCAACATGTCACCGGTCGTTACAAGACGCACCGCGTAGCCACTGTGGGTAACACAAATCAGCCCTCTACCCCACTCCTGAATCAGAAAAAGTCACAGTGTAAGGCAATAGTCTCCTAATATGTTGTGAAACTTCTACTGGGTCCTAGTTAAAGGTAGAAATTAAATAAACGAAAAGATATTTATGAGGGCACCATTAGGAAGACCTACACTTCTTTACTATGGAGGCTTATCAGTGAATCGTCTATTATTATGACTAGCGTATTAACATTGCATGGATTTCCACTTGCTCCTACCCCACAGTAGTTGCTATATTTGAGTTCTAAACCACTATTTTTATTTCATTTTCTCCTGTCCGATATTGGGCATGGCATCTAGTCTACTGGGAACACTTACTATATTTGTGATAATTATTCAGAAGTTATAAAACGGGATTAGATAGCAGCATGTAGCTGTTACATGTGATTAGAGATTACTAAACGCAAGGCAGGGAATCCAACTAGAAAAGTTAACTCATTGTGTTAGCTAGTATCACGAAGGGAGCCTGACTTTAAGGAATACTTTTTTACTGAGGGCAGTAAGCCAGTAATGATATGCCTAAACCATATTAATAGCCATTGCGTTGCTAAGTTCATTAGCCTTTGCATTATCATTATGTATTAATTACTACAGTTAGACCACCAAAGACTAATATCCAAATCTGACAGCACCAATTCCCCAGATGCATTTTGTGGTCATTGAATGATCATCATTCAACAGTTTGCTGCTTTGACAAATACAAAGCAACACAGGCTCCCCAGCCTTGACAGGGCCGATTGCACAGACATCATTTAAACTAAGCTAAAAATACCATCAAACACTTTAAAAAGAGAAGACGCTGCATGAAAAAATGAAGGAATGGATGAGAAAACACCAAGCACAGACGGTTACAAAGTTCTACCTTGACTCCAGGTGGAAGGTTTTTGCTCAAATTCAAATTCCTTCAAGTGGAGTGACATTCTCAGGGCTTTCTCTGATGATCTGTGCTACTGAAAAAAAAAGTCAGTGGTCAACTAAGCGCAGGAAACACTGATCTAAAAAGAAACATGGATCCTACTGCAGACCTTCTCAGAGCTTTTAACATGTTATTGCCAGTTGTGACCTTAGGAGAGGAGGATAGAATTGGCAGAGTTTCCTAAAATGTATTTGACCATCTAATCTTTCTTCTCACTGCCTATCTCCTAGAATTATTAATCCCAGGAACACATTTTTGAAGAAGCTAAGTTAGCAGAATATAACTTTACCCAGAATAGTGAGCATTTCATAAAAGTAAATACCAAAGCATATAATAAAAAACTCTGTTGTATTTAAGAGAAATCCATTGTCATTAGAGGTGCCATAATTACCATATAAACCTCTAGTCTATACTGTGAGCAGAATCTAATATCTTTGCCAAGATCTCTGCAAATTATTCTCTTGGATACTTCTGTCCCTGAGCCCCAGGTTCTACTGAACTAGGAATCTATGGATCATCTCTGCTCCATTGCACAGTGTCTCCTTCCAGCCCACATTAACCCAAATAAGGAATGCCAATCCTTTCCTAGATTTCCACCAAAACCAAACAAATAAACAAAAAAACCCTCTCACAAGGTCTGTTTTTTATTTTTTGTAGGCTTTGCTAAATCCTGGGGAGGCATTTGGAACTTATACTGCAGCAATGTAGTTGCAAACAACTCAAAATTGAGTAGTAGACACACCTTTGCTTTCTTTTTTAAAAGCTTTGTAGACATGTAATTCACATACCATATATTTCACCTGTTTGAAGTATGACTGAATGGTTTTTAATAGATTTACAATGTTGAGACACGCCTCCGCTTAACTTCCTTCAATTAGTGGTCTTCCCACTCCCCTACCTTCTCTTTTTCTCTCGAACCCTCAAATTCAATTTCTTTCTTTTGCAATTCTTTGGTGTTCTTCCCTGCAGCCAATCCCTTTTAATCCCATCCCTCAACTCCAGATAGCACAGTAGGGTAACGTTCTAAATAAAGATAGAGCAGCACTAGTTACAACAGCCAAGACATGGAAGCAATCCAAGTGTCCTTCAACAGAGGAATGGATAAAGATGTGATATGTATATATATATGGCTCAGCCATAAAAAAGAATGAAATAGTGCCATTTGCAGCAACATGGATAGACCTGGAGATTATCATACTAAGCGAAGTAAGTCAGAAAGACAAAGACAAATATCATATGATTTCACTTATTTGTGGAATCTCAAAAAATGATACAGATGAACTTAATATTTACAAAACAGAAACAGACTCACAGATATAGAAAACAAACTTGTGGTTACCAAAGGGGAAAGGGGGGTGGGAGAGGGATAAATTAGGAGTTTGGGATTAACAGATACACACTACTATATATAAAATAGATAACGAGAACCTACTGTACAGCACAGGGAACTATACTCAATGTCTTGTAATAACTTATAATGGAAAAGAATCTGAAGAAGAATACATATATATACATATAGGCATACATATATATATTTATAAATATATAAAACTGAATCACTTTGCTGTGATTCACCCAAAACTAACACAACATTGTAAATCAACTATACTTCAATTAAAATATTTTTTTAAAAAGATGGATCCCCTCCTGAGTGTCAGATGTCAGAATTTAAAATCTTGAAATAAATAAATAAAGACTTTATTGCATGAGGCCAATTTTCATCTCCCCTACAGAAGCCTCATGATGCATTCTATCAGATGACTTCTGGAAAAGCTGCGGCTCTTCCTTTAATATAGTATCATCCGACATGAAAACGGTTATAGCTGTTTCTCACTTTCCTCAACCCATCTCCTTCACCTAGTTATGTCCCTCAGATAAACTTGCAGTAAAACCTAGACAGAGAGCTGAGTTCAGACTCCCTCGTGACATCACCATCGCCTCTACCCGAACAAGCCGAGAAAATGCTGTTATTCCGTCACAGGCAAACAACTCAACAGAGCAAGTGAGTACAGTGTTTCTGGCTGAAGGCCTAGCCTCCAACAAAAATGGCCCAGACTTTCTTAAGCAAAGAAGAGAGGGAGGGAAAGTAAAGGGAGGAGAAATGGTAGTGGGTTTAAGAGCGCTGCACCATAGGTTTCTGACCGGCCATGTCAGATGTGGGCTGGGGATGAGAGGAGATCTCAAACTCCGTAAAAAGCAATGGGGGCTGCAGAAAGCACAGGAAGACCATGCCCCACCCCATCCTTAGGGTATTTCCACCTGGTGAAGGGTAAGCAGCTCAGCTGCAGGATTATGAGTGTGTTGTGCAGGGCACACCTAGAATTTTCTTCCCAGAAAGGCAGGCTCTACCAATTTTTTTAACCATTGGGTAATCATTGCAATAAAAGCTCTACACATTTGCACTTGACCCATGTGTGCCCTGTATTCATTCGTTTCCTGTGCTATACAAAGACACGTTTTCTTCACTGTGCCTTGAAGCATTTGGTTTAAGGAATTTCAACTTTCTGTTGTGTTTCATAGTAATTCCTTACACTTCGTATCTTAAATAAATCTTTCTTCGACACTTAGATCAAATGGCTCAATGCTATGCACATGCAGCCAATTGACCTCAAGAGGATGCAAAGGAAGGTGCGAGGGACTTCCTGGTCAGTCCATCTGGTACATCACTGCCTCACATCTCAGCAAGTGATGATCAGGTGAATGACTAAAACTTTATTTGGGAACCAAAGCCAACGAAGCCAGGGAACTTGGAAAGGTGTCTGTGTCTAGTAGCCCCCGATCTCCATCT
Source organism: Kogia breviceps (assembly GCF_026419965.1). Lineage (NCBI taxonomy): Eukaryota > Metazoa > Chordata > Mammalia > Artiodactyla > Physeteridae > Kogia > Kogia breviceps. Next base: position 140,303,579 of record NC_081314.1, read on the forward strand.
GTTCTCCCCACAGTAATATCATATTTAGAGGGGCAGAAGCTATAGATCATCTCTAGACTATATTTCCTTCCATGCAGCTAGGGGGGCTATTCACAAATAAGCCTTTAGATATGCAGATTGGTTACTGGGCTGTTGCTACCTGGGGCAAAGAGGCTTTTTTTTTTTTTTTTTAATTGAATCTTTTGAGAACTGATGCTTTTGTAAAATACAATACAAATTAACTATAAAATGAGCCAGGCATCTGTATCTCCTGGCAATGTCACATTACTGTTAAACCTTTCCAAGTACTTGACTCTCAATTTCTGTGCTTATCTCAGCGCAGACTGTCCAATAGGATGTGAGAGGAAGGTATGTACACGACCTGAAGGTCATGCTTTGAAAGGGAAGGGGCGTGGTCTCCCTTGCTCCTCCATGGTTCCCTTCTTATTGGCTAAAATGCAGCTTGCCCGTGAACCACCTGGGACCACACAGACATGACCAGTGTGTTAGGAGGATAGAGAAACAAGACAGAGGAAGTCTGGGCTCCACTGACTTCACTGAGCAAATTGTCTCACCAGCTTGAACTTTTACACTTCTATCTGGTTCAGGAGACATTGGTCACAATGGCAAACCTATACCTTATCAACATATGGACTCAAGGCCAGATTGCTACCTGGAGCATCTCTATACATATGGATGTCTGAGTATAAAACAAGTAGTAAAAATCCTCTCAGCAGTGTTCTGTAGTTTTCAGTGTAGAGATTTTGCAAGTATTTGGTTAAATTTAAAAGTGTTTCATGTTTTTATGCTATTATAAAAGGAGTCGGTTTAAAAAAAAATACATCAAAGTCACAATAAGGTCCTGCTGTATAGCACAGGGAACTATATTCAATATCTTGTAATAACCTATATTAGAGGGGCTTCCCTGGTGGCACAGTGGTTGACAGTCCGCCTGCCGATGCAGGGGACGCGGGTTCGTGCCCCGGTCCGGGAAGACCCCACGTGCCGCGGAGCGGCTGGGCCCGTGAGCCATGGCCGCGGAGCCTGAGCGTCCGGAGCCTGTGCTCTGCAACGGGAGAGGCCACAACGGTGAGAGGCCCGCGTACCGCAAAACAAACAAACAAACAAAATAACCTATAATAGAAAAGAATCTGAGAAAGAATAGATATATATGTGTGTATATATATATGTATAACTGAATCACTTTGCTGTTCATCTGAAACTAACACATTATAAATCAACTGTACTTCAATAAACAAATAATAATAAAAACTTGGAAAAAATACATCAAAGTCCAACTGACTCTATGTCTAAATATTTGGGTAACACACCTTGAAATTCTTATTGGTTTGGTCCCCTAGTAAAAACAGAGTCAGAAATTTACATCCTTTCCCTCCATGTGGGGACAGGCTACTGTCTCCCTTGAGCTCTGACAGCCTCTGCGCAAAGATACACCTTGGTCATAAAAAACAATATATGATTTTATGTATCCTAAAAATATCATTCAGCAATGAAATAGTTTGCTATGGAACATATGGTTTTTTTTCTGGGGTTTGAAGGAATTTGATAATGTTTTTTGTATTAAATTTTGAAGCAAGTTGACGGAAAGCAGCCCATCTGCAAATGTTCCACACATAATACACATTGACCACGGACAGGATTTAAAAAGGTGTTGGATTAGGACACAAAAAACAATAAAGTCAGTTTAAAAGCACTTTACCTGTATTCCTGAATAATGAGCTATTAAAAGAACTGCCTTTAAAAAGACCTTTATTGGGGCTTCCCTGGTGGCGCAGTGGTTGAGAATCCGCCTGCCGATGCAGGGGTTACGGGTTCGTGCCCCGGTCCGGGAAGATCCCACATGCCGCGGAGCGGCTGGGCCCGTGAGCCATGGCCGCTGAGCCTGCGCGTCCGGAGCCTGTGCTCCGCAGCGGGAGAGGACACAGCAGTGAGAGGCCCGCGTACCACAAAAAAATAAAATAAAAAAAAACCTTTATTGAGTTGATAATTTAATAATCTTATTAATTTAGAACTGATTGCTATTTATCCCAGTGTGTGTGTGTGTATGTTTAAAGGTACCTCATTTATTTTAAGCCTTGAATAGAGCTTTCTGAACTGTCCAGGTTGGAGCTACTGAAAGTGAGTTTTGTAGCCAGTGTGGTCCAGGAATTGTTTGTAATCCATCTGCGCTGAGATAAGCACAGAGATTGGGAGTCAAGTACTTAGAGACATTTATAGCAACATGACATTGCTGTGAGATCCAAACAAAAGTTCCACTTTCGAACAACTAATTTTTATTGTAAAGTATTGATACAAAAGCACCAGTTCTGAACAGACCTGACATTTTTTAAAAATGGCCTTTCACCACAGATAGCAATTGGTCTAGTAACCAATTTGTGGATACGAAGGCCCATTTGTACATTAGCCCTCAGCTTCATATATGCCTGAACTCACACACAGCCAACATAAACACTTCTTAAGGACGGAGGCCCAGAACTGAGCACCTACAGTAAAAACAAAACAAAACCTTATCGTTCATATATTCTTGCCACTTGGCAACAGAGCAAGACTGTTATAATTGATATTGATTATTATCAGTGGACAAATTTGCAAAGCATAGTTTTATAAGAGTATAAAAATTACAAAATAATTTATCTTATAAGATAGAACAATTTGTATTCATGTGTGTGTCTCAATCATAGAAACAGTAAGTGTCCCCATGCCTTCTGGACTTTGTCTTCAATTCTAAAATCATTTCTTAGAATTTTTTCCAGGTGTTGGTAGCTACACCTCTGGAAAGAGTCTTTTGTTTACACCAAATGCATTTGACTTATTTCCTTGGAAAGCTTTATTTTGTCCCTGGAGAAATGCAGCCTGGTTAAATGTCTGAACAAATTGTTATTATTATTTTGCAGAGCAATAAACTAAAGAGTGATTGAGTTACCAGTGACTCAGAGAGATTGTTAAGCCTGGACTCACATGGTTGAATGACCAGCTGGCCCAGAACTTGGGTGATTCAAATGATCCAGAAGACAAATGAGCCAGGAGCGAGAATGTCTCACACCAGTGCAAACGCAATTAATGTCAACAAAATGCCATTAAATTTATCGGTTGCCTGGCTTCTGAAAATGGTGGAACCAACCCCTTTCCTGTGCCTGCAGGGCAAATTCATTAGATGGAAAACAGCATCTTGTTAACCATAGAGTTCAGCCAGGTAAACATGGGGGGCAGTGCCAAATCCTTGAGACACTTATAAAGGGTCAACCAAGAAGGAGGGACCACAGAGAGGAGATGCTGGCCTTCCTTTATGATGCACAGTAGGTTCTTCCTAAACAGTGTCTTCTTAGTCACCTTACAAGATGGAAAGAATATATCTGATTGTCATTCAGTTCATAAAATAATGATTACATATGGCGGGGGGACAGAGAGAGAAAGATTGATTGAGATTTTGCCTACAAGTTCATCAAAGACTCCCACTTTTTTGTTTTTTGTCTTAGTTTTTAGAGTAAGAATGATTCATTTGTGCTGATTCAACTTCAACCATATTCACATCAGATGCTCTTATGCCGACAATTGGCAACTCTGTGGAACAAAACAGAACTCACTGGCCCCAAAAGTCATCAAACCTACAATTTTAACTCCTGTTCTATGTGCTCACACCAACTGGATGAACATTGCTAACCTCATCCAACTCTAAACACTCTTAAATGATCCATCATTGTGCTATTTGGCAATGGGATGGCGCCACTTCTGAGAGAACTCATGCCGCAAAACTCAACAACACTCCCCTTGTTCAAAGTAGAGATGATGAGCAGTGAAAGGGCTACGTCACAGAGGGCTTTTGTGTGAACAGACTTACCACCCTGGGGTAACAGAAGTGTAGCCTGGAGAATGGTTTGGCTGGATAAGGCAAAAAAAAAAAAAAAAAAAAAAGAAAGAAAAAAAAAGCCAAACAATCAAAAAGCATGGATTTTCAAAGAGGTTCATTTTCCCAGCCATGTCTGATTCTGAATTCAAACCCTTAGATTTCATGGTGTTCTATCAAAAATCTACTGAAATCAATCCGAAACAGCAAACTATCGAGGTGAAATGTTACCAGCATTAGAAAAAATGTCTAAAATACTTTTTTTCTTATAAAGCAAATGTTCTTTGTTGGTTAAGTTGCTAATGCAAGATGTAGCACACTATGGCAGTGGGAAATTTAAAAAATTATTATTCATTCACTGAGTCAATGCTTATGTGTCTGGCATCGCTCAAGGCTCATGGGATAGTATTTCTTTGTGCTCTTGCTTAATTTTATTTTCCACTTTTAATAGTGATTAGTGCATGAAGAAAATCTGGGAGGGTAATGAGACAGAATTACAGAAGGGAATGTCAGAGTAATCCATTTAAGAGAGGGGAATCCCATGAAATCTAAGAAATTTGAGCTACCATAACTCCCAGTGTCCTTTAATTTTTGTATTTTCACTTAGCCCATGGGAGAAATCAAAATTCATAAATGATTGCTGATCATGGATCTCTAGGGATAACAAAATTTGACATGTGATTAACATTCTGAAGAAAACTAGATTCTGGTTATTCTTAACATGCCATGCCAAGGCTCTTCTGGAATGCAGAGCAGAAGCCATTGAGGAAGAGGGGGAAAAGCAGGATGGGGTTGAAAACATCCAAAGAACCAAGAAGCAGCGAGCATAGGGCAAGGGGAAAGGAGGGACAGAGAATATACCTCATGGCCTCCTAGAAGAAGTTTTGGAATGTAATGAAGGAAGTAGAGGGACTATCTGTACATTAAAATGCCTGGAGCCTTCCCCATGTTCTCCTAGACTCCTGAGCCTTTCTTTCATAGCGTTTTTTCTTTGCTGATTTAGATGTTACCAAAAAAAAAAAAAAAACAGTTGTAGCGTTTCACTGCTGATTTTTTCTCCAGACCATTTGCTCATTTTTGCTCTGGCACCCTAATCCATAATTATTGTCAGCTGAGACAAAACTAGCTGCTTCACGATTTACCGACTTATGCAGTCTCCACAGCATGGATCCCAGCAGATATGTAGATCAGCTTTTCCAGGGAGAGCCTCCCTCCCGAAGAAATGACCCTAGGCCAGTGTCCACCACAGAAAGAAATCCCGAAAAACTCACCTGGGTGTGCAGGCAGGAGCTGGGAGGGTCACAGGGTCTCACAGTCTACGTGACACACCATAGGCAGGAGCTCATAACTTGCTGCTCCCAGCAGTAAGACAGTGAATGTGTCAGCTCTTTTCCTCTCTCCTTCTTGCCAACTAGAGTTCATTTGGATCCTAGAAAATGGAGGAGACCAGAAATCAGTTTCCCTAATGGAGGAGACCAGAAATCAGTTTCCCTTATTACCCACTATCATATACCGCTATTTTGGCAGAACTGGGCCCTGCAGCTGTGTGGAGGGCAAAGTCTATTTCAGTCCTGCCATCAGAATATCCGGCAGCCAATGGACAGGGGTGTGTGGTGTAAACTGGGGGAGGGAGAGGGAGCAGGGTTGGAGGGGTGTATCCGAAAGCTACAGGCACTGAAGGGGTCAGAGCTCTGCTAAATAAAGTGAACCTTTTCTCCCACGATTTGTTTCTCTTTGGATCAGCATTGGCAATTGCCCCCCAGATAAGAGGGAGCCCAGCTGGGGCCACTCGGCAAATTCATGAGGGAGGGGAAACACACAAGCTGGGCATATGCATGATTATTACAGGAAGAGGAAAACACTGGAACCATTTAGCATCTCATGGTTGGACAGGGCTATTGCTGAGACAGGGGTGGGGAAGAGACAAATGGGGTGGGGGAAATTCTCTAATCTTAATAAAATCTGTTTGCCTCTTCCAGTAAGTAAAATATTGAGTGATTACATGTCTGACCCTTTAACATCCTCAGTGGAACGAGAGAGATCTAAAAGAAAATATTTAGAAAAACAGAGTCTATATTTTGCCTTGCCTGTGTTATGCCTTAATAGATTCTCTCATTAGCAATAAGTCAATTCTATATAAACAATGTTTTCTCAGCAGTCAACAGAAAGTTAATAAGATACCCTCAACACTCCTTAGAGCTCCCAGGCTTTAAGAACCTACTTAAAGAGATACTGTGGCTTTCCTGGTACTCGGCATACATTTCAGTGGGGAATAAATGGGGGTGTGTGCGAGGCAGTAAAGAGTAACTTCCCTTAACAAGTTTACGCTTTTTTTTTGCCACTGTCCACTAGCATGGGGAAACATGAGCAAAGCAATGATTCAGGCTTTACCTGCAAAAGGGGAAATATCATACAACCATCAGATATATACTACAAAGGTTAATTCATTTTTTCTTTCTAAATGACTTTTTTTTCTCAATTTGGGAAGATGTTTTTAGTTCTTATTTTAAACAGATGTAACTTCTGAGGCGGGCAGATAAGCCATCTGAGTTTTTAAAAAACATAAGTCATTATTAATTGACTTTAGTTATCAAATTAAGTTTCTTCAAAGATCTGCTGACTTATTAAACCCCAAATCGGACACAATTGCTTTCCTGCACCTTTCCACTTCTCGATCAGCTACAAAATCTGATATTTGACATGGATTCTATTTGCCTTTGCCCAAAACTTCTTAGAACCAAACGGGACAATTATTTCTCTTTCCTCATCCTATTTAGACTTCGTACTTTCCTGGGAAAATGTAAACAGTATTTGCAAAACAGCTTAAGGAAAACCCAATCATTTCCCTGGTTTTATTAACTTGCTATTTGTACCAGTAACTCTGTACTTCCACACATATCAAAAAAGTTTATCACTTGTTCCCTTCATGGATTGGCTGACATTGTCAGGGCAAAATTTAATGTCTTAAGGTCAGTATTTTGGAATTACAAAAATGATTATTTTGGACATTCTTTGTAATATTATATATAGTTCAAAAGCCAACATCTAAAAATCTATTCCCCTTTAAGAAATGTCATAATTATCTTCAATTATAAATTTAAACACATATAAATCTGTATTATAATTGGTATACTTTAAATCAGTTACTCACTTGGATCTTTAAGAATACATTTAAATCCAGTATAGCATAGGAATACTTGCTATTGATCAAAAATAGAAAGATTTCACAATATGTGTTAACCTACATCTTGACTTACCTTTCTTTTCCTTTATCTTATAAAATAAAAATGTTTTGGGCTTCCCTGGTGGCGCAGTGGTTGAGAGCCCGCCTGCCGATCCAGGGGACACGGGTTTGTGCCCCGGTCCGGGAAGATCCCACGTGCCGCGGAGCGGCTGGGCCCGTGAGCCGTGGCCGCTGAGCCTGCGCGTCCGGAGCCTGTGCTCCGCAACGGGAGAGGCCACGGCAGCGAGAGGCCCGCGGACCGCAAAAGAAAAAAAAAAAAATGTTTTGCAAAATAGGATTGCTACTCCCAAGCCCCCCTAGACAAGCCATTAAAATAAAAGTGACAACTTATTAGCTTTAACTTTAATTGGTTTTATACAATCAGTGCTTTAAGTTGCTAGGTAAATTCACTTCTCAATATATTTTAAGTATTAAAAGATTACCTTGATGTCTAATAGAAATAAAATAGTTGTATTAGCTTTAATTAAATTGTTTTTCCTCTCTTTTTAAGCATTACTTTCCCTCTGTCTTTCATTTTATGTTATATGCACTGAAAGTATTCCCAATATTTTTAGAGTTTCAATACCCTACTGTTAACATATTTATGTTTTATTTGAAGAGAATTGAAGCATATTTTAAAAGTTGAAAGTTTACCTCATTCCTTCAGAAAACTCAGTACACGTCAATGTATCACGGTGTCAGAATTGATGATCACCTATTTAGAGGCCGAATCATTCATATCCTAATTAGAATTTCTCATCTTTCTTTCAAAAAACTTTAAACAAGTATAAATAAGTTTTAATATCCTGAAGATTTTAATAGGAAAATCACAGCTGTATGGGTATACTTCTAATAATTAAATCATTTTAAAGCTAGAGGAATACGTTAGCTCAAACATTATTTTGAGGACAAGAAAATGGAGCTCCAGTATATAGAATTTATTATGTGGCAAACAAACAAAATGCAATCTTGAGTTAATTCCCTGACACTAATCCTTGAGTAACAAAAACAACGACAACAAAACTGTAAACAGCTTCAATGTTTGTTATACTGTTATTTGTAAATCCAGAAAAGCAAGCACAACTAAAAAGAAAAAGAAAAACGAAAACCTTAAATTTTACATTCTACTCAAAGATACAGGTGCTGACTATACCAAATCTGTTCTCACTCATACCCAAAGCAAGGGTTCTTAACATCGTTTTTTTTTTTTTTTTAATATTACATCACATTTCACTGACATTTAAGTTATCAACCAGCTAAAGGGACTAAAGCCAGGCCCCCCTTACTACTCAAAAAGATAACATTTACAGTGATAATGTGTCAAGCAACTGGACTCGAGTGATTTTGATTTTGATTCATTTCTTGTCTTTGCAACTTTCACTTTGACCTTTTTTAAATGGACACAGAAATGAGTGAGTGGTGTGACTTTTTTTCATTCATTTATTTGGCCATTCTAAACCTTTCACTGAGTGCCTAATACACGTGAAGCATTACAAAATGGCATGACCCCAAATAAAGCAGATATCGCCAAAGCTGCGATTAACAAAAATAGCATGTCTGGAATGAGGTTAAGTGCTGGCTCAGATACTACCAGAGTTATCATTTTCAGCCATCCTCTAATAAGGGTGCACCTGGGAGCACTAAGAAGCAAGTGACCAGAAACCATCAGCGTGCAACGTCCGGATGGACTAGGAATGTGTAGCCAGGGAGGAGATACCTTGGTTGTAATAAACTTTGTCTTGGAGTTCCTCAACTATATCATTTCGTTAAGGCCTCCCCTATTTTTCTGTAGTATTTTTTTTCTCAGACTTAGTTGTGCTTTCTTACTTTTCAAGCATATATAACTATGTTTATTTTACTCCCCCCAAAGGATACCCAAAACTGCAGGATCTACTAACAAGTCCTCGATGTTGAACACTTTCGGGGGATCATTTACCAGTGGGAAGGAATACTTTCTGCTCGTTTGCCTTTTAGCATTTACGTTTCCTTCTTAACTACACATCAAGCAAGAACATTTGAGATATCCCAAGTCCCGGAATTGGGTAAGGATTCCTCTGTTTATTTAAAATATTTGCTTAAGTTTTGCTTCATTTGTTTAAATACCCAATAAACCAGTAGTAATTTCTTTAATGCACATTCTATGTTTAAACCAAAAAGAAAGAATAAGTCTGATCATATTGTAAAGAATAAGCTGGACTTTAAATTTATCACAGAGAGAGTTTGATCATCTATCTCCAAGGTTAAGTTCTTTAACTGCTCATAAAATTTGCCAAGTTTTTCTCACATCATTAGGATGTTTTAAATTGTAACCCCCCCAAATCATTTGTTTTTACCTCAATAATTTTATCTTGACTCTTTTTAATAGGCATGTGAATGTCTTTCAATCCCTAAGTCTCTCCAAGACCAAACGAAAAAGGAAGACAGAGAGAGAAAATAAAAATCCCTTTCTTTGCCTCCTTCTCACCAATAATAGCTTATGAAGTTCATCAGCTATGAAGGACAGAAAAGGCAGGATCACAGACACAACTGGAAAAGTAACAGGAGGTACCTTTCCATCTCACAGACTAACTTTGTGATGTGCTTCATTTAGCAGTTCCCAGGCCCAGGTGGAAATTCTCTAGCATCTTCTTAATAAAGTTTCATGTTGGGAAAGTTTCATGTAACAAGTCATGTTTATTATGTCAGCAGATTTTTTTCTAAAGCTAAACTAAATTCATAGCACCATGCATGATTTACAATAAAACCTTAATGAAACTCTCAGAACTGTTTAAAAAGCTGCAGCAGGTTTTTAAGGAAATTGGTTGCCTGTATTTACTCTTTGAATTAAGTGTTAAAGGAAAACAGAATAATAATATATAAAACCCTGGTTTCCTGTAACAATAATTATGATAACTAACATCTGTATATGGCTTTACAGTTGGCAAAGTGCTTTCTCATACATTACCTCATTTAGTAGAGTGGAAATGTTTAATGATCCCAGTCTTAAACTGCATTTCATTAATAGTATATATATATATATATATATATATATATATATATATATATATAATATTAATAAGCACATATATGTAATATTATATATAAAATATTAATAAGCACATATGTGTAATATTATATATAAAATATTAATAAGCACATATGTGTAATATTATATATATAATATTAATAAACACATTTAGAAGAAACTATCTTCATAAGCACTCTGCACTAAGCCCGAACAAAAGGGAGATAGGGAGATGTTGAAATCCAATATCAACCCCATAAATCAAATAAATGTCAAATAAAATCTGTCAAACACTTCGTAATGTTCTGTGCATGTCATCAAACTCAAGGAGGATCCTGCTGTGTTACCTCCGAATGATAAAGAGATTTAAGGTGTGAAAGCATGCTGTTAGAAGTTTCATTAAAGCCTTATTTACTAGTTCCGAACGAATTTACATTGATCTTTTAAACTATTGCTAACCACAAATGCATTAAACCTAAACAGTCTTCATTTACTGAGAAATAAATGTGTCAGCAGAATCATGACTTTTGTCCAATGTTGTTCCGGCATTTAATTCACAAAGGCTCAGTGTTAAGCTTTTTATTGCTTGTTGTGCTAAAGCCTGTTCATTTAATTGCAAATATATTTCCTTCCTGCAGCATTATCAAAATTGTTATCTTAAGGAAATATTGTTTTAAAATAATCTGCTGGAAAACCAGAGCCGTACATGGGCTTATTCCGAATAATTGTTTCCTGCTACAGATGAGTTAGCAATTAAGTGGTAACGTTGCTTAAACAATTTTAAAAGGAGGTGAGGATAAAAGGAATCGGACTGTGCTGATCCAAGTTATGAGAAGCCTTTGGAGTTTTTTGTGGAGTCAACATGCACTCGTGGCTGATTTAATCAATACTTACCTGTTTACATTTTTTAAAAACTTGGTTAGTGGTTCCAGGGCCTAATCTAATAAATAAATCATTTCGATGTAGGTTGTAATTTTGTGAGATATGAATTAATTCAAAAGAGACCTTAGTCTTTCTATCCTTGAAATGGAGACAAATGTTCTGCATTTGACCCTGACCTTGATCTTTCCTTATATGAATTTGGGGAAAGGACTTGCAGCCAGGTTTTAAATTAAATGATGCCAGTAACATTATTATGGGCACACCCATACTTAAGAAAAAATAGAGATGTTATAATGAAATAAGGAAGAAAATGCAATATGTGACTCCGGACTCTGCAGGATTTACACGCACTTTTTAAAAAATTACTTTTCCATAGCTAAATACAAGAGGCATGGCATGTTTGTTTCAGTGGGTGAAAATATATCGCCAGCATTCCCAATTCTTAAACCCACACTAAATAGATTGCATCATATTGTCCATTAAAGGAGACTTACAAAAAAAAGAAGTGCTCTCTAGGAGAAGACTCCAGTTCAATAGTATTTAAATTCAAGCAAGACACAATGTCTAGAAATTAAACCAATATAAACTAAGCTTCCAATGGGAAGCAAGCAAGATAATTCAAATTTGCAGGTAAAAAAAATTGCCAGTAATTGACTGGTGGTTATTGCTCTATTTCAGAAGAAGTGAGAAACCCTCCATGTACCTGTTACTACATGGAATTATCCGGTTTATTTCAGAGGGAAACAGTAAGAGAATGATTGGCAGGGTGGGACCAGAAATGGGTGGACCCCTGCAGTGGACCAATGAGCGATTAGCCATGTCCTGCTTGGCCAAGACTGGGGAGTGACAGGTAGACATAAATGACAAGAGCCTAAGGTAGTGAACACTCACAGCCTACCTTGACTCATCCTGTCCTTTGCCCGCCATCGAGTATCGGGAACATGGGCAAGGGACAACCACTCCCAAGGTACAGAGGGGACCCACCCCAAACTTCGATAATACATCCACATCCCAGCAGCCTGGAAACCAACAGACTTGTCTAGGTATTTTCTGGGTTTCTCCTGCAGAACTCAGAGTGAAGGGCTCCAGGAGTGCGATGGAAATGGGTAGCAGCTATTAAGTAGTTAGAAAAATGGAGTTAGAAAATGTGTAATATGGGAAAGAGATTTCCATTTCTGCAGTCGGCTGAGCCTCTGAAACCTGGCTTCCAAAGAACGAAGGTGTTACCTTGACAAGGCTGTTGACGGCCATCCTCTCACGTCTCTGCCCACACGCATCTTTCAACGTGCTCTCCCACCGTCACAAACTTCTGCCGCTGTCACCCTCCTCCTCTCCCGGGTCTCACATGGTTATAAATATTGCAGTTCTTGAGCACTTGTGTGCCTTTCCACCGGCTTCAGAACTCCTCTCCTTGCTTGCTCACCTCCACACACCTCCCACCACTTTGTTTGTGACCTAACACTACCTGTGGTTTCCTTCCACGTGGTAGCTTCCACGATCCATTTAGGTACTCCAAAGGATTGGATTATCGTCTTAAATGCCTTCTTGAAATCAAGACCCAGTTCTTTTCTGAGGTCAAAGCTCAGCTTTCCTCTTGCCCACAGTCACCTGCTATTTGGCAATCTTTTGCCATCCATAAAAGTATCCTGCGTGCGCTAAACTGTACCGCAACATACTAACTCTTTGCTATTCCCAAGCCGAAGAGATGCTCAGCGAGGATTTACCTTCTCCTCTTCTGGTCTTACCTTAGCCTTCATGGGACACCAGGTATATGCATGCACTTCATATGTTCTCATTCTCTGAAAATCCAGGCCAACAATGTCAGCATCACCAGCTACCTAATTCTCCCTTAAGAAAATATATGTTTAACAAAACTTTAGGACCTTCTGGAGATCACAGCTGAGGAAAAGCATCTGAGTACTTTCAAACGATTAATTCGAAAACCTGAGACACAGTATACATTCTTTTTATGAACAACAACATGGATGTTTACATTCAAGTTCCTGCTTAGATGTGGACACAGATGTCTCAAACCGGTAACAGGCAGAGCAAATCAGACTGGAAAGTGTGTTTTAGCCCCACACAGGCTAATTCGTATCTTAACCTGGTCTGGATCCAATACATAAAAATCTGATGACCTGACAACGGAGACCATGTTCCCATACTTTCTGTAGTGACTGGGCAGACATTGTACTCTTCAGATACAACATATGTTTTCCAGGACTTGAGGAACCCAGCCCACTTCTCTCAAACATATAACCTGTGCGACCCCCAAGGAGATTTGAATGGTCCACCCTTGATCGATAAATTTTTTGAAAGTCAAGAAAATTTTGATGAATAAGAAATAAATAGATTTTTACTCAGTGTGCTTCTGTGAATCCTCTTAATAGCTTCATTCCAACCACATCCCAATCCAGTGACTATACCTGCTTACTTTTTCTAATGATGAAACAGGGTTGGTCCCTTTGCATATCTGGCATCTAAGAGAAACCATGAGCATCCATCAAGGGCATTAAGTGTCAACCTCACTTTCATTTTGTGAGTTTTGGGCCATCGGCTCGCAGACCAACCCAACTGTTGATCCATAAACAGTGTCCCCATCCTGAAGAGTATAAAGTGAGGTTAAGAGCAAGAAACCACCAAGAGCATCTCCTTCAAATATTTACAAGGTTGGAATATATGTAAGTGGTTTATGTCTTGGTCAATATGCCTGATTGGTGGGAGTTCCATTTTTATGAGTTCCAGGTGCTTCAACTCATGAGCTTTTTATTCACATCTAGAATATACGTATATATATTTCCAGATATAATCTTATCCAGCCTCTTCAGATGTTAGTACTAACAATTTCAAGAATATTCAAGCAATAGGATGGAACAGATTCCTCTAGAATGAAACCAAAGCTATATTAATAATAACAATCATAAGACCAAGATGAAACATTATAAGAGCCTCATTGGGGAAGCTTATCTAAAGAATAAGCTATTTATTAATGAGTATAAATCCTATTTATACATTCAATCATTCCCATCTTCAACTCATTGTTCTACTTTTTCTTTCAATATTTTATTTCTATATGATGCCCCTTGACCCCTCAGTAGGTTTCATTGGGAAGGTATGCTCTTTGAGAAAATAAGATCAATAATGTTATCACTTTCAACTGCGCTATAATTTTCACAGATCCAGGTTGAAATGAAATCAATTATGAGAACAAGTAGCACTGTTTTATTACTAATGAATGAATTTAGCATTGTTTCCCATATTCCCACCACTTAAAATGGAAGAAATAGAGCAAATGTGGTCCAGAGAAAGCTCAAATAGTCCAGGCTAATGGTGGAAATACTTAAGTATCATCTGTATACAGCTAATATAAACCAAAGTGGTTTATTACCACTGTTTTGTGATTTATGACTCACATTATGACTTTATTTTGAAATGGTTGCATGAAATATTAATGTGTGGTGAAAGAACACACAAGAAGGAGCAGGGATCATGTTCTATCAGATGTTAGGCTGCTCAGTGATTTATTCCTCATAATACACTGAACTCAAGTCTTAGTATCCTATTTGCTCTCTTATTGTAATCAGCCCCTCATATTCAAACTTTTCAAGGTGAGGTAGCCCTACTTTTGTTCCTAGATTATAGGTTGTGTACTGTTAATTTTTAAAAGGATGGAGTAGTTTACAACAAATGTGAATAATTTATAGCAAATGTTCTCAGCATTGATTAGTGTTCTTTAGAAATAGAATGTCTTCTTGATATGCATCACTCCTTTAATGCCTTATGAAAAGTCAGAAGACCTGTTACTGCACTGCTTAATGGACAAATCAACTTTAATTTTAGTCCTATATAATATGAAAGATAAGTACCTATGTTTTTCCCTGTTTGGGATTTGCCAGGCATTAACACTGAACATTAGCTCAAAGTAATCTAAAGACATGTTAACAATAGGACACAATTGCTCTCCCTTGGAATTTACATTTGATCTGGTTTCTCCAAACTCTGGTGGATAGTTTCTGAAATCTTTCATTTTGCTGCACTTTAAGTCATTCTGTACCTCACTTCGCAAAGCTCGAACCTGGGGACTTAAGTAACAGATTTCACAACAACTTTACTGAATGAGTGTATTAATTTATACAGTTTCCTATTTCATTTTAATTTGATCAACTGCATCTGATGCATGAAAAACAGTATCTCTTTGAATCATCATGAAAGTTAACATGGTTTGATTTTTATAGTATTGAATTCACCAACTATGATTTTATCATATATATTTATTTATTTATTTATTTATTTATTTTATTTTATTTTTTATTTTTGTTTTGTTTTGTTTTTTGCGGTATGCGGGCCTCTCACTGTTGTGGCCTCTCCCGTTGCGGAGCACAGGCTCCGGACGCACAGGCTCAGCGGCCATGGCTCACGGGCTTAGTTGCTCCGCGGCATGTGGGATCTTCCCGGACCGGGGCACGAACCCGTGTCTCCTGCATCGGCAGGCGGATTCTCAACCACTGCGCCACCAGGGAAGCCCTATCATATATATTTAAATGTCAATTATTGGTAAATAAAGAAAATAACATAAAATAATAATAGTTGACACTGTTGTTTCTATACAAATGATGTACACTGTCCAAGAGCTTTACATATATTTACTGACTTTATTCTCTCAATAATCTGTAACATAAGTACTGTTGTAAGGCCTGATATACAAAGAGGAAACTGAGGCACAGAATCAGTAAGTAACGTGCCCTAGTGACACTGCCAGTAGAGGAATTCGATTTAAGAAACTAGATGGTTTGATTTCAGAATCTATGCTCTTACTACTACACTATTCCTATTGTCCTTTGCTCAGAAACATTTAGCTTCAATGCCCTTTGTATAAACACAGAAAAATGAAAAGATCCAATGATCTGGACCTTAAGAGTACAAAATCTAACTTTATAAAGGACCAATGTTAAGAATTAGGTTCAAATGGTGAAAGGGGAAAAGGACAGATTTTGCTTTTGAAATTCTTTAACATGTCCTTGAACACCCATGGTCATCCAAATGGCAAGATGGCTACTTCCTGCATGCTCCAGGGATAGTAAAATGTACAGCAAGAGCACTAGGTCAGAGAGAACTTGGCTATGAATACACATCATACTGGGCAATCCTGGGATTATCGCTGAACTTCTCTGAGCCAAGATTTCCATTTCCAAACTAGATAATAACACCCACCAGTAAAGCAGTTGTAACAATAAGAGTTAATATAAAGTGTCTGGCATATAGGTACACAGTATGTTATGATATATATCTGTTGCCATTGTTTTTGTTCTATCAATTTTATTCTTTCAGCAAGCCTATCCTCAGACCGAGGCACTGCATGAGTGCAGGGAACCCAGCCCTTTAATGATGTTAACCCCTAAGCTCTCTAGTTACCCTTCCCCCCTTGCTCCTGCAATTCAAACTTACATTGCAACTCACTCAGTTAAATACACATGCATTCTTAACTTCCAATAGCCATTGGAAAAATGATACAAGAGACACTGAGAAGGCAGAGAGACTATGTGATGTCCTACACAAACGCATCTCCACTCAGGGAAAATCCTTTCAGGGAAGATGCCTTGCTCTTACCTCTGTGGTTCGGTTGGTAAATGTGTGAGCACTGATATTCCTTGTCTGTTAATTCCTAGTCCTTTCCCAGCAAGATAAGGGCTTGAGAGAATAAATAGAAGAAAATCAAAGAGATAAGAATGTATGATTTGGGAAAAGAAGACAGATGGAAACCAAGAGGGAGAAGAAAGGAAGAAAAGAGAGAAAGGGAGAAAAGGTTTCTTCCAGAGAGAAAGGAAATCAATAGTAGACATTTCTGCATGGAATAACTGTGGTAGAAATAGGATGCAAACGGAGCCAGGCTCATTTATTGTTTTGTGCATACAGTTATAGAAAGTAGCGTGAATAGCAAAGGGTTCTGCCACAAACATGGAATTCCCCGAAATGAAAAAGGGCAATTCCATGGAAGTGAAGCATTGCTGCAGCTTTATTGTCTTATTATTATTATTATTATTATGAAAAAGCACATCACATGCCAAGGGCTGTTCAACTTTGTAACTTAGCTGCCCTAAGACAAGGGTGTGAGGTCTAAATGCTCCTCCCTCGACCTAACCAGAAGTGGATGGAGATATAACACTTTATCCACCTGAGGCTCCAAGGAATGATTTTTAAAGTTGCCTCCATCTCTTTAGATGTATGCATGAGGGGAGAAATGGCCTACATAGAGCAATTTTTTAAATGCTGCTTAATTTTTTTCCTTTATATCTACCATCTTTTTCTTTTTCTTTTTTTTTTTTTTTTTTTGCAGTACGTGGGCCTCTCACTGTTGTGGCCTCTCCCATTGTGGAGCACAGGCTCCGGACGCACAGGCTCAGCGGCCATGGCTCACAGGACTAGCTGCTCCGCGGCACGTGGGATCTTCCCGGACCGGGGCACGAACCTGCGTCCCCTGCATTGGCAGGTGGGTTCTCAACCACCGTGCCACCAGGGAAGCCCTACCATCTTTTTCTTTTGACCGTTTTGTGTCATAAGGATCGTGACTTTTTTTTATTTTTTTAACTTTTGCTACCTCCTTTCTCTCACCTTTCTTTCCCAGTTTTAATTCTCCCCTGAGAACAGATCAGAACCCCAGACTTCAGTCTAGATTTCCCATAGCTCCCCCTCCTCCCCCACCGCAATGACCCAATTGCCTGGTTGTGAATGAGTAAATGTCACAGAAAAGAGGTCTATGTACATAACTACTAACCTATGCTCCATAGTGGAAAGTTCCAAAGCCAAAAAGACTCCTTTGGAAGGGACCTTCAAGATGGTGGAGGAGTAAGACATGGAGATCACCTTCCTCACCACAAATACATCAAAAATATATCTACATATGGAACAACTCCTACAGAACACCTACTGAACACTGGCAGAAGACCTCAGACTTCCCCAAAGGCAAGAAACTCCCCGCATACCTGGGTAAAGCAAAAGAAAAAAGAAAAAACAGAGAGAAAAGAATAGAGACAGGACCTTCCCCTCTGAGAGGGAGCTGTGAAGGAGGAAAAGTTTCCACACACTGGTGTAGACAAGGGGTGGGAGTGGGGGAAGCTTCGGAGCCACAGAGGAGAGTGCAGCAACAGGGGTGCAGATGGCAAAGTAGAGAGATTCCCACACAGAGGATTGGTGCCAACCAGCATTCACCAGCCTGAGAGGCTTGTCTGCTCACCTGCCAGGGTGGGCGGGGGCTGGGAGCTGAGGCTCAGGCTTCAGAGATCAGACCCCAAGGAGAGGACTGCGGCTGGCTGTATGAACACAGCCTGAAGGAGGCTAGTGCACCACAGCTAGCCTGGAGGGAGTCCAGGAAAAAATCTGGACCTGCCTAAAAGGCAAGAGACAATTGTTTCAAGGTGCGAAAGGAGAGGGGATTCAGAGCGCCGCTTGAAGGAGCTCCAGAGACAGGTGAAAGCCGCGGCGATCAGCACAGACCCCAGAGACGGGAATGAGATGCTAAGGCTGCTGCTGCCGCCACCAAGAAGCCTGTGTGCAAGCACAGGTCACTGTCCACACGTGGCCTCCCGGGAGCCTGTGCAGCCCGCCACTGCCGGCGTCCCGTGATCCAGGGACAACTTCTCTGGGAGAACACACGGTGTGCCTCATGCTGGTGCAATGTCATGCCTGGCCTCTGCCACTGCAGGCTCGCCTCCCATTCTGTACCCCTCCCACCCCCCTGGCTGAGTGAGCCAGAGCCCCCAAATCAGCTGCTACTTTAACCCTGTCCTGTCTGAGTGAAGAACAGATGCTCTCAGGTGACCTACATGCAGAGGTGGGGCCAAATCCAAAGCTGAACCCCGGGAGCTGTGCGAACGAAGAAGAGAAAGGAAAATCTCTCTCAGCAGCCTCAGGAGCAGCAGATTAAATCTCCACAGTCAACGTGATGTACCCTGAAACTGTTGAATACCTGAATAGACAACGAATCATCCCAAAATTGAGGCAGTGGACTTTGGGAGCAACAGTAGACTTGGGGTTTGCTTTCTGCATATAATTTGTTTCTGGTTTTATGTTTATGTTAGTTTAGTATTTAGAGCTTATTATCATTGGTAGATTTTTTTTATTGATTAGGTTGCGCTCTTCTTTATATATATATATATTTTTTTTTTTTTTTCCTTTTTCTCTTTTTGTGAGGGTGTATGTGAATGCTTCTTTGTGTGATTTTCTTTGTTGTTACCATTTGTCTTATGGTTCTGTCTGCCCTTTTTTTTTCAGTATAATTTTTAGCACTTGTTATCATTGTTGGATTTGTTTATTGGTTTGGTTGCTCTCTTATTTCTTTCTTTTATTTATTACATTGTTATTATATTTTTATTTTTAATAATTTTATTTATTTTAATTATTTTATTCTATTTTTTTCTTGCTTTTTTTTCAACACTTTTCTTCTGAGCCATGTAGCTGACAGGGTCTTCGTGCTCCAGCCGGGTGTCAGGCCTGAGCCTCTTAGGTGGGAGAGCCGAGTTCAGGACATTGGTCCACCAGGGACTTCCTAGCCCCATGTAATACCAAATGGCAAAAGGTCTTCCAGAGATCTCCATCTCAACCCTAAGATCCAGCTCCACTCAACAACCAGCAAGCTACAGTGCTGGACACCCTATGCCAAACAACTAACAAGGCTAGAACACAACCCCATCCATTAGCAGAGAGGCTGCCTAAAATCCTAATAAGTTCACAGACACCCCAAAACACACCACCAGTTGTGGTCCTGCCCACCAGAAAGACAAGAACCAGCCTCATCCACCAAAACACAGGCACAAGTCCCCTCCACCAGGAAGCCTACACAACCAACCGAACCAACCTTAGCCACTGAGGGCAGACACCAAAAACAGCGGGAACCTGCAGCCTGTGAAAAGGAGACCCCAAAGGCAGTAAATTAAGCAAAATGGGAAGACAGAGAAACACACAGCAGATGAAGGAGCAAACTAAAAACCCACCAGACCAAAAAAAAAAAAAAAAAATAGAGGAGGAAATAGGTAGTCTACTTGAAAAAGAATTCATAGTAATGATAGTAAAGATGATCCAAAATCTTGGAAATAGAATGGAGAAAATAAAAGAAACGTTTAACAAGGAAATAGAAGAACTGAAGAGCAAACAAACAATGATGAACAACACAATAAATGAACTTTAAAATTCTCTAGAAGGAAACAATAGCAGAATAACTGAGGCAGAAGAACAGATAAGTGACCTGGAAGATAAATAGTGGAAATAACTACCGCACAGCAAAATAAAGGAAAAAGAATGAAGAGAGTTGAGGACAGTCTCAGAGACCTCTGGGACAACATTAAATGCACCAACATTCGAATTATAGGGGTCCTAGAAGAAGAAGAGAAAAAGAAAGGGACTGAGAAAATATTTGAAGAGATGACAGTTGAAAAATTCCCTAATATGGAAAAGGAAATACTCAGTCAAGTCGAGGAAGCACAGAGAGTCCCATAAAGAATAAATCTAAGGAGAAAAACACCAAGACATATATTAATCAAGCTATCAAAAATTAAATACAAAGAAAAAATATTAAAAGCAGTGAGGGAAAAATAACATACAAGGGAATCCCCATAAGGTTAACAGCTGATTTCTCAGCAGGAACTCTGCAGTCCAGAAGGGTGTGGCAGGATATATTTAAAGTGATGAAAGGGAAAAACCTACAACCAAGATTACTCTATCCAGCAAGGATCTCATTCAGATTCAAAGGAGAAATTAAAACCTTTACAGACAAGCAAAAGCTAAGAGAATTCAGCCACCAAAACCAGCTTTACAACAAATGCTAAAGGAACTTCTCTAGGCAGGAAACACAAGAGAAAAAAAAGACCTACAGTAACCAACCCCAAACAATTAAGAAAATGGTAATTGGAGCATACATATTGATAATTACCTTAAATGTAAATGGATTAAATGCTCCAACCAAAAGACATACACTGGCTGAATGGATACAAAAACAATACCCATATATATGCTGTCTACAAGAGACTCACTTCAGACCTAGAGACCTAGGGACACATACAGATTGAAAGTGAGGGGATGGAAAAATATATGCCATGCAAATGGAAATCAAAAGAAAGCTGGAGTAGCAATTCTCATATCAGACAAAATAGACTTTAAAATAAAGACTGTTACAAGAGGCAAAGAAGAACACTACATAATGATCAAGGGATCAATCCAAGAAGAAGATATAACAATTGTAAATATTTAGGCACCCAACATATGAGCACCTCAATACATAGGGCAAATGCTAACAGCCATAAAAGGGGAAATTGACAGTAACACAGTCATACTAGGGGACTTTAACATCTCACTTCCACCAATGGACAGATCATCCAAAATGAAAATAAATAAGGTAACACAAGCTTCAAATGATATGTTAAACAAAATGGACTTAATTGATATTTAGAGGACATTCCATCCAAAAACAACAGAATACACTTTCTTCTCAAGTGCTCATGGAACATTCTCCAGGATAGATCATATCTTGGGACACAAATAAAGCCTTGGTAAATTTAAGAAAATTGAAATTGTATCAAGTTTCTTTTCTGACCACAATCCTATGGGCCTAGATACCAATTACAGGAAAAAAATCTGTAAAAAATACAAACACATGGTGGCTAAACAATACGCTACTAAATAACCAAGAGATCACTGAAGAAATCAAAGAAGAACTCAAAAAATACCTAGAAATAAATGACAATGAAAACACGACAACCCAAAACCTGTGGGATGCAGCAAAAGCAGTTCTAAGAGGGAAGTTTCTAGCAATACAATCCTACCTCAAGACACAAGAAACATCTCAAATAAACAACCTAACCTTACACCTAAAGCAGTTAGAGAAAGAACAAAAATACTCTAAAGGTAGCAGAAGGAAAGAAATCCTAAAGACCAGATCAGAAATAAATGAAAAATAAATGAAGGAAATGATAGCAAAGATCAACAAAACTAAAAGCTGGTTCTTTGAGAAGATAAATAAAATTGATAAACCATCAGCCACACTCATCAAGAAAAAAAGAGAGAAGACTCAAATCAATAGATTTAGAAATGTAAAAAGAGAAGTAATAACTGACACTACAGAAATCCAAAGATCATGAGAGATTACTATAAGCAATTCTATGCCAATAAAATGGACAATCTGGAAGAAATGGACAAATTCTTAGAAAAGCACAACCTTCTGAGACTGAATCAGGAAGAAATAGAAAATATAAACAGAACTATCACAAGCACTGAAATTGAAACTGTGATTAAAAATCTTCCAACAAACAAAAGCCTAGGACTACGTGGCTTCACAGGAAAATTCTATCAAACACTTAGAGAAGAGCTAACATCTATCCTTCCCAAACTCTTCCAAAAGATAGCAGAGGGAGGAACACTCCCAAACTCATTCTACGAGGCCACCATCACCCTGATACCAAAACCAGGCTAACAAGTCACAAAAAAAGAAAACTACAGGCCAATATCACTGCTGAACATAGATGCAAACAGAATCCAACAGCACATTAAAAGGATAGTACACCAGGATCAAGTGGGGTTTATCCCAGGAATGCAAGGATTCTTCAATATATGCAAATCAATGTGATACACCATATTAACAAGCTGAAGGATAAAAACCATATGATAATCTCAATAGATGCAGAAAAAGCTTGCGACAAAATTCAACACCCATTTATGATAAAAGCCCTGCAGAAAGTAGGCATACAGGGAAAGTACTTCAACATAATAAAGGCCATATATAACAAACGCACAGCCAACATCAGTCTCAATGGTGAAAAACTGAAACCATTTCCACTAAGATCAGGAATAAGACAAGTTTACCCACTCTCACTGCTATTATCCAACATAGTTTTGGAAGTTTTAGCCACAGCAATCAGAGAATAAAAAGAAATAAAAGGAATCCAAATCAGAAAAGGAGATGTAAAACTGTCACTGTTTGCAGATGACATGATACTATACATAGAGAATCCTAAAGATGCTACCAGGAAACTACTAGAGCTAATCAATGAATTTGGTAAAGCAACAGGATACAAAATTAATGCACGAAATCTCTTGCATTCTTATACACTAATGAAGAAAAATCTTAAAGAGAAATTAAGGAAACACTCCCATTTACCATTGCAACAAAATGAAGAAAATACCTAGGAATAAAGTTACCTAAGGAGACAAAAGACCTGTATGCAGAAAACTATAAGACACTGATGAAAGAAACTAAAGATGATACAAACAGATGGAGAGATATACCATGTTCTTGGATTGGAAGAATCAACATTGTGAAAATGACTATACTACCCAAAGCAATCTACAGATTCAATACAATCCCTATCAAACTACCAATGGCATTTTTCACAGAACTAGAACAAAAAATGTCACAATTTGTATGGAAACAAAAAAAGATACCAAATAGCCAAAGCAATCTTGAGAAAGAAAAATGCAGCTGGAGGAATCAGGCTCCCTGACTTCAGACTATACTACAAAGCTACAGTAATCAAGACAGTATGGTACTGGCACAAAAACAGAAATATAGATCAATGGAACAGGATAGATAGCCCAGAGATAAGCCCATCCCCTTATGGTCACCTTATCTTTGATAAAGGAGGCAAGAATATACAATGGAGAAAAGACAGCCTCTTCAATAAGTGGTGCTGGGAAAACTGGGCAGCTACATGTAAAAGAATGAAATTAGAACACTCCCTAACCCCAAACATAAAAATAAACTCAAAATGGATTAAAAACCTAAATGTAAGGCCAAATACTATAAAACTCTTAGAGGAAAACATAGGCAGAACACTCTATGACATAATTCACAGTAATATCCTTTTTGACCCACCTCCCAGAGAAATGTAAATAAAAACAAAAATAAACAAATGGAACCTAATGAAAATTAAAAGATTTTGCACAGCAAAGAAAACCATAAACAAGAGGAAAAGGCTACCCTCAGAATGGGAGAAAATATTTGCAAATGAAGCAACTGACAAACGATTAATCTCCAAAGTTTATAAGAAGCTCATGCAGTTCAATATCAAAAAAACAAACAACCCAATCCAAAAATGGGCAGAAGACCTAAATAGACATTTCTCCAAAGCAGATATACAGATTGCCAACAGACACATGAAAGGATGCTCAACATCACTAATCATTAGAGAAATGCAAATCGAAACTACAATGAGGTATCACCTCACACTGGTCGGAATGTCCATCATCAAAATATCTACAAGTAATAAATGCTGGAGAAGGTGTGGAGAAAAGGGAACCCTCTTGCACCGTTGGTGGGAATGTAAATTGATACAGTCACTGTGGAGAACAGTATGGAGGTTCCTTACAAAATGAAAAATAGAACTACCATATGACCCAGCAATCCCACTGTAGGGCATATACACTGAGAAAACCATAATTCAAAAAGAGTCATGTACCACAATGTTCATTGCAGCTCTATGTACAATAGCCAGGACATGGAAGCAACCTAAGTGTCCATCAGCAGATGAATGGATAAAGAAGATATGGCACATATATACAATGGAATATTACTCAGCCATAAAAAGAAATGAACTTGAGTTATTTGTAGTGAGTTGGATGGACCTAGAGTCTGTCATACAGAGTAAGTCAGAAAGAGAAAAACAAATATGCTGTATGCTAACACATATATATGGAATCTAAAAAAAAAAAAAAAAAAGATTCTGAGGAACCTAGGGGCAGGACAGGAATAAAGATGCAGACGTAGAGAATGGACTTGAGGACACAGGGAGGGGGATGGGTAAGCTGGGATGAAGTGAGAGAGTGGCATGGACATATATACACTACCAAATGTAAAATAGATAGCTAGTGGGAAGCAGCAGCATAGCACAGGGAGATCAGCTCGGTGCTTTGTGACCACCTAGAGGGGTGGGATAGGGAGGGTGGGAGGGAGACGCAAGAGGGAAGGGATATGGAGATATATGTATACGTACAGCTGATTCACTTTGTTATACAGCAGAAACTAACACACCATTGTAAAGCAATTATACTCCAATAAAGATGTTAAAAAAAAAAGACTACTTCGTGTGGTCCACCACACCAGTTAGGAGGAAAGTTCCTTTTAAACACAGTCACTCATGTGTCATCTCGAATATTAAACCCTGAGAGACGTTTCACAGTGTATGGGTCTACTGCTGTTGACCAGTTGGCCAGTAGACTGTTAAATAAACCACATTGTCCATGAATCCCCCCTGCACATTAAAAGGCAGAAGTTGGCAAATGTATACTATATACTTCAGCTTATTAAGGGTATTTTTAGACTATCACTTTTGGTTTAATAAAAACAAAAATTGACTTTTGTAGAAGGGAAAAACTCTCTGGAGTCCTTGGAATATCATGCATTCCAGACTTGGAAAGAAGTTACAATTTCCAGTTTCAACAAAATTTTCTTACCTAAATAGGAAGCCAGAAAAAAAACGATAGAAGTTTACATCATAACTCAGGTCTGTCTATTCTTCTGATAAGAAAATAAGACCTAAAACAAAAACAAACAAAAACTCATCAGTTATTAAACTTCATAGGAGGATAAAGAAATGTCATTCTCACTTTCAAATTTCTTTATATATTCCTTGAGAGGTAAATGGGTCCTGTCTTCCCTCCAAATTCTCCTTTAGAAGAAAATTTCCAAAGACTTTTCATTCTGTGAGTAAAAAGTACATCCCCATTTAGTCAGTGGTTTATTTAACAAATATTTTTGGAAGTCCTACTATGTACCAGGCACTGTGTCAAACCCCAGGGATCCAGCAGTGAACATGAGATGGTCCTTGATCTCATGAAGTTTACAAACCAGTAAGGGAAGGAGAACATTTGAAAAATTATTTGCAGTATATTTAATTTTCATGCATTCTCGTATGTGTGATGTATTTCTTATTTTTAAATGGAGAAAATAATTAAGCCACCTAATAAATAAAGAGAATTTTTAAAATTGCCATAAGAACAGAAGTTCAGAAGGCTACAGGAGCTAAACTACATAATTAGGGCATGCAAATAAGCTCAGAGAACACTGAGGGTACATACCTGCTTCTCCCAGGTGATGCATAAGCATTTTAGCAGTAGTCTTTTCAAAACTATAACTCTCGTGTTTTGTCTAACCTAAGGAGTGAATTTTTATGGTGGAAATCTCAGACCCAGTATAGGAACAGTGGCAAACCCATGGGGGGCAGAAAGAAAATTTACAAAGACTTCTCATTCTGTGAGTAAAAAGTGCATCCACATTTATTCAGTGGCTTATTCAACAAATATTTTTGAATATATGGAAAGGCAAAGTTTTCAGAAATAATGTTGTTTTAGAAATAAGCAGTTATTTTCCCCGAGTATAATTCAATGACTCAATCTACCTTCTGCTGAGACCACTGTCATCACCACCAAAGCTTGAGTATATGAAAAAATTTAGAACTCACTTTCAAAAATTGTCCCAGAATAGAGGTAATTTAAAAAATAGAATTAGGAACACATAAAATGCCAGACAGGCAAAAGAAATCTATGGGAACTGGCACTCAAGTTTTCAAAACATGGGGAACTGAGTTTTTCAAATGTCAGCCAAAGCAAAGCAGCTCATCAGGAATTCAAGAAAAAAGAGAGACAAAATCATTATCCCTGGCATCTGACAAGACTCTTGGGATAAAAAAGTAGGGAAGTTCTGTTTATGGCCTTAAAAATGCCATGATTTGGACCAGAGTCATAACAGAAAAGCGCTGCTTATTTCAGTGAACTGTAAATATCAAACCCAAAGCCCAAGATCTTAGAACTCAGGAAATGTTCACCATTGACTGGTGTTGACTGGGTAAGGGGGCCGCTGTGGCTGTGGATGACTCTCTGATATATGTTGTTTCTTTTTCTCCCCCTGGCTATTCTGTGTCTTTGTAAATTCTTTATAACACTCCCTTCTCACTACTATTCAATTAGCTTTCAAATGAGTGAAGAGTACCTATGCACCACTTTACCAAGTATCATCACAAGAATTCACAACCAGCTGCTTTGAAGTAATTGGCATCATAATGTGCAGAAAAATTACTTTTCTAATGGTTGCCTGGAAGATTTATATCCTTAAAATGTAATTAAAAAGTAGATTTAGAAATATGCTCAGCAACCAAAAAGATTAAATATTAATGTGGAGTGTAATTAATAAATTATACATCTCTTGATTACTAATGGCTTATTGACTGTAAAAGCATAACATTATGGAATATTAGGGCAAACAAAGGCTTTGGGGGAATATTGTTCAGCTTCAGGGATGAAGCTTCTGCTCTTAAATTTTCAGAAGAAGTCCTGATTTTGCAGATAACATAAAAATTTGCCCAGTTGTTCCCATTATCAGTCTTCATTCATTCTTTATGTACAAAGTCTGCTGCTCTTTATAAAATGAAAACTTTGTAGTTTCTTGAATCTCTTTTTATTGCATTAAAGCAATTTCTATTGCTTATCCTCTGGGCTTCCCAGTTGAAATTTCAAATCTAGAAGTATTTCTGTCCTCTTATATGAAAACAAAATATCTAACGCCACTGCAAAGGGCAGCAGTGAAGAGAAACATGTGAAACAAGGTGAGTATGTGATGGGTAATACTTGCAGGGCACTTCAAACTGAAGAGCAGGATGAAATTATGAATGGAAATAGTGGGCTTTCTAATGGCTTCAGTAGACAACTTTGAGCTCCAATCATCCTAAGTTCCTTTTAAAATTTTTCAAGACATTCATCAGAATCTTAGATTGTGAAAGCTGTAAAGCATCTTGGAAGTTATCCGGTTGTAAAATTTCTTGGAAGTTATCTGGTCTACCAGCTTCATTTTGTATATGAATTTGGAATTCTCTTGTCCAAGGCAGGCACATGACTCATACAAGATTTCAATGGTACTCAAGGGCAGAATGGGTACAATAACTCGGGTGTCCCCCCAAAACCAGTCCAAAGCTTTTTCCTTTGTTTCATTAGTAACTGAGAAACCAGAATGGTCTTAATTTACAAATCTTAATTTACAAATCTTCTGATATTCAAGTGTTTTTCTAAGAAATTTTATTAACATATACACAGAAACAAGTGATGTCCAAACCACTAAAACCAAACTTCAAATAACTACCTCTTTAGGAGTCCCTCCCAACTCAATCCCCACTAACCTTTGTCTAAGACAATGAATTATTTATGCC
Source organism: Kogia breviceps (assembly GCF_026419965.1). Classification (NCBI taxonomy): domain Eukaryota; kingdom Metazoa; phylum Chordata; class Mammalia; order Artiodactyla; family Physeteridae; genus Kogia; species Kogia breviceps. The sequence goes on from NC_081314.1 coordinate 140,331,709, forward strand.
AGAGAATCTTCCAATGGAGGAAAATCAGCAGAGTAAGATACAACCAAGTACCTAGAGTTTCAGTCTCATTTTATTCTTCTGAAATTAGGTAACTCCTTACACTCAGAAACCAGAACAAATAGTTCTGTAGTCAGCACGTAGAGCGATGAAGGAAGGACTTTGGCAGGAATAATATTTGGGCAACCGTGCTCAATAAGTTTTGCTCAGGAAATTTCCCAGAGAGAACCTGGTGAGTGCTGAGAAAGTTAATCTGATTCCTAAAGCAGAGTACTTCCTGGGTCAGAGTTCAAAAAAGAGGAGGACTCACCCCCCTGCCCTGGGAAGCCCATGAGCAGCCAGACCTTGGCTCTCATCTCAGCTTTGATGTTCCTTCTTCAGGCAGACCCTCCCTCTCTATCTGCACACTTTCTTCATAGCACACATCATAATTATACTTACTTTTTGTCTATTTATCTAATCATCTATTGTATCCATTTATTTATTTGTTTTTCTATGTACACGTTTATCAGTTTATTTTGTCTATTTCATGCTTTTCTCTTTTAGAATAGACTCTAAGCTCCCTGAGGACAAAATTTTCTTTACTCCTTTAATTCCAGAGTCTAGCACTACACCAGACAAATGAAAGTTCCATGAATATTGTTGAGAAATAAATACACCTTTAAGAGCAGAAATTTCCAGAAAATCCTCCCAGCTTGCTCTCTCCCTGCTTGTCCTTGGCATTATAAACACTGTTATTTCATTTCAACACTGGAGTCTCCTCTATTTTCCCTGTGAAGCCAAAATCTGAGGAGGAAGGTGGAGGGTCTCCATCCTTAGGAGGGTGGCCATCATCAACGTGGAAAACTGTGAGGATGAGAATGGTGACAGTATGCTCTAGAGTGGCCCTTTCTCTTAAGTCCAAGTAGATTAAGTTGCAAAGCATCTCACACTAGAGGAAAATCAAAGATCCTTCTATAATGGATCAAATGGTCTTTCTCCAGTGACAATGAGTAGAACACAATTAAAGCATAGCTCTGAACAAGAAATAAAATCAAAGGGGAAAATGTAAATAGGCAAGACTTTTCCAAACTATGTTAGAAATTCAGGCATTTAGCAGGTATATCACTCTATTAATTTCACACGAATGTAGTTCATAAATTTTAGCTTGTAAAATTCTCCTTCCCTTTTTATGAACAGTCTCATTCATATGTCCGTACAGATGTCACTCTGTACGATTCCTTGGTTGAATTTTTTTTAAATTTCAACATACGTCCAAAGGTGTCATATTTGTTGACCAAAAAAAAGGAAGATACTTTAACATTTTGAGAGCGTGACACTACCTTTCTTGTTGAACTGAGTTAATCTCAGCTCACTCCACTTCCTCTCAACCATCATTTTGCTCTATCTCTTCTGTCAGTATCAGTTCATTAGCTGACAATAGCAAAAACACTCGGAAAGTATATGGACAAATTAACACGGGCTCAAAACTCCAAAATACAAACCTACCAGTTTAGCTCTAATAGAAATTCAATCACCGGAAATTATGATGTTTTAAAAGTTACAGATAATAATATAATCAAAAAATCCTAAGGATACTATATTTCTTCAAGCTGACAATGTTAATTGTCACCAGAATACTATCTATATAACAAAACTTTTTCATTGCTTAACAAGTAATCAATAGTGAGGGTGGGAAGGAGGGAGATACAAGAGGGAAGAGATATGGGGACATATGTATACGTATAACTGATTCACTTTGTTATAAAGCAGAAACTGACACACCATTGTAAAGCAATTATACTCTAATAAAGATGTTAAAAAAAACCAAGTAATCAGTGGCTTAGAAACTTCATAAAATTTCTGATTTTACAGAGGTGGAAATTAAGTCCTTGTGAGGTTAAGTGACTTGGTTTAGGTCTCAGAGTCATTTGCTAAAATAAATGCATAACCTAAATGGTATTCATTTTGATGCAATTATTTTATTTTATAAAACTGTACTCACCATGGCAGAAGTGTACCTGATTAAGATCCTGACAATTATTTTGCATACTATTAACAGCAGTGCTTAACCCATGTGGCAGGATAGCTACCAATAGTTTCTGTTGTGTTCTCTGTGTTTTTTCTTCCCCCTTCCAAGATAGCAGAGGAATACTGTGCTCAATTTTCTTCAGAAAAGATTCTTCAAAATGACAGTTACAAAGAAAGTAAAATACATAGACAAACACGTGTTATAATTTTAAATTTAAAAAGATGAAAGACTAGTGCCTCCATTGAGTAAATTACATGCACGTGTAAGGCCTGAAGGAAAACATGACAAGATTTGCTCTGTTAGAGCATAGATTTTTTTTAAAGTTTCTACCAGTGTATTACTTATTCAAATAAAAATTAAAGTTTAACATCACTAAGTACACATTCTAAGACAACAGGTGGATGTTGATTGTTTCTTCTGGATAGAGATTCCAGATATTTCAGCAAGTGGCATCTAAAACTACAAAGTCCTTCCCAGGACGGAATTGTGTGGCATTTTATCTAAGACGCTGTGGTTATTGGATTTGATGTTCCTTTGGCAGCATGAACATTTTGGACCTTAATTATGCTCATCAACAATCCCTTATGACAATTTCAAGGTCCGAACATTTCCGGAAACTGAAATTCTTGTGCTAACTCATTTGGGACTAAACCTGCCCTGAAGTGACAGGTCTCGATGCACAGTCCTTCTCCCACTGATGAGACTATTAATAAATTTGATTAAAGACACAGTTAACAGTTTAGATTATGGAGTGATGCTGCAAGCCTTGCTAGGACTCTTTATACGATGTGTGATATACCTATTAAAGTATGGTCCAAAATCTGAAACCTTCCAAATTTCAAGACACGTCTGGCTCAAGTGCTCAAGAAATGGACAGTGGGCTTCCCTGGTGGCGCAGCGGTTGAGAGTCCGCCTGCCGATGCAGGGGACGCGGGTTCGTGCCCCGGTCCGGGAGGATCCCACATGCCGCGGAGCGGCTGGGCCCGTGAGCCATGGCCGCTGAGCCTGTGCATCCGGAGCCTGCGCTCCGCAACGGGAGAGACCACAGCAGTGAGAGGCCCGCGTACCGCTAAAAAAAGAAATGGACAGTGAATTGTATTCTGTCTTATTTTACTGTTTAATGTAATCATACTCTAATGACAGCATCAAAATCCCTTTGCAGTCCTGTCCTGCATGATCCCAAACCACACACAGCCCCAATCTGACCAGCCCTCCGTGTTAATCAGCTGACAACTTATTAGCAAAATCAGCGAAGGAAAATCATCCTTCATGGTTGTTGATGGCTTGTCAGAAATCCACAGAGAAACTCCGAACCTTAATCTACATGAGTGATGACAAGAGAAATCTTATTTATACCCCTTTAAATACTCATCTGCCTAATATATTCTGGAATCTCTCAACAGTACATGACACTGATAACACTTAAATGTTTCCTGTTTCAGAATGAAAAGCTTTCTGCGATTTGGGTTGGAAATAAAATTATTTCCCAACAAATTGAGCACCAAAAATGTCAAACTGCCTAACTTTTTAGGCTTGTGCCGAGGTGCTCTAGAAGTGGGGAAACGGGGAAAACAAGCTTGTCATATTTCAACTTTTAATAATTTTTTTAAATGACACACACCAGTATAGAGACATAATTAAATTTTCCAACCCATGGGTATCCACGTGTGCTTCTCATGCACAGGCAACTTAGTATTCAGTTGACTTTCGGTAGAAATCAGGAGTATGTTCGACCATTTCATCAGCAAATCTTATTCCACTTCTTCCTGTACAAATTCATCAAATTTGCAAAATGAATAGGCTTCGAAAACAGAGAGACTGAACTCTCAGGGAGTAAAGAGTAAAGTACTCCCTGGATAAGTCATGTATTTTGGGTAACATGTTAACTTTTTGAAAGCTTCTCAGGGGCCGTTTAGCATATTTAAATAATAAGTAAGGAAATCAACCTCAATTAATATTTTCTCTGTGCCGGCGGGGTACTTGGCACTGTCTGTTGGACTCAGTGGGAAACAGTCATTAACTGTCCCCGTTCTCAAAGGGCATTTTCCAAACAGACCATAACACCAACCTCATTCTTTCACAAACCGCAGAGAGCAAACAGAAAAATGTAACTTTAGCCAATTAAGAGACTTTGTTTTTAATGGATACTTTACTGCTGTTGGCTTAAATCTTTGTCTTTGAGGCGGTGGAGGAAAGATTGGGAAAATAATGGGATAAGACAGAGAAGTGATGACGAGGAGGAAGAAAAGTAGGAAAGTGCTGAGTAGACATGATGTATTTCTTTTCTCTAAACGGCCAGTAAACACAGCTCATTCCTTCATCTGCACAGTCGTTCAGCTCTATGTCCCGAGAGCTTCTCTATGCAACCAGGTCCCGGGCTGGGGACAAAAGAGTGAATCATGGAGCCCTTGCCCCCAACTATTCAATGGGGACTACAGGGACCTCTATCTCATTGGGTTCTTGTGAAGATTAAATGAGCTAGTATGTGTGACAAGGTTCAAATAATGCCTGGCACATTTACTGTATGGCACAAATGCTCTAATCTTTTGGGAAATGGGCACATAAACAGACATTTTCCGTGCGATGTGGTAAGGGGGGGTGGGTAGTAGACTGTGGGAGGATGCACGGGTCGGGTGCAGAGGAGGGGCGGGGAGATCAGGTGGCGGCTCCAGAGTCCTGTCCGGGTATCGATGCATCATGCAGAGGGCTGCACCTGTGCAGCTGGGCTTCCTCCAGACACCATGCGTCCTGGCCTGGGACTGTACACGCCAGAATTAAGGCGCATCTCCCCTTTCTCTCAGCAAGTGCTGTGTCCTCCAGGAGAGGAACTTCTCAGTCTTTAAATAACAGGTGGAACTGATCAGGTCTGTATTTCCAGTCACTCAGCATGGCTGATTCTGCTTTCCCCAGAGGATCAGGCACCCTGTTGGGCGTAGGTACTGTGTCAGGGCTCTACCCGTGACATCTTCTTGTCCCTTTTCAGGACTGCCTCGTGGACTAAGAGAAGGACCCAACTCTCCAGTATACCCCAACTCTGCCTAGAAAGCCCCCCCTGGACAGGACCCTCCAGTGGGGAGGCTGCAACTGCCTGGTTCCCAGGTATCCAGGTGTAAACCACCTGTTGGCCAGGTGTCTCCAATAAAGAGGGGAAAACAGGACTCCAGCTCTTACTACCGTGCTGAATTTGGTTCCAGTTCCATTTGTTAGAGCCTGGGCAAGAGAAGGGGCGGAGGGCCATCCAAAATGACTCACCTGGGGTGTACCTGTTGAGTGAGGTATCAGCCACGCCGGGAGAGGCAGAGCTCACTCCACGGTGGTTCCTGCCTCTGTTCAATGAGTGTTGGAGCCTGCTGGGTGTCAGGCCCTGAGCCAGGGCACTGGGGACCCACGGGGAACAGAACACACCTCTAGCCCCCCAGGGTGCGTATTCAGCTGTGCCAGACAGATGCACAAGTACTCACAGTAAACGGTTAGAGGGAGAGTGTCCTCAGCATCCAAGAGCCCACGCGGGTACAAAGAGGGGACCATAGCTGGCCTTTAGCCCAGATGTTGCCGGGCCAGGAGGCTAGAGGCAGGTGCTCTGAGAGGTGCTGGGTAAGGACCCAGGGTCTGGGCCAGCCGGGGACTGAAGGGGGCCGTCATGGAGGATGACTCTAGGGCAGGCCACCACTGGTTGGGTGGTGGCCTCAGCCATTTGTGAGGGCAGTGGACATCGTAGGCCATCTACCAACTCCACCTCAAAAGGATGTTTGCATTCCTGGAGCACAGGCTGTGGATGATGGTGAATGGAGTGTGTTTAGACCTGAATCTCAGAAGCCTCCTCTAAGTGAGCTGTTGAGAAACTGGAGGTGTGCGTTCTCCTCGGTTCCCAAAAGACTGCCCTAGAATCATCTTTAGAAGATCTTAGATGAAGTAAAAACAAAACATAACAAAACCGTGTTTTAATCCCCCTGCCATCTATTAATCGTGAAAATAACTATTCACTTGATTCACAGAGGTGGTGTGAATTAACCTTTGGTTTTTAACTTTCAGGCTTCAGAAGTCTCCTACGTTGGGAAGTTCTCTATGCCATACCAATGGTGGTTTTTCTGTGGAAAGACTTGACGATAATCTTTTGCCCTATAAATTGGAAGCCTGGATAATGCTGTAATGGGGGTGGGGGGTGTTCTCATTCTTTGGTTCTGTATAGTAGAGAAAAATTTACAGAAACCCAAAAGAAAAAAAAGTGAAAGATGTTCCTGGTTCATAAGAGTCAAACCACTGTCTCCCGAGGATATCAGGGACCCTCGGATCAGATTTCAAATTCCAACTCCTAATGAAGTACTACATAGATAACTTTGGCTAACTCGCTTAACCTCTGTGAGGCTGCCTTTTGCTCATTTACAGAAAGGGAGAAACAAGACCCGTGTCTCTTGTACAGGCTCCAGTGTGCTAGCACCAGTGAAGGCGTGGTGCATCCTCAGAAGCAGTGGATGAATGCACAGAACTATATTCAGTCATCAGCTCCTCTCCTGATGGATGAAACTGTAGCAGCAAATCACAGAGGCCCACGTCCTCGTACGGTTTCCTAAGGCTCTGCCTGCTCAGCGATGTCAGAGTCCAAGTTATAACAAAGGGAGAAATCCAAAACTCCAGAATGAAGGTTCGAAATCTTGTGAAGAAAGCATCCTGGGGCGTTGGAGGATTCCAGCATTAAACCCTTGCCTGCCATCCCCTTGGTTTACTCCGCCCTTCACAGATTGCGACCTGCAAGGCCAGACCTTCACCGATTTTCCGCAGACACTCACAGAGCCGCACACGGGCAGATGAGGGCGGACCCATGCCGGGTCCATCAGGGAGGGGAGGGGACGAGTGCCCGATCTCAGCATGGAGGTGACCAAGTTCACATAACTGTCAGGAGATGAACCTGATTCCCACTGGACTCATCGAGTACCAACTATGGGCTTACCTGAACCTCATTTACTCCTCACAGCAGCTCCATGAGGACTTCAAATATGTATTCTCCAGGTCTCTAAAGGGAACGACTGCAGAAATGTACAAACTGACTTGTTGATACAAGCCCAAGCTCCTCTTTCTCGGGGTCACGATACCTACTACTTATTAAGCACAGATCATGTTCTAGACACCATATGCCAAGTGTTTCCCAGGTACTATTTCTGTTGTTCCTCACCAGCTCCTACATGTCAAGGATTATTCTCATTCCCACTTTACAGATAAGAAAACTGACTCTCAGGAAGGTAATCACTTGCTCAAAGACACAGAGCTTGTGTGATTTAAGCCAGAACTTGCCTTTTCCTCTGCTCTACCGTCTCCTCAGGAAAAAAAGGTCCACACTCTAAGCATTGGTGAGGCGGGGCATTATTGAAATAACCTATAATTATTGATCTACACAGACATTGGGAATGTCCCAGGCAGCCACTTCCTAGCCTACAGACCCTGATTTTGTTCAGGCAGCAATGTGTCACTCTGGATGATTTAGCTGGTGTAACTGGATGGTGACAATCCCAATCAATTTGGCCAGTGATTGGTGGTGGCCACTTGACCTTGTTCTGACCAAAGAGATGTAAGAGATCTCTTCTGGACTTCCAGAAAAGATTCTTTCCTCCCTGACAAATAAGACATGCGGAGGAGAAAGCCCTTTTGCACCAGCTCCTCCTGCAGGCCACAGCACTGTCAGATGTGTGAAGACCCAATGGTAGGAGCAGGGGCAGCCGTCTTGTGAGCATAAGGGGAAGGTGAGGGGAATTGCTCACACTCTAAGGGTGTCAGAATGAGAAATTTAAAAAGTTTAGGATTTGGAGGCATTGTTTTTTTGTTTTTTGCCGTACGCGGGCCCCTCACTGTTGCGGCCTCTCCCACTGCGGAGCACAGGCTCCGGACGCGCAGGCTCAGCGGCCACGGCTCACGGGCCCAGCCGCTCCGCGGCACGTGGGATCTTCCCGGACCGGGGCACGAACCCGCGTCCCCTGCATCGGCAGGCGGACTCTCAACCACTGCGCCACCAGGGAAGGGAAGCCCCTGGAGTCATTGTTATGCCATCAAACCTACCCTGGGACCACCTACTTCCAGAGTTTTTGTAATGTAAATAAGAGTTGTTATGATGGAAACCTCTGTTAGTAAGTTTCCCATTGCTCCAGACGCACCCCAACTGATGGAGTTACGAAGTCAAATCAAAATGCAATGTTGACTTATTCTGAAAAGGCAATTTGAGTGTGTTCAGGAAGTAAATGAGTCACCTATTCTGTATATGGCCCTAGTTCTCAGTCACCTAGAAGAGCAGTTAGTGGCTTGGAGTTCTTTCTTTGCCTCTGGAGGGGAAGAAAAACTCTTCCTCTACCCTCTTATGTTTTCTTACTGGGACATGCAGATTAAACGCACAGCAGTCAGATTCACCAAAGAAAAGCACGCAAAGTTTATATGATGTTAACATTGTTTATGTGACACAGAGAGCTTCATGGATAAGAAGCAAAAACTCCAAAGAACTTGTTAGACTCAGGAGCTTATAATCAACTTAACAAAAGAAGATAAATTTGTGGAGAAGTGACAAGGTGAAGGAAAGGGATTTGGGCTTTTAGGGGTGATACATTGTGGGAAAGTGGCCAGGAAATACATGAGGGAAACTAATGGAAGGTGAGGGTTGTTTCAGTAAGGTTTGTGCCTATGATGCGTTGACTCATCTTGGTGTCAACTTCCTATCTCCCATGATAAGAGCGTTCTCTTCTTCCTGGTGCCAGGAGGTCACCTTTCTCATGGGAAATTTATGTCCTGCTTTTAGGCAGAAAGGGTGAGGATAGAGGGCAGTTTCTCAGCTGCTTGCAGCTCAAAATAATCAATGTGCCAAACCAGCATATTTTGGGGTAACATGTTCTGATCCCCTCCACTTCCAAATAAATAAGATATCCATTATTTTACTTTTATATTTAAAATATAAATAACCTATATTTTACATTTGAGCTATAAATATAATTAAAATATTTAATTTTATAATATTACAACAAAAGCTACTAACTTTAATCACAAGGCTTACTGCATTTTATTTAAAAATTTTTAATATTAATATGTAATTATTATAATAACTCAACCACTACAGAAATGCATAAAGCAAATTGAAACTTGTCCCAGAATTAAAATGTGCTGAAATTTCTTTTAATAATTTGAAAATTAATTTGTGTTTGAGCTTCATCCATGTTGTATGTAGCAATAGTTCATTCCTTTTTATTAATGAGTGGCATTTCATTGCACAAATATACCATAGTTTGTTTATTTTCCTGTTGATGGACATTTAGGATGTTTCCACCCTGGGGCTGTTATGAATAATGCTGTTATCACCATTCTTGGACAAATTATTTTAGCGGGCCTTTTTCTTTTCCTCATTTCTCCCGGATAGAGAACAGGCAAAATTAAGTTATCAGGTTGGAAATCAGAGCAGTGCCCCTAGGGGTGGCACAAAAGAACTTTCTGAGGTCATGGATACGTTCTATATTATGACTAGTGTGGTAACGATGCAACTATATACATTTATCAAAACTCATCAAACTGTGCACTTTAATGTATATAAATTATACCTCATTTATAAAACTCATGAAAAAGAAAAAAGAGAAAACAACACAAGACAGTATGAAATTGCAGTGGATAAAGAGAGTCCATTACATCAGCATCAATTACAGCCACTTTCCTTTTTTTGTTCCTTATGCTTTGCAATATCTTTATTTTACTAGCAAGCACTTAATATATTAATATAGATACATGTCTCCTAAAGTATATATTTTATTTTAAAAAATTTAGTTGTTGTTGTTGCGGTACGCGGGCCTCTCACTGTTGTGGCCTCTCCCGTTGCGGAGCACAGGCTCAACGGCCATGGCTCACGGGCCCAGCCGCCCCGCAGCACGTGGGATCTTCCCGGACCGGGGCACGAACCCGTGTCCCCTGCATCGGCAGGCGGACTCTCAACTTGCGCCACCAGGGAAGCCCCTATTTTTAAAAAATTTTTATTGGAGTACAGTTGATTTAAAATGTTGTGTTATAGACAACTAATGAGAACATACTGTATAGCACAAGGAACTCTACTTAACGCACTGTGGTGACCTAAATGGGAAGGGAATCCAAAAAAGAGGGGTTATATGGATATGCAGAGCTGATTAATTTTGCTGTACAGTAGAAACTAACACAACATTGTAAAGCAACTGTACTCCAATAAAAATTATTTTTTAAAATGTTGTGTTAGTTTCAGGTGTACAGTAAAGTGGACCAGGTATGCATAAACATATCTCCACTCTTTTTTAGATTCTTTTCCCATATAGGTCATCACAGAGTATTGAGTAGAGTTCCCTGTGCTATACAGTAGGTCCTTATTAGTTATCTGTTTTATACATAGCAGTGTGTATATGTCAATCCCAGTCCCCCAATTTATCCCTCCCTCCCTTTCCCACTGGTAACCATAAGTTTGTTTTCTACATCTGTGACTCTACTTCTGTTTTGTAAATAAGTTCATTTGTACCATTTTTTTAGATTCCACGTACAAGGGATATCACATACTTGTCTTTCTCTGTCTGACTTACTTCACTCAGTATGATTTTCTTCTGTTCAACCCTAAACTGCAGACACCTGGAAGCTAAGAACCATGATTCTCAGATTTTCTTGAATCAAGGAGTCAAACTAAGCTTCTTCAAATTAAAAGCACACTCGCAAGATTTGCAAAACAAGAAGGCAAGCACGGGCGAGGTGGGGGCCCTCTTCCTGCTACTTGGGACATTGATGATGGCAGGTGCGGTGATGGAGGGTAAGAAAGGTGATCTCCCGCAGCTCCAGCCCAATCACCATGGCCAGGGCAGGTGTGTCTGTGAAGGGGCCAGACTTGCCCTTCCAGGGTCCAGTCACCAGCCTCAGGCACCTAAAGGGGCAGTTAGAGCAATAGCAGCTATAGACAGATGCTGCGAGTCTGTGTGTGTTTTTTAATTGGAGTATAATTGCTTTACAATGTTGTGTTAGTTTCTGCCATACAGGGAAGTGTATCAGCTCTATGTATGCATATATCCCCTCCCTCTTGGACCTCCCTCCCACCACCCATCTAGCTCATCACAGAGCACAGAGCTGAGTTCCTTGTATTATACAGTGGGTTCCCACTAGCTAGCTATTTTAGACATGGTAGTGTATTTATGTCAAACCTAATCTCCCATTTCATCCCACCCTCTCCTTCCCGCCCTGTGTCCACACGTCCATTCTCTATGTCTGCATTTCTATTCCTGCCCTGCAAATAGGTTCATGTGTACCAGTTTTCTAGATTCCATATATATAATGGAATATTACTCAGCCATAAAAAGAAATGAAATTGGGTCATTTGTAGAGATGTGGATGGGACCTAGAGTCTGTCATACAGAGTGAAGTAAGTCGGAAAGAGAAAAACATGTCTTTTTTTGGTTAGTTTCTTTCGTTTTGGTTCATTTTGAACCTCTTCAAGGATACGTGATAGTTGAAAGTATTGTAGAGTGAACACCCAATATAGCCACCATCTAGATCCTACCGTTGTTCACATGTTATCTTTGCTTTATCACATATCCACAACACATTCATGCACCACTCCTTATATTTTGGATGCACTGAGAGTGCATATTTTAACTCAGCAGTTTCACTGGTGGTCGCCTAGTCCCCTCCAGTACCAGGTAGTGGCTCCCCTAGAGGGCCAGTGCCCCAACTTGTTCTTGGAGTCCCCCAGATGACCACCTTAGAGCCCCTCCTCCAGCCCTCTGACAATTCTGTAGGCCCCTCACTCCATATACCGTCTGTTCTGCCACAAGGCCTCTTCCTAAGACTCCAAAATAGCTCATGTAGGACTGAGAGTCAGGGGATGATGTGACAGTAACATGACAATTGTCTTGATTCATACACAGTTTTTTCTGAACAAGAGGAACAGGAAAAGAAAAATCTTCAGCTCCACAGCAGAATGCTTCTCAACTCTACGCTAAGACAATTAAAGAGGATTGCCTGCACCCGCGGCTCCCTCCCCCAAGAAGAGCCGCACCCAGCCTTGTCAAGATTTGCGCAGAATATGTTGCGCTTTCTTCCAGGTTTGGGGTTTCCACCTGCATTTCCTCAGCCCCAAAGCCAGCATTTTCATTCATTTGTCTTTATTCATTTTAAACATCCCGAGGCTAACTCTGGCCATGTTGAGTCACCTGTCCAAGTGCCCTGTGAGGTTCAAATCATTGTTTTTGCTGGTGCCCTAGTTGCAAAATGACATAAGTTTTGAGTGATCGGCACTGAACCTATATATTCTGTAATTATTAATTTTGAAGAACACAAAGTTGTGGGTTTCTTTTTAAGAACACAAAGTTTTTAAGGAACACAAATACTGGGTTATAGAAGAAATAACTAATTTTTAAAACTTTTTATTTTATTTTTTTAATTGACGTTTAGTTGATTTACAATGTTTTGTTAGTTTCTGGTGTACAACAAAGTGATTCAGTCTTTTTTTTTTTAACATCTTTATTGGAGTAGAATTGCTTTACAATGGTGTGTTCGTTTCTGCTGTATAACAAAATGAATCAGCTATACATATACACATATCCCCGTATTTCCTCCCTCTTGCATCTCCCTCCCGCCCTCCCTATCCCACCCCTCTAGGTGGTCACAAAGCACTGAGATTCAGTCTTATATATATGACTTTTTCTTCTTTTTTATATTCTTTTTCATTATGGTTTATTGCAGTGTATTGAATGTAGGTCCCTGTGCTCTACAGTAGGACCTCGTTGTTTATCTATTTTACATATAGTAGTGTATGACAGCTCATCCCAAACTCCTAATTTATCCCTCCCCACCTTTCACTTCTGGTAACCAAAAGTTTGTTTTCTACATCTGTGAGTGTGTTTCTATTTTGTAAATAAGTTCATTTTATCATATTTTAGATTCCACATATAAGTGATATCACATGGTATTTGTCTTTCTCTGTCTGACTTACTTCACTTAGTATGATAATCCCTAGGTCCATCCATGTTGCTTCAAATGGAATTATTTCATTCTTTTTATGCCTAAGTAATAGTCCATTTTGTGTGTGTGTGTGTGTGTGTGCGTGTGTGTGTGTGTGTGTGTATATATATATATATATATATATATATATATATATATATATATACCACATCTTCTTTATCCATTCATCTGTCAAAGGACACTTAGGTTGTTTCTGTGTTTTGGTTATTGTAAATAGTGCTGCAGTGAACAGAGGGGTGCACGTATCTTTTCAAATTAGATTTTTCTCTGGACATATGTCCGTGAGTGGATTGCTGGATTATATGTTAACTGTATTTTTAGTTTTTTTGAAGAACCTCCAACTGTTTTCCACAATGGCTGCACCAACTTACCTTCCCACCAACAGTGCAAGAGGGTTCCCTTTTCTCCACACCCTCTCCAGCATTCATTAAGAAATAACTCTTAAATTAATCTCTGCTTAACACAACTAGAGTCACTCCTGTCATCTGCAACTGAAATCCAACTGATACGGAAATAAAACCAGATCTGCCATCCCACTCCAGTCTCCAGTTCCAGGCCCCAGAAATAATCACCAAAAATAGGTGTTTGGACCCTTCCACCTATGAGATCATATAGTACGTGTTGTCTTACGCGGGACTCCACTTAAAAGCATTAGTTGAGCAGTCTCTCCAACACCAGGACTTGTAGCCTACCTCACTGTCTGGATTTATCGTGATTTACCTAAACAAAACACCACCTGTGGACACTTAAGATATTTCAACTGTTTGCTATCATTAAAAATGCTATAACGAACATCTTTCAACACACCACTTTATGTACCCAGCAGAGCATGGATGCAGGATACATTCCTAACTTCCAAAAGGAATGTTCACTGTTGCCCGGCAGAGAGGATCCTCCATTGTATTCCCATCAAGCCAGTGTGTATACAAGCATCATCACTGGGCAATTTCAAATATGCTTTTGTTGTTGACTGTCTGATAAATGAGAAAAACTGGCATCTTGTTTTAATTTGAGATTCCTAATATTGAGAAATGTTGAATAGTTTTTGTTTACCAGTCATTTACCACTTCTTTTCCTCTGTGGATTGCTTGCTCTTTTATTTTAAATTGATTTGTAAATATTTTACATAGCAATGAAATTTACCTTTTGTCCTATATATTTGAAAATGCTTTTGCTAGCTCACCGTTTGTCTTATAGTACGTTTCTCATGCAGAATTTTTCAACTTTTAAGTAAATTCATCAGTCTTTCCCATTATTTACCTCTGATTATTGTATCATGTTTATAAATTCCTCTTCCTTCCTAAGAATGGATATAGATAGGGATAGAGATTTAAAATTCTTTAGTAATAAAATGGTTTTGTGGTTAAATCTTTAGTTCATCAGAAATTGTTTGATATTTAGGAGTGGGATATTTTTAACCAAATGGGTAGTAAATTGAGCAAACGTAATTTATTGAATTATCTTATTTTGCTGATAAAATGTTGCCTTAATGTACTTAGGGTTTTGTGTATTTGTGCTCCCCATAAATTATGAGCTATTTCTGGAATATTCTGTTCAATTGACATGTCTGTTCTTATTCCAGTTCCAATTATATAGATATTGTAGGTAATGCTATAAAAAATTTCAATATGTAGTGGAGATAGTCTTATCCTCCAAATACTCTCCCCCAATCCCACTTTTAAAGAATTTTCAGGACTATTCTTAGATATTTATTTTTCCAGTTGAACATTAGTATTAATTTTCAAGTTCCTGGGGCCGGGGTGGAGGGGGGGAGAGGGGGAGAAGCTTGATTTAATTTTTAAAGGGTTGACATCTTTAGACTATTGAATAATACTGAGTCTCCATAACCAGTGACAAGCTATGTCCTCTATTCATGAGTCTTAATTTTTTAAATGTTCCTTAATGAGGCTTTTCTAGGGTTTTTTTTCTTTCCATAAGCATTAAACAGGTCTTAAAAAGTTTACTCCTAGATAATTTATATTTTGCTGCAGTTCCGAGTGTGATATTTTTCACTGTATTTTCTAATGGCTTATATGGTTCCTAATAGTTTTCATGAAGAGGTCAGTGTGACTCAGCTTAATTTAAGTTTACATATCTCTGTTAAGAATGCATCAAGGTTGGGCTTTGGCCTTGATATTCAAGGAAAATCTTTTCAGCCATTTGAGGTCCAAATAGCTGTATGACTGCAGTATCATTTCTGGCATCCCTAATCTTGTCTATGATCCATAAACCTGGGAGTGTAGTCATTTGCATCCTATCTAACCAGTGTTACAATATCAATGATAACAACATGCCATGTGTGATACTTAATTTTATGTGTCACCTTGGCTGGGCTACGGGATGCCCACATAGTTGGAAAACCATTATTTCTGGGTGCATCTGTGAGAGTGTTTCCAGAAGACATTAGCACCTCAATCAGTAGCCTAAGTAAAGCACACTATGTCTCTCTTCCAGTGGGCATCATACAATCCGCTGAGGGCTTGAATAGAACAAAAGGCAGAAGAAGGGTGAATTTGCCCTCTGCTTGAGCTGAGACATTTATCTTCTCTTTTCCTTGTTCTCAGGGCTTTAGTCTCTGGGACTTACACCATTGGTTCCCCTAGTTCTCAGGCTGCTGGGTTTGTAACCACACCTCCAGCCTTTCTGGGCCTCCAGCTTGCAGACAGCAGATGGTGGGACTTCCCACCTTCTATGATTGTATGGCTCAATCGCTCTCAATAAAAGTCTTTGTATATATCTATATATATCTTATTGCTTCTGTTTCTCAGAAGAACCCTGACTTATACACCATGCTGTTTGGATTTGAATTCAAAATCTGACAATTTACTTTAAATATAGGTCGGAGGAGAAAAAATTTCCTTACAGGCTTTATATGTTAAAATTCTATCAGCCAGTTTAAGGATAAATGAATATTTATTTTTTCAAGAGTACCTGCTATAAAGATTAATTATGACATTAAAAATGCATATTTTATGTTAAAATAATTATTAAGAATGTACTAATAGGGCTTCCCTGGTGGCGCAGTGGTTAAGAATCTGCCTGCCAATGCAGAGGCATGGATTCAAGCCCTGGTCTGGGAAGATCCCACATGCCATGGAGCAACTAAGCCCGTGCACTGAGACTGCACTCTAGAGCCCATGCTCCACAGCAAGAGGAGCTACAATGAGAAGCCCACGCACCTCAACAAAGAGTAGCCACTGCTCACCGCAACTAGAGAAAGCCTGCACATGGCAAAAAAGACCCAACGTGGTCAAAAATAAATAAATAATTTTTTTTAAAAAAGAATGTACTAATAGTTAAATTAATGTGGAGAGGGGGAAGATTTCATGATACAACTATTAAGAGAATGTGTTACATAACATTCTAAAATCAAGAAACATTTATAGAAATTTAAAGAAACTTATAGAATACAGAAATTAGATTATATTGCAGTTATAATCTGTGTACAATTGTTTGCTATGCTAGCCTTCATAGCACTAAGTATAATATCTATTAGTGACTGTATTGAATTTTTAGTTATTTAGCTCCATTTAGGCCATGAATCTTTCAAGAAAAGTCCATTTAAAAATTCTTAATATCTCGTCAGAATGAAATGCATAATGTCAATTTTGCTGGCTCAGAATTTCATGATAAGGGAAAAGAATCACACACATAATATTCATGAATAATTATCTGTGACTCGAAATAAAGATTTTAAGAATATTTTTTAAAAAGAGAAAATATCACAGGAGAAAAGTCTTTCTCCTCTCTGAACCTTAATTGAAGGTAAACATCTGCTTTATTTGATAAATATGCCTTCAACGGCTTATTGGTTCTGTACTATGTAAAACTTTAAAAATATGACTAAGACTTTTATGTTTTTTTAAATTTTTATTTTGAAAAAACATTTCAGACCTAGAGAAGAGTTTCAAGAATAGTACAGTAAATACTGATACAACCTTTACCCAGCCCCTCATTCTCTCTCTCACCCTCTCCCTCTCCCTCTGTCTTCCCATCCCTTCCTATTTCTCTCAGGGAATGGACCATGCTGGGAAAAAGCTCCAGACTAGGGGTAAGGAATTCAAGGGTTCTTATTCTGGATCTGCCTCAAATAAGAAGCAAAACTTAGATGACTCTGTTTACATCTACAGATCTCTATTTGTTCATCCTGATAATCAAGAGTTTGTACTGAAATCTCAAGTTTCATTTATCACCATTTGCTATGATCTGTAACGTTTGTATAAATACAGTTGTCCCTCTGTATCCATGGGGGTTCCAGGACCCCCAAGGATACCAAAATTCACAGATGTTCAAGTCCCTTATAGGAAATGGTGTAGTATTTGCGTATAACCTACGCACATCTCCTGTACACTTTAAATCTTTTCGAGATTCCTTATAATACTTAATACAATGTAAGTGCTATGTCAATACTTGTAGATACAGTGTAATTGGTAGGTAAATAGTTGCCAGCACACAGCAAATTCAAGTTTTGCTCTGGGGAACTTTCTGGAATGTTTTGGTAATATTTTTGATCTGTGGTTGGTCGAATCCATGGATGCAGAATCCATGGATATGGAAGGAAGGCCATACTGTGAGAGAATAAATGATAGAGTGGAAGACTTGGAGCCCTTCAGGAAAGGACGAAGAAAGCAAGCTGAAAGGTGGAAAGTGGTAGATGCTTAGAATAATAAGAAACAATATTTCTAGAATAGTGTTTTACTAATCTTTGGGAAAGTTAAGAAAACAACTCCTTGCTTTCAAACCCTAACTTGGGAGGAACAAACCCCATGTGTCTGCCAGTGACTAAATATCAACACAAAATACAGTAAACCTCATTAATTTTCCCTAATTGGGTGGAAAGTTTTGAAAAAGTCTGAAGTAGAGAAACATTTTCACAAATTTCAGCTTAATTTCAAGTTCATATGGCAACAAGGATGACAGGGCCCCCAAGGAAAGGAAAGAGCATACTGTCTTAGAGAATTTTTAATAATAGATTTTTAAAGAAACATTAGGAATTAGAACATTCATTGTTTCACAGAAGCGTTCAATTTCAAAGAGGGTTTACAAGCGTTTAGAAACATTGGTTGGCCTTCAGCCTTATAAAGACTATATATTTCCCTTGTTTATACTTTTAATTTGCTTGGCAAACCCTTCCTCTACTTCTAGCCCTAATGTATCAATGCATTTCACCAGCATTTTAAATTTATCCTGATTCTGAGTTAGTGGATTTCTCCTTGGCCAGGGTCATATAGCTCTTTTCTAAAAATCCTCAATACTTTTAAGCTCCCAGGAAACGCACCTGTCAATACGGCATGTGCGTTCTCTCATTTTCTTAAAAGCAGGAACTAGGTTTCATTTTTCACCCTTGATTCTAAAGCGGTTGGAGAGTTTGAAAGAGAAGGGGGCCGTCAACAGAGCGCAAATAAATCTAATCATGGTGAAAAGGTGATGAAAGACTTGTGCTTACATTTCCTCAATTTGTTCTTAAAATAATCCTTGACACACTCTTTGATTAAGGACCAACTCTTGCTTTTCCAAGGCTGGGGTCATAGAGATCAGGAACAAAAGACACAGTAATTTTAAAACACATATTTGAGCAATTAGCTCCCACCTCTTCCTCTCCATATTTCCGAAGATTTAATAAGTAGCTAAACTGACCTCTTTGAATTCTGCTTCTGTCCTTTCCCCAGCCCACTCTCGAACAGGTACACTGTTGAGTAGTAGACTGGTTAAGAGGAATGACTTGAGAAAAGTCTAACTGAAAATACCACCACCAGCCACTTAAGGCCTGTGAGTGTTTCTAGCAGAACTAACAGCTCAGGCATGGATTGAAAGGGAAAATAATATATATGAGTAATATTGGGAGGAGGAAGGACTAAAACTGGGGAGTGTGACAGATGCTATCAATGTCACACCAGAGTCCCGAGACACTCACTGTCCATACCAGGATCTATGCATGTAACTCACCTCCTCCACCATGGATTTCTCTCTCACAGTGTAAGGAAGACTGGAAGTGGTAGAGAATTAATGCCCCTGGATCAGCTCTCAGCCCATAACAAATGGGAATTAGAGGATAAATAATCAACTGTCTCCCCTGTAGGGTGGGACAGCTCTGAAAGCATATTCTACTCTGCCTCTCAAAAACAAATCTTGCAAACAAGGCATTGACCACCCTTTATTCTGGAGTACCTTGTCATGGATGTTTGTATAACAAATAGCCTTGGAAGAGAGAGATGCTATCTTCTTCTGGAGCAAAGGGTAAGAATGCTTACTGCCCATTATGTAAGATTTGGGTTCCTTAAGTACAAGGTTTCAACCCACTGATTGCATAAACAAAATCTAGGCCCATCTGCACTATACCCATGGTATAAGGGGACAAGGAGAACCAAACCAGTGATGCTCACACTACTTGCTGTGCCATATGTAATGAAGTCATTTGTCTCTGATGTAGGGGTCTCATACCTTCTGCCAGCATCCATGAAACCGTGTTAGGCCAACATGCTAGCTTGAAAGTATGGTGGAGCTCTCAGACCCCATTGATCTCACACCATAGAACATGACCAACTGCAGGACTGAATTTGAATTTGGTCTAAATTTGAATTTGGTCTAAATTAGAATAATCGTTTTCTGAGAAAATGTATTTTTAAAAATTTATTTTGCTATATTGTTCAGATAGGATCCTAATGAAAGTTGAATATTTTGAGAAATAGATCTCCAGGGTTTCTCTGGTCACCAAACTTGAAGGTTGAGCCACCCAAGCTCTTAGCTACTGGCGGATATACTAGAGGCTACAGAGTTAGTTCACTCATTCTCTCAAGTAGTGACGTCGTTCAGAGATCCAGGAGACAAGTACAGCTCCTTCCCCTGAGACTTAAAAGACAGAATATTGGGAATTTCAAGTGTAACAGTCAAACACAATGAATTCATCACTTTTGCTTCTTGCTTGTGGAACTGTGGGTCAATATATATTTTGTTGGTTTGTTCACTTAGTTGTTACACCATACAAAAGTCAATCTCCTTAAGCGTATGCATTAAAATGACAATGGAGAAAAAAAGTACAATTAATGGTGAAAGGAAGAAAAGTTATTGAGGCATTTGCAGGTTGGGAGGGAAGGAAAAGCATGTGGCTAACACTGGGATTAGCAATAAGTTTGAAGTCCAAAGGGTTTTCATATTCATTCCTAGGTGGATAAAACGGTATGAGTATCCCCATGTACAGAAGAGAAAGAGGAACTATTGCCAAGTTCATCAGCTCTCTGCAGCTCCATGGAGAGCAGTAAGCTTTATTTTACAGATCACTGAGAATGAATCAGGACTTGTCATAGCTTAAGAACCCTGGTTTGCTTTAACTAAATACCTATATATTGTATATTACATATATAAATTATAATGTAACATCATATTGTTACATTATTATGTAATGATAAACATTAGAATTATGTTAGAATTATATATGTAGCATACATATTTTAGTAACATACATAGTTAACTTTAGTAACTTCAGTATAGTAATTTCAGAAAAAGCTCTTTCTAGACTAACCATAAAACTAAAGGCTTACTTTACTATTACTGGTTCTCTGTATTGTATTTAAACTTCTACAGTTGTGTGTCAGTTATAAAACATACCGTTAAGATAACATTGAAAGGTTATATTAGTAAACTGCACGATAAGTATGATAATCTTCAGTTCAAATCAGAGACCAAAAAGATCCAAAGCTAGGGAAATAATTTCATCCTTACTTAATATGCTTTTCAGATTAATCTAAGAATGACACCAAAAGGCCAAGATAAGAAATGCAGGCAGTGAATGCAAGCAAAATATTTTTTTTAAAGACCATTTTAATATTGGAAATCTACGTACCCATGTAAGTGATCAAATAGTAGGAATTAACAATGTCCTAAAAACGTTCTGTTTTCCATCATTTTATTGGTTTAAGGGCTTTTAGTTTCAAGCAGAAATAAAATGAGCTTTCTTCCCTGAAGATATAATAGTTGTTGTCTGGCCTGATTTTGACACTGATTTTATAAGTTATTTGGAGAAGAACAAACATCTTCAAATAGACAGTTCCTTACTGAGCACCTGTGACACACCAGGCGTTGTGCTCAGGGGTGGATTCAGAGAAGAAAAATGTCCTTGAAGGGCTCAAAATCAGACACATATTTTTTTTAAGCTAAAAAATAAACATGTGACTTAGTTTTTTTCCAAAGGGCCTGCAAATTGGAATTTATCCAAATTCCCTGCAAAATAGAAATCCAGGGAGAAATTAAGACAAGGTTTTATCCAGCATGTTACCTACACATTCTTAACTATGGTAGGAGCCTCCATTTTCCCCATTAGCATGGGAAGAGAAAAGATACTAAAAGTTCTTACTTCCACTCACTTCTTTTTGTGTCTCCCCCTAATTTAGTTGCTTCATTTCTTGAAATTCCTGCTATTTTATTAGTCCTGTGTGAGGAAAATGGAAGTCAAAGCCAAGAGTCCCTCAAGATGAGGTAAAAGGAGGGAGTTGGACTCCATGTAGCCCAGTCCAGAGCTTGAGGACAGAGACTCAGCTAACAATAAAGTGGGTCCCTTTGCCTGGAGGGTCCTTAATGCTAAAGACAGACTGTGAAGAGCTAGATGATTTTGCAGGTATATTCCACAAACTGTCCTCTTTTATACAAACGATTCCAAGGAGGGCTCCCCACTTAAATTTATGAGGCTGGTATAACCTAGGCACCCAAACTGGACAAGGACATTAAAAGAAAAAAGTGCTATAGGCCAATCCATCTTATGATCATTAATGCAAGAATCCTAAATAAAACATTCGTAACCTAAATCCAGCAGGCTATTAAATAATTACATCATGGCCATGTATGGCTTATCACAGGACTACAGATTAGATTACCATTAGAAAATCTACAAATATAATTCACAACATATTACAGGAGAAAAGCTATATGATTATCAAAATATTCAGAAAAACACAAAAGTAAAATTCAATACCTTTCTGGATAACAAAACAGATACCCTAAACAAGTTAAGGATGGAAGGAACCCCTTTAACCTGATCAATGGAATCAACATAAATCATACACAATGGTGAGGAATTAATAACATTCCCTTAAAAGAACCAAAACAAGTCAGGAACAAGAAACAATGCCTACTCTCACTGCTTTTATTTTAAATTGTACCAGCAATCCTAGCCAGCACAATAAGGCACGAAAAAGAAATAATTGATATAAGCATTGGAAATGAAGAAATAAAATTGTCATTATTTGTAGACTAAAGAATTATTTACTTAAAAAAAAGTTCAAGAGAGCTTACAACTTATTAGAGAAAAGAAATAGTGGTAGAAAAATAGACCAAATGAACAGATTAGGGAAATTTACAACAGACCAACATATCCATGTGCACTTCATATATGAGAGAGGTGCTAATATAAACCAGAAAGAAAGAATGAACTATTCAGAAAATGTTCTGGGCTGACTGACTACACATTCGTAAAAACATCTTTGCCTCATGCCAGATTCAAAAATAAATTCCAGATGTATTTTAAATCTAAAGATTTTTTTAACTTAACATTTATGGAAGAAAAAATAGAGAATAGTTTTAGAACCTCAGGATAGAGAATCACTTCTAAACCAAGACAAAAGATGACAAGGAAAGAAAGAATGATATATTTTTTGCTACATTAAAATTAAAAACCTTTGTATGACACCATAAACAGAGTGAAATCTATAAGTCAAATACTGGAAAAGGCAGCACAAATACCTGCAAAGGAGATTTTCCTATAGGTCCTATTGGCCAAAAATGGGTCAGATAACCAATCACTGCTTATCTGTAGGAGCTTAGGGAAGATCTGCCGTCATTTCTTGGGACATTGCCACCTCACACCTCAACCAAATCAGGACACTTTTAATAAGAAAGAAAGGAGGGAAATGTTGGTTGGGTAAGCAAACTATTACATCTGCCAAAGACAGTTCACAAGCAAGTGACAGAAAAGTAAACCAGAATGAATAATAAACCAATGAAAAGTTCTGGGCTTCACTAGTAATCAGAGGAATACAATTTAATGGTTGGGGGAGGGAGAGAGGAAGAGAGAGACAGAGAGAGAGTATCATACAACCAACAGATTGAAAAAATTCTAAAACATGTAATAACACCACATTATTGGGGTTTGAAGAGGCCCATCTCCAATTAGATGCCTTGTAAGCCTCTCAGTTCAATGTATTCAAACCCAAACTGCTTCCTACAAACCCTTCCTTCCAACCCAGTCAGTGGCACCACCACCAACTTAAGGGAAAGACTTGAGTCATCCTTAACTACTGTCATAGCTTCACGGCTCATATCCAGTCACCCTGACATACTTGTAGGTCCTTCTTTTCTGTTTCCACAGCGCTAAGACCCATCTCCAATACCTGGTGGATGTCTTCATCATTTCCTGCATGAAAATCCTCTACATCATCTTAACCCATCTTTTTGCTTCCTATCTTGCTGCCTTCCAACCACTATTCAGCAGGTAGTGGAGCTGTCTCTCCGTGCTTAAATGCTCCCAATAGCCATTGTTATAAAGATCAAGTTGAAATGCCAGATGGAACATCCCTTAAAGATCTTTCTATACCTCTTCCAGCCCCATCTACAGGCCTCTCTAGGAGTCCACACCTTCCTATTGGGTTCAATTTTCTTTTCCCCAAGTATATTCATTAAGAGTTATTTTAGTGAGGATCTCTGAGCAGTAAATTCATCTAGCATTGTATGAAATTGTTTTTATTTGCTTTCATCCTTGAATGATTGTTTATTCCATGTTCATTGTCCCTCAGCACTTTGAGGACCAAGGAAGGCCACTAATGATGGCACCCAGGACACAGACCAATGATGCAGAGTCAAAAAAAAAAAAAAAATGACTTGCCTTCCTTCTAATTTCTGTCTGACCAGCCTTACTTATAAAAGAGTGTACTTCCCAAAGAGAACTTCTCCATAAACTCTAATCAGCATCTTTGCTTTGCTTATCTCTGACAACACAAGGCTCTTCCCCAAAACAACAAAAAAGAAAAAAAGAAAACAGCAAGGGGGACACCATCCTGACTATCTTTGTAAGGTAAGAAAAGTTCAGAAATACTCTTGCACCTTGCCATACTTTAGAGGCTGTGATGCCTAGCTTTCTCTGATTATAAAAAAAAATTTTTATAAGTTAAATAAATATGTTAAGCTTTCTATTTTAATTCTAGATGTAAGATCCAGACATGAGACTCAATGCTCAGGGCACTGAGGCAAACTTATTTCTGTAAAATAAATCATTTCCTTTCAGCTAGTAAGCTGAAAGGAAATGTATGTTATTCATTAGATTACCAGTACCCACATATCAGCACCACTGGGTAATTCTTTTTCATCTCTAAAACACCAATATTTGTGCCTAATTTAATTGATTTATGCCAAAGATGCAGGTGAAAATTGTTTTGAGTTTTATTACATTACTAAACTATTAGCTTAGTGTTTCAGAGAGGAAGAAAAAATGTTTTGAAAAAATAAAAAGAGATCCAGGGGCCCACTGGCCAAAAGAAAACACACCACGGAGTGGCATGCACATACAGGCTTCTGGAACAAGTTTAAATCAAATTTTCTTAGGAGAGGCAGACATTGCTTATATTTTACAAAGGATATATTTGACCTAAACATGCATAAAACATAGATGATCATATTCTAAACAACCTAAAACTATTAACTCATTTCCCCCTTATTTGGCATTTCCTTTAGCACTTTTGTATGCAGTCTGAAATCCACTGTCAAGCACTTGACATACATACATACACTCTCATATGTGCCCTCTTGAAATGTGAATGTATATAAGCCATGTCTCAATGTAAGTTGACTATAAATTCTTTTCAGGCACAGACCATGATTTTTTGTCATTATTCTTTCCTAATTATTAAAAATATCTCAAAATACCCACTTTGGTGCTGTGTTTAGATTTATATGATAGATTTGCTTTCCCCAAATGCTGTAGTTCTTTTACCACCAGGACTCTGCATGTGGTTTTTCTGGAACATTCATCTCATCCTTCAAGAAACAGACATTAAAAATATGGTTCAAATATATTATGAGATACTTTATGACAGTAAACTTGACAATTTATATGAAATGAACACGTTCCTTGACAATCACATCTTACCAAAGCTGACACAAAAAGAAAGAGAAAATATGAATAGCTCTATATTTATCTAAGAAATTAAATCTGTAAATAAAAATATTTCCACAACCTAAGTGTCCATCAACAGATGAATGGATAAAGAAGATGTGGCACATATATACAATGGAATATTACTCAGCCATAAAAAGAAATGAAACTGAGTTATTTATAATGAGGTGGATGAACCTGGAGTCTGTCATACAGAGTGAAGTAAGTCAGAAGGAGAAAAACAAATACCGTATGTTAACACATATATATGGAATCTAAAAAAAAAAAAATGTCATGAAGAGCCTAGGGGTAGGATGGGAATAAAACACAGACCTACTAGAGCATGGACTTGAGGACATGGGGAGGGGGAAAGGTAAGCTGTGACGAAGTGAGAGAGTGGCATGGACATATATACACTACCAAACGTAGGGTAGATAGCTAGTGGGAAGCAGCCGCATGGCACAGGGAGATCAGCCAGGTGCTTTGTGACCACCTAGAGGGGTGGGATAGGGAGGGTGGGAGGGGGGGAGATGCAAGAGGGAAGAGATATGGGAACACATGTATATGTATAACTGATTCACTTTGTTATAAAGCAGAAACTAACACACCATTGTAAAGCAATTATACTCCAATAAAGATGTTAAAAAAAAAAAAATTTCCACAAAGAAAATTCTAGGTCCGGATGGCTTCACCTGTGAGCTCTTTTAAATATGTAAGGAAGAAATGACATCCGTCATACACAAAACCTTTCAGAGAACAGAAAAAGTCCAGCTTCATCATGATATCAAAATCTGCCAAGGGCATTACAAAATAAAGAAATTGTACATCAAATTCACTTATCAGTTACAAAATCCTGAACAAACTATTTGCAAACTAAATTTAGTAAGGTAGAGAAATGGAAAATACATTATGGTAAATTTGGGTTTATCCTAGGAAGTCAAAGTTGGATTAATATTAGAAAATTCATATAATTAACTGCATTAACAGATTAAACATGAAATCATCATATGGTCCTTCCAATACATGCAGAAAAAATGATCAGATAAATTTCAATGGTCATTTATGTGAAAAAAAAAAACCTTTAACAAACTAGGAATACGAAGGGACTTTCATAACCTATAAAGAAAATCCATGGCAAATATTCTTTATGATGAAAGTTAAAAACTCTCCTTGGGAGTCAGGAACAAGATTCAAAGGCATGTTATAATTTCTATCAACATTTTAGTGGAAATTCTAGCAAGTACAAGGAAATATAAACTAAATACATAAAGACTGTTATGAAAGAAACAAAACTTTCATAATTCACAAATGATATGTTATTATGATTTTAGCATCTATGTTCATGAGTACATTTGCATTGTCATTTTTCACCTTCATTCCTGTGAGGTCTGGTCACGTTTATGCTAGTTTCATAAATTTTTTCAATACTCTGGTATACTTTTTGTATGTATTAGCTTTGTCTCTAATTTTCTGATGATGCTTTGACATTAGGAGGTCTTGGGACTGCCCTACCCCACAGGGCTAGCTAATTCCCAAAGATAGTAAACAACTGACCCCTGAGGGCGCCTTTCAAATGTAAACCAATCCGGAGCCCACACACCTAACTCCTTCTTTATCAGGCTTGCACGTACCAGGACACTATCCACCCGCCCCAGTCGCTCCAGGGTCACATTCCAAACACCGAAGGACAGCTCCTATGCCTCCTGAAATGATTCAAAGTAATCGATCTTAAACCTGTTGACCCTGCCTCACCCATTCTTTTGTCCATTGTGGCAAGAAGCCACAATAAAGGTTTTTGCCACTGTTTCCCCCTCTCCTCTGCCTCCTGACCACCTGCTGCTTTCCTCACGTGCCCCCCACCCGGGCCATGTCCCTTCTGCTCGAGATCCTTGAGTATAACAACCTGTCTTTACACTGGTAATATTCTCCCAATCTGTTGACCTTGCCAGAAGTAGGCAATAATAACACCTCTTATTTTAAAATATATAAAATTAGAGTTATTCATGAGAACTGGCCTCGTCCACCTCCCCTGGCATTACTGTTCCCTTTCTTTTCAGGTTTCAGCGGCACTGGGCTTCCTTTTCCTCTACGTGCCTTAGGGTTTGTTTTGTTTGTTTGTTTGTTTTGCGGTACGCGGGCCCCTCACTGCTGTGGCCTCTCCCGTTGCGGAGCACAGGCTCCGGACGCGCAGGCTCAGCGGCCACGGCTCACGGGCCCAGCCGCTCCGCGGCACGTGGGATCTTCCCGGACCGGGGCACGAACCCGCGTCCCCTGCATCGGCAGGCGGACTTTCAACCACTGCGCCGCCAGGGAAGCCCTGCCTTAGGGTTTTTTCTCCCATGATTCCCCCTACCCATAATTCTCCTTCCCCAGAACCCTGCTGGTTCCTTTATCACCATCTCAGACAAGCGTCTCCTGGCCATGTGGTCTAAAGTAAACGCCTCCCCTGCTGCCCCATTTCTTTATTATCAATACATTACTGTATTTTTATTTTATTTTATCTTGTTATTCCATTGTACTTATTGCAACCTGAAATTATCTTTGTTTCTTCTTGGTTTACTTTCCTATAGTCTGTTTCCTTGAAAGCCAGAAATCCATCTGATTTTCACTGCTTTAGCCTAGGAGAGTACCTGACACACAATAGGGGCTCATCATCATTGTTTGAATGAAGAATTAATAAATGGACACAAGAATATGCCACGAGCCATGGCAGGTATTTGAGAAAATAGTTTGGGAAAATAGTGAGGAGACCATACCCCTTAGAGCCAAGGTCATTTAGGGGGTGGTGGGGAAGCGAGTCCGTAGGGAGCCCTGAGCACCCAGTGGGAGAGTAAGACAGGTTGGAGCATAAACACCATCCACACTCTGTACTGCCCCAGCCCTTGAACTGAGACTCAGTATCTGGCTGAAGGCTTGCAATGAATTTGCCTCTTGTGTCACCTAGACCATAGACTTCAAATAATCGACGGGGAATATTGTAATCAGTGACTAGTCTTAATTCTAGAGAGACCCAAACATGCAATTCTATTCTTCCTTAAAATAAGAGAAGGTATCTTAGAAAAAGATGTTTAAAACACAGATCACTAAGCATCAATTTGGGCGTTATCAGAATTCTGACATCATAAGTGAAAACAGTTTTAACTCCACTTAAAAAGATGTCAGATTCAGGCAGTTTTACAACAGGAAATGGGAAAAGGTTAAGGCCTTAACATGATTCAGGTGTCATTTGATATATATACATAGGAAATAAGGTCAGTTAAAATAATTTTTTTCATCAAGAAATTTACAGCTCAGAATAAAATGATGTTTCAATCCATTTTAACCAGCGTTCCGACTCATTCATGTTTCTAACATTACTCTGCATTGACCACTTAAAAGCTACAAAGAACGGAAAGTTCAAAGAAGACCTCTGTGCTTATTTCACTAACATTTTAATTCCGGTAAAGTTTAAACTACTGAATGCAGCTATTTTCATGACAAAAAAAAAAGAAAAAAAAGAAGTCTGCCATTAAAATGTGGGTGACTGGAATAAAATGGAGAAATTCATCAGCATCAAAGTTCCTTGGTTCATGAAACAAACTGGTTCAAAGGAGGAAGCCAGAAAAGTGTGAATAAACCTCCAGGGTTCTGCTGTTTATTTATAAATATCTATGCACATATTCAAGACCCAACTCAAATATCACTTCCAGGTGACTACTTACCTTTTCCTCTCCTGTTTTCCAGTGTATAACTCTCTATTCTTATGCATATTTCCTTAGATAATAGATACCTCCTCTACTCAACTTTTGGCTTCATAAAAACAGAAGTCCTTGTTTTGCCGATTTGGAATCCCCAGGCCCTGGCATACTGTCATACTTTCAAGAAAGGTTTATTGGGCTTCCCTGGTGGCGCAGTGGTTGAGAGTCCGCCTGCCGATGCAGGAGACACGGGTTCGTGCCCTGGTCCGGGAAGATCCCACATGCCGCGGAGCAACTAAGCCCGTGAGCCATGGCCGCTAGGCCTGCGCGTCCGGAGCCTGTGCTCCGCAACGGGAGAGGCCACAACAGTGAGAGGCCCGCATACCGCAAAAAAAAAAAAAAAAAAAAAAAAAAGAAAGGTTTATTGACAAAGTAAAAGAGTATTTTAATCAAGGGCCTCCTATATATGTACTAGGTGCTGGTCATTGTTGCTTTAATAGTGATTTTTTTTAAAGAAAACCCTGATCTGCGCCTGTCCTCAAGAACCTTATGTTCTGATTGTGGAATTTAAAGAGGCAGAGGGTTTGTTTACTCGTTACCACTCTGTCTTCTCCCAAGCAGTTTTTTCAGGAGTTTAATAGCAAAACCTGCCTGTATTTTTTTCACAAAGGGTTTATACTCCAAATATAGTCATCATCATAAAAAATCAGGGAATTGTGTCACACCATCTTAACACTATCCTTAATGGTCTTTTCAAAATTAAGGAAAAAGATCCATAAGATTCCAAATTGTTCATTAAAGAAAAGCCCTGATTGACGAAATGTTTCAGACCATGCCTGCCATATTTTTTAAAGAAAGGAAAATTTTAAATGTAACATGTGGAAGTCACTATATTAATTTAGTTATAAAATATATCCAGTAAAGAGCTCCTTCTAGGTATAATTTATACATTTAATACGTCCAACTATAAATCAAAAGCACTCACCGTGGGGTGTTTCTAGTGAAATTGTCCCACTCTCCATTAATTTTACTGACTGGAATTTCAGTCGAAGACTAAGCAGTTGATTTTTCAAGTAGTAACACAAATTCTCTTTTCTCTTAATGGAAGATGCTGAGAAAGGGCGTTTTCCACATTTCTGGCCTATGAGGAGAGACAAAGCAGTTTTATTGTACCGGATTGGAAAGACAATGCTCCCGTTTGGATAGGTTGGGTTTTTTTGTTTGTTTTGGGGGGTTTTTTTAGTCACCTATACACATAGTGTAGAGGTTGAGAATTTTCATATTCAAGGGAATTATAAAATATATATTTTTAATGGGGAAAATCTGCTATACTAAAAATATAAAAGCTATGCCGTCCCAAATGTGCGAAATAATTGTGATTTGAAGTATTAGGGTCCATTATCCCCATAGAAACCTGCACACCTATCGCAGGTTGGGTTTTGGTGTTTATTTGGATACTATGGACCCTATAATGGTCCATCGCACTCTGTCACCCAAAATGTCCCACAATAAAAGTGTGCGGTAACTCAATCTTCCCCATGGGAATTAGCCAACTCTGATGTTATGAGCAGGCCTCAGTCTAATTTTTTAAAGAGCTACTTGCCGTGTATTTCCCACCAGACAGTCTTAAAATTTATTGTGAGCTTATACACCATATGAAAATTCAGGGTAGTATTGGTAGATCTTTCTTAATTCCAATAATCATCGAGCACCTTTTAAACACTGTTTACTAAATTATTAATCTCCTATTTTTTTTTTTAAACATCTTTATTGGAGTATAATTGTTTTACAATAGTGTGTTAGTTTCCACTTTACAACAAAGTGAATCAGCTATACATATGCACGTATCCCCATATCTTCTCCCTCCCACCCTCCCTATCCCACCCGTCTAGGTGGTCACAAAGCACCGAGCTGATCTCCCTGTGCTATGCGGCTGCTTCCCACTAGCTACCTATTTTACATCTGGTAGTGTATCTCCTATTTTTAACATGGGCTTTTCTAAATTGTTTTCCTAAATCCTGGGAAAAGCACTCCAAAATGATATCTTGTGGAAAGAGCACGAACGTAACAGCATACACACAAAATAAGTATTTGAGTCCACTTTCAATTTATTCAAAATATACTCTGCTCTCCCAGTTAAAGGAGAAAATGATTACATATTCAGTTATCTTGAAATAATTAAAAGGTCATCAATTTCCTGTCATGGAAGTGATATGGTTTAATTACATTGTATAAATGTATTGACCAGGCCATGGGGGAGAGTATCCCCCTGAGAGGTTATTATCCTAACAACAATCTGACCTCCACTGAGTGGGATATAAGTGTGTACTTAGAGATTTGTGTATATGTGTGGACTTTAAAGTAACTGTAGATTTGGGATTAGCAGATACAAACTACTATATATAAAATAGTTAAATATAAGGCCCTACTGTATAGCACAGAGAACTATATGGAACATCTTGTAATAACCTATAATGAAAAAGAATCTGAAAAAGAATATAACTATATGTATGACTGAATCACTTTACTGTACACCTGAAACTAACACAATATTGTAAGTCAATTCCTTCAGTTTTTAAAAAAAGAATCAAATAAATATAGCAGGATTTTACCTGAAACAACAATAGAAAATAAAAAATAAAATTACGTTTAGGGCAATGGTATTGAGATTAATTAAGGTTTGGTTTACTACCCAGAGTCCATAAGTCAAATATCATCCAGACTTTTAGGGTGAAAAGTAAGGACTCAAGAGTTCAAAATATAGGAAAGTCAGTTGAAAAAAGCAAAGGATTAGAGTAAAAAAATAATGACTATAGAGTGTCTGAATGGTAAAGCTGGTTGGAACCAGAGAGAGTTTAAGATTTGTTCACATTTTTCTATGAGAAAATAAAATACTTATTCATATAAATACAGAATTCACTTATATTAATGTATACAAACTTTCCCTTTGCAAGGACTTTCAACCCATCAGACTATTGAAATTGGTCAAAGAAAATGGACAATAAAAATGGTAATTAAATAGAACATCCCTCAAGGTAATCATATTTGCAGTTTCCCCTAATCTACCCTAAAACAGTTAAAAGGAACAAGTCTCTAAGCTGAAGGGTTCATTCTGATATCACCCAGTCATGAGTCTACATGAGCTAGGGAAAACCTACATAGTAAGTAGTGTGGAGAAACTCCATTGACTAGCTAGAATGTCAAAATGTAGTATTTCTACCCCAAAGTTTTGTTACAACAAGTGGTAACATACAATAGTTTCCAATACAGAGAATTTCTTCAAAGTGAGGTCAATTGAGTCTTAACACACTGTTATTAACACATGGATTAATAATTCACAAAACAGATTTTTCTCCTCTCTTTACCCCACATCACTCCATGCTTGAGGCTTAACAGATTGCCTGGATACCTCTACAAAGGCCGTTTCTGCTTCATTCATTTGAGCCTGTACGCTGGTTGTCTGTTTCCTGGACGCCACTCCCCACCTCTCTCCCATCCCCACCCGGTAAACAGACTCAACTTGAAGATCAAAGTTCCTAGTAAAGCCCCCAGAGCTGGAGCTGGGCATTTCTTCCACTATTTACCGTATTTACCTCTAGCCATGCCTGAATTATGCAAAGCAGCACAGTCAATGGGAACAACACTGCATCAGGAGTCAGCTCCCTGTTTTGTCACTTACCACCTTTGTGATCCCGAGGAAGCTTCCCAATCACCCAAGCCTTGGACTCCTTATGTGTAAAATTGGGATAAGGACACATAACTAAAAAGTCTTACAACAACTAAAAGAGAGAATTTGTGAAAAGCCCAGCACAGTGCGTGGCACACAGGGGGACTCAGCAAATGGTACACCTTCCACAAATGCCATCTCCTTTCTCCAGGGTTCCCTCCAATAACCCTGCAGCCCACCAGAGTGGGGACCCCGGGGACGATGCACCCTATGTTAGGTCAGCACCCTGCTTGCTGCCCCCTGAAGCCCTATGTATACATGAAGTTTCCTCTGGGTTACAGCCTTCTTCTCCTCCTCTGTCTCCCCAGCTGATCCCAGCTTCCGACACAGATTGTGATTCACATCATCGGGGGTGAGGTCTGCAGTTGAGTATTTTTTACATTCCTAGGAGTTATTCCAATATGCAACCAGGATTGAAACCCAACACATCCTTCCGTGACCCCTCCAGCTAACGGAGTCCCTCTCCAAATGTACTGTAATTGTTTGTTTACTAGATGGTGACACCCTTCAAGGTCAGCACTGTGTTTCGTTCAACTTCAAATCACTAAAAAGTTAACACAATGTCGAGCATTTTGCAGACCCTCAGAATCTTAATAAATAAATAAAAGGGTAAAATGTTGGATAAATGGCCCACCTTGCTAGAGTCCTCTTTTCTTTTCTGGAGAATGTGTATAATATTCCTCCTACTCACAAAGACACTGAAAAATTAAATCAAGTTTTTTTAAAAAAGCATATGTTTGGGTGGGATGAATTGGGAGCTTGAGATTGACATCTATACACTACTATGTATAACTAATGAGAACCTACTGTGTAGCACAGGGAACTCTACTCGGTGCTCTGCGGTGACCCAAATATATAGGAAGGAAATCCAAAAGAGAAGGGAATCTATGTATACATGTGGCTGATTCACTTTGCTGTACAGCGAAAACTGACACAACAGTGTAAAGCAAGTATACTCGAATAAAAAAATAAAAAGCATATGTTTAAATAAATATGTACTGTATAAAGCAGTAGCATTGCCAAATTCCAATAATATATGTTCATATTCACTTTATACAATAAGAAAGCTGAAAGTAGGAATGTTTGTGAAAACATATCAATTCAGTCATTCAAACGTCTCTCTTGAACTCATTTCTTTTTAATTTGTGGCTTTCAGCAGTAACCCTGGAAATAACTTCTTTAAAGTAGAATTCACGGCCGCAGTGACTTTGAACTCAGCTCACAGAGACTGATAGATGCGGAGCTAAACAGCATCTCACTTGAAACAAGACTGGCCTGTGAAGCGATGGCCCCAGAATCCACTCTCTAAGCATTGTTCCTCAGGTAAGGCTTGGACACCTCCAACTCTGATCCCCCCACAGGGGACAATTTGTACTTGAACGGTGCCCTGGGTGAGTCTATTATTGCCTTTAGGATGTCGGGAATAGCACTATTCTTTTCCATCTGGGTTCTTGACAAATTACCACAAACATAGAGGCTCAAAAACAGTCCACAGATTTATTCTCTAACAGTTCTGGAGGTCAGACATCCAGAATGAGTCTTAAGGGACTGAAATCAAGGTGTCAGCAGGGCCAGTTCCTTCTGGAGTGTCCAGGGGATAAGCTGTCCCTTGTCTCTTCCAGCTTCTGGTGGCTCCCGACAGCATCACTCCAATCTCTGCCTCTGTGGTCTCATCACATCCGCCTCCACGGTAGTCAAGTTCCCTTCTGCCTCCCCCTTAGGTTTACATTTGGGGCCACCTGGATCATTCAGGATAATCTCTGCATCTCCAGGTCCTTAACTTAATCACATCTACAAGGTCCTACTTGCCATGGAAGATGACATTCACAGGTTCTGGAGATTAGGACGTGGACATCTTTAGGGGCCATTATTCAGCCTGTACAGACACATAACTAGATGGAAGTAAGATCTGTCCACAAATAATTAGAATACAAGGCAGCACATAAAGATGCTGTAAGAGAAGGACAGGTGAAGACATACAGAAGTAAGAGGAAGTAAGTCCTTCCCACTAAGAAGGGTCAGGAAAGGCCCTGTGGGCTGTAGGATTTGACCTGGTCTTGAGAGATGGGAAGACTTTGGAAAAAGTAAAACTCAAAATATGTCAGTAAAAAAGTCAATAATCGATACTCATTTTTCCTGTGGTGTGCACATACACATACACACACACACAGTAAAATAAACCAAAACAATTTTTTGAAAAAGAATGATTGGGAGTATTCTGGACCTGTCAGCCAATGGTATAAATTGATACCAATGGTATCAATTGTGACCAAGGGTATAAACTGATATTATATAAAGTATTGAAATTCTGGAACAAGGTTAAACTGAAATCTACAGAACACAATAGTCAAGGAATGGCTATCTTATTGCATATATATATAACATGTATGGTAAAAGAGATTATTTTAAATAAATGAGAAAGGGGTAAGTCATTTCATAAATAAATCCCCCTGGAACAATTGATTATTTGATGAAAAAAATCTATTTAGATTCTCACCTAAAATCATTCACCAAACAATACAAATTCCAAGGGAACTTTAAAATTAAATATAAAATATCAATATATAAGAAATCAAGAAGAAAAAACTTTTTAAATTTACCATCATTGGAGGAGGTACAATTTACTAAAAGTAAGATGAAAACATTATTATATGTTACTAAGTTTAAATTTTAAGCTTCTCTTCAATCAAAATAAATAAATAGAACAAAATTAAAAGGCAAACATCATATTTGGGGAAAAATAGTCACAGGAAGTACTATCTAGACAAAGTACTAATATCATTGTATATATAAAAAGGTTGGGCTTCCCTGGTGGCACAGTGGTTGAGAATCCACCTGCCGATGCATGGGACACGGGTTCGTGCCCCGGTCCGGGAAGATCCCACATGCCGTGGAGCGGCTGGGTCCGTGAGCCATGGCTGCTGAGCCTGCGCGTCCGGAGCCTGTGCTCCGCAACGGGAGAGGCCACAACAGTGAGAGACCCGCATACCGCAAAAAAAAAAAAAAGGTTAATCAAATTTAATTTTTAAATACTGAAGCTCCAATGGATAAATTGACAGAGGATGTGAATAGGCAATTTCCAAAAAGGAAATATAACTAATCAACAAATGTGTGGAAAATGCTTTCCTTCACTAGTAATCAAGGAATGGGGCATTAAAATAACAATGAAGTAACCTTTGACCCCTATCAAATTAGCAAAGATTTTTAAAAAAATAATAATTTCCACTGCTGATAAGGGGACTGTGAAAAAGGTACTCTCGAATATTGCTGATATTTTGGTATAATCCTTTTGGAAAGCAATTTGGCAAAGAGCCTTGCAATATTTATACTCTAACTCAGTAAGTCCACTTTGGAGAATGGAGCCTAAGAAAATAATTCTGAATATTCAGAAGCACTATTTATAAAAAGAAAAGAAAAAAAATCAGAAGTAATCTAAGTACCAGATACAAACACAGTTTTTACATAAATTGTGTATATTCACTTCATTAATTATAATGTAACTTTTAAAAATTATATTTCTAAAGAATATGCAATATATGGAAAATATAAGCATTACAATGTTAAATGAAAAAAAGAGTAGGATAGAAATAGTATATACATGATCTTTCCATTTAGAATGAAAACAAACAGAATAAAGATTAGAAATAAATACAAAAAAATATTGACAGTGTCTGTCTTTGGATAGTGAAACCATGGATGAAATAGATAGATAATAGACAAATGGATAGATATTTGTTTGTTTTAATTATAAGATATCCTTTTGTTGTCATTGTCAAACTCTTACAGTTTGTCACATAAAGCTTCATTAAAAACTAATTTTTAAATGCCCCCAATTAAACGTTTTTCCTACTGAAAATTTTCAGGAAATAAATTTTTTTAAAATAAAAACTGGCTTTTGTTTTTAATTTTTTTTGTTGTCAGTATGTAAATAACACAAGAATTACAAATTTAGACTCTCATTCAAGAGAATATCCAGACCCCTTTCCTTCTAAGACAATAGTTATCTGGTACAGCATTTTAAATCTCCATTGATTACATCATAACCCTCATAAAGTGTTTCTACTTGCTCATAACTTTTCCCATAAGCTCTGAAATTCAAATAAGTGATACAGTTTTTTAAAAATTCTACTCTAGGTTTTGATATATATCTGTCTAGAGATAAAAGCTAAGTTGATTTCATGTTTTTAAAAAGACCCCCAAATATTATATGTGCTTCTAATCTCATTAGCAATTAGCTTTTAAACTGTTTGCTCATTGAACGTAACATTTGCAGATAATTTTAAGAAATGATTTTTCAAATTGCTTCAATAAATTCATCAAATGACTCCCCACTGTTGGATTTGGCAAAAATGGAGTTTGAGGTTGAGGAAAGAAGGGATGCAGGCCCAAGAGCCCAGACAATCTGGGAGCCAGAAACCAGTGGCCCAGCAAGTTGCCTGGTCACATCCAGAACCCAGGAGCCACTTGGCACTGGGAACGAAATGCACCCTTCTGTCTTGGACACCAGACCTGGGATTCAGCCAAGAATGGGGCTTGCCTTGGGGGACTTTTAGGAACCTTCCTGCACCAGTCCTGCACCTTCTCTTGCTGGAGCTCGCCCCTCTGCTGGGGAGTAGCCAGCCATGCAGAGCAGCATCCAGGCCTCTCGGGAGCCCTGCTCCCATGGACCAGGCAAGGAGCCCTGGTCAAACATGACATTTCCTTTAGGACACAAGGAAGACTTGAATGTCTCCCTGAACTTCTCTTGCCTGGTTTGTAGCCGTGTTGGATCAGGCCAGAAACTGTGACCTCCTGATACACAGTGTCTAGACAGCATGACATCCAAACCACATCAGCAGACCTCATCTCATCATCAAAAATGTCAACATTCTGGAATTGCACCGTCCAGAATTGTAGCCACTAGCCACATAAAGCCATTTAACGTTAACTTTAAATTTATTAAAATTAAATAAAACTTAAAATACAGTTCCTGTGCTGCACAAGCCATAGTTGAAGCTCAGCCAGAGGTGACTGGTGGCTGCCACCTCGGACAACACAGGTCTAGACCATTCCCACCATCACAGAAACGCCCACGGGGCAGCACTGTTCCAGAACATACTGGTTCTAGCAGGGAGTCAATGGGCCCACTTCCCCCATTTCTAAGACAGTAAAACTTAGAGGATCTGACTTGAAAAACAAAAAACAGGGAAGACGCTCAAATGCCGTTACCATTTAATTAATTAATTAAAATTTGCCTTCAGCCCCATCCATATAAAATAAACTCCTGACTGTGGTCAGCGGTTACATGCAGACTTTGTCATTTTGCTTACTGACTACACATTTTCATTGATCAATTCTAAATTGGATTATTGTTAGTTTTAAAAGCGCCTGAGCAGCAGAAAGTGGCCATGTGGCAGGCAAAGGGGAGATTGATAGCAGAATAAACAGGGAAAGTGACAAGATTCGAGGCTGAATTGATCACTGTCAGCGGGTCCGTGGTCAGCTGTCTGCCCTTTAGTGCCCAAAGTAAACATCAGAATAATGTTTAGACAAACACATTTGATTTTTGAGGTAATGGGTATGTCAACTAAATGACAAACCTTAGAAAGGTCAAAGGGATAGCCATTTTTCAGACTCTTTCAACCATTAATCGTTGATTTTGGTAACAGTGCTCCGGTAGGCAGAGCAGGGAGAGAACGTCGGCTTGTGTGCGCTGTGTGATGCTCCAGACAGACCTCCCCAGGATTCACCTGGTCGTCAACATAAAATGCTGTTGCAAGCGAAGAGTTCCTCCTTTAGAAGTGGCACTCAGCATCTCAGTTGTCTAAAGACAATCCAAAATGCAACAATCTTATTAATCCTTTGAAGGGACTCAGTCCATTAGTACCCACTAAAATCATATTTCTGTGGTCTGTTATCTACAATAAAACAAAGCACAGCAAATCCATTCCTAATCATCCATTAGCCTCTGAGAAATTTATAACATAGTTCCAAACACAGGAAATCACTGGTGAATCACAAGTATCCGAAATTATAGTTTGGTACAATTCACCACTTGCTGGGTCATTTTTAATGTGATTTTCTTCCCTTTGAAATATCATACATTAACTATGACTTACAAGGCCAATCAGCACTGATGGTGACTATTGCAAGAGTCCCAAATTCACCTGGTTTATCTGATCACACAAAGCATTTTTTTTTCTTTTGCCTAGAGGGATGTGACCGATGAAACTGGATGGGAATGGAATGTAAGTAGAGATGTTCCTGCCTCCAGAAGGAGCTGAGCATGAGCCTGCTTCTCACAGAAGAATGTCATGGTATTCTTGTGTGCTGGCAGTTGTTGCATGCAAATCATAATTTATCAATCTATTGAAATTATGTCACTTGCCAAGATGTTAGGACTTTCTAAACTCATCAAGCACATCAATGTACATAGGGAGTCAGAGAAATGTGAAGTGTGTATTTGAGTCCTACCTGTAAACACACATGCCACGGCATGGAGTGCACATCCCTCAGATAAAATAGTGTAACGAGTAGGAAGCATAAACCATACAGAGGTCTATTGTTTTGCTGTTTAAAATTCCAGCAAACTCACTGTGCAGCTTGGGTACTTAGGAAATAAGTCTTTGAATATATCTGCAGTGTGGGGGTGTCTTAGTCAGCTTCAGTGCTATAACAAAATACCTAGAGTGAGTGGCTTGAACAATAAAACTTTATTTTCTCACAGCTCTCGAGTCTAGAAGTCCAAGATCAAGGAGCCACCATGATCAGTTTCTGGTGGGAGCTCTCTTCCTGGATTGTAGACAGTGCCTTCCTGCTGTGTCCTCACAGGACAAGGAGGGGGTGGGGGGAGAAAGGGGGAAAGCAAGCTCTTTAGAGTCTCTTTTAATAAGGTCACTAATCCTACCATAAAGGCCCCATCCTCATGACCTCATCTAAACCTAATGACCTCCCAAAGGCCCAACCTCTGCATAACATCACGTTGGAGGTCAGGGCTTCAACATATGAATGTGGGGGGCACACAGTCAGTCCATAGCAGGAGGCATGAGTTTATCAACTTATGGAGGTGGATGTCTAGTTCTTGTCTATTTCTAGTGACGTCTTCATTACACTTCTCCATACCCTTGGAATTAAGTTTGGCCATGTCATTAGTCATGGCTAATGAAATATGAGGCATGTCGCTTCCAGGCTAAAACATGTCACTGCTGTTGCTCAGGTCTCCTGTCATCTCTTACACTATCAAGGTAAGCCCTGAGTCCCTTGTGATGGTGTCATAGGTGGTATTCTAGTTACCATGCTGCAGAAGAGCTGAGCAGCTTTAAAAAAGTATTGACTTATATTCATGGATGCTGTGGGTCAAGAATTTGAACAGGGTAAAAAGAGGATGACTTGTCAATGCTCCATTATACCTGAGGCTGCGAAGTCAATGGCTAATGTCTAGAATCATCTGAAGGCTTGTTCATTCACATATATAGTGCTGGGGAAGATGATTCAAAGTCTAAGACTGCCACCTTGAGTGCCCACTGTAGACTCTCTAAGTGGTGGGGACTTGCCCACAAACGGCAACATCAAGGCAGTCAGATTTCATACGTGGTGGCCCAGGGCTCCAGCAAAGAAGGCAGAAACTACATGAAGCCAGCTTGGAAGCCACACATATTACATCAGGTATATGCTATTAGCTGAAGTATCAATAAACTGGTCCAGGTTCAAGGAGAGGGGACACAGATACCATCTCTCCATCAGAGGAGTGTCAAAGAACGTGTGTGCATGGCTGGAGTCGGTGGGGAGGGGACTTTTTCAGACCACTACTGAGGGAGTAGAATGCCTGTTTGGAGCACAGCCCCACTGCCCTTCCACAAAACCATGTGGAATAATAATAAACTCTTACTGTGTTAAGCCACTGAGGTTTTGGTGGCATCTGTCCATGCCCAACCCAAATAGAATATCTCCTTAAGTCCTCAAAGAGTTAATGAGCTTCCTCCATAAATACCAAATTAACCGAAACAGGAAAGGCTTCTACTTTAGAGGCGTATAGCTCCAGTACTAAATTCATGCTTCAGAAGCAATCAGGTTGGTAAATCAATTGTACTTCAATTTTAAAAAATTATATAAAAATAAAAAGCTATCAGGTTACGCAACCTTAAACCAACATCCCCCAAACTGTGTTTGGAGGAACACAATATATATGTCCAAGTTTTTTTAGCAAGAAAACAGAGGTTCCCAATAAAGCCACAATAGCATGTACCTGCCCCAGGTACCTGCCCCCAGCTGCCTGCTAAGTGGCTGTGTCCAACATCACAGATCAGCCTCAACACTAACCATCAAAGACTCGTCTCCTGAGTCCCCAAAACTACTTTCTCTAAGATTCATTCTAGGATAGTTCCTCTCCAAACCCACAATATGTTTGTACCTTTGTGTATTTAAATTCCTGTCTTTGGTCTACCTTGGTACAGAGGACAGAGTATGGGTTTGAATTCTACTATTTGACCAGTTATTTCCAATAAGTATGTCAAAGTACAATTCTATGTCTAAAGTTGAACTAAAAGCTGGATTGGGGGGTGAGGGATCTACCGAAGACTTCTTAGTGAAGACTAAGATCTGAAGTAGCATTTCGTCTCCCTGGGGAGGCAAGATGGGCACACAAGACCATATTAGTCAGCTGATCGTGTATGATAAGGACATTATCAGAGTCATGAGAAAGGAGATGAGAAGTGGTTAAAGTAGAAGGAGATGGCTTTACAGAGGGAACTGGATTCAGCTTATCTTTGCAAGGAAGACAGATTGGACTGTAAGGGGAGGAGAAAGAATGCGCAGAATGTGTAGAGGCAAGAATGCTCAGGGGAGGATCTGGTGCAAAAGGAAGAAGCCAGACAGCTGGACTATGTACAGTGTCCTCATAAAGCACCAAGTTATCAGTTATTGATAGTTCCAAAGTCATTGTGATCCAGTGGAGAACCTGACTCAGCCCACTTCCCAAGGGCTTCAGACCAGATGGAAAACTAGGTTCCTCTTATTTTATTCTATGACCTGGAGCAGCTTGAAAAAAGCAAGAAAAGTCAAGAGGCTGGGAGGAGGTGGGCTGTGAAACAGAAGGTCCTGGGCACAAATCCAACTCTGCTTCTCAATCGCAGATGAGGACTTAACTCATCCACTCCTCAGCTTCCCCTTTTGCCAAATGAGTATGAAATTCTCATTAACATGACTTCTCTGTGGAGAAGACAGTTTGACACTGTGTGTAAAGTTTCCAGCACTGTCGTGGTTACATGGTAGATGCTCAAAAGAAGGTGTGTGTTATCATCACCATCATCATTATCATCACCATCACCTCATTAACAAAATGAAAGATCCCAAGGATAAATTCCAAGCTATGCTTTGGAAAGAAATAGACTAGAAAGATAGAGATTTGTAGAGAACACAGGGCTCATGAGTCCTGAGTCAGCAATAGAATGTGCTTCAACTAAAAAGTTAATTTAAGAATATTTTCCATCCGCGGTTTGTTGAATCTTTAGATGCGGAACCCGTGGGTATGGAGGCCGTGTCAAACATCGTAGTAATGAAACAAGGAAAGAGCAGCATTATAAAGTCCCAATGCAAGTTAGTGTTGACTTCTCAGGAGGAGGGGGTAGGACAGATGTCAATGAACATTATTGGCAGTATTCTAGTTCTTGGATTGTGAGGAGGCTTGATGCCTGTAACGTATCATTAATAAATGAATAAGGGCTTCCCTGGTGGCTCAGTGGTTGAGAGTCTGCCTGCCGATGCAGGGGAAACGGGTTCATGCCCCGGTCAGGGAAGATCCCACATGCCGCAGAGCGGCTGGGCGCGTGAGCCATGGCTGCTGAGCCTGCGCGTCCGGAGCCTGTGCTCCGCAGTGGGAGAGGCCACAACAGTGAGGGGCCCACGTACGGGAAAAAAAATA
This sequence comes from Kogia breviceps, assembly GCF_026419965.1. Taxonomy (NCBI): domain Eukaryota; kingdom Metazoa; phylum Chordata; class Mammalia; order Artiodactyla; family Physeteridae; genus Kogia; species Kogia breviceps. The sequence goes on from NC_081314.1 coordinate 140,374,138, forward strand.
AATAAAATTTAAAAAATAATAAATAATACATGAATAAGTAAAATGGGAGAGGGCCATGCATGAACCGATGATGATAGCTCAAATAGCAAGTAAAATCAAATACTGCCCAGTTGTGTACTTGGTTATGTGAATGATGAGAAAATGTCCTCACGTAGGAGTCTTCCATCCTCTGAACACTGAAGCAAAATAATTACACTCATTAAAGAAAAAAAAGTTAATTTTAGAATATCATTTTAAAATAAGGAAGTACTAACGTCTGCTGCAACATGCAACATGGATGAACATTGGAAACACTATGCTAAGTCAAAGAAACCAGATGCAAAAACCATATTGTAAACTAGAGATGATGATACTGAGTAAAGTAAGTCAGAGAAAGACAAATAGCATATGATATCATTTATATGTGGAATCTAAAATATGACACAAATGAACTTACCTATGAAACAGAAACAGACTCACAGACATAGAGAACAGACTTGTAGTTGCCAAGGGGGAGGGGTGTGGAGGGAGGGATGGAGTGGGAGTTTGGGGTTGGTAGATGCAAACTATAAATGTTATATATATGGTATGGGGGTTCCTTAAAAAACTAAAAATAGAACTACCGTATGACCCAGCAATCCCACTACTGGGCATATACCCTGAGAAAACCATAATTCAAAAAGAGTCATGTACCACAATGTTCATTGCAGCTCTATTTACGATAGCCAGGACATGGAAGCAACCTAAGTGTCCATCAACAGATGAATGGATAAAGAAAATGTGGCACATATATACAATGGAATATTACTCAGCCATAAAAAGAAATGAAACTGAGTTATTTGTAATGAGGTGGATAGACCTGGAGTCTGTCATACAGAGTGAAGTAAGTCAGAAGGAGAAAAACAAATACCGTATGCTAACACATATATATGGACTCTAAGAAAAAAAAATGTCATGAAGAGATTAGTGGTAGGACGGGAATAAAACACAGACCTACTAGAGCATGGACTTGAGGATATGGGGAGGGGGAAGGGTAAGCTAGGACAAAGTGAGAGAGTGGCAGGGACATATATACACTACCAAATGTAAATTAGATAGCTAGTGGGAAGCTGCTGCATAGCACAGGGAGAGCAGCTCAGTGCTTTGTGACCACCTAGAGGGGTGGGATAGGGAGGGTGGGAGAGAGGGTGACGCAAGAGGGAAGAGATATGGGAACATATGTATATGTATAACTGATTCACTTTGTTGTAAAGGAAAAACTAACACACCATTGTAAAAAAGTTATACTCTAATAAAGATGTTAAAAAAATGTTATATATAGAATGGATAAACAAAAAGTCCCTACTGTGTAGCCCAGGGAACTATATTCAATATCCTGGGATAAACCATAAGGGAAAAGAATGTGAAAAAGAATGTATATATGTGTATAACTGAGTGACCTTTGCTGTATGGCAGAATTTAGCACAACATTGTAAATCAACTCTACTTCAATTTTTAAAAAAATTAGAAAAAGACCATATTGTATGAGTCCATTGATATGAAATGTCCAGAACAGACAAATGCATAAAGACAGAGAACAGATTAGGGTTTTCCAGGGGTCTGGAGAAGAGGCAATGGGTTCGAGGTTTCCATTCGGGGTAATGAAAAGTTCTGGAACTAGACAGTAATGATGGTTGCAAAACATCATGAATGTACCTAATGCCACTGAATTGTACACTTTACAGTGGTTAAAATGGTAAATTTTAAATTATGTGTATTTTAACACAATAAAAAAGTGGCATCCAAATATATTAGCAGAAAAGTAACATTAAAAATCAGGGAGGGCTTCCCTGGTGGCGCAGTGGTTGAGAGTCCGCCTGCCAATGCAGGGGACACGGGTTCGTGCCCCGGTCCGGGAAGATCCCACGTGCCGCGGAGCGGCTGGGCCCGTGAGCCATGGCCACTGAACCTGCGCGTCCGGAGCCTGTGCTCCGCAACGGGAGAGGCCACAACAGTGAGAGGCCCGCGTACCTCAAAAACAAAAACAAACAAACAAACAAAATATCAGGGAGCTAGTGGGAAGCAGCCGCATAGCACAGGGAGGTCAGCTCGGTGCTTTGTGACCACCTGGAGGGGTGGGATAGGGAGGGTGGGAGGGAGACGCAAGAGGGAGGAGATATGGAGATATATGTATACGTGTAGCTGATTCACTTTGTTATAAAGCAGAAACTAACACACCATTGTAAAGCAATTATACTCCAATAAAGATGTTAAAAAAAAAAAAAAAAAGCAGGGAACTAACTCTCTCCTAACACTCAGAATTTAAGACCCTAGTGAGATGACAGTACGGTATATGCATGCATGATGTTAAAAATGACCAATAGAGAGACTGAAGAGCAATAAAAATAATAAAAAGCATCGAAAAGAGACAGTGTACCAAAAAATGGTCAGAGATGGAATGACTGAAACAGACAGAGGAGACAGCAATAACGTGTAGAAATAGGAGAGGTTATCTGAGATTACCTGACTGTCCGTGTACGGTCTATTAAAATAACAAGGTTGTCCTTGCATAATTCCCCATTCTAATTCATTTCAGCAAAAGTCCCAGCCCAGAACCACTGGGGCACTGAATGCCAACTATAAATAAACCGTGTACAGTGAAACAATACTGTATTGTAATCAATTTTCATATCTTCCCAAATTTCAATGCGTAGAGAAACTCGAATCTTGGTGTAATATTTTCCCCACGAATAGGGAAAGCCGACCCTTTCACCATTTGGAAGACAGAGAGAGAAGGATGCTTTCTGGAGGAGGAGTTAAAAGACGTTAAACTGAGTAGAAGGTAGACCACTGTGCACAACTCTCCCCTCCCTACGGCTGGTCATCTGCTGGAACCAGTGAGCAGAGTGGCACTTGCGGTCTGAGAGGGAAGTGGCTGAATTAGGGAAGCCCTTTATTTGGAGGAAAGCTTTGTCAGCAAGGACAGCTAAGGGGCTGTGGTCAGAATGCCCAGCCGAGGCTACCCCAGGAGTTCCGTAAGAGAAAGGTCCGAGCTCGTGCTGTCAGGCTCAGCTCTGAGTCAGCAAACAAATAAACAGGTTTGGAGTTAAAGTTTCATGTAGTGCTGTAATAATTAATCTTGCTTCGATGTTTATAAGGTCATCATTTTGGAATCTGTAGACTAACAGACAGTAATAACTCCACGGATCAGGCTGCCTGAATCCAATGACAAATATCTCTATAGTGGCAGCAACTTGGAGTGAGGTGAAACTTGGAAGAAAGGCTGGAAAAGTTCCATCTGGACCACTAGCCTGAAAAAATGCTGATAAACATGAAACGTATCAACAATTCTGAAATTTCTTTCCCAGATAGAAACATTTTACGCTATGAGTTTTTTGAGGACTCTTTTTTTTGGAGAAGCCTTACTGCCCACCATGGGTTCAGAATGCAAGTCACCACCTACAGTGGAAGAAAGAGATACATTTAAAAAGCAGATTTTCAGAGAAAGACCCAAAGGAAGAGAAACAAATGGGGCAGGGGAGGTGAGATACAGGGACGGAGTGAGATGAGAAGGGACAGAGATGAAAATAAGAAAGATCCCAAAAAGGAGGCTCACTTCATCTCTTCAAATTTCCCGGTGTCCTGATGGAGTAATGGGAGATTCCAACATAGACGGGAGGATCTAAGGAAAGGATCAGGGGACATCAGCTGGCTTTTTATTTGTTCCCAGACCCGAGCGTTGTCCACCGCTCAGCTGCCACCTCTCTCACCCACAGGTGGCCCCTGATCTGCTCCAGCTAAGTTTGTTTCCTTGTTGACCAACACGCCAACACATCACAACAAGAAATTGGTATAGAAAATGACTTAAAACATGCATCATGCCCATAAGAAGAGAGTCGGTCTTCTTATCTGCCCCTGCAAGATATGAATTGCACAAAAGGACACTTTGTCATCATAAAAGAACAATGGGCAGCCAGGCTGACCCGTATACCTAGGGCTTGGAGGACAAGGAGGCCAGTCAAGGCTCTATCTCCCCTGACACCAGGGTGCAGGGTCACACCCCCATCTACTCACTTACTTGTGAATGCCAAAAGTTCTGCAATCCTTCCTAGACTTTAGAACCATGAGGGTTACAGTGTCCCATCTCAAGAAGAAAGTAAGTGCCTTTTGTGGGGATTAGGTTTGGTTTGTTGTTTGTTTTGCCCTGTTTCCACTTGCTCTCAAGTCAGCTACCCACTCTTCAGAACGGAACCAGACTTCCTCTGCACCATGAACAGGACCCTGGCTTTTTCCCAGGCCTCCTGCAGAACTTCTAGCACCTTCCTCACACAGATTGCAGGTAAGAGATTAGACACACAGAGCTCTGGAATTGTAAGGCTGGAAAAGAAGATGTAAATAAAGGTCCACCTTTCAATCTCCTGGGACTCCAGTTCAAAGGCAAGCGCTCAAAACAGTGACTCTCTCCTAGAGAAAGGGAGCTGCTCCACCCACAGTGCAACAGGCTGTTTCCTGGCTGGCACTGCCCATCTCTGGGCTAAAGCCAGAGTGCCCACTGCGTGAGCTGTGAGCACACATGGTCCAGCAGAAACCCCTTCGTTTTCCACATCTGTCCCTTTAAAATGTCGGTAAGGTCCACTTTCTCCCTGCATTGCATCTGTTTCCCTGGCATCCCACGTTTCTGTTACAGAGAGCTAAATCCTCAATTTATTACTTTCTCTTTTTTAAAGTAAGACAATGTAGGTTCAAGACATTTAGCAAATGTCTCCAGCTAAGCCCAACATTTAAAGATGAGGAAGGATTTGGAATTCCCTATACTATTCTCCTGTGACCAGGTTATGTGTTGTTTGTTGTCTCCTGGGCGTGTTGTGATACGAGGCTCTTTGACTACATATAAAGATGTCTTAATTGGTCTCAGTGATTTCCAGCTTGCAAGACATCACCTAGAGCTAGACTGGTGCAAATTTTTTGAATTTTTAATTAGCATTTTAAAAATTAAAAATAAACCTTAGAGTTAGACCTGTCCATATTCAAATGCTCTGGGCATCAGTCCCAGCTACTCACCAGCTGGGGACTTGAGACCAGTTGCCTTACTTCCCCATGCCTCAGTTTCCCACATCTACAAAACTCTGATGAGAATTCCTGCCCTACCTACTTGGCAATACTAAAATGGGAAAATGCTACGAATTATAAAGCATTCAAAGGTGCTGTCTTCTGACTGAGAATACCAACTTGTTCATAATAATTACTGGGGGACTTGCAGGTTACGCTCAAGTCATTGGAGAGTAACACTCAAGTAACTTCCTACTGAACTACTGAACTACAGGGCTTCTTCCAGAACCCATCCATGTGAGTGCTAGTAGCTAGCTTTCCATCTACGGTATGGAACACCTGTTTTTACAGAATGATCATCTGAGTGCAGTTGTTTCCAAATCTAAAAATAAGTCAAGGTATAAGCAATCTTTTAATTTTTAAATTATATGGTAAAGTCAACTTTTTCCCCTTTGGTGTACGGGCCTACAAATTTTCATACGTACGGACTGGCCTAAGCACCACCCCAGTCAGCGTACTGACCAGTTCCATCACCTAAAACGTTCCCTTAATGGGCACATTCTTTCTCCCTCTCCCCACCTCACAGCACCTGTAAGCATGGATCTGTTCTCCAGGTCTACTCTGACCTTTTTGGAAAACGTCATCTAAATGGAATCATATAGTATTCAGCTGTTTGAAACTGGCTGTTTTTCACTCAGCATAGCATCTTTGAGAATCATCATCAAAGTTATTGTCTGTTGCTTTTCATTACTAAATAGTATTCCCTGGTACTGATGTACCACAGTTGGTTTAACCATTCACCTGGTAAAGGACATCTGGTTTATTTCCACATCTTAGCGATTATTAATAGAGAGGCATAAACATTCACGTGTAAGTTGTTGCATGAGCCTAAGTTTTCATCTCTCTAGGGTAAACACCTAGGAGTGGCATTGCTGGGTCATCTAAATCCTTCTTTTATAGTGACAGGTAAATGTCAACATTACATTAAATCTCCAGATTTTTTTTTCAAGTCAAACTCTTAAAATAAAAGACTAAAAACACTATTAAACAACACTCAAAAACTCATGTACTGTACCCTCTCTCAAATTTTGAGGTTTGGATATTTTTGCGCTATTTTTGAGTGTTTTCCATAGATATTTAAAATGTCATTTTAGCACATTGTAAATAATCTTCAGTGATTCCATCAAGACTTATTTTTATCAGCTAAGAAACATCCATTTGACTTTCTGAAATAAAGACAAAATAAAGCTAAGTAGAAAGGGGGTTCAACAGCAGAGTTTGAGTTAACACAGACCGGATCTAGCATAATTTTGAAGCCACTAAGGCTGAACTTTATGAAGAACACTCCTTCAGCACTATTCATCAAGTAACCCTTGGGGTGATTGAAGATACTTTTTAGGAGTGTCCCCAAAGGCCTGGATTTAGCATTTTTGAAGCAGTCCTGGAGGAAGCCACAGCCACTGGAGTTTTGTGAGCCAGTCTCTACATGGTATCTCTCACCGCCTCATGGGTCCCACGGGCCCCAGAACAATCTTCATTCCCATGGTTGAAGATGACAGCATAATGTCAGTGTACTTAAAATTCAATTTCATTCTTCCTAATCTAAGCTCCATTATGCAGGCCTTTGAAATAGTCTCCAAAGAAGGTAAGCCTTCTATTGATTCCCATTCTCCTACATAGCAACTGGTGTGTAGCCACCCATAGTATAATACGAGGGGGAGAAAATATTGATTCTAGGAAACTTAATATTATTCAAAGATAGTTGTATTAGATCTCTTTCCTGGACTTAGCTGAGCGCATTTTTTTTTCTTTCCCATTTTCAGAAAATCAATGAAGCTAATACCCTTGTTAGTTTTAGAGTTTCTACGACAGCAGTTTCATGTCATCATAGAACCATCGGAAGGTTTGTAGGCTCAGCGCTCAAAGCTTGCGGCCCTTGATTGACTGACGATAATAACATTTCCTCTCTTTAGTTATTCTGCCACTCAGAGGGGGCAAGTTGTATTCGAATTACATTTTCCATGTTTTCCCTGGTGTGTAAAAGTCTCAAGATAATGCTTAGCCTTCACCATAAAATGCCTAAGTGCCTATGATAAAGTTCATTTCACAAATGCAATTTGCAGTTTGAGAGAAGTCTAAAGAAATAAAACCAACAGGAATCAACATGGCGGGCGGGGGGGGGGGTTGCTTGATGGAGAACACCTGCCAACTGAAAACCCCAGAATCTGCTATTTAAGACTGTAAGTCACATTGGTTTTTCTGTGGACCATCCAAACATGAGCTTTCCTTTTTATAAGAAGCAGCTGCTTCTGATTTGTGACAAGATTAAAGCATTTTGGAATCTCTTTCCAGCATCCAAGTTCTGATAGAATGTCTGCTATGTCATTATCAAATATAACAAGACTGTAATATGGCTCCAGAGTCAATGAACCAAAGACTGGAATCTTCTTCTAATTATATAATATGAAACTTCTTGTAATTCTGATGCCATGTATTTGGAATTTGTGATTAATATGAGTTAGACTGCTAAGCAAGCATTTTCATCATAGATACTGCAAACAGTATTTTAAAAATAAGATGGCAAGAATAATGCTGAAACTATGTGAAAAACAAACTGTTTTCAAACCCCCTCAAAGACCTTAGAAGCCACAATTAGCATGCAAATATTTGTGGTGCTTTTTATAGTTATCTTATATCCCTTTCCTCTGGCTTCTCTTGAGAGTGGTATTCTCAGCTTCCAACTGACCAAGTCCACCTGGACATTTCAGACACCATGAATTGATTTGCCCCAAACTGGATTGGATATTTGTATTTCTTGCTCACTGTCTCTCTTCCTGTTTTCCCACTTTCCATGAAAGGACTCATCTCTACTGTCACCTAAAAGAGAAATCTGAAAAGCAACCAAGGACCGTTGATTGACGTTGACACTGTTTAAGAAATATCTGTCTAGGGCTTCCCTGGTGGCGCAGTGGTTGGGAGTCCGCCTGCCGATGCAGGGGACGCGGGTTCGTGCCCCGGCCCGGGAAGATCCCACATTCCGCGGAGCGGATAGGCCTGTGAGCCATGGCCACTGGGCCTGCGCGTCCGGAGCCGCAACGGGAGAGGCCACAACAGTGCGAGGCCCACGTACCGCAAAAAAAAAGAAAGAAATATCTGTCTAACTTGACTCCTCTCCCCTAGAATGCATCCTGTTGCTGCGTCCTCCCCACTCACCAGACCCCTGAAAGGCCTCTTACCTACCAGCATCTCTGGTCCCAGAGACACCCTCCTGAAGAAAAGCAAAGCATCAGATCATATTGAAAAGGGCCCTTGGCTTCATATCGCCCATTAGATAACAGGCAGAGTCCCCAGCACCCTGTGCAGGGAAGGCTTTGGACTCAAAGATAATGCCCAGGAGCTTGAGCAGATACCAGAGCAGAAATGCCTGTGTCCTCTCTGGGTGAAGGTAGGAGACCCAAAGGGCTCGAACAGGGGTTTTTGTTAGTGATATTTATACCAAATGGGTCATTGAGGTGAAGGGGGTCCAGACTAGTGGAGACTTGAAAATCAGCCCGAGACTTTTTGACTGTATCCCTCCATCCGTGGGGAATCACGGTATGTCATGAGCGGAAGAGGCAGAGAGAAGCAATGTCCAATTGGAAACACCAACCCCCTCCCCTACCGCCACACAAACAACTAACTGATGTCATTAGGCTACTAGCTATTTTTGCTAGTGACTACTTCATTTGTCTTTCATGGGAAACAAGGAGAGAAAAAGAGATTTATTGACAAGTGACTCTTTAGGAGCTTCCCTTTAATACACTTTGAATTTTTAAGTAACACTTTGTACTGGTTCTACAGACATAAATGCTGTTTCAGAGATTTACAATGTATTGGTAGTAATATATAGCTTAACTGTGATGGTCCTTTCTCCAGAGGATAAAAAAATAGAAATATAGTACATCATCAGATAAAGTACTAACATATTAATGAGGGGACTTCATTTCTTTGAACCAAAGAAAACAAAAAAATATGACGAAGAATGCATTAATGAGGACCTCAAACTTAAGTGCCTGGGCCTTTTAGTCCAAAGCCATTTTTATCAGATTAATCTCATTCAAAGTAAGACACAGTGGCCCTCTGTGTTATTGCCTCCATTTGAGAAGACCATTTAAAAATCATTTAAAAGGGAGTTGGTATGTATACACCACAATTTGTTTATCCAACCATCCACTGATGAACATTTGGGCTCAGTCATTTTAAAAAACGAAGTAGTGACACATGCTATAACATGGATGAACCTTGAAACATTATGCTAAGTGAAAAAAGCCAGACACAAAAGACGTGTTGTATGATTTCATTTATATGAAATGCCCAGAACAGGCTAATCCATAGACACACAAAGCAGATTTGGGGTTGCCAGGGGCTGGAGGGAGAATGAGGAATGACTGCTTAGTGGGTACAGGATTTCCTTTTGGGGTCAAGAAGTTGTTTGGGAACTAGATAGAGGTGGTGGTTATACAGTGCTGTGGGTCTACTTAATGCCACTGAATTCTTCACTTTAAAATGGTTAATGTTGTGTTATGTGAATTTCACCACAATTTTAAAAGGGGGGAGGCAGTCTATAGATGGTCATCCAGGAGGCTGTTACCGTGAAATTTCAGACATTGTGGCAATAGGGTAGAGGTTTCCTATTAAGGAGCTTTCTCAGGGTCCCTAAATCACAGGAATGAGTTTGCCTTTGTCCAGGACTGAACTTGCCTCATATAAAAAGTCCTCACTGTGGCTTGTCTGGGAAGCCAAGGTTAGCTCGCAAGAAAGGAAGGAGAGTTGGCCTCAACCTTCCACTGGCATGGATCCATCCTCTGTGCAGAAAAAGAAATAATAAGTAACTAATGCTGACTGGAATTAATTTTATTATTATCCTTATGCTATGCTGACCTTTTCTTTTCTGTGGCCTAAAATTAGATCTTGTGTTGTTTATCCAACTTTTGCCTGAGATTCTTTTTTAAGCTGTATTGATTCCCTACTGCTGTGGCAGCAGAACCAAGCCAAGGCGAGACCTGGTGGTTACACACAGTTTACTTTATGGTTTCACCCTAGGACACAGACCGAGGCAGCGACATTTGTTTCTGGTTACTGATGACACATGCGTTTCATCTTTCTTTCTCATGCCCCAGGCTAACCTGGGAAGCCTACCCAGGGCCTTACGCAAGGGAGCCCATGGTTGCTGAGGCTGCAGATTATAGAGTCTAGAAGTCTGAGACTTGAAGACCCACCCACCCGATTCCCATTGGATAAGAATGCCAGCCTTTCTCAGGGCAGGAAATCAACATGATGAGGGCAAAGGATAAAGAAGAGACTAGACGGAACTGAGCTTTGGGTAGGTATAGTTTTGCTGCCCTGCTTTTTGATGTCAGTGGATGTACATTCAACTTTGCCTTTCTATGAAAAAAATCACCAGGAGGAGGGCACAGCCGTCAGGGTCCATTCAAACGACAGAAATCACTCTAGTTATTTTAACAAAGAAGATGTATGCAAAGAAATGTTAACTATAAAAGATGCTTAACTATTTTATTTTTTAAAAGGGACCCTAAAGAAGTAGCATTACCTTTAGGATGAGGAAGAGAGATAAAAGGACAAAGAATTAGGAGAGAAGCCCCCTCTTGCCACCCACAAGGCTGAGACTCAGAGCTCCTCAGAGGGGACTTAGCTACCACAAGAACTTAAACCTGCTGGTGGTCAAGAAATATTCTGGAAGGCAAAAGCCAGAGATGGTCTGGAGAAGCAGCCTGTCACTGTAGGGGTGTGTGTGGGAAGAGCTTCTGGGAAGTGGCCACCTGCAGGGAGAGCATAGCCGGAGGTCAACAGGTGGAGCTCAGCTACATAGGCCACTGGGCCACTGCAGAGGAGGGTAACGCAGAAGATCCAGAACTCAGGAGCAAAGAGTCTTCACCTTGCATTGCCATTCTAAAACCCTCCTGTGATGAAGTTAACATTTGGCCAGTGGGCAAAGGAGAAATGCTTACAGGGTCCAGCTCCAGTATCACAAATCAGGGCAGAGAAGAGTCAGTCTGGGGCTGGGAGACAATACATTGACACTTTGCAAAGGTGGGGACCCCCGCTCTAGATCTGGTCTCGCTTCAAGGGCAGGCAGACCCTTCACCTCAGTGAACTGCTATCATGGTGTCTCCATCCCCAGAAGGAGCACGGACAACATTCTTCATCAACTCCATTTGCCAGAACTCAGTGATATATCCAGGTGAGTCAAGGGACATCATTAAACTGTCAAAAACAGTGGTTGATAAATATTTTCACAGCATCTCGGGTGGAGGAGAAAGATAAAGAGGAGAACTTTCGTAAACTTTGATGTGGTCCCAAATGGCTGTATTTTCACCAAAATCAGTTTCCTTTTCCCCCTGAGCGTCCAGCTAGACTCTGTTCCCAGCTTCCTTTTACAGTTAGGCAGAGGCCACATAACTGATTCTAGCCAATGGGATGTCAGCAAAAGTAATATATCCCACTCCCAGGCCTGGCCCTTAGAACAGCCCCGGCCCTTATGTTCTCTCTCTTCCATGACCCACTAGCTGCTTGCAGAAGAGGGGGGTCTGTGGTCTTAGGGAATGGCAGAGCTTCTAAGGAAGGAGCCTAGGGCCCCGAGTTACCTTTTAGAGGAGAGTATCCCTGGAGAGTTGCCCAGCCAGAAACACCCACATTGGACTGTGATAACAGGAAAGAAGAAGCCCTGAGCGCACTGGTTTCCAGAAGAGCAGTGTCAGCATCGCTTGCAAACTTGTTAAAAATGCAAATTCCCGGCTTTGACCAAGGCATACTCAATTAGAAACCCTGCGAGAGGGCTTCCCTGGTGGCGCAGTGGTTGAGAGCCAACCTGCCGATGCAGGGGATACAGGGTCGTGCCCCGGTCCGGGAAGATCCCACGTGCCGCGGAGCGGCTGGGCCCGTGAGCCACGGCCGCTGAGCCTGCGCGTCCGGAGCCTGTGCTCCTCAACGGGAGAGGCCACGACAGTGAGAGGCCCGCGTATCACAAAAAAAAAAAAAAAAAAAAAAAAAAAAGAAACCCTGCGAGAGGGTTTCTAAAAGCCCTGTATTTTAATACAGAGATTTAGACACTCTAAAGTTTGCGAACATCTGCCTTATTGTGTAAGGACACTGAGATTTGGAGGGTTTTTGTGAAGTCACTTAGATAACTATCTACAGGGAGTCCCAACATAAAAACCATAAACTGAGTCCTCAGTAACCAATTAAAATTTGACTGCTGCTTCACTTAGAGACCTTTATCATGGCTCCATTCATTCCAAGCCTGGACCAAGCTGATTAGGTCTTCATAAGGTTGAAGACTTACGAACCTCGGGTATCACCTGTGACATTTGACCGGGAACCGGAAAACCAGGACTGGGTTCATTAATGGAATTTTTTGACAAGTCACAACCTGCTCCTTTTATTGCCTCTGCAAAAAGCAGATCAATTTCAACCCATTTAGTAGTTACCTGGAGGAAAAATCCTCAGACAAGCATGAGCCAATAGATTGCATGTCCATGTCTAGAGAAATTCCATATGATTGTTTTTATAGCCATCAAACTTTAGAAAACAGAAGACAAAACCCAGCAGCTCTTCAACTCCATACACCAGCTGCAAACAGGGGACTGTGCAGAAACAAACGATCGAGGTTAACTCCTTTTCAATTTAGAACTTTCCAAATGCGAAGTTTTCTATTTCAACTGTCGGCCAAAATGTAAGGCCATCTCTACAAAAATTGGGGTTGTTTAATCTCCCAAATATAAAGTCCAAATTTTAGGGTTTTTGAAATCACATTTCCCAGGGGGAAAAAGATCATCATTTCAGGGAAACGGGAAGCTTGGAAAGAGCATCTAATATCAAAGCAATGTGTTTAATTAGCCACGTGGGTAAACAAGGGCAGCCAGGAATGCGGCGGCTCAGAGGAGAGTCATGGCATTTAGTTCCAGCTCCGTGCAAAGCCACATCTTCAGCACTTAGTTCAGAAGTAATTACCATCTCGCTGGCCCTCGGGTGGAGGGAGAAAAGAAATAACTATATTCATCTTGTGATTAAATGACAATTAGCAGCTAAGTGCCCTGCAATAATGTGGCACTTACCACCTCACCACAGTATCAGCAGCTTCCCCGGCCAATCCCACCAGCCCGCTGGGTATCAGAGCACGGCTAGGACCCAGGCACCAGCCAACGTAGGTCAGAGTGAGGCACAAGTTAGCGGTTAAATGGGGACTCTACAGCCAAGCTGCCTGGGTTCCAAAGACAACCCGGCCACTTATCAACCTGCCAACTTGGCCGAGGTACTTCAATCTTTCTCAGCATCCTGTCCTCATCTGAAAATTGGGGGAAAGAGTTGTTTCTAACACATAGCATGGTGAGTGAGAGGCTTAAGTGAGTTAATAGATGCAGAGCATTCAGGAGAGCTCCCAGAACACGGGATATTCTCAGTCAAAGATGGCTAATGTTTCCCCATGCTTCTCCTTCATGGGGTTGGGACAGACTAACTCTTTCCAGCCATGCATGATTTAATGCTAAAAATAATTTTTAAAGTCTTGTACTGCCAAAAACAGAAACAAACAAAAAACCCTCCCTTATACCAGCCTGGTCCTTTGGTTCTGGAGGAATTCTGATTTATCCTGTACCTGAGGGACCACCCTCAATTGTTACAAAATTGTGAAACAAATAGAAGCGACATCCAGGAAGGCCTGAACGGAAATTTTTTATTTCCCAAACAGAGCAAGGCTATGGATTCAGACAAGAAACTGGGAAGTCCAATGTCTCAAGACAAAAGTGAATGAGCATGGACCTAAGTAAGGCCAAAGGGACGATGGGTGTGGCCAGCTCTTGATTATCTACATTCATAGCCACTGGTTGCTTCTCAGGCAGATGTCTCCTCTCACCACAGCTATTGTGAACTTGGTGCACAAATGATTTCTGAAATTAGTTTTAAAACATAATAAATGATAAATCTGTTGCAGGATTAAGGTTACCCATTTGGGGCAGCAGGGGTCATTTGTTCTTAGATGCTTTCCTAACCCCTGCCCTACTCTGCTCTGCACACCTGGGACCTGCATTTCCCATGATCCTTGCCAATTAGCTTTGTCCAACATGAGACGACAGTAAGACCGGAGGGTCTTACGCTACCTGTAACAGAGATTCCAACGATGCCTGCACCTCCTATCGGATAGCCCTCCACTCTTGGTTCCCAGCTCCAACCAGGATATCCCCACTCTGGGGCTCCAGTTCAATATCACATCCTTGCCATGTCCTTCTCCTGCCCAGGAGGTGGCAGTGGATTGTTCTTATTGCTAATCACTGATTGACTAATGGTTCTCTGGTGGTTTCTTAGCTGTAACATCACTTATGTAACCAATTCTCTTTATTAAATTCCCTCTGTTTGAAATACCTAGACTGGATTTTATTCCCTGAAGAAACACTGACTGATAAACCAGCGTTTCATCTAATTTACTTTCTGCCTCTTCCAATATCTCAGTGAGAAAAGCACTGGACTAGGAATCAGGAGCCCTAAGTTCTGGTCCCTGTTCTACCACTGACTGACTGTGTTACCATGGGCATTCTTCTCTGTGCCTCAGTTTCCTAATAAATAAGATGACTGGACTTGGGGATCTCAAATAATACTTCCAGCTATAAAGTTCCAGGACTAGACATTCTGACCAGTGTCACCTGGCGCTTCAGAATGTGGGAACCTGTGGCATTGACTCACTCCCTGAGTTGGCTCACACACGTTCACTAGTGTGTCATTTTACATCAGCAGCTGAGTTAGAGCAAGGTGGTCTCGTCTGTTTTGTAAGTGAGGCGAGGGTCTGCATGTGTGGAGGGGTGGCCACACGTATACATGTTTGTACTTGCGATTCCCTAAGAAACATTCATAGGGGCATTATTCTCTCTACATTCATGATTTAAACTTATAAAGAACTGAGCGTATTAACATAGCAAGATGAGGATTGGTGAGGATGATACTATATCCAAATTAACAATTCAGCCAAATTAATATAAAGATACTAAATAATAAGCATGAATCCATGATACATTTGGAGCCTCAGCAAGTAGATTTCTATTTTCTTTCTCTTCTCGGAACTAGCAGTTCTCGTTTTTTCCTCACAGGACAGCATGATCAGTTATGGGTCACACACGGGGATAGCCACGGAAAACTTCCAGTGTGCTCTATGTAACCTGACCCCTTCTGCTTTTTCTCATCATTATGCAAAAATT
Source organism: Kogia breviceps (assembly GCF_026419965.1). Lineage (NCBI taxonomy): Eukaryota > Metazoa > Chordata > Mammalia > Artiodactyla > Physeteridae > Kogia > Kogia breviceps. The sequence goes on from NC_081314.1 coordinate 140,389,389, forward strand.
CTTATTGTTTTCCAATGCCTTCAATACTTATAGAGTTTGCTTTTAATTCATTTTAGGCTAGAGTTACAATCAAATACATATTTAAGTCAGTTATCAATTCATGTCCTTTACTGATAGAACTTTTTTTTTTTAATTTTTATTTTTGGCTGCATTTGGACTTTGTTGCTGCATGCGGGCTTTCTCTAGTGGGGTCTGCTCTTCATTGTGGTGTGCGGACTTCTCATTGTAGTGGCTTCTCTGGTTGCGGAGCACGAGCTCTAGTCATGTGGGCTTCAGTAGTTGCAGCACGCGAGCTCAGTAATTGTGGCTCGTGGGCTTACTTGCTCCGCGGCATACGGGATCTTCCCAGACCAGGGATGGAACCTGTGTCCCCTGCATTGGCAGGGGGGTTCTTAACCGCTGCACCACCAGGGAAGTCCCTAGAACTTTTAAATATAAGTTTATATGCATGCATGTGTGTTTACATACATCTCACACACACACACTCACAAAACTCAACCTTGAAGATATTTCTACGGTGAAAAGTCTCATAAAATTTTTCTTCTCATCAACACAGTCTTAAACTTCACCCAGAAGTAATCCATTTTCTCTTAACTCCTCAGTGCTTCATAAAAAGACTGATATCCTCTTTTTATCAGAAACCAGTACTGAAATATTCATCTGTAACTGCAAAGTCCAATATGGTAATCACTAAACACATGTGGCTGTTGAGTACTTGAGATGTGGCTGGTTCGAATCAATTTATGGCATAAATGTAAAAACACACCAGATTTTGAAGTCTCAATATGAGAAAAATAAACATAACATAATCTCATTAATATTTGTATATTGACTGCATGTTGAAATTATAATATTTTGGACACCTTGTGGTGAAAAAATACTGTTAAAATTAATTCCATGTGTCTCTTTTCATTAGAAAATTTTAAAATACATCACATCCTATTTCTACTGGGCAACACTGATTCTAGAAGTTACAGGAAATGAAAAGATGCTTCTTCCATGTTTTCTTTCCTTACAGAAGAACTTTGATGCGAAGCAGCAGTATTGACCACAGTTGATGGGGGTGAGGGCAGGGAAGGGCTGGATTTATAGGAAAGATGGTTGTGTTAGGGTTTCAACCTGCTGACACCCAAATCAAGCTTCACTCTATACAGAAAATAGCAAAGACCCAATTAACGGTGCTGTACATTGGAAACAGCATCATTGTGTTAATAGCTTGTGCTTTCTTCATAAGTCCAAGAGAGAAGGGCTCAAGGCACTTTTTCTTATTGACTGAAAGCTGAAGAAAGTAAGGATCTCTGAGTTAAAGTTTCAGAGGCTTGGATTGCCATATGGCCACCCATTTCATTATCATTCAAAAGCACACATCAAGGGGCTTCCCTGGTGGCGCAGTGGTTGAGAGTCTGCCTGCCAATGCAGGGGACGCGGGTTCGTGCCCCGGGTCCGGGAAGATCCCACATGCCGCGGAGCAACCAAGCCCGTGAGCCACAACTACTGAGCCTGCGTGTCTGGAGCCTGTGCTCCGCAAAAAGAGAGGCCGCGATAGTGAGAGGCCCGCGCACCGCGATGAAGACTGGCCCCCGCTTGCCGCAACTAGAGAAAGCCCTTGCACAGAAACGAAGACCCAACACAGCCAAAAATATATAAATAAATTAATTTTTTTAAAAAAGCACACGTCAAGAATAAATTGTACAAGTATACACAGGACTTTAAAGCTTTAGGGTATTCAGAGGAATAAGATCACACACACATTCCACCTTACATCTAAATAATTTTATTCATCATCTCAATCCTTGGGCATAGCATGAAGCCTGGTACACCGTGGGTGCTTAATGATGTTTGCTGAATTGCACCAAAGGAACAACTTAAGCATGTCAGTTACTGAAAGTTGGACCCACTCATGCTGTTTAAGACAATGAAGCAAAGATGCAGCTCCAGAAATTCAGAAACACAGTTGCAGAAATTACCAAGTTCACGCCGCAGCCATTAGAAAGATGGGAAACGAAATCAAGCTTTCTCAGAACGCCATATTGTTGCTCTATTAGCTAATGAGGATCTTGGTTTTTCTGCTCGGTTGTGTAATAACCATCTTGGTAGTTCTTTAATAGGAGAAAGAAACCGGGTCTCTTTGCCATCTCAGTCTGTACTGGTTTGCATTATTTTTGTCCAAGTCTTTTACACTTACAAAAAAATCTATTTAAACTTTGCATTCTTTTTCCTTTGAATGGATCATGTGGGCACTAGGGTGGACCTCGGGGGTTTTTGGGTGGATAAGACCAATAACAGGAATTGCTAATATGGTTTCTATTGAATGTGATGGATTCGTTAGGTAAAATCATTTGATAAATCAAGAGTACTACATTTTTACTCCATTCATTTTTGTCTTTTGGATTCCAGGGCGACATTGCTGACACAAAGTACCACTTTGAGCTAAATGAGCAGCCTTGCTTGAAGAAGCTGGTTTAAGGGATAAACACTGCCATTCCTTGATTCTCACAGCCCCTGCATTTGCCTTGAAGTCACGCTGAAGCTACACTACACAGAAGAGCCCTCGTTCTCCCCAATGAGTTTTCATGATAAGCCCCAAACCTTGGGGAATGTCTTCTTCTCCCTTTCACATAGTAGTCAGTCTGGATGCAACCAGCATGGCCCTTAAAAATCCCAGTTGTATTATTTTTAACAGTCAAATGGAATTTGTTAATATATAATACATATATAAAAAACGTTGTACCCCACAACCAAGTGGAATTTTTTTTAACATCTTTATTGGAGTATAATTGCTACACAACAGTGTGTTCGTTTCTGCTGTATATCAAAGTGAATCAGCTATATGTATACATTCATCCCCATATCCCCTCCCTCTTGGGTCTTCCTCCCTCCCACCCTCCCTATCCCACCCCTCTAGGTGGTCACAAACCACCCAGCTGATCTCCCTGTGCTATGCGGCTGCTTCCCACTAGCTATTTTACATTTGGTAGTGTATATAAGTCCATGCCATACCAAGTGGAATTTATTCCAAGGATGCAAGGCTGGTTCAATAGGCAAAACTCAATGTAATACAGCATATCAAGAAGCTATAGAAGAAAAATCGGATATTCACATCAATGGATGGAGGTAAAGCACTGGACAAAACTCCAACACTCATTCATGATAAGAAAAATCTCAGCAAATCAGGAACGGAGGGAAACTTTCTAGACTTGATACGAAAAATCTGTGGAAAATAAACTTGCAGCTAACATCGTACTTGATGAAAAACTGAACATTTCCCCCCTAATATCAGGAACCTGTCAGAGAGGTCCTTTCTTACTACTCCTATGGGTTGAATCATGTTCCCCCCATCCAAAGATCTGTCTAAGTCCTAAGCTCCCAGAACCCGTGAATGTGATCTTATTTGGAAAAAGGGTCTTTGCAGTAATTAAGTAATAAGTTAAGGATCTCAAGATGAGATCATCCTGGATTTAGGGTGAGCCTGCCTAAATCCAATGGCAGGTGTCAGAAGAGAAAGGCATAAGGAGTTGACAACAGACACACAGGGAAGAAGGCATGTGAGATGGAGGCAGAGATTGGAGTGATGCATCTACCAGCCAAGGAAGGCCAAAGGTTCCCAGCAGCCACCAGAAGCTAGGAGAAAGGCATGGAATAGATCCTCCCTCCAAGCTTCCAGAAGGAACCAACCCTGTTGACACCTTGATTTTGAACTTTGAGCCCTCAAAACTGTCAGAAAATAAATTTCTGTTGTTTTAAGCCACTCGAATGGTGACAATTTGTTACAGCAGCTCCAGGAAATGAATACATCAGGCGACAAAGCTCAGCAGAACCCAGGGACCAAATGAATCTGATGGTTTGTACAGAGAGGCTGGGAGTAAGCTTACCTTTGCCAAGTCCGTGAAGAGCAGAAGTCCTGCTCAGCAATTTGCGTTCTCTATAAGACTAAAGTTTCTTAAATCCCCTCAAAGTCGCCACTGTATCCGAAATACATTATTCAGATTTATTCATGACATCACTCTCTCTGTCTGCACCCATGTACCTCTCAGGAGTTCGCTCCCTCCTGCAAAGGCATCCATCCCTGGGCTCCCCTGTGAGCCTCTGGAGAGAAAGAACTGTGCTCTTAAGCTCCTTATGGCCCCAGCACCCAGGGCCATGCCCAGCACATACAGGGGCCTAATAAATGTCTGCTGAGTGGACAGATGGAACCAATCTCTGATTAAAAGTGTCCTCCTTAGAGCATAAATGTGTCTCCCAATACCACCTGTGTCTCCGTTCTAGCTCTTTCCCTAAATACCTCCACCATGTGTGCTTTTTCAGAGCCAATATGGCGTCCATGCTTCAGGCCCGCTCCCCTGACCTGTTAAGGCTTCATCACATAAGCCCTTAGCCTGCTGAGCAGAGGCCCTGAGCACACCATGCTCTTCTCCACACATTTTCACATTCAGTGCTGTTCCTTTGTTCAAACTCCTACTCCTTCAAGTCTCAGCTCAAATGCAATGACCTCTAGAAAGCCTTTCTGAATTTCCTTAAACAGCTTTGACCTTCCTCTTCCATCACACGTGGAACACTTAGCATTGACAGCTAGCTGTGTGCTTTTTGTTGGTGGTGGAGGAGGTGATGGTATCAATATGATTGAGCCTCTGCTGGGTGTCCTTCCCTTCATTATACCAATTATTCAGTTTTACTGTAATTTCTTGCTTGTCTGCCCACTACATTAGAAGCTCCAGAGGACAGAAGTCTTTTCCCCTTGAAATCTGGCTTGTAATTTCACTGTTGCTTCAATTTCTTATCTGATGACCTCATCTCAGCTTAACCAGAAATTCTTCCAAGGGCTCAGGAACCGTCTGGACCACAGATCCGGCCCAGACCGCCCAGATGGAACAAATGCCAACCACACTCCAAAAGGACGCAGTTTCTTGTTTTTAAAGTATTTGTGGGCTTCCCTGGTGGCACAGTGATTAAGAATCCACCTGCCAATGCAGGGCACACGGGTTCGAGCCCTGGCCCGGGAAGATCCCACATGCCACGGAGCAACTAAGCCCACGTGCCACAACTAATGAGCCCACGTGCCACAACTACTGAGCCCACGCGCCTAGAGCCCGCGCTCCACAACAAGAGAAGCCACCGCAATGAGAAGCCCGTGCACCTCAAGGAAGAGTAGCCCCCACTCGCCGCAACTAGAGAAAAGCCCACACGCAGCAACGAAGACCCAATGCAACCAAAAAAATAAATAAAATTAAATTTTTAAAAAAAGTATTTGCTAGTACCTCTCAGATTTTAAATATTTCCCCAAAAGCCATTATAAATGGAGTCTATGATTTTTAAAATATTATTACTTCAGAGGAAGGAGGACTCACGTCAGTTGCCCATGCAGCCAAGCCGGCACAAAAACCCCTGGTGAAAAGTAAGTCTCTTAAACAGAAACCAGTAACTGGGCTGAGCTGGTACAAGTGGCTCCCCCTTATCCGCGGGGGGACACATTCCAAGACCCCCAGTGGATGCCTGAAACCAGACTGAACCTTATTTATGCTGTTTTTTCTATACATACATATCAAAAATGTTAATTTATAAATTAGGTGCAGTAAGAAATTAACAATAACTAATAATAAAATAGGACAATTATAACAATATATTATAATAAAAGTCCTGTGAATGTGGTCTCTCTCTTTCTCTCAAAATATCTTATTGTACAAATTTAATGCCTTTTCCATCCTAAGTGCTTAGTGTGCACCGTGGCCATAATTTTTGCACTTTGAAGTGTGAGAGCAAAGCTAGCACAAATTTCTTTTTCTTTCCGCACAGTTTCACAGATATAAGATTCCTTATTACCGTAGGTCTTAGCAACCTTAGCATAGGATTTTTCTTCTTTCCTTAAGTCAAGAACTTTCACCTTTTCACTTAAAGGAAGCCCTATACGGCTTCTCTTTGGTGTATCCAAATTGCGAGCATCACTGCCTTTGTGCTTCGGGGCCATTATTAAGCAAAATAAGGGTCACTTGAACACAAACCCTGTGAGTGGTGTGATGACCAACACGGCTACTGGGTGAGTAAGGAGCAGGGCACACTGGACATCAGGATCATTCACGTCCCGGGCGCGATGGCGCAGATGGCGTGAGATCTCATCACATTACTCAGAACAACTGAAGACTTCATGAGTTGTTTATTTCTGGAATTTTTCATGTAATATTTTCAGACCATGGTTGACTGCAGGTAACTGAAACTGCAGGAAGCAAAACCATGGATGTGGGGGTGGGATTACTGTATAGGAAACATGTCTGCAGCACAAGGAAGGGAACACAGCCCCTCGCAGATGCGGTGGAAGTCCGCCCACAGTGTGATGTGCATGTGTGTTCACACTGAGTGTAATTAAATACCCCCGGCTGGTCTAAACTGGTCTATACTAAATACCCGCGGCTGGTGTTCTAGGCTGGGGGCGATTTCATTCTTCTCCACTGGAGTAAAGTTGGTTTCCACGAGCCCTTTCAACTTGCCTATCTTTGTGTTTTTATTACTTCCTTGTTGCCCATTTTTATAAGTAAAACTTTTCTCTGATAATGACTGCATCTCCCTAAAAGCTTCTTCTGAGTTATTTTCAAAGCAGTTGGATCCATCTTAATATTTTCCTGCCATAATTGCCTCAAGCCAATTTCTTTTAAAGGAATTAAAAATGCAAATCTAATATTCTAATTACATCATAGGATCATCTTGGCAGCTCGATCAATACTATCTCCCACTGTCAATACTATGGCCAGGCTGCGTGGATGTCAGAGCCCACCGGTCTCACTTTATCACTGGCCCCATGGCCCATCCACGTCTATAAGATGTGACATTTTATTGGTGGCCTTCCATCAATCAGCTCTAATTTGTGCATCACAGAGATGCACGTTGTCATCTCAGCATCCGCATTGCCCTGGGCACCAGACAGCACAGAGTTGAAGCCTTCATGTTTCCCGGGACTAAGTTAAATGGCAAAAAAGAGGCTGGTTGACAACCACACACAGGATTTTTTTTCCAGGTCACCATCCAATGGAATTAGAAGCAAAGGACCTATGACAGGTCACCCCAAAGATCCTAAACCTGTCAGTACAGCTACAGATCATTACAAATGACACAGGTCTGGAGTCAGCAGACCCTGGCTGACAGATCCAGCTCAGCCATTCCCCAGGGGTCACCTTGAGCAAGTCACCTAGCCTCTAGGTGCCTCAGTTTCCCCTCCTACAAAATAACCGTGTTCACCTAGGTTGAATGCTAAGGTTCCTAGCAACCTACAACTTATTTTACTTCTAGAAGAGTGAAGATCGTACTCTAAGTAGCAAGGATGAAGGATATTGTCAGTTGATTGAGATAAGAAACATCGTTACTACTTCTGGGCTATTTGCCAGTTAACAGTAGAAACCTCATAATTAGCACGTATCCTGCAAATTCTACTTCCGTTAAGAAGTGTTTTTCCAATAGATGTGTTGGGGAAAAAAAAGAGAATGTTTTCCCACACTCTCTCTCCAGCAGAATTTTTTTTTTTTTTTTTTTTTAGGTTTCAAATACCGTACTATTTGATCCAAAACACAATCATTCCATTTACCCACCTAAACCAGCAAAAAGCTATAAAAACTATGCCAACGATCATAAATTTCCTTAAATAGAACTAAGCAATTGGAGTGTAGCAAAATTTCAGGTTCTTATTAAATCTGATTTTAGGGTAAGTTGATTTTGAATAGACAATCAGGCCAAAATCTTTTAGAGTCTCTGAAGAACACCTTTCTAAAATTATGACAGCACACACTAAGTCTCAAAATGTAATTTATTTGGCTTTGGAGAAAAGCACTCTGTGTATATGTGGGTATCTTACATGTAACTATAATAAAATTTCTTTTTTATGTGGTTCTTTGTAGATTATTCAATTAACAATTATCCATTATATGCTGGGCATTGTGTAAGGAGCTTTCATAGACATTTCTTTATTGGGTTCTCAGGGTAACCTCAGGGGTCAGATGAGAGTGGCCTTGTTGTTTCCAGAGGAAGAAACTGAGGCTGGAGGACAGTAAGAGGCATCCCCAGGAATTATCAGGAGACATGAAAGTGACAGAAGACTCAAGGATTGTTCAAGAAAACAAGAAGCAAAGGAAAGATTCTGAAGAGTTGAGTCAGCAGAGCGTTCAATTTTCAGAAGGGTGGAAGGAGGGCTTGGAGATAAGGAGGGAGAGAGAGAGGAAGGGTTATTCTGTGAAATACAGATCAGTGGGTTTAATATTGATCCCTGGCAGAAAGCGAGAACTAATCATTACGGGTTGATCTGTGAGCTCAGGCACAAGAAAACAGTGACTGCCAAGAGGCTGCCATCTCCTACACAAGCCACCCCAATCTAATCTCGTTTCCCCTCTTGATAGGTTATTAGGCTGGTTGATCAGTGGATCCGATCAGTGGGTTTCAGCAAGGCACTTGACAGAGTCGCTCAGGATATTCTTGTGGACAAGAAGGAGAAATGGGGATGGGACTAGAGGACAGTTAAGTGAATTTGTAACTGGTTGAACAAGCGTGTCCAAAGCGTTGATTAATAGAGTGATGTCAGCCTACAAGGAGGAAGCCATGTGCCCTGGGGCTCTGTGTTTTGCTCTGTTCTGTTCAACCAGCTAATCAGTGTCTTGAATGATGTTGTAGGAGGCATGCTTGTTAGAACACGGAAGGACATAATTATGGGGTCACTAATAGGTTAAAAGAATCAGGATCCAAAATGTGCTCATCCTGCTAGTCCAATGGCCCCAAAACCTTAAAGAAGAAATGAAAAAGGAATGAGTTGTATAGTCCTTTGATTGATTCCCAAATCAATAGCACAATAGAGAATCTTGGCTTAGGAGCAGTTCAAGGAGAGAAGACTTGGTCCCAGGCAAAATATGCCCCCGTAAAGTGTTGTAGCCAGTAGCAAAATGTAAGGGGTCTTGGATGTCATTAGTAGATTTCCAGGGCCCCCTCTAAAAGTAGTTATGATCTTGCTACCTGGTGGGCTGGTAGAGATACAGGTTCAGGTCAGGCACTGCATTTTAAGGCAGGTAAGAGACAATTCATAGGAGGGGAACAATATAAGTGAGAGATATGGCTCCTACTCTAGGTGAAGAATGGTTGACATGGTTGGTGATGTTTACACAAGGAGAAGCAAGGTGGCAGTCTCCTAATATCTGGAGAGCTGACATAGGAAGAATGAGAAAACACAATTTTCACTGCTCCATAAAGATGGAGGGAGTTACAGAAGATCAGAGATAGAGTTTCGGGGCAACCAAAACACAGATGTTGCCACATGAAGGACTGAGTTCTCAATTCTTAGTTCCCAATATTGAGTTTACAGGCTGGGCTGTTGAGGGAACTATTTTTTTCTGGAGTGAGAATTGCCCTTTGTGATTCTACAAGGCAAAATATTTGATGGATGTAGATGTGTGGACAGGAGAATTGCCATAGAGCCTGCTGATAAAATCCAACACACAAGCACTAGCAAAGTATTACTTCAAGGTACTTTGTGTACATAGAGAAAGTGTGATGGAAAACTAAAAATGACCATGACACATTGCTTTCCCTGGAGGAGAAAGACACATAAGTAAGCATGTAATTGGCTTTAAATAAAGGCAGAATAAAATAGATTGTAATAGAGGCTCCAAAAAAAGATCAGCAGGATAAGGAGAGGGTCACATTTAACTTTAAGTTGGGTTTGGAGGCCCATCAAAGATGGCTTCATGGAATAGGTAGCATTTGACTCAATGGGAGTTGCATTTCCAGCCCAGACCTCCAGGCAGCTCCACCGCAGCCCTACTGACATTCCAAAGGTCTCCATCCCTGCATCTTCTTCCAGATTTACGCTTTAGAGACTTCTTCTCGTCTGTGCCATCTCTTTGACCAGATTTTGCTCTCTGTCCACACCTGCCACCTGGCAGCTTAAGATGTCCTTTGCTTCCCTACTTCCCCATCACCCTCACTGCTACCCAGGACTTGCCTCCATTCTCTGTGCCCCAGCCCTGCCCACTTTCACATCTGACAGAGTCCTGGAACAGGGTGTCACTTCATCACCTTTGCCATGTTCTGTGGTTTAGAAGCAAGTCAGAGGTCCCACACTTCCTTTCAAGAAGAAAGCATTATGGCAGGTATGAATATGAGGCCCCCTGAAAGTCTGTCTGCCACAGGTACCAAACAAGAGTCATTTAGGCACCTGGAGCAAGGAGAGGAAAGATGGGACAAGGGCACAGACGGCTGACAGTTGCGTGCAGGGTGCGGGTGCATGGAGGGTGTTGGGCCAGCCCTGGGGGAGCATTTAGAAGAGCCCTTGTCTTCCTCTCGGCTCTTGCACAGACAAATGGCTTGTCATCCTATGAGTATAACAAGGGGACAATTTAGGCACCGAGGCGTCACCTCCGAAGGCTTGTTTAGTTATCAGTAACTAACGAAAAAGACAGTAAATACTTTCAGGTACGAGCAGGTGCCCATCACAGGCAGCACGCAGCCTTGAGTTCTTCCCCTTCACGGCTCTGGGAGGCTTGCACCCTCGAGGGCACTAATCCACCCAGCTGTGGCGCTGACACTGTTGGGATTTACACGTCTTGGCCATCATACAGGCCCCCAGACTGCGGTTCAGTTAACATTATCCCCCCAGCCACGTGTTTACATATGGGAATTCCTGTACATTACCAGCTGCTCAGACATAACATTTTATTGCTAGCGGTTTGAACTCCACATCGCACTCAGGGCTTGTTGCTGGAGCCTCTCCCTCAGCTTTCTCACAATGCAAGGTGTTGTCTCCCTTGAGAACCGGCCATTTAAAAATTAATCACCATGATGTTTCATTCCACAGTGAAGATCCTGTTCTATTTATTTCCTCTTCTTTTTTTTTTAACATCTTTATTGGAGTATAATTGCTTTACAATGGTGTGTTAGTTTCTGCTTTACAACAAAGTGAATCAGTTACACATATGTCCCCATATCTCTTCCCTCTTGTGTCTCCCTCCCACCCTCCCTATCCCACCCCTCTAGGTGGACACAAAGCACCGAGCTGATCTCCCTGTGCTATGTGGCTGCTTCCCACTAGCTATCTACCCTACGTTTGGTAGTGTATATATGTCCATGCCACTCTCTCACTTCGTCACAGCTTACCCTTCCCCCTCCCCATATCCTCAAGTCCATGCTCTAGTAGGTCTGTGTTTCATTCCCGTCCTACCCCTAGTCTCTTCATAACATTTTTTTTCTTAGATTCCATATATATGTGTTAGCATACGGTATTTGTTTTTCTCCTTCTGACTTACTTCACTCTGTATGACAGACTCCAGGTCTATCCACCGCACTACAAATAACTCAGTTTCATTTCTTTTTATGGCTGAGTAATATTCCATTGTATATATGTGCCACATCTTCTTTATCCATTCATCTGTTGATGGACTATTTCCTCTTCTTAAGACCTGCCCCTGGAGTTCTCAGGGGAAGACTATGTGTTTTGTTATTTTCTCCAGTAAAGTGGTCTGAAAACTGCAGAGAAGATAATCCGGAGATACTTCTAATACCAGCCATTTCCTCTCTCCAAATATGGCGCCCTCTTTGCGGAAATGACGTTTCCAACAGTGAGTAAGTGCCATAAGTCTGCTGCTCTTTGGGACATTGACTAATCAGAAGAGTAGCTCTGTGATAGGCTGCAAAATGGCCACAGTCCTTCGGTTCTCCATATAATCACACCCTTAGCAATGTGACTTTGTGACTCTTCTCATCAAGAAATGGAGTCTACCTCTCCCTACCTTGAAACCAGGTTGCTGTTATAACTTACTTCAGACAAGAGAATAAAGTGCACATGACAGGGTGCCAATTTGGGGCCCAGCCATCAAGAGGCCCTGCATACTTCCACCCCTTGGAATCCTGCAAAGATCAAGCCCAGGCTAGCCTGCTGGAGGATGAGAGACCATGTGCAACGGAGACTTGCCATCCCATCTGTTGGCATCTTAGACTAGCCAGGCCTCAGCCAACCCAGAAGCTGATGGCCGACACATGAATAAACGTGGATGAAATAAGAAAAACTGAGCAGCTGAGCCCAGCCCAAACTGCCAACCCACACACATGTGAGAGAAGAAAATGGCTATCGTTTTTGCCTACTCCGTTTTGGGGTAGTTTGTTATGCCACAAGAGCTAACCGATACAGGTGTCATAGTTTATTAACATAAACATCAGGGTTCCCAGTTTGAAAGAATAATGAGGCAAAGACACCTACTAATGATGTCCCAGCCTGGCTCATTCTCAAACACTCAGCAGGCTGATGATGTCCCCCTTCTTTTTTTCACTAGGTCTTTTTTTTTTTATTTTTTATTTTTGCGGTACGCGGGCCTCTCACTGTTGTGGCCTCTCCCGTTGCAGAGCACAGGCTCCAGACGCGCAGGCTCAGCGGCCATGGCTCACGGGCCCAGCCGCTCCGCGGCATGTGGGATCTTCCCGGACCGGGGCACGAACCCGTGTCTCCTGCATCGGCAGGCGGACTCTCAACCACTGCGCCACCAGGGAAGCCCTCACTAAGTCTTTTGAACCCATTTTCGTGAGCCGCCAGAACCTCACACTGAAACTGGAAGGACAAGACCTACAGGGGATGGGTTGGGCTGCTATATCTTTTCCTTTCACAAAAACCTTGCAAAACATACTGCCTTTATTTCATCCTTGGATGACTGCCTTCAATTCTTTGTTTCATAAGCTTCTGTTCTTCTGAAGAGCCATGACAGCATTGATTTCAACCTATGATTGCTGGTGAAATATTAAACTTTATTGATTCAAAATTAAGGATTAGTTGCAAGTTGGATACTCTGCATATTTTGAAGATGCACAATTTTATTTCTTCTAGTTGAAAAGTAATTGCAGCTCCACAGTATGATTCTTTTTTTTAAGATGGAGTCCTTCAAATCAGCTTTCTCATTTTGTCTTGCCAAAATTGTCAAATACATTATTTGACTAGCCAATTTATTCTTCCAAATGAAGCATTCATATTTCTTACTTAAAAGTGTGCTAGTGTGAAAACACATGTTCTTTTCATTAACTACACATTATGATGCCTCTGCATCCCCCAAACAACAACAAAAACCTCATCGGCTAGAAGTAAAGATATTCTGAATAAGAATTCAGTAGATTTTTTTTTTTTGTCAAATCAGCAGAGTTTATCATTAATTTGATGTTTCATTGAGAGCATACCACTGTTCCCTGAGACTCATAAATTTAAAGCTCACCTCAGTACATGGTTACGATGGAAGTTCTTTCTTCTAAAATTCTCTCATAAAATAGAACATCACACCACTGAAATAAAATCTCTCAGGATGAGTCAAGTCTTGGGATCGACAGTGTGCTGTCTGAAACCAAAGTTCACCTGAAGATGCAAAGACGTGAAGCTATGCATGCAATAGGATACTTATTTCCCAGTTCCTAATTCATAGCCGCATTGCTCTTAAGCATCCACAAATATATACTGCTCTCCAGACGCAGTAGTTAAACAGTTATTTTCCTTTGAAGCAATTTGAATGGCAACATTTTTTTATTGAAATATAATTGATTTATAATGTTGTATTCATTTCAGGTGTACAGCAAAGTGATTCAGTTATACAACTGCATATATATTCTTTTTCAGATTCTTTTCCATTATAGGTTATTACAAAATATTGAATATAGTTCCCTGTGCTATACTGTAGGTCCTTGTTGTTTATCTATTTTATACATGGTAGTGTGTATCTGTTAATCCCAAGCTCCTAATTTATCCCTCCCCCCTTTCCCCTTTGGTAACCATAAGTTTGTTCTACATGGGTGAGTCTATTTCTGTTTTATAAATAAGTTCATTTATATCATTTTTTAGAGTCCAGATGTAAGTGACATCATGTGATATTTGTCTTTTCTCTGTCTGACATACTTCACTTAGTATGATAATCTCTTGGTCTATCCATGTTTTTGCAAATGGCATTATTTCATTCTTTTTATGGATGAGTAGTATTCCATTGTATGTGTGTGTGTGTGTATACATACATATATATATATATATGTATATATACACACCATATCTTCTTTATCCATTCATCTGTCAACGGACATTTAGGTTGCTTCCATATCAAACATTTTAAGGGAAGTATATAAACAAGCTAAACACCTTTCTCTAATATATACATCTCTATTTCATAGCTGTATTCGACCTAAAAGACGGTTGCCCTGGTGTGTTCCATGTAGACAACACAAACACAGGATCTCTCTCCCTTTCCCCATCGGCAGTCACTGCTTCGAATTCTCCACCCCTTTCCCCTCCCAGAGCTCCTCCCCCAACCTCTGACCCTCACTTCTCATCTCTAAGTGGCGTCCGCTTGGGAGGAGGGAACCTCAGCCCCGCAAGCCCCACGCCTTGCACAGAATGGTACAGTCACTCTACGGTCTTCCCATCCTCCACACCGGAACCGTGTTGCTCACTCCTGAGATAAAATGTCTAGAAAGCGGGGTTGGAGGGTCCTTTTGAAATGTAGGTGAGATGTCTTACGTCCTTATTCTCAGTCTTTATCCTCAATTTATTCTTTGACCCATTCCTGAATTCCTCAACCGGCGCTCACTGGGCTCATCCGACAACTGCAAGGTAGCCAGAGAAACAAGCCCAAGTTCTTGGTCTCAAAGAACGAAGAGTCTCGAGGGAAAACACCAGTGATCCTGTCCCTTTCCCAACAGGCTTGCAGATGCAGGTGAGAAGATGAAGAGCGGATGAGTTCATTCGCTGCTGTTCGTGTCCCTATCACATGAGTAAATCCATACATAAAGCAAAAACTCTGGTAGACCGTAGCCAGTTTATTAAGGAATCTCAGAACATGGGGTTACAAACACAAAACAGTTTTATTTCTTCTACACGTTGTCCTTCTCACTTTGCTCTGTTGAACCGTCCCCTGGACACCCCTTAACAGTGTCTTGGGCAGATTCCATACCTTCCCAGTCACTGGTGCGTTCCAAAGCTTCAGTCTCAATCTTGATGTAAATCCCATGTCTTCCTTCCCTCTATGCAGACTTGAGCTGGGACCTTAAATGCTGAAGGGTGGGTGGGATCTGCTTCTACGATGCCCACACCCTGCTGCCTGCGCTCTCTCAGTTGATGGGGCAGCGAGGAGGCACCAGAAAGGGACACGGGCCTATTCACTTAAGTGGTCGCTACTGGCATCCTCTCTTGGGTGGTTCTTGAAGCTCCACCGGCTGCCTGGCTTATGATTCCTCTGAATGGCAGCATCCGAACGCTGGCTGTCTCGTGGGGTGCGTGTATGAGCTCTGAGGGCTCTGCCAGCTCCCTTCTCTAACCCCCGCCTACGGCACAATTCCCCGACATTCAGAACCTGGTGTTTGGTTGACCTCTTTCACCCCTGCCCCACTGCCCCCTACATCAGGGGAAAATCCCAAAGCCCCTTACTGCTAGGATTCCTGTGCCTGATGGACACTCTCCTTAGCTGGGTACCAGCAAGATGGTTCAAGCTCAGCTTTCTTTCTGGGATGTCCACTGACCCACAAGACACTCAGCCTGCTTCACGCCCACCCTCTTTCCAGGCTGCCTCCCCCACCATGTCTCTCAGAGAGGCAAATCGGCAAGTCCACTTCTTAAGCCAATGCCCAGAGGGGGAAGGCAAGTCTCCCTTTCTTTCGGGCACCTCCAATCTTTTAATATTTCCCTGGGTGGTCTCACTTGTCTTCATGTTGAGAGGGACGTCTCTTACTCCAATGTCCTCCTTCTCTCCTCCCAGCTTGATTAGAAACAGTGGGAAGAGGTGCTGGGTGGTGGCTGGTAATAGGCTGTGTGGGCAACTGAAAAGCCCCACTAAAACCTCTTGGTGTTTGTTTCCAGGGGCTTCCATAGCAGATAACCAAAAACGGAGGGCCTTAAATGACAGAAACGTATTCTTTCATAGTTCTGGACGCTGGAAGTCCAAACTCAAGATGTTAGGAGGGCCACGCTCCCTGTGAAAGCTCTAGAAAAGAATCCTTCCTTTCCTCTTGCAGCTTCTGGTGGCTTTAGATACTCCTCAACTTATAGCAGCATCACTCCAAGCTCTGCCTCATCTTCACATGGCCTTCTTCCCTCTGTCTCTGCAGGTGTCTCTTCTCTTCTTATAAGGACACCAGTCATTGAATCTAAGGACCACCCTACTCCAGTATCACCTCTTCTTACCTAATTATATCTGCAAATAAGGTCACAGTTGGAGGTTCCAGGTAGTCATGAATTTTAGGGAAACACTATTCAGTACTATCTTGTTACACAAAACTTCCAGGTCATTTCCTTGAGAAGCAGAGGAATCAGAGAGAAGCTGTGAGATATGTCTTGTTCTACAGAGGGCTTCAAGGGAGAGAAACTTTAGTGAAGGTGATGGGACAGGATTCATGCAGACCCATCACTGGGATATACAAAAAAAGACAAAAAAAAAAAAAAAGGTGGAGGGGGGATAGACAATAATAGGTCATGAAGATGACTGGCTAAAGAGATATCCCTAGACCCTTTAACTACCCTGGACCCAGGAATGACCGGCTTCTCACTCGCCAGCCCCCAATCCCCTTCCTTCCACTCCTTCTAGCCACCACCCTGTAGGTGACCACGACGGCCACCGCAACCCCCATAGCCAGCCCCTGGCAGGGAAGGGGAGAAGCTACATCACGCCGCTGGAAGGAGGTATTTGCCCAGCACATGTTAATACTCTTGATACACTTGCCCGTGGAGTGAATGTACCTGCGGTGTTTCTTCTAGCCCTGTTTGGATGATGTGACACAGCTCACGTGGCCTTTATTTAGTCACCTGTCTTAGGATCCTGCCGTTCTTTGTATGAGGAAGAACACTCTAATCCCCAAAACTAACTTCTAAATCTGCCCTTCCATAAGGCATGGATTCCCTAGAGCACCCTACTTGGGAAAGATTGTTTATATGACAATGAGATAAACCTTGAAATGTCCAACTTAATACATCAAGCCAGAGGAACACATTAAAGATTGAGGATGTAATCTAGGAGAACTCTATTCTTACTCATTTTCTCATTAGAAGTATGTTTAAAACTTAGTTTATATCCTTCCCCCCAAAAGAGTGATAAACACTTCCTTTTATGTGTCACTAGCTATTAAAATTAATTATTCAAAAGAAATAATGCATCATACTCAGGATTAAAAAGGGAAATTATATTTAATATTTTTGATAGCTTGAGGAAAATATTACTGAAGCTCAATTTCACTTAAACTAGATAATTTGTTACAAATGACATATCATTTTTAATAAATGTTAAAATATGATTCTTCCTTTTTAATAAATAGACATGAGCACAGACTTTGGGCAGAAGCTGGGTCTCTATTCCAGCTCTTTTTCTAACTGCGTTACCTTGGCAAAATAATGGCCCTTATAAGCCTCAGTATTTTCACCTGGAAAATGGGTTTAATGATACAATCTACCTCAAAGTGTTATGATGAGATTAAACGAGTTAATGCATGTAGAGCTCACAGAACAGTCTGAAACACAGCAAGCACTACACAAGTTCTACTGTTGTAATTTTTTGTAGGCCTTTCTGCCTTGTCTTTTCTTTCTCTCCACTTTAAGTTTCCAAAGTACAGAGGAAAAAATACCAGCAATTATCTCTCCCCAAGCCCTCAGCATGCTGCTCAGCAGAAGCTGGGTGCTTCTCGTGCTGTGGTTGAAGTTGTGGAGTCATTTACTTTCCTGTGGCATTCTGATACGGTTCAGAATTATTGATCTTGGTTTCTGGGAACAATATGGTTACATATCAGATATTTTCAGACAAAATTTTGTCCTCTCCTAGAAAGATAAGGTAAAGAGTCACAGCCTCCTAGTCCTGACACAGAGAAATGATCAGTTGGGAGTCAGGAGCCCTGGCCTCGAGTTCCATCTCTGCTGGCTACTAGTTATGGCATACTTAAAAAAAAAATCACTTTTCCCACACTTTTCCCTGGGTTCTCCCATTTGACAGTGAGAAAAGTTCTTCCTGTGCGATTATGTAATTAACAATAATGACAGCGACAGCCACCTCGCCTCTAACGTAGACCAGGCATGAGTCAGGTGCTTTAGAATTACCAGCTCCTTCAGTCCTCAGGATACGGTTCCCACGCCAGGACTTTAGAGTCCTCACTCTCATTATCCCCATTCTACAGCTGGGGAAACTGAGGCACAGAGGCCCCACTGCTGGTAAGCGGTAGGACCAGAGTCTGGTTCCAGAGCCTGACTTTTTAGCCTTTAGCCAGTACTGCCACCTCCAAGTTCATCAGCATCTGCAATGCAAACAAATACTTAATGTGCTTCCCCTAAAGCTCAGCAAATGCTGGACCCCGTGCCCTCAGGCCTCTGTGGCATCACTAGAATAATCCCTGAGCTCATCCTTCAAGAGACAATTCAATGTCCACTCTCCTGAAGCTTCCCTGAGTCTCAGTGCCAACAGACATCACCCCTACTTTGACACACATTCCAACCCTGGGGCTGGTATGGCCATTGCGGTGTCCTAAGTTGGTGGCCATTGTTTTATATGAATTGTCCCATCTCCTTGAACACATGATTATGCTCTGATGTCAGAGGCTGTGTCATCCTCTACTGGCATCTCCCTGCTGGAGCACATAGAAGGCTCAGTAAATATTGTCACAAGTCAGAGCATCACCGACGTGTGGTGCGTCCTGGTCTGACGTCATCTATTGATGAAGCTGATGAGATGTGGGATGGGGGGTGGGGAGAAGCCTGGGACTCCTAAATTCATGGTGCAGGAACGGAGTGGAGGCAGCTCGGTGAACCAAGACCGGCACCGGAGGAGGACTGCAGTTATTCGGGGAAGACAAGGACACACCGGGCTTATTTCTACAACAGGGTGTAAGAACGCAGCACCAGACAGACACCTAGTTGCCACAGGAGCTTTCTGAAGGACCCTTCGCTCAGTCCACAAGAGTTGCCCTGGAGGAGCAATGCATCACTCGTAATGCCATTTCCATGTTTACCTTTTTGAAATATTAATGGCCTTGGCTGGCCTTTGTTCTGCTGATCATGGACACAGAACCTGTCCCTAGAGGAGGCGGACTCAGAGCCCAGTATTGAAATTCCATCAAGCCTTTTGGTCAGTAGAAATCCTTTAAGCCATGACAATAACTCAGGTCCACTCCTTCCTTCATTTAATTCCAGAGACTTGGAGTAAGTTTCGTCCCTGAGACAGAATTCCATTGCATTTCTAACACCACACACTGTGGCTTAGAGACAGAAGGTTCACGAGCAGGATCGAGGGTCTACAATGTACAGGCCATTCACCGTAGGCGGCTGAAGCTGCAAGTGTCGTGTCCTGGGCTCAATGGTTCTCAATCCCACAGCCTGGGAGGAAAGTTCATTTTAGGATTTATACCAGGAGTACACACATGAGAAGAGGGTTATATCTTTCTGTGTATGTGCTTTGAAGCTCTGTGCACCAGACTGTTAATATCAGAAGACCATCTGAACTTCTGTGGATGTGTCTCTACATCAGTGCTGTACGGAAATGGCTGTTGGATCCACACTAAACAAAGCTCTCGAGAAGAGAGAGAGGACAGAGGATGCTTCTGGTAGAAGCTACAGAAGGCTGGTGTTTCAGGAATGAAAACCAAGCTGCAAAGACAGAGCTGGAAAGTGGGATATTGCTGCTCAAGGGGCCACCAAACTGCCTGGAAACCCCAGAAAGAAAGGACAGTCTCAGTGAGAGGGTTCCAAGTAGTAACAGCAAATATGCATCCAACTCTCAAGCATTTGGTGGTTTACCTGCATCCCGTATACGGACCAACTATTGTCTATTGTCACAGACTCTGCGTGATTAAAGGCCCTCTAGTGTAGTCCCCATCTAAAGGTCACGTATGTAACCTCACACACATGCACACACACACACACACACACACACACACTCCTCTACTATTCAGAGAAGGTTTAAATTGTACAACACTTGTATCTTCACATCAATTTTATTATTGTTCTTATCATTTCACTTTAGAAATGAAGAAACTGAGTCTCAAAGAGTTAATAGATACCAAAGTCAAAAAGTGCACTCAAAACCACTTCTAGGTGCTTCCAATGCCTTCAGTTTTTCCACTGTGCCAGTTCTGCCTCAATGGAAGCGACAACCAAGGACACACTTCCAAAGAGCTCATTAATTGTCACTGTGTCTCTTGGTGAAAGGCACAGTAGATATAAGGGCAGAACAAACGCTACTCTAACCTCAGTGGTGAATCAGTTCTTACCTATTCCCCACCATCTACTGGCTCACACTACAAACAATAGTAGATGCTTAATAAATACATGGTGGATGAATGGATAGATGGATGCATGGATGCTTGGATGCATGGACGACGGATGGATGAGTGGGTGGATGGATGGAAGCGTAGGTGGACGGATGGATGGTGGATGGAAGATGAGTGGATGAATGTATAGCCATTATCAGTCCTCAATGAATATCTATTCCTACTGCATCCTGAGCAAGAACAAGGGTGGAGTTACAACTTATTCAATATGATTTGCATATAACCTATTGCCTATTTTACGTCCCAGCACCAAAGACATCTGAGAGGGTTTGTGTGAGAATGTCATCTATTGGGGTTGTCAGAGCAGAAAAAGTTTGAGAAAAACAAGTCTCAAACAGTCACCAGAGGCTAGGTTGAAATCAGTAGCGGTTCTCATGCCTAAGTGCGCATAAAAACCACTTGCGAAACTTGTTAGAAAGGCTGATTTCCTGCCATAAGTCTAAGGTTCTAATTTAATAGGCACCCAGGAATCATGCAGTATCCTCAGGTAATTCTGAAGACACCACAGGGGTTGTGATGCTCTGAATCGGGATGAAGGAATCCCTTTCACAGAAACCTTTTCTTCTCTCCTTTAGTTTATTGTCAGGATTTGCCTTACTGTTTCAGCATCACAAATGCACATGAGGCTTGAAGAGGGAGTCATAAGTAGGATATAAAAGGCATCACTCCCTCCCTTGGTACTCACTGAAAGCGTCAGGGAAAACACAGCATCAAAGCCTTAGGTGTAGATAGGGTAGATAAGGAGATTAGGGGCCAGAAAAGTCGAACCCGGACCCAGTGCATCAATCCCTTATAAAGCTGCCAAAAGAAAGTCGTCTCACTTTTGCTTGAACACTTTCTGCAATAAGAAGTTCTCTACCTCCTGAAACTGTCATTGTTGAACAATTTGTTACGCAGTTCTTAGTGGTTCCAGTTCTGTTTACTGAGGCCACAAAGATGAGGTCCAATTCTCCATGCACCATACAACTCATGGAATATTTAGGGACAAATGGCATGTCTGTCCTAAGATAAGCAACCCCTTCCCCTTATTCCTGTAAGTATTCATGGGGTAGAGATTGACAACTATTAACATCTAAGTGATGCCATCTGGACCTACCTTTGAATTTAGCCTCCCAGCTGTGGTCAGATAAGAATAAGTAGAGAGGGTCTATCACACTATCATACCCTTTTTTTTTTTTTTTTTTTTTTTTTTTTGCAGTACACGGGCCTCTCACTGCTGTGGCCTCTCCCGTTGCAGAGCACAGGCTCCGGAGGCACAGGCTCAACGGCCATGGCTCACAGGCCCAGCCGCTTCGCGGCATGTGGGATCTTCCCGGACCGGGGCATGAACCCGTGTCCCCTGCATCGGCAGGCAGACTCTCAAACACTGAGCCACCAGGGAAGCCCTATCATACCTTTTTATGGACACTCTACCTCCATCATTGCCTTCTAAAATCACATTAGCTGATCTAGTGGTCAAATCCTATTGAGCCAAACCTCAGTTAAAACCCCAAAGTCTTTTTCACAAAACCTCTGTGTGTGTGGCCATTGATTCGGTTATCAGCACTCGTTGAGTAAAGGCATTCACCCATGTTGTGACTCATCTAACTACTTGGCCTGCATTTTGGCATCTCTCCATCTGTTCCACGTAGGAAGAGGCTCACTGCTTCCTCAGCCTCCCTGTGTTCACTAAACCTGAGTAGAGCTATCAAAATCAACTCTCCTACCCCTGCCCCCTGGAGATACACCATCATTATGTTAGTGGAGACTCTTGATCTGGGATCTGATCATATCTGCCGAAAGACATGACAGATAAGACTTCGTTTCTTATGAAGATAAGAGTGAAATGAAGGGATCTTGTCATGAAAAATTACTTCCTCCCATGCTGACACTGGAGAATAGGGCAACCAGGGTGCTGTCAGAGTATCCAATGAATGAGGGAACTTTTTTCCCATCTCACTGATGGTTTAATAAAAGTTTAATCTATTTATATTTATTTTGGTCTATTTTAGCTTTCACTTCCCTTGCTTTTTTTTCTTTCCTCCTTCTTTCCTGCCTTCAGCTCTGTTTTTGTTTCTTTTTTCTTTTGAAATTACATAGTCACATTTCTACACTTTTATTATTATAGTATTAAGCATATACAATTATTTTTCTTTCAGATTTTGATGCTAACCAATAACTCTACTCTCCCACCGGATAAGAATCTTTAATTCCACCCTAGATACTGCCTTTCTATCACCCATGACATTGTGGTCTAGAATTTTAATTCCTTCTCATTTCAAATATCCCCTCAAATATTATTATTGCTATTCTTATAGTAGATTTGCAAAATGTTTTTACCCGTTTCATAACTTTCTTGCTTTTTGATGCCCACTGATTCCTTATAGCTTGCATTTTCTTCTTTCAGTATTGCATTATTTTATTTGCTCTTTCAGGTAGTAAGTCTCTTAGTCTTTGTATGTCTGAAAATATATTTATTTTACGTTTACTGATATCAGGGAGTGAAACAATTATATTGAGAGAGTTCTGAGGGTAATGAAAACAGGGGAAATGATGATGAGAACACTTGACAGCAGCCCTGCCAGCATCCCAGGCTGATAGCTGCTGGGAAAAGCTTCCCTCCTTTTGAATCATCATTTAACTGAGTATAGATATGAAGTTGATAGTTACTTCCTCTTACCATTTAGAAAATAGTATTTGATCATCTTCTGACATGTGTTGTTGCCAATCAAAAGTCTGCTGTCAGTCTGATTGCAGCTCCTTTTCAGGTACACGTTTAATTTAATTTTAATTAATTAATTATTTATTTATTTGGCTGTGCCGGGTCTTAGCTGTGGCACACGGGATCTAGTTCCCTGACCAGGGACCGAACCCGAGTCCCCTGCATTGGGAGGGCAGAGTCTTAACCACTGGACCACCAGGGAAGGGCCAGGTACACGTTTTAAAGGTTTTTATATCATCTTACCTATTCTGTAATTTAACTGCAAGGAGTTAGGTTTGGACCATGTTATGTATCCTCTTCAAGATTTAGGGTTCTCCTGCAAACTGGTTAATGATTTTTCATTATGGAAAATTCTCCACCAGTATGTCTTTGACTATTATCTCTCCTTCATTCTATCTCTAATTTCTTTCTGGAACTCAGCTATATTTTTGGAGCTTCCTGTTTTGTGTTCATTGTCTCAATTTCTGTTTCATATTTGTACCATCTCTTTGTCTCTTTGAGCTGTATTTTGAGCATTTTATTTTTTCAGCTTTATCTTCAAAATTATTTCTTTCTTCACTTGCATTAGCAATCTTTGTTTCTTTCTCAAACCCAACTGCTTTTCATCTTGCATTACAAAATCTATTTGTACTTTTCACCTTGATCATCTAAATCATGCCTATTTTCAAATTCTTTGGACATTACTCTTCTCTGCAGTTCTTAGTGAATTCCTCCATTTGTTGCATCTGTTGACCCTCTCTCAAGGAGTGAATATCACTGTGGGTTTTGTAATTTTTTAGTTACTTGAGGGAAATGAGAACATACAAGCTTGCATGGTGTTGTGAGATGTAAGCTTGGCTCTGGCATATGTAGGCCCTTGTGAGAATTCCACCTGTGTGCCCTGGGTTATGGAGGTCACCTTAGGGGGACAGTCTAACTTTGGCTCCTGCAGACTCAGTGGAGTCCCAGGCTGGTTTTTACATTCACGTTGTGCTAGACTTGTTTTCAGTGGTATTTTTTGGCTTGAGATCTGGCTGTGTACACTTAGTCTCACACTCATACTGTGCAAGCTTGTGCTTTCTGATTTCCCTCAGGTAACTCTTGCTACCCAAGGTCCAGCGCATAAAGCCCACATCTGGAGCTGGTGGGTGGAGTTTTAATCCCTATTTCATTGATGGGCCTTCCTTATCTCTGGGAGTTCAGTCTCTCCTCCGGCATCCAGGGACCTTGATGCCTGAACTCCCTGCCAGTGCATTGTTACAACCCAGACCCCTGGGAGACACTCCATCCACAGTCCCCGGGCCTCCCTCTCCTCCAACTCTGGCTTCTTGTTTCTGGCTTCTGGAGATCTCCCTTCCCAGCTTTTGAGCTCACCTCTGGATTTTGTTTTTGTTATTTTTGGAATAGAAGGGGAACTTTCCCAATTATCTCGGTCAACCATCTTCATCAGAAGTTTAAAGGGTCTTTGAAACGTTAGAGGATTTAATTCATGGGCAATGCTTTCCCCTTAGCCTTTAATCGGATGTCTTTATAGCCACCCACCTCCGCATCCGAGTCCTGTAAGGGCAAGCAAGTACCTTTATAGCAAGACAAAAAAATCACACACATTCACAGCAGCAAAAGCCTAACCTCACAGGAACTGCTCTGAAAGGGAAAGCACCATGTGAAGAAACAAGTTTTGATATGTTCAGTGAACACTAGTCTTGGTATCTTCTGTGTGCTCATCAAACAAAAGATGTTGAAATGAAAGGGAAGTTTCTCTACCTCTGTATTCCTAGCCTGGAAGTGAAAGGACTTACATTATAAGAAGTACCATTTATCTTGGAGATATAATTTTGAAAATAAGACTCTTTGAAGGTCCTCATCCTCACCCCAGCCCTGGTCAGAAACTCTGAGCAGTTGCAAGTGTATGCAGAGCTGAATGTGCCTGAAGTTCAGTCGTTCAATAAGTTACAATAGAAATGTTAACAGCAGTATGGATTTTTTATTATGTTTGTATTGCCTGTTTCATTTTATTTTCCTTGCAGGAAATTTTTAAATCAAAAATCCAGTTATTGAAATGCCTCATAAGCCAAGTGATACTAGTGAGGCTAGAGGAACACAGGCATTAAATCCCTCCTGGTTTTCTCTCTTCCACCTTTGCCCACCCCCAGTCCCAAACTGAAAGCTCCTCCATTTCCAGCTGAGAGTAAATGCATGTGATCTTCTGTTCCACAGAGGTTAACCTAGTCTGATTAACTTTTCCATGTTATTCCATTAAATAAAAACAGTTTTGACACCCAGAGACTAAAGCATCCTAGAGATAATACAATTACCCTATGCAATCATTGCAAATTGGATTGTAATAATTCATTTAGGTGACCATACATATTTGTTATATGTAATATGAAACATCGCAAAATGAAATCAATAGAAATGTTTCTTGTTAATGAAGATATACTGGGCTGTTACGTGTGGGTTGCGGACTCAATACCACAGAAATCTTATTTGTATTATAAATTTCAGGGTATCCTGAGTGTTACAAATGAAGATAGCATTTCTTAAAGAAGCGATGGCTGGTCTTTTAGAAAATTATATCATAAATTGTACGTCATTTCTTGGTCTTTCAAGATCTTTGCTCAGCAAAATAGTCTTATAATTCAAGTAAAAATTCTGGCCGAGTGATTGCGTTCAACAATTTGCAAACAAACATTTATGCAAACTTCCATTTTAAAATTACAGAGTTCAAAATAATTTAGCTTTGGTAAGTCTGAAGATGTTACCCCAGAAGATTTTAATATACTTTTTAGGGTATTTCCTTCCTCCTAACATAAAAACTGAAGATGGAGGGGTAGAAATTGATTGGTATAGGTACAGATATGTAACTATACACACATCAATCACTGTGACTGTAATGAACTTCACTATTCGAATACTACCCTTACCTTCACAAATGAAATACAATATAACATAGCATCATATAGTATACTATAGCATGATAATATAACATGTTTATTTATATGTATAGATAAATAAAATAAGATTGTTTTAACTGTGTGTTAACTAAACTCACATGGTATTTTAAAAGGTCCAATTTAGGGCCTTCCCTGGTGGCGCAGTAGTTGAGAATCTGCCTGCTGATGCAGGGGACACGGGTTCGTGCCCCGGTCCGGGAAGATCCCACATGCCGCGGAGCAACTGGGCCCGTGAGTCACAACCACTGAGCCTGCGCGTCCGGAGCCCGTGCTCCGCAACAAGAGAGGCCGCGATAGTGAGAGGCCCGCGCACCGCAATGAAGAGTGGCCCCCACTTGCCACAACTAGAGAAAGCCCTCGCGCAGAAACGAAGACCCAACACAGCTATAAATTAATTAATTAATAAACTCCTACCCCCAACATCTTCTTTAAAAAAAAAAAAAGGCCCATTTTAATAGTAAGTTCTGCATTTTGAACAATATTATGGTGATATTTCAGATGAACAGTTGGCAAATATTGGCAATAGGTGCAAAGAATGAATGAAGTCATAAGTTCTGACGCCATTTACACTTCTCTTGTCAAAGCTCCTACGCTTTCCTTCTAGTGAGACCTGACACGTTGAGCAAGGCCCATAAGAATGGCATCCATCGCCCTCGTGAGAAAGGAGGATTACAAAGCGCAAGTAGAGTTATTTGCAATAATTAAATGGTTATCCCGGATAGTATAAGTTTAAAACAGACCCATAACAGGTAATTGTAATCATGTTTCTCCATCTGTCATTTTTTTGTTTTGTTTTGTTTGGCGGTACGCGGGCCTCTCACTGCTGTGGCCTCTCCCGTTGCGGAGCACAGGCTCCGGACGCGCAGGCGCAGCAGCCGTGGCTCACGGGCCCAGCTGCTCCGCGGCACGTGGGATCTTCCCGGACCGGGGCACGAACCCGTGTCCCCTGCATCGGCAGGCGGACTCTCAACCACTGCGCCACCAGGGAAGCCCTGTCGTCTTTTTGATTAATGCTACTCTCTCCCGTTTCTACAGCACCCTCTGAAACCCTCAACTTCAGGTAAACACAGATTAAAACAGCACCTGCTTTAACTGATTCAACGACTCTCAGCTGAAAGCTGGTTCTACCTGCACCCCTTGTGAGCCTCTTGGACTTGGCTGGTGCCCACTTCCACACCCACTGCAGGGCTGTCTGAACGGACAGGAGCTGCGGCTGGCTTTGCCTTTGCCTCCTGCTTATCAGTCTTTTAAATATTTTGAGTCTGCGGTCTTTAGACTACTCTGCCCTCTAACTTTCCTCTGCACTGTTTTCTACCTTCCCCTCGTTTATCCCCTGCACTTACCGGAGACTTGGGTTCCTATGTTGGGTCATCGGTGTCCATCCATGAGCCCCTCCAGGCTCTTTCACCTGAGACTTTCATCACTGGGACCAGCTCCGCCTCTGAAATGGGAAAGTGGGATTCTGTCTTTACACCTTCTACTCCTCTGACTCTCACCTCTGCTTCCAATCTGATGTCTCCACCTCCTCCAGAGCTTCTCCTGTGCGTGATCACAGGTGTCTGGAACCTCCCCCTTCCTCCTGACTCTGCCCTCATCCTGATAACTTGTTCTAGCTCTGCCTGCCTTAAAAAAAAGAGAGAGGCAATTCTCTGGATCTGGACCCGAGATCCTCTCTAGCCACTTCTCTCTTGCCTTCCCTTCCCAGTGCAATTTCTTGAAGGAATAGCTTACACTTCTCTCTTCTTCTCCCCTCCTCACATGCCACCACCAGCTCCCCCTGAAACTGCTTTGGCGGAGTTGCCAATGCCCTGTTAATTTCCAAATCCAGTGGAAACTTGTCTGTCTTTTTCTCTATCTCCTGTGGCCAGGAATTCCCATTCCTGCAGCACTCTGATTGCACGAACTCATGAACTCCCCGATCCGTGGCTGCTGCATCTTTTATCCATGAAAGATCTCTCTTCCTCCATATGTTCTTTTTTCTTAATTTGAAGTGTTTTTTTAAATGATGAGTTATTTCAAACATGCATACAAGTACAGGGCATAGTAGGTTCGTCTCTGATTCTCTTATCTTCTCATCCTCTGCAGTTGCTCCTAGTGGCCTCTTCCCCCTGCTAGTGTTAACTACTAAACCCTTTCCATCTCTTCCTCCTGACCTGCAGGTCTGCGTCCTCCCACGTCCAGACACCCCCACTGGACTCCCTACGGGCTGCTCCACCAAACTGACCTCTTCTCCACACACAAGCCTGCTCTCCTCTTTCATCATTTGTACTGGTGATTATCTGTGTTGCCAACCAAGTTGGATAACAGAACGTTTCTGGCAAAGTTTTGTTATCACATCTCAGAAACTTCTTCATACTCTATCTCTCCTCCCATGCCCCAACCATGGCTACACCCTCTCTGCTGACCCTCAGTTCTGCCAATGGCTGCATTTCTCTGCCTGTAGCCCCAACCTGCATCGGGGAGGCATCTCCCATAGATCTCAATTCCTGCCCCTGCTCTGTTTAAGCCAAAGGGGACTAACAGATCCCCACTCATGCTCACCCTTGGGTGTACCACCTTGCTGATTCCTTTACCCCTTGACCTCTGAAATTGTCTCTTCAATGAACCCCTGTAGTACACAATCTATTTCCTGCCAGGAGCCCGATGGGGAAAACCTCCTGGATTCCATCCCCCATCGTAAGCCTGGCTGCAGTAGGCACACCATCTTCAGGACAGTTATGCTTGACACTGTGGTCACTGGACAGACAGATCTCTCTGATGCTTGGCCTGGAGCCTCGAATCCCTCCCCTCCTTGAATCAGTCCTATTTCTCCAGAGAAACAGAACCAATAGGGTATTTAAGGAATTAGCTTAAAAAGAGCCAATAGGACATTTAAGGAATTGGCTTTTACAATTATAAAGACTAGGAAGTCAATTGGGAGATTGGAACTGACACACATACTACTATATATAAAATAGATAACTCATAAGAACCTGCTGTATAGCACAGGGAACTCTACTCAATACTCTGTAATGGCCTATGAGGGAAAAGAATCTAAAAAAAAAAAAAGAGTGGATATATGAATATGTATAACTGATTCACTTTGCTGTACACCTGAAACTAATACAACATTAGTAAATCAACTAGACTCCAATAAAAAACTTTTTTAATTAAAATAAAATAAAGACTAGGAAGTCCAAAATCCATAGGGCAAGCTGGCAGACTGGAGATTCAGTTAGGAATTTATGCTGTAGTCTTGAGTCTGACAGATGGAAACTCAGGCAGAATTTCTACATTGCCCTAGAGGCAGAATTGCTTCTCCTTTGGGGAACCTAAGTCTTTGCTCTTAAAGCTTTCAAATGATTGAGTGAAGCCCATCCACATTATGGAAGATAATATGGTTTATTAAAATCAACTGATTGTAGATGTTAATCATATCTAAAAAATGCATTCACAGAAACATCTAGATTAGGGTTTAACCAAACCACTGGTCACCACAGTCTAGCCAGTTGACACATAAAATTAATCATCCCCCAGCCCCCATCCACCACATACATTCAGTTTCTTCTGGGTAAGAAGGTACCTCTTTACCTCAAAAGCTAACAAGGACTTAGAACAATTTGTACTCACTTATATCCTCTTAGGAGGTAAGGATAAGAAATACCTAGTGAAATAACAAAAACAAACACATTCATGGTATCAGAGAGACCACCCAAAATCCATCAGGCTCTGCACAAAGTATAACCCTGTTACATTTTTTTATTGACACTGATTGGCTTGCGCTTGAAACTGCCCAAGAAATTTAGAAATATGGAAAATAGGATTAGAAGGAGTTTGAACTATGACCCAAGAGATCAAACCCTGACAACTTGGTATGCTAAACTATATTAAAATGTATGACTTTGAAGGAAGAGGTCAATATTTTTTTCTGTTTGTGAAGAGCCTGCACTAAATGATAGTGAGATATAAGCAGCCTGAGAATGTAAACATATCCTAAGGATTTCCATGGCTTGTAGTTGTCGAAGGCAGCCATCTACAGAAAGGGAAAATGGGACGAGCTTCTAGAAAGAACAGCTGAGACATTTGCTTGTTTGTTTATTTTAAAACCCAGAACAGATTTATAAATTACTTATGTCTTAAAAACCACATGACTACCACTATGGACCTGACCCAAGACACTCTTTTTTAAGTATAGCAAAATACAACTGAAAACGCAGCTTTCTCTTAGCCTGAGTGCCACGGAGGTTTCTGTCCAGGGTATTTATTCCTTCTGTGCCGCCATATTGCAATGGCGGCACTCCTCTACCTGTAGCCACGACCCCTTCAGGAGTCTCTCTCCCCCACGTACACCTTCCTTCCCTACCCCTTCAGGCCTAAGGGAGGTGCCAACTTCCTGCTAAATGCATCTCCAATCCTTCCTGCAACCAACAGAATCTAGGAGAAACAACAGGCCAAGAATGGAAAATCTTAAGTCCTAAGAGAAGTGCCAGTCCAGCCAATCCCAGAAATCCTTCAGTCTTTAGCCAACATGTGCTCTTTTTCTAAAACAAGCTCACCAAGGAGCTGGTCACTCTCCGAGTGTCCCTCTCTGAACCTCCACATTTCCCTTCATATCTGTGCCTGTCCCTACCTACATCATTTTCTCCTCCTCCTTCTCCTCCTCCCTCTCCTTCTTCTCTCATTCTCCCTCCCCTTCCCCCTCTCTCTCTCCCTCTCTCCCTCTCTCCCTCTATCTCTCTCCCTCTCTCTCTCGCTCTTTCTCTCTGTCTCTCCCTCTCTCCCTCTCCTTCCCTCTCCCTCTCTCCCTCTATCTCTCTCCCTCTCTCTCTCCCTCTCTCTCTCTC
The DNA here is from genome assembly GCF_026419965.1 of Kogia breviceps. Lineage (NCBI taxonomy): Eukaryota > Metazoa > Chordata > Mammalia > Artiodactyla > Physeteridae > Kogia > Kogia breviceps. Next base: position 140,420,117 of record NC_081314.1, read on the forward strand.
TCTGTCTCTCTCTCCCTCTCCTTCCCACTCTGTCTCTCCCTCTCTCCTTCTCCCTCTCTCCCTCTCTCTCTCTCTCTCTCTCTCTCTCTCTCTTTCCCCTTCTCCTCCTCTACAGACAGACAAGCTTTCTTAATGCAAAGGGCTACCTGAATGCAGAAGAACCTCTTCACCATCTGCCTCTATTACAGTATCACCAACTGAGGTACGCCAATTACAACAAAAGGAATTCAACCAACTCTTATTCTCTTAGCGGAGATGGTCCTCCAGCAATCACACACATTGAGTCCAAGACCCAGATTTTCTCATCCATGCACCATAACAAAGGACTTTTTATACGCGAAACAAACATGAAGGGGCTGCCAGGCCAATTAAATGTAAGTGATTTGCTTTATGCTGTGATTTCTTAGCTAAATATATCTCAAAACTTCCTTCTGGAATATTGACACTTTCTTTTCTCTGTGTAATTTTTGTCTTTGATTATCAAGGCTGCTTTGCCTAGCTTTGGCTTATATTCTTATGGTCTCACACTACCAAGCAAAGTGAGGACTGCCTATACCTAGACCCTCCGACCTGCCGTGAGAACGAGATGGAGCTTTCTTTTCCCCCTTTGTGAAATCTTTGCAACTGCTTAGCAGATAAGAGCCAAAAGAGGCCAGATGTTGGGAAAAGAGGGCAAAAAAAAAAAAAATTGCCTTTAAACAAATATTTTCCTTTCTCGTGATACAGAGATGCCATCCACCCTATATCGCCAAACAATGCTCTTCTGGAAAATGCTGTCACTGATAGACAGGAGGGGAGAGCACACTTGCTGCATGGGACCAGCAGGAGCCAGAGTCTAGCATCTTTCCTTCTCAGGATGGAAGGGAGACTCGATAAGGGATGTCCCCAGCAGTGCCCAGCTGGTGGGGTCGCTGGGACTCGCACTCCTCCACAAGATGCGGGGCCCCCTTGCCCTCCACCCACCCCAGTGCGAGTTGGGGACCCTTGCCGATGCTCTTGATCTTGGTCATCTTGGGTCAAATCTTACTCACTTTATGAGATGGCTGGTTTAGTCTCTGTCCCTTCAGGCTGTGAGCCAAGCAAAGTCAGAGAATCTTCCTTTCTCCTGGGGACCCTCAGGTCCGGCCCAGTTCCTGACTCATCAAGGAAAAGTAAACTCTTAGTCCAGGAGCGAGTCACCCCCCACCCTGGGTTGAGTCCAGGCCTCTGTCTAACACTGAATCAGTGACCTTGACTGCCTATGGTTTTGTGCATTGGTGAATGTACCTAATTTTGATAATCTGCTTTTGAAAAGAAGCTCTCATTTCTTAGCCTGGGAGAGACCAGAGTCCTCTACCTGGGGAATTTTCCTAATGCAGCCCCGGTGACAGGCTGATCCCAGGACTGTGAGAAGCCCATTCACTTCCTCCCCTGATGGCTGGATAACGGGGCTGAGAAGAAATGCCTCTGTGAGCCAAGGCTTCTGTGGGCCCCTCTGTCCTTTGTGCCCTGTGGACCTGTCTCTGTGAAGATTATCTTCTTTTTTGTTTGTTTATTTTATTTTTCCAAATAAACATTTTTTTAATATATGGAGTATAGTTGATTAACAGTGTTGTGTCAGTTGCAAGTGTACGTCAAAGGGATTCAGTTATACATATACATGTATCCATTCTTTTTCAGATTCTTAAGATTATCTTCTTTTCTAAGTCCCTACAGTTCGCTCTTGCCTACGTGATTACACATTGGGCAACCCTTATATTTTCAGCAGCTCATCTCAGAGCTGCCTCCCACCCCTCAGAGGGTGAGGTTCAGCCTCTGCCACAGACCGATGTGAGGAAGGTTCGATTCCATCAGAGCACATTCCTGGTCCCCAAGCATCCCTGATGGATGTATTCTCTTGGTGCACTTCGTCATCAGCCTCTGACCCCACTCTGTCCCTTTCTCTTGCTCTTGCAGAGCTGGGGATGCACAACAGTCTTGAAATTCCTTCATCTCCTCCTTCCCCTTCCACCCAGTTTCAGGTCTATAACCACCTGCTTTGCATGTGTGGTCCCACAAATGCCAGTCAAGGGCACCCTAAGCACAGAGTTCCATCCCAGGGTTCCCCAAGTCTCCGTTTCTTTAATTACTTCCCCTCCTGACCCATGTTTCAATAGCACTATTTACATCTATCTATTCCTCTTGGACTGTAAAAGGTTTTCATTTCTTTTCAAATCACTTAACTCTGCTTGGTGTGTTTAATAGCATTCTTTATTGAGCATCTTTTTTCCAGAGTGGTTTCCAGAATTTCTTCTCTCAGTGTCTCCAGAGATCAGCCTTGTCTTCATTGGCTTACAGCTGGGTAAACTCCTGAATGGAGACCTTATCTGACTTGCCAGCAGTCACTCAGCCATTCAGTAACACTCAAACATAAAGATCCTACATTGAAATTACCGGCCTCTCAACTATTGGTACCTTCTCTGGTCCCAAGGAAACAAGAACAGGCTTGATAGAAAAAATAACGTTCACTCTAAGTAGCAGTGGCACATCGTGCAGTATATACAGGGCAATGCTTAAAATTATCATCTTTGTGGTTAGACTGACCTAGTTTCTGTCCAGTTCATCCAAGCTTCAGCTGGGTGACTTTGTGCAAATTACTTAACCTCGCTGAGCCTTAGTTTACTTATCTATTGCATGGGAATAGTAATACCACCTCGCAAAGTTGAGAAGATAAAATAACAAAAATGCTTATCCCAGTGTCCAGTATAAACGAAGTGGCCAAATAATAGTAGTGATCATTAATTTAAAGGAAATAATCATATAGCTGAACTTAATTTTTTTTTAAAGTATATGAAGAAATGCCCAAACTCATAGAAATCAAATAAATGTAAATTACAACAGTGAGGTGCTACTTTATACCATCACATCAGAATGGCAAAAATAAAAAATGGCTAATATCATGTGTTGGTAAAGATGGAACATTTCTACATTACTGGTACCACCATTCTGGAGAATAATCTAGCTGTATTTATTAAATTTAAATATATATACCTTATTAAAAAAATAAAATATAAAGACAGAAATTAGATGGCAGGTGTGCTGAAAGTTATGTCTTCTCTGTGGTCACTCCATGAGCCTCTCTTCTCCCCTCCTCTGTTCCTCCCGTTGACATGGCACCCTCTAAGACTTGCACCTGGATCCTCTACGACTTTGCCAGATTTTCTTTCTCGGGGAGCTCAAGTACTTCAAAACCTCAATTCTTTTCGTTGTTGTTGATTAAATTGCTCATATAGGATCTCCATCTTCTCCCTAGTTTCCATGATCTCCTCATCTATGGCAGTGTTTCTCAACCTTGCCTGATCATAAAACTTATAGGAAGTGGGAGTGGGGGGACTTTAAAAAATCTCTAAACCCAAATCTGCAATGGGTGTGGGGATATGCAAGTTTAACAGGACCCCTAAGGTAAGTCTGTGATCAGGCAAATTTGGGATAAAACAGCCCATTCAGCACAGCCACCATGGTCTCCTAACCCAGGTCTCATGACTTATAAAGGAATTTGCACCACTATCTCCTGCAAGTAACAATCAGAGGGAAAGAAAAATTGGAATCAAAACCCTGCGGATGTTGTGATATTTCTATAGCTTATAAAGACAAGAGCTGGAACACTTAATATGGAAAATCTTTTGAAATACTTGAAATAAATATGGCCACCATATCCGCAGGACACTTCTGTATGAGAATCCCAACTTTTAAAACTAAACGTGCCAACAGAGATCAGCCACGATAGCGGAGTAGAAAGACCACAAGCTCACCTCCTCTCACAGGTACACCAAAATCACAACTATTTATAAAACAACCATCGGAGAAAAAGACTCGAGCCCACTAGAAAAGATCTTCTACAACTAAAGATATAAAGAAAGAACCACAACAGGACAGGGAGGAGGGCCAGAGTCACAGTATAGTCAAATCCCGTACTCCCAGGTGGGCAAGCCACAAACAGGAGAATAATTACATTGCAGAGGTTCCCCCAAAAGAAGTGAAGGGGCTGAGCCCCATATTGGGCTCCCCAGAACATTTGGCTTTGAAGGCAGGCGGGGCTTGCTTTCAGGAGTCCCAGAGGGCTGAGGGAAATGGAGACTCCTCTCTTAAAGGGCACACACAAAACCTCACACTCCAGGATCCAGGGCAGAAGCAGTAATTTGAAAGCAGCCTGGGTCAGACCCACATGCTGATCTCAGAGATTCTCCCAGAGAGGCAAGAGGCAACTGGAGCTCAGCCAGTGGACACCGACACGGGCAGCAGCAGTTTGGGGGAGCTCTTTCTGCCACGTGGATACTGCTGCTGGCAAGCATCATTTTGGAATCCTCCCTCTAGCTTGTTAGCCTCAGAACTCAGCCCCACCCCTGCCCAACAGCCTGTGAGACCTGTGACACCTCAGGCCAAGTAACTAACTGGGCAGGGACACGGCCCCACCCACCAGAAGAGAGAACTCACAGACATCCCTGGACACAGCCGTGCCCATTAGAGAGCCCAGAACCTGGTCCCACACACCAGTGCATACGCACTAGAGCCGGGACCTCCAGTGCCCTGCATCCAGAGACCCCAGGACCCAGCTCCACCCACCAGTCGGCGGGCACTAGACCCCAATCCCTGGCCCCTCCCACCAGTGAGCCTGCTCTAGCCTCAGGACAAGCCTCACCCACCAGCCGGCAGACAACACTGGTGTTCCCTCTATGCCCACTCTCTAGAGAGTTTTTATCATAAATGGACTTTGAATTTTGTCAAAAGCTTTTTCCGCATCTATTGAGATGACTATATGATTTTTATTCTTCAGTTTACTAATATGATGTATCACATTGATTGATTTCTAGATATTTGCTGCATCTTTTTTTTTTTAACTGGGGAGCAAAATTGTCCCTAGAATCACTTGCCCTTGTGCTTTCTTGGGCAGAACTGATGAACAGACCCACCCCTAAACTTCTCACTAGCAAAAGGAAATGGAATTATTAAGTTTGCCTTGAACCAATCATGGTCTATTCCTGAAACTCACCTTCCCTGAGAGTATTTCTAGAATACATGTAGGAAGAAGAAAGGAATGGCTCTTAGATAGGTAACCAATGGAGTCTTGAAAAATGCACAAGACCATAAGATCACAAAATAAACTTTTTTTTTTCATTCCTTGATTTGCAGAGTGTTCATGCTAACAAATTGTAACCGCACACAATTTCACTTCCAAACAAATGCCGAAGTCCTTCAAAGCAAATTTATAGTCTCATTTGTATTAGATTGCTATGTTGCATCTGGACTCTTAATTACAAACAAACTAAACTCCTACTAATACTACAAAGAGCATAGGCTGGCCTCAGGGAGGTAGAATGGAAGTAGAAAGGTCTAGTCCAAGCTTCTCCCACCCAAGTGTGGGTTCTCAGTTGATGGACAGAAGGTCTAATTAAGGTCATGACCACCGTTCTGTTTACACAAAGATATTATTAGAGGGTCCATCTTTAGATCTTGGTGGCTGGGGGTCAATATATATTTTTATTCCAAAAATAAAAAAGCTTTTATCTTTAAAAACAAGCTATTAGGTATATCATAAGAACCCTCTCTATATTTATTGAATAAATGTTGATATTTGTTAACTTATATTCTCTCCCTTTCTACAAATGATTTGGAGAAGCTTATAAAAAAAAAAAAAAAGAGCCAATCTGAATAAGGCTAGTGGATTGCACCAATGTCAATTTCCTGCCTGTAATATTTTACAATAGTTGAAGAAGGTGTTATCATTGGGGGAAACTGGGTAAAGAGTAGCCTGGATATCTCTGTATTCTTTCTTACAACTGCATGTGCATCTACACTTATCTCAAAATAACAAGTTTAATTTAAAAATAAATAAATATAATCAAAAGGGTAAAATATAAAGAACTGAGCATATCATTAGCAGCAAAAATGGTACATCTGAAAGCAAGAAAAAGCAGAGACATGCAAGCCAGCAGTCCTCTGCAGTTGTTAGCAGGGGTCTGAAAATCTGGCCTAAGCTTCCTAGTGGCCAAAGGAAATAGGGGATTAGTTACAAGGATCACAGTGCCCTAAAATTTTATTAAAAGCAGGGAGGAGAGACTGCATTTCTGATACTGCAACCTGAGAGGAATTTGTTCCCTTTACAGATATGTGGTGTTGTACCCAACAACAATCCTACAAGAGATAAAATAGAAAAATTCATAGGACTTTTTTTTTTTTTTATGTTCTTGAACCTGTAGAGACAGTGGAACTCCACGGTACATTTCAGGAAAAAATAAAATTCTGAGGGGCCGATAAGTTTCACCCATGGGTAATGAAAGGAGGCACAGTGACGTCATTTGATCGCGTTTCTGCCATAATTACTCACAATTACTGAATTACGTTTTCACCCTGACACTGTGAAATACATGTTCTTCAGGAGCGACAGGCAAAGGTGGCTCTTCAATACATTTTCTAGAGTCTTCCTTTGGAGCAAAAGTCAACGGCTTGCCAGCCATCTCCTGTCCTCCCGGCTCTTCCCTGTCCCCAGCGCCATCCCTGGCATCATTTCTGGGCTGCACGGCTCCAGGGGAAGCGGTTGCAACTCTGGGGAGTCTCTCCAGGTCCCTGGACAAAGGAGCCACGGCAAAGGAGCCGCTGAAGTTCCCTCTCCCTTGTGAACAAAAGCAGAATTGGGCATTTTTTAAAACAGTCCCTGGGTAAATGCTTCTGGGCTAGGTGGTACTTTGTCTCGAACAGGCACAAATCCAGCATGCCCTCTCAAGCACACACCGGAGAAATCAGGGTTGAAGAAACGTCTTAAATGACGCTGTTAAGTTCAGACATTACTGATTGGTGGGGATCAAAAGGCAAAGGATCCAACTCATGGTCTCTAACCCCCTGAAGTTGATTATCTGTTCAATGCCAAGTATAGATAAGGTCCCGGAGAAGCCACACAGAACTGAACCAGAGGAAAATCCAAGTGTTGTAAACTCCAGAGGTAAGGGCTAGGTTTGAGGGAGCGATCTGAGAAATGAAACCAGAGAGTGAGTTTTAAATGAGGTCTTGGAAAGAGAGAGGAATTACACAGATTGCCCGTGAGGAAAGGGTATCCCTCACGGGAGGTACAGCAGAGAGAAGAACATGAAGGTGGGATTCGCAATTCATCCTCGGGGGACATTACACAGATTGATTTGGTTGGCCGAGCAAGGCCATGGTGCAGAGCAATGGAAGAGAAAGCTGGAGAGATAAGACCAGCTAAGGCCAGTCTTTGAATATGACACTACGGCATTGAGAGGATTCACAACGGATAATATCAGCACGTACATGCCAGCCTAATAAAAAAGTAGAGACAATGGACTGTCTCGGGCATCAGAGGTACTCTGCCTAAATTATTTTTGATCTATTGGCACATCTTTTATGATCTACTAAAAAATTAAATTTTTCATTCATCTATTGTATTCAACAAGCGCAAGTCACGAGCCCAGATTATTAATGATGTCAGATCTTGTATTACTAAAACAAATGCATAAAGGTTCCATTTCTGATGACAAAAAGAGAGCCATTTGTTTCAATCATGGAAGACAATCTTATTAAACGTTGCCAACTTACTGCCAAGCTGGCTGGTCACCAAGGCACAGCTACAGAACAAATGGAATCGAGAGGACTGTCAATCTTCTGACAGTGTCACAGTCCCCAAAATAATAAACTTAGGGAGAGATAAATCTGTTATGACTTGGACACTTTTACTCCTTAATTCTGGAGTCTTTCAAGTTCACCATTTTCATAATCCTTTCATGTAACAACTAAGCTGTTTGGCAAATGCTAGTGAGGATGGGTAAAATGGTCCTATCTGCGTGGAAACCTTACACATATTCAGATAAACGGACTTAACCTTTCGGGAAAGTAACTGAGTAAAGTAGATAAAAAGCCTTAAAAATGTTTATACCCTTTGACCCAATAATTTTACTTCTCAGTCTAAGGAAATAATCTGGAATGCAGAAAAGGCATTGCGATCAAGAATGTCCATTACTCTGTAGCTCTTAATGGCCAAAAACAATGGAGCCAACCGATTTTCTAAGAGGAGGGGCACGATTTAACAAAGTACCTTCCAGCCGTGGAAAAAATGCTTACGGCACATTACCTATATGCTATGTCATATATACTACACTTTCAAGTACACATATAAGATTCCCAGAATGAAGACTAAAAGATAACTGCCCCCAGATTTTGACAATGGTCTTTCAGATGTTGAGATTTTATGTATCTGTTTATTTTCTTCTTGTTCTTTACTATAGTACTTTCAAATTTGTCTCAGTACTCATGTATTACCTTTAAATGCAAATAGAACTCTTGAAACATTTCTGAACAGGTTCATTCCAGAAGGTCCTCTAGCTGGGGGGCACCAGGAAGAGTGAAGGACAAAGAGCACAAAAAAAATAAGAAAGATGGTAGTTCCTATTACCCCTGAAAGATAAACGTGTTTGTTCCAGATTTGCCAAGAGAAGCTTGGAGGGGTTCCCAGGGAATGAGGCCAGAGTTCAGGTGTTGCCCAGATCCCAAATAAGCCCAGCCCCTACCCAAATGGCCTTGAGGTAGGAGAGGTAAGATAACACAAATGCCAGTTAGTTTTAGGGGAACCCCAAAAAAGAGGGTTTCGTGCTCCAATTCCTATTTGGAATTCTGGGAGAAGACCACTTTGTCCAAAGGCAACACGAGGTCGTCTCACTAGAGCAAAAATGGCAGAGCGGGGTCTGGAGCCTCTGAAGTAGTTCTCACCCCAGATCTCCACAGCCTAAGCAGCAAGGCACAGAAAGATCCAGAAGTTCCCATGAGACTCCATGGTGAACAGGCCAACGAGCTGAAGTGGCCTAGAGTTGTGACAAAGAGCGGCCAAGCGATGACGCTGATGACGGTGACCAAACTGCCCCAGCATTAGTGGCAGATACAAGCACACACCCGAGGCCAGGAAAAATTCACTATTTTTTCTTTAGTTTACCCCTTTGAGCTTCAGATGCAGAGAATTAACTTAGTCATACTCCTAGCTAATGGCATGCCATCATTTAGTGGCACACTCTCATCATCAGTTTGTAATGAACTATGATTGATTGATTGATTGCCTTTCATTCCCATTCTCATAACCATCTTTCTCTCCCACCATGGGCAGTCACCCCATAGTATTTGACTAGTATTCTTGAGTTTGTATGTACGCTTGAGAATTACAGTTTCAATTTATATAAATGGTAACGTGCTAAAGTTGACATTGCATTTTTACTTTCTTTACTCAGCACTAAGTTTTTAAAGTCTATTCATTCTGATGTGTTTATGCCTAGTTTGGCATCTGGATAATATTCCTTGATTTATTTACACATTTCCCAAGTGACAAACACTTCAGATGTGTTCAACTCCAGCACAGACACTGCTGCAATGGATATTCTTTTGCATGTCCACTCATAGACCCTTAGGAGAATTTCTCTGATATGTTATCACCAGGAGAGGAATTTCTGGAATAGAAGAAACACACCTACTTAACCTAATGACTGACTACTGCTTTTAAAAGTGGCTTCATAAGTGTTCAGCATGAAAAATAGTTGAAGAGTTACAGTACAAACACACACACACACACACACACACACACACACACCATGCCTATGACAGATGCAGGGCTGTGCTGCTCAGATCCCTCTTCAAGGACGGAGGGAGTGTAGTCCACAGTCAGCCTCCAGCTGTCAGCTCCCACAGGGTCCATCTCCGTTGTGGAACACGTGGTCTCTAGCCTCTTGGGGTTGATTATATGACCAAGGCCATATATAGATAAAGACTTGGCTGCAGTTCTTACCTTCCCAGGCCGGCTATTTCAGCCAAATGTCAGCAACACTGAAGGGTAATTTCCACTCCAGAGGCCCTGGATGATTGGCCAAGGCTTTGCCCTGCCTGAATCACATCTCAACTTCTTCTGCCCAATACTGCATCCTCCCCACTCCCGTCTCAGGTGCTGATCCCTGATAAACTCTGTCTCACTGTCCGCTCCTGGAGCGCCAACATGCAACAGCACCACTCAACTGCCCAATCTTGCCAGTCGGCTGTGTCTTTCATTGTTCTTTTAACTTTCATTTCTCTGCTTCCTAATGAATTGAAATGTTTATTCATATACTTGTTAGCTGTACAGTTCTCCCCTCCTCTGAACTGATTTATTATATCCGTTATTCTTGGTTCCTTTGACTTTTTCACGCTAACATGTAGGAATTCCTTGATTATCCTGCATAAGCCTTCCAGTTTTAGATGTTGCAAATATCCTCTTCTAACCTGCTGTCTGACTAATAACGATGTCTCTGTGAGATTCTACAATGAACTGGATTCTTAAGTTTGATGTAATAAAATCTACCAAGTTTTTACATTTGGTTGTGATGTTGAGGTCTGGTTTAAGAAGTCTTCTCCTATCCCTAAGTCAGATAGTCTCCTGTATTTTCTTCTATTATTTTTATAGAATAGGTTGACGTTTAGGTTTCTAATTTATCTGGAGTCACCTTTATAAACGATGTAAGGTTGGGATTCAGTTTTATTTTCATTCATCTAAAGAGGAAGTTTCTGTAGTAGCAAGAGAGGGAAAAGTAGTAATATAGCTTTAATTGGACAGGGAGGAAAGGTGGGCAAGGGGGCATAACAACAAGTGGCATGGTGTATTATTTAGAGATACGGGCTTGACCATCAAAAGTAACCAAAAACAGAAGCAGTTAAAGGTAAAGCCCTCAGAGAGGGGGAGGGGCAGGACGGGGAGAGGGGGTGGGGGGACACACCAGGATCTACTGCTTATCACATAAGTCCTTTTGTTCTCTTTTATTACTTCAGTAACTTTTTACAATTACTATTCAAGTTAAACGTGAACTTCAAGTTAAACGTGAACTTCGAGTTAAACTTGAACTTCAAGTTAAACTGAAAAAAGTCACACTTGTTATGAATCCTTCCCAAGCGGACTCTGACGTCTTGAGTCACACACCTATCCCAGCTCTCCTTACTCCCCATCAACTCATCACACTTCTTCATTTTGGAATGAGTTCCCATCAGGAACTCATCATCTAGGGTGATGTATCACCCTAGACACTCTTCATGACACCACCCACAGGGGTGGGACATCTGCCGACAGGGAGGGTGGGCACATGATTGTCCTGGACGTGGAGGAAGGGAAATGACTTCACCATGAGGTGAGGAAGCCACAGGGCCTGCGGAGATGCGTGTTTACAGAGGGCCTGTGAGTATGTACTTTCTGAATAGAGAAAGGCATATCCTGAAGGTACACCACACTAATTTATCTGTCTGTGAATATATGATACTATTTCTTCCCCAAAAATGATTTTTAAAAAAGCATTTTATACTGTCTAGCAAGTCCAAATTATTTAGAGCCGCCGTATATGGTTGTGAATGTTCTATGTGTGAATGCCCTGAAAAAATGCTCTTAAAAAAAAATATATATATATATAGTTGTTTCTATATGATACTTCATGGTACTTTGAAAAGAGCCCTGGACTGAGAGTCAAGAAAGCTGAATTTTGGCCTGGCCACTGGCTTTGTGATTTTGAGCCAGTCCACCCCCTTCTAAAAGCTTCAATTTCCTCTAAAAGAATGGGTTACTAGATAGTTTTAACACTCTTCTCAATTTTAACAGCCTATTATACAAATATCTGATTAAATTCCTAGAGAATCCCACAGTATCAGAATATCTAAAAAACATATTTTGAACCCAGAAAGTGAATTTCACTGAAATTTACCACCAAGTGAAATTTTTTATTTATGAATTTGATTGTCCTTTTAAAATATGTCCTTTAAATGCCATTAACTGATAAACAGCAGAAATGGTTTCAAAATCTAATCCCAAAAAGCTCCTGCGTGTTCTACTCAGAACAGATGAATCCTTACATTTTTTAGGGTTATCAGATATGTATAATATTGCCAGTTCATTAGAGGGTTGTATTACCATACTTCATTCATCTATGGCTCAAAGTGTTGTTATCAACTCAAATATTTGTCAGTCTTAAAGGTGAGAGCACCTCTGTGGGTTAACCTTCCCTTTTGTGTGCACACAACATTTCATGAGGCCAATACAAAAAATCTTGCTTATTTCTTACAGTGCAAGCCAGCTGTACCTTCCCCGATAGCTTCTAATCATTCATCAGACCCATCTGGAAAAATCCCACACCTTGACGACTGAACTTTCCTCCTCTGGTTGAGGAAACTCAGGAGATCCAGTCTTTTCTTTCTCTAACACTGCAGTTTGTAGAAAAGAAGGATATGGCTTTTTCCACCCTGCCAGGCTCCCAGTTATGGGATGTGTCTGGTACTGCAGGGTACCTTTGAACAAACAACTGGCCATTTCCATGTATCCACATATTATTGCTTTGCTACAAGGAAAATATTGTAACACTGACCATTTAATATTAGAACATTAGAATACTGGTGATCTACCAGTTGTTGGGCATTTCATTACTATAAACAACCTCAGAATAATAAAACCAAAAGCCAACTCAAGCACAATCACAGGGAAAATGCTTTCAGTGGAAAAGGAAGAGCATTTTCTCGGCATCATCAAGTATCACAAGATTTAGTTCTATAGCCAGAATGAAAAAATCAGGGAGGCACACAGCAAGCTGCCCCTCTGGCCTGTCCCTGGAGCTGTGCTCCAAAGGGCACCGATCATCTCCAGCCAACAGATCCGATGGCTCCTTCTCAGCATGGTCCTGTCAATCCCAGCACAGCATTTAATGCTGCGAAGCACACCTTCCTTCTGAAATGGCAGCCTCTTCTGGCTTTGGGGATAACTCTCCCTGACCACTCTTTTTTCTACCCATAACCGAATGCTGCTGTTCACCAAGGCGCTTTCACCAACTTTTACTTCAGACCTTTTCCGGGGAAACGTTCATCACCCATGTGATGATGGCTCTGACAGAACTCTCTACAAAGTTCCAACGCAAAAATTTCACTTTCCAATTGTACATTTTCCATCTTGCATTTTAAAATTTAAATCCATTTCTTCCCCACTGATTCCACCAAAAAAAAAAATCTGATCCCTTTTCCAAGTTCTCTCAGTTAATGTCACCATAATATACCCATTTATTTGGGTTTGAAATCTCACAACCATCTTTCACTCTCCTTTTTTTCCTATATCTAATCAGTCACCAGCTCCTGTCAGTTTTACATCCTAAAAAAGGTCAAATCTTGATTATTTGAGGTTGAATTAACCACGGTGAAGACTGAGCAGTGACCTGGGACCCTCTACATCTCCAGCTGAGTGAGAGCACTCATTGTTGGCTGACTGCTAAGGTGGGAAGGATGGACCCAAAATGCAGAGGAGCTGCTTTGGATGTCAGCAGGAGAGACCGAAACTCTATTTGGCCTACCTGGCTCAACCTCCTGCCTTCACCCCAGGACCTGACCAATCGCCAGAGCAGATATTCGGTAACCATCTGCCAATCACAAGCATGTCCTATCTGTCTTCTGAGTCTTAGCCTTAGTTGTTCCAACACTAGAAAGTCAAGAGTTGACAGTAGTTTCGACCTAATTGCAATTAGGAACTAATATATTCTTCTTCACCACCAATCTCTCCCACTTAATGGAATCTGGACTCTGATTCCAGAATCATTCCTCTCCTTTATTACTACCATAGTCCAAATTCAAATCTCCAGTATCTCTCGTCTAAATGGCTGCATAAATAGCCTACAGGTCTTCCTTGCTTGGAGTAACTCTCCAATCCAATTCAGCCCCAACCTTGATTCCTTCTAATATACACCCTGGACCTTATCGCTTCTCTACTGAAAGCTTCAATGGTCAACTACAAAACATTGCTTAGATATCATTTACAATGCTAGTATTGCTGCTATAACAAGTTCTTGCTTATTCATAATCCATTTAGAGTAATACCAAAAAAAAAAAAAAAACTGGGAATAACCTAAGTGTCCACCAACAAGAGAATGTTAAATAAATTCTAGTACATTCAAGATATGGGACATTAGCAGTCCTGAAAGTCCTTTGAAAGAATGAGATGGTGGCAAACAAAGACATCCGCCCTATATATGCCTTATTTTTATGTTTTATAGGCAAACAAAATTTGGGAGAACACATACCAAACAGGGAACCTACAGACACCACTGGGGAGTGAGATTGCAGGAGAAAAGGAGCTTTTATTCTTACGTTATAAGCTTCCATGTTATTGAAATGTGTTACAGCAAGCTGATATTATTTTGAAGTACCCAAAGCTAATATAGGGTTTATAAATACATTTGTGATCTGAGGGCTTCACTTAGAAATTGTCCTCATTATATTTTGATTTGGGGTACATTAACATATCTATACATATAAACCTAAAATTTAACCATATAATGTCCTCACTAGACTGTGTTCTCATTGATCATTGAAGACAGAGTTTGATCCAATTCATCTTTGTGTTTTCCCAGAATTCTTTGCATGATGTCTGGCATATATTAGGAGATATACATATATATAATTTCACTACCAATTTCTCCCAGTTAATGGAACATGATGGAACATGGACTGTGATTCTAGAATCATTCTTCTATTGCTCTATATAAACCATATATACAACTTATTTTTGCATATTTGTATATGCAAATATATATGCAACCAAATGGGAGAATGATCGGCATTTTGTTAATTTGCTGACAAACCTGTCTTGCTCACTGCAATGAGATCTCCAGATCACCAAGTGCTCCAGGAAGGACAAGAGCCATTCGCTAGGGAATGGAATCCTTATGTTTGGAATGATGGGTACAGGCTGGCGTTAACTCACAGGTGAGTCAGGGTCATTTGGGGATCAAGCACATCAGCAGGAAGCCTCTTTCTGTGAGACTGTCATGGAAGAACTCAACCCCAGATTGAGGAAGGGGCCCTCAGAATCTTTGGAAGGGAAGGAAACAGATTCCTAACCCCAAACCTACTGGACTGAAAAGGGGGTGGTCACTTTATACACACACGTGTCCATAATCCTGCCCAGTGAGTAAAAAGCATTAGGTGGTGTTTAACTAAATATTTAAAATCCCATAGAGGCAAAAAGGATCACCATAGAAAGGAACAGAGAAAAGCAAGCTCAGCCTTTGCCCTATGGCACTTGATTTCTCTCCCAAACCCCAGGTAGCTGAAAGGTGAAAAGTCTAGAAACAGAATCGAACATGTCTAATCTCTTTTATAACAATGTTCTTATTTTAGCCCATGTCATCAGGGGAAATGGCTGAAAATAGTGACAAATATAACATCAATAAACATAATAATAATTGATTTTCCAGAGATGAAATATTTGAAATTAGTGGACATTTTCCCCCAGAGTATTGGTTGATTAATTTAATGCTCATCTTAGTCTTTCAAAGATATCCTCTTACTGCTCATCTGCTCTGTCACGCTTTGTGATGGGTTTTGTGGTTAGGACTCCATGGTTAAAGTATATTGCACAGTTCTGCAGTTTTTTAAAATTTATTTTATTCAAGTATTGTTGATTTACAATGTTCTATTAATTTCTGCTGTACTGCAAAGTGATTCACACACACACACACACACACACATATATATATATAAACACTCGTTTTCATTTTCTTATCCATTATCATTTATCACAGGATAGTGCATATAGTCCCCTGTGCTATACAGTGGGAACTTGTTGTTTACCCAATCCATATATAATAGTTTGTACCTGCTAATCCCAAACTCCTAATACATCCTTCCCCCTTGGCAACCACATGTCTGTTCTCTATGTCTATAAGTCTGTTTCGTAGATAAGTTCATTTGTGTCATATTTTAGATTCCACATTAAGTGATATCATATGGTATTTGTCGTTCTCTTTCCGATTTACTTCACTTAGCATGATAATCTCTAGGTCCATCCGTGTTGCTGCAAATGGCATTATTTCATTCTCTTTTATGGCTGGGTAATATGTCATTATATATAGGTACTACATCTTCTTTATCCATTAATCTGTCAGTGGGCATTTAGGTTGCTTCCATGTCTTGGCTATCGCAAATAGTGCTGCTATGAACATTGGGGTGCACGTATATTTTTGAATTAGAGTTTTCTCCAGATATATGCCCAGGAGTGGGATTGCAGGATCATACAGCAACTCTGTTTTTAGTTTTTTTAGGAATCTCCATACTTTTTTCCATAGTGGCTGTGCCAATTTACATTCCCACCAACTGTGTAGGAGGGTTCCCGTTTCTCCACACCCTCTCCTGCTATTTGTAGACTTTTTAATAATGGCCATTCTGATCGGTGTGAGGTGGTACCTCATTGTAGTTTTGATTTGCATTTCTCTAATAATTAGCGATGTTGAGCATCTTTTCATGTGCCTGTTTGGCCATCTGTATGTCTTCTCTGGAGAAATGTCTATTTAGGTCTTCTGCCCATTTTTAGATTGGGTTGTTTGGTGTTCGTTTTGTGTGTGTGTTTGTTTGTTTGTTATTGAGTTGTGTGAGCTGTTTGTATATTTTGGAAATTAAGCCCTTGTCAGTCACATCATTTGCAAATATTTTCTCCCAGTCTGCACGCTGTCTTTTCATTTTGTTTATGGTTTCCTTTGCTGTACAAAGGCTTGTACATTTGATTAAGTCCCATTTGTTTATTTTTGCTTTTATATCCATTGCCTTGGAAGACTGACCTAAGAAAGCATTGGTATGATTTATGTTCACAGTCCTGAAGCTTTAAAGAGAATCCTGATTGTTTAAGGATGGCTGCAGCCAACAGCAACAACAACTACAACAACAAAGGAGGTTAAGACACATAAAGTGATTAAGCTTCCAGAGGTTGGGATTTCAGGTTTTTCACACAAGATATAAATTTGGTGACTGTGCTACTCAACATTTTTGTAACTTAAGTATTCAAGAAACAGATTTTTGAGAGCTTCTATTTGTACTTCCCCAGAGCACACAACTTCCACTGAACTAATTCAGAAATCTCAACACACAGCAAAGATGAGATTCAAGTGACTATTTTCCTTCCTTCCTCCCTCTCTCCCTCCCCACCTTCCTTCTCTTCTTTCTTCCTTTCCTCCTTCCCTTCCTTCCTGCATTTTCCCCCTCCTTTCCTCCCTTTCCTTCCTTCTTTTCTTCCCCTTTGCTATTATCTGAATGTTTATGTTCCCCCAAATTCATATGTTGAAATCCTAACCCCCAAAATGATGGTATTAGGAGGTGGAGACTTTGGGAGGTTATTGGGTCATGAGGATGGAGCCCTCAAGAATGGGATTAGTGCCCTTATAAAAGAACCCCAGAGAGATCCCTGCCCTTTCCACCATGTGTGGCTGCAGAGAAAAGACAGCAGTCTAAGAAATGGGCCTCACCAGACACTGAGTCTGTTGGCACCTTGATTTTAGACTTCCCAGGCTCCAGAGCTATGACAAATAAATCTTTGTGGTTTATAAGCCCCTCAGTTTAAAGCATTTTTGTTATAGCAGCCTGAATGGGCTAAAACACCCTTCCCCCTTCCTTCTTTCCTTTTCCTTCCCTAGCTCCCTCTTTTCCTCCTTCCTTTCTTCCTTCCCTCTATAACTCTAAAACAATGTTTTAAAATCACCTTAGACTATTTCAAGGTTTTATATTCATATTTATGCTGGGTGATAAGTGGAGTGAATATTATTATTTCATTTACTGTGAATAAGTAAAGTGAAACAGCGAGAGGTTCGGTGACTTTTCCAAGACACTATGGTGAATGGATAAACAATCCAGAGAAACAGGTTGACCTCTAGAGTTCCAGTTGAGCACTTTCCACGAGTTGTCAGCCCTTCCTGTCTATCAGGGAGAATTCCAGTTGATCTCACTGACAATAGCTCATCTTATAACCTGTAAGCACAGACTGACTCCTGTATGGAGCCACCCATCTGGTGGGTGAGGCAGAAAATCTGTGTGCACCCTCACTTCTTGTCCCTTCCCGAATGTCACATCACTCAGAAATACGTACTTTATCGTTCTAAATATGTAAAGATAAACTGGTTTCCCTGTTCTTAGGGGCTAAGAGTGGAAACTCCCCTTTTATCAGATCTCTTCACATCATCACCTGCACAGGTGAGTTTAAACCAGTGCTTTGGACACATGAGCTATGGCTCCTGGCACTGGCTGCTTGCTCCCTTCCCTTCAGGCCACGATTACTATTTGTTGTAACTTGACTTCTCTTAACGCCATTGCTCTGCAGTGTGATTTATCCCGTCTAGAACCCAGGGGCACCCGGCCTATGATCTTCGTCCCCTACAAATCGACCAGAGCTGCCTCTCTTTCCCAATTGCATACACTTTGACTCACTCTCATCTTACCTTCTGCCCCATCCCATGGTCCCCACAATTGTACCCAGGAGACATAAGACACCTTCTGCGAAGACACATCTAGCCTCCTAACATCTCGCATTTACAATTTGGTTTTTCCCAGCACAGTTACCCATCTATAGCCTTCATTAAGACAGTGTTATTCGTCCCTGGTGTGTTTACCAAAGGAGATGAATTGGGAGTTTTCCTGAATGGCAATGAACTTCCCTTTCGACACTTTGAACAGAATGATTCTCCCTAAATAAGGGTCACAGTGAGATGGCAGCACTGTAAGTCACCGTCAGGTCGAGCTCCCTAGGTCAGGTCAGCATCAGGCATTAAAAAAAAAAAAAAAAAGGCTCTATTAAGTAAATGAAATCATTTCACAGAAGGGAGGGGAACATCATCACTTGTAAGAATGCATTTTGTAAACTTCCTTTCATTAAGATGTCTTTCCAAAATGTTTCAGAAACAAAGAGAAGAAAACCTCTTCATTTCCTTTCCTAGGTTCTGCCTTTCAGAGCTGTTGAGGCTGAGCAATGCTGCAAACATGAGGAAGTCATACAAATGGGGGAGGGCAGAGCTGGGGGAATCTAGTTAGAGACACAACATGTGTCAGAGTCATGGTCCAAGCATCGGCCCCATTTATAACCTGTTCTTTAACTTTGTTTATCGTTGTAGTCATTCACAGGAGCATCTTATTTTCCAGAAGTTGTGGCCCTATAATCGTTCCCTGTCTTTGGAGAAAATAAGGTTATGAACATTTAGTTCCTCTTCTCAGAAAGTCGACACTGTAATAGCTCACTCTTCCCTGACCTTCAGCCTCCCACCCCGGTGGGGCTGCTGTATTTTCATGGTTTTCTCTTGGCCCTGTTGCTATAAGCACAACCAAAAATGGTGGGATCTTCGATTCTTAACCTCAATCATAAACAGAAGGGGAACAAGAGGACTCACTTCCTCATTTAGGATTTGTGATTGAGACCCTCAGCATTTCTAGGAATGAGCACAAGTTTCTGGAAGTGAATACGTATGTTTGGCTATCTGGCTTATATTAGTTTGCTATAGCTGCCATAACAACGCACCACACAGCCTGAGTGGTTAAAACAACAAAAATGTATTGTCTCACAGCTCTGTAGGCAAGAAGTCTAAATTCAAGGGGTCAGAAAGTGGGGTCCTTCTGAGGGCCTGGAGGGAAGGATCTGCTTCAGGCTTCTCCTCTTGGCTTGTAGATGGTCATCGTCTCCTATATCTTCATAGCTATGTATCTTCCCTCTGTCACTGTCTGTTGCTGTGTCCAAATTTCCCCTTTTAATCAGGACACCAGTCATACTGGATTAGGGCCCACCCAAATGATGTCATTTCAACATTGATGACCTCTGTAAAGACTCAATCTCCAAACAATGTCACATTCTGAGGTCCTAAAGGTTAGGACTTGACATATGAATTTTAGGGCACTCAATTCAACCTCTAACATAGCTCAAATAAGTTGCCTCAGATTCCAAAGAGAAATTGGTTTTTGGTAAAAGGTGACCAGCAACCACACTGGATTTCTTGTCCCTCTCCTATATACAGCACAGTTTCCCACCCCAGCCCCATCTCTGCATCACAGAAGGTCTAGAGTTGCCAGCAGAAGTCACCTCACTCGGTCGGAAGCTGCGCTCCAAGTTGACACCTTGAACCATAAGGACAAGCTTATGGGGACAGATGCTCGTTTCAGAAAAGGCTCCCTCATAACGGGCCCTGATCATGGCACCTGTGAACGCCAACTGCCCACTATCAACCTTAAGTCCTGGACCCAAATCCTTTATCAGCCCTTTTTATGGTTGAATTCAGATTCCATCCATCCATCCCTTCATCAGTTTATTCATTTGACAAAGAATTCCTCAGCATCTGCCATGTGCAGGCACTGTGGTAAAACCTGGAAACCTAAATGATGAAGACCCATCTCAAGGAGCCCATAGTGGGGTGTGGAAGTCAGAGACAGGAGAAAATCCAATACAAATGCAGTGGCAGAGGGGTCTTTGGGCACACAGAGCTGGGTCATTCTAGTTAGACTAGGGAAGGTCCAAGAAGACCCCTGCATTTACCAGGAAATGATGAACTTGGCCAAGTTCTGATATGATGTCTCCTCCTGCAGGTGTGGCATGACATGAAGCAAGGAGAAAAGGAGTGAGTAGAAAGAGAGAGTGGTCACCAGAGATGGACATCATCAGGATGGCAATAAAGACCAAGACTGAACTAGTCAGTGAGTCTAGCCTTTCATCTGGCTGGTGCCATCCTCCTCGCCTTTGCTCCTCTCTCCTTCTCCCCAGACAGAGGCTTCTTCTGGCCTGCACACATTCACCATTCCTCCTCATCCTCTGCCCCAAACTGTGTCTCAAAGTCATAGTTTCCTATGGCTGCTATAACAGGTTACCACAAACTCAGTGACTTAAAACAACACAAATTTACTATCTTATAATTCTGGAAGCCAGAAGTCTGAAATGGGTCTCACCAGGCTAAAGTCATGTTGTCAGCAGGGCTGCCTTCATTCTGGAGGCTCTAGGAGAGAATCTGTTTCCTCGCCTTCTCCAGCTCCAGTGACTGCCTGCAATCTTTGGCTTGTGGCCCCTTCATCCATCTTCAAAGACAGCAGTACATCATCTCCCAGTCACCCTCTTTGACTCTGACCTCCTTCTTCCCATGTAATCACATTGGGACCACTCAGATAATCCAGGATTATCTCCCCAGCTCATGATCAGCTGATTAGTAACCTTAATTCCAACTGTGATCTTCATTCCCTTTTGCCATGTAATATGACATATTCACAGGTTCTGGGATTAGGATGTGGATATCTATGGCAGGGGGAGGGCATAATTCTGCCAACTATACCAAGCAAAGACAAATTCCTTCCTATGAGGAATTCCAATGACAGTTGTTACGAAAATAGGGTTTTCATTTCAGTAGGGACTGAAAAGTGTCCACTGGGTTTTTGAACAGAAAGAGGACCTGAATAAGGGTAATGTCAGAGCTCAGTGGAATAATATGTGAAGGAAGAGTCAAGAAATGAGAAAGTAAATACAGACAACACTGTAAGGATATCATCTGTTTGTAGGGCCAGTAAACAAGTCATTAATATGAGTAGAGCAAGCACCAGAGATGGGGTAACAATATCAGATTTAAAGTCCTAATTATAGATTTGTATTCTCCAAATTCTAGGAATCAGATTCCTTGTTCCATAGATCCTCAACCCAGTCCATTTGCCAATCAATTTTCGGGAGAGATCTGGCACAGGAAACGGTAGAACAGTGACGCACTGCCCAGATGTCCTTCTTAGCAAGTTTGCACAATATCCTGGAATCCTTGCCAGGGAGTCTGATCTTGGGAGAGTATTCCCAAATCTTTAAGTAAGCTCTCCATTAGCCAACCTTATATTCCAAGCTCCACAACCCAGAACCCTCAGAACCAGACCCATGTATATTCCATGGGTCTTGCTGGTCCACATGCTGCCTGAGTCTTGCAGCTATTTTCCTCAATTATCTGGTTTAGCACATCCTCAGCTGGGGTGTGCCAGGATGAAACCTACTTATAGACCTAGGGATCAGGAGGGGAGGGGGCTCAGGTTATCTTGCAGGGATGAGGTCTCTGCACTGCCTCCAAGCAGAAAGGAAGTGCTAGCTCTTCATAGGAGGGATAGGCTACTTCTGTAGACTCAGGAGGTGCAAGGGAATCTGGAGATTCAAGACTTTTGAGAGATCAAGAAGGTGCAAAATTACAGAAGCCACTCACTCCCTGCACTTTCATGGACCTAAGAGTGCATACCTCCTTAAACTGCACCCTGGATGCTTCCTTTTCCTCTTCCTAGTCGCTGTCCTGCATCCAGATATGAAGGTCTCACTCCTTCTCAACCAGGACCCTGACCTTGGCAGAGCAGACTGGCCTTGCTTAGAGTTTAACCTTCTTTAGCAAGGACCCCAGGAGACTGTGCAAACTAGCTACTAGGATGGCACCTCAAGGCATGGAAAAAGTAATGACCAACTTACTGAGTTCAAATGCCAGAATTCCTGGGATCAAACAGCTCCTCTGGGTGAGCAGGCTGGAAAGGACAGATCATGGAAGACCAGGAAACCCACCAGAAAACCCATGTTCAATGGGAAAGCCTAGATGATAGGCCACTTACAAAATAACAGGATGAGCTGGTGATGGGTCACTAGCAGCACTTGGGAAGTTCAGAGTAGTTCCTCTTCTTTAGGCCAGGGTTGATGATAGGAGAGGCTGCTAGAGAAATAGTCTCACCAGACCAATGGGGATGATAATACCCCAAGCAGGAGAGACCAGGAAGCAGAGCATAACCATGTTTAACCATCAAAAGCCAGGTGGATGCAGGTATTGTAATGACTAACAAGACATCCCTAGGGCAAAATAGATGAGCAGCTGGCAAGGGCACTGCTAACTCCTTGATTAAAGAGGAGATGGAGCCCCCAGGACAGACACTGTAACATATGGCAAATGAACATCGTAATGATGCCCCCAGTCTTGACCCAAAAGGACCTCGGCCATTTACTCAGGTAACTGTACACTGGGCAAGAGAAACACTCAAATATGTCTAGGAATATTGCACACAAGGTCTCAGCTTACACTGATAGCTGGAGAACTGAAGCATTATCACGGCTCTTCTGTGAAAATGCGAGCATATGGGGTCCAGGAATAATAGCATCTGACCAACATGTAACTGAGAGGGTATCCACCAGTTCTACAGACCCACCTGGCCATGATTTACCTCATCTTCAAAAGTACAATTGAGATAGACATATTGGTAGTCAGAGCAACCAACTGACATTGAGTTCTTGACCTATGGGATAAGAATGATGATAGTGGGGAAAGCCAAGTGGAAACTTCTGAAACTGCCACCTCCCACCCGGCCCAAATATAATATTAAATCAAAATATATAAATCACATACCAGGGGAGGAGAGTAGAAATTATTTTCACCCTCAATGATCTAAAGGATACAGGGGTAGTGGTCCCCTTCCTGTCTCCTCTTAATTCATCAGTCTGGCCCCTGAAGGAACAAGATAGATCCTGGAGGATGACAGCAGACTACTCAAACTCAACTACGTAGGAGCCCCAGGATGTGGTGTCTTTGTTGGGGAGATTAATAGGTCTCAGGTACATGCTATGTAGCCATGGATTTGATGAAGTGAAGGTGTTCCTCTCTAACTCTATCAGAAAAGAAAATCAGAAACTGTTTGCATTCAAATTGAAAGAACAAAAATATGCCTTTACTGTCTTGCCCAAGGCCTATGTTAGCTCTTCTGCCCTCTGTCGTAATGCAGTCTGAAGAGATCTGGACATCTGGGCCTCCCACAGAACATCACATCTATAGCATAATTCTAGTCTGGCCAGATGGACAAGAAGTACCTAGTACACTGGAGGCCTTAGTAAGACACATGGGCTCCAGGTGGAAAGAGATAAACCCTATGAAGATTCAGGACTTGCTATATCAGTAAAATTTTAGGGGTCTGGGACATCCCATCCAAAGTAAAGGACAAAAATATTGCATCTTGTATCTCTCACTACAAAGAAGGAAGCCCAAATGTGACATCAAGGACAGACCTATGATAGTCTCCACTAGCAATGATCGCTCTGCCACGAGTAGAAGAAGTGATACCAACAATGCTAGGTTTTCTGTACACATAGATATTCATTGAGACTCTCAAAGGGTTGTGGGCAACAAAAGTGAACAAAAAGCCCATAACATTTGATTAAATTTACTTAGCAACTTAAAACAGCCATTTATTTAGCTCGTGATTCCTTAGGTTAACACTTTAGGCTGGGCTCAGTTGGATGGTTCCTCTGATTTTGCCTGCGCTCATAATGCATGTGGTTGTTCATCCTCCAACAGATTACTCTGGTCTTATTCACAGGGAATCTGGACAGGATCAAAGGAAGAACAGCCCTGGATGAGCTCTTGTGCTAAGCTGAGAAATGTCACACCTCACTTCTGCTGTGTTCTATTTGTTAAAGCAAGTCACAGGGCAGCCCAGATTCAAAGGTAAGGGAAACTGGCTCTGACGCTACCCCTTGATGGGAGAGTTGCAAAGTCATATTACAGCGCACATGGATACAGGGAAAAGCAAAGGATGATGGCCCTTTTCTACCAGTCTGCTAGTTTCTGTATGAACTGACATTTGGTGGGGCTCCCAAAGAAGAAAAGCTCCTGAAAGAGTGAGGGAAGCAGGGGCCTGACCAAACTTCTAGATCAGTCATTTCAATGCCTGAATCAGAAATTCCTAAACAAGTCTGATGTCCCTCTTTCAAAAACACAGCAGGAGCACAAAGCCCTGCCCTTTGCTTCTCTTCTCCCTGAACGCATTCCACCCTCCGAAATGACTTCTCTGTGCCTCTTGTCCTCTTTAGAGGCAATTTAGAAACGACCCCTTCAGAACTGTGCAAATTGGTAAACACGCTAACGGGTGTGGACAATGTATTCAAGCAAAACAGGAATGAATTCCTATCATCTACCTGGCACCCTCCTGCATGACTTTATGACAGCCTTTATTTCAAAAGACAAGAAAAACAAGTGGTCTGACACAGAAACTGCACTAAAATGCTAGTAAGTCTGCACTCACACGAAACAAAAAGAAAGAAAGGAGAAAATCCTAAAAATGTGGAGGTAGGGAGCCAAATGTACCATATGTTCTTGCGAATCTGATCTTGACAATGAATCTCACAGGTGGCTGTCCGAGTGAGCTCGGTGGTGAGGGGAATGAAGTGATAAGAAGGATTTCGTCAGAGAACAGCCATGCACGACCCCTCCCTTTTCTCCTTTGAAAAGGGGGCATTTGATGAAACAAAGCACAATTTCCTAAATCCCAAACCTATTTTTATTTTATTTGCAAAATTATTTTCTCTGCTCGTTAACGTTTCCTGGTGCTCTTTTTTCTCCCCTTTTTTTCTTTTCTCTCCTCCATTAAGGAGCAGGGGATTTCAAGCTTTGCTTCCTTGTCAAGTCGAAAGACCAGAGAATCAGAAGTTGTGGGCCTTTTGGTTTCTCTCTGTTTCGGGATATGATGAGGTCACATAGATTTGCAAGGTAGAGAGGTGCTCTATTATCTAATCATGGCTCCAAGAACAGGAATTTGGAGGGAAAAAAGGAAGTAATTGGGCTTCTTCCTCTTAAAATGCCTTTAAAATGTGGATTTAAGAAAATATGTACTCCAGAGTCAAACAGAATGAGCAGAAAGAGGTTTTTAGATTTCAAAACACAGTGGGCTTGGAGCTTGAAGAGAATTGAAAGGGACTAGAGCTATAAACAAGTCTGATCCCCTAAATTAACCAGATCCCAGCCTGAGCTCAAGAAGACATTGCCCACAAGAGCCACCATGCTAAGGACAATTTTTGAATGCAATCAGTAAGATGCTCTAAATTGAACTTGCCTTTATGAGCTTTTGTATTCCAACAGACTAAAAGAAAAAAAAGAAAAAAAAAATGGGAGGGAGCTTAGCATGGTATTAAGTGCTTAGACCCATACCAGATTGCCTGGGTTTGAGTCCCAGCTCTACCAGTGTCATGAGTTGAACTGTGCTCACTCCCTGCCTCCCAAAATTCCTAGGTTGCAGTCCTAAGCCCCCAACACCTCAGAATGTCACCTAATTTGGAGATCGGGTCTTTACAGAGATAAACAAGTTAGAGTGAGGTCGCTAGGGTGGGCCTCAACACAATATGACTGGTATCAAGGAGAAATGTGCACACACAGACATACATACAGGGAAAATGCCTGGTGAAGATAAAGGCAGAGATCTGGGTGATGATTCTACAAGCCCAGGAACACCAAAGATGGCCAGCAAACCACAAGACACTCAGAGAGAGGCCTGGATCAGACTCTCCCTCACAGCCTCAGAAGCAGCCAACTGACTTGATCTTGAAATTCTGGCCTCCAGAATTGTGAGACAATCCACTTCTGTTGTTTCAGCCACTCAGCCATGGTTCTTTGTCACGCTAGCCCTATATACAAATGAATACACCCAGTTATCATGTATCTGTTGATACCAAGCAGGACCCTGTGGGGCTCCTGGGCACAAAAGCCTTTCTGTGTCCACCATCTCTTGATTATAGGAAATAGGCTTCATTCAGCCTCCATGACCTTCTCTGAGTTCCAACCGGCAGGTTCAAGCAGTTGCTAATCAGGGAAGGGAGGGGATGTGAGACAAGGGAGGAACAGTTCATAGAAACAAAATATATTCCCGTCCTACCCCTAGGCTCTCCATGACATTTTTTTTCCTTAGATTCCATATATATGCGTTAGCATATGGTATTTGTTTTTCTCCTTCTGACTTACTTCACTCTGTATGACAAACTCCAGGTCCATCCACCTCAGCACAAATAACTCAATTTCATTTCTTTTTATGGCTGAGTAATATTCCATTGTACATATGTGCCACATCTTCTTTATCCATTCATCTGTTGATGGACACTTAGGTTGCTTCCATGTCCTGGCTATTGTAAATAGAGCTGCAGTGAACATTTTGGTACATGACTCTTTTTGAACGGCAATAAAACACAGACCTACTAGAGCATGGAGTTGAGGATATGGGGAGGGGGAAGGGTAAGCTGGGACAAAGTGAGAGAGTGGCATGGACATATATACACTACTAAACGTGGGGTGGATAGCTAGTGGGAAGCAGCCACATGGCACATGGAGATCAGCTTGGTGCTTTGTGACAACCTAGAGGGGTAGGATAGGGAGGGTGGGAGGGAGGGAGACGCAGGAGGGAAGAGATATGGGAACATATGTATATGTATAACTGATTCACTTTGCTGTAAAGCAGAAACTAACACACCATTGTAAAGCAATTATACTCCAATAAAGATGTTAAAAAAAAAAGAAGCAAAATATAGTGCAGCCTTAGGGCTGAGTCCTGGTTCCCCATAATGGGATACACATGGTATCTTTGAGTCGTTTGGCAGATATTGAAACCCCCATCAGGTGGGAAAAGTTAATGGTTCGCTGCCCACAGGCACGTAGACCCCAGACCGGCTGCAAGCAGATGGTTGATGGTGCTGACTCCCACGTAGCTCACCACCAACCAATCAGAAGAATATCAATAGCTGACCACGCCCTCTTTGCACAATTACTATAAAACTCCTCACGACTCCCTCCAGGTCGGGAAACACAGTTTGGGGGGCATAAGCCCGCTGTGGCCCCCTTCACCTGACAAAGCAATAAAGCTATTCTTTTCTACCTCACCCAAAACTCTGTCTCTGAGATTTATTTAGGTGTCAGGGCACAGAGGCGGGATTCGGCTTACTGTGACTCTGGGCACAGCTCCAGGCACATGTGGATAATAGTAACAGGGTCCAATGCAGATGTTGTTAGAAGGATTAAATGAATTAGTATGTGCAAGTGCTTCAAGTAGAAGTTGACACAAAGGAAGCTATATATGCATATTCGTTAAAGAGATTAAAAAAGAAAATCCACATCTACACCAGTCTTTATAGGAATTATTAGTTAATTTGCCTGACTTTGCAGCCAGGTGGTACTAGAGGGGGTTTTTTAAAAATCCTTTAGAAAATCTAAAGGCCATTACTTATTCCAAGTACGGCCAACAAACTGTTATAATTAGTGCTATGTAGCTATGTTGTTTTCTTCATTTTTCTTTCAATAGTGTGATCTGGCACTACCGAGGGCCGTTAGGTTTCTAATAAATTATTAATCTGGGAGTTAATAATTCATGTTAAATGGTGCTATAAGCCATTTTCTCTGGTAAATGTGAGCAAAGGTCATAACTTTTTAACAGCAAAGGTGAAACCTTTTCTAAGTTTCTCTTTCCGTGCTCTATCATGGAAATATTAAGATATGGAAGGCAAATTTTAACCAGAGCTGAGAAAGCAAGATAATTCCAAGGGTAAAAGGTCTAGACCTTCAGTTGTATTCTGTGGACCAGTACTATCTCCACAGCCCCAAAGGAAGGAGAGAAAAGCTCCAGAGAACTCAGAGATACGCCAGCGCCATGAGAGCCTTCCCAGGAAGGACACAGCAACTCAGGTTTGTGGATCTTTGACAAGATGACATATAATAATTATGTGTTGATTCGTTGTTGATAAAAAAATTTTTTCAGAAAATAACAAGGCATTTGAGATAGTAACTCACCAGTGGGATTTTTTATAACAAATAATAATTCTTCTAAATCACAAGGCACGGCTTTAAGTATAGCAGCCACAGGATCCTAAGCAAATCGCTCTCACCACCGACATCTTTGACTTTAATTAATGTATTTAAGCTCTGCCTTTTTTTTTCCAGAAAGAGTTTGAGGTTATTCCTGATTGCAGACCACAGAAGGCAAGACATTAAAGGCTTCTTACCTCAATAAATTTGCATTTACTGTCCAACTCATTGATTCATCCTTGGGTCTAGGAAGCAATCGCTAGTGACCCAGATGTTCTGAGTGTTTTCTACCTTTTTTAGCCTTGGTAATTACTTGTAAATTTCATGTCAAGCCACAGACTGGTGTAATGAAATAACATTTGCCCATTTGGAGAATTAAATTCTCCTTAGTAGCTTTTTTTTCAGTTTTGATTTTAAAAGGTCAATAATGGAAAGAATGATGTCTGAAGACTTAGGATAAAACTTAAATGGAAAGCACTAGTTTAAAGAGTCTCGGGGCTAAAAGTCAAGTCTTCTAGCTCTTGCTTTTCTAAAGACAATCTGAACAGCATATGCTTTGCATCGTGCTCCTCCTCGGTCATTTACATATCCGGGAAATGTATATTTGGCAACAGGTCCTATTTTTAGGAGTCCTTGAAACTTGCCCTTTGAAAATGTTTTCATTTCTGGCACATGTGTGTGTTTTCAGCAGAATAAAAATACAAAGCAAAAAAAGAAAAATATGTACAGAAAGGAATGATTTTTCCAGCCCCATGGAGCACAATAAGAAAGCAATCATTCAGTTGTGACCTTAAAAATGGATTCATGCCTGGATTTTCCAAGTATTTCCTTCTAAATGACCATTTCTCTACAGAACTGAACTAATGTAAAGAGACAGGTTGTTCCAGTGCCAGAACTGAACAAGCAAAAAGGACGGAGGTTGTATTTTTATAGGAGGAACTTGACCAAATAATACCCACTCTGTTTCCCTGCAGCCCCTTGGGTTGATGCAGAAGAAGGTGTCATATGCCCATTGTGTGGCTTGGAGCACGTTTTCCCGGCCTGACTCTTGATCACCACCAGACTATTATTTGCAGTCAGTAACAAAGATTCATCCTTGTGTCCATCAAGCAACAAGGAGAATCTTTGTCACTTAGTGTAATTAATAGCTACACTTCACATGGGAAGACGGAAGAAGAATGCCCTTCTCGCGTAGATGTGTGTGGATTCAGAACAGGCTTCGGGGAACCTTGCTGCCTTTTGACCAGAACTCCAACAGAGGTAGTAAGATGGTCAGTCAAGGGTTCCTTTTTGTGGTTTGCTTCTGTTTTCAAGAGCCATAAAGTAAGGCTGACCTTTTAGTGCTTAAAACTGTTCAGTCTTATTTAAAACATGCCTTGTGGAAACGAAACAGGCACACACCTAAATGCAACCTTGGACTAGTTGCTGTACTGAAGGAAAACACATTATAAAGGATATATTATTTGGATAAAATTGGAATATGGACGGCATATTAAATAAATGTATGATATTGATGTTAAATTTACTAAAGTTGATAAGTGGTCTGTGGTTATGGAAGAGAATAATTATCCTTGTTCTTAAGAAATGTACACTGAAGTATTTAAGGATGACAAGTCACGATATATGTAACTTACTTGCAAATGTTCAGAAAAAATACTTTTTGTGTCTGTGTGTATGTATACGTATAGAAAGAGAGTACAAATGAGAAAGCAAATGGAGTAAAATGTTCACAACAGGTGAATCTAGGTAAAGAATATTTGTTGTTCTTTGAAAATATTCTTGTTGCAGTTTTCCTGGAAGTTTGAAATTATTTCCAAACAGACACTTTAAATGTATATATACATAAATATATGTATATCTTATGGTTTGAAATTATGCAGGTTGGTGCAAAAGTATCTACAAACAAAAAGTAACAGAATGAGCATCTTGGTGCAAATGGTGCACACCATCCTCTTGGCACTGAAGACTTTCCTTCCACTGCTTAAATAGCCACTGAATCAGGCAAATACAGTTCATTGAAGTTCAGTGTTGTAAAACTTTTAACACCTTTGAAATAGATGGCTATGTTCCAGACGAAGGTACTAAACAATGTTTTATAATGATAATAATAATAATTATTATTATAATTAGTATCATTCTATTCTAAGCTTTTAAAATGTATTAACTCATTTATTCCTCATAATCTTATAGGAGAGGTATTATAATTATTTCCAATTTACAAATGAAGAAACAAAAGTCCAGAGAGAGTACATAACTTGCCCAGGGTAACACAGCTGGTAAATTGCCAAATTTGAACCCTGGTGGTGTGACTCCATAGCCTACGTTCATAATGACAACACTAGACTTCTCAACTACCCTCTCCTAGCACTCAGACATCAGTCTTTACCTGCTAACCAGTTGAAACAGTTCTAATTATCCTAATCGATTGGTTAGGATGTCACTATGATGTCACACTGTCTTTGTTCAAAATCCCATCACCTGTAGGGAGGGTGGGGGGGAGACGCAAGAGGGAGGAGATATGGGGATATATATGTACGTATAGCTGATTCACTTTGTTATAAAGCAGAAACTAACACACCATTGCAAAGCAATTATACTCCAATAAAGATGTTAAATAAATAAATAAATAATAAAATCCCATCACCTGAGTTTCACAGAGCAAACCTCTACTGAAAAGCCAAATTTCCTCTATGGCTGCAATTAAGTTTCTAAGGCCAAGCTCACTGTGTGTTGAGATCACCACTTCCAAATAAACTAGAAAGATTAAATAACTAATTGCTTCTCCATGAACTCTTCAACAATTTTCTCATAACCCCAAATGATCTCTACCCTCGAAACCCGTTGTGAATCATTAGGTGGCATCCAGTTCCATAACAAGAGGTAATGTACCAGTTCCATGTGCATAATCCAAGTGACTTAATCTAAGGTTTGTTTTGTTAGTTTGGCTAGTACTTCACATGGGTGTGCATCAAGAAACCTATTTTCCTCTCTCAAGGAGCATGAGATCCATAGTAGCCTTTCCTTTCTCTTTTTTAATTTTTTTTTTTTTTGAAGTATAGTTGGTTTACAATGTTTCAGGTGTACAGTAAAGTGATTCACTTAGAGATAGATGGTGCCAGATAGATAGATAGAGAAATATATACTTATATATTCTTTTTCAGATTCTTTTCCATTATAGGTTATTACAAGATATTGAATATAGTTTCCCACGCTATACAGGTCTTTGTTGTTTGTCTATTTTATATATAGTAGTATGTATCTGCTAAGCCCAAATTCTCAATTCATCCCTCCCCTCTGCTTTCCCCTTTGGTAACCATATGTTTGTTTTCTATGTCTGTGAGTCTATTTCTGTTTTATAAAGAAGTTCATCTGTATCTGATTTTAGATTCCACATATAAGTGATATCATATGACATTTGTCTTTCTCTGTCTGACTTACTTCACTCTGTATGATCATCTCTAGGTCCATCCATGTTGCTGCAAATAGCATTATTTCATTCTTTTTTAATGGCTGAGTAATATTCCATTATATATATATATATACCACACCTTCTTTATCCATCCATCTGTCAGTGGACATTTAGGGTGCTTCCATAATGGTAGTCCTTCTTGAAATAAACAACCACTTACTTCAGGTAATAGTATTGATAGTGCTTGCCATAGTAGTAGTACTAGTCATGGTAATGGTGACATTTCACTGAGGATGAGGCACAGTTCTGTACTTTGCCACATCCTTATGATGTAAGTGCTATGAGTTTCCCATCTTAAAGATGAGGAAGTTGAGGCACAGAACAAGGAGGGCATCCTGGCCATTGGAAAGTCAGATTTGGCAACCACCCTGTATTGGTCAGACAGTCTAACCACTACAGCAAACAATCCTAAATCTCGGCAGCTTAATCTAATAAAGGTTTATGCCCCATTCATCTGATCACAGTCTGATCAGGCAGTTAGCAGCAGCCCTCCACAAGGTGACTCAGAGACCCTGGCCCCTTTCTCCTGGCGATTCTACCATCCTCTTGTCCTTGGAGTCCTCCTTGGACCACGTCTAGCCAGTGGAGAATGAGGAGGCATGGAATGTGGTCTCCTGTGTGACCAGGAGAGAAATGAGCCCCTTGGTGAACACCTGGCATGTTGTCAGAAAGATCACAGAAGCCTGGGTTAGACTGGAGCAAAGAAGAGAGAAGAATTTTGGTCCCTCCCCACATATCCAGGATGGCATGCTTTACTTCCTCCTTCACGTTGCCCCGCACAGAGAACCTAGAAGCACACACATCTTCTGAGGTCAGGAAATCACATTTTGATTCCTTGTGCTTTCAAGAGCAATCAATCCTGAGTCTTCTGGGCCAGGGTCTCCCTCAACAACTAAACAAAAGAAGCAGTGTCCGGTGATAGCCAGAGGCTCGAGAACTTTCTCTGACTCACCTGAAATTTGGCCTGAAATAAGCAAAGCCCTAGGATACTGACATGGCCTTGACCTGGACACAGCATTGTCTCTGAGTGCTTAGACTGGGCTCTCACTCTGGTCCCCACCACACCTTCTTGGTTATGTCACAAAACTTTCATGAATTTATGTCACAGGCAAATCGGGGCTTAGCTGACTACAGTCACAAGCATCCAGGAAGAGCAGTGGTAAAAAGACAGAGGTGCTTGTCCAGGGTTGACAAGCCCCCTCCTTGCTATTCAGTGATGTCCTATTTATTCTGATTATTTTATTTCATCCGTCAGTCTCTTTAGATATCCCTTTTAAATTATGTGTAGTAGGGATATTTCTTACCAAACATCAGATTCTAGACATTCATAACTTTCATGGGCCCAGAAGATAAAACTTAATGTTGCCTCAAAAATACCTCTCAAAGATATTGACTTTGCCAAATTTTATTGTTTCAGAGATCATGTATAGAGTAATGCCACTACTCAAAGACATTTTTAACGTAGCATCATAAATCCAATGTCTCTTTAGAACATGTGAATCAGCATAATTTTTTCCTAACAAGTTGGTATCTCAATGTCTTTATCCTCTGCTGGTATCAAAACTCCAGGGAAAATACAGTGTTTAAGAAACACTACAGTGTACACTGAAAATATATAACACAAAAATTTTCAAGACAAAATACAGAAATAATCATTCTTCCCTCCTCTTTCTTCCTACCCTTTACCCTTTCTTCTTCTAAGAGCTTTCAAATAAAAATTCAGAAAGGAGGAAACTTCCCAAATAAAACAAAACAAGCAAAGCCAATTAGACATAGTATCTGATTCTGTATATCAGTATAAAACAATGTTTCTGCAGTAAAAACATTTTAGAAATTATGAAAAGTTGTAAAAATGAAATTAAAACCACTCATAATTCCATTAACCAGAAATGATCTTTTTTCTAAATTGGAATTAAATAGTATAAACAGTATATTCTACCTTTTTCCCTTTAGATAGTGTAAGCATATTCCAATTGATTTAGTGTACTTTGAAAACACGACTTTTCACAGTTACATGTCTGTTATGTGGTTGATAATAACATTGGCTTATTGCTGGAAATGTAAGTCTTCATAATGTATTGTTATTATAAATAACACTGTGATGAACATCTTAAGGTACCACTTGGTTGTTGATAATCCTTTACAACAACATGAACCACGGGCCTCTTCTCAGCTACTATGTGGATATGGATTGCTGATTTTCTGACTTGGACTGCTGAGAAAATGTTCCTGAGTGGCTAAGACACTTTTCTAAGGAAAATATTACAAAGCTTATTTTCAGTTATCCATGATAAAGGAGGAAAAGGAGATGAAAACCCCAATTACATGGACTTTCTGTTGGTCCTGAAAATGCATGAGAACGGATCCAGAGAATTCCTAGACACTGTGGGTGGCAATGAGGGACTATTTTTATAATAACTAATTTGGTTCACTTTCTTTTGTGACAGTCGGAAACTTGGCCAATGAATCCTTTTGCCCCCTCTCTCCTCATTTGAGAGATTAGTCAATGTCATAGCCTACATAAAGAGAGATTATTTTTCTTTATACAAGTCACAAACATGGGAGGGGGAAATACATGAGAGATAGAAATGCAATTAATTTTGTCTGGGCCCTGAAAGTCGTTCATGAAATTGCCAAGCTGAGGGAAAAGACAGACTGTTGGGTGAGAAGCCAAAATTGAGAGCCAGGAGACTTAGATGGTGGGTTAAGGGGAGGCAAGTGGGCAGGGGGTGGCGCTGGCAGCCAATGGGTCAACAGAACCTGAGCCAGAGGTCAATGGCCTATGGGGGTCAATGGGGGAGGTGGGGGGTTCTCTTTTTGTCCACAGTTCAGTGAACTTGCTGATTAGAAGTACAGCTTAAGACTTTCATAAGCACTGTGACCAAATCCCTAAGGAAAAGTGTCTACGACAGCCCGAGCAAAGCCTGCAACGAATTGTTGGACATAATTAAAGGTTCATGTCCCACACTGGTGGCAGACGGTGAAGCAAGTTGACTTACAGAAACTAAGTCTTTTCCAACCCACAAGTCTCAGAACTCGCTCAGATTTGGCAAAATTCCACGAGCAAAAGGCAGACACACATTTACTACGACTCCCTCCATCTTGTGAAAAATTGCATTTTCCTGAGAACCCAATGTGCTTCTCCAGATGACACGTGTCCTCCCAACCAGAACCTAGAGAAAACTCTGGGAGGAGAAGGGTGGAGAGGCTTTAAAAACACCTAGACACACACTGAGTCACCAAGGGCTCTCCCAATGTCACTGGGGGCCACCACTGGGCAGAAGAACACTCCCTTTCAGGCTGGAGCCCTGGAGACGCCAGGGGTTGGGGGTGTGAAGAGGAGGAAGGGGCCGGGGTGCTCAGAGCCTCAAGTAGCAGCCTGCTCTTGGCAGGGGCGGCTGCTAATTTTCTTTGGCTGGCTCTGACTACCTGTCTGAAAGCGCTGCAATGCAGGAAGGAAATTTTTCAAAAGATTAAACTATTATTGTTTCCTGTGCGGCTCTCTTCGCTGGTGTATGAAAAAAAGCTTTAAGGGCACTTGAAAAGAGATTTGTCTGAATAGCACGGCTGTTGTGATTCATCTCCCCCTCCAGTGGGGATTTGGCCAATTTCCTCAGGAAAGTGGTTGATTAGGACCCATGGATTTATCCATGGCCTAAATATAAGATGTCATAAAGGTGATTAATGGTGAGTTCCCCATCAGAGGGAGTTAAGAGTTTATAAAAGCTATTTTTAACGGTCTGAAAGGGGGAAAAAAAAAACCCTCATTTGTCACGTTGCCAATGTGTTTCAAGAGTTAAAAAGTTCTTTGTGGCCCCGGATAATTCATGCTACCAACTGTTAAAGGTCGTTGTATTTTCTGATTTTACAAGTTTGTTTGAAAAATTGGTTCAGCATGTTTTGCTGTTTATAGAAAAGCACATGAAGAAAGGAAAATAAAATGTATTTCCTGCCCTGACTAGTGACCGCTGCTCCTGTAACACTTAAGTACAATAAACTTGTTTGTTTTTTCCACCCTGCCTTGCTGTTTATGTCCCACCATACAAATAGCAATTGATGGAGGACATTCTGAGACAGTTTTCAGAGCCCAAGTGAAACTAGCCTGGGGTTCCCAAGTCAGGTGAAATCAGAGCTGTTCAGAAATCAGATGATGGCACTGATGGTCACTGGCAGTGTCTAGCATGGCTCAGTGATCTCACATTAACAGGGATGCTCCAAAATGTGAATTCATTGTCCGGACAGTTCCACAAAGCAAGGTCTCTTCTCCAGTCACAAAGCAATCAGCTTTATCTAAAGGAACATAGACAATCCGCCTTCCTATAAAGCAGCTACCAAATTCTCTGAAACTGGCAATCAACCACTGGCCAAATCATGCAGTAAAGCACTAAAAAATATTTATTGAAAATAAAAGGTTGCCAATGTTGGCTACATATTTGGGCCTTTTATGGAAACATGAAGTCATGGGTGCATTTGCTAATGTGTATAGGGCGGGTGGGATAAGGGGAGTGGGGTGTAAGTGTTGAAATACAATCAATTGCTATGAATTATTTTAGTGCTTTCTGGGATCCTTGCATCATTTTGTAAGTTGACCCTAATCCACATGGGAAACCTGATGTAGTACAAGGTGTTCTTTAATTCCTTAATTTGTTTAGCAAACATCTAATGTGGCAGGAACACTGACTGCTTCTCAGTGCTAGAGAGGAAAATATGACTAAGGGCTCAATGAGCTCCTGAGTGAGCCTGGCAGATAAAGAAGCTTCTTACAAGAGTGAGAAAAGTGATTTGATAATGTATATACAGACACTCAGCCTGAGTCAGGGAGAGGTGAAAGTTTTTCTCCCAGAGTGCTAGAAGTAGAGATAATAATAGCTATCATAGCTAACTGGAAGCTTCTGATGAAAGGCATAACCCAGAATTTGAAGGAATGGCTCTCTTTGTGTCCTATTGTCCTGAACTTTCTCTGGTTACCACACCCAACTGCAGTGAAGACATAATATTACAAGCAATTAAATGTAAATTATAAGCAGTTTTTTAAAATTGAAGTATAGTTGATTTACAATGTATAATACGTAAATATTTATAACAAAGTGCAATCAATTTTCATAGCAATACCATATGTATAGGGTTTGTTCAAAAAGTGGTAGAGAATTTAAATGCAAGAGGAGCCAGAGGAAATGAGATCATCTTCAAGTCTTCAGACTCAAGGAAAGATGGAAGGAGCAAGGAAGATTGCCCTGGCACTGGCTTTAGCTGCTGCTATGGCTGCGTCCTCAGCTGTGTGAGCTCTTCCAGCAGTGGGCTGTACCCCATCCATCTTTGTGCCTCCAGTGCCTAGTATAGCTCATTCCCTGTTATTTATTGACTCCTGATTAATGTTGATGAGACGAGAAGAACACTTTAGTTGGGTTTTAAATAATGGAAAAGATGTACAAAGCCCTATCACCAAAGGGCCATTTGACCTTGGCCTCACAACCATAGGGTCTCAAATTTGGACTTTCAAGATACATATATGACATGTAGAGATGACACACAAGGTTTAAAGATGATGACATTCATCACACAACTTTGATCTCATGTTGCATTATCAGGCCACCCCCCTGTGGTACACAGTGACTTCCTTTTTATAAAACTTATAAATATCTTGTGCCTAACACAAACATACAGCATTGTTGGCTTTGTGTTAGGGTTATAAAGAATTTGTTTGTTAAAATGTAAAGTTAGATATTCTGGAATATTTGCAATGCTGTTTTGGCCTTTCTTCCCTTTGTTGTTGTTGTTTTTGTTTTGTTTTGTTTTTTTACACTTAGGGTCTCAAAAAACTTGATGTATCCTGAGCCTCTCTCAATCTTTAAAACTCCAGGAACAGATATTCTAAGGTTGTCCACTCCAAACTATACTCTTCAGTGCAAGTTCCCTGAACATCCCATCTTTTTTTTTCCCATTTAGATGTGGTAGCTGGTCTTCAACCAGTTTCCCAGGGTAAAGTCATGGGATTCCAGTAATTTCCTGGCCCTTTCCATCCTTCAAAACTGTTACTTCAAGGGCCAATAGTCTTTCTTGACCTGGGCTCTCAGGATACACAGACCCAGGTTTCCAGCGTAGTCCAATCATTCATGGTAAACAGGTAAACAAGGAAAGAGAGTGAGGATGGATATAGTCCTCCGACCCTGAGAATACCTGTTTAGACATTACTGCCTTTTGAGGCACCTACCACACCCTCCATTCAAAGTTGATAAGTACACACATAACTAAATCCAAATTCCAAATCTCTTACAAAGGACGTCAGTGCAAGCAATCACTAAGTGGGTTTTCTAAAAATATGTGATTTCCATATTCCATGCCAACACTCCAGGGTTCATCTTAATAAGAAATGTTCATAAAAACAGCCCCCCCAAAAAAACGGAGTTTGAGGAATCAGGCTCCCTGACTTCAGATTATACTACAAAGCCACAGTAATCAAGACAGTATGGTACTGGCACAAATACAGAAATATAGATCAATGGAACAGGATAGAAAGCCCAGAGATAAACTCACGCACATATGGTCACCTTATTTTTGATAAAGGAGGCAAGAATATACAATGGAGAAAAGACAGCCTCTTCAATAAGTGGTGCTGGGAAAACTGGACAGCTACATGTAAAAGAATGATATTAGAACATCCCTAACACCATACACAAAAATAAATTCAAAATGGATTAAAGACCTAAATGTAAGGCCAGACACTATAAAACTCTTAGAGGAAAATATAGGCAGAATATTCTATGACATAAATCACAACAAGATCCTTTTTGACCCACCTTCTAGAGAAATGGAAATAAAAACCAAAATAGACAAATGGAACCTAATGAAACTTAAAAGCTTTTGCACAGCAAAGGAAACCATAAACAAGACAAAAAGACAACCCTCAGAATGGGAGAAAATATTTGAAAATGAAGTAACTTACAAAGGATTAATCTCCAAAATTTACAAGCAGCTCAATATCAAAAAAACAAACAACCCAATCCAAAAATGGGCAGAAGACCTAAATAGACATTTCTCCAAAGCAGATATACAGATTGCCAACACATGAAAGGATGCTCCACATCACTAATCATTAGAGAAATGCAAATCAGAACTACAATGAGATATCACCTCACACCAGTCAGAATGGTCATCATCAAAAACTCTACAAACAGTAAATGCTGAAGAGGGTGTGGAGAAAAGGGAACCCTCTTGCACTGTTGGTGGGAATGTAAATTGATACAGCCACTATGGAGAACAGTGTGGAGGTTCCTTAAAAAACTAAAAATAGAACTACCATATGACCCAGCAATCCCACTACTGGGCATATATCCTGAGAAAACCATAATTCAAACAGAGTCATGTACCACAATGTTCATTGCAGCTCTATTTACAATAGCCACGACATGGAAGCAACCTAAGTGTCCACTGACAGATGAATGGATAAAGAAGATGTGGCACATGTATACAATGGAATATTACTCAGCCATAAAAAGAAACGATATTGAGTTATTTGTAGTGAGGTGGATGGACCTAGACTCTGTCATACAGAGTGAAGTAAGTCAGAAGGGGAAAAACAAATACTGTATGCTAACACATATATAGGGAATCTAAGAAAAAAAAAAGGTTCTGAAGAACCTAGGGGCAAGACAGGAATAAAGATGCAGACCTACTAGAGAATGGACTTGAGGACATGGGGAAGGGGAAAGGGAAGCTGGGACAAAGTGAGAGAGTGGCAAGGACATGCATACACTACCAAATGTAAAATTGATAGCTAGTGGGAAGCCACCTCATAGCACAGGGAGATCAGCTCATGCTTTATGACCACCTAGAGGGGTGGGATAGGGAGGGTGGGAGGGAGGCTCAAGAGGGAGGAGAGGGCGTCCCTGGTGGCTCAGT
Source organism: Kogia breviceps (assembly GCF_026419965.1). Lineage (NCBI taxonomy): Eukaryota > Metazoa > Chordata > Mammalia > Artiodactyla > Physeteridae > Kogia > Kogia breviceps. The sequence goes on from NC_081314.1 coordinate 140,459,870, forward strand.
GGTTGAGAGTCCCCCTGCCGATGCAGGGGACGTGGGTTCGTGCCCTGGTCCGGGAAGATCCCACGTGCCACGGAGTGGCTGGGCCCGTGAGCCATGGCCGCTGAGCCTGCATGTCCAGAGCCTGTGCTCCACAACGGGAGAGGCCACAGCAGTGAGAGGTCCGTGTACCGCAAAAAAAAAAAGGGGGGGGGGAGATATGGGGATATATGTATATGTATAGCTGATTCACTTTGTTATAATGCAGAAACTAACACACCATTGTAAAGCAATTATACTCCAATAAAGACGCTAAAATAAATAAATTAAATTTTTAAAAAAAACAGCGCAAGAGGGGAAACACTTAACACAAACAATGACCCTTTCCCAAGACTGTCTCAACCACATAGAGCAGTGATACTGGAATGAGAAACAGATTATTTTGTGAAATGGTGTTTCGGGACTTAGTCTGGGCTCTCTTCCCTTCCCCATCTACCATTTTCCTCTACGTGACGACATCTAAGTCCATGACTTCCACGAACAACTAGTGAGATGCTGGGATGACTTCTGGATCTTAAACTCTAGCTTCCACCTCTCTCCTAAGCCACAGACTCATATATGCCTCTGCCTGCTAGGGATGGACACAGTTATCTCAACCTCAGGTAGTCAAACTCCGTTCATACCAATCTGTGCTTATCAGCTCATGTGATCCTGCTTGTCCTCCAGCTTCCCTGTGTTGCTTAAAGGCACTAGCACCTTCTTCCATGCCCAAGCTAAACATCTGAGCATCACCCAGCCTCATATATAATCGACCTCCAAGTCTTGTTGACTGTCTTCTAACTGTCTCTCAAATCTAATCACTGATACCACCTTGTCCAGGCAACGTTGATCCTTTTTCAACAATAACTTTCTAACTGGACTCTCTTCATCCACTCTTGCCCCAATTCAACCCACTCTTCTCTAAGCAGCCAGAAGTTATTAAATATCTTTTTCCTCATTGATTCAGCAAATAATCTGCAAAGTATTTATTATGTGCCAGGCACAGTGCCGATCAAGCTAAGGGTATACAGCAGTGAGCAAAAGAGCCGTGGTTCCTGTCCTCATAGAGTGTAGATCAATCAGATCGTGTCACTTCCAGGCTTTATATCTGTGGTCGATCAGAAGAAACATGGCCCCCCAAAATGTCCACATCCTAGTGAAACGGGCACACAAGCTAAGGAATGCAGGCAGCCTCTAAAAGCTGAAAACGGCAAGAAAAAGGATTCTTCCTTAGAGATGAAGGAATACAGCTCACCAACACCTTGATTTTAGTCCAGTGAGACCCAATTTGGACTTCTAACCTCTAGAACTGTGTTGTTTAATCCACTAAGTGTGTGGCAATTTATTACAGCAGCTGTAGAGAACTAATATCCCAGTATTCATAGTATTCACATAATACAGCATTCTTCAACAGTTTCCCAGTTCCTTTCAGATAAAGCCCAAGCCCTTACACACAGCCTCGATCCACCCACCCTCCCTCCCTTCCTCTCCCCACTGCCACAAACTGAACTTTTTTCAACTCTCAAAAGGGCTACACGCATCCTTTGAGGCTGAATCACAGCATCCCCACTCCCTGGAACCTTCCTCTGCTTTACCTGCTGCCTCCAATCCCCAAATGCAATCTTCAAATTATAGGCCATTTTCCCCAAGATGTCTGACTAGAACTCCTCCATCTGATCGAGTTAGAGGCTCCCACGCTCCCTCTATTTTCTTGTTCAAAGTACGCATCACACCTGGCACTGTCTCAATATCTCTACTCCCCACTGAACTATAAGCTCCCGGAGGGCAGAGCCTACAATTGTCTTATTCACCACTGGACCTCCAAAACCTACAGTGGCCGGTACTGGACAAAAGTTTGCAAAACGAATGAACATATGAACGATTAAGGGACAAAAGATAACATTTCTCCTTCATCTAGAGAGTAGTCCTTTGTGTGTACATCTGGTCATTTTTTACACTGAAATAGTTACTTTCTTACACACAATATTTTGGACCTCTTAAATTCTGATTCCTTGACTGAAACACAAGAAAAAAATCAGCTTCACTGTTATGCACCTTCTCATTTTTTTTTTTTTACAAATTGCAGACCACTAAGTTTTTATGGGATGAAATTCTCTTGGTTCCTAGGGTCCCCCACAAGGTGTAGACTGAACCTTCTGGGACTCACTTATTCCAACAGAACTCAGTGACTGGACACAATAGAACGAGTGACTGAAAGTATCCAAAATAGCCATTGAGCCACAGCACCATGGAATTAACTCATTCCTCTAGGAGATGACCCCACCGACTTCCCGTGGCTGAGCCTACATGGTAAAGTGTTTCTGCCATGGCAGTGAAAGTGAATCCTTCCTTTTCTGTCCACTCATCTCACACCCCTTCCTTTGGGGACCTGCACCTCCTTTCTGGGAACTCTCCTCCCTTCCCCCACTCCAACCACATGGCTGCTGGAGAAGGAACTATGAAGATGATGCCCTTCGGTGGTCAACTTTCAAGCCAATTGGAATGGTACCCTGGGAAATTTTAAACTGAGAAAGAGAGACCACTTTCTCCTATTTCCCACTGTGTGCATCAAAGAAGTCAAGAGAAGAAAATCCCGTCCAGGGAGGGATGGAGAGAAAGGGGGGCAAACCCAGGTGGAAAAGGAAAAGATAATCTATGAAGTTCACTCCTGAGACCCCGCCCGGTTCTTATCTTTGGTACCATAATACATCTCAACAACCATGTAACAATTTTTTTCCTTTTGGCCTAAGCTAGTCTAAGTTGGGTTTTCATTATTCACAGTTACTATGTACACATTCATAGAAACTCCCCCTTTAGCCTCCCTTTAATTGACTACAAACACACTCAAGGTTGCTGCCAGCGAAATCCATCTACGGCCATATGGAAGCTGGCACCACATGCAAAGTAAACGATGTTCCACATGGCACACTCTACCTCAGGGAAGAATGAAAGATGATCCATTTATCCAACAGACAGACAGAACTTATTAAATGCATGGCAGCCTTGAAAGGGATTACAGGATGTGACCCCGTTCAGTGAAATGTCAATGCAACCTTTAAGAAATCTTTATCAAGATCTTTTTAATCTTTACTACTAAAAAAAAAAGCCAATGAAGGATTTGTTCACAACTCACAGCAAAATCTGAAATCTTGTTTTCACATCTTTCTTAAAAACTCCCATGCACAGCAATATCTCCCACTTCTGTCCAAACTTCCAGGACCTCTCCCTGCTACCACCACCCCAGGCTAGCCAGTATGGTCCATTTTCATTCATTCTTTCAACAAGTATGTGTGCCAAGCATTTCAAGAACAAGGATAAACTGGAAAACAAGTCAAGCAAAATTCCTGATCTCATGGAGCTTACATTTTATAGCAGGAAAATAAGCCTTCCAATCTTCTCAATCAATTGTATTCTCTTCCATATGTAACTTTCTAAAATAATTCAATAAAGATCTTTTACCTCTCCCAACACTCACATTCTGTACAAAAAAGCTTTGTGCGCTGACCTGGAACACACAGAATTCTTCCAGCATTTTTTCTAAGCAAGGAAGAGATAGTGAATACCCATTTTTGAACTATTTTTCATGTCATATACTCTAGATATAAAAATGGCATGGGGATACAATTTATAATAAAAATACAGAGAGATATGGATATATACATGCATATACATACATACATGTATGTATGTATGTGTATGCATGTGTGTATGTATGCCACATGAAAGATTCAGTCTCTTGAAGATGGGATTTCAGAGAAAGGACAGTTCAGTCAATTGAATAAAAAAAGAGAAGGCTTCTTGGAGGACATAGCCTTGGAAAGACAGATAAGGTCCAGGCGCAGGTGTGGCACTGTAAATAGAAAAACTCATGAGCAGATAGAGAGAGGAAGGAAAATGGGGAAAAGCCAGTAGACCAGTGAACCTGGCTGTCCAGGAGGCCCCATGTACAGGAGGTGGCCGGGCTGTGCAACGGACCTGGGCCCTACTGAGAGGGTGGTGAATAGTCAACAAATGGGTTTGCATCATGTCTTCCAGGCAATAGCAGGCTGTTGAAAGTCGTGGGGGAAAGTTTCAGTGTGGAGTCATTGAAATTCAGTACAGGAAGGGAAATTAAAGGTCATCTAATCCTCCCACCCTGTTAATCCTATATTTTATAGGTAAAGTAACTGAGACAGAGCAGAGATCATAACCCCAGGGTCCTAACACTTCTCACTGCTCTCATTCCCATGATCTTCCAAGCATACATCACTGTCTTAATGAAAGATTAAACTAATGCAATTGGTAAAGGGAGAGTGACGGGATAAGGGAGGGGTGGCTACTAGAAACGTATTTAAACATTCTAGGTTAGTACTAAGTAAATGTGATAATGGCCTAAAAGTAAGCTGTTGGGGATGTAGAAGAGAGATGCAAATAATTATGACAATGGTAATAAATTAGGTGCACATATGTACGTGAGCATGTGTGTACACACACACACAGACACACACACACACACACATATAAACTGAGCTGTTGTGAAGACCATGTAGAAGGAAGATGCCTCCAGGCTTGAAGCCAATTCATCCACCCAGCACAGTCCCTGTTACAGAGAAAGTCCTCAGTCACATTCCTTAAATGAAAGAATGACTATGTGATGTGGGGAGAGATAATAGGGCCACTTCCCCTCCTCCTCCTGTCTTAACATAACGCACCCCATTCCCTTGTTGTTTATTGGCAAGGAAAACTCAAAGCAGTTTTCAACTGCTGAGTTTCCTCCTATTGTCACCCACATTGTAATGGTGTGTCCGTGGGCAGTCAGGACAATAACTCAGAATTCCATGCCTTCCTGGGCCTTAGGGAAACACAAAAAGGGTCATGACAAATACTATGAGATCAGGACAGAGAGCCAACTCAGGCTGCTGGAGCCCCCAGGCCCCACCCCTAAGATGTGCAGAGTCACAAAGGGAAATGCTACAGGGCCCTAAGGCTTCATGATACTCCTGACCCGGAAGTGAAACTCACTTCCTGATGGAGCTCAGGCAACTTCCTGCAGTCACCCTTAGCTTCTAAGTCAAATTTCAACTATAGAACTCACTGTGCACAGGGCAACAGAGAATTCAGTCCTCTCCAGAAGGCAAGAATCTGAGGGAAGGACCACTCTTCAGATGTGTGGACCTTGAGGCAAAACACTGTCTGCACCCTACCCCCATCACACACCCCCATCTCACCACCCCCTCAATTGTTATACAGGTGTGCCTCAAAGAAAAAAATTAACCTCAATGGCCATTGTGAAGAAGAAAAGAAGTCATAAAAAGTGGAAGTGGTGAAGGGAGGGGAAAAAAATGGAATGAGAATGGTAGCTCATATATGCATCAATGAGCCCTGAACTAGTTTTCATGTTAGTTGAAGCACCACCAGTATATGGAGTTACAGCCCATCTACCAGCAGCAACATGGGACAGCTCTACCCCTGCCCAGGGGCAACAACATCTATTTGCTGCAACAAAAGCTCTACCTCAGTCAGTGGTCTCCAAACATCGTTCAGGATTAAGTATCATCATAAAGGATTAAATGTAGATTTCAGCTCACTGGTAAACCCAGTACTTCATGAATTAGTTTAGGATAGAAAAATGGAAGAAGTAAATGTTTTGGTAGAAAATCATATTCACAAAAATCCAAGAAGTAAGCATGTTTATTAATTTCATAAGAAAATAATAGAAAAGGAGGGGAGAGAGAAAGAACATTTCCCTGGATACAAAATGTCTAAAAGAGGCTTGGGGCAGGACACCCAAACCTAAAATAGCTCTTCAGTCCTTGGGTTCTGTGGCCTTTCAGCAGAAGTTAACTTTTCTGGCTTGGAGTTTCTTACTGAACTCCAGTGTGAAATATTGAAAAGAAAATGACTACAGAGAACCTATTTAGACCTTTCTGGCAAGGCCCGAATTGGAGGAGAGGAGGGAAAGGGCTGTTTATCTTGACAGAGGATTTCCTTACCAGAACATGGAAAACATTCTTTTTGTCAAATATGGTTAACAGTCACCCAGCAACACAAAGAGTAGTTTCAGTAGCTTAAAATCAACATGAGGTGACTGGGAGAGGTGTGACCATGCCCCACAGACAGAACATGAGCGAACTTACAGCCGTGTCTTGGACAGAGACAGTGTTGTTGATGAGTGCATAGGAAAAATGTCATTACCTAATGCACTTTCCACCAAGGAAAATGTAGTCACCTACTTAGTAGGTAGTGCAGACCTGCCCAACCAAAAGCTAGAAAAGCAGCAATATTAACACATCCTCAAAAATGCCTTGAAAGACACAGCAGCTATTCTTCAAACAGGAAGAACAACGATGCCCTACCCATTCAACTTCCCATTCCGATGGGAATGACTAATATTTTGCAGCATTCCAACTGACTTCTTCTCTCAGCTCAGTGAGTATATGCCCTGGTGGTAGAGGTCTCTGAACAGAGCATCCATGATGGAAACAGTATGGAATGATGGAAAAAGCTTGGATTTGCAACTTGGTTATGTAGGCCTTAGTCCCGACTGACAATGACTAGCTGGGTTTCCCAAGACAATTCGGCATCTCTCTGGACCACAGTTTCCTAAAGATCTTTCAAGTCCAACGTGTAAAGAATAGAGTCATGGAGTTAGGAAATTCCTTAAAGATCGTGTATATTAGAGATAGATCTCTGGATTAACCCACCAGTTTCAAGTCAAATATTCATACTAGTGTTTTGTTTTTATTCTTCATGTTTCAGAATTAGCTCAAGGAACATTTATATATAGTTAATTTTATTTGCCCTTTTTTCCACCCACAGCTCTAAAGGCAGTTTTCTGTATCTTTTCCCTACATACAAAAAGAAAAAAAAATTTAACTAAGATAAAAATGATTTTTGTTTTCAAATTCTTTGAAATTCTAACTACCTAAAATGCTCTTCTCTTCTACCTGAGTTACAAAGGGTCATTCATATTGCCTGGTTAAGAATTGTATAAATTCTTTGTGGTTTTTATATACTTTCTTTTATAAATCAGAATAAGAATATTGGCATGCATGGGGTGTGCGAGGTGATTCTGACCTCGTTTTGAGTTTTTAAATTCAACCAACAAAAACTGAAGCAATAAATGATAAAACCGGACTGAGTACTTGGAAAAGTCTGTATCTGATATGGTAGATTTCAGTGGTTCTAGCCATTCTGGTCAAGGGGTGGAAGCTATTTCTCTGCCCCTTTAATCTGGCCATATGACTTGCTTTAACAAACAGAAGGCAGCAGATGTGATATTGGGCCACTTCTAAGCTAAGTCCTCTAAAGACTTTGTAGCTTTTGTCTGCTGTTCTAAGAACTGCCACCACACGAGCAGACCCTGCAAGCCTATTGGAAGATGAGAGACTTTTGGTATAGTCGCCTCATCACCCCACCCTCTAGCCAACGAAACATGCAAACGAGGCTATCTGGAACCAGCTACCACCTTGCTCACCTACCAAATGACCACAGATTCATAATGCCAGCCAAGACCAGCCAAGCTCAGAAGAGACCAAAAGAGCCACCTAACAGAATCATGAGCTAAATAAATGGTTGTTGTTTTAAGCCATTTGGTTTTGGAGCTGTTTGTTATGCAGCAAAGGCTAACTGATACACCTAGTCTGTCTTAAACAAAGGCTAGCCTAGATATTATTACATGTGATTTTTTTGATATTATAAAATAAGTTGCCCTCAGAAACCTCCCTGCCCATCCTGCTTTTGCCCCTACCCTCACTGACATAGCACCCTCTCCCTCTAAGATACTACTGTCTCCTGTCATCTCCAGCCTTCCTGACACAGAGGGGGAAATAAATTTAATAAAACCAGTTTAAACTAATGTATGAATATTAAGGGTGTTTTTAGATGCATTATCTCATTAGATTATATTTGATTTTTGTAACCACCTATGAAATAATACCATTCCCATTATACTGATTAGGAAATAATAGTTCAGAAAGGAAAAAGCCTTCTCATGACCACTAAACTAGGAAGTGGTCTCTCAACTCCAAAACGTAAATACATATATACATATACTCCTCTTCTCCCCTTCAAGTTGTTTCTCTTCATCCAGGGTATTTGCATTTCAAAAAAAAAAGGAATTTGCATTCCTGGAGGACTGGCTCTGCTAGAAATTCAAGCACTAATTCATGTAGTGGATTAGAATTTAAGAAAGCATTGGCTCCTCCTGTGCCAGAGACTTGAAGAAAGGAATCCATTTAAGCAGTGTGCCCTTTAGTTACACACTCAGAAGACAATTGTGCATTGCCGTTTTGTTGAAGGATGACGCCAAGACTTTCCTTTGAGGAGAGCATCATTGACTTTCATTCATGAGTGTTAACCTAAGCCAGTGGTCCTCAAAGTGTGGTCTCTGGACCAGCAGCATCAGCTCCACCTGGGAACTTGTTGAAACTACAAATTCTAGGCTTCCACCCCAGACCTGCTGAGTCAAAATTCTGGAGGTGGGGTTGAGTCACGTGGGTTCTGATGAGTCTTCCAGGTCGTCGTGATCCACGATCAAGTGCGAGAACCATTCAGTCTGTGGTACCTGCTTGACCTGAGGACTTCCTAGAGCAGGAGTTGGTAACCTGCAGCCTGTGGGCCAGTCCAACCAGCCACGTGTTTTTGTAAATAAAGTTCTATTGGAACATGGTACTGTCATCCTTTTATGTATTATCTATGGTACCACAAGGGCAAAGTTGAGTAGTTGAGACTGAGACCATATGGCAAATAAAGCCAAAAATATATATTATCAGGACCTTTACAGAAAAAGTTTACAAACCCCTGTCTTGGAGGTTGACTGCATTAGGTACAATGGATAAGAACGTAGGTTTATATGTAAACAATATGAGGTGGAATACTGTCTCTACCATTTACTAACTGGGCTGCCACGAGCAAGTTTCTTTACTCTAAGACCATCACAGCTTAAATCATTCTAGCTCCAGAGTCCCCTGTAGGGTTGACTGAGGCTGTAACTCAGCCTCTGCCCTGTTCACTCCTGCCTCCTCTCCCTCCCTCCCTGCCATAGGTGTTGCTTCCAAGGATCCTCCTTAGCAAACAATCTGCCTGCCAGATTGTCACCTCTGAGTGACCCCAATCCATGGCAACCCCAGACTTGAAGATGATGTTCTGAATCATCTGACATAAAGTACCATGGTCAGCAGAATAATCCCCTCCTCAACAATGTCCCCGCCCTAATCTGCAGAACCTGTGGAACCTACATGACAAAAGGCACTTTGTGGATATGAATAAATTATGGAATTTGAGATGGCAAGATTACTAACCTGGATTATCTGGGTTGACCCAACCAATCACATGAATCCTTAAAAGCAGAGAAACTTTCCTGGAAGTTATGGTCAGAGGGAGATATGACTTTGGGAGTGCGGGTCAGGGAGGTGCAACACTGATGGCTTGAAGATAAAGGAAGGGACCATGAGCCAAGGATTGTGGGCGGCCTTTAGAGAGTGGAGAAGGCAAGGAAATGAATTCTTCCACAAAGCCTTCAGAAAGAAACACAAAACCTTGATTTTAGCCCAGTGAGATCAGACTCCTGACCTCCAGAACTGTAAGATAACAAATTCTTGTGTTTTAAGCCACTAAATGTGTGGCAATTTGTTACAGCAGCCATAGAACACTAATACAAATAGAGGCAATTGACAAATATAAAATTCACAGTGAGAGGCTATAAGACCTGAGGGCACTTCAGAGAGAAAATGGTCACTCTGATGTCTCCTGAGAAGCTTCTGTGCCTGACAATCAAGAAAGATGAGCCACAGGTATTAATAGTTTCACAGACAGGGGAAAAAAAGCAAGCAGAGTCAAATATGGACTTGAAACCAAAAGTCATAAGGACAGATGCACCCTTGTGATGCAGCTGTTTCTCCCAGGGGCAACTCTACAGGCTCCAAGGCGAGGGGCACAGGATGTACTTCTTTTGTGATTCTCCCCACAGCACTCAGGAGGCCAGCTGGTTAACAAGGAGGACTTTGATAATCACGTATTTTATTAAGAATTATGTGTCACCAATAAAGATATTTTTTAAAAAGGAATTATGCATCAAACTTCTGTAGTTAACACCAACTTTCTTATTTAGCACAGTGAGGCATTTTGACAACTCAGAGAAAAAATGGTGAAGAACACTCACGTTACAGTAGTTCATTCATTAGGGCTGGGCCACTGGGCACTTACAGCACTTTGTGAAGTCCTTTATTCATGCAGGGCAAGGTACAATTGATACACAGCCCAGTTCACACCATTACACAGGCTGTCAAAGCTGGAAGGAAACGCAGTCATCTTGTCTAACCCTGTCACTTTCTGGATGAGGAAACTAAGGACCAAGATGATCAAATTACTCACCAAAGGCCACACAATCAGTTCACATGGGGACTCAGCTCCAGCCCTTTGATTTTTGGGCTAGCCTCTCCCCGTCCCACCTCCCTCAGGCTGTCTGGGGTTCTAGAGCAGAGGGGGCCAAATTCACAGCCAAGGCCAGATTAAGCTCATGGGTACTTCCAGCCAGGCAATAATCTGGCCCCTTTCAACAGTATTATCTGTTCTACTTTTTTTAGTGGGAACAACATTTATTTATATTAATAAAAAATTGTATTATATACAGAAATCAATTCACTTTCCCAGTCCAGAGTAACATCCATATTCTAAAAGAAATGATGGCAAAACACCACTCATTGTTCTACCTTACTAACCAGGTAGATCTTTGGGAGGCATATAAGGGTTTTAAATGTATAGAACAAAATAAACTGATTGTTCCTAGTAACTAGCCCTGCAGAATGCATTGTTTGGGTTCAGAATTTCAGAATCTATGACTTCATGTTTCTATGGCAACAATTCTCCACAGGTAGAGGTCTGGGCAAGTGGGGAGTGGTTTGGGGTTTTTTGTGTTATTTCCACTGGAGGACACTATCTTTGGTGGCCCGAGTTAGACTTCCTTGGTTGTGTTAGTTGCAGGATAAGGAAACCTGAGTTAACTGGTGAACTATTTACAGAGATATTCAAATTCATTGTATGGTTCAGTGCCCTGAGCAGCTGCCCAGCTGGCTCAACCCCTACTCGAATTCTGATTGCAAGCACTCCTTCGTGTCTTGGTAAATGGGAAAGGGAATATCAAAAGGATGCTTGGGTCCAGCCAGGAAAGCACCAGGTTGTCTCACAGGAGAATCAGCAATTTAGGTAAATGCTGAATGAAGATCCTCTGACCACATGATCCAGGTTTACCCTCAGCATGGGATCACCACAACAATGTATCTCTGTGGAGCTTTTTCTAGTAGTTAGTCTCCATTTTGAATAAGGAGAAGAAGAAGAAAAAGAGGAAGAGGGAGATGAAGAAGGATGAAGATAGTGGGAGAGAAGGGAGGGGAGGAAGGAAGGAAGGAAAGAAGGGAGGGAGGGAGAAAGGAAGGAAGGAAGGGAGGGAGAAAGGAAGGAAGGAAGGGAGGGAGGGAGAAAGTAGAAAGAAAGCAGACCTTCTATTCCTAACAGCCAGACTAGAAACTATCCAAATGTCCACCAACAATCGAATATGAAATTTCATCAAGCTGTACCCTTAGGTGCATGTAGGTTACCCTTCAATTAAAAGTTTTAAAACTTAAGTACAATGGTTCTGCCCCTTGATCAGATATCCTTTGACCCCAATCCTGAAAGGAAGCACCCTCACTGGCTCCCTATGCACAAGAGGAGCAAATAAAAGTAGAGGTTTGAGATAATTCGTGGGGAGAAAAAAAAAAATGAAAAATGTTTCTGAAACACCTAATCGAAGCCTGTGATTCTGTCTACAAAGAAACATACCACTGGCATTATTATAAGTCAACTCTTATTCCAGACCCTTTCTATATGCACATTTCCAAAAATTTGGCTCATTTCTCAGAAAGACTTAGTAAATGCCCCCACTGTTTACAAAGAGCCAGTCTTGACGAGCAGGAAAAAGTTCACAAGCTGCTAATGAGAGTTTAGCACCCTTTGAGGGGCAAACAGCTCCAGTCAGCAGCTCCTCAGAGGGAAATGAGCCCCTGTGCCCAGCAGGTACCAGCCAGGAGGCACAGTCCTGCATTGATTGCTAGGTAGCACAGCCAAAAGGGCGTCTGGGTTAATTATCATTCCATAAGCTCAGTGGAAAATACGCTAAGCCTCATATCTCTGGGTTCTCCAAACATCAAGCCAGATAACCAGAAAGCAACAAACTCACAATAGCAACAGCTAGACTGTGACTGCCTTATGCCACTTTTCCTTTTGCTTAAGGGAAAGTTTCCTCAGGAAGGGACACAAAGTAGACTCAGTCCCATCTATTTGCTTGTTTCATTCATTCATTTAACAAGCATTCATGAAGTGCCGATTTTACACCAGTCACTCTTGTAGATGCTGCATGTGCAACACTAAACAAGATCTTCAAAATCCCTGCCCATGGAGACCTTCAAGATGGCGGAGAAGTAAGACATGGAGATCACTTTCCTCCCCACAAGTACATCAAAAATACATCTACATGTGGAACAGCTCCTACAGAACACCCACTGAATGCTGGCAGAAGACCTCAGACTTCCCAAAAGGCAAGAAAATCCCCACGTATCTGGGTAGGGCAAAAGGAAAAAGGAAAAACAGAGACAAAAGAATAGGGACAGGACCTGTACCTCTGAGAGGGAGCTGTGAAGGAGAAGAAGTTTCCACACACTAGGGACCCCCTTTACTGGCAGGGATGGGGAGGAGGGTGGGAGGAAGCATCAGAGCCACAGAAGAAAGCACAGCAACAGGGGTGCAGAGGGCAAAGTGGAGAGATTCTCACACAGAGGTTCAGTGCCAAACAGCACTCACCAGCGTGAGAGGCTTGTCTGCTCACCTGCCAGGGTGGGCGGGAGCTGGGAGCTGAGGCTCGGGCTTTGGAGGTCAGACCCCAGGGAGAGGACTGGGGTTGGCGGCGTGAAGACAGCCTGAAGGGGCTAGTGCACCACATCTAGTAGGAGGGAGTCTGGGCAAAAGTCTGGACCAGCCAGAGAGGCAAGAGACCATTGTTTTGGGGTGTGCGAGGAGAGGGGCTTCCTGCTTCTTGTGCCCACAGACGGCAGAGCACCACCTAAGTGAGCTCCAGAGACAGGCATGACCTGCAGCTATCATCTCATACCCCAGAGATGGGCATGGACCACTAACACTGTTGCTGCTGCCACCAAGAATCCTGTGTGCAAACACAGGTCACTATCCACACTTCCCCGGGAGCCTGTGCAGCCCGCCACTGCCAGGGGCCCGCGATCTAGGGACAACTTTGCATGGAGAACACATGGCTTGCCACAGGCTGTTGCAATATCATGCTGGCCTCTGTCACCTCAGGCTCACCCCACACCCCAATTATGATTACTGTACCCCACCCACTCTCCAGCCTGAGTGAGCAAGAGAGCACGAATCAGCAGCTGCTTTAACCCTGTCCCGTCTGGGCAGGAAACAGACCCCTGAGGGTGACCTACACGCAGAGGTGGGGCCAACCCCAAAGCTGAACCCCGGGAGCTGTGCGAACAGAGAAGAGAAAGGGAAATCTCTCCCAGCAGCCTCGGGAGCAGTGGATTAAAGCTCCACAATCAACTTGATAAATGCTGCATCTGTGGAATACCTGAATAGACAATGAATGTTCCCAAAATTGAGACAGTGGACATGGGGAGCAACTGTAGACTTGGGGTTTGCTTTCTGTGTCTGATTTGGTTTTGGTTTTATGTTTATCTTAGTTTACTGTTTAGTACTTGTTATCATTGGTGGATCTGTTTATTGGTTTGGTTGCTATTTTTTTTTCCTTTTTTCTCTTTTTGTGAGTGTGCGTATGTATGTTTCTTTGTGTGATTTTGTCTGTTTAGGTTTGCTTTTACCATTTGTCCTAGGTTTCTGTATGTTTGTGTTTGTTGTTGTTGTTTGTTTGTTTTTTCTTTTTATGAGTGTGTGTGTGTATGTTTCTTTATGTGATTTATCTGTTTAGTTTTGATTTTACCATTTGTTCTAGGGTTCTGCCTGTTAGTTATTTTTGTTTGTTTCTTTTTTTTCTTTTCTTCCTTTTCTTCCTAGCCATGCAGCTAGCAGGGTCTTGGTGCTCTGGCTGGGTGTCAGGCCTGAGCCTCTGAGGGCGGAGAGCCGAGTCCAGGACATTGGACCACCAGAGACCATCCAACCCCATATAATATCAATTGGCAAGAGCTCTCCCAGAGATCTCCATCTCAACACTAATACCCAGATCCACCCAACAGCCAGCAAGCTCCAGTGCTGGACACCACATGCCAAACAACTAGCAAGACAGGAACACAACCCTACCCATTAGCAGAGAGGCTGCCTAAAGTCATAATAAGGTCACAGACAGCCCAAAACACACCACCAGACACAGTCCTGCCCACCAGAAAGACAAGATCCAGCCTAATCCAACAGAACACAGGCACCAGTCCCCTCCACCAGGAAGCCTACACAACCCACTGAACGAACTTTAGCCACTGGGGGCAGACACCAAAAACAACAGGAACTATGAACATACAGCCTGCAAAAGGAGACCCCAAACACAGTAAGTGCAACAAAATGAGGAGAGAGAGAAATATGCAGCAGGTGAAGGAGCAAGGGAAAAACCAACCAGACCAAACAAATGAAGAGGAAATAGGCAGTCTACCTGAAAATGAAATCAGAGTAATGATAGCAAACATGATCCAAAATCTCAGAAGAAGAATGGAGAAACTACAAGAAACATTTAACAAGGCACTAGAATAACTAAAAAGCAAACAAACAATGATGAACAACACAAAAATGAAATTAAAAATTCTATAGAAGGAATCAATAGCAGAATAATTGAGACACAAGAACTGATAAGTGACCTGGAAGACAGAAGAGTGGAAATAACTGCCAAAGAGCAGAATAAAGAAAAAAGATAGAAAAGAATTGAGGACAGTCTCAGAGACCACTGGGACAACATTAAATGTAACAACATTCGAATTATAGGGGTCCCAAAAGAAGAAGAGAAAAAGAGAGGGTCTGAGAAAATATTTGAAGAAATTACAGGTGAAAACTTCCCTAACATGGGAAAGGAAATAGTCAATCGAGTCCAGGAAGCACAGAGTCCCATACAGGATAAAGCCAAGGAGAAACATGCCAAGACACATATTAATCAAACTATCAAAAATTAAATACAAACAAAAAATACTAAAAGCAGCCAGGAAAAAGCAACAAATAACACACAAGGGACAAATTCTTAGAAATATACAACCTTCCAAGAGTGAACCGAGAAGAAAGAGAAAATATGAACCGACCAATCACAATCACTGAAATTGAAATTGTGATTAAAAATATTCCAACAGGGGCTTCCCTGGTGGCACAGTGGTTGAGAACCTACCTGCCAATGCAGTGGACACGGGTTTGAGCCCTGGTCTGAGAAGACCCCACATGCCGCGGAGCAACTAAGCCTGTGTACAACAAGTATTGAGCCTGCGCATCTGGAGCCTGTGCTCCACAACAAGAGAGGCTGCAATAGTGAGAGGCTCGCGCACCGCGATGAAGAGTGGCCCCCACTTGCTGCAACTAGAGAAAACCCTCGCACAGAAACGAAGACCCAACACAGCCATAAATAAATAATTTTTTTTTAAAAAAAGTCTTCCAACAAACAAAAGTCCAGGATCAGATGGCTTCACAGGTGAATTCTATCAAACATTAGGGAAGAGCTAACACCTATCCTTCTCAAACTCTTCCAAAATATAGCAGAGGGAGAAACACTCCCAAACTCATTCTACGAGGCCACCATCACCCTGATACCAAAACCAGACAAAGACGTCACAAAAAAGAAAACTACAGGTCAATATCACTGATGAACATAGATGTAAAAATGCTTAACCTAATACTAGCAAAGAGAATCCAGCAGCACATTAAAAGGATCATACACCATGATCAAGTGGGGTTTATCCCAGGAATGCAAGGATTCTTCAATATATGCAAATCAATCGATATGATACACCATATTAACAAACTGAAGAATAAGAACCATATGATCATCTCAATAGATGCAGAAAAAGAATTTTACAAAATTCAACACCCATTTATGATAAAAACTCTTCAGAAAGTGGACATAGAGGGAACCTACCTCAACATAATAAAGGCCATATATGACAAACCCACAGCCAACATCATTTCCAATAGGGAAAACCTGAAACCATTTCCTCTAAGATCAAGACAAGACAAGGTTGCCCACTCTCACCACTATTATTCAACATAGTTTTGGAAGTTTTAGCCACAGCAATCAGAGAAGAAAAAGAAATAAAAGGAATCCAAATCAGAAAAGAAGTAAAACTGTCACCATTTGCAGATGACATGATACTATACGTAGAGAATCCTAAAGATGCTACCAGAAAACTACTCGAGCTAATCAATGAATTTGGTAAAGTAGCAGGATACAAAATTAATGCACAGAAATCCCTTGCATACCTATACACTAATGACAATAAATCTGAAAGAGAAATTAAGGAAACACTCCCATTTGCCACTGCAACAAAAAGAATAAATTACCTAGCAATAAACCTACCTAAGGAGACAAAAGACCTGTATGCAGAAAACTATAACACACTGATCAAAGAAATTAAAGACGATACAAACAGATGGAGAGATATACCATGTTCTTGGATTGGAAGAATCAATATTGTGAAAATGACTATACTACCCAAAGCAATCTACAGATTCAATGCAATCCATATCAAACTACCAATGGCATTTTTCACAGAACTAGAACAAAAAATCTCACAATTTGTATGGAAACACAGAAGACCCCAAATAGCCAACGCAATCTGGAGAAAGAAAAACGGAGCTAGAGGAATAAGGCTCCCTGAATTCAGAGTACACTACAAAGCTACAGTAATCAAGACAGTATGGTACTGGCACAAAAACAGAAATATAGATCAATGGAACAGGATAGAAAGCCCAGAGATAATCCCACATATATATGGTCACCTTACCTTTGATAAAGGAGGCAAGATTATACAGTGGAGAAAAGACAGCTTTTTCAATAAGTGGTGCTGGGAAAACTGGACAGCTATATGTAGAAGAATGAAATTAGAAACTTTCCTAACACCATACACAAAAATAAATTTAAAATGGATTAAAGACCTAAATGTAAGGCCAGACACTATAAAATTTTTAGAGGAAAACATACATGGAACACACTATGACATAAATCACAGCAAGATCCTTTTTGACTCACCTCCTTGAGAAATGGAAATAAAAACAAAAATAAACAAATGGGACCTAATGAAACTTAAAAGCTTTTGCACAGCAAAGGAAACCATAAACAAGACGAAAAGACAACCCTCAGAATGGGAGAAAATATTTGCAAACGAAGCAACTGACAACAGATTAATCTCCAAAATATACAAGCAGCTCATGCAGCTCGATATCAAAAAAACAAACAACCCCATCCAAAAAATGGGTGGAAAACCTAAATAAACATTTCTCCAAGGAAGATATGCAGATTGCCAACAAATGCATGAAAGGATGCTCAACATCACTAATCATTAGGGAAATGCAAATCAAAACTACACTGAGTGTAAAGCAATTATACTCCAATAAAGATGTAAAGAAAAAAGCCACTGCACTGAGTTATCACCTCACACCGGTCAGAATGTCCATCATCAAAAAATCTAGAAACAATAAATGCTGGAGAGGGTGTGGAGAAAAGGGAACCTTCTTGCACTGTTGGTGGGAATGTAAATTGATACAGCCACTATGGAGAACAGTACGGAGGTTCCTTAAAAAACTAAAAATAGAACTACCATATGACCCAGTAAACCCACTACTGGGCATATACCCTGAGAAAACCATAATTCAAATAGAGCCATGTACCACAATGTTCATTGCAGCACTGTTTACAATAGCCAGGACATGAAAGCAAGCTAAATGTGCATTGATGGATGAATGGATAAAAAAGGTGTGGCACATATATACAATGGAATATTACTCAGCCATAAAAAGAAATGAAATTGAGTTATTTGTAGTGAGGTGGATGGACCTAGAGTCTGTCATACAGAGTGAAGTAAGTCAGAAAGAGAAAAACAAATACCATATGCAAACACGTATACATGGAATCTAAAAAAAAAAAAAAATGGCTCTGAAGAATCTAGGGGCAGGACGAGAATAGAGACACAGACATAGAAAATGGACTTGAGGACATGGGGTAGGGGGGAGAAGGGTAAGCTGGGACAAAGTAAGAGAGTAGCATTGACATATTTACACTACCAGATGTAAAATAGATAGCTAGTGGGAAGCAGCCACATAGCACAGGGAGATCAGCTCGGTGCTTTGTGACCACCTAGAGGGGTGGGATAGGGAGGGTGGGAGGGAGACGCAAGAGGGAGGGGATATGGGGATACATGTATACATATAGCTGATTCACTTTGTTATACAGCAGAAGCTAACACAACATTGTAAAGCAATTATACGCCAATAAAGATGTTTAAAAAAAATCCCTGCCCACAAGGAGATGATATTCTGGTGGGCAAGACAGGAAAACAAATAATCATGTTAGTACCCAGAATACAGTTTGGTAGCAACAGGTGCTTTGAGGAAAAGCCAAGCCGGATAAGGAGATAGAACCTGGTGAGGGATACTGCTTTTGAAAAGGGCATCTCATAAATCTCTCCCCAAGGAAGGGGTCTTGTAAGCCAGGGTAGGAAATTCAGATTGTTTTCTTAAGTTGTTGGAAATTGTTGAAAGTTTTTAAGCAATGAAATGATAGAACCTGATTGTGGATTTGAAGGATCACTTTAGCTGCTGCGTATAGAATGGATTTTAGCGGGGCAAGAGTGGAAGTCAGGAGCTTCGGGGGCAAGTGAGGAGATGGTGGTGTAGATGTAGAATTATAGGGAAGTATATACAGAGTCACTATGTTGTAGAGATTGAGATGCTCTTGCCTCACTAACAGTTTGAGTGTAGGTTTTGAGAGAAAGGAATTAAGGATGACTCCTACTTTGGGGCTTGAGCCAAAGTGAACTGTGGTGTCATTTACTATGACAGTCCTGCCTCCTGATCCACACGAGAAAAAGACCTGTCTGCCTATGGGACTTCCCCGGTCTCTACTGTCTAGGGAAGCCAGAACTGACTTGGACATATTCCTAGGTACAGAGAAATGGTAGCCTCATTATTTTATTTCAGCCCTTAGAGGCTGTAATTTTGGGAGCACACAATTCATAAATAAATTCAGAGTAGCCTATTTATCTCTTCTTTTTCCATTTGATTGAAATCCTGGGCATCGGTTTCTACTAGGATGATGAATTTGGCTAGAGCTTTGTCACATTTATTCAAGACTAATATGGTGTTATCTAGTACAAGAAACAGATGAGAAATCATTTCTGCAGGACTGAAGCTCAGACATGGCTCAAAGGAAACATACGAGACATAAGGAAATCGTTGGAACACAAACATTAGACGGTCTTGTGCTGAGCTAGAAAAAGTCTTAGTTCACCCAAAATGTAGTATTTATAGGCATGGGCAAGAAGTAAGGAATTAACTTGAGCATGCTGCCTTTGTGTTTCAAAGGTGAATTTTCTTAGTGCTGTTTGAGAGCATTGAACTTGGGATTAGCAATTCACCGACTTAGGAAAATCAGCCAGTCAACAAATATTTACTGAGCCACTTCTATCTTCCAAGTATCGTGGAGGGTACAGTGGGAAGAAAAATAAACCTGCTCACTTCCCCTGTGGAACTGATGGTCTAAAGAGAAAGGTGGCATAAGAATGATTATAAATTATGAAACACTTGCAAAGGACAAGTAAAGGGCTATGCAAATGCATTATGGCGGACCAGCCTAGTCCAGGGAGTGACTCCAAGACAGGAAGGATGTGTGGGTGACAACGAGGCAAAGAAAAAAGAATCACTGCCTTCAGAGCAAACAACACCAACCAGCGCCAAGAGGGTAACGGTGTGGCATTTTCAAGGAACTCTGAGAAATGAAGCGGAAGGGACCTGGGAGACAGTGATGGAAGAAGATGTGGGGTCAGCAAGGGCCAGATCAGAGAGTCAGGACATTATGAACTGTGCTTGTTGTTTATTCTAAAGGTAATAGGAAGCCACTAAGTGGTCATAAGTAGAGGAATCAGGGTTGGGTTTTTAAAGATCACTTTGGCAGCAGGATGGGAAGAGATGATGGGGACAAGAATGCTTGTGGCTGGGGAGGGAAGAGGTCTGATGAGTCAAGTCAAGGGAATGGCCACTGTCAGAGTTATCAGGAAGCAGGATCCACAAGACCGGGTAACGGATGGGTGGATGTGTGACCACATGCAGGGTGGGGCAGAGGGGGGAGGCATGGAGGGCAAGGAGATTGCAAGGTCAATCGTGATTCCTGGTTTCTGGCCGAAGCATTTTACTAACATAGAGAATTCCAGAAGGTTGTATGAGTCTCTCCACTTAGATCCAGTGCCCACCCTAGGTGATAAGAATGTCATCTAGAAGAAAATATAGATGGAACGTCAAAGAAACCAAAGGGACAGAGGGACCGTTTGAGAGCCTGATAGATATGGAAAGCCAGGGAGAAGGAAAAACCTGGTAACCATCAACAAATATAATTATGCCCTCCCTCTGACAAGATGAGAGGGAGGTACCAATATGTGGGACTGGGGGAGATTAGAGAAGAAAGATATAGCACCTGCCTGCCCTGTGGTTTTCTGCATGGCTAGAGGTAAAGGCATCATTATAATCGAGATCCCCTCAAAGGTAGAACAGACGCCAGCACAGAGGAAAGGGGTCAGATGTGTGGAGCTGAAAGGGGGCTTCCGCTCCACGGAGCAGAGCCTTGAACCACACCTGAGGAGGCTGCACTTGGAAGCCAGAACACCCTGGTCGCACTCTCTCTTGCCCATCCTTGGATAGATATGAAAATACCAATGATTAGTCCTGAGGTGTAGAGGTTTTGCAGAAAGGAGGCTGCACTGTTTTAGGCTCCCTGTTTAATGGCTGATATGTATGCTATGTGATCTTTTCTGCTGTGAGGAGGGAGTTATTTCAGGATCACAGATATGCTCAGGGGTGCTAGCAAAAGGACTGAAATAAGTCATTCATAAGTTTCCATGGAACAATTACCAGAGGAATTCATGAAAAGTGTTAAATTGATGTGTCACACCTAGAATGAACCTCTTTGCTCTTTATGTTTCGCCACTGCTCAGAGAACCTCCCAGGAGAGGTTGATCCCTCCCAGTTGACCCCTCCTGCTTCAGGAGGTCATAAGACCTATGCAGAGGGGGATCCAGAACTCCAATCACCTAAACCATGAAAGCAATGGCTTGGTCTCAAAAGAAAGGCCAGGAAATCAGGATGACAAGGAAATCTTGTTTGCACTAAGGAGAGAGACACAGTGGAATAAAACTTGCCCTATTAACTGAGGGTTTCCCTGGCGTCTCCTTGTACGCATGGCAAGGCTCCCTGGCCTTTGCCAACTCAGAGTCAGTAAGAAGCAGCCGTTGAGTCAGGGAAGGGACTTTATAGCAGAATAAGGAGAAAAAAGGGAAGTTTTTGGAATACGACTTTGAACATGGCTTTCCTTCTTCAGAATCTACAGCCTTTGCTTTTCCAGAGGCCACACTTTTGAGCTTCCATTGCCCACATCCTAAATGCTTCAGGAAATAAAGGCTGGTTGGTTTGTTGTTATGGGTCCCAAACACAGAAATCAGTTCATCATGACCCTCCCCTGTTGGGGAGCTTTATCACTAACATCAGTGCGTGCAGAGCCCCTCTGAGGTCCATCTCTTCCCTTTGATCCATCACCCCCCCCCCCCACTCCATTCCCTAGTTCCCTGTAGGTAATGTACTCTGAAGTACTGGCTTAGCCCTGAATATGCGTGTGTCCTTTTAAAATATGCAGAGCCATTGTGTGTGTGTTTTTAATTAATTAATAACAAATTCATTAAGTTATTACTACTAATAATAAATCATCTACCCATGTTGTCATGTGTACATCTATTTTGTGGTTTCTCTCTGTTACTATACATAAACAAAGCTCAAGACCTAAAGTTTAAGTAATAAACAAGAGATAAGAAAAAATGAGGTAGATCGTGCTGCTCCAGACAAGAGAAAGCATCTCTGGGCTGGGAAGAGGAAAGACAGACTTAACGGTGAAGAAAAGGGTTGAGACATTAGTGGGGGTCCAGAAGGGGGAGCTCTTTGCCCTGACTCCCAGACCAAGATCTGGGGGTTCAACAAGAGAACCCAAGGTAGATCCAGAGAATCCAAGAGGCTCTTTTCTAGGTAGAGTTCATGGAAAAGAAGGAAGACCCCGAAGTTTTCTCATGCCCAACTCGGGACAACAATCAAAGAATTGTCTGCATGGTCTGCTTACAGACCCCCGAGACCTGGGGCTCCAGCACCACGCAAGCCCAGTGGGACTCTGGCCTCTCCCGGGAGCCTGGGGCAAATCCAGGGCTTGAGCCGGCCTTGTGGGCCAGATGGGGCTGATATGGCATCAAACTCCTGACAATGACACGTGCCTGATGGTCTCGTGCCCATAGTATCTTGGCTCTCCCTAAGCCGCCAGGATAAGGATGAAACCTCAAGAAAAGGGGGAAAGACTTTGAATTAACAGAAATTTAGTTTCTACTATCCATCTACCAAAAAAATTGATGGGTAGCTAAATGCCTACAAAGGGGAAAAATAGAAACTTCTTGAATTATATCTATGCTTGCTCTTCAAATTGCTCTTTACCAAATTCCAGTGATCTTTAACTTGGTAGCATCTCCTTAAAATGGAGAAAAGAAACATAAAATAGACCATTTGAAAGTGAAAATAAATAAAATAGGGATGGCTTTCTGCATTTGTTGAGTAGATTTACAGAATTCATTATCCCCAGGATGGAGGAGAGCTGTGAGGTCATGCACAGCTGACAGAACCATAAAGGATTATTGAAAAGGTTTTTGTTAAGATAGTCTTTGTCCCAAGGCTGATATCATATCTTCCAAGACAGACTTGACCTTGCTCCACAGCCATAATTCTGTTTTATTCTGAAGGAGCTGGTTCTAAACAGAGATCCAGGAGATTCCAGATCCATCATAGTTAATGAATCACCTGAGACCAACCTTACAAGGAGAACTATTTCTTGAGCATCACAGATCAAGTCAGCGTCACCTAAGAATATTATTCCAAAAAACTCCCCCCACTCTCTCCCACCACAAAGTAATCTAAGAGGCTTTCCCTAAAGAGTGCTCCAACCAGGAGTCCACGTGGTCTGGAAGCCACCCATTCTGCCTATCTGGGCTCCTCCAGTGCCCTGCTTCTCTTCTGTTCCAGATCTCTTTGCTGGACAAATGTTTATGCCCACCTAATTCCAGCAAAGACCACAACCAATAAAGGGGACCCCCGATGGCATCCCGAGAGAGCACCTAGTATTCAGATTTGCTTTTTGGATGGTAACTACATTGCTCACAAAATATTGAGTCAAACCATGGGATATTTGCTCAAGTCAAAAATTTTTTTGAATGGCCATGAAGTCCATCCACTTTTATGCCTATGTCTTAGTAAAACCTAACTGTCCGTGTTTGTTTAAGTCAGTTAAAGTAACAAATCTGACAACAAGCTATTCACTATGCCTTAGGCAATGAATAAGATGTCAGTTTTATTCAGTACTCTTATCCTACTCTCTTTTAAAAAGAAATGCTTCTAAAACTAATATTTACTTGTTCCCCCAGAAATACTTTAATTGGCTTTGTGAAATCAATGGTTCCCTCGATAATTGATAAAAGAGTGTCTCTTTTCCCTGTCCTGGCAATATCTTGGTTTAAATAACAGGACAGATGATTCTTTCACAAATATGAAAAACAGATTTTCGGAAACAAGCTTATTTTATTAAGCCATGTTATTTAATTTTATCTGACATTTGCAAGTCATTTTTGCTAGTAAGCACCCTACATTAATACCTTGAGTTCACATAGAGTTTAACAATATGAATTTCCTATCAGAGGAAAGTACAATATATGTTTGGCAGAAGCCAAGTTCATGAAGAATTAACAGTCATCAGATTCCCAAAGGGAAACAAATTATCTTCACTCCTCTCTTGCCAGGAGTCGAGCATTTAATTTGCACTTTTAAAATCCTGCCTGTTATCCCAGATTCAGGAATGAGAGCAGCGGTAACTCCTTTGCACATCCATGTCTAACCATATAAAATCCAAACATCTATAAGCGACCAGTTGCCACTGAGGTAGAAAAAGCATATCAACTTCAAATAATTTTCATATTAAGAATATCTGGAATGAACCACAGAGAATATTTTTATATGCTTAAAAGATGTGACAGAAACCAATCTCAATTTACAAATTAAATGGATTCTTGAAAAGTTGTGTTAAATGAAAATTGGTCACTGAATCTTACTTTTCCACTGACCTGTGTTTTAAAACATGTAAAATATGGCTCAGAGTTTTAAGATGCAGAAACCAAGCAGTAATACAAATAGCAAATATTGAACAACAATAAATCTTTAAGGGGAAAAAGTGTTCTTTCTTCCTATAAATAACACATATGAAAATACACTGTTCTCTATACGCCAATAAAATTAAAATACTAAAAAAAAAAAAAAAAAAGAAAAGAAAATACACTGTTCTGAGCAGACCTTGAAACATCCATCATTCTCTGGGTCTTCAGAAACACTATTTAATCTGCAAAGAACCACACTTATCTGGAAAACTCCTACTCAGAAAAGTTCTAAAAGTTCAGCTCAAAAAGCACCACCTCTACAGAACTAGCCTTCCCTGTTCTGTAATCCCTGAGAAAAAAAAAAATCTACACAGTTCTGTGAGCCCTGAGGCAGAATTAGGGTACCTGCTTCCTCTCCCAACACTGAAGCATTCTTCCTGCATAGCCTTCTCATTCTTGAGAACCCAGATCACTCACTGGACCCTGTGCTCCCTGCAGAGGGGACACATGCACCTTTGGGGTTCCAGTGCCTACATCAGCACCTGGCACTTCATTGGTGCCAAGCAAGACTTTGAAATAAATGAGCAAAGAAATGAAAGAATTAATGAATTTAAAAGGGTATTTTGGGTTTTTTGGCTTATTGTTTGTTTGCTTAAATACATCTTTTTTCCTTTAACATCTTTATTGGAGTATAATTGCTTTACAATGTTGTATTAGTTTCTGCTGTATAACAAAGTGCACCAGCTATAAGTATACATATATCCCCATATCCCCTCCCTCTTGCGTCTCCCTCCCACCCTCCGTATCTCACCCCTCTAGGTCATCGCAAAGCACCCAGCTGATCTCCCTGTGCTATGGTGCTGCTTCTCACTAGTTATTTTACATTTGGTAGTGTATATATGTCGATGCTACACTCACTTCGCCCCAGCTTCCCTCTCCCAGCTGTGTCCTCAAGTCCATTCTCTATGTCTACATCTTAATTCCTGCCCTGCCACTAGGTTCATCAGTACCTTTTTTTTTTTTTTTAGATTCCATATATATGTGTCAGCATACAATATTTGTTTTTCTCTTTCTGACTTACTCTGTATGACAGACTCTAGGTCCATCCACCTCACTACAAATAACTCAGTTTCATTTCTTTTTATGGCTGAGTAATATTCCATTGTATATATGTGCCACATCTTCTTTATCCATTCATCTGTCGATGGACACTTAGGTTGCTTCCATGTCCTGGCTATTGTAAATAGTGCTGCAATGAACATTGTGGTGAATGTCTCTTTTTGAATTATGGTTTTCTCAGGGTATATGCCCAGCAGTGGGAATGCTGGGTCATATGGTAGTTCTATTTTTAGTTTTTTAAGGAACCTCCATACTGTTCTCCATGGTGGCTGTATCTATTTAAATTCCCACCAACATACTGTAAAGCAGGAAAGTTATAGCATTAGATTTTTATTTTTAGAAAATTACTCTCTTTGCCCTATGAGGAATAGATTGGAGGAGAATACGAAAGCAGCACAGGGTTGATGGCCACTTAATCTTGAGTGGTAAAAGTGTGGATAGAGAAAATAGACTTACTCGAGAGGTTTGTGAAAGACAGACCTGACATAGTTCTTTGTGCAGCTGGAGACAGAAAAAAATCATCAAGGTTGTTGGCTTGTGCAACTGAATGGTTAAGGGGTTCATTCTGAGACAGACCACAATGCAGAAGATCCACAACTTTGAGAAAAAAGTCATGAAGACAGTTTTGAACAGGTTGAATTAGAGATATTAGAAGTTTAGCTCAAAATGTCCAGTAGGCAGTTGGATTAATGGCATGCAGCTGAGGTTAAAGGTGTAGGTTAGATATTTAGGTTTAGAAATCATCATTTATTCAAACTACTAGAGCTAATCAATGAATTTGGTAAAGTTGCAGGATACAAAATTAATGCACAGAAATCTCTTGCATTCCCATATACTAATGATGAAAAATCTGAAAGAGAAATTAAGGAAATACTCCCATTTACCATTGAAACAAAAAGAATAAAATATCTAGGAATAAACCTACCAAGGGAGACAAAAGACCTATATACAGAAAACTATAAGACACTGATGAAAGAAATTAAACATGGTACAAACAGATGGAGAGATATACCATGTTCCTGGATTGGAAAAATCAATATTGTGAAAATGACTATACTACCCAAAGCAATCTACAGATTCAATGCAATCCCTATCAGACTACTAATGGCATTTTGAGAACAAAAAATCTTAAAATTTGAATGGAGACACGAAAGACCCCCAATAGCCAAGGCAGTCTTAAGGGATAAAAATGGAGCTGGAGGAATCAAACTACCTGACTTCAGACTATACTACAAAGCTACAGTAATCAAGACAATATGGTACTGGCACAAAAACAGAAATATAGATCAATGGAACAGGATAGAAAGCCCAGAGATAAACCCACACACCTATGGTCAACTAATCTATGACAAAGGAGGCAAGGATATACAATGGAGAAAAGACAGTCTCTTCAATAAGTGGTGCTGGGAAAACTGGACAGCTACATGTAAAAGAACACTCCCTAACACCATACACAAAGATAAACTCAAAATGGATTAGAGACCTAAGTTTAAGACTGGACACTATAAAACTCTTAGAAGAAAACATAGGAAGAACATTCTATGACATAAATCACAGCAAGATCTTTTTTGATCCAGCTCCTAGAGTAAAGGAAATAAAAACAAAAATAAATAAATGGGACCTAAGGAAACTTAAAAGCTTTTGCAAATCAAAGGAAACTACAAACAAGATGAAAAGACAACCCTCAGAATGGGAGAAAATATTTGCAAATGAATCAACAGACAAAGGATTAATCTCCAAAATATATAAACATGCAGCTCAATATTAAAAAAACAAACAACCCAATCAAAAAATGGGCAGGGCTTCCCTGGTGGCGCAGTGTTTGAGAGTCTGCCTGCTGATGCAGGGGACGTGGGTTCGTGCCCCAGTCTGGGAGGATCCCACATGCCGCGGAGCGGATGGGCCCGTGAGCCATGGCCGCTGAGACTGAGCGTCCGGAGCCTGTGCTCCACAGCAGGAGAGGCCACAGCAGTGAGAGGTGAGCCATGGCCACTGAGCCTGCGCGTCCGGAGCCTGTGCTCCGCAACAGGAGAGGCGACAACAGTGAGAGGCCCACGTACCTCAAAAAAAAAAAAAAAAAAAATGTGCAGAAGACCTAAATAGACATTTCTCCAAAGAAGACATACAGTTGGCCTAGAAGCACATGAAAAGCTGCTCAACATCACTAATTATTAGAGAAATGCAAATCAAAACTACAATGAGGTATCACCTCACACCAGTTAGAAAGGGCATCATCAGAAAATCTACAAACAACAAATGCTGGAGAGGGTGTGGAGAAAAGGGAACCCTCTTGCACTGTTGGTGGGAATGTAAATTGATACAGCCACTATGGAGAACATTATAGAGGTTCCTTAAAAAATTAAAACTAGAATTACCATATAATCCAGCAATCCCACTACTGGGCATATACCCCAGAGAAAACCATAATTCAAAAAGACACATGCATCCCAATGTTCATTGCAGCACTATTTACAATAGCCAGGTCATGGAAGCAACCTAAATGCCCATTGACAGATGAATGGATAAAGAAGATGTGGCACATGTATACAATGGAATATTACCCAGCCATAAAAAGGAATGAAATTAGGTGATTTGTAGAGACATGGGTGGATCTAGAGACTGTCATACAGAGGGAAGTAAGTCAGAAAGAGAAAAACAAATATCGTATATTAACACATATATGTGGAACCTAGAAAAATGGTACAGATGAACCGGTTTGCAGGGCAGAAATAGACACAGATGTAGAGGACAAATATATGGACACCCAGGGGGAAAGCGGCAGGTGGTGGTGATGGTGGTATGATGAACTGGGCCATTGGGATTGACATGTATACACTGATGTGGATAAAATTGATGACTAATAAGAAACTGCTGTATAAAAAAATAAATAAAATAAAAGTCAAAAAGTCAAATAAATAAATAAATCATTTTAAAAATATAAATAAATAAATAAATTCCCACCAACAGGGCAGGAGGGTTCCCTTTTCATCACACTAAAAGGGTATTTTGAATTCTTAAAAACCTAACACAGGGGACCTCCCTGGTGGTCCAGTGGTTAAGACTTCACCTTCCAATGCAGGGATTGTGTGTTTGATCCCTGGTCGAGAAGCTAATATCCCACATGTCTCACAGCCAAAATCGATCAATCAATCAATCAATCAATCAATCAAACAAACAGAAGCAATACTGTAACAAATTCAAGGAAGACTTTAAATAAAAAATGGTTAAGATGGTAAATTTAAAAAAAAAAAACTAACACAAATACTGCCTAGCTTGACCCCTATGATTCAGAAATGCTTTCAATTATCAGGTCCCTTATATCTCCTATTGTCAATACATGGGGTAATTTTAGTTTGGTTGCTCTTAAAAAAAAACTCTATGCTCTCTTATTTCAGAAATTAGGATCAACAGACTTCCTAGAACCTGATGTGCTCATCTGTTCATATAAGAGTGACTTAGCAATGCACTGGAGCCCAGGATACTTCACTTAATGATGTCTTAATTAGCAGACTCTTTAAACTGCTATCCTAAGCTGACTAACAAGTATTACCAGAGGGGGTATGTAGTTAACAGAGCAGGAACAGTTTTGAATCTGAAGGAAAAAACAAGGTTACCAATTTAAAGTACTTGTTACATCCACACAGCAGATAGTAGAGAAATGCAAAAAAGAGTACACAGTCAAGGGCCAACACGTTTTCACAAGCTGGCCATGCAATGCCTGCATCACATACTTGCACTGGTAGGAATCTCTCCCTGAGGACTACAGAGAGCTGTCTGGGTGAATGGCTGAGCACACACTGACTTTTAGAGTCTCCCTGATAAAGCGCTTAAACACCTACAGGACTATGATCAATACCTTCATCTCCACAATCCTCGGGGAATGCAGGAAATATTGAGCTGTCAAAAGACTGACAGGCAACTCCCAAGGCAATAGAAATAAAAGCAAAAATAAACAATTGGGACCTAATCAAACTTATAAGCCTTTGCACAGCAAAGGAAGCCATAAACAAAACAAAAAGACAACCTGCAGACTGGGAGAAAATATTTGCAAGTGATGCAACTGACAAGGGCTTAATTTCCAAAACATACAAACAGCTCATACAACTCAATAACAGTCAAAAAAACTCAATCAAAAAATGGGCAGAAGACCTCAATAGACATTTCTCCAAAGAAGACATACAGATGGCCAATAGGCATATGGAAAGATGCTCAACATAGCTAATTATCAGAGAAATGCAACTCAAAACTATTGATACAATGAGCTATCACCTCACTCCCGTCAAAATGGCCATCATTAAAAAGTCCACAAACAATAAATGCTGGAGAGGGTGTGGAGAAAAGAGAACCCTCCTACACTGTTGGTGGAATGTAAACTGATGCAGCCTCTATGGAAAATAGCACAGAAGTTCCTCAAAAAACTAAAAATAGAGTTACCACATGATCCAGCAATCCCACTCCTGGGCATATATCCAGAAAAGATGAAAACTCTAATTTGAAAAGATACATGCACCCCAATGTTCATAGCAGCACTATTTACAACAGCCAAGACATGCAAGCAACTTAAATGTCCATCAACAGATGAATGGATAAAGAAGATGTTGTATGTATATATGTGTGTGTGTGTGTGTGTGTGTGTGTATACACACACACAATGCAATACTACTCAACCATAAAAAAGTATGAAATAATGCCATTTGCAGCAACATGGATGGACCTAGAGATTATCATACTAAGTGAAGTAAGCCAGACAGAGAAAGACAATTACCATATGATATCACTTGTACGTGGAATCTAAAATATGATACAAATGAACCTATTTACAAAACAGAAGCAGACTCACAGACATAGAAAACAAACTTATGGTTACCAAAGGGGAAAAGTGGGGGAAGGGAGGGATAAATCAGGAGTTTGGGATTAGCAGATACAAACTACTATATGTAAAACAGGTAAACAACAGACCTACTGTATAGTACAGGGAACTATATTCAATATCTAGTAATAACATATAATGAAAAAGAATATATATATATATATATAAAACTGAATCACTTTGCTAGATGCCTGAAACTAATACAACATTGTAAATCAACCTTACTTCAATTAAAATAAAATTAAATTAAATTAAAAATGATATACAAGATACACACACACACAAAAAGACAGACAAGCAATTGTAAGGCAGAGTATCAAGTCAGAGGCAATGGCTAAAACTAACCAAGGAAAATGACCCACAGTGCTTTTCTGCAGGCTTGAGTCATGGAAAATCAAAGGTCATTTTAAGCTACACTGGGTATAGATGGAACTGCAACCAAAATGACAATAGAAGCCTCAATGTTTTCCATAGATAAAGTGAAGTGAGGGCCAAACTGGAAATAAATTACCAGCAGACCTCACTAAGGGGTGGGGAGTTGGAAAATTCTCTAATGAATATTAGATGGCAGGGAGAGAAGATACTTTTCCTTTTGCATATTTTAGTTTGTTAATTACAAACCTAAAAGCTTGATAACCTAGAATCCATATTCCACCTGCTGATTCTTCAGCCTACAAAAAGACTTCTTAATTATCGAAGATTCTGGAAGCTTCTTAATGCAACCACCATGACCTGTAAAGAATCAAGTCACAGATTGGCTTGAACTGAAACCTCAAGAAGCTGTAATGTAAGGTTTGCATATGGAATAGGAAGGTGTTGAAAGCTCTTGATGTCAGTGGGTGCCCTTGTATTTGAAGGTATTTAAACCTTCCATGGTCAGTGGAGCATACTACCAAAGCCCAATATTCCTCTAATACTTCTTGAGTAACGATGTGACAAAATTTGTTTACAGAATTCACCTCAATAAATCTTCAGACTTCTTAATTCAGTAGAATTAAAGATTCTATTATTTTTTCTCCTTATATTTTGCTTCTATAGTTAGTCATATTTTGCTATCAATCTATTTCCATTTCTCCAAATTGTTGTCAAGTTCTGTAACGTTTACTATTACCAAGAGCTGTTGCCATTTCTTAGTAACAAGATCTAGATTTTGAAAATCTGAAAAGTTAATGATACTTGCAGAGGTGTTCAACAAGGTGGGTACACACATGTTTATGGTTGCTTTTCATTTCACATTATTCCATTGTTCTAGCTAATGCACAGAACTGAGAACTGATATGATGTAAGCAACTAAATTTTGAATCTGTGATTTCTAACCATCTTTAACAAACTCCTCAAGAGAAAGAAATTAAGACTTTCATACGAAATAAGCATCCTTGCTTATACATATATATAAACAGGTGTTGTGGAAAGCAAATAAAGTTGAGTACAATTTAAATAACCTATTCTTCATGATGAGAGGACTCCCAGAGAGGGATCTAGTAAAAGGTTCTTAATTATACCCCACCTTTAGACATGCTCATACACTCTTCATCAGTTTATTTCTAGTATTTCAAGCATGCCCCTTAATATTTTGTTTGCTTTTCACACACGAATACACAAGTCACATGCTTAAAAATAATGCATGCCCAAAGCTAATTCGCCGCAAAATTTTCCGTTTTTCCTCCAATTTTATGAATTTTTAAAAACCTACGCTTCTTATCACAGTTATCACAGGTATTTGGGTTCTGATATTTTCCACTGATTTTTCTAAATTAAGGCCAAAATTCTAGAGCTCTTCAAACAATTATACAAACACTGCCTTTTCAGTCAAAGAGAGCAAAGTGACCAAAGTCGAATTAGTCTAAACAAAGGAAACACCACACACATGGCTCCTTCGGCAGCTGAAGTGCGGAGTGTGCCTTAGAATCATCAAGATCTCCAAGTGTGAATGCATTTCAACTCAGAGACCACGTGTACACCCACAAGACATTAGGAAACAGTGACCCAGATCTCTGGTCCTTTCTGTACTGCAGCCAGGCTGGGATAGTTCTACTTCCGCACAAAGACCACGCCCCCGCAAATCCCGGCTTCCACACAAGCAGCTTCCGCAGCCTAGACTATCCTTCCCCCACCCATATTCTCCAATTTCCTTCCAGCTTATCACGACTCTCAGTTTAAACGGAGCCATCCATGAACCTCCAAGGCACTCTATCTGTCCTCCGGGGTCACTCTGCCCTTGGAGCCTGGAAACACTCCTCAGGCTTGTAATGACATTTGGTGGTCATTTTCCTTGTATGACTCTATACACACAGTCTGGAAACCTGTCTCTTCTGTTCGGTCCTATATTCTCGTTGCACACAGTTCACCCTGCCAAGTCTCCACTGAACTGGATCAAATCAAGTTAAATGACAAGCTTGGTAAACACAGTTTGTTTCCTGAATGAGATCTTTCTTTTTGTCGTGTTTAGGTAGGAGGGAGACAGAGAGATACAAAGAGAGGGGGGAGAAAAGAGAGAAGAGAAAGAGCGAGGTTCATCTCTCCATCACGTAAAACAATGCCACTGAACCATGAAGGCTATTTACGTGGCATCCCAATGGGACAACTTTTCCTTCTTACAAACAGGTCTCCAAGGGCCAAACAAAGCAAACCAAGTCTGTACTTTGGCCTGACATCCGCGGTGTTTTCGTCCTCACTCATTTCTTTGTACCAATGGAGATCTGATCTCTGTGTGCAGTGGCAATGACTCTCTTTGATCTTCTGGGTTGACCACATGTTTCCCCCAAAGCCAAGGGAACAATTGTGTCTTCAGCTGAGAACTGCAAAGTTGATTCAAATATAAAACATAAAGCTCATATTCCAAAATGAGACCAAAAGGAGTCCTATAGTTCTAGGTTTCAGAGAAGAGGTGATATAACAATGATCCCACATCCTTAATTCCCAGTTACCAGATACACAGAAGCAGCACAGGCAGGGAATCACACATACTTTCTCTTAAACAAAAAAGGAAAGCCACTTGGGAAATAATCAGTCTTGGCCAAGGAGAAATCAAAAAGGAGGGGTGATAAAAGAAACAGAAGCTTGCTTCTAAGATAATAATAGTATTAACGATGAGCTTTTAAACAAATACCATAAAAATACATAGTTCAGCAAGTTCTCTTTCATCAAAAGTGCTCTAGGGCTTCCCTGGTGGCGCAGTGGTTGAGAGTCCGCCTGCCGATGCAGGGGACGCGGGTTCGTGCCCCGGTCCGGGAAGATCCCACGTGCCGCGGAGCGGCTGGGCCCGTGAGCCATGGCCGCTGAGCCTGCGCGTCCGGAGCCTGTGCTCCGCAACGGGAGAGGCCACGACAGTGAGAGGCCCGCGTACCGCAAAAAAAAAAAAAAAAAAAAAAAAAAAAAAAAGTGCTCTAGTCATATTCAGCTTGAGATTGCGCTCAAGTCTCTGGATCTTGGCTCTTTGCCTCCTGTTAGGGGCCGCTGTTACCTGAGTTACCAGTAGGTACGGGAAAACCACCAAACCCCGGCCTCAATGTGTTTTCATAAAGCAATACAGAAACAATTTTTGGCTTTGCTGCAAATGTGCATAATGGAAAGCAAATATTATTAAAAAGACAATCATTTTTAGTGATTAAAATAATCCAAGGCAGAAAAAATTTCTCCCGTAAGTTTCAAAGTTCTCATTTATCATCGTTTTGCCTCAAGAAGCCAGAGTAATTTTATTTTTCCTGACTTCTATTAAAAAGATCAATACATATGATTCCAAAGAGTCTCGGCTCCTGAAAAGATGGAGCGGGCCTGTAATCACATATGAAAGTATTGGTTGTCATTAGCAGAAAGATTGATCTGAAAAGACGGCAGACCCAGAGTGAAAGGACTTAAAAATTTTCCACTGGGCACCCCAGCAACTTTCACCTTCCAGATAATTGAATACAGATAACAGATTACCATATTAGAGGAAAGAATTGGATTGGGGATATTCAGTAGACACCCACTTTAGCAAAGCAATACCAAATTTCTCAATAATGGTTTTTGTTTGATGCAAGAACATTAATGCAGCCTGACAGCACAAAGGCATAGTCCAAAGCGCACTGAAGTCAAAGTTGTTGGATCAGATTTTTATACAGTTACCTGTGGCATCAGAGGTTGTAATGAATGCATGTGTTCAGCTGGCTGTTAAAAACCAAGTTAAGGAACATATTCAGGCAAATGTCATGGCCTTATTCCATGAATAGAGCTTCTTTCAGCTTTCTTCAGTGAATTATTGTTATGACCCTTAGTGGTGATTGTATAAAACTGAACTCATGGGTATGCAAAGGGTTTTCTTCACTGCATAGCTGTCCTTCCCTGAAACCCACGTACAGTGCAGTAAAAAGGCTAGCTATAAAGTCAGTTGGAATTTTTATAGGACCTTGGCAGGGCACAGTGAATTTGGAAATTCAGAGTTGTGGTCCAAGGACGCTAAACTGGAGGTCAAGGTTTTCCATATCTTCATCCTCATGCTCCATATGTACAATACTGGCACCCTTCAGGATGGTGTTGCCAAGCTCCAGAATTGATAGACAAGATGCTTTTTAAGACATCTGAATATTTCCTCACCCTTCAATCCCTTTACTTACTTAGCTGCCAGCAAATACCTGGACATCTCACAGGAGTCAGATCTGTTCATAATAATTAACCATTGATCATTTTCATAATGACCTAAAAGCTGATCCTGGAGAAAGATATCAATGTCCATCCCCTATAACAATCATCTTGACAGTGTAAGTGGGCATTGCATTTGTGTTAAAAACCATTGTTTGTTACGGACTTCCATAGAGTTTGCGAGACATTTTATGTTAAGTGTATTCCCCTACTACTCTTCTATGAACTCCTAAATGCTGTCATTATCTAAATTTTCCACAAAAATCACATTGTCGTGGCATCCACTAGACACTTCAGTGCACACAAAGCAAAACTGTTTTCCTCCATGTCTAAATTTTTTAAAATGCAAACACTTGTTTTTATAAAAATACCAGAAAATGTTCACACTTTTGGAATTTCCTGTAATAATAGTATCAGGAGTAAATTCCTTTAAATACAGAGGATGGGAATAAGACCAGCCAGGAATTATTTTTAGTTTTTCAAACTTAGTAAATTCTTTTCCAGTCTCAGCTGAAAGATTTTTTTTTCTTGCAACTAAGAAAACATCTCCATTTTACTAGTGAAGTCAGTATTTTTTTCAAAAAAAAAGAGGAGAAATATTGTTTTCCCCATTTGTGCTTCATACAGGATTCTGTGTAAATATATGTGTACACATTTATATTTCATGCTCGTAGTAAGGCCACGTTTTTAAAGCCAATTCTCTTTTGAAGAAAACTAAAGTATTACGGATCACGCAAGGGCACTGTTACTTTAAAAGTGAAGCATGATGGCTCTCCAAGACTGGACTGGGCGATGGAAATTGCCTGTCTTTGTCCTGATGAAGGGTTCTCTGACAATGACCCCTGAGTCATGAGACATCACAAGGGACAGATTGCCCATGACATAGCAATGAATGTATGATTGCTCAGTGACAGGCCCTCATACTGCCGGGTCTCCATCTCTCCCCTGCCTTTCCCTGTTTTGCTGATGCCTTGATGAAAGAGCTACGATATGATGCCCTGGATTGACATGCTCTCAAGGGAGATGACAATATAGCCTGTGTGATCCTCCAAGGCACACACTGAGCTCTGATTTGTACTGGGTTGTGCTAATTACAATGTGTGTGAGTTGTATCTCATTCCTGTCCTCTGGACAGTGTGATAAACAAAAAGTTGCTGAGGCATGAAACACGAAATAAATAGGGCCTCAAACACCCTACCTTTCCAAACACCATGGAAATTATAGTATTTTTTTTTAACACAAAAGACAAAATGAGAAAAAAGCTACCATGTAACTGTATTAGTCAGAGCTGTCCAGAGAAACAGAGCCAATAGGAGAGACAGAGACAGAGATTGATTTATTAATTATAAGGAATTGGCTCATGTGATTATGGAGGGAGACAAGTCCCAAGAGTTTCAAGGTAAGTCAGCAAGCTGGAGAGTCAGTGGTATATAGTTGCAGTCCAAGTGCAAAGGTCAGAGAACCAGGAGAGCTGATGTGTGGTTCTACTCTGGAGGCCGGCAGCCTCATGACCCAGAAAAGCCACAGTTTCAGTTCAAGTGCAAAGGCAGGTAAAAGCCCAGCTCCGACGACACTGGGCAGGAGGAGGTCCCTCTTAACCAAGCAGAGGGTCAGCATTTTTGTTCTATTCAGGCCTTCAACTGATTGGACGCATTCCACAGAGGGAGGGCAATCTGTTTCACTCTGTCAACGGATTTAAGTGCTAATCTCATACAAAAACACCCTCACAAAACACCCAGAATAATGTTTGACCAAATATCTGGGTACCCTATGACCCAGTCAAATGGACATATGAAATTAACCATCACAGGGCTTCCCTGGTGGCGCAGCGGTTGAGAGTCCGCCTGCCGATGCAGGGGACGCGGGTTCGTGCCCCGGTCCGGGAAGATCCCACGTGCCGCGGAGAGGCTGGGCCCGTGAGCCATGGCCACTGCGCCTGCGCGTCCGGAGCCTGTGCTCCGCAACGGGAGAGGCCACAGCAGTGAGAGGCCCGCGTACAGGAAAAAAAAAAAAATTAACCATCACAATAACCTTGTCAAATGCTAACCAAATACACTTTGTTTTTTTATCTTAATACAAGTGATAATATAACTTCTGTTCATCCCGTTTTTGTGATGATTCTTTTTGTACATTTGGTTTAAATATTTCTCTGCATGTCAAAAAGCAGGCAATAGACAGGTAGTAAAATTGCACTGAAAATTCATTTCCCTCAGCTAAAGCAAACTCAAGGAACATTTATTTAATAAAATGGAGAATCAATAAAATTATAATTTTAAGTCAGAATCAATGCCAAGTTGTTCTGTAAAGAAATTTGATAGGAAGCCATGTTCTTTTCTTTGTTAGGAAAAATAATATTAAAAGTAGAATTAATTTAATGATCATCATACTCATTGGTTTAGTGGTGATAAGAAACATGCATCCAGCTTCTATCCCTTTGAAACTGCATTTTCCAGTTTTTTAAGGACCTTGATACTCAAAGGGGGTTCCACAGAGAGGCAGCATCTGCATCACTTAGGAGTTTGTTTAAAACGCAGATTCCAGACCCCACACCAGGAATATTAGATCAGAATATCTGGGGGTGGAGCCTAGGTATTTGCATTTTAAGAAGCTCTCCAGCACCATAACATTTGAGAATCCCCACGTTAAACAATGCTTTATCTAGTTCACAAAAATCACATACACCACAGATTAAACCTCAACCAGAGAAACTTAGTTCTAGCATCCAGTTGAAGCCCGTTGAACTCTAATTCATTCAACAGTGGAGAATTCTATGTTTAACTGTGTTTGCTCATTCCCTCCCTCTAAATTTTGGAGGATTATATTCTTTTTGATAAAGTTAGTGGTACTGGAGAATATCAAGATAATACAGTACTAAAATGTAATAGTAAATTTGAAATTTAAATACTAAATGAAAGTTAATATTAAAATATTATGTTTGCTTTGCATTTCACTCTACCATCTTGGCATAAATAGACGGCCCTCAGAAGACATTTCAAATTGTCAATATTTCTCTAATTAGTCATATTTTCAATTAAAATGTAGGCACTAGACAACACATATGATCCAGGTCTTGACTAGGAACACGAGTACCAAAAACCACTGGTTTAGAGCAGTTGGCCTATTTATTGTGGAGCATCTTTTAATTCTGCCATCTGAGTCCTATCTTAGAAAAAGATACTAGTTCAGTTAATCAGCTCAGATCCCCTCTTTGCAACGAGAATATTAAAAGAAGCCACATTTTGAAATAGTGGAGCTTACCTTCTCTTTTCCCAACCTGAGTTCCCAATGTCTCCTTATTGCCCATGCTACACAGCAATAATTCCCCATCAGGACATTCATTGCCTACATGTTGACCTTTGCTGCCCTTGCTGATCCCCTCATACAGTGGTGTCTCCGCAAGTCCATCCTCACTAACCAAGATGTTCTATACCATTTCCCACTCTCAAAAGACCTGATACCACCTACTTATCTGTTCAAAATCCCTTTGGGATAGTAAGAATGAGCAATAATTTGGCGTTGTGTCAGGTTATGATTTGGTGCAAAGAGGAACTCTGAGCTATAGAACCAGAGTTCAAGACCTAGCTGTGGTTATATAACCTTGAGGAAGGTTTTAGCCTCAAATAACTCAAAATTTAATGAGGTAAATAAGACAGTTAAACAAAAACACAGTTGATTGGCAAATGCCCAAGAAATGTACAATAAGCCAGGGGAATCAAGAACAGGAGAGCTCATATCCAGCTGGACATGAGCTTCAGACATAGTTTCTCAGAGGAAGCCACCCCTGGTCCACAGTAAACTCACCTTTTTCTGGGGTCACACTTGAAACAAAATAGATATACCCCAAACTACTCCATCTAGATATAAGAACTGGGTCCCTGCAAACTCATGTCCTATTGGTTTTCCTCTTGGCTCTAAGCAGAGTGAGGCTCATCCTGTGACCACACCGGAGTCCTTCTGACATAAGCAGCCACAGACGAGAACTGCCATCATGGTCCTTTGAAACTCTTCTTGTAATGTCTCAAGATATGTGTGAGGGGTATATGCTTGTGAGTAGATGGGGACAAGGGTATATGCAGGATTATACATGATTTTTGCCTCAAACTAAGTAGATAGCTTTCCTGTCTATCAGTAAATAAGGGTATATTGAGTATTTGTTATGGGCCAAGCCCCATGATGAGGATATGCCTGCAAACATAGAGCCAGTCCCTGCCCTTCAGGAGCTTAGAGACAAAATGACCATAGAGACATTTAGAAATAACGACTAGTGTAGACTAAATATAGTCGCAAGTTTAAGACTAAAATTTACACAGCTTCCACACAGTGATTCCTCCTCTTTGCTACAGTTCTATGACCTGCTGTTACAATGAAGAGGATTATGACTCTTGCCCTCATATTGAGTGGTGTGGCCAATGCCTGTCTTGGTTCCATGAAGACGGCCCTGTCTCTTCAGCACGGAGTCCTCACTTATTCCATGGAACCATTCTATTAAGCAGTGGTTCTTAGCCTATAAGGATCACCTGGGGGGCTAAAGTGCAGATACCTGGCCTCACCAAGAAATTCTGATTCAGACTCTGGCTGGGATAGTCTAATTGTATTTGAAAATCCCAAATGAGTGGTTCTAAAGCAAACAGGTATGTGAACCGCTCTGAGAAATCCTGTGACCTAGAGGTGAATGAACTAAAAACTCCAATTTTCCTTATCCAGACAAATTGAGAACATAATTAAATTGATATGCTACATCCACTTCAGAATGTTTCAGAAACATGCACAAATATCCACATACCTTCTCTTGCCTCCAAAAGACACTAAGAGGCAAACTATTCTGAAAATAGAAGAAAGTTAACAATCCTAAGATTTGAACTCCTTGTAAAGAGCTGTGTTAGTATATAACTTCAATACACTCTCCAGACTAACAAAAAAGATTATTCATCTATCATTTAATTTTTTTAAATATTCATTGGTAAATCTCTCTTTGGGGCAGCATGAATAAATACCTAAAGGTAAGAAATATGCCAAACCAAAAACTAAATTCTGACAACCATTCATGATGGAAATAAAATCAGCTCCAAAATCTGAGATAAACCACAGATAAAAGAGAGGTTTTTCACTGTGACCTTCAAATCAATTCTTTGGTTTTCTTTTATCATTTTGGTTTTCTTTTACAACTGGAAAAATGACTGTATTTTCACTAAATCTAATTTTTCTCTTTCATATAACATCGATTTAAAGGCAATGTTATCAATAGGAACTTCCAAAGCCATAATTCTGTTGAAACCAAGATACACAGTTTATGAGCAAAGGTCGGCAAATTATTTTAGAAAAAGACATCAAGGCTTGGGATAAGCCCAGAATGATGTGAAATGAGGAGGGCAGGCAGGAAGAGTAAGAATAGGAAAGATGTATTCTTCACAATTCTATTGAGGTTTGTTTTTAATTCATAAAAGGGTAACTTTGTGGAAAAACTTTGCAAAGAAATTAATGATAATAAAACAGCTGAACAGGGCTTCCCTGGTGGCGCAGTGGTTGAGAATCCGCCTGCGGATGCAGAGGACACGGGTTCGTGCCCCGGTCCGGGAAGATCCCACGTGCCGCGGAGCGGCTGGGCCCGTGAGCCATGGCCGCTGAGCCTGCGCGTCCGGAGCCTGTGCTCCGTAACGGGAGAGGCCACAACAGTGAGAGGCCCACTTATCACAAAAAAAAAAAAAAAACAGCTGAACAGCATGGCAGGCATTGAAAGACTTGAAAATGAGTGAATGAATAAATGCACGAACAAATAAGAAATTGAATCAGTGAACTGTTGTGCAAATCCCTTAGGGCCTGATACAGTGAGCTGTGTTAGGAAAACAGGTTGAAAAAAATATAGTCCATGTCTCTAAGGCACTCACCACCTAGCCAACAAAGTCACAGACATCTGTCTCTACAACTAGGCATAATACAGAAAGATGTGTGATACAACAGTCTTATGAAATAGTGATTCAGGAACAATGAGGGTAGCGTGATGAATTCTCCGGGGACTATAATCAGGGTGGCCTTACAGGGGAGGTGAGTGTTTTGCAGACTTTGGGTCTCAGCAAGTCTCCGGGTGAAGGTATCCCTAGCTTGAGACAGTCTAATTTGTGCGGAGTTTCCCCTTGGGTCCTCTGCTTGACTCTCATTACACACTTCACGTGCACGTGTTCAGCGACTATCTGTATGCTTATGACTCCCCAAATTATGTCTTCAGACAAAAACCTCCTGCCTGGGTTTCAGAATCACATCCAAATTGCCTCCTGAATAACCTACAGACTCCTCAAATTCATTATATCTAAATCTAAACACTTTAACTTTTCCCCCATCTCTACCCTCAACCCCATCCTCTCCTATTTGCTTTCTCAATGAAAGACGTAGCCACTCATAGCCTGAGACAGAAATTATGCATAATCCCAGATTGTCCCCCTCTACACAACCCAGTCACTAAGCCCTGCCACTTCCACTTAAAAATCTCACCCTCCTCTCATTCTTCCACAGCCATAGTCTTAGTTGATACTCTTATCATGTTTTACCTTGTATCCATGTCTCTATTTTTATTCCCTTCCAGTTCATCCTCCACTGCCAGAGGGATGGACTGCAGCTGACAGTGACTTTGTTTTTCTGATTAATATCTTCCAGGGGTGCCTCAGCACTTCAGGGTAAACCCCACATTCCACATGAACTGGGTTCTCTCACCCTACTATCCTTTTCCCCACTGCCCCCAACAGGTACTCAGAGCTCTGACCACATGGCACTTCATCCTGTGGCTTGACCCAGACTGTTTTCTCTGGCCTGAGCATCCTTACCTCCCCTTTAACTGACCACCTTCCCTCCCTGTTTAGCTTCTGCTCCACCCAGGGACCTTTGCCCTTCCCTTGGGAGGCATCTCTGACCCTCATCTCTGATCCTCTGTCCCCTAGCTCCTCGTGACAGTCTCCAGTGGAGGGCTCCCACACTCGCTGGTATTGGCTGGAATATTTGTCTACATCGCCCAAGCTGACTGCGGAAGCTTGAGGGCAGGACTTTGTTCTGTTCATCTTTATATCCCTCATGTCTAGCACGAAGCTCATCACATAAGAAAAATGCAACTATTTGCGAATTATCTTAATTAACTAAAACCTTTCTCTGAGCTTCATAATTGTTGACATTCAAGAATGAATAGTTGAGAGCGGCTGGGCCCGTGAGCCATGGCCGCTGAGCCTGCGCGTCCGGAGCCTGTGCTCCGCAACGGGAGAGGCCACAGCAGTGAGAGGCCCGCGTACCGCCAAAAAAGAAAAAAACCAAACCAAAACAAAAAAAGGATGAATAGTTGAAAACCTCAGAAAGCATATGACTAGTAAACAAACTTTCCTTCTCAAAAATAAACTGCCAGGGCTTCCCTGGTGTCTCAGTGGTTAAGAATCTGCCTGCCAATGCAGGGAACACGGGTTCAAGCCCTGGTCTGGGAAGATCCCACATGCCACGGAGCAACTAAGCCCGTGAGCCACAACTACTGAGCCTGCGCGCCTGGAGCCTGTGCTCCGCAATGGGAGAGGCCGTGACAGTGAGAGGCCCACGCACCGCGATGAAGAGTGGCCCCTGCTCGCCGCAACTGGAGAAAGCCCTCGCATAGAAACAAAGACCCAACACAGACAAAAATAAATAAATAATTTTTTTAAAAAAAATAAACTGCCAACAACAAAAACTACATCCTCAAGTTATGCAAGTATCATATAAAAAAAACTGAGTGGATATTGAAATTTTGGGTCAACCAGTTGTTTCCCTCTAAATTGTGCCAAATAACTGATTTGGTAGTTATTATTGCTAAAACCATTATATTATCTGATACTTTCGAGACAGCTGAGTTAGTAGGGCAGTTGCTTAAGCTTCACGTAGGTGCAATCTGTGTGACGTGTTGGCAGATTTCACTGAGTTACTGCAACTCAATCCCTCAAGCGCTTTTTTGAGCATCTACTTTACAATTGGCATAGATGCTACACCAATGCTTCTCCAAGTTATCCCACGGACCACCTTCATCTAAATAACCTGAGGGTCTTGTTAAAATGAAGATTCTTACACTCCACGCAAGAAGTCTTAAACCAGATACCCTAGAAGCAGGGTCTGCTTCATCTTTAAAAAGTCCACCCTATAAATAATTATTCAAACCGAAGTTTGAGCGCCATTGGTCTATACTTTGGACAGTCCAACAGAAAGTGGAAGAAAAGGATGAGGGAGTGAGGGAGGTCAATTGGGAAGAGAGGTCAATATATTAAGATATAGGGTCAGCTGCTGTGACAAGGAGACCCAAGATAAGAAGAGTTTGTTTCTGTTTCACATAATGGTCTGAGTATAGGCTGTCCAGGGCTCATGCGAAGGCATCAAGGCATCAGGGACCCAGGATTCTTCTACCTTGGTGCCCTCTCATTCTGAGAGTCTTTCTCTCTCATCTACATGGTCTCAGATGGTTCATTACCTCACCCTCATTCCAATAAGGCTAGACAGAAAGGAAAAGCGTGCCTCCCCTTAAAGGCACAAGCCAGAATCTGCACTCACAACACCTGTTTATATTCCAGGACATACCCAGGTAGCTTCATCCAACTACAAAGGAGACTGAGAAGTGAACTGGGGTGAGAAGAAGTCCACGTACTCCATTAAAAATTGTTCTATAAGAATTGAGAAAAGGGGAAATAGATAATGATGTCAACT
Source organism: Kogia breviceps (assembly GCF_026419965.1). NCBI lineage: Eukaryota > Metazoa > Chordata > Mammalia > Artiodactyla > Physeteridae > Kogia > Kogia breviceps. Next base: position 140,503,574 of record NC_081314.1, read on the forward strand.
TGCAACTTCTGACACTTAAGAAAAAGATGAAGAGGAGAGAGGGGTAAGAGCAGGAGAGGAGATGGAAGGGAAGGAAAAACCATAAAACCAATTGTCAATTCTCCAAAACATTCTCCATCCTCCATCCCCCAACCCCCATCCAAATACATGTACTTAGAGCCTGGTGTTCCTGATTTTCTGAGCTTCTTTAATCAAAATAATTGTATTCACTTTCACTCATATCCCTCTAGCCTTGGCCCTAGACATTGACTTTGCTGGACAATAATCTGCTGCCTTTGCTGGACAATAATCTGCTGCCAATGTTTCCAATATCACTGGCATAATGGGCTACAGGCACAAGCTGCTTATCCAAGTTCTCTGCTTTATATTAAAAGTCATGGGCTTGGGCTTCCTTGGTGGTGCAGTGGTTAAGAATCTGCCTGCCAATGTAGGGGACATGGGTTCGAGCCCTGGTCCAGGAAGATCCCACATGCTGTGGAGCAACTAAGCCCATGCGCCACAACTACTGAGCTTTTGCTCTAGAGCCCGCGAGCCACAACTACTGAGCCCACGTGCCACAACTACTGAAGCCCACGCGCCTAGAGCCTACGCTCCGCAACAAGAGAAGCCGTCACAATGAGAGGCCTGCACACCGCAACGAAGAGTAGCCCCCGCTCGCCGCAAGTAGAGAAAGCCCGCACTCAGCAACGAAGACCCAATGCAGCCAAGGATAAATAAAATAAATAAATTTATTTTTTAAAAAATTCATGGGCTAGCGGATGAATTTTAAGCAGCACCATTTCCTCGCTTTTGGTTAACGATGGCACTGTTAGATCAGTCCAAACACGGCACTCTTTCTCTATGAATAGTGACCCTGAAATTGGGCAATGCTGTGACCCTTGCGCTTGCTGAATTGAATTTCCAAGTGAATATTCATCTCGGCTTTCACATGGAAACCGCACTTTGGTTTGTAGTCTAGCTGCTGGAGAAACTCTAAAACGTGAAGGGACAGGCAGCTTTGGTGCTATTCTTACACCCAGGGTATCTTTCCAGCGGAGTAAGAACTGCCATGGCCTCGGGCCCAGAATGCTGACCTGCGAAGAACAGCCCCTCCAGCCTTTCAGGAGCCTAAGATGAACCACATGACACCCATTCCACAGATCAGACATCAGCTCAGATCTTACTGCTTTTGTACAACGGCCATATGTGATTTACGGAGCAAAGAATAGATACAATACAATCCTCAGAGTACGTTACAAAGTTAGAGGGTATTTCTACGCGTGAAAATATGCAACATTTCAGGAGGTAATGCCATAAAAAGAGGCATCAGACCAATAGATCACTGTCTCCGTTCAACTGTAATTGCTAAAAATAACTTTAGCTCTCATTTCTGAGAGTGAGAAACTCTAGAAGTTACATTCACGTTTTTAGGAGGCCATATGTAACCTAACTTTTCCAAAGCTGAACTTGAATATAATCTAGTTAGAATTACATCCCCCAGGACATTTCAGTATAGATTCAGATTCACAAAGCAAAGTAAAAGATAATGTGGTTTTATTCCAACGCACAGCCTTAAACACATGGCAACACTCGTCATTCTCAAAATTCCCAATTGCTTCATTTGCTTCCAATAGTCAAGTGGCTTCTATCAGAAAATTACATGCAGTCAGAAAATTACAGGAGGCCTGCTTCTTAGGGAGTAATGATCCATTCATCTGATAATTGGCTAAGTGCTTACTCTTTCTTTTGTCCTTTTTTCCTTCTTGGTTAGCACATCATGCAAACTGTGACAAGAGATAAAGAAATGGAAACACTCGTAGAAAAACAGGCAAAATAAGGACAAAAAAATAAGATCAGAGTGTCTTTAAAAATAAACAGGGGCTTCCCTGGTGGCACAGTGGTTGAGAGTCCGCCTGCCGATGCAGGGGACGCGGGTTCGTGCCCCGGTCCGGGAAGATCCCACGTGCCGCAGAGAGGCTGGGCCCGTGAGCCATGGCCGCTGAGCCTGCACGTCCGGAGCCTGCGCTCCGCAATGGGAGAGGCCACAACAGTGAGAGGCCCACATACCACAAAAAAAAAAAATAAAAAAAAATAAACAATATTTTAAAAACTGCCTTTCATGAAAAACACTAGAGGAGAAATTTAAATGTACTAGTGTAGCCCCTCGGACACTGATTTTCAGATGGTGATGCCATATGGCCCCCATCACTGGAACTGATACCACTGAACATGGATGCTGGGGACACCCAAGGACAACTCCAAGTAGCCATCTGGCTGTGGACAAATCCACTCTGTCTCCAGAGACTTCTGTAAGATTCCAACTCTGGTCTTTAAATGTGTGTATGTAAGCAACACTGATCTGCGGGCTATTGTTTTATAGGTGAATCCTTGCATCTCATTGTTCTGAGGTTGATATTCTCATTGGTTAGCTATTCTTGCCTGTTTTTACTTTCTTGTTGGCCACTTTTCAGTGTTCACCAGAACCTGGGGCAGTAGCAGTGGAAACCAAGAAGCTGCCCTGCATTACCCTGTTGCTATGCCTGCTACAACGTGGTGATGAGAAGGCTGGAACTGAAAGCCAAGGAGACTTTCCACTATGAAATGCAAGATAAGCATAGGGATGGCCTCATGTGCCGGGGGAATGTAGCCAATTCTAATATGTCCACAAAGCACCCATGCCAGGTGATCTCGAGTTGTGAAAACCAGGCAGATTTTTACTGTGCTTAATGTATTATAATAGCCAGGATTTTAAATATGTCAGCTCTTTTTGGTGTGATTTAATACAGCTTACTTGAAAGGAAAAATAAAAAATCTATATGAACAGTTTCCAGCCGTTGGCTCTAATTTCCCACGACGGCCCATGACAAGGAACTCGCAACACTATGGAACAGACTTGACCGGATCAGGAAAGGGCTGATTGGAATTTGTGCTCACTCTTCTTTTCCTCCTCACTCTTTCTCAACATTCCTAAGAAACATATCCAATTTTCAGGCCAAGCAGGATGGCCAAAATGACATTTACACTGGATGGCATCTAAAAATATTTTATACCAATTTCAACATTCTAGGAAAATAACTGTATGATATTTCAATATTAACAGAAGAAAGGAAACATTTCTTCAAAGATGGCTGTTTGCTCATGCTCTATGTATTTCCTGTCTTGGATGAAATTTTTCCATTTTTCTCATGAAACCAGTTAGTAATAAACCTGGAAAGTCATCTGACATTGCATTTTAATGAATTTCTCTATTTCTCTTTTGACTTCTTAGGGAAGAAGAGAGTACAGCACAGAGAAATATTCACTCTGTAGGATATAAGATCAGAAAAGCAAGCCCATGATCTATTCACTGTTGAGTACCTAGCTCATTACCTGGCACATGATAATTGCTTAATAAATTTTTTGCTGTATGTTAAATGACTCTTTCCAATGGGTAAGTGACTGGTTTTTTGCCACTCCCCAATACTCAAGGCTCTAACAAAGATCTTTTTAAAGATACCATGATTTTTATTCTAGAGTTTTCCATCACAACTTTTCTTCTTCTCACTAGTAGCTTTCTCTTATACACGCAAAGGTCAGCTGTCTCTTGAGACCAAAGTTTCAGCTTAATTACGGAACACAAGGGCTTTGAAGTCAGACAGACATGTTCAACCACGTGGTCCTGCCACTTACCTAGTGTGGTTCATCAAACTGTTTAATTTCTCTGAGTCTCATTTTCCTCACCTTTAAAGCATTATAATTATTTCAGAAGGTTATCTATAGATTAAATGAAATAATATGTATAAAACAGCAAAGTGCCTGACACACAATAGCCTATTTATGATGACTACTTTGGTAATACTAGTATCATTATTATTATCAACATGAAACTTCAGAATAATCCTGTAACATGCCCTATAAGTTAAATACTGTCACATATCTAACTGAGAAGTTTTCTTGTTCATAAACCATATAAACTGGGTCCTTTTTTTACTGTATAATATCAAAGGAAATTTGCCTTAGTTTTTGTGCTGTCCAGGGAAAGATAAATACTAAACTATGCTATTTCTTGGATGCAAATTTCTCTAGAGCTTTCTTAAGTAGTCTATACAATGCTTTAATGGTATCACAAACTAGCTGTAATTTTCCTAAAGTCAAACAGCCTGTCAGTGACCACAAAATACAATGGAGAAAATAGTATACATCCATATGAATTTTCATTGAAATAAATGTAGAGAGTGTGGAGAGATAAGATCAGATGCTCTTCTAGAAGTTTCCTTGCCCCACACATCTACTTTTCACCTTGTGGTGTAGTTAAAGTGATATACACAAGTTTAAGAAGCTCAGCAGAGACTCCTTTATGTCAAGCACCATGGGTAGCTAAAAAGGAAGTGGGTTGTTCACCTCAAAGAACTTGAGAAGAGATTAATACAGCAAACAAAGAGGTAGAACCACTTGTCAATACATGAACAGCACATAGGAAGTATGTCACCACATATGAGCAGTGGATAAAAACTTGAAAGGATAGTAGAGTGCTTTATGCTTTAGGCCACTACTCCAAATTAAATAACTGAACTACAATGGTTTGAGCTAATCTAAAATCAATAACAATTGGCACGTGTATCTAGGTTCTGAAAATCAGAGGTGAGATGGCATACATCTCATTTTCTCTCTTCCTCTACTCCCAATTCCCATTGACAGGAAAATGAGCCCAGTCAGCTCATCTACTCATGTGCTTTCAGCCAGCACCTGAATAACTGTGAATGGTCCTCAAATTTATTTTTGATGTCTCTCCTTCGAGCCCCAGTTCCATTAAATGCTTATTTCTTTTTGGATGTTTCATGAAGACCTTATACTATCAAAAGCAAATCCTATAGTCATTTTTTTAAACTTAGGTTAAATCTTAATTTTGTGTAACTTGTGAGCAAGTCTATAATTTGTGTTCTGAATAAATAGTTAGCCAGCTGCAATTAATTGAGGTCTTCTTGTTAAATTTTATAGTGTCAAAGGCCTCCTAAACGTGTCTACAAATGTATTCATCCTTTCATCTTACATTCGTCTTTCCTAAATCAACTATTACCAGCAGGAATATCATAACCTTCGTGCTTCCTAAAGTTTGCAATTTTGGTTTCATCTTCAACTTCTCCTCATCTTTGGGGTTGGAGGATGGAAGTTTGGGGGAAGCAATCCATGTCCTTTACAGTCTACAAGCTCAAAAATGCTGAGCTAGGAAGTATCCATTGTGGCCTGAGCATGCCCTACAAAAGACCCTCAGGATAGCTCAGAGATGAGAGAGAGCAAAGATGGAAGCCTTGGCTGCCTTCTAAATCCATACATGCCTGCATCCCACCCTTTAAAGGCATAAGGATTCATTCCTTCTTACTTTCAACTCAGAAACAGTAATTGAGCAGCTACAAGTGCCAAGCACTGCTTTGCTTTGGATGATGGAGATGAAGTGGTGAACAAAACCTGCCCTCATGGAGCTTGCATTCTAGAGGGGTCTGTTCCTTGGTAGTGAGAAAAAGGAGTAAAAATAACAGACCTTACAGTTGGGGTACAATATTTTTCTCAATCTTTCTAAAAGTTCTTAATTGCCAATCTAATTTCTAAGCCAAATTTCATTCCTTCTGTGCAAAATGGCATGGCCAGTCTGACCACCAAATACCAAGGGGCTTTCTGGACTATTCAAGCACATTGTTGGCCAAAGAAAGCAGGCTGCTCCAAAATGACATGGCAAAACATGTAGAGTAATTTTAATCAATTCTTTCAGCCAATTTTAAAGGTATTTATCACGAAGTAGCACAGTCTTGCTAAAATATTTCTTTAAACACAAAGAGTGCTTTGTTTCTAAACATTCGAGAAATAAAGGGAGCACCCAGACACTGTGCCTGTTTTGTAAGTTAAAGTGAAAAAATACGACACTGAAACTCGTAGTTGATATCTTTTCAGAAGAGAAATTCATCAGCAAGGTAATAATTCCCAGTAGTTATACAAAGAAACCACAGTCTTCAGGAAAACCACATAACAGAGAATGGAATACCAGGAGCAGCCCACATAATTACTCATGATAGATAACTGTATTAAAAATTAAATATAAATTATTGTGAGCATTATACTTTTGGCACCAGATGAAAAAAGTGCTTTATGTTACTTGAAAGTTTCAATAACTGCCCTAAATTTGGCTCTGTTGAAAGTAAGCCTACCCTGAGTAAATATGAAGCGTTTATTATTTGAAGCATTGCTTTCAATACAATTGTAAGTTTAAAAAGACCTCTTGAATTTGCTAAAAGTTTCTATATGACATTGGTATTTCTTAAAAGTACTAAAAATGGAGACAAAGAGGTGAATTTTAAACAGGGCCTTAAGGAAGATTATTTTAGTATATGAAAATATCTCACAGAAATGCAATAAAACAAAAAAAATCAATTCCAGATGATTTTTAATCTAAATATAAGAGGGAAAAATAAATCTCAAAATAAAAAATAAGAGAATGTCTTCATGACCTTGGAGTAGGCAAAGATTCCTTAAATAGCACAAAAAAAATAAAAAATAACCTTTAATGGAAAAAAAGATGAATTAAATTATATTAAAATTAGGAATTTCTATTCATTACTATTAAGAAAATGAAAAGGCAACCTACAGAGTGGGAAAAGATGCTTACAACAAAAACTCCAACAAGAGGAGACCTTCAAGATGGTGGAGGAATAAGATGTGGAGATCACCTTCCTCCCCACAGATACATAAGAAATGCATCTACATGTGGAACAGCACCTACAGAACACCTACTGAACGCTGGCAGAAGACCTCAGACCTCCCAAAAGGCAACAAACTCCCCACATGCCTGGGTAGGGCAAAAGAAAAAAGAAAAAACAGAGACAAAAGAATAGGGACGGGACCTGCACCAGTGGGTGGGAGCTGTGAAGGAGGAAAGGTGTCCACACACTAGGAAGCCCCTTTGTGAGCAGAGACTGCAGGTGGCAGAGGGGGAGCCGCAGAGGAGAGTGCAGCCACAGGGGTGCAGAGGGCAAAGCGGAGAGATTCCCGCACAGAGGATCAGTGCTGACCAGTACTCACCAGCCTGAGAGGCTTGTCTGCTCACCTGCCGGGATGGGCAGGGGCTGGGAGCTGAGGCTTGGGCTTCAGAGGTCGGATCCCAGGGAGACGACTGGGGTTGGCTGCGTAAACACAGCCTGAAGGGGGCTAGTGCACCACAGCTAGCTGGGAGAGAGTCCAGGTGTGGCGAGCATTGCCCTCTGAGGAAGGCGCCATTAAGACCCTCATAAGCCTCAGGGCCTGATTGTACTCTCCTTGGTATGCATCCTGGACTTTATGGTATGAACGTAAAAAAGGAGATGGCCTTTGGCCAAATTGCTCCAGGGACCTGCTCAGTTACTGGGAGTCCCTGGTTGTTCCCTAAAGCTAGGAAAAGCAACCCTGGAGGGGAAATTGGTGCCTTTGAGGGAGAAGCCGAGAAGCCAATTAACCAGCTGATGCCGATAAGGCGTGACTAAGCTGAGAAGCCAATTAACCAGCTGATGCCAATAAGATGGTGACTAAGCAAATTCCCTGCTTTAGGGGTATATATATGGCTATGCTTTGTTATTAAACTTGCCTTGAAACCATCAGTTGCTTGTGCCCTTCTGATCCCATACCATGGTGCGTTTAGTTCCCTACCCCCTCTCGTCGATTGTTGCTACACTTTGAGGACCCGCCGCGGCTGGCGGCATCCAGGGAAAAGTCTGGACCTGCCTAAGAGACAAGAGACCACTGTTTCAGGGTGCATGAGGAGAGGGGATTCAGAGCACTGTCTAAACGAGCTCCAGAGATGGGCACGAGCCATGGCATGGACCCCAGAGACGGGCATGAGACGGTAAGGCTGCTGCTGCAGCCACCAAGAAGCCTGTGTGCAAGCACAGGTCACTCTCCACACCTCCCTTCCCGGGAGCCTGTGTAGTCCACCACTGCCAGGGCCCCATGATCCAAGGACAACTTCCCCCAGGAGAACACACGGTGAGCCTCAGGCTGGTGCAACATTACTCTGACCTCTGCCGTCGCAGGCTTGCCCCGCATCCATAGCCCTCCCTCCCCCTGGCCTGAGTGAGCCAGAGCCCCCGAATCAGCTGCTCCATTAACCCCGTCCTGTCTGAGCGAAGAAAAGATGCCCACAGGCGACCTACATACAGAGGTGGGGCCAAATCCAAAGCTGAGCCCCAGGAGCTGTGCGAACAAAGAAGAGAAAGGGAAATCTCTCCCAGCAGGCTCAGGAGCAGCGGATTAAATCTCCACAATCAACTTGATGTACTCTGCATCTGTGGGATACCTGAACAGACAACGAATCATTCCAAAATTGAGGCAGTGGACTTTGAGAGCAACTGTAGACTTAGGATTTGCTTTCTGCATCTGATTTGTTTCTGGTTTTATGTTTATTTAACTCTAGTGTTTAGAGTTTATTATCATTGGTAGATTTGTTTATTGATTTGGTAGCTCTCCTCCTCCCTTTTTTTACATATAGATATATAACTTTTTTTCCTTCTTCTCCTTTTGTGAGTGTATATGTGTATGCTTCTTTCTGTGATTTTGGCTGTATACCTTTCCTTTTACCATTTGTCCTAGGGTTCTGTCTGTCTGTTTTTTTTGTTTTTTGGGAGTTTTTTTTTTGGATAGTTTTTAGTGCTTGTTATCATTGGTGAATTTGTTTTTTGGTTTCGTTGCTCCCTTTTTTCTTCTTTCTTTTTTTTATTTTTAATTTTTTTATTTTTAATAATTTTTTGAATTTTTTATTTTAATAACTTTATTTTATTTTTTCTTTCTTTCTTTCCTTTTTTCTCCCTTTTCTTCTGAGCGGTGTGGCTGACAGGGTCTTGGTGCTCTGGCTGGATGTCAGGCCTGTGCCTCTGAGGTGGGAGAGCCGAGTTCAGGACATTAGTCCACCAGAGACCGACTGGCTCCATGTAATATCAAATGGTGAAAGATCTCCCACAGATCTCCATCTCAATGCTAAGACCCAGCTCCACTCAATGACGAGCAAGCTCCAGTGCTGAATATCCTATGCCAAACAACTATGAAGACAGGAACACAACCCCTCCCATAGATCTCCATCTCAACGCTAAGACCCAGCTCCACTCAATGACCAGCAAGCTCCAGTGCTGAACACCGTATGCCAAACAACTAGCAAGACAGAAACACAACACAACCCATTAGCAGAGAGGCTGCCTAAAGTCATAATAAGTCCACAGACACCACAAAACACAGCGTCATACGTGGCCCTACCCACCAGAAGGACAAGATTCAGCCCCACCCACCAGAACACAGACACCAGTCCCCCACCACCAGGAAGCCTACATAACCCATTGAACCAGCCTCAGCCACTAGGGGCAGACACCAAAAACAACAGGAACTACGAACCTGCAGCCTGCGAAAAGGAGACCCCAAACACAGTAAGTTAAGCAAAATGAGAAGACAGAGAAACACACAGCAGATGAAGGAACAAGGTAAAAAGCCACCAGACCAAACAAATGAAGAGGAAATAGGCAGTCTACCTGAAAAAGAATTCAGAGTAATGATAGTAAACATGATCCAAAATCTTGGAAAGAGAATGGAGAAAATACAAGAAACAACTAACAAGCACCTAGAAGAAGTAAAGAGCAAACAACGATGATAAACACAAAAAATGAAATTAAAAATTCTCTACAAGGAATCAATACCAGAATAACTGAGGCAGAAGAACAGAAAAGTGACCTGGAAGATAAAAGAGTGGAAGTAACTACCATAGAGCAGAATTAAGAAAAAAGAAAATAAAGAATTGAGGACAGTCTAAAAGACCTCAGGGACAATGTTAAATGCACCAACATTCAAATTATAGGGGTCCCAAAAGAAGAAGAGAAAAAGAAAGGGACTGAGAAAATATTTGAAGGGATTATAGTTCAACACTTCCTTCATATGGGAAAGGAAACAGTCAAAAATCCAGGAAGTGCAGAGAGCCCCATGCAGAAAAAATCCAAGCAGAAACACACCAAGATACATACTAATCAAACTATCATAAATTAAATACAAAGAAAAAATATTAAAAGCAGCAAGGGAAAAAACATCAAATAACATACAAGGGAATCCCCATAAGGTTAACAGTGGATCTTTCAGCAGAAACTCTACAAGCCAGAAGGGAGTGGCAGGACATTTTAAAGTGATGAAAGGAAAAGAACTACAACCAAGATTACTCTACCCAGCATGGATCTCATTCAGATTCGACGGAGAAATTAAAACCTTTACAGAGAAGCAAAAGCTACGAGTATTCAGCACCACCAAACCAGCTTTACAATAAATGCCAAAGGAACTTCTCTAGGCAGGAAACACAAGAAAAGGAAAAGACCTACAATAACATACCCAAAACAGTTAAGAAAGTTGTAATAGAAATATACATATCGATAATAAACTTGAATGTAAATGGATTAAATGCTTCAACCAAAAGACATAGACTGGCTGAATGGATACAAAAACAAGACACGTATATATGCTGTCTACAAGAGACCCACTTCAAACCAAGGGACACATACAGACTGAAAGTGAGGGGATGGAAAAAGATATGCCATGCAAATGGAAATCAAAAGAAAGCTGGAGTAGCAATTCTCAAATCAGACAAAATAGACTGTAAAAAAAAGACTCTTACAAGAGACAAAGAGGGACACTGCATAATGATCAAGGGATCAATCCAAGAAGAAGATATAACAATTGTAAATATTTATACACCCAACATAGGAACACCTAAATACATACGGCAAATGCTAAGAGCCATAAAAGGGGAAATCGACAGTAACACAATCATAGTAGAGGACTTTAACACCCCACTTTCACCAATGGACAGATCATCCAAAGTGAAAATCAATAAGGAAACACAAGCTTTAAATGATACATTAAACAAAATGGACTTAATTGACATTTATAGAAAGTTCCATCCAAAAACAACAGAATACACTTTCGTCTCAAGTGCTCATGACATTCTCCAGAATAGATCATATCTTGGGTCACAAATCAAGCCTTGGTAAATTTAAGAAAATTGAAATAATATCAAGCATCTTTTCTGACCACAATGCTATAAGCCTAGATATCAATTACAGGAAAAAGTCTGTAAAAAATACAAACACATGGAGGCTAAACAATACACTACTAAATAATCAAGAGATCACTGGAGAAATCAAAGAGGAAAGCAAAAAATACTCAGAAACAAAAGACAATGAAAACACGATGACCCAAAACCTATGGGATGCAGCAAAAGCAATTCTAAGAGGAAAGTTTATAGCAATACAATCCTACGTCAGGAAACAAGAAACATCTCAAATAAACACCTAACCTTTCAACTAAAGCAGTTAGAGAAAGAAGAACAAAAAAACACCAAAGTTAGCAGAAGGAAAGAAATCATAAAGATCAGATCAGAAATAAATGAAACAGAAATGAAGGAAACAATAGCAAAGATCAATAAAACTAAAAGCTGATTCTTTGAGAAGGTAAACAAAATTGATAAACCATTAACCAGACTCATCAAGAAAAAAAGGGAGAAGACTCAAATCAATAGAATTAGAAATGAAAAAGGAGAAGTAACAACTGACACTGCAGAAATACAAACGATCATGAGAGATTACTACAAGCAACAATATGCCAATAAAATGGACAACCTAGAACAAATGAACAAATTCTTAGAAAAGTACAACCTTCCGAGACTGAACCAGGAAGAAATAGAAAATAAAAACTGACCAATCACAAGCACTGAAATTGAGACTGTGATTAAAATTCTCCAACAAACAAAAGTCCAGGACCAGATGGCTTCACAGGCGAATTCTATAAAATACTTATAGAAGAGCTACCACCTATCCTTCTCAAACTCTTCCAAAATATAGCAGAGGCAGGAACACTCCCAAACTCACTCTATGAGGCCACCATCACCCTGATACCAAAGCCAGACAAAGATGTCACAAAGAAAGAAAATATTCTTAGGCCAATATCACTGATGAACATAGATACAAAAATCCTCACCAAAATACTAGCAAACAGAATCCAACAGCACATTAAAAGAATCATACACCATGATCAAGTGGGGTTTATCCCAGGAATGCAAGGATTCTTCAGTATACACAAATCAATCAATGTCATAAACCATATTAACAAATTGAAGGAGAAAAAGCACATGATCATGTCAACAGATGCAAAAGAAGCTTTTGACAAAATTCAACACCCATTTATGATAAAAACCCTCCAGAAAGTAGGCATAGAGGAGGGAACTTACCTCAACATAATAAAGGTCACATATGACAGACCCACAGCCAACATCATTCTCAATGGTGAAAACTGAAACCATTTCCTCTAAGATCAGGAACAAGACAAGGTTGCCCATTCTCACCACTATTATTCAACATAGTTTTGGAAGTTTTAGCCATAGCAATCAGAGAAGAAAAAGAAATAAAAGGAATCCCAATCAGAAAAGAAGAAGTAAAGCTGTCATTGTTTGCAGATGACATGATACTATACATAGAGAATCCTAAAGATGCCATGAGAAAACTACTAGTGCTAACCAATGAATTTGGTAAAGTAGCAAGATACACAATTAATGCACAGAAATCTCTTGCAATCCTATATACTAATGATGAAAAATCTGAAAGAGAAATTAAGGAAACACTCCCATTTACCACTGCAACACAAAGAATAAAATACCTAGGAATAAACCTATCTAAGGAGACAAAAGACCTGTATGCAGAAAACTATAAGACACTGATGAAACAAATTAAAGATCACACAAACAGATGGAGAGATATACCATGTGCTTGGATTGGAAGAATCAACATTGTGAAAATGACTATACTACCCAAAGCAATCTAAAGATTCAATGCAATCCCTATCAAACTACCAATGGCATTTTTCACAGAACTAGAACCAAAACTTTCACAATTTGTATGGAAACACAAAAGACCCCAAATAGCCAGAGCAATATTGAGAAAGAATAACGGAACTGGAGGAATCAGGATCCCTGACTTCAGAGTATACTACAAAGCCACAGTAATCAAGACAGTATGGTACTGGCACAAAAACAGAAATATAGGTCAATGGAACAGGATAGAAAGCCCAGAGATAAACCCACACACATATGGTCACCTTATCTTTGATAAAGGAGGCAAGAATATACAATGGAGAAAAGACAGCCTCTTCAATAAGTGGTGCTGGGAAAACTGAACAGCTACATGTAAAAGAATGAAATTAGAACACTCCCTCACACCATACACAAAAATAAACTAAAAATGGGTTAGAGACCTAAATGTAAGACCAGACACTACAAAACTCTTAGAGGAAAACATAGGAAAAACACTCTTTGACATAAACCACAGCAAGATCTTTTTTGACCCACCTCCTAGAGTAATGGAAATAAAACCCCAAATAAACAAATCGGACCTAATTAAACTTCGAAGCTTTTGCACAGCAAAGGAGACCATAAACAAGACAAAAAGATAACCCTCAGAATGGGAGAAAATATTTGCTAATGTAACAACAGACAACAGATTAATCTCCAAAATACACAAACAGCTCGTGGAGCTCAATATCAAAAAAACAAACAATGCGATTTAAAAATGGGCAGAAGACCTAAATAGACATTTCCCCAAAGAAGACATACAGATGGCCAAGAGGCACATGAAAATATGCTCAACATCGCTAATTATTAGAGAAATGCAAATCAAAACTACAATGAGATATCACCTCACACCAGTCAGAATAGCCATTAAGAAAAAATCTGGAAAGGGTGTGGTGAAAAGTGAACTCTCCTGCATTGCTGGTGGGAATGTAAATTGAAACAGCCACTGTGGAGAACAGTATGGATGTTCCTTAAAAAGCTACAAATAGATAGAACTACCATATGACCCAGCAATCCCACTATTGAGCATATACACTGAGAAAACCATAATTCAAAAAGAGACATGTACCACAATGTTAATTGCAGCACTATTTACAATAGCCAGGACATGGAAGCAACCTAAGTGTCCATCGACAGATGAATGGATAAAGAAGATGTGGCACATGAATACTATGGAATGTTACTACGCCATAGAAAGAAACGAAATTGAGTTATTTGTAGTGAGGTGGGTGGACCTAGAGTCTGTCATACAGAGTGAAGTAAGTGAAGTCAGAGTGAAGTAAGTCAGAAACAAACACTGCATGCTAACACATATATATGGAATCTTAAAAAGAAAAAAAAAAAAAAAAAGGTCATGAAGAACCTAGGGGCAGGACGGGAATAAAGACGCAGACCTACTACAGAATGGACCTGAGGACACGGGGAGGGGGAAGGGTAAGCTGGGACAAAGTTAGAAAGTGGCATGTACATACATATACTACAAAATGTAAAGCTGATAGCTAGTGGGAAGCAGCCGCATAGCACAGGGAGGTCAGCTGGGTGCTTTGTGACCACCTAGAGGGGTGGGATAGGGAGGGTGGGAGGGAGAGAGATGCAAGAGGGAAGAGATATGGGAACATATTTATATGTATAACTGATTCACTTTGTTGTAAAGCAGAAACTAACACACCATTGTAACTCAATTATAGTCCAATAAAGTTGTTAAAAAAAAAGGATAGTCAATCAATAATTGAAATTCACTACAAACAACATAAAAAAAAAACTCCAACAACGGATGCCCAGAATAAATAAAGAATTCCTACAACTCAGTAAGAAAGACAACCCAATAGAAAAATGAACCAAAGACTTTAACGCAGACTTCACATTAAAAGATATCCAAATGGCCAATAAACTTATGGAAAGGAGCTCAACTTCATTAGCCGCTAGGGAAAGGTAAATTAAAACCACAAGAAGATAACCTTCCTTTTCAATCCATATGGCTGAAATTTAAAAGGAGGAGGCTAATACCAAATGGAGCGACTGGCATTCTCCTATGCTGCTGACAGGAGGGCCAATTGGTACAAATATTTTGTAAAACTGTTTGGCAGCATCTGCAAAGCAAAGGTTTTCAAAGTGTGGTCCCTGGACCAGGATTATCAGCATCACCTGGAACTTTCAGAAGTACAGATTCTCGGGCCTCACCCCAGACCTACTGAATCAGAAACTCCAGGCGAGTCCCAGAGATCTGTGATTGAACAAGCCCTCCTGGTAATCTGATTCACGTGAATTCTTGAGAACCACTGTGCTAAAGCTAAATGTATGCATATCCTGTAACCCAGAAATTGTACTCTTAGATAGAGGTAACAGAAATGTGTACAAATATTCCTCAAAAAATACGTACAAACATGTTCACAGTAGCACCACTTATAATAACCCTAAACTGGAAACTAGCTAAATGCCCATCATCGGTACAATGGATAAATAAACTGTGATATGGTTACTTCATAGAAATCCATACAGCAATGAGGATGAGAAGTCTACAGTTTCACGCAACCATTTAGATGAATAAAAGAAACCAACACGAAGCAATACATCGTGTATGATTCCATTTATATAAAGTACAAAAGTAAGTCAGGATAATGGTTATACTTGGGAGAGACCAGTGGGTAGAAACTGGACAGGGGGTGGAAAAGGGCTTCTGGATACAATTAAGGTTCTGTTTCTTGATCAAGGATTGTTCAGTTTATGAAAATTCATTCAGCTCGTAATATTCATTGTAGACTTGTAATACGTGTACATTACTGTCTCTATACACAAAGGTTTTTTTTAACTTGATTAAAAGAATTACTTTCAAGTTGCATAGGTGAGAATTACTTCAGGTAGTATATTTGCATTGGAAAAAGTTTAGGACATTAAAGAATAATGAAGAACATCAAAAATAATATACTACTATGGGGAAAATTTATCCACATGGCAGCAGGAGCAGGGTGGGGAGGAAGGTGTAAGAGCATACACCAGTGAAAGCTTCCCTGGAAGGCTGCATCTAGGTGCTAAAAATAGTCCCTGGGGTCTGGTTGGGCAGTAGAAACCCAGCAGTGGGTGTAGCTTGGTAAATCTAAGCTTTAATCATTAAAATGTAAGCACTACATTTCTACATCCCTTAACACCATAGGAATTTTCAGTGGTCGTAGTTGCATTAAGCTACTCGTCATTCAGGTTAAGCAGCCGTCAGAGGAGCAAAGTGGAAATTCACTAATGTCAAACACATTAGTTAATGTTTGCTTCTGATTGAAGTTTCTTAATATTTTGCCAGCAGAGTCAGTGGATTTAAAAAAAGACAATGAATGTTCTCATCTCCGTCATGTTCATCATCTCCGTCTTCATTCCACCTCGAACTCTCTTTTGAGTAGCTTCTGGGCTCTGGTTTAGACATGGGTTCAGCCTGATGTTTACTAACAGGGATGTTGACCTTGGCCAGTTACGTCACTTGGGTAACTCCATATGAGCAACACACCTACACTTCTTTTCCTTTTTTAAAAAATGTTCTCTACCTTAGTTTTCTTTCTTTTTTTTTTTTTTTTTTTGAAAAAGTAATTTGCTTGCATGGTTAGAAACTCAAAAATTACAAAGAGTTATATGGAAAAATGTCTCCCTTCTTAACTCATCTCCCAGGATTGGAGGCAACCAATGTTACCAGTTTCCTATATAACTTTCCAGAGACTGAATATTTATTGGAAAAAATCTATAGCTATATCTCTATATTCCATCGTATCCTTCCCTCTTTTCCATACCATTGAAAGCATATCAAACTGCTCTGCATTTAACATTTAAATCTTCCAACAGTTACAAAGGGGTATCTCCTTTTTTATAGCTGCACAGTCATCCATTGTATGAATGAATGAACATGTCACTATTTAACCACATTAACAGACATTTATGTCTATTAATCTTTGCTTATTGTAAATAGTGCTATAATGGATATTTTTCTACATATGTGTCTATAAACATGTGTGTTTATGTGTGTGTATACCTGAGGATAAATTCCTTCTTATTTCTCAATTTTTTGTTAATCTCTTCAGTTTAAAAAAAAATTCCAGACCTATAGAAAAACTGCAAGAATATCACATTGAACTTCTAATACTTTGATATAAATTTCTTTAGCATTGCAACCCACTAACCATTTTATATGGAGAGATATATCTTTCCACTGAATCCTAAGAAAGTAAGAGGATGTGGGTATTTGAAGGTGGTTTTTAAATTAAATTAAATTAAATTAATTGAATTAAATAGCAGCCTGTAGGAGGGCAAGAAATGCAGAAGAGGGATGTTAAGAGTCCCGGTGACAGCCAACCTCATGTGGCTGTCCCCAGGTATATATGGTCTCTCAATGCCTACACACTACGACGGAGGTGGCAAACTTTTCCTGTAAAGGGCCAAATAGTAAATATTTTAGACTTTACAGTCATTAGAGGCTCAGCCACAATTATTCATAAAGCTGGTTTGGTGGTGCTCAATTCTCTTAGCTTTCACTTGTCTGAAAAGCTTTTGATTTCTCTGTCAAATCTGAATGAAATCCTTGCTGGGTAGAGTAATCTTGGTTATAGGTTTTTCTCTTTCATCACTTTAAGTATATCCTGCCACTCGCTTCTGGCCTGCAGAGTTTCTGCTGAAAAATCAGCTGATAACCTTATGGGGATTCCTTTGTATGTTATTTTTTGTTTTTCTGTTGCTGCTTTAAATATTTTTTCTTTGAATTTAATTGTTAGTTTGATTAATATGTGTCTTGGCATGTTTCTCCTAGGGGTTATCCTGTATGGGACTCTCTGTGCTTCCTGGACTTGGGTGACTACCTCCTTTCCCATGTTAGGGAAGTTTTCCACTATAATCTCTTCAAATATTTTCTCAGTCCCTTTCTTTTCCCCTTCTTCTTCTGGGACCCCTATAATTCGAATATTGGTGCATCTAGTGTTGTCCCAGAGGTCTCTGAGATTGTCTTCACTTCTCATTCTTTTTTCTTTATTCTGCTCCTTGGCAGTTATTTCCACCATTTTGTCTTCCAGCTCACTTACTCATTCTTCTGCCTCAGTTATTCTGTTATTGATTCCTTCTAGTGTATTTTTCATTTCAGTTATTGTGTTGTTCATCTCTGTTTGTTTGTTCTTTAGTTCTTCTAGATCTTTGTTAAACATTTCTTGTATTTTCTCAATTCGTGCCTCCATTCTATTTCCAAGATTCTGAATCATCTTTACTATCATTCCTCTGAATTCTTTTTCAGGTAGATTGCCTATTTCCTCTTCATTTATTTGGTCTTGTAGGTTTTTACCTTGCTCCTTCATCTGTGACATATTTTTTTGCCATCTCATCTTTTTCTTTTCCTTTTTTTTATGAGTGGTATTATGTTCCTGTCTTACTGGCTGTTTGGCCTGAGGCTTCCAACAATGCAGTTTGTAGGCTGTTGGGTAGAGCTGGGTCTTGGTGCTGAGATGAGGACCTCCATGAGACCTCACTCTGATTAATATTCCCTCGGGTCTGATTTTCTCTGTTAGTCCAGTGGTTCATACTCAGAGCTTCCACCACAGGAGCCTTGGCCTGACTCCTGGCTAGTGAACCAAGATCCCCCAAGCCATGTGGAGAAGCAAAAAAAAAAAAAAAAAAAAAGAGAGAGAGAGAGAACAATAACAAAGTAAAAAATAAAATTAGACTAGGAAACTAACAGATATTTTATAAAAAATATAAAAGTAAAAATATAGATGAAACAACAACCAGAAGGTAAAACAGAACCACAACAGTAAAAAAGAGGAGGAGAAAAAAAAAAGTGGAAAAGGCCTTGGTTGTGGAAGGCAGAGAATAAGCAGGGGTGAGGTTTGGGTAATGGGCAGGGCCTATGCTTAGGTCCCACCAGGCTGGAAAAGGTCCCAGGGGGTGTGGGGGGTGGAGCCCAGGCTCAACAGAACAGAAGGGGCCCAGGTGTGCCTCCTGCCTCTGGTCTCAGAGCATGCGGGACCCAACCTGGGAGCCCAGCAGGCTTCCTGGGCTCGAGTGGGTGGGCAAACACCCTCCACTCCTCTCCCACTCCTCCAGTCCTGGAAGGCCTCTCCTGCCTGCCTCTCCTGTTCTCTCCCAGCTTCCCTCCTATGCCCCTAGGACCAACCTGGCCCAGAAGGGACCTCTGAGGACATAGGACATGGCCTGAGAGCAAGGCAGACTTCCTCCCCAGCTGATTGAGCAGGGGAAATGCTGGGTGCACTCACCCCCGATCTGAGCCCCAAGGGTCCCTCCAGGATTGGGAGCCCCTCCCGCTTCTCAGCCACCCCTCAGGGGCACTGGTCCTGTCCGGCCTCCACTTCTCGGTCCTGTCCGGCCTCCACTTCTCCTCCCCCTTCAGTCTCCCAATGTCCTACCGGTTTGCTTGGGGGTTCTTCCATGTCCTTGGGTGTCAGGATCCCCCACCAGCTTCCGGCAGGCACCCTAGTTGTGGCGAGACACAAACTCCACGTCTTCCCACACTGCCATCTTGACTCTGCCTCCTGATTTCTTTTAAGCCATGTAATTTTCCCTCTTGAATCAGATATCTTATTTCATTGGGTTATTATTTCCCTGGAGGTAAGGGGCTGGCAGAACGTCTTTATCAAATAGCAACAAGTTACACTTTTGGTGCCCTAGAAATGTACAACAATAATAAATTCAAAGCTCAGCTGGGTAGTAAGTGCATCTCCTGTTCCTTCTCATCACTGTTTTGTTTGTTTGTTGTTTTTGTTTTTTGGTTTTGGGGTTTTTTTGGTCACACCACACAGCATGTGGGATCGAACCTGCACCCTCTGCATTAGCAGTGCAGAGTCTTTACCACTGAACCGCCAGGGAAGTCCCTCATTACTGTTTTTGATCAACTTCATTCACACCCATGTTCTCACACTTCCCTTCTTTCCCATCCATGTTTCATGTTTCTGACCCTTTTCCTCTTATTTCAAACCAACAAAAAGTAAACAAATTTTTAAAAGCTTAGGGCAGCAAGACTTATCTATTGAAAAGGGGGCATTTAAGAAAATGTCTTTCACACAGCCTGTTGAGACTGTTCTTTGAGAGCAAGAACATATGTCCAGTATAGTATGGATTAGAGCCCCTCTAACCATATAATAAACCCAAAATATCAACTTATACTAACTATACCTCCAATGTTTTCTCTTATGATTTAATCTCAGTATGTTTCTTTAATTGATATCTGCTATTGGTTTGACATCAAGGTCAATTAAAAGCAGCACAGTATGGCCACTATGCAATCAGATGGGGATAAGAAAACACTAGTGTATATGTCTGACATAGAAATGCAAATTTGATCATTATGATAATAAATATATTTGTTGAGAGGCTGATGAATAACCAATGGCTTATTGATAATATCCTCTAATCCCCCTTCCTATTACTAGAAAAAATATAGAAACTGAAATAAAAGGATAATACACTAAGTATTAAAATGAGAAAGCAGAGTGTCCCCTTGATACATAATACCAAAACATTCTTTCATACCTACAACCTGTTTCCTCCTATATCAAATGGAATTATACTGCCCACCAGCCAGTGCCGAGAGGAGCAAGTCAGAGACAGAGACACCATAGGAAAGCATCCTGAGAATAGCCACGTGTTCAGCAAACACAAGTCATTATTATCAATAAAACAGAAATAAATCCATTAGTTTGAAAAACCTCTCCCCCCAAAATGCCTTCATATTATCTGCAGGATCTAACAGATCAGTTTATCAAAGTAGTGTTTTTAATTATGTGCTATAGGTTAAAATAATCATACACACACTCAGATCCCATGGCTGACTACCCACAACACTTCTTTGTTTTGTTTTGTTTTTTTAATCTGGGATAAAATGGTTTTTGTTACTGAACCAGAAAAAAATGCCATTTTCCCTTGGTGGTTCACTTGTTAATTCTTAGATAGCTAGAATTTTCCTTTTTGTCTTTGGATTCTCTTTCTCACACAGACAATTGAGTAGAAATAGACAGTACCTAAGATGTGAGGAGCTGTCAGTCAATTGATGTGGAGGTTTCTAAAAGTGCAGCTCCTGGGGTGTCAGGTGCCAAAAGGAACACGAGCTGAGGGTATTACTGCCACAGAACTAAACACCTTCCTAGTTCATGCTCTATCTCCAACCCTCGCCTGTCAGTCCTGATATGCCATTCAGGAAGTACTGGCATCCTCCCAATACCTTATATATAGTGTGTCTCACAAACCCAGAGGGGATCTAATGAATGACAGTTGAGAGTGTTTCATACTCTGGGGCCAATAGTCCTGGGCTCCAACCTCTGGACCATCACTTAATGTTTGGAGACCCCTAGATGGCACTCAGCAGCCATAAGCTTCACTTCCTGTAGTGGATATCTGTCATATTTGTACACACACAGACACACAGACACATGCACACACAGACACACACCAACACATTTCTAAACACTCTGCCTGTGTTTATGGAAATTTCTCCCTTATCAGTCCTACTTCCCCTATGAATAAGCTAGAAACTCATTTTACAAGCTTTCCTTGCAATTGAAATGTAGCATGTGATCTAGGCTTGATGAATCAGATGAACCCTCAAGAGACTTTAATGCAGTAGAAAGCAACTTAGGGAAGCATAAGCTCCCCACAATTTTTGTCTTTTGTGAGAGAGACAATGGAAGCCTCCAGCTTATAAAGCAAAAGAGACCTCCAGCATCAGTGATTTTAAAAAAACTGTGGTATCTGTGTCCTGTGAAGGTGGTAGAGTCTTCACAAAGACTGTTTACCCTTACAAGAGTCTGTGAGCTTTCCAATAAATCCTATATTAAGTTCTGCTTTTATTTATGCACATTGGTGTATGTTTTTCTGTTTCCAACTAAGAATCCCAACAAATTCAGTTGCTCCATTTATCAAATGGAAATGATAAGGTAGGTATCACAAAAATGCTGAGGATTACCTGGGACAACTAGGTAACAGTACCTGGGATACAGGCAAAAAGCATCCATCAAATGTTAGTTTTACTTTCCACATCTTTTAGTAGTCATATACCTTAATTACTGTATTTATTTTCTTTCTATTAGCATGCTAGCTATGTATTCTTTTACTATTATTTTAATGGTTAACCTAATGATTACAACATGCTTTCTTGATATATCACAGTCTAACATATAATTTTTATCATCCCAATTCTGCTAGAACTTTAGAATTGTTTAATTCCATTTACCTCCATTCCAATTTTTACTTTATTATTATTACACATTTTTCCTGCATCTATTTTAAACTTCAAAGACATTACAATTATTGCTTTGCACAATCAAGAATTATTTCGACTTGGCCACATGTTTATCCCTCCTAATATTATTCATTTCCTCCTGCTTCTCCATATTATCATGTGGAATCATTTTCCTTCTGCCTGGAGAAAATAAGTTTTTCTTTTAATAGAAACATGCCAGCAGCAAATTCTCTCCATTTTTATTTGTCTAAAAATATCTTTACTTCACTTTCATTGTTGAAAAATATTCTTAATTCTAGGTTAGCAGTGATTGTCTCTCATCACTTTAAATTGTCCTCTGGATGCCATGGTTGCTCATAACCATCCAACTGTCAGTCTTAACTCTGGATCTTTTAAAGGTAATATGTCTTTTTTCCCTAGTTGTTTTTAAGATTGTAGATTTTACTTTGGTTTTTAGCAGTTTTAGTATGATGTGCCTCTGTTTGTATTTCCATTATTCAAGATTCCATGAATTTCTTGAACCTATGGATTCAGCTGGATAAAATTCTCAGCCATTATCACTTTGAAACTTTCTTCTGCCCTAATTTCTTCCTCCATTCAGTCAGGGAATTCAATTATATGTATATTGGATCTCTTTAGCATATTCCATATGGGTCTAACATATCTATGTTTTATTAAATCTGAACTTGAATGCTATTGGCTTGCCTTCCAGTTCACTATTCGTGTGTTCTGTTATGTCCAATCCACTGCTAAGCTCCATATATTGTTAACTTCAGATATTGTATTTTCCCATTTTAGAATATCCACTTGATTTTTTATAGATTCCGATTCTTTGGTAAAATTCTCCATCTCTTTTATCCATTTTTTTCTCTATTTTTGAACATATTAATCATAGTTATTTTTAAATCCTTGGCTGCTAATTCCAATATCTGACCATCTGTGGGCCATCTTCTATTATCTCTTTTTTCTTGATTATCAATAATATAGTCTTACCTCTTTGCATGTCTTGTAATTTTTTATTGTATAACAGACATTAAAAACTGCAGATACTCCAGATGATTTTATCATTCACAAAGAGAATTTCTCTTTCCTCCATTAGGTAGATATTGTAAAGGACAAATCATTCAATCCAATAATGGGTTAACCTGGAAATTGGCCAGGTTTTAGTTTTAGTAAGACTCATAATACTCCTGCTTTTTCTTTAACTTCTAGGGCATGGACATCCTAGCTTTTTATTGAGATCCCGAT
Source organism: Kogia breviceps (assembly GCF_026419965.1). Taxonomy (NCBI): domain Eukaryota; kingdom Metazoa; phylum Chordata; class Mammalia; order Artiodactyla; family Physeteridae; genus Kogia; species Kogia breviceps. Next base: position 140,526,874 of record NC_081314.1, read on the forward strand.
GGGGCCTTTGTCTCCTTGGCCCTGAAAGATTCTTAGAGTTTCAGTTTTGCCCTTCAGAAGTCTTCAAATTAGCTCTCTGTCCTCCCATCCAATGAGGCCTCGAAACTTGAAAATGTCTTACTGGGAAGACTAGACAAGTATCTGCTGCAAGTCCTCTTTTTCTGGGGAAGGGTCTTTGTTTCTCACCCCATATCCGGAATTGGCAAATGATTACAGAGGGATGAGGAATAGCTTCTGATTGCCAGCTCACCCTAGAAGGATTCTCTCCTTTGAAGTTTAGTTTATCTAGTCCTCATTGCTTTTCTAGCTTTCTGATGCCTATAACAATAGGCTTTTTGTAAATTTATAAATTATCTGTTTCTTTCTAATTGTTGCAGCAAAAGCATTGGCCAAGACCTTCTACATTCTACTTAGGAGAAGAAGTTCCTTTCCCTACTTTGTAACAGATGATGTAATTGGTGACTTGACGTTTGTTAAAAGCCCCCAACTTTTTCATTAATAACAGAAGAAACTAGAATAAAAGAGATCAATCAATCAGCTTCATCAACAAACAGTTGATTGTTGGATTTTGTGGAAATTTTAAATTGTGTTTATTTCATTCTCAGGTCTAAAGAACATTTCACTTTGTATAAGAACCACTTATTTATAGACAGACCAAGTTGACAGAATTTAAATCACAATGTCTAGTTCAAATTCATTTTAATCATTCTACTTATATATACCATAAATCAAAATAAGGCGATTGTGACAGAGGAGAATAATTTTGCCTATCGGCTTCATCCTTGTGATTAAGACATGTTTGTAGTAAATTATTTGGTTTTTGTTAGGATAACACTGAATCATATTTCCCCCACCTCCAGTCAAAATAAGCTTCATACTGATATAACAGAAAAAGAACCGATTGTGGAAAAAAAAAAAAAAAACTGGAAAGCAGCCATATTTATAATAGAGTGCTCCTATTTATAAAAAGGTTCTAGATATGATGACTGCAAAACCTGCCTCCAAGCAACTCCATGTACCAATTGCTGCACTGAGGAAGACAGAAAGATAAGAAATTATATCACATGCTGTGCATAAATCTAATGAAGGTGGCATAGAAATGTGAGGGCTGAGAACCCACCAAGCACTAAGGAAAAGACTGACTTCTTACATGGTCCTGCCAGCCCTTTATTCTAGGAATACAATGACTCTGGAGAGTTCATCATTGCTTCTGGTATAAAAATGGGAAAGAGTCTTATCACATGTAAGTCATGGTCTAGATGATATTTGTCTTAATTTCCAACTCCTTTCCATCTCCATGGCTACTCACCTTTTACAGAACCACCTAAGTGATGTCTTCTTTTGCCATAAAGTGCACAGACATATCACTTTAAAGGTATACCACCTTCATTTTCCTGGATTCATTACTGCCCTCCCACCCCACCATTATGTTGTACCTTTATTTTTAGAGACTTGCAAGGATAGCAGAATGAAGAGTTAGAAGAGAGGCATTTTAAGACCTTTCTATCCTAACAAGGAGGCACAGCTCACCCTACATAATGCACAGGGCCAATCCTGGTCAGAGCAATTGGGAAAATGGATGGTTCTTCTCATAGGATGGGCTGGGAGGACAATGGTATCATTAATCGTTCACCATTTCCAACCCATTCTTTGGATGTGCCATCTCTATCTTGTCACAGCTGGTGAAAAATTTAAAGGTCACTTTTATTTTTCCAATCAACAGCTTGACATGATCCAATAAAAATGCAATTCCTTTAATGCACAGGCTAATGCACCGGCAAATTGAGGTCTAAGGCCCCCATGCCTGGCGCACACACAGATAATCTCTTCCCTGAAACAAATCTTTCCTTCCCAGCAAAGGGTATGAATTATTTGTCCAAACAATCTCCCACGCTTAGCTTAATACAAAAGCTCTGTCAGTGTTGAAATTTGGGTGGAACCCACCAAATCCAAGGCTCTATAGTTCAGGGGGAAAAAAAATCAAATGCCTGGTATGATGAGACATCAAATGAAATCAAAACAGTCTACCTTGCCAAGCATTTCCAGCAGCCAAATACCAATACTAGTTCAAGATAGATGGCTTAGACTTAAGGTCATAGAGGTATTACTTAAAGATGTTTCAATATTGTTCCTTCAACAAATGGCTTGCTTCCTTATACTTTCTGCTCTTAAAAAGTTTCAAGGGCTTGAAATGTGTGAATAGGTTCTCCGATATCTTATTCTGACATAAATATATTTATGACATGGTAGAGATAGTGCGTTTTTTCAAAACACTTTATCTATACTTTTGAAAATGTCCATGATAGATGATACACTGGTACATTTTTGCTCCTACGAGTGAATCACCAAACTACTGAGATGAAGACTAAATGACCACCCATTTCTTTGGTACATCCACCTCTGGCCAGGCTCTCCACCTGTTCCCAGGTACCCAGAACCCGCTTAATCTCACTCAACAAGAAGTTGGGTTGAACCAAGAATGTTTTTATCTCTCTGCCATCCAACATGTAAGCCTGACTCTTGTCCTTCATTTCGACCTTTAGCCATATCTGAAGACATTATCCACCTTTTAACACAGTCCCCTGTGTAAAACACCTAAAATAAACAATCTCCTGCCAGTTCCCAGTGTTAAAATCTTTACCCACTTTGTATCACTTTGTTGATTCATTTGTCAATAACATGTGGATTCAGAGAGACCATAAGTCGAATCAGGTCCCCACCCCCCCAAACATAACTATACACAGAAAAATCCTGCGTGATACAGTCTATAAGATGGAGATTAGTTTTGGCTCCCTAATCTAGCTTCAAAAAAGAATTCACCTTGAAATAACAATGGCCAACTTTGCAGATCACAGCAATTTTATAAAGCACTATTGCAATCATTATCTCACTTGATCCTCACAAGAACTCTATGAAGTCAACAAAGCAGGCATGATCCTTATTTTAAAGATTATGAAATTAGGACCAGAGAGGTTAATTACCCTCCATATAGCCCTCTGGTAGTAAGTGGCAGAGTCCCGACAGTGTCATGGTTCCAGCACATCACACAGACTCAGAAAACCCTGATTAATTTCATCTTAAGCACAGCATACAGGACTTACTAGAGCAGTATTACCAGCTATCATAGGGATAAATGTCTCTTGAAATTAAGCCTTCTGAATGTGGTGCCAAGTTATTACAAAGCTCCGGCTCCTTCTAACAGTGTTTCACCCTGTTGTGCTTAAACTCCTCTCTCTTTCCACAGGTTCACGGGGCTCTTCTTCATCGGTGTTTATTGTAAATTTTACAAATATCTGATCATGTTAAAATGGTTGGGTGGCACTCCTTTAATGTTCAGTCAGTGATGTGAAACTATCCTGACTGTAATAAGTGACTTCTCTGCAGGATTGATCCTGCAATTACTCAACAACCTTCCCTCATTCTATTAGATCCTGTTTTTATTTTACATTTTCATATTTTGTTCATCATAGATTTTTATACTAACTTTTATTTTTTTAAAGATTGCACCACAATGTCATTTGTCTTGATTACTGACTTTAATTTAAAAGGCATTTTAAATTTCATGCCAGGACCAATTGCCTCACTTGCCTCACCCAAGCCCCAGTCCTGTTTATTCGAAATCCTGCCTTTTCTGGTCAAAAGCAGTTTGGTATTCCAGGTTACATAGATCTTGATCTTGGTCAGGTTACTTAAATGCTTTGATCCTCCACTACTCATCATAATCTTGGACTCATTACAGTATTTAACTCATATGATGGTATAAAAGATGTTCATGAAAGGTCAGGCATATAGTTAATATAGAAAAAACTGATAGGTCTTGTTAAAATTATTACCATTTTTTCCTTGTTAATTTTTAAAATTTGTAGTGTGGTAAAATACACATAACATCAAGTTTACCATCTTAACCACTTTCAAGTGTACAGTTCAGTAATATTCAGGATAACCAACCTGCAGAACTCTTTTCATCTTAAAGGACTGAAACTCAGGACTCATTAAACAGTTTCCCATCACTCCTCCTCCAGCCCCTGGCAACCACCAATCTACTTTCTGTTTCTATGAAACTGACTACTCTAGGGACCTCATTTAAATGGAATCACACAGTATCTGTCCCTTTGTGTCTGCCTTATTTCACTTAGCACAGTGCTTGCAGGGTTCCTCCAGGTTGCAGCACGTGTCAGAATTCCTTTGCTTTTTAAGACTGAATAATGTTCCATTTTATGTATAGACCACATTTTGGTCATCCATTTACCTATCGAGGGACATTTGGATTATGTTCACCTATTGCCTATTGTGAATAATGCTGCTGTGAACATGATGAAAAAATATTACTATAATTTTTATTCTTGTCTTTTTATTTTCTCCACTATATCTGACACTGCACAGAATGAGGGCTTATCTACAGAGTGAACGATAAAACCACCCTGGAATCATTCTGATACAACCTTGGTGCTAGCCTAGCTTCAGAAAGTCCCGATCTGCGGGACTCAAACATAGTAACTTTTCATCATTTATCGATTGAGGCTAAAGAGGTGTGAATGTAGTTCTGCACTGATTCAGCCAATGAGTGGAGAGCGTAGAACAAATCTGCACTTACAATTCCTCTGTCAAATGGAGACGCATTCATGGGTATTCCACTGAATCTGTCAGCCAACATCTGTTAGTTACTTTGGCAAAAAACTGTGTTATGTTCAAAAAATTTTCCCCTGATATTCTGCATTTGTACTAAGCTGGTGCCTCCTGAATAATGGATGAATCCCAGGGAAAATTTTTTAATATGTTATCGTCAAAACAGATTCTTTCAGCTACATTACAAGGGCATTAACAGATGATAGGACTTAGAATTCTCATCTTCTTTCTTTCATTCAAATATATTTTCTTTCATTCAAAGCTATTGAGCACCTGGGAGGAACCAGGCATTTGGCACAAAATAACCAAGAGAAGCAAATTACAGTCTACCTAGAAACACACACTCAGAGAGATCAATTTAACAGCTTAACATTCTCCCACTTAGCGCCCCCCCCCTCCCCCTGCCGCAGGACAACCACAGCAGAACGAATCTCTCTCAGAAAACCTGCACAGAATATCTTGGGAGCTTGTCACTCTGGTCCTTGGCATTTTCTCTCCTCTGGTCTTCACCAAGTTTGACAGCCATTTTTTCTGATTATCACCTGGGGGTGAGTGAATTTTACGGTCAGCTTGCTAGTCAGGGTTCTCCAGAGGAAGAGAATCAATGGGATATACAGAAAGAGAGAAAACGAGCAGCTTTTTAAGGAATTGACCGATGTGATTTTGAGGGCTGGCAAGTCCAAAATCAAGTAGGACGGGTGGTAAGGCTGAAGATTCAGGTCAGATTTGATGTTGCAGTCTTGAGTCCAAACTCTGCAAGGAAGGCAAACAACCTGGAAACTCAAGCAGAATTTCTGTGTTTCAATCTGGAGAAAGACAGAATTTCTTCTTCTTCAATAAACCACAGGCTTTGCTCTTAAGGCCTTCAACTGATGGGATAAGGTCCACCCACATTATGGAGGGTAATCTGCTTCACACAAAGCCTACTGATTTAAATGTTAATCACATCTAAAACATACCTTTATAGTGACTTCTAGAATGGTGTCTGACCAGAAAACTGGGCTCCCTAGCTCAGCCAAGATCATACATGATATTAATCATCACAGTATATCTCTTTTTTTAAATAAAATCAATAATTAGAACACAAACTATTCAATTAAAAAATGATCAAAAGATTTGAACACACAATTCACTCACAGATATATACAGGTGTCAAAGAATCACATGAAAAGAGGTATAGCATCATTAGGTAAATGAAAATTAAAAGGCATTTTTAAGTCCAGTTTTTAAAAATTCCACTTCAACTTTAATTCATCTGAAATGGATTGAGACTTACCATGTGAGGTGACCCATGCATCTACAGACACCTCATTTGCTTTATTCAGTTAATGCTTCAACATGACCCTAGCAATTAAACACTTTTTAGCAGGAAAGTGTTAATACCAGATTTCCGCTTTTGCCATACTGTACAAAACCAACATCCTCCTCCTCTGTATTTTAGTTTCATTATTTGTGCAGCAGCAAACTTTTTCTGTAAAAAGCCATACAATAAATGTTTTAGGTTTTGTGGGCCAGAAGGTCTCTGTTGCAAATACTCACCTCTGCCTTTTCACTGTAACATGAAAGCAGCCAGAGACAAGGTATAAATAAAGGAGCATGGCCGTGTTCCAATAAAACTTTATTTACAAAACTAGTGGTGGGCTAAGTTTGGCCAACTGACATTTACTTGCTGACCCTTACTCTATACAACAGCCCATTCTGTTTTACTTCCTGACATTAGAAATTCAGAGTGAAATGATGTATTTGCGAGCTGCCTGATCATTGTCAAATTAATTGTAGGGAAAGATTTTTTGTTTTTTTTTTGTGTGTGTGGTACGCGGGCCTCTCACTGCTGTGGCCTCTCCCGTTGCGGAGCACAGGCTCCGGACGCGCAGGCTCAGCGGCCATGGCTCACGGGCCCAGCTGCTCGGCGGCATGTGGGACCTTCCCAGACCGGGGCACGAACCCGTGTCCCCTACATCGGCAGGCGGATTCTCAACCACTGCACCACCAGGGAAGCCAAGGGAAAGATTTTGTAAGGAAGATATAGTCAACCAAAACAACAAAACGGAACAAAACAACAACAGAATCAGAGTTCCCCTCTCAGCACTTGTGATGTCATAATACAATAAGAAATATATATTTTGGTCTTTATCTCCTAGTCAGAACTCCTAAAACCTTTGTGATTTCCTGAGCAATGTAGAGGCTAGAAGCACCTTTTGTTCTAATATTTGGTCTCTGATTCTGATTCCTGCTGTAGAGCTCCTAAATCCCTTGGAATTTACTAAGCGGTAGAAGCATCTCTTGTTCTAATGAGGCAACTCTTGGTGGGCTCCTGGATGGCTTCAAGAGGAGGGCTGCTCACCAGAAAGACCTAGCCATGATGAGAAGCGTGGAACTTTCAGCCCTACCTGCCCACACTCCGGGACTGAGTTAATAACTGATCATGCCTAGGTGATGAAGCCTTCATGAAAATCCCTGAACTATGGGGTTCCGAGAGCCCCAGGATGGTGAACGTCCACATGCCAGGAAGCTAATGTGCCCGGAAAGGGCATGCAAGTTTCGCACACCCTTCCACATACCTTGCCCTAAGCATCTTTCACATGGTTGTGCCTGAGTTGTAACCTTTTATAATGAATCAGTAGTCTAGCAAGTAATCTATTTTCCAGAGTTCTGTGAGATTTTCTAGCAAATTCTCGAGCCCAGAAGGGGGGTCATGGGAAACTCTGATTTACAGCTGGTTAGTTCGAAGCACAAGTGACAACCTGGACTTGCAACTGGCATCTGAAGTTGGGGTGGGGGGTGGAAGTCTTGTGGGATATCTCAATTGAATTGTAGGACACCCAGCTGGTGGTGGAGATTGGAGATTGGTGTGGGAGAAAGCGCACACACTCACACAAATTTAGTGGCCAGAAGTGAACCGCGAGAGTAAAGGAAAACAGTTTTCCCTAGACAGCGCCATTCCACATGGAAACTCTCAGTGACATCACTAACAGGTCCTAAGTGCCTGGCACAGAAGAGATGTTCTAATAAAGTTGAATATCGTTACTATTAGAACTACATAAGTAAAGTGTGAGTAGCTGAAGTTGTTATAACTACCATTACTAAAGCAAGCTACAAGATACTTTTTAACTGACCTCGTGTCATAGTTTATGGATCACAAATCGCCAACTTTCTTTTCAAGGTATAAAGCTGAGGCCTGGATGATTAGAAATAGTCCCAGGTGCCAGGAATTAGAGGTAAGAGGAGGAAATGGTAAAACCAGGTTTGGAAGCCCTTGCCAAGGGCAGGCATGTTGTAGGTGCCTTTCACAGCTATTAGAGTTTTTTTGTTTTTTGTTTTTGAACAAAATGGCACCCAAGTTTCTTGTGGATTTAGGCTATCTCGCCTAATAAAAACAAATTTTATTGCAGGAATTTGAGATTAATTCATCCCTTAACTTCAAATCTCCCCTAGTTCACTTAGAAGTTTCTAATGTGGAGGCAACAACATTTTAGTGGAAAGGGCATGTTCTGGGAGCCAAAGAGATTTAGGTCCAGGTCCTCCTCTCTCATTACTGGCCTGCTGTGTGACTCGGGGAGTTATTTGACCTCTCTGAGTTCCAGTTCACTCACCTATGAAATGTGAATAATGATACCTACCATATAGAGCTTTGTGAGTGTTAGGAATTGAAGTGTGTCCCCAGAAAAGATATACTGACTTCTTAAGCCCCAGTACTTGTAATGTGACCTTATTTGGAGATCGGGTCTTTACAGAGGAAACTGAGTTAAGATGAGGTCATTAGAGTGGATCCTAACCCAATATAACTGGTGTCCTATGAAAAAAGGAAAATTTGGACATAGAGATAAATACACATAGAGGGAAGATGATGCGGGGACGGAGACAGAGATTGGAATTATGTTGCCACGAACCAAGGAAAGTCTGTAGCTACTGGAAGCTCGAAGAGGCCAGGAAGCATCATCCCCTCGAGGTTTCAGAGGGAGCACAGCCTGCCCACATCTTGGTTTTGGACTTCTGGCCCCTGGAACTAAGAGACAATAAACTTCTGTTGTTCTAAACCACTCAGCTTGCAGTACTCTGTTAAGGCAGACCTATAGCAAACTACTACATTTAAAATTCAATAAGATCGTGGAAAGGAAGTGTATGGCTCAATACCTGATCTGTAAGAGATGTTCAAAACCTTGGTTGAAGAAATAAATATTCTTTTCAAAGTCCAGTTCCCATATTGAACCCTTACTTTATGCTGTACTAGGATACTTAGCATATGTTCTCATTTATAATTCTTACAATTACCCTGTACAATATGGGGACTGATCAGTCCCGCCCACTTTAGAGATGAGGGAACCACGGCCTTAGGAGGTTAAGTAACTTGTCCAAGGTGAACAGCTAGGAGGTGGACACTGTATGTCACCAACTCATTTAGGGTTAAGTTACCTAAAGATGGGGTGCCCTGTCTGTAGCAATGTCACTAGAGGAATCAAGTAGTCAGAGTTGTGTAAAAAAGCCTTTTCCATAGGAAAATGTGATCTAAGTGTTCCATGCTAATCTAAAGCACATTCCATGCACCTTCAGTGGCATACATTAACCATAGACTCCTGAGGTCCTATATAATTGAATTCCACTAAAAGGATAGGTCATTGGAAAGGAGATATACGATGGGCATGGAGATGTGCTGCCGACACAGAACCTCCTTCAAAGAAGGGCTTGTTGCCCCAGCTGTCAATTCCTTCAGAGTTGCCTGAGCTACAGAAAGACCCCACCCGAGGTCACGGCCTTCCAGAGCAGTCTATGAAGGAACAAGCGTCTCAGGCCAAAGTCTCCTCCTGTAACCACACTACTCACTCTAGAGCTCCCCCTCCAGGTTGACGGAGGTATTGTCAGGCCTGTACTACGGGTGGGTGTCTCCTGCCCAGTTCTGCTTCTCCACTGTTCCTTTTACCTGCTGTTCCTTAAAAATATGCTACACACCAAATCCCACCTCCAAATCTGCTTCCAGAAAACGCACCACGCTTTGCCTCTAACTTGGCAAGGAGTGATTCTGGCCCAGATATGAAGCTGACAGAATATCCAGGGAAAGAAAAGATCCTGGTATCCATGTCCTTGTGACTTGAGTCCAGAGGAGGAAATGCAATGAGTTGTGGATGCAGGGCTAAAGTGTATGTAATAAATCTCCACCCCGGTCATGGACAGATCTGAGGTCCCATTGACTTAAAATGAAGAGATAGAATCTCCATAAAATAACATCAAAAGGAAGTGTTCATCTCCCCAGGGGGAGTCAGAAAGTAACCCTCTGCTGGTTATGGCATCAAATCCCCAAGGCCAGACAAATGTATTTTTTAAAGGAATGTGCAATAAGAACACTGAAACCTGATATTTAGAATCATACGGATCAATTCCCCAAATCATACATGCTTGGCTAAGAAAAGCCCATCCAAATGGCACTTCAGGCTATTACAGTTATGGGGGGAAAAAAGATATTAAAAGTCTTGTGATTTGTGCACAAAGACCCTTGGCTAGTAGTAATTGCTTCATAAATCTGTGTTTTCCACATTTCCACCAAATCAAGGTCAAATTAAGCTAAGTAAAAGGGGGGAGAGGAAAGGATAAATTGTTCCATGAAAATTTTTGAGCTGATTAAAAATTTACAGAGAAAGGAATCCATTCCAAGCACAGTCATGCCATATCTCCTGCATAAAGGGAGCCTGGTTACTTAACTCTAAACCCTGCCTCCCGGGCTATCTGATTACCCCTTATCAGGGGCCATTAGTGCCTGATAATAGCAACCAATCCCTTGTTTGGTCAGCCTTAATTTCCTTAAAGAAAAATCTCCTGCTTTGGCATGCAACGCCTCCCTCTGTCCACCCAATGGAGTAATGCAAGAAATAAAGATATACTTTAAGATCTGGCACCAAAAGGCAAGTCACTTCCTGCCTATCCACAAACATACTTTTCCATGTTCCTGTCTCGAAGCACTAACATCTTCTTGCCCCAGGCTTTTGAACAGAGAAATGAAATAGCATGCAATACGTATTATGATAATTACAAAACATGTAGAATGCACGTCAACAGGACTGTAGAAATCTTTCAGCCCAGCCTCTTCCTCTTATGAGTGAGGAAACAGAAGCCCATAGCCTCATAGGGCAGTAAAGGTCAAGTCTAGATTTCTGATTCCCAAACCAGACTTATTTCCACTAAGACAAGTCATGACCCTCATCATATCAAGTTTTCTACAATATGACGTACACAGAAAACAAACTATTCATCCCGATTCATCCCAGAAATGTCATCTCACCTTTGCCATTGTGCGTCTTATGGCATTTATAAACATTTTAAAGAGAATTCTGACTAATTGGGATCCATCACCAACGAATAATGGCTAGAGGGGGAAAATCACCTTTGAAATGAAAAGTCTGTGGCTATTGACCTCTGGTTTAAAAATGCAGTCTTTCCCAGTTTCCACAAAGGAGAAAACAAGATATGGAAAAGAAGATATAGAAAAGGGGGAACCCCACAAGAAGAGTGAAACTATGATTGGCAGGCAAACTATTACCAGAATATGGAAGCAGTGGTGCTAATATGACAGGCAAAGCCAACAGCTGCTCCACTGGAGCTCAGACACTCATTCTGCCTCCGCACTCAGAAACCGAGTTCTGTACGCAACAGAAAACAGCTCAGCCATCCCCATGTTGTGTGGACGCAAGATTTTAGGTAGTTATAATCCCTTCAGAGCCTCACTGTATACTTGATTCTGAAGAAGGGAACTAAGCAAAATGACTTAGGGATGGCAGAAAAGGGGTGACCAGTGAGGGTGCCTTCATGCTGGGAGGGGCAGTGCCAACTGCTGAGATGAGTCAAGAACTTCAGTAGGAGGAGATGTGTGCGTCATACTTTTTCATACCTTCTGCCGGTTCAAAGTGTCAGGAAAGCAAATGGTAAAGAGAGGAGCCCACTTAGCAGAGATCTGGGAGAAAGAACCAAAATGTGGAGTGCTAATTAAGTGGACAAAATCCAAAGGGTTGCTGGTGAGATCCAGAAGAATGTTAAGACACCAACAACATTGGCCACCTGAAATCAACTATCTGCTTCATGTCTGGTCAAGGCAGACTGGATCATGCAGAAAACTGAAACTGTGATGAAGAGAAGAGTTGGGTGTTCTGCATGAAAGCAAAGAGATAAGGAGATAAAAATGAAGAGCAAGAAGATGGCACATCCCCAGAACTGACACTGTCAACTTAAATACCATGAATTCTTGAGGAGGCATTTCAGCCAGAAAGGCTGAGAGTTTTGATTTAAAATAATTTACAAAAAATGTTAGAGTTCAAAAAACACCTAAGTATGTGGAGGAAAAGGGTTCATTCACCACGTTCCAACCTAAATTGATGAGAGCAGCCCCCATCAGCACACGTTCTGTCAACTCTTAAATCATATAAATGGAGAAAAAGGGCATATAAGCATTCAGGCAGAGGTGGGGGGAAAGGAAAGAAAGAGAAGTAATCTACAACAGAACAAAAATTAAAGCAGCTTCAGGTATCCCTTCCATCACACTGAAAACAAAAAGAAAATGCAACTACAGTTTTGTCTAAATTTAAACTAGACAAAAAGATTAAGAAAAATACACCAAATAATCAAGAAATGATTCAAAAAAAAATAAGATTTTGTGACCTAAAAGGACTGGTGGTGAACATTGAAATTCATTAAAGATGATCCAAATAAAGATTATAAAAGTGCCGATTAAGCTAAAAATAAACGTAAAATACCTCTTAAAAATAAGGAATAGTAAAAAACAACAACAACAACAAAAAAAAACTCATTGAATATCAATAATCCGAATCTAAAAACACAGGTTATACTTTTTAAATCTCAGAAATGAGAAAGGGGAGTAAAAACACATTAAATCTCTGACTTGGCACAGAAAGCTTTTTAAAATATTATCTCATTCTTAATTTTGATTATTATAGAAATACATATTTTAAATTTATTTAACTTAAAGAACCACGAGTAAAATTTAAACTAGAGTACATTAACTCAAAATCATGGAGAATGTAAAGATAAAGAATAAGAACAGGAAAAGAGCTCAAAAATAAAAAACCCAGAAAACATTAAAAAGAAGGAAAAACTTTTCAAAAACACATAAATATCATGGCAAAAATAAATAAAAACATTAAAGGATGATACGATTGGATTTTTAAAAATCAAACATATTCTGCGCTCAAGAGATATGTTGAAATAAAATGAACAGGAAAATTTAAAAGGAAGAGAGCAGAAAGATTTATTACAGAAAATTTTAAGGTAGACTTTAAAAAGTAAGAAAGTATGGAAATTATTTATGACAAAGTTGAATATTAAGAAGAATATTAAACAGTACAAGGACTGGAATTTTATATCAGTAAAGTTGGAATCCAAAATGAATATAAAACCATAATAAACATCTGTTGACTAGCATAGCATCATAATATGAAGCAAAAATAATAAGAAATGAGTGATAATATTTAAGCAAGAGAGGAAGCCACTACATAGAAATTAAAAAGCACTCTCTTAAATAACCTTGAATTAAAAATTAAACCAAAAGTGGAGTTTTTTTAAATGAGTAATATTTTAAAACTATCAAAACTTTTGAGGTAGGATCAAACAGTACTCATAGGAAAGTTCACATTTAAATTCTCTTAGTATTAAAAAAAATAATAAAAGTAAAATAACTAGTCCTCAATGTAAAAACCAGGCATATCTATAGGATGCAGAAAAAAATGTTTAATACTAGTTTTGTTAAACCATAGAATTAATGGGTAAATCCTGGAACAGATTTTTGGGAAAACATAAACAAATACACACATATTTGTAGTCACTCAAAACAAGAAAATAAAATCTGAAAATGAAAATATACCTATAGAAATGAAAAAATATAGAAATGACCCCAAATGCAAAGAAGGTTTAAAAATATAAAAGCATAGTTTGTATAGTTCTGTGCTAATCCCCTTGAAAATCTTCAAGAAATGGCAGATTCTTTTAAGAAAAGAAAATAAAAGCAAAAACATCTCACTCACTCAGATAAACCAAAACTATAGAAACGCTGGGAAAGTTACTCACAATTTACTTTCAGGAGGTTATAACCCATAACAGGCTTTTTAGATATACTCTTAAATAAGGACTAGATTATTTTTATAATGTATAAATCATGTCAGAGCATAGAAATTATAGAAAGCTTGCCACCAACACCATTTATACAACTGGTCTAATTCTAAACAAAACCAGAAAAGAGAGAAAAGAGACAAACCAAAAAGAAAAAAGAAAAAAAAAATCCTATAGACTGATCTTATAAACATAGACACAAAAATTCTAAATCAAATACCACAAGAGAATTTCACATTATTTTAGAAGAATGACCCACCTAAAAATATTTACATAAGGACTCCATGGGCCATTTAATATTAGGCAATGTATTAATATAATACGACACAGCAGGGCCAATTTGGAAAACGGAGTGATACTCTCAACTCTATCTAAAGAGTTTCTAAAGTCAGCTGTTCACGTACTATCTAGATATTGAAGGGTAAAAAGTGATTTCCAGATAGCTAGATAATTCTTTAAGAAAAAGATCAAAGTCCAAACTATCCAGCTATCTGGGATTAAATATTCATTAATTCAAATAGAATATTCCTTGAGAAAGAGAAATATTATGTTACAAGAGATTTCCTCAATATTATGAGCAATAGGAACTCCCAAATCCAACCAAGAAGGACCTCCAGAGCCTCAACCTGGCTGTCACTTGACACAGTCATTTGCCCCTTTGTAGGTCATCTACTTCTTGTCAATCTCCCTCCATGACCCAGCTACACTACCCCTAGACACACTTGTATTTCATCTCCTCTTCATCCTCTTCATCCCCTGCAGGAACTTACTGGTAACACCCTCTTCTCTCATGGCCCCAGTTCTACCAGAACCCTCCATCCTGATTATTTCCTGTCTGTCTCCTCTGAGACCACAGACTCCTGGGGCCCTGTGTTGGGTCACCATGTAATTTCACTACCCAACCACACAACACAGAGTAAGTACTCAATCCATTTTGATTCTCTGTTCAATTAATCAATCCCAAAATCTGCAAGTACATAGCTATACTGATTTCTGTGTAGCAAAACAATTCTAAACTAATAACTGAGTCATATTTCCCTCCAGCAAATGGGTCCAAAACTCTCACACGCTCATACATACACATACACACCTAGCAAGCTTTAAGGCCTGATTCCAACTTTGCACTTGAAGTTTTAAGATTTGCCACAGGAATCTCGGGAACAAAAGCTAAAAATCAGTCTGCTGTCATTTTTCTTCCTGGTTTGGTTTCATCTGTGTAGACAATGAGAAAACACAGCTAAGCTAATCCAAGTTTCCCGCTTCGATTCCCCGTTGGGAAGGGGTGATCTCCCAATGAAACTCTAACCCAGAGAACTTAGTTTCCTCAGCTAACAGCCTGAACATCTCCCCTTGGTCAAATCCAAACAGACTTCCCTCTCTTTCGTGGCGGGGGGGGGGATAAATTGGGAATTTAGGATTAACAGATACATACTACTGTATATAAAATAAATAAACAACAAGGACCTACCATATAGCACAGGGAATTATATTCAGTATCTTATAATAACCTATAATGGAAAAGAATCTGAAAAAGAATATATATATATATATATATATATATATATATATATATATGAATCACTTTGCTGTATACCTGAAACATTACAAATAAACTATACTTCGATTAAAAAAATTCCCTCTCTTATAAAAAGGCAACTTTCTATTTTTTAACATTTCCTGTACCAAGTTATACTTATGAAGACCATACTAACATGGCCAGGTCCCACCCATTAACCAATCTGCCAATCTTCATGGAAATAGAAACTGCTCTAAGGACTAAGAATCCTAACTATTGCACTAATTGGGAGAAAAATAAACTGTCCTGCTTCATTTTTCCAACTCCAAAATTATAGATAAAACCCCCAGAATCCAGCACAGAATTGGCTGAAATAAATATCTCCTGAAATGATAATAGAAAATTCATTTTTGTGTGCCTTGATGCATTTTGAGTCTAGGGTTCTAAAGAGTTTGCCACTCTGATCTCTAATTGATCTTTGAAATGGGTTTTTTAAAAGAATCAAGACAATCTTAAAAGTTCAGTTAGATGGAAGGGAGGTGGATGCAACCTAGGTGGATACTAGTGGATAGTCTGAAGAAAGGATGCAGCAGACAGACAAGACTAGCATTAACAACAGGACCACATTTGCATCACACAGCGGGAAGAGGGGGTTGGCACTGGTTCCAGAAACCTGAGCTATGAAGTCGGCAAATCCAAATTATTCAGTACAAATCCCCATTTTCAAAAGATGGGCCAGGTCCATAAATATATCCACAGTCCCGTCTACTCAAGGCACAGTTGCCTACCTAAATATTTTAGATGTAGGAAGTAGAGCATCTACTGAGTTAAAAAGCAATTTTTACCCATCTTCTTATATCACAAAGCAATTATTGCTCAGTCCCCACTTAATTTGTTCTGACAACCTAATGTCAGATAATACCAAAGAAAACAAATGAAAAATAGAAAGAATAGTTAAGTCTCCTGTATGATATATGTTTCTGCCAAAAAAGATTAGTTAAAAATCCA
Organism: Kogia breviceps; assembly: GCF_026419965.1. Lineage (NCBI taxonomy): Eukaryota > Metazoa > Chordata > Mammalia > Artiodactyla > Physeteridae > Kogia > Kogia breviceps. The sequence goes on from NC_081314.1 coordinate 140,543,129, forward strand.
TCTTTCTCCACCTGAATCCAGAGAATGTTTAAGGGAACTGTCAGTAAAATCATTACTAATGAAGTACCAGACTATGCAACACAATGGTTAGAAAGGAAATTTAAAAGATAAATGCAATTGCAGATGTCGCAAATTTTCCATGAACGAATGAAGATGCTGGGAAAGTTCACATTTTTGGAACAGCCTATGAACATCACAAGCATTCAAAGCATCAAATCTTATTCGATCCTGTATTCTCATCCATCTCGCAGCCTTCTCCCTGTACTCAGACTCCTCCTGCTATGTTTCGGCATTTGACCTTCCTTATAAAAACTTGCAGAGGAAACTATTACAGTCCACTATCCCCAACAACCAAACACCAAACCTACTTTCTTGGCTAGCATTGTCTGTGGTATTGATAAACAATCCATCTTGCAATTACAAACCATCATCACTCACCCAATTCTCGAGGCATCCCAAAATCCCACCAAGGAGCCCACAGGAAGATAGCTTTGCTTGTGAAAAGGATGAGGCTTGATCCAAAGATGAACAGCCAACTGTACATCTGGTCGGTAGGTTCTGGCACCGGGAACTGAGAGCACAGCAATTCACAAAGAAGGCATGGAAAAGTAAAGAAAGGAGCAAGAGTGAGGGCTGGTAGCGTGGCAGTTTGCAAAGTAGGTTTCAAATGATTAATCTCTGCAAAAAGACATTCCCATCCATGCCTTTTGTCTAGTAACTTGATCTTTTTCAATGGAGGAGAAACTTCATCTTCCTCCAAAGAACAATGGGGAGATAACTCAGAGGGAAGAAAGAACAAGAATTCACTGTCCCCTAAGACTTCTTCTAGAACATTTTAAACTCAGTTTCTTTTTACTGCCCACATCAACTTGAGAAACCAAACGAAATTCCATGGCTCAGCCCGCCCTGGATTCTCCCTTCTCCTGAAGTCCAGGCAATGGCCAGCATCACCCTTCCCCATTTGCTTGGTGCTAATAGGAGGAGTAATTGTATCTCCCTCTTGGACTGACAAATGAATGAGTGACTGAGAATTGGTTGGCTCAGTAGCTACCATTCCTGAAAAATACCTTAAAAACAAAAACTCAAGAAAGACACTAATGAAAACCTTCATGGTGAGGTACTATAAACTTTTAACCAGTTCAATGACTAATTTTTTTAGAGTTGCACCAAAAGTCAAAACTAGAATCACCACATTTGTAAGATTGCTTAGAGATACCCCAAAGGTGTGCCAACCCTACAGCTTGGACTTCACCTCTGAGTCCACATGAGAGATAGACCTGTTGTATTGAGTTTTTTCTTAGTTAGAAGTCATATAGTTCTTGTTTCAGTGATGAGCAGTTAGGACTACTTTGCTTTGAGCAAACCCCATAAAGCTAAAAATGTCAACTCAGTTATGCAGAGGGGAGGGAACTCTGCCAGGTACTGAGACCTAGATCTAGACTAAGACTTAGATGGAAAGAGAGCCAAAGCTTTTCACTATGCACTCCTTCCTCCAGGAATCCAACCTGTGCCAGTGCCAGGGGGTCCAAAAGCTCACGGAGAAAGAAGGATGCAAGGCTTGGGGTGACAAAATCCATGCCTAGCCAGGGGCAGGGCAGGAGTTGAATCTCAGTGGGGAATTAGTGCACAGACCAGGAGCTGAGGAAGAAGACTCAGCGATGGACAGCTCACCCAAGCTTTTGCGAGTGAAATAGAATAAGGCTGCAGGTTGCACGTGGGGTGGGCAGGACACCTGGGTCTCACCAGACTCAGGGTAGAAGGAAAAGGAAGTCATTCCAAGCACCTTTCACCAGTGGAAATGGGCTGTTCAGTACATTGGTTAGAACAGGCTCGAAGACTGGGCAGGACCAAGGCTGCAGCAGATGGGCTTCAGCACATACATCTGGTCCAGGCTGGGGTGGACACAATCATCATGAATCAGAAACATAGAAGCAGCCTGGGAAAGCACCTGTGTGATCCCGTTCATAATCAATGCAGAAGTTTTGCAGCCCCCGTGCCTGAAAGCAGCACTTTAATTACTAGAGCTGCCAGTGAGCTGAGTCACACGTTAAGTGATGCATTTGCCATGGAATAGAAATCACCTCAAAGTACACAATCCTTTCATTCCTCAAACACTCTCTGAGCACGAGTGGGAGAGATGCTGGAGTCTGAAGACGAGCATGTGGTCAGTGTGAAGACATCCCTCGCCACAGCTTGTGGAGGGACCACAGAAAGTTTAAGCCCCAAACATTATCCCCTTCTTTATACTTAACAAGCAGGTCTCGGCTCGAGGGTCAAAGTTTACACTGACAACAGCTCTCCCAATGTTTTCTTTGGGAAAGAAACTTATCTTCTTTGGGAAAGAAACTTATGAAGAGACTTATCTTCATAGCTGTTAAATTCACCCTACATGGAGTTCTTTTGCTTGTTTGTTTCTTTGTTTTACTAAGTGGATTTCATAATGTATTTAATACAGAGTGTGCTAAGGACATGCCAGGGTTTCGGGATCTGAAATATTTTATAACACTTTGGAACTACAGACTCAATAAGAACTTTTCTACTCAACACTTGATGCCATTTTCACATAGTTGACGTGTACACAAATGCAGCTGTGAAGGACACTTCATGCTTTCTCATTATTCTTAGGAATAGCATGAGGCACTATTTCATTAAGTTGAGCAAGACCTGGACCCTTTTCATAGGAAAAAATTCCCCGTCTTTACCACCTATTCATCTTTATACCCCAGATGCACAGTAAGTGTTTGAGGATGGAGTATGTACTCCTGGAGTGATTCCTATTCAACACCAAATGCATTAGATTCCCAGTTGTTTAAATTATAATGTGTCTTAAATATGAACGCACCTAAAACTGGGAATAGATTCCCTCTGCTTAGAACACTTCTGAAACTATAAATTAACATTTAAAATAAATATAATCAAAATGAGGAAAAGCCACAAAATTGCAAAGTAAATGCATGTAATATGGCAGGTGATGATGTGACTACACAAGGGACCGCTGAGGAAGCTGTGGCCTGAGTCTGGACTGTGGCATTCATTATTAGGTGCAAATGAGCTGTGTGGTTCTCCCAACACTTGTCTCAAACTACAATAAGGCTCTGCTTGTACAGCACTAGGTGACAGCCTTGGTCCCTCATGAGGAATCTCATTGTATATGTCCTAGGTCCAACCCTGTCCTCACATTGGCATCGGACAATTAATATTAAGGTCTCTGCTGTCTTGCCATGCCAGGATCTTTTGACCACAAACAGGACCAGGGTGCTTATCATCTTCTAATTGTTTAATCAGTTTCATGTAGAGCATCTCCCGCCTGCCTCTAACTTCAGCCCCTCTTCTGCTCAAAGGAAGGGTGATGAGATACCTCCCCAAATCAGACTTGGAATTATTGCCCCAGATCGCAGTAAGTTCCAAGAATTTACAGAGAGTTTAAGTTCTAAAATCAGCACAGAAGGCAAAAATTAAAGTGTAAAGTACCCTTGAATTGTCTTAAATTGCAAATCAAACATGCCTTTTATCCATACAGCCCTATATAGTAATTCTTAGGTTCAATGAAGTTTGAGAACCACTGAAAGAGTCTAAAGGGAAGAACACAAGGAAAGTCTTTCCAGGGAAGTCTGGGCATCCAACCATCCATGCATCAGACAAGCACAGCCCCCAGGGATGAAAGGGAGACCAGTGGGAAATTCTGAAGTGTCCTTGCTCCCCAGGAGAATTTACTCCATTCTTTTCTAGTATCAAGCTTCCCAACCTAACATGTGTCAGTAGATGCAGTCATGTTGTGAGGTCGAAACAAGATGACTGTGGAGTCTCATCCCAGGACTGGTGTATAAATTAAGTTGCTAAGTTACACGAGCGTGTGCGCAATTCTGTTAATTCAACCTTGCACGGTGACTTGATTGCCTTTTGTTTCATCCCATAAATGGCTTATGTCAAACACAGTTTCCTGAAATCGTTTTGCAAAATATTAATTCTGTTAAAATGTACACATTTATATGTATTCGCTGAAAAAACAAAATGAATCGTTTTAAAAATCAAGGATTTTATACCGTGCCCAAAGAATCAGGCTGCCATCAGGCTGAGATTCAGGAAATATATATATATATATATATATATATATATAGTGCACATAAAGGTACCATGTGAAAGAGAGAGAGGAAATAAAAAAGAATACTTGGTTATTAAGATGGAAAGGCTGAACTATGATAACAGATCTGTTGCCCTTAACCAAACCAAACCAACAGTTAGCATATTTAGTCTGCATAATTTTCCAGGAAACATTTTAATGTCATGCATTTGGGTCCTCTTAAAGAAATATGGCCCCTATAAATATTCAGTCATAAGAACCAAAATGAGCGATTTGGTAGAAGATATTGCCCTAGTTATACCCGCTCAGTTCTGGCCTCTTGTCCTCAAGAGGATTTTGTCTTATATTAACTGGCTTTGCTCTTTCTAGAGCCACCCGGCTCTGATCATCCCTGGTCTTCCTCCAACTACCATGCCCCCCCCACTCCAGTGATCCCACTAAGAAACCTAGAAGTCTCCCCCTTAACAGCACATCCAAGCAACCACCCAGCCCTGCCATTTGCTCTGGGGAAGAGCCCAGGCAGACCTCTCCTCTGGCTCTGCAGTGCCAGCATCTTGGTCCAGGTCACCAACATCTCCCACCTGAACTATTGAAATACCCTCCTAATTGTGTCCACTCTCGTTTCCTACCAATCTGTTCTCCACACAGCAGCAGAATGAGCTGAAAATGAAATCAATTGTATCCCCTTCTTGACCTTTTAATTTACTGCCCTGTTCTCCCAGAACCATAATGGAATCCCTCCCCTACCTGCCAGCCATGTTCCTCACGATCTGGCCCCTGCCACATTCTCCAGCCTCAGCAGGGGCCATTTCCCCCCACTCTCCACATCAGGCCACTCTCAGACTTTCTAAGGCCCCAGCTCTGTGACTTGGCAGGGGCTTCACACCTTCTCAGTCCTTGGCTGGGGTTCCTGTCCCTCCCGGGTAGCCTGGGCCCTCCCTATACCTCCAGACTGCTTCCCTTGCGAACTCTCTCCTGGTGTGGTCAGTAGAAAAATGGCACCCCAAAGATGTCCACACCTTAAGCTTTGGAATCTGTGAATATGTGACCCTACAGGGCAAAAAAGACCATGCAGATGTGATTAAGAATCTTGAGATGGGGAGACTGCCCCGGATAAACCAGGTGAGCCAGATGTGATCACATAAGTTCTAAAAAGCAGAGAACCTTTCTCATCTATAGTCAGAGAGAGACATGAAGACAGAAGTGGGTCAGAGAGATGCGACGCTGCTGGCTTTGAAGATGGAGGAAGGAGCCGTGAGTCAAGGAATGAGGGCAGCTTCTAGAAGCTGGAAAAGCCAAGGATGTGGAATTCCCCCCTGGAGACTCCAGGAGGGATGCAGTCATGACCACAACTTGGATTTACCCTTGTGAGAGCATGTTGGATTTCTGACCTCCGCAACTTCGCGATAATCAATTTGTGTTCTTCGAAGCCACTAAATTTGCAGTAATTTGTTAGAGCAGCCATAGGAAACTAACACGTATGCTATTTATGGTATTTGACATCCCTGTAAGATTAGTAATTATGTGGTGGTTAAAACTCACAGGCTCTGGAGTCATACAGGTAAGGTCAAACTCTCACTCTTCTTCTCGCCAGCCAGGTGGCTTTAGGCATTTAACCTAACAAACATGCTAAGTTTCGATTCCCTGATCTGGAAGAAGAGGATGATAATGCTTGTCTCCAAGGGTAGTCAGGAGAACTCAGTAAGATAATATGAAGAAGTACTTAATATAGTGACTAGCAGAGAGTAAGCCTTCAGTAAGTGGAAGCCACAATGAGTACTGATTATTAGTTGTGTGATTATTTCTTTTCCCCCACGAGGTTATAAACTCTGCAAAGACAGGTACCATGACTTTACTGAACATTGCTATATTTCCAGGGACAAGCACAGAGCTGGATGGAGTGAGTAGTCAATGTAAAAATGAATGGATGAATGAATGAATGAATGAATGAATGGGTTTGTATGTAAACACTTTAGGTACCAAGAATTACCTAGAGACATAATTCACCCAGTTAGCTCAACAATACCTACTGAGCAGCTGCTGTGCATTGTACCTGGTGCTGATGGACAGAACAGGAAAAACAAAAAGTGTCCCTCAGTGTCTATGAGCCCAGACTCTCAGTAGGTACACTCAGGGTGACAGCACTAGACGGCATGAGTTTCATGAAGGGGACAAAGCCAGGGGACTCCTCAGAGTTATGAAAGAGGAAACAATCTCACCTATCTTGGGTGATCTGGGAAGCCTTTCCGGAGGTGGTGAGATGTGAGAGCATCTTTGAGTCTAGGCAAAGTTTCCACTGGACAAGAGCCAAGAAGGAAAATCATTCCAGGGGTGAATAAATGGCCCTAGCAAAGGTACTGAGACAGGCAGACTGAAGATGTATTTAGTGACTCTGGTAAAGGGTTATTAATATTGGGGAATAGAAGACATAAGCCTGCAAGAGTTAGTTTGGGCCAGTTTTTAGATGTTTTTGAGCACCAGCTTCCCCTTAAAGGAAAGGTAGGATCGGTAAAGATTTCTGATTCAGGGACTAACACAAAGAAACAAGTCTAAGACAACGGCTGGATTGGGCTACACAAACAGCTGGCCTATCTGATACACCAAGTAGGGATTCAATTCCTAGTTTTAAAAAATGGGGGGAAGGGCTTCCCTGGTGGCACAGTGGTTAAGAATCCACCTGTCAATGCAGGGGACACAGGTTCAAGCCCTGGTCCAGGAAGATGCCACATGCCACAGAGCAACTAAGCCCATGTGCCACAACTACTGAAGCCCATGCACCTAGAGCCAGTGCTCCACAACGAGAGAAGCCACCACAATAAGAAACCCATGTACCGCAACAAAGAGTAGTCCCTGCTCACCAAAATTAAGAAAGCCTGTGTGCAGCAATGAAGACCCAGAGCAGAGAGACTTTCAAGATGGTGAAGGAGTGAGACATGGAGATCACCTTCCTCCCCACAAATACATCAGAAATACAACTACATGTGGAACAACTCCTACAGAACACCTAATGAACGCTGGCAGAAGACCTCAGATTTCCCAAAAGGCAAGAAACTCCCCACGTACCTGGGTAGGGCAAAAGGAGAAAGAAAAAACAGAGACAAAAGAATAGGGACGGGACCTGCACCAGTGGGAGGGAGCTGGGAAGGAGGAAAAGTGTCCACATACTAGGGAGACTGTTCACTGGCAGAGACTGCGGGTGGTGGGGGAGTGGGGAAAGCTTTGAGCCACGGAGGAGAACGCAGTAACAGGGGTGCAGAGGGCAAAGCAGAGACATTCCCACACAGAGGATCGGTGCCGACCAGCACTCACCAGCCCAAGAGGCTTGTGTGCTAACCTGCAAGGATGGGGAGGGGCTGGGAGTTGAGGTGCCGGCTTCAGAGGTCAGATCCCAGGGAGAGGACTGGGGTTGGCTGCGTGAACACAGCCTGAAAGGGGTTAGTGCACCACAGCTAGCTGGGAGGGAGTCCAGGAAAACCTCTGGACCTGCCTAAGAGGCAAGAGACCATTGTTTCAGGGTGCATGAGAAGAGGGGATACAGAACACCACCTAAAAGAGCTCCAGAGATGGGCATGAGCCGTGGTTATCAGCACGGACACCAGAGACGGATATGAAATGCTAAGGCTGCTGCTGCAGCCACCAAGAAGCCTGTGTGCAAGCACAGGTCACACCTCCCCTCCCGGGAGCCTGTGCAGCCCGCCACTGCCAGGGCCCCATGATCCGGGGACAACTTCCCCGGGAGAACACACAGTGTGCCTCAGGCTGGTGCAACGTCACGCCGGCCTCTGCAGCCACAGGCTCGCCCTGCATCCGTAGCCCTCCCTCCCCACTGCCTGAGTGAGCCAGAGCCCCCGAATCAGCTGCTCCTTTAACCCCATCCTGTCTGGGTGAAAAGCAGACGGTCTCAGGTGACCTACACGTAGAGGTGGGGCCAAATCCAAAACTGAGCCCCAGGAGCTGTGCGGACAAAGAAGAGAAAGGGAAATCTCTCCCAGCAGCCTCAGGAGCAGTGGATTAAATCTCCACAATCAACTTGATGTACCCTGCCTCTGTGGAATACCTGAAAAGACGAACAGACAATGAATCATCCCAAATTGAGGCAGTGGACTTTGGGAGCAACTGTAGACTTCGGGTTTGCTTTCTGCATATAATTTGTTTCTGGTTTTAGGTTTATCTTAGTTTAGTATCTAGAGTTTATTATCATTGGTAGATTTGTTTATTGATTTGGTTGCTCTCTTCCTTTTGCTTTTAAATATAGACAGATTTTTTTTCCTTTTTTCTTTTTGTGAGTGCGTATGTGTAAGCTTCTTTGTGTGATTTTGTCTGTATAGCTTTGCTTCCACCATTTGTCCTAGGGCTCTGTCTGTCTGTTTGCTTTTTGTTTTTTTGGGTTTTTTTTTTCAACCATAGTTTATAGTGCTTGTTATCATTGGTGGATGTGTTTTTTGGTTTGGTTGCTCTATTATTTATTTCTCTCTTTTTTTCTATTACTTTTTATTTTATTTTAAATATTTTTTTATTTTAATAACTTATTTTAATTTACTGTATTAATTTTTTTCTTTCCTTCTTTTTTTCTCCCTTTTCTTATGAGCCGTGCAGCTGACAGTGTCTTGGTGCTTGGCCTGGGTGTCAGGCCTGTGCCTCTGAGTTGGGAGGGCCGAATTCAGGACATTGGTCCACAGAGGCCTACCAGCTCCACATAATATCAAACGGCAAAAGATCTCCAACAGATCTCCATCTCAATGCTAAGACCCAGCTCCACTCAATGACCAGCAAGCTCCACTGCTGAACACCTCATGCCAAACAACTAGCAAGACAAGAACACAACCCCACCGGTTACCAGAGAGGCTGCCTAAAATCATAATAAGGTCACAGACACCCCAAAACACACCACCAGACACGGTCCTGCCCACCAGAAAGACAAGATCCAGCCTAATCCAACAGAACACAGGTACCAGTCCCCTATACCAGGAAGCCTACACAACCCACTGAACCAACCATACCCACTGGGGGCAGACACCAAAAACAAAAGGAACTGCGAACCTGCAGCCTGCGAAAAGGAGACCCCAAACACAGTAAGTCAAGCAAAATGAGAAGACAGAGAAACACATAGCAGATGAAGAAGCAAGGCAAAAACCCACCAGACCAAACAAATGAAGAGGAAATAGGCAGTCTACCTGAAAAAGGATTCAGAGTAATGATAGTAAAGATGATCCAAAATCTTGGAAGTAGAATGGAGAAAATAAAAGAAATGTTTAACAGGACCTAGAAGAACTAAAGAGCAAACAAACAATGATGAACAACACAAAAAATGAAATTAAAAATTCTCTAGAAGAAATCAATAGCAGAATAACTGGAGCAGAAGAACGGATAAGTGACCTGGAAGATAAAATAGTGGAAGTAACTACCACAGAGCAGAATAAAGAAAAAAGTATGAGAAGAATTGAGGACAGTCTAAAAGACCTCTGGGACAACGTTAAATGCACCAACATTCAAATTATAGGGGGCCCAGAAGAAGAAGAGAAAAGAAAGGGACTGAGAAAATATTTGAAGAGATTATAGTTGAAAACTTCCCTAATATGCAAAAGGAAATAGTTAATCAAGTCCAGGAAACACAGAGAGTCCCATACAGGATAAATCCAAGGAGAAACATGCCAAGACACATATTAATCAAACTATGAAAAATAAAATACAAAGAGAAAAAATTAAAAGCAGCAAGGGAAAAACAACAAATAACATACAAGGGAATCCTCATAAGGTTAACAGTTGATCTTTCAGCAGAAATTCTGCAAGCCAGAAGGGAGTGGCAGGACATACTTAAAGTGATGAAAGAGAAAAACCTACAACCAAGATTACTCTACCCAGCAAGGATCTCATTCAGATTCGATGGAGAAATTAAAACCTTTACAGACAAGCAAAAGCTAAGAGAATTCAGCATCACCAAACCAGCTTTACAGCAAATGCTAAAGGAACTTCCCTAGGTGAGAAACACAAGAGAAGGAAAAGACCTACAATAACAAACCCAAAACAGTTAAGAAAATGGTAATAAGAACATATATATTGATAACTACCTTAAATGTAAATGGATTAAATGCTCCAACCAAAAGACATAGACTGGCTGAATGGTAAAAAAAAAAACCAAAAACTGTATATATGCTGTCTACAAGAGACCCACATCAGACATAGGGACACACACAGACTGAAAGTGAGGGGATGGAAAAAGAAATGCCATGCAAATGGAAATCAAAAGAAAGCTGGAGTAGTAATTCTCATATCAGATGAAATAGACTTTAAAATAAAGACTATTATAAGAGACAGAGAAGGACACTACATAATGGTCAAGGGATCCAAGAAGAAGATATAACAATTGTAAATATTTAGGCACCCAACATAGGAACACCTCAATACATAAGGCAATAGCTAACAACCATAAAAGGGGAAATTGACAGTAACACTATCATAGTAGGGGACTTAAAGACCCCACTTTCACCACTGGACAGATCAATGAAAATTAAAATAAATAAGAAAACTCAAGCCTTAAATGATACATTAAACAAGATGGACTTAATTGATATTTATAGAAAGTTGCATCCAAAAACAACAGAATACACTTCCTTCTCAAGTGCTCATGGAACATTCTCCAGGAGAGATGATATCTTGGGTCACAAATCAAGCCTTCGTAAATTTAAGAAAACTGAAATAGTATCAAGTATCTTTTCCAACCATAACACTATGAGACTAGATATCAATTACAGGAAAAAGTCTGTAAAAAATACAAACACATGGAGGCTAAACAATACACTACTGAATAACCAAGAGATCACTGAAGAATTCAAAGAAGAAATCAAAAAATACCTAGAAACAAATGAAAATGAAAACACGATGACCCAAAACCTATGGGATGCAGCAAAAGCAGTTCCAGGAGGGAAGTTTATAGCAATAAAATCCCACCTCAAGAAACAAGAAACATCTCAAATAAACAACCTCACCTTACACCTAAAGCAATTAGAGAAAGAAGAAGAAAAAACCCCAAAGTTAGCAGAAGGAAAGAAATCATAAAGATCAGATCAGAAAGAAATGAAGGAAACAATAGCAAAGATCAATAAAACTAAAGACTGGTTCTTTGAGAAGAAAAGCAAAATTGACAAACCATTAGCCAGACTCATCAATAAAAAAAGGAAGAAGACTCAAATCAATAGAATTAGAAATGTAAAAGGAGAAGTAACAACTGACACTGCAGAAATACAAAGGATCATGAGAGATTACTACACACAACTATATGCCAATAAAATGGACAACCTGGAAGAAACAAATTCTTAGAAAAGCACAGCCTTCCGAGACTGAACTAGGAAGAAGTCGAAAATATAAACAGACCACTCACAAGTACTGAAATTAAGACTATGATTAAAAATCTTCCAACAAACAAAAGCCCAGGACCAGATAGCTTCACAGGCGAATTCTATCAAACACTTAGAGAAGAGCTAACACCTATCCTTCTCAAACTCTTCCAAAATATAGCAGAGGTAGGACACTGCCAAACTCATTCTACGAGGCCACCATCACCCTGAGACCAAAACCAGACAAAGATGTCACAAAGAAAGAAAACTATAGGCCAATATCAGGGCTGAACATAGATGCAAAAATCCTTAACATAATACTAGCAAACAGAATCCAAGAGCACATGAAAAGGATCATACACCATAATGAAGTGGTGTTTATCCCAGGAATGCAAGGATTCTTCAATATATGCAAATCAGTTAAAGTGATAAACCATATTAACAAATTGAAGGAGAAAAATCATATGATCATCTCAATAGAGGAAGAAAAAGCTTTTGACAAAATTCAACATGAATTTATGATAAAAATCCTCCAGAAAGTAGGCATAGAGGGAACTTACCTCAACATAATAAAGGTCATATATGACAAACCCCCGGCCAACATCGTTCTCAGTGGTGAAACACTGAAACCATTTCCACAAAGATCAGGAAGAAGACAAGGTTGCCCACTCTCACTACTGTTATTCAACATAGTTTTAGAAGTTTGAGCCACAGCAATCAGAGAAGAAAAAGAAATAAAAGGAATCCCAATCAGAAAAGAAAAAGTAAAGCTGTCATTGTTTGCAGATGACATGATACTATACATAGAGAATCCTAAAGACGCTACCAGAAAACTACTAGAGCTAATCAAAGAATTTGGTAAACTAGCAGGATACAAAATCAATGCACAGAAATCTCTTGCATTCCTATATACTAATGACGAAAAATCTGAAACAGAAATTAAGGAAACACTCCCATTTACAACTGGAACAAAATGAATAAAATACCTAGGAATAAATCTACCTAAGGAGACAAAAGACCTGTATGCAGAAGACTATAAGACACTGAAGAAAGAAATTAAAGATGATACAAACAGATGGAGAGACATATCATATTCTTGGATGGGAAGAATCAACATTGTGAAAATGACTATACTTTGGATATACTACCCAAAGAAATCTACAGATTCAATGCAATCTCTATCAGACCATCAATGGCATTTCTCACAGAAATTGAACAAAAAATTTCACGATTTGTATGGAAACACAAAAGACCCCGATAGCCATAGCAATCTTGAGTAAGAAAAACGAAGCTGGAGGAATCAGGCTCCGTGACTTCAGACTATACTACAAAGCTACAGTAATCAAGACAGTATGGTACTGGCACAAAAACAGAAATATGGATCAATGGAACAGGATAGAAAGACCAGAGATAAACTCACACATATATGGTCACCTTATTTCTGATAAAGGAGGCAAGAATATACAATGGTGAAAAGGCAGCCTCTTCAATGAGTGATGCTGGGAAAACTGGACAGCTACATGTAAAAGAATGAAATTAGAACACTCCCTAACACCATTCACAAAAATAAACTCAAAATGGATTAAAGACCTAAAAGTAAGTCCAGACACTATAAAATTCTTAGAGGAAAACACAGGCAGAACACTCTATGACATAAACCACAGCAAGATCCTTTTTGACCCACCTCCTAGAGAAATGGAAATAAAAACAAAAATAAACAAATGGGACCTAACGAAACTTAAAAGATTTTGCACAGCAAAGGAAACCATAAACAAGATGAAAAGACAACCCTCAGAATGGGAGAAAATATTTGCAAATGAAGCAACTGACAAAGGATTAATCTCCAAAATTTACAAGAAGCTCATGCAGCTGAATACCAAACAAACAAACAACCCAGTCAAAAATTGGGCAGAAGATCTAAACAGACATTTCTCCTAAGAAGACATACAGATGGCCAAGACGCACATGAAAAGCTGCTCAACATCACCAATCATTAGAGAAATGCAAATCAAAACTACAATGAGGTATCACCTCACACCAGTCAGAATGGCCATCATCAAAAAATCTACAAACAATAAATGCTGGAGAGGGTGTGGAGAAAAGGGAACCCTCTTGCACTGTTGGTGGGAATGTAAATTGATACAGCTTCTATGGAGAACAGTATGGAGGTTCCTTAAAAAACTAAAAATAGAACTACCATACCACCCATCAATCCCACTACTAGGCATATATGCTGAGAGAACCATAATTCAAACAGAGTCATGTACCACAATGTTCACTGCAGCACTATTTGCAATAGCCAGGACATGGAAGCAACCTAAGTGTCCATCGACAGATGAATGGATAAAGAAGAAGTGGCACATATATACAATGGATATAACTCAGCCATAAAAAGAAACAAAGTTGAGTTATTTGTAGTGAGGTGGATGGACCTAGAATCTGTCATACAGAGTGAAGTAAGTCAGAGAGAGAAAAGCAAATACTGTATGCTAACACATATATATGGAATTTTAAAAATGATTATGAAGAACCTAGGCGCAGGACAGGAAAAAAGACGCAGACTTAGAGAATGGACTTGAGGATGTGGGGAGGGGGAAGGGTAAGCTGGGGTTGAAGTGAGAGTGTGACATGGACATATATACACTACCAAATTTAAAACTGATAGCTAGTGGGAAGCAGCCACATAGCACAGGGAGATCAGCTCGGTGCTTTGTGATGACGTAGAGGGGTGGGATAGGGAGCATGGGAGGAAAACGCAAGAGGGAGGAGATATGGGGATATATGTGTATGGATAGCTGATTCACTTTGTTATACGGCAGAAACTAACACACCATTGTAAAGCATTTATAGTCCAATAAAGATGTTAAATAAATAGAGTGACATGCAAAAAATAAAATAAAATATCACTGCCAAAAAAAATAAGTCCTAATGCAGCCAAAAATAAATAAATAAAATTATTAAAAATTTTTTTAAAACGGTGTGGAAACTAGATGATAAGACATCAGGATGTTGCTGCTCTTCACTTTCAAAACCTCTCTGGAATTTGTTGTCTTCAGGGCACCATCTGTATCCTTGCCCTGGACAGTCTTGATACCTCGTCTGCTTTGTTCACTGGAGCAGTTCATGATCTCTCTGCTCTCACTGGCCCCTGGGCTGGGCAGCTCTTCTTTGTAGCTTCCCACAGTGATTATTCTAGTGCCCCTCTTGCGGGTGCTGGCATTTTAGTCTTGAGCCCTCTGCAGTGCAGGTTTAGGCCTTGGTCATGTCATAGACATTGTCTCAGGGAGTTGAGGGTAGAATGAGTGGTAAGTTGGGACTTCGGCAGTCTTTGCCAAGAACCCTCAAATCTTAGTCCTTGGGTGAAACCCTCCCCGCCTGAACATAAGACCCACCTCCCTAAAAAAATGAGTTTTGTCCCATCAGTGGCTGACACAGACATGGGGACCAAACCCAGACCTATCCTGGGAATCTCTGCTCACAAATAGGCAGGGACAGAAGACCGTCCTCCATCCTTGCTTTGTGATGCCAAACTCTATTATAAAACATTCACTTGAGAAAAGTATCAAATGTTTATTTCTATTACAAAAAGCACCCAAACATTTCCCAAATGGCTTCTGAAACCAGTCGTGTGCATTTTTTTTTTACATTTTTAAATGTTTCCAAACTCTTTTGAAATCTGTAGTGATTGAGACAGGTTTTTGAGTTTAGTATTACCACTCATGTCACATTTTCACCTGATTTCCAATCATCTGTGGTCTCCTTGATTAGTAAGGCACTTGATTTTATCTTTTATTGAGGGCCTTTGAATGTAGCAAAATGTTGAAATGATTCATCCATCATAATAAAAGACTTCAAAGGGATCCAAGTTAAACTTCAGGATTCTGAAGAGCATACTAGACAGTCAACTTCTTGCATTTCAACTTCAGGACCATGAGCCTAGTGGAGAATTTTGCTAAAAATGCCTAATGAGCATGTTAGTCACGTCTAAAAATCATCTGTTTTCCACATGTTCACATTCATACATATACGGTGTGTGCATTTCATCCGACATTAATGTATTATGTAGCAAGATATAGTTTAGGCTATTCATTTCCACTGATCCATTCCCTGAACATCAGAGGCCCCTGCAAAAGAAAAACAAAGCAAATTCCTTAGGGTGGGAGCCATGCCTGACCGAAACCAGAGAAACAGCATGGCACCTGATTCAAGCTTTGTCTATATGGGTCCCAGTTGGAAACATAAAGTTGAAATCCATTAGATGATTGTTTTTAAATCAACAATTCAGAAACGCTTTTCTTTCATACTTATATGAATGCTACCTTATGTTTTCAAAGCAAGCATTTGGACTCAGTTTTTAGAAAGACAAAAGATATTCAGTGTGTGTTTAGTGTTAAAAAAGATTTTAGAAGTGACAGTGAAGGCTAAAAAATGAACACACAATCAAAAATAAAGAGGTCTCTTTTTAATAGATCTTAAAAGTTTTCATCACAAGAAAATAATATTCTATAACTATGTATGGTGATGGATGTTAACTAGACTTATTGTGATCATTTCAAAATGTACACAGATATCGGAATCATTGTGTTACACACCTGAACTAACATAATGTTTTATAATAATTATACCTCATTTTTTTTTAAAAAGATCTCTTTTTTTAAATATATATTTAAAGTATGTAGTTTTCCATTTCTTGCAGTGGATTTAATGAGGAACTGCTAAATGGAAGTACTGAGGAGTACAAAATGGTGATGATATCCACCCTGGGGTGTCCAAAGCTTAAAAGAAAATAGATACCTAAGTGCCCGTAATGCTGGGCAGAGTATAGTGTGGCTTAAACAGAAACGTATATTCTCACAGCCCTAAGAGGCCAGAAGACTGACCTCAAGGTGTCAGCAGCCTCTCTCCTTGGCTCGTAGATGACCATCTTCTCCCTGTCTCTTCACACGGTCTTCCCTCTGTGTGTGTCTGTGTCTTAATCTCTTTTTTTAAGGACCCCCATCATATTGGATTAGGGCCCACCATAATGACTTCATAAATAGCAAACTATACACTCATTGAGACTGCAAAGAAAAGGCAATCGGCAATGCTTCGAATGATATTTCCATATAAATTAGGCTTCAAGAGGTAAGTAGGATCTCAACACCCAGAAATGACGTCTCAGAAGGAACAGCATGGCCATAGCCCAAACTCATGAGAAGGGTGACACAGTTCTAAGGCAGCGGGTAGTTGGGAGGGGGGTGTACACTAGAAGTCAGGGGGCGGGGATATCACCTGCCACTAAAATGGTAAATTAGGGTCAGGTTGTAAAGGGCTCCAAATGCCAGCTGGGGAGTTACAAAATTTCTCTGCAGAAAATGGGTCCCAAGAAGGTTTTGACCAAAGAAGCAGGTTAGAAAGGTGAATCTGATGGTTAGCGGAAGGACGCAAGTTGCCAAGAATAGGGTGGGAAGATTTGCTAGGAGACAGGCGACCGGCTTACATGACAATCAGGTGGGTGGGGACAGAAAAGAGAAACGAAAAATTCAGCATTAAATCAGCATTTGGTAACTGATCTCATCTCGGGGGCAAAAGATGATCCAAAACTTTCTACCTGGGAGAGGTGGAGAGACAGGGATAGAATTAAGGAAGAGAGAGAACTCAAGAGAAAATGTAGATTTCTGAAAACAAGTACTTAATGTTCCCCCCCACCTTTTTTTTTTTTTTAAGTGATGTCTGATTGGAGTCTTAAAGTCTTAAGTTTCACTGGTTAAAAAGAGGAAGAAAAAAAGAGACACACTCTAGCCAGAGGTGAAAACATGAGCAAAGCCACAGAGGTGAGAACTCTGAGAGGCTGTCAAAATAGGAAGGAAGAAGGAATGGAGGCATAAAATAGGACCAAGTAGCAGGAATGGCAGCGAGGGGCGAATGTGAGAAATATTTAGGAGGCAAAATCAATAACATCTGATGATGTGTGGGATAAAGGAGACAAGGGAGTCAAGCAAGTATCTCAGGTTTCAAGCTTAAGTGACCCCTGGGATTTCGCTCCCACATTTGAAATGGAGAATAGATGTGGAGGAGGTAACAAACGGGGGGGAAAGATGATTGATGTCACTTGGCCAGAGCTGCATTCAAGGGGTCTGGGAGACAGGGGGACAGCTTTCACTCAGAGACGGAGGTGCAGAGCTGAGCCTAGGGAAGTAAAGAGCCGGTATAATAATAAAGATGTAAGGGACATTAGGATGTAGGCAGTAAATAAAACCATGCGTGTAGCTGGTGTCACTTTGAGAGAGCCAAGAGGAAAGCACACGTATCTCTCTCTGCAGATGGAAGACCCCCAAACTGAGCACCATTTCGATTAGAAGAAATCATCTTGAAGTAGTATCATAAGGAGAGATCAGTATTGTAAGACCAAAGAAAACTAACAACAGCAGCAAACGACGATTCAGGATTCATTCGTTAGCATGCTACTTACTAGTCCACTGACAACTTCAATCATCTGGATGAGCACAAACGCTCGCCTTTCATTAATCCCTGCTGATAAATGGAAATATCTTTTAATGACCACCAGGATATCTGGAGCCATGCTTCCTGCTTTTTGTACCCAATGTTTCATTGTAATCAGTGCTCACACTTTAAACATTCCAACATGGTACAGCAATCTGAGAGGCAAGGCCATTTACAAGAAATGTCCATCTAATGCTCTACCTGAAGACAGGAGAGTTCCTCATCGTGGGACCCTATTCATCAAAGTGTAAGAATTTGGGTCTCCTTGATTAACAAAAACTTATCTCTGGGAAACTAAAAGCATCTTACTTAATGGAGCTGGCAAGTCAGCACCGGGTTAACTGACATCCAGGGTACATGGGATCCATCCAAGGGACTTCTGTGGGTTTTGCCTGAGCAGCCCAAGGAGTTCTCTTTTCAAGACTTGCATAAAGGTAGCAAGTGAATGACATCACCTGAAACGGACGCTCTTGGACGAGCTGACACCACATTTCACAGAAGCCTGAGAAATGCGGCAACTCAATCGGCTCAAATTGGCGTGGCGGCCGAACATGATCTGCCAAGAATTCTCCCTCCTGGAGCTTGATAAAAGAATAAACGTCTAGAACCTCTGGGTCTTCAATTATTAAATGGAGCAACTTATGTAACCAAAGTCGAATAACCTCGCAGCCTTGCTGACCACCCTTCTAGATAGAAACACCCAATAGTACAACCGGTGAAACTGATCTGGCTGGAAGGCTGGCAGGGGAAGAGAAGGAAGGGATCAGAATTTCAGGCCGCCTTCCACCCTTAATTACAGGAGAGAGTGGCTCATTCATGGCTTCCCGCCCTGAGGTTTCTAACTCTCCAGTCCCCTCTGCCCGCCTGCCGCCCCCCACGGGAGGTTGCGTCCTTCTTTTCTTTCTTGTGTCAGATTTCGGGCTGACACGTGGTAATTGATTCCGTTGCTGGTTAGACGGGTGTTAAGTGGGAGGGATGAAGTTTCAGTGAAAACAAATAGCACTTCATGGGTTTGACCTTTCCTCTTTGGAGCTTTTGTTGTGGTCGGCTCTGGGATGTGAAGCTCAAAAACTGCGTGAGCCCGTCGTGTCTGTGTCTGCAGCTCCCCTGATTCACCTTCATCAGCTCCCAATGTGCCGATGGCAGCTAGATTGTCTCAGTGTCGCTTCTGGCTTGATGACAGCCCAGCAGCAGGTGGAAGCGCCGAGAACTGGTGTCTGAGAGAGAGCAATGGCAGAGCAGGGCCTGAGCCTTCTAGGACAGCATCCCCTTCATGGAAGAGACTTACATTCTGGACGTCAGAGGAAGAAACCTTTTAATGCCAGTATACTCGATCCAAGGGCTGCTCCCAATCCGTGGCACAGTTTCAATGTCCGGCTCCATCCGCCAGAAGGAGGGATCAGCACTGAGCCAAGGAAATGCTGGCCTTTTCAAGGAAGAAAAAAGATAGCCCCTGAAGGAGCTACAGGGCCCAGGCAACATGTACTGGCAGGAGACAGGTAAGGATGATGGCGCTGGACCCTCAGGCCTCCAGATCAGTTTATCAACAGGGGAACATTCTCCTGTCATACGAGATGCAACACCTGTATTAGTTTGCTTCTGATGCCATAACAATGTACCACAGACTGGGTGGCTTAAACAGAAACGTATATTCTCACAGCCCTAAGAGGCCAGAAGACTGACCTCAAGGTGTCAGCAGCCTCTCTCCTTAGTTCGTAGATGACCATCTTCTCCCTGTGTCTTTACACGGTCTTCCCTCTGTGTGTGTCTGTGTCTTAATCTCTTTTTTTAAGGACCCCCATCATATTGGATTAGGGCCCACCATAATGACTTCATTTAAACTTAGTTACCTCTTTAGAGCCCTCTCTGAAAACACAATCACATTCCGGGGTACTGGGGGTGAAGACATCAACATATGAATTTATGGGAGAACACAACTCTGCTCCTAACAACACCCTGACAAGAATTTCAAGAGGCGGTATTAGCATGCTGCCGAGATGACTCTTGGAAGCTTGGAGCATGCGAAGGTCACACAAATGAGGTAGAGATGCCAGAAGTGCCACAATGAAGAGTGAAGGAAGAATCTAGCAGCTTCTTCCTTCCTTCCAGGGCAGCAAGAAGTAAGCAGCTAGAGCGACACATCACGTAAGTCCAGAAAACCCAGCAGATGCTGTTCCATGGAAAGGCCCAGAGGGTATTCCATTAACTAAAGCAACAAGGAGTGTGCCGGTAAGGACGCTGGTATCATCACTGAACATCTCAGTGGGTACCATTCTCTGTAGGGCAAGACTGACGGTAGGAGACACCATTACAGAAGCAGGTTCACTGGTAACCCTGGGGACGATAGGATCCAAAATATTAGAGACCGGGCAGCTATGCTCAGCTATCAGATGCCAGATACGCAATTATCCTACCGGGTGCCAAGGAGGGAGGGATCCTCTGGGGACCACCCAGGCGTGGAGAAGAGATGATTGTTAGAGAACAGCACCCCTAGAGGCCAGACAGAGCAGCCACCCAGGATACCGCTCAATCTATCCCATCAGAAGAATCAATGCTGGACAAACAGGATGTTGGGTGAGAGAACCCATCCCACAGTCACTACCCCAGACCCCGGGGTGTGTAATGGGAACAGACATACTTGATAGTTGCAAACGTCTAAACAGACAAGAGCTGTCATAGCAAGGAAGGTTAAGAGGAAGCTTCTCAGACTGTCTCCTACCCCGGGCAAGTTAGTAAATAAAAACCAATATCATGTCCTGGGGTGGGGAGAGGGGAAGGTTTGGATTTTAAAGCTTAGAACTCCCCTTAAAGACCTACAGACTGCAGAGTGTGGGCCCTATCCTATCGCCATTTAGTTAATCAGTCTGGTCCCTGCAGAAACCATACGGGTCCTGGAGGATGACCGACTCCCCCAGACTTAAACAAGCAGCAGCCCACAGCTGGCACTGAAGCTCCCTTGCCAGATAGTGTATCTTGACATAAACACAGGCTCAGGTACATGGCATGCAGCCTTTGATCTGGGGACTCTGTCCTTTTCATCCTTATCAAAAAGGAGGATCCGAGACAGTTTGAATTTGCTCAGAACAGATAACCATATTCACTTACAGTGCTGACGCAGGGCTATGTTAACTCTCTCCTCTCTGCCATAATATAGTTTGAGGAGACCCGGACCAGCCGGGCATCCACAGAACACCACGCTGGTGAAGACATCATTTTAACCAGAGCTGGTGAGTGAGAAGTGTCAAGAATGCTCGGGGCTTTTGTAAGTCAGACTCATGCTATAAAGAAAATGGGAAATAACCATCAGGGGCCACATCAATAAACGTCTTAAAGGTCTGGGGTCTGGGGCATGTCAGGATACCTCAGTCAAAGTAAAGAACAAATGATGGTATCCCACCCCTCCAAAAACAAAAACAAAAACAAAAATGCTGCAGCTCAAAACCTAGTGGGCTCTTTTAGGTTTTGGAGACACGAGTTCCACAGCTGGGACTATTGCTCACATCCATATAACAAGGGACAAAATGACAGCCAAGAGAGGGAAAGGCTCTGCAAAAGGTCCCAGCTGCAGGGCAAGTGGCCCTATGGCTTGAGCCTTGTGGCCCAGCAGACCCTATGGCGTTAGAAATATTGGTGATGGCAAAGGACACTTGTATGGAGTTTTCGGCAATCCACACTGGAAAAAAATCACAACTCAGACACTTGGAGTAGAATCTGGGTCAAGGCCATGTCAACCACATCAAATAACTACATAACTTTAGAATAAACAGCTCCCAGCATGCTATTGGGCCCTGGAAGAGATGGGAGTACCTGACCATGGGACACCAGGTAACCAACCATCCATGCTGAGCTGGGTTCCATCACACCCATAAACCCACATGGTCGGGCGTCCCCAGCAGCAATCCATTGTGAGATGCAAGTGGTACATCCAGGGCATAAGCAAGTCATACTAGCAGGTATCCCAGACCCCCATGTTATTCACCATTGGTCCATCCGTGCCTCTCCTTAGCTCATACCTATGGCCACATGGAAAGTCCATTAGGACCAACTGTTGGAGGAGGAAAAAGCCCACGCTTGATTTATCCATGAGTCAGCTGAATATGAAGGCACAAGCCAAACACAGCCAGTGGCTACAGAAACAGCTTCATTCAAGTGGTAGCCTTGACAGACAGTGGTTAGAGGGAATCATACCAATGGTCAGACCTTTGGATGGCACACAAGCTTGTTAAAGGGGAATTGGAAATTGCCAATGTACAGATACCATTAGCTTCTTACACAGTGATTGGACTTGGGTAGACAGCAGCAACCCTGGGTAGTTTATCTCACTGGGCCCCAAATCTAGTTGAGCATCAGAACCACCTGTAAAGTTATTAAAGAATATAGACGCCTAAGCCCACCTCAAAATTACTGAAATAAATGCCCCAGATATGGTGCTAATAAATCTACATTTTATGTAAGATCCTTCAGTGATTCTAGATTTTTTTTTTTTTTTTTTTTGCGGTATGCAGGCCTCTCACTGTTGTGGCCTCTCCCATTGCGGAGCACAGGCTGCGGACGCGCAGGCTCAGCGGCCATGGCAAACGGGCCCAGCCGCTCCGCGGCACGCGGGATCCTCCCGGACCAGGGCACGAACCCGTGTCTCCTGCATCGGCAGGCGGATTCTCAACCACTGCGCCACCAGGGAAGCCCTTCAGTGATTCTAATACTGCTAGTCCTTGAACTGGTATTTGGGAAACATTTGTCTAAGTAATTGGCAATGCCACGATGAAGAACAAAAATATTGACAACTAATGCAAACACACAACTAACCCTATTGTGATAATCATTTCACAACATATATGTGTATCAAATCATCACACTGTACACCTTAAACTTACACAGTGTTGTGTGTCAATTATATCTCATAAAGTAGGAGGAAAAAAGAAAAGGAAATCAATTTTTTTAAAAAAACCAAGTACTTGTAAGACTATATGCTTTAATATATGTCAATTTTTTAATTCTCACGACCGCCCTCTGAGGTATGGTAACCCCATATGGTAGGCGAGAACACTTATGTGACATGACTTACGCAAGGTCATATAGCAAGTGAAGGATGGAGTTAGCATTTGAACTTAGTCTGAGTCTAGAGTCCTTATGCTTAATCATGATGCTTAGCGGAAAAGGCAGTCCAGGAAAGAGAAGGGGGAAGAAAATTCTGTAATCCACAAGCACGTACAGATTGTAGGGCTAATTTTGTATTTACCTTAAATGAAGACATATTGCTTTTCCAAATAGTTTGACTTCAATCTCCCTTTACAATAGCATGTGCGCACCATCTAGTGGCTAGATAAGTCTGCCTGATGAGTAACTGCTCTGTGTTAGCAAGATCAGCCGAGAACAGAAAACCTGTCATTGAAATTTAGTAGATGCAGGTTTCCAATTCCAGAATGAATGAATTCCAACTCCAGAAGGATGAATTCCTTGACTTCCAGAAAAAGTTTTTAAAATATAGTAAGGATATAAAAATGAGAAAAATTAATCAAGATGGGTGAAGTCAACAATAGCCACAGAAATGATGTCAGATCAGGTTTGGTTTGGTTTGGTTTTTTTTAATGAAAATGCAATAGTAATAAAACATAAAAAGAAAAAAGCCATAAGGCAAATCATTATTAACTTTATATCCTTATAATGAACTTACTATATGCACACACTAAAAACTTTTCATGACCAATCACTTTTTCCAGGACTTATCTTCATTCAGCATCCTTTTCCTGTCCAGGTATTAAGATACCGTGTGTTCCCACCTCTACTGCATGAGACTTCATGGCTGCCCAACAGGATGAAAGGTGATGGAAGTTTAGAAACCCATGACTTGTCTTCTCCCTAATGTCCATGGGGTTGATTTTCTCCCAAGATCTCTTAAACCCAGAGAGGCAGAGGCAAGGCAGCAAGGTACTGAACTTACACAATAGGAATCAGCTCGCTATGTGAGAAGCAGGTCCAGGAAGAAGGGCCATGAGCAGGAGATGATGTCAGGGCCCCAGGAGTCATCATCCAGGTCCAGAACCAGTGTAAAACAGTTGGAAGACAGAGGAGCAGCTCTGTGGGCGGAGTCTGGCCTACCCAGTCTCTGACAAGCTTTCTTTCCAGCATTCTGCAAGAATCAGGGTTCATCCCACAGCTTCTTTAATGCTCATACTCAACTTTAAATAGCTCTTTAGCAGGATTCACTTCAGGGACAAATGTTCTCCTAATGTGAACCTCGAAAATATGATGTTAATTGAAAAAAGCCAGACACAAAGGGCATATATTGTATGCTTCCATTGCTATGACATATGCTGCATAGGGGACTCCACAGAGATAGAAAGCAAATTGGTGGTTTCCAGGAGATGGGGAGTGGGGAGGAAGCGGGGCAAAGTGCTTAATGGGTAAAGGATTTTACTTTGGAGCGATGAAAATGTTCTGGATAGAAGGGCTCATTACACAACACTGTGAATGCACTAAATGCCACTGAATTTTTGAAATGGTTAATTTTATGTTATTTGAATGTTACCTTCTGTGGCCAAAACCAGAAATACCACAAATTAAAAATGTTACCTTTTGTCTTAGGATTTTAGACCAGGGTATTTTAAATTTTGGATATTTGGTGAGAGTTGTTTATAAGATTTAGTTAGAGACCCCAGGCCACCCTTTAAAGTGAGAAGGTTCTCAGAGCCTTCTGTGTGAACAGGATTTAATAGTGAGAAGGGGGAGAAGAAAGATGCCACCTGGGCTCCTGGGAAGGGAAAGCAGAGCTCATTCTTAGCAGTGAAGTTGTTCTAAAAAGAAGCAAGAAAACAAGCTGCCCCCACTGCAGACCTGCGCTTTGTAGCAGGCTCTGTGTTTAGACGGGTGGGGTAGAACTCCTGACAAGAATCAAGGAGGTCCTTGTCTCTGCAGAGTTCCCAGCTTCACGCTTCTAGGGCACAAGAAACCCGGAGCCTGGAAGAATCCAGCACCTCATCAGCAAAGCTTTCTCTCAAGAAGCATCAGAAGGCAATTAGCGATTGGCCAACAAGCACAAATTCCAAACACACACCCAGTTAATGAAAACCACACACACACAAACACACACAAACTAGTGATATTTTCTACCTGCCAGAGACAATCTGAAGCAGGAAAAGCAGAGGGAAAATAGCCACGGGGGCTTTGTTCTGAATATTCTACATCTAAGGGGGAATTGAGTTTCTCAAAAATAAAGACTTTCGGTTTACAAACACACTGTGTTTGCCAAAAGGGATTTTTATTTTAGGTGCTTTGGGAAGACTTCAGAGTCCTCGGGTTTGCGGCCAAAGATGCCTGCATGTTGCAATCCTAAACCTTTGGCAGTGACAAAAACGTGTTTGCAAGTGGAAAGTTTTCGGTGTGGGGTTTTTCGTGCTGTTTTGTTTGGGTGTGTATTTGCCTGCCTGGTGCCAAAGGATTTCCTCTGCACCTTCCCAGAACCAGGGAGCAGGAATCAGCACTCCATTTGGGATGTTGGCCCCAAACCACCTGTACCCCGAACTTGTCCATCCTGTATGCTTTGAGGCAAGAGAAGCAGCCAAGAAGCTTAGGGTGCTACCCTTTTCCTGCCTTCAAGCCGAACCTGAAGGCTTGGATAGTCAGATGAGGGACCAGGAGGACCTCCGTCTCCATCACTGTGGGTTTCACGTGGGCTGAGTGGATTTCTGCATTGCAGGCTCTGAGTAACGCAGTTTGTTCCTTATGTCTCACCCTAGCAGGACACATTTCTACTCTCTCCATCTTTCTGTGGCTACTACCTGTGCTGAGCTAACAGTTTGATATATTAACTCTGGCTTTCTGTCTATTACAACTGGGCAACCACATGGAGCAACCAAGCCTATGCACCGCAACTACTGAGCCTGCACTCAGTAGTTAGAGTAGAGCCGTGAGCCACAACTACTGAAGCCTGCAGGCCACAACTACTGAGCCTGCGTGCCTAGAGCCCATGCTCTGCAACAAGAGA
This sequence comes from Kogia breviceps, assembly GCF_026419965.1. Classification (NCBI taxonomy): domain Eukaryota; kingdom Metazoa; phylum Chordata; class Mammalia; order Artiodactyla; family Physeteridae; genus Kogia; species Kogia breviceps. Next base: position 140,569,011 of record NC_081314.1, read on the forward strand.
AGCCACGCAAGGAGAAGCCCACGCACTGCAACAAAGAGTAGCCCCTGCTCGCCACAACTAGAGAAAAGCCCGCGTGCAGCAACGAAGACCCAACACAGCGAAAAATTTTTTAAACCCATAAAAAATAATCTAAAACAAAAACAAAAACTGGGCAACCAGAGAAGACCAGTCCTGCAGAATGTAGAGACAAAAAGAATGCAACTTGCAGAGAACTCTACATCTTAACAGAGCAGGAACAGTAGTCTTGAAGACCAAGTCTTTCGACGCACAAGATTCGGGTACTTTGGAATTCACAAGCTAAGCCTGGTCCCTGGCATAAACTGCTACCGCGAGAACAAAGGAGGGTCCCAGTGTGCCACCCAGATGCTGGACAAGGGCAGAAGCAGGACTGAGAGTGACCAGACGCTGTAGAGAGTGCCAGAGTCAGAACCCCAGACTCATCTGTCACCAGCCCCCGTCGGGGAGCTGAGAGGCAATGGAGGCCCCACTCAGTCCTGTGGATATTCCAAAGAGCTCTGAGCTCAAGGGGCACCCTCCCAACCCTGGACCTTGCCCAGGGTAGGATCCCCGCTGACAGTGGCTGTGCTTCGCCCATCGCCATCCGCCAAGATGCTCCTCCCACCTCTGTGTCTGGTGTGCATCTAAGCACTTTGAACTCAGAAAATCCAAAACTGATGGCTGCAATCGTCCTCCTCTCCACCTCAGCCCTCTCCAACCCAGTCTCCTTCCCAACTGGCCTTTCATGATAAGTGCATCTTCTGAGTCACTCACATGAGGTTCTTGGCATGGGCTCTGCTGTCTCCATCTCCCACCCCCACCCCAGCTGCCCTGCCACCCCCAGAGCTCATCTACTGCCAAATACCATGGATTCTACCTCCCTGGTGTCTTTTCCATCTGCCCGTGGTTTTCATTACCATTGCCACCGCCTGATGCAGGAATCTCCTCCTGTCTCAACAGAAACAATTTAGTATTCTCCTAAATAATATCTCCCTTGGGCTCTCCCACATGAATTCTTGTAAACTTCTGTACTGTTTCTACTCTGGCTCCTGTTTCTCTGTTCCTCTCTATTCCTCCTCCTTCTTTCTCATCTCCACCGCCGCATTCTCCAGTGAGAATTCACCACCACTCCCATTCTCTGTGCCAGACAGACTACATTTTTTCAGTGTCTCAAATACAGGGGTGATAGTCTCTCCCCTCAAATCCTGCATGAAAGCTGTTCTCTCTGCCCTTTTCTCCCGTCTAACTCCTAAGCATCTTTCAGATGTCACTTCCTCTAGGAAGGCCTGCCATGCTTTCAGCAACACATGGCAGGAACACTGATTCCCACGGGCAGAAACAGTAAGGAAATGTATTAACAGCATTTAACGGGAAACATGAAGGTAGGGTATGGGTTCATTGGTGCCGTGCTGTCATCAAGCACCCTGTTTCTTCCTTCTTGTTTCTTTGCCATCCCTAGCGTTGGCTTCATCTTTAGACCGGTAGCAAGATGTCTGCCACAGTTCTAGACACCACGTCCAGACACTCCAAAGTCCAGAGGAAAAGGGAGTTTTTCTTCCCGTACTTTCTCTCAGGTGAGAAGGGACTTTTGCAGAAACATTCCCCTCCTTCTCTGTGCCCCCACCACTAGAACCTCCCTTACATTTCATTGGCCAGAATTAGTTCACATGTCCATCACTCAGCTAATCACAGGTGAGGGAAGTGTCACTACTGGTGTTGCCTGTTGGACCATCTCTCACACCTGGATGCAGGGTCAGCTTCCCCAGAGGCACGTGACTGTGCTGAAGAGACAGCAGACACCTGATCAGAGCCCAGATTCCATTTGGAAAGAAGTAGGAAGCAAAGGCAATCAGCAGAGTTTACTCTTCTTCCCATTTGGTTCTATGTTCCTTTAGCAGCTGTCTTAGTCCGTTCAGGCTGCTATAACAGAATACCACAGACATGGTGGCTAATAAACAAATACAGAACTTTATTTCTCACAGCTCTGAAAGGTGAGAAGTTCAAGATCAAGGCTCTGGCAGATTTGGTGTCTGGGGAGGGCCCACTTCTTGGTTCACAGACAACTGTCTTCTACCTGTGTCCTCACACAGTGGGAAGGGTGGGTGCGTCTCTGGCATCCTTTCAACAAGGACACTAATCCCATTCATGAGGGCTCCACCTTCATGACCTCATCGAACCCTAAATACCCCCAAAGGCTCCACCTCCTAATGCCATCATATTGGGAGTTAGGATTGCAACATATGAATTGGAGGGTGGGGGAGACAAAAACATTTAACCCGTTGCATTCTACCCCTGGGTCCCCAAAACTCATGTTCTTCTCACGTGCAAAATACATACAATTCCATCCCAACAGTCCCCAAAGTCTTAGCTCCTTCCAGCATCAACTCAAAAGTCTACAGTCTCATCTAAACCCCATCTAAATCAGATACGGGTGAGGCTCGAGGTAGGATTCACTGAGGCAAATTCTCCTTCAGCTGTGAACCTGTGAAACCAGACAAATTGTGTGCTTCCAAAATACGACTGCGGGAAAGGCATGGGGTAGACATTCCTATTCCAAGAGAAGAAATAAGCAAGAAGGAAGGAGTGTCAGGTCCCAGGAAAGTCCAGAACCCAGTGGAGAAACATTAAACCTTACAGCTCGAGAATGATCCTCTTTGGCTCGATGCTCTGACCCCCAGTCTCACTAGGGTGGCAACGTCCTCTCCATGGCTGAGAAGGATGACCTCACAGCAGCTCTGTGCCTGCGTGCTGCCCCCATAGCTCTACAGCAATTGGCTCATCTTCCACCGTCTCGAGAGCACTCACAAAGTTGAACGTGAGCATACACCATCCTACTGCCATCTCTTCTCCTGGCCCCTCTTCTCTCCTCCACCTCTCCGTGCTGAAATCTCATCTTTTCAAGCCCAACCGCAATGTCCCATTCCAAAATGAGCCTTTTCTGACCAATCACACATAGTCGTCCATCATGCTTAGATTTATAACTTCTAATGACACCACAGAGAACCCCATATCATAGTCTTTTGAATATGTGACTTCTCTGAAGCTCCTGAATAGCAAAGCTGATGTGACTTACCTTTGTACTCCCTCTGGAACCCGACCCCGTGCTCTGCACATACTGGGTGTGCCATAAAAGGTCATGAGTGGGTATGGGGGAACACTCAACTTAGGGTTATTCTCGTGTAAGCTCAGCTGCATATCTACCATGCAAACTGGGGCAAGCCGTTGGGCCTCCCCAAAATAAAATGAGGATCTCTGGATCAGATGTCTCAAAACCCCATACAGTTTTGTATTTGTTTCCTAAGGCTGCAGCTGCCACAAATCGCCCCAAACTAGGTAATTTAAAACGGAAATCTATTCTCTCCCGATTCCAGAGGCCAGAAGTTGAAAATCAAAATGTCAGCAGATGTGGCTCTTTCTTGGAGGCTCTGAGGAAGAATCTTTTCCATGCCTCTCTCCTAAACGCTGGTGGTTGCCAGCAGCCCTGGATGTTCCTTCGCTTGTAGCTGCATCACTTTCATCTCTGCCTCCATCTTCATATGGCCTTCATCTCTTTGTGTGTCTCTGTGTCTCAAAACTCCTACTCCTTTCTCTTTTAAGGACAACAACCATTGAATTTAAGGCTCACCCTAAATTCAGGATGGTCTCATCTTACCATCCTTAACTTGACATCTGCAAAGACTCTATTTCCAGATAAGGCTCCATTCGCAGTATAAGGCTTAAACGTTTCTTTGTGGGGCGGGGGGGACACAATTCTACCCATTACAAGCTCTAACACTGCTGAGTTCTGTTAGTTATTCAAGGACCACTGAAGGCTGATATATTTCCTTCTTTTTAAAAAAAATTGCCTGCAGATACATACTGTGGATCATTCAACCACTCTTCATTTGAAGGTTGAGAATTTTTTTTAATTTTTCTTTTCATTTCTTAAAATACAGGCAGTGAGTCAGTCTCCAAATTTCAGATGCTGATCCTCTGCACTATAGATCATTTGTTTTGGCTTCTGGTATCAACCCACAGCCTAGAGGTCCCCAATAGCACCATCTCGAGGGTGTGTATTGGTCGCAGCTGACTTTTCACTTCCCAGTGACTTAAAATCCCTGACGATGATGGCAAGAACCCCTGGAAGAATCACAGGGAGGACCCTGTGTTAGATGAGCCCCGGGCTTGTTTCAAGAGAAGCAGATCAGTCTCAAGGGGCCATAAGAGACCAGCAACACCACCGTAGCCCTAGACATCACACAGAGTGTCCCCATCACATACAAGACAAGTGCCATTTTTGAACTGCATTTGCAGTGGGGAAAGGTCCTGATGCTTCTATCAAGTTGCACCAAATAATGCCACTGATGGATGAGGTGGCTCCAGACAAAAGGCAATCATTTTTCTGTCTTGCATTTTCTCTGCAGGCTTCATGGCTGGCAAACCAATCCTATAGAACCAAACCCTCTGAGACGGAGCTCCACCCAGAGAACAAGGCTGAGTTGTGTGCCGGGCTTACGTTATGTCTATTTTAAAAGTTGACTTTGGCAGGTGTGTGGACCACTCACACAATATATCTACTCCCAGAAAAGATAAGGGGGAAAAAAAATCAAACACTGAATTTTCTTTAAATTCTCACTTGGAAGCGAACAGCTTGGCCTTAAAAAGGGGAGTATAATCCTTGTTTCAGTGATGATGAACTAGTTGGAACAAATTATAAAGAAAATATTGGAGCTATAAATAACGCATTTTTAAAGAATCGGTGTACTAAAGTATCTCCTGAGAGGCAAATTCTAAAGAATGTTAATCTCCAGATTATATTCTCTCTGAGGCCATGCTTTTCCAGAACTCTTGGAACGTGTCTAAGTAATGAAATAAACCCAACAATCTTTTTAAGAGTTCACTGTTAAAAGATACTAGGAGCAAACAGATAATTGTAGACTCATGGTTGTACCTTTGGGTAAAGGAAAATGAGAAGAGCTCTAAATCATCCAAGATGAAGAAGTCCCACAGCCAGACGTGCTCTGGTTCAAATAATCAGGAATGTTTCAATCCAATGCCAACTTTCTCCCTTACAATAATGAATGGATAAAAAGGGTACATTCAAAAGGGATCTTCACCACCTTTCTGGTTTCCACCTCTGTCCTACCTCAAGAAACTCCTTAAACGCCACCACCCAGAACCTCCTTTTCTTACACCCTAGAACAAAACAACAAAAATAAACTTTATAAAAGTTTATAAAACATAACCTTACAAAACCTGTTATTGAGGCGCAACAATATATTTTTAAACTAATAACATGAATTTTTCCATGCTGAAGAGTTGTATAATTGGGTCACCAAATATAAAAAGACACAGCTGTAATAGAAAACATTTCAGAAAAGGAAATTCATACTTCAAAAGCCCTGACTAATCATAAAGTGATGCAAATTTGAAAGGAAATACTTAGATTATATTTTTACCCAGCTGAGCAGTCAGATGTTTGGAAATGCCCTGAATTTTTCTAAATATTTCCTCCTGTTAACAGCAAAACAGCTCAGATGCTCCAGAAACAAAGGACACACTTTCAAACCTTTATTCTGTGTATTTTTCTTAATTACAACTGCTCCATTCCAGTTGCAATAAGAATTCTAATTGTAAAGGCTTTAAAGCTAAGATGTTTAGCCGGAGCTGCCAAACAGAGTTATTTTTATGAAAAATACTAAGAAGTGCAAGTCTGGGAATACACACAGAGCTTCAAATGAGAGGCTGGAAAAAGAAGGAGGTGATGAAGGACTTAGCACATTTTCAGTTTGTTTCTCTTACAACCTGTGAGAGAACCCAGACAGTCCATGGGCTCCAGGAGAAAACCCAAGATGGCTGCCATCCAGGGAGTTTGGCAAAACCCCGGGCAAGGAGAGGCTGTGGTGAGCTGGGCTCCCGGACGGGAAGGTGGTGACAGCTGCAGCTGAGCTGCATGGCCTGTGAGCCCAGAGGACAAGCTCTGGCAACTGCCTGGGCAGTGCCCTGTGGCCTTTTCTTCACAAGTGAAGATGGGGACATCTGGTCAACCACAGGTGAGGTGGCACTGCAGGGTGAAGCTGTAAACTGTCAACTCAGCCAACCCTAACGAGGACCAGACACCCAGAAGCATTTGCAGAGTTGGCGGGGCGGGAGTGAGAAGTAGGGTTCGCTTGTCTCAAACCACCACCGGCTAAGCAGGCCTGCACAGCCTGCTGTGCAGGGAAGAGGGGGACAACGCCCCCTGGACTCTCGGGCAAAAGGCAGAATTAGAAACGCAGATTCAAAACAGGCTCTGGGGGGCTTGTGCCAGATTCGTGCCTGGGTGACTGCCTGGCCCTTTCCCCAAAATAGCACGCAGAACCTGTGACAAATATGCTCTGGCCCCTTTTAGACCCTGACCCTGAGGACATGAGGGTGGGAACCAGAGGAGTAACATTTGCTCAAAATCCTCGTCACCACTTCCTGGCATCAGTTCTCTGGCTCACAGCCTGTCCCTAAGAAATGGGGAAAAAACAGCTCCCAGCAGTGAAACCTGGAGAGTCCTGCCCTGGACAACCTGCGACCCACTGAGGCCAGGCCCACTGGGGATGGCGCATGAAGGGGAGTTTTCCACAAAAAACTTGAGCTGAGTTCAACCAGAAGGCTTAACTTTCTAAATATTTCATGGTCAGCTCTTTCGAGGGCAAAGATTTGTTTTTAAGATTGTTAAATCTGGCCCTCTTAAATTACAAGTTAGGTCAGTAAATAAAATGTTCCAATCAAGTCCGCAACTTAATTTTCCACAGTGGTCTCGTGACCTACCGGAAGAACTTAAGAATGTATTTGTTTTATTTCTTTGGGATGGAGGAGAGGGGACCTGTAACCACAGTAAGCCATAGGTGACTCCTTTGTCCACCTCAAGCACACTATTATGGGTTGGACTATGTCCCCCCCAACAGACACCAAATTCATATATTGAAATCCCAACCCCCAGGACCTCAGAATGTGATCTTATTTGAAAGTAGGGTCGTTGCAGATGTAGTTAGTTCCGTAAAAATGTGGTCATATGGGCATATGGTGGGCCTCTGATCCAATATGACTGGTGTCCTTATAAACAAGAGCAGCAGAGCCTGGCAGAGAGGACTGGAAGAGCCCTTAGGAGGAACCAACCCTGCCAACACCTTGATCTTGAACTTCTGGCCTCCAGAACTGTGAGACAATACCTTTCTACTGTTTAAGTCACTCAGTCTGTGGTCCTCTGCTCCAGAAGCCCTAGGAAACCAATAGAGTACCCTAGGCACTTTTGCCCTGTGGGCCTCTCTCCTCCATAAAACGTACTCAAAAGTACTTTGCAACTGTGTTGGTGTAAAGACAAATAAAATCCAGGCTGGATCATATTCTTTTTTCCTTCTAATTTTAGAAGAAATGAGAACATTTTTAGCTTAAAAGTCTCTTGGGCACTCAACACTGTACTCCTGGTCGGCCCTGTGGAACTATTCACTGGAGACCCCAGGCTCAGCCAGGTGTCTCCCTGTGCTTACTCTGTCTTGGTACCATATTGAAATTAACTGTCATTGTGTCTAATATTCCTTCTCCCTACTCCCTGGCTAAAATAGACACAAGCAAAAAGACTGTCTTATTTATTTTTGTAGCCCCAGCATAGCCTGGCACACAGAAGGTGCTCAATAAATAACTGCTGAACCGACTTGAACCGAACAGATAAAGATACAGGGTTATGTAAGGTCATTACTGAAAAATGAAGCAAAAAAAAAAGTGTAAAAGAAGGAAATTTTGGCAACAACAGAGCCTTAATAACTAGAGCCTTAGCTCTTGGTAGCAGAGTGAGGATCTGGCAGCACATCCCAGGAAAGTTTTGAAACTGAAATAAAATGAGTATTTTATAACCATGCATTCTGTTCCACTTTTCTCTCTCTCTTCATCTTTAAATTTATTTTTCACTCTCCGGGGCTTGGAGAGTTTTCCTTACATCACAGCTCTTTGCCTTTCTTTGGATGAGGGTTTCTCAAATTCCAACGTTTCCACTGAGATTTTCTGACAGTAGATTTGGCCTTTCTTTTCTTATTCTCTGAATTTTATTTATTTTTTTATGCAGCAGATTTTTATTATCTATTTTATACATATTAGTGTATATATATCAATCTCTATCTCCCAATTCATCCCACCACCACCAACCCCCTCCACTTCCCCCCTTGGTGCCCATACGTTTGTTCTCTATATCTGTGTCTCTACTTCTGCCCTGCAAACTGTTTCATCTGTACCATTTTTCTAGATTCCACATATGTACGTTAATATATGATACTTGTTTTTCTCTTTCTGACTTACTTCACTCTGTATGACAGTCTCTAGGTCCATCCACATCTCTACAAATGACCCAATTTCGTTCCTTTTTATGGCTGAGTAACATTGCATTGTATATATGTGCCACATCTTCCTTATCCATTCATCTGTCGATGGGCATATAAGTTGCTTCCATGACCTGGCTATTGTAAACAGTGCTGCAATGAACACTGGGGTGCATGTGTTTTTTTGAATTATGGTTGTCTCGGGTATATGCCCAGTAGTGTGGTTGCTGGGTCACATGGTAATTCTATTTTTAGTTTTTTAAGGAACCTCCATAGTAGCTGTATCAATTTACATTCCCACCAACAGTGCAAGAGGGTTCCCTTTTCTCCACACCCTCTCCAGCATTTGCTGCTTGTAGATTTTCTGATGATGCCCATTCTAACCAGTGTGAGGTGATACCTCATTGTAGTTGTGACTTGCATTTCTCTAATGATTAGTGATGTTGAGCAACTTTTCATGTGCTTCTTGGCCATCTGTATGTCTTCTTTGGAGAAATGTCTATTTAGGTCCTCTGCCCATTTTCTGATTGGGTTGTTTGTTTCTTTAATATTGAGCTGCATGAGCTGTTTATATATTTTGGAGATTAATCCTTTGTCCGTTGATTCACTTACAAATATTTTCTCCCATTCTGAGGGTTGTCTTTCATCTTGTTTATGGTTTCCTTTGCTGTGCAAAAGCTTTGAAGTTTCATTAGGTCCTATTTGTTTATTTTTGTTTTTATTTCCATTATTCTAGGAGGTGGATCAAAAAAGATCTTGCTGTGATTTATGTCAAAGACTGTTCTTCCTATGTTTTCCTCTAAGAGTTTTATAGTGTCCAGTCTTAAATTTAGGTCTTTAATCTATTTTGAGTTTGTTTTAGTGTATGGTGTTAGGGAGTGTTCTAATTTCATTCTTTCCATGTAGCTGTCCAATTTTCCCAGCACCACTTATTGAAGATTGTCTTTTCTCCATTGTATATCCTTGTCTTCTTTGTCATAGATTAAGTTGACCATAGGTGCGTGGGTTTATCTCTGGTCTTTCTATCCTGTTCCATTGATCTATATTTCTGTTTTTGTGCCAGTACCATATTGTCTTGATTACTGTAGCTATGTAGTATAGTCCGAAATCAGGGAGTCTTGATTCCTCCAGCTCCATTTTTTTCCCTCAAGATTGCTTTGGCTATTTGGGGTCTTTTGTGTCTCCATACAAATTTTAAGATTTTTGTTCTAGTTCTGTAAAAAATGCCATTGGTAATTTGACAGGGATTGCATTGAATCTGTAGATTGCTTTGGGTAGTATAATCACTTTCACAATATTGATTCTTCCAATTCAATAACATGGTATATCTGTCCACCTGTTTGTGTCATCTTTAATTTCTTTCATCAGTGTCATAGATTTCTGAGTACAGGTCTTTAATTTCCTTAGGTCGGTTTATTCCTAGATATTTTATTCTTTTTGTTAAAATGCTGAATGCAATTGTTTCCTTAATTTCTCTTTCTGATTTTTCATTATTAGTGTATAGGAATGCAAGAGATTTTTGTGCATTAATTTTGTATCCTGCCATGTTACCAAATTCAATGATTAGCTCTAGTAGTTTTCTCGTGGCATCTTTGGGATTCTCTATTTATAGTATCATGTTATCTGCAAACAGTGACAGTTTTCCTTCTACTTTTCCAATTTCTATTCCTTTTATTTCTTTTTCTTTGATTGTTGTGGCTAGGACTTCCAAAACTACGTTGAATAAGACTGGCGAGAGTGGACATCCTGTCTTGCTCCTGATCTTAAAGGAAATGGTTTCAGTTTTTCACCATTGAGAATGATGTTTGCTGTGGGTTTGTCATACATGGTCTTTGTGATGTTGAGGTAGGTTCCCTCTATGGCCACTTTCTGGAGAGTTTTTATCATAAATCAGTGTTGAATTTTGTAAAAAGATTTTTCTACACCTATTGAGATGATCATATGGTTTTTATTCTTCAATTTGTTAATATGGTGTATCACATTGATTGATTTACATATATTGAAGAATCCTTGCATCCCTGGGATAAATCCCACTTGATCATGGTGTGTAATCCTTTTAATGTGTTGTTGGATTCTGTTTGCTAGTATTTTGCTGAGGATTTTTGCATCTAAATTCATCAGTGATATTGGTCTGAAATTTCATTTTTTGTAGTATCTTTGTCTGGTTTTGGTATCAGGGTGATGATGGCCTCGTAGAATGAGTTTGGGGGTCTTCTTTCCTCTGTAGTTTTTTGGAAGAGTTTGAGAAGGATAGGTGTTAGCTCTTCTCTAAATGTTTGATAGAATTCACCTGTAAAGCCATCTGGTTCTGGATTTTTGTTGATTGGAAGATTTTTAATCACAGTTTCAATTTCATTACTTCTGATTGGAAGTAGTATTCCAATTGCAATACTTCCAATACTACTACAATTGGAAGTAGTAGTAGTAGTATTTTCATATTTTCTATTTCTTCCTGGTTCAGTTTTGGAAGGTTATACCTTTCTAAGAATTTGTCCATTTCCTCCAGGTTGTCCATTCTATTGGCATAGAGTTGCTTGTAGTAGTCTCTTAGGATGCTTTGTATTTCTACGGTGTCAGTTGTAACTTCTGCTTTTTCATTTCTTATTTTATTGATTTGAGTCCTCTCTCTCTTTTTCTTGATGAGGCTGGCTAAAGGTTTATCAGTTTTGTTTGTCTTCTCAAAGAACCAGCTTTTAGTTTTATTGATCTTTGCTATTGTTTTCTTTGTTTCTATTTCATTTTTTTCTGCTCTGATCTTTATAATTTCTTTCCTTCTACTAACGTTGGGTTTTGTTTGTTCTTCTTTCTCTAGATCCTTTAGGTGTGAGGTTAGGTTGTTTATTTGAGATGTTTCTCATGTCTTGAGGTAGGATTGTATTGCTATAAACTTCCCTCTTAGAACTGCTTTTGCTGCATCCCATAGGTTTTGGGTCATCATGTTTTCACTGTCATTTATTTCTAGGTATTTTCGATTTCTTCAGTGATCTCTTGGTTATTTAGTAACGTGTTGTTTAGCTTCCATGTGTTTGTGGTTTTTATGTTTTTTTCCCCTGTAATTTATTTCTAATGTCATAGCGTTGTGGTCAGAAAAGATGCTTGACATGATTTCAGTTTTCTTAAATTTTCTGAGGCTTGATTTGTGACCCAAGATGTGATCTATCCTGGAGAATGTTCTGTGTGCACTTGAGAAGAAAGTGTAATCTGCTGTTTTCGGATGGAATGTCCTATAAATATCAATTAAATCTATCTGGTCTATTGTGTCATTTAGAGCTTGTGTTTCCTTATTAATTTTCTGTCTGGATGATCTGTCCATTGGTGTAAGTGAGGTGTTAAAGTCTCCCACTATTATTGTGTTACTCTTGATTTCCTCTTTTATAGCTGTTAGCATTTGCCTTATGTATTGAGGTGCTCCTATGTTGGGTGCACATATACTTATAATTGTTATATCTTCTTCTTGGATTGATCCCTTGATCATTATGTAGTGTCCTTCCTTGTCTCCTGTAACATTCTTTATTTTAAAGTCTATTTTATTTGATATGGTATTGCTACTCCAGCTTTCTTTTGATTTCCATTTGCATGGAATATCTTTTTCCATCTCCTCACTTTCAGTCTGTATGTGTCCCTAGGTTTGAAGTGCATCTCTTGTAGACAGCATATATATGGGTGTTGTATTTGTATCCATTCAGCCAGTCTGTGTCTTTTGGTTGGAGCATTTAATCCATACACATTTAAGATGATTATCTATATGTATGTTCCTATTACCAGTTTCTTAAATGTTTTGGGTTTAATTTTGTAGGTCCTTTTCTTCTCTTGTGTTTCCTGCGTAGAGAAGTTCATTTAGTATTTGTTGTAAAGCTGGTTGGTGGTGCTGAATTCTCTTAGCTTTTGCTTGTCTGTAAAGCTTTTGATTTCTCCATCAAATATGAATGAGATCCTTGCCGGGTAGAGTAATCTTGGTTGTAGGTTCTTCCCTTTCATCACTTTAAATATATCATGCCACCTCCCTCTGGCTTGTAGAGTTTCTGCTGAGAAATCAGCTGTTAACCTTATGGGAGTTCCTTTGCATATTATTTGTCATTTTTCTTTTGCTGCTTTTAATAATTTTTCTTTGTCTATAATTTTTGTCAGCTTGTTTACTATGTGTCTCAGCATGTTTCTGCTTGGGTTTATCCTGCCTGGGACTCTCTGCACTTCCTGGACTTGGGTGGCTTTTCCTTTCCCATGTTATGGAATTTTTTGACTATAACCTCTTCAAATATTTTCTCAGGTCCTTTCTCTCTCTCTCCTTCTCGGACCCCTATAATGTGAATGTTGTTGCGTTTAATGTTGTCCCAGAGGTCTCTTAGGCTGTCTTCATTTCATTTCACTCTTTTTTCTTTATTCTGTTCCACAGCAGTGAATTTCACCATTCTGTCTTCCAGGTCACTTATCCGTTCTTCTGCCTCAGTTATTCTGCTATTGATTCCTTCTAGTGTAGTTTTCATCTCAGTTATTGTATTGTTCATCTCTGTTTGTTTGTTCTTTCATTCTTCTAGGTCTTTGTTAAACATTTCCTGCATCTTCTCAATCTTTGCCTCCATTCTTTTTCTGAGGTCCTGGATCATCCTCACTATCATTATTCTGAATTCTTTTTCCAGAAGGTTGCCTATCTCCACTTCATTTAGTTGCTTTTCTGGGGTTTTATCTTGTTGCTTCATCTGGTACATAGCCCTCTGCCTATTCAGTTTGTCTGTCTTTCTGTGAATGTGGTTTCCATTCCACAGGCTGCAGAATTGTAGTTCTTCTTGCTTCTGCTGTCTGCCCTCTGGTGGATGAGGCTATCTAAGAGGCTTGTGCAGGCTTCCTGATGGGAGGGACTGGTGGTGGGTAGAGCTGAGTGTTGCTCTGGTGGGCAGAGCTCAGTAAAACTTTAATCCACTTGTCTGCTGATGGGTGGGGCTGGGTTCCCTCCCTCTTGGTTTTTTGGCCTGAGGTGATCCAACACTGGAGCCTACCTGGCTCTTTGTTGGGGTTCATGGCTGACTCTGGGAGGGCTCATGCCAAGGAGTACTTTCCAGAACTTCTGCTGCCAGTGTCCTTGTCCCCATGGTGAGCCACAGCCACCCCCCGCCTCTATAGGAGACCCTCCAACACTAGCAGGTTAGTCCGGTTCAGTTTCCCATGGGGTCACCGCTCCCTCCCCTGGGTCCTAATGTGCACAGTACTTTGTGCGTGCCCTCCAAGAGTGCACTCTCCACTTACCCCAGTCCTGTCAAATCCCGCAATCAAATCCTGCCAGCCTTCAAAGTCTGATTCTCTAGGAATTCCTCCTCCCTTTGCCAGACCCCGAGGTTTGGAAGCCTGATGTGGGAATGGGAAGCCACTCCAGTGGGTGGACCTCTGCGGTATAAGTGTTCTCCTGTTTGTGAGTCACCCACTCGGTGGCCATGGGATTTGATTTTATTATGATTGCGCCCCTCCTACTGTCTCATTGCAGCTTCTCTCCTGTCCTTGGATGTGGGGCATCTTTCTTGGTGAGTTCCAGTTTCCTCCTGTCAATGACTGTTCAGCACTTAGTTGTGATTCTGGTGCTCTCGCAAGAGGGAGTGAGCGCATGTCCTTCTACTCCGCCATCTTGAACCCAGATTTGGCCTTTCTAAACCCAACCTCATTTACAGTTCATGACAACTTTAGAGTCTAAGTTGTTCTCATCTCTGGACAATTTCTACCTTTCCTGCTGACCACTCCTTATCTTTCCTCTATCCCAGCATGAAGAAAATTCTTTTCTGCACTAGGACTCCATACTGGCAAACAAGCAAACCTTTCTTAGTGCTTGCCACAACATAAAATTCTCAAAAAGAAAGAAAGAATTTAACATTCTATTGGCCATTTGGGAGAGATAAAGAAGCACAGAAACTTACACAGTGTGACTGGGAAGATAAGTCCTATAAACTTCTAATTGTGTGTCATAAAATTCCTAGAAGAGCATTCCCCAAAAAGCATTCAATAGTATGCTAACAGAGTCACATAGATGAAAGGTTCCAAGGACATAAATTTGGGAAGTACAGGGTTGAAAAAGCTAAGCTCGTTTCTATAATGCAGAACTTCTCAGAGCCTTAGTGGGCTGACATGCAATGTGAGTCTCCGTGAGGCAGAGAAAACATTTGGCATTTCACAGACTGACTTAGTCATGGACCCATCCTTCAGGGGGAGCAGAATACAGGGAGAAAGGTGTCCTTTGAGAGACACATCTTCCAGGAATTGCTCTGGAAAACACTGGCCTAGCCAGGATATATTGAGTTTCAAAGGATGGAGTTGCCATGACTATTGACATAAGGATTCCCGTGGTCTGAAGTGGTTGGAGAGGGTGTCTTAAAATAGGATGATTCTTGGGAATTCCCTGGCCATCCAGTGGTTAGGACTCTGTGCTTTCACTGCCAAGGACAAGGTTCGATCCCTGGTCAGGGAACCAAGATCCCATAAGCCATGTGGCACGACCAAATAAAAATTTAGAAATTTAAAATAAAGTATTTTTTAAAAGTAGTATGATTCTTATTAATGATCAAAACATAGAGAGAGGAGAGGAGATAAGGGTGTTTGGGTGGGGAAAACAGCTTCAGCAAGGGAGAAAAATTACAAGCTGTGTTTGAAGAGCACCAGCGTGGAAGATACGCTGTGGAAAAGGCCACAAGACCTAGGAGGAGGGAGAAATGAATAGGAAAGAGGCTTAGAACCTGACTGCGAGAACCTCATCCTGAGAGTGTAGGAAACAACTCAACTTCAAGGCAAAAGTGCAGACCAGGGATGCTGCAAGAGCATCACTGAATTAGGCACCAATCAATAAAATGATACCTACTGTTGTAAGGCCAGACACTATACAATTCTTAGAGGAAAACATAGGAAGAACACTCTTTGACATAAATCACAGCAAGATCTTTTTTGATCCACCTCCTAGAGTAATGGAAATAAAAACAAAAATAAACAAATGGGACCTAATGAAACTTCAAAGCTTTTGCACAGCAAAGGAAACCATAAACAAGACGAAAAGACTATCCTCAGAATGGGAGAAAATATTTGCAAACGAATCAACGGACAAAGGATTAATCTCCAAAATATATAAACAGCTCATGCAGCTCAATATTAAAGAAACAAACAACCCAATCAGAAAATGAGCAGAGGACCTAAATAGACATTTCTCCAAAGAAGACATACAGATAGCCAAGAAGCACATGAAAAGTTGCTCAACATCACTAATCGTTAGAGAAATGCAAATGAAAACTGCAGTGAGGTATCACCTCACACCAGTTAGAATGGGCATCATCAGAAAATCTACAAACAACAAATGCTGGAGAGGGTGCGGAGAAAAGGGAACCCTCTTGCACTGTTGGTGGGAATGTAAATTGATACAGCCACTATGGAGAACAGTATGGAGGTTCCTTAAAAAACTAAAAATAGAATTACCATATGATCCAGCAATCCCACTACTGGGCATATGCCCAGAGAAAACCATAATTCAAAAAGACACATGCATCCCAGTGTTCATTGCAGCACTATTTACAATAGCCAGGTCATGGAAGCAACCTAAATGCCCAACAACAGACGAATGGATAAAGAAGATGTGGTAGATATATACAATGGAATATCACTCAGCCATAAAAAGGAATGTAATTGGGTCATTTGTTGAGATGTGGATGGATCTAGAGACTGTCATACAGAGTGAAGTAAGTCAGAAAGAGAAAAACAAATACCGTATATTAACGCATGTATGTGGAACCTAGAAAAATGGTACGGATGAACCGGTTTGCAGGGCAGAAGTTGAGACATAGATGTAGAGAACAAATGTATGGACACCAAGGGGGGAAGGCCGTGGGGGGGTGGGGATGGTGGTGTGATGAATTGGGAGATCGGGATTGACATGTGTATAAAACTGATGACTGATAAGAACCTACTGTATAACAAAGTAAATAAAATAAAATTTAAAAATTAAAAAAAAATGACACCTACTGTCTACTGGGCAGGGAGGAAGGAGAGTACTGGAGAACTTGGCATGTAGTGGAGCCTTGGCAGTGGAGGGACAAGAGCCCTGGCGTGTTAGGGAACTCTCACGTTCCACACCTGCACTACTGTGACTTTGGACAAGCAAGTTCACCCCCGCCCCAGGGACCCAGTGTTCTCATCTGGGAATTAAGGGGAACTAATGCTCTGGTCCCCTACTATTCTAACACCCCTACTACTCCAACACCAGTCTCTGATGTCATGAAAGTCACAACTGTCCATAGCCAGCAGGAGTAGAGGGAATGGGGCATTTTGAGGTCAGACACCACACTCCATTCTCCCACCGTGAGCTTGACAGAGATGTTTTCAGCTGACAAGCCCTTCTGCAAAGAGAGTGCAGCTGTGTCAGTCTGGGCTGCTCTGCAGCCCAATACAGCCACCTGTGCCATCTGGGCAAGGGGTGGGAACCCAAGAGGCATGAGTTCTGAGAGAATCAAGGGACAGTCTATTGGGGGACAAGAAGACAGAGGAATTGTGAGCTGTGTCTCTTCCCGTTGAGTTCAGGCAAGCTAACTGCCATCCCTTCTGAATCTTAACGAGGGAATGGATCAGGTGCACGTTTTCTAATTCCTCAGCTACCTCCTGAACTACCAGGAATCAATGAACAGCTCCCACATCTTTAAAATTAAGAAATTCATCATAGTTTCATAGGGCAGTGGAGTGGATTGAATGGCATAGGTCATATAAAACACAAAACCCCGTGCCTGGCCTAGAGGACAAGTCAATACGTGTTCACGGCTTTGCAGTCTAAGCATGTCGTGCTCAAACCTAATTCTGCGTCACTGATGTGTTGCTTCCTCCATCCCACACCCCTGTCTCACCCCAACACTTCCCTACCTGCTGATGGGACTCGGCTCCAGCCACTCAAGGCATCCTTCAGTGGACAAAAGGACCAAGAAAATATAGACCCACTTGAGCATCTCAAACTTCTTTTCACTTACAGCTGACACTATGATTTTAGCTAAAATGTTAGAATAATTTTGTTTTTCATTATTAGCATGATTCTTCCTTACCATGATGAAATATGGTTTCCTTTGGTTTTCAAAAAATAGTGTCCAATGTGTTGTAAAAGATGAAGTAATGCCTAGTAACCTTGGTTGTTTTTTAAAACCCCTTCCTATCAGCTTCTTAAGGGACTTGGTTGTAATGTTGATCCATGCCACAGTATATTTGCTTCCTGCCCAGATTCTGGCTGACCCCTTAATGGGTAAATTAATTAGGTAATATGAGTCAATTAATCAGAATGCATAGTTATTTTTATGAACTCTACTGCCAGTGCATGAACTCATGACATGTGTTTCATAAATGGGAAGAACAGCTAAAATAAAAGTATAGATTTTTATATGATATATGGTTCTAAAAGTCAGACACTATGAATAATTCATCCATTCATTCACCCAAGAAGTGTTAATTAAGGACCTACTAAGAACCAGGCACAATTCTCAGCACTGGACGTAATAGATGGGTCTAGTCAAGGAGGGGTAGTAGGCGTGCAAGCAAAGGTGCACACACAGATTTATGATGGAGGTGGGGACAGGATGGGATGGGGAACAGTGTGGAGGCCACACCCCTGCCAGAGGGTCAACCAAGGTTTCAGAGGGACAGAGTTGCATCTAGAAGGATGCTTAGGGACTCCATGGATAGATAGAAAGGGAGAGAGAAGGAAAGAGTGATCGAAAGATGTTCCAGGTATTGGGAATTTCCTCTGAAAATGCCTCAAGGCTCCAAGGAGCAGGGTAACTCAGAATGGCTAGAATGTAAAGTCCCAGGGAAAGAGAGGGGAAGTGATGAACAGGCGCTAAGTGGAGGAACAGGCAGAGCTTAGAAGACCTTGAGTAGCACACTAAGGAGTCCTGAAGGCAACGCAGAGTTTCTGAAGGGTTTTAATCACAAGGAGTGGTGTGGCCAGATGCTTAAAAGATCACTCTGGAGACAATGTGGTTGATGGATTAAGGAGAACAAGACTGGTGAGAAGATTAGCTTAGAAAGGATATCATAGGTCCCAGGTGAGAGATGATGGAGGTCCGGGGTAAGTCAATGGCATAAAGGAGAGAAAAGAGACAACAGATTTCAGGTATATTTTTTCCAGTTTTACTGAGATATAATTGACTCAGGTATATTTAACAGCCCGAATCAGCAGGGTTTGCTCATGGATGGAGGTAAAGTGAAAGGAAAGAGTCTGGGGTTGTAAGTGGATGGATGGCAACACCATCGACTCAAGTAGTGGAGACAGAACAGGTGTCCAGGGAGGTTCATGAGCTCCATTCAGCCAGGTGGATTTGAGGGGACCGTGGGACATCCAAATGCAGGTACTGGACAAGTTGTTGTACAGGTGGGGCTGAAGCTCAAGGAATGAGTCTGGGCTGGTGAAAGGCAGTCAGAAACCATCACTGCTACTGTAAAGGAATCAAGAGAGATGTGTGATTTCTCAGGAGGGGTGGGGGAAGAAGAGGAGTCCAAGAACGAAGTAAGTCCAAGGATGATAGAGCAAGACAGAGGATGACATAGAGAAAGGGGGGTGGACATGGAAATCACCGGATAGAGCATTTCAGGAGTGTGCAGTCCACAGCGTCAAATGGCACAAGGAATGAGCACTGGACGTGTTCCTGGTTGGCACATTTCAGTTCCCGTGAGGTCAACTGGCACTGAGTACCAGCCACAAACAGGGAGGTGCCAATTGATACAAAAGGAGAGAAAACCCAATGGCTCTCCAACTTTAATGTGCATCAGAAACACACGAAGGGTGGGTTTAAATACAGATTCCTGGGGCCCCACCCTCAGAGCTTTTGATACAGTGGGTCTACAGGAGATCCCAGGAATCTGCATTCTTAACAAGCACCCGAGAGAGTTTCTATGAGGGCAGTCAAAGAATCCACTCTTAGGAACACTGTGAAGGTGCCTCCCTTGAAGTCAAAATTGAGACGTTTTTTAACAAAAGCATTTTATTAACAAAAGTGTTCCCCAGGGGTCACTAGTATCCATCTCTTCCACTCAGAGAGGCCGAGGCTTCTGGATAGGTTTAATCTTCCAAGTGACTTCAATCTTGTAGCCCTCAGCATCCTCAAAATGAGATCAGCAGTTCTCATAACTGGAAGAATAACCTTTGCATTTAAGGAAATATATTGACAACGTCCTGGTTCCCAGAGGTGGAGCTCAGGAATCCAGAAATTTCTAAAGTCTCCCTGGTTGATTCTGTGGTTCAGCCAAGTTTAGAAACAACTGAATAGATGATCTCTGATACAACATCGATCGTTAATAGTCCATGAGTTCAATGAGCATCTGCAAGAGGAATTGTGTTTTGGTTGCCGATGCATGGTCCCCATACACCTCCCTGTCAAAAAGGAAGTTTAAGATTCCTTGATGTCAGCAGAGCCTGCGATAGAAACTTTAGTCCAACTGTGAGTTTTCAGAGTAAATATTATGACAATGATGTAGAATTTTAGCTGGTCTTGTTAATTGTGCAGTTGAAGCACTGGGATGGTTCACAGGTACCCTGATGTAAACATTCTGTTCAGTCATTGTTACTGTCAAGTTCAATGGCCTCCTCCAATCAGTCAGCAGAGATTTACCACTGTTGTTATAACAACAAGAGGAGTCCAGGAAGAATGAGTCCTTTCATCAGCTCTGAAATAGGAAGACTTGGTATGCATATTTTTAAGTCAGTGCCAGACAATAAAGTCTCTGGCTAATAAGGATTACTAAGGGACATGGGTGCCTAGTAAGTAACATAAAGGGCTGGCAATCACGATTATTTCAAAAGTGCCATTCCTCCAGAGGTAAAAGAGACAAACAAATACTTGCAAATGAGCTGGTTATCACTCTGACCTTTTCTTCTTTCCTCCTGTGGTGATCCCCAGACTAGGGGATGCTGAAAGAGAAGGCAGCTGAAGAACAGGGGAGCACATGGCAGATCAGCACTGAAAACCCACTTGGGGGGGTCTGCCTTTGTTATCTCCCGGATTTCTCTTACGATGGCCCCAGGGAGGTACCATCAGCTTCCTACAAAACAGAGGAGATTTCCCCTGCTGAAAAACCTCAGTAGGGCTCCCCGAGGGCTTACACAATAAAACTCATATTGCTTATAGAGGCAAGCAAGAGTGTTTTCCATGGGGCCTTCACTCTTCTCTCTTCTTGCCACCCACCCTTCCCTAGCCTCACTCCCCATACCCCCAACAGGCACACACCCTCTGTTCCGTGAACATTGAACTTCTTACTTTCCACAGCTCCTCACTGGGCAAATCTCCCTCATCACTCAAGACCCAGCTCAGACAGCACTATCTTAGTGAAGCCTTCCAAGATGATCCCAGACAGACATATGGATCCAACTTTGACGCTCTGGAGCCCTTTGTTTAAACTCCTATGACATCAAATACCCTGCTAAACTATCTTTTATCTAATTGCCCATCCAACTCTTATGCTCAACCATGAGCAGCTTCAAGGCCAAGCTCAGAGCAGATTCTCAAAAATATCTGTTGGATGGATAGAAGGAAGGATAGAAGTATGGAGCAACAGACAACATAAAGGAAAAGAAGGAGGCAGAAAGGAGAATTGGGTTGGAGTCAAGAGACCTATATTTCTTTATCTGTTGATACCACAAACATGTACTGGGAGTAACTATCAAGTTCCACACTGTGTGAGGCACAGTGAGACAAATAAGACACGCCTCTGACCTCCACAGAAGGCTCACAGGCCAGCAAGGGACACAGATAAGCAAATACACAAGTACACTGACGTCTGTGGAAGTATACATAGGGTGTTATATCTTATAGGAGAATTAGCTAAAACAGTCCAGGAGGGTCAGACTGAAAGCTGAATCCTAATGCATGCGTGGAGCTGGAAGCAATTCACATTTCCAGTAGAGCGACAGAATGTGCAAAGGCATGAAAATAAAGAAAAGCTTGGGCAAAGAACTGAAAAACAATGCTGAGGTGTATCTTAGAGTGCAGGCAGGAGAGACGAGGCTGGAGAGAGAAGCAGGGTGTGGCCATGAAGGAGTCTAGAGTAACTATGGACATGAGGAAAAGCAGAGAGAAAGCTCTCACTGAACTCAGGGCCTTTGCACATGCTCTTCCTTTTACTTAAAATAAGTTCGGTTTCCTCCAGCCAAACCCTGCCCCTTCAGTTAGAGGTTCCAGGCACCCTACACTTGACCTTTACAACACTCATCAAAATTCATTAAACTATCCTTTCTAGTATCTGGCTGCCCTAGTAAAGTGGAAGATTCGCCAGGGCAGGCATTGTATATGTGTTGCTCATCATCGTATTCCTAGCACCTAGAAAGTGCCTGGCCTATAGTAAGCCCTCCATAAATACTAGTTAAATAGATGCAAGGACTTCATGGTCTTGTTGACCAAATCTTTCCATCATGGAATCTATGAAATAGTAAAAACAATCTCACCTGGAGGAGTATTTGAGTAAAGTCCATGAGGTAAAAAAGATCCTAGCAGAGCTGGTTCTCACCCAGCCACTGACACTCAGCCATGATGTGACCCCCAGCAAGGCAGGGCAGCTCACCAAGGCTTGCCTTCTTATTTGTCAAATGGGGCTCTTGGACTGGATGAACACTAAGGATGCCTCGAACACATAAAATCAGTGATTTTTACATTGCAGTAGCTCCAAAGCCATAATGGCCCATGGCAAGGAGTTCTTGACAATACTAACTTGGAGGAAAGAACTCAAGTGCCATTCATTTCCAGGACTGTGGTCTCGTTGAATTTGTACTCAGGGAAGCAGGTGCAAAGTCTACTCTTGACTTTATTAGATGTGAAAATATAATCAGAGACACAAAGAGAGGTCACCTCTCCTGCTCAAATAAGCTTTCTTTCAGTGAGTCCCCAAGAGATGGATACGGAGAGCCCAGTGTTTCCCACTTTCAAGTTTAAAAGGCCCAGAAAGAGTCACTGTCCCTACAGCCAAACCTGGGAGAAGAGCTTGCTTCTCCTTCCCAGCAAAGGGCCACGTGGTCTGCTCTCCGCCCAGGAAATTCGGAGGGATGGAAACAAATTAAGCCATGATTTAAGTAATTTCATCTACGTGTTTCCAGAAATTAATTATATTTATTGTATCTGACACCAGTCATGGATAGCAAGCGCCTTTTGTGAGTCTTACAACAAAAGTTAGAAAGCATTACTCGTAATGGCTGATTTTGCTTTATTATATCTGACTCAGAGCCAAAGGTAGACAGCACTTAGAGCTGTCTGTGAACATTAACGTTTGGAAAACAACAAAGACAGCTTCCCTCCCTGGCCTCCTACCAGCACTTGCACATGCAGCCCACCCCCTCTCAGTATAAGGATGATGGGGGTGGGGGGCGGCTGGGAGGCAGGGAAGCTGTTCATCACCCTTAGGATTTGTTGTGTAGCCACCATACCTCAAGCACAGAGCTAGGCATTGCCGGGTCCTCCGCGGTGGGTAAGACAAGGATCCCTGCCCTCCAGGTATAATTGAAAATAGTCTAAAAAGCATTATCCCATAAAAATCATTTTATATGTCATAAGACAGGAAGAGGATGTACACAAAAGGGAAAGATGCAATCTAGTTGGGAGAAATCAGGAAAGGGGGTGGCATGTGAGATGAGCCCGCAAAGGAGATGCATCTCTTAGGAAGACACAAATGGGAACTGATTTGGGGTGCCAAGAACAGCATAAGCGAAGGCGGGAAACCAAGGAAGCCTGGGGCATGTTCAGGAAAGGCTGCAGATGGCATGTGTCCAGGTGGGGAAATAGCACACAGTGGGACGGGAAAGATGGAGCATGCGGTTGAAGGGCTTGAATAATTCCTGAAGAGCGTGCCTATGTTTGGTGGTCAGTAAGGAGCATGCACGCCATTGCGCAGAGGAGTAAGAAAAGAGCTCCGCTCCGAGGATATTAGTGCCGGGATAGTGTTAGGAATGCAGCCAGCAGGGCCTTAAGAAAGTGCCTTCCCTGGCCCGACTGAGAGACACTTCTCTGCAACACAGGCACACCTGGTGATTAGGGTCTGCAGTGTTGCTTCAATACTACGGAAATTAACATGGCGGCCTTGGCAAATTGCAGTCAGCTGGCCTGGGAACCTAACTATCATGTGTCCATAGGAAAACGCAGTTTTGAATCTCAAGCTGTTGCCATAGAAAGAAGCTTCAAAGACAGCCCATATGTGAGCTGCAGATGACAAAGATTTGTGTCATATCTTTAAGGTGTGCTTCCACTGTTCAAGAATTTGACATCTAGTGGAAAAGATGAACATATTTTGGACAAAGGAACCAGGATATCCAAACATGAGGGCATTTACATCCACCTGTGCCCACGATATCAGGACAAGAACATAACCCATCAGGGAGCACCCCCCCACACACCTCACTAGCTACACAACAGTCTGTCTCCATAAGCCTTAAAAAAAATAGCAAGGATGTGAAATGGTTCTAAAATCCATAACATCTTCCCAGAGTTAATTTTCCTGGAAAATTGTTCCGCCTTTGTAGAACATTAGTCCCTAAGGACAGAGTACAGTGAGGAAAAACGTGTTTTTTTAATGAATTTGCCTAAGGAAGTTGATACACACTAAAGTCCATCTAGTTATGCAATTCCCTCGCATCTGTCCCTTGTTTGTTTACTTTGAAACCACCAATCTAAATCTTCTTGGGACACTCAATGCAAAATAATAATAAAAGTCTGGTCATGTTTATTTGACTTGAAAGGAAAAAAGTAGCAGAAGGAAGGAACAAGGTCTCAGCTAATGATTAAGAAAATATGGCGGAAATGAACATCTACGAAAAATGAATCAAGAATGAATCTCTGTATCTCTGCATCATCAATGGATTCTTTTTCTTCACAAATAAGACACCTAAGTCTTTCTTCCCTGCGTATTTTCTGGATCCATCATTGAGACACGATATTTTATTGTGCCATATATATTAATAAGTTCTTAAACATCATAAAAAGTCTCTACTACTTATCTTTGAAAAAATATGTAACTCAAAAGATACAGTAAAACTGTACCAGTAAAGTTATGAATGCTAGCATAAATAGGCATATGTACATATTTATGTCTATTGAGAAATGTATATCTATACATTAACTTTTTATTTCAACATAACTTTAGGCTCACAGAAAAGTTGAAGAATAATATAATGAATTTATAATGAATTTAGAATTCCCATGTACCTTTCACCTAGATTCCCCAAATATTACCATTTATCTTGTGTGTGTAGCTAGATACATAAGTTCCAGACATGAGGCACTTTTATTCCTAATCACTGAAGTCTGTGTCTCCTAAAAACAAGAACATTCTCTTACATAACCACAATATCATTATCCAAGTAAGAAAATTAACAATACTATTGTCCAATACCTATTATGCAGACTTTATTCAAATTTGGCCAATTGTCCAAATAGTGACCTTGAGAGCAAAGGAAAATCCCTCATCACACAAAGTGTTGATTTGACATATGTTCAGCAATACCGATCACCTTCACGTGTAAAGAGCAGAGAAACTGTTGCCGTCATGGAGAATCTCAGAAAATATTCCCTTGAGTTCTTCCTGAGGAATTCACTAGAGCACAAGCTTCAGACAACCAAAATGACTAGAGAAGCCTGCACACAAGGCAGATGGTGAGCATTTTAACACGTGGTTACTTGAAGAACTAAAACTTAATGAGACTTTATAAAGGGAGACTTTATAGTCTACATGACTATATAAATATAGATCTGCCTACATGTATATAGTAAAACCATAAAAAATAGAGGGAGAATGAAGGTGGCATATGTGACAAAATGAAGTTAACCATTTTCAGGAATCATAATTGGTGGTAATAGCATTATGTTGTTATTCTGAGACTGTTGTGTATATACTATGGAATAAAGCAAGTGAGTAATTATGGGAAGTTCTAATTCTACCACTCTAATTCTGTGTGCTTGAGAACTAAGGTTTTTGGTATGAAATAAAGGAGATACACATGCAGTACAGAGGAGGTAAAGTACAAACACTGCAGTCTTTAACTTGAATTAGAAATCAGTGTGAATTCACAAGGCATTTTATCTTAGATAATAGGTAGATAGGTAGATAGATAGATAGATAGATAGATAGATAGATAGATAGATAGATAAACAGACATAGATATAGACATATACATACATATGTGTTTTCCTAGCTCTGTCCACTGGAAAAGCCTAAAATGGTGATGAACTCAGTTCTAGATTCATGTCAAAAAGACACAAGAGCAACTGGTTATAGAGGCCTAACTTGAAGACCTTCTCTGGGTCAAAGATGGGACAATGTGAACCCCCATAAGGATGAGAATTGCTATAGATTGAAACTCATCAAATATGTTTAAATCCATGAGCTCATAATGACATGTTTTAAAAACCTAACTGGTCAACTTTCAAGGATGACAAGGAACCCACACATTATCTTGAAAACTAAGTAAGTAAAAGGAGAGTGCCAAATATTTATATTACTTTCCTATATGAACTATACCACCAGGTAACCAAATAGTACATGAAAGATGGTATCTCCTTATAAAATTATCCCAGCGAATATAGCTGGGATAAACAAAAACTAAATGATGGAATTAGAACATCAGCATTCCGCGGTGCTCAGTGAATGAATAGATATAGACAATGTACATCAAATAAAAAACAAGGGAGAAATGAGCATGTATGTGATGGAAGAAAACAGCACCACCTACAATATTCTAGTCCAGGGGCTAAACCTGGACCTGGTAAGACTTCTGTTTTTTGTGTGTTTTTTTTGTTTTGTTTTGTTTTGTTTTTTGCGGTACGCGGGCCCCTCGCTGCTGTGGCCTCTCCCGTTGCGGAGCACAGGCTCCGGACGCGCAGGCACAGCGGCCACGGCTCACGGGCCCAGCCACTCCGCGGCACGTGGGATCCTCCTGGACCGGGGCACGAACCCGCGCCCCCTACATCGGCAGGCGGACTCTCAACCACTGCGCCACCAGGGAAGCCCAAGACTTCTGGATCCAGACGCCAATTTATAGGAGGACAGAGAACAGAGGAGCATGTTGATCTGTACGATGAATGTACAGTCAGCAAACTCCAGCCTGGGGGACACGCCACAGGTCAGAGGGCCCAGGTTCTTCAGGTTTAAATGTAAAAACTTTTTTTTAATGGGCAAAACCTATAGTTTTTAGGGCTGCATACTTTGGATTAAACCATAATGATGCAACAAATTTAATACCATAATATCCATAAAAGTGATTACTTTTGGTGGGAGTGAGGGAATTTCTAGGGTGACTGGCCAAGTTCTACAAAGTTTTACCATAAAACTGCTTTAAAATACATTTAAAAGTCAAAAATTTAATAGGTGTTGTTTTAAAAAGACATCCCAGATCAGGAATCCATTATCATTATCATATACAATGTGGAGAAACCCTTAGAGTATACATCTACATATAAAATAAGTGTCTAGAAGAAGTCTTGAAGCCTGCACACCGAACTATGAACTGTGAAGCGGGGGTGGTCCTGATTCAGCCCAGAATGAGATGGACAGAGAGCTGGGAGACTCAGCCCAAGAGGACTCTTACATTTAGCTTGATGTATTTTTATACCATTTGTCTTTTTACAGGTGACTTTTCATGTATTGCTTTTTCTTTTTAACATCTTTATTGGAGTATAACTGCTTTACAATGGTGTGTTAGTTTCTACTTTATAACAAAGTGACTCAGCTATATGCATATGTATATCCGCATAGCCCCTGCCTCTTGTGTCTCCCTCCCACCCTCCCTATCCCACCCCTCTAGGTGGTCACAAGCCACCGGGCTGATCTCCCTGTGCTATGCAGCTACTTCCCACTAGCTAGCTATTTTACATTTGGTAGTGTATATATGTCCATGCCACTCTCTCACTTCGTCCCAGCTTACCCTTCCCCCTCCCCGTGTCCTCAAGTCCATTCTCTACATCTGCATCTTTATTCCTGTCCTGCCCCTAGGTTCTTCAGAACTTTTTTTTTTTTTTTAGATTCCATATATATGTGTTAGCATACGGTATTTGTTTTTCTCTTTCTGACTTACTTCACTCTGTATGACAGTCTCTAGGTCCATCCACCTCACTACAAATAACTCAACTTTGTTTCTTTTTAAGGGTGAGTAATATTCCATTGTGTATGTGCCACACCTTCTTTATCCATTCATCTGTCGATGGACACTTAGGTTGCTTCCATGTTCTGGCTATTGTAAATAGAGCTGCAGTGAACATTGTGGTACATGACTCTTTTTGAATTATGGTTTTCTCAGGGTATATGCCCAGTAGTGGGATTGCTGGGTTTTACGGTAGTTCTATTTTTAGTTTTTTTTATGGAATCTCCATACTGTTCTCCGTAGTGGCTGTAATGGGACCTAATGAAACTTAAAAGCTTTTGCACAGCAAAGGAAACCATAAACAAGACGAAAAGACAACCCTCAGAATGGGAGAAAATAGTTGCAAATGAAGCAACTGACAAAGGATTAATCTCCAAAATTTACAAGCAGCTCATGCAGGTCAATATCAAAAAAACCAACAACCCAATCCAAAAATGGGCAGAAGACCTAAATAGACATTTCTCCAAAGAAGATATGCAGATCGCCAACAAACACATGAAAGGATGCTCTGCATCACTAATCATTAGAGAAATGCAAATCAAAACTACAATGAGGTATCACCTCACACCAGTCAGAATGGCCATCATCAAAAAATCTACAAACAATAAATGCTGGAGAGGGTGTAGAGAAAAGGGAACCCTCTTGCACTGTTGGTGGGAATGTAAATTCATATATTGTTTATATAGATTAAATGACTCAATCAATCAAGGAGTTAGTGAACTAAAGAATGTGCGAGCTAGTGGGAAAAAGTGGGTGAGCAAGTGAATAAGTGAGTGAGTGAGTTAATGAATAAGTGAATGTGTAAGTGAGAGAGGGAGGAAGCAAACTAATGGAGAAAGAAAAAAGTACCCCAATATGGTAGGCAGGTCCTAACAGAAAAGTCTTTATAAAATCATGTGTAGCAAACCACAGGGGAAAAACGGAACATGGGAAATACGGTCAACCCAGATATTTCACGGCCTGCGTATCTGAAGACCCTGAAATCCCTAGCCACTGATTCAATGAGATTATAGGCTAAAATTTTATAAATGAAAAATTTACAAGGAAACTTGAGGAGCGACCAGTCCAGTATGAATTCAGAACCAAATGCCACTTTGAAAGATCCTGTGTATCCATCCTAACACCAGCCTACCTACACTCCCCTCCAGGAAACCCCTAATCATGAGATCCCACCAAGAAGTCTCCCTGGCCTTTCAAATTTCATCATTCGCAAAGAATTCTAAAGCACACCTCTGCATCCACCCAGAACCGCAAACATTCCTTTTAAACACAGAACCACAGCCTCTGAATCCCTGACCACCCAGTGTCCAAATTCAGAGCCAAGAGGTGTTCTTTCAAACTTGAAGCAGTTCAGAACCACCTACCTCCAAGTTTCTTCGAGTCACCATACTTAACTCTGGGAATTCGAGGTTCTGGAAAGCTTGTCAGAAGGAGAGCATGTTGCTTAATTTCTCTGGGCTTCCGTCAGGGTCTCCGTCTGTAAAATGGAAGGAATTCATCACCCATCACAGAGGGGCATGTGACCTCAATGAGAGAATTATGTGAAATGCTTAATACGATGCCTGCTTCACAGCAAGTGCTCAGTGGGTGTCTGCTGTGGTTCCTTACTCTTATTAAGGTGAAATTCACGTAACATAAAATTTTCCATTTTAAGGTGCACAATTCAGTGGCAGTTAGTACGGTCACAGTATGTGAACCACTTCCCTCTAGATCCGAAACATTTTCATTACCCAAAAAAAGCCCCTTATTCACTAAGCAGTTAACTCCCTATTTCCCTTCTCCCCTGCTCCAGCAACCACTCGTCTGCTCTCTGTCTCTGTGGCTTTACCCGTCCTGGATGTATCATATAAACAGAATCATACAATATGGGACCTGTTGTGTCTGGCTTCTTTCACTAAGTATAACGTTTCCAAGATTCATCCATATCGTAGTATGTATCACTATTTCATGCCTTTTTAAGGCTGAATAATATTCCGTTGTATGTGTGCACCACCATGTGTTTACCTGCTCCTCTGCTGATAACATCAGGGTTGTTTCCACACTTTGGCTGTCATGAATAGCACTGCCATGAACATCTGTGGACATGTATTTAAGTACCTGTTTTCAGTTCTTTGGGGTATAAACCTCGGAGTGAAATTGTTGGATCATATGGTAATTCTATGTCTAATTTTTTAAGGAACTGCAAAACTATCATTATTTCTAAAACATTCATTTCAGTGTCTACTAAGAACAGGGCATTCTTTCACAGCGGGTGCTTGTAAATATCCATGAGCTACAGCCCCTGCCCTCTGGGAACTTATTTTCTATAAGCAGCATTAATCCAAATGGAAACAAATAGTCATAATTTTCCACAGGCTGTTAGTTTTATTCAAAGTGAGCACCTAAGCAAACTCATGACAATTGAACCTCAAATTTCAAAGTAGTCTTTAACCCCCAAATATACATATTTCAAATGTATATAGGTAAATAAGCCTATTCTCTTAAGTAGGGCTGATAACTTCTAACTGGGTCAAACTTGACTTTCCGCAGCCAATAACCGATAAAATGTATTTTTAGGTCTTAAATCATACACATCCATGCAAGCACAGATGCTCATAGAAACACAGAGGGAAGGACAACATAGTAGGTTTCAGAGCAACCAAGCCAGGGCAGAGATTCAAAGAGCAGAACAATGCAACAACAATGCCAGGACATGGGGCAGATGTGCCAGTTATGGAAAGAGGTGGGGTTCACAGATGAGAGAAGAATGTCAGTTTCATGTCCCTGCCAAATCTTTCACAACTAATTACACCCTGACAGCCTATAAATTCCTCTAATAGTTTTCAATGAAGAAACTATTCTTCTACCCATTCCCACAACGATGAAGTAGCGTAGCTGGTTTAGACTAGCTTCCAGAATCACCCAAGTGGCGTTGATTATCATTGATGGGTGTGGACAAGAAAGAAAAAAAGAATGCATTCTCGTGAGAGCCTTCTGGGCAAAAAGCATTATGTATGGCAAGTATAAGATTCCCGGGCTTCCCTGGTGGCGCAGTGGTTGAGAGTCCGCCTGCCGATGCAGGGGACGCGGGTTCGGGCCCCGGTCCGGGAGGATCCCACGTGCCGCGGAGCGGCTGGGCCCGTGAGCCACAACTACTGAGCCTGTGCGTCCGGAGCCTGTGCTCCGCAACGGGAGAGGCCACAACAGTGAGAGGGCCGCGTACCGCAAAAAAAAAAAAAAAAAAAAAAAAAAAAAAAAAAAAAGATTCCACACATAAAATGTCCCTATTTCCCAACTGAAACAAATATCTGAGGAGTACCTCTCCTCTCCCCTCCCCTCCCCTCCTCTTCTCTCTCTCTCTCTCTCTCTCTCTCTCTCTCTCTTTCTTCCACCCCTCAAACTAGGAGCCAACACAATAGCTGAGCTCTCCAACCAACTACCCCTCAAATCATTTTTC
Organism: Kogia breviceps; assembly: GCF_026419965.1. Taxonomy (NCBI): domain Eukaryota; kingdom Metazoa; phylum Chordata; class Mammalia; order Artiodactyla; family Physeteridae; genus Kogia; species Kogia breviceps. Next base: position 140,599,870 of record NC_081314.1, read on the forward strand.
AGAGTCAAGGGATTTATCTTTCCCACCATGGAAGAGTTCTGGTTCCATACATGTCAGTTAAGAAACAAAAATTCAGTTTCCAGAGACAGAGGCTCACTCATCTCCAACCAGCAGCTTCTTTCATGGTTCTGAACGAAGACAAAGGTAGCTAGCGTTCATATGGTGGCTTCTGTCTTCAAGACACTTTAGAAAGAGGAGGGGGTAGTGGGTTAACAGACCACCTTCAAAACCCTATTTTTCAGGTGGCTAGTCTACATTTTGACTGTTTAAATAAAGCAGGAATGGAACAGACCCATTCAAAAGGTCTAGTTCTACGGAGAGAGTGAACCATCTATGGGGCAAAAGAAAATAAGTAATAAAATAAGTGTCAAGTCCCCAAAAGTGAGCCCCCCTCTGCCAAAGGTCACTGACTTAGGAGTCAGGCACAACTCACTTCAAGTCCTTATCCTGCCATTTACTAGCTCTGTACCCTCTGAAAGCATCCATATTCTCACTGGAAAATGGGAGAAATAACACCACCTACCAAAAAGATGGAAGCGAGTTAATGTCCAGCCTAGTGGTCAGTAATCGTGGTGGTAGTGGTAATATTATGCCCCGTATCAATGACCCAACTTTTAGAGTGTAATTTATTATTTTATAGGACCAAGTCTTTTCAAAATATTAAGTGGTTTGGGGATCCTTGAAAATGTTGAGAGGTAAGAAGCATTTTGCATTTTTTTTTTTTTTTTGCGGTATGCGGGCCTCTCACTGTTGTGGCCTCTCCCGTTGCGGAGCACAGGCTCTGGATGCGCAGGCCTAGCGGCCATGGCTCACAGGCTTAGTTGCTCCGCGGCATGTGGGATCTTCCCGGATCAGGGCACGAACCCGTGTCCCCTGCATTGGCAGGCGGATTCTCAACCACTGAGCCACCAGGGAAGCCCGCATTTTGCATTTTTTTAAAACAATTTGGGGATTGTTGTTTTAAAGAGTTTTTAAACCTTTGCAGTTGATAGCTGGGCACTACTGATGTAGCATGGGAGCATGAGCCAAGATTCTTCCAGGATGTCTGAGTAAGGATGTCTGAAACAAGAGACGCGCCACGTGAAACCCATACCGGCTGCTTCTTCAGCTCATCGCCATGCTTCCCATCATTTATTGGACTGGCCAAAAAGTTCGTTCGGGTTTGTCAGAGGATGTTACAGAAAATCCCAAACGAACTTTTTGGCCAACCCAGTATTTCCTCTTTGAGTGTGGCTTGGGATGAGGTAGTATCACTTGTGAAAGGAATTGCTCCAAGACACAGAAAGGCTTACAGAGATACTGATTTAAGAGTAAAAATATGTTTGTTACTTCACCCTCAGTGAGTGAAGACCACTGAGGCTTTACAACTGTCCTCTCATCAGCAGAGAATTTAGACGTGTGAAGTAATTCCTCTACCTTGTAAATTTAGTACAGTATCCTGACCTAAATACAACCAAACTGAGTCCACCTAGAGAATTTTGAATATCCAACTGGATATTTACAGATGACTTCAAAATGTGTATCTCCAGCCCAGATCTCACCTATGGATTTCAGAACCATAAATTCCATGTGGCATCTTAAATGCCACTTGTCCAAATCTGATCTTAAGATCTTCTCTCCGAGTCCCAGTCCTTCTTCCCTCCTCCTGTGTCTCCTCTCTCAGGGAATGGTCCTTCCTACATCCAGTTTTGTTGAGTAGAATCAGAGGGGCCACCCTTGGCACCATTTCTCCACGTCCCACCCACACATCACAGCCAACCCATCACCAACTCCTGTCCATTTTCCCTCCTAATAATAATTAGGTCTCTTCACTTCTCTCCAGTTCCATGGCCACCAACCTACAAACCCAAGACACTGACATTTTTTCCATGAACTACTCCCCAGCATCCTCCCTGAACCTGCCCTAATCTCTTCCCCGTGGTTTCCAGAACGATCTTCTCAAAACTCAACATTCCACCTTAAATTCCTCCTTGGCTTCCTATTGTTCAGGTAAAGGAAGAAACATTGAGCATAGCCTAGAACACTCACCATGATTTGACCTCACAGACTTTTACGTACTCTGAGCGCCAGCCGGGGTCTCCATTCAAATATATGCCTGCTCCCGTCACTGGGTGTTTGCTCATGCTCTTCTCCCTCCCAGACAATCTCTTTCCCCCAACCCCACCTCCGTCTGGACAAGTCCTACTTGCCCTTCAAATCTCTGCTCAAAAATTGCTCCCTAAGAAATTGTCTTGGTCAGATTCTTACATTCCATGTGGTTCAGCGTGGCTCCATGTGTTCATGGAACCATATCTCTTTCTTCAGTGCTCTCCTTTCAGTCTGCGTTTATCACCCCCCACCTCACTGTTGTGACTGTTGTAACTGCTCCTCTACTAGGCTGTGAGCCCAATGCGAGCAGGGACTGTATCTGGTTTGTACACCATTATACCCTGATTACCAAGGCCAGTGTATAGTGAAAAGTAGGCACTTGGTAAATAGCTGTTGAATGAATGATGAAATGGATGAATGTGAAAAGGTATATTACATGTCTAATAGGAGGATATGCGAGCCTCAAGGGTAACCTTAAAAAGAGTCTATAGCGGGCTTCCCTGGTGGCGCAGTGGTTGAGAGTCCGCCTGCCGATGCAGGGGACACGGGTTCGTGCCCCGGTCCGGGAAGATCCCACATGCCGCGGAGCGGCTGGGCCCGTGAGCCATGGCCGCTGAGCCTGCGCGTCCGGAGCCTGTGCTCCGCGATGGGAGAGGCCACAACATTGAGAGGCCCTGTGGACGTGGCTAGGGAAGGGCAGAGGGCTTCTGCATCCCAGGTCAGAGTCCTACAGCAATGCTACAAAGATCCCAGCCTTTGTTATTTCTAGCAAATTCTGTAGAAAGAGAGGGTACAAATATTTGGGCATCTTTCTTTTATATCACCACCCTGAGAATCTTGAGTTTCAAATGGAGAGTCAATGGTGGGGATGGTGATGAGAGAAAGAACGAAGGAAAATGCCATTCCGAAACATTCTAGAGCTTTCAGGACAAAATGCAAATGTGCTAAAGAATATCAGATAGAAATAGGGCCTATCTACAGTTTTGCAAAATGAATAAGGAGATCTCACAAACATCCATGCGTTACATATCTTTTACAAATTATGTAGCCCCTCCAACCATCTTAAACACTGTTGGAAATTTCCAACTAACTGGGAAAAATATAGTCCTCAGCCTTTCCTCAAGATGTCTGAGGAAGTGAGACTTGACATAGGTTTTTTGACGTGTGGCAAAAGCCACGTCATGTTTCAGAAGGAAGATGGGAAGAGGTGTGTCCTGCCCAACCACATAGAATTTCTCGGCTGAGAACAGCCACTAGACCTGTGGCCCGGCTATGAGCCACCAGAGGAGGCTTGCCTAAATGCTAAAAGGACTCCAGTCACGTGTTTTTTCTGTTTTGATAATTACTCGTTCATTTGAAAAGAAAAAAAAAAAAATGAGTATCCATCTCACATGTGAGCCTACATTTAAAATCAAGCTTTCATGATGCCTCTTTAGAGAACTAAAAATCTAACAATGCAAGGATAGAACCCTCCTGCAGAAAGACTAGCACCTTCCCCCAAAGCTACCAGACTGTTCTTTCCAGCACTAGAGCTCAAAGTTTCTTTGTTTCCTTGAAAAACTTCAACTTGAAAGAATATACATGATATTCTGAATTTGCACTGCAATCAGAACAACAGAAGTCTAAACTCAAGCTTTAAATAAGAGTGAAAAATGGATATGTGGCTGGCTTCTCCTGCCCCAGATCAGATGATTGAGAAGATGTTCAAGAACCTAATCCCATGAAATATGCAAGGTGCTGTCACTCATCCAACTCTCTTTTACTCTCACTTCTGAAGACCCCACCTGTATTGCTTCATCTCCTCTACCTGAACCAACTCCAAGCCAAACCAGAGCTCTTTTCTTCTAAGTTTACTGAACCTCGATCTTTAACCCCCTGACATTTTCTTGCCTTGGCAAAAACCCTAAAGCTTTCAGGGTGGTTAACAAACAGTAGGCGTCGGCCTCCAAGGGTTAAGAATTCACGCTCCCAGATGATAATCATCGGTATATTGTTCCGGAAAATTAAATACACCTGGGCCAAGTTTCTTAAGGCTGTACTCTTTGGAGATGTTTCAATTTTTTTAAAAAAAGAAGCAGTTCAAGAATGTGAAGTTCATTGTTCACATATATTTTCCTAGACTTCTTTGCTTTTCTTTTTTCTCTGGTATTTCATTATGTGCTTTGGGCTTTCCCCAGGTTTTTTTACCTGCCCTGGGCCTCTTTGATAAATGAAAAATGTACTTGCACTCTGCCCTCTCCGGAGGGGCAGCAAATGACAAAAGAAACTGTTCATTCGGGAAGGCCTGACTGCACTATCATTGGATTCAAGCAATCTATCTGCACAGTTCTCCAGCAACAAGAACGAACTCGGCTGGGTGGGCTCCCTCACTCAAGAAATGCTGATTTAATCCTTCTACGCACCAAACATTAGGCTCGCATCATGTCTCCAGAAAACCTATCAGGATATTCTGGTTCTCGAGGAATTCACATCTGTGGGGATAATGGACTCGAATAGAGGTGAGCACAGGTCCTACCAGAGGAGTGGACACCCATGGTAGAAGGAAGGCTGAGGAATGCATCACATGATGTAATCACCAGTCCACCACATGATGGAGATGCCATCATGGCCTCCCAGGTAGAGAAACCAGCCGAGGCAAAGGTACAGAAATATGAAAGGACATGGGGACGTTTCTAGGTGGCCAGACCAAGCCGTGGGGAAGAGAAACTAAAAATGAAACCTAGGAGTATCTATGAAAAATGGGTGATGAAAGCTTTGGTGTGTTGGCTTTATTCTGCATTAAGAGGAAGGCAAAACACAAGGGGCGCTTTCAGTCTGACAAGGGATTAAACACGGAGTTGTGATAGGAAGCATGACCAATGATGTCTCCTCTGGCTGTAAGAGAAGTGTATGAGGGGGGAGAAGAGGGCAGAGAAGAATCCTCTTCAGTTGAGGACAGCATGAAGGGACTTCAGGAAGAAGGTGGCCTTTGAACAACATTTTAAAGGAGGAGCAGGACTCAGACCATGAGTGACGAGAAACAGTGCCCTGATCAGAGCAGGGGCACAGGCTGGCCAGTGGGCATGGCCCGTTCCAGAAGGAGCATGGGATCTGCCGGGGTTGGCCGGGCTGCTGGAGGCTTAGGGCAGAAGACAAGCAGGCAAGTTAGGCTAGATCGTGTTGTGGAGGCCTCTGAGTGCCACATTAAGGGTACCGTTCTGAAGACAACAGCAAGCCTGCGAGGTTGGCGATGTCCACGTCGCCCCCTCTCTTGCAGTTGGCTGTGGTCACGTGGGATGCGACCCGAAGCGGTGGACTCACGTGTCAGATCTTCCCATCCAAGCTGCCAGAGCGCCTCTTCATTGCCTTTTCCTTTCCAGCGGGTGGTGATGACGCCAAGCTCAGAGTATCCTTGGGAGCCCAGTGAACATGACTGAAACTCCATCAGCCTGAATCCCTGAATGAATGGCTGTGTGCACAGAGCCATACCATGACCAGCTTACTCACCCAATACTGTTACGTGAGCAGAAACTAACCATCTATTAATTGTGTGTCCTTTTATGCTTTGAGATCTATTTGTTATACCAGTTCTGCCTACCCTACCTAACATTGGCCCCAACTAGCAATGGGAACATAAAAAGTCAAGAGACTTGTGGACATTAGTCCTCCAGATGTGGCTACCAGTTTTAAGTGCAGGTGAGGGTCAAAGATGGAGCCACCATTTCCAGCCAGAATGGAGGAGAGGATTGAGAGGCCATTCATCTGAGTTACCATGGAAGGAGGAAAAGGTTTTGGAGGAAGGTAATGAGGTTTGGGACCTGTAGAAATTGGGGTATCTGCGGGGTCTCCAGTGGAGCTGTCCTGCAGGCAGTTAGGAACACAGGCAAGGAGCTGGACCCTGGAAGCCTGGTAGAGCCACACAGATGGTTCCAGAACAGCCCATGCTACCCAGGAAGCCTCCCTGTGTACTTTCCTCAAATGTTGCAAATGTCTATGTATAAAATAGACAAAGACCTACTGTCTAGCACAGGGAACTCAATATTTTGTTATATTTTGTAATAACCTATAAGGGAAAAAAAGGTTGTTTTGTAATAACCTACAATGGAAAAGAATCAGTTATATATACACAACTGAATCACGGTGCAGTACACCTGAAAGTAACACAACATTGTAAAACAACTATACTTCAATTTTTTTTAAATACTGCAAATGTCAAGGACCACAGACTGTATTAATCCGTTATTTTAAATATTACTGATAACCTTTTAAGGTGAACTCGGAATGAGTTATGGGTGCTAAATTGTCTTGGGTTAGTAGAAACTCCAGCTCTGCCACTTACTAGCATACCAAGAGATGTCACCTGTCAGGGCCTCCATTTTTCTTCTGTATAAAATGGGGTAATGCCTCTGCCCTTGCAGTGAGGAACAAATGGGCAATGTACCCATTACACAGGGTTCAGCGCCCATACGGGCAATTACTGTAAACAAATGACAATCAGTACGGCATTTATTGAATTATTCTAAGTGTGCTACTGGATCCACCCACTTAATCTTGACAAACCCTGGTACAATCACTTTCCCCATTATACAGAACAGGAATGTGAGACCAGAGAGGTGAAGTAACTTGCTCAAGATTACACAGCTAATGGTGAAGCTGGGCTCCAACCCCAGCAGGCAGACTGTGGCACGTGGGCTCTTCCCTGCCACATGACGCAACCATCCTGGGAAGGCATGGTCCCCTCGGGAGCACAGTGTCCCTCTTCCGCCTCGTTCTTTCCTGAGTCATGACCTAGGAAGCATCTCCAGCAGTTGTAAGCACTTGCTCATTGCCTCTATCAAGCAGTTCATCAAGGCAGCTGGCAGTTCTCTGCAGGTTCTAAGTGGTTATGAGAGCTTTTGACTTATTCTTGAATAGCATTTTCACAGTAATGGAGAAAAGTCAAGAATTCCCAAAAAAACAAATGCCACTCGGGCAAGATAACAATCCCAGGGCTGGGCTTCCCTGGTGGCGCAGTGGTTAAGAATCTGCCTGCCAATGCAGGGGACATGGGTTCGAGCCCCAGTCCGGAAAGATCCCACGTGCCACGGAGCAACTGAGCCCACGCGCCACAACTACTGAGCCTGCGCTCTAGAGTCTGTGAGCCACAACTACTGAGCCCGCGTGCCACAACTACTGAAGCCCGTGCACCTCAACTACTGAAGCCCGTGCACCTAGAGCCCGTGCTCCACAACAAGAGAAGCCACAGCAATGAGAAGCCCACGCACCACAACGAAGAGTAGCCCCCGCTCACCTCAACCAGAGAACTAACGTTAATAATAATAATTTTTTAAAAAATAAAAGAAACAATCCCAGGCCTCCTATAATGTTCTTAATTTTCCAAAGCATATGCCTGTGATCTTCATCTCACTTCCACTGAAGGAGATTGGAACTCGGGCCATTCAAAGGTTCATGGAGGGAAACAGAGGACATGGGCAGAGAAAATGTAAACTGTCCCCCTTGAAAGAGGCTACTTGCTGCACCCATTTTTCTCTGTCTTAGCCAGGACCATCTGGAGCCCAGGAGGACAAGCGTAGAAGGGGGGAAGGGGGGATGGGTCATTTCAGCTGCTTGGCTTGGGCTGCAGGACCCACCCTATGTGGAAGGGCCCCTCTCCAGAGGTTGCTGCAGCTGTTTTTCCCATGGGTGTCTCTTCTCCAGGCTGTTCTACTGCAGGTTTCATTCTGGGGGACAAGATCAGACCGGCGCAGAGGCTCTGCTACAACTTACTGAATGTTAAAGTACCATGAGGTTAAAACTGAAGCAACACGATGATGCTTGAAAAAACTTCAGGGCTTGGGGCACCTCAGACCCCAGTGCTCAACTTGGTAGAGAGTAATTTCCCACATGGGGAGACCTGGGATGCTGTGCTGCCACCGTGTTACTATTACGACACTCCAAGCAGTTGCAAAGCCGAAACGCCCAGAGTACTTCTTGGTAGTTTCTGACCCTGCCTGCAGGTAGCTTGACAGGACCCAGAGGCCTGGGTCAAGCATCTCGCTTGATCCGCGCACTCTCTGTCACCTCCCAGATCTTACTGTTAGCGCCCGCAGAAGCCACGGGCACTGAGAACTTTCCTCCACGGTGCACAGACGTCCCCAGGCACCTTTCAGGACTCCAGAGAGCTCACGGACCTTCTTCTCCCAGTTACACCCCTTATTCCTAAGCCTTGGTGCCCATCTCACCCTCCTTTAAAAGGGGGGAGGGGTATATTATATTTTTTAAACCCCGAATAAAAAAGGGATCAGGGGCTTCCCTGGTGGCGCAGTGGTGGAGAGTCCACCTGCCGATGCAGGGGACACGGGTTCGAGCCCCGGTCCGGGAGGATCCCACGTGGCACAGAGCGGCTGGGCCCGTGAGCCATGGCCGCTGAGCCCGCGCGTCCGGAGCCTGTGCTCCGCAACGGGAGAGGCCACAGCGGTTAGAGGCCTGCGAACCGCAAAAAAAAAAAAAAAAAAAAGGGATCAATCAACATATTTCTTAGAAGAACTTCCAAGAGTCTCCGGCCTCACCAGCCACAGAGGCTGGCTGTGGCTTCTTTGCTCAGCCTGCAGCTCATTTAAGGATCATTAGAAATGACTCATGTTCCAGTTCTTAAAATCAAACTTCTGCCAAATCCAAGACTCTGAATTTATCCAAATGGTGGAAACATGCTTTTACCACCCATCCACCAAAATACTTCCCATTCAGATAAACATTATGGCTGATTCAATCCTCTCAAATTTTAAAAATATTCTTACGCCTTCACCATCAGGGCAGAAGCCCTCAGTGTTCCTCACACAGGCTCAGAGAATTCCATTCACAGTGGGGTTTACTGACCAGGGTTCTTGGCCTTCCTTTTTTTTTTTTTAAACATCTTCATTGGAGTAGAATTGCTTTACAATGGTGTGTTAGTTTCTGCTTTATAACAAAGTGACTCAGCTATATGCATATGTATATCCGCATAGCCCCTGCCTCTTGTGTCTCCCTCCCACCCTCCCTATCCCACCCCTCTAGGTGGTCACAAAGCACCGAGCTGATCTCCCTGTGCTATGCGGCTGCTTCCCACTAGCTAGCTATTTTACATTTGGTAGTGTATATATGTCCATGCCACTCTCTCACTTCATCCCAGCATACCCTTCCCCCTCCCCGTGTCCTCAAGTCCATTCTCTACATCTGTATCTTTATTCCTGTCCTGCCCCTAGGTTCTTCAGAACAATTTTTTTTTTATTCCATATATATGTGTTAGCATACAGTATTTGTTTTTCTCTTTCTGACTTACTTCACTCTGTATGACAGACTCTAGGTCCACCCACCTCACTACAAATAATTCAATTTTGTTTCTTTTTATGGCTGAGTAACATTCCATTGTATATATGTGCCACATCTTCTTTATCCATTCATCTGTTGATGGACACTTAGGTTGCTTTCACGTCCTGGCTATTGTAAATAGAGCTGCAGTGAACATTTTGGTACATGACTCTTTTTGAATTATGGTTTTCTCAGGGTATATGCCCAGTAGTGGGATTGCTGTGTAGTATGGCAGTTCTATATTTAGCTTTTTAAGGAACCTCCATACTGTTCTCCATAGTAGCTGTATCAATTTACATTCCCACCAACAGTGCAAGAGGGTTCCCTTTTCTCCATACCCTCTCCAGCATTTACTATTTGCAGATTTTTTGATGATGGCCATTCTGACTGGTGTGAGGTGATACCTCACTGTAGTTCTGATTTGCATTTCTCTAATGATTAGTGATGTGGAGCATCCTTTCATGTGTTTGTTGGCAATCTGTATATCTTCTCTGGAGAAATGTCTATTTAGGTCTTCTGCCCATTTTTGGATTTGGGTTGTTTGTTTTTTTGATATTGAGCTGCATGTAAATTTTGGAGATTAATCCTTTGTCAGTTGCTTCATTTGCAACTATTCTCTCCCATTCTGAGGGTTGTCTTTTTGTCTTGTTTATGGTTTCCTTTGCTGTGCAAAATCTTTGAAGTTTCATTAGGTCCCATTTGTTTATTTTTGTTTTTAATTTCCATTTCTCTAGGAGGTGGGTCAAAAACGATCTTGCTGTGATTTATGTCATAGAGTGTTCTGCCTATGTTTTCCTCTAAGAGTTTTATAGTGTCTGGACTTACTTTTAGGTCTTTAATCCATTTTGAGTTTATTTTTGTGTGGTGTTAGGGAGTGTTCTAATTTCATTCTTTTACATGTAGCTGTCCAGTTTTCCCAGCACCACTTATTGAAGAGGCTGTCTTTTCTCCATTGTATATTCTTGCCTCCTTTATCAAAAATAAGGTGACCATATGTGCATGGGTTTATCTCTGGGCTTTCTATCCTGTTGCATCGACCTATATTTCTCTTTTTGTGTCAGTACCATACTGTCTTGATTACTGTAGCTTTGTAGTATAGTCTGAAATCCGGGAGCCTGATTCCTCCAGCTCCATTTTTCTTTCTCCAGATTGCTGTTGCTAGTCAGGGTCTTTTGTGTTTCCATACAAATTGTGAAAGTTTTTGTTCTAGTTCTGTGAAAAATGCCATTGGTAGTTTGATAGGGATTGTACTGAATCTGTAGATTGCTTTGAGTAGTAGAGTCATTTTCACAATGTTGATTCTTCCAATCCAAGCACATGGTATATCTCTCCATCTGTTTGTATCTTCTTTAATTTCTTTCATCAGTGTCTTATAGTCTTCTGCATACAGGTCTTTTGCCTCCTTAGGTAGGTTTATTCCTAGGTATTTTATTCTTTTTGTTGCAGTGGTAAATGGAAGTGTTTCCTTAATTTCTCTTTCAGATTTTTCACCATTGGTGTATAGGAATGCAAGAGATTTCTGTGCATTAATTTTGTATCTTGCAACTTTACCAAATTCATTGATTAGCTCTGGTAGTTTTCTGGTAGCATCTTTAGGATTCTCTACATATAGTATCATGTCATCTGCAAACAGTGACAGCTTTACTTCTTCTTTTCTGATTTGGATTCCTTTTATTTCTTTTTCGTCTCTGATTGCCGTGGCTAAAACTTCCAAAACTATGTTGAATAGTAATGCTGAGAGTGGAAAAACTTGTTTTGTTCCTGATCTTAGAGGAAATGGTTTCTGTTTTTCACCATTGAGAACGATGTTGGCTGTGGGTTTGTCATATATGACCTTTATTATGTTGAGGTAAGTTCCCTCTATGCCTACTTTCTGGAGGGTTTTTATCATAAATTGGTGTTGAATTTTGTCAGAAGATCTTTCTGCATCTATTGAGATGATCATATGATTTTTATCCTTCAATTTGTTAATATGGTTTACCACATTGATTGATTTGTGTATATTGAAGAATCCTTGCATTCCTGGGATAAACCCCACTTGATCATGGTGTATGATCCTTTGAATGTGCTGTTGGATTCTGTTTGCTAGTATTTTGTTGAGGATTTTTGCATCTATGTTCATCAGTGATATTGTTGGCCTTCCTTAATCAATAGAAACTGACTAGAGGCCAGACAAGAAATACAAACAAGGCTTTATTCGGGCGCTGCTGCAGCAAGGGGTAGCAAAAACAAGTAACATGTTCCTTTACTCGCTCCCCAAGGGAGGACAAGCTGGTTCCTCATAAGGGAAGAGGGTAAGGGCGGGTTCAGTGTTCCTCATATAGGATATGGGTAAGGGCAGGTCCAGGGGTCGGGCCAGAGGAGTGGCTTAGGGGTTTGCCCACCCCTTTGGTGGTATGTACAGGGGTATGCACAATACCCTGCTTTTGCTCCCAGTACTCTGTTTTTGCTCCCAGCTCTTAAGAAGTAGCAGTTGGGTTTTTGGTCTTTTTCTTTCTTGTTGTCCATAATTTGCCCCAACTGCACATGGATGCAGTTATTTTTAGTCCCTTATAGTTTCTTTGTATTTTGTTGCTTGAGAAGACATTTGTCCAGGTGCAAGCATGCCGCAAAGGGTCCCAGGTCCCAGCCTGTCTCAGAGTTACCAATTCACAGTCTGACAGAGTACTCCTATCATGGGCATTTTTAAAAAGCTGACCAGGGGCTCAGGTATGCACAGCTTGATGGTGAGATCCTTTGATTCAAGCTCTCCGTTTTGCTGATGAGAAAGCCAGGCCCATGACACTAAAAGGTTTGCCCAAAGTCACATGGCTATGAAGGAAGCCTCCAACATGACACGGATGCTCAAACAGCTCTGACCTTTGCTCTAGGTCTAAAGGAGGGAAATCACTGTTTATTAATTCCTCTTAGGCAAATAATCATTTAGTTCTCTCGTTGGTAACAACTTCTCTCCTTACCAAAGAAGACCTCATGGCAGAGCGAACTAGGCTCAAAGAGGGAACAGCATTTGACTATGAACACGTGGAAGGGAGGCTGTTCCAGGCAGCAGAAACAAAGGCATGGAGGTGGAACTTTCTGAGGTACATAACAGGTCACAGAGTAAGTGGTTCCTTGGAGTGGAGCACAGGCAGATGAAAACGATTTAAACAATTGTATCCTTGTAACTATTTTTCAAAAGTAATTACCCTCCCATTACATTAATACATATACAGAGACATAAGTCCCATCATGTGTTAATTCTATCTTATTGTACCTTCAAGAAGTCTCCACCCCAAAACACTGAGGGGGAATCAAGTTTTGCTAATCATAGAAAGTACATCATAGAAGGTAAAGAAGAATTTACCAATCATTGGAGTTCTTCATAAAAGGCATGAGCTGCCGGGACTTCCCTGGTGGTCCAGTGGTTAAGAATCTGCTAATCGTAGGAGGTTTTGCTAATCATAGGAGGTAGATTTCATGTAAAGAAGAATTTACCAATCATTGGAGTCCTTCGTAAAAGACATGAGCTGCCAGGACTTCTGTGGTGGTCCAGTGGTTAAGAATCTGCCTTCCAATGCAGGGGACGTGGGTTCGATCCCTGGTCAGGGAATTAAGATCCCACAGGCTGTGGGGCACCAAAGCCCAAGTGCCCCAAGTACAGAGCCCACAAACTCTGGAGCCCGCGCGCCACAACCAGAGAAAAGCCCGCACGCTGCAACAAAGAGCCTGCGTGCCACAACTAAGACCCGATGCAGCCTAAATAAATAATTTAAATCAATCAATCAATCAATACAACTGCAGGATAAGTTAAAAAAAAAAAAAAGGCATGAGCTGCCAACAAAGTAATGAGCTCCCCATTGCTTGATGCATTCAAGCAGGGGGCTGGTTGACCACCTGACTGGAAGATCAGAGAGATTTTTGCTTTGGTGGGAAGTTGGCAGGAGGACATTTAAGGAGTCTTCCAAGCAGAACAGATAATGGTCTTTGGGTTAGAACTAAGGATCCACCTGAGTTTAACCCCAGCTCTGCTCCTTAGCAGCTGGGTGACTTGGCAAAGTAGCAAACTTCTCTGTGCCCCAGTTTCCTTCAAGATAAAGTAGGAATAAACACCGGTACCTACTTCTAGGGTTGCTGCAAGAATTAAATGAGTTCATCCATATCAAGTGTCTGAGACATAAACAATGCTTGGTAAATGTTGGTTGTCATTCTTGTTATGAAACTGTTATTATTACTGGTACTCTGAGATCTCAGCGTCTTTCACTCTCCAGCATCATGAGGCCCCGTAAGTAGATGCCACTGAAGTATACACCCAGCCAAGTGTATACCGGCTGATGCCACTGTGCCTACACAACACAATGTGACATCCATCCAAGTACAAACCGTGTACCAAATACCCAGTCTCCTTCTAATGGTTCCTTTTCTTCTTTCTTTTTTTTAATTAAAAAAGTTCTTACGAAGCAAAAAGAACGGTGAGGCTCAGGTTTAAACAACTGGATTAATATCTAATTACGTTAACACATAGCAATGTAATTCCCATTATGTGTGAGTCTATCTCATTAGTTGGAATTCCAATGTTTTTCCACCCTCAACCCTTTGAAAAGCACTTCTGGTGGGGAGAGTGGAGACTCAGAGAAGGGACCCTTCCTGTGTTCCCACCCTGGCTTCCTGGTGCTGCGTTTTTGGGGAAAGTTTCCCTTGAACTTCTATGCACCTCATTCTATCCCCCTGCAAATTTACACACAGAGCATCTTTGTGGGCCCAAGACTGAGGCAGGGAGAGAGCACAGAGAAGGTCTGTCAAGCCAAACAAGTTGATTCATGTGCAAAACTCCCCCAACTGCATTTACAGATTAAATTGGAAAAGCTTTCAGCTGCTTCTGGTTGAAAATTCCACGGAAACCCTTTACTGACTGTCTATGCCTGTAGCACATACAATTCCCAGCGCCCGCACAATAGTCTACACGTGCAAACGCATATGATCAGAGGTACGTGAGTAGCGTGTGGCTTCAAGATGTCTGTGTCATCCGACGGCCAATGGTTTCCTGCATATTTGCTATGTAAACACATCCCTATCTATTATCGTGCTGTAGCCCACAAAGTTTAACAAGGTCTGCCTGGTGGAGCACTTGAATTTTGAACTTGGCAACACTAGATGCTTGAATACATCAAACAATGGGGGGGGACTTACTTTGTTGGCAGTTCATGCCTTTTAATGAAGAGCTCCAATGATTGGGAGGGAATAGTTATAGATCTGCACTGTCCTATGTGACAGCCACTAGCCACTTGTGGCTTTTGACACTTGAAATATGGCTAGTCCAAATTAAGATGTGCTATAGGCATTAAATGCACGCCAAATTTCAAAGATTCAGTACCAAAAAAAGAGTCAAATAACTCATTAATAACTTTTTTTGGTATTTTTTATTGAAGTATAGTTGAGTTACAATGTTGTGTTAGTTTCAGGTGTGCAGCAAAGTGATTCAGTGATATATACATACATATATATGTATATATATATATACATACATATATATGTATATATATATATACATATATACATATATACACATATATAAAAAATATATTCTTTTTTATATTCTTTTCCAGGATAGGCTGTTACAACATACTGAATACAGTTCCCTGTGTTATACAGTAGGTTCTTGTTGGTTTTCTATTTTATATAGTAGTGGGTATATGTTAATCCCAAGCTCCTAATTTATCCCTCCCCCTGTAATAACTTTTTAGATTGATTATATATGTTACAATGATAAATTGTCTATATTGGATTAAATAAAATGTTACTAAAACGTCACTTGTTTCTTTTTACTTTTTTAATGTGACCACTAGAAAAATTTAAATTGCACATAGGGCTCACGTTATATCTCTTTTTTTTTTTTTTTTGCGGTACGCGGGCCTCTCACTGCTGTGGCCTCTCCCGTCGCGGAGCACAGGCTCCGGACGCGCAGGCTCAGCAGCCATGGCTCACGGGCCCAGCCGCCCCGCGGCATGTGGGATCCTCCCGGACCGGGGCACGAACCCGCGTCCCCCGCATCGGCAGGCGGACTCTGAACCACTGCGCCAGCAGGGAAGCCCCAGATCATTCCTTTTTAAAGGTAAATCTTTTCTTTAGGAGTGTGTTTCGCCCACCATGCCTTCCAGCCACATCATCACGAGCTCCAGCACACCTGGGCATGTTAATGTGTGGGATACCACGGGTGATAGCTCACCACAGTAAATGACAGCTTGAGGCCCAGGCAGAAGCACCGAAATGGACAACAGAAAGTATAGAGAAAACTCCAGAAGAACGAGGAACCCATCTCTCTCTTCTCACTTGGTATATTTCCCTGTGTACGTGCGCGTGCGTGCGTGCGTGCGTGCGTGCGTTCTCCCAGACTGTCTCAAGCAAAGCGAATCACCAGCAACTCAGAGTCCAGCGGGCTGGCCTCTTGCTGCAGAGCAATAAACTCCAATGCATAGGGTTTTTCGGTTTCCCTACAAGGAAAGAATGAAGAAGATGGAGGGGGTGTATCGTTAGAATGCTGTTGTTTAAAGGAGAAAAAGGAATCAAATGAAAGAGTCCCAGCTTCCCTGTCTGGGGGAATAGAGGAATAACAAGGGGAATGTAATAGTAAAAATTAATAACAATAATAATAATAATAAAATTACTGTTGGCTCCAAGAGACTCTCATATTCCACTCCAATTCTAAAATTGGAAATAAAAAACTGGAGTGCCACTGAGACAGGGACTGTGGGTTTGTGAGCTACACGCTTCAAGCTGCGTGTGACTTCACCAGGAGAGTAAAGGCAAAGGCCCTAGAAGACGCAGTGGGGGCCCCCAGGACGGGAGGGAGACGGGGAAGGCTCAGGAAAACCCAGCAAAGGTAGTCACAACTATGGGCTCCAAGAAGAGGATGGAAAAAACAAATTCCCATCAAAGGCAAGGTAAGAGGGCACTTTCTACAAGAACAGGTGGTCACTGTGCCAGATGCTGGAAAGAAATTAGGGAAGAGAGACAGAGGACCGAGATACAGCCAATAGTTTTGTCAATAAGGTAGCCATTAGGATTCCTTGGTGGCATATCTGTAATAGAGTGGTGGGGACAGGAGCAACTAGTAGGTGGGACAGTCACTGATAATTACCCCTTATGTTGCCTAAGCAACACCTAAGCATACACAAGTAAAGAGAGACCCGACTTGAGGAGGCAGATTAGCAAAAGGAGGAGACGATACGGTAGGGGAATCTTCAATCCAAACAAACGTGAGATATGGGGGTATGAAGTGTATGGACAAAGGCTGGTTAATTGCAATGGGATGGAAGAGATTTGAAGGGACCCAACCTAGAACTTCAAGGAGTCACTGGGGTGGGGACAGGGTAGAAGGGGCCTGGGGGCAGGCCAAACCCAGTTCTGCAAGCAGGGCGCAGGGTCCAAGTGGGTTGGCAACAGCCAACCACGAGTCATCCAGGGGGGCAGACGGTGTGGGGACAGGTGAAGGAAGGGAGCAATCTGTCCACGTGGTGAACTGTAAAGTTTTCCAACAAATAAACTAAACCAGGAGCAGGAAGGAGGCAGGAGAAGGAGCTACTCAAGGAGGCGGGGAGAAAGACAGCTGAACAGCATCAGAGAATCGGGATAGATCAATGGGATCCCACCAATGGACCATGATTCAGGGGCAAGACCCCAGTCCCTGGTGAGGATGGGCGAGGGCAAACCGAAGGGGCCCATCCAAACAGGACGGGGGGGATTGAGTACCGGGCAGATTCCTAAGGGAGGGATCGGGGCCCCGTCGCTGCGTGGAAGCCAGTGGCGGACCTGGATGTAAAGCAGACCTGGAAGGGCAGACAGAGGGATGGGTTGCAGCCCGGAGTGCTGAGCCAAAATCCCCTCAGCTCCTTCCCCTAGTGGGGCAGAAAGGGCCTAGACCTGAGGCTCAGGAGAGCCCAGTTTCATCCAGAAGATCTTAGCAGAAGAGGGCCACCAAAGATGAGAATCGGGCAGGGGCCAGAGAAGGGATGCTTTAAGATATAGTGGGCCTCATCTTAGAAACAGAAACAGAAAAGGAAGAAGGTAAGGGAGAGTCTAGAGATAGTCATGAAGAGTATTTTATGGGGAGGAGATCAAGGAAGATATGGGAAGGAATCAAATTCCCAAAGAATGTGTGCCCTTGCTCCCCCCAGGCCTAACCAGTCACAGACCCAGAGATATCATAGGACAATCATTCATCAAGCACGGTGCACCCTGGAATCACACCAAACTGGAGTCTCATCTGCTATGTGAGGTCCAAGGAATCATCTCTAGATTGTAAAGACCGATAAATACCCACACGAGTCCCCATAAGAGGTTATGAGGGCTCCTTCTGCAGAAATTGGTTTTTCTCAGGGGCCCCTCACCTATTCTGAGATCCTTTTATGGTTCTAACTGAGGGCCAAGAAGTGAGTCTGAGAACTTCACACGGGACAAGGTAACCCCGTTCCTTCTCCTCTGAGCTTGCCAGCTCCTCCCAGCGGCTGGTTTCAGTTTCGCGACTCTTCTTGTTCAGGATAATAGCTAAGGTGCCTTTCAGTGAGACGACTGAAAAGGGAGATCTCTTCCTAGCCAAACAAAGGCTTCCAAATCATCAATTCCTATTTTAAACTTTTTAAATGAACCCAAACTCTTAAGTACTAACAACTCTAAAACTTTCTGACTTTAGGTTGTCCCCTTAAAAATTATATGCTTGATAAGTGAAGTAAGTCAGACAGAGAAAGACAAATATCATATGATATCACTTATACGTGAATCTAAAAAAAGATACAAATGAACTTATTTACAAAACAGAAATAGACTCACAGACATAGAAAATAAACTTATGGTTACCAAAGGGGAAAGGGGGGGAGGGAAAATTGGGAATTGGGGATTAACAGATTCACACTACTATAAAATAGATGAACAAGGACCTACTATATGGCACAGGGAACTATATTCAATATCTTGTAATAACCTATAATGAAAAAGAATCTGAAAAGTTTTTTATATATACATATATATGTATATAACCGGAATCATTATAAATCAACTATACTTCAAATTTTTTAAATTGTATGTCTGGTTTTCCTTTAAGGGGAGAATCTTTTGGATTTGCTTTTGTCAGCTTCCAAGGAAGGATCTGCACCTTTACATTAATATCTTAACCAAAAGAATAAAACATTGTGATACCTCAGCTGCTGAGTCCAGGAAGCTGAGGAATAATCCAGACAGAACTTTCAGAGGACGAGGAACTAGCACCTGGCAGTCGCCCGTTTCTTTCAAGAGATTAAATCATATCTCCCCAGGTAATCAGATTGACCTTAATAAAAGTTCTCAGTAAAGAAATGAGGAGGACACCTTGACCCAAAAAATCTCTGGCCCATGTGTCAGGAATGTGGAAGGGATAAGCGAGGACAAGACTGGTTCCCAACGGTGGTTTATTTTCAAATCCAGTAAAACATAGAACATGGGTCATTTGCAAATTCCAGTAAAAACAATTCAAACATGAAGTTCCTGGGACTTCGGTGCATGTATTTTTGTTTGCATCCTCTCTTTTTTTCCCCTCAGTGTCATGTATGAGATGCCTGAATGTAGACTTTTTTTTTTTTTTACTCAGTAAATGCATTTATTTACATGAGCTCGAACAAGACACACAGGCATCCAAAATGATATGATATGATAATGAGATACTCACATTTCTTAAATCAATACAGATGATGTTTTGAAAACATGATTTAGCTACTGGGAATATTTGAGTTCTTAATAAATCTCATTGATAGGCAATTTCAAAACACTTACAGAAAGAAAATCATCTGTTTCCATGGGTTATAACCCACACACTGATATAGACTGGAAATTGCTCTCTCCATTCCTCCCCTTGCCTCCATCACCTGGCATAATCTCACCTGCCGAAAAGTCCGGAGGGCAGATGACAGTGTGCAGGGAAAGGACATGGCAAGCCGCAGCTGCTCTGGCTTCACTGGCATGGGTTTACTCCACCACGTAGTACATAGTCTGATCTCCCTCTTCCTCCTGTCTGTTTCCGCAGTCCCTTCTGCTGGTGGCCTCAACAGGAATCTCCACCCCAGTGGTCCTGGCAGCATCACGGGCCTTATAATGGGGTAGCCCTGGGCTCGAATCCTAACTCCAACGTGGAAAAACTATGGGAGAGGGAGGGTGGGAGGGAGACGCAAGAGAGAGGGGAAATGGGGATATAGGAATACGTACAGCTGATTCACTTTGTTATACAGCAGAAACTAACACAGCATTGTAAAGCAATCATACTCCAGTAAAGAGGTTAAAAATAAATAAATTAATAAATTAAATACATGTAACATAAAAAAAAATGTAATGACAATTCTCAGTTCGCAGGCAGTACAAAAAGAGGTCACATGCTGGATCTGGTCCAAGAGTTGTAGCTTGCTAACCCCTATGTTACTGTATACCTGTTACAGTTCTAAGGATCCATAAATACTAAATCATTTTAGCAATCCTAAAAGAAAAAAAAAAAAAAGAAAAACTCTGACCCTGAGCCAGCTATCCAAACTCTGAGCCTCAAGTTTCTTGTCTATAAAATGGGCTTGTGATACCCATCACTTAGGGTTCCCATGAAGATAAAATAAGATCATATATGGGAATCCCCTGACATAAGGGGGTGCTCTGTGAACCTATGTTCCCTTCCTTCTTTCCTCCTCAGTTTACTTATAAATTTACACTAAATGAACATGCAAGGAATTATTTGGTTTTTGTTTTTTTGTTTTGCGGTACGCGGGCCTCTCCCTGTTGCGGCCTCTCCCGTTGCGGAGCACAGGCTCCAGACGCGCAGCCTCAGCGGTTGTGGCTCACGGGCCCAGCCGCTCCGCGGCACGTGGGATCTTCCCGGACCGGGGCACGAACCCGTGTCCCCTGCATCGGCAGGCGGACTCTCAACCACTGCACCACCAGGGAAGCCCCCACTCAGATCAGCATTTAAACTAGAAACCCAAGAGCCACAAATTGAGAAATCTGGCCTAATGGGCTTCATCCATCCTCACGCTGGGAAACATCCTTCATTTGCCTATGAATTAATAAGTGCCAAGGCATAATTTCATGCCAGAATGGCAGGAACATAGTTTTTTCCCGGGCTGAAGCAGGCTGAGGTGGGTCTGGCACTCGGATCTGAGACACAGCTAGAGAATCTGGTACATAGAATGAGCAGCATGTGTCTTAAATCAGTATTCACAGTCCCAATGCAACTCTTGACCGGTCCTCTGTCAAGATTAAGAGCCCTGAAGAGAGGCAGAAGGGCAAGTTGTCCCCTTGCCTAAATGAAAACAGATCCATGTGCTTTGAACTCCCCAAACGCAGGTGTAAAGTTGACTCTTAAAGTTATATTTGATGATATAGATTTAAGAACCTGACCGCTTGCTCTGTTGCTCCCATGGGCGTGCACTGGTGTACACAGTGCAGACACAGCAGGCACTTTGAATTCACTCAAGTGCCTGTGGATCAACTCTGATGCAATGCCCAGGACTATGCTCTGCAGATGCAGGAAGACGAGATCTTAAATTAGAAGGTTTTTGAAGGCAAATGGAGGTGGCCACCAGCCTCTGCTACAAAGCTGCCTCATAGGGCCCCTTGAGAATCTCTGACTTGATGAGTCCTGATGTGCTCCCAAGATAAACAGGGACTTATGTTCCCCTAGGAAACAAAATGGATTGACATGTGGATGGAAGTAATTAATCATGATCTCTCTCAATGCTGAAGAAGGCCTGCTATTATCCTGGCTATCTTTCTGACATTCATCCATGAAGAAAGATGAGCATGATTACAAATAAAAATAGCTCATATTTATTGAGCACCTATTTTCTGCCCTGCATTGATCTGAAATTTATTAATTCATTTAATTCTCAACAACCAGGTGAGTTATTATTATTTGGCCTCTTAGATAACTGAGGAACACAGAAGTTAGATTCCTTGTTCAAAATCTTATAGCAAAACAAAGATGCAAACCCAAGCCCTCTGGGTCCTAAGCCTAAACTCCAAACCATTCAGCCCTATTTTTCTCAAGAATTAACAGATTCATTCATAATTGTCCTACTTACATTTTTCAACAGAATCATTTTTGTCCTAATATACTTTGACCCTATTAAAGTTAACAGTGCCAGGCACTGGGATTTTCTTCTGTTTTGCCTTTCAGAGCAAGGACACAGGCCCATTCAATGCTTTAGTAAATGCTACCTAAAATCAAAGAAATATGATCTTATTTGTTTTAACAAAGACAACACTTCACAGTAGAAATAAAAATGGTCTTCTTGCTCATTTACTGAATCACTGCCTTGCCCATCTATTGGCATCACCAACACCGGGCCTTCAGCCATAATGTGGTTACCTACGAGCACACAGATGGCGTCTTTATCTTCCAGACGGTTTTCCAAAATGCCTCCAGCGTCTGACACCTCGGTCAGGCTAGACTTCTTCTCCAAAATATGCATGTTGTACATTTCTCAAATATCTCATAGATTGCATGTGTGGTGAAAAACGGGAGCTTTGATCATGGAACACACCCCAACAAAAAATTTTTATTCTAAAGCTAGTACATTGTTAAGAACAAACCTGTATAAAGGGTTTCCTCTCACAAATAGAAGTTGATGGAAAAGAGTGGTTCCAGTAACTGGGCTGTAAGCCTGGACCCCTCAACTAGGTTGGACCGGCACCAATTAAATGAAGGATTATATAATCTTTGGAGACTGTCCTGGACAGTCTTGCCATGGATTTGGCTGTCGGCCTCTTAACCCTTTCTCCATGTTTGGGAACTTCTACCTTCACATACTGTTTATCTTCATAGCCTATCAATATCACCACCGAAGCTGAAAATGCCTCCACCCTTCCTGCCCCTACATCTGGTGAGGAAGACTGGTCACATGACTTCTCGTGACCAATCAGATGCTCTGGCTGGGTTTTTGCCCCCGGACTAAGTGACCCAGGTTTATTTTCCTTCACCACACTTATCACTATGTTTATGAGTTCATTTATTTTATTTCTCCAACTGAATGTAAGGCTCCATGAGGCTTATATTTACACTATATTCCTAGTACCTGAAATAATACCTGGCTCACAACAGGAACAATACATTTCTTGAACTAGTGAATAAATGGATGGATAGATGGAATAAATGGATGCATGTGCAAAGGAAGGTGAATTCACCATTCCCTTTCCCACAAGATCATGCATCATAAAGAAGCTCAAGGACACATTCCTTCATGCAGACATTACCATTGAGAGAAAGAAGACACAAGGGGCAAAACAAGATCGTGCTACTGTTTTTGTGGAGGGAGGCACTCACCCCTTCCACTTTGCAACCTGTTCTCCTGAGCAGAACTGTACAGATTCTTTCCCCTGGCAGTTCATAACCAAAAGCGTAAATATGACCCTTTTTAAAAGGGTAAATATGACCATTTTGAGAACCACAACTTCAAAAACTCCCAAGAAGAAGAAAATATTACAAAATGATCCAAACATGCCAGAGAGGAGGCCACCGTTGGTCACCTTAGAGGACAAGGAGAAGTGTTTAGGAACAGTTAGGCAAAAAAAAAAAAAAAAAAAAAAAAAAAAAAGCCTCATTACTTTTAAAGGGAAGAGGATTTATAGAATATATAAATCAATACTTAACATCGACCCCCTTAAAAATCCACAGCAGATTAACAGCTATCATAAAATCTGCCTATTTTAATGCACATATGCCCTATCCCACCTTACATCTCACTCTCCATGCAGGATATCTACAGCCACCTCCACAATTACCTTATGACATGTTTTCTAGAACAATCACCATCATAGATGTCCTCCATTTGACAAACCCTAACTTGTGTATGTGTATAATAAATTGCAATAGCCAGAGCTGAAAATAGTATCCCAGAGATTATGAGAATACAGAATCATCAATCATCCTTTTTGTATCAATATATGTCTATCAAAGTAGCTCATGATTTCATTTTTCTTTTAGCAGCCTCTTCATACTGCACATTGGAACTGCTCCTAAGCCAATCACTCCACCCTCTTCAAATTTCACAAAAAGATGGAGATTTGGACTAAGTGACAAATTCAGTACATTCACCTAGTTCCCCTCCTGCCCCACATCCTTATAAAAGATAGAAGAGATGGTTTTTTAAGTAGTGAAGCCATAAGAGCGGTGAAAAACAAGAAACAGTACCCAACATTAACTAGAAATTTTGAGACAAAAAGCAGAAAGACAAAAAGCAGACAGGATCAACTTGTTGGAGAAAAATACAACCAACACTTGTGCACAAGAAGTCTGCTACGGAGAGGGGTCGTTACACTGTCCTCCAAGCTCCAAGGCAATGGATCCAAGAAGCAAGAGGGACAAATCTGGCAAAAACAGTACAGGATCACTGCATTGGCAGCAGCTACATCTTTTGGCTTCTCCCTCCTCCCCGCTTGAACTGAGTGGTGACCAACAACAGCATGTAGCACTGGTTCAAGTGATAGACTGGGGTGCTCAGGCCAGAGAGGCATCATTCACCTGAAGCTATGGCAGAAAGTGGCTTGACACTCACCAAACCCACCTGCCTCTTCCTGGGCACAGGAAAGCTATAATTGCCAGCTTCCTTTGTGCTTAGGTTGAGAGCATGTAACTAGTATCTAGCCAATAGGTGGCAATGAAATGTACCCCTTCCAGGCCTGCTTATAAAAGTCCTGTACAATCATCCTCATTCTTTCTTCTCTGAAAGAAAAGGATCCAACGGAGATCTGTGAGGGGCCCCTGGAAGATGACAGCGCTCCAGGATGGAAAGAGCCGGGATCCCGAAATCAGTAGAGAGAAAAACAAATCGTTATTGAGTTACTAGGGTTTGGGGGTTATTTCTTATAGCTGACATGAGTTCTCCAACTAATTCCATAGCCAAGGAAACCCTGAGAGGATATGGAGGAGCCACAACAAAAAACATTGCACCAGCATCTCCATCAGGGTGCTTCCAGGAAATGGATGGCACACTCAAAAAGTTGATCAAAGAGATACTCAAAAATGGACTATTTCAAGAGGTAAGGACAGGGCTGAGGGAATCATCCAAGGATGATGAGGCTCCCAGGGGTCAGCACCAGTGGAGAACCGTGGCCTTCCCCAGTCCTGAAGGGGGAGGGATGGAGCAGTTACCAGAAACAAGGAAGAGCTGTAGCTACAGGGGAGAAGCGTCCCTCCAGGACTTCTGACTATAGATAGAAAACATCACCTCTGCCAAAACCAGGATGATAGAGGGAGGACAGGAGAGAAGGGGAGATCAATACTCCAGTCTTTCCTCCTGTCCTCTAGATACAGCTGGAGTGTTCCCTTGGCTGAGCCAACTGGAAGGCAGTGGGCAAGGGAGCCCAGTGATGCAGAGATCAGCCTCCTGGGGGCCCAGAGCAAGGCTGATTAGGACAGAGCGTGGACGTGGGAGACACGCTGAGAAAAGCCCGAACACCCTCGCAGAAGCCCATCCTGCCCAACCCCCAGCAGCCCAACCAGAGACGAGCACCTGTAATCAGAAATGGCATGCTAGACTTCCCTTCTGTGTAGAATACTCCAAAACAAAGTCCAGATGGGTTGAAGGGCTAAGCATTTTAAAAAAAAAAACTATAAACATTAGGAGAAAATACAGAGAATTTATAACCTTGGAGAAAGTCATTCTTAACCAAGACAAAACCAGAATTTCCAAAAACGAAAATTAAAAGATCTGCTATCAGCGCTTCCCTGGTGGCACAGTGGTTAAGGATCTGCCTGCCAATGCAGGGGCCATGGGTTTGAGCCCTGGTCCAGGAAGATCCCACATGCTGCAGAGCAACTAAGCCTGTGCACCACAACTACTGAGCCTGTGCTCTAGAGCCTGTGAGCCACAACTACTGAGCCCGAGTGCCACAACTACTGAAGCCCGTGTGCCTAGAGCCCGTGCTCCACAACAAGAGAAACCACCACAATGAGAAGCCTGCACACCACAACGAAGAGTAGCCCCTGCTCAACACAACCAGAGAAAACCCATGCGCAGCCATGAAGACCCAACGCAGCCAAAAATAAAATAAATAAATTTATTTTTTTAAAAAAGATCTGCTATCATGAACATTTAATGCTTTCATAAGAAAAGACTCTTTAAGCAAAAGTAAAATACAAGAAACAGACTTGGAGAAAATCTTTGCAACAATTAATGAGAGTAATGTCTAGACTATTTAAAGAACTCATACAAATCCATAAGAAAAAACTAAATGAAGATGAGATGAGCAGATAACAAAGAATCAAAGACTTAAGGAAAGAGCAGCACAGAAGTCATTATGAAGAAGAAATAATACTGAAGGCAACAGAGTTTATAGTGCAAATAGAAGAAGGATTAACAGATTTCATGTTGTGAAAAGATACAAGTGGCTATCAGATCTATAGATTAAGAATCCTAGAGGGGTGGGATAGGGAGGGTGGGAGGGAGGGAGACGCAAGAGGGAAGAGATATGGGAACATGTGTATATGTATAACTGATTCACTTTGTTATAAAGCAGAAACTAACACACCATTGTAAAGCAATTATACTCCAATAAAAATGTTAAAAAAAAAAGAATCAGCTACTACACAAGAAAATCTGAGAAATCTTAGAAATTGCAAGAATTGATTCAGAAAATAAAACACTCAGTGAATATATGGAGTCAGAGAAAGTTCACAGTTAAATAGTAACTTGTTGACCTGGATAATTGAGCCAAGGGATTATTTAAGAATATATCACCAAAAGGGAAAAATGGAAAATATAAATTTTTAAAAGGTATGAAGTGCCAATATCCATCTAATGAAAATTCTAGAAATAGAGAACAGAAAAAATTCTAGAAATGGAAAAGAACAAGTAATAAAGAAACAAAAAGAAAATTTCCCAGGGCTGAAGAAACATGAATTAAAACTATTCATCACTTTCCAAAAGACCTACTCTTTGATTTTTTTTTAACCCCACTGTTGTAAAATTCAGAAGTTCAAAGATAAAAAGCAAATCCTAAGTGCTTCATGAGAGAATAAAACAGCCTACTTAAAATGAATGAGCTTCTGAGCAGCATCAAATTTCTCCTTGACAAGACATGATGCTAATAGACAATTGAGTAATACCTTAAAAGTCTGAGGGGCAATTACTTTGAACCTAGAATCTGATTCCTACCCAAATTAACACTGAAAAGGAAAAACAAAATAAAGGCATTTTTCACAGACATTCAAAGATTCACACACAGGCTTTCTCTAATAGATTTAATCAAGCAAGAAAGAGAAATTAATTCAAAAAAAGGAAAATGTGGTGGGACCCATGGATCAACAGTAAACAGAAAAACTAATAAAACACAGTTCACTTAGAAATACCTTTAAAAAAATTTTAATAATAATCTACAACTTTAAAAATCCCAGATCTCAACATGGGAGGCAGCAGGGTTGGAGAGTAGAGAGAAATTAGTGAAAACAATCCTAAAGTTCTAGTTTTGTTTGAAGTGTGAAAGAAAAATAGATTAGTTAATTCCAAATAATTAATTTGGAATTAATATTTCAAATATTAATTAACCTAACAATGGGAAAAGGAGCCTAACTTTAGATATGAGATTTTATTAGACAAAAGCAAATAATACTATATAAAATTTTTGAAAATCTCAAGGGCATGATTTTCTATAAAAATATGGATTAATCAAAATTGATCCAAGAAGAGGCTGAAAATGTGACTACATGAATACCTTTATAAAAATTTAATAGGTAGTCAAAGCTTGAATCCTTAAAACAAAAAAATGGCACCAAGACCAAATACTTTTATATGAATTTCTGTTCCATGAAGAAACTGATAATCCTTAAATTATACATCTATCTGCAAGTACACAAAAGTAAAGAAAATCCAGACTCACTCTACACAGCTAACATCAATTTGATTCCAAAACCAGATGACAAGGTTAGCACAAGACCCAAAAAAAAAAAAAAAAAAACTTATTACAGTAAAAAAGGATATAAAATCATGCAGCCTATCACAGAAATTATCATATTTAATAATGAAAGATTAGAAAGTTTCTATTAAGATTGAAAACAAGACAACAATCATAGCTACCATCCGTCATTGTTCCATATAATAGGTCCTATTTAAAAAGAGAGAAAAGTAAAAGAAATAAGAGGTATAAATGTGGACAAAAAAATAAAAATTTTCCTAAATGTAGACAAATTGCTGTCCCAAGAGAACTGAAGGAAATACTATTAAAAAATAATATCAGATACAAAATCAATACCTTTCTTATACACAAGCAATAACAAATTGAATGTCTCAGATATTTTCTTCTAATACTTTCATAGCTTAGTTTTTATATTTAGTTATTTAAGCCATCTATAATTCATTCTGGCATAAGGTATAAAGTAGTAGTCTAACTTGAACTTTTTAGAAATAACATGAATAATAGCAACAAACATATGTAATAGACCTAGAGATAAACCTAGTAAAAAATGTACAAGAACTAACATTAAAAAAAAAAAACTACAAGGATGGTTTTGTCCCCTGGGTGCATATTGGAATCACAACAAGACTAATTAAATCAGAGTTTGTAGGGTTGAGACCCAGGGTAAAAAATCTCTATTACAAAATGTAATGATATTGGTTTTTTTAATAAACAAATGCAGTCATTATGGATAGGAAGATAAAAAATTATAAAGATGTCAGTTCTCCCCAAATTAATCTATAAATTCAATTCAATCTGAATTGGCATCCAATGGAATTTTTTATGGAACTGGCAAGTTGATTTCAAAGTTCATCATGAGAAGAAAATATAAGAACTTTGTTTTGAAAAGGTTAAAGGAAACTACTATTAAATACCAAAACATACTTCAAATCTGAGTTAATGAAAAGAATGTGCTATTGGTACAGGAATAGAAAAATAAATCAATAAAATAACAGAGTCCAGAAACAGTCCCAGATATACAACATTTTTATAAAGTTTCAATTCAATGGGAAAAAGATGGATAAACAAATGGTGTTGAGACAATTAGATATTTATTAAGAAAAATTAAACTGGACTTCCCTTCTGTGTAGAATACTCCAAAACAAAGTCCAGATGGGTTGAAGGGCTAAACATTAAAAAAAAAAAAACTATAAACATTAGGAGAAAATACAGAGAATTTATAACCTTGGAGAAAGTCATTCTTAACCAAGACAAAACCAGAATTTCCAAAAACGAAAATTAAAAGATCTGCTATCAGCGCTTCCCTGGTGACACAGTGGTTAAGGATCTGCCTGCCAATGCAGGGGCCATGAGTTTGAGCCCTGGTCCAGACAGATCCCACATGCTGCAGAGCAACTAAGCCTGTGCACCACAACTACTGAGCCTGTGCTCTAGAGCCTGTGAGCCACAACTACTGAGCCCGAGTGCCACAACTACTGAAGCCCGTGTGCCTAGAGCCCGTGCTCCACAACAAGAGAAACCACCACAATGACCACAATGAGAAGCCCACACACCACAACGAAGAGTAGTCCCCATTCGACACAACTAGAGAAAACCCGTGCGCAGCCATGAAGACCCAACGCAGCCAAAAATAAAATAAATAAATTTAGTTTTTAAAAAAGATCTGCTATCATGAACATTTAATGCTTTCATAAGAAAAGACTCCTTAAGCAAAATTAAAATACAAGAAACAGACTTGGAGAAAATCTTTGCAACAATTAGTGAGAGCAATGTCTAGACTATTTAAAGAACTCATACAAATCCGTAAGAAGAAAAGGATTTTTTAAAAAAGACAACAGGAAAGGATGTAAACCAGAAATTCCAAAAATATATATGTACAAGTGTCCAAAAGCAAATGAAATGCTCTGATAATCTGGAAACTACAAATTAAAACAAGAATAACACTTTATTCTCCCATCAGCATGGCAAAAACTTAACAGACGGATAAAAGCACTGTTCATAAGAATGAAATATGGGGGAAACTGGCCTTTTCATACATTCTTGGTAAAAGTACAAACTGATAATACGTATAGCTGATTCACTTTGCTATACAGCAGAACCTAACACAACATTATAAAGCAATTATACTCCAATAAAGATGTTTTTTAAAAAGGTACAAACTGATAAAGCTTTTCTGGTAATAATTTTCAGAAATCACAATGATTACCTTTGATCCAACAATTCCTAAAGAAACACTCACATGTGTGTTATATATATAAAGATATCTGATGCAATATTGCATGCACTAGCAAAAAAAATTAGAAACATCTTTGGGGGAGACAGTTTAATAAATCATGATCATCCATTTAAAATAGGGGGCTTGTATACATGATAGAGAAAGATGTGGAAAAAAATGTCCTAGAATATTTATAGAGCACTATCACTTTTTTATGAAAACATGCGTATATCTGTGAGGGTAGAAAATCTACAGAGAAAGAACTGGAAGCGTGGTTGCACCCCTCCACTTTGGCTACCATGGCACATCATATTCAACTGTATTTATTTGGTTTCATGTCTGTCTCCTCCCTGAGCTATCACTTTCTTGCACTTTTTTCTATTTATTTTTCTCTCCTCAGAAAGTATCTGTTAAACGGCTGTCTGGTTCTCTTACCTCAGCCCTGTCCTCCTCAGCATTTTAGAGGTTAAAGGATGATACAGTCCAATATTGCTCAGTTTCAATTCCAGTATTGCCATTTACTACTTGTATGGCCTTCAGCATGTACCTAAATCATTGAGCCCCAATTTTCTCATCTATCGGGGGGAGAAATAATGCCTATGTCACAGCACTGTTAGGAGGATTAAGTAAGAAAACACATGAAAAGTTAGAAGCACAGTGCCTGGCCCTGTTCTTACCACTGTGAATCAAATTGCTCCAAACTTAGTGGTTTAACTCAACAACAACAATTTACTGTGTACACGAATCTGATCTTGAGCAGGGCTCAGGAGGGACAATTCATCTCTGCTCCACCTGGAATAAGCTGGGGCAGCTCTACTGGGGCTGACCCATCACTTCCAAGGTGATTCTCTCACTTGGCTGGCAATTGTTCTGGCTATTGGTTCCTCCCCTGTGAAAGCCTCTCTATAGGGCAGCTTGAGTTTCCTCTCAACATGGTGGCTGGATTCCAAGAATAAGCATCTCAAGAGATAGGAGGCAGAAGCTGCCAGCTTCTTCAGGCCTAGGCCTAAACACTGGCACAATGTCACCTCCCCATATTCTACTGGTCAAGCAGCTACAGCGCCCAGATTCAATCTGCCTCTGGACACGTATGACATGCAAAATACACTCACTCCTCCCAAGACCAGCCAAAAGTCTCATCCTCGTTAAGTCATGCCCAAGTATAACTGAAGCTCTCTGAGTGTGGCTCTTCTTGAACAACTCACTGAGGGTTGTTCAGCACCATCGGAATACTATGAACTATAGAGACCAAGTATCTTCACCCCTACATACACATACTCCACACACAATGGTGGGACAAGCAAAACAGAAAAACCACAATAGACACTCCCATTCAAAAAGGGGAGAAACAGGAGGCTGCAGTCAGCACTGGTCCAAAGCAATTCTGCGCTCCAGCTGCAGAGATGGTGCAAGTTTCTTTCTAGGGCCCAGGACTCTCAAGTGCCTCTTGGCCGCACCCTCTGGACTCTTGTCTCTTTCTCCGAGCATCCTTCATTTTGTGTAAGAACACTTAGTGGGTGATTCTGTAGCCTTCTCAACCTACTTCTTACCCATAGAAGTTGGGGCTCTATTTCTGTCGCTTTCAATCCAATCTGGTGGTGCTTCCAGTCAGTAAGTGTTTACAGTCAATAAATAGAGTCTCTTATTGTTACTGTTATTAATAACATGGATAAAGATACAAAGACGCCTTACCAAGCAGGCAGCTCTTACAGTATTTTTGCAGGATAGAATTAAATAGGTAAACAGAACAAGATAAAATATAATAAGGGTCAATAAAAGTCCTGCATTTAGACTTTAAAAATCAATTTCATAATTACAGGATGGGGAAGCTTCGGTCTGTTGGCACGCCTGTCTCCCCGACTAAGCTGTAAGCCTTTTGTGGGAGAAAATTGAGGGGATTTAGGTGACAGCGAGCTCACAATGAAACAAAAGCATGAAGAGACACACACTGGACGTGGCATCCTGACAACGTAGCTTAAGATCAGGATGGCGAGGGAAGTAAAACCACATAATAAGAGTAACTTTTGAGAAAATGAGTGGCTTCGCCTGGAGAAGAAAAAACCTCAGGGAAGTGATACAAACTTAGGGGCAGGTTTGCAACCCCATATGTCTGAAAGGCTGTCACGTACAAGAAGAGATAGACTTGACTCCAGAGGACAGAGTTAGCTTAGATGGGTGGTGGCTCCTGGAAAGCTGACCTGCATCATCAGTACAAAAAACACCAGAGCCATTGCCTTCAACCTTGGATGTCTATTGGCATCACGGGCAGAGTTTTAAGTAATACTGATGTCAGCACCTTCCCCAGAACAAGTCTATCAGAGTCACTGAGAGACTGAGAGTGAGCCCCAGGCAGTAAGCATGTTGTTAAGGTTACCAGGAGGTTACATCGTACTGCCGTGATGGTGTATATGCTGGATTGACCTAGCGGAGTGAGTAGACGCACAAAGAACTGACTTACCCATCACCAGAGGGGTTCAAACAAGAGTCGGTATTGTGATTACAGAGAGATCCTGCACCAAGTGAGACCCACTCCAGGACCCAGACATCAGACAACAGAGGCCTCAGAGATTCCTCACTGCCAAGCGAGCTGTGCCCACATGTTCGGGCCATGGTTTTTTCCTCTCTAACCTCCTGGAACAGATAGCTGTATTCGCTCCCTTCTATAATGGGGGTTTCTCAGCGTGGACTTCCTTGCCCAAATGGACAGTTTGAGTCCAGGAATAACCTGTTTGGAATGGTTAAGAAAATGGAAAGTTTAGGGGAGAGAGAGAGAGAGGAAAGGAGGTACTTAAGCCCATGACCTGGGTATTTGAAATTCTATGACCTTATTTCCACAGAGGCTCTCCCATCTCCTCAATTTCTGCTTCCTGAGTCCCCAACCCAACTCCAGCTCTTTATATCAAGCTGAACTGTTCTCTTTTTTTGAATCGCATTCTCTTCAATGCGAATAGCTACTGTTGCCCACAATTGGCTGTTGGCAAAGTCCTCATGAGGTATTTCATTCTCAAAAGTCAGAGACTGGAGCCTGAACTATCTAATTCTCCGCCCCCTTTTGAGCTCTCCAGTTCTATTTTTAGACCTTTCTATTAATGAAGTACACTAGTGTATTAAAACATTCCAGCTGTGTTAAGAGCAGCCTGGAACAAGAAATAACCATTTTGGGGCTTCCCTGGTGGCACAGTGGTTAAGAATCCGCCTGCCAACGCAGGGGACACGGGTTCAAGCCCTGGCCAGGGAAGATCCCACATGCCGCAGAGCAACTAAGCTCGTGTGCCACAACTACTGAGCCCGTGCTCAGCAACAAAAGAAGCCACCGCAAGGAGAAGCCCGCGCACTGCAATGAAGAGTAGCACCCCCCTCACCACAACTAGAGAAAAGCCCGCGCACAGCAACAAAGACCAAATGCAGCCAAAACTAAAAATAAATTAAATAAATATTTTTTTAAAAAAAACACCATTCACTTTATTTAAAACAAAAAAATAACCATTTCTTTTGGCAGATCATACATCTGCCAAACTGGTATTTCACAAAGAGAATCCTTCTTCATTTTCTTAAACCTCCCAACATGAAAGAAGACACCACTGCAGCCCTGCAGCCCACATACCAAGGGCAGATATCTAGCGTATGTCAGGTGAATATCTTATTTTTCCACATGAACTTGCTTAACTGTTTTTCTATTTTCAGATATGGGCCTCCCTCACACTGAGCACGGACCAAGACAGGTGGCCCAAAAGAGAAATTTTCTTGTAATTTGAATACAGATTAAAGAGGGGAAAATTGTTATAAATCACAGCACTGTCTTCTGAAGGCCAACTGCATATTATAAAACTTTCCCGGTTCATTTCAAGCAACTGTTGAGCTCATCAATGCTTTATTTGTAAAAGCAAATGCCTGGCCTTACAAAACATCTATTCAAACATCAATGACTCAGAATTCTGGGACTTTCCTGCTTGTCTGGGAATTATGTTTATGATACAAATGCCGAGTTAATAAAAGCCCGCCTTTCACACGTCAAAGACCTTTACAATCTTAAAGAAAGAGGAAAAACGAAAAAAGCTGTACTTGGCTGCTCTTCTTTTGCTATGTAAATGACATTTGTGAAGTTTCACTGCAATTGAAAATAACCAATCAGAGGATTTTTAGGGCAGTGAAACTACTCTGTATCCACTACAATGGTGGATATGTGTCATGATACATTGGTCCAAACCCATAGAAGGTACAGCGCCCAGAGTGAACCCTGATGTAAAGTATGAACTCTGGGTGATGATGACACGTCAAGGTAGGTTCATCAACTGTAACAAATGTACCCTCTGGCCAGGTCTATCGGTAGTGGGGAAGCCATGCGTGTGTCGGGGCAGGGGGTGTATGGGAAATCTCTGAACCCTCTACTCAATTTTGCTGTGAACCCAAAACTGCTCTAAAAGGTAAAGTCTATTTAAAAAAATAAATAACCAATCCTGTTAGAAGAAGGTCTTCCTTAGTGCACTCATGGGCTCTGAAAGAATGCTTCCTTTTGAAACACAAGAAAGTATGGGTATATCGGAGAAGGTTACCTTTGGAAGTGGGAGATTTTAGGGTAGATTGTTACTCCCTTGAGAGATGTTTACACCTGATGGTCTCCCGACCCTGACATCTCTTCCCCCAGGTCTTTGCATGACTGATTCCTCCCTGTTACACTGAACTCACTTGAAATGTCACCTCCTCAGGGAAGCTGCCCCTCCTCCCCTCCCTCCCTCATCCACCTGAAATAGCCCTCTCTTGGTGTCACACCAGCATGTCCCCCTTCCGTCACTGCACCCCAGTTCTCCTCGTGTGTAGTAGTCCTTTGCCCCTCTCCTTCCACATTAAAGTTTTCCCAGCACATTCTGTAATATTTCCCGAGAGCCAACAAAGTGCCAAAGTGAGGTGTCTGCCTACATTACCAGGACACTGCCCAGTTGATACAGAGGAAGTCAGACCAGCTGGCTGACACACGCTGTTTTCATGGGGCACCAGTAGCCTCCTTGTGGCCTGCTACCAGGTGGGCATCTAGGGAAGGAGAGACCCAGGCAGCTCCATCACTGCTGGGAGAGTCTCAAGGAGGAGGTGTGGACAGACACGGCTGACCCAGATGTAGTACTATTCCCTGTCTGTAAACAAAATGTCCTTACTGCTAAGAGTTTCTGTGAAAGACTCTCATCCCTGGCTTAAATGCAGTCTTGTCTCCTCCAGCTCCACCTGAGAGGATTGTGCCTGAAAACCATGGAAGCTGCTGACCCAGGAAGCTAGCGGGGACTTGCCAGGGGCCAGTGAATCAAAAATATAATCACAGGGACTTCCCTGGTGGTGCAGTGGTTAAGAATCCGCCTGCCAATGCAGGGAACACGGGATGGAGCCCTGGTCCGGGAAGATCCCACATACTGCAGAGCAACTAAGCCCGTGCGCCACAACTACTGAGCCTGCGCTCTAGAGCCCGCGAGCCACAACAAGAGAAGCCATCGCCATGAGAAGCCCACGCGCCACAACGAAGAGTAGCCCCTGCTCGACACAACTAGAGAAAGCCCGTGTGCAGCAACGAAGACGCAACGCAGCCCAAAATAAATAAATTAAATAAATTAATTTAATTTTTTTAAATATATATATATATATATATATATATATATATATATATATCATCACAGATGAAAAGTTTAGGATGTTGTTTCTGTTCCAAAGGAGATCATCATCTAACAGGGCAGCTACAAACTCCCCAACCCCGTATCACAGTGACTAAGCCAAAAAGAACTCTGAGAAAGACAGATGGAAGCATTCTCACTGGAATCTTATAGACAGATACATGAACTAGAATCGCACACACATGGAATCACCTAGACTGCTATATTAGTAACTATGTATACTATACATAGTATGTAATATAACAAAATACATTATATTCTTATATTTTAATTGTATTTACAGAGATGATTTTATATGTAGAATGGAGTCTCTCTCTCTCTCTTTCTCTCTCTCTCTCTCTCTCTCTCTCTCTCTCTCTCTCTCTCTCTCTCTCTCTCTCTCTCTCTCTCTCTCCATATATATATAAAGATTGGCCAAATCTTAACTCCTCTCTGCATCCACATCCTTGACCCGACCATGTTTTTCCTGCATGTTGACTTTGGACTTGGCCATGGCATGTGGGCGGAAGGAAAGTGTACCACTTCCCAGCCTAAGCCTAAGAAGCTCCCCTTGTTTCCATTTTCCTCTTGCACCTCTGCCACCACCTGGAGAAGAACCTGCCTCAGCTTACCCCGTGGTTAACGTCAGCCCCAGGGGAGGTCTTGGAACAGGATCATCCTAGCCACATCCATGGGCACAAGAGCGATCAGTATTAATTATAGTTCTCAGTCAATGGCTTTCGGGGTGCTACTGTGTGGCATTACATGGCACATGAGAACTGATACACAGGAGATGCGGATATTTCTCCATAAAGGTCTGAAGCACCCAGAGCACATTTATCAGTTTGTCCTTTCTTACTGCTCTCCACATCAGCCTTCCAATCCCTCAACTGACATTTTTATGTTTTGAAATTACAGAGGAGTACAGAGAAACTAACAAACACCCATGTCTCCAGTGCCCATAACTGCTTATCATTTTCACATCATCATTATTTACTCCCAACCATTCTTAATATACAAGATTACCCATAAAGTTCAAGTCTGCTCTGAAGATGGACCGACACATCCCTCCACACTTTCCCAACTTGCCATGTTGTCCACAACATTGGTCTGTTTGGAGGTTGGCAGGAACTGGAAGAGGACTGAAGGAGGGCAAAGGACAAGGGGGAAGACATCATTCAGAAGTTAAGAAACTGCACTGTGCCTTGGTCAGGATCAACAGAATCTACTCTTTACAGAGACATCACATCCTGATATACTTATGAAGATTGCAAAAGACATCAAACATCAACACTCCCTTGGGAAAGTGGCTTAAAAACTCAATGAGGCAACTGATAAGCTCACAAGTCTCCCAAGCAATCAGTGGAAAATTTATTTGGAGTTTCCATGGTTTGTTTGCCAACTCCCAAGAATACACACACACACACACACACACACACACACACACACACAGGCACACACACACAGCAGCATCCAGACTTCTACAGCTCCAGATCTTAACCTGGTTAGGTGAGACTTGCTAAGTCCCCTTGCTGAGATGGGACTTGCCTCTAACACGCTTTTTCCCAAGATCCATTTTCTGTGTCACCTCCCTTCCCACATTCTACTCCTCACCACTAAGCTACCAAAAAGTGCGCAGTGGCTACAGCCATGGTGGAGAAGTCAGGAGACACATATGTTCCCAGGGGATTTATCTGGTTTCATCAGTACATTAGAACACACACAGGGGAGAAAAGTGAGCAAGTGCAAGGGAGAAGTTTCTTTGATCTTCAGTCTGAAAACAAAACATATTGACGTGAAGCAATGAAAAGCCAGAAAAGGCAAATGAGAAACCACAGCTTGACTCTCAGAATTATACATCATTATCAAGTTGTTGTAGGTCCCCGATGGCCCCTAAAAGCTCCATTTCAAAACAAACCAAAACTATGGCTGGAGCTGAAGAGGTTCTTAGAATAGGCGAGTCCATGGCCTGGGTGAGAGAGTCAATGTCTTACTCAGCTCCCCTCACCCAGAGGCATTAACACCTGCAAGCTTCACCGGAAATAACTCATCGCGGCCACTCTTTTTATCTTGGCAGCCTCCGGGAGACTTTCGCCAAGGTTCTGGGCTCTTTCAGTCAACATGACCAATTCCACATCCTTTTATTAATCACGAACCATTTCCCTTTGTAGTCAGCCCTGAAATCCCTGCTTTGATCCGCCTGGCATGTCACATGGTGTGTGCTTCTGAACACAACCTCTCCCACGGCTGACGAAGAACTGGCAGGCCTAGCAGACACACACACAAGCAAGGGAGACGTTTCCTGGAGACACTAGAAAAAGGGGAATTCTACCAGGAAATCAATGGCCATAAGCAGAGAATTTATTTTGTTCATTCCCTCTTTATTGATTGATTGATAGCCCTTTGGTATATGCTGAAAAATCAAATTTCAGTGGCTATCATAAACACCCTACATCCCATCCAATTAGAGGGTCCATAACTAATTTAGTTCAAGAACTGACTGTGAAGTAAATTCGGATGTGCTGAATTAGGTGCTTAAGCAAGAAGACTCGCAGACAGGCCTTCTGGAAGCTTCCGTTAACTTTTCCAAAGGCACCAAGGCGTCTGCCGCTCCTAACCAAGTCAGAACGGCTTGTGATGAGATGTCTGTCTTGTAACCAAGACCAAGGACATGAGCAGATGCCCTTCATCCAGGTCTACTTTCTTCCTTGGACCACTCTCTATATCAACAGCCTTTATGATATTTCAAATTGGCATAATGGTAAACCAGAAGCATTTCCAAAGGCACACGTAAAAATCCGTTGTCTCCCTGGAGCCTGACGGCAGACGCTTCCAGGGAAATCTGAGGGTGAGCACTGTACTGAATTTAACAAAAATAATTGAATACTTGGAGCCCACCCCAAGGATCAAAAAGAAAATAGCCATTACCAGCAAGCATGTGATCTTACGTGAGCTGAAACTGGCCACGTGATTAAAAACATTAAATAACAAATGATTTGCCTTTATTAAATATTTAGATCATTTCTATTTAACAAAAACGTGAACCTTTTTTCTTTGCACAGCTTAAGATGCAGGTAAGCTAAAGCTCATCTTTACTTCCTCTTGGCAACCCCTACACATACAAGTCAGCCTTGCCTATTCCCCTGCAGTAAAAAAATACCAAGTCGACTCTGCTTCTGCTGAAATTGCTGTCTGGTGCAAAGATCAAAGGGGCCGCTTCCCCCTGCAGAGTACCTGTCTATAGTTCCCTGGCTCCTCGGTGCCGTCTCAACTGCTCCCACTCGTCCGGGCTGCTCCAGAGCTAGCAGCCGCCTAGATCTTTCAGCTGTACAACTGGGCTTGTAATGACAGTAATTGCTAGCCTGTCAAGTCACCTCCAACCAAGAAGGAAAAGGCCCTCCAGACCCACTTCTCAGGCCCACATAAAGAGATAGGAATAAATTCAATAAAAGAAAATTATCCAGTCCCGTTTATACAATGCCACTAAGACCAGGAGGCTTTTTTTCTCTTTGTTAATAGGGATATTAAACAGTGCTGGGCCACAAAGTGGGGCAAAGGTTTTACGTCTGTTCCCTCAAGTGTCCACGTCCTTGACTTGCTTTGATCACCAGAAACCCACGGAGAAGCAATAAGTCCTTGAGCATTTCACATCTCTCCAAGGTATTGTTGGGCTGGGGATGATGCCTTTGGGAGGATACCTGCGCAGGCGAGGGGCCACCTGGGTTCTTATCCAAAGTGGAAGATGTTTCATCTCATTCCTTCTCTACCTTTTCTGTTTATATTTGATCCTATTTTGTTATTGTAGAAAGACAGGCTTGGCAGAGCCAAGACCTAGGATGTAAATGATTGTTTGGGTCTTGTTTCTTACCAATAAAGCCAGTTGGATAATTAGTCTGAATAAATATTAACATGAACCTTTTAACTATATTATCCATTAGCATCTATACAACTTCAGAGTTGTATGTATAGGCTAGATTATAATGTTATATGATTCCACAGAGACGGGTTTAAAGAAGTGATATCTTAACTAGTAACAAAATGTATCTCATTCATTAATTTAATCAAGTAATGTGCACCTACTTTAAATTTATGTAGGATATGTCCTTGGAAAGGGGTGCTGACTAGAGTCTTTTGTCCCTATGCTCCACTCTCTCCCTTCTTTATTCTCTCATCTGGCCTTGGGGCAGAAAGCCTGAAAACCACATTTCCCAGGTTCCCTGGCCAACCAGCCCCCTGTTGGGTTCTACCAATGGGAGGCACCAGCAGCAAACCGGAAGGTGAGGGGAGGGAGATGCTATTTTTCCACCTTCTTGCAGTGCTTCTGGCAACGGCGTCAGCAGCAGCAAAGGTAGCGCTGTGGCTTCTGGGTTTCTGCTAAGTCAGCTCAGTTTTAGCAACAACAGTTTCGTGGCCAAGAAAACCAAAGCTGAGAGTCCCGCCATGTTCCTTGTGGCTTCTTCAAGCCTAACACACTACCATGTGTAAAATAGCTAGCTAGTGGGCACCTGCTGTATAGCACAGGGAGCTCAGCTCGGTGCTCTGTGATAACCCAGATGGATGGGTGGGATGGGGGGGTGGGAGGGAGGTCCAGGAGGGAGGAGCTATATGTATACGTATAGCTGATTCACTTCGTTGTACAGCAGAAACTAACACAACATTGTAAAGCAACTATACTCCGATAAAAATAATTAATCAATTAATTTCTTTTAAAAAGCCTAAGGGGATAGTGGCTTCCCGCGGTTACGAATCCTGAGGTAACCCCGCCTCCTCATTTTTCCTCCTTCATCCCTCTCAAATCATGTACTGCACATTCTCTGTAGGAAGCACATCTCATTGTATTGCACTCTGCAAATACTGCATGCTTTACAAATTGGAGGTTCACGGCAACCACGTGTTGAGCAAGTCTATCGGTGCCATTTTCCCAACAGCATTTGCTCACTCCATGTCTTTGTGTCACGTTTCGGCAATTCTTGCAGTATTTCAAATTTTCCCATTACTATTATATTTGTTATGGTGCTCTGTGATCACTGATCTTCGATGTTACTATTATGACTCACTGAAGGCTCAGAGGATGGTTAGCATTTTTTAGCAACAAAGTATTTTTTAATTAAGGTATATACATTGTTTTGGGGGGTATGATGCTATCACACACCTAAAAAACTACAAAACAAAGTAAACATACCTTTTATATATGCACTGGGAAACCAAAAAATTCGTGTGACTCACTTTATTACAATATTCACTTTATTGCAGTGGTCTGTAACCAAACCCACAATATCTCCAAGACACGCCTGTATCAAATTCCTTCTCTGAGATATACCGACAGTGGTTTCTAACAGAAAATTGCACTGATTGGAAACCGTTCGATTCACCTTGTCATACAAAACATTTATCCCCCTAAACTGCATTTGCAATGAAGCAAATGTTAACCAGATGTTTAAAGATGATGCTAAAGTCATTTCATTCAGTCTGCCAAATGCATGGCAGAATTAGGAATAAAAGTTTAATTATATAACTTCTCCTTCTAAGACTCCATAAAATAGACAGTGAGCGGGGCAATCCCTTTTCCAAATAGCTTTGGTTTGGATTTTATGCCTGTTGGGTTTGGGTTTGTCCATGTGGGTCACGTGCTGGCCTGCTGCGGGATCTCAGGATTGTCACTGAGTTTGCACGGCTATTCCCTGACCTAACGAGGCAGATATTGGATGCCGGAGCTCTGATCCACGCACACGCACAGGATATGGACATAAGAGCTCCCCAAACCAGCTGGAAAGAGTCCCCGTGGGAATACTCCACGACCTATTAATCAAAGTCAAATGGCAGAGCAAATTGAACTGGTTCATTAATTATGAAAATTCTCTCACAAAGTGACATCTTGTTAACTATGTGGAAGCTTAGCACATTTTCACAAGGTCCTTGCTGTCTACTCAGATCTCAAATGTCGCATTTAGTAATAAATAGAGGAGCTTTTTTGCGTTGTTGAAGAAGAAAAGCTCTTTTGTGCCTAACCCACGTCTAAATATATACTTGTGTGTTTCCCTATGGCCACTATGTTGTGGATAGAGGTAGCGAACTGAGAAAAGAAAGTTTACAATACCAGAATGTGTTTTACAAAGATGTATAGGAGGAATTCGGAAAATAGATGTTGATTATTTTAAAACCTCTAAATCCATGTCAACTGCCCATACACCGGGGCTTACTGGGCTTAATAACTTCAGCTGTCGTACCGAAAGCTGGCCTTATTTCTCTATGAATGCTGGCTAAAATAGTGAAAAGAATCTGTGCCTTCTCTCCACTATCATTCAAAGGAACTTCAGTTCCTTGGGTCTTTTCCTCCTTCAACATGGGGGGATAAGCAGTTTAAGTGACTAAATGTTCGCTTTCAATAGTCAGACCTTTTACATAAACTGAGACAGTCATTAGACAGTTTGACTTACCTCCTTCAAGGCTCTTACCTCTCTATAAGATGGGTGTCTCATCTACCCAATCTTATGACAAGGCCTCATCACTGAAAATCCTTTCTAGATCAGTTAGTTAGGTTACTGATTTGGCTGCTGTGACAACGGCCAAAGTAACAGTGTCTTAAACTGAGAGAAGTTTATTTCTTTCACATAATGGTCTAATCATAAGTATTTAAAGAGTGCTATGCCACCCCATATCATCAAAGTCCCATCTCTGACTGCCTCCTCTGTCATTCAAAATACATGGCTTCCATTTTGCCAGTTACTGATACGTGTACACCTAGGCCAGTCCACAGAGGCCACATAACAGCCCCTGTCCACAGCCCCTCAAGGTCAGATCCCATTGGCCAGAACTTAGTTTCGTGGCACTCCTCACGCAAGAGAATATGGGAAAGTCTTTGTCCTGGGCTGCCGATCGCTCAACGATACTAAAGAAGGAGGGCAGTGACTGGCCACCTCTGCCACGCTCTCCCTTTTGTTAAGGTGCAGTGTGTCCCTAAGTATTGGCACAGGGAAGGCACAAAATAGATCATTGTTAGGTGAACAAATAAACAAATGAGTGGATGTAATCCTTAAGGGAATGCTAACTTAAAAACAGATATGAGGGCTTCCCTGGCGGCGCAGTGGTTGAGAGTCCGCCTGCCGATGTAGGGGACGCGGGTTCGTGCCCCGGTCCGGGAAGATCCCACGTGCCACGGAGCGGCTGGGCCCGTGAGCCATGGCCGCTGAGCCTGCGCGTCGGAGCCTGTGCTCCGCAACGGGAGAGGCCACAGCAGTGAGAGGCCCGCGTACCACAAAAAAATAATAATAATAAAATAAAATAAAAACAGATATAAGGACAGATTGCTCGGACGTCCATGGTTCATTTCTTCATCACTCTCTCAGAAGTGAAATTTAGGTTTAATTAGATAATTAAGTTGACCTAGAAATCTTATACTTGTATGTCCGAATCAGAATAGCGATATAAATACCCAATGATGACTCCATCTGATTTTTCTCCAGAATTTTACAAACTCATATGGTCATGGGACCCTTCTGTCAGAGAATAGCCACTAACAATTCATGAGACATTTATGAAGAATATTCTCCTGCCCAAAATCTTAGCAGAAAAATAGAATTCAACCATTCATCTTCTCAGGTAGGACCTTAAGGAAATCATTCTATACACAGCAAAATATATATTTTTTAAACGCAACAACACACAGCAAAACTACTCTGACATCATAATGGTGGATACATGCCATTAAACATTTGGCCAAACCCATAAAATATACACCACCAGGAGTGAACTGTAAGGTAAACTATGGACTTTGGGTGATTCTGATGTGTCAATGGAGGTTCATTAATTGTAAGCAGTGTAACACTTTGGTGGGAGATGTTGATGGCGGGGGAGTCCATGCATGCGGAGCTGAGGGGGTATATGGGAAATCCCTGTACGTTCTGCTCAGTTTTGCTGTGCAGTAAAACTTCTCTAAAAAAAAAAAAAAATCTATTTCTGAAAAAAGCAAAAGAGAAAAGTCTTTTCAGAGCACACTAATACTGGTTCCATGGTATCTTGCCATGACTGAGAATGACTAGACGGGTTGACCTGCCACCTTATGTGACATCCTCTTCTCCCCAGTGATTTCCCAACAATCATGGAAGGTTAGAAATGGCAGGGACCTTCAAATGTCATCGAAGCCATCCATCTGTGTTCAGATCCTGATGTCACCGCAGGACTGGGAGAAAACAACATCAGAACGAAACTTCATGACATGATCTCATTCATATGCAGGGTCTGGATAACATCACTTCCCCTTTAAATAAACACTGAAAAGGGCGGATTATCCAGACAGACGATCTTAGATGCCCTATATTTGTGGACTAGGCGACTGTAAGCAACAGTCCCAGGAAATCTGGCGTTTGTTTGGAAAACACGTCTGGATTTTGAAAGGGCTCTGCCTAACACCTTTGGTGTGTGCCCAGAGGTCTTCGAGGAAGCGCACTCATAAAGAGGATGCGACTGTGTGAGGAGTTTTGATTGATGTCACTTTCATGCGGCAACTCTTGCTCAAAAGGGAAGTTAGTCCAGTTCCCCTTTGAAACAGCTTCTCAGCAGCAGGTGGCCACCAACCACTCAGAAAGCAGGCGTGTGAACGCAGCTGTCTTGAAATTCCACTGTTTTGTAATGATGCTCCCTTAATCCATTAAAAGGGCATGAGAGGGAGGGCAGAGAAGGTTGATTTTTAGTAGACAATAATAGTCTCTTGGAATTACAAAACTCAATATATCATGGAGACACTGGTTCTTTTCTCCCATTTCGAAGAATTGTTATAAGATACTTGAAGTAACGAAAAGCTCAGCGTTGGAGACCCCTCTGTAATTAGCATGGTTTGGAGGGGGAAGTCCATTGAAAATAGCCTGTAGTGATCTGTTAGGCAACTCTCTACACTTTTCCACCATAATTTTCATTTTTCCCCTAATGAGTTCTTTTTTTGTCTCAAGTTTCTATATTTAGTCTGGAAACCTTCCAGACTGGGAGATTTTTTTTTATAACTTCCTTTTTAATTGAACTATGGTTGATTTACAATAGTTTCAGGTGTACAGCAAAGTGATTCAGTTATCATATATATATATATATATATATATATATATACCTATTTTTTTCAGATTCTTTTCCTTTATAGATTATTACAAAACATTGAATAGAGTTTCCTGTGCGATACAGTAGGTCCTTGCTGGGTATCTGTTTTCTATATAGTAGTGTATATACGTTAATCCCAAACTCCTAATTTATCCCTCCCCCCCCCTTCCCCTTTGGTAACCATAAATTTGTTTTCTGTGTCCACCAATGAATTCTGAGTCTCCAGAAATTAGAAAGACTATTTCTGAATTTGCCTGGGCAGGAATCCATTCTAATGAAACTAAGTCTGGAGACTGAGGGAAACTAGATAATAATAGAAATAATTGTGCTAATTTTAAAAAGAAAAGAAAAAGAGCAAGGTTAATGTTGGTTACAGTAAATATTAA
Organism: Kogia breviceps; assembly: GCF_026419965.1. Lineage (NCBI taxonomy): Eukaryota > Metazoa > Chordata > Mammalia > Artiodactyla > Physeteridae > Kogia > Kogia breviceps. Next base: position 140,644,473 of record NC_081314.1, read on the forward strand.
TGAAAAATATGTGTTATTCAAGGTAGTCACTAAAAGGATGGAAATATTTTCAAATGTGATTCATTCCAATTGAAACAGGAAGGGAAGCAAAAACATCAGCCTCCGACAAGGCAGTTAACCTCAGTAAGTGACAGCAGCTCTGCCCCTGTGGGGAGGAAACCGCCCTCCTCCCAGTGCGGGGCTGGACCAGCTCACTCCAACCAGCAGCCTCTGGAGAGTCATGGAAACACGCACGCACGCACGCACGCACACACGCACACAGAGAGACAACAGCCAGCCAGAGAGTGTGAAAGAGAGAGGGGCTACACCAGCCCCTTCAGGACCACGGCAGCCAAAAGATATCCTTCAAGAAGGAAAGGAATCACGAAAAACAGCTGAAGGTGGAGGCGCTGGGGGCAGTCCCAGACACTTCCGGTTTTGCGCTGCCCAGCTGGAACGGATTTTTGCTCAAGTAAACTTACAATTTTTTAAAAGAAAAAGAAAAATAGTTAATGGATAACTTAGGTCAAAATCTTGTTGGGAGAGGGTTGACCAGTTTTCTGGATTCAGGGATCCTGAGACAAAAGCCTAAATGTCACCAGCAGGCAATTCAGGTAAGGAAGCCAAAACAGACTTGGAATGAAAGGGAATGGGGCCCCCCCAGGAATAACACACTAAATGTTCAGGCCTTCGGGATTTGCAACTTGAAGAAAATGGCCAAAAGTGACTTCTGAAAGCTAGGAAAATGTACAGAAAACACAAGCATCTAACAAAGGAGGGTTGTGCAGTGGGAGACAGGGGTGACCTTGGCTTCTATGAGTCTATGCGCCTACTTTTAATTTCCTTCACTAAAAAAAAAAAAGTTTGTGTAATGATACTTTTAAAACCCGGAAGTAGAAAACCTAGCTGGGAAGTAAGTGTACTTACTTTGTGTAGCTTACTAATGAAGACCTGATGGAATTGGAGGCCCAGAGAAAGGACGAAGAGAGACAAGAGGAAGAAGAAGTAACTGAAGAACTGAAGAGATTTACGATGCAGGAGACGGCAGGGGGATTTACTTGAGGAGGCACTCTTGGACTTCCCTGGTGGTGCAGTGGTTAAGAATCCACCTGCCAATGCAGGAGACATGGGTTTGATCCCTGGTCTTGGAAGATCCCACATGCTGGGGGGCAACTAGGCCCGTGCACCACAACTACTGAGCCTTTGTGCCACAATACTGAGCCTGCGCACCTAGAGCCCATGCTCCGCAACAAGAGAAGCCACCGCAATGAGAAGCCCACGCACCGCAACTAGAGAAAATCCACGCACAGCAACAAAGACCCAACGCAGCCAAAAATTAATTAACGAGTTAATTAATTTTTGAAAAAGATGGAGGCACTGTTCGTTTTTGAGGCACAAGACCCAAATGTAGAACGGTACGCGAAGGTTGCAGCAGCTGTTCAGAACGCAACCCAGTGCTACCATGTCATCTTTGACGAGAAAAAAAGAGCTACTACCCAGACATCACTGGATTGTTTTTTTCAAGAGCGTAGATAAAATTGAATCCAGCAAGGAACCAGAACCTGGGTCATCAACGTCAGGCGTGGGTGAAATTGCATCTTGCCCTCCATCCCCTATTGCTGACGACCCTTCAGCTCTACCATCTCCCACCTCCTCTTCCTCCTCCAGTCAGTAACTCTTCTTGCCTGTTCACTCGATGCCAGCCCATCCAGATTGTACTGCACTACTGTACTTTTCAAGGTACTGTACTGTAAGATTTTAAATGTTTTATTTTTTGTGTTTGTTTATTATGTATTATCTGTGTGAAAAGTATTATAAACCTATTACAGTGCAGTACTACACAGCCAATTGTGTTAGTTGGGCACCTAGGCGAACTTTGTTGGACTTACGAACAAACTGGACTTAACGAACATGCTCTCAGAACGGCACTTGTTGGTATGTAGGGGACTTACTGTATTCTCCTATTTATCTAACTTCCCTGTAAGAGAAGCCACGGGCTCCACATTACAGAAGGGTAAACGGGTGCCGTGTTATAATTTTTTCAAGATTTTGATTTAATGTAATCAACATACTGGGGTTTAGGGGGCGGAGTCAACTACCCTAGGAAGGCGGATCCAGTTACAGACTTGAGGTGCACTCAGATCTAGAACCTTCCTCCTGACTTGACCCAGCTCAGCATCACCATCCGGCCGCACTGGGCACTCCACCGGGAGACCCTGCAGACCCTCAATGATCTCAGTACCGTCCCTTCTCTCACCCTCTTTCCTCTTTCATTCTCATCTCCCTTCTCCTCTCAACTTTCTCTGCCACTGTCTTCTGCATCTCAATTAATGAGGTCACTACCCATCTGATTTCCAATGCTAGGAAGATTCAGGTCCCTGACTAAATACCTCTGCAACCTCCCTCACCTATAGGATACCATCCAAACTTTTCCATCTCCATTGAGAAGAGCCTTTCACGTTCAGGTCCCCAGCTACCCTTCAAACCCTCCCTACCCTATGCTCCCAATTCACCCAAGGGTCATGCAAGACTCCACACCCGATCACGTTCCAGTGCCCTTGGACATACTCCCTTCGTTTGGGGCACCCTCCTACTCTCCTTTGCCTCGGGAACTGCCACCCCACTTCAAGGTTCTGCTGAAGCATCACCTCTTCTGTGAAGACCTCCCTAAGTCCCCAGGCAAAGTCTGTCAGTCTGTCTTTCATCCTGTTGGGTTTATAGAATAGCACTTGCCCTGCTGACTGCCAACCATTGTGCTTTTGAGACTCTCTTCCCCAGTGAGCTGTTAGAAGGCATGGAGAGCTCTTATTCATCTTTGTGTGGGAGCAGTAAGCACCTTAGTGACCTTACCTAACATTGCAACGTACACATACACACATCCTGCTGTGTTTTCACCATAGCACTAATGTATACACACTTTGCCTATTGATTTATTATCTGGTTCCCTCCACTAGAATACGAGCTCCATGAAAGCAGGTATTTTGGTCTATTCTGTTCTCCCCTCTACCACCAATTCCCAGAATAATACCTGGCATGTGGTGGATGCTTAATAAATATTTTGATGAATGTGTATCCAAAATGATTAGAATGGTGTCTACACATTCAACGTATTCATTGTTGAATGAAAGCAAAATCCCACCTGCCTCTTAGAACTTTCCTCGGCTTTCTTCCACCTTTATTCACCTCCTCTGAACTCCTACAATAGCTACAGTGAGGTCCCACTACTCTCAGTACTTTGTTCGTTAATGTATTTTAATCTTGTCTCTCTAAGGAGATTATAAAAATTCCAAGGGCAGGCACCACATCTTCTAAGAAAGATAATGTTAAATATAACTGGTGCCAGGTGCTTCCAAAGTGATTTATTGTATCACTTAATTATCTCCCAAACATCTACAAAATTAGTTCACTATTCCGATTTGGCATATAAGGTAACTGAGGTGCCGACATACCCACATTCTCAAGGCCTGTAAGTAGCAAAATCAGGATTCAAACCAGGTTTGACTCTAACTTCTGTGTTCCTTCCACTAACCCACATTGCTTCTGAGTTAATGTAGTTCACTGTTCATTTTTCCAAAAATACAGAAAATCCAAAAACAGAAAAACTATCACCCACAAACTCTTCATCCAAAGACAATCACTATTAACATTTATTCTATGACTTGGTCTTTTTTATTCTACACATTTTTAAATAGTTGTGGTCATACTATATCTAAAAAATGGTTATACCAACTTTCTAAGTAAGATTTTAAGTTTGTGTCCCATATTTATAATAAATGTCAGGATATGATCATTATTGTCTGTTTATCCATGAAGCTAAACGTTTTTTCAAGGTTTTCTTAATGTGTACTTTTTCCCTTTGTGAATTATTTATTCTTTCCCTACCTACCTAGTTGAGGTCTTAATAATTTTCTTGTACATTTTATAAAGAACACTTTCTGAAAACTGTTGAGACATTAGATTTTTAAAATTTTAACCAAAAAGAACTGTAACTATGTGAGATGACGGATGTGATGGATATGTGAACAAGCTTATTGTGGTGATTTGTTCACCACATATACGTACATCCAATCTTTATGTTGTACACCTTAAACTTACACAGTATGTAAATCATGTCTCAATGAAGCTGGAAAAAAGAATACTTTCTTACCCATTTTTTCTGAGTTATTTCCTATGCTATTTCTCAATTCTCTTACCCAATAAGTGCCTAGCATTGTGCTGGGTGCAAAATGAACGTGACATAATAGTGCTGATTAATCATTTAAAATTATTCACCCAACCAAGTGATCGTGGTCCACATCATCAGTAATGTCATATTGATATCATGTCTTCCTGATATGAAACAATAAGAAAAGCACTTCATCTCCATGGTCTTCTTCCCCAAAATCCATAACCCCAGTCTCATCATGAGAAAACATCCGACAAACTCAAGTTGAGGGACATTCTAAGAAATACTCGACCAGTTCCTTCAGAAATGTCAAGGTCTTGACAGATGAGGAAAGACTGAGAAATTGCCAGAGACTGGAGAGGATTAAAGAGACACAATGACCAAATGTAACATGGTATCCTGGATTAGATTCTTTATAGAGAGAGGGCATTAGTGGAAAAGCTAGTGAGATCAGAATAAAGCCTGTAGTCTGAGTAACAGTACTTTACCAATGTTAATGTCTTAGTTTTGATAAGATACCTTGTTAGATGAGATGCTGACATTAAGGGAAAAGGGGTAGAGAGCATACAGGAAATCTCTGTACTATCTTTCCAACTCTTCTATAAATCTGGTTATCTCAACATAAAAATTTTTTTCTTTAAATGGTTCACTCTGGATACATAACTAGTACCATTTCACAGAAGAGCACAACTTTACCTGACACAACCTTAGTTCTTTCAACAACCTCAAATGCCAGAATAAAGAACTATTTATTGGCTTCATAATAAATTAGAGGATAGCTGAAACCCAGAAATATAATGTACTGGATGTGAGTTTGCCAAGTTCGAAAAGAGATCAGAAACAAGACTAGCTCAGTTAGACAGGTCAAAAATCACCTTTCTAAGGCAGAGAAAGTGGACCAGACAAACTAAATACAAGGTCCCCTAAAGCAGAATGGTGTGTTGGAAACAGTCTGAGTTCTGAAGTTGAATCCTGGCACTGCTCTTCTCCATTTGGTTGGGGACCTTAGGAAAGTAAACAACCTTCCAGAGTCTTGGCTTCTTCAAGTTTGAAATTGAAATAGTTATATTTCTTTTATGGGCCTCTAGAGGTGGGATCATCAAACTTTCTTCCTAAGATAAGAAATATGTTGGGTTTTGTGGGTCAGATGGTCTGAGTCACAGCTATTCAACTCTGCCAATGTAGTTTGAAAGTAGCCACAGACAACACTTAAAAGTGTGGCCAGAGGCTCAAAGAAGAGATTAGCTGGGGAAGAGGAAGAAGACAGAGTAGAAGAGATTGATAACTTCCATATGCCCCAGAATTCCCCCATTTCATTGCCAGGATGATGGTGAGGGTAGCACTGTCTACAGAGACCTTCATTTCCAAATGTAGATATTGTTCCTGTATTAGCACCCTCGGAATATAGCAGCTATAACGTGTTTGCTGTATTTTTTAATATTCAGTACAATTATAGAAGACAAGAAAAATAAATGGGGTGGGGCTGAAACCCAAAGGGTGTATTACCTAGATGGTAAGTAAGCTAGTGGCTTGTACAAGGCAGGTGAAATTCATTGATGTGTTCAGTAAACAATGTGTTAGCCGTAGGTAGTGAGTAAGCATATAGCATAATCCAGAAGATATGTATATCTTGAAATAGCATAGTCATACAGGATGTATCCAAATATTCCTCTTCTTATAAGCATAACAATCATTTTAGATTAGGGCCCACCCTAGCGACCTCATTTTTTTTTTTTTTTTGGCCGTGCCTTGAGGCAAGCGGGATCTTAGCTCCCCGACGAGGGATCGAACCCACACCCCCTGAAATGGAAGCATGGAGTCTTAACCACTGAACCACCAGGGAAGTCCCGACCTCACTTTAATTTAATTACCTCTGCAAAGACCCTATCTCCAAACATGGTCACACCATGAGGCACTGATGGTTAGGATTTCAACATATGAATTCAACTGGGATGGGGGACATGATTCAGTCCATAACACTTGACTTTTCCAACGTCTAGATGCCACCTGCATTCCTTGGCTCAGGGTCACCTCCTTCGTCTTCAAAGCCAGCAGTATAGCATCTTCAAATAGACATCTAGGGCTTCCCTGGTGGCGCAGTGGTTGAGAATCTGCCTGCCAATGCAGGGGACACGGGTTCGTGCCCTGGTCTGGGAAAATCCCACATGCCGCGGAGCAACTGGGCCCGTGAGTCACAACTACTGAGCCTGCGCGTCTGGAGCCTGTGCTCCGCAACAAGGGAGGCCGCGACAGTGAGAGGCCCGCGCACCGCGATGAAGAGTGGCCCCCGCTCGCCGCAACTAGAGAAAGCCCTCGCGCAGAAACGAAGACCCAACACAGCCAAAAATAATTTAATTAATTCATTTTTTTAAAAAAAATAGACATCTGTCTCTCTGCCCTCTGCTTCCATCATCGCATCTTCTTCTCTAACTCTGATTCCCCAGCCTCCCACTTTCCTAAAAGGACTCTTGTGATTACATTGGACCCACCTGATAATCCAGGATAACCTCCCCATTGCAAGCCCCTGTATCACATGTGCAAGGTCGCTTTGCCATGTAAAGTTACATATTCACAGTTCTAGGGACTGAGACGTGGGCATCCTTGGGTGCCATTATTCTGCTTAACACAACCAGTCAGCAGGTTGATTGGGGACCTACAGCTACTGGCTGGACATCTTTCCAGTAGAGCAAGGATGTTCTGGTTACAGGCACCTTTCATCTGCTGAACACCTTGTTTAACCTCAGCTCTAGTCCTTGTAAGCACACCATGGACAGACAAGGCTGATGCAGCAGACAGACAGTCAGAACGTAGCCCAGGGTTCCAGAATCCTGGAAAGATGGTCCTTCCGCCCTGCAGGCACTGGATCCTAAGTGCGTTCATCACCCCATCAATTTCTCCTTGCTTTTCTCACTGCATGTCTTGAATTGGTTGAATAAACCATGTGATTTGAGCATCTCACGTGAGCCTTTCTGTTCTGTGAGAGCCTGCCTGGTAGGGTCTTAGAGGCTGCCACAGCGTCAAGGTCAGTTTCCATACATCATCAGCTTTCATACAGACGCAGATCGTTGAGTCAACAGAACACTGTGCAATTTGATGGAGAAGCGTATGTAAGCCTTGGGCTCAGACAGGGTGGAGTTGGGTGGAATCCAGCAATGAGCAGCCCAGGATCCCACGAAGGCCTCGGCATCAGAGGACTGGGGGTGACCAAGAATCCACCACGGAGGAGAAAGACCCTGCCGGCCAGCTTCCCCGGGCACGCTGCCCAGACCAGCCCTGTCCAACAGTGCCCGAGGCTCGTGCCAGGCCAGATGCCAGGGCATTGTGTCATTTGAGGCACTGAGATGCACCAGTGAGCACTGAATAGTGTGAGAAATCTGACAGTCAGGATACCAACAGGACGGCCAGGAAAGGAACAGCAAACAGAACTCCTGTTTCCTCTTTTGTGTTGTTTCTGAGCCATAAGTTCCATAATTTGTGAAATCCAAAGCAGAAAAAGAATGTTAAAAGACTTGTGCATTCATAGGTTTAAAACACTTGCTGCTCTTTTCCCAAAATACCAAAATCAGAAGCATTCCAGATTTCAGGAAGGAAATACATATTTAATTTAATTTATTTTTTTTAAAGGAATGCCATTTGAAAAACATTAAGAGATGCTCTTGTATACCAAAAGCTGACTTTTAGAAATGAATTTATTTTTACTTTAAAAAGGCTTTAAAGAGTAAATATCCTTTTAATTCAATGTCAATCTTTTAAAAATTAAAAAAAAAAGAGCTTTTCTCAATAGTAATTGTCGCATTTCAAACCCCTACATTTTGGATATGTTTGGAAAATGAAAATAAAATGTGTCCTATCTGGTGAAGACACGTGGAGTGTTACCAGGACCACCCCCAAAACTCTGCCCTTTAGGTTCCAAATTCTAGATCAGGACGAGCCCTGCGTCTGTCATCTACATTAAGCCACCAGAGTGGTTGGAATAAAGTGTTTCCTTGAGGGATGGGCATCCTTAATAATTCATAGGTCACCACTCACAGGTCCCTCCAAGTGACAGAAGACCCTCTCAACCCTATAAAGCTGGGTAACTGAGTCCATATAATAGGGTTATGAAAAGCAACCTTTTCTGATAGAAACCTTCAGAGTTAAGTTTGCAGGAAATACATGCTACTGGTGTAAGACCAGGAGAAAAATACTTTATTTGCAAAACAGAACAATCCAGGTTTCCTACCCTTAATGTTGTTTTATGTGAAGAGATGCTACATGAGAAACACTTCCAGACTTCAGGTACAATCCTAGTATCAGAATCCCCTGATCCCGCCCCGAGTTTATAACAAAAAAGATTACCAGCATATACCAAGTAAAACATATAATGAAAAGGATAGAGAATTCTTCCTGAGAAAGTTTGCATTCTGCTTTCATATCAAGAATACATGTGTCCTCCCTTTCATTCCAGTTACAGATATTTATTCTAAGGAATTAATCAGAGTTGTGAAAAATGTATGCATAACAATATGTATTTCAGCATCATTTCTGAAGTAAATTTGGAGCAACCTAAGTGTCCACCAATAGGAAAATGATTAAACAAAGTGAAGCGTGGGCAAAAGACGGAATAATACGTTACCGTTAAAAGCTGGGTTTTTGAAGAGTAATAATACACGGGTATGTTCATGATATAATGTAATATGAAAAGGAGGATATAAAATTATAAACACAATCTGATTTCAATTTTGTTTCTAAAATGGTAAGGATTATTATTTTCATGATACCTTCCTGTTTTTTCCAAGTTCTCTACACTGGAAATGTATCACTTCCATAATTGGGGGGTAGGGAGGATATATTATTCAGAGAAATGGATTTATCCCAGAAAACTCTCCCTTTTTAATTCTACTGTTTTTACAATAGCCCAGCACACGGATGTGAAAAGTGGCTACAATGAAGGCTGCAACGACCACAACACTGTAAGCTGTCCCTCCCCAGGCCTCAGCATCCGCCATCTAAGACCGCGTCTGCACCCCCAGGGAAACGCTACACACAGTCCGGGGAACCTGCCCCACGATTTCGGTTACTTTGATAATTCAAAGTTTGACCACAAGGCAGCATTAGTAGAGCGGGTCCTGTCTATTCAACAGCAGACGATCCTGCCCCCCAATAATCACAGATAAGCAGTTCAACAAATGCACTCTCCTCCTAAATAATACTTACAAGGCTCTAGCACACGTGTGTTGACACAGGAAGTGCCATCAAAGTGTGTGTGCGCGCAGGAGCCTGTGGGCAAGAGAGAAGGCGAGGGAGAGAAGAAGGGGGAGGGAGAAGAGGGAGGGGAGGGAACAAAGGGAGGGAGTGTTCACACCAGTGACTCAAGTCTGTGCCTGGCTAATTTAAAAATTCGCTGACTCTAAAATTTTCCTAACATTTCCAGGATAGGGAAGAACTAAGAACTCTAATCCCCACGAAAGGAGAATAGCCCCTTCTGTTCCTTCTTCCAACAACTTAACACGAACATCACCAGCTTTGTCTGTGTACACAAGTCGTCTAGAGCACTTGAAACTGGTGCCCAGCGAAAAAGCAGAATTGAGCCCTTCTTTCAACAGGATTCCCCAGCCCGGACTGCGGGCGTTATCTGCATGCATTAATGCGTAGGCAAATTACCGCCGATCTAGCACGGACACCGAGAGACACCTAGTGACAAGTTGGGTGAAAAACAGGACAACATACAGACCGCAGAGAGGAAGCAATGTGCCGTCCACCTGCAATTGTACTTTATTCAATAAACGGTTATTAAACATCTAATGTGCTAGGCACCAAGCTAAGTTTGGGGGAGTACGAAGAACAAGACAAACAAAAGAAGAATTTTCCATCATTTGTATCACATTTGTATCAGAATTTTCCATCATTTGTAAATACCTCTCATTAGAAAATGTCTTTCTTCTGCTGTCTCTATTTATGAAACATAAAACAAAGTCCCACATTCAAAACAGAGCATCTCTCAAAGGAAAGCCAAATTATTTGCTTTCCCATGGTAAGACGATGATTTTCCAAAAGCTCTAGGATTAAAAGAATATCCTGTCAGTAATTCCAAATTTGCAATCCTTGCAAAAGGCTGGGTTTTTTCTTTGATTTTTATAACACTTTCCCCATATGCCCTCTCCCAGCCCAGAGGGCTGAGCAGAACAGAAATAGTGCTTTTAAAGTGAGTTTATATAAATTTCATTCTGATAAGGTTAGAAATTAATTTCATAACATTCTTTACTTTAATCAGTTCAAGCATCAGGCTCACAAACTAACCAAAAGAAAATATAAAACTAACATTCTGAATTCAGGTCTCCTTAATACTATCAATAGTTTGTACACGGAAACTTTTATATACTAAGAGTGGAAATGTATCTGTGTGTGTGTGTGTGTGTGTGTGTGTGTGTTTAATCTCTGAATACCTCCCATCACTAAGAAATATCAATATGTGGAAATTCTAAGCTGCAATAATCTTCAATTATATCATAATGTATTGCATATATAAAATGGTACATTGCAAATCACTCCATCATACGTTTCTCTTCCTTGTAAGAGAAGGAAAACAGTTCAGTACTCTGTACCTCGAGCGCTAGAGGGGTTTGTGAGCAATCGTAAGAAATGTTGGTACCTTTCTTCCAGGGAGGGCCGAAGGCAGTCCAAATCACCAGATCTCGTAAGACCCATACAAGTAAAAGCAACTCAACTTAGAGCTTATCCTACTTAGCGATTTTGGTGAATAAGAAATACAGGATATGCCATTTATTTTAAAAGCAAAGACCAAGAAACATAAAATTACTCTGTAAATGCAGTTAAGTGAAAATAAGCTTCCCTTCCACGTTATGCACATTTCAGGAAAAGACATAGTGATGGGGATGGGGGAGTCTGGAAAAAAGACAGATTATGAGACCAACCTGGTCTCATACCATTTGCCACGTGCCCTGAAGGCAGCATGGCTTTCTTTGGGAAAAATCTCAACCCTTTAGATTAAAAGGATGAATAAATCTGGCCAAAATTTTTTAATTAAAAAATATGTTTGGGCTTCCCTGGTGGCGCAGCGGTTGAGAGTCCGCCTGCCGATGCAGGGGACGCGGGTTCGTGCCCCGGTCCGGGAAGATCCCACATGCCGCGGAGCGGCTGGGCCCGTGAGCCATGGCCGCTGAGCCTGCGCGTCCGGAGCCTGTGCTCCACAACGGGAGAGGCCACAGCAGTGAGAGGCCCGCATACCGAAAAATATATATATACATATGTTTAACTGTTGCCCTTTGATATATTTTTGTTCCTCTTCATTTCCTTCCCTAATCACCAGAGTCCCATTGCATGCAGCCCTCCCAAACCCCTGCAGCCTACAACAGGACATCCTGGATGAGCCTCTGTGATCTGTTCTACAGCCCTGCTGCCCTATCCCAGCAGCCTGTGACATTTCTTTCCAGACCTGCATTGCAGCAAGTGCAGACCCCTTGCACGGTACCTGCCTGCAGAAAAGCCAGGGCGGAGACCACACTACATTTCCTACCTGTCACAGCTGAACCCCTGCCACCATCTCCTTCTCAACAGGTATCTGCTACCTGGCTTTGAATTCCAGCACCACACCAGGCTGAGCCCGCCCACGGAGGAACTGAGATACGACCTGAGTCACACCTGTTTGACCCCATGAGTGCTGCATATACACGGTGCGCGTGCGTGCGCAAACGCACGCGCGTGCGCGCACACACACACACACACACACACACACACACACACACACAATCTTTGATAACGATAATTTTCTGTGATAAGTGGTCAACACCGCTAGGTCAGAAGAAAGCACCATGTGCTTCCAAATGAAAAATACCCAGAGAAGTTACTGAGAGAGGTATGGTAATTAATCACATTGGCAGATTTAGAACTGACTTTCAAACAGGCTTTCTCTCGTGCCTCTGTTCACGACAGCACTGGCAGGTCCGTATCGGGACAGTCCAGCGGCCCAGCGACACCCGCGTTCAGGCAGCCCTGGCTTGTGCTCTTGACGCATCCCCTAGTAGGGACCGTCGTGCGGCCCCTCCCCCCAGGGCTGCACCCAGGTCCCTCTCAGCCCTGCAGCCTGCTGCAGGGCGGCCATCGCCCCGTTAGGCCAGGACAGTCCCAGCTGACACCGGTTAACCTGTCATAAGGATTATTAGCACCTTCTTTTATTCTGAAAAGAGTCCTGGTTTGGATAATAAATTTCATGGTAACTCACCTTTGAGGAACGTTCTCCCCACCAACACACCTTTCCTATCTGGGCAACTGTACAGCCGGCTGAAAAATGGGACTTTTGCATTTGCGTATTCCCGTGATTACATGCCCTGGGCCCATCCATGGTTCCCCGAGGCTGACGTGGGCCCCTTCTAGACCATCTACTGGTCCCAGATAGACAGAGCACACGTGTTCTCTACCTTCGCCTTTCCAGCAGGTTGAACTCTAATCACATCACATACACTTGTGCATGGATACTCATCAGGGACAGACTCTAACATATGAGGCCCTGTTGATTGATCTGTATTAGAAAATAAGACAACGTAAGATAATGTAAAAATAAGATAATGTGAGTTAGGGGGGATACTCAGTTGTAAGTCATCTGTGAAACCTTTTACAGAGGCTTCATTCAAAATTTAAATAGGATAAAATTCACAAACATCATGATTTGCTCATAATCGTTGGTGACTCCAAAGAAGGTCACAGACCTTCTTCAAGTTACTAATGAGAACTGACATTCAAGGGTCTTTAATTTATAAATGGCATCATTATTCTGTCCAACTGTGGACAGGTACCTACCACCACTCGGTAGACACCCAAGGAGTACTTGTGGATTCATTTGTCAACAGAAGGGGAACCGCTTCCCAGGCCACATTTGCAGGCAGCATTGCAGGGGTGAAGAGCTGGGGCAGATGGTCAGACATAACCTCTCTCTGCAGCCTGGCTCTACCCTCTTAATCCTCTTCTACTTTGAATAGTCTCTGAACCTCTCTGAGGCTGTTTCCTACTCTGTGAAGTAGGGATAAGCGTCACCAAGCCCCTAGCATTGTTATACTACCGCACCTAACAAATGAATGGATAAAGAGGATTGTGGTACACAATGGAATACTACTCAGCCATGAAAAAGAATGGAATTTTGCCATTTGCAGCAACATGGATGGACTTGGAGGGCGTGATGCTAAGTGAAACAAGTCGGACAGAGAAAGGCAAATACTGTATGATCTCACCTATGTGTGTAATCTAAAAAGCACAACAAATGAGTGTCTATAACGAAAAAGCAGCAGAGACTCACAGAGGACAAACTAGCGGCTACCAGCGGGCAGGGCAGGCAGGGGCAGTGGAGGGGTGAGAGAGAACATGGCCAGTACTTTGTAATTTGTAACTGTAAACAGAAAGTAACGTTTAAAATGTATAAAACCGTTTTTTTAATTTTTTTTAAAAAAATACCGCACTTAAAGTGTCTGATACAGTGCCTGGCATCTAATAAGCTTTCAGTCATTTTTATCTAACAAATGCACATTGTGCTTATTAAGTGTCACACCCAGTTCTGAGCACTTTGCAAATATGAATTCATTTAATCCTCATAACAACCCCATGATATGGATAGTAAATGTTAGTACTATCCCCACTTTACAGATAAAAACTGAGACAGAGAGAGTTTAGTTCCCCTGCCTGGGGTCCCACAGTTGGTTACCACCCAGTCAGACTGGCTCCAGACGCTAATCTCTTCTCCGGTACGCTAGGCAACTCTGCTAGTTTTCCACACTGGTTGAGGGCCCAGATGGTATCATGAGGACCCACTGAGGCCAGACGATCAGTGGAGCTGAGGTAGGGGCTCCACAGTAGCGTCTGGTACACGGACTTGGACACAAGGACACTTACTGTCACCATGACACTCCAGGATGGTGACCCACTGAGATAATCAGTACCCAGATAGCTTAAACCCAGATGCATCCTGCATCAACTTCTATTACATTTTTTTTAAAGACTTCTGTTTTCTCCTTGCATTGATCTGAATCAACACAGAATCAACATCCAACAGCACAGGTTCTCCAGGTAAAGAACCAATGTCAAATTAATCCTTCAAAATGGAAGTGTTTTGAAGGGCTCTGCTGCTTACATTTTAGAAAAGACACATAACTCAAACTTCACATCAGAGAAGCATTCAGTCAAAAAACAGGATTTACTGAGGGCTAGCAGGACCTCCTGAGCTCACCAGTAGGTGAGAGACAGTACCTGTGATGTTGAACTGTGTCCCCCAAAAAAGATACGGTGGAGTCCTAACCCTTAGTACCTCAGCGTGTGACTTTATTTGGAAACAAGGTCTTTAGAGAGGTCAAGTTAAAATGAGGTCATTAGGGTGGGCCCCAATGCAGCATGACCGTGTCCTTATAAAAGAAGGGGAAATTTGGACACAGCAACAGGCAAACTCCGAAGGAAGATGATGTGAAGAGAGACAAGGAGAAGACAGCCAGCTACAAGCCAAGGAGAGAGATCTGGTACAGAAGACTTCCTCACAGCACTCAGAAGTAAACAACCCTGCTGAGACCTTGATCTTGGACTTCCAGCCTCCAAAAGTGGGAGAGGATACATTTCTATTGTTTAAGCCTCCCAGCTTGTGGCACTTTGTTACAGCAGCCATAGGAAGTTAATACAGACTTTGGTATCAGGAGTGAAGTGGCTTAAACTCAGAAACCTAACTCGCAAAGAACTGAGGAGCACCCCTGAGACACACGGTGAGCTGATGTGAGTTAGACGGTGGGCAGACGGGGCGCCTGTGCCCCCAGGTGAGACCAGAAGACTCTCTTCCCTGGCCTCGACTGGAGGGGGCAGGGGGTGGTCCACATGCTCTGAGCACCGAGGGTCACCTGCCCAGTGGAGCCAGGAGCAGTCTTTACTGTCCCCCATCCAGCTCAGGGCCCCTGGCCATTCCAGCCAAGAGCAGACATGTCTAAACTCTCCAGGTCAGACCTCTGTCTCCTTCATGTTGAGAGTCCTCTTGACTGGCCTGTGGATCTCTTGATGCCTCCTTGACTATGAAGAGGGACAGCCTCAGCTCCTAGAAGATGGGGCAGGCATACGTCAATGTGGGTTCCTCTCTACTTAAATTAACCCTTCACCTAGTTGGTACAGAGGTGTAGCCAATGAAGCCAGTTGAAACTGGGGGTGCTACCCCATAAAAGCAGAAGCCCTTCCCCATATACTCTTACCTCTGTCCTTGACCTCAAGCCTTGCCTAACAAGTAACCTGCTGGCCTGTGTACTCTAACGCCTCTGTGCTGCCCCCGATCACTTGTCTCATGAACACGTCACTCTACCCTTTAAAATCCTAACCCCTCCGCACCCTCAGTGATTACAATTCCAGGGCCGGTGCCGTGGAATGGAGGCACAGGTGTAGCAAGGGTGGCTTGATCTCTGTAAAATATTGCATTTACATGCAACATCATCTTGAGCTGAACCCTCCAGATTTGGAGAAATCACTTCTCTAACTGAAATTTAATTACTTCTGTGATTTTGGTCTACCAGAAAAAAATACAATGTACAGAATATAAATAAGAAACAGAATAGGCAGTGCCAGATATCTGACTGCATTTTTCCTAATATAAAACATATAGGTCCTAATTCCCTTCAAACATCTCTTGCCCTGTAGATGAAATATAGATACCCTTATTTTTAATAAACAAAGGAGAAAAGGATCCTTTATGCAATATTTTCTTGGAAATACCAAATATCTAGCCATGTCAAGGATCAAATAACCTAAAATTAACCAAATAAAGCCTTAACCATTCCTACTGTAGTCAAAGAATATTCAATAACATGGAGGAATTATTTGTACATCAATGTTAAAGGGAAAAAAGCAGAATTCAGAATTATATATTTGTTATATATATATATATATATATAATCACACAATGATTATATACATGTATAGAAAATAGAAAAAAGGAAATGCTTCAAATAATGGTAATTATAGCTGAGTGATAGATACCAGGTGCTTTCTGCACCTTTGTGTATTTTCCAGATTTACTAAAATAAGTTTGGATTACTTTTTTTTTTTTACTTTTTTTAAAATTTATTTACTTATTTTTGGTTGCGTTGGGTCTTAATTGCTGCGCGCAGGCTTACTCTAGTTGCAGCGAGTGGGGGTTACTCTTCCCTGTGGTGCCGTGGGCTTCTCATTGTGGTGTCTTGTTTTGTTGTGGAGCACGGGCTTTAGGTGCGCGGGCTTCAGTTGTTGTGGCACGCAGGCTCAGTAGTTGTGGCTCACGGGCTTAGTTGCTCCGTGGCATGTGGGATCTTCCGGGACCAGGGCTCGAACCCGTGTCCCCTGCATTGGCAGGTGGATTCTTAACCACTGTGTCACCAGGGAAGTCCTGGATTACTTTTTTTTTTTTTTTTTTTTTTTTTTTGCGGTATGCGGGCCTCTCACTGTTGTGGCCTCTCCCGTTGCGGAGCACAGGCTCCGGACGCGCAGGCCCAGCGGCCATGGCTCACGGGCTTAGTTGCTCCACGGCATGTGGGATCTTCCCGGACCAGGGCACGAACCCGTGTCTCCTGCATCGGCAGGCGGATTCTCAACCACTGCGCCACCAGGGAAGCCCCTGGATTACTTTTTAATTAGAGAAAAATGTTATATTTTATTCTGTTTATTAATAAGACACACACTTTATAAAGTATATGAATACCTGATTACTTTTTGCATGTAAGCAATATTAGCCCATTAGGTAAAATTTTATAGCCAAACACAAAAGTCATTATGAGTTGTGTATCGGATGCCATAGAAGCACACTATACACACCTGTAAATAACAATTAAAGAAAATATATAAGTAGTTATCATTTGAGCAAGTTTAGTTTTTGGTAACTGATTCTGTTTCCATTGGCCACAAGAAATATATCCTCTTTATCTATGTCCTCCCTTGCTTTTTTTAGGTGTATAAAATGACAGCTTATGTGAAAATCAAACTGAGGTCAAATTACCAATATTCTGTGTGTGGCTGGAGGTCAGAATTACCTTTGTAAAGAGCCCTGAGGCCCAGAATGAATTTCTATTTATTCAGCAGTCTACCTCCCAAACTCAGCTAACAAAAAAAGAAGAAAAGGGCAAAAGGTTCCCAAGCTCAGAGTTCAGCTTGTGTTTGCAAATGACCAAGAAAAAGAAACATGGAAGCAGGTACAACCAGAGAGAATAGGGGCTAGCAGTTCCTTGTATTTGTAAAGGCAAATGCTTGATTGGTTTGATTCAGCTTGAATCATTTCAGTTGCATAGCATTAGAGAGAAAAGAAAACTGTACACTGCCAGATGATGAAGAGAACCTTGATGTGCTTTGTGGGCTCCCTGTGTGTGTGTGTGTGTGTGTGTGTGTGTGTGTATTTCTTTTTAATTTAATGGGCACCTACTATGTGCCCAGCACAGCGCTAGTAGCACAGATGCCGTGACAACTAACAGTGGCCCTAAACCCTAGGAAGGGTCTGGCCACTTCTTTCTCACTTGTTGACCATGTTCTCTGACTATTTGGGGTTTTTACTACATGTTATAGAGGCTTAATTCCCCTTCCAGAAATACCTGCTAAGTCCCATTGGTTTAATTGTGTATAATGCTTGTTTTGGCTTCAACAGAGAGACATCTGGATTATGGATTTCTGCAGAGATTGAAAAGGCAAGCCCTGCACGATACAGCCATGGAGCACTGCCTTTCCCGTCATTATCCAACTCCCCCTCTCCTACTCCATGCTGCCTCACTGAGGTCAGTGATTCTAGTCTATTCAGGCTAATAGCATGTCATTCTTAGTGAGCTAAGACACACAACAATGTGTGTTGCTTTTGCACACCCCTGGCTACTTTTATCTCATTTGTGCTTTACAACATCTTTGAAAGATGGATGGGAAAAGAAATATAAGTTGAGATGTAGAATGTTCTAAAACCTTGCAACTTAACACCAGTTTCCACTTCGATACTACTTAGTTCCATAGGCTGCTAGCTTTCTCCTTGCCTTCTCCAGCCTCGTCCCATTCCCACCCGTTCTCTGTTATGGCACCAAAGGGCTTTTTCAGAAATGCAAATCTGATCATGATATTCCCCAATCTAATCCAGCCCAATGGCTCTATGTCACCAACCAAGAACAGCTGGAACTACTCAGTGTGTCTTCCTGGCTGCCCCTTCTGGCGGCTTCCCTCCTGCTGGGCCAGTGTTTCCGCCCCATCCAAGCCTCTGCATGTGCCTTCTCCCCACCTGTACCACCTTCACCCCACCTCATCACCAGCAGAGAAACTCCTACTCATCCTCCAAGGGCCAGCACAAGCATTCCATCCTCCATGAAATGTGTTTCTTAGAAACGCTCAGCTTTTAATAAGGAAAGACATTTGAGTCAGTCCCTTCTTTGGAGGAGACAGGAGAGTGGCCTTGACCTTGGAGAGAAAGTTACACTCAACCTCAGATAACCTGCACCTGTGCTTTTTCTTTCATCCATCTCCCATAACTAATGAAGAAATGGACTCGGTACACCAGGATGAAAATCACATTGATTTCACTACTAAAGCCCTAGGAAAATAAACAAGTCATGGAACCAGTCAGAGCTGGTAAGATCTCACAGGAAAATGCTCATGGAAACAAAAAATACACTTTGATATTTTCTGTCCTTGCAGAATATTTTTTCCACAGAAGTGTGTCTTTCACTATCATCAGTATCACCAAGAACTTGGGGGAAATTAGAGGGTTGGATTTAGGGTCCACCCGAATCCAAGATGATTTCATCTTGAGACACTCAATTTAAGTACATCTGCAAAGACCCTTTTTCCAAATAAGGTCACATTCACTGGTTCCAGGGGAATGCACCTTTTGGGGGACCACCGTCCAGCCTACTACAGACAGCACGCCTCACTCTGATTGAAACCTTATCACTAACACCCCAGTTCTGAATCCTGGCTGACCACACTGCTTTCCAATTGTGGTTTCATTCCCAGGTAGCATGACCTCTCTGGAGTTCTTGAGACTTCAGCCTCTCTGCAGTTCTATTTCTTGTGGAAAATCAATGGATTGGAATTCTGATTATACACTTGAGTCTCATAACTGACTCAAGTGCATAATTTCACTTGAGTGAAATAATTGTTTATCTGTGCTAGAGAGGGAAGAGCCCACCTCTTTATAGTATTGTCAGCCCAATACTATTCCTGAGCCTGCAGACCTGGAGCCCAACTGAAGCCTGGGAATTTAAGGTAATTTTCCTAAGGTGAGCCATCTAGGGAGGCCCCTAGAGAGACTGACCATTCCACAGATGACCTTCCCTTATGCCTGGCCAAGTGAGGACGTAGAAGCAGAGAGGACCAGAGCTCCTTGGGGAGTCAGTAGTCCATCCAGGTCTTTCCACCCAGTTTTGTGCTGACCAGTGGTTTGGCCCTCTGAGTCAGTCTTCTGGAAGACAAGGAGTGGGGCCAGTCAAGATGGCAGAAGAGGTAGTGAAGGACCTTGAAGACCATCCTGAGCCCTAATGAACCATCTCAGTGAGCAATGACCACTGTCCGAACACAAGCAGCCAAGAAGCCATGTCTAAGAATCACATACCTCCTGAAGTGGAACTTGACATGCAACCTCGCCTCCTGGAGCAGGTGATGCCATATGCCAGCTGAAAGCATACTTCCAAAGCTCTCCCTTAGCTACTATATAAAAAGTCAGTAGAAACAGATCTACACAGAGCCTTCTTTTTTAACTTAAGTATAGTTGATTTACAATGTTTCAAGTGGACAGCAAAGTGATTCAGTTATATATATATATATACATAAACTTTTTCAGATTCTTTTCCATTATAGGTTATTACAAGATATTGAATATAGCTCTCTGTGCTATGCAGTAGGTCCTTGTTGTTTATCTATTTTATCTATAGTAGTACACAGAGACTTCTAAACCTATTGTGTGTTGCTGGTTTTGTTATTGCTGCGGGTATTTCTGCATGATTTCCAACGGATCTGGCTTCTTGGAGAAGCTGGCCGTTTTCCAGTGATTAGAAGTATTCTCCGTGAGAGGAAAAGGACGATGAACTAAGATGTTAAATGTCACGGTGACACTATGTGTGTGTCCTCAGAAAAACATTTCTGCTGGGAGATAAAAATCTTCTGGATGCTTTTATCTCTGAGCTTCTGGCAACTGTAGAAATTCCCTCACGGAGCACGTGCTCATGACAGACCCCAGACACTGAACCAGGGAAGAGGACCTGATGCAAAAAGATGGAGGTAAGGGCAGATTTGTGGGACCTGAGAGACAGAGCTAGCAGCAAGGAGCTCAGTGGCTCTAACTGAAGCCATCCTGGATTATGCTTCCTGAAGTTAATTTAACTTAAACTTACGTTCTTCTTTATGTGTGAGGTACATGGGCCTATACTGCGTGTCCTGCCTGGCTTCCCTCCGTTTTCTGTGCCAAAGTTCAGCCTAAATGCTGCCCCTTCCCAGTCCCCAACCAAGTGGAAATGCAGAGGCTAGGAGTTCCAGCACCTTCCTGTCCAGTCTCCTCCCGGTCGCCTGTGTCCCCAGACATGGATGAGAGATTGTTCAAAAGTGACAGTGGTTTCTGGAGGCAAGAAAATGGCTTACCAGTATGAAGGGGCCAGGGACAGGACTGTGCATGTTTTGAATTTCCTTTCAGACCTAACCTTCCCCTCCGTCTCTGCCTAATAGAAAAGAAATAGGGAAAGACGCACAGACTTAGAGAACGAATTTATGGTTACCGGGTGGGGGGGGTTGGGGGGGAAGGAGGGGGAGGGATAGTTAGGGCGTTTGGGATTGACATGTACACGCTGCTATATTTTAAATGGATAACCAATAAGTCCCTACTGTATAACACAGGGAACTCTGCTCAGTATTATATAACAACCTAAATGGGAAAAGAATTTGAAAAAGAATAGATACATGTATATGTATAACTGAATCACTTGGCTGTACACCTGAAATTATCACATTGTTAATTGTAACACTGTTAATCAACTATACTCCAATATAAAATAAAAAGTTTAAAAAAGAAAAAAGAAAGAGTGAAACATTCTGGAAAAGATAAGCAATGGAAGCATTAAGTGCTTACTTTTAGGAGCAGTGTTCTAGAGACATACCCTCACAGCTCTTCAGACAGGAAAAAGCAATATAATTTCAGGAAATATCAATGATCTTCATGGCTTAGCGTTTCCTGTAAAGGCGTAGAGAAAAGGGGGGAAATGACATACTCAGCTTGCAAAAACTGCAGCTTCTAACACATGCCAATTCTTACTTATCTAAAGGCTTCAAAAGTCAACCCCAACGTGAATAAAGAAACATCCTTGGTTGAGGTGACTGTGTTTATATTAGTTATTTACAATATTCTATCACACTGACACTCCAAATGCTAAGTTTCCTACAAGGATTTTGGAATATGTCATGTAAACCAACGACTAGTTCATAGTAGATATTTTTGCTACATTGAAGAGTTTTTCATTCTCAGGTGACGATCAGACAAGAGCCTTAAGTGACAACTTTTTTTAAGCTGTCTGCCTTTTATTTTTATTTTATTTTTTGGTGGTACGCGGGCCTCTCACCGCCGTGGCCTCTCCCTCTGCGGAGCACAGGCTCCGGACGCGCAGGCTCAGCGGCCATGGCTCACGGGCACAGCCACTGCGCGGCACGTGGGATCTTCCCGGACCGGGGCACGAACCCGTGTCCCCTGCATCCGCAGGCGGACTCTCAACCACTGCGCCACCAGGGAAGCCCTGTCTGCCTTTTTAATGGAAGTGTTCTTTTTTAAAGGTGAAGTATGCTGTTCCTTATGACAGCTTTGTTGCCACCAAAAGAAATTCCAAGTAAAGCTCTGAAAGTAAATCAGGTAGGATTACCTACATGTTCTTGGAATTCAGCTAGGCTTATGGGAAATTTATCAATCATTTTCATATTCCATTTCCCAGGAAAACATAGTCCATGATCAACAGAAGCTCATTATCCCAAAGCAGCCAATCAGTGAAGCATACCCTGTCACCAGGTGAGATATGGCTACATCTGGGTCAACATCATGAAGAAATACATTATCAACGTGTAAACATGAACAGTTTCAGGAAGACAGCCTTTGCATTCCTGCCTTGTGTTTCATCGAAACCAGGACACGGAACTCACGCTTCCAGACAAAAGTCAACTCTGCTTTGACCCTTGCTTCCACCAAGTTCACCGACACTTCAGGAAAGCAGAGAGCTGCCTGGATGAAACCAAAGAATCTTCTGGCAACCCCCAAAACCTGCCCCTGGCAGCAGCCTATACAAAGTGAGTCTGAGAAATGTAATACATCTTAGGAATGCACCTGAAAAACAGCAATATTATATCCACCAGGGGAAAAGTCTTCCTGGGGATTAGTGTGGGCTCTGAAACTTGATTCTTCCCAAGCTTTCATAATTGTTATCCCAATTAATGGAACTGCAGACACCATTCTTCTATTCCCAGGTACAATCATGTCACGTTCTTCTGAAGCTCACAAAGCCATTTCCTTCAACACTGCCCTCCGGGAGGGAGTCTTGAGGTTAATGACCCTCCACAGAAGACTATCATTTACGTACCGTACAAGTGCATTTTCTCTGCATTTCAGTCATGCCCTGACCTTGGAGAGGACGATGGAAAGGGGGGTGCCCGATTGCCTTCCCATTTATAAACCGATTATTTTCCTATTGGCACCTTCATTCTGCAATCACTGACATAAAATCTTTTACCAAACAAAATGTAAGAAATGAGAAATCGATTGGATTTCTAAAGTTTGCTTTGAACTCAGCCATTAATAAGAGGTTCTTTTAAGAAGAGAAGTCTATAGAAGTGACTCCACACCAGAACCCAGCTGTGCTACTTTCTGAGGAGATGCGGCCACATCCAATCAAAGCGTAGAAACTCTTAGTCATTTTTAACTGAATGGACAGAGAAGTACTATTCTTCTACCAAAAAAAAAAAAAAAAAGAAGAAGAAGGAAAGAATGCTTTCATGTAGATCTATGCAAGCTAAACTTACACCAAAAGCTCATGCAAGGTCAATGAATCACAAAGTTTTCTGCTCCCACCACAGACCCCTTGCCATGCCGTGGCCCTCCCAATCTTCGCCACAGGGCAGCTCAGCTGCTTCCTTTCTCTTCTGCAGGTCTTCATCCACATGCCACCTTCTAGGCAAGGCCCTCCCTAACCACCTGTTGACAATTGTAAAGCCTCTGCCCTACCGCGCCCACCTGCTTTCTCCACTCAACTTTCCTTTATAGCGCTTCTATATCTGAGATTCTCTACCTTTTGTCTAGCCCTTTATTCTGCTTATTGCATGTCTCCCCTCACGAGAAGGGATGCTCTATGAGGACCAGCAGATAACAACAACCCCTAAACAGAAATCATCACAGAGCAGACACTCCGTAAATATAATGGTATAAGATGTTTAAAATGGAAAGTCAAAATAAAATCGCCCAGCTTTTTGTCGCTCTCCGGCATTCAAGATGTCAAAGCAAGGACATGGTGTGAAATTCCGGATTTCCTTGGGTGTCCTGGTTGGAGCCATGATCAATTGTGCTGACAACACAGGAGCCAAAAGTCTGCATATCATCTCTGTGAAGGGGATCGAGGGACAACTGCATAGACTTCCTGCTGCTGGTGCGGGTGACATGGTGATGGTCGCGGTCCAGAAAGGCAAACCAGAGCTCAGAAAGAAGAGTGGTAATTAGACAACGAAAGTCCTACCGGAGAAAAGATGGTATGTTTCTTCATTTTGAAGATAGTGCGGGAGTTGTAGAAAACAATAAGGCGAGATGAAAGATTCCGCCTTTCACAGGACCAGCTGCAGAAGAATGTGCAGACTTGCGGCCCAGGATTGCATCCAATGTTTGCAGCAGTGCATGATTCTTTGGTGTATTTGTAAAAAAATAAAAACAAAAATTATTTGCTCCCCCCCCAAGATTAAAATAAAATAAAATCGCCTGCCACGAACAAGTAACCACCTTCCCTCCACGAACGTAGACAGTATGGTGAAGCCATTGCCCAGAGAGCCGAGGACAAAATAGGAGGAGAAACATTGCTCATGCCCTGGCACATTGGATACTAAGCCTTGTGCCTTCCATTTCCCCTTGGAGCCCTGATCCCTGCGCACACCTCCACCTGAGAGACTAGAGGGAAGAGGGGAGACGTTCCCTCTGGTTTCCAGCTTGCTCGTCAGCTCACTGGTGAGTTGTATCCGGGACCGACTTCACAGGAAGGCAGCCTGCATCATACCACAAGGCTCCGCACTCGGAAGGGACCCTATGTTTGGTTTAATGCTCTGCTGTCCATACCTTGAAATTCTTAATAATTTTACCTTCCAATTTGTCTTTTATAAGTGAAATTCAGTGGGACAATGGAAGATGCGTATGAGCAGAGGAGAGTCATGAAATAAAGGAAAAACCTTCATATTTTAGTACCTTTAATGGCACTTTTCCCTACCTTTCAACAAGCAGCCCCATTTTCACTTTGCACTGGGCCCCAAAACTATGCAGTCGCTCCTGGTTGTATCCATGTTATTTCTGGAGAGCAACAAAAACTTTCTAAGCTAGAGGAAATCCCTTCTGTCCTATATGGTCTGTTCTCCCAGCTTGAAAGCAATATGGTCATCTTTTTGGCTGGCAATGACCCCCGTCACCAAGTTTAGATTCAATTAAAGTAGAAATGAAGGATAGCATTTGAGGCAATGAGTTGATTTTGGAAAGAAAAAAAAAAATAAAGAAAATTCTGTTATAAAAATAATTACTGAAAATGTTAACAACAGTAGCTTGGAAACTCTTTTTGTTGTCTGAGAACTTTTCAAAAAGTTATTTATTGAAGTCATATGACTATATCTACTACAACTACACCATGTACGAAAAGAAAATGGTTTAATCCACCTCTTCCTGGGGAGAGTAGAGATTAGTGACATTACCCAAGGCGTCTCAAATACTGGAGAGAATTTGGCCATTCGACAATGACGCAAATTAATAAAAGGCAATGCGTATCTTTATTTTCACAGCTTCCTAATTTTGAGAAAACTCTATGAACTCACAGGTTAAATTAAAATAAGAAAAATGTAAACGAGCTGCTAAAAAAATAAAAGTTAGATGGGTCATTCATAAATTAAATGATCATGACACCCAAATTTGGTAACTTGCAAGAAATAAAATAGTTTCACCTCATATTCCCAAATGACTAATATTTTTCTAATAGCCAGCCCTTCCCTATGTCTCTACTTCCAGGATGCTATCAAAGAAGATGCAATACCTGAGCAGTAAAATCAAACACCTGTAGGGGCGAGACACATAATACAAATGTGTGACTCAGATTAGATACAAGATAACAGAGGATATGGGACACTAAGAACTGCATGTGTCCCTTATAAAGAGGTGTTTCATTTCATTTTGTTCTGTTTTGAAGGGGGCCTGTGTTAGTCTGGGTCTTCCGAAAAGCAAAAACCAAGAGAGGATTAGATGTACGAGTAATTTATTAAGAGAAATACCTATGAAAGAACATGGGAAAGGAGCCAGTCTCCAAGAGGTGATGGACCGAGATGCAGGTCTGACGTGAGGGAAGGAGAGAGGGAAGGAAGGGAATTTGCACGGATGCCTCCTGGGCTGCCTGGAGCTCTACAGAAAGTTCGCCAAGGCCACCGTGGGAGGCCTAAAGCCACAGTCAGAGGCGTCCCATCTCTCCCAGAAATGGACCTGCCTCAGTTTCCTGCCTCACTCAGCCTTGGAAGGCATGGCCTCAGTACCAACCAGTGATGGATTTCAAAGCTCAGAAGCTGGGGCTTCTGAGAACCACTGGGGATGGGAGGTCATTCTCACGGCCCTCAGGGTGCCCACAAAATACACCTGCAGACCAGTAGTTTGAGAATCTTCCTGGGCCCAGATTACAGTTATTTTCTTCATCCTCTCGACATCTCTCCCTTGATGAACCACTGTTGTGTTTCTGTGTCTATACAGCTCTTCAGACACAAGGAGAGTTTAGTCATCCAGTTCAGAGACATTGAAAGGACTCATCAGTTGAAAAACAGCACTTGCAGTGCTAGGAGCAAACATTTTCAAAACCAGCTGTCCTTGTAGATCTGTTGGAAGTCAGTCACTGAAGTTGCCTTCAGGCCAGAACATTTGGATCAGGTGTCAGATTGTTCCACGTCCCCACAGAGGTCACGGTGCCCTTTGCTGAATGTGGTTCCAGAGCCAGATAAGTTATGTAGGAACAAACAGCATTTCTTTAACCAATTAATTTTACACCCGTTTTTGAAACATAAAGGAATCTCTCATCCTCTTCTTTTTATACAGAAAAGTGTTCCCCTTGGGAAAGTTCCAATGATCCCACAGTTCCTCGCATGGATACAGAAATAGCATCAGTGTTACATTTAACAAGTTGAGAAGACAAAACCCTGAGCGCTACCAGCCCCTGGGCCTGTGAAAATATTAGCAGCAGTGTTGCCACACAGCAGGGCTGAAAGTATCATGGCTGTATTCCCCAAGGGGGCCTCAAGTTAGCAAAATTATTCTGCTGAAGGCTGAAAGAAAATAAAGAAAGCTCCCTGTAAATACAGAACCAGTGAAGAGAGCAACAACAAAAGGGCATCCTTTTAAAAACACAAATGAAATATGAAACACGAAGGAAGATTAACAGCTAAGCCTTCACGGGGGGGGGGGGGGGGGCAGGGGGGGGCGGGGGGGGCGGGGGGGGACCAGAAAAAAAGGAAACTTTGTTGTTGACATGTCCAAAATGCCACCTGAGAAAGCTGAGTGCAAGGGGCCTATCAGGGGGAAATGATGCTGTTCTTCTTCAAGATCTTTTCTCTAAAGGATCCAATGCCCCTAAAATAACATGGCATGCATTGGGGGGAAGAGATGAGTAGAGAAATACTTTGTCAAGAGCTAACATGGGGTGATTGCCAGGGAGCAAGCAGACGACTGAATAAAAAGGGGAATGACAGTTATATGAAGATAGAGATTAAAGAAAAATCATCTGAGTGTAAACTTAATACATGTACATTTTATTGATATAAGTTATGCTTCAATGAAGTTGAAAAATCTTAACAGAAAAGAAAACTAACATGGGGTATAGAAGAATAAAAATGTGAGACTTGGGTGTGAGCCACATTTTACTGATATTGTTAACCAAGTGTGGGGTTACACTGTGTATTCTAAAAATGGAATTGTGACATGATCTGTGTGTTGCCTTTCCAGGTGATGTGTCTTCTACCAGGACATTCAAACATCCTCAGATCCATCCTGACCCCCAACAAACAGCCTGCCCTCATGTTTTCTTCCAGGAAATGGCAGCCCTGTCTCTTCTGGAAACCTACCCATGTTGGAAAACTCCTCTTCTCCAGCCTTATACAACTCATCATCAAGACCTCTCGGTTTCACTTTCTCTTGACGCCGTATGCTTCTTGTAACCGTAACCTCCACCCTGTTCTAAACGAAGGTCACTTTTTTCCTACCCTCCAGAGACAGCCATCCAACGGGTCCCCTTGATTCGACTCTTTCTCCACACCCCCCGTCCCTCTCCAAAGAACAGCCAGTGACCTTCCCAAGACATAAATATTGTTCCACTGTAGTCTCAACCTCTCCGGTGGCTTCCAATTCTGCTTTAATTACAAAGACTCCCAACCTCAACATGCCCGACAAGATCTTCACGTGTGTAGCCCCCCTTGCTAAGACATCCACCCCATCTGCTCGGCCCCTACATAGCATCAACGCCGCCTTCTTCCGGTTCTTCAAATACTGTGCTCTTCGTTGCCTCAGAGCCTTTGCAAATACTGTGCCCTCTGACCCCATCTCCTCACCTCTTCCTTCCTGCATTTCATGGAGTTCAGAAGGATTTTCCTCAAGAAAGCTTCCCTGCCACATCCTTAACTATCCCGTCCCGGAATAACTGAGGTCCTTTTCACATTTTTTGTAGCATGGTTGCCATTTTAGTGTACTTATGGGATGATTTGACTAATCTCTGTCTTTATATCTAGAGTGAGGCCAGGAACCATGTCTGTTTTCTCAATTATTCCCCTTGTGGCTAGCCCAGCACCTGGCACAGAGGTGAATAATTGTGTTGGATGGATGGATGGATAAGTACAAAAATATTATAAATGCATAAACCAAATACATCTTTCCAGGGGAAGAAATAAATTTCCAATGTAGATAAATGCTAATGAGTAAATATACCACATTTTCCATGTTTTAATTGTTTTGAATAGGTAATACATTTACTTGCTTCAAATCTAAAAGATACCCATTGAGAAGATTTGTTCCTACCCTGTATCCTTCTATTCCATTCTTCACCACCCCTATAAAGCACCCTACTTCTACTAGCATCTTATATCCTGGTACCTTCACGCAGATACAAGCAAATACATGTTCTTCGTTTCACTTTCTCTTACACCAAAGAGCGCATACCATACACGCTGTCAGGTTACCGAGAGCTTCTTACTCTTCTGTACAGATGGCTGGTAGTCTGTTTATTTAACCCTTCCCCTCCTCTCTTTGTGCATGTGTCATTTTGTATGTGTCCAGGTCTAACTGTAAAGTCAACTCCTACAGAAGTAGGATAGCTGGGTCAAAGTGTAAATACACTGGTAATTTTGCTAGATTTCCATCTATATGCATTTTAAAGTCTCATTTTCGAAATCTACAACTTCGAAAAAAGGTAAGTTAGGAGATAGTGGGGTAAACCTTAGAGCCAGAAATGTCTGGGTTTGAATCTTCACTCTATTATTTATCAACTATGTTAGCATGGGTTAGATAACCTCTCTGAGCCTCAGTTTTGTGGCTTCAAACAACTCCCAAACCTCCATCTGCAGCTGAGACACTCCTCACTTGTCCAGTTGCCAACTGGATACCTCCTCCGGTATGCCTCACATCCTTAAGTTGCGAATATTGAAAACAAAACTCATGATCTGTCCCTTAAACTGGATTCTATTCCTTCATTCTCCAGTCATCCAAAGACACAGAAACCTGAGGGTTTTCTGCTGCCGTTTCTCCTTCTACCCAGTCCCAACCCAGTCACCAAATCCTGGTCATTCTTCTTCCCAAATCTTTCTGGAATCTGTTTCTTCCTTTATTCTCTTTCTGTCTGTCCCATTTTAGCTGTTCATAGCTTCCCAACTGGACTATTACAAAAGGGACCAGGTTAGTTTTTCTGACTCTGGTCCCAGGGCCTTTTAGGACTATCTCGCTAACCAGTTGTAAAGTGATCATTCTAGAACACTAACCAGGTCTTGTTTCTCCCTGGATGAAAGCCACTTGTTGTCCTCCACCTTCTGGGGGCAGGTGTCTAAACAAACAGCATGTAAACCGTATGAACCACAGCCTTCTCTCAGCTTCACCTCCCTCCCCTCGCCTGGCCTCTGGCTACAGCAAACTTCTGCCTTCCTCTGGGAACCTATCTCACCCAAACAGATTTCTCTTTGCACAAGGAACTCTTCCTGTATGTTTTTCATTCACTTATTCATTCAGCAAATATTTCTGAGTGGCTAAGATTTATCCTTTAATTAAAAAAAAAAAAAAGATGTCTGGCATGCCTCAGACTACTGGACCCCAAGAAGTTTCATTGGTGCAACAGATCCCTGAATTTTCATAGCGTAAATCTCCCAGCTCTGCTACACAGGTGTCTTACTAAGGCAGTATTTCTCAACATGGCACTATTAAAATTCAGGGACAGACAATTCTTTGTTGAAGGGTGAGGGTTGTCTCAAGCATTGTAGAATGTACATCCCTGGACTCTACCCACTAAATACTAGTTACTCACAATCCCCCATTTTTAACAACCAAAACTGTCTCCAGACCTTCTCAGGTGCACCCTGGGAGTTAAAATCCCTTGATCGAGAACCCCTGTGTTAGGGTATCTATGATACTGCAGCACCCTGATCAGTAAGTCCAAGTAGCAAGATGTCATTAGTAGGTAGACAGAATGATGTTCGGTAGAATGTCAGGATGAGCAAGGTCCCAGCGGACGTGTAGACAGCGAATGTATACTGCTGCCCTTGCCATGTGAACGCCAACCACTCTGGATTCTCCCCGTTGATGCAGATTGAAAAGAAAGCATCTGCTAGATCAGTAGTCCCATAACCAAGTTTGGGAATGTGTGTTGATCTTCAACGTTCAACACATTCAACACATCTGGTACAGTAGCTTCAAAAGGGATTATCACCTGAATAAGTTTAAGGGGGACTAATAACACCTGCCATAAGTCATCTGGTCATTACAGGGATGCAATGGGTAAATTGAATGGAGATATTATAGGAACCACCACTTTGCATCCCTTATGTCTTTGAAGGCGAATATCTGTAGTTCTTCCCTAGAATACAATATTATTTCTGCTTACCTACCTTGGATAATGGGGGAAGAATGGTTTCAGATAGTTTTATTTGGCCCTTCCTACCATCATGTCCCACACTCCACAAGTCAGAAAACCTATTGGGGGTTCTGCCCACCATTAAATATATCCATCCTGTTTGGGAATCTGAGAAATAACCACAGGGTAGTTTTGTGGACCCAAAGACCCATTATAAAATGGACTTTGGGGAAGACTTAATTTGTCACCTGGCCTCCTAAAGCTGCTAATCTACCTATGGGACGAGTATGTGTTATTTCAGATACCCTGGTACTACTGTCAGCTTAGACCTTATATATAGTAGTTCTTAAAAAGTCTGGCCAGCCTCCATTCCCTAGCACTAGTTACTTGGGGAAATATCTACAGATCCCTTGAAGGGGGAGTTTAGAGGAATATATTTTCATGTATACTAGTGAGAAATAGTAATGTTCTTCTTCAAGAGGACCCCAGCCTCCCTTAGAATCGACAGATTCTAGATATGTCAACTGACTTACATTTGAAAACCAAGCAAGAAGCCATAATTTTCCACTGCAGTGACTGATGATAATATTCTGCTCTCCAGCTTCCATTTTTGTTATTATTATACAATTTTAACAACACCCTCGTCAGCTGTCCATCTGTCTCCTGTCTAGAAACACCACAATCTGTTACTCATTGCCACGAATCTCTGAAGGTTAAGGCACCCTAACTGCTACTCTGCGGTGCTTCCAGTTATAATAAGCATGGCTGCCTTTGCCTCTGGTGGTTAAGAGCTGCCACCTAGTCTTTTAATTGTGGAATCCCATTACCCCCATTGACATTAAGGAGTCTATGGCAATGTTTATCACCATTAAGCTCAGTCTACAGAAGACAGACACCAACCTCTCAAAGATGTCAGTGAGTCCTTAATTTATGACTTTGTATTGCCTTCAGAGGAAGTGTCCTCCAGTCTCTTTCAAGAAACAGAGTTAAGTGGAGGGTTCTTAGGTTTTACTTAGTAAATCCATTCTAATATTCCCAACTCTTTGAGCCTTATTACCCTTTCTTCACACTCCTGCACCTCCACTTTATCAACTGTAGGCCATCATCCTGCCTAATGTCCAGAAGCCACCCCTACAGACCAGCTCCAGGTGACCATGACAATCTAACCCCCTCAAGACCCACTCCTACACACCTTTGCTGGTACACACTTGACAGTTCCTGCATGTCCTTTGACACATAGATTGTTTTCCTTGGAGCGGAGAGCTGTGATCAGACCTGACTCTGGCTATTACCCAGGAGACAACAAGGGATGATAGGGACCAACAGTGAGAAAAACAATGGTCAGCAGTGAAGCATCTCCTCTGGGAGGTCACGGTGTGATCCCCTGGGAAGGGGAGGCTGATCTCTTCAAGCCACTGGGACGGCTTCTGCCAGCCGGGAAGCTTCAGGCCATTTGGGATCCAATATTCTCAGTCTCAACCAGGCAAATGTCACCATCCAAGGGTCCACTTTTTTCCCCATCAGGGAATTTCCTTTTACACAGAGGAGCCACTAAGGCTGTACATTTATTCTTTACATTTCTAACATCTTATCATCGGGTCCTACTTTAAAAGTCTTCTGCCTTGCAGCCTGAGGAGATGAGAACCCCCTTTACAGCTACCACAGGGATACCCTGGCTTTCAAAGAGAGGCTCAAGATAGCACCTATCATTTTTTTGCAAGGCTTCCAGAGCCTTCAAAAGTGACCACCCCACATCACCGTCCTGATATTTATTGCCTCAAAACGGACTGAGTGCCAAAGTGAAAT
Source organism: Kogia breviceps (assembly GCF_026419965.1). NCBI lineage: Eukaryota > Metazoa > Chordata > Mammalia > Artiodactyla > Physeteridae > Kogia > Kogia breviceps. The sequence goes on from NC_081314.1 coordinate 140,676,708, forward strand.
GACATCCCCACACTTTGCCTCCACCTCCTCCTCATCCTCTTTAACTTCGGATAAAGGCTTTAGTCATCGTGATGCTACCATACGTGGAGGGCTGCCACCACGCACTCACCACTGCCAAAGTCCACCAGAGGCTCTGCTTTCTAGAGCCAACCCAGGTTCCCACCCTCTTGGCCCAGGTTCTCTAGACAATAGACACTGGGCATATGTTTATTTGCTAATACTTCATTCAAAGGTGTGATCCTAGAGAACGGGGTGGGCGAGGGATAGAGCAGCGAGGCAGGGGAGAGGGAGCCCAAATGCACGAGGGCAGGGTACTGAGTCGGCCAAAGCTTTGTGACAGCCTGGCTGACTGTGCAGCCTCACGTGATGTCTCTGGGAAGGTTGTAGGAACTGTTGCATCTCAGAACAGTCTCTGGGGAGAAAGGAAAAAAAAAAAGAACTCATTGACCAGCCCCTTCCTATCTGCCGCCTCCCACTGGGCGAAGTTGGCCCCATGGGGTTTTCCTCTCTTCACATTTCCAAGATGTCCCAGCCTCCTCCGGGGCAGTGGCCTCTTCTTGCTGGTCAGGCTGCGTGGAGAGTGGCAGCCGCAGTAATCTGACGTTGTGACCACAGGAACGGAGCAAGTCATTGCTGGCACAGCTCCAGCCAGCAGGCAAGAGGGAGGTGCAGATCTGGGCGGGTACAGAAGCTGAGTCTGGCACAAGCCCTGAACACTACCGTTGCATTTGGATTAAATAACGTCAATGAGTTGGATCTAAAGGAGGTCATTTCAGCACAGACACAAGATACAATAACATGCGAAATCTTTTCTTATCCTTTTCAAATTCATGTCCTTAGATTTTTTTATTTTTTTAAGAAAGAAAGCTGTATAGCAGCTAAGATGTTGACATTTCCTTAATACATTCATTGAACTTGAGAAACTAACCACAAATTTTCAGGGAATTCTACCTGTTTAACCAAGAAAGTTAATGTGGGAAGCCAGAAATGTTTTAAATTATAAATTCTATGCCACTGGGCACAGTTTAGCAGCTCACTACTGCTATTCTGTCAGATGGATTTGTTCTCTAACTAGTCAAACTGCATAAATTCTCCACTTCTATTTGTACTTTGTAGCCAAAGCTCCTTCAGCTTCTTACAGCCTCACCAACTCTCCAGCTGAAGGACATCTCTGACTGCAGGGCAACTCTACCTGTGTGCTGGGGGGGGAAGAGTTGACTTGTCCGAAACTACAACTTGGTAAAATACAAGACAAAGGGCTAGAGAGAAAGGAAAGGATTTTTTTTTAAAGTCTCCCATTTGTACTAACCATGAGCCAAGTTGAATTTGAGGGACTTGTGTATTTTAATTGTAAAATGTACTATACCTGACTTCATTACAGATTCTGCTATTAAAGTGACATCGTATTTTATCTGGATTAGGAAAATTGTTCTTTAAAGATACTGCAGTGATGAGGAATATGGGATTAACAAACTACTGTACATAAAATAGATAAGCAACGAGGATTTACTGTACAGCACAGGGATCTATACCCAATATCTTGTAATAACCTATAACGGAATATAATCTGGAAAAAAAAAAAAGAATCACCTGTAACTAACACAATATTGTAAATCAATTATACTTCAATTTTTTAAAAAAAGATACTGCAGCAAATTTTTTATTGCTAAGTGTCATTTTGTGATATGAAGAATCACGACTTATTTTATCTGTTTTTTATGTTCAAATCTATCCAAAAATCTTTCAGGACAATATACCGGTATTTCACATCGAACTTAGGGCATAGTATCCAAAACATGCTTCACTTCTGTATTAAATGAATAATACAATGCAATCCAAAGCAATACAGACCAAAATCAGGAGCAAAAACAAAAATGCATTCGATGGCATGAGGGCAAATTTGCCGTGGCTGCAACGTCTCCTGTTACAGCCTACCCCACGTGCCGTCACCATGTCGTTCTGGTTTTGCGTTCAGTAAACCAGTAGTCACGTGGCATTTGGATGCCGAGACAGGGCAAAGTTTAGAGCATAATCTTTCATTTTAATCTTCCATTCTCATGAGATGTGACGCATATGCAGCTATCTTTGGACTGCTCGACTTCCAAACATCCACTCCCTCCCTGCATGGACACAGGCCCACAAAAGAATGAAATTGATAGCTCTGAAGTAGAGACAGCCCACACAAAGTTAACCAGCAATAGGAATATGGAGTGGTTTGGGGGGGGGGGGTTCCCAATAAGAATACCCTCTGTCAACATGAATCTTTTAGACGAGATCAGAAAGGGACTCCCTTAAACATCCAAGCAAACAACAGCTACCCTTGGTTCCCAGCCACAGCGCCCTCTGCTGAGTATCGAGGAGGGTCCCCCACAAGCATACTTTGCTTTACACTCAACTATTTTTCAATTTATTCACTTTCTGGAGTAAAATGAGGAAGAAAATTACGCAGTTAAGAGCCATGTAGGAAAAAAGACCTCACACAACAAAGGTATCCACTAAATGCTTGGTGAATGAATGAATGAATGAATGAGTCAATGAACGTATCTGAGCATGACATGGCACAACAAGCGTTTTTTTGAACCTCAGATCCTATGTAACCAGTCAAAGCTTTGGTCACTTAAACTAAGCAATGTCCTTTTTTTAAAAAATTATTTTTTTTTGGGGGGGGGTCTGTGTTGGGTCTTCATTGCTGTGCACGTGTTTTCTCTAGTTGCGGCGAGCAGGGGCTACTCTTCGTTGTGGTGTGCGGGCTTCTCATTGCGGTGGCTTCTCTTGTTGCGGAGCATGTGCTCTAGGTGTGCGGGCTTCAGTAGTAGTGGCACGCAGGCTCAGTAGTTGTGGCACACAGGCTCAGTAGTTGTGGCACACGGGCTTAGTTGCTCCATGGCATGTGGGATCTTCCCGGACCAGGGCTCGAACCCGTGTCTCCTGCATTGGCAGGCGGATTCTTAACCACTGAGCCACCAGGGAAGTCCCAGCAATGTCTTTTTAATCTCTTTCTAAAGTACTATAAACAGCTATCACACTTATTTTAAAAGTAATAATACTAAAAAATGGAAAATAAGAAATGGAAGTTCCCAAAGTCCTATTCCTTAGAGGTTATCTCCCTTAACAGTTTGCTGCATATCCTTCCAGGGTTTTTTCCCATGCATATATAGAATATACATACATATTTTTAATAAATGGGGTCCTAAACTGCATACTATTCTGTAAGTCACTTTTTTTTTGCCGCACCACGTGGCTTTCAGGATCTTAGTTCACCCACCAGGGATTGAACCCAGGCCATGGCAGTGAAAGCACCAAGTACTAACCACTGGACCCCCGGGGAATTCCCTGTAAGTCACTTTTTAAATCTAAGTCTCTATTACAAACATTTTATATGTCAGAATATATAGTAACTATATCTCACTTCTTTAAATGCTAAATAATATTCCATCAGTCACTTAACTTACCCCCTATAGATGAAGTATAATTGTAAGGTCAAAAATATAGGCACTTTTAAAAAATAGATATTGTCAAATTTGTCTCTAAAAAATTATACCACCATCATCAATACTGAGTACTGTTAGCCTTCTTAATACATGTAATCTCATGGAGAAAATGCTATTTCATTGTTTTAATTTGTATTAATTTGATTATCAGTAAGGATAAGCATCTCTTCTGCCTATAAGCTATGTATACTTTTTCTTCTATGAATTGCTTTTTCATAACCTTCGTCCATTTTAAATTGGATTGTTAATTGCTTGCTTACTGATTTGTAGGCACTTAGACACTTCTTATATTAACCTTTTTAAATTACATATGGTGAATATTTTTCCCAGCTTGATATGCTTCCTTTAAATTGGGTTATATAGCTTTTAGTTATATAGAAGAGTTTTGTTTCACTGTTATCAAATATGTCATTCTAAACCATTTGACTTCTGGGCCATACATCATTTTTTTTAAATGCTTTGCTCACTCCAACATAATGAAAATGTTTCCTATGTGCTCACTAGTATTTTAAAGATTTTTCTTAATGTTTAGATCTATAATCATTTCAGATTCACTTTTGTATGTGATATAAGTTAAAGATATAACTTTCTTTTTAAATGTTTTATTTCTTAAATCTTAGCTTATTTTTTAATTTTACCAAATTATAGCCAGATGTGTAAATATAATTCGTTCAATAATTTATCCTTTCTTCACTGATGTAAAATGCCTCCTTTATCATATACCAATTCTCCATGTACAGTTGAAGGCTTTACGAGCAAAGACTAAGGTTTTCAGGAGAAGAAGCACTTCTGCCCAAGACTGCAACACAGAAACCCTGGCTGAGTCTCCAGCCTGCCTGGTCTGCCCTGCGGAGTAAGGACTCAAGACAGTAACATCAGCTCTCGGTATCCTGTTGATCTCTTGGTCTACTCCTGGGCTAGCATCTCACTCTTTTAATTACTGTAATTTTATAGTTCATTTTCACATCCAGAAAAGTAAGACTCTCCTTCATTCTTCTTTCTGAAAAGTTTCTTGACTCTTCTAGAGCATTTGCTTTTCCAGATTAACTTTAGAATCAAATCTGCGATTGTACAATCATATACATTCTGCCTTGGAAGATTTCCTCTCTTCCTGCATCCGAAGTACACTAACTAGGCCTCTTTTGTGTGTTGGCCATCGTATATAGGAACCACTCTTGCAATGGTTCCAAGCATCAGAGACCCGCAATCTACGATGTCATAGACTAATAAATAATACATTTCCACCACAGTGGGAGAAATAAAGGATGACCTGGATGTCCAAAGAAGGTCACCTAACCCAGATTTCGTGTCAGAAAAGTTTCCATAACAGGTGATATCTAAACATGGACATAAATAATATTAGGAGCTGGACAGGAAAAACAGACAGAGGAGAGTATTTCGGGAAGACAGAAGAGCAGGGCAGTGAGGAAGAGAAGGCACATTGGGCCACAAGACCTGAAATGTCCAATGTGACTAGAACACGGCGGCCACGACCAGGGGCCTAACAAGCTCCACGAAGACGTCTGTGTTCTTTCCCAAGAGCAATGAGCTGCCTTAAAAAGGGTCAGACAGAAGAGAGTAAAGGAAATGAGTCAGAGTCATTGCACAGTCATTGAGTGCCCAAGCATCCCCTCTTTTCCCAGTGAAGTGTGGCACCGTCACAGGGGGCGGTACCATTGACCAGTTCTGGCCAATAGGCTGTGAGCGGAAGTGATCGACGGCATTTCCATGCCAAAGCCTTTAAAAGCTGACCCTCCCACCCTGGTTGCCCCAGCAACCTGGAAGCCACACACAGAGCTCTTGGCTTCCCAATATGGACGTGGCCTGGATCACCAGGTCCCTGAGTGGAGGACAGTGGCCTGAAGACTCACCTGACCCACACCAGAATTTTCATGAGCAAGAAAGAACACTTTATTGTGTAAGCCATGGGGTTCTAAGGTTTATTTATTGCTACAGTACAGCCTGGAGCTAACCTGACTAAGAACGTCTCCGAATACAATCTGATGACATGGGATCCAGCTTCTCAGGGCTCCCCAACACCTCTGAAAGTCCTTGTCTTCAGAAGCTGAGAATACTCCTTCTTCTTTGGGGGAGAAAAGGACTAATATCAGCAAGGCCGTCGCTATGCCTTCTCGGGGGTTTACAAGCTACTCCGTTGATGAACACTTCACTCTACTGAGCAGGCGCGAGGTGTTTCCTGCGCAGAGAATGTTAAGTGATCTGCCATTTTCCACTCTCTCTCTCCCGCTTCATGGTTCTTATGTCCCCTTGTTCTTTCATCCCTGGCCTTTTTCCTATCTTTCTTCAGCAGTGAGATGGTGCTGGCCGATAACTGAAGGGTGGCCACGTGGCAGGTACAGCCACAAGCAATGTCCTAACCTCCAGCCCCGCTGCACTTCCAAGAGGGAGGACAGACTCCCTAGCGCTGCTGCCGCAGGCACAGCAACCCACGTTCAAATGCAGCCCAGTCTCTTTCCTCTCTGTATGCAGTTTGAGAGTTTCTTAACTTCTCTGAGATTTCATTTCCTATTCTGCAAAACAAGGATAGTGATACTTACTTGAGAGTCTTACGGGGATTATAGGAAAAAACGAATGTAACGTTCCCAGCACAGTGCCTGGCACAGGATATGAATTTCCTAAAAGTCTGTTTCCTTTGCCCTTTCTCCTGAGGGAGAAGCCAACTCCTCTCAGATCTCCATGGCTTAATCCTACATCTATCTATGTCGGCCTTTTGATGGGCAAAACTGCACTCTTAGGTCTGTGGAGGATACAAATGATCAGACAGTGGAGCTGAGAAGGCCAGACGTACTCATGGGGAAAAGTTAACAGGTTAATTATTAATTAGATGTGTAGATACCCGAGGGTTTAATATAAGCCATAAGTGCTAAAGAAATCCAGAGAAAGGAGAGACATGCTTAGGCTCCCGAGACTGAGGCTAAGGATTCAGCACAGGGAGGCGGGGATATAGAAGCAGCTCCTGCTTTCCCGAAGGCCGGGTCTCCCATCTCTGGGTCAGCATCCACTCTAGTTCAAGGTGGGCTTCAGACTGATAGCTGTCCCAACGATGACAGAGCTGGAGAGAGATTTTTCGGACAGGCTCTGTCCACTCACAGCAGATTCATCTCTGGGTACTACCCACCGATTCGGGAGGATATAACAAGGAAACTTTTGAATGAACGTGCCCACCCTACAAGAGATTTTAGAGGGTCCCCTCTGTGTAAGGTACAAGGGTGCTCACTCCAAAGGGTATGCTTGATATCAAAGGTGGAGACTACGCCGGGTACCCTTGCCAAGCCCGAACCTAACACCAGCACCAGGCACCCAGAGGTTATTTACAGACTGTCATAGGAGGTTCCCATGGCTCTGCAAACATGCCTACAAATGCCCTCAAACTTCTAGATAGGTGGGGTCAACTCCTGATTGGGAATGACACCGTCAGCTTACTCAGCTGCACGTGTGCTTTAGCCGGGAGGTACAGTTCCTTTCAAAAATCTCACAGAGGTGGGGATCATTTAGTAAATGTATAGAAATTTCAAATCACTACTGTGTGAACCTGGAACCAATATAGTGCCATAGGTCAGTTATACTTCAATTTTTAAAAAAAAAAAAGAGAGAAAAGAAAGGATGTAATCACAGTATTCTAATAGGTTCTGTCTGCAGTGAACAATAGTTACATAATTAGAATGTTGCAAACACTAATTATTGGCATAATTAAAAGTATGGGGCTTCCCTGGTGGTGCAGTGGTTGAGAGTCCGCCTGCCAATGCAGGGGACACGGGTTCGTGTCCCGGTCCGGGAAGATCCCACATGCCACGGAGCGGCTGGGCCCGTGAGCCATGGCCGCTGAGCCTGTGCGTCCAGATCCAGTGCTCTGCAACGGGAGAGGCCACAGCAGTGAGAGGCCCGCGTTACCGCACAAAACAAAACAAAACAAAAAAAAAAGTATGATAATTGGGGGGAAAGAATGAGGAAGGAGAGGTAGAGGTATTAAATCTTCATCTCTTATAACACTGATAAATTTAAAAATTGCTTCTTTCTTTTCTTTTTATTATGTCTATACAAGACAATAAATGTTAACTAAACCTACTGCGGTCATCATTTACAATATTTATCAATCAAACCATCACACTGTATACCTTAAACTTATAGAGCAATGTGTGCCAACAGTTTCTCAATAAGACTGGGGGAAAAAAAGTCTAACAAAGCTCCAGCCACCACTCCCAAAGGAAAACATGAATTTTTGTGTGATCCTATCACATTAAGTATGCAAAAATATGCAAAGTTGCATGTCGACATAATACATCCACTGGCTGAAGACCCTCACATCAAATGGCATATTCAAAGGCCAGCATAAAAGCAAAACAAATGAACAGTGACTACGTGAAAATGTTCACTTCTGCTTCTTTTCAGAACCCTCTGGGTACATGGAAATGTAAGGGAATAACAGGTTGATTGTTCTTTAGACTTTTAAGGTAAACACAGGCCAACAGTGTGACACAGCTACCAAAAACACAAATGAGATCTCAGGATGGATAAATTAATAGAAGTATAGCGTCATAAGCAAAGGAGGTGACAGATCTCTATACATGAACGGTGTGCGGGGTCTGTATTGCTACTGGACAACTCATGCAGGAGGTGAGAGGGTTCTCCCTTCGCATCAGAAAGCAGTGAGGACATTCAGACAGGAGACAATAAGGCAATGTAAACACCAGTGTCATCTTTAAACATTGCAAGGACCTCAGTATGAAGAGAGCTGGACTTTTTTCATATAGTTTCAAAGGGCAACTGAGATCAAAAGACAAAATTGAGAGGGAGACAGTTTTCAGCCAAACGTGAAGACCTTTCCAACAACGAAGGCTGTTCAAAAACTGGAACAGTCTCATGAGGTGGTGGGCCTCCTTGCACTGAAGCTTTCCTACCAAGGTGTCTTCCCACTTTTTTGGCTGCATGAACATTTAGAGGAACATGAGATTCTTCAAGTTTCAAGGCAGGTTCTGTCCCTTAGGACAGAGAGTTTAGGTTGGGTGGCCTCAAATGACTGCATAGAAGCTAACCAAAAATTCTTGCTTCCTCAGATATTATTTTCCCCTATTACAAAGGTTAAGAATTTCCCGGGTCCGATTTTAAAGGCGCATTTAATCGGGTCATTAAAGTTCAGTCCTTTTCCCAACCGGCAAGTCCTGTGCTCACTGGCCTTTGTGTGGTTCTGCCCTCTCCTCTCCCCACCCCAAAGTCACACGCACACTCTTGCTAAAAGCTGTGGACGCAAAACCTCATCATGTATAATGCAGAAAGGGAATCATTGATTTTGTTCTGATCAGTCATCATAATGCTTTTCTCTTATATGTACTTAATCACTGTGGTTTCTCCAAGAATGGAAAGCTTTCCTTTCTATGGGAGAATCTAAATAGCTCTCTAAACAGACAGCAGCTGAGCAAACAGTGCAGAGAATTTTGGTGCCCTGTGATGAGAGCCACCGCACCCTCAGCCAAGGCCAAGCAGCTCCTGGCACGGCAGCCAAATTACAAATAGCTGCGGAGTGATTCCTTTTGATCAACGGTGGATGCTTCCATTTCTTACAAGAATGTTCCATCCAGCTTTGTGGTTAGTCACAAAGCCTGAAAATGATAAATGTACTAAAGAATGAGCCAGTGTTTCCCTTCCAGGACTAGGACCAGACGGAGCCCAGGCAGCACCACTGCAACAGGAAATAGCCACACAGCTGGCCCCCCGGCAAGCGGCCGGCATGAAAGCCTTCTCCCCGGAGTCCTCATTTCTCCGCAGCCTTCGCTGCGCACCCTGCCTGGCCCGCTCTGCCTGTCTCTGCCCAGTGATCAGGCCTTTTGTACTTTGCAATCTTAGACACAGGAAACGCACAAGTCAGCACCCACAAAAGCACACATCACCTCTTGCTCCTAAGGAGAATTCCCAGCAGCTGTTTAACAGGGTATATGCCCACTCACATTATCTAATTGCTGAGGCAGGATGAGATGGGGTGGAAAAAAAAAAAAAAAAGGAATGAATGACTCCTGTGGGAATGAATGACTCCTGTGAGACTGCAGACTGTTGAATAATAACCAGTTGGCATCCTTCCCTTAAGTCATGTTCTAGTGTCAGCGGGGGAGATGTAGGTTTGAGAAGTGTTGCAGCCTCCCTGTGTTCTACGGGAAGAGGGCTGGCCAGGGGCTTTTGCTAAATAAAGAGGCTCCTTGGGGCTGGCACCGGGAGGAGTATTTCCAGCTCAAAGCACCAGGGGATGCTGCAGCAGGAGGAAGGGATAGAAGAGTACAGTGTCTTCAAGGCCAAGGCCACCTGAGGTCTGACTCTGGGCATGGTCCTCCTCCCAGAGGAGGCTACAATGAACTTGCAGCCTGTCTCCTTAGGGGCAGGACTGCTTGGCTTCTTGCTCTGTGGGAGAAAGTATGAAGCCTTGTCTTTAATTTGCATTTTCTCATTAAGTGGAGTCAAGCCCTTTTACATCTGTGGATATTGTGGTTGCCTTGACTGGGTAGTGTCTTTACGTTCCAAATTCCAAATTACCAGCTACAAACACACTTTTATTTATTTGCCATCTGTCTTTACACAACCTGGAACACACTCAAAGGAAGCTGAGCCTCATGCTCTCAAATCATTATTTTTCCCAGGTTGTGCCGAGCTCAGGCTACAGAACCCTGACCGCATTACTAAAGTTGGGTCTACCTGGGCCAGGTCTTACTGCTGAACATTGACCACAGGCTTTTAAATACAGGACTTGGTGAGGGAAGTTTATAGCAGTACAATCGTACCTCAAGAAAAAAGAAAAATCTCAAATAAACAACCTAACTGTACACCTAAAGCAATTAGGCAAAGAAAAACAAAAAACTGCCCAAGTTAGCAGAAGGAAAGAAATCATAAAGATCAGATCAGAAATAAATGAAAAAGAAATGAAGGAAAAAATAGCAAAGATCAATAAAGCTAAAAGCTGGGTCTTTTTTTTTTTTTTTTTTTTTTTTTTTTTTTTTTTTTTTTTTGTAGTATGCGGGCCTCTCACTGTTGTGGCCTCTCCCGTTGCGGAGCACAGGCTCCGGACGCACAGGCTCCGCGGCCATGGCTCACGGGCTTAGTTGCTCCGCGGCATGTGGGATCTTCCCGGACCAGGGCACGAACCCGTGTCTCCTGCATCCGCAGGCGGATTCTCAACCACTGCGCCACCAGGGAAGCCCTAAAAGCTGGGTCTTTGAGAAGATAAACAAAATTGATAAACCACTAGCCAGACTCATCAAGAAAAAAAGGAAGAAGACTCAAATCAATAGAATTAGAAATGAAAAAGGAGAAATAACAACTGACACTGAAGAAATGCAAAGGATCATGAGAGATTACTACAAGCAACTCTATGCCAATAAAATGGACAACCTGGAAAAAATGGACAAATTCTTAGAAAAGCACAACCTTCCGAGACTGAACCAGGAAGAAATAGAAAATACAAACAGACCAATCACAAGCACTGAAATTGAAACTGTGATTAAAAATCTTCCAACAAACAAAAGCCCAGGACCAGGTGGTTCCACAAGCAAACTTTATCAAACATTTAGAGAAGAGCTAACACCTATCCTTCTCAAACTCTTCCAAAATATAGCAGAGGGAGGATCACTCCCAAACTCATTCTACGAGGCCACCATCACTCTGACACAAAAACCAGACTAACATGTCACAAAAAAAGAAAACTACAGGCCAATATGACTGCTGAACATAGATGCAAAACTCCTTAATAAAATACTAGCAAACAGAATCCAACAGCACATTAAAAGGATCATTCACCATGATCAAGAGGGGTTTATCTCAGGAATGCAAGGATTCCTCAATATATGCAAAATAATCAGTGTGATACACCATATTAAAAAATTGCAGGATAAAAACCATATGATCATCTCCACAGATGCAGAAAAAGCTTTCAACAAAATTCAACAACATTTATGATAAAAACTCTCCAGAAAGTAGGCATAGAGGGAACTTACCAAACATAATAAAGGCCATATATGACAAACCCACAGCCAACATCGTTCTCAATGGTGAAAACCTGAAAACATTTCCTCTAAAATCAGGAACAAGACAAGGTTGCCCACTCTCACCACTCTTATTCAACATAGTTTTGGAAGTTTTAGCCACAGCAACCAGAGAAGGAAAAGAAATAAAAGGAATCCAAATCAGAAAAGAAAAAGTAAAACTGTCACTGTTTGCAGATGACATGATACTATATGTAGAGAATCCTAAAGATTCTACCAGAAAACTACTAGAGCTAATCAGTGAATCTGGTAAAGTAGCAGGATACAAAATTAATGCACAGAAATCTCCTGCATTCCTACACACCAATGATGAAAAATCTGAAAGAGAAATTAAAGAAACGCTCCCATTTACCACTGCAACAAAAAGAATAAAATACCTAAGAATAAACCTACCTAAGGAGACAAAAGACCTGTATGCAGAAAACTATAAGACATTGATGAAAGAAATTAAAGAGGATACAAACAGATGGAGAGATATACCATGTGCTTGGATTGGAAGAATCAACATTGTGAAAATGACTCTACTACCCAAAGCAATCTACAGATTTAATGCAATCCCTATCAAAACTACCACTGGCATTTTTTTACAGAACTAGAACAAAAAATTTCACAATTTGTATGGAAACACAAAAGACCCCAAATAGCCAAAGCACTCTTGAGAACGTAAAATGGAGCTGGAGTAATCAGGCTCCCTGACTTCAGACTATACTACAAAGCTACAGTAATCAAGACAGTATGGTACTGGCACAAAAACAGAAATATAGATCAATGGAACAGGATAGAAAGCACAGAGATAAACCCACGCACATATGGTCACCTTATCTTTGATAAAGGAGGCAAGAATATACAATGGAGAAAAGACAGCCTCTTCAATAAGTGGTGTTGGGAAAACTGGACAGCTACAGGTAAAAGAATGAAATTAGAACACTTCCTAACACCATACATAAAAATAAACTCAAAATGGATTAAAGATCTAAAGGTAAGGCCAGACACTATAAAACTCTTAGAGGAAAACATAGGAAGAACACTCTTTGACATAAATCACAGCATGATCTTTTTTGATCCACCTCCTAGAGTAATGGAAACAAAAACAAACAAATGGGACCTAATGAAACTTCAAAGCTTTTACACAGCAAAGGAAACCATAAACAAGAAGAAAAGACAACCCTCAGAATGGGAGAAAATATTTGCAAACGAAGCAACTGACAAAGGATTAATCTCCAAAATATACAAGCAGCTCATGTAGCTCAATATCAAAAAACAAACAACCCAATTCAAAAATGGTCAGAAGACCTAAATAGACATTTCTCCAAAGAAGATATACAGATTACCAACAAACACATGAAAGGATGCTCCACATCACTAATCATTAGAGAAATGCAAATCAAAAACTACAATGAGGTATCACACCACACCAGTCAGAATGGCCATCATCAAAAACTCTACAAACAATAAATGCTGGAGAGGGTGTGAAGAAAAGAGAAGCCTCTTGCACTGTTGGTGGGAATGTAAATTGATACAACCACTATGGAGAACAGTATGGAGGTTCCTTAAAAAACTAAAAATAGAAATACCATATGACCCAGCAATCCCACTACTGGGCATATACCCTGAGAAAACCATAATTCAAAAAGACACATGCACCCCAATGTTCACTGCAGCACTATTTACAATAAACAGGACATGGAAGCAACCTAAGTGTCCACCAATAGATGAATGGATAAAGAAGATGTGGCACATATATACAATGGAATAGGACTCAGTCATAAAAAGAAATGAAATTGAGTTATTTGTAGTGAGGTGGATGGACCTAGAGTCTGTCATACAGAGTGAAGTAAGTCAGAAAGAGAAAAACAAATACCGTATGCTAATACATATATATGGAATCTAAAAAGAAAATGGTTCTGAAGAACCTAGGGGCAGGACAGGAATAAAGATGCAGACGTAGAGAATGGATTTGAGGACACGGGGTGGGGGGAGAAGGGTAAGCTGGGACGAAGTGAGTGGCATGGACATATATACACTACCAAATGTAAAATAGATAGCTAGTGGGAAGCAGCCGCGTAGCACGGGGAGATCATCTCGGTGCTTTGTGACCACCTAGAGGGGTGGGATAGGGAGGGTGGTAGGGAGATGCAAGAGGGAGGAGATATGGGGATATGTGTATATGTACAGCTGATTCAGTTTGTTATAAAGCAGAAACGAACACACCACTGTAAAGCAATTATACTCCAATAAAGATTTTAAAAAAGAAAAAGATGTTAATAAAAAAAAAAGTTCCCCCAAATAAATAAATACAGGACTTGATGAAAAGAGCAGAGCTAGTAAACCCTCCGTGTAAACGGAAAGCTAAATTCTGTGTATATTGATTCCCTTGGGAGGTGACTTAGGCATTAGTGATTACCACAACTAAGACTCGTGTTTAGCAAGATACTGATATCAACAAGGGGTGAGGCCCGGAGCAATACCTCCTCTCTCTCTCCTTTGAAGAGAGGAAAGGAGGAGTCAGCCTAAGCAAGGGCAGAATCTGGAGAGACTGGAGGGGGAGGGAGAGCGGGAGGCAGATGGGGGCTTTGTTCGTGGCATAGAAAAGCACATCCCAGCAGAGAGGGTGTCTGCCTTGGGCACAGGTGATGAACTTCCTATGGACACAGATGCTGAAGGCAGCCAAGGAGAAGCAGCAGCCAGTTCTCACAGAGACCCCTTCCCAGCTTCTCTCCACGCTCTGCCCTCCTTCCTTCCTCCTCCAGAGCTTCATTGGGAAGCAGCTGCATCGTGGAGAGGTGGTGAAGCTCCCGGTGCCTGTGTTCTGTCTCTGGACACAGCGGGGAGGTCTCTGGCTGGGGTCAGGGCAACGCGCCGGCTACACTGGCTCAGCCCCACCTCCGTGCCAGTTTTCACTTGCTCCGCCTGGAGAGCAAGCAGCCCCGTCCTCTGGTCTGGATCTGCCCCCCCAGGCCCTGCGCATCCTCTTCTGTGTACCCTGCATCCCAGGACTGACACTGGGCTGTCACTTTCTTCTTCGCAGGGACCTAACTCTTGGTCTCTCCTTGTGAGCTGCCCCAAGTCTTCTTTCAGTATCGATTCCAGACCTTCGTCAATTGTTTCGGCAGAGGTTGGCTTCCCGTAGATTGATAAATGCCCACAGCAACTTTGCTGAAAACCTGAGTACGACCCAGAGCTCTGGCTCACTCTTCATCCCCTGCCTTCTGTCTGACAACTATATCCTCCACTGCAGTCAGTGCCCTGTGTGTTCTGGGAGAGGAATCACTGGGAAGAGGCGTTTCTCAACCGGGTTCGAAGCTGGAAACGGTTCCCTTCAGGTGGAACCATAAATACCATGACATGCTGGGAAGGAAAAATCAACAATAGCTGGCAATGAGATGTGAAGGGGGAGGGAGGGTTCCTGCACGACTCCCCAGCTTTGAACCTGGATGACTGGGTAGATGGCATACGAGGGCAGGAAGACAAAACAGAAGGGGGTGTGAGTGGATATCCATGCGGGATCTCTCCCAAAGGTAACAGCTGCCTGGAACAGTGTTAATCACCCTCTTGCTTCATCATATATATGCAGTGACGTGATGGCAGATGTTTAAAAATCAGCTCTCCAAAACTTAAATACGTGCGCATATCCTAATCAGTTTGTTATAAATTGTTTGATACAAAGGATGTATAGCACACAGTTTACAAATAATAAAATACATAATATCCTTATTATAAACCTCTAACACTCAATTGATTCTCACAGAATTCTTTTTTTTTTTTTTTTTTTTTTTTTTTTTGCGGTACGCGGGCCTCTCACTGCTGTGGCCTCTCCCATTGCGGAGCACAGGCTCCGGACGCGCAGGCTCAGCGGCCACGGCTCACTGGCCCAGCCGCTCCGCGGCACGTGGGATCTTCCCGGACCGGGGCGCGAACCGGCGTCCCCTGCATCGGCAGGCGGACTCTCAACCACTGCGCCCCAGGGAAGCCCACAGAATATTTTTTATTTTTTCCAACCTTTCATAATTGTGAGCGACCTATGGGTGCAACAGGCGAACCAATGTCGTCTCAGCATGAAGGCTGGTTGATACTTTCGTTTACGTTAACAAGTAAGAAGAGAGCAGAATGACCAAGACACATGGCAGAAAATCACTAATGTGAGAAACCTCTTTGTTGAATCGGATAATAGTTTTCAAATACTGGAAGGTTATTTCCTCAATTTCTGTGCTATTCACAACGTAACAGCCGCAGACATGACAAACATTTAAGTTCAATCTGTTAATCATTATTAACGTTTAGTCCATCATTTTGTTATATCCAGACAATCAACAAAGCAATCACGCCCTGATTTGTAGCACTGGCCAATTTCTTTCATATAAATAGTGGCCCATTTCAAGCTACCAAGGAGATATCACTGAACACTGAATTGGAAAGAGATCATGGTAGCATGCCCGTTTATAGGATTTTTACCATACAGATGCATATGATACCATACAGATATAATCACCTCAAAAGCATAGATAATAGTAAAATTAGTAAGATAATTAGTAGGAGGTGATGAATTACAGTATTACCATTCCCTTTGCTGTAATTATTTTATTGTAAGCTTATATAATTTAATTTTTAATAACAGCTGTGCTTAACAACTGCCTTGCTAAATTCCTGAAAGTTTAACTATTGGATCTCGCAAGTCAGTTCAAGCCGGTTCTGGCATACCATTGCGTGAATGGCCCAACAATATGTTGTTTAATTTTGTGCTTTATAAAAATGGTACCATGTTGAGATTCCCTGGCGATCCAGTGGTTAGGACTCCGCGCTCTCACTGCCAAGGGCCCAGGTTCAACCCCTGGTTGGGGAATTAAGATCCCACAAGCTGCATGGTGCAGCGCGCACCCCCCCCCCCCAAAAAAATGGTACCATATCGTAGGTAATCTTCTGGGAGTTGCTTTGTCACTCACCATCATGTTACTCTTGTCTAGGGACACCCAGCACTATCCCGTCCCCTTGTTCTCAGCTCTGTCACAGGAAGTAGAAGCCTGAGGACCACAACCCCCAGAATCTCTTGCCAATGGGGTTCCTGTTCTGTGACCAACGACAGGTGGACGGTGGTACAAGGTGGATTTCACTCTTCCTCAGGCAGCGATGGTGTCTGCGGTAGCCACCGTGGCTTCCTGCAGTGTTCTGGTTTCCGAGGAGCACCCCCATCTCTGGATTTCGCCCCCTCCCATCCCTTCCAACAATCTTGTAGGACCTGATTTCCTGTACTAAACCCTTCCGACTGGAAATATATAGAATGGTTTCTGGGCTTAGGATTAAAAGCCTGGGATTTATCCACGTTGATGCATGTAACCTAGGACCATCTTTTCCACTGTGGTATAACAGGCCATGCTGTGACGGTGGCACATAGGATTCTCCATAGTTAGGCTGCATTTTATATCCTGCCTGCCCACCTTTGCTACTTTCAGCACAGCCAGTGTGCCCAGAGGCTACGACCACGGGCAACAAGAGATCCCGCCCTGCTGTGGACCCACACGGCCTCAGGCTCACTCACTGGACTCAACATTCCTGCCCTTACCTCCTTCTGCATCTCCTTCTGTAGGTGACCCACTGGACCCTGCTTTCCAGTCCGCCAACCTCGGCCAAACATGCTACCATGTACTGAAGGAGGGTCAACTGGTGATAAAGAAGTCTGGTTCCTGTGGGCCAGCACAGGCTCCCAGCTACAGCATGGGAACAAAATCACATAAGAAAAAGGTAGCTTGGGTTAGCGCATGTAAGCTTTTATATATGGAATGGATAAACAACAAGGTCCTACTGTGTAGCACAGGGAACGATATTCAACAACCTATGATAAACCATAATGGAAAATAATATTTTAAAAAAGAATGTAGGGCTTCCCTGGTGGTGCAGTGGTTGGGAGCCCGCCTGCCGATGCAGGGGACGCGGGTTCGTGCCCCGGTCCGGGAAGATCCCACGTGCCGAGGAGAGGCTGGGCCCGTGAGCCATGGCTGCTGAGCCTGCGCGTCCGGAGCCTGTGCTCCGCAACGGGAGAGGCCACAGCAGTGAGAGGCCCGCGTACCGCAAAAAAAAAAAAAAAAAAAAAAGAATGTATATATATGTAAAACTGAATCACTCTGCTGTATAGCAGAAATTAACACAACATTGTAAACCAAATATACTTCAATTAAAAAATGTTGAAAAAAACATAGCCTATCTGCTCATAGTAAATTACCTTGAGACATAAGTTGACAATAGCCGGACATAACTGGCAACAGCCCGCCCAGATTCACTAGTTAATCAAACCCAGCCAGGACTTTTCCAGAGTGTCCTCCCTGTTCCCATACAACCTGTGCTGAGCTGCTCAGGAGATAAGTTAATTTATTTCTGGGAAGAAGAGAGAAATATACCCTCTCCTTGCCTATGGGTTGAAACCCTATTCACCCTTCAAAACCCAGTTCAGATAGCCCCTCCTCCGTGAAGCCTTCTCAAATGCTACCCATCTGAAATACCCTGCTCTGTATCCTCTACACCTTGGGTATAATTCTTCACACCCTTGAGGGATGGGATAATGTCTTCCCCCCAGACAAAAACACGGGCTTGCTTATCACTTACTATGAGAACCGTGGCTTCCCCAGGCTCAGCATTCCTCGGCTATGATGCAAACCCACTGCACACCTAACATCCACCTGGACCCCTCATGTTGCCCCTGTGGGGCCTGGAGGACAAGGGGAACCCAGGCCATCATAGTACGCGTTCAGTTTGCTCTGCCATGAATAATGAAGTCCCTTGTCTCTGACCCGGGACTCTGCCTTCTGTCGGCATCCAGTGAACCAGTAAGAGGCTAACTCGTTAGCTTGTGAGTAAAATCCCAGACCCTTCCCAGATCCAAGACTGAGTCTGTGTCTTATCATCCGTGGGGCTCCAGAGTCTGCTACAGGCCTGATTCGTACCCTATATGTTTGGAATTTCATCAAGTTGAATGGACTAGACCAAATACTGGGAACTTTTCTTCTACTGAGTACCAGTGAGCCCGGGGTCTCTCAACCGGGGCGCTGTTGACATTTGGGGCTGGATCATTCTTTGCTGGCTGGAGGGTGGGAGGCGCTGCAGGATGTTTAGCGGCACCCCTATAGCCTCTACCCACTCTCCCAACTGTGGCAACCAAAACTGTCTCCGGACGCCGCCAGCTCTGCCACCTGGGCCCTGGGCTGTACCTCTCCCCTTTCTCCACCAACGAGAACCCCCGGTGCAGCCTCTACCCAAAGGGTAGCGGTGGAAGTGGGAAGAGCAAGCAAAGGGGCCGTCGCTAAGTTATAATGTAGCACAGTCTAAGGTTTTAATGCACCGGACAGAGATATAAAATACTACACAGAGATATAAAGTATTGCACTGCCTTTTCACAGCTAAGAGTAAACACAACCGTGTGAGCACCAGAGGTGCCCCGGGGGCACCGGCTAGATCGCCTCATTCACACCCTCCAGCATTTCACTCTGTAGGAACCTGAGGCATGGACGGGGTAAGCAGCTCACCCAAGTGGAATAGTTTGGACTTGAACCCAGAGCTGAGGGCTTCCAACACTCTTGCTCTTAATTCTTAGCCTCGTTATAATCCCACAAAGAAATGGGAGAGACGGACTGGGGCTTAGACATAAGGGGATGGGGACTTCCCTGGTGGCGCAGTGGTTGAGAGTCCGCCTGCCGATGCAGGAGACACGGGTTCGTGCCCCGGTCCGGGAAGATCCCACATGCCGCAGAGCGGCTGGGCCCGTGAGCCATGGCCGCTGAGCCTGCGCGTCCGGAGCCTGTGCTCCGCAACGGGAGAGGCCACAACAGTGAGAGGCCCGCATACCGCAAAAAAAAAAAAAAAAAGAAAGAAAAAAAAAAGAAATAAGGGGATGGGAAATCAAAGTTGACCTTAAGAAAAAGAAAAAAATCAAAATTACATGTCAACACCAGTCTCTTAAGGGTTAAAAATACATAACCCTTTAGATATTTTAAGTGGGTAAATAAGTGCCAGAATCTGTATTAACATGTACTTTAATTCCTACCTAAAATGTTTAAGTACAAGCCCTCATGAGCTGCTCTCTTTTCTGCATCCAGAAAAATGCTAACCATCCAGTCCAGAAAGGAGAAAAGTGCCAAAAGCTGCTTCAACGCAGCAAACGCCCTGGTCAACTTCAGTGGAGTGCCTCTGCCATCTGGTGGCGAGTTGAAGAACTGTCCTTAAAACACACAAAGCCACTTGGTACTTTGCGATGGGTAAACTGAATGAGCGCCCACCTCATTCCCAACTGAGTCAGGCAAGAATTGACGCTGCAAACAGGCTACAGGTTGATACCTCATCCTGGTAATCTGGAGGGCAGAAAAATTACTGATTACCTATGGGATTACAAAGCTTGAGTAACTCCTAAGGAAAAACACTATCTTGACTTTATTTTAAACTTTCCCTGAGAAGCTAACATTCCCCTCATCCTTAATTCTCAGAAATGTTTCCAATGCACTATAGCGTTGTGTTTTGGAGGCAGAGGAAGACAGCAAGAAGGAGGGGAAAAGAGAAGAAATGAAAGAAAGGGGACATCACTGCCATATTTGGTGCCAAAAACCATAATTCTATTAAAAACATGCATATTAGTCAAAGACTCTTCAACATCGAAGTCAGTTTCTCTGAGGAATCCTAAAAACATTACTAATGTTTTTATTACGAAATTAATGATGACTTCTTAGTTAAAATAATAAATTTACTTAAAATACTAAGTACTAAGTACTTCCCAATACTAAGATACATCTACATAACTCATATTGATAAAAATAACTTCCTCCCATTATTTTATATTTCAAATAGAATTGTCTCTCTTCATTCCTCAAATCTTTAAACTGTTCTCTTCCTCTACTCAGTGATATCATAGAAAAATCTATAATACATTTTCGTTAATCTAATGAGTATTTTCTTGAGCATCTACTATGTACCAGGCATTGGGATATAGCAGTGAATGAGACATATCCTTACCCCATGGGGCTTACAGTCTAACAGGGAGAAAGGCGATCCACAGGCTCTATGTAACGTGTTAAGCACCACCTCATTTAATTTTCACAACTCTATGTGGTGGGTCTTATTATGCCCATTTTACATATGAGGAAACTGAGGCTCAGGGAGGTTAAGTGGTTTGTCCAAGGACTCAGAAGACTAGGTGGCAGAAGCAGGGTTCAAAATCAGACACCACTTCTCCAAAGCCCAGCTCTTAACACCTGTACGATCCAGTTACACGTTTTCAACAGCGAAGCAGGCAGCGTGCACTGAGAGCTGATATGTTCAGGGCACGATGCCAGGCGCTGCGGGGTACAGAGGAGGTGCCTCCAAGAGTTAGAACAGCATCTGCCTGCAAAGATTAGTACATGAGGCTTCCAGGCCCAAGAGCACACCTCTCCACTCACCAGCATTCATTAAAAATAACGAACGATCCCAAACTCTACTCTTAACATTCTGGGGGGGAAAAAATCACTCTTAAAATTATAATTTAAAATGTATAACAAAAGTGAAATTCAACAAAAAGATTCCCATTAAGAGGATCATCAACAGATCCAGCAATTTCCCCATAGAGGGAAGAAAAGTCAGGTTTGGGGCAACGGATGTCGTGGGGGGCTTCCGCTCCCCCACCCCATGAATCTAAAGTCATGATGAAGGACAAGGACTGGGACTTTCAGGTGGCCAAATACAGCACCTGAAGTGGAGATCGCGCTTCTGTACCAGCAGTGCATTTTGAAAGGCTCTGTGATGTAGAATGTAAAAGGAGGAGGGAGAAATTACAAAAGACACTCCACTCGAACAGACGGAAAGTCAGCACTTCTGGATATCACGTGCCTCTTGGGCAGGTATCCGAAGTCTAGGCTGCATCTCACAAAGACCCAAAGTTGACCTCGGAAGAGAAGCCCCGCTGCCTACACCCCTGATAAAGCCCATTCCCCCCGGCCATTTCTGGCAGACCTCTGATTTCCACTTTTTGTCTGAAACACACTGTTTGCTTGGCCAAAGCCAAAAGACCTGAGAACCTCCCAGGGCAAATGTTGATCTAAAGAAAATGTCCGAAGTGATCGGTGGTATTTATCCAGGTATTATTTCCGCCACCTGAGCTGAGTTTACCAAGCAGGTGGGGAGAGCTGCTCTCTCCCGTACGTCCCGTCCCGCTTGAGTTGCCTGGATACCACGTGTTGTGTTCAACAGGGAACATCCATGTAATTGTTCCTCTCTGCAGTGAAACCACAAGGATTCCAAATTAGATCATATCGCTGAACCACCAGAAGGAACCTTGTGCACCTGAACTCTGCGTGGCTGGCCGGAGCTGCCCTCTGAAACCAGAGGCAGCAAGCTTTGTAATCGAGATGTTTCAGGGTCTCGCCAAACCAACCAACATCCAAGAATCCCTCCTCTTGGCAGGCGTCAGTTTCGGTGTGCTCACTCCTAATTGCTGGTGATATTAAGGAATGGATATCTGAGGTCTGATTCCCTTTCTGCAGCCAACTTGCTAACGTACATTAAAAACAGCCTCATAGGGCTTCCCTGGTGGCGCAGTGGTTGAGAATCCGCCTGCCGATGCAGGGGACACGGGTTCGTGCCCCGGTCCGGGAAGATCCCACGTGCCGCGGAGCAACTAAGCCCGTGAGCCATGGCTGCTGAGCCTGCGCGTCCGGAGCCTGTGCTCCGCAACGGGAGAGGCCACAACAGTGAGAGGCCCGCATACTGGAAAAAAAAAAAAAAAAAACAGCCTCATAAACTGTCATTTGTGGGCAGAACCATCAGTGCCCATTCCAAGACATACTTGGCTTCCACAGACTGGAAAAAAAAGAAGAAATCGGAAAAAAAATAAGCCCAGAAAGGACGCAATTATAATAAATGTAATAAATGTAATACAAGGAGTAAACTTCAAAGTTGCAGCTACCGTAGAATCTTCGGCAAATCTTAAGATTATGAAACATCATGGAAACGTTTTAAGGTATCTTTTCACGAGATCAACTTTTTTTTGTTTTGGTTCGATTTTCATTTCATAGCACTTATCACAACTGTGATTCATGAATTATGCACATAATTTTTTTATTTGATGTCCAACTCCCTGGTTATTCTGTAACTCCCTCAGTGGAGGACCCAAGACTGATTTGTTTACATTCCCTATGCCCCATATATGGATGGGCACATAGTAGGGGCTCAAAAAAATATCGATGCTATCTTTGCAATAGCACTGTGATTTCATCATCTTGATGGGTCACCTCGCTGTTTCGAAAGCACTCTGCATCATTTCACAGTTTTGTTATTAGAGTTAAGCAAGACGTTGCAGGGGTAAAGGGTACATGTTACCTCCCTGTATTTTTTTTTTTTTGCAACTTCCTGTGAATCTGTGATTATTCAAAGTCTTGGATTTCACCTAAATAGTGGAATTTCCATTTCGATCTCTCACACGCATGATGTCACAATGCTCTTGGCTTCCTGGATTTCACCAGTGTTCTCTGGGTTTGCCCAACTCTACTTCCAACAATCGGACATCCTGAGCAGCCGAGTGATAGCTAGAAGCTCATCTTTTTTTCCCTCCAACCCTTGACAGAGCACATCCCTCTGTACAACAGCTACCCATCTGAGACAGCCATCCAAAATGCCAAGTCTGATGCCAATTTTCATACCATGTATCCTTCTCTGTCTTCTCCGTACAGAGACCACCATAAAGTTATCACATGGCAGTAATTTTCAAGAAGAACTCGCTGGAACACCAAGCTTCAGGGAGAGATGTTATGTTGTTAAGCCAGTCATTCCCTCAAGAGTGTTAGTTGTTAATAAAATCCAGAACGTGTGTGTCCGGATTCCAAGTCGGTGAACCACACACTCCTAACTCTTCTTTTGCCGCGTCCGTGGCAGCCTTGTGTTACACAAAGAATCAGGCCACCACCGAGCTGCCAAGAGCCTTGGAAAACTGTACAAAGTGCACTAAAATCAACAGAAAGGCTTCCCATGTCACAGTATTTGGAAAACTTCTCACCCCTGCAAGCTCCCCCCAAAAGCCACTGGCTGAAGTCTGACACACTGGCTTGAATCGCACAATCAAGATTCAAACTTCTAAACAAAGCACTGTGCAGACATTCACTTCCCCGTGAGCCTGGGAACACGGCCCAGCCCCACTGGACGTGAGGACAGATCCCATATCTAGGGGCAGAGCTGAGTCAGGACCGCAGAGCACTCTCGGAAGTGGAGTACACCAGCAGCCTCCAGCAGCCCCGAGCTGAGCCCACTCTGGTTCTTCAGCCTCCTAATTAATGACCTTCTCTGGGAGCAAACAAAAATTCCTGCCTTGAACATTCACATCAATCTCTGTGAGTCAGAAGACAGAGGCTGTCTGGCTTTCCAACACCTTCACAGGCTCAGAGCATCGTCCTCTGTCGACCCTTGTAAAAGCAGATGGCAACAGCAGAAGTTCAAGGAGAAACAGCTTTGCAAGCTACTCCAGCAGTGACACCGGGCTACCGGGAAAGACAAAAAGAAGTAAAAGCCAGTTTTCATTGCCTCCTGGACCAAAGTGGGAGAAGAGGGAGAGAGGGCCAGGGGGAGGAGAGAGGAATGATCTTCTTTAATAAGGTAGCATGATCAAGACTGATATTCTCACTGCCAGGCAGTGAGTCCAGAGAAAGACAAACGCCCCATCCTCTCACGGATTTTTTTTTAGCAGAAAAGTAATGTCCATTGGTATAGCATTTTCAAATCAATGAAGTACTTTCACATACAGAAACTCACAAACTCTCAGCAGCCTTGAGCTATTACACCCACTTTGCAGATGAGGAATCTGAGACTCATAGCGACAGAGTAAGTGGAGACCCAGGAGAACAGTGGGACGGTCTGCAGTCAGTAGGGAGATGAAAGAAGCAGGTGAGAACTGCCTTGCTACCCTTTGGGGGAAAAACAGAATAAAGCAGAGTCTCCAGATCAGGGTGTGGGGGATTCATCTCCACCTTTGGGGTGGGCCTAGGACTCCAGAAAGGACTTCAGAGAGTTAGTTTATTCTTATTCTGACAATTCAAGAAGAAGAGTCCCTAAGCTGATCATTTCTCATTTCAGAAGTGATTCATAGAACATTGTCTCCAAAAGGAAATCCACTGAGAAATGTGAGACGAGGGAGTTATAAACAAAGGGCCCCAGCTGCTACTTGAATCGCTTACATGCCTCAAATGGGACAGGAGCTTAGGCCAAAATTTTAAAGGGCTTTACAGCAGGGCAGCTCACCTTGAGGTGACTCTGGAACACGACCCGGTCGTGGATGGAGACGCAGAAGCTCAAGCCAGGGCCTCGGTGACAACAGGAGGTCAAATCCACGACTCAGACCTCTGGCCTCAGATAATGAAAGGCAGGTGGCCACACCCTCTGGTGCTGACGGAGAAGCCCCTCTGCTCCAGGTTTCATACAGCACCCACTTTCTAAACACAGAGACACGCACCTCTGATTTCCACGTGCAGACAGATGTGGCCTTGGGGGATGGAGAAGTAGGGAGGAGAGACGAAACGGTGCAGCAGGAGAAACTGGGCCCTGATTGCTGACCTATGCTCTGTGTCCCGTCCGAACATCTCACCCTAACCCTAACCCTAGCCTGACAGAGTGCGGATGCAAGGCCAGGCTTGGCCGGGGCCCCTTGAATATGTAAAAGTAAAGCTTGGTTCCATGACCTTGGGGAAATGAGTTTTCTGTCAAGCTCAGCCTACAACTGCCTTTAGGAAACCTCTGACAAGGGTTTCCTTTGCCACGTCCGGCTGTGCTCTCTGCAGCCACACCGGTGTCCCCACAGGCCTTCGAGGAGGTGGGTACCTGCTCATTTCAAATGTACTGAATCCGGTTGACGTGTCCCAGGCTGGGCCACTTGGACTGCATTTCCCCCTTCTGGTAGAGAATCTGGGGGCACACTGCCCTGGACAGACACTGAGAGCAAAGAGTGCACTCCCCAAGTGTAAGCACCCAACGCAACCCGGAGGCTGGGAGAAGGGATGGAGTAGCAACACTGAAGAAGGCCCAGCACCCCCCACCTGGTCCCAGGTGGACCCCATGGGGCAGCAACCACCGAGCTGCCTCCCTACTGCTCTGGGACAGAGAAATACATGTGTCATTGAAGGCGCTCAAAACACACACAAACGGGATGGAGGGAAGGGGCAGCCCAGGATAGAACTTTCTTTTGATGAGACTTTGGATTCTATGTCATGTTTCAATCCGCAAGAAATTTGGTCTCACTTCATGCCCTGTGAAACAACAGAGCCTCCCTCCATTTTCCCAGCCTACTCCTCTGAAGTTTTATTCCAGATTTCTCTTTTCGTTCTAAGAGTTATAAGGAGGACCTCCCCGGCGGTCCAGTGGTTAGGACACTGTGCCTCCACTGCAGGGAGCCCGGTTCCATCCCTGGTCAGGGAACTGAGATCCCGCAAGCCATGTGGTGTGGCCACAAATAAATAAATACATAAATAAATAAAAATTTTAAAGTAAAATAAAAGTTACAACAAATTAGGCCCATTGTGTTGTCCTTTATTTATTTTTTTAATTGTGGTAAGATACACATAACATAAAATTTACCATTTTTAAGTGTGCAGTTCAGTGGCATTCGGTATATTCACATTGCTGTACAGCCATCAGCACCATCCGTCTCCGGAATGTTTTCATCACCTCAAACAGAAGCCCTGTTCCCATTAAACAATAACTCCCCACCCCACCCCCAGGCCCTGGCAACAACCATTCTGCTTTCTGTCTCTATGGCTTTGATTCCTCCAGATATACCTCATGGAAGTGGAAATCACACAGCATCTGCCCTTTTATGGCCGACTTCCTTCACTCAGCGGAATGAAAAGTAACCTTGTCGTTCATCCACGTTGCGGCAGGGGTCAGGAGTTCCTTCCTTTTCAAGGCTGGATAATATTCCGTTGTATGGATATACCACACTTCGCTTATCCAGTCATCCGTCAATGGATGCTTGGACTGCTTCCACCTTTTGGCGGTTGTGAACGATGCTGCGATAAACAAGGGCCTGCAGAGTCTGTTGGAGTTCGCTGCCCTTCCTTACAGCCGCCCAAACTGAGATAATTAGAAATGAACAGGGCATCACAGAAGACTGTCGGTTTACTATTGCGACGTCACTGCCCAAGCCCATCTGAAGCTTGGGCCCAGGGGTCTGTCTCAGCGGCTTCCAAGGCCCCAGTTCCTTTTCAGTGCCCCCCACACACATGACAACCAACCCCACAGGGCCAGCCATCGAAAAACACAGACTCCCCCCCCCAACCTTCACACAACCCAACCCTCACACACACCCAACCCTCTCACGGCCCTGATACAGCAGAGGCCCTGTTGTCTCTGGGACGTCATGGAGCGGCCTCCCACCTGCACTCCAGGACTGCAGCACTTCCCAGCCTCAGGGCATCACCCCTGGCGCCCCAGCATTTCCAACCCCGTCCCCAGCCCTCCCTAAACTGAGTGCTTTTGAAAACCAAACGCACCCTGCCTCTGTCGCGTGGACAAGGGCAGCTCCAGGTCTCCTGGACACAAAGCCCTGCTCTCCCCTCGGACATCAGAAGTAGAGAAAATATACCCCAGTAAATCATCCTGCACCATGAAGGGTTTTGTGTCCTCTCTGACTCTGGCCTCTTTGGTTCTATTTTTATTACATTAGTTCACTTTGCCTCCAAAGGGAGGAATCGATTAGAAAAACACATTTTAAATATCCTCGTAAGATTCTCCCGCTGTCCTTGGGATATAGATGCTATAGGAAGAATACGGAGAGAACGTTTAAGGAAGGAAAATGTGTCTAGAAGCTATTCTGTGGACTGGTTAGAAACAGGCTGTGCAAGTCTCATTCACAACCACAGCCACAGGGAAGATAGCGGGTATACAGGTGGTGCTCAATAAATAACTGCTGGATGAGTAGATGAATGAATGCTGGAGTCAATGGAAGGAAGAAGGGAGAGAATGGGTACCCCCGTATGCATCCGCCTTCACCTTCCACCAGCCAGGGCAAAGTGCTGCTCAGGATGGGGAGATTCGGGGAAAACAGGGATCAGTCCGATGGCTCTTGGCTCCTGGCTCATCACAAGAGCATGGGCCGAGGTGAAATTGCACAGGCAGGGGACTCCACGTGCACCTGCCCGGCTCACGGACCTTACCCAGCCTTCCTCTACGCCGTGGCCATGTGAAATGTAAGGACAAGTGCCGTGAGAATCACACAGATTAGTCAGGAAGAGCAGTGAGTCTTCCTGGATCCTCTTGACAGTGGGATGGATACCTGCGGTGACAAGAACAGGAGCGGGCAGCGGACGTCAACCTGGACTTCACCCGGCCCCCTAGGGAGGCAGACTCTTCACTCGCCGCGCGACGGACAACCCACCCTTCACACTTCGACCTGGGTAGGTAAGCATCAGACGGTCAAAGGGGGAGAAAAAGGGCGCTTTCCCACCCTTTTTAGGAAGATTCGGGAAGAAAACTCCTGCCCTACAGTATCTGTACATTGACTGGCTTTGCCAAGCCTGTGCATGGTGATGGCCACAGACTTAGACAAGATGCACAAGACAAGATGACCCAGATGACATGTTTCTGATGACATCAGAAACCAGGCCTGTTTCTCAGCAAGGTGCTGAGGAAGGAGACCAAGAGACCAAGTTTTTGTGAAGAAACGTGATCAGAAACAACAGGAAAGACACCTTCTGTGCCACCTCCTTTAGATGGGCCTTTTCCTGCAACAGGCCTGCAGTTTTTGTCATTTGAACCAGTGCATTTAGTTGTAACTCTAAAGACCCCTGGCTCTGGATCCAGCAGACTTGAACTTGATACAGGAAGCCTGGAAACCTTCCTCCCAGGAACCAGGAAGACAGGTAATCTACAAGGAGTACAAAACTGTTGCCACCTCTTAAAGAAAGGGTTGCTCTCACTTTATTTAAAACACTAGAGCACCTGCAGAAATAATTACATGCAGTAAAAACACTACTCCCCACTTCAACACAGCAACTGAGACCCAGGAGAGTCTGTCATTAAGGCCCATAAAGAAAAGAAAGGCGCATCAACATTGAGGTTTTGTGGTGAGCGGAGAGGAAGCCTCCCTAGAGTTTGCTGGTTCTGTCTCACCCGGCTACTTTATCCCAACATGGCTGTGGTTTGGTCTTCAAACAGCTTAAAAGATAAGCAAATACCCTGCCTCCCAGGTTACATGTGACTGCCCTCAGCATCCAGTGTGTTTCATGAACGCCAGCAGTACAGCAGAAAGCCACAATTCACCCACACTCAACCACAGAACCTCATCTAGAATAAACCATAACTGGGGCAGAAGATCCCACCCAAACAACAAAATCAAATTTGATTAAAAGGTGATACAGCCAGCCTCTTTCAGCCACTGATCTTTCTGATGTGGGAAATGTGAGAGTTAGGGAAATCAGCTGGGTAATCCAAACCACTATAAAACACAAGCAGGCATCACAAATGATGCCTTACCATCAGAAACAAACACTCTGAAATGGACTGACAGACTAAACGTGCACTGTCCAATTGAGTATCCCTAGACACATGTAACTATTTAATTTTTAGTTAATTACAATGAAATAAAATTTAAAATTCAACTCCCTAGTCATGCTAACCACCCGTGTCAAGTGCTCAGTGGCTACATACGGTTAGTGGCCGCCATATTGAATGACACAGGTATTAAACACTTACCAGGAAGTGTTACTGGACAGCACGGAACTAATTACTAAGAAAGGGAGAAGGAAAGGAGTTTTAAAAAGAAATAAAAGGGTTTGTTTTGTTTTGTTTTGAATCAGAAACTTAACTGTCTCCTGGGTACCTCTCTCAGAGATTCCTGAAGGCGTACTCAAACACAACACACAGAAGACTTGACATGCAACTCTAGGACTACACGAGCCAACGTTGTTCCATAAAAAGGTAGTAATAGTACAAGTGCCATGGGTAATTATTTTTGTAATTTTCATAGCTTTTTAAATAGACTGAGAACAATGCTTTCAACAAAAGGTTGGCTGGAGTTCTCATGCCCATTTTGGTAATGTGTTCTGCATATTATCATCTTTCTATTTTTGCTGTGAAAAACTAAAACAATGAAAGCTTCTAAGGTGACTCACTGTAGCTCATTTTTTTGGCAAACATTAATACTGTATTTCAATTTTTTAATTTTTTAATGCCATTTACCCAAATTTTTCATACTAAAAATTCATTTCAAGGAATACGTTTCCCTTGAATTGAAAAAAAGAATTTGTTTCCATTTGGATCTTTTCACCAGGTACGTTTTCTCTCCCTGGAGTTCCCAGAATAAAATAAAGATCAAGTCATTTAAAATGAAACTGGGTCTGCTTGATTCATTTGGCCCCAGAATGGCCAAGGAAGTAGGTGACAAGCTGAACTCTGTTTGTCCTGTTGGCTTTTCATGACTTGTGGTCCAAACTCTCAAGATTTCCAGCAATCCACCCAATTTTCCCTCTGTTCGTGGTTAATGGGATAACAGGAAAAACATAGGTTTTGAAATCAAATACCATCGATAAACTCTATGACTCTGAGCAAATTATTTATTCACACAGCGCCTGTTTACTTACCTGAAAATGAGGTTAATAACAGAAACACCACAGGCTTATTGTAAACATTGAGTCAGTGTGTGTAAATCACCTAACCTCGTCCTCAGCACACAATAATTCATCTGTATTAGTGTCATAATTATTATTGTTGCCGTCTTTCTTTCTATGGCATTGCTTTTAATACTGTATTCCTGAAAGTGACCGCCCTTAGCTTGGTCTTGAAAATCCCTCCTCTGATCTGCCCGAGGAGCATCCTAGCTATAGGCACGTAATCTAACGGTCCAAGGTCCTCCCCAAACTCAGTTCCAGCCCTGGGGTGCACCTCAGTCCAGACATTGAAACAAAGGAACATCAAGAGAAAAGTAGATTCTTTGAAATAGGTAATAAATATTGATAAATCTCTGTAAGTCGGATTAAAGAGAGAAGGCATAAATAAAAAACATTAGGAATAAAGAACAGAAACATAGATGTACAAATTTAAAAGATAGAAAATTATGAACAATTTTTGCCGATAATTTGAGAACTTAATTAAAATAGATAAATATCCAGAAAAACACTAATTGTCAAAAATGAGTATAGAAGAAATAGAAAACCTGAATGGTCCTATAAATATTTACAAAATTTAATCACTAATTTAAATTCTTTCCTCATCTGGATGATAAATACATGGGGTTTATGTTTCTATTCTCTCCACTTTTTATGGTCAAAAATTTCAAATATATGCAAAAGTAAAATTAGTAATAATAATAATTTCCCACATAGAAACGTTTCTGCAGGTAAATTCTATCAAACACTCAAGGAAGAGGAATTCTACTCTCTCATAAAATTTTTCAGATACTAGGAAAAGAGGAAACAGCACAACTCATTTTTTTTTTTTTTTTTTTTTGCGGTTCGCGGGCCTCTCACTGTTGTGGCCTCTCCCGTTGTGAAGCACAGGCTCCGGACGCGCAGGCTCAGCGGCCATGGCTCACGGGCCCAGCCGCTCCGCGGCATGTGGGATCCTCCCGGACCGGGGCACGAACCCGCGTCCCCTGCATCGGCAGGCGGATTCTCAACCACTGCGCCACCAGGGAAGCCCACAACTCATTTTTTACACTAACAAAATCTTGAAGTCAAAAGCGGACGAGGATGAGATGAGAAAGGAAATTTTAGGCCGGAGGAGCTACCCTGGGAACTGGCGTGTGTCCATGCAGAGGTTGAACTCCATGGTGAACTTGCCCTTCAATTAAAAGAAAGCCACATTTTACATTAAAAGCTTTATCATCCTTCACCTTTTACACTGTGATTTATTGTAATTAAACTCCGGTCCTTCCATTAACACCTGATAAATCCACACACTTGAGGGTTGTGTTGTGGACGAAAGTGAAGAATAAAGCCTGTGCTGTACCCACCGCCCTGGCTCCCAGAGACCCAGAGAGCACATGAGGGGCCTCTAGCCTGTGTGTTCCAGGTGGAAGTCATAAACAGAGTGAGGGGTGAGGATGTAGGCGACTCCTATTGGCTTTTTCACTGTTCAGGTTCCATCTCCAGGTGACTACTCAATGAAATGATCTGATGTGGATAAATCTTATGAATCAGCCAGGGACACCCCACAGCAGCCTCACGGCCATAGCTCAGGACAGCTGGATGCCTTTCCCCTCCCCCTCTCATCAGACGCAAAGTCCAGTCCTCACTGCCCCTCCGACAAAGGTGTGACATAAGAAACATCAGAGGTTTGAGCTATCAACTACTTCACTCCTCTGTCTCTCCTGCTGGCATTGTGTGACCTCATTTGTATCATTAGCCTAACCACACAGTGTCTTGCTAAGTGAGACCAATTTTAGTAACTTCAGGAACTAACATTCTCTTGCAGTCAGTAATTTCCCATTTTCCAAGGCTAGATCATTTTGAACAGAGCCAGGTAAGCGCGGATGGGCATGAGGTGTTTAAGGGACTGTGAAATTATCAGGCTGATTGAGGTGGAGAGTAATTTGGGGAGTACTGAAAGGTAAGTTTAGTTATACCAAGCTAGACCAAGATGAGGGTGATTTTACTTGTTTGAATAAGCCAAGGGGTTTTCCAGCTTCTTTTTAGCAACAGTGCAGTTTTTATAGATTCTTTTTTTTTTAGAAGAGATAATGAGGGTTCTTTTTCTCTTTTTTTTTTTTTGGCTGCGTTGGGTCTTGGTTGCTATGTGTGGGCTTTCTCTAGTTGCAGCGAGTGGCGGCTACTCTTCATTGCAGTGCACAGCCTTCTCATTGCAGTGGCTTCTCTTGTTACGAAGCATGGGCTCTAGGCACGCAGGCTTCAGTAGTTGTGGCACGCGGGCTCAGCAGTTGCGGCACACGGGCTTAGTTGCTCCGCGGCATGTGGGATCCTCCCAGACCAGGGATCGAACCTGTGTCCCCTGCATTGGCAGGAGGATTCTTAACCACCGCACCACCAGGGAAGTCCAGGAACAGTGCAATTTTGATTAATGAAATTTTATGTAGGTCTTCAATATATAAAATCGATCAAATCAGAGCTGGTCTTCTTATAGTAGGAGGATGGAGATTCAGGGATTCACCCACTGGACCTTCTTGTATCCTCTCAGTCAGCCCCACCCCCAGACCCTAGACCCCAGCCCTCAGCACTGTGGGCTCTGGGCACACGGCTCAGAATCCACTGCCATGGGCCCTAAATGTCAACTTAAAACCTTCGCCATAAAGTCATACATAATTTAGAGGCAGGAGGTTTATGTAAACCAAACCCTTCATTTTGCCAATGAGGAAACAGTGGGAAGAAGGGCCTTCCTGACTTGTCTGAAGTTCACAGCTATTCAACGGCAGAGGCAAACAGAGTGTATACGCACCCCGATCCCTACCTCCTCCTATTTCTACCACATCCCACTGATGCAATTAAATAGAATTGAAAAATTTTTTTTTTCTGGCTGCATTGGGTCTTTGTTGTTGCGCGTGGGCTTTCTCTAGTTGCGGTGAGCAGGGGCTACTCTCCGTTGAGGTGCACGGGCTTCTCATTGCGGTGGCTTCTCTTGTTGTGGAGCACGGGCTGTAGGCGCGCGGGCTTCAGTAGTTGTGGCTCACGGGCTCTAGAGCGCAGGTTCAGTAGTTGTGGTGCAGGGGCTTAGTTGCTCTGTGGCATGTGGGATCTTCACAGATCAGGGCTCAAATCCATGTCCCCTGCATTGGCAGGCGGATTCTTAACCACTGCGCCACCAGGGAAGTCCCAGAATTGAAATTTTTGAACTTGCATCCACTAATGACTCCTATATTATTACCTGTCCCCATATCTGAATGATATGTGTACATATTTCTGCACAGTTCTAAGGATATGTGAAGCTGAAGTCCTTGCTAGGCTGTAGATGAAGCTTGTGGAGATGGCTGGACCACCCAGACAGGTGTCATCCACTAAGTATCAAGGGGGCCCGAAGCCTCCCAGAAATTACTTTAATGTGTGTTGAAACTGAGGACAGGAAGCACAGGGTGAAGTAAGGAGAATCAGTAGAAGGTAGGAATAGGAGAGACTGTGAGGTTCCCTAGGAAAGAGCAACCATGTGGGATAAAGGGATGGATCTTAGGGGCCAATTTCACCAACAGGACCTAAGGGACAGAGGGGAACGGTGATTCCAGGTGTGACAAATGCGTCTCCCTAGATGCTGCCCCAAACTCAGCCACGATGACAGTATGTACATGACTTGGGAAAGAAAAAGGGGTATGGAATACAAACACGTAAGACAACTGTAAGTCCTAAAAGAGACCGCACCCAGCCTCTCCGCAGAAGGACCCCCTCCAGAAGACAGAGGTTGGAAAGGTGTTCATTACCAGTAAGAGGGGAGTGAACCTCAGGACATGACAAGACCCAGAGGCAACAGACACCGTCTTTTTCCCCCACTCCTACTCGCCACCCCACCCGCAAACAAGTATCAGCAGCCTGAAGGAATCTTAGAGCAGACTTGGAGTTCCAAACGGCAAGCTCTCTCTGCAAGTCCAATGTATAAATCTACAGAAAACAACACTAACAGGCCCTGCTTGTGCCCCATGACAGTGCCTGGGACCAGTCACCATGGTGGGAAGGACAAGGTACCACGAGTGGCCCACAGCTGAGTCAGATGCCCACAGGCCAGACAGCGACACATGATGATGGGGGAGGAAGGGCAGGACCCCAGAGGGGAACAGAAGTGCTGTTGTCGGAGGGATGGGTGCGAAACAGACCAGAACAGCAGATATTCACCAAGATTCTTAGCTTGAGAAATTTCTAGACCATTGCCTCAAGATCAAGAATTAAAGGATGGGAATAAGCTAAAGTCATTTTAGAGAGGAGTATCTGAAAAAGAAGACACAAAGATGAAAATGGGGGCTTCCCTGGTGGTGCAGTGGTTAAGAATCCGCTGGCCATTGCAGGGGACATGGGTTCGATCCCTGGTCTGGGAACAGCCCAGGTGCCGAGGAGCAACTAAGCCCTTGAGCCACAGCTACTGAGTCCACGTGCCACAACTACTGAAGCCTGCACGCCTAGAGCCCGTGCTCCGCAACAAGAGAAGCCACTGCAGTGAGAAGCCTGTGCACCAAAACAAAGAGTAACCCCTGCTCCCTGCAACCAGAGAAAGCCCGCGCACAGCAACGAAGACCCAACACAGCCAAAAATAAATAAATAAATAAATTTATTTAAAAAAAAAAAAAAAAAAAAAAAAGATGAGAATTTAAGAAGGTAACTGTCACATCTGAGGGGATAATAAAGAAAAAGATAAGGAGCTAAGCCAACCAAAGACAAAAGTGCAGGAATGAAGATAAAAGGAATAAACTAAAGAATAATCAAAGTTACCATGTGGTCTCACCTCCTAGCGCTACATACATTGTTTCATTTTATCCTCCTAACAGCCCTGCACTGTGGAGTACCTCCCCCGCTCCTGCCCGTTCCCCCACCACCCTGTGAGAGCTGAGAAATCTGGCTTTCATAAGGTCAAATATACCAAGGTCATTCAGCTGGTTATGCGGCAGAATTGTTCATCAAACCTAGGTCGGAAGACCCAAAACCTCTCCCACCACCTTTCAGGTCTCTCTGCCCCCTCACGCCCACCCCCAGCACCCTCCTACACCACACTGTCTCCCTGTAGAGCCTGGGTGGGCTCTTCAGGGGATACCGGGCAGGAGGGAGGACTCCCCTACGGGGACATGGGCATCATCTGGGCACGGATGGCTTGGCAATTAAATGGAGGCATGAAGGCCAAGAACAAAAAACAAACAAACAAAAATTGGGGAGCTGGTGCAAACGTTTTTGAAAATATACAATAATAGTCACATTAGAGGCTAGTGAATCAATCCCGACTTAGGGTGTCACCGAAGGAAGAGAACAGAGTTGGGAAAGCAGGAAGTGAGTCTCAGACACTAATGCTGAAAGCGCCTCTGGGTCCTTGTTACACTGCACCTTCTGGGTCCTCATCCAGAGATTCGGATTCTTTGGGCCTGAGGTGAAGCCCAAGAACGGCAGCTTCAACAAGCACCAGGGATTCTGAGGCAGAACAGCGTTCAGAAACACTGGGGAGAGACGAGGGAGAACTAAGGATAGCAAAGCGTGGTAAAAATGGGAGAAAGAGGTACGTGTTCTAACACTGTGAGAACTGGAAAAGAGGAAAAAGAAACGTGTCCAAGGCCACCGCTAAACCCACTTACCTGCATTTGAAGATGGATGTAGTCTTTGTCCCAGAAAGGGAATATTCTGGAAGAGCCAGGCAACTGATAAAGGGACGGGGGGAGGGAGAGGTACCTCCTGCATCACTAAGTGGCAAAGGACCAAACCTAAGCTAAGGCTTAAAATAATTATTAATACTTGATCTAAGGTTATAAAAGAGTAAGGAAAGAAAATAAGAGGAAAGAATGCACTAAGTCAACGTTATTGATTTACACTCTGAAAGAAATGCCAGAACTATTATTTAGATGTCAAAATAACTCCAAGAAGAGTACAGGGCGGTTTTGAACATTTGAAACCAAATACCTGCCTTCTTTGAGATGGGGCTTTCAGACAGAGAGCCTCCTTAAATACCACTGCGATGTTCTGAACGGATCACATTTCCCCTTCAAAGGTTATACCACTTTAAATTATAAGCAATTTCAGAAAGAACAAGTCGTTGTCCTACTTTGAGTCCCCTTCTCTTAAAAGCATGTTTTGACTAAGATTAATTTATAGCCCAAGGAGATCTGGGGAAAGGAAAAAGCCTTGAAATTGCAAGTAAAAATAACTAAGAATTCCGGCCGCTTCTGAAATATTGAGTGACACTGTTTTGGGAACAGGACCAGAACTGCACAGAGCTACAGGTAAATGGGCCGACTGTGGGATGTGCAGTACCCAGTAGACACTTGAAGGGGAAAATTCTAGCTGGATGGCATGGGCAGGGAGGACTACTACGTGAGAAAGACAAATACTATATGATATCACTTACATGTAGAATCTAAATTTTTTTTAAAACATACAAATGAACTTGTTTACAAGACAGACCCACAGACACAGAAAACAAACTAGAGGTTACCAAAGTGGAAAGGAGGGGAAGAAAAAAATATGGAATTTGGGATTAACATATACACACTACTGTATGTAAAACAGATAATCTATAAGGACCTACTGTCTAGCACAGGAAACTATACTCAATATTTTGTTATAACCTATAAGGGAAAAGAATCTGAAAAAGAATCTATATATCTGAATCACTCTGCTGTACACCTGAAACAAACACAACATTGTAAATCAACTGTACTTCAATTTCAAAAAGTAAAAAAGCATCTCTTTGTGCTTTTTTTCTGTTTTCTTTGTGCACGTGAACAAGTTCTTCATCTTTTTTTTTTTTGCGGTACGCGGGCCTCTCACTGTTGTGGCCTCTCCCGTTGCGGAGCACAGGCTCCAGACGCTCAGGCCCAGCGGCCATGGCTCACGGGCCCAGCCGCTCCGCGGCATGTGGGATCCTCCCGGACCGGGGCACGAACCCGTGACCCCTGCATCTCATGCAGGCTCTCAACCACTGCACCACCAGGGAAGCCCGAAGCTCTTCATCTTTCACTTCCATAACACTTGC
This sequence comes from Kogia breviceps, assembly GCF_026419965.1. Taxonomy (NCBI): domain Eukaryota; kingdom Metazoa; phylum Chordata; class Mammalia; order Artiodactyla; family Physeteridae; genus Kogia; species Kogia breviceps. Next base: position 140,713,828 of record NC_081314.1, read on the forward strand.
TCTACCAAATCAATAAAACTCATTATTAAGTGAAGGGACCCCAGAAGAGCCTACACAGCCGACAGAACTAGGGTTCATTCACCCACCAAAGGAAGAAAAACTTCTTATACTTCTCATCTTTTGCACATAGTCACTTTGGTAATTCCATTTTCCACCATTTTTTTTGATTCTTCAGATGCAAATTACTGAAGGGAAAAGATGTTTTCTGTGGGATAGGGGATTAAGTACTTGCATTGTGGCTTTGATCTGTTGGGAGAATTTCCTGAGTCCTGGCCCAACACTTATTTCCTTAATAAGAGGATCTATTAGCCTGCCTGGGCTGCCATAACAAAATCCCACAGCTAAATGGCTTAAACAACAGGCATTTATCTTCTCACAGTTCTGGAGCCTGGAAGTCCAAGATCACAGTGTCAGTAGGTTTGGTTTTTCCTGAGGCCTCTCTGCTTGGCTTGCAGACTGCCATCTTCTCACTGTGTCCTCACATGGCCTTTCCCTGTGCACACATCCCTGATGTCTTTACCTCTTCTTAGGGAACCACCAGTCCAATTGGAAGAGGGCCCACCCTCATGACTTTATTGTATTAGTGGCGTCTTGCAGAGAAACAGAACCAATACAATAGAAGAAGATACTTATTATAGTAATTGGCTCACATGGTTAAGGAGGCCAGGAAGTCCCACAATCTGCTGCCTGCAAGCTGGAGACCCAGGAGAGCCAGTGGTGTAATTCTGTTGAGTTCAAAGGCCTGAGAATCAAGGGGCTGGTGATGTACGTCCCGATCGGAGTCCAAAACCAAGAGAACCAAGAGTGCCAATATCTGAGGTCAGGAGAAGATGAATGTCTCAGCTCAGGCGGAAAGTGGATCCACTCTTCCTCTGTCTTTTAGTTCTATTTAGGCACTCATTGAGCAGGATGGTGCCTACCCACACTGGGGAGGGCAAGCTGCTTTACGGAGCTCACCAATTCAAATGCTAGTCTCCTCTAGAACACTCTCAGACACATCCAGAAAGAATGTTTTACCAACCGCCGCAGCATCCCTTCTCTGAGTCAAGCTGACATATAAAATTAACCATCACACTCATTTAGCCTTAATTATCTCCTTAAAGATCCTATCTCCAAACACAGTCACACTGAGGGTTAGAGCTTCAACATATGAATCTGTGGGAACACAGTGCAGACCATAACAGAAGATATACCAGAAATATTAACAGAACCAACTGTTAAAATGCTGTAGAATGGGGACTTCCCTGGTGGCAGTGGTTAAGAATCTGCCTGCCAATGCAGGGGACACAGGTTCGAGCCCTGGTCCAGGAAGATCCCACATGCCATGGAGCAACTAAGCCCATGCACCACAACTACTGAGCCTATGCTCTAGAGCCAGCAAGCCACATCTACTGAGCCTGTGTGCTGCAACTACTGAAGCCCGTGAGCCTAGAGCCCATGCTCCACAACAAGAGAAGACACCACAGTGAGAAGCCACAATGAAGAGTAGCCCCCTCTCGCCACAACTAGAGAAAGCCCACGCGCAGCAACGAAGACCTAACGCAGCCAAAAATAAAATGAATTAATTTTTTTAAATGCTGTAGAATGATGGAGAAGTTTAAGGTATTACTCTCTTTTAACTTGACCCATAAAGCCATCAATGTACAAATACCATGGGTTAAACCATACCCCTGAAATAAATCAACTATCTATCCACCTATCTATCTACCTACCTATCGATCGATCGATAGGTAGATAGATATAATAAAAGCACTACATTTATGGAAAGTAAATCTCTTCCTAACCTCTATCTTTTAATATAATTTAAAGGGGCTTCCCTTCCACCAGAAACCCTTGGACATTCATTTCAGATCCAAATGATAAAGTAAGTCAAAATATATATCTTAGAAACCATCTGTATTTAGCTTCTGATGGGGAAAAAATGCAGATACAGCATTTAGTAAATAAGAGACAAGGGCTTTTCACACAATGTCCTTATGATCTGAAAAACTGCTGTTGTTAAATTTAATAGCCGTTATTATTTCAATAAGCAATGAGACAATCCAGAAGGCACTCAGTCCAAGATCATAAAATCTATGTAAATCATCAGATGTGACTAGCCAATGAGGGAACTACAGCTTCCGGCACTGAATCACTATTGGTCCATGGTACTTATTATTTTTCTTCCTCAAGATGCATGACTCTACAACTCCCTGAGGACTGACAAATATCTGTTCCGCAAATGAGATAACACAGCCAAGGGGCAGGTCAGAACATGGGATCATGGAAAGGAGGGATAAGGTCCAGGACGCAGCATCTTAAAACACATTTAACCAAAACCTAGAGAGAGATTTTTTTCTGAACCTCAGAGTCACCAACCTTTTTTGCAGCTCATGACATTTCTATCAGCTGCCCCACACCTGACATCATCAAAGTAACAACGTGCCAGAGCCTTCTTAACCAATACTGTTAGCTTAAATTTCCCATATGTCTTTTCATTCTTTATCATTTTCTCCCTGTTTCCAGCATTGTGTTACTTTCTATTAAGTCCCCAAGCCATGCTACTTCGTATGACTAAATCTTCATGCAATAATAGGTTCTGAACTTCCATGGAAGTTTTCTTTCAACTTCTCTGCCGTTGGAGTGTTAATGTGATGACGATCTACTAATAATTATTAGCAAAATGGGATGGCAGGGGGAAAGGTACAGTTGTGAGGGGAACACAAGAAGGGATAACCCATAGAACAGATTTCTCTGTAGTAAAGATTATCTGTAGATTTATGATATATTTTACCATAAGATATCTGACTCAACACAAATATGACTGGTAGCAGCATCATAACTGGAGAAACCCTCACTTAACACTTCCTCTAAACTGGGAAGAATCATGGCCAAGTTCTTTGTGTCAATGACATGCAAGCTCTGAGGCGCTTCCACAGATAGGACCTACTCTGTCCAATTTCTTTCCTGGTTGCTGTTCCCAAAATAGTAACCAAAACAGCATATTATAGGTCAGGACCTACATTCTCCTGTTGCTTAAAATAGTAAATTGTATTTTACTTCAGTAAGGAATATTTAAGGTGAGCAGTACAAAACATCATATTACATTAAACTGTCCAGAGGAAACCATCGGATCACTTGGTTTAGAGTGAAGGCGGCCTGAATGGTTCCCTCAGGTCGACTCAAGTTTAGACAACCTTATTCCTCACTCTAGGGTCTGGCCTCCTATGACTTTGAGCATTTTTTCTAGAAAACTTGTCATTGTAACTTCTTTCTCTGCCACTTTGAGAGACATATAATCTTTTTTAAAGCCTGTTGCTAGTTTTACAACCCAGGGATGTCTTTCTCAAGGACCTGGGAGCCACTCCCTTAACATGTAATCATCAAGGAAGAGACTGCCCTATCTCCCAGTCTCTGTTGGGAGGGTGGGAGCCTAATCTGACGGTCTTAATCACAGAGAAAAACATTTGCAAACCCAGGAAATAACTCAGTGTGCTGGACACATCCCATTGATCAACCTCCCTGTTAACTTTCTCCAGTGTATTTCCACTAGCTCATGCCAGCTCTTTAAACACCCCCTGCCCTTTACTGCAGTAGAGTTGAAGTCAGACTTAGTTCTAGTCTCTCTCCCCTATTGCAATAGCCTTGAATAAAATCCCCCTAGCCTGTTTAACTTGGTATACTGCAATTTTTGCTTTGACAAGGGTTTATCATTTCTATAACTCTGCTCTTTATGGAAAAAAGGTAAAAGTTACTTATTTCACAATTAACAAAGGATCCATAATTTCTTCAGGGTATCCTGTCTATAAGACATCTATTGCAAATTGCCGGCAAGCTGTTTGAGAAGTACGTATATATTTGTTTATAGGGACCTCTACTGATATTCTTCATCATCATTATTCAACAAATAGTTATTGGAAATTATGCCTGGTCCTAGGGCTGCACTGGGAAGCATGCAGACACAATCCCAGCCTGCAGGAAACTTCATTCCAGCGTCAGTGTTACAAGGGTAGCAGTTTGGAGAGCATTAATATGCTTTTCTCTTTTGCTTTTCTCTTTGCTCTGATCTTTGGAGACATCCGTCTGCTTGGGAGGGGAAATGAGAATTATATAAGGAAAGCAAAGAGACAGGCCAAGGTAATATTCACCTTCATGCATTAACAATGATGATTTCACAGCAAGAGATAACCTTTCAGGCTGGGCTGCTGACCAGAGAAAGGATGCCCAGCTTTCCTTGTCTCCCCATTAGTGTATCAAGAGCCAGGCCTGGAGGACTAAACCATGGAGAGTTTATAAGGGAGACCTAGACAGAACCTGCCCCTTCTGGGCCTGGGGGAAATGTGGTGAGGAGAAAGGAACCAAGAGGCAGGAGGTCAAAACAACTGCCCTGGTCCATTCTTGCTGCTACAGCAAAAATACCATAGATTGGGTGGCTTAGAGGACAAACATTTAAAGCTCCCAGTTGTAGAGGCTGGGAAGTCTGGGATCAGGGATCCATTTTCTCGTTGTGTCCTCACATAGCAAAGGGAGAGACAGGAAGCTCTGGTCTCTTCCTCTTACAAGGGCACCAATCCCATTATGGGGGTTCCACTCTCAGAGGCTCATCTAAACCCAACCACTTCTCAAAGGCACAAAACCATCACACTGGAGGGTAAGCTTTCAACATATGAATGTGCAGAGGGGCACAAACACGCAGTCCAAACCTACAAGCCAACAGGTGTGCTATCGTTCAAGTGAGGATACCCAGGACAGGGAGTTCTGGCTTTACTACATGTGTCAGGCTATGAAGGAGCCACCTTACAGGCCGCCCCATATTCCAATCCAGGGCCCAGACACACCCTAAGAATTCTGGCAGCACAAAAAGCAGGGTCGTTCTGAAGGACGCCTTGAAGACCAGCTGTCCTGGGCCACACGGATCCCTGGCCTGGGGCCAGCTAGAGAGTCAGGCTCAGGGGTCTGCAGACAGCAAAAGCCAGCAAGGGAGAAATAGCAGATGTGTCCCAGAGGTACTGCCTGGGCCCACAGAACAGACTGCAAGTTCACCAGTTCCAGGCAGGAGAACCACCACAGACAGCAGAGCACTAAACACACCAACACCCCTCCCACCCAAAGCCACTGTAGGCAAAAGACCAAGAGAGACCACTGGAGCAAATTTCACTTTAGGCTGTTTCCTAAATGAGCTCTTTAAACTCAACTGTGGCCTTTTAAATTAGATTGGATGAGAGGATATAAACTGGACGGGACTAAAAGCAAAATTTTACCCAATAACCCGTCGGGGGGGGGGGGGCTCACGGAGGACGAGGTCATGCGGCCAGAATGAAGGCATCACATTTTCTCTGCACTGAAACTGACGCCCCTGCACAACAGCCAGGCCAGGCTGCACACCGAGGTATACGCCATCCTTGCAGCAGCCCTCGGACATCAGTGCCCTGCTTGTCCACATTTACAGATGAGGAAAGGAAGGCACGGCATGGATATAAACTTTCCATGGCCACAGAACTAGTGAGTGGTGCATCAGGACCCAATCCCAGGTCAAGGCTGGGGGCCAGGCTGGAACCCACGCTTATAATCCATGCCCCACACGGCCCCTGATCAGAGTACAGTTAAGCAAGAAGCCCAGGTCATTAAAGCAAAAGGAAGACACCATACAAAGCTTTCGTAACGAAGCATCAAGCAAAAGTGCTCTACCAGACGGCAAAGCTACATGACTTCAAAGCGCCCCGTGTCAGGTGACGCGATCCGCCCTCAAAACTGAAAAACAAGAAACAAAAGCAAACAAAAAAACACAGCAGCAGCAATAATTAAAGGTGAGATGAGAACAGCTAAAGGGAAAAGGCAAGCTGGAAGAGGTTTCCTGTGAAGAGTTGTGTTTTTAGGGAAAGAAAGGGAGAAGAATGATTTTTCTTTCCGTGACTGGATCAAACTCTGAGGTCTGAGTAAAGAAATGACCTTGAGCCACAGCAGAGAATAATAAAAGACAATTTCCAGTAAGCATGCTAGCTCAAATGAATGATTTACTTTTTATTTTTAAGCTCAATTCAGTAGAGATTTACATGCATTAGGTTACGGTGATTAACATTTGAAACTTGACCGTGAAATAATCTTTACATTGTAAATTCTTAATGATCAAAACAATGTTCTCAGTGATTAAAACATATTAGTAATTAATGATTAAAGGAGAAAATTGCAAATATACACTCCTAAAATCTCAAGGCTTTTAAAAAACCATTTGTACAAATGACTGGACAGTTTTTACAAAAAAAAAAAAAAAAAAAAAAAAAAAAAAAACCAGCTTCCATCTGATTCTCAGTTTCATCCTCAATCCAACAACAACAAAAATGATACTTCTCTGCCTCTTCTGTTGTCTTGCAAACTAGAAATGTACAGAACTACCTTTGATCCCATCAAAGCCAAAGAAAAAAAATTGTCCCATGATAATCTGTAACATGAAGACATAATCCCAAGAACTTTCTTAAGTAAGGTTAATAAAAGGTCAGTGGTTTTGATGATCATTTGTCTTTAAAAAAAATCATTTTGTAAAACAGTTTAATAACATATAGTCAGGACACCGTCTTCGAGCTCCACCTAACAACCACGAGTGATGCTCAAACTGGTAACAGGACAAGTGGAACTTACCCAGCCAACTGGATTTGCCTGAACAATTTTTCCTGAGTAATCAGGTTTCAAGAAATAATTATATCTCATTACATAGATAAAAAAATTCAACCAGGTATCGGTCCCGCAGCTTTCCTTAACTTGGATGCTCTTCCCTGGAATAGATTTCCTCCCGATAGAAGGAACCCACAAATGTGTACAAGCCAGTGCTGACTGTGGCTTCCACTGGCCAAGGACCAGGACAAGGGCTTCTCAGTACACTGGCCTCCCAAGGGATGATCACACCTAGCCAACTCTCTTGGAGAAGATGAAAAAGTATCCCCTACACTCTCCTTGTCTGTGAGGTCTCATCAGAAGTGACAATGGGGCTTCCCTGGTGGCGCAGTGGTTGAGTCCGCCTGCCAACGCAGGGGACACGGGTTCGTGCCCCGGTCCGGGAAGATCCCACATGGCACGGAGCGGCTGGGCCCGTGAGCCATGGTCGCTGAGCCTGCGCGTCCGGAGCCTGTGCTCCGCAACGGAAGAGGCCACAACAGGGAGAGGCCCGTACCAAAAAAAAAAAAAAAACAAAGAAGTGACAATGTTTAATGGAAAAAGAAAGAAAAGGCAATTTGCTGGGGTATCTGATCTGTGTAATTTCCTGAGTTGCCAAACATTACTTTTAGTAATTTACTTTATGTTGATAACTGAGATATTCTTTCAATATAAAGGAGCAATATTTGAAATGTTACCTATGTTAATATTCTACTGCTGAATAACAAATTACAACAAACTTAGTGGCTTAAAGTAACACAAATGTATGATTTCACAGTTTCTGTAGTCCAAGATCCAGTACACTTTAACAAGGTTCTTTGCTCAGGGTTTCTGCTATGCACTAATGTTTGTCACCCCAAAATTCATATGTTGAAGCTCTAATCATCAATGTGATGGGACTTCTGGAAGGTAATTAAGATTAGATGAGGTCATGAGGGTGAGGCCCCCATGATAGGATTAGAGCCTTGTAAGAAAAAGAAGAGACCAGAGCTCTCTCTGTCTCTGCCGTGTGGTTATATAGCAAGAAGGCAGTCTCATGCAAACCAGGAAGAGGGTCTTCACCACACAGAAAATCCACCAGCACACTGACCTTGCAAGATCTTGAACAGTGAGAAATAAATGTTTGTTGTTTAAGCTAGCCAGTCTATGGTATTTTTGTTATAGCAGCCTGAGCTGACCAAGACAGTCTCACAAGGCTGAAATCAACTTGTTAGCCAGGTGCATCCTCATGTGGAGGTTCAATGAGGGAAAGATCCACTTCTAAGCAACCTCGGGTTGTTGGCAGAATGCACTACCTTAGAGCTACAGGACTGAGGTCCTCATTTTCTTGCTAGCTGCCAACTGGGGACCATTCTCAGCTACTTGAGGCTATACTCTAGCCCTTGCCACGTGGCCTCCTCCACAGGTCCCCTCACACTTCAAATCTACCTCTTCAAGAAGGACGTGGTCCCTTTTGAGGGCTTGCCTGATTAAGTCAGGCCCACTCAAGATAATCTCTTTGGATTAACTCAAAGATATCTGATTTGGAGTCTTAATTATATATTGCAAAATCCCTTCACTTTTACCATATAGCATAATCTAGTCATGGTATGCATAGTCCTGTCCACACTTAAGAAGGAAGGGGGATTATACAGAGTATGTACACCAGGCAGCAGGAATCTGGGGCCATCTCACAATTCTATTCGTTTGGTTTTTCTGGAGAACCCTGACTAATATACCTGTTCATTCTGTGAGTTACAATTCGGGCTCCACAGTATGTCTCTCCAAATTGTTTGTCCTTTACATTACCCACATTCATGCAAGAGGCAAAAACTGTAACCCCCTGAGGGTTTTTTTAACCGTCATGACATCCTAAAGAGCCCTGGCAGAGCTATATTCCACATAACCTTGAGACTGTACTTGGTTTGTTTTAAACAGAATCCAGTGACTGCCTAGTCCCTCTGATGATACCTTTCTGCAGGCACAATATGTCTTAACCCGATGACATAGAAAGTGGAAGAAAATTTAAAAAACAAGGAATGCTCCTATTGCAGAGGACACAATAATAACTATCAGATAGATATTTTTAGCTGCAAATAACCAAAAACCTAACCAAAAGGGGCTTAAACAATAATAAAGACATGTTACTTCACGTAACAAGAGACCTGGAGACAGGAGGTCTCCATACTCATAAGAAGTGTGTATTCTTTCCTTCACATAACAAGGAAGGAGACAGGAGGTCTCCACACTCATAAGGAGTGTGTATTCTTTCCTTCTTTATACTCTGCCATCCTCAGGGTGTTGACTTGGGATGACTCCCTTCATAGTCCCAAGGAGGCTGCATAGATCCAGGCATCATGCAGAGATGACAACATCTAGAAGCACAAAGGGGCTATTCCTTCTCACTTGCCTCTTTCAACATTTTAGAATGGAGGCTGAGGAGATCTACATTCTGCTGTAAAATACAGTGAAAAACACCAATACTTCACAAAGTCTTCCAAAGAAAAGAAGAGGAAACACTTCCAAACTCATTCCACAAGGTCAGTATCATTCTGATACCAAAATCAGACAAAGATATTACAAGAAAAGAAAACTATAGACCAATATCCCATAGGAATACAGATACAAAAATCCTCAACAAAACATTAGCAACATATAAAAAGGATTATGCTCCATGACAAAGTGGGATTTATCCCAGGAATGTAAGGTTAGTTGATATGAAAATCAATCAATGTAATATACCTTATTAAGAGAATAATGGACAAAAACCATATGATTAGACATGGAAAAGGCATTTGGCAAACCCCAATACCCTTTCATGATAAAAACACTCAATAAAGTAGGAACAGAAGGGAACTTTCTCAACCTGATAAAGGGTATCTCAAAAACCCATAGTTAACATCATGCTTAATGGTAAAAGACTTAAAACTTTGCCACTAATAGCAGGAACAAGACAAGAAGGCCCCTCTCACTACTTCTATTCAATATTGTACTGGAGGTTCTAGCCAGGGCAATTAGACAAGAAAAAGAAATAAAAGGCATCCACAATAGAAAGAAGTAAAACTTTCTCTCTTTGCAGATCATATATATAGAAAATCTTAAGAAATCCACAAAATAAACTATTAGAGTTAATAAAGAGTTCAGCAAGGCTGTAGGATACAAGATCAATATACAAAAATCAACTGTATTTCTATACAGGGCAATGAACAATCCAAAAATGAAAATAAGAAAACAATTCCATTTACAATAACATCAAAAAGAACAAAATAGGTAAGAGTAAATTTAACAAAGGAAGTGCAAGACATATACAATGGAAACTACAAAGCATCCTTGGAAGAAATTTTTAAAGATCTAAGCAAGTGGAAAGATATTTCATGTTCATGGATTGGGGGACTTAATATAGTCAAGGTAGCAGTGATAGTCAGTTTTATCTGTTAGCTTGACCAGGCTATAGTCCCCAGTTATTCAATCAAACACTAATCAAGGTGTTGCTATGAAGGTATTTTGTAGATGTGGTTACCCTCTATAAATAGCTGACTTTCAGTAAACGAGATTATTGTAAATAATTCGGGCGGGCCTGATTCAATCAGTTGGAAGTGGTAAGCATAGAACTGAGGTTTCCAAGTAGAAGATATTCCACCTGTAGACTTCAATTTCTCCTCATGTCCCAGAGTGCCAGCCTGCTCTTTAGATACCCTGCCCTGCAGACTTCAGACTTGCCTAGCAGGCCCCGCAACTGCAGGAGCCAATTTACTGCTGTGTGTGTGTGAGTATGTGTGCGCCTCCTACTAGTTCTGTTTGACTGATAGAACCCTAACTGATATAATGGTTACAGTCCTCAAATTATCTACAGATTCAACACAATCCCTCTAAAAATCCTTGCTGGCTTTTTTGCAGGAACTGAAAAACTGATCCTAAAAATCGTATGGAAATTCAAGGGACTCAGAATATCAAAAAAAAAAAAAAAAATCTTAAAAAGGAAAACAAATTTGGAAGGCTCACATTTTCCAATTTCAAAATGTACTACAAAGGTACAGTAATCAAATATTGATGTAAAAAAAAAAAGGTACAGTAATCAAGATAGTATGATATTAGCATAAGGACAGACATCTAGATCAATGGAAAAGAATTGAGAATCCAGAAGTAGACCCGTACACTTACGAGCAATTGACTTCCAGCAGAGTACCATGACAATTCAATGGGGAAATTATAGTCTTTTCAACAAATGGTGCTGAGACAATCAGATATTCATACACAGAAGAATGAAGCTGGGGGTTCCAGTGGTTAAGACTCTGTGCTTCCACTGCAGGGGGCACAGGTTCGATCCCTGGTCAGGGAACTAAGATATCGCATGTGCGTGGCGCAGCAATATAAACAAATAAATAAACAGAATGAAGTTGGACCTTTGCTTGATACCATATACAAAAATTAGTTCAAAATGAATCAAAGACCTAAATGTAAGAGCTAAAACTATAAAACTCTTAGAAGAAAACAGGTGTAAATTTTTGTGACTTTCAATTAGACAATGGTTTCTTGGAAATGACACCAAAAGCACAAGCAATTAAAGAAAAAAAATAGATTGGACTTCATCAAAATCAAAAACTTTTGCGTTCCAAAAGACACTATCAGGAAAGTGAAAAGATACCCCACAGAATGGGAGAAGATATTTGCAAATCATATGTCTGCTGAGGGTCTAGTAAACAGAATATATAAAGAAGTCTTACAACTCAACAATAAAAAGCAAATAATCCAATTTAAAAATGGGCAAATGACTTGAATAGACATTTCTCCAAAGAAGATACACAATGGTCAATAAGAAACATGAAAATCTGCTCAACATCATGGTCACCAAGGAAATGCTAACAAAAAGCACAATTAGATACTATTTCATATTCACTAGGATAGCTATAATCAAAAAGATAGACAAAATAAGTGTTGGGGAGGATGCAGAGAAACTGCAACCCTCATACATCGCTGGTGGGAATTAAAATGACGCAGCCACTTTTGAAAACAGTTTGGCAATTCTTCAAAATTCCACTCCTACATATATACCCAAGAGAACTGAAAACACATGTTCACATAAAACCTCGTATAGAAATGTTCATAGCAGCAATGTTCGAATAGCCCCAAAATGAAAATAACCCAAATGTCCAACTGATGAATAAACAAAATATGGTACATCCTTATAATGGAATATTCTTCCACATAAAAATTAATGAAGTACTGATATATGCTAAAACATGGATGAACTTTGAAAACATTATGCTAAATAAAAGAAGCCACTCACAAAAGGCCACCTGTTATATGATTCCTATTACATGAAATGTCCAGAATAGGCAAATCCATAGAAACAGAGCATAGGGGCTGAAGGGAGGGGAAGTGGGGAGTGACTGCTAATAGACCAGGTGTTTCTTTTGAGGGTGATGAAAATGTTCTGGGATTACATAGTAGTGATAGTTACACAGCTTTGTGAATATACTAAAAACGACTGAATTGGATACTTTTAAAAGGTGAATTTTATACATAAATTATATCTAAATTTTTAAAAGGACAGTGAGAACTTGAAGTTCCTAAGAGTGTTCCCCAAAGGATGTGAAGAGAAAGAGGAAGGAAAAGGAGGAAGAGTGGGGGTGATATGATGAGAAGCATGGGTTTCTCCGGAGGTGGGGTGCAGTGGGTGAAAAATGTTTGTTTTGCAGAGCTTATGGAAAGGAATCAGGAATCAAAGACAGAGGTCCAGGAGAAATCAGGAAGGGGCCTCAGGGAAGGAAGGAGGAGTGGAGGGGTTTAAGAGGAACTAAGAAGGGAGAGCAAGGCACTCCACAGAAGGGAGAGGAACCTAGGGAGGGATTTGGTGCCCAAGAGACTCAGCTTGGACAGAAAAACACGTTTGAGGAAGAGATTTCTTCTGGGCAAAAGAATGAGAGGAACAGAATTTTCTTAGGAGTCATCATGAAGTATATTCTTGGATCCATTTAAGATTCTTCCAAAAACTCTAGTAAGATGGAAACTCCTATTGGGATTGTGCTTCACTGAACAGCACATCTCAGGCCACAGATGTGAAAACAACACTTGTCAGGGATATATTATATCTAAACTATTACGAGTCCAAATTGATGGAATTTTACGGCAAAAATCATTTAGAAACAGATTCTTTACTCACTGCTCTTCCGAAAGGTGAGCAAATCAATCTCACTTCCTAGGTGTGTCAGATGGGCAAAATTACACAACAAGAAATACAGATGAACTGACTCCCTGACAGGCCTGAATGGAAATTCAATCCACTGCTTCCCCATCCTAAATTCATTGTGTTTCAATCCACTATTTGTTTAAAGTTGCTCGGTACAATGTTGGACATGATTCCTCAAAGTCTCAAAGCCCTGCACATTCAACATCAATTTTAAAAAGATGTAAGACATTGGCCTTTTTCTTTTTCTGTATTCAAAATACAGAACGTATGCTCCTGTAATCAGAGGATGTAAAAAACTGCGATGCTGTTTTGTAGTCATGGCATCAATCATGAGAATTCACAATTTTGTGTGCGAGGATTTCTCATATTTGATAAATGACTTCATTATTGTGTACTACTGGTTATTTGCTTTTCGGATACATTACAATTGTTGGAAACATCCATTAGCCAGTATTTATCCGCATTTTAGGATTGATTAAAGTGAATCCATGTTTGGGGAACATAGAGGAACCACTTGTGCTCTGAAGACAATGAAGACATCCAGTAGATCCTATGTGAAGAGAACAATAAACAAGAATCTGGCGGCTTCCCTGGTGGCGCAGTGGTTGAGAGTCCGCCTGCCGATGCGGGGGGCGCGGGTTCGTGCCCCGGTCCGGGAGGATCCCACGTGCCGCGGAGCGGCTGGGCCCGTGAGCCATGGCCGCTGGGCCTGCGCGTCCGGAGCCTGTGCTCCGCGGCGGGAGGGGCCACGGCAGTGAGAGGCCCGCATACCGCAAAAAAAAAAAAAAAAAAAAGAATCTGGGGCCACCTATTACTGTCATTTGTTTTCTACAGGTTTACCAGTAAGCTGTTCACTTTTACCTGAAAGTAGCTCAGAAAGCAAAAAAAGTCAAGGGGAGAGTACAGACGCAATCTAATGTTATCATACAAGATCACCACTTAGATTGTGTCTGTAGTTCATCTTTGCTTTTTGGTTTCCATCTTAATGTTTTAATTGGGGTCAGCAAACTTTTTCTATTTATTTCTATTTTCGTAGTAAATATTTCAGCTTTGCAGGCCTAAGGGTCTTTGTTGCAACAATTCAATCAGCCTTTGTAAGAACAAAGCAGCCACAGACATTGTGTAAATGGATGGGTTTAGCTGTGTTCTCATAAAACATTTACCAAAAAACGAGCATCAGGCCAGATTTGGTCCATGGGCCATATTTTGTCAACCACTGGTTTACACTATACTAGAATCAAAAGTCATGATTTATGCTTTACAATTGATATAACTGTTGTGAATGATTATATTTCACATTTCTCCTACGTCAGGCAAATCGTGTATTTTTCCTTCTCTTTGCACATTGCCAAAGTACATGGCAATGTTATGTCACAGATTTGGAGGTGCCACATTTTAATGGGAAGGGAACATGGTGATACGGAGACAGATACACATCACTCCAAGTCTCCCCAACTCTATACTATGGCCTTTCTCCATCCCTCCTAGCTGGAGACACACAGCTGAGCTCCTAAGAATACAAGATGATTGGGAAGGGTAGAACAACTCTTGGGTAGAAGTTGCGAAGTGATTACAAAAACCCTCTGCTTCTCTCCCACAGTCCTTAACTTCCTTCCCTCTTCTCCTTTCGGAGTAGGATTTTGCACGGGAAGATTTGAGGAGGCGTGTTCTGAAATTAGGTGTGCTTTTGATTGGGAGCCAAGGCAGGGCCCCAAGGGTGTGAAGTGGAGCACTGGCTTCCTCGGTGTGACAGCAGGTCACGGGCTCCTCCCTGTCTGCAATGCCCTTTGGTGTGTGCTCATCCCGCCTCCCCCTGATTATAAATGCTGGAGAGGCTGCCTGTTTCCTTGAAGTCTTCTTATCCTAATTCTAACACGTTCTCTGTTTCTCCACGATCCACTCCAAAAATCTCACCTCAAAGGATCAGTCCAGCAGAGCGGGGACTGCATTGCCCTGGCCACTCCCGTTCCAACCCGTGCAGCTCTAGACAGCCCCAGAATTCCTAGCGCCTGCTCGGCGAGCTTTCTAGACAGCCCCAGAATTCCTAGCGCCTGCTCTGCGAGCTTTCTAGACAGCCCCAGAATTCCTAGCGCCTGCTCTGCGAGCTTTCTAGACAGCCCCAGAATTCCTAGCGCCTGCTCTGCGAGCTTTCATATAAAAGCCCCCCCCCCCCCCGCTTTGTCCAGATCTTTGATCTCTCTCCAGAAAATGGAGCTGTGACTCGCGTTTCCGCTGCTGTGCATCACTGTGGTGCTCTGGCTGGAGAAGCCCCTAATTTTTCAACAGGGAAACCACCTTGCATATTAAGTTCAACCTTCACATTATCCCAGGCAGCCCAAGGTGTGCACAAATAACTTGTTATTAATAAAAACTTAACAGCTCTGATATAAAATTATTCTTTCAATAATTTAGAGTGGATTTAATGTTACTCCTGAAATAATGTCACTGTTTTAAATCAAGAAATAATGATGCACTTTCCCAATTAAAAAAAAAAAAAAGTTGGCTTAAAATGAAGCAGAGAGAGTTAACTACGGTCCCACCATTCACAACCCAAAAGGCTGTGATACAGTCGACAGTTGTGGGAACTACAATTTATACTGCTCATGAGGTGTGGTTTTATAGTTTCTGTTGTTCTCTTTTGGATTTCACTCGGGGATACATTTTCAGTAAGAAAGACATCAAGGATAAGCAAAGAATGTGTCAGCAGCCTCTGCATCACCAGGGAACAGAATGCTACCGTACCCCTCCCCAGAGCAAGTCAGCATGCCAGAGAAATCTGCAAGCTGGCTACTTTCGTCATCCTTTACTTTTTTCCAGTACGATTATTTCAGAATCAGACAGCTTGAATATGACTGTGTCCCTCATAAGCAGGGAAAGCCACCTGCAGGTCAAGGCCATCACCTGATCTCTCCCTACTAATAGCATTCAAATATCTGTGAATTCCATTTATCATGATTTTTAACAAAATGGTCTTTATTTAAACGTATGTATTGTAGCACATGCCTACTGAACTATCTGAGGAACACAGAAGGAGAACAAAATCAATACTCCTTTTTTTTAATCTGTACCATAAAATACATTTTTTGAATAATCTTCAATAATCACATTAACAATTTTTTGCCTGCAAAGTGAATAGTTTTTGAGATCATCACATGACTGTTTTATTTAACATGTAGATAAATGTGTTTATAAAAGTCACCCGGCGGCTTCCCAGGTGGCGCAGTGGCTGAGAGTCCGCCTGCCGATGCAGGGCGCGTGGGTTCGTGCCCCGGTCCGGGAAGATCCCACGTGCCGTGGAGTGGCTGGGCCCGTGAGCCGTGGCCACTGTGCCTGAGCGTCCGGAGCCTGCGCTCCGCAGCGGGGAGAGGCCACAACAGTGAGAGGCCCACGTACCACAGAAAAGAAAAAAAAAGTCACCCAAAAAAGCACAATGTCATTTGCCTTATTTCCCTGCAAGATTTTTTTGTATTTTACTGGAGATCGCCAACTTGGTCTGCATAACAAACCTTCCTAAATAGCCCTTATCTCCCATTAGTTTCCCCAAACATTCACCTTCCCACAACTTACCCTCCCCCCAGAAGTACAAACCCCTTTTCCGTTGTCTAGTCTCTTCTCTACAGTATATCACCTTTTAAAAAAAAAAAAAAAAATGACATATAAGCTCTGAAAGCTAACTTCACATTTTGGAGTTTTCATTTCTTTTCTGCGTGGCCCACCCTCCCTGGCCAGGCAAAGACAGCAACCATTTGCATGAGTTATTTTATGACAGGAGATGCTAGTGAGGCACGTGGAGCTAACAAGCCAACCCGAACCGGAAGAACACGGGAAAGGTCAAAAGAAGAGAGGAGACACCAGTCCACATGTCCTACCAACCTCCCAGAATCCTTCTCACTGGAATCCATCTTGGCCGAGCGGTTGTGTGTGCCACCAGAGAGGACCCCGAGTCAGAATGATTGGCCAGACACAACCCAGAAACTAATCCCATCACCATAAACCCCCGAGGCCGAGACCGCGAGCCTCCTAGGTTCCCTCACCCTGCTGCTCTCCACCCGGGCGCCCCCTCCCAATAAGGTCTCTTGCTTCGTCAGCACGTGTGTCTCCTCAGACAATTCGCTTCCGAGTGTTAGACAAGAGCCCATTCTCGGGCCCTGGAACGGGTCCCCCTTCCTGCAACACTTACATGCGTGCAAAGTAAACCTTTCTCCTGTTGGTCTGTCCATTGCCAATTAATCTGCAAGCCTCAGCCACTAAACCTAAGAGTACAGGAAACGTTCTTCCCTCCTCTACTGTGTCTTCACCGCCCCCTCCTAAGAAAGGTCCAAGTCCTAAGCGCCGTTACCCATGAATATGACCTTATTGGGGAATAGGGTTTTTAGAGATGCAATCATGGGAAGGAACTCAAGAGGAGATCACCCTAGATTAACCAGGTGTACCCTCAATCCAACGCCAAGTCCTCTTAATGGAAAAGATGCAGAAGCAGATACGCAGAGAGACGCAGGGAGGTGATGGTGGCCCTAGAGGCAGAGATTAAGGTGACGCTGCTACGAGCCAGGGAACCCCAACGATTGCCAGCAACCGCAGAAGCGAGGGGAGAGACCTGGAACAGACTCTGCCCTAGAGCCTCCAGAAGAAACCAACTCTGCTGACACCTTGAGTTCAGACTTCCAGCCTCCAGGACTCCTTCCTTCCTCCAGGACTTCCGACTGCCAGCCTCCAATATTCTTTATTGAGAGAATAAAATTCTATTGTTTTTAAGCCACCGAGTTTGTGGTCATTTGTTACAGCAGCCACGGGAAACTAAAACATGTGTTGGGGCAAGAAAAAAAAAAAAAAGTGTTGCCACAGTGCAGACCATACTTGCTCTAGGTTTTAAGGGAGGGAAAGAACAGGACCTCATTATTGTCAGTCCAGGCCCTGGGAGGAGAGCAGATGTATTAGGGCCAGAAGAGCCTGTCTGCGGTTGGAGCGCGCCCAGTGTGATACCGAATACCAGGTACCAAATACCTGGTCAAGTGAGAGCAAGATACCAGGTAAAGAACTAAGCCTTGTTCAAAACCAGTTACCAGGAGACGGAACTCTCCAACAGAACCACCAAAGAAAGTACATATCTGATTAGATCTAGAGCAGGAGTCAGCAAACTTTTTCTGTAAAGGGCCAGATAGTAAATATTTTCAGCTTTGTGGGCCATCTGGTCTCTGTCACAACTTCTCAGCTCCGCGGCTGTTGTAAACTCTGCCACAGACAATCGGTAAACAAAGAGCTCCAGCTGTGTTACAGTAAAACTTCTTTAACATACTCCTGGGTATATACCCAGAGAAAGTGAAAGGAGATGTTCAAACAGATACTTTCATATCCAAGTTCACAGCAGCGTTACTCACAAGAGCCAAGAGGTAGAAACATCCCAAGTACCCATCAACTGGTTAACAGATAAACAAAATACGGTATATACAGACAGCAGAATATTATTCAGCCATAAAAAAGAAGGAAATCCTGTCACATATTACAACATGGAGGAGCCTTAAGGACACGATGCTGAGGGAAATAAGCCAGACACAAAAGGACAAATACTGCTTGATTCTACTTCCATGAGGTATCTAAAGGAGTCGAACTCTTAGAAACAAAAGTAGCATGGTGGCTCCAGAGACAGAGGGGAGAGGGTAAAGGGGAGGTGTCATTCAATGGATACAGAGTTTCAGGTCTGCAAGATGAAAACGTTCTAGAAATCTGTTGCACGACACTAAATATAGGTAACACTATTGACCGTACATCTTAAAATGGTTAAGATGGTGAATTTTATGTTATGTTTTTACCACAATAGAAAAAAAGCAATGATGCAAGGTGAGTTAAGTTCTGAAGATCTAACGTATAACACTGTGACCACAGCTAACAATACTCTATGTGTTCTTTAAATTTGCTAAGAGGGTTAGTTAGACCTTAAGTGTCCTCACCACTAAAAAAAAACATAATAATTTAAATTTTAATTTTTAAAAAGATGGTAACTGTGTGAGGCGATGGATATGTTAAATAGCTTGACTGTGGTGATTCTTTCATAATGTATATCAAATCATCGAGTTGTACACCTTAAACACATACAATGTTTAATTGTCAATTATACCTCAATGAAGCAGGGGGGAGCAATGAAGTACTGACACATGCTATAACAGATGAACCTCAAAAACATTATGCCGACTAATAAACCAGACACAAAAAGACAAATGTTATATGATTCCACTTCTATGAAATATCTAGAATAGAAAATTACAGAGACATAAAGTAGATGAAAGGTTACCAGGTGCGGGGGGGGGGCGGGTACAGAATTAATGGGTACAGAATTTTTGTTGGGGTGATAGAAAAAGTTTGGAAATTGATAACGGTGATGGTCACACAACACTGTACTCAACGTCATTGAATTATACACTTAAAAACGGTTAAATGGCAAATTTTATTATGTTACACCTATTTTACCTCAATTTTTAGAAGTCTGCATTTAGAAAAAAAAATTTATTTACAAAAATAGGGGCTGGCTGACCCCTGACCCAGAGTTTTCTGTAAAATGTGTTCTTCACAACCTAACGCTCTCCCAACTGGAACATGTGTTCTATAACATGTTGTGTGTTATGACTCCAGACTTATCCCCATGTCACAGATTCGAGGGAGGAAGCTCTGGGGTCCTCGTCACTGGCCTGTGCCATTTCTTCATAGGCACACACTTATACACATGTGGAACGTGGAGAACGGCAAATTTATGTTGGGTTGTGTGACCTTAAAAAGCCTCCAAACTATGTCATTTACACTCTGCTGTGTACCTCAGGGGGACTGTCTGATACAGTATGAAGACATAGGGTTAGGAGACCTGTCACCATTCACTTCCTGGCCCTCAGATGCATCAATTCTGCTCTCTGGGACTCGGTTTGATCAGACGATTCTCATTTGCTGGTTACATGGTGTCCTGCACCAGAGAAGCACGGAGCCTCCAATGGAGCCCGCGTTGAGAGGGCACCCCAGCATCCCAAGGATGGCCACCTCCATCCTTAGGAATATGTTTATCCAGAAGAACAAACATCCTAGTAGAAGGAGACATGAAATGCGAAGCCTGAAGTCATAATTCAATGTATAAGAACCCACAAACCGGTGCAGGTTTATTAGATGGCTAATAAAAATAAATCATGGTCTTGTTTTTAAAATGACTTCTCATGTGTTGTGGTTACTTCTCGGCAATACTGTAAATTAGCTGTGAAGGGCTACTTCCTGCCGGGATTTTTTTTTGTCCCTCAAATATAAAGGGTTATAAGGCTAAAGAATGCAGACACGCATCATGTCTGCAGAAATCGTAAAAAAAAGATCAAATGTAATATTTTCTTTCAACATGGACAACGGCTTTGAGATTTTCCATTCAGGCAGCCTTGAACACAGCCTCCAGCATTTGCCAATTACTCCTGACAAATACCATTTGGGCCTGAGTGATGTTGTAAGTGAAATAAAACAGTGGGAGGAAAAAAAACAGAGCATGATAAAAGGCATTTTTTTTGGTCTGCTGAGAACTTACTGTAAGTTATACATTCACAGGGGAAGGCCTCGCTTCCTGCCAGTGACAGGCCCCATGTGATCTAGAGTTCTAAGGTGACTTTTGTTTGACAGTAATAGGAAGAGAAGACAAAACTCAGTTTTCATGTCCCTTAAAACGGAGTCAGAGCTTTTTCTCCCCCTCACAAAGAAAAGTAAGTCTATAAACAAAGGAGAGGACACCAGGCACTGCTCCCACCCCATTCTGCATAATATGAGCTAATGGGTGAGAACAATGCCGTGAAATCAACCTGCCCAGAATGCCCTGGGCTGCCAGCCCCTCCGACTGGCTGGGATCTGAGCTCGGAGCATGTCAGAACCTGCAGGGAATCCAGGCCACGAGAAAGAAAAGGCACAACCAGCGCTCAGAGTGCAGCTGTCTGATCCTTCCCACGCCCCATCTCTCCTGAAACCTCCTCCGCTTCTGAGGTCCTTCTGTCCCAGAACCCATGGGTGGCCTCAGACAAGCAAAGACCAGATCCATCCTCCCACCACCACTGCCTCGTTCTTCACGGCTCCAAGGAAACTCATCCTTACACTCAACCTTAGTGCTGTAGGGAATCAGAAAGCAGATGGTGGAAATGGCCAGAAAGAAGCTGTAGGTGTATGAAGGCTCCTTTATACTCTTAACACCATGGCCGGGTCTGAAAGTCCCTGGACTCTTCCACTCGAGGCCCACCAGCCCTCACGCATTTGCAGGGGCTCAGTGAATTCAGAACCACACCACTGCACAGGGATCTATTTTTTCCCCGTGAATATGAACCTCAGAAGTGGATGTTAGGGAGACTGGGGTTCCATGGCTGACTGCCCAGCAGCCGCGGCAAGAGGTGTGGGGGGTGAGGACCTGGGTGGCTTCCGTCGGGCCACCTCCCCTGGCACTTCCGAGGAATTTGGGAGCAGCCATCCCCCAAAGTCGAAGGGGCAAAACTATGATCATCGCCAAGGATCTGGCCTTGTGGGTCCTCCCAGCAGAGCCCCAGGGCCCCGCGAACAGCGCCCTCATGTCAAGGATGGGCGTCCCCCAACTGTGCCAGATGGCTCGCTGATGGTGCAACCGACTGGTCCAGGAGACGGGGAATTCTCTACCACAATGGCTTGGACCCCAGAGCCAGTCACACTTCTGCAGCACTGCTTCTCCAGCTCCCAGTAGGTTCAGGGCAGCGCCGAGACTCTGCATTTCTCCCAAGCTCCTGTTGATTCTGTTGGTCTCCAGACCAGCTTTTAAGGAGCACGGTTCCAGGGCAAGCCACCCCAATAAAAGATGCTGACAGTGCTTCGTTAGCTTCCTGGGGGACATTTTCAGTGGCAGTGGCCTCCCCCATAGACTCCTGCCACTAGCAAACTATAAAAGAAAGATGATGGGGCTTCCCTGGTGGCGCACTGGTTGAGAGTCCGCCTGCCGATGCAGGGGACACGGCAGGACATGCCTGCCGTGAGCCATGGCCGCTGAGCCTGCGCGTCCGGAGCCTGTGCTCCACAACGGGAGAGGCCACAGCAGTGAGAGGCCCGTGTACCGCAAAAAAAAAAAAAAGATGATGAATTCTAACAGTTGCTCACTGCCAATATTTTGCTCCTACTGGTATCAGAAACACTGCCTTGTAAACACAGAGACAGAATATTTCCTTTTTCATACAATTTCTGCTGATGGCTGTGTCCATGTGCGCCATGGCTCCCAACCTGGGCTACGGTGTGGTCCCCTGGCCTGAATACTGAACCACAACAGTCACAAAGAGCTCATTATCCCAACGTGAATACTCTGAAGCAGGATGTGTTTCCCAAACAGCCAGCCACCACCAGTAAGGCAACTCCAATCAGAGAAACTGTCATCTGTAGTTTACTCCTCCAAATAAGGGGGAAAACTTCAACACCATAGTAAGGGCCTCATCCAGGTCTTGCTAGCACGCTCTAGATGAAATGCCCAAGAGAAAACACACACCCACTCAAGACAAGCCTGGGATGTGTATAAAGAGCAAGAGGGGTAGAAGGAGAAGAGAGTGAGAAGGCAGAAACCGTGATCAGGGCTGCCCTGATCTGCAAGTTGAATTCATCTTGATGGAAGGACAGATCACAGAGGCCCTGGCAAAGTCCAGCGGACCAAAGAGATCGTTTCAAATGAGCCCCCCTCCCGCAACTGTGCAGTCACTAGGTGATGTGTGCTGGGTCACGTCACTGCCCCAGCCATGTGGGATCTGGAGCCTGTCGGTCACCTGTAGACAGAGCAGTCCAAGGACACCCTGGTGTCGTTTGCACTCTACTTTGAAGCTCTGTCCTCAGATCAAACGCACGCCTCTAACAACAGACAGGCAGCCCTCCCGTTGCTTGAGAAGAAGTGGCTCCTTTCCAGCTCTCCACCAAATGGACCACTTTCTAAGTCTAGAAGCATCTGGCAGAAGAGGAGTCACAAGAGTAGCCTCCCTTTCTTTGTGTGGGTGGTCAGTTTAAACTCCAAAGCGACCCTTGCTCTTTTTGCCTGTAAGTCAGGGCCTGTCTCCCTGCTCCCAGTGATGATAGAAATTAAAACCTGCTAGCCGGTGTGAAAAATTAACTAAAACCTGCTACCTGGTGTGAAAAATTCTGGCCAGGTCCCTTCCCTGGCAGCCAGCGCCTTGAACTATTGTTTATCTGTCTGCGTTTCTCACCCAAGGAGATCCAACGGCCCACAAGAGAATATGAACTCTGCATTTTATCCCAGTAGCAACACATAGAGTTCTTTTTTGCCTTGTCTGGATCCTAACATCCGAAAAAAAAAAAAGACACTCCTTGTTGCCTGATTTTGACGGAGGCCTCAAGGACCTGAGTCAGCGTCCTCAGCCCAGCGGACCTCTTGTGCCACCCAGTGTTCAAAGATGGAAGTGTCTCAAGCTCACTGCAAAGTCCCTCAGATTCAGAGATCCATTTCATATTTTTCAGGCATCAACCATAACACTTGGGACACTCACAAGTAGAGCTTGTTTTTAAAGGAGACTTGTGAAAAGAACTAAAAGTACTGAGCACCTGCTGCGGTCTGGCCACTCATATTTCACTGTCCTGGCGGAACTGAATGTTAAAGCGTTTGTGCTTTGGATTAATCTGTACTCAGCGTGGATTGGTACTATTTTAGAAATTATTTAGGCAGCATAAACTTGTTCAGTGGTACAGCAACTGGCATTCTCTCTCCCGCCTCCCGAAACTATTGTGATTGTAGGCTTGAAAATCCAGAATGTTTCAGCTGGGAGAAGTTAAAAGGAGCTTGTTCCTATAGCCCAGAGACTCAGAAAGGAAGCTCTGGTGAAGAGCAAAGTCACCTGGGAGCTTCAGGACCCCCAGGATGTTGGCACACCCCAGACCCTCGGGATGGGACTCCGGCCTCTGCAGTTTTCAAAGCTCTGCATGTGAGAGGGAGGTGACATCAATCAGCAAGGTGGAGGGCTAGGAGGTCCCAATCTTCATCTCCTCACAAAAACAATAAACAACTGCAAACCAACAAAAATAGCTCAGAGGAAGCTCTGGAATACAATGAAGAAGCGTCAACAATCCTGCAGAGCCCAAAAACCGAGGAAGGCCATGTAAAAAAGTACAGGAAGCATTCTACCTGTGTTACCCCAGCCTCAAGTGAAGAGCGTCTGAGTGCCAGGGAGATCACCCCCAGAGGAATTCCACCTCCTGGAGAAAAGGAAAGCAGAATCCCAGCAAGCCTCACCACTGTGTACGTCTGCAGCCTTTGCTACTGAGGTCTCCCCCAGTCTACACCAACGCTGATCCCAGCTGACGGAGCTGCCGGGCGTGCCCACAATCATGTCCCCTCCCTAGGGCTGGAGCTGTCACTGTCCTCAGAGGCCCCAGGCACTGCTGTGCCCCACTCTCTGGGATCAGGACCTCACAGTGCATCACCGTATACATGATGGGAGCCACGGCTGCCCGGGGCCCCGCTCTCAGTCTCAGGTCACAGCTTTGTGCCACCATTTCCAGGGCAGCCTCGGCTGCCCTGAGCCCCACCCTCTGGGTCCCAGGTCACACTCTGACCATTACCAGTACCACACTGTTACTGCCCTGAGCCTCACACCCAGCTCCCAGGTCTTGGCTCTGAATCATCACTGATGGGGCTGCCCTGAGCCCCAACCCCACGACTCAGGCTGCCACTCTGAACCACCATTGCCAAGACACACTATCAGTGCTCCGAGCCCTGCCCCTCGGTCCCAGGTCAAAGCTCTGAACTGTCATTACCAGAGGCACTGCCACTGCCCTGAGCCCTGCTCCCTGGATCCTAACCCAAGGCTTTAACAAGCCACCACCAGGTAGGTGCTACTACCATCCTACAACTGCCCCCTCGGGTCAAAGTTGGGACTTCAACCCACCATCTGCAGGCTGTGCTGCAACTGCCCCCTGCGCCGAGGACCGAGCCACTGCTGCACCTCGTCACCCCAGGGTCTGTGCCACTGCTGCATCACCACCCCCCGCCAGCCAGAGTCACTGTGGTGAGACCCAGAGACGCAGACCTTGGTTCCACAGGCCATCTGTACATGCCCACACCTTAGACACCAGTGATGCTGCCTCAGCAAGTGGTCCCAGGACTCCAGCTCCACTTCTACTGTTTGCCAGCACAACAGACCACAGCCAAGAGGGATCCCATTGGCTAGAACTCCCTCCCATGGGAAAAGCAGAAGACCCCAGCAACCTTCACCTCCAAAGTTCCCAAAAGCCTTTGCTGCCACTCCTACCCTTAGGACCTTGGCAGTCTTGGCCACAGAGTACTCCAGCAGTCTGCACCTACGGTGACCTCAGCTGACCTCAGAAGGTGACCTCAGAAGGCACACTATGCTGTGTGCCTTCCAAGAATGAAAGACACCATATCGCACCAGGCTAGCACCTTGCAACCACATTTAGGTGGAGTCTTTCCCACTGAAGCCAGTCGAAAAAGTGAATGCATCCTCAAATGCACAGACATCAATGCAAAGCCCTCGGAAATATGAAAAAGCAAGGAAACATGATACCACCAAAGGAACATAATGATTTTCCAGTAACCAATCCCAAAGAAGTGGAGATCTGCAAGTTACCAAAAAAAGAATTCAAACTAATTATTTTAGGAGGTTCAGCAAGATTTAGGAGAACACAACTTAACGAATTCAGGAAAACAATAAATGAACAAAATAAGTTCAACAGACAGAAATCATTTTTAAAAAGAACCGAACAAACTCTGGAGCCGAAGACCACAATGAATGGAATGAAAAAATGCAATAGAGAGCTGTTGAAGCTCTCAGGCAGAATAAAGAATCTGTGAACTCGGACTTCCCTGGTGGCGTGGTGGTTAAGAATCCGCCTGCCTATTCAGGGGAGGCGGGTTCGTGCCCCGGTCCGGGAAGATCCCACATGCCGCGAAGCAGCTGGGCCCGTGAGCCATGGCCGCTGAGCCTGTGCTTCCGGAGCCCGTGCTCCGCAATGGGAGAGGCCACAACAGGGAGAGGCCCACGTACCGCAAAAAAAAAAAAAAAAAAAAAAAATTCGAATGGCATTTTTCACAGAAACAGAAAAAAAACTACCCTAAAATTTGTATGGAACCGCAAAAGACCCTGAAGAGCCACAGTAATCATGAGAAAGAACAACAAAGTTGGAGGTATCATATGTTCTGATTTCAGACTATATTACAAAGGTAATCAAAAAAGTATGGTACTGGAATAAAAACAGTCACATAGACCAGTGGAACAGAATAGAGAGCCCAGGCATAAACCCACACATATATGGTCAACTAATTTTTGAAAGGTACCAACAAAAAGCCAAATTGGAGAAAGAATAATCTCTTCTAACAAATGGTGCGGAGAAAACCAGATATCTACGTGCAAAAGAATGGACGGCTATCTTACACCACACACTAAAATTATCTCAAAATGGATCAAAGACTTAAATGTAAGACCTGAAACTGTAAAACTCCTGGAGGAAAACATAGGGAAAAAGACCTTTGACAGTGGTCTTGGCAATGACTTCTTAGATAAGATATCAAAAGTACGGGCAACAGATGCTAAAATAAACAAGTGGAACTGTATCAAACCGAAGAGTTTCTACACAGCAAAGCAAACAAGCAATAATTTTAAAAGTCAGCCTACAGGATGGGAGAAAATATTCACAAATTGTGTATCTGAAAATATACAAAGAACTCATACAACTCAATAGCAAAAAAGCAAATAATCCAACTTAAAAACAGGCAAAGGACCTGAATAGACATTTTTCCAAAGAAGGCATACAAAAGTTATATGAAAAGGTGCTCAACATCACTAATCATCAGGGAAATGCAAATCAAAACCACCTCACACCTGCTAGGATGGCTATTATCAAAAAGACAAAAGATAACAAGTGTCGGTGTGGATGTGGAGAAAAGGGAACCCTTATACACTACTGATGGAAATGTAAACTGATACAGTCATTACAGAAAACAGTATGGCAGTTGCTCAAAAAAGTAAAAATTTAACTACCCTGTGACCCAGCAATCCCATTCCTGGGTTATATCTGAAGGAACTGAAATCAGTATCTCAAAGAAGTATCCATACACCCATGTTCACTGCAGCATTATTCACAATAGCCAAGATATGGAAACAACTTAAAATGTCCTTCAACAGATGAATGAAGAAAGAAAATGTGGCACATATATACAATGGAATATTACTCAGCCATAAAAAAAGAATGAAATCCTGTCATTTGCGACAACATGGATGAATTTGGAGATAACCCAGATCGAGAAAGACAAATACTTATGATATCAATTACATGTGGAATTTTTTTAAAAATCCAATTTCATAGAAACAGAAAATAGAATGGTGGTTATCAGGGGTTGGAAGGAGGGGGAAATGTCAAAGGGTATAAATTTCAATTATCAGAAGAATAAGTTCTGAGGGTCTAATGCACAACGTGTTGGCTAGTTAATAATATGGTATTGTGTACTTCAAAGTTGCTGAAAGTAAATCTTAAGCATTTCCACCACACACACACACACACACACACACACACACACGTGCGCGCGCGCAGGCACACAATGAGTTAACTGTGTGAGATAAAAGATGTGTTAATTATCTTGATCTTGGTAATCATTCTACAATGTGTATGTATCAATATATCAAATCATCATGTTGTACATTTTAAATATATACAATTATATTTGTCAATTATTCCTCAATAAAGTTTTTTTAAGAGGCTCCACATGTGATTCCCTTGAGTGGTTAAGGCTGCGAACCGCTGGTCCCACCTTCGCTATCTGAGGCTCAGAGGCCAGTCACCCAGGACACCGAGTCCCAGAGATGACCTGAGAATCGAAGGTCTGTGCTGCCCATCTCCAACATGCTCTATACTTGACCTGCTTCCTCAATGACATCCTGAAACCCCCTCTCCTCTTAATCAGTTTAGAGTCTCCCTTTGTGAAAAGGGCAAAGTTAGAACTGCAATTACTTACTGCCCTAATAACTGCTTAGTAGATGCTTTGCAGTCCTGGGTGTTGCCTCACCTTCTGATTCTAGGCACCAGAAAGGCATCCAAATGCTTGTGGCCAGAGCTGCAGAGCTGGACAGGGATCCCTGAGATCAACAGGGACCCCCACCCCAGGACTAATTCCTCCGGAATGGGAGAAGCCTGCCTGGCGGGACCACTCTCCCCTTCTTGCCCCTCTAATAACACCTGCTGCCCTTTACGGGATGTGGGTCTTCACGGTGACTGGGAGAGGCTGGAAAACTGAAATTCGACCATAAAAAGTCAGGGTGCAGGGAGAGGGCTTGGCCCGCAGGGACTTCCGGGCAGGCCTTCTTTCTCCTCAAAGCTCGGTGCTGCTGGTTCCTTGTGGCCAGTGAGGTCGCCCATTGTTAACACAAAAATGAGACACAACAGAAACTGCTCCGAGGTGGCCCATCCCTACCCTGCACCCTAGGCTGCCCGCCTTTGGAGGCGGAAACAGGTGTGGCTGACAGGTGATAGACTTGAACTCAGACACTCCTGGGGTCAAACCCCAACTGTATGATGTGGGATAAGTGCCCTAACCCCTCTACGCCTCAGTTTCTTCACATCTAATAAAGACATAATACGTGCGTCCCAGAGCCACCGTGAGACCAGAGGAGGGGCTGAAATGAGGACAGAGGCCAAACCCAGGAAGGACTCAGCTCCAGCACGTCCCTTCTCCAACCCTTCTCAGGCTGATGCTACCGCTTCCCTTTCTCCTCCAACAGCCCTGCTCCCACTTTCTGATTCTTCCCTGGAAGAATTCCGTTTGGGGAGTTCACTTGAGACAGTATCTGGATCTTACACTCTGGAAGAGGAGGATGCAGGAAAGCAGAAAGTCTGCTAAAAATAGCAAGAAAATGTGGGTTCTGATGCTAAGTCCATGGCCCGGAGCAAACTTCTCACTGTCTGGGAGCTTCACCCACAAAACGAGGGGTCAGAGTGGATCACCCCGAGGACGTCTCTCACTGCCACCCTCTGATGCTACACATATTCGGAGGCCCAGGGTCGGAGTCACACCATCGAGGGTCAGGTCTGTCTAACACTTCACCTCAAGGACCTGTGAAATGACAACTGAAGCCCAGGGACCAGGGACCAGGGCACAGCCCCTCCTCTGGCATCTCTAGGTCAGTGGTTTGCAGACAGCACGCCCTGAAATCACCTGGGGCCTCAACAAATACACATTCCCGGACCTATCTCCCAGAGACTGACTCAGTGGGTCTGGACTGGGCTCGTGCACCCTGGCTGTTTCTGATGCCAAGGTCAGGGGACCCCACGGTGACAAACGTGCTCCTAATAAAGGCTCCTCCTGCCTGCGATGGAGAGCAGCCTCACCGCCAGCCTCACATCACTCCGCATTCCTTCTCTCCTCGGAGCCTGTTTCCTTTTCTCTAAAACGTGGCTAATAACACGCCCTCTCAGGGTCAATGTGAAGTCAGGTTCCCTGGGCCCCGAGCCTGCTCTTCCATGTACTAAGGCGTCTCTGCCTGTCAAGAGAAGGCCAGTGGTCAAGCCAGGAGGGAGCATGCTTAAACAGCAGGACCGCAGATCGCAGCCCTCCAAAGGCCCGTCCGAGGGCGACCGCTCCAGCTCCACTTTGAGTCCACGTGGTCCGAATCAGGTGAGGGCAGGTGCCCACCTAAGCCCGCCTGTGCTTCACAAACACAGTCACAGGGGCATGAACCTTAGGGGAGTGGGGTGTGGATGCTGACCGAGGTTTGAATCCTAGCTGTGTGACCTCAGCGATAACTCTACCTTTCTGAACCTCTGTCTCCACATTTACAAAATCAGGGAAGTTACTACCGCACAGATCATAAGAATGAAGCGAGGTGATACATGTCACGTGCGGGGCAGAGGACCTAACGCTGCCAGGCCTCTGCCATCGTCATCAGGCTGACAAACTCTAGCCCTGCCTGTGAAAACGTGTTCGCTGCGCATGAGAAGACGGATAGAACTGAATTCCCTGGCGGTCCAGCGGTTAGGACCCTGCACTCTCACTGCTGAGGGCGCAGGTTCACTCCCTCGCCAGGGAACTAAGATCCCACAAGCGCACGGTGGCGTGGCCAAAAAACAATTTAAAAAATTAAAAAAGAAGAGGGATAGGATTCTCCAATAGGTACTAACCCTACTTTTTTTTTAAAAAAATAGCTTTTTAAAAATATAACTCACATGCCATACCATTCACCCACTTAAAGTATATAATTCAATGGGTTTTAGTATACTCAGAGTTGTACAACTATCACCACAATTTTAGAACATTTTCATCAACCCAAATAGACACCCCCTACTCTTTGGCTGTCACCCTCCAATCCCCTCTAGCACCCTGCCCCACGCCACAGCACCCGCTAATCTACTTTCCATCTCTACGGATTGGTCTATTCTGGAAATTTCATGCAAAGAAAATTCTATGTGGCCTTTTGTGACTGGATTCTTTCATTTAGCATAACGTTTCTAAGGTCCATCCATGTGGCATGTGTTGGTATTTCATTCCTTTCTATGGCTGAATGATATTCCATTTTATGGAAAGACCACATTTTGTTTATCCATTCTTCCACTGATGGACACCTGGGTTTGGGGCTGCTGCGAATATTCATGCTCATGTTTTTGTGGGGACGTATGTTTTCCATTCTCTTGGGTATGTACCTAAAGCGGGAACTGTTGGGCCATAAAATAACTCTATGCTTATCAACCTCTTGAGCCACTGCCGAACTATTTTCCAAAGTAGCTACACCATCTTCCTTTCCCCCCAGCAGTGTGTGGGGTTCCAATTTCTCCATATCCTCAACAACATGGGTTATTACCCACTTTTCTTATGATTGCTGTGCTAGTGGGTGTGAAGTGGTAACCTTACCTTTTTCTTAAATCTTACTATACCTTACCTTTTTCTTAAATCTTACTATATTTCTGTGAGCAGGTTTTTTTTTAATTTTACTCATAGCCTGATGTTAAAACTACATGGAACAGAAGGAAATTAAACAAGAAAATATCCCCTCAAGGAAAGATTACAACAAAATGATTAAGACAGAGAAATGCCCTCTGCAAGGTGAGTGGGAACAGCCCTGCAGAGACAGCAGATGGCACTGCTGTACATGACGCATTGTATCGTTGTATGTGGCACGATCCTGGCGTATGTGGTACAATGACACCGTTGTATGTGGTACACTGCACTGTTGTATGTAGTATGACACTGCTGCCTGTGGTACAATGACCCTGGTGTATGTGATACAATGACACTGGTGTGTGTGTGGTACATTGGCAGGGATGTAGAAAAGTGCATCAGGCCTTCCTCCTAATCTTCTTGTTCCCTTTAATTCACATGTGACTTCCTGGACCTGTAAAACAAAGCCCTTTTCCAAGTAAGCCAACATGGTGGCATTCCTGACAAAGCTCTATATTCAAATGTCAGCTGACAACCCCAAATAGGTTTTGTTATACTTTCCTCCTCGGTACAAAACTTACGGCTGCCCAACACTAATCTATCACAGACTATAGCTGCTGTTTACCAGCTAAAGGAGGAGCTAAAATAAGTCCCCCATTTCTGTGCCCGGACTCCTCTCCAAGGGGGTGTCCCGGTGTTTCAGTGAAAGCCATTTTCACGGCATTACAGCGCTGATTTCCTGAAAGGTCATTAACAGTCTCCACCTTCAGGCAGAAGCACTTCAAGTGCCCCAGTCGTCTCCTCTATTTTTAGCTTGAAAGATTTCAGGAATGCCTCAAATCATCCTTCACTTCTTGGTGTCTGCCCCCTCAGGCCAAGGCAGCAGATGGAGGTTTACCACCCACAAACTCTGGAACCAGATACCAACAAGGGTGGGTGTACTACAAACCTCAGGCCTGCCCAAGGCCTAGGAGAGAGAAAACAAAAAAGGGGGAAGGAGAACAATAGCGGAGGGGGGGGGGGGCACTAGGTGGGAGAAGGGAGCAAACAGTTCTGCTGGTAAAGGACAGTGCAGGCTGCCCCCTGTGTGGGAAGACACGGGGTGCTGGCCCTCACAGGAACTGGCAAGGAGGAGCCTAGGGAGGCGGTGTGTGGCCTCCCCGGGGTTCACCCTGAGGGCCAGACTGTCAGCAGGAGCCACGCGTTTCTTTCAGAGTCTGAATGCATTTATACACCAAGTGTCATCTGCAAACTGAAAGTCTTATGCTTGTTTTCTTTTTTTTTTTAAATTTTTATTGGAGTATAGTTAATGTACAATGTTGTGCTAGTTACACATATAGCCACTCTTTTTTAGATTCTTTTCCCATGTAGGTCATTACAGAGCATTGAGTAGAGTCCCCCGTGCTATACAGTAGGCCCTTATTATACTGCTGTTTACAAATAAGGGTAGATCTGTCACGGATGATGAAATAGCTCTCATTTGTCAATGTCTCTGAGTAGTTGCTTCTTGTCACTGTCCATTGATTCTAACCACGGACAACTAAAGCACAAGTACCACATGGGTCTGAGAAGTTTTTCCTGTTGAGGGGCAAGTGGCTTTAATTTCTAAAGGTATAAAGCACTCTCGAGTAAGAATTAATATATTTAGGTCCTAAATGTCCACGAATAGGGGACAGGAAACATAAATGATGCTGTAGTACAGTGTCAGTACCCCACGGCCCGTGGCCTGTCTTGGTAAATCAAGCTTTACTGAAACACAGCCATGCATGTCTATACATTTGTCTATAGCTGCTGTGCACTACAGCTGGGGCAAAGACCGTACGGCCCAGAAAGCTTAAAATATTTACTATTTGGTCCTTTACAGAAAAAGTTGGTGAACCCCTGGTATAGTTTATCATGAAACACACTACAGCTATTAAAAAGCAGAGTCAGGGGGACCTCCCTGGTGGTCCAGTGGTTAAGACTTCGCCTTCCAATGCAGGGGGAGTGGGTTCATCCCTGGTCGGGGAGCTAAGGTCCCACATGCCTCGCGGCCAAAAAACGGAAACATAAAACAGAAGCAAAGATTGTAACAAATTCCATAAGGCCTTTTTAAAAAAACGGTCCACATCAAAAAAATCTTTAAAAACAAAAAAACAACAAAGTCAACCTCAACTGCATCTATGAACAGGGAGAGATAGTCAAGATACAATAATGAAGATGTTTTATTTCTAACTCTGATCCCTGAGGTGAGTGGGCCCCATTCACTTGTTTTTTTGTTGTTGAGCTTCACAAGAGGAATTCGCTTCTGGGGAAGGCTGAAAACAGCGCGGGGAAGACAGGACTCCGGGCAAGAGAACGCCGGGGCTGCGGCAGCCCCCGGCCCCCATGACCCATCCAGGGATCCCCGAGGGCTGAGGAGCGTATACACCCAACCCCTTCCCACGCTAGTTCTGAAAGGGATAAAAAATACTCCTAGGTAAGGACAGGGGTCAAAATATAACCATGGCCTTAGGTCAGTTTCCCTACACAGAGGCCCAGAATCAAGCAGACGTCCCCACTGAGGCACGGCTGCGCTGGGTGGAGCTGGGTTCCCCCAGGGGCGAAGCGGAAAGAGCTGCGCAGGGGGCCCAGCCCTTCTTCCCAAACTGGCAGTCAGGTTAAGCCGTGCCCAGCGAGGTGCGGGGGACCCGCCCCGTCCTCCTGGAAACCCCCAGAAGCCTCCTGCAACGGCCAGCTCGATGTGTCCACGCCGGGAAGGAACGCACGCCGAGCCGCTGGGTCCACGGAGCACAAAGGCCAGCCCCTGGCTCCCCGGCAAGGAGCCGCCTCCCCCACCCCCGGGACCAGCCACGCTGCGCCTGCGCGCTAGCACCTTCCCGGGGAGGGGCTGGCGGTGGGACCGGGCGCGGCCACGTCAGCCGAAGGAGGGACCGGCTCCCGGGATGTTTCTCATCACCGCTCTCACATCGCAGGGCGGCGAGAGCGAGGCCGACCCCGTCGCGCACCCCTCAACGAAACCTGCAGTGAAGCCGCGCGCCCACCAAGGGCTGTGGGCGCGGAGGGCGAGAGGAGCGCGGCCGTCGGTGAGGATGGGGGAGAGGCGGGTACCCGAGTCAGGAGAGCGCGGAATTCCGGACACAGACGCCCCCGAGCTGTGTGACCCGCGTGCCCCGGAGGGTCGGCTGAAGGGGCACCGTCTCTCTGCCACACGCTAGGTGTGGGATCTCGGGCCGTTTCTTCCCGTCTTTGTTTGTAAAATAGGGTGGCTGTGAGGCTTCCGTAACACTCCGCGCACCAAGGCCCGAGCACGGGGCCTCGACCCAGCGACGCTAACGTTTAATAAACGTTACTGTGCCGTATGTTTCAACAACGTCCAGTTTTATCATAAGCACGTATTTGCTTCTGGGACATACGATGACACCCGCTCTGACCCCCTCACGGTTGTTAACTGACGGGCATGAAAACGCTGTGAGAAGTTTAATTAAATCCAGAGCCAAGATCTAAAAAGTACTAATTAGAGCACACTTTATATAAAAACCATACTCAGAGTACCGTCAACAGCCTAAAGTGCTTGTATTGTTTTTTTTTTAAAAAAAGAAAAAAACGGAAAGCAAAGCCTGAATTCAAAATGACCAAGTGAGCACAGAACTTTATCTCCCATTCCTCCCAATACCCCCATTAAAATGAAGAAAAGGAGCAGAATAAAAGCGTTAAACACCCACCACCAAGCATGGGAAAGGGACACGGGCTGACCAGAGATTTGAACACATTCTGGGAAACTGTAAACAGAGGACTGGTGAGGCTCCACGAGTCTCCTGTTCGACTGGGACGAACTCACTTTCTGCGCACGGAAATCACAGGTAGTCAGGGCTGGAGGGGCCCTCCCCGTGAGCTAATCCCTGGGCCTCAGCGGGCAGGGGAGGCGCAGACCGGGAGGGGCCTGGGCCGCAGGCCCTGCTGCTAGCTGGGAGCACGGGGGACCCCGTAACAATCTCGTTTCCGGATGGGCAGTCAGGGACGGAAGATTCAAAGTGAGCTGCTCTAGCTCAGAGCGGCAGGGGCGCAGCCCGGCTAGGAGCCAAGCCTGCCGGGCACCGCCCCACACTGCGCCCTCCAAAGCCAAGGGGCCACTCACCGCCACGTGCCACATGCCCCTCAACCCTAACCCGCTGGCATCAGAGCACAGAGCAGCACGACGTCTTGTGCTTTTACGGCCACTGGTAAGGTCAGAAGCAGGACACCCGGAGGAAGACCACAAACGGGGCCCCGGGCTGACCCCGGCTCCCAGCCTCGCCCTCCCGTGACAATTCACACGTTCCTGGGACGTCTTCCTCCAGGACTGCTATTTGCTTTGACGGCAACAGAAATGCCGATGGGACGGAGTCCCCAGGACCTGCTCTGCCCCTACAGATGCCCTTCGACGTCCCCACGCAGCCCCCACTCCACCCCACACACAGAGAGAAGCAGGAAGAGTAGGATTAAGCAGAACTGTTTAATAGAAACCGTTCCTTGACTGTAAATGATTCTATGTAAAATAAACCTTGGTTTAAAAATGGTTAAGAAGTCACACCCACCATTGGAGGTGATCACCTGCACTTCGGAGAAGTTATGTAAAAGCTGTTTGCAAACTGGTTAGGGTCTCAGCAGAGGCCTGGAGAATCTTCAGCTCTTCTGTCCACAGTGTTTCTACCAAAGTTAGTTGGTTTATCAAAGCCACTTCTTCATCTTTCATATGAGAAACCTGGAAATTATTTTTAAATGATTTTCTTTAGTGTTTGTTTAGTATTCTGACCATTTTTAAATGTACAATTCAGTGGCACTAAGTACATTCACCGTGTTATATAACCATAGCCACCATCCATCTCCAGAACTTTTTCATCATCCCAAACAGAAACTCTGTACCCATCAAACATTAACTCCCCATTTCCCCCTCCCCAAATCCCTGGTAACCTCTACTCTACTTTCTGTCTCTATAAATTTGCCTATTCCAGATATCTCATTTAAGTGGAATCATACAGTACAGGGTATTTGACTTTTGGGGTCATGGTTTATTTCACTCAACAGTGTCTTCAACGTTCAATAAAATTATTTTTTTTAATCCTAGTAATGTTTTCATTCAAATAAGCTAATTCCTCATTTAATTAAAACATTCATTAAATAAAAGGGAAAGACGGGACCTCCCTTGTGGCGCAGTGGTTAAGAAACAGCCTGCCAACACAGGCGACACGGGTTCGATCCCTGGTCAGGGAAGATCCCATATGCCACGGAGCAACTAAGCCCGTGCACCGCAACTACTGCGCCTGCGCTCTAGAGTCCGTGGGCCGCAACTACTGAGCCCACGCACCACAACTACAGAAACCTGCGCACTCTAGGGCCCGCGTGCCACAACTACTGAAGCCTGCGCGCCTAGAGCACATGCTCCACAACAAGAGAAGCCACCGCAATGAGAAGCCCGCGCACCGCAACAAAGAGCAGCCCCCACTCGCCGCAACTAGAGAAAGCCCACGCGCAGCAACGAAGACCCAACCCAGCCAAAAACAATTTTTTTTAACTAAAAAAAATTTTTAAATAAAAGGGAAAGAGTACCTTAAAAATCTATTACCAAGAATTCATGCAATAATTTTACCCATTAAAAGGTGCAGACACATGTTAACAGTCAAAACACAGATTACATCAGTGTTCATTTATTAAGGCATTAACAACACCCCAAGAAGGTGGACTATCCCTATCCAACAAGTATCAGTAAAAAACAACTTCTTCATCAAAACACTTCTTTAAGAAAAGAACGCAATATTCTAGAAACATACCTTTTGAAGCACAGCCTTACTCTCCTTGATGAAATAATGGCATATTTTCTGGGCTATGTCCAAACTTGCCTTCTCATTTGTATCTGAAATCATTTCCCCAATAAGTACTTTTTTCCAGCATGTCCTAGAACCAAAATATTCAATAAGGTCATTTCAGCAGGTTTTCAAAAACAAAGGTGGCTTTTCCACTTGAACACTTCTCCTAGTTTTCCAGAAACATAATAAAACTCATTCCATCAGCACGTTCCCTCAAACCTCCCACCACATGCAGGTCCTGTGTTGGAAAAGACAAGGTATACGGGAAAGAAGAAGGAAGGCTGAGGATAAGAAGCGAGGGAACTGGCGCTCTTTGCAGGCAGGGCCTGAGGTTTATTAGCACCACAATCCTGTGTCTGGCACATGAGTAAGAAGAGTCACATCCACCAGCCACAGGAAGAGAACAAGGGACAGAGAGGAAGGTGAGTCCACAGTCAAGGTACTACCGACTAAGGAGCAAAGGCGGAGGTTTTCCTTTTCTTCAAATGACAGCCTCTCCTAAAAAAAATGGCAAACGGAACAGGACACGTTTCACTAAAATGCTCTACAGATGGAAAGAGGAATGTACAGTGAAGCCTTTCTCTACACGCAGGTCCTTCCAATTTTACACTAAGGAAGTCCGTAGGAAATGGGGCTCTGGGCTGTCAGGGCCAGCTTTCTGCAGGGGAGGCAAGAGGGGGCCGCGGCCAAGGTGCCGAGCAGGAGGGGCTGAGTCAGGCCTCCAGGCCGGCAAGGAGCACTAACCAGGGAGGAAGGGGGCGGGGGGACGGATGCTGGATGCACAGAACACGAAAGTGCACGTGGCTGAGGAGGGAAAGGCCACGGTGATGGCTCTTCCATCCCAGTGGAGGGCGCAGAAGTCGCTGAGAAATTCAGAACAGCCCAAAAGCCATAAAGAAAATCAAGTCTTAGATATCGTCAGCCTCAGGGATCATGGTGGCAACCCCAGGACCAGATGAGTTCTCGGGAAAGAAAGGAAGTCAGGAAATAACATTTGGGACTTCCCTGGCGGTCCAGTGGTTAAGACTCCGCACTTCCACCGCAGGGGCACGGGTTCAATCCCTGGTCGAGGAACTAAGATCCTGCGTGCGCGTGGAGCGGCCAAAGAAAAAAGGAAAGAAAGAAGGAATGCCATCACTGCGTGCCAGGAGCAGTGCTTTATATGCAGCCGTTATCTGTTTTCATCTTCACAACCGCCTAGCAAAGAAAGCATTATAATCGCCACCTCAGACACAAAGAAACTGAGAATCCGGAACAGTAAAGCACTCACCCTAAGTGACGGAGCTAACGAGGCAGAACTGCATGCAAATACCCGTCAGGCAGAATCCCAAACACATGCTTCCTCCGCCACACCACGCAGGTAGTCAGAAAGCACTCAGAGGGGAGAAAAGAGGCCTCCGGAGGACCTCTGGGAAACATCCAGTTGCTTTATTTAATTTGAGGTTGACGTGTCTCCAAGAACGACTTAAAGAAACTTATGTGGGTACACACGAGAAAAAAATAAAACACAAGATGAACGGGTGGGGAAAACAAGACGAAGGACAGATGAGAAGAAGGAAGATGAGATACAGCCGGGAACGAGTCAGTGACAAATTGCATGCCTTAGAGTCCTGCACACGTGGATGGACCACAAATTTGCCTCTGAGTTTTCTAGCGAGCGATAAAAAGAAGGAAGCATATCAGATACAGAATTCAGTGTCTGTACGACAAAAACACACCACCTGCTGAGAAGAGACACAACTGCTTCTGGTGCTGAGACCAGGGGACAGTTTTTCTCCCCAAGTCCCTACAGAAAAGGAAGTAAGCAACGTCGTGAACAGCAGCATCACGGGCGTGACGGAAGGAGCAGCGACGACTTGTAGGCACCGCGCTGAGGGCTACTTCTAGGCGTCATCTCACCTAATCCTCCCAGCTGCTCGAGGATGGGGCTCGCCATCTTCAGGAAGTCCTCCCTGGGCTGTCTCTCACCTGAGATTTGCTAAGGGGCGGGCATTACTCCCCGACTCCCTCGCAAGGAGCTCCCAGGCTGGGCAGCGCACGGCCGCGCGTGACTATCCTTTCCACGCTAAGGGAAGGACCAACAGCCTCTCAGGAATAGCGAAGACCTGAACGGGATGCGTGTCTACACCGGGGGCGCCTCACCTGCCTCCTCTGCGCAAATATCAAGGCCTCTCCTTGAGCAGGGGTCTGGATCTGCCCCCAGGACAGAAGCGGGGTGGCCCGGCCAGCGGTCAGCAGCTCGGTCTGTTCCCAGGGAAAACCCACCTGCTCAGAGGTTCTCCTCTGACCAGGGCCAACGCGCATGCTTTGCGAAGTGTTTACCCTGAACGAGGAGCTGCAGGTCACCAGGGGGATACGTGTGAGGAGAGACCAGTTCTCGGGCCCGTGTACTCTGACTAGGACTCTAGAACCAGAATTCCAGAAATGGCGCAAACCTAGAAGTGAACCACTCCCTACACGGGCAAGTTACACAGAGAATAAGCAACCCCAATCTACAAGGGCATTCCTTTCTCCTCTGAGGTTGGGCCTTTGAATGTAAGCCCCAAAAAGGCCAAAGTTATGTCCAAAACAACACACAGGGAACTTACAATTCTTCAGCTTCCAGACATAACAACTTAAGAGCTGTGAGTAACCGCCAAGACGGTCCATCCCATCCAAACGTCAAATTTCTAAAGTAGAAAAAGAACAGATATATGTATAACTAAATCACTTTGTTGTACACCTGAAACTGACACAAGATTGTAAATCAACTACACTCAACATAAAATAAAAATTAAATGAAAAAAAAAAAAATTACCAATCTGTCACTTCGGTACTTCATTACATCACAGTAAATGACTGAAAAGCCAAACATTTTTTTAAAGGGGCCACTAAACATTGCACAACCCATGGTCTTAGTCACAAAGAGAAAAGTTAAGTCTGCAAACACTTAAGAATAAAGCCTGAGTAACAGAAAATTCTTTGTGTTTTAAAAAAGAAAAAGTAAAAAGCTATTTTTATTTGGTAAGAAGCTGAACTTGGATGAGGGGCTACAGTGAGATGATGATGAAGAATCTGGATGATCCTCGGGATCAAACAAATGGCAGCCACCAGAGCCAGTGTCCCTCACAGCGCTGCTGGATTATTTAGCACTTAATTTCACCTATAGAAGAAAATCTGAAAGGGAGGGTCTCAAACCCAGTTTATCCCATTTGGCGTGGAATCACCTAGGCTTCCCCCTTCCCAAGAGCCTGCATCCTGTTGCCGGGTGACTGGCGGCCAGGCTGGCCTGCAGTAGCCAATGCCACCCCACCTGACCACATGTTCGCCACAAACGCACGGGGCCACTGATCAGTACATACGCGGCTCTCCCGGTACAGTAACTTGAGACTTCAAGCTTGTATCTTAGGTCCCCAAACAAGTCTCCTGACCAGCATCTTCCCTCCTGTGTATCCTGCAACATGACGCACGGTGTGCCGCACAGAGTCAATGCTCAGTGAGCAGCTACCTGTCACCGGATACAAGTCGGGAGGCAGCTCACACCTGTAAAATCCCCAGCTCTCAACTTCTCATCAAGATTTCCTGAAGGGGGCTTCCCTGGTGGCGCAGTGGTTGAGAGTCCACCTGCCGATGCAGGGGACGCGGGTTCGTGCCCCGGTCTGGGAGGATCCCACGTGCCGCGGAGCGGCTGGGCCCGCGAGCCGTGGCCGCTGAGCCTGTGAGCCCGGAGCCTGTGCTCCGCAACGGGAGAGGCCACAACAGTGAGAGGCCCGCGTACCGCAAAAAAAAAAAAAAGAAAAAAAAAGATTTCCTGAAGGAATAATTTCTGGAGAGAAACACTTACTCTATAAAGCCGTGATCCTCTAAAATGGAAATCTTTTGGTTCATCCGTTTATCTGTTGATGGAAGATATTTAACAAGTATATCTGCATTAAAAAAAAAAAAATCAGGCTGAGATTTAGGGTATAATTCAGGTGGAAGGGAGGGGGGACCCTTTCTTTTCAGCTTACTTTCCTTCCCGTCAGCAATCAAGACATGTGTAAACAATTTTACCTATTTCACACCCAAAAAATCTAGTCTTCAAGCCCAGCTCAATGAGAGTATGATTCAGCCCTTTGAAAAGCTACAAGAATTCCAAGGCAGGGGACAAAACATCTGCTACCTCAGCTCCTGTTCCCAGTAAGCAAATCAACCCATGAAATCAGGTACTGAAGCCATTAGCAGGGCTGCTGAGAAATTACACCCACCAAAAGCACAGACTCCGTACAAACATGAGGAAATGTTTCCAAGACTCAGTTTTTAAAAGCCAGAATTCAAAACTGTCTGGATATCTGTGACTATAATCATAAACAACTGAAAATGAACATGCAAAAATTAACAAAGCTTTTTGGGGTCATAGGATAATGAGGGATTTTTCTACTTTTAAAATCTCTTTTTACATTTCTCTACTTTTATTTTTTTTAATGCAGAAATAATGAAAGTGTGAATTTTGTTCAAATTATTTAACAAATCAATACTTCATGGTCATCAATATTAAAGTTATTCTGATAATATAAGGCTAATTTCAAAGCTAGCTTCCTAAGAGACCCAGCAAGGCCCAGTTTTTGCTTTCCCATTTCATTTTGAGAAATAACATTATTACTTTGGCTACTAATAGGATGGAGTAGTATCACCTTGACCAAGTCTCTATTTCCATTAGCACTTGTATTAAAACTACCTCAAATTATACACTCAGTAAAGCTCTAGCCATTTCTTCAATGCCTAGAAAACTACTTCTCTGCTGCTTCAAGGAAGGGGGAAAAGTTCAGCCCCCTACGTACTATTTTTAATACTATATTTGAAATTTTCACAGCATAAATTTAATAGGTAAATCATTATTTTTAAAAGAGTAATACCAATGATGATGCCAGGTAACAAAAGAACATAAATGGAATGCGTATTTTATCATGCCATTAAACCGCCCAAAGGAGGACCGTGTAACATATTTACCCTGTGACTGGTTCAGCACCTTACACACAGCGGGTGCTTCATAAATATGTTTTACTTGTTGCTCTCTAAACCTATTTTATCTTTAGTGACAATGTCTCAGTACAAAAATTTCCATTTCTTGTCATCTATTAATACTCTATTTATTTCCCTAGCGGTTTCTCTTTTCTTCCATTCTACTGTCTGACCTAATGCGATAAAAATCTCAGTTCTTCTTATCCTCAATATCAATCAAAGCTTTGTTGGTTTTACTTCAACACTGAAACGACGTGGTCAATAAGAATTAGGCTAGCCCTGCCTAGGAGAAAATAAATGATATACGCTTTAAGGTTTTGCCATTGTTACAAAAACTTAACGTAACCACAGAAGGGGGGGGTGGGGAATTCTATCATCTTAGTGATCAGAACCAAAGTTAATTCCAACCTTTTGAGACATAAACACCAGCATGAGGATTGCGGGTGGAAACAAATCCATACTCGAGGAGCAGGCGGTGGTTATCGT
Source organism: Kogia breviceps (assembly GCF_026419965.1). Taxonomy (NCBI): domain Eukaryota; kingdom Metazoa; phylum Chordata; class Mammalia; order Artiodactyla; family Physeteridae; genus Kogia; species Kogia breviceps. The sequence goes on from NC_081314.1 coordinate 140,755,805, forward strand.
GAGGGCCATAGCAGATGAGCACCTCTTTGTGTTTTCCACAGCTCACAGCTGTTCTAATTTCATAACAGCGAGTTTCCTCATTAAATGCTGCTTTTACCTAGAAAAAAGAATTGTAAAAGATGTTTTTAAAGCAAAGCAGAAAACTAAAAAGATTAAGTGATCGTACTAATTTAAGCAGGATGCCGCTTTCAAGCACTCATCACGGAATTTATCTACGTGGAGAAAAAATGCCACGTCCACACTTTGGCCTCTCTGGTTCTCCCCGACTTCACCCCATCGGGGTGGGAGGGAGTCCCGCCTGGGGGCTCTGAGGACAGCCAAACACACGACACCTGACGTCGGACAGATGAGTAACAGCAGTTTATTGTAAGTCACCCATACAGCCTGGGGGGAGGACACAGCACGCCACACAGGGGCTGCTCCTGGGAGCGGAGTGACAGCAGAGGCCGTGGGAAGCAGGCCTGCAGGAGCAAGGGGTGACGCCCTGGTTCCCCTGGGGCGATGTGATTTGCCTGTTTGAATAATTTTGAGGGCTGGCAGGGAGGTGACACACATTCGGTTGAGGACCAGGTGGGCTACAGGCAGTCCGGCTGAGGGCAACTTCCCGCTGGGTGGGAAGCCTTGCCCGCTGGGTGGGAAACATCCGGAGAGGGCAGAGAAACTCACGGTCAGGCCTCCAGGGCCCCGCGAGGCCCAAAGACGTCAAGGCCGAGCACGAAGTTCCAGGTCCTACGATACACACACAGCCTTTTGTGAGCAGCATGATGTTGGCTGATACTGTCACATGGATTTTGTGACAGCTTTGTTAGGGAACAGGCAGAGAGGAAAAGACCAAGGAGACCGGACTGCTCCCACAACAAGCGGCGGGTGCAAGCACCGAGGCCTTCTCACTAAGCAGCAAATTGCAGTGAGATGAGGACAAGGAACAGGCTGAAAGTCTACCTTGTGGCATCAACAAGAGATCAGGGCCAAGGCTTGCGGTGTCATGTCAAAAGCCAGCTGCAGTGCACTTTCGACCAGGGGCTGGCGATCTTTTTCCATAAAGGGCCAGAGAGCAAGTATTTTAGGCTTTGCCAGGGTCCCGGGACCACGTGCCCTAGACTATAGTTTGTGACGCCCTGACATTCAACTGTAAAATCCCTGGTTTGGAACATAAATGCACTAACAGCCCAATAAAAATAAAGTCACGCCAATGGGGACTGACTGAGTCCCTGTGGCCAGTACCCTACTGTCCTGTACCCCCTTGACTTTATTTCAGCAATATCAGCCACAGAAACACCCATCTACCCTCAGTCTCCTCTGCTTAACTTTGTTAGAAATGCATCTTTCTACAAAAGCAACGAGCAGACAGGCACGGCGATGGCCGCGGCCTCAGGAAGCGCAGGGAGGGCCTCCCCTCCATCCCCACGCTCTCCTCTCGTGGGCACGTGGGCTTCTCAAGGTGGCACGGGTCACGAAGAGGACAGCGTGAGTGCGGGTCCCGCCAGCGCGCCTGCAAGCGCAGCCTGAACAGGCAACAGGTTAGCTGACACGCGGACACCCTTTGCCCTCATGCCAGGCCTCCAGCCCCGGGTGCCCCGCAGATATAATCACCTCCTTCATGTGCTGGAGCAGAGAAGCCTGGGGAAGACGAGATCTCCGACTGACTCCCGAAGTGGGACCCCTTAACGACTTCCCACAAAGAGCCAGCCAGCCAGAAACCGCTGATGGAACAGCTGCTTGAAACTGTTGACTGAACAGGCCTACCGCGTGCCAGGCGCTGTGCTGAGCACTGGCGATACAAAAAGGACAAGGTAAGGCCCCCGTCCGCTAAGACCGCAGAGCTCCAAGCGGGGAAGGAGCAAGTCCCTCAGAGAAGCGATGCCACCGAGTGTGAAAGGGGAAGAGACAGGAAAGCAGGCGAGGCTTTAGGCCCAGGTCGGCGGCGAGGTGGGGGAGGGCGAGGGGCCGGGCCACACAGGGGCCAGAGCAGCCGCAGGCCCGGAGAGCGGCGCGGGCAAGAGCGGCCGAGGAAAAGGACGCCGGAGGGGAAACAGGGCCGGAGGGAAGAGAGGGGCCCACCTGACAGCAGGTGCACCTGTCCCTGGGCTTCTGCTCGCTCTCCCGAGCCACAGGGCCCGCACGTCAGAGTCCTTCCTACGGGAACCGAACACGGGTCTCCCGGTTCACGTCTCACCTGGGCGTCAGGGCTGTGGTTCAGCAGATCGAGGAACGGGGCGAGCACGCAGGTGTCCGGCTCCGCGGAGAAGCACCGCCTCGGCGTGCGCTTCACGTACACGGCCCTGGTGTTGACGGTGCACCAAGCCCACAGGAGGGCGCCGTAGCTAAAGATGATCTCAACGGCCTCCGAAAACAGAGGCTGCAGGGAAGAGAAGAAGTCTCTGGAGGAAGCAACGAACTCCTGCACGTGGGTTCTCTGCTCTCTGGCCTTTGCTCTCAGAGGTTCGGGAAGAAGATTCACCACTTCGGGCTCCAAACAAACAGGGCAGGTGTAGGCCTTGGGCAAAACGTCCAGGTAAGGCTTCCAGGGGGACCGGGCCCCAGCATGCTTTTCTGAAACTAGAAAGGTGCAAAGAGCCAGCACAGGAGATGGAGGAGGCTGCCACCTTTTAAAACGAGAAGCAGATTAAAGGAATTACTCTCATTCAACATACGGCGCAAAGCAGGAGCTGCATACCTCCTAGGGCTTCGTTCTGCTCCCAGAGGGACCGTGGCCAAGGTCACCTAACGCACCCAAGAGGGGTCTTCCTTCCTCAAGGCTTTCCTCCCCGGACTGCACCCCAGTGCAAAGGCAGTGAACCAGTCACACTGATACAAGAACTGCCTCACCAACCCGGGTTCCAGCTCTGTTTGCCAGAGACTCTTTCTTGCAAAAACCTCTTCCAACTTGGTGCTCCAGTTTTAAAGCTTTTGCTGGAATTTCACTTGTTTCCCTTGGTTACAGATATAAATCTTGGGGGGTAGAGGGCAACTGGTGGAAAGAACCTAGACGTGCCCCATCCAACGCAGTAACCGCTGGGTACATACAGCTATTTCAATTTTTATTTTTTTTAATTAAATAATATTGAAAATTCAATTCCCCAGTCACACAAGCCACATTTCAAGTGCTCTTGAGCCATATGTGGCTGGTGGCTACCATACCAGACAACACAAGGTAAAACAATGCTATCACTGCAGAAAGTTCTATTATATGATACTAACCCAGGCAGCAAATTGAATAGGCTCATTATATACCTGTTACAGATCTAAAGCTTTTGTCTTAAATTTACCCATTCTATTGCAAACTATACACTGCAGTCTTTTTATTTGTTACCAATAAAAAGATCACACGTTGCATGAATGTATTTAGGAAAGTTTTCATTAATCCTTCAAAGTCCAGATTCCTAAATTACCATGCATTCTACTCAAAATTTCAGAAAATGTTAATACTAAGAGCATCCTTGCCTCTACTCAGGCCAATGAAAATACACCAGCCCTCTTACAAAAGTAAGCCGGGGGGAAAAAGTCCAGAACTTACCGTGGGTTGAGAAACAATACAATCTTTCAACCTTTATAATTTAGAAACCCCTTATGCTGAGGACCTCCCTCACGCTGTCCTCAGAAACCCACCCAAAACAGAGACCCCCCCCCCATAACATAAGCCAGAAAACAGTTCTCGGCTCCCATGTTGGCCTCCTCTCTTCTATGCCAAACAAAACCAACTCTCTCATACTGTCAACAGCTCTTCACAGCTGAAGGGGAATTCAAGCAAGTGCAAAAAGGGTAAAAATAAAAGAGTAACTAGAATTTGTCAAGACCTACGACAATGGAGGAGCGTAGACTGCCCTCAGTCAAGGCACCCAGCTGTGATTTTCATCTATTGCCCCGTTTAACCCTTATTTTCTAGTAAGGTTAGATCAGGATTCAAACCCACATCCCAGGCAGCCTATTAAAACCTTAAGAATGCAGTTTACAATGAATTAAGAACCAACTTCATAAGACAGAGTAAACCTTTCAAATCACTTCAGATATTTATTAGCTACATGAAAGGGCTGGGTCCTAATGAGCTATGTCCTGGACGACACACTCTCCAATGATATAAAGTTTAAAGGAGAAGCACTTGCCCCAGACGAGCAGGTGAGCGGTCACTTACTTAGCAATATACGCCCCTAAGTAGCTTCTAAGCACTGTGTCCGTGGTGAGCAGGCAACTCTCAGGCAATGAGATAATCATCTGTCCCTCCTTGCCAAAAAGAAAGTAAAGTTTAGGACATCCATGCTTTGGGAAGGACCTGAATGAGTCTTTCAAGTCCTTGATTCCACAGTCATCTGATAAGAACCCCGCAGAGCCCAACCACAGATGACCGAAGCGCCCGCAGTGCATGGGCTCCCCGGTTTAGGTCAGCAGATGCAGGCAAGGCTGCTCCCACGCCAGCGATAGGTTCTACATCCCCAGCAAGAAGTAAAGGTTAATGGTGTGACTGACACCCACCACCAGTCAACCTTCCACCAGAAAGGAACGTGGAAACACTCTGACAACTCGAATCGTATTATTCCTTCATTTTCTGCCACCAGGAAATAGTGCTTCCTATGGGCAACAGACAGAAACCACTCCAAAAAATTCTTCCAGTGAAATCCACGTGTCCAGTGACTATTCCCAGCAATGGCCTACTCGCCATATAACCTGCGCCAAGTGGCTGAAGAAAGAAGGGCAGCCCCCCCAGCACAAGGGTCCCATTTGACCACCTGCCAAAGTATAGCTTTCGGTTTCTCCCACTGAGACAGAAACATAGAAAGAAAAATCAAGATGTCAAGGAAGAGACATCAGAAACAAAGCACTAAGAAGCCAGATATAAGATCCCGTTTTCATCATAACTGGCATCTAAGTTGGTTAAACATCACAGCCAAAAATCTCCTGGGTTCAATTTCTGGTCTCCTCACCTGTGATTCAAGATTGAGTTGGGATGGTCACTACAGTCCCTTCCTGTCTGACATCCCATGACTTTCTGATTTTTAAAAAGGAGCTTAATAAAATGCTCTGGGCTTCCCTGGTGGCGCAGTGGTTGAGAGTCCGCCTGCCGATGCAGGGGACACAGGTTCGTGCCCCGGTCCGGGAAGATCCCACATGCCGCGGAGCAACTGGGCCCGTGAGCCATGGCCGCTGAGCCTGCGCGTCCGGAGCCTGTGCTCCGCAACGGGAGAGGCCACAACAGTGAGAGGCCCGCGTACCGCAAAAAAAATAAAAATAAAAATAAAATAAAATGCTCTATGTCTTGACTGAGGTAAATGTCTTCATCATCAAGACTCATCAAACTGGACGCTTTAAATCTGTGCATTTTACTATGTGTAAAATACATCTCAATTCTCAAAAAGTTTTCACAAAAAAGCTACATTTGAAAGTACATGTAAAGCAACTGCCAATTATCATTTCACGGTCTAAACAAAAACTACCCATAGTCACTGCTATATTCATGAGAGGTATATTTCTCCCCCCAAATTCTGCTACAGAATGAAGTCATATACCTCCCCTCAAAAAGAAAAATATTGCACAACAATGTTAATGTACTTAATACTATTGAACTGCACACTTAAAAAGGGTTAAGATAGGGCTTCCCTGGTGGCGCAGTGGTTGAGAGTCCGCCTGCTGATGCAGGGGACGCGGGTTCGTGCCCCGGTCCGGGAAGATCCCACGTGCCGCGGAGCGGCTGGGCCCGTGAGCCATGGCCGCCAAGCCTGCGCGTCCGGAGCCTGTGCCCCGCAACGGGAGAAGCCACAGCAGTGAGAGGCCCGCGTACCGCAAAAAAATAAATTAAAAAAAAACCAAAAAGGGTTAAGATAGTAAATTTTATGTTGTGTAAATTTTACCACAATTTTAAATGTTTAATAAAAAAAATTAAGATAACAGAATTACAACATTAAAAGCTACCATTCTCTAGGCTAAAGATATATACACAACTGGGTGTTTTTTAATAAATTAAGGAACTAAAAATAAATTAAAACAATTTTGAAATAGAAAATTAAGATCATTACAAATAAATTAAGGAATTAATTTCTAGCTTTACGGAAAACTGTGCATTAGATGCCCTTTAAGTAGCACAGAAGAACTAAAACAGACCTTAGGGAGCATCCGCATCACTTACCTCCCGCTTTCCAGGTGAGGAGACAGAAGCCAGGAGGGCTAGCAGCCTGCTGGGCTGCCGGGCTGTACTTACCATGGATGCTCAGATTCGAGCAGCTCCCTTCCACCCCCACCCCACCCCCAGCGCATTTAAAATATGATCCGATTTACAAAACCTGCTGCGGCAGAGACTGCTAGCCGCCTACCCCAACACGCCCTCCCCGCTCCTCCTCCTCCCCATGCAGTCCCACCGGAAGGGTGCGGGGTCACGGCAGCTGGGAGCTGGCAGAGAGACAGAGCTGGAATTCCCGGGGTGAGGGGCAGCCGGCCCTTCCTCACCTCTTGTGCCATCCTGCTGTTCAAGCTCCCGGAGCTACACCCTGGAGCTGAGGGTGTGGGGCTCCCTCTCAGAACATGGATAAGAGCTGGATGGAGCCCAAGAGACCAGCACACCAGCCCAGGTCTGCCTGTCCACGCTTGTTTACATGACGGCACGAGACACTTGCGCTCTGTTACCTTGGGTTTGTCTCTTATACGCTGCAAACTTAACTCTAACTGAATTCAAAACTATCCATTAAGTTAAAAAAAAAAAAAAAAAAACTTTATGTCTAAAATATTTTTAATTCACTTGATTGAACCACAAAAACAAAGCAGCAAAATCTACTTTGGGTTTCAAGATAAGAGAGAAATTCTCACCCGTAGGGATCTTTTGCTCATCAGCCCTCTTCCTGTACCTAGGAATACAAAGACAGAAAAAGGATAAATCTTACTCTTTCTTCAAGGTCTTAGAGATACTATTTTGCATAAAAGATGTGGATGAACTTCAAAATTACACAAAGTTGAAGCTGAGTGTCTCGCATCCTTTGACTCCCAGGGGAACCAAAGGATCAAGAAGCTATTCTGGGGCTTCCCTGGTGGCGCAGTGGTTAAGAATCCGCCTGCCAATGCAGCGGACACGGGTTCGAGCCCTGGTCGGGGAAGATCCCACATGCCGCGGAGCAACTAAGCCCATGCGCCACAACTATTGAACCTGCACTCTATGCGCCTAGAGCCCGTGCTCCGCAACAAGAGAAACCACCACAATGAGAGGCCCATGCACTGCAATGAAGAGTAGCCCCCACTCGCCGCAACTAGAGAAAGCCCGTGCTCGGCAACAAAGACGCAATGCAGCCAAAAATAAATAATTTTTTTTTTAAAAAGAAGCCATTCTGGAAAATGGCCCAACCTCCTTTTGAGTTTATAATCTTGAAGGGCAAAGTCAGCTTCAGAGTCAACACCTAAAGATCATCACCTTTAGGCAGATCTGCTGCTGGGTCTCTTACAGGAAACTTGAGGCTGCACTCTCTCCCCGGGGGCTCACCAGCCGGGGTGGAGCCCACCCAACCTCAGAGGATGGACCCACAGGCCACTTTTACCCACTGCCAGACCCGGCTTTCCCCAGTAATGATCTCGAGTCTTTGACCGAACGACCAGTAAAGCTCACAGGTCCCACAAAGCCTGAGGCCTACCCCCTCCCCACCCCAGCCAGGCAAGCCATTAGCCACGCCCTCCTTGACCGGCCGAGCTCAGCAGGGTTGACCCAGGGCCGGCTGCTCCCCGTGAGCGAAGGCCCTGGCCAGAGCACACTCACAACACTAGCCTCCGCAGCAGTTCTGTCGGCGCCACCAACACGCAGACGTCCCCCCCACCGTGCCCAAGGCTGCCCTCCTGCAACAGTCAGACGACAGCTTTTCCGCAGGAACGGGCACGATACGTATGGCCCGTAACTACCACGCGGAGTCTCTCCAGTCTCTTCTCAGACCCACAGCCTCGGACTTTTTCTCTCGGCGGGGAGGCGTGTACCTCGGCAGAGGCCAGTGCCTGCGGGACTAGTGGGAGCTGCAGGCGCCTGGAGGGAACTGCCGCCCCGAGGCCCGCCTGCGCGCAGGCTCCGCGGTCGTGGCGCACGGGCTTAGCTGCTCCGCGGCACGTGGGTGCCTGGCAAGTCTGATTTGGCGAGTCATCTCCCTACCCAGAAGCGTCTGTCTGCGCAAACACATGGTTTTGGTTTTAAGAACTTATTTAATTTCTTCTGTGTGTCCCACGGTGGAGATAATGATCCCTGTGGGCCAGAACCTTTCCTGAAATCAAGTACTAATGAGAGGACTTTTTTCTGTGGGGTCATCCTTTAAAAAAATTCATGTGCTAATTTAAGTGGAAACTGTTCTTCGAGCACACACGGACAGAACTTGGCATGTGCAATAAATCCGGAAGATACTTTACCTGTATGTCTACAATATAGTATTCAGTAGATCAGAAAGCAGATCACAGTGACCTGCACTTACCAAGACAAGGTAGCAAGTGGCCATGAGGATCTTATTACAGACTTCTCCCTGCCTTATAATTTCTGCTACCATCCATCTACCCGGGAGGCCCCAATTTGGACAGTGCTTTTAGCATTAAAGGGAAATACTAGGGTCAGCTCCCAAAGCATAAATCAGGTCAGAGTCTAAAGACTGAAACCTGCTTGCAACTTGGGAGCCTTGCCTTTCCCCTCCACAAACCAAGACTAACTCCCCAGAATTCTGTACATTCTGACAGACTCCCATCTACATGCTCTCCTATCATACACTGATTAAGAGCTGAAGATATAGAAAGCACTTAGGGAAGGTGTCGCAGACCACATGCTTATGTGCTCCCGAATTCATATGTTGATTTCTCAACCCCCAGTGTGATGGCTTTAGAGGGCAGGGCCTCTCGTGTAAGTGGCTAGGTCAGAAGGGTGGAGCCCTCATGAATGGGATTCGTGCCCGTATAAGAAGAGACAAGAGAGCCTGCTCCGGCTCCCAGCTCTCCACCATGTGAGGACACAACGAGCAGATGGCAATTTGCAAAGCAGGAATCGGTCCTCGCTAGACACTGAATCTGCCCACACCATGACCTTAGACTTCCCAGCCTCCAGAACTGCGAGAAATAAATGCCCATTTTAGGCCACCCAGTCCATGGTAATTTGCTATGGCAGCCCGAGCTAAGGCAGAAGGTTCCCTGACCCCCGCACTGTAAGTACTGGGTTCTGATCACTGCCAAACCACTTTGCTTTAGCTCCTCCAAGACCATGAATCTGGAGGCGGGCCCAGAGAAAGTTGCTCCTACTTTTAAAACTGCTAACTCTTCACTGCTCCAAACCATAGACAGATTACTTATTTTCAGGCATTCGATTGAAACCATATGCCAATTCCTGTTTGATAATTTTAAATCTACCCTTCTTAAGGCAAAGTGACACCCGAGGAGTAGGCAGACCTTAGGCACAGCCAGTCCACTCCTGGCACTACTTCCCCTTGATCATCTCATAAAGAACTCCATCCGGTAAAATCTAAGAGTATGGTTTTTACTGACCGTTCCTTGACACACAAAAACAGAAAGTTAAACGTTCTGTTAGAGGCTGATAATATGGTTCACCATCATAAAGAAGGAGCAATCCTAGCAGAAGATGGTTCAAATCAAATATTTTAGCCCAAAGTCATCAGGTATGACTGACACATAGGGAACAACTTTACACACATCGCCTCACTGGACCAGGGGCACACATGGTAAACCATTTATCATGGTTTAAGGAAGTCAGTTTGCTCAAAGTTAGTTTACCTAATGGGTACTTGAATGATCATTTTAATCGCCAAGGGAAGCATTCAGAGGCATATGATCTAAATATTCTACAAGGTGAAATGTCTGCACCTGCCCTGTGATACAGAACTTCACGGCCCTCAGCACATAACTGTCTCTGTGCTACAGCAGATCTGTAGCACAGAGACAGGTGGTCCTCTCTGTGGTTACCTCAAGCCCAAGCCCGCTTGTGGACAGAGCTGGGTCGCCCTGTATGCAGGCACAAGCCCATAACAAGCTGCCCAACTTCTGTGAGAGAATGTTCCGGAAGAGAATGCTAACCCAAACTCCATGACAAGCTCCTCAATTTTCAGAAAACAATGTTAATCCAACGTTCACAGCAAGCTCCTCACCTTCCAGAAGAGAATGTTCCCCCACCCCTGTTCAGGTGACTGTGGACGCTGGGACCACAGAGGGGCTCCTCCTCCAACACTCGGGGGCAATACCGCTGAGGCCTCCCTAAGGGCTCCTCCCCTGGAGCCACCCCCAGGGACCAAACACCTCTGCTGGTTCTCTGGAACCCCTCGACGGTGAGGCTCCTGAGCTAAGGGATAATCCCATCAGCCCGCATGGCTTGAAAATCCCACGAAATCACCACAAGCAGGTTGATGGGGACACCAGTCCCCACGTTACACAACGTCCTCCCAGAAAAGCCCAGTGAAGATGTTTCCCTCAGGTCTAAGTTCCAGAAACACCTGTGCTTCTGATGAGCAAACAATTCAGCTGTGTTTACAGAACACTAAGATTCAGCTAACTGACCATGTCCGTTGGGCTGCTGGAAAGGTGAGTCAAGTCTGTAGCTCACCTCTGCCAGGGGTGCGGAATTTCATAATCACGGCTTTTATGTGTTATCCTTATCCCTGCCTTCGTCTTATTTTTCTATTCTCACTTCCTTTTTCTAACTTTTAATTTTATTTCACCACTTTCAAAATTTCTCTCCACAAGCCACTTAAACTCATTTTTAGAATATGGTCGAGTAAATATTACACCTACAAGGCAGGAAGGCTGCCACACAACAGAAGATGTTAGATATTTTTTGTCGGGTTGAGGAGATGATATGCCCCCAGAAAGAATACAGCCCACCTGCAAGAATCACCCCTGCTTTCCTACCACCTGGGCCCACATGTCTCTCCTGTGACAGTTGAATGCCAGACCTTACCTGGAAAACAAGCAGGTATTAAGTTTGTATCTTCAAACTTCCTATCTTTCAGCCACTTCTTAAGCTCTATAAATTCAGGCTTGTAGCTCTCATTCACTAGTCAAGAGAGAAAAGAAAAACTGGTGATTAAAATCACTATATAATCAGACCACCATTTTAAAAAGTAAATCTCTGATGCACTGTCTCCAGCAGTCATATCATAAAAGGGAATAAATTTTCAAACATGCACAAATCACATAAACTAAAATAGAAAAACCACAAGATCATCTCAAAGATGCAGGAAAAGCATTGGATAAAATCTGGCACTCATTCCTGATAAATACCCCCAGCAAACAAGGACAGAAGGGAACCTCCTCAACACGACAAAAAATACGTAACAAAAAACCTACAGCTGACATACTTAAAGATGAAAAACGACGTGCTTTCCCCTAAGATCAGGAACAGAAGAAGGATGTCTGTTCTCCCCACTACTATTCAACACTACACTGGTTCTAGCCAGTGCAAAAAGCAAAGAAAAATAAATAAAAGGCAACTATTATGTTTGAATTGTGCACCCCAAAATTCCTATGTTGAAATCCTAACCCTCAGTACCTCAGGATATGACCTTATTTAGAGACAGGGTCTTTACAGAGGTAACCAAGTTAAAATGAGGTCATCAGGGTGGACCTGGATCCAGTACGACTGGTGTCCTTATAATAAGGGAAATTTTGGACACAAGAACAGAGGGAAGATGATAGAAGAAACACAGGGAGCAGACAGCCATCGACAAAGCCAAAAGGAGAGGCCTAGAACAGACCCTTCTCTCACAGCTCTCAGAAGGAACCAATCCTGCTGACACATGCTTTATAGATGAATCCTCAGGGCCTCACTGAAAGTGAAATAAGCCATTCACAAAAAGACAAATACTGTATGATTCCACTTACATGAGGTATCTAGAATAGTCAAGTTCACGGAAACAAAAAGTAGACTAGTAGCTGCCAGGGGCTAGGGGGAGAGGGGAATGAGGAGTTATTATTTAATGGGTACAGAGTTCCAGTTTTGCAAGATGAAGAGAATTCTGGAGACTGGTTGTACAACAATGTGAATGTACGGAACACTACTGAACTATACTTAAAAATTGTTAAAATGGTAAATTTTATGTTACATGTAATTTTACTACAATTAAAAATTTTTTAAAAAATTTTTAAGATCTCAAATCAATAATCTGAACAAATGGAGAGATACAGCTTGCTTGTGGGTTGGAAGATTCAATACTGTTAAGAAGTCAAGTTCTCCCCAAATTGATCTATAAATTGAATACAATCCAAATCAAAATGTAAGCAGGCTTTATTGTAGAAACTGACAAGATGATTCTAAAATTCATATGGAAATGCAAAGAACCTAGAATAGCCAAAACCACTTCGAAATACTGATTTCAAAACTTTTTATTACTATAAAGCTACAGTAACTAAGACTGTGTGATACTGTCATCAAGACAAAGAAATCATTGGAACAGAAGAGAAAGTCTAAAACAGACCCACACATACATGGATAACTGGTTTTGCACAAAATGCAAAGGCAATTCCGTGGAGAAAGGATAGTTTTTTCAATAAATATTGCTGGAACAACTGAAGTAAACAAATCATGGAATATTATCAGCAATAAAAAAGAATGACCTATTGATACACACAACAGAGAACTATCTCAAAATAATTATGCTGAATAAAAGAAGGCAGATAAAAAAGAATGCAGGGCTTCCCTGGTGGCGCAGTGGTTGAGAGTCCGCCTGCCAATGCAGGGGACACAGGTTCGTGCCCCGGTCCGGGAAGATTCCACATGCCGCGGAGCGGCTGGGCCCGTGAGCCACGGCCGCTAAACCTGCGCGTCCGGAGCCTGTGCTCCGCAACGGGAGAGGCCCCAACAGTGAGAGGCCCACGTACCGCAAAAAACGAACAAACAAACAAAAAAAGAATGCATACTATATGATTAAATAAAACTATAAAACAAACAAATCCATAGTGAAAGAAAGCAGATCAGTGGTTGTCTGAAGATGGAGGCAGGGAGGGTTCAAAGAGGGCAAGATGAAAGGAATACAAAGGGAAACAAGGAAACTTCCTGGGGTGATGAATAGGTTCACATCTTGATTTCGATAATGGCTTACTGTGTGTATACATACGTCAAAATCTATCAAATGATACACTTTAAATACGTGACTTTCATTGTACGTCAATTATACTTCAATGAAAGTGTTTTCTAAAAAATAACATGATCCAAAATCTGAGGCTCCTAAAATACGTTATCACAACCTAGAGAACAGAGTTCACAGCAAGAACATTTAATAAGCAACTATTACACTCCCAGCACTATTAACCACTGTGGAGAGCGTTCAACATGTTCCTCACCCTCAAAAAGTTAACATTTTAGTTGGGGAAACAAGACTTCCATGAAAAACAACTGGAAAACCATAGCTCCTAAAGAATAATACCCAATAAGCCTGATAACCCAGTGACATTAGTGAGAATTGGAAATGGCATTACCAAAAACATAAGATCTCAACTCAGCCTCGAAGGTTAGAGAGAAACTGAACAAGAACGGAGAAGGGAAGAAAGATGTTTTGGCTGAAGAAGGACTTAGAGGAATGGCAGAGGTGGAAATGTGGGAGGTGCGCTCAGGAAACGGTGAGCAGAGAACACACTGCCAACACAGGGAGTGGGGCGGGGGAGCCACTTAGAAAGGGAGTTGATGTCAGGCAGGAGTTCAGAGAGCACACACAAGAGAAGGAGGGGGACTTCCCTGGCGGTCCAGTAGTTACGACTCTGAGCTCCCAATGCAGGGGGCACGTGTTCAGTCCCTGCTCGGGGAAGATCCCGCATGCCGTGTGGCACGGCCAAAAAAAAAAAAAAAGAGAGAGAATGAGGATCCTGGAGGCTCCTAAACCAAAAAGGCTACGTCCCTAAGAAAGTTAGACTGACAGTGACGGACAGAACAACCAGCAGGGAAGAAAACAAGAATGTGGTGAACCAGCCAAGAGCTAAAGTCATCTCTGGGTAGAACAGAGAGGGAGAAGTTAACCTAAGAAAGGCCAGGTGAGAACCAGTAGGACATGGGCTCCAGAGAGCAAAGAAGGATACATAGTCAAAGATTCCCTCCATGGTGCTGACATGCTGGGGGTCAGCTAGGAGGAGTGCTATTAACTTTTATGAAAAATAACAACTGCATTCATGTAGTATTCTCCAGTGGGCCAAGCACTTTCACATATGGTATCTCGTTCAGACTGGGTTACACTGAACTTGAAATGATAAATTTACATCCAAACATTGATATCCTATAGGCAGCTAGAGGTCAGGAGAGAAGTCAGGACCAGAAACAGAAACCTGGGACTCATCCCCAAAGAAGACATAGTTGAAGCAATATATCTGTATTTCTACAAGGGTTTAAAAGAATATAATGGCACTATTTAAAAGAATATTCTTTAAGAAGTATTCTTTATGAACATTGCTCATGGGCCTCCCTGGTGGCGCAGTGGTTAAGAATCCGCCTGCCAATGCAGGGGACACGGGTTCGAGCCCCGGTCCGGGAAGATCCCACATGCCGCGGAGCAACTAAGCCCGTGCGCCACAACTACTGAGCCTGCACTCTAGAGCCCGCGAGCCACAACTACTGAGCCCACGTGCCAGAACTACTGAAGCCCGCACGCCTAGAGTCTGTGCTCCGCAACAAGAGAAGCCACTGCGGTGAGAAGCCGCGCACCGCAACTAAGAGTAGCCCCTGCTCGCCACAACTAGCCCATGTGCAGCAATGAAGACCCAACGCAGCCAAAAATAAATAAATAAAACATAAATAAATTTAACATTGCTCATGTGCCTCTGAGAAAAGCTATGTGTTAATACCAATCAACAAAGGATTCCTTTTTTCCATCACTGGCACCAGAAGAATCAAAACTGTACCTCCTCTTGATTCAGAACTTGTGAAGAGTTTTCGTCTTCTGATTCGGCTTGTTCTTCCACCTCCGTTCCTCATACTAAAACTGCAGTTTCTGCTTAATTGCCCAATCTAAAATAAAAAGCATTTTCTTTGCCTTTCTTTCCAGCTGTATGATAATCACTGTTGTTTGTACCTGTAAGAATTTAAATATACAAATGTAACTATTTAGTAAACCATTTCTCTAAAGTGTTTTTGTATACAAATTGTTTATACTCTGAGCTAAATCGTGTGCAGTAATGGAATGTCCATTATACTGGTCTCTCTAAAATTGTTTTATCTTGAGGTCCTACTAAAGGCTGATTAATCATAGAAATCCTCATAACTGATTTCATAATTGTGTGCTTTGGTGACGTGTACATCAACGATAATCAACATTTACTAAGCACCAACCTATCTGTACTTTGAATAAACAGTAGTCCTGAAGCCCCCATCTGCTAGGAAGTCTTAGAGAAAAAAACCAACTCCTCTTTCAGTGTGAAGTAAATACTGATTTGTCCTTAAAACTAGCACCCTGAAATAAATATAAACTAAGTGGGGGTTTGCCACAGATTAGGGAGAAAATGAGAGCCAAGAGAGCAGACAAAATAAAGAGACGATAAGAAAATCTAAAATGACTACAGTTTCTATACCTTACTTCCTCGGAAATATAAAAATGAAATCTATTAAACACACCAGCATGATCAGATAATGGAGTGGCCTACTATATGAAGCCATTAATAGTAAGTATGCGCTAAAATGTAAAAATGTCCAAGTTATATTACATGAAAAAATAAACTTGCAGAACAAATTCAATGATCCCTTATGAGTTTGATACTGTGCACATTTTATGTTTATAAAACAAGAGGCTTTAAGGAAGGATATTAAAAAATATGCACGGGGAGGGGACTTTTACTATTACTTCTGTATCCTCCTAGTCTGTGCCTTATTTATGTATGAGTACGTAAGTGACATAATATGAGTATTACTTACGTGCATATATATATGTGCATTTTAACCATACCACTGTTTTTTAAAACCACTAAAAGTTACCGAACTGAAATTAATAACAAGACAGGAACTCCAAGTCCTATTACTATCCCACCCCAGCACTGGAAGGTTCACTATTTGCTCGACCCGAAGTTGGCAAGTCCGGTCCCAGGGCCACCGGCGGCTCGTCCCCTCCGGGTCCCCAGCGCCCCGCCCGCGCACGGGCCGAGACGCGTCCACACTGACCCCCGGCCCGGCCGCGCGCGGGTCACGGGGTCCGGCGAGCGAGCTGTGCACGTGGCGCCAGGGCGACAGCACGGCTGGCCGCACTGTCCTCGCCCCCAGTCCTCAGCTCCTAGACGTGAGGCCTCCCCACAGCTGCGACACACCCCGCCTCTCCCCCACCCCCTCCGTTTTCCGGCCGCCGGGTTGGCTGGGCAGGGGGCGAGCTCAGACCCCGACCAGTTACAAACTCCCGACCTTAGGGGCCTTCACGCCTGCACAGCGGCTTCTCGGGTCGACATTCGCTAAATGAACGATTCCCAGATAACGGGGGGTGGGGGGGGGTACTGTAATGAGCAGCATTATGCCAGGCCTGGCGGGGGTAGGCCATCCGAACTCAGCTCTCTTTTTGACCCCCCCAAAATTAAAATATATGGAAAGCTCTGGCAGAAGCAGGTTCCCATTACCTGGGCAACGGCAGGCCCAGCCCCGGAAGTCGACCCGCTCACCTTGGCACAGCTTCAAGATGGCGGTGGGCGGGCCCACGTGGAAACCCAGAACAGCGCGCCAGATGCTCGCGAGTTAAAGAAGCGAGCCGCAGCAGCAGGGGGAGGTATCGAGCGCCGCCAGGCCCGCCTCGAGTCCCCACTGACGCACAGCCTCAGTCGCCAGGCGGAGCCCTATTTCCGCCGCGGACTTCCGCCTTTCGGCGTGCGCATGCGCATTGTGTTCCGGCGGCTCCACCGCCAAAACCGGCTGGGGTCAGACTGCCCCAAAGCTGGACCGGGGCGCTGGGGGGAAGAAAGTCCTGTGGTCCGTGGACCGGGAACTGCGCTCTGAAAAGCCGACCTACGGAGTCCTTCCGTACTACCAGGGGAGAAACCGCCAAGTGCGCGCATCCCAGAGCGGCCCACACCCCGCGCCTTGGCCCGCCAGCTTCCGCCTCGCCCGGGGGCCTCGCAATCCCGGACCTTCCCCCACTTCCTAGCCGAAGTTGCCTCGACCCCGCCCCGCCTCGGGCCGCAGTCCGGCCTTAACCCGTTGCAGGGCAGCCCAGCCCCGCTTCACCCTGCTGTCCCTGTTGGCGTACGTGTCCCAGGATCAGCCTAACAGGAAAATTACAGTCGTTTATGTAAATACGCCTCCCTACAGGAGATGGGGATCAATCTCTGCCCCACCCACCCCACCCTGATTATCTCTTGCTTCCAGGACAGCCCAGCGTGGAAAGGAGGGGAAGGTCACTTTACAGTGGAGAAACTTGGCAGACACTGCCTTGGCCAAGTGATAAGGGTTAGCATATCAGTAATAAGTTATGTTGATTGCGGAGTTCCCAGCTATAGGAAGAGTACTTCACCTAACATTTGGAGATGTTACTCTCCAAAACCCATAACCCTAGTTCTGTAACACAGAAGAACACCCTGGCTCTACATTGGATCTATTCCTTTAACTCTAACCGTTGTGTTGCTGTCTGTGCTTAGTAATGCTGGCTCTGCGCCTTTGTTACCAAACGGAGAAAGAACATTGTCCACAGCCTGAAATACACATAATAGTCCTTCCACAAGGCTCTGCCTCCCAGAGGCAGAGCATTTTAAAGGCATAACACTTTTCATTGGTATAGAGATTAAAAAGTTGCAGAACTTGTTGAAGGTTTATGAGAACATCATGACCAGACCTACCGTGGACAGCTGCAAGAACAAAGGATTATCACAGACCTCTGAGTCTGGCCAGTACCAAGGGACCTGCAACAACCAGCCACAACCCTTCCCCTTTTGGTGTAAAAGAAGCCTGAATTCTAACTCAGGTAAGATGGTTCCTTAGGACACTAGTCTGCCAGCTTCTCCGTCTGCTGGCTTTCCAAATAGTCACTATTCCTTGCCTCAGCACCTCGTGTCTCAGTTCATTTACCTGTCATGCACCAAGCAGTACAAGATTGGACTCAGTAACAGTTCTTCCTTGAGAATAACATGAGACAAACCCACAAACACCTGACCAGTACAACCGGCCCTCTGTATCCACATCTGCGGATTCAACCAACAGCAAGTCCAAAAGTATTAGGAAAAAAAAAAATTCAGAAAGTTCCAAAAAGCAAAACTTGAACTTGCCACACACCTGCAACTACTTACATAGCATTTACATTGTATTAGGCATTATAAGTAATCTAGGGATAATTTAAAGTATGTGGGAGAAGGTACCTAGGTTATATGCAAATACTAGACCATTTTATATGAGGAACTTGAGCCTCCCAGATTGTTCGTATCCAAGGGGGGGTCCTGGATAACAAGGGACGACTGTACTCCTCAAAGCTATCAAAGTTTGTGAAAAGCAAGTAAACTCTGAGGATCTGTCATAAACCAGAGGAAACTAAGGAGACATGACAGTTAAATGGAATGTGGTATTCTGGAGAGAACCTGGGACTAGAAAAGGGATATTAGAGGGAAAAACTAGTGAAAGCCACATAAAGCATAGAGCTTAGTTAATACTCTTCCAGTGTTATTTCTTAATTGTAACAAATGTACCGTCATAGTGTTTGTTACCAAACTGAACTTGGGTCCACTCGCCCACAGCAAAACCAATTTCTGACAAGTTGTGAAGGAAGGTACAGCATTTATTGCAGGGTCCAGCAAGGAGAACAGGCATCTCATGCTCAGAAGACCTGAACTCCTCAATGGTTTTCAGGGGAGCGTTTTTAAAGGCAACGTTTGATGGTGAGGGCTGCAGAGTTCATGACTTTCTTCCGCTTGTTTGCTGGTGAGGTAACAGGGTGGTGTTTCAGGATCTCAATCATCAACTTTGTGGCTCCAGCCAGTCTGGGGTCTGGTGCTTGTGCTCAGGATGTAGTCACCATCCTCCACCTCTGGGGGTGGGGATGGGGTCTTAGTTCCCAAAGAACAATTCAAAGATATCCATCAAGTTGTTACGTACATACCTTGGGGAGAACTAGGACTCTGTTTTAGCACTGAACTATTGTCATTAGTTTTCTCGTTTAACTGCTTTTCCTTTGTTTCTGCATTCCCTCACTTCCCTAATTAGTAACCGCATGTGCCTGCTCTTTGGAACCCAAGGAAGATCTAGGAGACTAAAACCTTTTACTACAAACAAGAAAGAGGGGACATGGAGGAGCTTTTGTACGTGAGAGTGCCTCAGTGTCCCACTCAGTGTCAATAGTCAGATGTTAATAATAGGGGAAATTTGATGTGGAGTATATGGGAATTTTCTGTACTGCATTTGCAACTTTTCAGTAAATCCATTCTAAAATTTAAAGTTTATTGAAAAGCAAAGGGAGGCTGGAAATAGATGGTTCTGGATTTGGACCCATGAGTCAGTGATGTCATTAAAAATCAAAGCTCTTCCTAATTTTCCACAGTACCATCCTTAGGGAGTTGGCTAACCTCTTAGTTTGTTTCCTTATGATCACAAGATAGTTGCTGCAGCTCCAGGCATCACATTCTCATTACAAATGCATTCAAGACAGAAGAAAAGGGGTAGATAAAACAGGTACTTTCCTTTTATGAGGGAGAAAAATCATGTATACTCCCATTTTCTAGAGGGGAATTGACAAAGATTCTCTTCTTGAGCAAGCTCTAGCCAGTCTCTTCCAAGCCCTCTTTTCAGTTAGGCCTCAGCCTGAGCCTATAAAACCTACTGACTGGGCACTACTGATTTCATCCACTCCGCCACCAACCCCCACTTAAAAGACTTAAACACTAACATAGTTTCTAAGAGCTCAAGGCTGTATCACTAGGATGACCTTAGTTCCCCCTTAATGAGCTCCAGGCTGTCAGAAGAATTTACTATTTGTTCTAGCCAACACCTGACAAGAGGTCCTTTACTACCGTTTCTTAGAGCATTTACTCAAAAAGGACTTGAAATGTGTGAATTCTTCCTCTGTCCATTTGCAATATATATGTATCTCCTACAACTCAGGACCTGAGTCTTTCTCAAGGACCTGAAAGCCATTCCTTCAAAATGTAATTATCAGATAGGATAGGACCTCTGTCTCCCAGTCTCTTTATAGCCCTGATGGGCATTTACACTCACCAGGCCTTTATAATATTCCCCTGACTCTACCCAAGCCCCTCCATTCCCCCTGCCTACTCCCTCAACTTGTCTTTAAAACATCCAGTCACCTCTGTACAAATCCAAGTTGAGTTCAGTTCATGCTGGACACTCTTCCCTACTACATTATAATACTGATTAAAATCTGTCCTTACCACTTTAGGGAAGGTAAGTTGGTGCAGCCACTGTGGAAAACAGCACTGTATTTCACAAACTTATGCAGAGTTAAAGTTAATCTAATTTGTAGGTTTGTGGTCAGTTACCTATATCCAGTACTTCTGGGTTACCTTGGTGGATTTCTCAACTCCAGGGCTCTAATTGGAAGGCCCTTAGGCCACAATTGATATTACTAGAAGGGACTCCCTCACTTGGCCAGTTAATAATACCTGCTCTGACCCTGGCCATAAATATGAATTTTTCTTTTAGGGTCACTCAAGCTCAATCAGAACAACCAACTGAATCACAGTCGAAAACCATAACCTCCCTCAGTTACAGGATGGATTTATGTGGTTAACACCAGGCTATGGTCATTTAAGTTTAAAGGCTCTTTTATGTTAGAAACAATAAAAGCATACTAAGGATAACCAGCCTAGTAACACTAGAAAATTGGGCTGGGTGCCTTATGAACAATGCCAATACATCATCTCCCTTAAAGGTAAGGATTGATGTGGAACACGACCAGAGATACTGCGACACACGTAATGGAAGTTCTTGGCTTAAATTCTTACTTATGACCTTACTGATACTACTAACTATATTACTTGTATTTTGCATGTTTTACAAAATTGTTTCTTGCATTACCAAATGTGTGGCTAAGCCTTTAATAAAATGATGACAGACGATTTAAAGCAGTTGACCAGATAGACAGTTCTATATAGATCAGTGATTGTAATGGTGTAACTCTAAATATGAGAGGAATCAACCAGGGGGAGTCTTTTCCTGGATCATAACAGACTAATAAGAGAGATGGTCCAGAGACTTTTGACTACTGTTAATAGAACCTAGTCCAGTAATAGTACATTGAGTGGCTTATCAACGAAACCCTCACCTGACCTAGGGGTGAGCATTCCTAACACTGTAGGACAAAATGGTCATTAAATGTCTCCCAGGGACTTCTCTTGTGGTCCAGTGGTTAAGAGTCCACCTTCCAATGCAGGGGACTCGGGTTCAATCCCTGGTCAGGGAACTAAGATTCCCACATGCCACGGGGCAACTAAGCCAGCACACCACAACTACTAAGCTTGCGTGTCTCAACTAGAAAGAGAAAACCTGCACGCCACAACTAGAGAGAAGCCCGCGCGCCGCAGTGAAGAGCCCACGCACCGCAATGGAAGATCCCGCATGCTACAACGAAGATGCTACAACGAAGATCCCACAACTAAGACCCAGCGCATCCAAAAATAAAATTAAAATTAAAAAAAAAAGTCTCCCAAACCGTGGTCGAATTTATGACCATGAGGGTACCCTGCCAACTAAAAATTGTCGCTTGCTACCTGGTTCTATAAGAATGAAGTCACTAGCCACTGCAGTCACTGACCTTCAACCCACCATTGAGGGAAGGAGTTGGTGCAGCCACTGCCTGGAAGGAGTTCAGGGCAGAGATCGGGAATGAGGCACTCTGTGCTCTGGGAAAAACTGACAGAATAGGCCTCCAGATAGTTAGATATTTTCAGAAGATTTTTGAGCCCAATTTCTTGCATCTTCTCATATCTAGAAAAGCAGTAAAATCTTTAATGGAGACGTCTGCTCCTCGTGACTAGCAGCCACCTCCTTGTAAATAACAGTAAACTTTTGCCAAAATGTGTGCTTGACTGCACGTACCCCCCTTCACTAAAGTCACACCTGTACTGACCTCCCCACTTACCTATTCAGAGCAGTTCCTCAGAGCGATCTGAGAGGCTGTCTCCCAGACTATAGTCCTCATTTTGCCTCAAATAAAACTTAACTTACAACTCTCACGTTGTGCTTTTTATTTTTTTTTTAGTCGACAATAATATGCTTAATTTTTATTACTACATTATACTGTGTATTCTGTATTTTCTGGAGCCTCCTGCCCCATCAACCTGTGTTGTGTTGGTACCAATGCTAAAATGATAAACAAATCAGGCTGAAAATCATGATTTGTAGCCCTCTTAGAATTTGTCTTTTGAAACAGCAGGCCCCTCCCCATGCCTAAAGTTCCCTGAGCACCATGTGCTATCACTGAGTGACTCTTTTAATGAATTTAACCCATCCCAGTTCCTTCTGACACTGGCTCACCCCAGCTATAGAAGAAAGTCGCTACTGGTGTGGAAAGAGGAGAGCACGTGACGGAACAACCATACACTTGGATAAGGGAGAGAAATCCAAAACAAAGCTCTTAATTATCCTGAGTGGAAAAAGAACAATCCCAAAAGGTTACACACTGTACCACAACAACTATGTAACATTTTTGAAACAATAAAATTTTAGAAATGGAAAAGAAATCAGTGGTTGTCAGGAGATAGGATTGGGGGGTGAGGGGCAAGAGAGTTTGGTTTGGTTATGAACGGACAACAGGAGACATCAATGTGCTGATGGAAATGTATTATATCTTCTTGATAAAATCTCCACATGTGATAAGATTATATAGACACACACACACACACACACACACACACAAGTAAAACTGAGGAAATCTGATTATGTTTGGTGGATTATTTTGATGTCAATATCCTGATTGTGACATTGTGCTATAGCTTTGCAAAAATATTACCATTGAGGAAAACTGGGTGAAGTATAAGGAATTTCTGTATTATTTCTTACTACTGCACATGACTCTACAATCATGTCAATAAAACTTTGTCAAAAAAAAAAAAAAAGCAGGGCTTCCCTGGTGGCGCAGTGGTTGAGAATCCGCCTGCCGATGCAGGAGACACGGGTTCGTGCCCTGGTCCGGGAAGATCCCACATGCCGCGGAGCAACTAAGCCCGTGAGCCATGGCCGCTAGGCCTGCGCGTCCAGAGCCTGTGCTCCGCAACGGGAGAGGCCACAACGGTGAGAGGCCCGCATACCCCCCCCCCAAAAAAAAAAAAAAAAAGCATAGGTCTTTCCCTGGTTATTAGTTTTGTTTTTTGCAACTGATTGGAAAAAAATCCCTTGAAATTGCAACATAATTGGAGACTATCTAAAATATAGCTGTTGGGCTTCCCTGGTGGCGCAGTGGTTGAGAATCCGCCTGCCGATGCAGGAGACACGGGTTCGTGCCCTGGCCCGGGAAGATCCCACATGCCGCGGAGCAACTAAGCCCGTGAGCCATGGCCGCTAGGCCTGCGCGTCCGGAGCCTGTGCTCCGCAACGGGAGAGGCCACAACAGTGAGAGGCCCGCATACCGCAAAAAAAATAAAAAATAAAAAAATAAAAAAATAAAATAAAATAAAATAAAATAAAATATAGCTGTTCAAGAGAACTTTCTGCACTGATGGAAAGAAATATCTGAACTGTCCAATACAGCAGTCACTAACACGTGACTATTCAGCACTTGAAATGCAGCTAAAGCAACTAAAGAGATAATTTTAATTGTATTATTTTGATTAAAATTACATTTAAGTAGCCACTAGTAGCTTGTGGATAGCATAAGAGTGTGGACAAAGAATGTTGCCTGCCATTTCAGTAAACAAGGGATCAAGCCATCAGCCATGGCAGCGGACTGCACTGGTGCACACTGAAGGGAATTCAGGACGGAGAAAAACAGGATACTGGCTCTAGATGGTTCAGGTGCACATCAAAGGAATAATTTCAATAAGCCCAGACTCCTGCATCTTCCCGTACATTGAAAAGTGCTAAATTCATTAACTTGAGATGTCTGGTTTTCTTTAATTAGCAGTAATTGATGTTCCGACTACCTGCGTTGTTTTCATGTTTTGTTTTGTTTTTGCAAAAACTCCTACATATCCTGGCTCCTCCCTCAGCTATCTGAGAGGCTATATCCCAGGCTGAAGTCCCCTAGGTTGCGCATTTTCTTTCAGTCGACAAGAGACAGCACAGAAATGAAAATGATCTTATAGACCCCCTAATTCCTCTGTTTTAAGTGGTAAATAGTAAGGAAGGAAATTTCCCACCACTGAGCTAATGTATGAACTTTCTGAGGATCCATTTCCTCACTTGAAAATGGAGAGAAGAAGATGCATCCTGATGAGTTGTTTTGAGTGTGAGAAAGGGCTGCAAAGCCCCTTTGCACCTGTACACTTCAGGACCTGCATACAGGTAACCTGACAACACTGGAAGTATCTAGTGAGGTTAACCCTATGATGATTCAGTAAACACTCCCCGCTAACACGTGAGAATCATCCAAGCATAGGGCAGTAGCTTGGCTTTCACATACTTACGGGAGAAAGCAACACACACTTGATCCCTACAATGTTCTCCCAACTTACTCCACAACTCTTGGTTATAAAGACTTCAGTTCGAGCAATATTTTTCAAACACCAGGAAAAACAAAGTCTGTACAAATGACCCATTTCTTCAAGCGCAACCGCGAAGAGTTGAGCATCTGGGTGAAAAGGAGGAGAACAGAGGATAGGGTTCAGTTTAAACATAGTCAACACAGCTAATCAGAACGATTCTCTGATGCCAGGCAGGCAGTCGCCAGCAGCGACCTTTCAGCAGGACTGTCCTGCAAACTTGCCTGATGACCCTTCTCTCTGGGTTCCCTGCACCGCTGGGAGAGCGCCGGCGAGCCCAGCCCTGAAGGGGCGGAGCCTGCGCCTGCGCTTGCGCCCTCAGCCTGGCCGCTCCGGGCGTGGGACCTTCAGGTGCGCGCTCTGCAAGCTCCAGCTTCCGCGCAGACACTCTGACGCGCCGCGCCGTTGGGAAAGCACGACGGGCTCGGCTCTCCACCCAAGGGCACCGCACGCCCAGCACCCGGCCATGTCGTCCTGCGCACGCGTGGCGCTGGTCACTGGGGCCAACAAGGGCATCGGCTTCGCCATCGTGCGTGACCTCTGCCGGCAGTTCCCAGGGGACGTGGTGCTCACGGCCCGGGACACAGCACGGGGTCAGGCGGCCGTGCAGCAGCTGCAGGCCGAGGGCCTGAGCCCGCGCTTCCACCAGCTGGACATCGACGACCTGAAGAGCATCCGCGCCCTGCGCGACTTCCTGCGCAAGGAGTACGGGGGCCTCGATGTGCTAGTCAACAACGCGGGCATCGCCTTCAAGAGTAAGGGGATGGGTGGTCCCAGGCGAGGCGTTCACTCCCGAGCTTCTGCATCCGGGATGGGCCGTTATCTGTCGGGGAATCGCTGCGGTGGGGCTTCTCCCGCCTGTGGGGTCCAGAATGACTCCCTAGGGAACGAGAAGGGAAGGGGGGAGGGGCGCAGCGAGAGCGGAGTCTGCAGGGAATTGGATGCTTTCTAGCCACAGGGAACTTTGCTTCCTTGGCTCGAATCCTGGGGACCTTTTCTAGATTGCCCCACAGCCTCTTTCTGATTGGACTTTGGGGTAGTTGGGTTAATTTTTAATGCATTTTGAAATAAACAAGAAAATTGCAAAAACTGATGCACAGAGATCCCGTGTGTGTGCACCCTTTGGGCAGCCCCCCCCCCCCCCGCAGTGGTGCCATCTTACAAAACCATAGGGCATTGTCAAATCCCGAAATTCACACTGGCACAATACTACTAACTAGACACCACTTTTACACAAAGTTCAACAGATTTCACATGCACTATTTTCTTTATATCTTCCTATGGAATGTTCCTTGATGGCTACTATTTATTCACTCAACTTCTCTTTTCTCCTAAAAGCTGTTGATTCCACACCGTTTCATATTCAAGCAGAAGTGACTATGAAAACGAACTTCTTTGGTACCCAAGATGTGTGCACAGAGCTCCTGCCTCTAATAAAACCCCAAGGTGAGTCTGATGAAGAGCCCAAACTGCAGTGTTTCTGGCAAGATCTGGGCCCTGCCTGCCTCTGGTCTCATGTACACCCCCTCCCCCACCTCTCCTGCTCAACTACACTGGCCTCCATCTGTGTCACCATCCGGCCAGGTGCCCTGAGGCCTCAGGTTCCTCTAAACACTGCCCAGGTCAATGGTGCTCTCTGTCCAGCTGCTCTTTGCACATCTGGCTCTTTCTTTTTCCCATCTTAGCTCAAAGGTCTCCTCTGAGAGGCTCTTGACTTGCTCCGTGCCCCTCACAGGCGGCGTTCCCTTAGGAGTCCATCTCAGGCCTTCTCTCCTCCCACCCCCTCTCAGAGTGACCTTACTCAGGCTAGTGGAGTCTCTACTCCCACCAGTTCATTAGGCCTCACTCAAATCTGTCACCTGCCTAGAACATTCCCAGAACTCCAGGCACACATTTTGTCTTCTCGCCTCTCCATCTTAACCTGATTCCCATCCTTCCTCCCGAATCCCCTCATCTAAAACAAATATTTCCAAAGACTCGTCCTTTCCCCAAATCGTCTTGGTCACTGATCCCATCATCCACCCACCAGGATCCTGGAGGTCACCACGCCTGCCCGCTTATTGCCATTCACCAGCGTTGTCCTACTGATTTTCTTCCCATGCCTTCACCCCCAGCCCAGCTCTACAAACAGGCCCTCAGCTGTCATTTTTAGACAATTGTAAACTCTCCTAAGGGACTCTCCCCAATTTTTTTTTTTTTTTTTTTTTTTTGCGGTACGCGGGCCTCTCACTGCTGTGGCCTCTCCCGTTGCGGCAGAGCACAGGCTCCGGACGCGCAGGCTCAGCGGCCATGGCTCACGGTATGTGGGATCTTCCCGGACCAGGGCACGAACCCGCATCCCCTGCATCGGCAGGCGGACTCTCAACCACTGCGCCACCAGGGAAGCCCTATTTTTGGCTGCGTTGGGTCTTCATTGCTGCACGCGGGCTTTTCTCTTAATTGCAGCGAGCGGGTGCTACTCTGTTGTGATGCGCGGGCTTCTCATTGCGGTGGCTTCTCTTGTTGCAGAGCACGGGCTCTAGGCGCGCGGGCTTCAGTAGTTGTGGCTCACGGGCTTTGGAGCGCAGGCTCAGTAGTTGCGGCACACGGGCTCAGTTGCTCCGCAGCATGTGGGATCTTCCCGGACCAGGGCTCGAACCCGTGTCCCCTGCATCGGCAGGCGGACTCCCAACCACTGCACCACCAGGGAAGCCCTCTCCCCGCTTCTTGAGTCCTTTGCTTTCCGGGCATTCTCTGTACTCTGCATGCTCACTCCCCCTCCCAGAAATCCTTCAGGAGGGAAGTCCAGGTCCTTAGCATGACTCGTAGGGATCTCGGCAATCCGACCTGCCGAACTCCAGGTCCATTTTAACTGCCCTTCAGTCTGCTAAATGTTTCAAACAAAACAAACTCTCATATTCCTTTGGGTTAAACTACTATAATACCTACCCCCGAAGTAATGGGCCAGGAGGGGAACCACCACCCATTAAACATACCAAAGGAGACAAGCAGATACTTTTAGAAAGATTAAGAGGCGTGGCTGGGGATTTAGTACATGCATTTACCATTTACACTCAGCTTCTGCCCTGTTTCCCCATCCTGTCCTCCTGGAAAATTCTTCTAAGAATTGGTTCACTAGGACCTAAAAAGTCAGCTCTTTAGAGTGTCACCTCATTCCTCCACTCGTCCCAACACTTGAGGGCTGCAGTGGAGTTCCCTGTGTCAGCTGCACATGCTGTATTCCTTGGACCTCGTGCTGATGACTTCTGGCCCACCACTTTTCTTACTTAACTGGGCTGTTTCTTGCTGTGTCTGGGCTTTGTCCAGAAGGAGGAACGAGTACCCTCCAGATGTGCTAAGCCAGCCTCTGTTTAACAGTTGGGCTTCCCTGGTGGTGCAGTGGTTGAGAATCCACCTGCCGATGCAGGGGACGCGGGTTCGTGCCCCAGTCCGGGAAGATCCCACATGCCGCAGAGCGGCTGGGCCCGTGAGCCATGGCCGCTGAGCCTGTGCGTCCGGAGCCTGTGCTCCGCAACGGGAGAGGCCACAACAGTTAGAGGCCCGCGTACCACAAAAAAAAAAAAAAAAAAAACAGTTGGTCTTGCCTCACGAAAGCTAGAGTAAATGGAATTTTAAATACATGCTGTATTCCCAGTATGAGTGCAGCAAGGTGGACTTGCCTTTTGAAATAGGAGAATTCTTGTTTTGTTGGGGAAAAGCTACAGCAGTTCATGTTATCATGACTTAATTGAGCGTGGGATTCTCTTCTGAGTCTACGGTCTCACCTAGTTGGGAGGAGAGGGCTCCAGGTGGCTGGCTCTAATCCCTGGGGATCCAGTCAGTGGGAGGGGCTGGCATGGAACGCACTGGGAAGATGAAGCGGCCACATCCAGGAGTTTATTACCTCGAGAGAACTTTGGACCTCCTGGTCAAGCTTCCCTGGTACGCGTTAGTATTTTCACCGCTGATTCTAGACTTCCTGAGGTAGACTAGTTAACACAGAATTTAAAAGGTTGTCACTTGATTACTGATTATAACCAGCCTAGCAGAAGTTAACAGCATTTCTCTGTCTACTGTCCAGGTTGAAGACCCATGAAAAAAATAATGTCAAGGCCCTTTTATTGATAGTAATATAGCTGCCTTTCCCGTTTACCAGTTAACCATTCTGACTTCCGCTTCTGCAGGCTTTTTTTCTTTCTTTATGCCTTTCTATATTTTGCATTTTTAATTCATGAAATATGTGTTATTTTTGTTGTGAGAGAGGCTTGGTCATGTTTTTGAGAGCGAAATAAATTATCCTAAATATAGCATCTCTGAATGGGGCTAACTGCAACATTTTGACACATTGGTTCTATTCTATCTTAAGGACAATGTCATTTCTATTAATTTACTAGTTGCTTCTTACTCCTTACATGTTCTAGATTAGAAGGAGGACATGGAATAATTGACCTGTTTCAAAAATGTGTTCATCTTAGAAGAATGCCCGGAAGATTAATATGGCAGTTTCTCTAAATCAGTTTATGTATTTCAGAGAATCATTGAATGGGAGTCCTAATACCAACTACTGATTTATTTGTTGATATTTTCTGAACTTCCAAACCTCTAGTGGGATAGACATCAAAGCTAACTGACTATGGCAACATGACATGCCATTTCTGTTGCCACATTTTTCCCCATGGAAAAAAAGGGTTTAACATTTTTGTCCACGCCTGGTAATTTTTGGCTGGAAACAGAACATTGCAGAATTTTATAGCTACTCTTGCTATTAGACCCTGCCTCCCACGGGATTGTGGTTGTTATTTGCTTATTTGTTCAGTGACTGGCTACATTAGTTTTTGAAGTTGAGTCTCCGCCCTCCTCCCCTTGCCGTGTGAAGTTTCTGATGTTTCATCTCAGAAAGTACAGCCTAGCTGAGACTCACAGTCACGCTGGGATTACTGTGGGTTTAGCAGAACTCTCTTTTGCTGTCTTTTTCCTGGACCGCACCCAGCTGTTAAGGTCCACTACTTGCTGGCTGATTATTTACTCCACTGTTTTTAACGAGGCACAGCAAATGCTGATGTCCCACCCATCTTGGGAAGATACAATAGTCTTGTGTTCTCAGATGCACCATCCTAGAGTGAAGTTTCCATTGTTATGGCCAGAAAGGGGGAAAGGAAGGAGCAGGTCATGGTTGAAATACCACAGAACAGACTCTGTTCTTAACCTGAGTTGTTGGAGATACTGGGGAATTAAAGTTTCTTCATTTGCTGTATGCCCTCAGGACCATTCCCAGAGACTTCAAACAGTTAAGTTTTTAAAATAATTTTCACAAGTTGTTCTGGGTAGTAGATTCACAGAATTCTTCCCATTGTCATTACTTATTTCTTGAGTTTAAGTGAAATAGTTCACTCCTGTAATTTTCCAAATAATTATGTGTAATCTTTAAAAACATTAGAAATAACAGATTGTTACTTATGATAATAAAACAGATAAAACCCAGTGAGTAACCCCCTCCCAAAAGTACGTTCTCTTCCTTCCCTAATGTCCTCTCACAAGAGGACAGGAGGACGTAACCCCTGCCCGAAATTTGGCGTTCCTTGTTCTTGGGCTCACCTGTCTGTGTAATGACTTGTGTTGCGTTTTAGGAAGAGTGGTGAATGTGTCTAGCTTTGTGAGTGTCAGCTCTCTTAAAAAGTGCAGCCCTGAACTGCAGCAGAAGTTTCGAAGTGAGACCATCACGGAGGAGGAGCTGGTGGGGCTCATGAACAAGTTTGTGGAAGACACAAAGAAGGGGGTGCACAGGAAGGAGGGCTGGCCTGAGACCGCATATGGGGTGACGAAAATCGGCGTCACGGTCCTGTCCAGAATCCAAGCCAGGAAACTGAGTGAGCAGAGAGGAGGGGACAAGATCCTCCTGAATGCCTGCTGCCCAGGGTGGGTGAGAACTGACATGGCGGGACCCGCAGCCACCAAAAGCCCCGAAGAAGGAGCAGAGACCCCCGTGTACTTGGCCCTTTTGCCCTCGGAGGCTGAGGGGCCTCACGGACAGCTTGTTTCCGAGAAAAAAGTTGTGCCATGGTGAGCTCACTCACAGCTCCACCCGTGGGCCCGATTATGTTCCTTTCCCAATTTCACAGAAAGGATACTTACACTGTCAAGAATATCCCTATGCAAAAAAAAAAAAAAAAAAAAAAGAAGAAGAAGAAAAATAAAAAAGAATCAAAATATCCCTTTCAAGTCCTCACTGGGAAATGGCTACTAATTCTGTGAAGCTGTTTGTGTTTCCTTCTGTGATCCCAGGGGAGGAAAAGTGGAATGGATGACAAATAATAAATAAAGGTCAACAGATGAATAAATAGTTCTTTATAAATGTCCATTTATGCAGACTCTTAAAGGCTGAACCAGTTCAATTACTCATAATTGTTGGACCTACTTTGGAGGACATATGGGTGTCCACTCTACTATTTGTTCTACTTTCCTGTTTGAAATCGTTCAGGGCAAACATCTGAAACCAAAAAGTCTTGGCTCTGCCGCCTTCCTGCATGACCTTGATCAAAATACTGCATCTACTATATCCCCTCAAATGTAAAATGGGGATAATAGTCATAGGATTGCTGTGAAGATTAATTGCCCCTATGTAGGTGACAGTGTTGAAATCACATTGGAATTGCACAAGTGTCCTCTATCACGAGTCCCTGCGAGAGGGGCCCAACAGCACCCAGGGCAGTGACGAGAGGCTTTGTACCGCCCCGCACCACGCCTGGCTTCCCCAAGGCCCCTGGGACTGTCCAGCACATTCCCTCCCTGCACAGAAGCACTCCATGTGGTGCAGACGCCTCTACTGTCACGTTATTTGTCACCTTTCACATCTGATTCTCAGGCTTGGGGAGGTGAAAAGTGACAGCCCCTGAAGGCAAGTGTGGAACCCTTATTTGAAGAGTCAGGTTTACTTCACAACTGTTTCCCTTCAACTAGGCTGTTAGTTTCCTCTTGTTATTTTATCTTTCTAAACTGCCAACGGAGGATTATCAATGTCTAGATCAACACCATAGCATCTGAACTACTAGTTTGGAAATGGACACGGGGATCTTAAAAGACTTTTTTCTTAATTCCATAAAAATAACACCTAACTACATATGCCCCTTATTGTCTATGACCTAGGACAGACCAGAATGCAGGCACTTTTAGCAATTGTAAGGATTAGGTAACCATTAAGTAAAACATTCCAATTAATGACTTGGCACACAGTAAGACCTTCATAACCAACCCTCGCACCCGGGAGCGCGCTGGGAATCCCACAGGGTTGGGTTCGCTGCCCGCACTTAAATACCAAGGATTGTTGAGGGTGTGGAGAAAAGGCAACCCTCGTACACTGTTGGAGGGAATGAAAATTGGTGCAGCCACTATGGAAATAGTATGGAGATTCCTCAAAAACTTAAGAATAGGGCTTCCCTGGCGGTGCAGCGGTTGAGAGTCCGCCTGCCGATGCAGGGGACGCGGGTTCGTGCCCCGGTCCGGGAGGATCCCACGTGCCGCGGAGCGGCTGGGCCCGTGAGCCATGGCCGCTGAGCCTGCGCATCCGGAGCCTGTGGTCCGCCACGGGAGAGGCCACAGCATTGAGAGGCCTGCGTACCACAAAAAAAAAAAAGGAAAAAAAAATTAAGAATAGAACTACTGTATGATCCAGCTATCCCACTTTTAGGTATTTATCCAAAGAATACGAAAACACGAATTCGAAAATTTATATGCAACCCTGTGTTCATGGCATTATTTAAAATTGCCAAGATATGGAAACAAACTTAGTGCCCATCAACAGATGAATGGATAAAGATGTTATATACACACACACAGAAACACACACACACACACACACACACACACACAGAAACACACACAAACGCATAATGAAATACTCCTCATCCATAAAAAGAGATGAGAATATTCCCATTTATGATAACATGGATGGACGTTGAGGGGGTTATGCAAAGAGAAATAAGTCAGATGGAGAAAGGCAAATACTATATGATTTCACTCGTATCTGGAATGTAAAAAGCAAACAAACTAATAAAAGAAATGAACAAACCAAACCAAACATACAGAGATCAGAGTAGTGGTTACCAGAGGGGAAGGGGCAGTGGGGAGGGTGAAATGGAGAAAGGGGATCACTGTATGGTGATGGGTGGAAACTCAGATTTTGCTGGTGAGCACACTATAGGGTATACAGACGTGATACTATCATACACTGGAAACATATATAATGTTACAAATCAATGAAAATTTTTTAATTTAAAAATTTTAAATTTTTAAATAAAAATGGCTTCCAAAGATATATTCATTTCCTAATCCCTGGAAATGATGAATATTACCTTATTTGGTATGCTTGCTTATTTTTGTGTGTCACCTTTCATGGGCCACAGTACCTAGACTGGTCAAACACCAGTCTGAATGTTGTGAAGGTATTTTTTCAATGAGATTAACATTTAAATTAGTACACTTTGAATAAAGCAGGTTATCCTTGTAATGTAGATGGGCCTCATCCAGTCATCTCAAGGCCTTAAGATACAATAGACGAGGTCCCCTGAGGAAGAGGGAATTCACCTCCAGAGCATCTTCATCACCGTTTCATCAATATATTTATGTGCTGTGATACTGGGTGCATATATACTTATAATTGTTATAGCTTCCTGGTGAATTGAGCCTTTTATCATTATATATTGACCTTTTCTGTCTCTAGAGACAGTTTGTTTTTTTTGTTTGGTTTTTTTTTTTGTTTTTTTTTTTTTGCGGTACGCGAGCCTCTCACTGTTGTGGCCCCTCCCGTTGCGGAGCACAGGCTCCGGACGTGCAGGCTCAGCGGCCATGGCTCACGGGCGCAGCCGCTCCGCGGCACGTGGGATCCTCCCGGACCAGGGCACGAACCCGTGTCCCCTGCATCGGCAGGCGGACTCTCCACCACTGCGCCACCAGGGAAGCCCGACAGTTTTTTATTTAACCTCTTTTGTTTGATATAAGTTCATCCACCCCTACTGTCTTTTGGTTACCATTTGCATAGAGTATCTTTTTCCATCTCTTCCCTTTCAGCCTACCCCTGAAAGGGGTATTTCAGCCTTTAGATTCAGTGTGGAATCTAAAGGGAGTCTCTTGTAGACAGCACATAGTTGGGTGCTATTTTTATCCATTCAGCCACAACTGTCTTTTGATTGGAGGGTTTAATCCATTTATATTTATATATATTGCAGCCCACTGCAATATATATATATATATATTATATATTATATATATATATATTGCTATATATTGCAGACCAGTCGGTCTGGCCAGAGATTCTGGGAGCCTCTCAGACTTTTTCTATGGATGGGCCTTCTCTGGACTTGTGTGTGTAGATTCCAAATTAGAGGACTTACTGGTTTCTACTCCCGCCCTCCAGGAACCCGAACTCTCTTCTTTCTCTGGTGTCTGACTGCTGCACTGCTGTAGGCCAGGATATTGGAGGCATGGTCCATGCCTCTTCCTCCTTCCCTGTGGAGAAGCTTCGGGTTCTGCACCTTCTCTCAATCTCACAGCGCTGTGCCAGTCACACCAAATCCCCGCCCCTTTTCCTTTGTCCTTAACGGCACCCAGGTGTCCCAACTCTCCTGGTTCCATCAGCACTCCATGTGAGGCAAGGAAAACGCTGGCCCCTCAGGCAGTGCAAAGAGTGAAAGAGCAGAACATCTGAGGCACACTACATTCCATCTTCCCCAGCAAGGGAGGACTCGAGGGTCATGGCCATGTCCCTCAGCGCCGAGCTGTGCTGGCTTCGGGGAGGACTGAGGTGCCTAAAGTGAAGTCACTCTTCTTATGCATTGCATGGCAGCTTCTCTCAGTTCTGGGCTCCTCTGGAGTATTGAAACTAGGTCCTGGTCCTCTGTCAGATGGGTGTTTCTGTAGGGAAATGAGGGCTGGGACTTCCTAGTCTGCTATCTGACTGATGTCACCTCCCAAGCCTGCTGGCCGACCCTGATGATTTTGTACTTGCCAGCCTCCATAACTGTGTGAGTCAATTCCTTAAACGTCCTTAAACTCTCTCTCCCCACCTCGCTTCCTCCCTCTCTCCTTCCCTCTCACTCTCTCTATGTGCATACACACATACACGCACACATGCACAGACACACGCACACGCACACATTATTGGTCTATTCTTGGAAAATCCTGATTCGTTGACTGATACATGTGGCAAAAGGATAAATATTACTTTATATTGCAAAAGATGTGATTAAGTTAGAATTCTGAGCAAATGATCCTGAATTATCTGGGTGGCCTCTAAATGCCATCACACGGGTACCCTTATAAGATCAAGCAAGTTTTGAAAAACAAGAAGAGGAGCCATTGTGACCACAGAGGCAGTGATTGACGTGATGCAGCCCCAAGCATATAAACACCCGCAGCCACCAGAAGGCGGAAGAGGCAAGGAATCGTTCTCCTCTAGAAACTGGAGAGGAAGAACAGTGCTACAGACAACTTGATTTCAGACTTCCGGCCTCCAGAACTTTGAGAAAATACATTTCTGTGGTTTTAAGCTGCCCAGTGTGTGATTGTTTGTTTTGGAAGCCCCAGGAAAGTAAGACACCCATGTTCCTTGCATGTTTAGCAAACAGTCTGGCCACACTTGTGATTCAGTGTAAGGTTTGACAGATCACCCCAGCCAGCGCAGATGTAAGAACCTCTGGCGTCTCTTGGTGACGGCTATCCGTAGGATTCCTGGCTGTACTGAGGTGTTGCTGTTGGAGAACAGAGAGCTCAGGAAGTTCCTCGCCTTCAGCCAAGGGACACAACAGCCAGCAATCATGCCTCTTCTTTTGTGTGTGCTTTTGGTCTATGTGGTAGCGTTCCCACCTCTCCCTACAGGTGGAACACGCTATCCAGTGGTAGAGAATGCGGTTGGCTCTTCAGGGAGTTCAGGAGAGGCTAATACTTATAATGGAAGAGAATCATATATATAAAATATATATATATATATATATCTGAATCACTTTGCTCTACACCTGAAACTAACACAACTTCATACATCAACTATATTTCAATAAAAACTTAAAAAAAAAAAAAAAAGAAAGGAGAGGGTACCACATGGACCTCCATCCACAAGCAGGTGACTTGAAGCAGCTGCAGGAAGATGGGCTGATCTCTGGCCCATCAGTGACCTGTGTTATTTCTGAAATGCAGGGCCTAAACAAGGTCAATCCACTGCAAAGAGATCAAGGAGGGCTTCCCTGGTGGCGCAGTGGTTGAGAGTCCGCCTGCCGATGCAGGGGACGCGGGTTCGTGCCCCGGTCCGGGAAGATCCCACGTGCCGCGGAGCGGCTGGGCCCGTGAGCCATGGCCACTGAGCCTGCGCGTCCGGAGCCTGTGCTCCGCAACGGGAGAGGCCACAGCAGTGAGAGGCCTGCGTACCACAAAAAAAAAACAAAAAAAAAAGAGATCAAGAAGAAAGAATTGTTGGGAACAAGAGAGGTTTTGTGCTCTGTGGGTTGAGTTAACTAACATGCTCTAGGGTCAGTATATTAACTCAGGGTAAAGAGGTTGATGGTAGAGCCATGCGGACGACATGGCGATATAACAAAAACAATTCACAGAATTGTTCTGTAACTTCTTCTGGAAATTCTGGACCTCCGGCTTCTGCTTGAGTTCTGCCAGGGAGCCCAAGCTCCTTCCCACTGGGCTCAGCAACAGCTTGCTTGGTTTTGTGTTCAAGAGAGAAGACTATTGACAAACTGTAAGCCAGACTATTTCAGCAACTGGTCTAATTTACAAATTCTTATCAATCTCTGCCCTCATCCCAGGCTAAATGATTCCTGCCTTTAAATTCCCTCCATGATGGGCTTCCCTGGTGGCACAGTGGTTAAGAGTCCGCCTGCCAATGCAGGGGACACGGGTTCGGGCCCTGGTCCGGGAGGATCCCACATGCCGCAGAGCAACTAAGCCTGTGCGCCACAACTACTGAGGCTGCGCTCTCAAAATAGAGAAAGCCCCCGCAGCAATGAAGACCCAACACAGCCAAAAGTAAATTCCCCCCATGACGAGCTCCTCACCAAAACAAAACAAAACTTTATAAAACCCAAGTGCTTGCTATTTACAATAGCCAAGATGTGGCTCTACCATCTAGATTAAGATACCAATGCCTGTTTGCCTTCTCCAGGGAAGGACAACAGTTATGGCCCCCAAGAGTTTACAGAAGAAGCCCCTTCTACTTTTTACAAGATTTTAATTCAGATCTTAAAAACCTTACATTTCTCTAGGATTTCTCTCTTCTCCAGTACGTCTGTGGCATTTTGCTATGTTCTGAGGATTAAGATAAGCTCCAAAACAGATTAATTTACCTACTTGTTATTTTTTTTTTCACAAAGAATGTAAAGTTTCTAGAGGTAAAGTATAATCTTGGCAGAAACAAACCACGTTACATAAGCCTACCCCAGGAAGGTTCATTATAAGCCATTCAGAACTGCCCTGTCTGGATAGTAAAAGACAATTAAAGAAGATTTGGGGTCACACTGGCTATTGTAAAGTGAGTCCCTGACTTTTTTGTGGCCACCACATTTCTCTGACCTAAACGAAGTCTTCAATGTAACAGCGCCCTGTTCTCGGGAGCAGTAGTGTGTTTCACGGTGGTTCCCCAAAGTTACGTCCACATCCCAGAACCTGTGATTGTGACCTTCCTTGGTAAAAAAGTCTTTGCAGATATAATTTAGTTAAGAATCTTGAGATGAGAGTATCCCAGATTATCTGCTTGGGACCTAAATCCAATGACAAGTGTCCTTATAAGAGACACGGGGGCTTCCCTGGTGGCGCAGTGGTTGAGAATCCGCCCGCCGATGCAGGAGACACGGGTTCGTGCCCCGGTCCGGGAAGATCCCACGTGCCGCGGAGTGGCTGGGCCCGTGAGCCATGGCCGCTAGGCCTGTGCGTCTGGAGCCTGTGCTCCGCAACGGGAGAGGCCACAGCAGTGAGAGGCCCGCATACCGCAAAAAAAAAAAAAAAAAAAAGAGACACGGAGTGTTGGCACACAGAGAGAAAAGAAGGTCACATATGGGAGTGATGCAGGCACAAGCAAAGGAATGTCTGCAGCCACCAGAAGCTGAAAGAGGCAAGGAAAGCTTCTACTCTAGAGCCTTCTGAAGGAACACAGCCAACGACTTGACTTCAGACTTCTGGCCTCTAAAACTGCGGGAGAATACATTGTGTGTGTGTGTGTGTGTGTGTGTGTGTGTTTCGCGGGCCTCTCACTGTTCTGGCCTCTCCCATTGCAGAGCACAGGCTCCGGACGTGCAGGCCCAGCGGCCATGGCTCACGGGCCCAGCCGCTCCGCGGCACGTGGGATCCTCCCAGACCGGGGCACGAACCCGCGTCCCCTGCATCGGCAGGCGGACTCTCAACCACTGTGCCACCAGGAAAGCCCCGAGAATACATTTTTGTTGGTGCAGGTTACTAAGTTTGGAGTAGTTTGTTATGGAAGCCGTGGGCAACGGGTACAGGAACCCAAACATGAGAAGGCATTCTGTGACCTAATGCCAGCCTTCCAACAACTTCCACAATGGCTCTCCATTCATTCAGTCACACACAAAGCCTTCCAGGTTTTACCCAGCGTCCTGAGGACTGGAGGCAAAAAACTTATGCCAGCCTTTTTCTGGATCCAGCGGCAAAGGCTCACTCACCGGGCCTCAGGGCAGCAACCACAGCAGCCCAAGAATCGGGAGACCCTCCAACTCACGCCCAGGATCTCCTTTGAACGTAATGGTCCCTCATGCCACACAATTCTTTCTGCTCAGTGAAAAGAGTCAATGTTTCTCAGCAACCACACTCACCTCCCATGAGATTTTATGACTTTCTCCCTCACCCATTTATAGCTGCAATTGTATTTTCTTGACCCTAAACACACTTGTCCTTTATCTAATAAGGAGAACACTCTGATGCTTAACCTCTGCTTTGATGGTTCAGGAACCATCTATCCCTCAAGCAGAGTTGTTGGAGACTGCCATAGAAAGTCCATATTTGACATTGTTTGTGGAATTGAAACAGGAAACACACAGGCTCTATGTGCTACAGCAGATTTTAACTAATCTTTAGAAGAGACCCTCTACTTAAAAGACAGAAGAGTCTACTTAAACTTGTCACATCACTAGAGCTTGCCGATTGGCTGTGGATAAAATATATGTTCATACGTATATTGAAAACGTGTATGTCTTTGAGCTGGTTGGTATGATTTGGGGATGTTCTGGAAACAGTGAAGGTGCATGATATCTGCAGGAAGTCAAATGTAAAATGGTCACTAGTAGATTAAGAAACTCCTAAAAGCCCTGCTGTTTTCTATGGAAATGGCTACTAGAAAGATAGAAACATACTCCATAAAAGAACAACCTGAAGCACAAAGGAAAAGCTCTGGATGGACACCATTACCGAGTAGGTAGCCCTTACTAAACCCATGGTCCTTATAGCTTCTCAGAGCCAAATATCTGGACTAGCTCAAAGCGACCAACACACCAAATGTCAGAAAGTGGCTCTGAAATTGGAAAAAAGATCTCAGGAAAGGAGTGACTGAAGATGGTTAGAGAATGATCTCTAGTGCCCTCAGCGTAGGCTCTTGGTGCCAGAAGACCTCAAAAGGAGCCCTGGGAGGTCTTTACGTGAGGTTGACTACTGTCCTGGGTCGGTGTTGGTGGGGAGTTTACTAAAGCTACCAAGGAGGCCTGTAGCACATGCCTCATCTTTTACCCAAAATGCTGGGAAACTGCAAAGATGGGACATGGACAAAAGCCCAGGCTTTAGCATCCCTGAGAGCATTTCCAAAGGGACTTGATAGAATTATTGGCTTCAAAGGGTTCTGGATACATTTTGGTCATATTTTGTTTATTTTTGAGTTGTCTGTTGATGATAAGACTGTCAGCTTCAGGCAGCCTTTGCTCACCTCCTCCCAATCACTTCCTAGTGAGACCTAAAACCTGAGCCCTGGGCCTCAGGAGGGACCTCAGAGGAAGGAGCTCCCAAACCTGATGAAAAGGCTCCTACCGGGTTCTGCCAACCACCACACTATGAGCACATTACAAAGAGTTGATTCGCATCACCCAGTGAAGAAGACAAAACGCTACCTTACACCAATGAAAAGCCATCCGAACTGAGGATCTCAAACCAAAGATTCTTAAGAATCCTTCAGACGCCAACAACCTGAGGAACCTATGGCCTCAAGTCAATGTGAAGTAGACCTTCCACCCTAGACATTACTTTTTTTTTTTTTTTTTTTTGCGGTACGCGGGCCTCTCACTGCCGTGGCCTCTCCCGTTGCGGAGCACAGGCTCCGGACGCGCAGGCTCAGCGGCCACGGTTCACGGGCCCAGCCGCTCCGCGGCACGTGGGATCCTCCCGGACCGGGGCACGAACCCACGTCCCCTGCATCGGCAGGCGGACTCTCAACCACTGCGCCACCAGGGAAGCCCTTGGCCCCTATTCTTAATGCTGTGGTTTGCACCCTAGTCACTCCATGACTTAAACATATAATTCAACCAAACATTGGCTTTATAACCACTTTCCTTTGAATGTCACCCAGTTTCCTATAGTACCAATCCCTTGTAGTGAATCAGTTGATTTCTGGGTGGTAGAACTTAACTCCTGTGTGATTTTATAGATGGCAAATATTATAACAAGCCAGATGGCCAAAAATCTAAGACCCTCTATCATGTCACCCAAAGAATGGGAATTTTCTGTCTCCATTAAAATGAAATATAGGTATCTCACATAGCAATCAGCACTTCAACAAAACTCACAAGTTGAGTTTGGTAAGAGATTAAATGGTAAGAGACTTATTATGCAAGTGGAGGGTTTCTCTCTTACAGATCCTACAAGGAAAAGCCAGTCTCCTTGACCATGGCTCTACCCTCTGATCTCTACTGTATATCTCACTGAATGGTACTCAACTACACTTGTTGTCTTGTCTCAAAGCTGTAGGACCTAATCAGACAACCTCATCGGGGTATTTTGGCCAACAGTGAGTCATTGGGTGTCCCCAAATGACTGATATTGGATTTGTTCTACCAAAAGAAAAAGCCTATTCGCTACTGCCCACAAATTGGACAGGTACTCACCATCTCAATAAACTAATGCCTACTCTCAGGAAATTCCCTGGTATTGCTCTGGGTCCATCTGGCCTACTGATTTCTCCTCTAAGAAAAAGCAGTCTTTCAGCATCTTAATTCAAGAAAGAGAAAAATGTGAGCCTCGGTTTAAAACCAGAAATCTTAACCTCTGAGGAACAGTTCTGGGCTGCTTTATTCTGTCCCCAGGCATACCTATTTCACACCTTAAAGAAGGTCCAAAAAGTGGTGCAAAAACCCCTACATGCTCTGGATCAGAGAATGACTGAGAACCAGACAGTGTCACTAAGGCCAAACATCTCCTTGCCTGAGAAATTCACAAGATTGGACTGGCAGTGGGTTAAAAAATAGCCATCCTGGTCATATGAATGCCTTCTCAATTTTAGAGAAAGAATGTTGCATTTCCACCCTTACAGTCTTTTCAGTGATCTTTACGTTTGCTTTAAGAGATCTGGAAAACAACGGCATGAGAAAATTTGGTAAAAACAAGGCTCTTGGGACTTCCCTGGTGGCGCAGTGGTTAAGAATCCGCCTGCCAATGTAGGGGACACGGGTTCTATCCCTGGTCTGGGAAGATCCCATGCGGAGCAAGTAATCCTGCGAGCCACAACTACTGAGCCCATGCACCTCAACTACTGAAGCCAGCGTGCCTAGAACCCGTGCCCTGCAACAAGAGAAGCCACTGCAATGAGAACCCCACGCACTGCAAAGAAGAGTAGCCCCCGCTCGCCACGACTAGAGAAAGCCCACACACAGCAATGAAGACCCAACACAGCCAAAAAAAAAAGGCTCCTCAAATTATTTTCTTGGCTTAAATTGGATACATTTGGTTCCTGGCTTAAAAGTAGACTATAAACTCAGTGTTTGTCACTGTTGCAGTGGTCAAATATTGGTTATAAAAAATCCTAAGTATCGCACATAGCTGCTCTTTTATCAAATGATCTTGCTGATAGAAGCAAGAAGGTCTAACATCAAGTGAAACTCCTCAAGTGACCTCCATCATGACCCTTTACTTAACTCAGTGATGTAGGTATAGACAGATCATCTAGACAAGGATGTGATCTGTCCCATAGACATGGTTGAAGTATGATACAAAAATTGTGACTGAGAGAGAGAAACGTGAAGCAATTACATCTTGTCAACTAGATAAACTACACAGAAACCAAAAACTTAAAATACAGAAAGACTGTTTAAGCTCGAACAGCTCAGGCGACCGTTTACGTGGCAGAGTCGTGTGTTTCCACAAGATAAGCTCACAGATAAACTGTTCAAATACAAACCATTTCAGCAACTCTCTTGGTTTACAAATTCTGACCAACACCAGTTTAGATCTCAATTTCTAATTTCTGCCATGTCACCAACAATTCAAACAAATCCTTGTGAAACCCAAGAGCTCAGCACTCCAGCAGAGTCCGTTGGATGGAATTCATTCAACCGGTGGCTTCCTTGGCTGTCAAGTTTCTAACAAACTTAGGCTTTTATTATTTTTTTTAATGACCACAAGTTTCTCTAATGGTCCCATATGGGGTCTTTGACAGCTCATTGGGTGATAGTCAGGAAAAAGTAAATAGGGCTTTTTATTCCCTTAAACTAGCTTTCCTGGGCTTCCCTGGTGGCGCAGTGGTTGAGAATCCACCTGCCGATGCAGGGGTCACAGGTTCGTGCCCTGGTCCGGGAAGATCCCACATGCCGCGGAGCAACTAAGCCCGTGAGCCATGGCCGCTGGGCCTGCGCATCCGGAGCCTGTGCTCCGCAACGGGAGAGGCCACAGCAGTGAGAGGCCCGCATATAGCAAAAAAAACAAAAAAACAAAAAAAACTAGCTTTCCTCCATACTCTTTATGGCCAGTGATTCTGGGTTGGGGAGTATACGAATGGGAAAGTGGTTTCCTGAAATAGCATACGCCCTCACTTTCCCCAGTCTCTGACAAGATCCTGCTATGCAGCTCAAAACTGCGAAACACAAGTGCAGTAGCCCCTGTCAGTAATGGAGGCATAGTGCATCTCCTAGTGATGCTGGAGAAAAAGCGTTGAAACCACTGGATTATAAATCACCAATGCAAACCCACAAAAGTAGGAGATACGATAATATAAGTTAAAAATAACTGATTTTTTTAAACTATGACTACTTTTCTAAACTATGACTCCAAGTCACTGCTCCCATCTCTCTCTTTCATGGAATATCACCTGCCTCGTGGGTGGGTGAGAATTGTGTGTGTGTGGCGGGGGAAGGACACACAGGGTAGAGACACCGGAGGTAGGGAGGTTGCTGGAGGTGGGCCGGGGCAACATCGTGGGAGCTGACGCCGCCCTCATGATTGCCGTCATTAGTGCTGCTGAGGCTGGTCCTCAAGCCAAGGCCATGTCCAAGCTCAGGGTCCCTAAAGCACCGCTGCCCCTCAGGCACAGCCAACTCCATGCTGAAAGCCTTGAAGAGCAGCTACCCCCGGAAAAATAACCAGGCCCTTGGCGGAGCTGGTCTTTGGCCGGACACTTATAAAGGACGCAGGAGCAGACAGCTTCTAGGAAAGTGTTGGTTTGCAAACTGGCCCCGGCACTTAGAGGGCAAGGAGAAACCAAAGAAGGAGGCAAGGCACTCCAGATTGGTAGGTGGCAGGTTTAATAAGCAAAGGAACTTACTTTCAGGGCTTCTCTTGGGCTGTCAGGTGAGTAGATCTCAGCACCCACCTGACAGTATCTTAAAAATTTCTGTAGAGACTTTAACTGGGTTCAGTTGCGTGCAGAGTCCAGGTGCTCTCCACACCTTTCCCTCTCTCAGCTGCGTCCCCGAAAACAGCTCCCACTCTGTGGACGGAGGGCAGAGTGTAGCTTCCATGGACAGGGGAGGGGGCAGGAGCCCCAGACGGCC
The DNA here is from genome assembly GCF_026419965.1 of Kogia breviceps. Classification (NCBI taxonomy): domain Eukaryota; kingdom Metazoa; phylum Chordata; class Mammalia; order Artiodactyla; family Physeteridae; genus Kogia; species Kogia breviceps. Next base: position 140,799,274 of record NC_081314.1, read on the forward strand.
TGGCTCCATCTGGACGCTCAACTGGTGGTCACGTCACCTCAGTTACCTCCTCCAACAGAAAGCTGCAAGGATTCTCAAGTTCTTGGAATCTATGCGTTAACGTGCATCTCTCAGAAGGAGAGGATGACCGAGCACAGGGAAACTGTCCTGGTATTCAGCAGGAAGACCACAAGTTTCAAACAGAAGACACAAATCCAGGAGGCAGTCTACAGGAACACGTATCCTGCAGGATTCAGGTTGCTGATTTTGGAGAACACAGTTCTGAACCCAGCTTACGAAGTCCACCTAATGTTGTGGACCGTCATTCGCTACCAGGTACAAAAAAACCCAACAAGGAAAATTACTGAACTCTCAGTGTTTTTGACCAATATGAACAGAAGCTCCAGAACGATGCTCTAGGCTCCAGAGGAGGCCTGACCCAGCCTGATGCCATTTGGGTCCGAGACATCATCGTTACAGCATTGCGTTGGGGACAGAGTAACCTCATCCTCCAAAACAGGAGCGTCCGCTTCAGGACAGGTAACCCAACAGCAGAATTCAGATCGTTGATCTGAACTGCAAGGGTCACGTTAGGTCAGTGCTGTCAAGACCAGCTTTTGGAGGCCTCAACCTCTCAAGCCATTGTCCCTCACAAGAAGCTTCGCATCCAGGTGACCAGTAGACACAGCTCATCAGCGGCCAGCTTCAGCTGGAGAAAGAAGTCTTTGGTCCAGCAGGTGACATCTCACCAAAAACCAGGGTTAGCTGCTGCCCTAGGCCGGCTCCTCTGCACCATCAAGTGCACAGGCTGACCCGAGCATGAAGATGACCATTCTGACGTCCACAGGCTCCGTCTCCAGCAACTACTTCCCCACAGACCAGAGGCACCTAGGGGGTTTTCTGGCCAGGTCTCCATGCCAACCAGGCTCATGTTTTCAGCCCTAGCAGGAGATTTGGGGTCATCAGTGCCAAGGAGATTCTAGGGCTCAAACCCAGAAAGGAAATCCAGGCCCCAGCTGTGCTATGGCCTCTGTGAGGGGTGTTTCAGGCTGCCCCACTTCCTCCCCTGCACAGTCAGGGTCTCCAGTCCTACAACCAGCAGTCAGGGGCCTCTACCCACTGCTCCGACATTATCTGCCCCCATGACCACCGGGCTACCACCGTCCCAGGCACGGTGGCTTTTTTAGAATCAATCTCATTCAGCCGTTCTTGGATTCCTCCCAAGTCACATTCTTCCAGATCTTTGTGCTGCTGGCTAGGACTCTGTGTTCTTCTTGACCCAGGAATTTACCACTCAGCTGGGCTTTGCTCCCATCACTAGCCTGCAGCACAATGAGAGCCGTTTTCCAAGGCATCTCCAACATCACTGCACGTTCTGGCTCCAGAGTACTGTGAGGCCAGCCTGCCCTCCCCATCAATCAGCTCAAAAATGGAGCAAATAAACTGAGTCCTCCCAGGGACAGCCTCAGAGACTTGCATACCTCTAACACAGTGACACCACATGGCTGCACCAGAACTGGCCCCAGAAGACCCAAGCCTCTCTGGATGCAGATCTCACTGTCACATTTATTTTGACAGACCTATACTTCAGTCGTGCTCATTAGCTCATTTTTATATGTAGTAGCTTTAAGATTTTTTTTGAGTCCTAGGAACTCTTTGCCTCAGATTTGGTCCATGATTATCTGAGGCTTCTAGGCATGTGCAAAAATTCTTCCTTGATCGCTAAAATTCTCTTCCGGGACCCTTTTTAGAAGCTCCATTTAGAAGTTTTCAATGGATAAAATGATTGTGGTTAGTCTCAGAGAAAGAACTAACTACTTTTGTTGTTGGAATTCTACTTCTCCCCAGTGAAAAATTTTTTCCCCACCTTGGCTGCTTCCATAGAGAATTAGGGGAAAGAATAAGCATGAACAGCTGTCCTGAAGGCGCTCCGGTTATCAACTCAGGGAGCTTCAAAATGCATGGCAGGAATAAACAGCCTCTGTCCCCAGCTTCTTGGCCAGAAGCCAAAAAGCCACATGAGTGTTAAGAATCAAGCGTTTGTTTCTCATGGTCTTTGGGGCTAGTGTGAATCCAGAAATCCAGTTTCCTCAGTTCAGCCTTTTGTAAGTTATGGTCTCAGCCGGCCCCCAGGGGTCCCCCAATCTTCTTTCCCATCACACAGGAGCATCTGGGGTTGTTCCCAGGGAGTGGCCTTGGTCTGGGAGAGAGGGCTTCATTTGCTGCATTGAGACGCCATCATGGTCTGCCTGTGATGGAAGCTACGGTGTTATGTGTCACTCTTTTCGTACAATTCCAACTACCTCTGCAGACCCAAGCTCCCAGGGCCATGGTGTGGGAGGGCCTCGCTCGCAGGCAGCTCGCCAGGCTGCAAAACATTCTAGGCAGCTTCCCAGCTGGCACCAGACCTCAGCTGTCTGCCCTTGCCCAGAGAGGAGGGCTGGCCCAGCAGGGGAAGCCCTTTTTCCCACCAAGAAAGGGATTTACCAAGTTGGGAGGATGGAGGGAGCAGCGGATGAGAACGGAAGTTTCCCTCTCTTCCAGCCTCTTCCCCATTCACAATCTCTGAAGCATTTAGAGAGTGGTCCCCTCTGTTCTTGGATGCTGAAGAGCCAGCGGGTGGCTGGATGTTCCTCACAGAGCTCGTGGCCCTCGGCCCACTGCCTTCAGGAGGGTCTGGGGGCCCAGCCAACAACCAGAGTTAGCAACAGAGAGATGTTGGTTTGCAAAGGTCCAGTGGGTTCTTTTTTTTCTAATAAATTTATTTATTTTATTTATTTCTTTTTGGCTGAGTTGGGTCTTCGTTGCTGCGCGCGAACTTTCTCTAGTTGTGGCGAGCTGGGGCTACTCTTCGTTGCAGTGCGCGGGCTTCTCATTGCGGTGGCTTCTCTTGTTGCGGAGCACGGGCTCTAGGCATGCTGGCTTCAGTAGTTGTGGTGTACGGGCTCAGTAGTTGTGGCTTGTGGACTCTAGAGCGCGGGCTCAGTAGTTGTGGCGCGCGGGCTTAGTTGCTCCGTGGCATGTGGGATCTTCCCAGACCAGGGCTCGAACCCGTGTCCCCTGTGCTGGCAGGTGGATTCTTAACCACTGCACCACCAGAGAAGCCCACTCCAGTAGATTCTTGAAGACAGAGTACAAACTTACCTCAATCCTTGGAGCTAAGCTACTGGATTTGTCTTCTTATGCTAGCAACAGAGAACTACATATGAACATTTCTGTTTGGTTTATTTAACAAACCTCTGTGACAGGCTTAAAAATGCCCCTCCAGAGGTATATTCACTTCCATATTCCCAGACTCTGTATTACCTTATGTGGCAAAATATGTGATTAAACTAAAGATCTCAAGAGGAAGAGCTTATCCCGGATTATCCAAGTGGGCCCTAAATGCAACTACAGGTGTCCTTATGAAAAAGGGGCAGAGGAGAAAAGGAAGTAAAAGGTATCCAAATTGGAAGGGAAGAGGTAAAACTGGCACTTTTGCAGATAACAAGATTCTCTATGTAGACAATCCTAAAGCCTCTACCCCAAATCTGTTAGAACTAATAAACGAATTCAGCAAGGTTACAGGATACAAGATTAATATATAGAAATCTGTTGCATTTCTGGGACTTCCCTGGTGGTCCAGTGGTTAGGACTCTGTGCTCTCACTGCCAAGGGCCTGGATTCAATCCTGTTTGGGGAAGTAACATCCCACACGCCACGCAGTGCGGCCGAAAAAGTTAAAATTAAAATTTTTTTTAAGTGTAAAAAAAAAAAAGGATCTGTCTAGATGTTTCTTCAAAGGAGATAAACAAATGGCCAATAAGCACATGAAAACATGCTCAAAGTTATTAGCCATAAGGAAATGCAAATTCAAAAACCACAATGAGATACCACTTCATACCCATAGGGTGGCTTAGAATAAAAAGACAGACAATAACATGTGTCGGTGAGCATGCAGAGAACTTGGAACCCTCATACACTGCTGGCTGGAAAGTAAAATGGTGCAGCTTCTGTGGAACACAATTCGGTAGTTCCTCATATAGCTAAACCTAGAATCACCCAATGACCCAGTAATTCCAGTCCTAGGTATATACCCAAGTGAAATCAAAACATACGTCCGCACAAAAACTTGTACATAAATGTTCACGGTGGCATTATTCGTGAAAATCAAAAAGTAGAAATAACTCCAAGCATCACCTCCAAGAGTTGAATGAATAAAATGTGATATCCATGGTATGGGATATTATTTGACAATAAAAAGGAGCCAAGTACTGACACACGCTACAACATGGACAGACCTTGAAAACATTAGGCTAAGTGCAAGAAGCCAGCCACAAAAGAGTACGTATTGTACAGTGTCATTTGTACTGTGTCCAAAATAAGCAAATCTATCGAGACAGAGAGTAGATTGGTGGTTGCCTAAGGCTAGTGCAATTAGGGGGAGATGGGGAGTGACTGATACCGAGTACAGGGTTTCTTTTCGACGTGATAAAAATGTTCTCAAGTTGATTGTGGTGATATTTGTGAATGTCTGTGAATATACTAAAAGCCATTGAATTGTATACTCCAACTGAGTGAAGTTATATGGTATGTGAATTAAATATCAAAACTTTTTAAAAATTCCGTTAAAAGGAAGATTAAATAGGTGAGGAAATGGAGGAAACATTGGTCATGAGTTGACAACTGGTAAAGGTCGTTGGTATATAATGAACCCCACATTCCCCTTTGTCTCTGGTTTTATATACATTAGAAAAATCTCCATGATAAAAACCCAAATGAGTTTCTACTAATGAAAGGAAGGAGAGAATATTATCGGAGAGTGTTAGCAAGATGTCACAATAACTGTACTTTGCAATCCAAATAAGTTTTTCTTCTTCAAGTAATCACCTCGGCGGGCCAAGTACTGATCACAGGACTGCTTCCCCGGGTCAGCTTGTTTGGAACTCCTCTGAGTTTTTTTCTAGGCTTATATCCATCTCCTTAATTTCTCCAAATGTGGGGAATCTATCTTTTAAGAGTGAATTTGATTTTTAAATATGTTTACTCCATGAAAACATTTAAAGCAGTTATTCTACCGAATGAGATCAAGTAAGAAAGTACTACTATAAGAAAGATTAAAATGTTTCATCTAACACATAGTCATAGATGAGTAATTTAACTCTTACTTTTCGATTTTCTCATCTATAAAATGGGAGCAATAAGACTCATCTCATAGAGCTGAGGATTAAATGAAATAAAATAATATTTAGCCATAATTACATTATGACATATCGTTGATAAATTATTTAAATTACTAGTTCACATCCAGCTGTATTTGACCACAAGACTTTTTCCCTAATGAGTTTCAATATAATCTTTCATGTCTAAAATCTTACTTCCCTGTTGTATTAGGAAACTCTGTATTTCTCATTCTGTAGGAAATTATGGAAAATAATTTTTTAAGCTATTGCAAGGGTTGTCTGTTACCCTTTTTTTTTTTTTTTTTGCGGTACGCGGGCCTCTCACTGCTGTGGCCTCTCCCGCTGCGGAGCACAGGCTCCGGACGCGCAGGCTCAGCGGCCGCGGCTCACGGGCCCAGCCGCTGCGCGGCACGTGGGATCTTCCCGGACCGGGGTACGAACCCGCGTCATCTGCATCGGCAGGCGGACTCTCAACCACTGCGCCACCAGGGAAGCCCGTCTGTTAACCTTTATAAGGTATGGACTATAATGAGTTGGAGGAAGAGAAGATAAATTCATATATTTAATGAAAAGCAAATCTGCGTGAATCAACTGATAAAATTAGTATTTATTGCTTGGCTGGGTTGAAGCACAATTTAGAAAAAGTTTACTTCAATATGGTTGCAAGAAACATCTCAAGCTGGGACTCCTTTCCTTCCAGTTCCATGTGTTTTTACTTTGTTCATCTGTCCACACACTCACATCTGAGTCTGTTGCTCTTTTTTTTTTTTTTTTTTTTTTTTTTTTTTTTTTTTTTTTTTGCGGTATGCGGGCCTCTCACTGTTGTGGCCTCTCCCGTCGCGGAGCACAGGCCCCGGACGCGCAGGCCCAGCGGCCATGGCTCACGGGCCCAGCCGCTCCGCGGCATGTGGGATCCTCCCGGACCGGGGCACGAACCCATGTCTCCCGCATCGGCAGGCGGACTCTCAACCACTGCGCCACCAGGGAAGCCCCTGAGTCTGTTGCTCTTATTCTATCAGCGGGAGCCTCATCCAGGCCATGCTTCCCTTGGGTCCTCCTGTTGCCCTGTTGTTACTTCTCCGGGCACGAGAAAGCCGCGGCGTGTGTGTTCAGGCAAGCCAGGAGAGTTAGTGTGTGTGCGCTTTACCTACAAGGGGACTGAAATTATGGGCTGTCTGGTTCATTACCTACAGAAGATTCAGGGGGTATATTCTAATTTAAGATGTCCCAGTCATAAATCATGAAAAGAGATAACCAGATATCATGTTACTGCTGATGGAAGTACGTATATATTTGAAAGAGTCGGACTAAGTAATTTAACCTGAATCTGATTATGCCTATAGATACAGAACTATTAGTTTACAGAAAATAAAGGAAGCCGAAGAATACTAAGAACAGCGATCGACAATCTCCAGACTGTGGGAAATTCTACAGGACAAATGACATGTTTCTCTCTTTTTTTTTTTTTAAGTTGGGGTGGTAGGACAGGAGAGCCATAGGTTAAAGAGACTTAAGAGACATATAGATGAAGCACAATGTGATTATATGAACTTGGATTAAATCCTGGTTTGAACTAAACTCTACTTTTTTTTTTTTTTTTTGTTATACGCGGGCCTCTCACTGTTGTGGCCTCTCCCGTTGCAGAGCACAGGCTCCGGACGCGCAGGCTCAGCGGCCACGGCTCACGGGCCCAGCCGCTCTGCGGCACGTGGGATCCTCCCGGACCGGAGCACGAACCCGCGTCCCCTGCATCGGCAGGCGGACTCTCAACCACTGCGCCACCAGGGAAGCCCTGAACTAAACTCTAAAATGATTGACACAATCAAGAAAATTTAAGCACTGACTGAATAATCAATACAGAGAAATTACTAACTTTGGCTGTGATCATTGTATTTTTTTTTTATCACTGTATTTTTAAGATGAGTCCTTGGGACTTGCCTGGTGGCTCAGTGATTAAGAATCCACCTGCCAATGCAAGGGACACGGGTTTGATCCGTGGTCCCAAAAGGTCCCACATGCTGTGAGGCAACTAAGCCCGTGCACCACAACTAACTGAGCCTGCGCTCTAGAGCCCGTGTGCCACAACTACTGAGCCCGTGTGCCACAACGACTGAAGCCCACGCGCCTAGAGCCCTTGAGCCACAACAAGAGAAAGCCCGTGTGCAGCAACGAAGACCCAACGCAGTCAAAAATAAAAAAATAAAAATAAATAAATTATTAAAACAATTATTTAAAAAATAAAAGATAAAAGAAGAGTCCTTATCTTTTAGAGGTATATATTGGATATTTAGGACAAAACAGCATGTCTTTAATTTTAAAACAAACCTGTGGGATGAAGGAGGAAGGGGTGGAGAGAGGTATTTATGAAACAAGAGTGTCATGTATTAATAGTTACTGAACAGGATGACAGGGGAACGGGTTTCCTTACATAACAGTAAAAGGAATAGACTGTTTTCAAATATCCATAATCTCTTTGTTAAATATGAAGCATTAATCAGAGAACTCTGCACTAATTAGCCAATTTTGCTAGAAGAATACTTGTGTGTGTGTGTGTGTGTGTGTGGTACGCAGGCTTCTCACTGTCGTGGCCTCTCTCGTTACGGAGCACAGGCCCCAGACGCGCAGGCTCAGCGACCATGGCCCATGGGCCCAGCCGCTCTGCGGCATGTGGAATCTTCCCAGACCGGGGCACGAACCCGCGTCCCCTGCATCTGCAGGCAGACTCTCAACCACTGCGCCAGCAGGGAAGCCCTAGAAGAGTACTTTTATTAAGCTTATCTAAGCAAGATAAAACAGTTGAGCCAATAGTAATTACACTAGTCCTTGAGTAAGTCTTAAGAAAAAATAAACGGGGGTGGGAGAGAGTAGGAATGGGAGGTTGGGGTTAGCAGATGTAAGCTTTTATATATAGAATGGATGAACAACGAGGCCCTACTGTAGAGCACAGGGAACTACATGGAATATCCTGTGATAAACCATGATGGAAAAGAATATGAAAAAGAATGTATGTATGTGTACAACTGAGTCACTTTGCTGTACAGCAGTAATTAACACAACATTGTAATTCAACTATACTTCAAAAAAATTAAAAAACAGGAATGTAAAAGTTTTACAATATGATCACTTTCTGACAGATATGAGGGAGGTAAGATGAGAGGGTGCGTGGTCCCCACCGCCCACTGACCGGAAACTCCCTTGAGTTTTCCCTGTTGTGGAGTCACCTGACTTTGAAAAATTCAAGACCCAAGACTTTAAAAAGATTCTTTGGAGACTGAGTTCCTAAAATATTTAGGTGAATTTTTGGAAGGAATATTGGCAGGTGACAAGAGGACATTTGCACAGCAGAACTGCGAAAAGTGGGAGCTGGACAAGAAACTATTGATACAAAGCAAAAGACTGATTTAGCGCACGTACATGTTGGGGGTGTCTGTGTATGAAGGAAGCTGCCTAAACCAAAGAAGATACAGATGAAACACTGCGGAAAGCATTTGTAGCCTCAAAAATGGGAGTTAATATCCTTAATAATATAAAAAGTTTCACAAATCAGAAAGGAAAGGGTGACTGTAGTGGACCCAGTGGACTAGCGCTTAGAATTCCCTCCAACCTGCTTCCGCGGGCCTTCCTGCAACTACAGAGGCCAGAAGGGGAAAAGTCATTCTACAAATCAACTACTGATATATAACAAACCACCCCAATATTTACTGGCTTAAAGTAGCAACCATCTATCATAATTATAAAAGTCTTTTTTTAAATTTATTTATTTATTTATTTATTTATTTATTTTTGGCTGCGTTGGGCCTTTGTTGCTGCGCGCGGGCTTTCTCTAGTTGCAGCGAGCTGGGGCTACTCTACATTGTGATGAACGGACTTCTCTTTGCGGTGGCTTCTCTTGTTATGGAGAACGGGCTCTAGGTGCGCGGACTTCAGTAGTTGTGGCATGTGGGCTCAGTAGTTGTGGCACATGGGCTTAGTTGCTCCGTGGCATGTGGGATCTTCCCGGACCAGGGATCAAACCCGTGTCCCCTGCATTGACAGGCAGATTCTTAACCACTGTGCCACCAGGGAAGTCCCTAAAAATCCTTTTTTCGGATTGTAAAAATATTTTAGACCGGCATCATATATTTGGTCGAGTGTTAAATATCTCTGACTGTATGCATCTCAAAGCTCTAAACTTGCTTCTCAGGACCAACCACCTGCTGTCTTCAAAAAATAAACTGCTACAAAAAAACAAAAATTGCAGCTGGAAACATAGCTTAAGAGATTTAAGCAATTGAGATGAATGGACCATATTTGGATCTTATGGCAAATAAAATATTTTTAAATGAGACAATTGTGGAAATTCAAATGCTGGCTCGATATTTGGTTAGCAACTGTTCATCTTTTTAAGGTTAGATGAGGGTTTTTTGGTTATGCTTTAACAAGGGTTATCTTTTCCACATTAAAACACACACAACTCCCACTAAGACACTCAACAGACATTTCTCCATGAGTATGCGGGAGAAAGTGGTGATGTACCTGAAAAAGAAGAAATGACAAAAACTTTTCCCAGGAAGGGAACTCTATATTTAGCTGGAATTTATGCCAAGTAAGTTGGATTATCAAGAAGATGATATAATGTCCTTGAATAAGGATCAGTGAGAACTAAGTCCTCAGAGAGCTGGGTGGGGTAGCATTTTTTGAGCACCTACTATGTGCTTTACCTTTGCTTCTGCCTTCAATTTCAGGTCCTGATGCCTGAGCTTTTGAGCTTTTTAAAAACTCTATTTTCTGATAGACGTCTGATTTTCTGGTATGCCTTAACTTTATCTTGAACGCAAATTAGTTTTGTGGAGCTGGCCCTGATTTGGGGAAATCAGAGTGTAGATCTAGAATGAAATATTGCCTGTAAAGCTAAATACACGTGGTACAGTTCTTTCTTGTCTGAATCTAATGTTTGAGGCATCCAAATACTGGTAAACTGGGACACAACTAGCAGAGTTAGTGGGGAAGCTGCCTAACCGGGGAGGTGGACGTTAACATCTACAGCTAACATTTACCCCGCGCTTACTAGCTGTGCCTCCTTAGATATGTTTATGCAGATTCTTGTTTAGTCTTCCTAACACTTCCATGAGCTGGCACTATTATAACCCCTATTTTACAGAGGAGGAAACAGGCTTCAAATGTAATGGGACTGTAAAGATATCAGGGAAACTGAATGCAACAGGTCTGTGTGCTGAAGCCTACCATCGTTCTTCCTTGCTGGGTTCATGATGAGTGAATGCAGTTGGTATTTAAGACACACAAAACAAACAACACAACACAGCTTAAGGGCTGTAAATTTTTCTTCACTTATTTTAAATAAACACATGCACGTTGATTAAAAATCAACAGGAACAGAAGGATATATATACAGTGAAACGTCAGCCTCCCTATCCTGCAGCTACCCAGTTCTCCCCAGAAGCAAGCGCTGTTACCAGTTCCTTATGTGCACTTCCAGAGATAGTCTGTTTAAATAAATATTTTTTATACAAAATGGTAGTATACTATGGTAGGCAGAATAGTGCCTCCTCCCCAAGATGCCCACTTCCTAATGCCCAGAACCTGGGAATAGGTTACCTTACGTGACAAAAGGGATTTTGCAGATGTCGTTAATATTAGGAATTATTCAGGTAGGGCCGATGTCATCATATTAATCCTTAAAGCTGACAGCTTTCCAGGCTGCGGTCAGAAGAAAAGGTAACTACGGAAGGATGGTCAGAGATGCCACGTTACTGGCTTTGAAGATGTAGGAAACCAAGGAATGCCGGCAGCCCCTAGAAGCTGGAAAAAGAAAAACTAAAGAATTTGCCCCTAGAACCTCCAAAAAGGAATGCAACCTGACTGACACCTTAATTTTAGCCCACTCAAGACTTGCATCAGATTTCCTGCCAACAGAACTGTAAGATAATACATTTGTCTTGTATTAAGCCACCGAGTTTGCAGTAAATTACTGCAGCGGCAATAGAAACTAATATACACCCTATACGGTAGGTACCATGCTTTTGAGTAGGAGATGGATACGCCCCAGGCTGAGCAGCAAGAACTGGTCTCCTGCTGACGCTTCGAGATGGGACGCCAGCAGGAGCACTGGGCCCTGACTGGGTACTTTCTTGTGGATTTTCCAGCCCGACACATGCGCAGAGAAGGCCCTCAGTGTAGGGGAAGGACAAAAGGAGGGCGAAGATGCCAATTGGAATCCACCTTGGCTGAGAGATGCACACCCACACCAGGACCAAATGTGGGTATGATTGACCAGAAAACGGCCCCTCATGTAAGCAACCTAAGCCTCCCCTACTGGGTGCGATTCACTCCAAGCTCATCTGTACGCTCTTTCACACGTACTTTTTTTTCCCCCACAGGCACTTTGCTTCCTCTACACTTATTTTGTTTCTTCTACACATACTTTGCTTCTAATAGATGCTTTTATCTTTTTCACAATCTTGGTCTCTTTGCTGAATTCTTTCTTCAAAGAAGACAAGAACTGAGGTCCTTCTTCCAGCTTTTCACTGCTGGAATTACTTTTCTCATTTAATATATTTTGAAGCCTCTTCCCTTTTACTACATTTAGAGCCGCCTTATTCTTTTTAATGGTTACATAGCATCCCATCATATGGCTGTTAAACCACTCTCCTAAGGACAGTCAGTAGGCTGTTGAGTGTCATGGGAATACGTTATAAGTAAGTCTGCGGTGTAGTACTTCCCCATATTTCTCATCTGAAAGCACACAGATATGCTAATGTTTGTATAGCACATTGAAGCAAATTGGAGGCACGGAGGCCAGTTACAATGAGCCGTGATAGTAAAGGTTGCTATATTTTCTTTATATTACATACTATAAAAATAAAATGTGAAGCACTTGGGAAAACATTAAATATTGAATTTGTATAAAACTTCTAGGGCTTCCCTGGTGGTGCAGTGGTTAAGAATCCACCTGCCAATGCAGGGGACACGGGTTCGAGCCCTGGTCCAGGAAGATCCCACATGCCACGGAGCAACTAAGCCCGTGTGCCACAACTACTGAGCCTGCGCTCCAGAGCCTGTGAGCCACAACTAGTGAGCCCGTGTGCCACAACTGCTGAAGCCCGCGTGCCTAGAGCCCGTGCTCCACAACAAGAGAAGCCACCGCAATGAGAAGCCCGTGCACCGCAATGAAGAGTAGCCTCCACTCGCCGCAACTAGAGAAAAAGCCCACACACAGCAACGAAAACCCAATGCAGCCAAAAATAAATAAATTAATTTAAAAAAAAAACAACTTCTAGTCTTTTCAATTTTTTAAGAAACTTGATTTTTTCCTTTAAGTTTTTGTTGTTAATATGAGGCTAAATGCTTGCCACAGAGTTGATTCTCATTGTTCACAGTAAAAAGTAGCTGCAAATACTGCATTAGTGGATACTGAACTGTTGCTTCTTGAGGTCAGGTTCCTGCAAGCCTCTGGTCAGAACATTTTTCACCAAAATGCCATTTGCATTACAGGAGTTCATTTGCCAACATCCTCGTAAAATGAGCCAGTTTTATTAACATTGAAAACATGCACTTCCACATACCCCTTTCCTTTTGAGACCTGCAAGCCAGCCAGCCAGTGCTAGCCAAGAAGGGTTTAACAATTTTCCTGATCCTGGATAACGCGACTGCAAATGTCTTTGGCTTAAGCCTCACAATGATGCTCTCTCCTACACTTTGTAATATTAAAAAAAAAAAAAAAAAAAAAAAAAAAGAGTCGTCATCTTGTAAATTCATGAGTTTAGCCACCTTTCCATCTTTTCCTTAGCATCGATACACAGTACAGGTTTTACCTGAGCACTTTCCAGAACGGCCTCATGTACAAATCGGCAAATCTCCCCTTCTTTTCTCTGGTTGTAACTTATTGTCGTTTCAACATTGAACTCACAGCCTAACAGCACTAAAACTTGAAGGTAGCAGAATATGCCACTCCAAAATATGTCTGTAGGGGTTCAGAACATGCCATCCCAAACTATGCCATAGTGGTATATTGACTATTTGGACCTGTAGGCTCTGTAAACAGCATGTGTGGGAACCGGCTTTCTGCGAACGCCCCTTATCCAGACAGACCCTCCAGAAACGTCATCAGTCTCCTTCCCAGGAGCGTCATCAGCTGGGAAGGTTGACTCTCATCACAGGAGAAGGGAAAGGAAGTGGACACCACACCCAGAGAAACACTGTCACCAACTATCACACCTCCCATCTCGTCTCCTAAGGGCCCCTCCATCTTTCCTAAAAACCATTTACTCTGCCCTAAGAGGCCTATATCCATCTCCCCTTTCCTCATAAGATGGTATTTAATTCTGAATTCTTACTCATTTTACCCTAAGTATCTCCCATGTATACATGAGGTAGACATGTTAATAAACTTCTGTTCATTCTTCTCCTATGGATCTTTTATTACAAGGGTATCAGGTAAGAACTCAGAAGAGTGGAGGGGAAATTATTTTTCCTCCCTGACAGACTCATGCCTGAACAAAGCTTCTCTAATACAGGTATTTTCTGGGAATTCCCTGGTGGTCTAGTGGTTAGGACTCCGTGCCTTCACTGCAGTGGGCCCGAGTTCGATCCCTGGTCAGGGAACTAAAATCCCTGCATGCTGTGCAGTTCAGAAAAAAAAAAAAAAAAAAAAAAATGTTTAACAGAGGTATTTTCTCCATAAGACGCATCAAAGCCTCTTGTACTTAGGGGACACTAGACAGCACTTCAGCTCTGTGCTTGGGCCATTTCAAAGAATAAAATCGGCAAAAAATATGGCACTAACTAAACCACAATAAGGACACTTATTTAAAGGACGGGAGAAGAAACAAGAAGGCAGAATGTCCTGTTTTCTGACCTCAGCTGGGAGCCTGAATGTCGGCCGACTCATATTTTGACCACTCTGCACATGTCTGCAGATGACTGTGACAGCACCTTGAGGATGGATTGGACAAATTCACAAATAGGAATCCACGAATAGTAAGGAACAACTATACAGGCAATTCTTGATCAAGATGACTTTTTTTTTGAGGCTTTCTTCTTTTTTTTTTTTTTCTTAATTGAAGTGTAGTTGATTTACAATGTTGTGTTAGTTTCAGGTGTACAGCAGAGTGATTCAGTTATACATACATATACATTTATATTTTTCAGATTCTTTTCCCTTATAGGTTATTACAAAATATCGAGTATAGTTCCCTGTGCTCTACAGCAAGTCCTTCTTGGTTCTCTATTTCACATATAGTAGTGCGTATGTTAATCCCAAACTCCTAATTTATCCCTCCCCCTTTCCTCTTTGGTAACCATAAATTTGTTGTCTATGAAGATGACTTTTTTAAGATGATCTCTTCAAATTTTTTAGAGTTATCGTTGATGAGAAACTTTATTTGCTCAAGTAGGTAGTAATAAACAGGAGACTTTTTCCCCTTTTCCAAAAATTGTCTGTTCTCACCATTAACCAGATTTCCCAACATTCTATGTCTTTAACTCATAGCACAAGGGAACAATCTATCCTTTAAATCGGGTAGCTTTTGTTTTTATTCAGAGATTAATGTTTTCTTATGGTATTGCAAATGGATTTTAAATTCCATCAGATTTTTCCGTTTCAAATCAGCTCCCTCCCAAAGAAAAAGAACGTGAGCCATAAATGCAAGCACATGTAACTTTAAATTCTGTAGTAGCCACATTAAAGTTTTTAAAAAATGGATGAAATTAGTGTTAACGTTTTATTTAACCCAACACAATCAAAATATCACCACTGCAACATGTAATGAGTATGAAGATTGGTGAGATAATTTATAATTTTGTGTACTAAGTCTTTGAAATTTTAACATTTATGGCTCATCTCAGTTTAGACTAGTTCGATTTCAAGTGTTTGATAACCACGTGTGGATGGTGAGTACCATACTAGATAGCATAGTTTTATTTCAAGATAATGATGCAGCCTTTCCTCAAGCATGTGCAGATATCACACTACAAACTGTATAACTCTTCAGGATTCAATTTATATGATTGACTAGGGATTGCTAGTATACAATTTTAAACTCGTTTTCAAAAGTTGAATTTTTGCTTTAAATGCACAAACTTTAAAAATATACATACACAGGGACTTCCCTGGCGGTCCAGTGGTTAAGACTCCATGCTCCAATGCAGGGGGTATGGGTTAGATCCCTGGTCAGGGAACTAGATCCTGCATGCCTCAACTAAAAAGATCCCCCGTGCCGCAACAAAGATCTTGCACACCACGAGGAAGATCCCGTGTGCTGCAACGAAAACCTGGCACAGCCAAATAAATAATTTTTTTAAATTTAAAAAAAATAAAATATACAAACACACACTGTAAACCAAAATCTCAGAAACAAAGACCTGATTGAAATAAAGAGGCATTAATTTGGGGTTTGTTAGGACTGCAGCCAGGAGACACAGATTCAAGAAGTACTTGAGGGCTTCCCTGGGGCGCAGTGGTTGAGAGTCCGCCTGCCGATGCAGGGGACGCGGGTTCGTGCCCCGGTCCGGGAAGATCCCACATGCCGCGGAGCGTCTGGGCCCGTGAGCCACGGCCGCTGAGCCTGCGTGTCCGGAGCCTGTGCTCCGCAAAGAGAGAGGCCACAACAGTGAGAGGCCCGCACACCGCAAAAAAAAAAAAAAAAAAAGAAGTACTTGAACTGTGGACCACTGGACTACAAAATAGAAGCTTATAAAGGCAAAAAAAGTAAGGCCCCAGTTACATAAGTCGTTTGTCAAGGATTCTGATTGGAGCTGGAAAAAAAAAAATAAAGGTGCTTGTTAAACAAGGATTGGTTGGGGTCTGATATAGTTACAAAGTTGCAAGGGGAAACCTTGAGACCACAAGGTTGCAGCTAACAGATGTATCCTTGGGTTTGGTACAGTTCAGAAGGTTTCAGTTCTCAGTGGTGCAGGGATGTATCTCAGTCCTGATTCTCAATGGCTGCCCACCCCCGTTCTGTGTGCCTGAACTATGATTACTATGACTTCAATCTGTCATCAATACACACACGTATAAAATACATTTTCATATGGTCCATGCAGTATTCTTTAAGTTCAGATGTTCAAATGTTTAAAAAAAAAAAAAAAAGGGCCAGTGTTGACCTAATCTTTACCTAATGACTGACTTTAGATTATTCTGGGAATAACTGTCAGTCTGGAGAGTCAGATGACTTTCCAGCTCGTAGTAGCCACAGCCAAGACCATCCCATGACGCCTGCCTCCTATTCATACCCTTTGTAGTCTTTTCCCACATTAGACCAGAATTGGCCTGTGTGACCAACAGACATAGTAAAGTAATGGTATGTAACTTACGAAACTAAGTCATAAAAGACAATGTGGCTTCTGTCTTTCTCACTGACCCCTGGCCCACTTGCTCTGGAAGAAGCCAGCAGCCACATCTTGAGGATGTGGCCCAAGCAGACTACGGAAAGGTCCACTTGGCTAAGAACTGAAGCCTCCAACCAAAGGCCATATGAGTCAATCATCTTGGAAGGGATCGTCCAGCTGCAGTCAAGCCTTTAAGGCTGCAGCCCCAGCTGACATCTTGACTGTAACCTCACGAGCCCTGAGCCAGAACTACCCAGCTAAGCCACTCCCAAATTCCTGATCTACAGAAACTGTGGGAAAACAAATGTTTCTTGATTTAAACCACTACGTTTGAGTAATCGTCTATGTAGCAATAAGTTACTAATACACAGTTTTAATTTTAAAATTAAAGTTGGTAATGGGAATCTATCTGTAAAATTCTATTTAGATATAAATTACTTAAGGTATTGAAGACTTTTACAGCTTGAGAAATTTGATCTTTCAAAAAATATATTTTAAGTCAGCAATTTCTTAGCACTTTAAAACAAATTTTTTAAATTAAGTTAAAAAGCAAAATAAATTAAGTACAGATGAGCAAAATCGAATATTGAAATGTTTTAATTAGTTAAAATTCTGAAAATCTGACCATATTTACATTTATTTATAGTTTTTAAAAGCTGATGTCTAAAGCCATAAAGTCTATAATGCCTTTATTGTATCAATTTTACTGTGTTCAATTAATACCTTTAGAAATAAATATTTCTATGAACTAAAAGTTCAGTATAAAATCCCATCAAAAATCAGACTTGCTAAATGTGAAATTCAAAAGCCAATGAGACACTACAACACAAATAAACCTTGAAACATAATGTTAAGTGAAAGAAGTCGGTCACAAAAGAGTACGTATCTTATGATTCCATTCATATGAAATGTTCCGAATAAGCACGTCTACAGACAGAAATTAGGTTAGGGGTTGCCTAGGGCTCGGGGGGAATGGATGTAACTACGAATGGGTATGAGGTATCTGGGGGGTCATGAAACTGTTCTAAAGTTGTGGTGATGATTGTACAGTTCTGTGATCATATGAAAAACCAGTGTGCTTTAAATGCGTGCATTATTCAGTATATGAATTATCTCTTAATAAAGCTGGTTTGTTTTTTTTTTTAAGGGAAGGTTCAAAGAACAAGAGTTGCTAAATAGAAGAGGATAAATATATCTTTTGACAGCAGCACAAAGATTCTTTCCCAAGGAATATAATGTCTCTGGAAAATGATTACTAAACAATCTTCTCTTCTATAGGCCACTGATAACTGGATGTACCCACCACCAGTTGAAACAGAGAGGAAAGCAGTGAGACGACTATGAAAGAACATCAGTGTGGCTACCTAGGTGCTTTCAAGTCTGCTTTCAAAAGGAGTCCCCCAAGCTTGGCTCTACAGTATAGCAAGCCTCATCTTATAATAAAAGGGGTTGCAGTATTAAATGCTGAGAGCAGGAACTCAATAAAGATTAGCTATCATTTTTTTTTTTTTTTTCTGTACGCGGGCCTCTCACTGCTGTGGCCTCTCCCGTTGCGGAGCACAGGCTCCGGACGCGCAGGCTCAGCGGCCACGGCTCACGGGCCCAGCTGCTCCGCGGCACGTGGGATCCTCCCGGACCGGGGCACGAACCCGCGTCCCCTGCATCGGCAGGTGGACTCTCAACCACTGCGCCACCAGGGAAGCCCTAGCTATCATTTTTTTAAAAGCCGGAAGGGAGAGAAGGAAAAGAAAGTTAACAATCCAATCAAGTTCTCTTTAGAGACACCTAATGCCAGATAACAAAAAACAGTAAAGATATCATATATAATTTCTATGATGATAGAAAAAAGTATGACTATAAGAGCAAATTATAGCAAAAGAAAGCTACATGTTATACATGTAGGCAAGAATCCTTAGGATAAACGAGTTGGGAATAAGTCATTGATTATACTAATCGAAATGAAACAACAGAAAGTTTAAAGATTAGTAGTAGGTTGGACGATGTCCCCACAAAATTCATGTCCACCCACTACCTCAGAATGTGACTCTATATGGAAATAGGGTCTTTGCAGATGTAATTAGTTAAGATGAGGTCATCCGGGGTTAGGGCAGGTCCCAAATCCAATGACTAGTGTCCTCAGAAGAAGGGGAGAGGATACACAGAGACACATAGGGAAGAGGCCACAAGGATTCTTTGCTAGAGCGTTGAGAAGGAGTATGGCCCTGACAACACCTCGATACAGCTCTTCTGGCCTCCGGAACTGTGAGAAACGAAATCCCTGTTGTTTGAAGCCATGCAGTTTGGGTACGTTGCTTATATGACAGGCACAGGAAACAGATAAACATGCCATGAAGTGTAGTCACCAGGCCAGCAGAGGGCACTGTCTACCATCAATGACTACATAAACAAACAGGCCCAAAATAATTGCTGAGGTTTACAGAGAAAGCCATACAAACAGTGTTCAAATATAATTTAAACACTTGTACCTTTCCAAGGATGATAAACAAGCTAAAATGTATCACTTTAAATAATTTACAGCCATTGTCATCTTACTGGATAAACTGTTAACCTTTGCAACCACTCGGCTGGGAGCTGCTTTTCAAGAACATCCCCGTCTGGCATCACTTCACACCCACAGGAGGTTATCTGTAGGATGAATTCCCCCAACCATTTCCCTTCCAGGAAGAGGTGTATATTTTAAATTTCAATAGATAGGGCCCAATTCCTCTCCAATACTACATTACATACTCACTAGAAATGCACAAAAATGGCTGGTTTCCCCCAGCCTTGGCAATACTGTTCTAGAGCCAGCAGTGACGTGGGTCCCAAGAACAGGGCTAAGGGCTCTTAGACCCACATTTCTCAGCGCTGGTGCTTCACCAGCCGGATGGCACTAAACATCCCCGACCTCCCCCAAACCCTTCTCCAGCCTAGCATGGGCACAGTCAATTCCCCTTTCAGGCACGGAGCCCAGCCTTTCAGACAGCACACTGAACTGGTTCATACCACATCTGCAGGGAGAATGTCTTGCTCCAAGTCAGCACTGTTTACAATGAACAGCACCCCTTTTCCCTGGGTCACTGTGAACATAGAGGCCAGAAACCACTTCCAGGATACCAAAGGGACAGACACTACAGTGGCCTCAAGACTAGCTCTGTCACCCAAGCATATACGCTTGACTAATATTTGACAAGAACACGCACCAGAGAAAAGACAGTCTCTTCAATACATGGTGCTAGGAAAATTCATTATTCACATGTTTAAAAAAAATGAAACTAAACTGCTAGCTTAACACCACTCACAAAAATTAACTCAAAATGAACTAAAGACTTAAATGTATGACTAGAAAGCATAAAACTCCTAGAAGAAAACATAGGGGAAAAGCTCCTTGACATGGTTCTTGACAATGATTTTGATGGCTTTGAAACCTAGAGCACAAAGCAACAACAACAAAAAGAAGTGGGACTTGTTTCAAACTTAAAAGCTTCTGCACTGCAAATAAACCGTCAACAAAATGAAAAGACAACCTACAAGATGGAAAAAAGATACTTGGAAACCATTAGCTTATAAGGGGTTAATATCCAAAAATACAAAAAGAACTCATACGACTCAATAGCAGAAAACAAATAATCCGATTTTTAAATGGTCCAAGTACCTGAATGGTCATTTTTCCAAAAAAGATATACGAATGACCAATGGGTACATGAAAACGTGCTCAACATCACTGATTATCAGGAAAATGCAAATCAAAGACATGAGATATCACCTCTCACCTGTTAGGATATCTATTATCAAAAAGACAAGAGATAACAAATGCTGGAGAGGATGTGGAGAAGAGGGAACCCTTATAGACTGTTGGTGGGGATGTAAATTGGTGCAGCCACTATGGAAAAAAGTACAGAGGTTCCTTTAAAAATTAAAAATAGTACTGTCATGCGATGCAGCAATTACTCCTGGGTATTCATCCAAAGGAAATGAAAACATTCTGTCAAAGAGATGCGTGCACTCCCGTGGTCATAGCAGCATGAATTACAATAGCAAAGACATGGAAACAACCTAAGTGTCCATTAATAGATGAATGGATAAAGATGTGGTGTACATACAGTGGAAGATCATTCAGCCACAAAAAAAGAAGGAAGGGCTTCCCTGGTGGCACAGTGGTTGAGAGTCCGCCTGCCGATGCAGGGGACACGAGTTCGTGCCCCGGTCCGGGAGGATCCCACATGCCGCGGAGCGGCTGGGTCCGTGGGCCATGGCTGCTGAGCCTGCGCGTCCGGGGCCTGTGCTCCGCAACGGGAGAGGCCACAAAAAAAAAAAAAAAAAAAAAAGGAAATCCTGTTACTGCATTTGTGACAACATGCATGCACTTGGGGGCATCGGGCTTAAGTGAAGTAAATCAGAACGAGAAAGAAAAAGACTGTACGATCTTGTACGTGGACTCTAAAAACAAGAGCAGATTGGTGGTTGCCAGAGGGGAAGGGAGGAATGGTGAAGAGGATCAAAAAGGTATAAAGAAGACACCAGCGCCCATAATTTCTGAATAGGGCACAGAGCCGTTTAGATGGTGGGAATTTGGATATGGCAAAAGAGCTTACTTTTGGGCTTCCCTGGTGGCGCAGTGGTTGAGAGTCCGCCTGCCGATGCAGGGGACACAGGTTCGTGCCCCGGTCCGGGAAGATCCCACATGCCGCGGAGCGGCTGGGCCCGTGAGCCATGGCCGCTGACTCTGCACATCCGGAGCCTGTGCTCCGTAACGCGAGAGGCCGCGACAGTGAGAGGCCTTCGTACCGCAAAAAAATAAAAAATAAAAATAAAATAAAAGAGGTTACTTCTGCTCAGACCCACCAACCAGGTCATGAGTCAGACGGTGTCAAGCAGCTTTTTCCCTTTAATTCATTTCATTTAATTCATTTCTCTCCAGTATTTTCTTAAGATTTGTTCACAATTCAAACCCTTTGTGTGATGCCATACTGGGTACAAGTGAAGGGTGTTTTCACTCCGTCCTGGAGGCAAGGGGAGAATCCTCTGTGTTAACTGTATTAGTTTCTGATTGCTGCTGTAACAAATTACCACAAATGTAATGGTTTAAGACAACACAAATTGATCAACTTACAATTCTGGAGGTTCGAAGCCCTAAAATCAAGACATCAACAGAGCTGTGTTCTTTCTGAAGGCTCCAGAGGATAACTCATTTCCTTGCTTTTTCCACTTTCTGGAGGTTACCTGCATCCCTGGGTCCCCGGCCCCTTCCTCCATCTTCAAAGCCCGAAATGGCAGCATCTTCAAATCAGTCTCAGTCTCCTTCCCTCCCTCCCTCTCCCTGCTTTTACCTTGTATCTCTTTCTGCCTCTGACCTTCCTGCTTACCTCCAATAAGGAGATTTGGGATTACACTGTGCCCAGCAAGATAATCCAGGGGTATTTTCCCGTCTCAAGGTCCTCAATTTAATCACATTTGCAAAGTCCCTTTTGCCATACAAAGGGACATCCACAGGTTCTGGGGATTAGGACTGGACATCTAGGAGGGCAGAGGGGACTGTAACCTGTGCCATTTTCAAAACTTTTCTCCTTTCTCTCAAAAACCCCTAGCTCTTTTTTGAAGATTGTGTCACTTTTAACCAATTAACTCTCCTCATTATGTAACCCAATGTTCCCCAACCTTTGCTGCACATTGGAATCAGAGAGCTTTTAAATCTCCCAACGCTTGGGTAACACCCCAGCACAATTAAATCACGATGTCTGGGGATGGAGCCAGGCATCAGCATTTTTTTTTTTTTTTTGGAGATTCCCCAGGGCATTCTAATGTGAAAAATTACTTCTATGAGCAACAGACTTTCTCCAAGCCACCCTAAGCGCCCCTTCATTGACCTGCTGCATAATTTGCAGGGCTCAGTGCAAAATGAAGACGCGGGACAGGTGTTTAAAAAAAAAATCAAGAATTTCAGGACAGCAACAGCAGAGGATGCAGACCCTGAGGCCAGCACATTGGTCAGTATCTTCTTCCCTCCTCATCTCTGAGGAGGTCAGCAGCTATGTGCAGGACCCATCCAGTGTCTTGGCTTCCCAGTCCCTTGACCTCCTTCACACCAACAAGATTTCCCTGTCCCCTTCACGTGGTTCATCTGTGCAACCTCTGAGATCTGGATCTCAAAGCATCCCACACTGACCCCCAGGACCCGGCTTGGCTCCAGTCTCCAAGCTTTGCCTCCGGGGGTGCCCTGCCCTCGGAGACCTCTGTTCCATCAACTCTACTGTGTTTCCCTTATTATGAACTTCCAACTCTCTCGTGTCCTTTCTTCTGTCCTTAGAGGCCATAGCCCTACACTACAATCCTTTCCTTGCAAACATCTTTCCCTGTGCTGTGTGAGCCTGGCAAAACACCAGCCCTCCAACTTCCTCCACCAGCTGCACTAGGGACTGGATGATGCTGGGGGAAAACTGAAAGAGGCCGATTGTGCTGTCTTGACATTTATGACCACAGGCCTCATATGGGCCCCCAACTCTGCTGGTCAATGCTGCCTAATTCCCTAATAAATTCACTTTCCCATTCTGCAAGACGGCTATGGTTTCCTCAAGTTTCCTAAAAGAATCCTTCTTGCTAATGACCTCAAATCACTCATCCTTCAAAGATAAAATAGTGCCCTCAAGGAGAGCCACGCAACATCCTACAAGTAGACCCACACACGTTGATGTTTAGATGATTACTATTGTATCAAAACATGCTTTCATCTCTCTCTCTCCCAGCTTTAAAAACTCTTTTAAAAGAGTTCAAGTCATACAAAGTATGTTCTCGACTACAACAGAATTAAGAAATCAATAACAGCAAGATATCTGGATAATCCCCAAATAGTTGGAAGCGAAAAAATATACTTCTAAATATCCTTGGTCAAAGATGTCAAAAAGTAAATTAGAAGGTATTTTAAACTGATTGAAATTGAAAACACAACGTATCAGTGTTTACGGGATTCCACTAACGTAGTACAGAAAGGGAAATTAATAGCCCTTAATGTCTATATTAGAAAAGAAGATCTTAAATCAATGATCTCAGCTTCCATGGTTAAAAAACAAAACAAACAAACAACAACCAAAAAAAAAAAAAAAAAAAACCCCACAACACAAACCAACTAGAAAACCCAAAGTGAGAAGAGAGGAAATAAAGATTAGAATGGAACTATAATATAACCAGAAAAAATAGAGAAGCATATCAATGAAACCAAAAACTTCTTCCTTAAGAAAATAAATAAATAAATAGTTCTAACCAGAGAGATCAAGAAAAAGATACGAAAGACACAAAATACCAATATCAGGAATGAGAGAAGGGGCATCACTCTTGATATTAAAAGGATTGGTAAGGGCATATAATGAACGACTTCATGTCAGAGTCAACAACTTAGGTGACATACACAAATTTTTTGAAAAACATGAATTAAGCTCACTCAGAAAGAAACAAAAAACCCGAATAGCCCTATATCTTTAAAATAGAGTTCCAAATAATCTTTAGGAGAAAAAAGAAAATACTGGGTGAGCCCCAGCAGGTGCCCACCTTCCTGACCTCACCTGTTGAGTTGATGGAGAAAGTGGAGTCAAGGTGACAGACACAGGCAGCTCAGCCAACCTGTGCTTGGGTAGAGCTGAGTCATAATGAGATCGTAGCTCTCCATGAATCTAAAAGTCACGAATCAAACACACTCAGATCAAAGGCACTCAGATTACACTAAAGAAGGTGGGTGGGAGAGTTCTAATTGCTTGTCCACTCCGTGACACACCTTTGGAGATTCATTTTCAGTTGAATTTTGTGGGCACAAATTTCACTTAGAGAAAAAAAATGCATATATGTATCCTCCTTGGACAAACCTAAAATGCACACACTTAGCACCCGTAGGAGTTGTGTAAGATGAATAAAAACGTTCCGGTAAGAGGCTTCACCCACAATGAGAGTTTCATAAACATTCTCTCCCGCTTGGCGGCGCCCACAGCTAGGATCCCACACAGCTAGGTATCCTGCCCACACCTGTAAATCTGTTCTTGGGACCTTTTTTTCCTCTCATTCCTCTCTTGAGTTTCTCTTCCGCAAGGCATGGGATCTGTGTCCTGAGAAGCAGTTACCGTGTCGAAATAATTTCACTGTAGTCAAGGAAAAAGCGAACATCCTCATTTTGCAGTGGAAGACGGACGCACGCCCAAGAAAATTACTCAGCACTTGTTTTTCTCCTTTGGGGGTTCTCCTACAATAGTTTCTTCAATCCAACTGCAAGGAATCTCTAGACCCTATCGACCCGTCACCGTCCGCTTTTGCTTTAGGGGAACAGCGTCTCGACCCCGCAGACCACAGCTTGGCTCAAGAGGCGGGATCAAAAGAGGGCGCCTCGCGGGGAGGGGGCGGACCCGGGAATGGGGCGTTGCGAAACCTTCAGGAACAGATGGCCCCTCCTCGGAGGGGAGGGACCGAGGACCGGAGCCTCGTTCTCTGCAAGTCACAGCGCTGGATCCTAGAACACAGTTCTTCCTGGCTTCTCTGACTGTGGCCGGGCCTCCGCAGCGCGCGCCGCCCGTGGCCCACGGCCCGGTTCGCTCTTCACCCAACGGCCGCGCGCGCCCGGCACCCGGCCATGCCGTCCTACACCCGCGTGGCGCTGGTCACAGGGGCCAACAAGGGCATCGGCTTCGCCATCGCGCGCGACCTGTGCCGGCAGTTCTCCGGGGACGTGGTGCTCACGGCGCGGGACGTGGAGCGGGGCCGGGCGGCCGTGCAGCAGCTGCAGGCCGAGGGCCTGAGCCCGCGCTTCCACCAGCTGGACATCGACGACCTGCAGAGCATCCGCGCGCTGCGCGACTTCCTGCGCAAGGAGTACGGGGGGCTCAACGTGCTGGTCAACAACGCGGGCATCGCCTTCACGAGTAGGTGTGGGGGGCGGGAGGTCCCCGGGCGCTCCGAGGGTGCGAGACAGTGAGCCGCATACGCCCCCTACCCGCCCACTTAAGTTACGGAAGGCAGAGCCCGCCCCTCGGGATGCGCTCAGCTCTCGCCTCCCACGGCTGGTTCTCGCTTCCCACGGAGTCGCGGGAGCGGTTCGTTTAGCTCGAGACCCGCCCGGGCTCCGGGCACAGTGCGCGCCGCCCGCCTGCCGGCCTGTGCAGACCTGAGCACGCCAGGGCTCAGCCCAGGACCCTCCCAGAACAGACAGCTGCTGAGGTTCGCAAGAGAATCGGTCTCCTGGGAGGGCACCACGCCCTGCTAAGCTCATCAGCTTTCTAATGCAAGAAACATTTTCTCTGCGAAGGGTCTCAAAACTCACATTGGGCTTTCTCTTTCCTTGAAAGGGCGCATTCATAGATACGAGGCGGCATCTGCTCGGGACGGGAAGTGGGTCTCGGGAGCACGATTAGCGCGCACGTGCACGCGCTAGTGGACTTGAGAGAGCTTTAATGGAGCTTTTTAATGGAGAGCTTTGATAGGCTCTGGCAAAAAGGAAGCGAGCGTGGTTCCCACCCCCAGGGAAGCTATGTTTGTTATCAAACATATATAAGTGTGGTCTGAAGTAGCACCTTCCTTTGGGGCCGGGGGGCGGGGCGCGGGAGGGGAGAGATCAAGGAGATTACTTACTCTTATTATTCGAGTAAGAAAGTTATCGATCTGCCATGTGCTGCGGGTAGAAATAAACAGGCCAGCCTCACTTAACAACTTAGTGGGGAAGAGAAGAGGCAGAGCGGAGGAAAACGAAGCATTGTGAAGCGTTAAGTCTTCATCCCCTTGGCCGTGGGCCCTCGGCAGCGCCCTGCACCTGCACCTGCGCCTCGGTCTGCGTGCTTTCTGGGAGCGCAGGCGGGGGCGGGGGGCGACTGACAGCCCCTGGAGCCGACGTCTGGGTAATTGGTGGATAAATACCCGGCTTCCTGGAGGACACACGGAGGAGCGCTGACTTCAGAGGGAAGCTCTTGCCCCTCAGAGTGTGGGCTATGGCCGGCAGCGCCTGCCCCCCGGACACTCGCTGGAATCGCAGGATCTCCAGCCCCGCCACCACACGTGCTGCATTCTAATCTGCCTTTTAACAGAACCCCCAGGTGCCTCCTATGCCCATCCAAGACTGCGAACTCTGATCACTGCTGCTCAGAGTGTGGCTCGCAGACCAGTAGCTGTAGCGTCACCTGGGAACTGGTTAGAAATGCAAATTTTGGAGCCTCACCCCGGACCTTCAGGATCCCAAACTCTGGGGGCGGGGCCCAGAATGCCGTGTTCTAACAGGCCCCGCAGGTGCTTCCCACACACGCTCCAAGTCTGAGAACCACGGATCTCGTGGTTTTAAAATTGTTTTAGGGCTTCCCTGGTGGCGCAGTGGTTGACAGTTCGCCGGCCGATGCAGGGCACACGGGTTCGTGCCCCGGTCCGGGAAGATCCCACAGGCCACGGAGCAACTAAGCCCGTGCTCCACAACTACTGAGCCTGTGCTCTAGAGCCCCCCCGCCAAGCGCGTGCTCCGCAACAAGAGAAGCCACCGCAATGAGAAGCCCGCGCACCGAACGGAAGAGTAGTCCCTGGTCTCTGCAACTAGAGAAAGCCCTCCCGCAGCAACGGAGACCCAAAGCAGCCAAAAATCAATAAATTTATTATTTTAAAAGTTAGCTGAGGGCTTCCCTGGTGGCGCAGTGGTTGAGAATCCGCCTGCTGATGCAGGGGACACGGGTTCATGCCCTGGTCCGGGAAGATCCCACATGCCGCGGAGCAACTAAGCCCGTGAGCCATGGCCGCTAGGCCTGTGCGTCCGGAGCCTGTGCTCCGCAACGGGAGAGGCCACAGCAGTGAGAGGCCCGCATACCGCAAAAAAAAAAAAAAAAAAAAAAAAAAAAAAAAAAGTTAGCTGATTTTGTCTTTCATTAGAGATAAGATCCACTTTGTCTTATGAATTTCAGGAGGAAATGCATAACTTTGTTTCCGTCTCTCTTTTGAAAGTTGATGATCCAACACCGTTTGACATTCAAGCTGAGATGACACTGAAGACAAACTTTTTTGCCACGAGAAATGTCTGCCGCGAATTACTGCCAATAGTGAAACCTCACGGTAAGTCCAGCTTTGTGGACTGTCAGGTTACCTCCCCTTGGCAAGGCGTGACCCACTGGCCGGGGGGCTGTCCCCCAGGAATCACCCAGGGGTACTATTTCTCTGTAGGGGGGAAAAATAGAAAACTGCATTATTTTCTCAAAGTATCTGGCTCCTCATCTGAACATTTCAGTTTTGTTGAAAGATATGTATACCCCACTCCAAGTTTATGGAACAATTAATTCACTTTTCCTCCAGAACTTGCATGTTTATGCATGCAGGCATGAGTGAACTTAGGCATGTACAGATGCATGTATGTTTAGATACCTGATTCATTTGCAGTTTATCCGTGTGTAGGAAGGAGATGGATCCAAATGTACCGTTTTTCATATGGCTACCCAGTTGTTCCCTCAACATTTATGAAAAGTGCATCTTCTCCCCCACCTCCAAAAAGAAAGATGTGTATGATACATGGTGATGCTCTTGGGTCCCGAGTCCTGAACTGAATCCTAGAAGGATAAGGTGTTTCAAGTCCCCAAAGGCCTCTTGCCTTTGAGCAACTTCAGTGAGTCCTTCTCAATTCCCCAAGGTGGCCGGGCCTCGCCCAGCTCACCTGGGGCTTGGGGAAAGTGCCTGTTCTCTCATTACTAGGAATTTTCCTCTATTCCTTTCTTCTTGTACCAGCCTTTGCCAATCTGGTTCAGAGCATCCAAAAGAAACTTTTCTTTATTAGGAAATATCTTCCCCACACTTTCAAGTATTCAATGAATAACTTTTATTACTTTTCCCACAAACATTTATTGAGCGCCTACCATAATCCAGGCATTACTCAGGTGCCGGGAATACAGTGTTGAGTATTGTGGGTGTGGACGGTCCTGTCCATGGAGGGAAGTCCTGTCCAGTGGGGAAGACATCTGCTGACAAACAATCTTAGCTGTGTAAATTACAACTGTGCTGGGAGGTGGGGAGAGAAGCCTTGCTCCCCTGAGTATTTTCTTTCCCAAGAAACCAACTGTGATTCTTAGGAAGAATAACTCTGTGATTCTTAGTAGAAACATGCTTTTCTTAATTTAACATTTTGAAGAAAGATGCACGGTGAGAGTTCCACCTGTCTGCCCCTCTCCATCCTCCACAGGTGATTCTTGTTACTGGTTTCTTAGTGGGATGGGATCATAGAAAGCTCACAGGTAGAGTTGCAGGTACTGGCTCAAAGAAGCCTTGGGCCCAGGGACATGGAGTTGGTGAGTGTCCAGGGTCAAGGGGATGGAATTTTTAAATGCAAATCTAAGCAAAAATAAATGTGTGTGTATATATTTGCTTCCCTTTTTACCAAAAAAAAAGGGATATTAAATATAATGTTTGCCACCTTGCTTTCTTCACTTACTATATCTGGGGCTCTTATTCTTTTTTACAGCTGCATAGTATTCCAGCGTAGCTGTGTCTTTTACCAAGTATCATGAAATCTTCTTATAGATTTTAGAATCATAGAATTTGAAAGCTGCAAAGTATTGAAAAAAAGTACATTTTTAAAGTACATTTATGGTATCTGTCTACACCTTCACTTTATACAGAAGGAAACTGAGCCCCAGAGAAGTGAATACAGCCAGGTAGTAATAGAGCTGGAAACAGTATCCCAGTTTCCTAACTTCACCCCTTAATCAAACCAGGATAATTAGTTCTAGTTAGGGAAGGATTATAGCACCAAATGATTGTGAACCAACCATTTTGAAAGGTGAAAGAAGTCTTTGGGGAGGGTGGGGCTCAGGGACCCACCCGGTGCTGGTGAATCACTGTCTTTAACCAGTTTTCTGTTACAGTAATTCCCAAAGCAGGAATCTTTGGTTTGCAACACATTGAGAATAGTGGTGACTTTTCAATAAACGTCACCTTGAAGGGCAAAACGCGGAGCATCACTGCCCCTTGGTTTGTAGGGAGTCACTTTCTCCACATTCAAAGCTGATTTAAAAGCCACTCTTTACTTAGCTTTATAATATCACTTTAAAGAAAGTTATCCCGGGGCTTCCCTGGTGGCGCAGTGGTTGAGAGTCCGCCTGCCGATGCAGGGGACACGGGTTCGTGCCCCGGTCCGGGAGGATCCCACGTGCCGCGGAGCGGCTGGGCCCGTGAGCCGTGGCCGCGGAGCCTGCGCTCCGTAACGAGAGAGGCTACAACAGTGAGAGGCTCGCGTACCGCAAAAAAACAAAAGAAAAAAGAAAGTTATCCCGCTTGCTTATTGGTTCAAGAGTGAGTGAATAGGTTAAGCAACTGTTAAGCCACTAGGGGGAGCTATTTGCCCACTCTTGCCAGAACGCAGTAGGGGCTGTTTCCGGACCGTGGAGCCACCTGGACCTCAGCAAAGAGTGGTGGTGATGGTTTGGGCTGAGCCCTTTTCAGGGCTGATTGGGCCCATTTAGCTGTTGTAAATGTCACCCCTTGGCCTCTCCCCCAGGGGTGTGCCTTGAGATCAAAGGGAACGCCTCTTCCTCTTAGGAAGTTTTTTATTTCCATCGAAGCCATAGAGTAGCTCCTGTAATTTGTTTTTTCTTTTCTTTCCTCCTTTCCTGTTTGAATTTAATTCCTTGTAGCAGCCAAGCGTTTGAGTACAAAGCTGCTTAGCAAGTAATGAAGAGCATAACTTCAGCAAAGCAGAATTCCTGGCCAAAATATTGAAGTGAATCTAATCATAAAAAAAAAAAAAAAAAATCATGCCAATCCAAACTGGGGGAACTACTATAAAATAATGGCTTAGGGCTTCCCTGGTGGCGCAGTGGTTGAGAATCCGCCTGCCGATGCAGGGGACATGGGTTCGTGCCCCCGTCCGGGAAGATCCCACATGCCGCTGAGCGGCTGGGCCCATGAGCCATGGCCGCTGAGCCTGCGCGTCCGGAGCCTGTGCTCCGCAACGGGAAAGGCCACAACAGTGAGAGGCCCGCGTACTACAGGAAAAAAAAAAAAAAAAATAATGGCTTAGAGTCTTTAAAAAGATCACTGTCAACTGCTCTAGTCTAAATAGACTAAAGAGATAGATAGGACAACTAAATGCAACCCATGTATCCCTCCAGGGTCCATGCAACAATCCATTGGACCCAGGATGAAAACAAACAAAAAAACCTATAAAGGAAGATTACTGAGACAATTAGGGACGTTTGAATATGGACTATAGTTTAGATAATAGTGTTGTACCATGATTAATGTGATCACATTTGCCGTTATGGAAGGGAATGCTCTTCTGTATACTACAGTGTTTTAAGGTGAAGGTTTATGGTATCTGTCTGCAATTTAGAGAATGAGAGAAAGTAAATGTGGCAAAATGTTAACAATTGGTAAACTCAGCTGAAGGGTATATATATGGGTGTTTATTAAACCATTCTTGCAACTTCTCTGTAGGTTGCAAAGTTTTTCAAAGTTAAAAGTTGGGAAAGAAATATTACCAGAGGCAGGGAGAAGGAAGGAAGGAAAAAATATACTGAAGAGTCTTGAGTCCCTGCGGGCTATGTGAGATGCTTATGTACAAGGACAAAGTGAGGGCATCTCCGTGTGGGGCTGGGCCCACAAGAACCTCCCAGCATGTACACACCCCACCAACAAATGTGTACCTGTGGTGAATGCCACTCAGAAAATGAAATAAAATCCAGTTAACCTGTTGGATGCAAAGAATTGGAT
The DNA here is from genome assembly GCF_026419965.1 of Kogia breviceps. Lineage (NCBI taxonomy): Eukaryota > Metazoa > Chordata > Mammalia > Artiodactyla > Physeteridae > Kogia > Kogia breviceps. The sequence continues at coordinate 140,830,440 of NC_081314.1, forward strand.
TCAGGATAATATGTGAGAAAAGAACCCCCAAAATTTGGTGCTTTTTGATGTTGGACAGGATGTGTAAATTCACACGTTCACGGGCTTGGGGATTTCTATCAATGCTTCAAATTATTTTCTAGTTTTTGGCCTTCATATTTTATTTTATGGACAGATCTGTCTCATTAGTAGCTGTGAATCATTGCTAATATGAATATTAACTAATTATATTTACTTATTTGTTAACTAGGGGCTAAAAAAAAAAGCAATGAAAATCAAAACTGGGATGGAGAATCAACCCATTCCACATGTGAAGGTATCCATCATTAAGGATAGACAAGGGTCATTGGCAAGGGATTGCTTAAACCTGATTTTGGCACTCAGGGGTACAGGGGTGGCCCCAGGACCCTAGGAAATAATCTAAGGGTGAGGGCGCTGTCCCCCGGAAAACAAGTTCACAAGTACCTGGAAATGTGTGTGTGTGTGTAGGAGGGTGTGTTTTATAAAACTACCTGGTGATTCTCCCACAGACCTACCTACCTTCTGCTCCTCTAATGAATCACTGCTCTTTAGCCCCTGTTGTTGACAGAAATGTGTCCTTCCTTTTGGGAGAACAAGGGACAAAAAGGTAAAACCCACTGGTGCATTCTTGAGGCATTTTTGAATGCCTTTGGAGGTTTTTTTTTAATGCCTTCTAGAATCACTTTTTAAATCAGCAATTATACCTGCCCCATGACTCAGTCATGTTTGTCAGTAGTCAACCAACGATTGTTTGTGACATGCTTCTATGTTTTTCTTATTCTGTTTCAGGCAGAGTGGTGAATGTCAGTAGTTTACAGGGTTCCAAAGCCCTTGAAAATTGCAGCGAAGATCTGCAGGAGAAGTTCCGATGTAAGACACTCACAGAGGAAGACCTGGTGGAGCTCATGAAAAAGTTTGTGGAGGACACAAAAAATGAGGTGCATGAGAGGGAGGGCTGGCCCAACTCTGCTTATGGGGTGTCCAAACTGGGGGTCACGGTCTTATCGAGAATCCTGGCCCAGCATCTGGATGAGAAGAGACAAGCGGACAGGATTCTTCTGAACGCATGCTGCCCCGGGTGGGTGAACATGGACATGGTGGGGGCTCATGGCTCCAGGACCGTGGAGGAGGGGGCTGAGACTCCCGTCTACTTGGCCCTCCTGCCTCCAGATGCCACCGAGCCTCACGGGCAGCTAGTCTGGGACAAAGTCGTCCAAAACTGGTGAATGTCTGCTTTGGCACTTGAGGCTTAATAAATGTTTGGGGAATGAATTCTGGTGTTATAGTCCAATTCTGTTTCTGTCCTTATGGGGCGTCGATGAGAAAGTGTCTAGTTCTGGGACTTCCCTGGTGGCACAGCGGTTAAGAATCCGCCTGCCGATGCAGGGGACACGGGTTTGAGCCCTGGTCCGGGAAGATCCCACATGCCGCGGAGCAACTAAGCCCCTGCGCCACAACTGCTGAAGCCTGCACACGTAGAGCCCGTGCTCTGCAACAAGAGAAGCCACTACGATGAGAAGCCCGTGCACCGCAACGAAGTGTAGCCCCTGCTCACCACAACTAAAGAAAGCATGCACACAGCAACAAAGACCCAACACAGCCAAAAATAAATAAATAAATTTATTTTTTTTAAAAAAAAAGAAAGTGTCTAGTTCTGGAATGGAGCTGAGCAATTTTGCTCTGCCCAAGCTCTAGCCTGAGAGGGAGATGCACATAATCCAGGGGTTCTCAAATATTAGAGGGCAGTCAAATCACTTGGAGGGTGTGTTAAAACACTGCCTGGAATTGGGGCCCAAGAGTGGGCATTTCTATCAAGTTCCCAGGTGCTGCTGGTATTGGGATGGCACTTAGAGAACCACCAGCCTCCTGAGAGGTCCCAGGGCTGCAGAGCAGGTCCCCGCCACGTTCCAGGTGTCCCTTGCTGTTTCCAGGTTGTCGACTCTATAAGGATGGTGATTTATCCTGTTTCCTTATTTCTGCAACCCTGCTTTATATCTCCTTCTGTTTTCCTACATTTGAGTACACTGAAATTGGTTCTTACACTTACGAAGTTGTGTGGCTTGAGGGACTTGGGAGGAATGTCCTTCTTTTGTTGGGTTGTGGTTTCTTCCGTAATAGGTTTTCCGTTTGGGTTTTGCATCCTGTGTTCTTCCCAGAACGTTTGCAAGGTTGCCCTGCCACTCTTTTCAGCTGGTTCATGCCTGGGCAACTTTGTCCAGACCATCTCTTTGCTCCGACACATGCAGATATTTTTTCCTTAACCTATTCTGCTCCCCTGTAAGGTACAGGCCAGGGTGGTTCTTCGGATGCCCCTCTCTGAGCCCCTTTTGCGCTCTCTCTGACAACAGGCAACTCCACTGCTTTCAAATGAGGTTGGTTTTGCAACCAGCCTCCTGCCTTCTGGTTATACCCTGCAGAAAAAAGACCTGGCGACCAAAGGATCTTACGAAAGACAAGAAACGTACTTGCAAAGAAAGTTTGCTAGGGAGCCAAGACTTCAGAAGGAATGGGTAGCCAAACAACAAAAATGCAACAGGTGCACGATGCATAAAATACAAAGGAAAGAAACCACAGATTTACCAAGTTGTGATGGGCTGTTCACAGTGGGAAACAGCAATTTTGTCCCTTGATTATGACCACAAGGGTCACGTCATATCTCCCGACAACAGCATGGCAGAAATAAGGGGTAATGGTGTTTTTCATTTGGAGATCAGTAAAGTATGGAAGTGCTGAAGGTTTCACTTATTTGGGGGACCAGGACTACACAGGTGACACTAGTATTTCTGGTCTATAACAGGGTGCAAGGTATTTATTATTCTCGACTCTCTGACTTGCGATGGCAGCCTTGCAAAGTGTCTGTTCAGCTCTCACGACCCTCACATCACTTTTCCATCCACTTTGGGTAGAGGAAGGTCTGAATCCCACCCAGACTGCATTTCGCTTCCTCTAGCCATCTCTATATTGCCTGATTAAATGCCGCATGCTCTTATATTCGTCTCAGACCATAGCTCCTAAGATATTTTAATGACTTCTTGCCTGGTTCTAAAAACATTTTAATGGCTTTCTGTAAGTTTCCTGAATACCCTTCATACTCTGGACTTTTGCAGCCAGGCTCCAGACTCCTGCCAATGACGGGTAGAAGCCCAGGGACCGTGGAGTGCTTTCAGGCTCTGCCTGATGGCGTCACAGACAGGAAATGCATGAGTAAACAGGCCAATTCCTTTGATCTCTTCTCCTTTTTTTGTCTCTAGCCATATCCCACCTTGACATTTTTTGGATCAGCATGTAGCCCACTTAGAAGACCCCGAATTGTAAACTGCTGATCAGAATGGAATTTCTCATTTTTATGGAAAGGTCACTGGGGGCTCTTATTCGATGGTCTACCCAGCACCCTCTTCCCAAGAATTGTCTCCTGGACCCATCCCCCCTGCTCTTTCCCCATGTTTGCAGCTGCAGCAGCTGCAAGATGGCTCTGTCCTGCTAGCCTCTGTTGACTACCGCAGCTGTAGCCCCTCCCTCTGAAGAGGAGGACCAGCGACACTGGATCTGGGAATGCTCAGAGCTGCTACTGTGAGTGGCCACGCCCCACCCCACGTGGTCTAAGGAGCCGAGGAAGCCAGGCATAGCCAGAGAAGGAGGAAACTGACTCTCAAGAAAAGCAGCTACAGGGCTTCCCTGGTGGCGCAGCGGTTGAGAGTCCACCTGCCGATGCAGGGGACGCGGGTTCGTGCCCCGGTCCGGGAAGATCCCACGTGCCGCGGAGCGGCTGGGCCCGTGAGCCATGGCCGCTGAGCCTGCGCGTCCGGAGCCTGTGCTCCGCAGTGGGAGAGGCCGCAACAGTGAGAGGCCCGCGTACCGCAAAAAAGAAAAAAGAAGAAGAGAAGCAGCTACAGAGTGGCCCAAAGAGAGATGGCCCCCATTCTCACAGTGGCATCCATTCCCCATCTTCAGACCATCCCTGAGATCCTAGGCTCTAAGAGATGCTCTAAGAAACTCTTGTATCCTTTAAAGAAGTTTCCCTTTTCCTTAAGCTGGTTTGAAGTGACTTACTGTTGCTTGCAACCAAAAGGAATCTAACTAACAGAAGTGCATGAAAACGTTTCATAGTATGCTGTAAAGGCAAAAATATCATGAAGTGAGGACCCATGGCGTGCTAGTCCGTATGTCACGCCTAATACTTTCCTGACATTGTTTTACATACTTCTCACAACAGTCCTTTGAGGTAGGTGTTAATGTCATTGTTTCAAGTGAGGAAATAAAGCCTTGGAGAGGCTGATTAACTTACTCAAGATCACACAGGTAAGAGCCAAGAGTCAGAATTGTATCCAGGACTGTCTGACAGAAAAATTCCTTGGTGCCGGGCTTCCCTGGTGGCGCAGTGGTTGAGAGTCCGCCTGCCGACGCAGGGGACACGGGTTCGTGCCCCGGTCCGGGAGGATCCCACATGCCGCGGAGCGGCTGGGCCCGTGAGCCGTGCCCGCTGCGCCTGCGCGTCCGGAGCCTGTGCTCCGCAACGGGAGAGGCCACAGCAGTGAGAGGCCCGCGTACCGCAAAAAAAAAAAAAAAAAAAAATTCCTTGCTGCCTAGCACTTGGTACATCCAGCCTCACTATTCCGAGTCTAAAGACCACAGGCAACTCCCTTGGTGAAAAAATTAAGGGAGGTGATACATTGAATCTAAGGGATTTGTAAGCCATATGGTTATTAGATCCCCAAACCAGCCTCTGTGTGAACTTTCCCATAAAGTAGATACATGAAATACGGTTTTAAAGTGGCATCGTTTATTATTTATTTTTTTGGCCGTGCCACGCGGCATGTGGGATCTTAGCTCCCCAGCCAGGGATCGAACCTGCAGCCTCTGCAGTGGAAGCGCGGAGTCCTAACTACTGGACTGCCAGGGAATTCCCTAAAGTGGCATATTTTAAATGGATTATCTCATACGTGTTTTTAGGCACCAAATGGTGACAGAGATTCCATCCACATCAGCTTCTCTGTGATATACTTTTCTAGGTTGACACCCGTGTGGGAAACCCAAACACAGCATCAGCTTTAGACCTGGCCTGTAGACTTTGCCCTCACCCACTGAACTGTAACAGGATTGTGACAGCCCAAGCACCCAAAGAGTGATGCAGTGGAGATCAAAGCAGGTGATAATGACGATCCTGACACAGGTTTACTCGTTACTGCAAGTCAGCCACAAAGTGGGAACAGCATCAACTACAGAACTATGCAAGCTTTCTACACAGATGGGTGGAGAAGAGACGGGCTTGGAGGGTCACCAGTATCTGCACATGGAAACTCAGCATGCGTTTCCCTGGCCAACCTTCCTCATAGGTGGGCCAGCCTGACCCATTTCCTCTGATTTACAGTGCTTTCTTCGCTCTCAAAATGGGTAAAATTCTGATTTAAATTAAATTTGAAGTGCCCTAATTAGTTTGAGTATTATTATGCAAGGAACCTATGTATTTACATGTCTTAAACAGATGAACACAGCTCAGTACATCAAGGGTGACAAGACAGCTTGACCCAAGTAAACAGATCCTTGTAAGAATAAACTTTTAAATCTTAGTGCTGTACATTTCATATAATCCTGATTATAAATGGAGTTCTTTTAAGGGTTTACACTACCCTTATTTGTCAAAGTTAATTTATATTAACCTCCCACACACCTGGCATTCTTCAGAGCTAGGTGGCCTAACTATAAGGTAAGTGTATTATTTTATATAAATGCACTAGGACAAAGTGGTACATAGTGGTTTGGGCACAGACAAACTGATTCTCTCTCCTTAATGGTGGGTATAAGCAGTTCTTTTATCTCTGTTAGTTCAATGCCATGTGCAGTGTGGCTAGGACTTGAGAAACCTAAAAAAAAAAAAAAGAAAAGAAACTCACCTGTTTGTCAACTTTGTTCTTGTAAAAATGGAATTTATCACATCTTCATCAGGAAACATTTTCATGAAATTAATTCTTTGTCTTGCAAATGCTCAATCCTTTAGTTTTCTTCTGTTTTTACTTTAAGACCATTCCTAGAATTGACCATTAGAGGATTTACATCTGGGACACTTGGTATATGCCAATTGGGTGGAGATGGAATCAGAATCAGAAGCCTGGCTGATGAGAGGTCCAGCATCCCAAACTATTAAAACATTCTTGATGTTTGGGGGGAGGTGATAGATCCCCTTGGGGATCTGATACAAACTCTATACTCTTTCTCCAGAAACATATGTAAACACAAAATATTCTACACAATTTCAACGTGTTCATGGACTCCCCACTCCCACCCCCCAAAACTCTTTCATGGATGGCCTAGCATTTATGAGCCCCAAACTAGGTCTGAAAATTCCCAGGGGACAGTGAGGGGTTAAATTGTTAGAGGCTTCCAAAGAAATCACAACCTCAATCAACAGGTGGCACTGCTTTGGTTGGCTGGGAGCCTGAGCGGGTGCAACCAGGATGCTCAGGTGAAATTTGCCTGAGTCCCATCATCAGGCGCTTCTTGCTCTGCAGCTGTCAGGCCAGGTTGGGTGCGTCTGGACTGTCCAGGTCCGAAGGCTCCTGAGGATGACGGGAAGGGGTTAGAGTTTATCTGGAAACATGAATGCTCTTTAGACTTGATGTGAGGTCTCCTTTCTGAGCCAGAGCCCACATTAAGAAGCTCATTCCAGGAATTATCCGGCCTCACCTTCTCCGATGCCAAGGGTCAGAAAAGTGCGGCCTGTGGGGCCGGCGCACCTTACCAGGGTCCCCAAACCTCCAGCGTCCCAAGCGTGTACAGAAGGGTTCATTTCGCTTCCTCCCCGAGAGTTTGGGTGTAGTCCCGATGGCCAAGTGCCACGGAGCCCACCTTTCTCGGGTCCGTCGGTTCTCCTTGTCTGTAACTCCAAACCTCTCCTTGGGCCGGCTGATTCACTGACCGACGTCCTCTTCCATTAGAGGCGAATCCAAATCTCCCCCCGACCTGTGCGACGCCTCCCCATAAGCAGACCCGCGGCGAGGGCGGGAGCTAGTTGTTCTGGCTGAGAGCGACGCCCACAGCCGGGAAGCTGTGGGAGAGTTGGGGTGGGAGCCCTGCACTCTGGAGTCCGCGTTCAGGCCCCGCCCCCGAGCGCTGATGACCCGCCCCCGGGACCCACCCCTCCAGCCGAGGTACCGCCTCCTGGTCCCGAGCCCCAAGCCAAGGGCCAGTCTTCCGGGCCCTGCCCCGAGCGTCGAGGACGCTCCCCGACCCCTGCCCCACTCACCGAGGGCTCTTCCTTAGCCCCGCCCCCCACGCGCCGAGGACCCGCCTCTCCGCCCTGCCTCGCCCAGTCCGCAGAGAAGTCCCTCCTTTGGCCGCGCCCCTATACGCCAAGGGCCCGCCTCCCGGCCCAGCCCTTCTAGGCTCCGCCCCACGCACTGAGGGTTCGCCCTTGTCCCCGCCCCCAAGCGTCTAAGATCCGCCCCCCCGGCCCGCTCAGTGTCCTGGAGCCGCGGCCGGTGCGGCTCGGGCGCTCGGCTTCCTCCGCCGTCTCGGCTCCCTGCCGCGCCGCAGCTGCCGATCGTTTAACCCTTCGCGTCCAGCTCGGCTCCTCCGCGCCTCCCGTGGGCGCGCCCGCCGAGAAAGGCCGCCGCCGTGGGTAAGTCGGGCCGGCGCCTTCGGCCGCCAGGAGAATCCAAGGGAGCCGGGGCGTCTCCTCTTGCGGGTCCGCGAGCGGCGGATGCGTCCTCCCCGGGTGCACAGGGTTCGGGCGGCGCCTTGGAGGCGGGCCCGGTGTGCAGGTGGCTCCCCGGAGCGCGGCCGGGGCCCGCCGGCGCTCACAGCTGCAGTGCGGGGGCGGCCCTAGCGAGGCCGCTAGTGGGCGTGGGCTCCGGCCCCGGCCCCCCAAGGGGCAGCCTGGGAGGCAGAGCGGGGTCCCCTCCCAGTTCCCCCGACTCCCTAAAGCGAGGGAAGAGCGGTCGGGCCCGGCGCGGCCTCTCGTCCGGCAGGTGGAGGTCAGGTGGGTCACGGCCCGCCGCGGCCGGCGGATGCCGAAGCCGTGGCTTTGTTTGCTCGCAGTCCTGGTCCAGGAGCAGGGCTAGGGATCGAGACCTTTTTAAGATGAAGCCTTTCCTGTTAAGGGAAGATCCCCCAAGTCTTCCCGACTGTCCGCGGGAGAAGGGATTCCAGCCGCAGTGCGCGCTCAGCCGCCTGGCCCCTCCGTCTCGCAGGATTGCCAGCTGTTGCCTTCCTGGATGGTCTTTTACCAACTCAGTGCCGCTGCTCATGGAGGCTGTTACCCTCAGGTGTTTCCCTAACCTGGGACAGCTGCCCTACACTTGGGAGAATCTTTGCAGCATATTTTGGTAAGGCAGTGGAGGCGCTCCTCTCCCCCCCCAAAGCTTGCTCCCATTCTGTGTCTTACGTTTTTGCCACCTCAATTTAATTACCACTCTGAAAGATCCGACTCAAAATCATGTGCCCTACAGTTGATTAAACCACTTGCAGATGAGTGTTTCTGTGCTGTGACTAAGGATCATTATCTACTGAAAAGTGTTCTGGCTCATGGGAGGGTGACTGACGCTTTCCACTCACCTATGTTTTCATCGAACTCAGAAACGGTCCTTCGTGTAAACATCTTTAATACTAACTTCTTTTGGATCTAGACAGTTGATTTTTCACTCAAACTTGTTTTCCTAAGAAATTAAGAATGGTTAAGGTGAGAGATTCCCAGCTGACGTTTTCCATTTGCTGGCGGATTCATCTGGTCTGATATGCTTGTTTATATGACTACTCCTTTGGGTGTAATTGTTAGGAGGCTGTAGAACTCTATCAGTCTTACTGAGCTACCGAGTCTCTCACAGAAAAGGTATCCAGAGTGGATTGCAAAAACATTGTCAAAAGAGCTCTGTAAGGGCTGCACTATTAATTTTACCTGTAGCTTAATGTAGTCGAGGCTCTGTGGCACCTGGCTGGCCTGAGCCGGAATCCTAATTCTGCCACTTGCTTGCTATGTGACCCCAGCAACTTTCTGGAGGGCCTGATTCCCAGTATCCTCATCTGGAGGCTGATAATACCCTTCTCTTGGGACTCTTGTGTGTTGCGTGAGAGAAATACATGCAGAAATGATGGAGTTGCCAACCCCCCCCAGAAGACTCGCTCACTAGCATAGTATCAAGTGCCCCATATTTTGAAATAGAAGAGCTTGCATATTTCCAAACTTCTCACCAGTGCTGTGACTTACATTGAATAGTACTTTCTTCTTATAACCAACCATAACATTGAACGGCTCCAGTTACCTGCTCTTACCTGGCTGACGCCTTCCTCACCATGAGCAGTGGTACCCCTTTGCCATCTCCCCTCCTAAACACGTGTTATCGCTGACAAGGCTCTCTTCCTGCTAACAAGCGCCCACACCTGTGGACTTTGAGGACGTCTCTGCTGGTAGCTGGGCGTCCTCTGCCCTTCTCACCAGCATCACTCTGTTACATCAGCCCACCCTCCATCACTGTGTGTGCCGCATTGAATTGAAATTACGTGTTTAGGTATTTCCTCTTTTATTAGGCTCTGAACTGTGAGAGTAGAACCCTGCCTTGTTCATGTTTCTCTCTCCAGTGCGTAGACACCTAATACAGTGAACGGACTGCATGGAGTATTGCAGTGGTTCAGAGACACGGGATTTCAGACCTGTACATTTCCTGGAATTTAAAACAAACAAACAAACAAAACCTTACGGACTGTTGGGATGTACTAAAGTCTTATCTTTTTACTTGGCAAAACAAACTACACCTCTCATTACCATCCTTGATATTTTCAAAAAGTATGGAGGCTATTATTTCAGAAAAAGGGGCAGGCCTTTCCAAGAATGAGCAGGCAATCTTACTGTGTGCCTATGCATAGCACAGTATACTCTTGCAGAGAGGCCCAGCACGTGCAAAGGCTCTGTGGTAGAATGCGTTGTCTTAGGACAAGCAGAGTGCCTTGAGGAGAGACGCAGGTGGAGCCTTGTAGGCCACAGAGTGGGGTTGGGGGGAGTGTGGACTTACTGTAGGCTTAACGGGAAGAGTTTAAACATGGTGGGGAAGTGCTTTATGTTTTAAGAGGACTTGGAGTGCTGTGTGAAAGTACACTGGAGAGGGGCAAGAGTGAAGGAGAACCCTTAGGGAGCTTCTGCAGGCTTGCAGGAGAAAGGTGGCTTGCACAGTGGAGAGTCCACGGGTATTTTGGAAGAAGAGCCAACAGGACTTGGGTTGAGTGTGACAGGTGAAGAGAAGGAAGTGTCCAGGACGATGTTGAAGTTCCCATAGATGGCGGGGCCACTTTCTGAGGAAAAGAAGACTGGAGAAGGAGCAGGTTGAGTAGATAGAATCAAGAGTAGAGGGTTTTTCGGGCTTCCCTGGTGGCGCAGTGGTTGAGAGTCTGCCTGCCGATGCAGGGGACACACACACAAAAAAAAAAAGAGTAGAGGGTTTGTTTTTTTTTTAACACGGAAGCAACTTAAATGTCCATTGACTGATGAATGTATAAAGAAGATATGGTGTATAGACACACAATGGAATATTACGCAGCCATAAAAAAGAATGAAATAATGCCATTTTTAGCAACGTGGGTGGACCTAGAGATTATCATACTAAGTGAAGTAAGTCAAAGAGAGACAAATACTATATGATATCACTTCTATGTGAAACCTAAAATATGACACAAATGAACTTATCTACAAAACAGAAACAGACTCACAGACATAGAGAACAGGCTTGTGGTTGCCAAAGGGGAGGGGAGGTAGGGAAGGGATGGGGTGGGAGTTTGGGATTAGCAGATGCAAACTATTATATATAGAATGGATAAACAATAAAGTCCTACTGTATAACACAGGGAACTATATTCCATATCCTGTAATAAACTATATTGGAAAAGAAAAAAAAAGAGGGTTTTTCAAAAACAGTGTTTTTGAGGTATAATGGCCTCTCAATGCTGTGGCCTCTCCCGTCGCGGAGCACAGGCTCCAGACGCGCAGGCGCAGCGGCCATGGCTCACGGGCCCAGCCGCTCCAAGGCACGTGGGATCTTCCTGGACCGGGGCACGAACCCGTGTCCCCTGCATCGGCAGGCGGACTCTCAACCACTGCGCCACCAGGGAAGCCCTGTTCAGTGATTTTTAGTAAATTTACAGAGGTGTGCAGACATCACCATAATCCAATTTTAGCACATTTCCATCACCCCCCAAGGATCCCTTGCGTCCATTTGCAGATACTCCCCTGTTCGTACTCCCCACCCTAGGCAACCACTATCTAATCTACTTGCATCTCTACAGATTGGCCTATTCTGGGCATTTCATATAGATGGAATGATACAACATGTGGCCTTTTATGACTGGCTTCTTCCACTAAGCTTGTATTTTCCAGGTTCATCCACCCCGTCACGTGTTTCAGGACTCTGTTCCTTCCCATTGCTGAATAGCGTGCCATCGTGTGGCTAGACCATGTCTTGTTGACGGACACTCGAGTGTCTAGTTTGGGATGCCCCTGGTTTGAGACGCGCGTGCCGTATCCTGGTGGAGAAGTCAAGGAAACATTTGCATGAATTTGGGCCTTGGAGGGGGAGGTTCGGGAGGTTATAAATCGGTGGGTCCTGAGCATGACGATGGTATCTGTTAGTTAAAGGAATGGAGAGATCATTGAGGGGAGAGAGAGGAGAGAGAGAAGGCCCAAGCTTGGTGCCTGGGGAGGCCAGCATTTGGCAGTCGTGTAGAGGAGGATGGGCCTGCAGAGAAGGCATGGCAGAGATGTCGCTGGGCCACAGGAGTGTGGGCAGACAGGAGGCTGTTGGGAGAAGGAGGAAGTGGCCTGTCGCGCAGTCCTCCTGAGAGGTGAATGAGGAAACAGGGTCCACTGACGGTGGCAACTTGAAAGTTGTGTTGGCCTCAAGAAGACTGCAGTGGGCCCGGAGCAATCGGAAAGTGAAGCAGAAGATGATCGTGGGAGTCTTACAACCTCACTGTGGCCAGTAAATGAAAGACTGAGGCTTAAACATCGTGTTGTCCCTGCAGTTCAGTTTCTTCCATCTGTGATATCTGGCTTTTTATTTGACTGACTACATGCAGCTTGGTTAGCCAACTAACTCCAACTCAGGGGATTTAATCATGTCACCGTTGCTCCGTATTTCTCTCTCCTTTCAGACCACGTACTAGTGAGATATTACTTAGGTCCATCAATCAAACAGGATTGTGTTCGGTTGTGAGTAACAGAAAACTTGATTGAACGGCGGCTTAAGCAAATGAGCTCTTATGTGCAGAAAACAGTAAGTCCAGGGGCAGAGTGTCCAGGGTTGGGATGGCGCCTTCTTAAAGCCATCTGGGGCCTCAACTGCTCTGTCCTTCCACTTAGGCAGGGAACTCATGCCTTAAAGATGGCTCTTGGGCTTCCCTGGTGGCGCAGTGGTTGAGAATCCACCTGCTGATGCAGGAGACACGGGTTCGTGCCCTGGTCCGGGAAGATCCCACATGCCGCGGAGCAGCTGAGCCCGTGAGCCATGGCCGCCAGGCCTGCGCGTCCGGAGCCTGTGCCCCGCAACGGGAGAGGCCACAGCAGTGAGAGGCCCGCGTACCGCAAAAAAAAAAAAAAAAAAAAAAAAAAGATGGCTCTTCCCTCGTGCTTGCAGGATGTGGCTTCAGCTCCAACGTCAAACCTTTGTTTCAGGCAGAAAGAAGGGGAGAGGTGGAGGACAACAGGCCAGAAGAGTCCGCCACCAGCAGCTTCCATTTGTCCAGCACTGTCATACGGCCACCTAGCTGTAAGGGAGGCTGGAAACTATAGTGCCACCCGGAGCAAAATGCGGGTTCTCTTAGTGTGGAAAAGGGGGCAAGGAATTCGGTGTGGGTGTCCGCCACACTTGATATAGATCTTAATCAGATGAAGACTAAAGAAGGGAGGCAAGTGGAAACCCTAAGGCATCACTTTTGAGAAAACATTGGAGCAGGGAGCTTGGCGACAAGTCAAGGGAACGATTCGACATTTCCACGCCTTGTGGAGTGCTTTTCAGAGCTGTAACTTGTTTGAATAGACTGATGGCTTGACCTTCAGATTTTTTTTTTTTTAATGAAGGAGTAGAAACAAAACTTAAGCATGTATTTCTATATGTTATAATGTATAAATGGTGGATGTTTTCAAAAAGGCAAATCTGCAGCATCTCACGTTGTTTCCTTTTGTCACACTGGGGATGAGAAGAAAAGGAAATGGTCGCTGTTGGCATCGGGCTCAGGTAGTCGATGTCTCAGGCTTTGCAGTAGCTGCAGTGGTTCATATATAATGAATGCATCTAGCCACAGAAAAAAAAAAAGAAAGAAAGAATCCATCGAAGAATATACAAGAGCCAGAATAAAATGATGACTGCTTGGGCCCTGGGGTGACACGCCTCGGTGCAGACTCCTCACCCAGGGGCATAGAGCTGTCGGGGGCCTGCCAGATAATTGGCACTTAGTAAATGAACAGGCACGCGGTGGGTTTCTGACACCACTGCTGTCAGACGCTTCACCCTTAGGTCCTTGTTTTCCTCCCGGTTTTCTTGTAGAATATTTCCAGTCCTCTCTCGGAGTCTAGTTGTTTGTAGAGGATTGGATTGCTAAGCCAGCTGTTCAGTTAAGACCATAGATCTGCTTTTCCTTAGGTTTTGTAAATGCCCTGTGCTGGGGGGGGGGCGGGGACCGCCTGTGTTGAGAATTACCAGTCAGCAACAACATGCAGTTGGCCGCTTTGTGACTTTGCTCCTAGAATTCATTTTGTCCGTTGAGTGGAACCCTAGCGTTTTACTTCTTTCTGCTCTGTCCATTTGTCTCCCTCAGAGCCCAGGAGTGCCGGAACCGTTTATCGTTTATCTACCATTGTGGCTGGCTCAGCAGCCTTGCTAAATATTTGAATTGGATCGCCCAGCATGTTTGTGCATAGGAACGTTTGTGGCCCTGTGTCCTCTGGGACTCTGGGCTGGGAACGCTTTTCATCCTCAGAAGAGCTGCCTCATGTGTTTATTCACTGGTTCCCTCTTAGATACCTTCTCTGCTGCAAGAATGTAAGATGGATCCAGAAGAGCAGGAGCTATTGAATGATTACAGATACAGAAATTACTCTTCTGTGATTGAAAAGGCTTTGAGAAATTTTGAGTCCTCCAGCGAATGGGCGGATCTCATATCCTCGCTGGGCAAGCTCAACAAGGTATGTGGGGCGGGGAGTGTTTGGATTGCAGGGAGGCGGGGACACAGCTGTCCTTTTATTATTTCAAGGACTTGTCTTTTTAGTATTACACTACATGCTGATTACAGCCATTAGATAAGAAGAACCACCCATAATTCTGTCACCCAGAGTTACCCACTATTAACCTATTGGTGTACGTACCTCCTTTCAGCCCTTTTTTTCTGAGCATAGACATGTAATGTGGATATAGTCGATAGAACAGCTGAACAGTCTTTTTTCTCAACAATATTTAGGTCTGAACAAGATAAATGTATAAATTATCCAGTTATTCATAGATGAATTGTCCTTTGTGTACTGCTTAGGATTTTTATGGCTTTTTCTTCTCCAGTCTACTTTTTTCACCATTTTACTGCAGACTGGTAACTCCTAGAAGAATAAAGGATGAAATAATTATGGAAATCTGCCCAGAAATTGTGCATGTGTTTGGACGAGGGAAAAGGGGTTGCGTCTGAGAAAACCAAAACCGGTTGCATGTGGGCTTGACCTCGTGTTCTGTGGATGGGGACCATTGTATTTTTCCATCCTGCCCAGAAGGAGGGTGACACAGTGATGCCCAAACACTCAGATGACCCCTGTGACATGTAGGAAGAAGATACCTGGCCTCGAAGAGGCTGTGCCTGGCTCCGTTATTGTCTGGCCAGGGCTCCTGGCTGTGATACCTGACTTTGGAGCCCGAGTGCCATATGGGAGCTGGGAGACGCCCAGCCTAGTCTGGGAGGTCCCCATTCCCCAGGTAACACACACCAGGGGACTCTAACAAACCTCGCTAAAGAGAAGGAATTTGTCCGTTTACCTCTTCAAGGGACCAGGGTGGGGGGAGTGAGAATGCCAACAGCCTGACCGTGGGGGCAGCGCCCGGGCAGCCATCCAGCACCAACCGCCCGAAAGCAGCTATCAGCACCCACAGATGACAAAAAGGAGATAGGCAGTTACTACAGGCAGTGGCCGGGAAACTGCACGGTCTCTGCAAAGTGTATTTACAACACGCGCACATCACGGCTGGTGCTGGCTTGGGGTGGAGACGTGTAATAAAACAGCAGATAAGAGCTTGAGAGCGCTTTGGCTGTAGAGCTCTGACTCAGGACTTTTTCTAGCTGAAGGTAACATTCACTGTCTTAAACGAAGGTGGGTTGCCTTTTCAGGGGAAAGCGAGAAGCCCTGGAATGGGACTTGGACAGATTCGGGTTCTTCTAGATGTTTCTGTGTTTTAGTACTTGACTCTCTCCTGGAATCTAAAAACAGCATACTTTGGGGGAGAGGGGGGTGTGTTCATTATTTTTTTGTTGAGTTAAAATTCATGTAACATAAAATTTACCGTTCAGCCATTTTAAAGCGGACGGTTAAATGGCTTTTAGTACATTCATGGTGTTGTGCAGCCGTCACCGCTATCTAGGACATTTTCACCACCCCAAAGGAAACCCTCTCCGTTACTCCCCTTCCCCTGTCCCTGGCAGCCACTAATCTACTTCCTGTGTCCATGACTATTTCATACAAAAGGCCTGGTACAATCATGTGATATTTTGTGTTGGGCTTCTTTCACTTAGCGTGTTTCCAAGGTTCATGCACGTTGTAGTGTGTAGCAGTACTTCGTTGCTTTTCATGGCTGAATAATGTTCCATTGTATGAAAAGACCACATTTGGTTTATCCAGTCATCAGGTGGGTTTCTACCTGTTGGCTCCTGTGAATAGTACTGTACGGATATTCACATACAAGTTTCTGTTTGAACGCTATTTTCATTTCTTTCGGGTCTATACCCAGGAGTCGCATTACTTAGTCATGTGGTCATTCTATATTAAACTTATTGAGGAACCACCAAACTGTTTTCCTCAGTGACTGCCCCAGTTTACATGCCCACCAGCAATGTATGAAGGCTCCAATTTCTTCTCAATCTCAGTAACACTTATTTTCAGGGTTTTTTTTTGATGATAGCTATCCTAGTGGGTATGAAGTGGTATTTTGTAGTTTTGACTTGCATTTCCCTAATGACTAAAATTTTGAGTATCATTTCATTTGCTTATTGGCCATTTGTATATCTTCCTTGGAGAAATTCCTATTCAAGTATTATGTCCATTTTTTAACTATGCTGTTTGTCTTTTTCTTGTGATTTGTAAGAGTTCCTTATATCAATACATTCTGGGTACTGGTCCTTTACTGGATATATGATTTGCAGATATTTTTTTTCCCATTCTTTAGGCAGTCTTTTCACTTTTTTGATAGTGTCTTTTGATGCACAAAATTTTTAAATTTTTGATGAAGTCCAATTTTTCTGTTTTTTCTTCTGTTGCTTGTACTTTCGATGAATATCTAAGAAACCATTGCCAAATCCAAGATCATGGAGATTTACCCCTGTGTTTTCTTCTAAGAGTTTTATAGTTTTAATTCTTACATTTAGGTCTTTGATTCATTTTAATTTGTGTTTTCCTGTTTTGTTTTTGTTTTTTGTTTTTCATAGAGGAATATCAAGTATGTAGTAAGGATAAAATTAACTCATAGCACACATACAATTCAAACATGTAAAATTAAACAATCTACTGTTGGGAAATGCAAACAACATATGTGCCAAAACTTCTAAAAAATACATGATAAACACAATAACCATATTATTGTATATAACCAGAGATATTAGATATCTCTGGGATGGAAGGGGGTGGGTTTGGGACATGTGCATGCATTCTGATGTTCTGGAAACATTTTTTTTCTTTAAATTTCATTTTTTGTTAGAGTATAGTTGATTTACAATGTTGCATTAGTTTCAGGTATATAGCAAAGTGATTCAGTTATACATATACATATATCCATTCCTTTTTAGATTCTTTTCCCATGTAGGTTATTTCAGATTATTGAGTAGAGTTCTCTGTGCTATACAGTAGGTCCTTGTTGATTATCTATTTTATATATAGTAGTGTGTATCTGTTAATCCCAAACTCCTGATTTATCCCTCCCCCCATCTTTCCCCTTTGGTAACCATCAGTTTGTTTTTGAAGTCTGAGTCTGTTTCTGTTGTGTAATTAAATTCATTTGTATCATTTTTTTAAGATTCCACATATAAGTGATATCATATGATATTTGTCTTTCTCTGTCTGACTTACTTCACTTAGTATGATAATCTCTAGGTCCATCCATGTTGCTGCAAATGGTATTATTTCATTCTTTTTTACAGCTGATATTCCATTGTATGTATGTACCACATTTTCTTTATCCATTCCTTTGTCAGTGGACATTTAGGTTGCTTCCATTGTCTTGGCTATTGTCGATAGTGCTTCAATGAACATTTCAGTGCATGCATCTTTTCTTTTTTTTTTTTTTTTCTGGCCACGCTGTGTGGCATGCAGGATCTTAGTTCCCCAACCGGGGATCGAACCCGTGCCCCCTGCATTGGAGAGAACAGTCTTAACCACTAGACCTCCAGGGAAGTCCCCCACCCCCTTTTTTTGCATGTATCTTTACGAATTACGGTTTTCTCTGGATATATGCCCAGGAGTTGGATTGATGGTAGTTCTATTTTTAGTTTTTTAAGGAAACTCCATACAGTTCTCCATAGTGGCTGTATCAATTTACATTCCCACCAACAGCGCAATAGGGTTCCCTTTGCTCCACACCCTCTCCAGCATTTATTGTTTGTAGACTTTTTGATGATGGCCATTCTGACTGAGTTAATTTTGTACATGGCATGAGGTGGGGCTCCAACTTCAGTCTTTTGTGTGTGGAAATCCAGTTGTTTTGCATGTGCAAAGCCATCTGTGGTTTTTTGTTTGTTTGTTTGTTTGTTTTTTTGCGGTACGCGGCCCTCTTACTGTTGTGGCCTCTCCTGTTGCAGAGCACAGGCTCTGGACGCACAGGCTCAGCGGCCATGGCTCACGGGCCCAGCCGCTCTGCGGCACGTGGGATCCTCCCGGACCGGGGCACGAACCCGCGTCCTCTGCATCGGCAGGTGGACTCTCAACCACTGCGCCACCAGGGAAGCCCGCAAAGCCATCTGTTGAAGAGACTGTTCTTTTGAAGGGTTTTGGAATCCCAGTTAACTATAGAGAGATGGATTTAATTCTGGACTTTCATTTTTTTTCCATTGATTTATATGTTTATCCTTATGCCAATACCACACATTTTATTATTGTAGCTTTGTTTTTTTTTTTTTTTTTTTTTTTTTTGCGGTATGCGGGCCTCTCACTGTTGTGGCCTCTCCCGTTGCGGAGCACAGGCTCCGGACGCGCAGGCTCAGCGGCCATGGCTCACGGGCCCAGCCGCTCCGTGGCATGTGGGATCTTCCCGGACCGGGGCACGAACCCGTGTCTCCTGCATCGGCAGGCGGATTCTCAACCACTGTGCCACCAGGGAAGCCCTATTGTAGCTTTGTAATAAGTTTTGAAGTGGGGAAGTAAGAGTCCTTCAACTTTGTTGTTCTTTTTCAGAATTGTTCAAGATTCCTTGAAATTCCATATGAATTTTAGGATCAGCTTGTCAATTTCTGCAAAAAAGCCAAGTGAGATTTTGATAGGGATTGCATTGACTCTGTAGATCACTTTGGGGAGTATTGCCATATTAACAATATTGTCTTCTAATCCATGAACACAGAATGTCTTTCCATTTATTTAGGAACACGTATATTTTGAGGTAGGTAAAATTATAAACTTGGAAAGTGCAGTTCTTGAGCATTGAGGTATTCTGTGAAACAGGCTTTGTTTCAGTGCACCTGAAAAACTTTCAGAAATGTTTAATCATTTTAACCCAACCCAGGTTATTGAATACAGTTGAATCTTTCTTTAAGGAGCTTTGAAAGCATTAGCCATTCATTCTTTCAGTGGCCATCTGAGTGCCTAAAATGTGCCAGTAGGTGCCAGGGTGCAGCAGAGAGCAGAATTGACAAGACCATGCCCGCATTCTGGTGGGGATGGGGGAAGCTGGATGATAAAATAGACGTGTTGTTAGGTGGTGTGGTAAGTGCTGTGGGAACCGCGAAGAAGGGAGGGAAGGGGGAGGGTTGCCGAGACGTTGCCGTTTGACCAAGCACAGAGGCTGTGGTGTGTCTGATGCCAGGGAGGTAGTCACAGAGCAGGAGAGGGATTGGGAGAGTATAGGAAATGAGGTTGCAGAGGAAAGGGGTGGGGAGGACGTCTGACCTTGTCGCTCCTTTAAAGCTGGAGGCTGACAGTGGGCCCTGAGCCGGGGGCGGCTGCCGGGCAGAGTGCCACAGCCTGGCTTCCCTTTTAGGTGCCAGAACCGTTTCCAGCTGCTCTACTGGGTGGGGCCGGGCAGAAGCAGGGAGACCATTTAGCAGCAGTTGCTGTAACGTAGGTGGGCCGGCAGGGACGTCTGTGGATTCTGAACGTACTTTGAAGGTGTTGCTGCTAACAGGCTTTGTTCGCCGAGCGGATGTGGGATATAAGCAGAAAAGAGGGGTCCGGTACGACGTGCAGGTTTCTGCCAGGGTTTTGGCTTGAGAAGCTGAAAGGATGTGATAGGGAGACCAGGGAGCCAGGGGCCCCGTGGGCTGGGCAGGGAGACCAGGGCCTCCCGTTGGAAGGTGTTGGTCTGAGCGTCTGGAAGATGGTGTCCCGGTGTGACGTCCGTGGGCCGTGGGATACGAGTCGTATTGGGTAAGAGTTGAAGAAGACACCTTTTTGTTGTCGGCCAATTCCACGTAACCCCGCTCCCGTGTCCTCCTTGCTCCAGCTTCTCCTGTCCTCTGCTGCAGTGATTAGGTCAAGAGGCTGAGTAGCCCTCTTGATGAATTTGCGAGATGTCGATGGGATGAGGGCGACACCGCCGTCTGTCCCTCCCCCCGCCTTGCCGATGACAGCTGACATCCGTAGAGAGCGCGCTGTGTGCTGAGGACCCGGTGTGCATCCTTGTATAGACTTACAGCGTGTCTTGAGGTTGGACCCAGGCTAAGCAGCTTGTGCAAGATCGTAGCCGGCAGATAGCAGGGGAGAGGGTGGGGACCCAGACCCTGTCTGCCAGCCTCCAACACGTGCTCTGGGGCAGGGCCCCCAGCGATTTTCAGGTCGGTATCTGTGGCTCACATAAGGGGTCAGGGACGCACCTCTTTGCTTTCCTCATTAGCCAAACGAGGCAGAGCCGACTATTAGCCCCATTTTACTGGCGAAGTTAACTCTTGCCCCCTGTCATGTGGCTGCTCAGTGGTTGTTAGGGGTTGAGCTGTGTCCTCCAAAACAGACCTGTCCTAACCCCCAGTATCTCAGAGTGTGGGCTTACTTGGACATCTGATCTTTACAGAGCCAGTCAAGTTAAGACGAGGTCATTATCCAGTATGACTGTATCCTTATAAAAGGGGAAAATTTGGACACAGACACAGACATGCAGAGAGGGAAGGCGCCACGAGAGAATGAGGGCAGAGATCCGGGTGATGCAAATAAAAGCCAAGGAATGCCAAGATTACCAGCAAACTGCCAGAGGCTAGAAGAGCAGCCTGGAGCAGATTGCCCCGCACAGCCCCGAGAGGAACCGGCCCTGCGCACACCTTGATCTCAGACCCCTGGCCTCCATTTCTGTTGTTGTAGGCCTCCCTGCGGGCGGTGCTTTGTTGCAGAAACCCTAGCAAACTGATACAGTGGTAGAACCACTGTATACTGAACACTTAGGTGCTTGGGACCCAGCACTGAATACACGGTTCCTGCTCTCGTGGAACATAAGGCTTTGCTGGTAGCAGACAGACAGCAAAGAAATATGTGCCGTTGGGTGCTGAGTGCTAAGAAGAGAAGTGAACGAGGAGAGCTGGTAGCAAGGAAGGAGGATGGGATGCTAGCTCAGGCAGAGATGGCTCTCTGATAACGTGACATTTGAGATTTGAGCAGAGGCCTGGATGCATCAAGCTAAGCTGGTGGGGAGGCCATCTGGGGCACGGGCCTGAGTCCAAGGTCCAGCAGGGGACGGCGTGGCTGGAGAGGAGAGGTGATAGAGGATGAGGGAGGAGAGGTAGCCAGGGCAGGTCACCGGGCTTTGTCCTGCGATGGAGGGACGCCACTGAGCTTCCAGGAAGGCTTTGAGCGAGGTGACCCATCGCTGCCTTTCTCAGTAGAGGAATCCCTCTGGCTGATGCATGGGGAAAGAGCCTGATCACGGGAGCCTGTGGGTGGGAGTGGGCAGCCTCAGCACCCAGATCACAGTTACTGGACATGGAGGGTTTGGGAAGGTGCTGGAGAGAGCGAGCCTTGATCAGCTCAGCAGTCACTTACTTCTGGGAGACTCGCGAACTTCTGCACTCAAGGGTTACCTGATAGGAGTTGATGTGAATAAAAAATTTTCTTCAGGCTTTTGTGATGCTTAGACTTCTTGAACTCTTGTGTGGACACAGAAATTCAGTGAGTGAATTAGTGACGAATTAGTAAAAAATGCAAGCAGAAACAATATCGTGGTGTGCAAAGTTAGGTGCAGTTGTGTTCTAATTAAGGTGGGCGATTGAAAGTTATAAAACATAAACCGTATACTCAGCAGCAGACGTGCATCTGGCTCAACTTGACAAGAGAAAACTGAGCCCCAAGAGGTTTTGGTTTGTCAGACTATAGACAAGTTCTGATTGTATTGTTTCTAAAACTTGCTAAACTTTCAGTATCATTTTTAGAATCTTTCTGTATTATGGAAAAGTTTATCTTTTATAGTTTTATGTGTATCAACCTGAATAGGGTAATTTTTGCTTCATTGTTTATCTGAGACTTCAAGCTGTCACGTTTCACGGATCATTTTTAGATAAATTTTAATCAAGTGCATTTGAGCCCTATGAACCCAACCACTGTACCAAGCCTGGGATAGAACTTTGATTATGGAAATGAAGGATAGTTTATTTAAACTCTGTCCATTTAAAAAACCTTAGCACTAAAGCTTCTTTTTAAAAAAAATCATAATGGTTCTGAATTGAACCATGGTTTTGGCGGGGGGTTTTTTGCTGATTTTATTCAGTATCCCACTATTTCACAAAATGGCCAGATAGCAGGTGACATGAGTAGCAAGGGAAATAGGTCTTGGGTGTTGTTAAGTGTTTCCTCTTCTAAAGGCTTAACGCTTAATGACAAGCACCTGCTTTTTAAAGCAGAGCCGCCTTGTTGTGACATGATGAGAAGGTGGCCGGAGCTCGGAGACCAGGTGAACCGTTCTGGCTCTTTACAGATCAGCTCCAAGACCTCGTCTACCTAAAAACTTGATGAGTCTCACCTGTATCCTGATGTCTACCTGAGCCCTGATAACTGCTTCTCTGTTAAATAGCATTAGTTCAGATAAAGCCTCTTTAGTTTGGGGTCTTTGTTAGTTTGCTAGGGCTGCCATAACAAAATACCATAGACTGGGTGGCCGCAAGAGCAGAAATTGATTTCCTCGAAGGTCTTGGGGCCGGAAGTCCAAGACCAAGGTGTCAGCAGATTTGGTTTCTTCTCAGGCCTCTCTCCTTGTCTTGCCAACGGCTGCTTGTCACCGTGTCCTCTTCTCTTTGTGTGTCTGTGTCCTAATCTCCTCTTAGAAGGCCACCAGTCAGTCATATTGGACACCACCTATATGACCGCATTTTACCTTGGTCACCTCTTTAAGGACCCTGTCTCCAAATACATCCACATTCTGAGGTACCAGGGGTCAGGGTTTCAACATACGAATTTTGGGCACACAGTTCAGCCCATAACAGGGTATGATAATGAACTGCAATTTGTCCCCCCACATGTCAACTGCTTAAAAAAGTTCATTTCTGGTGGAAGCCCAGGTGGCTTTTCCATCTGGCACCTCATGGAAGAGTAGAGAGTTATTTATTTAATGTTTGTTTTTTTTTTACTGCCCTAGAGCACTGTGAGGAACTTCAGCTCTTGTGTGTGTAGTAATACAGGATGTGCCCGTCCTTCAGGGCAGCCTTGCGGACTGCCTTAGCCCACTGGCGCTGCTGTAACAATACCACAGCCTGGGGGGCTTATCAACAACAGACGTTTATTTCTCACTGTTCTGGAGGCTGAGGTCAAGGTCACGGTGTAGGCAGATTCAGTGTCCCGTAAGGGCCCTCTTCCTTGTTCACAATTGGCTGTCTCCGGGTGTGTGTGTGTCCGTGGAAGGGGCAGGGATCCCACCCTCGAGGGCTCCACCCTCATGACCTAATCACCTCCCAAAGGCCCACCTCCTAAGGCCATCACACGGCGGGGGGACACAGACATTTAGGCCATGACCGTGATGACCGCACCTCAGCAGCTCGGCACCAGCTTCTCTGTAGTGCTCTTTGCGGGGTGTCTTTTAGGGGAGTTCAGCCCTGCGGGTTGGGCTTCCCCATCTGTCTCCCTGTGAGGACTCTTGCAGTCCTCCTCCCAGTGAGACACAGTCAGAATCGCCGCCTGTGATCTCTGCTGGACCAGACTCCGCTTAGCACGTGAGCTGGAGTCAGGCCACGAGCCCCTCTCAGCCCGCGTGATGCCTCCTTCCATCTTGTTCACTCACTTTTGGGCGCGCCCATCTGGTAGAGAAACGGTGTCTCAGTTTAGGGCATTTATTTTAGGCATTTTTCCAGCAACCTATGCTGCTGTCTGGGGTGGTGACCTTGAGGGTAGAAGGTGTCAGAGAAATGGGGTGTCAGGGTCATATTGGAAAGACGCGGGCCTAAATGCCTTCTGGGAAGAGACCAAACTTAAAGGATGTCGTTGGCAATTAGCGACTCCTTTCACTTGTAAATAAAGTAGATCCTGTACCTCTGCAGGAGAGTGGCGAGCGCGAGACCCATTTGTTTCCTTCTGGCAGTGTTCTCGTTTTCTTGGCACCGCGACTTGAGAGATGCAGCTAACAGACCTCCCATTCCTAATGTGTGAAGGCCGCCCCATCCTGTGGCCCTGTTCTGTCATCCTTCTTCCGGTGGGTGATGCCCTAGGTGGCATCATTGCTTCTTACCCTACCCCAGGTTCTCCAGAAGGAGCTGAGAATTGGCAAGCGCTTTGCTGTTCAGGGTTGAGAGAACGGGCTCACTGTGAGCCACTGAAACACCATAAGGCTGACATGGTCCTTCTGGGAAAGAGCGTTTCTTTTTGCTGAAGGCAGTCTGATAGGCTTCCAATAATTGATAGCTAGGATAGTCTATTTATTTTGCATCTGAGCCAAGGATTTTTTTTTTTTTTTTTTTTTTGCTGGTCTTCCTTTCAGATCTGCTGGAGGGATGGAAATAGTCCAGATTTGGACAGATGAATTAGTCTTCCAGTAATCTTATGACAAAAGCTCATCTGAAAAAAAAAAAAAAAAAAAAGGCTCCTCTAGCAGAAGTGAGTTTATGGATAAGGAAAAGGGCTGTGGTTTCCTTGTGTGTTATAAAAACCATCAAAAAAGCTTAGAGGGCTTCCCTGGTGGCGCAGTGGTCGAGAGTCCGCCTGCCGATGCGGGGGACGCGGGTTCGTGCCCCGGTCCGGGAAGATCCCACGTGCCGCGGAGCGCCCGGGCCCGTGAGCCGTGGCCGCTGCGCCTGCGCGTCCGGAGCCTGTGCTCCGCGACGGGAGAGGCCACGGCGGTGAGAGGCCCACGTACTGCAAAAAAAATAATAAATAAATAAATAAAAGCTAAGAAACCAGAAATATCATGTCAGGACTGAACTGTGTCGTCCCCCCCAATCCCCGCCTCAGCCACCAAATGCATACGTCAGAGCACCCCCTAGTGTGACCGTATCTGGAGTTAGGGTTTTCAGGAGGTAAGGTTAAATGAAGTCCTAAGTGTGAGGCCCTAACCCAGTAGGACTGTGGCCTTAGGAGAGCGAGCTCTCCCCTCCACATGAGGACACAGCAAGAAGGCACCACCTACAAACCAGGAGGAGAACTGAGTCAGTCGGTACCTTGATGTGGGACTTCCTGTCTCCAGAATGGTGAGAAATACATTTCTGTTGTTTAAACCATCCAACCTGTGGCATTTTGTTATGGCAAACTCATACGGAAGGAAATAAGTTTAAGCTGGGCTATTTTTCAAAAAGGACGACTGATTGAACATGAACACCCATATACAAGCTTGCATCTGAGCAGGCATTCCCATTTATTTATCTTTTTAAATGGTCTTCTCTTTTTTCCCTTTTTTTTTTTTTTTTACAACTTTGTTGTACAATAAACTACACGTATGTAGAGCGTATAGCGGATGAGTTCCGATGTGTGGATATCCCTACGAAACCATCACCATATAAGGTAATGAGCATGTATCCGTCACCCCCAGAAGTTTCTTCTGGCCTTTTGTGGTCCCTCCTCCTCCTCCCCTCTGTCCCCTATCCCCAGGCCACTGCTGGTCTGCTTTCTATCACCATCGACTAGTTTGCATTTTCTAAAATTTTATATAAACAGACTCATAGAGTATATACTCTTTTTTTTTTTTTTCCTGGTGTCTGCCTTCTTTTGCTCAGTCAGGCTATTCTGAGAGTCAGCGAAGTCCCATGTATTGATAATTTTTGCCTTTTTACTCCTGAGTAGGGTTTTATGAGTATACTCCATTTATTTACCCATTTGCCTGTTAATGGACATCGAGTTGCTTCCAGTAGGTGTATCTTTAACTTTAAAAAACTGCCAGATTGTTTTCCAAGGTGTCAGTTTACACCACAGTAGGAGTTACGAGAACTCCCGTTCTTCCATATTCTTGCCAACACGTGGTATGGGCAGTCTTTTTCTTTAAATTGAAGTATAGTTGATTTCCAGTATTTTATTAGTTTCAGGTGTACAGCATAGTGATTCAGTATTTTTACAGATTATATACTCCATTAAAAGTTATTACAGGATAATGGCTTTAATTCCCTGAACTGTACAATATATCCTTGTCGCTTATCTATTTTATACATAATAGTTTGTATCTCTTAATCCCATACCCCTAATTTGCCCCTCACCCCTTTCCTCTTCCCTCTGGTAACCACTAGTTTGTTTTCTATGTCTGTGAGTCTGTTTCTGTTTCGGGTGTACATTCATTTGTATTTTGTTTAGATTCCACATATAAGTGATATCATCACACTTGTCTTTCTCTCTGTCTGACTTACCTCACTAAGAATAACATTCTCTAGGTCCATCCACATTGCTGCAAATGGCAGAATTTCATTCTTTTTTACGGTTGAGTAATATTCCATTGTGCGTATATATGTGTATATATCACTGTGTGTATATATGTGTGTGTGTGTGTATATATATATATACACACACACACACACCACATCTTCTGTATCCATTGATCTGTTGATGGGCATTTAGGTTGCTTCCATGTCTTGGCTATTGTAGACAGTGCTGCTGTGAACATTGGGGTGCATGTATCTTTTCAAATTAGTGTTTTCATTTTATCCAGCTATATACTCAGGAGTAGAATTGCTGGATCATATGGTAACTCTGTTTTTAGTTTTAGTTTAGGGACCTCCACACTGTTTTCCATAGTGGCTACACCAACTTACATTCCCACCAACAATGTATGAGGGTTCCCTTTTCTCCACATCCTAGCTAGCATTTATTTGTAAACTTTTTGATGATAGCCACTCTAACAGGTATGAGGTGATACCTCATTGTGGTTTTGATTTGAATTTCTCTAATAATTAGTGATGTTGAGCATCTTTTTGTGTGCCTGTTAGCCATCTGTATGTTTTCTTTGGAAAAATGACTGTTGAGGTCTTCTGCCTGTTTTTTTGATTGGGTTGTTTGTGGGTTTGTTTTTTTTTTTTTTTGATATTGAGTTGCCTGAGCTCTTTGTATATTTTGGATATTAACCTCTTGTCAGTGATATCATTTCCAAATATTTTCTCCCATTCTGTAGGTTGTCTTTTTGTTTTGTTGATGGCTTCCTTTGGTGTGCAAAAGCTTTTAAGTTTAATTACATCCCACTTGTTTATTTTTGCTTTTATTTCTTTTGCCTTAAGAGGCAGATCCAAAAAAATATTGGTGTGATTTATGGCAGAGTGTTCTGCCTATGTTCTCTTCTAAGAGTTTTACAGTTTCACGTCTTTACATTTAATCCATTTTGGTCTTTAATCCATTTTGAGTTTATTTTTGTATATAGTGTTAGGTAATATTCTAATCTCATTGTTTTACATGTGGCTGTCCAGTTTTCCCAGCAACACTTATTGAAGAGACTGTCTTTTCTCCATTGTATGTTCTTGCCTTCTTTGTCATAGATTAATTGACCATAGGTGCGTGGGTCTATTTCTTGGCCCTTTATTCTGTTCCACTGATCTGTGTGTCTGTTTTTGTGCCAGTACTTTGCTGCTTTGATTACTGTAGCTTTGTAGTATAGTCTGAAGTCTGGGAGGGTGATTCCTCCAGCTTTGTTCTTTTTTTTATCAGGATTGCTCTGGCAATTCAGGGTCTTTGTGGTTCCATATGAATTTTAGGATTATTTGTTCTAGTTCTGTGAAAAGTGTCCTGGGTAACTTGATAAGGATCACATTCAATCTGTAGATTGCTTTGGGTAGTATGGCCATTTTCACAATATTAATTCTTCCAATCCAAGAGTACGTGTTATGGCAGTCTTTTCATTTCTGCCATCTTAGTGTAGTAGTATCTCCCTATGGCTTTTGCATTTCCCAAATAACTAATGATCAGAAAGTTAGTTCAGGGGACTTCCTTGGTTGGTCCTGTGGGTAGGACTGTACACTCCCAATGCAGGGGACCTGGGTTCGATCCCTGGTTGGAGAACTAGATCCCATATGCTTGCCACAACTAAAAATTCTGTATGCTGCAACAAAGATCTGGCCCAGCCGAAATAGATAAATATTTAACAAAGAAAAAGAAAAAAGAAAGTTCATGATCATTGTAAATTTTTGTTTTGTTTTGCTTTTTTAAATTATTTTTTGGCTGCATTGGGTCTTCGTTGCTGCACATAGGCTTTCTAGTCGCGGCGAGTGGGGGCTACTCTTCGTTACGGTGCACGGGCTTCTCACTGCGGTGGCTCCTCTTGTTGCGGAGCATGGGTTCTAGGCATGCAGGCTTCAGTGGTTGTGGCTCGCGGGCCCTAGAGCGCAGGCTCAGTAGTTGTGGCGCACGGGCTTCATTGCTCCGCGGCATGTGGGATCTTCCCGGACCAGGGCTCGAACCTGTGTCCCCTGCATTGGCAGGTGGATTCTTAACCACTGCACCATCAGGGAAGCCCTGTAAATTTGTTTTAATCCTATGGAAATACAACACAAAGAGAGCTCTGAGAATCTGCAGTTTCTTTGTATGTGATAGCAAAAAAAATTGGAAATGACCACCTTCAGTAGGGGAGTGGCAGTAAGATAAGACATGACACAACAGCATCCAACTGTAGTTACTGACACGAAAGAGCTCACAGTAAAGTAAGGGGGAAAAAAAAGACAGGTCGAACCGTTCATTATAGCGGTGTTGTGTGTGTGTGTTTGTGTGTGCGTGTGTTTATGTAAAGAAGAAAGGAGTGAAAGGGGATTGTATAGGAGTGGACAAGATCTAGAAGCCCTTTGTTGTTGGCCTAGTTTACTTCCAGTTTTTCATAACTCTAAAGGAGGCTCTAATGAGCATCTTTCTGCCTGTGGCTATTTTTGTAAGGTATGTCTCCCGTGGTGGAGCTGCTGTGTCAGTGAACGTAGAGTTAAATCTCTGGACACACAGCTTTATTTTGTGTGGACTTTATTTTGCTCCATTAATTAAATTGTCTGCACGGTGCCAGAGCCACTCCTTTCAGCTGCTGTGCTTTACGTCTTCATCTGGCAGGAACGTGCTCTCCCCCCCAGCCTAACCAGTCTTCTGTTCCAGAGTTTTTCTAACATTCCCAGGCGGTCTTCTTCCAGATGAACTTCAGAATCATTTGCAAAGTTTTCAAAAACTCTTATGGGCGTTGGTTGGTATTAAGTAACAGTTATTGTACATTTCATCTCCACACAGTTGGGCTCTCCTCCCACAGGGAAATTTGGTGGTGTCTTCATTTATTAAAAAGCATTCACTTAGGTTCCTAAGCACTGAATTGTTCTTCTTATATAAGTCCTTCTTGTGTCTTAAATATATTAGAATTTATACATGTATTTCTGCTGTTATCAGTGGGGTTATTTTCCACTATACATTTTAACTGGTCGTTGCCACATAGGAAACTATCAATTTATAGAATTTGGAAACCAGCCAACCTAGTGAATTTATTTCTAAGTTTTTTCAGCTAGTTGTGTTGAGTTCTTTGGGTAGACAGGTGTACATATCATCAACCAGCCCTGAGTTTGTGTTTTTTCCCAGTGTTTTGTTAGCATTTTCTGGAACAAGGTTAAATAATAATGATACTATCAGTGTATCAGTAACAGTAATGTTAGCTGCTGTAACAAAGAAGTCCAAAAATTCAGTGCCACCGTAAGACTGAAGTTTCTCGCTCATGAGTCAGTTCTGCGTGCTGGTCCAGATTGGGCAGCTCTCTTCCATATGGTCATTCCGGAGACTCAAGCCAGGGACTCTGCCATCTTTAACGCATGCCTTCCAGAGTTGCTCTGTTCACTGCCGTTCTGTCCCACAGGAAGGAGGAAGAGCACGTAGGTGCACGCTTAGACCTTAATGGCACATGTTACTTCCACTCATATCTTCAAGGGACAAAAATATCGGCTGGTCCAGCAGCCCTGGCCCAGCTGTGCCCTTTAGCACAGGAGGGGACTTGATTTAGGTGGGCGGTCCCCATCCCTGCTCCTACCTGGAGTGCACTAATCTTAATGGGAGTGCCTCAGCCCTGCAGATCCATCGTATTGCATGTCTCATCAGGGATAAGCTTGTTCCTTATTTACTAACCTTAATAACTTCTTATCTTAATTTTTTTAAAAAACTTTTTGTGGTACGCGGGCCTCTCACGGCCATGGCCTCTCCCGTTGAGGAGCACAGGCTCCGGACACGCAGGCTCAGCTGCCATGGCTCACGGGCCCAGCCGCTCCGCGGCATGCGGGACCTTCCCGGACCGGGGCACGAACCCGTGTCCCCTGCATCGGCAGGCGGACTCCCAACCACTGCGCCACCAGGGAAGCCCAGTAACTTCTTATCTTTCTATGACAAGAAATATATGTCATTTCACTACCTCGTCAGTTTGTAAGGTATTAATTGTGTTTTTCCCAAGCAGCACAGTTCTGCCTTACATTTTACTCATGTGCTTTTGGTGATTATTATCTGGCTTAAGCCAGATTCTCCCAGTGCCTGAGATATGTGTAAATTTGTTGGTAGGCGTGCTGATTCAGACGTCGTGGGGTAAAGGAAGGAACACGGAGCTTGCGGGTGGAGGACCAGGGTTCATGGGCAGACTCACCACTTCTCAGCTTGGGGCAGACGTGCCGGTTGCCACCCACTCGCCCCCTCTTCCTTCTTGTCAGAAGAACCCCGGTATGTTTAGGGGTCGGGTGGTAAAGTGCTACAGGGTGGTAACCCCCATCTTCCAGCCCCGGTGGTGAATATTATTGTTTGAGGACTTAATCCTAGTCGTTCTATTTTCCTTTAGACACAGGCACGTGACCTTCTCTGACCCTGAGATGTGGCCGCAGCTTCTGGAAAGGATTTCCTCTAATACAGAGAGACAAAAAAGGAACAAACTTTTTTTTTTTTTTTTTTTTTTTACTGTTCTCTGTAGTCATGTGAGAATTTAATGCCTGATATGTGACAGATATCTGAGGTTATGGCAGGAAAAGACTGAAGATAAGTCAATTCACCGTTGGGAGCATATAACCATGAAAAGTTTTGGGTTCTTTTAGGATGTCCTTGAGCCCTTGCATTAGCCAAACGCAGAAGTAGGCTCCTCTAGACCAGGGTTTCCCAGCCTCGGCACTGTTGACCTTCTCCGGTGGGGCTGGGGTGCTGTCCTCTGTGTTGTAGTGTGTTTATCACCATCCTGGCATGTGGGGGACAGGTGCCAGGAGCACCCCGTCTCCCCTACTGCGACAGCCAGAAATGTCTCCAGACATTGCCAAATGTCCCTTGGGGGAAAAATTACCCCAGTTTGAGAACCACTGCTTTTGGTTGTGAGGTGGTAGATTTCTTCACTGAGACTTGTATAGTCAGATAGCCTATTCTTTACATCCAAAAGCTTCCTAACTGATCTGCAACCTTGGACCATCACTAACCCATGCGGAGCCTGTTTCCTCTGCGAGCTGATGCAGGCACACTTGTTTCTTGACAATAGAGGGGGGGGGGTGTCCTTAAAAATGCAGAATGTCGGGCTTCCCTGGTGGCGCAGTGGTTGAGAATCCGCCTGCCGATGCAGGGGACACGGGTTCGTGCCCCGGTCCGGGAAGATCCCACATGCCGCGGAGCGGCTGGGCTCGTGAGCCATGGCCGCTGAGCCTGCGCGTCCGGAGCCTGTGCTCTGCAACGGGAGAGGCCACAACAGTGAGAAGCCCGCCTAGCACAAAAAAAAAAAAAAAAAAAAAAATGCAGAATGTCCTGTGCTGGTCTGTGCCCGTGCCGTTGGCATTCCCGTGGTTCTCGCTGGAATCAGGCTGTTCTGGACCAGCTGCCGATGATTTCCCGTCTCTCCATCTGCACAGGTTTCATCCTAAGTACGGAACTTCCTCATATTTCCGAGGAGATCGTGTTCTTCCAGCACCTGCTTCACGGCAGCCGCACGTCTGCCTCTCGGTTCTGAGCGTCCCGGGCGGTTTTACAGCTGCCGGGGTTTGGCGAGGAGACGCAGCGTTGGGCTTGAGTTGATCTGGAGGGAGTAAGCCAGGCTCTCAGGCCTTGGTCACCGTTCCTGGGCGTGTTGGTGGTGGTCCCCCCACCCAGAGCTGGCTCTTTCACCGTGGCCTGCTTTTGTGCACAGAGCTCACCTCGGGGACGGGGCAGCCGAGGGAAAGCACCGACCGCGGGTGGATTCAGGTCAGATCTGAATGGGCGGCGCCTCTTGGGAGAGGTGTGTTCTTCGCCTCCCAACTTGAGACTGAATTGCATCCCTTGCCGCTGGGGCCGCACGTGCTCTACCCCCAGTCCTGGTGCCTTCCGTTCCGAGGACCCTGTGGGCTGGCGGAACCCAAGCACCCGGGGAGGACGCATCCCAGGCTCTGAACAGCCATTCGGAAGCCCTTCTGCGCCGGCAGTGAGGATCGGGAGGTGCCCCTGGGACTTTTAGGCCCAACGTTTAGTCTCATTTGAGCGCGCCAGTTCTGTTCTCCCAGGTATGAATGTGAAAGAATATCGAGTTCTACCAGTAAAACTTTTGGGACTGAAGCCTGTTTGGAATTTTAATGAGACTCTCTACCCAAAATGTTCTTTCTTCCCTTCTGGCTCTTAACAAGTTGGTTATTAGGCATTAGGCTTTGGGTTTGTTTGTTAAATATGTTATTTGTATGTGGATTAAAATAAGTTCAAAAAGCAGAAAAATAACATATTTCCAGACATTTTGTCATCTAGCGTCTGAATGGTATGCTTACTTTTGTTAATGTCTCTATTGTATAGATTGTGGTTATAAATCCTTAATTATTTCAGTATTCACTGCGTCGTGTGTGTTTCAGGGTTTAGACTGGACCCTGAAGGGCGTGTTTGCCTCACGTGTTCATTTTCCATCATTAGCCCCCCCCCCACCAAATAGCGATTCCCTTTAGTGAGCCCCTGTAATCTGCTTCTCACCCATTATTTTTCAAACCTAGAATCCTCCCAAATCAGTGCCACGTGACTCCTTTTACTGATAAAGACGCCGAATGAAGCTCAGACCCTTCTGCGTGCAGTGTTTCAGCCCAGCCAGCGCCCCTGCAAAGCCCATGGGGCTGGGGGGTGGCACGTGGAGGTGAGGGAGGGCCGAGGACCGGCTCTGCATTCAGCGAAGAATAAAGTCTGGAAGCACGGAAAGCGCTGGGAAGCATCACAGTAGCCCCTGAAGTTCCTACGTGGCAGACAGGGAAAGTGGGTGTCACTGGTGAGAGCGAGGGACTTTTACAATCTAAATGTAATAAATTCAGAAGGGGGAGGAGAGCCATATTTGAGCACGTGTGTTGTAGCCTGCCTTCTGTGAGGTGGCGAAGCATTTGTTGTGATGTTTCGAGACGTGGTTTTCTGACCTAGTGTTAGATTCCTGCGTCGTGTTAGCCAGGAGCCCGGGATGGCCCCCGGTGCCATGTCCCACGTGCATGCGCGTGTGCGTGTACATGTGGGCACGTGTGTGTGTGTGTCCTCCTGATGCCCTGGGGGGTGGAAGTGGAGTGAACACCGTGGACGCCGCTGCTCCCTTTGGAGTCTGACCTGCGGGACCAGCCTGTGAGTAGGTGGCGGCGAGTTTTCTTCGTGAGAAGCTGGGGCGTCGGCGTGGACAGCAGCTTGGGACAGGCTGGACGGCCGGTGAGGGCCCGAGCCCGACTCTGACCCAGGTCCGCCAGTCCCGAGCCTGTGCTCTCCATCCTGTTGCCCCTGCCGTGGCCTTCCCGACCTTTCTCAGGAGTCAGGCCAGCAAAGCTTTCCCTCTGCAGCAGAGCCCTCCAGGTAAACTGATAGAAATGAGTTTCTGAAACTGCCAAGCCGAGGCCCAGGCCCAGGGCTCGATCAGGTGGTTCCTCCCGCGGATGGTTAGTTACTGCCACCCTGTGCCCCTCGGCCGAGGCCTGGCCTGGGGGCTGCTGCCCTCACCTCTCAGCCATGTTTTGTAAGGTCTCCGGGCGTGTAGAGGCTCAGCCTTTAGTCGTCCTCCTACACGCGCTGCATGGTATTTGTTCAGAAAGTGCAAGTTAATATAAGCTACAACAATAAGGTAAAACTGATGCAAAAGAAATAACTTTTAGACAATTAAAAGAAAAAAATGTGTTCTAATGGGTCTCTGATGCAGGCGGTTGAGTGAGCCAGAGGCCCCAGTGCCCTGCTGGCAGCTTCAGTGCAAGCCGGGACTGCGGGACGTGGATGAGAGTCGACTAATTGGGTGCACGGCCCTGCAGGTTTGCTGCAAGCATCGAACAGAAGAAAGCAGTGCAGTGATTCTCCAGTCGGTGACCTTTCTGAGAAGGAAGCTCTTCCTTTACAAAGGAGTTGTACTGGTGTCATTCCCCCAGTTAAACCAAAGCTGGCCTCGCTGGCTACCCGTGGGTCCCAGCTCCCTGAATCGGCTCCCAGGGGCCTTGATGAGGTGCCAGTCTCCCCACCTGTCTCTTTCCCTCCCTCGCCCTCCCAAGCTGCTGCAGTGGCTCGGTCACTGCCATCTCAGGGATGGCCTGATGTTCCCCGCATGGCCTTACTTTAATATGGGAAGTCCTGGCCAGTTTGTTATTATTGCTCAGCGTCTGTTCTCTTTTTACTCTGTCTGAAGGGCGGAAGTGCTGTTGCGGTCCTCTGGCAAGTACTCAATGAGTGTTCAAGCTTGTGCCAACTGGTCAGTCTTCATCACTGTTCAGCTTCTTTTTTGTGGCATGAAATGAACATCCTTATAAAGGTGCCTGACTTCCAGAAGGAAGGCATGCCAGTACTTTACCATTTGCTTGATGAGAGCCATGCTTTTAAATTGGCTTCCTTACATCCTTGATAGACAAGCATCAGGCACTCTGAGGTCAGTGCTATCACTGGGAGAGCAGGTCTGGGCTACCTCTTCTGGGAACTTTATCTATGTATTTATTTATTTAATTCTTATTGGATTATAGTTGACTTACAATGTTGTGTTAGTTTCAGGTGTACAGCAAAGTGAATCAGTTATACATATACATACATCTGCTCTTTTTTATATTCTGTTCCCGTATAGGTCATTACAGAGTATTGAGTAGCGTTCCCTGTGCTATAAGTAGGTCTTTATTCGTTATCTATTTTATATATAGTAGTGTGTATATGTTCTCTTCTGGGGACTTTTAAAGGAAACATTTAAAAATTCATTTTAAAGGCTAGAGCATCTTAAAATATAATTTAACTCCCCTCACCCATATTGTTAAATTACCCTAAAGTTTTTAAAATTGTGATAAAATACATATAACATAGAACTTACCATCTTAACCATTTTTAAGTGTATTAAGTTACTTTTTGAGTCCTCGGGCTACCTTTTGGAATTTTTAATCATGTGTTTTACATAGAACCGTTCTAAATCACGGGGAGAGTCCTGGAGACCATCAGACCGTCAGACCGTATAATGTCAGCGTAAAACAAAGTGAAACGTAGACATTGCCTTGGGCGGAGTGAACGGAGACGCTTCCTGGGCTCTGTTAGTGGAGCTCAGATGTGGTTCAAACTTTTTTTTTTTTCAAACTTACATTTTGTATTTTATTACTTTGTTCTAAGGTCGGTCTGCTAAGCCTATGAATACAATGAGGTTAAAAATATTGTAGTTATATCTTAAGGAATACTTTTAAAATAGTATAGTGCGGGTGAAATAAATAAGGAAGTTTAATTTCCTGTCTAATCATATTTTTCCTTTCTGGTTAGCACGTAAAAAAGTAATTTTGAAAGCATGGCTATGTTTTCCTTGCCAATTCATCTGTTTCCCTGAGATATTTATTCTATAGTTGTAGAAGAATCTTTTTCTCTCTTTTTTTTTTTTGTTTTCTCTCTCTCTCTCTTTTTAAAGTATACATCCTTTTCATTCAGAGTTAAAACAAACAAACAAAAATATATATAGGTATATATATGTATATATATGTGTGTGTGTGTGTGTGTGTATATATATATAAAATATTAAGCTTACTGGCCAGTCACTTTGGGTTTCTGTTTTCCTGAAAAACACAACCCAAACAATGAAGCTTCCCTGGAAATATTCCTTCCCTGAGCTTTTCTCACTGGAGAAGGCTCTTTCCAAAGTGAAATGCCCAAATGGAGGCTGGGGAGAGGAAGGCAGAGTCGGGGGGCCTTCCCTGACCTGAACTGGGTCCAGTCATGGCAGCTCTTGAACAGCTGGGAGGGGCGTGAGGCGGGAATCAGGCATTTGCAACCCCTAAAGTGCGCGACTCAGTTCAAGGGGGCTATTTTGCCAATTAAGGGTTAAAAACTCTCACTCAGGACAGGCTGGACCAAGTCCCTGTGTCCCTTCAGGATTGTTAAAAGGAGGCCCTTTGTTCTCTGGTCGGGAAAGAGTTTTCAGTCTAGTCCAAGGTGTGGACGGCACTCGGGAGTTCATGTGCCTTGCAGCTCAAGGCCAGTCCGGCAAGAGCAGTTGGGGGGAACACAGCATTCATTTTTTTCTTCTTTTTTGGTGATAAAATATACGCAACATATATTCAACTATTTTAACTTTTTTGTGTTTTTTTTTGTTTGTTTTTTTTGCGGTACGCGGGCCTCTCACTGCTGTGGCCTCTCCCGTTGCGGAGCACAGGCTCCGGACGCGCAGGCTCAGCGGCCACGGCTCACGGGCCCAGCCGCTCTGCGGCACGTGGGATCCCCCCGGACCGGGGCACAAACCCGCGTCCCCTGCATCGGCAGGCGGACTCTCAACCACTGCGCCACCAGGGAAGCCCCTATTTTAACTATTTTTGAGTGTATGGTTCAGTGGCGTGCAGCGTGTTTCATTGCTGTGCAGCCGTCCCCACCATTCATCTCCAGAACTTTTGCATCTTCCCGAGCTGGACACTCACTCCCCATTTCCCCCTCCCCCAGCCCCGGTCACGCTGCTTTCTGTCTCTATGGATCAGCTACTCTAGGGCCTCACGTAAGTGGAATCATACAGTATCTGTCTTTTTGTGTCTGGCTTATTTCACTTAGCACGGTGCTTGCAGGGTTCATCCAGGTTGTAGCACGTGTCAGAATTTCCTTCCTTTTTAAGTCTGAATAATATTCCTTTGTGCATATAGACCACATTTTGTTTATCCATTCATCCACGATGAGCACCTGGGTGGTTTCCACTATTTGCCTATTGTGAATAATGCTGCAGTGAACACGGCTGTGCAAATATCTGTTGGAGCCCCTGCTTTCAGTTCTTTTGGGTGGGATTGCTGGGTCAAATGGTAATTTGGCAAACAAAGCAAGTGTTTAACATTTTGAAGAGCACTGCGGTTGCAC
Source organism: Kogia breviceps (assembly GCF_026419965.1). Lineage (NCBI taxonomy): Eukaryota > Metazoa > Chordata > Mammalia > Artiodactyla > Physeteridae > Kogia > Kogia breviceps. The sequence goes on from NC_081314.1 coordinate 140,867,446, forward strand.
CCTTTGACGTTCCCACCAGCAGCGCACAGCGCTCAGGTTTGAAACGTCCTAGGACAGGGCTGCTCTGAGTCTAATGTCTTCCTTTTCAAAAGCAGTGGCAGCTGAGGGTATCAGGCTCGTTCCCACCTCCCAGAGAGGACGCAGCAGAACCCCTCCAGGTTCCTACCGAGAAGTGTCTTTGGGAGCCTAAAGTGGGCTGGCGGCGCCGGCCAGGCCTGATGGCTTAGGTGCCGGCGTTGACAGCCCACAGGTGGAGGAGCTTCTGAATCGAGGGCGTCTGCCTGAAGAAAGCCACCGGGCTGAACCAGCACACGGAGCTTTGACTGTGTAGCAGCCAGCTGGGGAATGAATCGTTGTATCTAACAACCTCATTCTCTGTTAAGTTTGTCCTAAAAACATGGGACTGTTTTCCCCCTGGCCTTGCGTCAGTCCTCAGTGAGACAGAGGAAAAGTCTCACGTAGGTAGAATTTGAGATGCTACTTAGTACTTCTCAGGTAGAAGGTGTCTTTGAGTGGGACCCACACCCACTTCCGGTGTAAATTAAGTCACACTGGGGGAGGTGGCACCCTGTCTAGGAGAAGCCTTTGTTTCCAAAGGTGCTTCCAATCCTGCTACATGGAAAATGCTTTCACCCGGCAATTCTGATCGCCAGTCTTACCACATTTCTTTTAAAGTTTTTTTGATGTGGACCATTTGTAAAGTATTGAATTTGTTACAGCATTCGTTCTGTTCTGTGTTTTGGTGGTGTGGAGTTTTTTTTTTTTTTTTTTTTTGGTTTTTTGGCCACGAGGCACGTTGGATCTTAGCTCCCCAACCAGGGATCGAACCCACAACCCCTGCACTGGAAGGCGAAGTTTTGTTTGTTTGTTTGTTTGTTTTTTGTGGTACGCGGGCCTCTCACTGTCGTGGCCTCTCCCGTCACGGAGCACAGGCTCCGGACGCGCAGGCTCAGCGGCCATGGCTCACGGGCCCAGCCGCTCTGCGGCATGTGGGATCTTCCCGGACCGGGGCACGAACCCGTGACCCCTGCATCAGCAGGCGGATTCTCAACCACTGCACCACCAGGGAAGCCCAGGAAGGCGAAGTTTTAACCAGTGGACCGCCAGGGAAGTCCCTCCAGTCTTACCACTTGCAAAACGTTTCTTTAGAGTTTTTTCATTAAATATCCTTTAAGAAACAATATTTTCTTTCCTTTTTAATCTTAAATATTAACGACTATTTACCTTTTCCTTTGTTGCCTTAAAAAGAAATCTCAGGTTCTCCAACTCCACCTCTTATTATATGCAGATTTTCTCCTTGGCCTTAGTCTCTTGGAATTCTCATCATCTGTTGGGTCCGCAGTTGATTTCATCTCCAAATATACAACAGTTTGAGTTTTTCTTTTCTAATACAATGTATTCCTCAAACTTTTTTGTTAACACATCTAACTAGTGTCCTTGTTTGCTTTTGTGACAGTAAAGGATATTATTTGTAAGTGATTGGATTTCTGTCAGTTCTTTTAAAATGCAATGCATTTTATCTCCATCTTTAAATCTGGTGCTTACCAGTCAGCTTGTCATTATAATAAGAGGAGATGCTTGTTGATTGCTTGCTTTGTGGCAGGGCCCTGAGCTAATTTCCTTAAGTGTGGCATCTCATGATGCTTGAAACTTTGTTAGGCACCATTATCCCTGTGAAACCGCAGCCCAGAAAGGCTACAGGATTTACCCAACAGATGATGGAGCTGGAATTCCAGGCTCTGACCCCCAAGCTCACAAGCTTAAACCAGGCGTTATAATAGCCTCAGTCTTGTTTGTTTATTTAACCTTCCTGTTGAAGCACATATTAAGTGCCAGGCTCTGTGGGAAGTGTGTTAACAAAATCACCATGACCCAGGCACTATTTTAGCCCCATTATTCGTGATGAGAATGGTACAGAGGGGAATCAATGTCATAGCTGCTTCGGGGAGCAGCCTTGCAAATCCTGTCTGGCCAGATCCTGACTGTAGGTTGGATGAAACCAGTTTTTGATCTCTGGGTGTCTCTGCTCTACTCCTGAACCTGTGTGCTTTGCTCTAACTTACCAATCTGATGGGTGAAAAGTATGGCATTTCATAGTAGTTTTTTTGTTTTGTTTTAAAATTTTAATTGTATTTATTTTTGGCTGCATTGGGTCTTCGTTGCTGCACGCGGGCTTTCTCTAGTTGTGGCAAGCGGGGGCTACTCTCATTGTGTTGCGCGTGCTTCTCACTGCGGTGGCTTCTCTTGTTGCAGAGCACGGGCTCTAGCCTCACAGGCTTCAGTAGTTGTGGCACGCGGGCTCAGTAGTTATGGCACACGGGCTTAGTTGCTCTGCAGCATGTGGGATCTTCCTAGACCAGGGCTCGAACCCGTGTCCCCTGGATTGGCAGGTGGATTCTTAACCACTGCGCCACCAGGGAAATCCCTCGTAGTAGTTTTAATTTGCATCTTTTAAATCAGGAAGGATGAGCATCTTCTCATTTTTCTAAGTATTATCTGTTTATATCCTTTGTTCTTCTCTGCATTTTCAAATCAGATAGCTTCCTTCATCTTCAATGTACCTTTCCCTCAAGAGGCACTGACTCCCCGACTCAGATATGCTGTGTTGCTTGGATTAACACGGGCAGCATACAATGAACAATTCATTCCACATGTCCTGGTCATGCCCTCAGTTTTTGGTTATGTTTCTTTTTCTAATTAAATTAAATGGGGTAACAAATTTAAATGAGAAAGAAATAGCAACCTGCCTTGTTCATTTGAAATGAGTGGTTGTGGTTCCTTGTAATTCCATTTATATGGGAAGAAGTGTATTCGTCAGAATAGGAAAGGTTATGCCATGGTAACAAACAGTCCCCAAGCTCAGTGATTTTTACAGTGTGGTTGAGTTCTGCCTCAGTGGGTCAGCGGGTGGTTTCTGCTCTCTTAATTTCTCAGGGACCCAAGCTGGGAGGGGCTCCAGTTCAGCCGGTGTCTCCGTGATCTTAGAGGCCGGGAAAGAAAACCCACTGGGCTTTGAGTTGGCTTCTAGAGCCTGAGCCAGAAGTGACACATCATTCCACTCATCTCACTGGCCAGGGTAAGTCATGGTGTCACGCGTATGTTCAAAAGGGCAGAGAAATGGGATCCTGCTGCTGTACAGCCCAAGCGAGCCAAACACTTTTGGATCCCAGATGACCCCCTTAGGAGCTGCAGCCCATCTTTTGCACCTCAGTTAGCAAAAGTCCTTAGACTGTGCTGAGCAAAAGTGAGATTGTGACTTAAAAAGCAAGAGCTCTGCCTGACGAACGTAACAGGTGAGGACAGAGCTTAGTTCTCCTCCTCCGAGATCATGGAGAAAGCCCACAGCTGCAGTATCGATAAGCCAGTGAGTCACAGACATGGTTTCCTAAAAGCTGTGTCTTTAGGACTGGCCAGCTGATACTTGTTGAAACTGGGTGATGGGTACTTTGCTGTTCTACCTGCTTTTCTATATGTTTGAAAATGTCCATAATAAAACGCACCCTTTCCTGTGCATTTCCCACTGTCGTTTCCTCTCTTCCTCGACACCTCCGTTCTTACCTGCTGTTACAGCATGTGTTTCCAGGTCACCTCCTCAATTTTTCTTTTTGACACGAGCACATTAAAAAAAATTATTTTGTTGGCTTGCCCTTTGTTTTAAGCTATCAGATTCTGTGGAATGATGTGTCACTTCTGGCTCAGGCTTTACAAGCCAACTCAAAGCCCAGTGGGTTTTCCTTCCCAGCCTCTAAGATCACGGAGACGACCCCTCCATGAGCTGAAACCCCTCCTAGCCTGGGTCCCTGAGAAGTTACAGAGAGCGGTATATGTTTTAGAGGTGGGATCATTTTCTTCGCTCCTAGGAAGAAAGCTGTCATGGCCCTAAGACCACGTGGTCCGGGGGGCAGCGGTTCTGACACACATCCTGTGACGGTCTTGCGGGGTGCCTGCCTTGTAGGAGGCAGGTGCAGAGGGCCGAGAACAGCAGAGGAAGAAGATCTGGGGGTGCGGGCCCAAGGAGCTCACCACCGAGCTCAGCCCTGAGGCAGGTGGTCATTGGCACAGCACGCAAGTCGGTGACACGTGCACTTGGAACCGGGTGGAGCACAGATAAACGTGTTCCCTGCCTAGAGGTGGGGAACATTCTGCCTCGTCGAGTTGGGTGCACAGCTGAGTCTCCCATGAGGCAAATGTGCAGGCAGAGCCCGCACGAGGCAGGCAGGAGCCCACAGGTGGACCTGTGCTATTAGGAAGCTTGAAGCTGAAGCATTAATTCATGGAGCAGGTGAATCGGGCAGGAGTCGCGCCGTGGAGGCCTTTGAGTGGCTTTTTAAGAAGCGTGGGCTTTACCCTGTCAGCTTTCGGTGAATATTTGTGTGAGTGGTATGGATTGTTTCACTGTAATGACGGACACCTGGCATAGAAGACTAAGTCATGAGGACCCACCCAGTGCTCTGTGTGTGGTCACTCGATGCCATGAAAAACGGCGTTGACCTACTCCCAACAGGGAGGTGCCCTGTTAGCAAGAAATCCGCCGACCGTGTTTCTCAGTTGCGGCCAACGCCCAGGGATGCTCTAGCGCAGGCCAGGCCTGTGTCCTGCTGGAGGAGGCCCAGCTCAGGGGGACTGTCATTCCACGCCAACAGGGATCTGACTTCCTCCTGGGGAACTGAATGGTGAGGACGCAGGAGTCATGGCCTACAGGTGTGTCCCACACGCTCAGGGCCACCTGGCTGTGCAGCCGGGCTGGGATAATGACAGGGAAATCCAGGGCTTCCGTGGCACACAAACGAGGGTTTTCTTGGGGATGGGAGGTCTGTGTTCTGCTTAGTCTCATGTGTAGACTAGAGGCTTCCCCAGACAGAAGCACACGGCTCCATCAGAAACTGGCCTGATGGGGACAGAGTCCCTTTGAAGGGATGCAGGGTTTCCCTTCACTGCCGGGGGCTTCCCAGCCCCGTGTCCCTGATGCCGGCTCGTGGCCCCCCTCCCCAAGCCCTCCCGCGCAGTCCCTCTATCCTCCTGCCCTGTCACGTCCCACCTCTTACAGCCACACCGGGGCCTGCTGGTGTCTTCCTGGCCTCGGCAGATGTCCTCTCCACAGTCAGTGTCACTGCTTTCTTCCTTATGTGCTTTTCCTCTTGTTTTCCAGGCTCTCCAGAGTAACCTGAGGTATTCCTTGCTGCCAAGACGGCTCATTATCAGCAAGAGATTAGCTCAGTGCCTGCATCCTGCTTTGCCCAGCGGTGTGCACTTAAAAGCCCTAGAAACCTATGAAATTATCTTTAAAATTGTGGGGACCAAATGGCTGGCCAAGGATTTGTTCCTCTACAGGTATGATGGCATCCCCACCGTTTTACTTTTTTTATTACCCAAGTAATCCATATTTCAGTTCACAAGATGAGAAAATGATACACAAAAAAATACAGAGGGATGTGTCAGTTCACCATAAAGCCATCACAGAGGTAACCAGGGCTCACCTTCTGGACTATGTCCTCCCTGACTTTTCTCTAAGTCGGAGTGTAACGTGCATGCTGCTCATCACCTGCTCTGGGCCAACAGTTCATTGTGCCCGGCTCCTGACAAGCGAGCATCTCCGTCACCTGTGTAGATGGCGGGCTGCCTGGCTGCTTTTGAAAACCCCCTTGGGCTGGCCAGTCACTTGGAGCTTCTGAGCAGGTGTCTCATTTTCCCTCCTCTCCCTTTTTCTGTCCCAAAGCTGTGGGTTGTTCCCTCTTCTGGCGCACGCGGCCATGTCGGTGAGGCCCGTGCTGCTCGGCCTGTACGAGACGTACTTTCTCCCGCTGCAGAAGCTCCTCCTGCCGAGCCTCCAGGCCTTCATCATCGGCCTGCTGCCCGGCCTGGAGGAGGGCTCGGACATCTACGACAGGTGGGTCTCACCCAGAGCTGACGGCTGAGCCCATCCACGTGGGCCGCCCGCATGCTCTGTATTTTATTTCACTGCTGTATGAGACACAGGGACAGTGGGACCTCCCTGGTGGCGCACGGGTTAAGAATCCGCCTGCCAGTGCGGGGGACACGGGTTCGAACCCTGGTCTGGGAAGATCCCACGTGCCGCGGAGCAGCTAAGCCCACGCGCCACAACTACTGAGCCCCCCGCGCGCCTAGACCCCGTGCTCCGCAGCAAGAGAAGCCACCGCAATGAGAAGCCCGTGCACCGCAACCAAGAGTAGCCCCCCCTCGCCGCAACTAGAGAAAAGCCTGCACGCAGCAACAAAGACCCAACGCAGCCAAAAAATAAATAAATAAATAAATAATTTTTAAAAAAGAAACAGGGACAGAAGTGCAGAGACCCATGAAGCAGGGCGGGTCGACGTTTACATTTCTGTGGTGGTCTCTGCCTGACGAAATACCGTGTGTGCCTGGGAATTACCTCACTTCCAGGTGAGGGTCAGAAGGTAAGAGAGTTTCCCGGAGTCGCAGTCAGTGGGCAGCAGAGATGGGGTTCTACTCCCCATATGTCACATTCTGAAGTCCTCCTCCCTCCTGTTGCACGAGGCCGCTTCCAAATGAAAAAGCAAGGCCACGTTTCATTGATGGATAAGCTCAGAAAGGGGTGAGGCTAAGCAGAATAACTTCTGACAAGTTTCAGAAGCACCTTGGAGGAATCTGTCACTCACACGCGTGAAAGTTCACGCGGTGGTGCGTGTTTGTTCTGGTCATTGCTTAGGAACAGGAGAGAGGGGAGAGGCTGTGTCCATTCCGATTGAGTGTACAGAGTGTCCTGCTTTTCTGGAGAATCATAAGGTCAGAACTCACTTCCAGCGTATCGACTATTCTGAGTGATGCCACAGTGATTAACTTCTGTTCGTAGGACCCATTTTCAGAGCCCACGTGCAGCCTGACTGGGAGGTTTAGAAACCTGTGTGCTTACAAAAGTTTCCATTTGATTACACAAGAAACTGCTCGAGAGGCCCCAGCCGTGCCACCGTGGCCTGTTTTGTGCCGCCGGCAGCGACTGGAGGGTGCGGGGCGTGGAGTGGAATCTCACCGTCGATCCAGAGTGTCCACTGAGAGTGCGCCGTCGAGGAAACCAAATAATCAGAACGGTTTGTGGGACGGTCGCTGGTGACCAAGGGTGCGTTAAAGTCACGAGCATCTGTGCCGGGATTGGATGTGCATTTGACCGCTCGGGGCTTTCACACAGAGCCGGTGGCGGCCGTGCACTTCCCAGTGGGGAATCCACCTCGGCGGTGCACTGGGTCACTAGGATCCACTTCCCTAGGAGGCAGGCTCTGTCTCGTTGCTGTCTTAAACCTAGCACCGTGCCCGGAGAGGCTGGGTAGGTGTGTGCGTAAGGGAACAGTCAGGGTCACATGGGGTCAACAAGAGGACCTTTACCAGACTCTGTTTCTTGACTCCCAGTCCCAGGCTCTTTCTAGCGTCTGATCCATTCACGTTTTCCTAACAGATGTGTGTATATAAATGCTTTTTTCCCATCATCTGAAGATGAACACATCAGCTCCCAAAGTGTATTGCGGTTTTTTTAATCTGTAAGAGTGAACCACACCAGGAGCATGTCGGTAGCTGGGGTGTTGTCATGTGTTCTCCAAGTTGATAAACAAATGTTCACTTGAACAGTCGCTAAAGTTGCTGAACACGGGTGTCTTCTCCCAACTCTGTGATTTGTTGACGTTGAACCAAGAGCGGAGTGAAGCTGCGTGAACCACAGAGTAGAGAGAGGCAGGTGGGACAGGAAGCCAAGCCCGGCGTCTGCAGCCCTCAGAGACAGGGGTGACCGGCCTTCCGAGGCGGAGGCTGGTCTAGGGCTGTGTGGTCTCGGAGCACAGCAGTCGGGGGACCGCACGTATCCGTGTCAGTTTGAGAGAGTTCAGCACCGATTCTTCCCTAACGTGCATAGGAATTGAGTCAGACACCCCCGACCCCAGCAAATACTCTGCGGAGACAGGAAGTGGGGGGGTCTGGGGGCGGGGGGTCGTGATGTCCAAGGCGGTGGAAAAGGCTAAGGGGGTGAGTGAGTGAGTTTGGGGCTGGTGAGGACAGGTGACTCAGGGGTCTTGTGGAGGTGGGGACAGTTCCTGGTCTGTTCTTGTCAGTGAACCATAAGGGAATAATGGAAATTTTGGCCAGTGTTAGGACTCGTTATTCACCCTGGCTTTCTAATAACCCTTTGAGGTCTGCAGATCACTCCTGGCCAGAGTTCCTTTTTTAAAGTGCCCAAGAAGTAGCCACATAGTTTGCTGTGTTTTGCTGTATGGAGAAAACAGGATTAGTGGCATTGGGGGCGGGAGGATATTCCACTCCTGTTCGGAGAAGACGGAGGAGAGGCGGAGGTTTTCAGTGTTTGGAAAGCAGGCAAAACCTGGCTCCCCAGAGATGTCCCTTTAAATCAGTGGCTCTCAGCGCGGGGTGGTTTCTGCCCCCCAGGGGACACTTCGCAGTATCTGGGGACACTTCTGGTTGCTAGACCTGGGGCGGGGAGGGTGCTACTGGCATCTAGTGGGTGGAGGCAAGGGGTGCAACTGAGCGTCCCACAGTGCGCGCGATTGCCTTCACGGCACGGGAGCGTCCAGCCCCGATTTAAATAGTAGTTGAAAAATATTTATTGACCTTTCTTTGGGCTGATTGCAGGCACCATGATGATGACCTCTGCTGGGTCTAGAACTTTCCCCCCCTTCTCTGACGTATATCCGACTATGGTGGTGCAGAGAGCGCTGTTGTCACTTCCCTGCTTGTTCGGATGGTCACACCCCGCGCCATTCGGTCTTGTGACAGCTCGGCTTTCCACGGGGGTCCATTCGGCAGGTGACCGCAAGCCCAGAGTCGTGCAGTGCCTGGGGCTCACGGCGCGCAGCCTGTGTCCCTCACCTGCTGTCAGTTGAGTAGAGGAGAGCGTGTCGGTGTCGTTAGAATGAGCTCGTGTTTGCAGGGGGCACGAAAGCAGCAGCCAGGGTGGCTGAGGAAGGACGGGAGGAGTAGGGACTGGGGGTTGGTGTGTGTGTTCTGTTTTGTTGATTGTTGGGTTTTAAATCGAAAAGATTACCGTTCTGGATGCTAAACTGTGCACACTTCTTTGGGAACTTCACAACTGAGGTGCTATGAATAATTCTTATTTAGTAGAAAGTTACTTAGTTTTTAACCCCAATTATCTTGCTCTTTACTTTGCTCTCCATAGCAAAGTCCTGTCATAATTGCCATTTTTGGACCTGTAGCACCATTTCAATTTTTTTTTTTTGGTTTTGTTTTTGTTTTTTGCGGTACGCGGGCCCCTCACTGCTGTGGCCTCTCCCATTGCGGAGCGCAGGCTCCGGACGCGCAGGCTCAGCGGCCATGGCTCACGGGCCCAGCCGCTCCGCGGCACGTGGGATCTTCCCGGACCGGGGCACGAACCCGCGTCCCCTGAATCGGCAGGCGGATTCTCAACCGCTGCGCCACCAGGGAAGCCCAATTTCAATTTTTAATATCCATTAATTTTTAGAATAAAATGGGAATTTTTATATTTATGTATAAAGCTGTGTTTCTTTAATAAAGAAAACTAGCCAGTGTTCTGTAAATATTGAAGAAAGGATAGCATAAGTGGCATTCCCCAGGCTCTCGGACAGTGGAACCTCTCTACTGTGGAACAGCCCAAGTGGCCAGTGTTCCGTGGAACGTACTTTGGGGATATGCTGTCCTAAGCAAAGGGGATGTGATAGCAGTGTGTGCGCTGTAGTGTTTGCGTTGGGTTTTAGCTAAGCGGTGGTCTTCTGGGATCCTGGAGAGAGGAGCACTCCGGGGGCTTCCTAAATTAATCTGTTGCTGTGGGAATCTCTTCCTAGCTCAGGACCATGCTGTCTGTCCAGAGGACACAGTGACCCACCTGCCCGACTTACTGTAACGGCAGCTGCTGAACGGTGCTTCTGCCTCAAATTAGGGCCTTTGTTTGGTTGTTTTCAGAGCTGGGCAAAGATAAGCTCTATTTGTTTGCTCAGCCTTGATAGAAGACCCATCGGTACCTTTAGCCACTAAACCATTCTGTGTCCTTCTCCTAAACGTTTGGGTGGTTACTTGTGCTTCTTCATTTTGTTTTTTTCTCTGTATCTTTTGCTACAAATATTTTATGAGTCAAAAAGGAGGCTTAAGGAGAACAAAATTTATTTTTAATATCAAAAGGTAGTAGGCATTTTTTGTATGAAATGTTTTAATATACATGGAAGTGGTTATTTAAAAAGTAAGCTGAAGACAGTTTGGCTTATAGTAAAAGGGAAAGAGTAGCATTCATCTGACATTTTTTTCAAGTGCCAGCTGTGTGTCAAACGCTCATCTGGGCACTGGGGGGCGCCAGCCAGCAGAGCAGGCTTAGTGGTGACGGTGGCTGTGTGGCCTCAGCAGCAGCTGTTCTCCTGTGCTGAGTTTTTGCTCAAAGACTCTCAGGTATCTTTCACAACATTTGCATCCCTTTTCCCTACCATAGCTGAGAGCTGAAACGCACAGAGGTTTGACTTCTGTGCAAGTGAAATCCCTTTGGGGGAGTTTGCCCCCGCTGTTGTATTGATAGATGCTATCACCGGGCCTGCAAGCTCTTGTGTTCGCCGTCGGCGGGAAGGTGCCCCGTCAGCTGCAGGTGCACCCCGAGCGGAGAAGGGCCAGGCCTTGGTCAGTGTCAGTGGAAAAACAAGCCCGCACCCACTGATGATGCTGCTTCTCTTAGAGGACGGCCGTGAAGTCGCTGACGTCGTGTCATGGGAGACCTGGATAAAGATAAAGAATAAATGCCGGTCGTCCACAGGAGGGCTTCCTGGAGTGGGAGCCGGTGTATGGAGGTGCTGTGGCAGAGTGACGGGAACTCGGCTCCAGACCTTCTGGAATGTGCCGTGCGGCAGGAGGCCCGGGGGAACGTTGTCCCCAGTGTTTCTAAAATCCGGTGTCACTGGGCACGTTTTTGGCTGTGCTCAGGTCGGGGGTGTCTTTATCATTACTTAGGTCTTCAATCAGTCACATTAGCCTCTTTTTTTTTTTAATGACTCCTCCTACTTTTATACAGAGTGGCTGATCTGCTCATCCACTCCGGGCAGTGCAGCCTTTAAGCACCATGTAAGCACCATGGCATCCACAGCAAGGCCGGGGGCGGAGACGGATCTCTGCCACGGGGTGACACAACCGTCAGATGCTGCCTCTTGGCCAAGAAGCCGCACCGCTCGGTGACATGTTTGTTTTAGCAAATTCCGTTTCAGTGACAGCCAGCAGGTGGACAGACGCAGAAGGGCGAGAGATGGCAGCATCTCAAGATGAGGAGGAAGGTGGCGCTTCCCGGCCGGGGAGAGTGGGCCGCGCGGGTTCTGAGGGCCCGCGGGATGCGCCCTAAGTCTGTGATCTCCCGCCCACAGGACGGACGCGCTGCTCCTGAGGCTGTCCCTGGTGGTCGGCAGGGAGGTCTTCTACGCCGCCCTCTGGGGGAGCGTCCTGGCGAGCCCGTCCATCCGCCTGCCCGCCTCGCTCTTCGTGGTGGGCCACATCAGCCGGGGCTCGCCTGGCAGGGAGCAGAAGTACATGCTGGGGACCGACTACCAGCTCACGGTGGGTGCCGTGCTCCCGGCGGCGTGGCGGGCAGGCTCCCCGGCACGGGGCGGGGCAGCGGAAAGCAGAGGCGCTCTGAGGTTGGGCAGGCGGGGAGGCAGCATCACTGCGTAAGCCGCAACGGCGGCGTGGGCTTCTAACACCGGCGTCACGTTCGTGTATTCACGCGAGAAGGGCCCTCCGGGACGCCCCCGCGGCTTCCGCGTTACCGGTGGCCGTCGCCGGCGCTCCGCGGAGCCTGGCTGGGGTCTGCCGTTGAGCCACAACCTTGCTTGCTTCCCCTGCCCCTGTCACACCGCCCGCTGCCCGCACAGTCGGCTCCCTCCAGCTCCTGTCGTCAACCCTGCCGCCCTCCTCTCCTCTGGCTGCTCTCACGCCTAGGTTGTCCGTGCCCGGGCCCCTCTTCCCTGGCAGCGACCTGCCTTCTCATGACCTTGAAGAATGGGAACTTCCCAGATCTTTCTCTTTTCCCCAAACTTACCGTTTGTTTGATGGCCTGCAGTCTGTCGCCACCTAGTGGTGGACCCAAGGCTGTGAAGTTAAAAATGTTCAAAACGGAATCCGTCGTTAACAAAGTTGCACCCTCTGAGTCCATTCCTTTTTGCAAAGTGGGAATAAGAGCTTCCTCACGGGGCTCTCTGCGGACCTCTGCTTAGGGCAGAGGAGACCCTCAATAGTCACGTTCCCTTCTTCCCTGACCTGTCAGTACCACTTTGTTTCTTTCTCCGTTTTCACTGCCCTGCCTCAGCTTCTTAGGTCTCGTTCCTGGACCGTCATGTAATTTTCTAACCGGTTTCTCCCCATCCAGTCCTTTTTCGGTTGCTAAGAGATTCACTTTGCTAAAACATAGCTTTGCTCAGATCTGTACTGTGCTTGCAAAATGCCTGTTTCCTGCAGGTGAAATCCATCCTCAGGAGTATTCTAACAGTGCGCTCCCAGCTCACCAGATGCCTCACTCTCCACTTCAGGCCCGTTACACTCCCAGAGCTGGCCGCCTGGCCTGGCCTCGCACGTCTGTGACGCTGTCTTTGCTCCAGTCAGCCCCTCGTCCTGCACTCACCGCCTGTCCCTCTTCTCCCCCGTCGCAGCGTATCTCCTGCCTGTATTACAAAAAACTCAGCTTACCCCCAAAGGTTCACTGTTCTCCCCAGCTGAAAGATCTCTCCCTCTCCTCTTCCCAGTTCTCGTAGCTTTTTGTTACCACTTGTCTTATGGCTCTTATCTATTATGCAGCTGAATTACATCTATCTATGCTCAGAAAAGACACCCAAAATGTCTACTTAATTGGTTTGGAATCCATTTGACTGACTGTCTTTGGAGTTTTAGCGTAGCTTTAAAGTTCCTATTGGAACCTAAATGTATTCGTTTCTGGGATTATAGAATTTTGAGGTCTTAGCATCTGACGATCTGGTCCAAACCCCTCCGTCTCTGAGATGGAACAGTGAGGGCTGCAGCTGAAGGTCTTCCCGATGTCACACAGCCCCCCTAGCATCTGGAGCTGGAACCAAGTTTCCCATATTTATATCTTATTATTCTGTTCCACACGACAGAACAGGGTGGTTTCAAGATGCCCAGGAAAAGTGATTTTCATTTTTATGACTCTAAAGAGTAGCCTGCAAGTGATGTCCAACGTCTTGGGCATGAAATGTTCGTGGCTTTTCGTCTTTTGTAGGTGAAGTCTTTATGTGCATCCCTGTTGGACTCAAACGTGCTGGTGCAAAGAAATAATCTGGAGATTGTCCTGTTCTTCTTCCCATTTTATGCCTGTCTGGTAAGCCATTTGTGTTCTTTGAGGGGAGTCGCTGGTCTTTCCTGAGGCCGTGGGGTACACGAGAGAGGTCCGAGCCGTGTCTCGTCTGGAGGGGAGGGCAGCCACTCAGTGACCACTATTTGCTTTCAGCCATTCAGGGTCCTCGGTCATTTCTGTGAGGGTGGTGTTTCCATAGAGAACATTGAATAGCCTCTTTCCCTGGGCAGCGTGTGAAAAACCAACCCCTTTTGAGAACCGCCTCTTTAAGATAAAGCTTTTGTAGACTGGTAAGGAGGGGTCACATGTCAGAAAGCCGGTGATTTACTATGTCATCTCCTTGCAGTATAGTCTCCTCTTTCCTCCTCATAGGATTCCAACGAGAGAGCCACCCCGCTGCTCAGATCCGACATGGTGCAGATCCTCTCGGCCGCCACCCAGACCCTGCTGAGAAGAGATATGTCTCTGAATAGAAGGCTTTACGCGTGGTTACTAGGTACTGAGTAATGCGTGGGAGTTGAAAAGTCAGTTAAGGTGAAACCTTTGAGTGCTGATTTTTGGAATGAAGTCGCAATCTTGTCGATACATTTCTGAATCACAAAGTGTGGAAAGATAACACGGGGACTGAATTGGCACTGGTCAGCTGAGTTCTGCTGCCTACCCCGCAGCTTTGGTTATTTTGCAGCTGTTACATTAAAAAACAGAAGTGATGGGATTCTTAAAATGTTAACCGAATTCCATTTTAAGAAGCTTGAAAGACCACAAAATAATGGTCGCTAAGCCTTATTCAGGTAGGAGTTTCATGGGATAAGACTGTGTGTGAGAAAACCCAGAAACATGGAATATATGTAAAAGAAAGTTTTGTCTGGATGGGAACGTTTGTGGCATTGACACGTGTGGGGAGATATTTGGATGACTTTGGAAGAGCGTGAGAAGCCCGGGTCGTGTTTCTGTGAGCATGTGTTCTTGTGAACAGACTGCAGACCTGTAGGAAAAGAGCCGTTGACTGTTGGTTGGCTGGAAGGCTTCAGGGGGACAAGTCCAGGAAATCAGAGGGCCGAAAATCCCCAAGTCCATGTACCTAAGAGAAGGTGGTTGACAGAGCGGTTGTGAAAAAACTCCGTAGTTTTTTTTTTTAGAAAGACTTTATTTTTTTAGAGGAGTTTTAGGGTCACAGCAAAGCTAAGAGGAAGGTCCAGAGAGTTCCCACCTCCCCCTTCCTCCCTGCCAAATACGGCCTGCCCTATCACCCCCTGGAGTGGCACGTTTATTACAGTCGAGGAACCTACACTGATACCTTATTGTCACCCACAGTCGACTGTTTACACAAGGGTTCACACTTGGTGCTGTGCATTCTGTGGGTTTAGACAAAGGTATAATGACATGCGTCTACCGTTATAGTGTCACACAGAGTATTTTCCTGCCCTAAAAATCTGCTTTTCAGCTTTTTTTTCTTTTTTTTTTTAAACCCTCATAGATCTTCTCATACCAACGTCAGAAAGTCCTCTTAACCTTTTCTTCCCCTAGTTGTAGAACTTCCAGAAGTCACAGCACAGAAGCTTATGAAGGATTTCCAGAAGGATACTTACAGGCTCTTTGAGCATTTTTGTTAAAAGGATGATTTTGTTAAATGCATGGCTGCCTTCCAGTGGGGCTCGGCACACTGTATGTAGACAGGACCCTGGACCCAAGTTCAGTACCGGCTCCGACTTGCTTAGCTGTGACCCCAGGAGTCCAGACTCTGCTTAGAAAGATGCTGTTCCCTTCCCTGAGGACCTTAGAGACTTAGCAAGGCTCAAAATGAGGGCATATAGTTGAGAATACCTTGATTTTTACATAGTGCCATACAAATAAATACTGGGTTTTTAAAAATGATTCTCATTCCATTAGACCCGTGTAATCATACTTGTCGAAGACAGGATGAATTCTTGGGGTAAACTAAATTGATGCCCGTTGAGATGGAATTCTGCCTGTCTGATCCCTGGTCTACACTGTCAGAAGAAAATAGGTCTCGGTTTTGCTGGATCTGATTTTGGTTTTCTGTTGGAGGAATTCTATTTTTTAACATGTCAGAGCATGAGACCTTTGCACAATAATATGTACTTGAAATGTATAGATTTCTTTACAGCTCTTGGTGCTTGTTCTTTTATAGGTTCAGATATTAAAGGAAATGTCATTGTGCCGGAATCGGAAATCTCAAATTCCTATGAAGACCAGTCCTCGTATTTTTTTGAGAAATATTCCAAGGATCTTTTAGTTGAGGTAAAGGAGCATTTCTGGAAAGTAGATTCCAATTAGGGCATTCCTGACCATGGTTCTTCAGTGGAGTTCCTTGTGGGACCTCAGAAGTAGACAGGGGGCCTGTTCCTTAGTACACGGTTGGGAAAATCTCTTGTATGGTTGTCCTTGGAATCTGCAGGAGATTGATTCCAGCACCCCCCTGCCCCATCCCCATGGATACCAAAATCAGTTGATGCTCTCAGGTCCCTCATATTTATCACTTGGCCTAGTATTTACATCTAACCTATGCTCATGCTCATGTCTTAACCCGTCTCTAGATTACTTACGATGTAAATGCTTTGTAAATAGTTGTAGAATACAGTGTAAATGCTCTATAAGTAGCTGCCAATGCACGACAAATTCAAGTTTTGCTTTGGGGAACTTTCTGGAGTTTTTTTTCCCGAATATTTTCAGTCTGCAGAACCCACGATATGGAGGGCCGACTGTAGTCACCTCGTGCTGCATGACTGCTTTTACTTCTATCTATCCCAGAGCATTTAACAACTAGAACAACCAATAGAGTCATACTGTACTTTATATAATACCCTAATATGTGGCTTTAAAAAAAAAAAATAGGGTCTGGCTGAGATACTGCACCAGAAGTTCCCCGATGCTGACGTAGAGGAACGCCACCACACGTACCTGAAGCCTTTCCGCATCCTTATCAGTCTGCTTGACAAGCCAGAAATAGGTAACATTAGATGAGCTTTACCATCATACACCATTAAAACTCCGGTGAGATACAATCAACGTGTTATTTAGAATACAGTGTAATCTTTGGAAGTTCAGAATCTTGAAGTAGTTTAGTCATGCTGGGTGCTTCAGTTTTCATTATCTGGGCACCACTTAAAAGTTTTGCACAATTACTTGAACGTTTTTGTGAAGAAATTATAATACTTTGAGCAGTTGTGCTCGTCTGGGCGTGTGCCTGCAGGGCACGTACAGTACTGACCTTGTGAGAGCGTTTCTCCAATCAAATCATTTCTTCAACTGAGCCTTGTGTTCTCGAGCAAATAGGGGACGCTCCTCCATCTTTTTGCCTTGTGACCCTGAGCAAGCCCCTTCTGCTGTTTGGGCCTCACTGTTTTCCTCTGTCAAATGAAGGGGTTTGAACTAGACTCTGGTTCCAAAAGGGTTGCCCCTTATGTACCGTGGTCCTCTGGGCACCCGTTGAGGAAAGTGACCTTCTCTCCCTTCCTTTAAAAAAAAAAAAAAAAAAAAAACCTGCCCCAGTATCCACTCACTGTAAGATCTCAACATCCCATCCCTTGAACACGGTAACAGGGAAGCAAAGCCCCTTCTCCGTGGGATTTATCCCTGATGGCATCATCTGAGTGCTCAGGACGTGCCCACCGTCCGGGCACCGTTTGCAGAGAACGAGAGCTGAGGGTGTTCGTTAAGTTCCTCCTCCCTCTGGCCTCAGGACGGGGACCCTTTGTTTATGCACTCAGAGACGGGCGTGGGGCATCTGTGCAGCAGGGAAGGTGCTAGGCTCTAGGTGTGCAAAGGGAAACAAGGGCTTCTGGTCAAGGGAGACGGAAGGGAGACTGAGGTCCTGGTGTGTTTTCACGGTTGTTAATAATAACGGTGACATTTTTTTGAGCAGTTATTTTGTGCATCGTTAATACGCATCTCCATGCATACTTCCGTACCTCCAACAACCCTGGCTGGGGTCGATTTTCTTACTATACACATTCTACAGAGGGAGAGACTAAGGTTGAGCAAGGCTAAGTCATTTACCAGGGGCCACCCAGGAACTGGGACTCAAACTCTGGAGTCTCTTTGACTCCAGAGCCTGAGCCCTCTTTGTCAGGACTCTGATGCTTCCTTGATGGCACTCGGACAGCCCATCCCCGAGATGTTACTCACGTAACACCAATGAACTTGGGTACCATGACAGGTGCAGCTCTGGCTGCTCCTGAGCAAAGTCAAAGCACGAAGCTTTTGTGCCTCCAAGCTCCGCCCTTGGAAATGGGTGTTTTACATCAAGGTGTTGACGTGAGCCAAGTAAAGCATTGAGCTAGCTTGGGCTCCAGGTCATATTTTCTGGAGCGGGGTGAATGGCAGGCTTCTGCCCCATCCCAGCAAATTTGTCCTATCTGATAATTTAGTTTTCCAAGGAAAGACACACGTACGTGAAGGACAAAGGAGTGGATTGATCATGTAGACTAGAAGGCATAGGAGGGTCATAGGTCAGTCTTATCTGTGCTTTGGCTACCAAGCTTTAGCCACTTCCTCATTTCTTCTCCTTGAATCTTGGCCACAAGCTTTCCTTCACTAGTAAAAAGCATTTGGCAGTGTTACACTATAGATAAAATACACCTGGGGCTTATCGTGAAAAAGAGACCTTTTGTCTTTGGAAGCGTAAGAGGAGATGAGATTATTTGCTGATTCCTTGTTTGACAGAGCTTTTGTTTTCTCTGAATCATCCCGTGTTCATTCCTCTGAATACATGAGTGGGAAGTCACGCCCTCCCGCCAGGTCTGCTGGTTGATGTTTGTGGAGCAGAAATGTCCACCCGCCTTCCAACTGCCTCTCTGGCAGGGTCCAGTTCTTTCGTGCCCTCTGAGGCTTTTCTGGGTTGGTGTTATTTCTTGTGTGTCATTCTAGCTCATCAGTAAAATAATTCAGAATAGGAAGTTGCCCTGCTCTGTTGGTGCTTCTGTGGAGTGATGGCCAGAGGCAGTTTCTACACACTTAAAACATTTAGCCCACTCCCTGCCTCCTTCGAGAATCCTCCTGGGGCAAGTTATTCGGCATCTGGGCCTCAGTCCTCTCGTCCCCTTGTAATCAGGACAGCCTACCTGATTGCATACCTGGCTCTGTGTCTACTGTGAGGGTTAAATAAGTTAATAGTTACAGAATGCTTAGAACAGTGGCCAGCACACAGTAAGCTCTCCAGAAATGTTGGCTGTTTTCACAGCTGTTATTCCTCCAGCTAAAGGTGTCATTGTCACAACTAAAGTTTCCCTACATCATTTAAGACTACGTAAATTACCTATGCGTTAGATAGAGTTACTCTCAATACGCTTTATACGTTTGTCACTGGTTTACAATGGATTTTTTTAAAAAACATTTTGATTATTAATTTATTTATCTGGACATTTTCTTTTCAATTGCAGGGCCTCAAGTTGTTGGGAATTTGTTTCTCGAAGTCATCCGGGCCTTCTATTCTTACTGCAGAGATGCTCTCGGCTCTGATCTTAAACTGAGCTACACTCAGAGTGGAAATTCACTGATAAGGTACTGGTGGGGCTTCCAACTTCACTCTTCCTCCCTCCCTAATGCCATGATTTTTTTTTTCTCTGTTTACCATAAATCGTGAAGCGCTCGAGAAAGTGGGGGTGCAGAGGGTCAGGCCACGCCTTAAAATGACCTGTGCTCTTAATCAATATGAATCGACTCTTCCCTCTTGAATACTGTGATGATTACAAGGAGTTTGACCTTGTCTCTGCCCCACACTGGGAAGTACAAACCGTATTTACTGATCAAGTGTGAAAAGTTGCTCAACAAAGGCAACTGAGTCTGGTGTACAAGTGGTGAGGGTCAGGGAGGAGGGCTGGCCGTGTGGGTATGAGTCTTCAGGAGACCGGTCAGAACGGGGGTAGCAGCGAGCAAGGCGAGGGCACCCCAGGGGCCTGAAGGCGCTCTAGGGCCCTGGAGGCAGGGTGAGTGGGGTTTGGGAGATAGCAGACGTGGCGATAACTTAAAGTGTGTAGTTAGCCATCAGCCCTGTGTTTTGTTCTGTCTTTGTACTTTTTATGGTAGTACAACCTCTTCCTTTTTACTTTACTCTTTTTTTGCGGTTACGCGGGCCTCTCACTGCTGTGGCCTCTCCCGTTGCGGAGCACAGGCTCCGGACGCGCAGGCTCAGTGGCCATGGCTCACGGGCCCAGCCGCTCCGCGGCATGTGGGATCTTCCCGGACCGGGGCAAGAACCCGCGTCCCCTGCATCGGCAGGCGGACTCTCAACCACTGTGCCACCAGGGAACCCCTGTTTGTTTTTTATTTAATGCAAGTTGTGAATGGCTCTACACTCTTCTCCTATGGAGGACAGTGGTTGCCTTTAAGTCTTCAGTAAGGAGTTAGACTTATTTAAGAAATCCTGACTGATTGACCAATCTCTTATTGATTGACTTTTGGGTGGTTTCCCCTTTTTCAGTATTTTAAGATTGATCTCGGAGAGGCAGCAGCAGCAAGTGGTAGCTTGAAGCAAGGTCTTAGTTTCCTGCTCAGGAATTGAACCTGGGCAGCAGCCTGGATGAAAAGCAGGAATCCTAGCCACTAGACCAGCAAGGGCAAGAGACTAGACTCAAATTTTCCCTGGCTCTTGCCTCCATTTGAAAGCAAGACTATTTCAAGTAGGCAAAAACTGTAAAAGCAGGTGCAAAGTTTATTATTAGAGGCACAGCACAAGTGGGAGAGCACACAGAGAAACCCTTTAAGTTTCTTTTTCCACACCTGCCCTGCCCTAGGACCCTCCCCGGTATGTATGTGCACCTTTTTTCCAGGACGGATTCCAGCCCAGAGGCCCATGGCGGGGGCCTTGGCATCACCTACTGTGGGGTGGCGCCCCCTCCTTTTTGACCCCTAAGGAGCCTTTCTGCACCCACGCCATATCTCCCTTGCTCTAAGGGTGGGAAATATGTGACCTCTCCATCTTTTACTCAGACAGGGTTTAGCCCCTCTCTGTTCCTGCCATGACTGTTATCTTAAAGTGTCCTCAGGAGACAAAGCCTGGCTATTTACTCTGTTTCTGTTGTTATTTCTCTTTCAAAGTGCAAACAGGAGGCTGGATGTAAATGCCTAACCTGGGAGCCCATCTATCTCCTGTCTCAGAAAATGCAAACAGGAGGCTAGTTGTAAGTGTCCGGCCTGAAGCCCACCTTTTTCCTGCCCCAAGAAATGTAAACAGGAGGCCAGTTTGTAAATGCCTAGCCTGGAGCCCATCTATCTCCCGCCTCAAAATGACATTGTCATGATATCCTTATGCCTACATCTTTTTTTTTTTTCCCCTGGCCGAGCTGTGCAGCATGAGGGATCTTAGCTCCCCGACCAGGGATTGAACCCATGCCCCCTGCATTGGAAGTGCAGTGTCTTAACGCAGGACCGCCAGGGAAGTCCCCCTTTGCCTACATTTTTGTGTACCTCTACAAGGATTTCTGTAGGATAAATCCCTAGAATAAATTTCCTGAGTCGTAGAAGATGTGCGTTTAAATGTTAGCCAAATTTCCCTCCTAAATGGCTGTACTGTGTTATTCCACCAATAAAGTATGTAATTACCTATGGTTGGACTAAAACTGGTTTTCCATATAACATTCTTTTTTACAATAGCTCTTTTTTCTTTAATTTATTTTTATTTATGTATGTATTTATTTGTTTTTGGCTGTGTTGGGTCTTCGTTGGTGCGTGCGGGCTTTCTCTAGTTGCCACGAGCAAGGGCTACTCTTGCGTTGTGACGCGCGGGCTTCTCATTGCGGTGGCTTCTCTTATTGTGGAGCACGGGCTCTAGGCGCACGGGCTTCAGTAGTTGTGGCTCGTGGGCTCTAGAGCGCAGGCTTAGCAGTTGTGGCGCATGGGCTCAGTAGTTGTGGCTTGCAGGCCCTAGGGCACAGGCTCAGTAGTTGTGGCGCACGGGCTTAGTGGCCCTGCGACATGTGGGATGTTCCCGGACCAGGGCTCGAACCCGTGTCCCCTGCACTGGCAGGCGGGTTCTTAACCACTGCGCCACCGGGGAAGTCCTACAATAGCTCTTAAGCTTACTTCTGAGGGAATGGATCAGTATAAATACTGTTTAGGATGGCACAATGCATTCTCTTCCCTATATAAGAACAGTAATACTCTTTATCTATGATCAAGTTTGTCAGTCTCTCTAGAAATAAGTTGTAAATGGTACAATGAATTCGTTTTTCAGACATGGCATTCCCGTAATACAGGTTTTTTCATAGATATATTTATAAATATCCCTCTTCCTTTACAGTACAATAAAAGAAAACAGAAATGCCTCTGAGCTTGTTAAAACAGTGAATTTGCTCATCACATCCCTAAGCACAGACTTCCTCTGGGATTACATGACAAGGTGCTTTGAAGACTGTTTTAGGTAAGCCTCCAGTTCAGGGCTTGTGAACATGTGGGAAGGAAATGAGGGTGCCATGGTTTCGTTTCTGCTTATTGTGGTCAGATTATACTTAACTCGCTAACGCTGGGTCGTCTCTGCTGAGTACACGATTGAATTCACTTAAAATCATAAGAGAACTAAACACAGTGCCATTGAGAAGGTTCACATGATACTGAAGCTTCCTTATTAAAGTCGAACTTCAGAAACTCGTCTGTGCATTTTCTGGTTAGGTCGATCTAATCGGCTTTCTTTGCATGGTGTCCTTGGAGCCCTGATCTATTCATAAGAAGCTTAGTTTTGTGGTCCTGGGACTGGAAAGAGTGTTTTTGAAATCATGAGTCATCTTAAATTCTTATTGAAATTAGTGTGTAACTGTTCAGATGAAAGCATTCATGTTCTAAGCTACTATATATAATCAGCTTTCCCGTCACTTTCAATCTGGTGAATTGCAGCACCTCCAAATTGCTGGCGGTGGTGTGCTCAGGACAGCAGACCTTCCTGTGGAGTCCTTTCCGATGTGATTTTCGCTGTTAAGGAGGGCTGGTGTTAGTAATCTCTCAAACCGCATTTTGTCCTGTGAGTCATGCTGTGAAACTTCATCCTTGTCACGTCCTTTGGAATGCTCTGTGTTCTCACAACGTCTTCAGTACCTGCAACTGTAATCAAAGCATAACTTACTCACGTTTGCCGCCGGCCATCCCCTGGACACCCCCAGGAGAAGCGGGCCCATCCATCATACAGGGAAGCCGGAGCTCAGAGATGTGAAGTACCTTGTGTGACACTGCACAGCAGATCAGCAGCAGCTGAGATTAGAACCAGGCGTGCCCGACGTCCCAGCTGCTCCTGCCATGCCCTTTGCCTCCTCCGGTGCCAGGCCCCAGCAGGCGTTCAAACCTGTGATGAGTAAATTAATTGTAATCGGATCCACGGTGGACAGCAAGGCCGTGTTATACTGAGGCTGGAAGTGTATTTTGGTCAGCTTAGTTCCATTTCAGAGTTACGAGGAGTGCTTTCTTTTAAAAAAAAAAAACTTAACTATGAAACATTCCAACGTAAGAAAGGATGGGAAATGACATCAGACACACATGCACCCATTGCTGAAATTACAGACCACACTTGATCATTGTTTTTCACATCTTTTTTTTTTTTTTTTTTTTTTTTTTTTTTTTTTGCGGTACGCGGGCCTCTCACTGTCGTGGCCTCTCCCGTTGCGGAGCACAGGCTCCGGACGCGCAGGCTCAACGGCCATGGCTCACGGGCCCAGCCGCTCCGCGGCATGTGGGATCTTCCCGGACCGGGGCACGAACCCGCGTCCCCCGCATCGGCAGGCGGACTCTCAACCACTGCGCCACCAGGGAAGCCCCACATCTTTTTTTTAAAGGAATAAAATGTTGCTACCCAGATAGAGCTAACGCCCCACCTTCCCAGCACTTCCCCCTCCTTTCATCCCAGCTTTTCATCACTGTTCTGAAATTCATGTCTGTCCTGTGATATCTGTGTTTTTATAACATGTGTATCCAGAAACAATATAGTCTGGTTTTGTCTGTTCAAATTTTATATAAATACTATCAAGTTGTATATAACTTTTTGCAGTGTGTTGTTTTGGGGGGTGGGGTGTGGTCCACAGCCCTTTGGAGATTTATATACACCTAGTTCATTTATCTTAGGTATAGTAGTGCAGTGTGTGAATCAACCAGTTTCAGTCTTTTCATTGTTGCAAATAGTACTCTGGTGACCCTGTTGGTCCTGTGTCTTTACAGACAGTTGCCTGGGTCTCTTTAGAGCCGGCACCCAGAAGCAGAGTCTCCCAGATGTAGTGGATACAGTTCTTCAGTCCCTTACCGAGATAAATGCCAAGATAACTAAGCGATAATTAAAATTAACTCAGGTTGAATTGTACTGTGATAGCTAGATGAATCAAAAATTACTGTTTTGGAAACGAGTATATTGACTTTTTAACTTATGTATCCAGCTGCCTACTTATTGAAAAGGAAGTGTTGAGCTTGAGAATAAGATAAGCTCCGTGGAGTTACACGTCTCTGTGGGAGCTGAGAAATTCTAAGCAGCTCATGGGGATGAGCTCCTGGTGACGTGGGAGGGAGCTGTCTCTGGTTGCTCTGACAGCATATTGAACAGCTGTCCCGCATTCTGTCACCAGGCTCTTTCCCCGGGAACATGCCTTTGGTTTGGGGCTGGGGGCCTGGAATTGGTGCTGTTGATAGCTCCAGATCTGCTGGGTAGGGAATCCCACGTGGGCGTGGACTTATTGAGACGTGTCAAGACTTATTGACGCTTCTCTATGTTAGATAGTTTTTGGCACCAAAGCTTAATTATTAGAACTGCAGAAGCTGTCTTTCATTATGGTTGAAATAGAATAAGCAACTTTATTGGAAATATAGGGAATGCTTGAAATCATTATAAGAGAGTTGTTTTTCTTTCCTCCGACTCACACAGACCTGCAGAGCAGAGTCACGCTGTCGGGAGGAGCGTCGGCCCTCCCCCGACGGTCTCGGAGCTCTGCACCCTCCTCGTGTTCCTGCTGGACGTGATCCCCTTGGTAGGTCCTTTGCTCTAAGGAGACGGCCCAGTGTCGGCTGTTATTTACATTCTGATTAGCGTTGTTTGGCCTTTTCATGAACCTAAACTTACTGAAGAAGTAGTTTTACATAAATACATAGCACTGTGTTAATGTTTGTTTCAGCATGGAAGATGTAGCTGGATGTTGTATCTTTTAGGTCCTTTTAATATAAGGGGTTATAACATTTGAGCCAGTTGTAAGTGGGCTGAGCTGAAGTTATGGAAACCAGATGATAAGCTGAGTGTCATCCATCCTAAATAACAACAGTTATTTAGGAGTGAGTGTTAATGTATGTCCTTTTTAAAAATTTTTATTTATTTATTTATTTGGCCACGTCGCGCACCATGCAGGATCTTCGTTCCCCAACCAGGGATGGAACCTGTGCCCCCTGCAGTGGAAGCACAGCGTCTTAACCACTGGCTTGCCAGGGAAGTCCCAGAGAGTAAATGCATTTCTTAGTTAAAGTCACACCCTTGGCTAATTTTCTCAAAGGAAATTGATTTCTTTAATATAGAAATAAACGTGGCGATGATTTTCTGCTAGAAAGAGGAAAGCCACCTGAAACGAGACGAAGAACGTCCATTGACTTCTTTAGATCAAAAAGAAATATTATTTTGTTTTCTGATTTGGGACTTCATGTGAAACAAACTTATGCTGTAAAAAAAAAAAAAAATTTGAATTTTCTCCTGGTTACACATTAAACCCGTGTCTCTGCTTCACAGGAACTTTACTCCGAGGTGCAAACCCAGTACCTCCCTCAGGTGCTTGGCTGCCTGGTGCAGCCTCTGGCCAAGGAAATGGAGGCGCTAAGCTTACCTGAACTCACGCACGCCTTGAAGACATGTTTCAAAGTGCTTAGCAAGGTCCAGATGCCGCCTTCCTACCTGGACACGGAGCCTGCAAGTGGAAGCTTGGTACGTGCTGGGGGGAGCTGAAGTGGTTCTCTGGGCTGAAGGAACCTCGTACCTTCCCGCTTAGGGATAAACACTAGAAGATCTATCGGTAACATCTAAAACACGCTTCTAAAATCCTCACACACTCAATAAAAACTTTTTGTGTAGAAGCAGCCCCCAGTCATTTCACCCTCTACCCTGCTACTTCCTGCTGAAGCCCATCCCTGAGCTAATGGTTAGACATAGCTCACCGTCCAGACCTTTCTATGTATATGTTTGTATACGTGTAATTTTGTTTGTTTTTTTTTTAATATAAGTGAGAGAGTAGTCCCTGGGGCTGCTGTGACAAAGTGCCACACTGGGTGACAAAATAACAGAAAGTTACTGTCTCACAGTCCTGGAGGCCACATGTCCGAGATTAAGGTGTGAGCAGGGTGGTTCCTTGTGAGGCTGTGAGGGAGACTCCATTCCATGCATCTCGCCTGTCTTCTGGTGTCTCACTGGCCATCTTTGGTGCTCCTTGGCTTACAGTTCCTAATCTCAGCCTTCCTCTTCACATGGCATCTTCCCTGTGCACACATGTGTGTCCAAATTTCACCTTTTTATAAGGACACCAGTCATAATGGATTAGGACCCATCCCGATGACCTCACTTACTTGATCATCTGCAAGGACCCTATTTCCAAATAAGGTCACGTTCACAGATGCTGGAGGGTAGGAGTTGAACATGTTTTTAGGGAACGCAGTTCAACCCATAACACACATTATTCTCTGATTCACGTTGGTTTTCATCCAAACACTATTTGGAGGACATCTTTCCATATCTGTGTACACAGAGGTATCTTACTCTTCTCTCATCTCTGCATGAGAGTCTATGGTATGGCTTTACAATTTCTTCACCTCTTCCCCTATCGAGGTTATTTGGGTATTTCTAGTTTTCCACTGTTAACAGTGCTGCAGTCAGCATCCTCGCACAGCCTGTTCTCAGGGCTGCAAGTGTTTCCGAGGGATCAGTTTATAGAAATGGGTTGCCGTCAAACCCACTTCTTACCTTAGAAAGATGCTACCAAATTGTCCTCCAAAAAGACTGTAAGAGTTATGGTTCCAAAACAAGCAGTGTCAGGCCCATGGTCTTTGAATTATTTTTATCTTCTACTTTGTTTAGGGATTTGAAAATTCTGCCCTTGAAATCCATTCGGTGCAATGGCAGACAGGTGTGCAAACAGACTAAAAAAGCGAAGCATTCCTGAAAGACAGCTGTGTGTGTCTGCCAGTGCTGGGGGCAGATGCCTGCCCGATGGGGCTTGCATCTCGGTTTGCAAACTAATTACAGACTGTTGCTTCATTCTCTAAGTTAGTCTTTTTTTTTTCTGTTTTCCTAGCTGTTACAGCTATTGGAAAAAAATATCCTAAAAAGGATGTAAGATATAAAGTTTAAGCTTGTGTAGTGTACAAATATAAATAACACTAAGTGTCTAAAATTGCGTGATCCTGTCTCAGTCTTCCCCAAAGAGCACAGTGGGTCAAATGCTGAAAAGTTTTCAGTTTAATGCCATATGAGCTGAGTAACAGTATGAGAGGTTGATTCATTAAAGGTTGAAGTGTCATCCTTTTGGGAAAGCCACAGGATATGTATACGCATGTATATGCGTGTGTGTAAAACATGTACGGGGGTAAACACGTTGTTCTAGCTGTCTCCCCTTACTTCGTTCCTTTGTGCCTTTATTTTACACTCAGCCCAGTTTCCTCATTCATATTTTTACATCTGCCAGAAGCTGTTTTTAAATAACCCTGTTGGACCCTGAAGGGCCTAAACACATAAAGTGGGCTCAACGCCAGCCCACCCCAAGAGCACGGGGCTTGGTCAGCTGCCTCGCTGGGCCGGCCGCCTCTGTCCCGCCCCCTGCGTGCCCTCTCCGTTGCATCATACACACGTGTACACAGGGACCCTCTCGGGGTAGAGAACTGTGATTTTGAAAAGCAGGGGGGGATGCATTCGAAGCCTGATTCAGCTGATGTTTGAATCCCTTGGTCTTTTGAGATACACGGTACAAACTTCCGTTTTTTGCAGAGTCCCGTCAAAGGTGAAAACAGTGAAGTCATTTTAGACGCAAACGCAGTGCTTCCTGGGGATGAAGACGCTGCGTTTCCTCCCCTTAAATCTGAAGACAGTGGCATCGGCCTCAGTGCTTCGTCGCCAGAGCTCTCTGAGCACCTGAGGGTTCCCAGGGTCTCTCCGGACAAAGACGACGTCTGGAAGAAGGGCGGGAGCATGCAGAGGACGTTTCTGTGCCTCCAGGAGCTCATTGCCAACTTTGCCCACAAGAACATCTTTGGAGTACAGCTGAGGGCATCCGGAGAAGACACCGAGTCGGCAGAGCCCGCAGGCCCGAGGGAGGAGGGTGGGATGCGGGCCATGGCGGGCAGCGACCGCGGGAGGAGGAACGCGGGGCAGGCGAAGCCCCCCGGCGGGCCCCAGATCAGGCAGATGCTCTCGGACCTGTTCCCGGTGCGGGGGTCTCCGTTTAAGCCGAAGAGCTTGGAGACGCCCTCGCCCCTGCCCAGCAGCCCTGGCCGCAAGGAGGAGGAGCAGTGGGCCGTGGACCAGGTGGTCATCGACCCGGGGAGCTGGAGGGAGGGCTGCAGAGAGGCCTTCGCCGCGGCCTGCCACCTGCTGCTGGACTGCGCCACCTTCCCCGTGTACCTGTCCCAGGAGGAGACCGAGCGGCTCTGCGACGCGCTCTTCCAGCCGCCGGGTGAGAGGGCGGCCCGGCTAGAGTCCCGTGGAGGAGCCGTGGCACTCGGGCAGTGGAGGTTTAGAGACGAGCTAAAATCACAGCGGCCCAGAAGGAACCGTGTGCCGCGTTTGTTTCCTTCCTGGGTCTGTGGTTAGCGTGCGTGGTTTGGATTTGTCTCACCAGATGGGAAATTGATGAGGCTGGGTCTGTATTTTTAAACGAGGGGTGTCGAGCAAAGCCCGTCCAAAGGTCTGGGACTGGGACCTCCCCGGCGGTTCAGTGGTTAAGACTCCGCGCTTCCGTTGCAGGGGGCACGGGTTCCATCCCTGGTCGGGGAACCAAGATCCCACCCACATGCCGCGGGGCGTCGCCACAAAAAAAAGAAAAAAAAGTCTGCCACGTTAAAGGTGCTTATGGTAGTCAGTAAATAGACCATTTCGTGAGACCTGCTCTTAAAGCTTTACATATTAGTTTGCTAGGGCTGCCGTAACAAAGTATCACAAACTAAGTGGCTTAAACAATAGAAATCGGATTGTCTCATGGGTCTGGAGGCCAGAAGTCTGAGGTCCACGTGTTGGCAAAGCCATGCTCCCTCTGAAGGTACTGGGGAAGGATGTGTTCAAGCCTCCTTTAGCCTCTGGTAGTTCCTGGCCTTGTGGCAGCCCAACTCTGATCTTTCCATGGTGTTCTTCCTGTGTATATGTCTGTGTTCAAATTTCCCTTCTATAAGGCGCCTGTTATATTGGATTTGGGGCCCACTCTGCTCATTTTAGTTTATTCAGTATTTGTTTATTTGGCCATGCCACGCGGCTTGCGGGATCTTGTCTCTTCCCCAATCAGGGATCGAACCTGGGCCCACGGCAGTGAAAGCTCCAAGTCCTAACCACTGGACCCCCAGGGAACTCCCCATGACCTCATTTTAATGAGTTACATCTGCATGACCTATTTCCCAATAGGGTCACATTCTAGGGGGTCAGGACTCCAACGTAAGGATTTTTATGAGGACACAGTTCGACCCATAGCAGGCAGCGTCTTAGCTCGGGCTGCCGTAACAAACTGCCCTACGCTGGGTGGCTTAAAAGCAATTTATTTTCTCACAGCTCTGGGTCTAGAAGTTTGAGGTCAGGCTGCCAGCATAGTCAGTTTCTGGTGAGAGCTCTCCCCTTGGTTATAGACTGCCACCTTCTCGCCGTATGTTCACGTCCTGGGTGGGGGGCAGTGGTAGGGGACTCTCTCTGTTGTCTCTTCTTATAAGGGCACCAGTCCCATCCTGAAGGCTGCACACTCAGGCCCTCATCTAGACCTAATCACCTCCCCTAAGCCCCACCTCCAAATACCATCACATTGGGAGTGAGGGCTTCGACATGTGGAGTTGGGTAGACACAGCCGAGTCCATTGCAGGCAGTGAACACTGGAAAGAAAAAGGGGCTGGAGGGAAAAGTGGAAAAGAAGAAAGAGTGATTAAGTTGGTAGGAGCAGAGGGTGAAGATGTCTCTGCTTGTCATTACCTTAAACATCCCATGCAATTCGTCTCTTGGCTCACGAGCTGCAAATGACAGTATACTTGGAAGAAGTGCATTTAGAATTGATAGCTTCAGTATATTTTCGGCCTCTTTTAAAGCTAATGGCATGTGCCCTACCACCAAGAGGGCTTTGAAAACACATTTTGAACTCTGCACCAAAAAAAAAAAGATGTGATTTTTGACTCTGTGTAAATTTAAAAAAAAAAAAAAAAAAGTTTTTTAATTCAAATTTTACTATATTTACAAATTTTTTTAATGACACAAAAACAAACAGTTCGCATCATTTCAAAGCCCTGAGACCGACCTTTGCAGATCTGGAATAATCTGACAAGCGCATGAAAGCAGACCTGGTCTCATTTGTCCCCTGGCCCTGGACGGGGACAGCGCGTCCTGTCACCGCCAGGTTATCACACTGCTGTCCAGGTGACTTCCCGGACCTAAACGTCTTAGAGACTGGCTCCCAGGTTGGAGAGCGAGTTTCATGAGGCTTTGTCTTGTCTCTCTCTGTCCTCTCTGGTTGGCTTCCTCGCAGGAGCTGGCGATTCCAGTTTTCCATCTTGGCTGAAATCCATGATGACCATTTGCTGCTGTGTGACTGACTGCTACCTCCAGGATGTGGCCATCTCCACCCTGCTCGACGTGATAAACCACTCCCAGTCCCTAGCGCTTGTCATTGCAGACAAAAGGAAGCGCTATAAAAGCTCCGGACAAGACCCATTTTTCAGCAAGCTGCAGATGGTGACCGTTCCTCCCATTGCTCCAGGAATACTGAAAGTCATTGCAGAGAAAACAGACTTCTATCAGGTATTAGCTGGGACCCTGGGACCCTTTTCCCAGACTCTTTATTTGAAGTTGTCCCAGAAGTTGTAGCGGTGGTGACAAAGAATATGGTGCCTTGGGTGGCAGCCAGTGAGGGTGGCTGGAGACGTTGCCCGCCTTGTCCATCTCTCTAAACCCAGGCTCCCGGCACAGTTTCTGTCCCCACAGCAAGTGTTCCATAATATTTGTGTTCAGTTTTAGGCTGACCAGACTCCGTCTGGCGGGATTCCTAAGTTACCTAAATACACAGAAAAAGAGACTCTGTCCTAATTTGTGAGGTTAGAGGCTTTGAGGTTATTTAGCCTCAAGGAAACCTTAGTTCGTGTCAAGTATAAGAATGATTGTTGCTGAAGATGGTGAGCAGGTGTTGTCCATCTTTTGGGGGGACAGAGTCAGAAAATAAGGTGGTATAGGGCTCATTTAATTGCAAGAAGCTGGAAGATACTCCAGCTAGCTCATGAAAAGAAAAGTGAGGTTTATTATAAAGGTAGGGGAGCCCATGGAAGTCCAAGGGCAGGAGTGGAATGCAGCTGGGTCTCACGGGGTCTCACCTGGGAAG
Source organism: Kogia breviceps (assembly GCF_026419965.1). Classification (NCBI taxonomy): domain Eukaryota; kingdom Metazoa; phylum Chordata; class Mammalia; order Artiodactyla; family Physeteridae; genus Kogia; species Kogia breviceps. The sequence continues at coordinate 140,898,235 of NC_081314.1, forward strand.
CTGTCAGCTCACGAGGCTGCTTGCTCTGCACATCTCCCTGCCAACCAGGACCTAACGTGGTTGCCGCTTGACCTTCAGTCTGCCTCAGGACCCTCAGGCTTGATTCTCATAGCTAATGACAGCTGCATCACTTTCTTACAGTTCTGACCTAACTGGTCAAGGCTCTTAAATAGGCAGTCAGTGGGGCACCCTTGGGTCCGATGCCTTCGGCCGCCCAGTCGACCACAGCAGTGACGCAGGCCAGGGGGACGTGGTCGTGTGGTATAGACGGGGACCAGCCCACTCACTAGGGCCTGTAGATGGAACACGTTTCCCCCCTGCGCGTGGTCAGGACAGCAGATGCCCTGCAAATTCGGAGATGCTGAGGAAGAGACATGTTAGATGTTGTATGTGGGAATGAGGTACTGGAATTAAACTGTCCTTTTAGGTGTTGACAGCCCGTCCTCTGACAGGCTTTCGAAATGAGCTGGCTTTTCACCTATCGGAGATGAGCTGTATCAAGCAAGTCATGTAATTGAGGCCACCTCTCAGCTTTGTTTCCTTTTTAAAAACAAAACAAAACAAAACAAAAAAACAGCATCATTTAGATATAATTCATTCATTTAAAGCACACAATTCAATGGTTTTTATTATATTCCTTGTTTTCTATATGTCATATCTTTTTTCCACCTATTTCCCTTTTACTACTTTCTTTTTCATTAAGTGAATATTTTCCAATGTAATATTTTAATTTCCTTGATGACTTTTTTTTTTTTTTTTTTTGTGGTACGCGGGCCTCTCACTGTTGTGGTCTCTCCCGCTGCGGGGCACAGGCTCCGGACGCGCAGGCTCAGCGGCCATGGCTCACGGGCCCAGCCGCTCCATGGCATGTGGGATCCTCCCGGACCGGGGCACGAACCCGTGTCCCCTGCATCGGCAGGCGGACTCTCAACCACTGCGCCACCAGGGAAGCCCCTTGATGACTTTTTCAGTATATTTGGGGAGTTATTTTTTTTAGTGGTTACTCTAAGGTTTACCGTATACATCTTATCAGGATTGACTTCACATTCATACTAAATTCCAGTGAGATACAGAAACATCCCTCTTGAATAGCTCTCCTCCTCTTCCAAACGTGTGGGACACGTTTTCTTATATCTTTGCATGTCTTATAATCTTTATTGAAGACTGGACATTTTAGGTAATATATTGTTGTATATTTGTACTCTGGCACCTCCCTCCCACCCCACCCCACCCCACCCCACCCCACCCCACCCCACCAGTGACTTGTCTTTTTTGATCATTTAGTGACTTGACTGTTTTAGTGATGTCTGTTTCCCCTGCAGTGTGAGGCCTTTGGCGCTGCTCCTTGGAGGGTTCAGCCTTAGGAATGTGCAGCCAGTCTGAGATGATAGTGATCTTGGCAAGATTCTCCTTGACTGTCTGCTTTCTACTCATTGACTGTCTGGTCTCTGTTAAGCTCTGTTGGTATCACACCCAGATGTTAAGCTCCGCTGATCACTGGCTGATTGCTCTGTTGTTTTCAACAATGCCCTGGGGCATAAATTACTCCACAGTCTGATACAGTGAAATTTACACCCCTCCCTCAGGTAGTTTTTTGAGGCCAGTCTTTGAGATTTGTTTTGACACAGGAGGATTTTTCCTAGCTCTCTGTTTCCCTGGTTATTTCTGGTAAATGAGCAGGCCTGTGGTTTAGCTTGTTGCTGTGGTGGAGCTACCAGCCTCCTCTTAATTGCTTACCACCAAAATCTCTGTTGCTTTTGAAAGCACTCCTATCCTTGAACATATACCTATGCTCTGTTCCAGATAAACTCATTTCCCTTATAGAGAGCTATGCAACTCTCTGTTTTATGGCTTGCCTCTCCCACTGGGCAAATTCTCTGAATACCAGTTGCACAGGAGGAGCTGCGACTGGGACAGTTGTCTGTTTTTCTTATCCCTACAGGGTGCTGGGCAAGGGTGCTAGCCTCTGGTGCCTCTTTCCCTCTCCTAGCATGTAACTTTTCCCTTACAAGCAAACTGGAGCAAGAATGATCTGGACCCCAGTATTCTCAGCCTGCTGTGCCTGGATAAAGCCTCCATGCACGAGTTGGGGCAGAGGAGTAAAATGCCGGTGGCCTGGTTCCTTCCAGGGAGATGCAAAAGCCTTTGACTGGGAGCTGGAAGGAGGGGGTGCCCATCTTCTTGGCCGCACCCTGCCAAGCCAAGCTTGATTGAGAGGTGGATAGGGGTCATGGTTCAAGTGGCAGAGACTATTGCTACTTGTGCAGGAATTTTCGTAAACTTTCTTGAGTGTTTCTTCATCTCTTGAGTGCCCGTCGGATACTTTCCAGCAGCTCTAAATGGCTGGCTGTTTAATTTTTTTTTTTTTTTGTAATTTTCCCTGGTTATGGTGGTTTTGCTGGTAGAGGGTCCACAGTTTGTGCAGTCGAGCCCCAGTTACGATGTTGGGTCCTGGCAGATCCTGGATTTAGTTGCTCTTCAGCTTCCACCCCTCATTCTCCCTGTCTCCTTCTTACCAAACTTGAGTCACAGTGAAGATCTTGAATCTGTAGAACTTGGAACCGGGAGCAGTGCCCACTGTAAGCACAGTGGCTGGGCAGATCTTCCCCGGTCCTGCGTACGTCACAAAGCTTGACATAATTACCTCTCAGGCACAGAGAAGAAAAGAGAAGAAAGAATTGAGTCCATGAATCCTTGGCAAGCCATTAATAGATTAAAAATGGTAGCACTCAATACTTTCCTCTTGTTTGGTGTGAAGTATACTTTTATGAGTTCTTTCCAAAGCCTGGATTTTTATTTTGACTCAGATTTGGTACATACCTGAGTATCTACTACTTGCCAAGCACGGGAGCACAAGTTATATATTATCAGGTTCTCAGGAGCTGGGTGTGGCTCGTACCTGCCCACATTGAGATGCTGGAATTCGAAGTGGTAAAGCAACCTGCCCAGATAGCCAGGCTGTGCCCCTGGTTCTCGGATTCCAGGTGTTGGGCTGGTTCCACATCCTCTAGCCTTTTTCTCATTCCCATGGAATGGCTCACCGACCAGCTTTCCTTCTGCACACAATGCAAAGGAGGGTAAGGCCAGATATCCCAAGAATACGCTGCCCTTTCTCGGTTGGAAGGCAGATTGCCAACCACTAATAAAATGTCCAGAACATAGGGATTGAGAAGGCTAAGACAGATGAAGGAGCAGGTGGGTTTTTGTGATCAATATCAAGTCTCAGAAACCCTCCCGAAAAAACTTTAAACCTTCCAGGTGGAGCATCTTACTCATAAATTTGCCATAGGGGCTGCAAGTAAGGGGACTACCTTACTTAGTCGAAAGTTTTGTATCAGAAGTTTACATGTAACTTGTTAATTCGAAATCATGGTCCCTTAGATAAAAAAATAAATAATGGTCAGCGGCTCAAACCAGTCAGTGGTTAATTTGATCTGTGCAGAGAAGACAGTTTTGTTAAAGAGAAATAAATGAGCCAAAAGAAGTTCTTTGATCTAAGATGTACATTACAAAATGTTATAATCTGTGAGACATCATCTTTTTTTAAAAAATTATTTTATTTTATTTATTTTTGGCTGTGTTGGGTCTTCGTTGCTGTGTGTGGGCTTTCTCTGGTTGCAGCGAGTGGGGGCTACTCTTCGTTGCGGTGCACGGGCTTCTCATTGCGGTGGCCTCTCTGGTTGCGGAGCATGGGCTCTAGGCACGCGGGCTTCAGTAGTTGTGGCTCATGGGCTTCAGTAGTTGTGGCACGTGGGTTCAGTAGTTGTGGCTCACAGGCTCTAGAGCACAGGCTCAGTAGCTGTGGCACACAGGCTTAAGTTGCTCTGTGGCAGTGGGATCTTCCCGGACCAGGGCTCGAACCCGTGTCCCCTGCATCGGCAGGCGGATTCTTAACCACTGAGGCACCAGGGAAGCCCCTGAGACATGTTCTTTTTCCATGACCTTGAAGAAAGCCTTCAGATATTCCGCTCCCGGAAGTGGGCACCAGCCCTCCTTTTGAGCCTCACCGTGGTTGGGTCAGGCACCCGCCGTGCTCCCTGGGGCTTGGGGAGGGGCTGCAGCCGCTTGCACACCTCACATGTTTAAAGCACTGAGATCAGGGCTCTCTTGGGGATACAATTTGTGCCCTGAAGGTGAGCCAGGGCATCTGCCACAGCGCTGTGCACAGAAATGAGAACAAACAAGTTTGGGGAATGAAAGCTGAACGCCAGTTTGAGCCAACCCTAGGTGGTAAGGTCCCACGGTGTCTATCTCAGGATAGCGACCACCGCAGATCCACCGAACTTCCTAGAGGGTGTGCGTCTCTGGAACCCCAGTGCTGGCACGTAGGGAGCCTTGGTGTATGCTTGTTGAAAGGATGCCTCAGCTGATAGGTTCTTGCTTCCAGATCATTCCCCTCTGAAAGTGAAGGTCTGGGCAAGAGCTGCAGTGTTCTGAGCTAGTCTCAGACATCCAAGTTTAACCTATAACGTTGCCCTGGCCCGGATGACTCCTGAGGGGGTCTGTCATGTGATTTGGGTTTGCTTCGCCTTGTCCTGCTTCGTGGTGGTGGTTCTTTGCGTACTGAGGATTCTCCCGTAGCAAACGTAGGCAGAAGCCAGTACCTGGGGTGCCGGACTGGGCTGCCAACAAGGAGGAAATGGGGGGGAGCTGCCTGTGTTCACACTGTCTCCCCTCCGTCCAGAGGGTGGCTCGTGTGCTTTGGAATCAGCTGAACAAGGAGACCCGGGAGCATCATGTCACGTGTGTGGAGTTGTTCTACCGCCTGCACTGCCTGGCCCCGACGGCCAACATCTGCGAGGACATCATCTGTCATGCCCTCCTGGACCCTGACAAGGTGAGTCTTTGCAGCCGACGACCCCCCTCTGACAGCGGTCCTGACACCGTGAGCCCAGGCAGACTTACCTATATCCGGCCGGAGTCTTTCCGGGGCTCAGTGGACATCCTGATTAACGGGCAGGCCTTTGGCATTAGTGACATTTTTTTTGTTCTTGGTTTGGCTGTGTTGGGTCTTTGCTGCTGCACGCAGTCTTCCGCTAGTTGTGGCGAGCGGGGGCCACTCCTCGCCGTGGTACACGGGCCTCTCACCGCGGTGGCTTCTCTTGTTGTGGAGCACGGGCTCTAGGCACGTGGGCTTCAGTAGTTGTGGCTCATGGGCACTAGAGTCCAGGCTCTGTAGTTGTGGCGCACGGGCTTAGTTGCTCCACGGCACGTGGGATCTTCCCAGACCAGGGCTCGAACCCATGTCCCCTGCATCGGCAGGCGGATTCTTAACCACTGCGCCACCAGGGAAGCCCGCATTAGTAACATTTTAATACGTTCATAATTTCAGGACTGGAAGGCCTCCGGAAGCGCGAGCCATCCCCTGCGTCGTATTAAGGCTCACCAGGGAAGTCTGCCCAGGCTCCCATGATGCCTGCAGGGCTTCTAGAACTCTCAGTGAAGTAGGCAGTCATAGAGAATGTGTCACCTTGGAAGCCCTGGCTCTGCTTTGCTGTCGTGTCCTGTTCTCTAAGCTGTTCAGCCTGGCACTGCCAAAGGCCATGAGAAGGCTGTGCTCTGTGTTTTCCTTCAGCCACAGGCCTAGGTGTGACCCTAGACTTGGGCTGACTCTGAGTCTAGAACATGCACTCTCCGGAAAGCACATCTGTGTTAATGGGAGCAAGGAAGGCAAGGACCCGGGTCCTCCTTGCTCCAGGCCCCATCGGACAGCCAGGAACTAAGGAGAGTCCAGCGTCTCTGCCTGGCTTGCTGCCTTTCTGCTGAGCTCTTGTTTGTTATTTAAATGGGGTCTGCTGCCACTGAGAACCGTGTTCTGTTAAGAAATCAGGTCCCTCACTCCCGTTTCTTTCCTATTCGAGGGAACGAGACTGGAAGCTCTGTTTCGATTTTCCGTCATCTGGCACCTGACGAGAGAGATCCAAGGCAGTCGAGTGACATCTCGCAATCGCTCCTTTGACAGGTGAGGGGGGACTTTTTTATAACTTACCCTTAAAGCAAAGGGACACTTTGCAGAGGTGCCAGGTCAGTGTGTCGGGCTGGGGAGAGGGAGAAGTGTGCAGTGGAAAACCTGACCCCGTGTTCTTGATGCAGAGCGAACGATTCCTGTGATCCCGTAAGTGAATTCCGGCCAGACAGGTGTGAATACCTGGGAGGAGTTTGCTTAATTTGGCCTTGGAGGGAGGAGAAAGGCCCTCGCGCCTCAGACTCACCCGAGGAGCTGGTAGAACGTGCCCCCCCGAGGGGGCTTGGTAGGCAGGTGAAGATGGGCTAGATCTTCACCGGGGCGGCAGCCACGCTGGGTGTGTGCACCTGCGATGTCCTCAACCACACGCGGGGGATGTGAACTGTATTGTAGGCGCATTCGGTTCTTACATTGTTTTTTTGAAAATCCCCTACCTTATTTCCGGAGCTCTAGATGCGGGGGTCAGACGCACAGCCTTAGAGAGATGCCCGCTGATTCTGATACCTCCTCCCCGCTCCATCTGGGGTGAGGCCTGGACGTCGGGATTTTGAAAGCTCCCCCCAGAGACTCGAGCTCAGAGCAGGGTTAACGTCCCCGGTCCTCGTCTGCCTGGGTCGGGAAGCCGGGGCCAGGCAGGGCCCCCCCCCCGAGGGCGTCCCGGCCGCCCTGACGCTTCGCACCCCCCACAGGTCCCTGTTCGTCGTGCTCGACAGCCTAGCCTGCACAGACGGTGCCATCGGGGCCACCGCCCAGGGCTGGCTGGTGCGGGCGCTCTCCCTCGGCGACGTGGCCCGCATCCTGGAGCCCGTGCTGCTGCTGCTGCTTCAGCCCCAGACCCAGAGGACCTCCATCCGCTGCCTCAAGCAGGAGGACTCAACGGGTGAGCGCACCGTGCGGGGGCCGGCCCAGCTCTCTGTGCCTGGGGCCCTGGGCCTCGGAGGCAGGAAGGGGGTTGACCTGGGCCCCAGCTGCCTGGTGCAGCAGTCAAGGCACTCAGACCTCCCTGGTGCTTTTGCCAGATTCAGAAGGTATGAAGGTACTTTGTGGGGACTTTAAGAATTTAAATTTAAAGAATTTAAAATTTAAGAATCCGATGGACCAGCACTTAGAAATGCTAGGTAGTGGGTTTGTTGTTTTCACTGAAAAAGATGATCTTTTTATATTAAAAAGGAAAATGTTAGTAACCCATGTTCCAATCAATATAGCCGATTCTTGGTTCTTTTGCTAGAGAAAGCAATTCAAGTGCATCTAAGGTAGGAGGAGAGAAAAACAGACCATCCATCCAAAGGTCTCCAAGGGCAACCCTTCACTTATGAAAGAAGTCTGAGGTCTGGCGTGAAGTTCATTTGGGGTTGGCTAGGCTAGCACTTCTCAGACCTGGGACAGGAGAGTTGAGGTTGCCTCCAGGTAGGAATGATCAAGAATGTTGAAAGTTGCATGTAACCTAGTCAGTTGTACTTTATAAAAATTACTTCTTCTCCAGAACTGTCAAGAACGAGGTAAGTGGCTTCTTTTCCACCTGCTCTCCAGGGCTCTTTCCAGCTGTTAATATATAATCAGAAATGCAGAAGAAATAGACCTTTGGCTTCTGAGGACTTGCAGAGGCACCTTTAACATAAATTTAAAAGAATATGGGTAGGCAGAAGAAAAGAAAGGCTAAAATAAAACCCGATGAGTTCATTAAATTTCAGTGACTAATACCTAGAGCGGTTTATGGTCTAACACTGTTTCCCACAATAGGTGTGTTTTATGACTTCCTGCAGTTTTCTAAGTGATGGTTTTACAAGCTTTGATTCGTTTGTTTAGATCACTGGGCTGTAAATATTCAGTGTTTGTCCCAGTCTTATCTTACAGAGAAAAGCAGCCTAATCTTCGCTTATTTAGATAAGCAAAGATTCCTAAGGTGGTTTCCTTTCCTTACAAGGTTCTTTGCCTAAAACTCTAACTTCTGGTTTTCCTTTAGGTGTCTTCTCAAAGAAGAGGCATTTTATGACTCCACAATTATAAGAAAGTGAAATGCAAAGAAGTATAAACTAAGCACCTTCTTTAGAAGTTTGCTCTTCATTAAGGGAAGCTAGATTTTAAGCATTCCTTTGCTTTAACGAGACCTCGGCTCATTGGGTTTTAAAAGTCTCAGTGGCACTTCCTGCTGCCCCCTCTAATTGACGTTTAATGCTCCCTGCCCAGTAAGAGAAAATGCGTTTTCTCTGCCACATTCTCTCCCTGGAAACAGCTAGAAGGGTTCTGCTTACCCTCCATGCTACCTCTGTGAGCCTGTAGAAATCTACTTTTTAAATACTGTTGTGCGCACCAGACAGCTCCTCTATTTCTAACATCTTATTCTTCCTTCTTTCCTAACCTGGCTTAGTGTTCCTGGAATAGATTTGCTGAAAGCTGCCTATTACAGATGTTTGGCAGTACCGAGGACATCTGGCATTTCACTCCTTTTTTTAAAGAGACCCGAGCACTTTAAAGTGTTGTGTATTTTCTGATCTCAGAGGTACTAGCATGCTTATTTTGCGGTACGCGGGCCTCTCACCGCTGTGGCCTCTCCCGTTGCGGAGCACAGGCTCTGGACGCGCAGGCTCAGCGGCCACGGCTCACGGGCCCAGCCGCTCCGCGGCACGTGGGATCTTCCCGGACCGGGGCGCGAACCCACGTCCCCTGCATCGGCAGGCGGACTCCCAACCACTGTGCCACCAGGGAAGCCCCTAGCATGCTTATTTTAAGAACTGGAATCTTAAATCGGGAAGTAAAAGCACAAGTGCAAGTCCCTTGCGATGGCGGCTGATAGAGCGCCTTACTGTTAATGGTTCAGTACTTGCATTCCAGACTTTTGCATAGCTGCATATTATAGACACTCTCCCCTAATTGGGCTTGTTCTGTACTGCTAGATTCTGCAGCTTGGTCTTTTTTCTTCAGTACTTAATATACTCTACACATTGCTCCATATCGTACGTGTTAGAAGTATCTTTAAAAAACCCAAACGGGGGCTTCCCTGGTGGCGCAGTGGTTGAGAGTCCGCCTGCCGAGGCAGGGGACACGGGTTCGTGGCCCGGTCTGGGAAGATTCCACATGCCGCGGAGCGGCTGGGCCCGTGAGCCATGGCCGCTGAGCCTGCGCGTCCGGAGCCTGTGCTCCGCAACAGGGGAGGCCACAACAGTGAGAGGCCCGCGTACCGCAAAAACAAAAAAACAAAACAGAAAAAAAAAAAAAAAAACCCAAACGGTAGCCCTCTGCATGCCTGTGGCTTGAGTTTTTTCAGACCTCTTACTGTGGATGCTTTGTTTGCTTTCAAGTTTGTTTTTATTCAAGACGTTTCAGTGATACCCTTTTAGCTTTGAAAACCTTCTGCTGACATTTCTGTTGGATACCGTTTTTGAAAGGAAACTCCCGGGAGAAAGTGATGGGCATTTTTTAAAAATCACCCTTCCCCTAAACTCGGGATATTTATATTTCCTATGACAATGTAACTAAATTCTCCAACTTCTTGAACATTTTAAAAGACCTGTTCACTTTGCTTGTCTGCCTTCCATCTGTAATGTAATCTAGACTCTAGTGTTGTTGTTTCATGGGGGAATTATATTTTATCTTGTGGTTTTTACACTTTATTTTTTTTGTTGAGGTATAGCTGATTTACCATAGTATGTAAGTTTCATGTGCACAGCATAGTGGTTCACAGTTTTTAAAGGTTATAGTCCATTTATAGTTATTATAACATATTGGTTATATGCCCTATGCCGCACAGTATATCCTCGTAGGTTATTTATTGTGTACACAGGAGTTTGTACCTCTTAATCCCCTACCCGTGTCTCCCCGTCACCCTGACCCCACTGGTAACCACTAGTTTGTTCTCCGTGTCTGTGAGCCTGTTTCTGTTTTGTTACATTCATTCACCTGTTTTAATTTTTAGACTCCACCTGTAAGCGATAACATACAGTATTTGTGATTTTCGGTCCGTCATTGCACTAAGCATAATACCCTCCGGGTCCATCCACGTTGTTGCAAAGAATTTATCTCGTCTCTCCTCCCGCAGGAGAATTTTACTAATATTGATCTTTCTGCCTGGCTTTAAGACAAAGATCACCCTCCTGTTCTGAAGTCGTCTGTTGTTCTGTAATTTTCAGAAGACTGGCACCGTTGGTTTCACAGGAAGCGAACCTCATTCAAAGAGGGGCGGGGCGCCGCCGAGCTTCCGGAGGGCGGGGGTGAAGAGAGCGCGCCCCTGAGCCCCTTCACCACCGTGGACCGCGAGGCCATCTGGGCCGAGGTGGAGAGGGAGCCCGAGGCGTGCCCGCCGGGCCGCGAGCCCGGTGAGGAAGACCTTGCCTGCTGTGCGGACCCGCCGGACGGGGCGGCCCGCGACACCGCGGACGACAGCGAGCACACCGAGTCCGCGGACACGAGCCCCGCGGACGACAGCGAAGAGCACACGTCCTCCTCCTCCTCCCCCTCCCGCGAGCCCCAGGAGCTGGGCGGCGGCGAGCTCTGCTGCGCGCCCCTCCCCGCGGCAGCCCGGGGCCCCCCAAAGCAGGCGGCCAGCCTCCAGTCCACCGTCCAGCGGAGCCTGGCGCGCGTGGACTCGGACCAGACGCAGGCTTCGGAGTCGCTGTCCAGCGACGAGGAGGCCGACGCGGAGCTCCAGGCCCTGAGCGCGGCCCGGCTGCTGAAGCAGCGGCGGGAGAGGCGGGAGAGGATCGAGGCCCTGTTTAAGCACATCCTGCTCTACCTGCAGCCCTACGACTCCCGGCGAGTGCTGTACGCCTTCTCCGTGCTCGAAGCCGTGCTCAAAACCAACCCCAAAGAGTTCATCGAGGCCGTGTCCCGGACCAGCACGGACACCAGCTCCACCGCACACCTCAACCTCATCTCCAACCTCCTGGCTCGCCACCAGGAGGCCCTGGCCGGCCAGAGTTTCTACGGAAAGCTCCAGACCCAGTCTCCCAACGTGTGCCCTCACTCGCTGCTGATCGAGCTCCTCACCTCCCTGTGCCTGAGCTTCCTGCGCAGCTACTACCCTTGTTACCTGAAGGTCTCCCACCGGGACGTCCTCGGCAACCGGGACGTGCAAGTCAAGAGCGTCGAGGTTTTGATCAGGATGATGACGCAGCTGGTCTCGGTGGCCAAGTCAGCCGAAGGGAGGAACGTGGAGTTCATCCACAGCCTGCTGCAGAGGTGCAGAGTCCAGGAGTTTGTACTGCTCTCGCTGTCCGCGTCCATGCACACGAGCCAGGAGCGCTACGCACCGGCCGTGGCGGAGCGGGGCCAAGCCCGGCGGGAGGACGGCCCGCTCGAGGAGAGTCTCCTCAGCCTGGGCCAGGAGCAGACCTGGAGCGAGCACCCCCTGCAGATTGAGCTGCTGAAGCTGCTGCAGGTGCTCATCGTCCTAGAGCACCACCTGGGGCAGGTCCACGAGGAGGCGGAGCCCCAGGCGGACCTGTCCCGGGAGTGGCGGCGGACCCTGGACTTCCAGCAGGCCATCGGCGCCCTGCAGTACGTGCAGCCCCACCGGCTCACCTCGCAGGGGCTGCTGGTGTCCGCCGTGGTGAGGGGCCTGCAGCCGGCCTATGGCTACGGCATGCACCCGGCCTGGGTCAGCCTGGTCACGCACTCCTTGCCGTACTTCGGAAAGTCCCTGGGCTGGACGGTGACCCCCTTCCTCGTCCAGATCTGCAAAAACCTGGACGAGCTGGTCAAGCAGTATGAAGGCGAATCATCGGTGAAGCTCTCTATCAGGTACGGTGAAACCCTTTGATGCGTTACTGTGTCTTTAAACGACAGTTTTTGTCGCAGACGGCCGATTTCCCCTAGCCGGCGGCCAATTGGAGGATAATTTCAGCCTCATCAAAAGCCTAGTTAGCATTGTTCAAAGGGGTAACCGGGAACTAAGTGTTCGGCGCCTTTATTTTCAGTTCCACGTGACCACCCAGGCTAGATGAGGGTCACAGGACAAGTCAGTCTCTCTCCATTCGTTTTGCGAAACAGAGAGAAAAATGTGGGTCTTCACAGACATTCTGAAACACCTGGAAACATTTTTCCAAAACGACTGTATAAATGTAAAAACAGCACAAATGATGCCTGTCCTTTTTGTAAGAGTATTTCATTACGAGAGCCCCAGTTTTTTAAGATGGTGATATCTCTGTGGTTTCCATGTTTATATGTACGATTGAAAACCTTTATGGCGTCATTCTTAAAGATTCTCAAAACCAGTTTCTCGTTTCTTCACCAAAGCATAACCTCCAAGAGGGAAAACATTTCTCCGGATTATCCACTCACTCTTTTGGAAGGTCTGACAACCATTAGTCATTTTTGTCTGTTGGAACAACCCAACCAAAACAAAAAGGTAAATCGCTTTTTCCTGAGTTCGAGACAGTTTTCATATATTGTTTTGTTTTCATCGGGGTTACGTCTGTTTCAAAGAAGCAATGTATGTATGCAATGCAAACATATATGCAAATGTTAATGCAAATGAACACACCTGCAAATAATGAACTGTATGCAAATATATGTGCAAATGTATGTATGTAAGTAATGCAAATGTGGTTTTGTTCTTGCGGGGCGGGCGTTCTCTGTGGGCGACTTCAGTCAGCCCTCCTCCAGTATGGGATAGAATGTAATCTTTTTTTTCCGGGTGCTTTTTACTTGGCCTTATGGAGTTTGAAGACGTTTTAGCTGTTGATTGCTCTACCCTATCTGGGATTAGATTTTAGAATGCAGCTAGTGCTTTGGTTGAGTGATTGGAAGAGTTTGTAATGAGGAGCCTCAGATGCACAGACCTCCCTCTTTGAAAGAAAATCATGGGTTTAAATGCTCAGGGAGGCGTTTTACCTCCAGACCACACGTGCGACTTGCTCCGGAGAGTGCTACAGCCCAGACTTTATCCCACCAGCACCTCTGCCCTCGTGGAAAGGGAAATGGTGCCACCGCAGACGCAGCAGAGTCTCACATGTTCGTTTTCGTTTTCGTTTTCGTTTTGTTTTTAGACCACTGCTGCGAGTGACCCTACCAGTTTGAAAAATGCCAAGAATGCTATTCTGGAAGAGCTTCCTCGAATTGTTAACACCATGGCCCTTCTCTGGAATGTTCTCAGAAAGGAGGAGACTCAAAAGAGACCCGTGGATCTCCTTGGAGCCACGAAAGGATCTTCTTCCGTTTACTTTAAAACCACCAAAGTGAGAGAGAGCTTCTTTTGTGTGTTTACGATTTCCTTTGCCTCGTATTGTCCCACCAAAAAATAAAAACGTGCAGGGTTATAGACATAAAGAATCAAACGTAATGTGCTCAGAGAAACCCGCATGAGAAGTAAGTTGGAAGTAGAAATCTCCAGTGTGTTTATTAGAATACGTTTCCTATTCATGGAAAGAAAAGCTTTGTGAGTAGTTTTCAGTTTATTTTTTCCCCTTGGCCCCTTTTTTTTTTTTAAGCCAAACATAAAGTCTCTGGGGGTTCCAGGTCGGGGACCTAAAGTCCTCAACATGTTTCTCCTAAGCATCTCTACTAAGACAGCTTAGCTCTTACAGTCTCCTTTCAGTGGTGCCTTGAACAAGTGTTGAGGTGTCTTTGAGTTTTCTATTAAACCAGAAGCTCACAACCCAGAGCATTTCTAGTTCTGTTACTGAACCAAACTTGGGTCCACGCGCCTGCACGCAGTAAAGGCAATCTACTGACACCAGGTCGTTTTAAAGGAAAGTGGGGGGGGGGCGGTTATTTTAAGGCACCAGGCAAGAAGTGTGGGCAGCTGATGCTCAAAAAAACCTGAACTCCCCCGACGGGTTTCAGGGAAGAGTTTTTAAGGGTAAGGTGAGGGAGGGGAGTTGCAGGGTGGGTGAACAGCTCATGTGCAGTTCTCTGATTGGTTGATGATGAGATAACAGGGCCGTGTCACAGGAGTTAAACATCATCAGTCCTCAGGCTCCAGCGGGTCTGGGGGCTACGTGCTCACCATCATCATGCAGTTAGCTTCTTCCATTTGGTGGGGGTTTTAGCATCCGTAAAACAACTCAGGAATATGCCTCAGACACTTACCTGTGGACTTCAGGGAGGAACTAAAGATTCTGTGACCGCCATATGGCCGATTTACTGTTTAAATTGTTATCAGTTCTCCTCACCCCGCTGCTGCTTTTGTCATCATGTGTTCACATCCTTGCAGTCATTAATTCTTCAGCCAGGATTTTGTGACTCAGGGGAGGCCTGGGAGACTAAAGCTTTTCTACAAACAAGAGGCAGGCAGAGGCCATGGTGGGGAGGGGTCTGTCCCAGCAAGGCCCCCATAGGATCCTGCTAGGTTACAGTTCACTCTCTCTTGGTAGCACGCCGACTCAGTCTCTGATTGCTGTGTCTGGTGGCTCAGAATTATCTGGCTGTGTCTCATTTACCTGAGCACCCCTGGTGCTGGGTGTGGCCTCAGAGCTTACACTGGCAGCTGGCAGCCCGGGCTGAGCAGAACAGATCAGGACACAGGGAGCCAGACCACCTGGATTCGGCTCCCTGCTCAGGTGCTTTGTGGGACCTTGGGCAAGTTGGTTAACCTGTCTGTGCTGTAGTTTCCTCGGTTGGAAACACGAAGCCAGGCATCACCCAAGCACCCTTTGTTTATTGGCACATTTAGTCCTCACCTGCAAGGTGGGTACTATTATTATTCGCAGACTACAGATGAGGACATTGGGGTGTAGAGAGAGTGAGTGCTTTGCCCGCAGTTGTGCATCTGATAAGCAGTGATGCTGGGATTAGGGTGAGTAGGGAATGGAGCCCGCCCCTGACTTCTGTTTTCTGAGCTTTCTGTAGTGCGTCAGGGAGTTGCACAGGTGGCCTCCAAAATGTTCTGTCAGTTCCAGAGATACCCTCCAAGGGAAATCTGCTGTATTTCAAGCTGCCACAGGAAGCTGCTTAATTTAAGCCTAAAAATTAAGCTCTAGAACGGTTCAGAAAATCCACAGGCACGCAGCCTGAGCCTCGGTTTCCTCCTCTGTGAAATGAGTCTGTTATTCGTAGCCTATCTTCTGGGCTGATGGAAGGAGTCAGTTTGGCGGCGGCTAACATTTATTGAGAAGTTAGCTTAAGCCCTCCCTGAAGGACCCAAGGCCTTGAGCTGAGGCCCCCGTGGTTTCTCTGGAGCAGAAACCACAGCGGGAGGCAGAGGATGTCTCCATCCCATGGTCAGTTGTATCTAATGAGACGCTAAACTAAGGCAGTGGGGACAGAGGAAGCCCAAGGTACATTCATTCATTCCACAAACATTTGCATGTCTGCTGCTGTGTACCAGGCCCGGCTTATCCACTAGTGGATGAGATAGAGCAAGTAAGTCCTTGTCTGCCTGGCAGATACAGACGTTAACCATCAATTTAAAAATAATGATGAGGGCTTCCCTGGTGGTGCAGTGGTTGAGAGTCCGCCTGCCGGTGCAGGGGACGCGGGTTCGTGCCCCGGTCCAGGAGGATCCCACGTGCCGCGGGGCGGCTGGGCCCATGAGCCATGGCCGCTGAGCCTGCGCGTCCGGAGCCTGTGCTCCGCAACGGGAGAGGCCGCAACAGTGAGAGGCCCGTGTACTACAAAAATAATAATAATAATAATAATAATAAAATAAAAATAATGATGAGAAGTGCTACAAAGAATGCGGGGCACTCTTAGAGGCTGTGAGGGGGTCGAGGAGGGGGTCGAGGAGGCCTTCCTGAGGCAGAGGGGCTGAGCTGAGACCCAGGAAGAGAGGGTTTGCCTGGGTAGGGAGGTGTTAGAGGCTGTGAGACCCACAGGGTTTATAGAAGAAGGAGCATGGAGGTTTCAGGAATGGAGAAAAAAATCCAGGCGCAGCCAAAGGGAGGGCGGTGAGTGACGTCCGGGGCCGCGCTGTGAGTTTATTTTTAGTTGGTTACATAACAAAGTTAGTTAAATGGTACATATTTCTGGAAATTGAAAAACATCCTTCCTGATGCATGTAAGCCCTTCCAGAGCTGGTTGAGACACGTGAGGCTAGGGGCTTTCAGGGTGCGAACAGTGCCATCTCCGCTGCTGGGTACCCCCCCCCCCCACCGCCCTTTCTCACTGTGTCTGCAAAGCCTTGGGTGGCTTCCTTCGAGCCCTGCCCTGCTCACAGCTGCTCGAAGGTGGTACTCATCACCTCCCAAGGGTCTCTTCCTGCTCGGCTCCGCTGGCCGTCTGTCCGTCCACCTGGGCTGCCCACCGTGCCTTTCGTCCAGCTCCTCCTCCTGCGGCCTGGTGCCCAGGATGCCGAGACAAAGGCCCACCCCTGCTCTCGGGGTTTACAGGCGCTGGTGGTGAAGTGCACAGTCCGCCATAGCCCTGATTCTACTCTGCTCTTAACTCTTCGTTTTTCTGTCTTTCAGACCATACGACAAAAAATTTTAGACTTCTTAAACCCCTTGACAGCCCACCTTGGGGTTCAGCTGACAGCAGCTGTTGCAGCGGTGTGGAGCAGGAAGAAAGTGAAACGCCACAGTAAGACAAAGGTAAAGCCAGCAATGAAAGCAGTAGCTAAACTTACTCTGACAAAATACCAGAGAGTCATGTGTGTTCAGAGGTGACTCCAGAGGCCAACACGGGAGACTGGGGCAGTGGTTCCACCGTTTTATTTATTTTTTATTCTTTTATTTTTTATAATATTTTCTTTTATGTATTTATTTATTTTTGGGGGCTGCTTTGGGTCTTCGTTGCTGCATGCAGGCTTTCTCCAGTTGCGGCGAGTTTCTCTTCGTTGCGGTGCGCGGGCTTCTCACTGCGGTGGTTTCTCTTGTTGCAGAGCACGAGCTCTAGGCGTGCGGGCTTCAGTAGTTGTGGCACGTGGGCTCAGTCGTTGTGGCTCGCGGGCTCTAGAGCACAGCCTCAGTAGTTGTGGCGCACGGGCTCAGTTGCTCCGCAGCATGTGGGATCTTCCCAGACCAGGGCTCGAACCCGTGTCCCCTGCGTTGGCAGGAGGATTCTTAACCACTGCGCCACCAGGGAAGCCCAGTTCCACCGTTTTAAATGCATGACGTACTCTAGCTGTGCCAGTTACAACTAGATGGGGTGTTGGGTGGGTAGCGAGTGGAGGCCACCCCCACCCTCTCTTTTCTCGTCTTTCTGTAATGAATAGATTGTACTTCTATTTAACCTTTTTAATCTACCGTCTAATAGTCTGCTTACAAGAATGTACATTTTAACGAAGAACACCGCCATGAACTTGCCACCCAGCTTAAGAAACGGTTCACCATCCTACCTATGAGGACCCCTGTGGGCCCTTTCCTGGTTGTAACACCATCTGAGAGCTTTTTTTTTTTTTAACTAATCTTTTTAAAGACTTTATCTTTTTAGGGCAGTTTTAGGTTCACAGCAAAATGAGAGGAAGGAACAGGAAGTTCCCATATTCCCCTGTCCCTGCACATGCATGCCCTGGTCCTCCCAGCAGCCCCTGCCAGGGGCGTACGCTTGTCACAGTTGCTGAACCTACACTGACACATCCATAATTTACATTCGGCTATTTTAATTTATTAAAGTCATGCTTGTTCATGATGGTCAAGAAAATCTAAATCATCGCATGCCTACGCCCAGACTTCAGTTTGCATTTTGTCCATTCTTTCTCCGCTGACTGGTCCATCGCGAGGTCCTCCAGGAGCTTGGTTCACGTGCTTCTGCAAAATCAGCACGTACTTCTCTCCTGGTCCCCTCTGTCGACCATGCAGGTTCCTTCCTGGTACCTCCCTCAGAGGGTCTGCCCCACCCCCCCAGGGCACTGTCTCAGGGCCCAGCATAGGCCCCTGTTCCCTGAGGAGGTGTGAGAGGTTGGTGGCCCAGGCCACCCACCTTAGCACTTGTTGGGGCTTCCGGGCGAGAAACCTGATACTTGAAAGTGTATGTCACCACCCTACACAGACTTGTGTCATCAAAACATGCCTCCCTCACCTGGACTTGCCTGCCACGGCCATCGCATGAACCTGATTTACCTGTTTTTCTTACTGTCCTCATACCTTGGGGGCTGTCTCGATATCAACCTGTTTCCTTCCAACTAAATGTATCTGTTTCTACAATGCTTTCTCAGCTTGAACATACCAGAGTGACTGCCATCATCAGCTACATGTGGGGTTTTTTTTGTTTTTTGTTTGTTTGTTTGTTTTTGTTTTTTTCCGGTACGCGGGCCTCTTACTGCTGTGGCCTCTCCCATTGCGGAGCGCAGGCTCCGGACGCGCAGGCGCAGCGGCCACGGCTCACGGGCCCAGCCGCTCTGCGGCACGTGGGATCTTCCCGGACCGGGGCACGAACTCACGTCCCCTGCTGCATCGGCAGGCGGACTCTCAACCACTGCGCCACCGGGGAAGCCCAGCTACACGTTTTATTCCTTATTTGTATCAGGTACTGATGAGGTTACTGTGATTAAATGCTAACCTCACTCTTCATTCCCACCAATAGAGTCCATTACCCAGTTTTCATTTAAATATGTCTTTAAAAGATTAAAACAAATCCCTTTCTCCAGGAGCAAGTATTATAGAGTGCTTTCTGTGTGTCATTCTTATTTTTGTTTTCTCTCCGTGAGCCTTAAAGGAACGGCTTTTTTCTCGGCAGATCGTGCCGGCGGCCAGCGCATCCCAGCTGACCCTCGTGGAGCTGATCTGTGCGCTGAGCACCCTGCAGACCGACACGGTGCTGCAGCTGGTGAAGGAAGTGGTGAAGAGGCCGCCGCAGGTCCGAGGGGACGAGGTCAGGAGCCTGGGGGCCGTCAGAGGAACGCAGCACTCTCTCTGACTCCACGTCTCATAAACTGTGTTTGGGAGGGAAGCAGAGGTCACAGCGGCAACTAGGAATTCGGGGGCTGTAACACGAAGGTGTTCTAACCGGGCTCTGCAGAGATCCAGGAAATGTGCTTCATGGGCTCCTGTTTTGGGGTGCAAAAGCCCCTTGAGGTGAAGGACGGACTTCCATCCTTACATCCCACCGCAGGGTGCTCTGCCCGGTAGTGGTTCAAATCGAATAACTCTGTTAGAAAGAAGAAACGGCACTTGCCTCAAGGAACTTGCAGCCGGAAAGGCGTCAGAGTTCAACAAAGCCAGGCGCTAGTTAAAGGTGGAAGAGACTGATTTTATTCAGTAACTCCTGCAGCAGGGGAGAGAGTTGTGCTCAGTTCCAGTTTGTGCAGAGGTGACTGGGTATTTTAAGCAGAGGATGAAGAGCAGGGAGGGTGAACAAGCAGGGGCTTCAGCAAAGTCGAGGGACTGGAAAGTTCCAAACAAGCAAGAAGGGGGTTGGTGGATGTAATTAGGCCAGCGGGGTTTGCTGACTGCAGAGGGCAAGGTATTCCTGTGCTCCCTTGGAGACTGGGAAACGGAGGCCCTGACTTTCTTGATGATGGTATTTCAGAGGGAGGGCCGCCAGGTCCCTGAGAAAGACATTCCTGGGTTGTAGGAGATACATATACATCTCAAAGGGACAGAGCAAGGATTTACAACTGTAAGCTTTTCTTAATAAATGCTCAAAGAAAGGGAGGTCAGGAACCTATCAGGAGTTGGCTAAACACACAGCAGATTCCTTCAGAAGCCTTGAGCTTTCCTTCTTAGGCAGGCGTTTTAAGGCGGTTGAGGTCATCCCCCTAGGGACATGGCCTTGAGCTGCTGGGAACCTGTTGGGACATCCCTGTTGGCACAGTGGTTAAGAATCCGCCTGCCAATGCAGGGGACACGGGTTTGAGCCCTGGTCCGGGAAGATCCCACGTGCTGTGGAGCAACTAAGCCCGTGAGCCACAGCTACTGAGCCCGTGTGCCACAACTACTGAAGCCCGTGCTCTGCAACAAGAGAAGCCACTGCCATGAGAAGCCTGCACACTGCAATGAAGAGTAGCCCCTGCTCGCTGCAACTAGAGCAAGCCCGCGTGCAACGAAGACCAATTGCAGCCAAAAATAAATAATAAATTAATAAATTAAAAAAAAAAAAAGGCTAGGAAATTGTAAATACAGACCCTACAGTCTGACATAAGCATCTCAGGATTTGGGCTTTCCTCAGAAACGTAATTCTCAGTTGTTTCTTGCATTTTCAGTAAAATGTTTTCAGGAGGGAAGGAGAGAGCGGAGAGAGGAGAGGAGGGAGGGAGAGAAAGAGAAAGGGACTGTTGAGTAATGGGAGATATTTTAGAAGCTCTGGAATCTAATGATTAACCCTGTCATTGATTACCTCATTCACTGATTGTTAAAAAAATTGGAGTGAGAATATTGAGGAATTCCCCAAAATGGCTCGTGACCAAGGGCCAGATTCTTGTACCATTTCTTTTACTGTTGGAAAGCAAAAGTATTATAGGAGGAAGAAGAACTATATGATTTAAACTTCAAAAAAAGAAGAAAAAGAAGGGGGCTCAGAGGAGCCTGACTAGACTAGGTCAAGGAGAGCATCTTTGTCAATGTGCGAGTTAAAAATCTGCATAATTTTTTTTTTTTTTTTTTTTTTTTTTGCCGTACGCGGGCCTCTCACTGCTGTGGCCTCTCCCGTTGCGGAGCACAGGCTCCGGACGCGCAGGCTCAGCGGCCATGGCTCACGGGCCCAGCCGCTCCGCGGCACGTGGGATCCTCCCGGGCTGGGGCACGAACCCGTGTCCCCTGCATCGGCAGGCGGACTCTCAACCACTGCGCCACCAGGGAAGCCCAAAAATCCGCATAATTTTTACAAAGGTACAAAATACACGTCCGAGGACTTAACTCATCCTGGACATGCTGAGAAAGAAGAGGTTTCATCTGGCTGCAGGGACAGCAGTGGCCTTTGAAGGGTGACGTGATTGAACCACAAAGCTCTTATAGTTTTTCTGCCCAGTTTCGAGGGGGGCACCTTTTCATTTAAGCACAGTGATTTTGCAACAGAACAGACTGTGTGGTTTAACAGTTTACTGCCTGAGAGATTTTTGGTTTTACCAAAGCAGACCTCTTCGTTGAAAGTGTTGGAGCTGTTTTGTTCTTAATTAATTTGACAGAGAGCAGGGATTTGTTCCAACCTTGAAATAATTGCCTTCTCTTAGGCAATTTAAAATTATACAGTTAGGAACAATTTAAGAATAATTCCCTAAGTGAAAATTAAGGGAGTGGACCAAGTGATTTTGCTAAAAAATAGTGTTAGTCAAACAGATATCTGTACGCCAGGGTTCATCACAGCATGAATCACAATAGCCAGAAGGTAGAAACAACCCAAGTGTCCATCGGTGGATGAATGGGTAAACAAAACGAGGTCTGTACGTGCAGTGGACTGTCTGTCATCCAGCCTTAAAAAGGAATGAAATTCTGACACGTGCTGTACCGTGGATGAACCGTGACAGCGTTATGCTAAGGGGAATAAGCCAGTCCAGAAGGACAGTATTCTATGATTCCACTTACCTGGGGTACACAGAGTAGTCAAGTCCATCGAGGCGGAAGGGAGGAGGATGTTCACTAGGGACTGCAGGGGAGGAGGGAGTGGGAGTTAATGGGGACAGAGTCTCAGTTTGGGAAGATGAAAAAGTTCTGCACGTCAACGGTGGTTGTATTCACCCAACGACGTGATAGACTGGACGCCCTGTACACTGAAAAACGTTTAAAATGGTAGGTTTTGTCAAGTATATTTTACCAAAATAAAAAAATGTTTATAACAAATAAGAGAAATCTTGTTTTTAGATATTAAGGTCATAGCACTAAGGGTGGTGAGCAAAAGCTAAACCTTGGAATCAGAGATGTGTTCAGCCATTTTCACCCCAGAGTGGGAAAGCTGGCCAAGAATACCTTTAGCAGTTTGGGCTACGCCTGCCTTGGAGGAGAGCTGCCCACGTGAAGCTCTTCCTCCGAAAGGCACGTGGCACAGGGTCACCCTCTGCAGAAGTGTCCACCCTGGGAAGGCCACTGGGGGCTTCTAACCCGTCAGTTAACACTCGGGGCTCTGGTCCTCTTCCTTCGTTCCACGTGTTCATTGAAAATCACGTCTGCATCTGTAGTGGGGAATCCTAAACAGTTGACACTGTCCCTGCCCACGGTCAGCCTGTGTTCTCGCTGGGGAAAGAAGGTAAGGCAGCCTACAGATTTGCACTGTGAGGCCAGAATATGGAACTGGCCAAGTGCTTAAGCAGTCAGATGTAAAGCGGACACGGGCAACTTCATGGCGTCTGGCGGACGTCGGCCCCCGGTCTCCCAAATGCCTGGTAGTCTTGTTGCCTTTTACTCTTGAGTGTAAGTGTTAAAGTAATGGACCCGGGAGAGGGAGCAGGGTGGTGGAGGCAGGCAGAGGCAGCATCAGGTCCTGGGTGGGTTGGCATTTATATCTCTGAGCAGGTCTGGGTGGCAGGAGACGGACCTTCTACGCTGCCGGTCAGTCCCCACGGACGGGGTTACAGCTGCAGCCATGAGGGAGCTGGCCCTGCCACAGCTTTACACACAGAGCAGGCGCTTTTAGCTTTTGTTCCTTCGTGTTACGTGAATGTCTGCAAACACCTGCAACTCCTGGGCTTAAAGAAAACAAAACGAAACCTAGATGTCATCTGGCTGAGCGGTTTTTGGGTTTTGGAGTAACAAAATCACATTTTGTGGTTAGTTTAGTTAATTGGCTCAACGTCTATAACATCTACAAATAGCCTTTTACAAGCAAGAAGGGAAAATAATGTGTGTTTTGAAACCTATTTCTAAGTAGCTGCAGCCATTTGGGATTTAGGGAAGTTGTCTGGGCTGTTGGAGGGAATTCCTGGAGCTACGAATTCTAATTTGGCGCTGCCTCTCAACTGTAGCTCCCGGGGGTCAACTTTGGCCCCCAACTTTGTGTTTGGGGAGGTTCAGTTATAATGCCAGATCTTCCCTAAATCCTTGTTAAAAGCCTGACCTCATAGGATACACTTGTGTTTTGTTTCACTTGGGGGATACTTTCTATTATTATATTTGAAAGACTCTAGCTGCAAACATTTGCTTTGTTAGGAGATAGAATCTGTTTCGTTTCTGTGTTTGAATTCTTTCTTAGCCGTATTTCCTACCAACTTGGAGTCATTAGCTTTGCTTTAATTTTCAGAAATCGCCCCTCGTGGATGTCCCTGTGTTGCAGTTTTGCTACGCTTTCATCCAAAGGTAATGCAGCACCTCAAAGACGTTTCTCAATTATAGATGCTGTTGCAGTGATTATAAATAATTCCTCTGCTTGTATTTCCGTTTTTTTCTTTTAATTGAAGTAGCATTGATTTACAATGTTCTGTTAGTTTCAGGTGTACAGCAGAGTGACTCGGATATATATATATATATATCTGAATATACATATATATATATTCTTTTTCAGATACTTTGCCACTGTAGGCTATTATAAGATATTGAATATAGTTCCCAGTGCTATTGTTTATTTTTTTAAGATTTATTTATTTTTAAATTAATTAATTAATTTTGGCTGCATTGGGTCTTCGTTGCTGCACGCAGCCTTTCTCTAATTGCGGCGAGCGGGGGCTACTCTTCGTTGCAGTGTGCAGGCTTCTCATTATAGTGGCTTCTCTTGTTGCGCAGCATGGGCTCAAGGTGTGCGGGCTTCAGCAGTTGTGGCACGCAGGCTCAGTAGTTGGGGCACACGGGCTTAGTTGCTCCGCGGCATGTGGGATCTTCCCGGACCAGGGCTCGAACCCATGTCCCGTGCATTGGCAGGCGGATTCTTAACCATTGTGCCACCAGGGAAGTCCCTTATTATTTATTTATTTATTTAATTTTTGGCTGTGTTGAGTCTTTCTTTTTTTTTTTTTTTTGCGTTACGCGGGCCTCTCACTGTTGCGGCCTCCCCCGCCGCGAAGCACAGGCCCCGGACATGCAGGCCCAGCGGCCATGGCTCGCGGGTCCAGCCACTCTGCGGCATGCGGGGTCCTCCCAGACCAGGGCACAAACCCGCATCCCCTGCATCGGCAGGCGGACCCCCAACCACTGCGTCACCAGGGAATCCCTGTGTTGAGTCTTAAGTTGTGGCACATGGCATCTTTCGTTGCGGCATGTGGGCTTTCTCTAGTTGTGGCGTGCAGGTTTTCTCTCTCTAGTTGTGGTTCACAGGCTCCAGGACGCGTGGGCTCTGTAGTTGTGGCACGAGGGTTCTAGAGCGCATGGGCTCTGTAGTTTGCGGCACACAGGCTCTCTAGTTGAGACGTGCAAGCTCAGTAGTTGTGGCATTTGGGCTTAGTTGCCCTGCGGCATGTGGGATCTTAGTTCCCTAACCAGGGATCAAAGCCACGTTCCCTTCATTGTAAGGCGGATTCTTTACTGCTGGACCACCAGGGAAGTCCCTGTTTATCTATTTAATATACAGGAGTGTGTACATTTTAATCCCAAACTCCTCGTTTATCCCTCCCTGCCGACCCCCCATTGTATTTCTTGGTTACTGGAGAGGCTTAGTTCAGAAAGTATCTGAATGGTGTCCTTATTTCCTCTCGAGGCACGGGAATACCGTGATGATTTTACTTTTTCTTTCTGCAGAGATCTAATCTGACATTTTAAAGTCTGGGTGCTATAGCTTAAATACTTACGTCAGCAAAGCTTTATGTGAGGCCTGGTAAACTTTAGAAGAAACAGTTTGCATTAAATTGATACCAAAAAAGGAGGGGGGATTTAAGGACCTCTTTTAGAAAAAGGAGAAGGGATTATTTTTGGTGCTGTCCTCAGTGCTTTGCCATGTTTTCCGCTGGATGGCTTCTGCGCGGGTTTAGGATGCAGAACAGCCGCATGCAGGGGTCTCACCTGTAGGGGCTCCCCAGGTGTTTCTCCACGGGTAGAAAGGATGCTTTGCTGGGCCTCATGCACATCTTATGGCAGGTCCCGGGTGCGGCTCCCGCTTCAGTAATGAGGGTGACGGGAGTGTAGCCCCGTCTCAAGGAAGCCTCAGTATTCTCACGTGTCTCGGGGGTTCACGATAAGGAAATCTGAGAGCACCAGCTGCAAGCTCCCTGGTTAACAAGTCCACGTCCCATGGTTATTCCGGCTCACTGTATCCTGAGGTGGCAGGAAGGGTCACAGTCCCAGGAGGCCCTGGGTCCGGGGTTGAGTTCAGACCAGCTGTTCATCCTTCACCACAAGCATCCCTGACCTTCTTTCCTCCAGGAGGTAAAGATGAGCTGGTCGTGTCCCTTCTCGCGGTAACTAATGCGTATTATATCACTAGCAGGCGCCTGTTGCAGGGGCCTAAGTGGTCCCTGAGCCAGCAGCTGCCGGAGCCGCGGCCTCCTGTTACAGAGGAGGCCCTGCCCAGGTCAGTCAGGAGGCAGTAAGTCAGGGACGAGGACTTGAGCCTGGGGCCCTCTGGCTGAGACCCAGCTCTGCCTTTTGTGCCGTGCAGCCTCGCTCCGTAGCCACAATCCGAGTCCTTGTTTCCGTGAGGCCTGACCTTGCCCTCTGTGACCTTCTGGTGGTTGACCCCGTGTTTTCGGCGGCGTTGGGGAGGCCGAGTGGCAGAGCCCGACAGGCCCAGAGATCAGACAGCCCTCTAGTTCAAGGCTTTCGCTTTACAGACGAGGAAACCGGGGGCATCTGACCTGTCAGCGGGTTGCAGGTCTCCAAGCTCCGTGTTCCTGGCAGAATACCAAAATTTAGCTTGTGTGTCTTGTAATCTTAAAAAGAGCAAACAGCTCAGGCGGATACGCCATCTTCCTGTGCTTTCCAACCCCCTGGATCTAAAATGTGCTTATAAGTAACATTGTGTTTTGACCTGTTCAGGGTTGGATATTTTTTCTTTCTTTCTTTTAAAACAGGCTCCCAGCAACAGCCTTGCAAGCGAACTTCCCTTCGCTGTTGGGTGTGTTAAAGGAGTCCGTGCAGCTGAATCTCACTCCCCCTGGTTATTTTCTGCTTCTCAGGTACCGTGTCCCAGCCCTCACGTCACCATATTTTTCTTCGGGAACATGTTTTTATTTCTGCAGCATTCTCGGTCTGAAGCTGATTGTCTCTCAACAGCATGCTGAACGACTTTGTAACAAGAACTCCCAACCTGGAGAGCAAGAAGGATCAAAAAGATCTGCAGGTCTGTATGTGCAAGTCTGGCTGTTGCAGTTCCAGGAGTATCACCCACCTTTAGAGGTCTCACTGGAGATGGTAAACACTGGGCAGAACCAGATCTTAGATTTGCATTTGTTCCCACATCTCATTCCCTCCGTTACTGTCTTTAGAGGACTCTGTACAATCTCCTGATGAAGGTTCTCGTGTTAGACTTGACCCGTCGACCCTGCAATTTACAAGGCACCTTCTCGCTTCCCACTGTACACAGATGTATGCGGGCTTCCTCTGCAGCATGGTTGGGACAATAAGTCTATCTTCATGCACAGATTCCTTTCCTTAGAACCTTCCCCCATCTTTTTAAAGCAATATAGACTCACAGGAAATGTCAGAAACACTGAAAAACAAAAGTAAAGCTCACCCATAGGAGAAGGAAAATCTTCTCCTTTGGGTAGAATGCCAGCTATCAAGAATACATAGAAGTAATGAAGGAATTAGAAAAGTCACTATTTTGCAGCCATTATAATCCTTGAGTGAGGAGCTTTTTGAGTCGAAGTCTCGAAACTGGGTTGTGTAGTTTATGGCTTTGGTGACATTATGGCTTTTGTTTATGGCTTTTGGCTCCTCGTTGTGACCCCTGGTGTTTGTGAAATATCTGTCCAGTTCCTGATTCTGAAGCGCTAGAGTTCTGCGTAAAGCACAGAGACGCCTTTGGCTCAACGGGCAGAGAAGAAAGCATCATCCGAGGGCGAGTGCTGCAGCCCAGCCCTTGGGTAGCACCTCCTGCACTCACCTGGAAGCCCTCCCCCTTCCATGGGCTGTTAGCCTGCCGCGGCCCCTCCGTTTCCGGTCCGTCGGGCTGGACCGTGGCCACAGGCGCTACCACAGCTGGTGCAGCTCCGGCCCGTTGGTCAGGGGGCCGGCCGGGTGGGCCTCCGCTTCCACCCCACGGTGTCCCAGCCTCCCTGACACTGACTCCTTCCTGCTGTTTTCCAGGCACCCCAACTTCTTTCCCATCCATTCGTTGCACTTGAAATGGGAGCTCTTCTAAGTCCTCAACCCCTTTTCTTGATCTTTTTTTAAGAATTTATTTTATTGAAGTAGAGTTGATTTATAGCGTTGTGTTAACTTCTGCTGTACAGCAGAGTGACTCAGTTATACACATATATAAATATATCCCTTTTCATATTCTTTTCCATGATGGTTTATCACAGGATATTGAATATAGTTCCCTGTGCTCTACAGTAGGTCCTTGTTTTTTATCCATCCTATATATATAATACCTTGCATCTGCTAATCCCAAACTCCCACTCCATCCTCCCCCCACACCCCACCCACCTTGGCAACTACAAGTCTGTTCTCTACGTCTGTGAGTCTGTTTCTATTTCGTAGGTAAGTTCATTTGTGTCGTATTTTAGATTCCACATATAAGTGACAGCAAATGGTACTTGTCTTTCTCTGACTTCCTTCACTCACTATGATCATCACCAGGCCCATCCATCTATTCTTGACCTTCCTAGCCGCCATCATCCACCCCACACCTCTGCCCAGGTGCACCGCGGATGGTTCCCGTGGGTGCACCCCCCCTTGCCACCGGCAGGCAGACGTTCTGTTGCTTCATGCCCGAACACAGCTGCTGGGCTCATAGTGGAAGTCAGGACTGCTCAGTTCTCAGATGTCAGGGATGTACAGCCCCTCTCAGCTGGCAACACTCGATGATACCTGCTCAGCGTCTCTACCTCTGTCCCAGCTACTTGACCAAATTCATTCCTGGTGGAACTCCTGATACGGATGACTCCTCATTTCACCCTCAAGTCAATTTAATTTATCCAGTTATGTTTCTTGTATTATCCAAAGGTGCATCTCTAGCAAGAATCCATGGTCCTAAAGAAACCGGAAATCTAATCTGCCAAATGTGTTGTGCTGCTGTGACTTGCTATGTCTCTGTTTTACCCAAGTTGGCCAGAGAGTAGCCTGAGCCACAAGTGGCTGTTGAGCCCTTGAAATGTGGCCTGTCTGAACTGCATGTGCTGTAACCGCAGACACACGGCGGATTTCAAAGACTTAACAAACAATGCGTAACCTCGCTAATAATTTTGTATCGATTATATGTTGATACTCTGTTGGATATATTGTGTTACACATTATGAACTTGTTTCTTCTTTTAATGGAGCTCCTAGAAAACTTGGTATTCATGGTTCACAGCTGTGGCTTGCATTATATTTACATCAGATGGTGCTATTTTAGGCACTTAAGATTCTTTTCTTAACTAACTTCCTTTCCCCTTTCTCCTGACTACTCTCAGGAAGTCACTCAAAAAATTCTAGAAGCTGTCGGGAACATTGCTGGCTCTTCCTTGGAACAAACCAGCTGGCTGAGCAGAAACCTGGAAGTGAAGGCTCGGCCTCAGATCTCTCTAGAAGAATCTGACGAGGAGGAAGATTTGCACGGTAGGTGTAGAAGGGTCAAAAAGTCATGCCCAGTGCCAGCTAGTGGGTCTAGTTTTGCCTTAAAAGTAAACTGGCTTTACTTCTTAACAACATACGTTGTATGTGTAATAAACAGTAGGATTCCATTGGAAGGGTCCTGAGTGGCCCATGCTACCATGTTAAGCCCTCACTGAGCCGAGATGGGGGTCCAAGAAAGTAACTTCCCAAGATACTTTGCACGGACTCAGTGATAGAAATCTATGTGGGATAAAGAATAGGAGAATGTATGTTTTTCTTTTCGTGGAGCCGTGGAAAGAAAACTTAGTAAACCAGCTAACTGTCGTCAGGCAGTTGATGTTGTATTTCATTTCTGGCCAACACACCCCTGCCTCTCGATGCTCCTTGTGTTTGGTCATTACGGGGGTGGCGAAGATTTTATCATGGAGGCCACACAGGGCAGGCACAGCCCAGCCTTAGAGTTAGTTACAGCTTCCTAGGAAAATGGTCTCAGAGGAGACTCATCTGTTTACTCAGAGGACCACTGATCAGCCAGATACGCTTGAGGAGTCTGAATCAAATGCAACAGGGTAGATTGTCAATTGCGGGTGCCCTAAAGACCACCACACGAATGTATCATCAAGCAAATCTCAGGTTACTAGACCTGCTGCAGTGAGGGAGAAACTTGGCTGAGTCATAGTGGTGTCTCAACTCCAGGGGGAATTTGGGGAGGATATTTATAAGGTTGTAGGGCCTTGACTGAGTTGTTTGTGGCAGGTCTTTCCAGGTGGGGACGGGGCAGGGGTAGCGATAAGATACCTTTGCATTGGTGGGCACAGCACTAGACGAGGGTCCAGAAGTGGATATTGATGAGATGCTGCTCTTTTTGATAAGTGAGCCACTTTAGTTGGTTGGGTTTTTCTTTCAGAATTAGGCATATCTTAGAGCAGGTAATTATTTTTGCAAGTTCTCGGTGTTATTTAACACAGACAGGAAAGCATGCCCGATCCCAGTGTTACGCAACACTGGACAAGAAAATCAGTGTGGTCTCAGTTTTTTTAACACGAGCAAAAAAATTAAATCTAAGTTCTCAGTTGGAACTACATAGCGCGGTGCCCACCACAAGGTAAATGTTCAAACACTGCTAGTTCTGTCATATTGTATGACCTCTGTCATTATTGTTAGCGGTAGTTATATCAGCAGAAACAAAGCTGAATTTGTGGTTTTTAATATGCAAAGGAAGGTGTGTCAGGAAGTCTGGGCTCTCTTCTCTTGCAAGTAAACGAAACCCACTTCAGGCGTGTAGAAACACAGCAGCACAAAACTTTCTGGCTCATGTACAGGAAAAGCCCAGGTGTCAACATCTGGTTTTAGTCAGAGTGGGAGCTAGGTAGGTGTTCAGATGAAGTTCATCAAGTCTCATGCAAAGATTCCGGTTGGCTCTTCTGGGCCTGCAGCTGACCCAGAGGAGGAGAGGAAAGGCTGGTGCCCTGGAGCTCTGACAAATGGGCTCCCACCCAAGAAGGGTTTCTCTTGCCAGGAGGAGGAAGGGTGGTGTTAGACAGACAGGCCATAGTACCCGCTCCATTACTTCTGCCATATTTGTTTGACAGCTAGTTTTGTGGTTTACTTAAGAAAGTAATTATACTCTACTCTGTAATGAAGGTCCTATAACTAGTATGCTATCATTTACTAATGTAAACCAACAATTATGCTTTCTCAGGCTGCGGTTATGATTATAGTTGTGGTTCTAGGGAAAGAGAGCTCGTGCATTTCCTTGGCTCATCTGCCCTCAGTTATTTCCAATGTAGGTACTGATAAAGGGATTAAACTGCTTCTCCACCACCAGTGCATCTGAGCTGCGCTGAGTCAAGTGTCACTGGGCCTGGCCTTTGTGCAGTAACCTCAAGACAATACTATTGTAAAATGATTACCTGGTTTTTATTTAAAAAAAGAAAACATAGAATTCCAAAGCTTGGAGGTGATTTGGGGGCTTCTCAATAAGACTTAATTAGCAAACTATAGAGTCCCCAAAGACTCTTTGGATCATACACTATATTTTGTTTCAGTCTTGAACAAACTAAGTATGCATACTGGCCGTCTAAATCATGAAACAGAATGAGGCTTCAAATGACGTGTTTCTCCACTTAGAGTTCTTACGTGTACAGTGCACGTGCAGGGTCTCTCCTGTGTGTTTGCGTCTGGCGTGTGCCGTATGCACTATGTCCTAGGTGCTGGTGCCGCAGCAGCAAACAAAATGAGCAGGGCCTCTGCCCCCACGGGGGTGACGCGGAAGGTGACAGTCCAAAGTAAATTAACAAAGGTGTCTTTCAACTCTTCCGGAAATCCAAAGTTACTCCAAAATGAAAGTTGTTTGTTTTTTTTTAATGGGAGTGGGGCTGGGGCCCACTTTAGATGTTACAGAACATGTCCCCAAGGAAGTGTCAGTTGTGCTGAGAGATACAAGGTAAGGGGGCAGCCATGCAAAGATCTGGGAAGGCACTGCCCAGAGGGGATGGCGAGTCCTTGAGGTGGGAGTGGGCTGGGCCCAAGAAACCTCACGATCAGCTTGGCTGGAGCCTCATGCGTGGTCATGCAAGGTCAGGGCGAGAGCGGGCGTGGAAGTTGTTGGGCTTGATGCAGAGCACACTTCAGAGCCTGGCCCTCAGCCCGCTTGCTGCGGGAAACCATTAAAGCGTTTGGAGCAGTGACAGGATCTTATTGAGTTTTCAGAAAACATCAGTTTGGCTTCCAGGAGCAATATGGGCTGCAGCAACCGAGAACAGAAACTGGGAGTTCAGTTAAAAGCGTGTCACGGTGCTCTGGGCAAGAGCAGACGTTGGCTTAGAGGCATGGGCTCTAGAGAAAGGTGGACTGCTGTTAGTGCAGCGTCGACAGAACTTGCCGGTGGATTGGAAGTGGTAGTTTTTAAAGAAAAAAAAGGCAAACAAGGATGACTTTGGGGGTTTCTGTTGTTTGGTTTTTTGTGTGTTTGTTTTATTTATCTTTGGCCGCGTCGGGTCTTCGTTGCTGCGCGCGGGCTTTCTCTAGCTGCGGGCGAGCGGGGGCTACTCTTCATTGCGGTGCGCGGGCTTCTCATTGCGGTGGCTTCTCCTGTTGCGGAGCGCGGGCTCTAGAGCGCAGGCTCAGTAGTTGGGGCACACGGGCTTAGTTGCTCCGTGGCACGTGGGATCTTCCCGGACCAGGGCTCGAACCCCGCATTGGCAGGCGGATTCTTAACCACTGCACCACCGGGGAAGTCCCATGACTTTGGTTTTTTGGTTTAAACAATTGATTGAGGTGGAAAAGTCTGAAGCAAGAACATTTTGGAGAGGGAGATGGAGCTTGGGTTTGCACATGTTACATTTGAGATGTCTGGGAAGGAATCAGAAAAGGTCAGCAGCGTAGGAGGAAAAACCAAGAGAACATGGAGTCATGGAAACTATGAGAAGAGAGTGTTTCCAGAAGGAGGGCGTAGGAATGCAGCGGAAGGCTGCTGAGAAGTAGCGTGAGATAAGGACAGAGACTCCCTGGATTTGATGGGGGTGGGACGGCATGATTGGATGGAGAAGAGGACAGAGATGAGGACGAGGAGACAGTGGGTGTGGATAACTCTTTGAAGCTTAGTCGTCAATAGGGCAGTAATGAAGTCGTACTAAGGACCAAAGAATATCTTTTATTCGGTTTACTTTTCAATTGGAGTTAACCAAAGCATATTTGTATGGTGATGGAGTAGTACAGCAGAGGGGAAGAAATTAATACTAAAGAGCAATAGGATAGTTAGAAAGCAAAGTCTTCGATAGCCATAGGGCCAGGATTAGTATCGTTAATGGAATTAGCATTCTTTGACAGGAGCCAGGAACATGTCTATCAAAACAGGAGACAAGGCAGAGAACACGGATATAACTGTTCCAGGTTTTTTTGGTTTTTGTTTTTGTTTTTGTGGTACGCGGGCCTCTCACTGCCGTGGCCTCTCCCGTCGCGGAGCACAGGCTCCAGACGTGCAGGCCCAGCGGCCGTGGCTCACGGGCCCAGCCGCTCCGCGGCACGTGGGATCCTCCCAGACCGGGGCACGAACCCGCGTCGCCTGCATTGGCAGGCGGACTCTCAACCACTGCGCCACCAGGGAAGCCCAATGTTCCAGGTTAATAATGCATAGCAGCCAAACTGAGGGTGTTTCTGTTTGTTTACATTAATTTTCTCAATGAAATATGAGATGAGGTTACCAGCTGAGGAGGGACAGGTTATCGATGGTTATGGAGGGAGGAGGTGAAGGAATTATGTTGGAGACTGGGAAAGCCAGCACAGCGCTGAGGGACATGGGGGAGGGTTATCTAGTAGCATCAGGTCATTTTTGAGTTGCACAGTCATGAAATAAAGTGAGATCTGTTTCAGAGTAGTCTGGTTTTCTCCAGAGCATTTAGCTGCATAGAACTGCATAGGCAATCATTGGGTTTAGCCAGCTTTGCACTTTTCCAGGTGAGTGCTTCAGAGGGAGAGAGAAGCAAAAAAGTTAAGGATGTTCGCAAGGTGGACGATAGACCATGGGTGTGGGTGGGGAGATAGAGAGGTGAAGACCTGGGGGGATGGATGGGTGGTTAAGGAGGTGAACTCAGGGGGTTGGAGGCTTGTGCAAGGATTCAGGAAATTGTCAGAGCAGCATTCCAGGAGTAAGTGAGCAGGAAAGGTGAGATGTGGTCACGATAGGGTGCTGGAAATGGAGACTTTGGAAATTCATGGGGTCACGGGTATGATGGAGACAGTGGCTGGCTGAGCTGGTACAAAATAAAAGCTTGCTGGAAAAGAAAAGGCTAAGGGGCTCAGAGGCCGGGATGTTAGAGGGATCATCCAAGGGGATTTTGAAGCTCCAAAAATGGTGATGAGAATAGAAGCGGGGGAGGAAGACAGTGAGCCAGTGCTGATTTATTTGATCAAAACACCCAGATTCTTAGTTGCTGAAGTTGAACTTGTTAGCAAAGAAGAATACGTAACATGTACGTACATACGGAGTCAGTATGAAAGGCGGGAGGAGCTCATGACTCAAGTTCATCGGATGCTTTGGGGGCATAAATGGTGACCTATTGTCCTGATTAAAACACACATGCCGGGCTTCCCTGGTGGCGCAGTGGTTGAGAGTCCGCCTGCCGATGCAGGGGATGCGGGTTCGTGCCCCGGTCCGGGAAGATCCCACATGCCGCGGAGCGGCTGGGCCCGTGAGCCATGGCCGCTGGGCCTGCGCGTCTGGAGCCTGTGCCCCGCAACGGGAGAGGACACAGCGGTGAGAGGCCTGCGTACCACAAAAAAAAAAAAAAAAAAAAAAAAAAAAAACACACATGCCTCTTTCAGCAGATGCCGCTGCTGCTGCTTCAGCGATGGTGTCCGCATCTGCCCCTTCGGTGTACAGCGTGCAAGCCCTCTCCCTCCTGGCAGAGGTACGTATGCATCTGGCTTGTCACCCCCCCACAGAAGTGAGGCTTCGTGAGGCCGTTCGTCCTCGGGGGCCAGGGCGCGCGGGCTGCACCATCCCGGGTATGTTCATAAGCCAGTCTTGGCCTCGAGCTGCCCTGTGGAGTTTTCTCCTTAGGCTGTGTATATACCCCGAGGACTGAATTTTGTATCGCCGCCTGCTTTAGGAGATTTCTGTTTTCTGGCGGTCCTCTTCTTCTAGGTTCTGGCATCCCTCCTGGACATGGTTTATCGAAGTGATGAGAAGGAGAAAGCCGTGCCGTTGATCTCACGTTTGCTTTACTATGTTTTTCCTTACTTACGCAATCACAGGTAACGCCACCTTCTCCATTGTACCCCACCCACGTGTGGAAAGATGGCTTATGGGAAATGTGTCCAGCGGGGTTCCTTGCACCGTCTCTGACCTTGGCCCTTTCCCCTTCCCACCCCTTTCAGTGCCTACAATGCCCCCAGCTTCCGGGCTGGCACCCAGCTGCTGAGCTCTCTGAGCGGTTACGCCTACACAAAACGAGCCTGGAAAAAAGAAGTCCTGGAATTATTCTTGGACCCGGCCTTCTTCCAGATGGACACTTCTTGTGTGCAGTAAGAAATGCTGTCCTGATTAAAAAAAACAAAACAAAAACATTCCCTGAATCTTCAAGTGGAAAAGTGTTTGGGTTTCTGTAATTAATTCTCATTTCTGAAATTCTCATCAACCCAAATCATAGGACACCACTCACAGGTTAACTGTGTATTTCTGAGAACAGAATTAAGCCTTCTAAAAACTTACAAAGGTGCCTTTTTTTAATCAGGAGAAGAATTTCAAGTAAGAGAGCATATTTTTCCTAAAGAGCGTAGCATGGGGTTCCCGTGGCACTTGGTCTAGTACTACTTTATCTTGTAATCACAAAATGCTTGACCAGCATTAAGATGACAGGGCTCCATGGTGACACGGTGGTGTCCTCATCCCACTTCTTGGCTTACACTCCGCAAGCCCTCACTGAGACCTCGAGGCTGGCCAGGCTCTGCGCGGGCAGTGGAGATCCGTGGAATCACAGACACAGGATGAACTAGCTGTGCCTTTTTCTTGGAGGTCAGCAGAACCACTCGTAACTCTGTGCCCCTGGCGTGACTGAACAGGTCTTCATTAATAGCAGGGGTGGACGGTGGAGACGGGTCAGCTTTTTTATATGGGCCGAGCATTTGCCCCGCCCCCAGCAGCGGCCGTGGCTGCAATCCTGTTGCGCTGCGGGGGGCCCGTTGAGAGCTAGTGGTATTCGTCTTCACGGCCCCAATTCTTTCCATTAACACAAGTGTATGGACGTCACCTGTGTGAACACATTTAAGGGCAACCCTCGCAAAAGCCAAGTTACCTC
This sequence comes from Kogia breviceps, assembly GCF_026419965.1. Taxonomy (NCBI): domain Eukaryota; kingdom Metazoa; phylum Chordata; class Mammalia; order Artiodactyla; family Physeteridae; genus Kogia; species Kogia breviceps. The sequence continues at coordinate 140,933,363 of NC_081314.1, forward strand.
GGCAATTTGTGTTTTCTTTTATGGTGAGCTGGGAATTATTCATTATTCCCTATGTTAGCCATTCCCTGTGTTAAGTTTATAAATGAAAAGCTTTTGCTCAACACTGCCTTATATAAAAACTATTCACACCTTTCACTAACTTTTCAGAAAGCCGTTTTTAATAGATCTTAAAGGGACATGTTCTTCTCTTGATGCTTTTAATCAGACTGTCACCCTTTGCATATTTCATTAATGTTGCTTTTTTTTTTTAATATCCAGTTGGAAGTCCATTATTGACCATCTTCTGACTCATGAGAAAACAATGTTCAAAGATTTAATGAGTAAGTCCTTCAGTTCTGTGCACACAAGTCACACTTCAAAGGACCAATTCCTTTTGGTCATAATCGGCTTTTACCACGTATTTCAGAGCCCAGCTCAAACCTTTTTCAGTGCCATTTCAGCCACAGAGTGTAATGTGATGTGCAGGATATGTCGGGACTGCGTGAACGAGCCTTCCTGTTTCCAGTCTGTTGACACGAATGCCTTTAACTACCTGCTGTGCAGTTTTATAGCGAGCACATACTTTTGAAAGTAATGATAAGCTGACCACAGTTGGTTAGGCGTACTTTCCTGTACCTCACATCCTCTTCAAGTACCCCGTCATTCAGTATCATGAAAGAAATAATAACTTTTATAAATGTAAATACTTGACTAACAACTACACGCCCTTCATCAAGATCATGATCTTTCACCAGGGAAGGTAGGAATAGTAGGAATTTCTCATCACTTACCTCTCATTGTAGCGTTCTCACTAAACAGAACTTATTTGCTCTATTTATTCCAGGCATGCAGAGCAGTTCTTTAAAACTGTTCTCAAGTTTTGAGCAGAAAGCCATGCTGCTAAAGCGCCAGGCTTTTGCTGTCTTAAGTGGAGAACTTGATCAGTACCACCTTTACCTTCCTCTGATCCAAGGTAAGAAGGCCTTCCCGCCCCCCAGGCCCCCCCCCCAAAAAAAGAGACAGGCCCAGAGTGGCCAACGTGGCTGGAAACCAGAGGGGCCCAGAGCAGGTGTTGGCAGACTGGTCAAACGTTAAATGAGTACTCAGCACAGGGGATTTAGAAGAACTTTGGAAATATATCGGTAAATCTGAAACTTTGTTTTAAAAATCAATTATTATGGGACTTCCCTGCTGGTGCAGTGGTTAAGAATCCACCTGCTGGGCTTCCCTGGTGGCGCGGTGGTTGAGAGTCCGCCTGCCGATGCAGGGGACACGGGTTCATGCCCCGGTCCGGGAGGATCCCACATGCCGCGGAGCGGCTGGGCCCGTGAGCCATGGCCGCTGAGCCTGTGCGTCTGGAGCCTGTGCTCCGCAACGGGAGAGGCCACAGCAGTGAGAGGCCCACATACCGGAAAAAAAAAAAAAAAGAATCCACCTGCCAATGCAGGGGCCACAGTTTCAAGCCCTGCTCCGGGAAGATCCCGCATGCCGTGGAGCAGCTGAGCCCATGCGCCACAACTACTGAGTCTGCGTTCTGGAGCCTGTGAGCCACGACTACGGAAGACCGCGTGCCTAGAGCCCGTGCTCCGCAACAAGAGAAGCCACCGCAATGAGAAGGCCGCACACCGCAATGAAGAATAGCCCCCGCCCTCCACAACTAGAGAAAGCCCGTGCACAGCAACGAAGACCCAACACAGCCAAAAGTAACATATAAATAAATAAATTTATTTTTGGCTGCTTTGGGTCTTTGTTGCTGTGCACGGGCTTTTCTCTAGTTGCGGCGAGTGGGGGCTACTCTTCGTTGCGGTGCATGGGCTTCTCATTGCGGTGGCTTCTCTTGTTGCAGAGCACGGGCTCTAGGCATGGGGGCTTCAGTAGTTGTGACTTGCGGGCTCTAGAGTGCAGGCTCAGTAGTTGTGGCTTGCGGGCTCTAGAGTGCAGGCTTAGTAGTTGTGGCGCACGGGCTTAGTTGCTCTGTGGCATGTGGGATCCTCCAAGACCAGGGCTCGAACCCGTATCCCCTGCATTGGCAGGCAGATTCTTAACCACTGCGCCACCAGGGAAGTCCTATAATGCTATTAGGGTTTTTTTTTTTTGGCAATACGCGGGCCTCCCACCACTGTGGCCTCTCCCGTCGCGGAGCACAGGCTCCGGACGCGCAGGCTCAGCGACCATGGCTCACGGGCCCAGCCGCTCCGCGGCATGTGGGATCTTCCCGGACCGGGGCACGAACCCACGTCCCCCACATTGGCAGGTGGACTCCCAACCACTGCCCCACCAGGGAAGCCCATGCTATTAGTTTTTATTAGGTTGTTTTTTAAAGTCTGTCGGTGCTTTTTCAGCACTGTCTCCGGCTGGATCCCTCCTGCAGTACAGATACTAAGTGAGGCCAGTGACAGAGCAAGATTTTGGAGAAGTACCTGATTTTTCCTTAACAGTTTTTTCTCTTCTTCATACTCGCGGTATTCTTTGTCTGCTTCAAAGATGAATGATTGTGGCTATTATACATGGTTTTGAAGGTTTTCTCCCCCTCATAAAATGTTGAGTTGGCAAAGTGAGCGTTCTGTTTTAATTCATCCTCCTCCAGGTACAAAAGAACTCTCAAACAGGAATGTGTTTTCCTTAAGACACGTAGCCTAAATGGAATATAATAAAATAAACAAAAAAGCTTTCAAGAATTGTATTAAATATCATGAAGACTAGTATAACAAACAATTTTACAAATACTAGAATTACGGTGTAAATCCTTTTGGGGGTCTCGGACTTATTAAAGTATAATTTACATACAGTTCTGGCTATACAGTTCTATGAATTTTGATAAACACATGTAGTCACGTGACCACCACTGCGGTCAAGATTCAGAACATTTCCATCACCCCAGAAAGTTCACTCGTGCCCCTCAGAAGGCATCTCCTCCCCTTACCCCCTGACCCTATCAACCACTAAATCTTCTTTCTGTTCATATAGTTTCATCTTTTCTGGAATGTCCTATAAATGTGAATGTGATTAGACAGTATAGAGCCTTTGAGTCTGGCTTCTTTAGTGTTTGAGAGTCATTCATTCTGTTGTGCTTATCAATAGCTTATCTCTTTCTATGGCTATTTATCTATAGTATATTCCACCCTGTGATTTGTTTGCCAGCCCACCAGGTGAACATTCAGGTTGTTTCCACGTAGGATTCTGATATAAATCTCTTACTCTACCCTCTTAAAAAATGCTCTTATAAATATCTGTCGGCTCACAAAGCATGTGCTTTTCCTAAATATTTGTATTAATTCTCAGCCCATGTCCCTACTTGATTAGCCACTTGAAAGGTCTTAATTATTTTAGGTCAAAACATTAACAGCGGGCTTCTCTGGTGGCGCAGCGGTTGGGAGTCCGCCTGCCGATGCAGGGGACGCGGGTTCGTGCCCCGGTCCGGGAAGATCCCACGTGCCGCGGAGCGGCTGGGCCACTGAGCCTGCGCGTCCGGAGCCCGTGCTCCGCAACGGGAGAGGCCACGACACTGAGAGGCCCACGTACCGCAAAAAAAAAAAAAAAAAAAAGAAAAGAAAAAACATGAACAGCTTTCACGGGTATTAATTATGACAGTATTTTATATTTGCAATAATGAAAATACCATTATACTTCTACTGACATAATTTCAGCCTGTGAAGCACATAAGGAGATGTTCATGACCTAACATCTTGAATACTTAAAATGTATAAAAGTGAATATTCAGATATTGACAAATCCTTACCTGAATTACTAACAGGAGGCTGCTTAGATCACAGGGTGACCAGGAATGCCGTTCAAGGTGACGGCAGCCCTCCAGAGACTCTGCTCAGTGCAGAGTCCAAGCTGAACTTCGTTGCATCCTTACAGGATTTAAAGGGGAGAAAGAACAACGGGAACCACCTTTGCTCTAGTTCACGGGCGGCGTCTGTGATGGTGCTTTATGCACCTGGCCGTCAGACGGTGGTCCAAAAGGGCTGCGTGAAGTTCACGCTCTCAGCAGGAGAGCACGGTAGGCAGTGCCCGGCACAGTCCTTGCCGCGCCTTCTCACTCTGGGAGAAACACCTGCGCCTTCTCTCCCCCGTGTCCCGTGTCACACACTCTCCTAAAACCCGGGGTGAGGCCCAGAGAGCTAAAGGGACAGTATTAGATGTGTAAAACAAGAGAACAGACAATGGCCTTTTTCAGTCAGTGGTATGGAGAATCTGACCGTGGCAGATTGGGTGTAAACATCCAATTCTGAGAAATCATGGCTCGGAGAGGGAGAGGGAAGTAGAGGCAACATAATATTATATACATACAACATATATGAAAGTCAGCATAATGCTGACTTTAAATAGGAGATAGTTTGGGGGCCCTTGGGGAAAGAGGAATTTCTCCAAATAAGTACCCTCCACTTTGGATAGCTCAAGTGCTGTTTTTTTAAAAAAAAAAAAAAAAATACTACATGTCTGAAAAAGTAGAGTGGACTTCCGTGGCGGTCCAGTGGTTAGGGCTTCGCACTCACACTGCAGGTGGCACGGGTTCGATCCTTGGCCGGGGAGCTAACATCCCTCATGCCACACAACGCAGCCAAAAAATAAAAAATAAAATCATATAAAAATACCTGTTTGAGTCCTTGTTTTAAAAAACTAAGAGGAAGAAGTCAACATGTTTACCCCCTTCCGTTTTTTTAACTGACGGACGGTTTGCAAAGCACTTGCCTCTGTATTGTCATTGTCCCCAGGACTGTTGATAGACCCAGATTCCCTAAGGTCCTGGGGTGATGGGACTCAGAACGTTCTCTGACAGTCTTGGGACACTGACTGGCCCCGTGGAGCAGTGACGCCCCAGTCACGGGAGCAGAGGCATCGAGAAGCTCCTAAGTTGCACACCATGGTGACTAGTCGAGACCAAATCAGAAGAGGCAGGAAGGGGGGAAGGTCTGGCATTTCTCCTCTGGGGTCCTCACCCCCGACTGACCACCAGCAAGTCGCGCTGGAAGAGGCCGATCGCTGCACCGGTGCAGAGCTGAGCAGCTCCTTACCTCTTGGCTCGTAGTGACATAAATTTTACATCGATCTCAAAAGAAGTAAATCGGCTCAAAGCAATTATTTTTTAAACGGGAGGGACGACGAAATGCTGCTTGTCTAGGATGAAAGGAGGACAGGCTACAAAGGCCCCTGATGAGAGGGGATCAGGAAGGTCCAGAGGGAACGGCTCTGTTCCCTCTAAGCTGATGAGTGCGGCTCACTCCAGGTCCATTGAAGTCCTTCCCATCTTTTTTTTTTTTTTTTTTTTTTTTTTTTGCGGTTCGCGGGCCTCTCACTGTCGTGGCGTCTCCCATTGCGGAGCACAGGCTCCGGACGCGCAGGCTCAGCGGCCATGGCTCACGGGCCCAGCCGCTCCGTGGCATGTGGGATCTTCCCGGACCGGGGCACGAACCCGTGTCCCCTGCATCGGCAGGCGGATTCTCAACCACTGCGCCACCAGGGAAGCCCCCTTCCCATCTTTTAAGTTTTCTTCACTGTCCTTTTTTAGCTCCATTTGTACGTCAGGATACTGGTGCTCAGAGAGATGAACACCTGCGTAAAGTTGCATTGCCACTAACTGGCAAGACCTGGACTGAACTCTGAGCCCTCTGGCTCCCAACAGCAGGCTGTGTTCTTTAGGAGGCGCCCTTTGAGGCAGGTGAGCTTCACAGATGCGATAATGGGCTCGGCAAGATTATGTGGCCAGCCTAGACGAGGGTCTGCAACCTTGACGGTGGTGCCGGGATTCTGGCTCAGGGCTTTCTCGGGCTCTGCTCACCAGGACTCCTTAAGCTTGTAAGGTTTATCGCTCAGCTAAGAAAAGAATATTGGAGATTCTAAAATAGATCATCTTGGCTGAAGAATAGTCTCACGAATTTAGCTTTTATTTGGAGGATCAATGTGAAATATGCCCCGTGTGTACAAACCACTTTTTTTTTTGTTTGTTTGTTTGTGGTATGCGGGCCTCTCACTGTTGTGGCCTCTCCCGTTGCGGAGCACAGGCTCCGGACGCACAGGCTCAGCGGCCACGGCTCACGGGCCCAGCCGCTCCGCGGCACGTGGGATCTTCCCGGACCGGGGCACAAACCCGTGTCTCCTGCATCGGCAGGCGGATTCTCAACCACTGCGCCACCAGGGAAGCCCCACTTTTTTTTTTTTAATACTTTTTGTCTCGAAGTAGATTAAGAATCACAAGTTACGCAAATAGTACCTGGTGTTCCTGTGTACTGTTCGTCCAGCTTCCCCCATGATAACATCTCACATAAGCACACTCCCTCATCAAAACCAGGAAATCGATGTGGGAATATTACCGTCACTCAACTTGAGACTTTTTCAGATTTCACCAGTTTCTACAATGCATTCTTTGTGTGTGTGTGTGTGTGTGTGTGTGTGTGTGTGTGTGTGTCTAGTTCTATGAACGTATCCCACATACAAATTCTTGTAGCCAACACCACAACCAGGATTTAGAACTCTTCCCTCGCTACAGAGCGACACCCTCAAGTCACTCACTGCTTTGTATAGTCACACCCTGCACCCAGCCCTAACCCCTGGAAACCGCTGACCTGTTCTCCAGCACTTTAATGTTATATAAATGGAATCATACATCATACGTATTATGTAAATGTCACCTTTTGAGATTAGCTTTTTTCATTTAGTACAGTGCTTTTGAGATCCATCCAAAGGCAAGTGGGGTAGGTTCATGGGTGTATAAAGAGTCTGATCTTTTTTAATGAGCAGTAATACTCCATTTTATGGATGTACCTCAGTTCATTTATCCATTTACCTGATGGACATCTGGGTTGTTCTAGTTTTTGGTTATTAGAAATAAAGCCTAGGGGCTTCCCTGGTAGCACAGTGGCTAAGAATCTGCCCGCCAATGCAGGGGACACGGGTTCGAGCCCTGGTCCAGGAAGATCCCACATGCCATGGAGCAACTAAGCCTGTGCGCCACAACTACTGAGCCTGTGCTCTACAGCCCGTGAGCCTAGAGCCCATGCTCCACAACAAGAGAAGCCACCACAGTGAGAAGCCCGCTCACCGCAATGAAGAGTAGCCCCCGCTCGCCGCAACTAGAGAAAAGCCCATGTGCAGCAACAAAGACCCAGTGCAGCCAAAAATAAGATAAATGAAATAAATTATTTTAAAAAAGAAATAAAGCCTCTGGCGATCCAGTGCTTAAGACTCCGTGCTTTCACTGCAGAGGGCCCAGGTTCAATCCTCGGTCAGGGAACTAAGATCCTGCGAGCTGGGATAATTCACAAGGGTTTGATTACTGGGTTCTATGGTAAATGTGTGTTTAACTTTATAAGAAACTGCCAAACTGTTTTCCCGAGTGGATGTATCATTTTGCATTCCCATTTAAACAGTAATTCAGATGTCATTATCCCTTTTTTTTTAAAATGCTTTTATTTTTAAATATTTATTTATTTATTTGGTTGCACTGGGTCTTAGTTGTGGCAGGTGGTCTCCTTTTAGTTGCAGCTCGTGGGCTCCTTAGCTGAGGCTCGCCGGCTCCTCAGTTGCGGCACGTGGGCTCCTTAGTCGTGGCTTGTGAACTCTTAGTTGCAGCATGTATGTAGTATCTAGTTCCCTGTCCAGGGATCAAACCCGGGCCCCCTGAATTGGGAACTTGGAGTCTTAACCACTGAGCCACCAGGGAAGTCCCTCATTACCCTTTTGATGTCTTTAGAGATACCCCTTCTTTCATTCCTGATATTGGTAATTTGCTTTCTCTCTTTTTTGGTCAGTCTTTGTAGAGGCTTATCACTTTTCTTGTTCTTTTCGAATAACCACATTTTAATTTGATTGATTTTTCTACATTATTTTTGTTTGTTTTGTTTCCAGTTTCATTTATTTCTGCTTTTTATTATGCCCTTCTTTGTCCTTGCTTTGGTTTTATTTTATTTATTTTTTTTTTTGCGGTACACGGGCCTCTCACTGTTGTGGCCTCTCCCGTTGCGGAGCACAGGCTCCGGACGCGCAGGCCCTGCGGCCATGGCTCATGGGCCCAGCCGCTCCGCGGCATGTGGGATCCTCCCGGACCGGGGCACGAACCCGTGTCCCCTGCATCGGCAGGCGGACTCTCAGCCACTGCGCCACCAGGGAAGCCCCTTGCTTTGGTTTTATTTTGTTCTTTTTCTGATCTCGTGAGGTAGAGGCTTGGATTATAGAGATGAGTGCTTTCTTCTCTTATAATGTAAGCATTTAGTGCTCTAAATTTCCCTCTCAGCAATACTTTAACTGTATCCCACAAAATCGGATAGATTGTAATTTTCATTCATTTCTTTATCTTTTTATTTCCTTTGATACTTCTTCACCCCATATCTAATTTAGAAGTTTGTTAACAATTTCCAAGAGTTTCTGGTTATCTTTCTGTTATTAATTTCCAGTTTGATTCCATTATGGTCAGAGAACATTCTTTGTGGGATTTAAATTTGTTGAAGTTCGGTTATATCATGGGTCATAAAGCAGTCTTGGTGAATGTTCCACGAGCACGTAATGAGATGTATTCTGCTGGTGTTGAGTGGAGTGTTCTACAAGTGTTTATTAGATCCTGTTGGCTGACGGCATTGCTCAGTTCTTCTATATCCTTACTGCTTTCCTAGGAGTTCTGTCAGTCATGGGATAGGGATGTTGAAGTTCAGCCACAGTTGTCAGTACTTATTCTTTGAGTTCTGGCAGTTCTTTCTTCAAGTATTTTACACCTCTGTTGTTTGGTGCACAGACATTTAGGAATGTTATATCCTCTTGTTGAACTGACCTTACCACTGTATAATGGCCCTCTTTGACCCTGGTACTTTCCTTTGCTCTGAAGTCTATTCTGTCCTATATTCATAGCGCCACTCCAACTTTCTTAAAATGTTTGCATATTGTATCTTTTTCCATCCTTTTACCTTTAATCTACTTATATTGTTATATATTTTTAAGTAGTTTTAGCTTTTTTAAAAATTTATTTATTTCATTTATTTTTGGTTGTGTTGGGTCTTCATTGCTGCGCGGACTTTATCTAGTTGCGGCGAGCGGGGGCTACTCTTCGTTGCGGTGCGCAGTCTTCTCATTGCGGTGGCTTCTCTTGTTGCAGAGCACGGGCTCTAGGTGTGCAGGCTTCAGTAGTTGTGGCACACGGGCTCAGTAGTTGTGGCTCGCGGGCTCTAGAGCGCAGGCTCAGTAGTTGTGGCACGTGGGCTTAGTTGCTCCGTGGCATGTGGGATCTTCCCGGACCAGGGCTCGAAACCTGTGTCCCCTGCATTGGCAGGCAGATTCTTAACCACTGCGCCACCAGGGAAGCCATATTATTCTATTTGCAGTGAGTTTTGTGTAAGATAGCATACAACTGGGTCATTCCTTTTATCCATTCAACCAATCTTTTAATTGATGTATCATGTCAGGATATATTATGGCATTTTATTTATTTTCTGTTTGTTCCTTGTTTTTCATTCCTTTTGTTTCCCTTTTCCTATTTTCCTGAGGTTACTTGAACATTTTTTTGGCGTTCCATTTTGATTTATTTAAAGTGGTTTGGGGGTGTATCTTTATATAGCTTTTTGCAGTGGTTGCTCTGGGGATTACAGTGAACATAGAATATACATACTCACTGTGGTCTCTACTAGTATCAATATTTTACCACCATTTGCTTTCCTCTTCTCCCATGTGATGTAGTTGTCTGAAATACTACATTTACATACTAGAACCATAAGAGATAGAGATACACTTTTTTCTTTCACTGTCCAACATAAATACTCAAGAGGAAAGGATATTATTTATACTCATTTATTTGTTGTTTTTGTTTGTTTGTTTGTTTGTTTGTTTGTTTGTTTTGCGGTACGCGGGCCTCTCACTGTTGTGGCCCCTCCCGTTGCGGAGCACAGGCTCCGGACACGCAGGCCTAGCGGCCATGGCTCACGGGCTTAGTTGCTCCGCGGCACGTGGGATCTTCCCGGACCAGGGCACGAACCCGTGTCTCCTGCATCGGCAGGCGGATTCTCAACCACTGCGCCACCAGGGAAGCCCTATACTCATTTATTTACCTTTTCTGTTGCTCTTTAGTCATTCCTGATGTTCCATGTTTCCTACCGTTCTCATTTTCTTTCTGTCTGAAAACATCATTTAGCCATTCTTTTAGTGCAAACCAGTTGGCAACAAGTTTTCTTAGGTCTCCTTCATTGAGCCTTTTTTTTCACCTTCATTCATTTTGGTTTGGTTTGGTTGTTTTGTTTTGTTTTTTCCTTTCACCTTTATTCTGGAAGGATGTTTTCATTGGAAATAGAAAAATTCTGGGTTGAAGTTCTTTTCTTTCAGCACTTGAAAAATGGAAACTTCTTTCTGACTCTATGGTTTCTAATGAGAAATCTGCTATTATTCAAATTATTCTCCCTTTTAGGTAATGTATAATTTCCCTCTGATTGCTATCAAGATTTTTTTCTTTGTCTTTAGTTTTCAGAAGTTTGGTTATGTGACTGAACATGATTTCTTTGGTTTTATCCCTTTTAGAGTTCACTCAGCTTCTTTTATTTGTACATACATGTCTTTCACCACATTTGGAAAGTTTTCAGTCATTATTTTAAAAATATTTTTCCAACCTATACTCGTTTTTCTCTTCTTCTGTGATTCCAGTGCACAAATGTTAGATCTTTTGTTGTCCCACTGGTCTGAGACTCTGTTCATTTTTTTTTTCTGATATTTTCTCTCTCCTTTGTTCAGCTCACATAATTTCTATTGATTCTGTCTTGAATTCCCCTCTTCTCTGTCATCTCCATTCTGCTGTTGAGCTCAACAGTAAGTTTTTCTATCTTGGTGATTCTAATTTTTAGTTTTAAAATTTCTATTTGACTTTTCTTTGTATCTTGTATTTTTTTGCTGACACTTACTATTTCTTATTTGTTTCAAGTGTCCATAATTGGTTATTAAGAGTATTTTTAGGTAGCGGCTTTAAAATCCTTTTCCAATAATTCCAACCTCTGTATTATCTCTGCATTGGTGTCTTTTGGGTATCTTTTCTCATTCAGGTTGAGATTTTTGGCATTCCAGGTTACATTCTTTTCAACTGCCTAAGCTGGGATAAAATTAAAAATTTAAAAACCACATGGAACCCACTTCTAGATCATTCCTTAAGTCCCAAGGTTCCTACCCAGTCCTGCCACCTTTCCTTCACCTGTTTTCTGATAGTTGGTTTATGTATTTTTGTTCAAGGTTTTTGTTTGTTTGTTTGTTTATAGTTATATAAATAGGATGTATTATACTTACTCCATCTTGTCCAGAACCAAAAGCACAAACCACTCTTTAAAAATGCCAACCTGTTTGTCAAGTGTCTGATCTATGCACGATCCTTCATTTGGTCAGAGTATTTTTAAAGGCAAGAAGTAAAAACCCACTTAAGCTACCTCAAGTAAAGAGAAGTTTATTACTAATTTACTACAGCGAATCTTAAGCGTCATGACCATCGTTCAGCTATTTCCTATGGCAATTTGTCATCTTCCTAAGAAACTTTAAATTATGGGGAAAAAATCACATTCTGCAAACAGTTATTTCAGTGGAGAAGTGAGGAAGACGGTTAGGGACTAGAGAGTTTACCTTTTTTTCTTTTTCCTGCAGGAATTAAAGTTTTTGTCATGGTCATCAAATCTAAACTAGACTGAATAATTCTATTTTATTCACGCACTTCACTTGCCACTCCTCACCCCCAAAATATAGTGTCATCTGCCAACCAGTCTATATGATCTCATAGTTTCATCACTCGCCAAAGACTCTTCAGTTTCTGTGTCTCATGTTTCATATTCTTAGAAGAATAATTACATGTTCATTAATCACACACTGGATTTCTGGCTTGAGCCAGAAGTTGATGCCTTTCTACTCAGCTGCAGCAGGGGAATAAGAGGAACTTAATTCACTTCTTTAGCAAAAGCCACAAACTGCTGTGCCTCACAAAGAACAGTGCTGGGGGCAAACACGGAGCACAAAACCGTTCTCCCAACACCCATCTCATGTATGAGGTCCTTGTCAAATGTCAAAGCCATTGCAATTTTATTATTCCTCTTTGTCTAGTGAGAATCTCCAAACTGCATATTTGTGTGACATCTCTAAAATCTTCTTTCCTTAGAACGCCTGACAGACAATCTCAGAGTTGGACAGACATCCACAGTTGCTGCTCAGATGTTTCTTTTTTTCAGAGTTTTGCTGCTAAGAATATCTCCTCAACATTTGACTTCATTGTGGCCAATAATGGTCTCTGAATTGGTAAGTGCAAATATTTTACTCTTGAAAGCAAAATTGGAGCTTTTAAAAATGCTTTTTCAGGAATAATATTTCATATATATCTAATTTTATCTGCAAAATTTTCAATCAAGTTGGTAGTGCATAGTCAGCTCTTGCTTAAATAGAGGTATTTTATCCTATAATCATAGTTGCTCTCTCAACGTCAGTTATTCCAATTAATCTGTACAGTTTGATATTATTTGCTTTTTTTTTTGGCCGTGCCATGTGGCTTTCGGGATCTTAGTTCCCCGACCAGGATGTGGCAGTGAAAGTGCTGAGTCCTAACCACTGGACCACCAGGGAACTCCCTATTTGCTATTTTTTAAACTGTTTTTTCTTCCCCAATTTTATTGAGATATGTGTCATATAGCAGTGCGTAAGTTTAAGGTGTACAACTTGATTTGACTGAAGTATATCATGAAATGATTATCACAGTAAGTTTAGTTAACATCCATGACCAGGGATTGAACCCACACCCCCTGCAGTGGAAGCACAGAGTCTTAACCACTGGACCACCAGGGAAGTTTCTTGTTTTATTTTTTTAGATTCCACTTACAAGGGAGATCATACAGTATTTGCCTTTCTCTTCTTATTTCACTTAGTATAATTCCCCCAAGGTCCTTCCATGTTGCTGGAAATGGTAGGATCCCTCCTTTTTCGTGGCTGAATAATACTCCATTGTGTATATATAAAACAATTTCTTTATCTATTTATCTGTTGATGGACATTTAGGTTGTTTCCATGTCTTGGCTACTGCAAATGATGCTGCCTATTTTTTAATTGGATTATTTGCTTTTTTCGTTACTGAGTTGTATGAGTTCTTTATATATTTTGGATATTATCCTATCAGATATTTGGTTTGCAGATATATTTTTTCCATTTCATAGATTGTCTTTTCATTTTTTGATTGTTTCTTTTACTTTATTTGCTTTTTTTTTTTTTTTTTTTTTTTTTTTTTGCGGTACTTGGGCCTCTCACTGTTGTGGCCTCTCCCGTTGCGGAGCACAGGCTCCAGACGCGCAGGCCCAGCGGCCATGGGTCACGGGCCCAGCCGCTCCGCGGCATGTGGGATCCTCCTGGACCGGGGCACGAACCCGCATCCCCTGCCTCAGCAGGCGGACTCCCAACCACTGCGCCACCAGGGAAGCCCTTTGCTATTTTTTATAGACATATAAATTTTAAACATTAAGCTAGGTTTACTCTCTCTCAAATAGTAACTTGAATTCACATTTTTTTTAAAGATTCAGACATTCATACAGCTTGAAGAAGATCTGAAAGAGGACGATGAATCGTTGAGGTAAGTAGTACAGCAGTCTGCACACATATATGAAGGTTAATGGACGTCACCTTAAGATGCAGGGCTATCTAACACTCAGTACTGTTTTCCTGAAGTAGCTGTGAAGGGGCCAGCTATTCTGACCATTTCTTATGGACATTGCACAGGCAAAAGGACCACAGCAGATGTGAATGAATTTATAACAAGAGTTTCTTTGCAAATTTACAGAAACAGCAACAAAATCAACAGAGTAAAAGTTTCAGTCTCTGATGGAAATGGGCCCTCGATGGGGGAGATACCCCAGAGTGAACTTATCCTATATTTATCAGCTTGCAAATTCTTGGACACAGCACTTTCTTTTCCACCTGACAAGATGCCGCTATTTCAGATGTAAGTCAGAGAAGACCACGCGTCTTCTTTGAAGCAGGTGACTTTCTGTCCTTGCGAGCACTTTCTCTTGTTCTTTCCTGTACCGTCTGTAAGACACTAGAGCATGGGTTAGTAGTGGCTGAGGAGCCTGCTTAGAATACCAAGTTTCACATTACTTGCAACATCTGTGGTTTGGGGAATTTGGCTCTCAGTAGTGTTTATGTACGGGTTTCTCTTTCTCTGTGCGCGTGTGTGTGCGTGTGTGCGTTTAGGTGGGTTTTGCTATTGGGTTCTTATAAAACAGAGTCACCCACGGGTGATCCTCACCGGGTTTGTATAATTTTTTTTGTCTCTTTGTTTCTAATTAAATAAATGGAACATGCCATCTCCAATTGGCTCTGCCCTTGTTGGCTCACATTTCCTGTAGGCTTAACACAGCTGCTCATATGTTTAATTTCATGCCTGGCCCCAGATGCCACTTCTCTCTGTCCTGTTCCCCTAAAGAGTGAAATCACGTAGCAATGTTTGTGGTTAGAAACACAAAGTGAAAGAAGCCAATCTCCAACGGCTACATACTGTCTGATTCCGACTACATGATGATCTGTAAAAGGCAAGACTGTGGAGACAGTAAACAGCTGAGTGTGTGCCGGCGGGGAGGGGAGAGCAAGGCAAAGCACCGAGGATTTTTAGGGCAGTGAAACTACTTCGTACGATACATGTCATTGCGCGCTTGTCCAAGCCTACAGAAGTTACAGCACCAAGAGTGAACCCTAAGGTAAACCCTGGACTTCGGGTGATGATGTTGAGTCAGTGTCAGTTCATCGATTGTAACGAATGTGCCCCTCTGGTGGGCGTGTTGGTGGTCAGGGAGGCTGTGCACGGCAGAGCAGGGCCCAGGGCAAGTGAGAAACCTCTGTACTTTCTGCTCAACTTCGGGTGAACCTAAAACTGCTCTAAAAAAAGAAAGGTTTTTTTTTTTTTTAATGTGAGTTCCAATGTACAGGAGTTTGCACAGCAGCATTCATCATAATAGGCAAAAGGCAGAGAAATGTCCATCAGTTGACAAGTGGATCAATAACATGTGGTGTGTCCATACAATGAAATATGCTACAGTACAAAGAAATGAAGTACCGACACATGCTACAGGATGGATGAACCTTGACAATATTAAGTGAAAGAAGCCGGGCACAAACAACCATGTATTATATGATTCCATTTATATGAAATGTCCAGTATAAACAAATCTGTACAGACAGACAATAGATTAGTGGTTGCCTAGATCAAAGGGGTGTCGTGGATTGAGGGGTGAGAGCTAACAGGAACAGGGATTCTCTTTGGGGTTATGAAAATATCCTAAAATTGATTATGGTGTTGGATGTACAATTCTGTGAATGTACCAAAAGCTATTGATTTGTACACGTTAAGCCGGTGGATGTGATTTACATCTCAGTAAAACTGTTTATGACTCTTTAAGTGGGCTCCGAGCCAGGATGCCTGACCTCAGATATTCTTCCTCCAGTTACAGGTGGGCGTTTGTTCCAGAAGTGGACACAGAGGGCCCCGCCTTCCCGTCGGATCTAGAGGAGAATCACCAAGAATGCAAACCGCACACTGTCAGGATTCTCGAACTTCTAAAATTAAAATATGGGGTAAATGTTTTCCTTTTTAACAGTTATATTTGTGGCGGAGGGGGGAAAGGCTAGGCAGTGAGTGAAGTACTTCATATGCTATTTGATTTTAATGACTTTGAACAGTTTTCAGAATGCCTCCTGAGTGTTCAGACTTGGAGATGGTTATAAATTTCATCTTTGTCCTAGCATTTATATGTCACTTTCTCATCCCAGTTGCTAAGAGATAAAGCCTCCTGGGTGACACAGTCCTGTAGAAGTAGCCTTGCCCACAGAGTTCCTCTGTGACTCAGAGGAAGAGCCGGCACGAGAGGTGACAGTGGCCCCAGCGGGGTGGGCTCAGGGTGAAATCCCGGTGGAAGATGGCAGCTGCAGACCTAGGATTTGAGTCGATGCTGCTGCCATCAGCACCGACGGTGAATTTCATAAAGGACCCGTCTCTTACCTTCCACTGCCTGCACGTGCCTCGTGTGCACCTCTAACCCGTAGCAAAGCCATGTCGTTGTGGGTTTTTTGCAGGAAATCGGCAGCTCAGATGAGGTCACCATGAAGAGCGAGTTCCCTCTTCTGCGCCAGCGTTCTCTTTCCAGCATCAGGCAACTGATGCCATTCTTCAAGACTCTAAACTGTGCTTTTAAAACCCAAAGTAAACTGCCTGCTGACACCCGAGGCCCTCTCCTTGTGGAGTTTCCTGTTCCAGATAGCTCAAGGGTCTTGAAGCAACTGGAAGAATGTGTTGAATATGATTTTTTGGAACATCTGGAATGTTAACCTTATGAGCCAGAACTTGTTTAATCCATTCACTGAGACCTCGAGAAAAACCAGGATACATTCAAAACAAAAAAGGAGCCAGGATAGTGCTTTTAAACAAGTCTGTCTCAATTGTGAAAGTAAGTTTCAGATCATTTTTCTGGTGGGCAACAAAATACACCTCCCTGAATGCCATGTAATACTTTTAGATCTGATGTTATGTTTCTTCCTCAATTTGTGTAAAGAAATAAAATGAATATATCATCTAATGGTGGCACAAAATTTGTAACATAAAGTAAGAGATGAAGAGATTGAAGAGCTGTTTTCTTTGTTGCCGGTATCCGGGTCTGGCTCGGTACACCTCTCTCAAAATCTTGTTGACTATTACTTTAACCTTTCTTACATATGTCCCTTTAAACATTTATTTTGGTATCACGTTTTCGAGTGAAAATATATTATTTTCTGAAAATACTAATTGCCCGTTACCATTGACTATTCAGCAGAGGTGTGAGCTTGAAGATATCTCAGCGTATTTAACTCATAGGCCCATTAAAATCACGTGTTCACACTATTCTGCTGGGTAAGAAATACATAGTTTTCAAACATCTGACAGCTGTAACCTTAGTTATGGTACCACAGTTTGCCTGGCCAGCACTTCCCATTTAACAAAGCAATCAGCGTGGTCCTGGAGCCTCTGATGCCTGAAACTCTTGTCAGGGAAACTCACCCTTTGGACTCTTCCTTATTACTCTGCCCTTTCTGGGACCTCTTTACCTCTCTGCAGACATTGCTGTTGACGCAAATAATCCCTTCCTAGGCACGGACTCCTCCAGGCTGGCAGCGTGTCACCCCCCTCTTTTTGAGCCTCTTTGTCTCACGCCAGCTTCCTTATTTAGACTCCCTCTTGGTGCCCATCCTCTGCTTTGAGCACCCGCACTCCGCGCCAGCGCGCGAGGCTTGCCTGCCAGACCTGCCCAGCTCATGCCCCCTTTTCAGCCACCAGGGTGTTCTGTGACCTCATTTTCCGGGCCAGACGATGCAAACTGTCCTACCTAGTGTGTGCTCTCAGATCCATCCTGTCTATAGACAAGGGTGTTTGGGAACTTGACCAACACTATTGGTTAAGTTTCTCCTAACATTCCACTACGTGTTAGTTTGTGAACGCTGCAGAAGCAGTTTGTGTCACTAGCCCCAAGATAGGATATGGGGAGCACAGAACCACTTGGTTCCCTAAATAAGGGTTAAAAGAATCAAAAAGCACCACCATATATGGGTATTCATACAAATACGTGTTAAAAACTACACGGAGGGACTTTCCTGGCGGTCCAGCGGTTAAGACTCCTTGCTTCCACTGCAGGGAGCGTGGGTTCGAGCCCTGGTCGGGGAACTAAGGTTCTGCATGCCGTGTGGCACAGCCAAAAAATAATAATAAAAAAAATTGATAATTACATGGAAACTGTGTTGTTTTTGTGTGTGTTGGGGGGGTTATCTTTAAAATCATTTGCAAGTTTGGTCACTAAAATGTTAAATACATTGAATTGTGAATTCAATGTAACTTATATGATGAGTTCCCTATAATTCAGGTTGTGAGGAGATAACCATATGCTGATTAATAGTTAACATCAAGGTGGGCACATATGATCATGTATCAAAACTGACAACAAAACTAATAGCTTATTTATATCATCAGTAGCTGTTATGCCATGAAAGGTAGTTCTTGTATCTGTAACTAGATTTACAAGTTTTGGGTTTTTTTTCTCTCCAGTATCTAAAACAGCTTAATGGTCTCGGTCAATAGCATATAGAATTTAATCCTTATTTATTAATAGAAATCTTAAAAGAGATTTAATAGTACATCTCTGTTTATCATAGAGCACTAGGAAAGAAGTCTTATAAATGCGATGTATATCTAAGTCTTTTGTCAGTGTACACACCACAGTGGGTGAGGGCATAGGCTCTGAATTCAATTTGGGTTTATTATTCAGCTTTACCCACATGCTAGGCTGGACGTATACTTTGTGCCTCAGTTTTCTCATCTATAAAAGAGAAATATCGACCGTATCTACCCCTCAGGGTTATAGCAACTAACCCTCTCTGTGCTCCCGCTGTGGTTTATAAAGTTGTTTTTTTCACTTGACTTTTTATTTTTTTGGATCTTTTTTCTTTTTTCTTTTCTTTTTTTTTTTTTTTTTTGCGGTACGCGGACCCCTCACTGTCGTGGCCTCTCCCGTCGTGGAGCACAGGCTCCGGACACGCAGGCGCAGCAGCCACGGCTCACGGGCCCAGTCGCTCCGCGGCACGTGGGGTCCTCCCGGACCGGGACTCGAACCCGCGTCCCCTGCATCGGCAGGCGGACTCTCAACCACTGCGCCACCAGGGAAGCCCCATTTTTGGGGGATCTTTTATGTCTTTTTTTTTTTTAACTTTTTGTTTTACATTGGAGTATAGTTGATTGACAATGCTGTCTTAGTTTTAAAAGAGAAAATGGAGATTTCTTTTTTTTTAAGTATGAGGAAAAGCAAAATCAGTTCTTTTTTTTCCTTCCCACTGGAGACGCTTCTGCACCCTACTTGGAAGACGACCAGTGTGACTCATTTCCTCTCAGCAGAAGTTCAGCCGTGTGTCCAGCCCAAGGACCAAAGTACCACTGCTCTGGAGGCAAGCAGCGTGCGGGTCCCGTGCTCTAACAGAGCCGACTTTGGAGCGCGCGGAGCCACAGGAGGGTGTGGTGGGGACATGGTCCTTATGAGCGGGTATGAACGGTCGTCACCACTGCAGCACTTCCCAGGAGCCAGGCGTAGTGCTGAGCGCGTCCCATGGGTGATTTCCTAACCCCCTCGGGAGGTAGGGACTGTTCCTCCGTTCTCCAAAGTCAGCAGAGCCAGGAAGCGCAGCCTCGGTCTGTCTTGCTCTAGAGCACCGTGTTCTGCAGCCCAGGGCTGAGAAGGTTAAACAGGAAAATCCGGCGAGGGCTGCTGCCGCGCGGGGTGCCGGATGGGAGACGGCTTCCGAGGCCGCCCCACCCAGCGGGCTTCCTGCTGAGACAGCTCCTCCCAGGGCCTCGGCACAGAGCAGGTGGTTGCTGCCTCTCAAGGGGTGGTGAGGTGTGTTTTAAAGCAGAACAAGCCTTATTCTCCAGCACGTGTCTTGTGCACAGTTCAATTAGAAGTAGAAGTAGCTGGATTCATCAAGATGGTTGCTGAAGACTGTAATTAAAAGCTCTGAACAACACCCTGGGAGACCAGACAGAATCTGGCCTTTGGGATTAAACTGAGGTGAGACAGTGCCTTCTACCAGGTAGCATTTGCAGTTCAGTAGGACACACAAACCCGTGAACATGGAAAAGTAACACCATCAAAGAAGAGTCCGCCCATTCTGCACTAAGGGGCAACTGGACGTGGGGAGAGTCACTACGTAGTATCTTACCTCGCTTACATGTTTTGTTAAGTCGTATAGTCATCCATAAGCTGAATTCCATCATCTTCAATTGGACTTTGCGCTGTCTCTGAAGTTGAGTGAAGAGACCCCCTTCAACCTTTTCTCAGGACAGTTATGAAGACCCGGCAGTTAGAAATCTGTCAGTTGTGGTTAGAATCCAGCAAAGCAACTTGACTTAACAGGGGTCCTCTCTCTCTGGTGTGTGCACAGAATCATCCAGAGAGCTTTGCTAACTTGCAGAAGGCTTAGCCTCCGGCCCCAGCAAGTCTGAATCAGTGAAAGGGGTGACATTCGGGAATCTGCCTGTGTGGTAAGTTATCTTTGATGCCAGTGCTTTCTGGACCACTCTTGGAGAAACACTAGCTTGCAGAGCCACAAGTTCACAGAGATGATGGCTTGGATGGAAGCGAGGAAACCCGCAAGGTGGAGGCTTGTCTGCTTACTTCTCATCCTATACAGGTAGCTCTCTCCAAATGGTCCTGCATCTAAATCAATAAGCCTACCTTTAAGCCAAGGCGGAAATGGACTTTAAAATTGGATCTCGGGGACTTCCCTGGTGGCGCAGTGGTTGAGAGTCCGCCTGCCGATGCAGGGGACACGGGTTCGTGCCCCGGTCCGGGAGGATCCCACATGCCGCGGAGCGGCTGGGCCCGTGAGTCACGGCCGCTGAGCCTGCGCGTCCGGAGCCTGTGCTCCGCAGCGGGAGAGGCCACAGCAGTGAGAGGCCCGCGTACCGCAAAAAAATAAAAAATAAAAATAAAAATAAATAAAATAAAATTGGATCTAGGAAGAGAGTATGGCAGTTCCTCAAAGAGTTTCAAATATAATTACCCTATGATCCAGCAATTCTGCTAAAAACGGAAAGCAGGGTCACAAAGAGATATTTGCAGACCCATGTTCGTGGCAGCATTATCCACAATAGCCAAGAGGTGGAAATAACCTGAATGTACATCAATGGATGAATGGATAAACGTATGTGGTGTAGACACACGGTGGAACATGATTCAGCCTTAAAAAGGAATGAAATGCGGACACGTGCTACAACATGGATTAACCTTGGGGACATGACGCTAGGCGACATAAATCAGTCACCAAAGGACAACTATGATTGCACTTACAGGAGGTGCCTGAATAATCAAATTCATAGAAGCAGGAAATAGAATGGCGGTGGCCAGGGGCTGGGGGAGAAAGGACTGAGGAGTTAGTGTTTAATGGGTACAGAATTTCAGTTTGGGATGAGGAGAAAGTTCTGGAGGTGGATGGTGGTGACGGTTGCACAACAATGTGAGTGTAATTAACGTTGCTGAATTGTACACTCAAGGGTTAAAATGATAAATTTTATGTTTTGTATATAATACCACAATAAAATTTTGAAACAAACCCCCCAAATACTGTGAATTTAAAGTGAGGGTAGGGGAGACAGCCAGGGCTCCCCCTTATCTGGTGAACAAGCATCTGTGCCATCCTGAGTTTCCCCCCCCCAGAGTCAACCAGAAGCAGATGGGAGGTAGAATATTAAGGAGAAACTCGCCCTTCAATGTTTCAACTTTAGAAAAAGAAGTTGTTTAACATTTTACCCTAAATTGAAATTGTAATCCTGACTCTTGGGGCCTGATGGGGTTTTCTATCCTCCTTAAGGCCTCAGCTACCTCTCCTGTCTCCAACCACTCGGGGTTTCTCATCTCCTGCATTTCTTTTTTTTTTAATATATAAATTTATTCATTTATTTATTTATTTTTGGCTGCGTTGGGTCTTCGTTGCTGTGCGCAGGCTTTCTCTAGTCGCCGCGAGCGGGGGCCACTCTTCCTTGCGGTGCGCGGGCTTCTCATTGCGGTGACTTCTCTTGTTGCGGAGCACGGGCTCTAGGTGCACGGGCTCCAGTAGCTGTGGCTCGCGGGCTCAGCACTTGTGGCTCACGGGCTCTAGAGCGAAGGCTCGGTAGTTGTGGCACACGGGCTTAGTTGCTCCGCGGCACGTGGGATCTTCCAGGACCAGGGCTCGAAACCCTGTCCCCTGCATTGGCAGGCGGATTCTTAACCACTGCGCCACCAGGGAAGTCTCTCTCCTGCATTTCTTACATATGCTGTTTCATCCACTTGATACTATTTTCTCCTCCTCTTTCACCTGGCAAAGTCCTACTCAAGTCGTTTTTTGGTTTATTTGACAAATATATGGGTGCCCGTCTTCGAGACCCAATCTCCCTGGCCTTGCTTCTTTCTACACCTCACAGTGAGGCACTTTCCCAGTGTGGCCCTATGAAAGCACTGAATAACACAGTAGCCCATCACCGGTCCAAGGTAAGCGCCCTTTCGTGGAAAAGACAGAGCCCGTATCTTCAGTTCCTCCTGTGTCTGGCATCGACGAGCAGCCAGCAAACAGCTAAATGAACAACATAAATGTTGATTTATCTGCCCAAGGTGGTGCTGGAAGGAAGAAGAAAGGGGAGTAAAACAAAGTTTGAATGGACGGATTTGTAGGACTAGGCAGTGTGGGCTCAGGGAACAGTGGGTTTTCTGCCCCAGTCTTGGCCTCTCCGTCACTCTAAGCATCCCCTCCCTGAGACTCACGTGCTTTCCTGGACCACCACTTGGGACTCGGGAGGTGTTCTGCTTGGCATGCTTTCCCCACTCTGTCCTGCTGTGCCCAGCGCTGCCTGATTACATAATCAGCCCAACCCTTCTGAAGCATCTCTGTGAGAACCACCCATTCTGTCTTCACGCGGCTTGTCCTTAATTCTTACTGGATCCTTTGACAACCAAACACTTCCGTACTGTATGGAGAGGGAACACTTGACTCTGTGCAATAACCATACTGCTCAGAGAGCTTTGTGTTGTATTAAAGATACTACAGTAACTAATAAGCACTTGATTGTATATTGTCCCATGTTTTTCTTCCAATTATTTTCTGTTTGTTTCTGAATCTAAGCCAGCCTATCAATCTAAATTCTGTAAGGAAAAACACAAGTTGTTTGGGGACTTCCCTGCTGGCACAGTGGTTAAGAATCCACCTGCCAATGCAGGGGACACGGGTTCGAGCCCTGGTCCCGGAAGATTCCGTTGCATGCTGCGGAGCAACTAAGCCCGTACGCCACAACTACTGAGCCTGCTCTCTAGAGCCCGCGTGCCGCAGCTACTGAAGCCCACGCACCTAGAGCCCGTGCTCCACAAGAGAAGCCACTGCAATGAGAAGCCTGCACACCGCAACAAAAAGTGGCTCCTGCTCACCGCAACTAAAGAAAGCTCGGGGCTTCCCTGGTGGCGCAGTGCTTGAGAGTCCGCCTGCCGATGCAGGGGACACGGGTTCGTGCCCCGGTCCGGGAAGATCCCACGTGCCGCTTAGCGGCTGAGCCCGTGAGCCATGGCTGCTGAGCCTGCGCGTCCGGAGCCTGTGCTCCGCAATGGGAGAGGCCACAACAGTGAGAGGCCCGCGAACCGCAAAAAAAAAAAAAAAAAAAAAAAAAAAAAGAAAGCCCACCACGTGCAGCAACGAAGACCCAATGCAGCCAAAAATAAATAAATAAATTTATTTTTTTAAAAAGACAAGTTGTTTAATATGATTGGGGGCAGGGGGTGGAGCTTGTGGCCAAATGAAGAGTATGATTGGCCTAAAGGCATGAAAATTCAATCAGAAGTTAATATGTACACATCAGTATAGTTTTTTTGACATCAATATCTATCTATCTATCTATCTATGACCAGTTATGAGATAGATGAAATCTCACTGCCAATAACAACAACAATAATAAAATAGGAAAAAAAAAAACTTATAAGACCACCTTGAAGACAGCACTACCAAAGCAGAAAAGAAGACTTGGAGCTACAGGGAAGGTTTACTAGGTCTTGAAGAGGAAAATTCAACATCACAAAGTTGTAAATTTTAACTTACAGCGTAAATTCTAAGTTAAAGAGTAATGAAGAGAACTAACCTCAGATCTTTATATTATACAGCTAAAATAATTGGTACCAGTGCAGGAATGGACAAGAGGTCAATAGAACAAAATGAAAGTCTATCAATGGACCCAAACACGTAGAATAGTTTAGCATATAATAAAGGTGGTACTTCAAACCCATAGCGGGAAAGAAACGTGTCTTATTCAATAAATGGTGTTGGGATAACTGGGTACCCAACAGGGGGAAAATAAGCTGGATTCATATCTCACATCTTTCACCAAAATAAATTCCAAACAAATCAAAGATTGAAACCATGAAGAAACCATGAAAATGCTAGAAGAACTGAGGAAAAGATATTTATATAAGCCAACAATGGAGATGAATTTCTTAGATGAACATAAATTCCAGAAGCCTAAGAGAAAGTTCTATAATTTTGACTATATAAATTTTCTTTTTAAAATTCTGCACAACAAAAATCATCATAAGCAAAGTCAAAGACAAATGGCAAACAGAAAAATATTTGAGACATATTACAAAGGGCTAATTTCTTCAGTACTGAAAGAACTATCAAAAGAAACAATAGAAAAGTGGGCAAAAGATATAAACACACACACACAATTGACTTTTACAAACGTAAAAAGACACCCAAACTTACAATATGAGAAAAAAATGAAAATTGCTCTGAGATATTAGTCACTGTCCATTTCAGGAATATCAGTGATAGAGGGAAAACAGCCTCCCCACTTCCATTGCTACAGAATATACATTGGTACAAGCTCTGTGGAGAAAATGGGGCAATTTCTACCGAAAGTAAAAATGGATGTATTTTTGACCTCACAATTCTACTTCCAGGAATTTATCAGATATACGTGCATATGTGCAAAATGACTTATGTACAAGTTATTCATTGTAAATATTGATAACAGCAAAAAGTTTGGCGACAGCCTCAGTGTCCACCAGTAGGAGACTGACTACATGAATCGCAATACATCAATATAATGAAATGTTATGAAGCTGTAAAACAATGTGATGAAGTTTTTCCTGTACAACTACAGAAGGCTCTCTGAGATATATTCCATGTAAAAGTCGAGATGTATAACTGTGTAGGTTTGTGAACGCAACCAGTTTTCACGCTGATTTTTTTTCCTTTTTTAAAATTTATTTTTATTTTTTTGGCTGCGTTGGGTCTTTGTTGCTGCGCGTGGGCTTTCTCTAGTTGCGGTGAGCAGGGGCTACTCTCCCTTGTGGTGTGCGGGCTTCTCATTGCGGTGGCCTCTCTTGTTGCGGAGCCCGGGCTCTAGGCGCGCAGGCTTCAGTAGTTGTGGCACGCGGGCTCAGTAGTTGTGGCTCGCGGGCTCTAGAGCACAGGCTCAGTAGTTGTGGCTTAGTTGCTCTGCAGCATGTGGGATCTTCCCGGACCATGGCTCAAACCCGTGTCCCCTGCATTGGCAGGTGGATTCTTAACCACTGCGCCACCAGGGAAACCCCTTCACGTTGTTTTTGATTTAGATCAATCGGTTAGAGATTTTACTTTCTTCAAATATTCTAACTCTTGTATGGAATTTTAAAATTTCTGTTTTCTTGCCTTAGTTTGGGCTCCTAAAATAAAAATACCATAGATTGGGTGGCTTAAACAACAAACTTTTATTTCTCACAGTTCTGTAATAGGGAAGTCCAAAGTTAAAGCACCTTGGGAATTCCCTGGCGGTTCAGGGGTTAGGACTCTGCCCTCTGTCTGCCGAGGGCCTGGGTTCAATCCCTGGTCAGCGAACAAAGGTCCCACAAGCTGCACACGGTGCAGCCCCCCCCCCAAAAAAAAGGGCACCTTCCTGATTCTAGCTGCTGTGTCCTAACAGAAGGGTTGAGGGATCTCTGTAAGGTCTCTTTTATAAGGACTATAATTGCATTCATGAGGGATCCACCCTCTTGACCTAATCACCTTCCCAAAGGCCCCACCTCCAAATACCATCACATTGGGGGTTAGGATGGCAACATATGAATTTTGGGGGGGAGACAAACATTCAGTACATAGCACTCCCCAAAGAAGGTAGCTTTTACCGTAAAAAAATCACTTCAAACTCAGCTTTGACATTTTTAAAGATAAAGATTTCCAAGTCAGCTTGAGTTTCTCTAACACAAGCACCAGAGGCGTGCAGCAGAGCATTTACTTTCCTGAAAAAGCCCCTTTTATACCAACCTGGTTTAAGTTTAGCCTGTATAGGTTTGCCTCCCATTTCTTCCATATCAGTAAAGCCTTGAGGATGTAGAACTCCACAGTATGCTCAACTGTGTTAAAAAACGGTTAGGAGTGGGGAGGCAAGAATTTGTATGTACAGGTAAGTGTTTGCTTGTACGTGAATAGACTACTGTCTATTCGTGTTGCTGTTCTAACAAACTACCACAATTTAGTGTCTTAAAAACTACGGAAGGGGGCTTCCCTGGTGGCGAAGTGGTTAAGAATCCGCCTGCCAGCGCAGGGGACACGGGTTCGAGCCCTGGTCCAGGAAGATCCCACATGCCGCGGAGCAACTAAGCCCATGCGCCACAACTACTGAGCCCGCGTGCCACAACTATTGAAGCCCACGTACCTAGAGCCCATGCTCCACAACAAGAGAAGCCACCGCATTGAGAAACCTGCGCATCACAACAAAGAGTAGTCTCTGCTCACTGCAACTAGAGAAAGCCCGTGCACAGCAACAAAGACTAAAGCAGCCAAAAAAACAAAAAAACAAAAACAACAGCAGAAATGTATTCTCTTCGAGTTTGGAGGCCAGATGTCCGAAATGAACTGAAACCAATGTGTCTGCAGGGGCTCGTGCTCCCTGTAAATCCTAGGGGCCCTAGAAGGGAGTTTCCTTGCCTTTTCCAGCTTCTAGAGCTGCATTCCCTGCATCCTTTGGCTCATGGCCTTTCTCCACTTTCAAAACCATCTACACAGCATCTTCAAGTCTCTGGAGAGAGGCTTCCGTGGCCAAGTCCTCCTGTGACCAAATCTCCCTCTGCCTCGCTCTTACAAAGACAACTGTGATCTCATCTAGGGCCCACCCGGATATTCCAGGCTAATCTCATTTCAAAATCAATATTGCTGAACATCACATAGTTAATAAGTGAACAAGTTGGATTTAGGCCCAGACAGACACTACACCGTACTATTAAATTAAAATTCTTCTTCTTCTTTTTTGTTTTTGCAAAGTGCTAGTTGAGACTCACCAAATTGTTTTCACAACTCACTAATGGGCTACAACTTATTGAATAAACAGCCAAGAGACTGTAGATTCCACAAGAGTGGAATCCTCTATTTTGCTCATCACTGCATTCTTGGAGCCCTCACTTTGATATACACAAAGTAGGTTCTCAACAAACAGTTGATGAAAGAGCCTCTCACATAACAATACAATCTGAAAGCTGGAGGAAACTGAGAAATTACCCAGTCCAGAGGGTTGCAAATGGTATTTTTTTTTTTTTTTTTTTTTTTTTTTTTTTTTGCGGTACGCGGGCCTCTCACTGTTGTGGCCTCTCCCGTTGCGGAGCACAGGCTCCAGACGCGCAGGCTCAGCCGCCATGGCTCACGGGCCCAGCTGCTCCGCGGCATGTGGGATCCACACAGACCGGGGCACGACCCCGTGTCCCCTGCATCGGCAGGTGGACTCTCAACCACCACGCCACCAGAGAAGCCCTGGTTTTCTTTAATTAACAGTAATCTTTTGACTACCTGGGTTTTTTGCAAAAACCCCTATATATCCTGGCTCCCCCCTTACATCTTCAGAACAGTCACTCAGAGCTAATGAGAGGCTATCTCCTTGGCTTAAGTCCTCAGTATATCCACCGAATAAAACATAATTCTCGACTTTTAGGTTGTGCTTTTTTTTTTTTCAGTTGAGAACCCAGTGGTCAGTAGCAAGGGTGGCAACAGAACACAGGCTTTTTTTTTTTTTTTAACACTTCCGCATTCATTTATTCAAAAATATTTGAGAACCTAAAAACCTCAAATTGAAATAATTAGATAAAACAAAAACGCAAGTTGCAGAGGAACTAGACTTCCATATTGTAGATAGTATTGGGTTGGCCACAAAGTTCCTTTGGTTTTTAAAATAAAAGACACATTTTTCACTTTCACCAAGAACTTTATTGAACAGTGTATTCACTGTTTTGTTCCACTACCTTCCGCCATTTTTCAGGTAACTTCATAATTCCACCATCTTCCCAAAGATTTTTATCTTTTTGAGCAAAGAACTGTTCCAGATGCCTTTTACAGTCTTCCAGGGAATGGAAATTTTTTCCATTAAGAGAATTTTGTAAAGACCGAAATAAATGGAAATCCAAAGGTGCAATGTCTGGTGAATATGGCGGATGAATCAGAACTTCCCAGCTAAGCTGTAACAGTTTTTGCCTGGTCATCAAAGAAACATGTGGCCTTCCGTTAGTTATCCTGATGGAAGACTGTGCGTGTTTTCTTTTTTTCTGATAATGGCTTTATTTTTTTTTTTTGGCTGTGTTGTGTCTTCACTGCTGTGTGCAGGCTTTCTCTAGTTGCAGTAAGTGGGGGCCACTCTTCGTTGCGGTGCATGGGCTTCTCGTTGTAGTGGCTTCTCTTGTTGCGGAGCATGGGCTCTAGGAACTTGGGCTTCAGTACTTGTGGCACGTGGGCTCAGTAGTTGTGGCTTGCGGGCTCTAGAGCACAGGCTCAGTAGTTGTGGCGCACGGGCTTAGTTGCTCCGTGGCATGTGGTGTCTTCCCGGACCGGGGCTTGAACCCATGTCCGGCATTGGCAGGCAGATTCTTAACCACTGCACCACCAGGGAAGTCCACTATGCGTTTTCCGTTGACTAATTCCAGACTTTTCGTCTAGTGCTGCTTTCAGTTGGTCTAACTGGGAATAGTACTTGTTGGAATTAATCGTTTGGTTTTCTGGAAGGACTCCCTTCCAATCCCCCTACCGTATACACAATATCACCTTCTGTGGATGAAGACAGGCCTTTGGTGTGGTTGTTGGTGGTTCATTTCACTTGCCCCATGATCTCTTCTGTTCCACATTATTGTACAATATCCACTTTTCATGAAGCGTCACAATTTGTCGTAAAAACAGAACATCTTCATTACATTTCAGTAGAGAATTGCATGCAGAAATATGGAAATACGGTCAAGAAGGGTTTTTTTGCTTAACTTATGTGGAACCCAAACATCAAAGTGATTAACATAACCAGGCTAGTGCAAATGAGTTTCAGCGCTTGATTTGGATGTTTTGAGTATGTTGGCTATCTCCCGCGTGGTATAATGTTGATTGTTCTCAGTGAAGGTCTCTATTTTTTTTTTTTTTTTCTGTGGTACGAGGGCCTCTCACTGTTGTGGCCTCTCCCGTTGCGGAGCACAGGCTCCGGACACGCAGGGTCAGCAGCCATGGCTCATGGGCCCAGCTGCTCCGCGGCATGTGGGATCTTCCTGGACTGGGGCTCGAACCCCCTGCATCGGCAGGCGGATTCTCAACCACTGCGCCACCAGGGAAGCCCGAAGGTCTCTATTTGATCGATATCAATTTCAGCTGGTCTACCTGACCAAGCAGCATGGTCCAGTGAGAAATCTCCAGCATGAAACTTCGCAAACAACTTTTGACATGTTCGATCGGTCACAGCACCTTCTCCATACACTGCACAAATCTTTTTTTTAATTTCAGTTGCGTTTTTACCTTTCTTGAAACAATAAAGCATAATGTGACAAAAATGTTGCTTTTTTTCATCTTCAATATTAAAATGGCTACACAAAAATTCACCAATTTTTTTTTTTTTTTTTTTTTTGCGGTATGCGGGCCTCTCACTGTTGTGGCCTCTCCCGTTGCGGAGCACAGGCTCCGGACGCGCAGGCCTAGCGGTCATGGCTCACGGGCTTAGTTGCTCCACGGCATGTGGGATCTTCCCGGACAAGGGCACGAACCCGTGTCTCCTGCATCTGCAGGCGGATTCTCAACCACTGCGCCACCAGGGAAGCCCAAAATTCACCAATTTTGATAAGTTTTTTTTTTTAATGCACGCTGATATGACAGCTGTCACTATGCAATCTAACAATCTAACTTCAAATGAAGTAAAGGACAACTAAGCGCTACTAGAACCATCTTACAGAAAAAACCAAAGGAACTCTGGCCAACCCAATATTTAGCATATAGTAAATGTACGCCAAACTGTTTATATGTTCTGGTAAAGGTATTGGGGTAAATTTTATGTTTTATATTTCTGTATTATTTGAATTTTTACAAAGAAAATGTATTTCTTTTACAATTATAAAAACGCAAATGAATATTTTTTAAAACCTTTTAACTGTTTCTTTAACCGCAGTATCTGACAGCCCTTGACTTATTCATTTCTTTCTTTCTCCCTTCCTTCCTTTTTTTTTTAATTTTTTGCGGTACGCGGGCCTCTCACTGTTGTGGCCTCTCCCGTTGCGGAGCACAGGCTCCGGACGCGCAGGCTCAGCGGCCACGGCTCACGGGCCCAGCTCCGCGGCACGTGGGATCCTACCGGACCGGGGCACGAACCCGCGTCCCCTGCATCGGCAGGCGGACTCTCAACCACTGCGCCACCAGGGAAGCCCTCTTTCTTTTTTTTGCTACGCCTCATGGCATGCGGAATCTTAGTTCCCTGACCAGGGATGTAATCCGTGCCCCCTGCCATCTTAACCACTGGACCACGAGGGAAGTCCCAACTTACTCATTTCTATATACTACTAACTTAGCCTAAGGCCGAGCTCAAAGTCGATACTGAATAAATGTACGCGAGCAAAAGGACTCAGTAAGTTGCAATACGAGAAAGGACTCTTTTCCTCAGGATGAAGGATGATAATTTTCAAGGTACACCCCCAAAGTAGTCTTCATTTCATTAATAAGGTTTCAAATCACATTGACACTGGTGGGCATGTGATGGCTTTCTTCAGTGTAATTCATGTCCAGCCTGGTCAAGCACCTCAAGTGCACATTTTTGGGGCACCAACGCCCATGGCACCCGGCTTCGAACTTGCGGCCCTCAAGCTGCAAAAGGAAAATCAAAAAGGAGTAGGTGTTGCTAAGAGATCTCTCTAAAATGAAGCCACACTTCTAAGGTAGTGTGATTTATGCATGTCTCAGCCCAGATGGAATCTGACCTTTGACCGCTTATCTATCTTCTAACAAAGGTATCCAGAACATCTGCACCATGTTCCAGAAATTCAAGATACTTATCCGGCCCTTAACCTAAATAACTCGTGACAGTCTATCCCTTAAGGACAAATATTTCCTTTTTGCATCAAAGTCAATCATAATTCCTGCCAGACAATTTTAACAACCTTGTGGGTTTTGCCTTTATTAGCCTCTGACTCTTTCTCTTTCCCAAACACTCTTCCTATTTTGCTGGCACCTATCCCCAGTTGCAATTCCCAAGATCCCAAATAAAGCTCTTTGCGGCCTTCATGCTGATTACTGTTTGACAAAGCCTCTAGGTTCAGTTAGCACAGCCACCCATTCGAGCCTACGGGTGCCTCACGCATGCGCCCTACTCTGCAGGGCCCCGGAGCTTGAAGCCTACCTCTCCCGCTGTCCCGGCTCCCTTAGCCCCCAGAGCGATTTACCTTCCCAGCAATCCCAATACCACAGCGCAGGGAGGCGGAAGTGAGTGGGCGGGGTCACACGTGCGCTCCGCCCCGGAAGTGGGAGGGCCTTGTGGGCTCCACATTTGTCTCCCGTCGCCTCCCAGTCTGATTGCGGCCGAGGCCGGTCCTGGCTTTGTAACTCGCTCAAGATGGCGACGCAGCCACCCAGCGGGATCCGCCTCAGCGCGGTGAGCAGCCGCGAGGGGTGGAGCGGGCCGTGTCCCAGGAGGGCGGGCAGGCGGGCAGGCGAGGGGGGGCCGGCAGTGGGCGGTGGCGACTCGTCGGCCCGGAGCGGCGGCTGGGGCCGCGGCGGGGCCGGGGGAGGCGGCGGCGGCCATCTCGCTACCGACGGCCGAGCTGCTCGGCGGCGGGCAGGGCAGGGCAGGGCCGGGCGGCGCGCGCTGGGCTGCGTTTCTGTTTTGCCTCCGCGGCTTTGGGGCGGGTCGGGGCCGCGGCCCCTCCTCCTGGCTCCCTCTTGGCTGCCCCGCAGCTGTCGTACGAGGGCGAGGCCTCGGCGGCCAGTCCGCCCGCCCCTCGGACCGCGGGACCTCTGACCCATCCGGCCTGCGGGCCCGCGGGGTGTCCCGGAGGGGAAGGGAGAGGTAGTCTGCGGCCAGAAATGCCCAGCGGCCTTGACCTCCTGGCGGTGGGAAGGGGTGCTGCGAGCTGGGACTAGTCTTCCTGATTCATTTAAATTCCTGCCGCTTCTCTCCAGTTAAGCTCTCGGGCCAAATCACTACTAGGTCACCACCGAGGTCTCCCGTTTCCCCTCTAGTCTCCGGGTCGTGTCTGTTCCGGAGCGTCTCGGGTTCTTGGGAATCCTTGAGCATGTTTTTTGTATCTGTGAGTCTTTTTCGGAGGGAGCGGTCACACAATATGAATTAAAATTTCACAGCCTAAGGTGTGGGCGTGGCCTCCCTACATGATTCTCCTTAAAAAGTTGGCGTTGTTATGCAAAAATGTCCCTCTTCTCTGGAGGGTGTTGGTGCTGGCCAAAGAGTGACTGCAGCAGTCTAATTCGAATGGTAATACCATTGCTTTAAAAATGGTATTTTGCCCATTGACTTGCATTCATTTAGCCAGATTTCGGGCAACACCTGGTATCATTAGACTTTAACGTTTTTCCTGGTAAGTGTGAAATGGTATCTGTTTACTTTATATTTACTTGACTGAAGTTGAAAGTTTGTCACATTTCACCCTTTTTGGTTTGGGATTTAAAAAAGAAAAAACAATTTCATGTCCTTTTCCCATTTTTCTATTTTTTTTTCTTTTGAGGGGTATTTTTATTGATTTATGAGTGTTCTTTACATATTCGGAATAAAGGCTCTTTGGTTACCTAACTGGTTTATTGAATGAGATAGTATTTAGTAGATGGAAGACAGAGAAGAACTTTACTCTTTCTTACCACTGGCTTTAAGCATTATTTGCTAATTCACCTGGGTGAATCTGGACAGATTCTGATGCTTTCCAATTAGTCTCAGGTACAGTTAAAGTCAGACCTTAACTACTTTAAAAGCTCTTATTCATTTTAAAGCCCTGCTCTTTCCCCTCACATTGGGCCAAATTCTGGCCCAGAAAACTGGTGAGAAAAACGAGTGAACTGGGTTTTTGTTTTGTTTTGTTTTTTCTTGCTATTTCTGCACTTTGATTCTCTTCCCCATTCCCCAGCTCCTCCCAAGTTGTTTCTCTGTCTCTTCAAAATTGAGAAGACAGAGGGAGCAAAGATAAGGGTCAAACAGTCTTGAGAGACTGGCATTGTTGTTAGCTGGCTCTCTGGGTGTAGCAGCTGTCCATGTGCTAAATCTTTCTTTTGTGGGTAATAATGGGCCGTTTGGAACCTCATTGACGGAAATCTCCCATCTGCAGCTTCTGGAGTGTATTTCCACTGGTGTTTTGCTTTAGGACAGGAGTTGGCAAACTGCAGTTTATGGGCCAAATCCAGCCTGCCACCTGTTTTTGTATGGCACACGATCCTTAAATGGTTGGGGGATAAAAGATAAAAGAATAATATTTTGTAACATGAAAATTATGTGAAATAGACATTTCAGTTTCCATAAATGAAGTTTCATTGGAATAAAGGCTTATTCGTTTGTTATAGCTCTCAAATGCTAATACCATTTTGTGACTGAGAGCATTGGTTCTGGAGCGCACGTGCCTGGGTTCAAATCCTGACTGATAACTGTATATGTGGCCTGAAAAGTGGGAATAATAATCTTAACCACTGGAAAGTTGGTTTAAATGAGCCAGTGCCTGTAAAAGTCTTATAAAGGTCCTGTTCATGCCATAAATACTCAGTAAATTTTTGCTGTTTTTTTTTTTGTTTGTTTTTTTACTGTTAGCAGTGAAGCCTATCAGTTTTTCCAAAAACAGGTGTAGCTTCTTGAGAACAGAGTACATGGGAAGAACATTTGTCTTTTCTTGGAAATATGTTTTTGCTACCCTTGCTCTTTACGTATAATTTGGCTGGGTTTGTTATTCTAGATTAGAAATTATTTCTTCTTAGAATTTTAAAGGTATGTTTTATTGTTTAATAGAGTCCTAGAAACTCAAGTCCATAATATATGGAAAATTTTCTCATTTATTTGGTGACAGTTTTCCCTTTATTTTTCTGTTTTCTTTTGTTTTCTGTTTTCCTTCCCATTGCTTTTTCTTTCTGGGAGATTTCCTGCATTTCTCCTACCTTTCTCTTACCATATATTTAATTATTATAAACACTGTCTTATTCTCTGAATATCTTTTAAAAATCTTTCTCAGCAAAATATTTGTTTTTATCTCTGGGTGTGTTAATCATAGTATTTTTGAAGTTTTCTTTTGCTCACTGCATTGCCTCTAGTTTCTTTACATTCTTTTTACCGTGTGTTTTTTATTCTAATTTTACACATTCTCAGATGTCTGGAGATGGTCAGTCTTCTACTTATATCTCCAAGTGAGACACTAAAAAAATGGTTGTTCATACCCAAGTAGAGCTAGTCCTTTTGGTGGGCTTCAGTGTTGGGTGATCAGGTAGAAGGAGGCAGCAGTGTTGTTGGAGCACTCTCTGTCAGTATCTGTTGACCGTAAAGAATGGAAATGTTAGACCATAAAGTAAGTATGTTTAAAATAACTTTTAAAACTTGTAAAATATTTTTTTTCAAGTGAGGGATTAAAAAAGCTATCCAGAATGGCCTGGCACAATTGTAAAAGAACCAGATAGAAATTTTAGAAATCATTCCGTTTTCCAGAGAGGAATTCTACATCTAGTCTCCTGCATGGCTTATATAATCCTGGCTGCTAGCTCTTCTGAAGCAGGGAAAAGAAGATAGTATCCCATTGTTCAGTTTGCAGATTTGGTTTTCATTTGTTTACTATTGTGGTAAAATACACATAACATAAAATTTACCATCTTAACTATTTTTAAGCGTGCAGCTCAGTACGTTAAGTACATTAACATTGTTGTACAACCAATCTCCAGAACACTTCATCTTGCAAAACTAAAACTCTGTACCCATTAAAAAATAACCCTCCGTTCCGCCTTCCACCGGCTCCTGGCCATTTTACCTTATGTGAATTTGACTACTGTAGGTGCATTATATAAGTGGAATTATACATTATTTGTCTTTTTGTGATTGGCTTGTTCCTCTTAGCATAATGTCCTCAAGGTTCATGCATGCTGTAAGATGTATCAAAATTTCTTTCCTTTTTAAGGCTGAATAATATTCCACTCTATGAATATACCACATTTTGTTCATTCATTCATCGATGGACATTTGTGTTACTTCCACTTTTGGCTATTATGAATAATGCTACTGTGAACATGGGTGTGCAGATGTCTCTTGAAGACCCTGCTTTCACTACTGTATACAAAATAGATAAATTTTATACAAAATAAAAAACAGTAAGGACCTACTGTATAGCACAGGGAACTATATTCAATATCTTGTAATAACCTATACTGGAAAAGAGTGGAAAAAGTATGTGTGTGTATGCAATATATATATATATATATATATATATATATATATTGCATACACACACATACACATATCTTTGTGTGTGTATATATGTATGCATGTATAATGGAATCACTTGGGTGCACACCTGAAACTATCACAACATTGTAAATCAACTATACTTCAGTTAAGGAGGAAAAAGGACCCCACGGGCTTCCCTGGTGGTGCAGTGGTTGGGAGTCCACCTGCCGATGCAGGGGACATGGGTTTGTGCCCCAGTCTGGAAGATCCCACATGCCGCGGAGCGGCTGGGCCCGTGAGCCATGGCTGCTGAGCCTGCACGTCTGGAGCCTGTGCTCCGCAACGGGAAGGCCACAACAGTAAGAGGCCTGCGTGCAGCAAAAAAAAAAAAAAAAAAAAAAAAAAGACCCTGCTTTCAGTCCTTTTCAGTATATACTCAGAATTAGAATTGCTGGATCCTATGGCAAATGTATATTTAATTTTTTGAGGCCCCTCTATATTGTTTTCTACAGTGGCTGCACCATTTTGTATTCCCTCCAAGGGTGCACATGAGTTCCAGTTCCTCCACAGCCTCCCCAACACTTACTTTCTGCTTTTGTCGTTGTTTTTTGTTTTGATTTTTAACTATTCCCAACCCTTTGAGTGTGAGGTGGTATCTCGTTGTAGTTTTGATTTTCATTTCCCTAATAATTAGAGATGTTGAGCATCTTTGGAGAAATATCTGAGTCCTTTGCGCATTGTTTAATCTGTTTGTAGTCTTCTTGTTGAGTTGTAGGAGTTCTTTGTAAATTGTACATATTAACCCTTCATGAGATACTTGGTTTGCAGATTTTTTCCCCCCATCCTGTAGGTTGCCTTTTCACTCTGTAGATTGTGTCCTTTGATGCAGTGGTCCACCGCCTGCTAGGAACCGGGCCACACAGCAGGAGGTGAGAGGCTGGCAAGCGAGTGAAGCTTCATCTGTGGCTCCCCATCGCTTGCATTACCGCCTGAACCATTTCTCCATCCATCCGCCCCCCCACCAGGAAACCAGTCCCTGGTGCCAAAAAGGTTGGGGACCGCTGCTTTGATGTACAGAAGTTTTAAATTTTGGTAATTTCAAGAAATCATTGCCAAGTCCGATGTTGTAAATGGTTTCCCCTGTGTTTTCTTCTAAGAGTTTTATGGTTTCAGCTCTTTGATCCATTTTGAGTTAATTTTTGTTTATGGTATAGGGTAAGGGTACAACTTCATTCTTTTTATGGATATCCAGTTTTCCCAGCACTATTTGTTGAAAAAACTGTCCTTTCCTCATTAAATGGTCTTTATACCCTTGTGGAAAATCATTTGACCGTATATGAGAGGGTTTATTTCTGGTCTGTTTGCTGACCTGCTTTTAACCCACCTGCTTTTGATTGTCTGTGAGCCCCCACCACTGTCAGTTTCTCCAGAGAACAGACCTCCAGCCTTACGTGGTTTGCTGAGGGTAGTTGAAGGGCTGCTTAGGGTAAAAGAAGGAGCTGGGGAATCTTTCTTCTTTTAAAGACTTTCAACCTATCTTGTTTTCATACAGCTTCTAGTATCTTTTACTTCAAAGGTACAAAGTCTAATTTCTAAGACTTTCTGGGGTTGCCAACGTTCCTGACTTGCTTCTGGTTGGTTTTCTCATCTCCTACAGGCTTCGGATTTAGCTTTTTCCAGGGTATTATATCAGTTGTCACTAGTCTGTGTTTTCCAGGTGCCAAACTACTATTTTGTCTGCTATTAGTAATCACTTCTTTGTTTTTGTTCTTCTGGGTTTATGCCCCTTTTTTTCCTTCATTATAGAGCGGTTTCGGGAGGCAGCAGAGGTAAACACTGTCCATGTGTTCAGGCTTCCGTCTTATATTTAAATGATTTTTTAAATTTGTGACTATTTGTTGACTCTAAAAGTTCTATTGATTCTTTTTTTTAATATATACTTTTTATGTATTTATTTTTGGCTGCGTTGGGTCTTTGTTGCTGCGTGTGGGCTTTCTAGTTGTGGTGAGCAGGGGCCACTCTTTGTTGCTGTGCATGGGCTTCTCATTGTGGTGGCTTCTCTTGTTGCTGAGCATGGGCTCTAGGCACGTGGGCTTCAGTAGTTGTGGCATGTGGGCTCAGTAGTTGTGGCACTTGGGCTCTAGAGCACAGGCTCAGTAATTGTGGTGCACGGGCTTAGTTGCTCCGCGGCATGTGGGATCTCCCTGGACCAGGGCTCAAACCTGTGTCCCCTGCATTGGCAGGTGGATTCTTAACCACTGTGCCACCAGGGAAGTCCGAAGTCCCTCTATTGATTCTTTAAAATATCTGTGTGGCCTTCATTGTATCTCATTTTTGTGTGTTTTTTGGAGGGGAGGATTACTTTTTAAATGTCTAGTTATTTCAAGAGATTCCTGTTTTATAGGCTGATATTTCTTTTACCTAGTGTTGGGGGTCGATGTCTAATACTGTATCTTGTCTGCTAATATTTTCTCCTGGTGGATCTTTTCCTTAAATGTTATTTTAGATTGTGTACTCAAATATTCCCCAAATAATGTCTCTGGGAGAATCCTATGCAGTCTCGTTGAGGCTGTGTCTCCACAGTGGTTCTGAAGGTTATATAAATTGAAATGCTTAACCCAAGTGAAGGCATGCCTCTTTACAGAATTTCATGTTGCACTTTTTTTTTTTTTAACCTAGAGTCCAGACCAAAACAGAAAGCTCCCCATTGGGCATATTGCCCCCACCCTCTTTTTTACTGAAGAGGTGAGAGGGGGCAGTTACTTCAAGAGCGTGCTTCTCTTCTGCCATGTCTCCTATCCCTGAGTCACCATTAAAATCGAAACCTTTGTATTCCAGATAAGCACCCCACTCTAATCCACATTTTCAAACTTTATTTTAGTTTTTAATTCCTTCTTTACTTGAGGCCCTTGAGGATTTTCTTTGTTTATATATGAGCTCAGTTGTGCCTTTAAGGGTATACTTACTTTTTTAAAAAAACATACACTTATAATGCTTATTATGTCCCAGGTGTTCTTCTAAGCATGTATAAATATTAAGTTTTTTAATTCTCTTAATGTCTTGGTAAGCTGATATTATTATCATCCTCATTTCACAGATGATAAAACTTGAGGCCCAGAGCGTTAAGTTGCTGACCCAGGATTACGCATCTAGTTGAAGATACTCCACAGTCCATGTCGTGTGTGTGTGTGTGTGTGTGTGTGTGTGTGTGTGTGTGTTGGCTGTTGAAGGGTGTTTTTCTTTCCAGCTGATGACATGTTCTAGAGATGAGAATTAAAAGTAGTTGAAAATAATGCTTTTGTTTAAATACCAAAAAAACCACTGTTTAGAATTCAGCTCCCCGGGGACTCTTACTCAAGAACAGTGTGTACCGTGTCACTTTGGAGTTGGTATATAGGATGAAGTCATTTAGTGTAAGTTGACAGTCTACCCACAGTCTGCCGTACATCTAAAATCGAAGTATTACAACATGGACCAAAATACCCAATTTCTAACTCCAGACTTCACACCTAACAAATTCATAAAATAGAGAGCAAAGACAAACTATTCTAAGGGTTTCTGGTGTTGATTAATCGTTTTCTCCTTTGGTAGCCAGAGGCTTTACACCCCAGAGCCATGCCCCATAGTAAGATTTAGAATGGGTGAGGAGTACACTCTGTATTCTTTTGTAAATGGAGGACTGATGCTTGTGCAAGGGGAGGGCCTGGGACAGGACTCAGGTAGACTAATTTGACAAAAGTTTTCTTGTAGAAGATGAAGGCCTGGAAATAGATTTTCTTTACAAAAACTCTTGTTTTAGAAAGTTGGGGAATTCCTTATACTCCATTATTACGTGGATGTATGCTATAGAAAGTATGCCGTAGAAGGTCTGAATTACATATGCTCCAGTTTGAAGACCACTCTTCTACGGAATACTATTTCTCACTTGTGTACTTTAACCTGATAGTAAACAAATGCTTGGGGATTGTCTAAAGTCGAGGGTGGACAGAGGGAAAGTAGACCTTTCTGACACCTTGTGGCAGCAGCTGAACACTATAAATGCAGCTGGTTGGATTTATAATCTCATCATATTTCTAGGGCTCTTCACATGAAACACTTAAAGTGCCTCCTTTCTCCCCCTTAAATATGTGATAATCTGTTCAAAATGAACACAGAAAAGTCCTCATTTCATGGAAATACTCTGCATATTGAAATTTCCAAGACTCAGCCTTTTTAAACCATTTGTACATTTTTAGGCATTTGATATCTGTACTCCTCAGGAATTTAGAGAGTTCCCTATAGCACGAGGTTGATTAACATACTCTTCCATACTGTGTTACCATGAATCAGACATAAAATCTCTGGAGGTCAAGAAGGTTTGTTGCATTTGAACTGTTATTTGACATTGTTTTGAAGGCTTTATAGATGTATACTGCTCCAGTGCTGCAAGTTCAACTGTTGATATAATGAACTTGGAGAGACCATGAGAAAAGCCTGT
This sequence comes from Kogia breviceps, assembly GCF_026419965.1. Taxonomy (NCBI): domain Eukaryota; kingdom Metazoa; phylum Chordata; class Mammalia; order Artiodactyla; family Physeteridae; genus Kogia; species Kogia breviceps. The sequence goes on from NC_081314.1 coordinate 140,972,989, forward strand.
TGATTAATAAGCAAAGCTAAGTTTATTAAGCTTAATGCACTAAAGGAGAAAACACCCCTTTGACAAAGTCTTAGTTTTATCTCCTGGTAATTTTGAGGTAGGTCTTGTAGGGTGGATAGCTTTGGGATTGGGCACTTTATGATAGGGCTCTGGATTGGTGGACACAAGGAGGCAAGGGGTTTGCAGCACAGCTTGATGAGAAACTATTTAGTTGATTTACAGCCTTATTTTCCAGGTTATGTCTTCCAGGTATATCCTGACACAAGCAGCTAAGTCATTCTTGCGTGGTCTCTCTTAATACTGGGACAGAAAATTATTTTGGCGTCTGTTCTCAAAAGTAAGACCTTAATTAATTTACATGAATCATTGGTTTATTTCAGCTTTGCCCGAAGTTTTTACATACAAATTCTACTAGTCACACTTGGCCATTTAGTGCAGTTGCTGAATTAATAGGTAAGTAAATTGGTGTTTCGTATATAATCTGTTGCTTGCAATTGAAGTTCTAAAAAGCTTTTTATTGAAAAATAGTATGCAGATGTGCTTTTTAAAAAAACCAAAGTGTATCTCAGCGATAACATTGGTAAAGGTTACCTAGCATAACAACTATTCAAACTGCTGTCAAATTAATCACTGCTCAGCCTTCCGTATACAATTGTCAGAGTATTTCCCTATATTACTATCAAAGTATTTTAATTTGCCAAGTTCCTAAAGCATTTATGTTGAAAGTATTTTTAGTCCATTATAAAAGAAATACGTCTGTTGCCAACAAGTGAGAATTATGGGGTTTTTTTTAATAGTCTGAAAATGTTTATAACAGTGGATTCATTTTTCTGGTGTTAGTAACTAGGAGGATTATATTATGTTAGATTTGTGATAATAAATTCTTGGTTTTTCCAGTAGATAGAATGATCAAGGTATAGGATTATTTTTAAAAGTGTTTTAATGAACATGAGAAAAGAGGCAAGGTTGTGTTCAGATTTGCATTATGGGTCATGTTTTTTTTTCCTTGGTAAAATTAGTGCACATGAATTCTTGGGAATTCTTAGATATACTTTAGATTCATTATCACGAAAGGGTCCTATGTTGGATGTGCAAGGAAAAGAAAAGAACATTTGAGAGCCCTTCTTTTCTTGGGTGAAGTTAGATTTTCCAGAGTCTCGCAGCTAACGTGTGCTGCTCAGGTGTAGACTCTGCAGTGCAAATGAGATGACACGGCAGCTGTTCGCGGTCATTCTTTGTCATGGCAGCCCGGAGGAGCTGCTTAGCCTGGGGTTGTTCATACATAGCGCTTCTCTGGCTTTGGGTTCGCGCAATGGAAAGCACGGTGCTCTGTGTGGGGTACCGAATTTTTAAGTTTTTTTATGAAGCTAAGATGTTTGCTGAAAAAGATGATTGGATTTCAATTGAAAGCTTATGGAAGGATAGTTTGAGAACCATTTTTTATATTATAATGAAGGCTTCAAAATACACCTCGAAAGCAGTTTTAGTCAGTTAGGGATATTCTGATAGATCTTAGATAGTTCACCAGTTGATTTTATTACGGCTACTGTTGAAAATTTTTTCATTTTTTTTTGATATATTCCTCACACTTACCTATTCTGAGAGAAACAGGTATGCTAGGCAAGGGTGTTAAACGGTGTGGTGTACAGAGAAGAGAAAAATGTACCAGCCACCAGAAACTTCTGCCAGATTGAAAAGGGCTACAAGTTGAAGAACTGGGTAGAAGTAAACCTTCATCTGTGTGCATAGGTTAGCAGACTGCTTTCTCATGTATTCAGTAACTGTTGTGGACCTTCCGTGTTAACTTGCAGTGCTGTTGGCACTCAGCTCTGTTTCCCTTATGATAGCTAGGCTAGTTCTTTGGGCAGAAGAAGACCTTCCTGTCTTGATCATCTATCTCTTCAGTGCAGTGATTCTTCTGGCTTTACACTTTTTTAGTGTAGTGGGTACCAGTCTCTGCTCTCTGTATAACAAATGGAGGGCTTTAGATAGAGTTAATTCTGTAATAGTCAATGAACAATATATAGCATGGTACAGTTTAATTTCATGTTGTCAAATCTTAGGAGTTCCAAAGCATTTCAGCTTTTAAATTCTCCTTAAAATATATTATTCTGTTGCTTGTCAAAGTGTTGTTCTGAACTAATTGCTCTTATTAAAATGCAAAATCACAATTTCGCAAAACTTTCTCAGATAATGCTTATGATCCTGATGTGAATGCTAAACAGATATGGATTGACAAAACAGTGATAAATGACCATATATGCCTGACATTTACTGATAATGGAAATGGTATGACTTCAGACAAATTACATAAAATGCTGAGGTATGTAAAAGTGTCACACTCCTTAAAATCATTGCTTTTACCTAGTTCAGGTGTTTCATGTGTCATACTTAGAGCCTGTAGTTTTTGTTTTTTAAACATGAAATGCTATGCCCACAGTGTGCTCTGTTCTCTTAAGTCATCCGTCATTTACTTCTACTGTTAGACTATTAAGCAGTCCCTGCCGTTCTCACCACCCGCCCCCATGTCTGACTTATCTAAAAGTCCACCGTTCCTTTAGAGTTGTAGCACATTGACATCAGTTGTTTGTGCTTTAGTGGAAATAGTTTTAGCTACTATTTCCAATAAAACTTACCATTTTGGGGAATGGGGACTGGTAATTTTAAAGTGACACAGAGGATGAGGAAGTAGCATAGTCGTAAGGGCTTGGGCTCTAGGGTCACAGAATAGGATGTCAGGATGAAGCCAAATGTGCCTGAAATAGAAGCTGAGATACATAGTACAGGTATGAGGTGGAGGGAGGATTTGCCTCAGAGGCCTTTCTGCTGTCTCTCAAATACTCCTTACACTGATAAAAAAGGCAGGTTCACCCGATCAATAATCACAGTACGGCAGGCTTGCAGAGAACAAGAGAATCATTCACACTTAGAGGAAGAGATTTCATGGGGTGAAATCTCAAGGTCCTTGGAGCCTGAATTATCATTTAGCCATTTAGCTAAGATGTGCCAGGCAATGAGTTCCTGTTTTAGTATGTGTAATCTTTACATCCCTATAATGTGGATTTGGTTTCCTTCATTTCAGAGTTACGGAAACACATCAATACAGATTAAAAGTAATTTGCCCAAGATTATACAGCAAGGAAGGATGAGACTAACATTCAGACTTAGGCATTTTACTTGGTATTACAGTTTTTGAATTGAAATAATGAAGATTATACATACTTACTAATTTTTTTTTCTTTTTAGCTTTGGCTTCAGTGACAAAGTCACCATGAATGGTCACGTCCCAGTTGGATTGTATGGGAATGGCTTCAAGTCAGGCTCTATGCGTTTGGGTAAAGACGCAATGGTTTTTACCAGAAATGGAGAAAGCATGAGCGTGGGCTTCTTGTCTCAGACCTACTTGGAAGTCATAAAAGCAGAACATGTTGTTGTCCCAATAGTGGCCTTCAACAAGCACCATATCCTTCTGGTTTTGAAATTGAATCTATAAAGAGACAGTCGGGCCCATTCCGTCCTTCTGCCCTCCTCCAGATTCTTGCTTTCCAGTCATACCTTCCCTTCTAGCTCTTGTTCCCGTCCACGGCCTCTACTCTGCATCTGGGCCACGTGTTTGTCCCTTTGTGGGCTCTGTTGGAGTTATGCCGTGGAAATCCTTAGCATAAGGCGATTGCATTTTATGTTAAGCTTCTTTATTTCAGTCTTTTTGTGGTCTGATAAGCGTATGATCTGGCTTGAAATTTTCACCAGAAACCATGGAAAGCAAGATATCCTTAGGAAAATATCTTCTGTATAAACATTCAAATTTTGGAAATAATTAAAGTAGGAATAATAATAATCTTCTTCATACTTCATCCTTCTTGGTGTTCATTTGAAATCACACTATCATTTTAAAACTTAGAAAATAATTTAGGAAATGGTTTTTCAGTTAGTTTGAGTTGGTTTCCATATCATAATTGTGAAAAATACATCGTTGGTCTAAGTCTTTAACTTAGGATATACGACAGATAATTAATTTAACAGAATCAAAAGCGAGTCTTGCTGCAATTCTGGAACATTCTCTATTTTCTACGGAACAGAAATTACTGGCAGAGCTTGATGCTATCATGGGTAAGAAGGGGACGAGGATCATCATTTGGAATCTCAGAAGGTAAACGTAGACCTCAGCTAGTTGTTAACCATTTGGGAAGTAAAGTGCATGTGCGGGAGTAATTTCATTACATTCATGCTTTGTCACACAAGAGTGCAAATGTATTGGAAGGTCCTCATTTTATGGCATAGTTAATGATTTACCTTTTCCAAGGGTATTTTATTGAGGCTACTTTGGCTTCAATTTGAGATAATTGCATATTACTAAAATTAAATTTCCTAGCCCTGCCACTCTGTCTCCATAGCACTCTATTTTCTCTCTTGGTTATACCATCCCTCTCAAAAAACAAGAGAAATGAAATGAAAAGATAAAGCCCAGCCAACAAGTCCCAACTTGAGTAAGTTAGAGAAATTTTTGTCTGTTTGGTTAATTACATAAAGCTAAGCACAATTCAGCATCTGTTGAGAAAAATAATATAAATGAGACTTCTGTGTTGCTAAATCTTTGTGAGGATAAAATCCTTTGCAAATAAAGTTTTAAAATTTAGGGTAAATGTGTGATATTGAGAGATCTAAGATCTGTTGAACCATAGGAATAAAGCACAAATAGTGATAATCCTAAAATCCTTTAATTCTTGTGCTTTTCTGACCACCTGTATTCCCTTTTGCTTTTATTTTCTTTTTCTTACTTTCTTCCCTGCCCCTCCCATTCCTACCCATTTTTTCTTTAACTTTTAATTTTGAGATAATTGTAGATTCATATGTAGTTGTAAGAAATCTCATGTACCCTTTACCCAGTTTCCCCCAATGATAACATCTTGGAACACTACAGTACAATAGCACTGTTGATACTGACATTGATATAGTCAAGGTACAGGACAATTTCATCAACTCAAGGATCCCTTTTATATCCACACCCACTTCTTCCTTGATCCCTGGCAACCTCTAACATGTTCTCCATTTCTATAACTTTGTCATTTCAAGAATATTCTGTAACTGGAATCACACTGTGTGAAACCTTTTGGGATTCGCTTTTTTCATTCAGCATAATTTTATGAAGATTCATCCAGGTTCTTGTGTGTGTCCGTTTGCTTCCTCTTACTTGCTGAGTGGTAATTGCATTATATGATGGACCACAGTGTGTTTACCAACGTGGTTGATCGCAAGTTTCAGTTATTACAAGCAGAGCCATAAAACAGCGGTTCCCAACCGTTCTGTCATCAGGGTCTGGTTTCATGGAAGACAGTTTTTCCACAGGGTCGGGGGGTGGGGTTCAGGCAGTAGTGCAGTGATGGGGAGCGACAGGTGAAGCTGTATATCTCCTGCTGTGCGGCCGGGTTCCTAACAGGCCCCGGGGGTTGGAGACCCCTGCTATAAAATACGCGCATAGAGGTTTTTGTGGGAATATGGTCATCCTTTTGTGGGATAAATGCCCAGGAGTGTAATTGCTGGATCATATGGTAGTTGCATGTTTATTTTTTTAAGAAACTGTCAGAATGTGGCTCTATCATTTGACACTCCCAGTGGTAATGTGTGTGAATGAATACAGTTCTTTTCTGTACCTTCTGGATTTCTTTTCTCCCTCCCTCCCTCCCTCCAACTCCTCTGACCTTAACTCCCACCGCATGTTCGTGTTTTGTTTTGCTAACTAAGTTACTTGCTTGCTTATCTTATGGTGAAGTTAAAATTTAGCTCTTAAAAAAATTATTTTTGCAGCTACAAAAGTGCAACAGAGTTTGATTTTGATAAGGATAAATATGACATCAGAATTCCAGAAGATTTAGATGAGACAGCGGGGAAGAAAGGGTACAAGAAGCAAGAAAGGGTGGACCAAATTGCCCCTGAGAGTGACTATTCTCTGAGGGTATGTATTCAGCTCTCTTTGTGGGAATGAGAAAATAATCAAATAATGGAAATTGTTAACCACTTGTATTATAAATGCTGCCAGAAATCTCTATCTCAGATATGAACCAATTTATTAAATTTGTCTTGTGCACACTGTTTGTTTTATTTGCTTAGAAAAGTTTTTTAATTACAAAGTCATCAGGTCTAACAGTGCTTGTAAAAGTTCTTTCACTGTGTGGTTAATTGTTTGAATTGGGAATACTAGAATCAGTTTGTCCTGTGATGGCCATATTGATTGACTCAATCAAAACGTCAGATTCAGAGTGTCTTTTAAAATTTAAAATATTCTCTGGAACACACACACATTATTGATACCCTAAAGCAATAAATTATGTATAACCTATGCATAATGCACGTTAATATAATTTTGTGATAAATATCTTTGAGATTTGACTCTAGAGATGAGAATGTTTTTAAGATTGAAGGAATTAATATCTCAATATAACAGTATTGATATAATAAGAATATTAAGTTTCGGGCTTCCCTGGTGGTGCAGTGGTTAAGAATCTGCCTGCCACTGCAGGGGACACGGGTTTGATCCCTGGTCCGGGAAGATCCCACATGCTGCGGAGCAACTAAGCCCATGCGCCACAACTACTGAGCCTGCACTCCAAAGCCCACAAGCCACAACTACTGAGCCCGCACGCGTAGAGCCCACGCTCCGCAACAAGAGAAGCCACCACAATGAGAAGCCCGTGTACCGCGACAAAGAGTAGCCCCTGCTCGCTGCAACCGGCAAAAGCCCACACAGCAACAAAAGACCCAACGCAGCCTAAATAAATAAATAAATAAAAACAAAGAATATTAAGTTCCTTAGTCACTATGATAAGACATATAATACTATTCCCTTTTTCTTCCTTCTTTTTGTTTTTCTTGGCTGCACTGCAGCATGTGGGATCTTAGTTCCCCGACCAGGGAGAGTGGTCCTAACCACTGGACCACCAGGGAATTCCCCTTTTCCCTTTTTTGTGCTAAAATTATTTCATAACCCCAAGCTAAGGATTCATTTGATGTTAACAAGTATACTATGTAATTTTTTCTGAGATTCTAGCAATTACAATGGCAGCTGTTACTATTCCTTGATATACCCCAATGTGTTAGTGAAGTATGTCCTAGTTGTTAAGAAAATCTTAACTCAAGAATATCCAGAGGTAGCCAGAGCAGATGGTATAATGTTAGTGTACCTTGAAAAAAATGTTTTAAAATGTCATTAATGAATTTTATAAATGGGCCAAACACCACTAATTTTGAAATCAGGAGTCAGGAAAAAAAATAAGAGAAATGTTCAAATTTTAGTTTTGAGTTGAACTTTTCATATATCCTTCTTGAGTCGTTCAATTCATTTCCCTCAGAGATTTCTGATAGCTTGGAGGCAGGCACAGGAGATCATATTTTAATATGTTTTAGGATGCAAAGTTTGGTCAAATCTAAGGTATCTAAACTTCCATGTATTAAGAATTGAAAACACCTTTAGGGAATTCCCTGGCGGTCCAGTGATTAGGACTAGGCACTTCCCCTGCCATGGCCCATGTTCAGTCCCTAGTCAGGGCACTAATATCCCGCAAGCCTCAGCGCGGCCAAAAAAAAAAAAAGAAAGGAAAAAAAAAAGACTTGAAAAGACATTTAGATAGACTGCTGATTTTTACAGCTCCATATGGAAAAAGTGCTATTTGTCTATTCTGCTTAATTGTTGGTGCATTATTTATGATTTTTTTTCCTTTTCAAGCTTATAATCCCTTTTGTTTGTATTAGATTTGGCTTATTTTTGCCCAAATAAAATTTATTGATGCTTTTAAAATTATAATAGCAATATATAGTTTTGACAGGAGAGTCAGAAAATAGTCCGTTTTGTATACATAGACATTTTTTTAAAATTAAAATGAGACCATACTATACATGCTGGGGGTCTTTCTGTTTTGTTTTTTTGTTTTTTTGCGGTACGCGGGCCTCTCACTGTTGTGGCCTCTCCCGTTGTGGAGCACAGGCTCCGGACGTGCAGGCTCAGCGACCATGGCTCACGGGCCCAGCCGCTCTGCGGCATGTGGGATCTTCCCGGACCAGGGCACGAACCCGTGTCCCCTGCATCGGCAGGCGGACTCTCAACCACTGCGCCACCAGGGAAGCCCTACATGCTGTTTTTTAACTTTTTTTCTCTTAACATATCAACATCTATGTAGGTCAGTAGATTGTTTTCTGTAAGTCATTTTTACTGGCTACAGTATATATTGAGCTTGTTTTTAATAAAAAGTATTCAGATATTAACTAATACACCTTTATAGTCTAGTATTTTATTGAAGAGTTGATACGTCTTTTATCAAAGCAAGGTGGTAGCTTCCTTTTTAAATACATGCGTAAGTAATGTTGAACAAATCCATAGATAATTATTTGGAAAGGACAGATAATTGTGTGTCTTTGCAGGCTTACTGTAGTATATTGTATCTAAAGCCACGAATGCAGATCATCTTGCGTGGCCAGAAAGTGAAGACACAGCTAGTTTCGAAGAGTCTTGCCTACATTGAACGTGATATTTATCGACCCAAATTTTTAGTATCCTTTATTTTACTTGTTATGATGCTGTGTATAGATATGTATCAGTCAAGTGTATTTCCCTTCCTTCCCCCTTTCTCCTTTTATCCTGATAAGAGTCTAATCCTCTCCAACTTTTGCCCTGCTTTGCACCTTTGGACTCAAAAAATAATGAAATAGGAATGGTGGTTTAAAGGGAGTGAGGTGTTGTGTTCAGAATTTTCCTTAACATTTAAGACTAATAAAACTGTGAGAATTACTTTTGGATTCAACTGCAGAAATAAAGATCATTATGGGATAATGATGTATCACAGAAATAGACTCATCAAAGCTTATGAAAAAGTTGGATGTCAGTTAAGGGTAAGTTTATATCTGAAAATGTCTGTATCTTTTATAAAAGGATAACATGTTACCGGGTCAGATGTGAAACAAGGTGCTTTTTGCCAAATGACTTTTTTTTTTTTTTTTTTGGTGGTGGTGGTACGTGGGCCTCTCACTGTTGTGGCCTCTCCCATTGCGGAGCACAGGCTCAGCGGCCATGGCTCACGGGCCCAGCCTCTCTGCGGCACGTGGGATCCTCCCTGTCCAGGGCACGAACCCGTGTCCCCTGCGTCGGCAGGCGGACTCCCAACCACTGCGCCACCGGGGAAGTCCTGCCTAATGTCAGTGTTTTTAATAACATTGGTATGGCACTTGACCTTAGAACGCTTTTATATTAATTTGAGGACAGAACATTTTATCTCTGTTTTACAGATGAGGGAATTGGGGCTAATAAGTAACTTGCCAGACCTCAGGCACAGGTGCAGACATTTTCTCTACATTTGGAAAAGGATCCTTGATTTTTTTCATGCTAGAATAAAATTGATTGGTTTTAATTAGTTGTTGACTCAGTAGCCTAAAAAATAGTATCTCATAGGTGATTTACTTTTCTGGAGTTAGTTCCTGAATATATCAGAGTTTTCCTCCTAAACCACTTCCATTGTTGTAGAATTCAATTTAGGATGGTGAACATTGCCCACTATGTCGATCTGTTTATCCTTTACCTGTTTTCACAGAACATTTGTTATGCCTGGACCAGGTGGTAAGTGGGGAGTGGGAGAGAGGAAGATGAGGCCAGAAAGGAGGTGAAAAAGAGCTAAGATTGAAGGGTTCTGTGGTTTACAAGTTGGACGAAATGAGGAACCACTGATGGCTTTTAGTGGAATAGCATTATGATTAGGTTTTCATGGTTTTGTCTATAGTTGTATCTATGAAAATTCTCATAAGTCAGTATTTCACTTTTTCTCTTTATACTTAGACTCAGCTATAGTTGTGAACAAAATACACATGTGTTAATCACATGTAGATAATCAGAAAATGACTCAGATACTTTGAGTTCAGTGTTCTAGCTAGCAGGTTTAAAAAATAACCTAGGTCAGTAGAATTAAAGTTTTTACTTCACAATTAACAACTGAGTGTGTAACTTTGGATTAATGTCTTTAATTTTTATCTAACAAACTTACGGAATATTATGTTCCAAAGCCTTTGCTAGGCACTGTGGATACAGGAAGGAGTTAGTTGTGGTTTTTAGTAGCTAAGAAATTGCATCCCAGTAGAGGGCATCTTTCTTCCCTAGTATAACATTGGGAATGATAATACTTGTCTACATGAATACTTGATAACAGGGGAAGTGGTTTTGGAGGAAAGCTGTTGTTACGTATTTAGGACTTAGCTCCCAGAAAGGTAAATTACCTACCAGACACTGTTTTTCAATCTAAATGTCATGAGAATCATGAGATAAAATAATAGGAAAATGTTTCATACACATCTTAAATTTTGGTGAAGGGATAATTGTTTGGAGCATCATGTTTCATGTTTAAAATGCCAGTTTTATTTTTCAGGCAAACAACATGGGTGTTGGAGTAGTGGGGATTATAGACTGTTATTTCCTAAAACCAACTCATAATAAACAAGATTTCGATTATACTAACGAATACAGGTATGTTACCTATTTAAATGACTGACTTCTTACAATTTATTTTGGAAATACTTTCATAACTTTTTCTAAGCTGGATTTCTTTCTGTTTTGTGGGAAGCTTGCATAGAAAACACATGTAATTATTTTCTCATCCCTGGGGATTGTATTCTACTGTGTCACAAATAGAAATATATTATCCTTTGTCTTTACTGATGAAGTATTTTTGAGATTTGTACTAAATAGAGGAAGTTCCTGTTTTCTTGGTAACATTTTTTTGTGTAATATAAAATCCAGAAACTTTGATCTTGGATGGGAACTTTAAGATAACTTAGTCCTATGTACATGAGACAGAAATGCTCATATCTTTTAAGAGTGATCAGAAGCCATAAAATAAATATGACCATCAATTTTACTTGTAAATTTAGGAAGCAGAAACAGTTGTCTTAATGAGCGTATATTATGAAGAAGAATGCAAACTTCATATAAAACAAAGTAGAAGGAGGGAAATGATAAAGAGCAAAATCAGCAAATTAGGAAACACACAATAGAGAAAATCAATAAATATTCAGAGTATAGTCTGGAGACAGAAGCTACCCCTGTTATTTGAACAGGGAAAATATAGGGAGTTGTTAACCAGAATAGTAGAAGGTGATCACTCAAAGAGGTAAAAGAGGACAGTAGATGTCCAGAACTAGCTGATACAAAACAGCAGCTGTTACCTCTAGGTTGAAAAAGAGTATACAGTAAAGGAACTAGGAGAGGGTCCTTGGTCCCTGATGTCGGAGATTCAGATCTCTTTGTAGAGGTCATAACAAACACAGAAACAGGCTACCTGCCATGGCAAGAAGCTTGCCAGAAGGCCTGGCCAGTCTGGGTCTGTAGACATGGCCTGCTGTTGCCAGGGGATGTGGGTGGGCCTGGGCTGGAGCTGTTCTGTAGAGGAGACCTGTCTTTGCCCAAGGGTGTGAGTATATGCTGGAACTGGTTCCTGCTACTGGAGGGAAGAGCGTGGCCTGAAAGCACAGCTGGAGCTCCTTTGGGAGGCCATGGGCTCCAGCCAAATAATAGTGGAGCACCAGACCTGAAGGCCATGTGTCTTGCTGCTCTCACCTGGTAGGTTCATTGCCCCATTAACCCAGTGTAACATTCCTCAGGCTGGCAAAGGACGAATGTTTACAGGATCAAACTCCTTTATCACAAAACTGAACCAAAAAACCCTGTTTGGAACTGGAAGACAGTAAGTTGATAATTGACACAATCAAAAGCCCAAAGTTTGTTCTTTGGTAAGATTAACAAAGTCTATAAGCATCTGGCAAGACTAAGGAAAAAGAGAAAACAATAATCATCAATAACAAATGAAAAGGACATTACTACATATCTACAGACAGAAAAACAGGGGTAGCATGAACAACTTTAGACTGTTTTAGATGATATGGACACCTTCCTTTCAAACTGAATCAAATCAAATATTTCCCACATACTTAAAAACATTTAAGGAAGTGTCAGCACCAGCGTACACAATCATTAAAGGTTTTAGGAGACCACATAACTAGTAGTGAACTCACAAATGCATTGCAAGAAAGAAAATTTATGTCACTCTCTCATGATTAAGATATGAAAATCTTAATTAAACAGCAGATACCATTTAGTGACTTGTAAAAAGAATAATACATTAAAAACAAGTGGATTGTATTCCAACATGGCATGGGTGGTTTTTACTATTCAAAATTCAATGTAATTCATCATATTGATGTTAAAGAAAAATCTCATGGTTATTTTCATAGGTACAGAAAAAGCACTTGAGAAACCACAGTATCGATTTGTGATGTAGGAAAAAAGGGAACTCTTACAAAACCATTAATAGAAAGGGCATATTAGCAATACCAACTATTTAGCAAAAAAACAGCAGTTCCTAATGGAATTATTGACAGCTTTCCCCTTAAGAGTGGGAGTAAGATAAGGTTATCAGCTATTCACCATTGTTCCTGAGGAAATAACCAGAACAAATAAGGCAAAAAAGAAAGAAATGAAAGTATAAGGGTTGGAAAGGAATAAGTAATTTTCTGTAGGTGACAATATCAAGTATATAGAAAGTCCAAAATAATCTGCAATGTAATACAGAGTCTAAGGTTGCTAGATAAGAAGTATTCAGTATTTGTTTACCAGCAAAACAAACAAACAAACAAAAAAAACAACCATGAGATTAAAAAATAATTTATGCATAATATCAAAAAAGCAAGTGCTTTGGAATAAATAAAATATGCAAAGACGTCAACACACTAAAAGCTATAAAACATTGTGGAATGAAATTTCAAATCTGAATAAATAGGTATACCAGGTTCAGGAGTTGGTAGGCTGAATATTATAAAATGTCATTTTTTTCTCCAAAGTAATTAAATACAATTCCAGGTTTAAAAAAAAATCCCAGCAGGTGTGTGTGTATGTTAATAGGCTTAATTTAAACTTTATGTGGAAAGTCAGAAGACCAAGGATAGTTAAGACAAAGAACAAATCAAGAGGACTCATACTACTAAATATCAGTGCTCAAAAAGCTGTAGTGGAAGTGTGGGATTAATGAAAAAATAATCTTAGTGAAATAGAATAGAGAAGCCAGAAACAAATCCCTTTTTATACATATGGTCAGCTGATTATGACGAAGGTGTAGTAGGAAAATGATCATCTTTCTAAAAATGATGGTGCAGCTACCTGTATGAACAAAATGAACGTTAACTTCTCCCTCTTACATGAAGCAAAAAATCAATTCCAGATGGATTTTAAGCCTAAATGAGAAGGGAAAAACGAAATGAAAACAAGAATAGTTTCATAACCTTTCATTTAGGTGGGTTTTTTTTTAACAGGATGCAAAAAGTATTGATACATTAGATCAAAATGGAAAAATTATCTAAAATGAATAAGATATAGCAAATGTTGGTAAGATATAGGGCAGTTGGAACTCCTGTATGTGCTGTTGGGTGTGAAAATTGTTGATCATTCTTGAAAGTTATTAGACTGTATTGAGTAAAGGTGAACATCACTGTCCACCCTTATGACCCTGCAATTCCACTCCTAGGTACATTTTCAACAGAAATGGGTGCAGTCTCATGGATTGAGGAATAGAGGTGATAAGAAGAGATGAGGAAGAACTGAAAAAGTGATATGAAAGGAACCGTGTTTGGGAGGGGAGATGATACATTCTTATTTGGATGTTAATATGTTGTTATAGTGGGGCTTCCTGGTGGAGAAAATAGAGATAATGAATGGGAATATATATGTATAATATTAACCTGTCAGTACAGAATTTCAGGTCTTGATATTTACTTTTTAAAATTTTTAAATTTATTATTATTTTTTTTGGCTGCATTGGGTCTTTGTTGCTGCGTGTGGGCTTTCTCTAGATGCGACGAGTGGAGGCCACTCTTCATTGCGGTGTGCAGGCTTTTCATTGTGGAGGCTTCTCTTGTTGAGGAGCACGGGCTCTAGGTGCGTGGGCTTCAGTAGTTGTGGCACACGGGCTTAGTTGCTCCGCAGCATGTGAGATCTTCCCTGCCCAGTGCTTGAACCTGTGTTCCCTGCATTGGCAGGCAGATTCTTAACCACTGAGTCACCAGGGAAGCCCGAGTCTTAATTTTGTGTGTGTGTGTGTGTGTGTGTGTGTGTGTGTGTGTGTGTGGTATGCGGGCCTCTCACAGCTGTGGCCCCTCCTGTTGCGGAGCACAGGCTCTGGACGCGCAGGCCTAGCGGCCACGGCCCACAGGCCCAGCTGCTCCGCGGCACGTGGGATCTTCCCGGACCGGGACACAAACCTGTGTCCCCTGCATCGGCAGGCGGCCTCTCAACCACTGCTCCACCAGGGAAGCCCCCTGAGTCTTAATTTTTAAAAGCGTAATTTACTCTATTGAAGTATAGTTGATTTACAATATTATGTTAGTTTCAAGTGTACAGCAAAGTGATTTGGTTATATGTATATATGTATGTCTATAATTGTTTTTCTCTTTTCCATCATAGTTTATTACAAGATATTGAAATAGTTCCCTGTGCTGTACAGTAAATCCTTGTTGTTTATTTTATATATAGTAGTATGCATCTGTTAATCCCATACTCTCAATTTATGCCTCCCCAACCCTCTTCCCCTTTGGTAACATTAAGTTTGTTTTCAAAGTCTGTGAGTCTGTTTCTGTTTTGTAAATAAGTTTGTTTGTACTACTTTTTAGATTCCACATATAAGTGATACATAATATTTGTCCTTGTCTGACTTACTTCACTTAGTATCATAATCTCTAAATCCATCTGTGTTGCTGCTGGTGGTACTATTTCATTCTTTTTTATGGCTGAGTAATAGTCTATTGTATATATTGATGTATACACCACATCTTCTTTATCCATTCCTCTGTCGATGAACATTTAGGTTGCTTCCACGTCTTGGCTGTTGTAAATAGTGCTGCACATTGGGGTGCTTGTATCATTTTTCCCCCCTCACCCCTTGCTGTGGCATGTGGGATCTTTGTTCCCTGACCAGGGATTGAACCCATGCACCCTACATTGGGAACACAGAGTCTTAACCACTGGACTGCCAGGGAAGCCCCAAGTGCATGTATCTTTTTGTTTTTAAATTTATTTATTTATTTTGGCTGCATTGGGTCTTTGTTGCTGCGTGCAGGCTTTCTCTAGTTGCAGCGAGTGGGGGCTACTCTTTGTGGTGCGCGGGCTTCTCATTGCAGTGGCTTCTCTTGTTGCCGAGCATGGGCTCTAGGCGCACGGGCTTCAGTAATTGAGGCTAGTGGGCTCAGTAGTTGTGGTGCATGGGCTTAGTTGCTCCGCGGCATGTGGGATCTTCCCGGACCAGCGCTCGAACCCTTGTCCCCAGGATTGGTAGGCGTATTCTTAACCACTGCGCCACCAGGGAAGCCCTATCTTTATGAATTATAGGTTTCTCCAGATATATGCCCAGGAGTGGTGTTGCTGGATTATATGGTAACTTTTTAGTTTTTTAAGTAACCTCTGGACTGTTTTTCACAGTGCTTCCACCAGTTTACATTCCCAGCAGCAGTGTAGGAGAGTTTGCCCTTCTCCACATGCTCTCCAGCATTTATTATTTGTAGACTTTTTGATGATGGCCATTCTGACCGGCTTGAGGTGATGCCTCATAGTCATTTTGAGTTGCATTTCTCTGATAATTAGTGATGATTAGTATCTTTTCATGTACCTGTTGGCCATCTCTCTGTCTTCTTTGGGAAAATGTATATTTAGTTCTTCTGCCCAATTTTTTATTGGGTTGTTATTTTTGTTATGGACTTGTATGAGCTGTTTGTATATTTTGGAAATTAAGCCCTTGTCAGTTGTATTCTTTGCAAATATTTTCTCACATTCCATACGTTGTCTCTTTGTTTTCTTTGCTGTGCAAAAGCTTGTGAGTTTGATTAGATCCCATTTGTTTAATTTTGCTTTTTTTTTTTTCCCTTGCCTTGAGAGACTGACCTAAGAAAACATTGCTATGATTTATGTCAGCGTTTTGCCTGTGTTCTCTTACAGGTATCTCATAGTGTCATGTCTTATATTTAAGTCTTTAAGCCATTTTGAGTTTAGTTTTGTGTGTGGTGTGAGGGAATGTTCTCACTTGATTGATTTACACGCGACTGTCCAGCTTTCCCAACACCACTTGCTGAAGAAACTGTCTTTTCTCCATTGTATGTTCTTGCCTCCTTTGTCAAAGATTAAGTGACTGTAGGTGTGTGAGTTTATTTCTGGGCTCTCTATTGTGTTCCATTGATCTATGTCTGTTTTTGTGCCAGTAGCACACAGTTTTGATTGCTGTAGCCTTGTAGTATTTTCTGAAATCCAGAAGGGTTATGCCTCCAGCTTTTTTCTTTTTTTCTTTTTTTTTCAGTATTGCTTTGGCAATTCTGGGTCTTTGTGGTTCCATATACATTTTAGGATTAGTTCTAGTTCTGTGAAAAACATCATGGGTAATTTGATAGGGATCACATTAAGTCTGTTTTAAATTTAAGATGTTACACTGACTGTATCTTGTGTGTGCAGACAGTTCCTGGCACAGTAGGTATTTAACTCATTAACAAATGATTATTCACTTGTGGCCGTAGTCATGTTTATCTTAGCAGGTCCTGCTGATTTACTTTTTTACTGACACCTTATTGTGGGAAAAGTGAAAGTCTTAATTGTGGGACAGAAGCTATTTTGAATTATAGTTGCTGGTAATGGTTACATACTTTTATAAAGCAAACAGCTGCATTCTGGTTTGCATTGAAGCTTGTAAGTTTGTTGGTTGGGGTGAAATTCATAAAGCCTGTGGTTCTCCCAGTAGCTGGTCTGCAACACGCTTCCTCAACAGAGGACCCAAAGTGTTATTAGTATTGTCCGTCTTATTCCTAGATGGTCCTGGCTCGGTTCTATAAACTTATCTACATCCTTAGAGAAAATTGCCATTACTTTAAGTTTTCTTAACTGTGCCTTTTGGAGGCCCCTCCCCCCATGTTCACATGATCAGTACCAGGTTGTTTATGCTTTCTCTGTCAAAGATTTAATCTTTATCTTTTTTTTTTTAATTGATTTTATAATTTACTTTTTTTTAAGGCTTACAGTAACGGCACTAGGAGATAAGCTCAATGATTACTGGAATGAAATGAAAGTGAAGAAAAATGCAGAATATCCTCTGACTTTGCTGGTTGAAGATATACAGTAAGTACATTTAAAAAATAATAAGTGGGGGCTTCCCGGGTGGCACAGTGGTTGAGAGTCTGCCTGCTGATGCAGGGGACACGGGTTCGTGCCCCGGTCCGGGAAGATCCCATATGCCGCGGAGCGGCTGGGCCCGTGAGCCATGGCCGCTGAGCCTGTGCCTCCGGAGCCTGTGCTCCGCAATGGGAGAGGCCACAACAGTGAGAGGCCCGCGTACTGCAAAAAAAAAAAAAAAATAATAATAATAATTAAAAAATTAAAAGTGACTATAGTATCAAGATGTGATATTGGAGGGCATGGTGATTCTACAGTGTTCATAAACTTTTGAATCAAATCCATAGTAAGAAATGAATCCCACAACTCGAAAGCCTTTTATATACTAAAAGAATGTATACATTTAAATTATTCAGAAATGTGCTGTAATAGAGGGTAAAATGTAATACAGTTATAAAAATTGCTTAAATTACAATAATACAACTTGCCTATTTTTTGTACTTTGAATGGTTTATTGTGCTAATAAGTATATTAGATTTGACACTGCAGACACTAACTTAACATAAATTTCAGGGCAAGGCATTTGTAGTATTTTCTAAGTTTTTTAGTTTTTATTATAGAAAAAATGTAATAGTATGCTATTAAACAAGACTAAGTCAGTTTGTTTAAATTGGTCTGTCTCTTTTAACCTTCAGTGGTAGCCAAAATTGTTTTTAAAATCTTAACTCACTGTCAAATGTTCCGGAATTTTCAGGGACAGAATTAAATAATAGGGGCATTTTGTGGTAGAAATGATGTGGAAAGTCTAGTGAAGTACTTAGATCCATATTTCCATGCTAATATTTAGTTGCTATTTTGTTACAGGAAACGTCCTGATCAGACATGGGTTCAATGTGATTCCTGTCTAAAGTGGCGAAAATTACCAGATGGGATAGATCAACTTCCAGAAAAATGGTATTGCTCCAATAACCCTGACCCACAGTTCAGGTACCATATAGTTGGTAGTAGCCTTTTTGGAAAGGCAGAAAGTACTGTTCAAGGTGTATGAATAGGCGCTGGTGACGTGTTATTCCCATTTTTCTGACTAGAAATTGTGATGTTCCAGAAGAACCTGAAGATGAAGATTTGGTGCATCCCACTTATGAAAAAACCTACAAAAAGAAGTGAGTGGTATATTTATGTATGATGGGAAAATAATACCCAGATCATCAACAGTGGTGTGTCTGTAGCATTAGTTGATATTTCTACAAGATAAAGCAGTATAGCCAAAAAAAGATTATGACTCCAAAAAAAAAAGATGATGTGGAGTGCATAACATCAAGTGCTTTTAAAGTTTATACTGTGGATACCTTCTGTTTATTGCTGTCCTATCTACAGGATACTTTGAATATACAGTATAGTTTTGTGGTTTTTTTGTTGTTTTTTTTTTGCCGTACGCGGGCCTCTCACTGCTGTGGCCTCTCCCGTTGCGGAGCGCAGGCTCCGGACGCGCAGGCTCAGTGGCTATGGCTCACGGGCCCAGCCGCTCCGCAGCATGTGGGATCCTCCCGGACCAGGGCACGAACCCGTGTCCCCTGCGTCGGCAGGCGGACTCTCAACCACTGCGCCACCAGGGAAGCCCTACAGTATAGTTTTGTTCTTTTGGATTACACACCAGTGAATCAAAAGTGAATACTGCCCTTTATGAGCTCATGGTCTAACGGGGAAGGTGAGATGTGTGTGTATTACCAATTTGAAGTTGACGACTCCCGTAAAAGGCATGATCCAGTCCTGTGAGGAAGCCCATATGGAGAAATTACTTCTGGCTGGGGGTGGGGAAATGGATCGGGAAAATTCATGAAGGACATTTTTATAATAGGCCTTGAAGGAAAGGTAGGATTTGTTGGGTAGGAAGCAATGGTTTGTTCAGCTTTACTACAGTAAATATGTGAATGGGGATAATGGAAAATAGAGGTGGGAGAGAGAAGCTGGAGAACGATAGTGAGCCATGGTGAACATTAGGCTTATGTACTGCACATGGAAGACTGAGTTGATGAAGATTTTCTGGGTGGTTTTGATTTATAGTTCACTGTTCTTAAAGGTAAATCCAGTAGCAGGAGTGGAAGACATTAGGGTGTTGCTGAGATAAGAGGTGGAAAGTACTTCCCTGCCTGAAGGCTTACCACTGATTCTAACGAAATGGAAGCAAGTTCAGTGTACCTATCTTATTGACTTAGTAGTGAAATGGCAAGTAGGTCATTTGAAAACAGAATTGAAAAATCATAATGAAGTAAATTTAAATACATTTTTCTTTTCTCTCTCTTTCTTTTTTTTTTTTTTTTTTTTTTTTTTTAAGAGACAAGGAAAAATTCAGGATCAGACAACCGGAAGCAATTCCTCGGGTAATTAGGCCTTCCATTTCATAGCTGTGTCTTGTATTGTGTTGTGATTAATTTAATACTCAATTTTAAGCTTAGGAGTTACATAACAAATTGGAGCAATCTCGTTCATTCAGTTCACATTTCTCTTCTCTTCTTGTACCCCTTCTTACCCTCTTTCCCAATACTGACTTCTAACCCACAACTTCACTCAAACTTCTCAATTTTATTATTCAGTTGGGCATCTTCTGAGGAAAGGCAGGTATTCTTTTAAGAATCTTATTTAGGTAGACAGTCAAGGAAAAGTTCATAGGAAGACCCAGGGAGCCACATGCTGGTACTAACCTGGACCAAAGCTGTAGTGTTGACCCTTCAACCATAGTGTACGGTTGATTTACAATATTATATTAGTTTCAGGTGTGCAACATAGTGATTCAGAATTCTTACAGATAATACTCCAATAAAAGTTACTACAAAATAATGGCTATAATTTCCTGTGCTGTACAATATGTCCTTGTTGCATTTATTTATTTATTTGTTTGTTTATTTATTTATTTATTTATTGCTGTGTTGGGTCTTCGTTGCTGTGTGCGGGCTTTCTCTAGTTGCAGTGAGCGGGGGCTACTCTACGTTGCAGTGTGCGACCTTCTCATTGCAGTGGCTTCTCCTGTTGCGGAGCATGGCCTCTAGGTGCGCGGGCTTCAGTAGTTGCAGCATGTGGGCTCAGTAGTTGTGGCTTGAAGGCTCTAGAGCTCAGGCTCAGTAGTTGTGGTGCACGAGCTTAGTTGCTCCGCAGCATGTGGGATGTTCCCTGGCCAGGGCTTGAATCCATGTCCTCTGCATTGGCAGGCAGATTCTTAACCACTGCGCCACCAGCGAAGCCCATATCTATTAATATTAATATTAATATTATTATTATTATTATTGCGTTACGCGGGCCTCTCACCGTTGTGGCCTCTACCGTTGCGGAGCATGGGCTCCAGATGCGCAGGCTCAGCAGCTATGGCTCACGGGCCCAGCCGCTCCGCGGCATATGGGATCTTCCCAGACCGGGGCACGAACCCGTGTCCCCTGCATCGGCAGGCGGACTCTCAACCACTGCGCCACCAGGGAAGCCCCCCATATCTATTTTATACATAGTAGTTTTTATCTCTTAATCCATACCCCTATCTTTTTAAAAAAAATATATATTTTATTTTATTTATTTGATTGGGCCAGGTTTTAGTTTCAGCAGGGGTGCTCCTTAGTTGCACCTTGCCAGCTCCTTAGTTGTGGCATGCAAAGTCTTAGTTGCAGCATGCATGTGGGATCTAGTTCCCTGACCAGGGATCGAACCCAGGTGCCCTGCGTCAGGAGCGTGGAGTCTTAACCACTGTGCCACCAGGGAAGTCCTTCCATACCCCCTATCTTTCTTAATGCTTAATGGTGTTGAGCTTCTTCTGAGTGTATAAATAGATAGTTGTACTTCTTGTATCAGAAGTTGTGGTCTGCTGCAGTTGTGTATTTGTGCTTATCATTATGTTGAAATGTTTTCTTGTATAAAGGCTGAGGGTTTGAGGGTGAGAACAGAACTGGGAGAAAAAGAATAGTGGGCTTACTTTGGTTTTTAAAGGCAGTGTCTTTGTGACTGTATCCTCAGTTTCTTTCTCTTAGAAAAATAAGTTTTTATTATATCTCTGTATGTTCTATATAGTCTGAGGTCAACAAATCTTTCAGTAAAAGGCCAGATAGTAAATATTTTAGGCTTTGTGGACCATATACAGCCTCTGTGGCATATTCTTTCTTTGTTTTGTTGTTTTGTTCATGCCTTTAAAAATGTAAAAGCATTCCTAGCTCACTTGCAGGTGCTCTTTGGCTCTTGGGCCTGTTGTTTGTCACTCCCTGGTCTGGCACAGCACAAGGAGTTTATGTGGTTAGGGTAGTTCTCAGGGCGTGTTGGGATGGGGGAAAGGGGAAAGAGTATCTCGTGTTTGGAACATGACACGCTTAAAAAATTTCTTTAAAATCAGTTTTTTTTCCTTCAACAGATTCCTGCTGAACTCTTGTTTCCAACAACTCCTGTGTCAAGTCAGAGCTTTCCTCCCGTTAAGGAAAATGTTCCAAGAGGACATCTTTCAGAAGTGGCAAATACTTACGCACCGAGACTTATAAATAATCATCGAGGTTCACCCCAGTCTGAACCTGAGAATAACAGGTCAGTGGCTAAAATGTGTTTTTCCATTTGGGGAATGAATATTAAACAGCCTTTACTTGGCACTTTAATGGAGTAATACGCTTCTAAGAAAGTGTAGTTGAGATGCATGTGAAAAGTCTTAAGGACAAGTTACTTTGCTTTCATTGTCTGAACTTACCCCCACCCCACGAACTTACCTGTGTACATCAAAGAATATTAATTGTTTTTATTGTGGAGATTGATCAAATTGTCACCTCTTTGAAATTCAGTATAGTATGAAAATTCCTGCTTTTAAGATTATCAGTATCTGAGTAAAGAAAAACCTGAAGCAGTTAACAGTACAAGGCTGTAATATCAATTGTGACCCATATGTTCTTAGCATAGCCCATGACATGCTGTGTACTTTGGATGAGTGGATGGAGAAGGAAGAGGAAGAGAAGTGTGAGTGATACATGAATTGAACAGTTAGCTCTTTTGACTGGAGTGGTCAGGAAAGGCTGTATGATGAGCTGGTACTTACCCCGTTGGTTCCTGAAATTCTGAAAGCAGTAAGTGCTCTGCACGGTGACCCATTCAAAGGGTATGATAGAATGGACACAGGTGAAAAGGCACATGACGCCAGTGAACTAGTACATTAGACTAACACCATCTGACATTTGTTATTGAAAGAGAAACATTGAAACAAGATTCTCTGAAATAGTGAGGCCAGACGTTCTGAGAGGTTTTGTAGCCTTCGTTAAATTCTTAAAAGGATTTTTGAAAATTCAGAAAAGATTAGAAATTGTCTTCATGCATGTATACACCAGGGAGGGCATGTTTTGAAATAGGTTGCTGTTTATAGCCTACATTTTGAGGTCTAATTTTGTGGCTGGATTTCTACTTAACTAAGAACATGTGTGAATTTATTTTTTTAATATTGTTAATTTTATTAATTTATTTATTTTTGGCCGTGTTGGGTCTTCGTTGCTGTGCGGGTTTTCTCTAGTTGCTCTGTGTGAATTTTTATAACTAGTCTCCATAATATTGTTTTTTCTTCATAAAGATGGTTCCAGACAAAGTAAGAAAAAGTAAAATTTGCAATGTTACAGACACGATAATGGAATTTAATTTCGGATGTGACTGCCATCAAAATGGAAGACGAGAATAGAGTAAAATTTTTCATTAAATTTTTAAAAAGTATTTATTTTATTTTTGGCTGTGTTGGGTCTTAGTTGCAGCACGCGGGCTCTTTGCTGCAGTTCGTGGGCTTCTCTCTAGTTGTGGCATGTGGGTTTTCTCTCTTTGTTGTGATGTGGGCTCCAGGGCACGTGGGCTCTATAGTTTGTAGCACGCAGGCTCTCTAGTTGAGGCACGGGGGCTCAGTAGTTGTGGTGTGCGGGTTTAGTTGCCCCGTGGCATGTGGGATCTTAGTTCCCCGACCAGGGATCGAACCTGCGTCCCCTGTATTGGAAGGAGGGTTCTCTACCACTGGACCACCAGGGAAGTCCCCTTCATTAATTTTTAAAGCCTGTATTTATTCTTAAATTCATAGAGCCAAAGTCTGTGGAAAGGTGTACCTAAACTAAGTCTTGAGAGAGACAAATAGGAATTGGCCTGGTAAGAAAAATAATAGGACAACTTCCAATTAAATGCTTAACTCCATTGATTCCTAGACAGTCTCAGAACTTGGAAGCATTGGGAACTTCTGAAGGTGGCAAATAGGGGTGAGAACAGGAAGCTTGTATGAAAGTTTAAGGACGAGTAGTTCCCTAGACCTCTTCCCAGCCTGCGAAGTCCAGCAGTGCTGCTTCTCTTCTTCTGTCAGAAGGCAGGGAGTTTACTTTCTGGAGCAGTTTCTTCTGCTGAAGATGTGGGTTGAGCCACTGTTTTGGAAGCAGATGAAGTAAGGGAAAGTTTGAATACTGAATGGCAAGAAATCCTTCTCCCTTCCTTCCCTCACTGGGCTCCCAAGAGAAAAGCTCTAGAAGATGATGACAGCCGAGCATCCTTCACATTCCCAGACCTCAGTGCTTCTAGTCTGAAATAGAAATACAGCCAAGGATCCCCCGATGTACAAAACTGAAACAAGGAGTAGAAGAAACCATGTGAAATTTATTGAGAGGTGGGGAGATGTTTAACAGGTAAATCTCCTAAAACAAAAAGATAAATGGTTAGAAGATAGAAGAAAGAAGAGACGACGTACTGGAGGGGCCAACATCTGAGTAAGGACACTTCAGAGTGGGAAATCAGAGAGCAAAGCGGGGGGAATAATATAAGAAAGACTTAATTGCCACTGGATACACAGCATAGTGGCTGGAAAAGGTAAGAAATATCACAGAGGAATAACACAGGCTATATTCAAAAGATCGGGAATCAGAACGGCAGGAACAATGAATGGTAGATAACAATGGATTGATGCTTTTAGAGTTTTGGGAAAGTGATTCCCAACCTGGAAGTCTGTATTTTTCAAGCCAGCAGTGAACTTGAGAGGTGAATAAAGATATTTTCACCATGCAAAATTTCACATTTCCTCATGTCATATGTACCCTTTCTCAAGATTTTATTGGCGATTATGCCCTCTCCATATGAGAGAGTAAGCCTAAGAAAGGGTAAAGTCCTTCTTGAGAAATGAGGTCTTAACACCTAAGGCCCAAATAGCAAATCAGTACAAATATCCCTCTAAGTGGGGCAAAAAGTAATCAATTGGTGATAAATACACAGAAAACTAAGAAGATGAAGAAAATGAGGCAATTTTTAATACAGGGGAAATTGTTTTCCATGAAAGGGTAGGGCATGCTGGTTTACTTTGTGGTTCACCTTTGATCACTGAATGTTGATTAAAAATTATGATGGGCCAACGGGAATGGCCGTGTCATTCACTGAGCTCTGGAATTCAGAGAGCAGCCCTGGGGGGGGGGGCATTCTGTTCGGACGTGTTACATTGACGTGCCAGAAGACATCAAATGAAGAGATATTTGGCAGTATAAGGATGTGGTACTTTTAAAAAGAGGTCTCAATAGTTGTTTCCTTGTCTGTAAAAGGAGAAAATAATCTCTACTTCATTAAATCATTGGGCAGTTCTGTGTAATATATCATCTTTTTACAAAATGAACATGGGCATTTCTTAGAATTTCAAGATAGTTAGATTACTTCAAGGTCTATTTTTTCCATATCTACATTTTATAATCTTATATTTCATATATAAAATTTTTTCCAGCCTGAAACGGAGACTCTCTACTCATTCCTCAATTTTGAATGCAAAGAATCGGAGATTGAGTAATCCAGCATTTGAAAATTCTTATAAAGATGATGACGATGAAGATGTCATCATCTTAGAAGAAAACAGTACTCCCAAGCCCGCAGTAGACGATGATATTGAAGTGAAATTGCAACAGAGTCACATGGAGCAAAGCGGTGTTCAGGTGGAGCCTGTGGGTGACAGTGAACCGTGTGGCCAGACCAGTTCACCGGGCACCTCGTCATCCAGGTGCAGTCAGGGAACCACTGCGGCCACCCAGACTGAAGTACCAAGTTTAGTCGTTAAAAAGGAAGAAACTATTGAAGATGAGATAGATGTAAGAAATGACGCAGCCATACTGCCAACCTGTGTGGAAACTGAAGGAAAGACACGTGAAACCCAGGAAATCTTTGATAAATCTGCTGGTGACGCTGGTTGCCAATTAAATGAACTAAAAAATGAGCTGCTTCTGGTCACCCAGGAAAAGGAAAATTATAAAAGACAGTGCCACGTGTTTACTGACCAAATCAAAGTGTTACAGCAGAGGATACTGGAAATGAATGACAAATACGTGAAGAAGGAGACTTGCCATCAGTCTACTGAAACTGATGCTGTATTTTTACTTGAAAGTGTTAATGGCAAATCTGAAAGTCCAGACCATGTGGTGTCTCAGTATCGGCAAGCTTTGGAAGAAATAGAAAGGCTGAAAAAACAGTGTAGTGCTCTGCAGCATGTAAAGGCTGAATGCAGTCAGTGTTCCAACAGCGAGAGTAAAAGTGAAATGGACGAGATGGTTGTGCAGCTTGACGATGTATTTAGACAGCTGGACAAATGCAGTATCGAGAGGGACCAGTATAAAAGTGAGGTGAGTACGTCCTTCAGCACAGTGAGAGTCGTGGGGGCCCAGGGGCATCTAAAGCTTAACTGCCAGCTGCTAGGTGGGCATAAATCCCTTAATCATATTTCCATTTACTGGCTCCACTGGTTCTCAATTGGGAGTGGTCCTCCTGGGGGCATATGGAGCTGTGTAGGGCAGCTTCGGTTCTTAAATGTCTTGAAGGGGTGGGCGCTGTTGGAATTGAACGGGTGGGAACCAGTTGTGGTAAATGTCCTGTAGCGCGCAGGACACTGCTGTGCAGTGAGGGGTCGTCCAGCACATTCCCACTGGGACGCTCAGTTACTAACATGCCGCGAGTTCCACGTCCGTTATTGGTAAGCCTGAGAATAACCACACGGGGTGGACAACAGTACCTCATCTTATAGAGGGTACCCTCTATCGGTTACGATGAGGTTCCTTTGAAGGTGACGTAAAACCCCACATAACAGTAGCAGCTGCACAGTCATCAGAGACACAGGCTCTTTCTACATTGTTGCTTTGCTTCTCAACCTGCGCTTGTGGTCTGAGCCGGCTCTTCAGGTCCAGCCAGCATATACCTACATCGCAGGCGGCAGGAAAGAGGAGCGGTGCCGTTTCTGAAAGCTGCTTGTGTGCCGTCTGTCCGCACTTCGTCACCTGTCCAGTGGGTGCCTTGGGAATGGTAGTCTTTATTTGGGGATTCTTTTACTGAGGAAGGAGGAGCCCCCAGTCCAAATTTGGGTAGCTCCTTTGAAAAATACTTTATGTATTATATTTACATGGTGTTTGAAAGGAGAGTTTCTCTGCTGAAAGGCATTTGGAAACGACAGTATATTATCGAATTGCCCCTTCCTGGAAATGCTGCCAACATAACTGCTCATTGAGACATTCCGCTTGGCTTAGGAGCTAGATGACAAAATACGTAAAAAACAATACAGGCTTTCTGTTGTAACTTACTGCTGGTGAGTGTGCAAGAAGTGAAAGTCACTATGACCTCAACATAATTTGGGCATTTTTATCTTGGTTTTTCAGTTTTTAGGTCCCATTTGTTTTTAGTCCTGCTTTAATTAACATTTTGTATTCTTCTAATGTAAAAAGATATAGAGCTGAAACTAAACAAATGAAGCTTTATTTATAGAAAGCTATTGTTTTTTGTGTGTGTTTTGTTGGTTTTCTTTTTTGTGTGGGGGGGGTGTCCTAATTTTTTGATGGTAATTTTCATCAAGCAGGATTTTGTACATTTCTTAGCTTAAATTTGCACTTTGACATTAGTATTTTTAAATTGTACAGTTATAAAATTAATTAACTTTTTGTCAGGTTGAATTATTGGAAATGGAAAAATCACAAATCCGTTTGCAGTGTGAAGAACTCAAAACTGAGATCGAACAATTAAAATCTACAAGTCGACAAATTGGAGATGTGTCAACGTCAAGTAACATCGAGGAGTCTGTAAATTATACTGATGGGGAAAGGTAATATGAAATGAGGCGTTTGGCTAGGGCTGCAGTTCTGGTTAGCATGAGACTTATTTGCTAATGCACATCAAACAGATTGTTCTAGCAAAAGAAGTTATTGGCTGCTGCGATCCCAACAGTATGGTAGACAGAGATACAAAAGAAGTACATGTCATCATCTTCCCTTCAAGGAACTAACAGTTTTGTGAACTTAAATGAAATAGGAATTTCAAAGGAATTAAGCTCTGATTGGTCAGAGTGGTTTGGGATGTTTTTTGGGAAAAAGTGAGAATTGAGCCAGATATTGAAGGGTGGGCTGAATTAGGCAATGACTAGAAGACAAGGGTCTATTTCATGAAACTTACTTTTTCACCTTGATTTCTTTAATTTCTGTACTTGGCACCATTTCTTTATGGTTTGCCACCTCATTTTACTACATGCCTTCCCCAATTTTAACATTTAGGAAATCACAAAATTACTAAAAATTGCCATTGCAGGTGATCCCTAATTATAGGTGACTAATTAGGAAGAAGTTCTGTGAAAATAAGAAAACAGTAAATGAGTGATTACCCTCTCTCAGTAAGATATTAAATGGGCTTGGGGTTCTGACAGTGTTGGTCGTCTGTTGATAACCATTCAAGAGAGAAAAAAACCCACAAAAATAGTCATTAAAAATAGTGCAACTCTTCCTGCTAATATGATAAAACTTGATACCTAAAATGTACTATTGTTGAGAAATAATTTACCATCCTTACTTGACATTAATTATAGTATGACTTAATTTTTTAGCTTAAGGTTTTAAAGGATTTCTTTAAATCTATTCATGGAAATAGAATGAAGAGATCAGTACATATAAGCATGGGGGGGCAAGGGGTCAGAAAAAAAAAATCCCAACTGGTGTTTCTGAAAATGGGAACCACAAGCATCTGTGGTGCTTGTAAAAATGCAGATCCTTGGACCACAGTGCAGTTTGTTAAATTGGAAACTTTTAAACAATCTCCCAGATGATTGACTTGCACACTAAACTTTGAGTAACTGCTGATCTTTTAGACCTGTGCTCTCGAAGACAGTATAGCCACATTTGGCCACTGACACTTGAAATCTAGCTAGTCTGAATTGAGATGTGCTTTAAGTATAAAGTACATGCTGGATTTTGACGCCCTGGTATGAAAAAATAAATTAATTACTTAAATGCCTCAATATTTTGGTTATATGATGAAGTGATATTTTATATGTAACTAAAATTTATTTCATTTTACTTTTTAATGTGGCTGTTTGAATATTTAAAATTGCATATGGAGCTCACAATATTCCTCTCAGTCCTGTTCTGTGTACTAAAATAGGGATCTGTGATGTGTCCTGTAAAGAGGAAGAATTAGCCAGGACAGTCAAAAGACTTAAAGAATAGGATAGGTCAAAGATGGTTGTAGGGTCATACTGGTCTTTTTCTATTTTTTATATAGAAATGGGCCTCTGATTGAAGATGAGTGGGAAAGTTTGGACCAAAAGCAGCTGGTATGAGGATGATGTAAAATTTTATCAAAGGTCCAATGGAATCTTAACATAAAACTCACAAAAATTTAAAATTTAAAATCACATTTTTATGCGTTGTCAACCCAAGGATGAGCAGCTCGCCCCTTCAGAGATTTCCACCCTAGAAAGATCAGTATCTAAACTAAATGTAGACTTCTTATATTTTGGGAGGGGGCAGAACAAAAACAACTGTAACATTCTCTTGACCCAGGCGTCTCAATCTTCGACGCAAAGGCTGCTTGCTGTGTAGTTGTAGAAATTCGAAGTCTAGAATGTGGATATTCAGATAGATACAGTATAGAAAACGGAAGGAATGATAATGATCATTTAATCCAGGGTTTCTCAGTGTTTATAATAAATGCATAGTAAAACGGATAGTTAGTGAACCTTAGCATGTGATAGGTTCAGAGAAATCCTGCATTTTATTTTTTTAAAGGCTTTTTTTTTTTTTTTTTTTTTTTTACTTATTTAGTTGCACTGGGTCTTTGTTGCAGCAGGTGGGCTCCTTAGTTGCTGCTCCAGGGCTCCTCAGTTGCAGCTCACCGGCTCCTTAGTTGTGGCATGCAAACTCCCAGTTGCAGCATGCATGTGGGATCTAGTTCCCTGACCAGGGTTTGAACCCAGGCGCCCTGCATTGGGAGTGCAGAGTCCTATCCACTGCACCACCAGGGATGTCCAGAAATCCTGCATTTAAAAAAATCTTTTTACCATTATTTAACCCAAAGTTGTATAAGCTTATTTGACCACGGGACCATTTCGTTTTCCTTTTATAGTACTATGGATATCTCATAGAACATGTTTTAGGGAACAATTCAATTTACTTTGCTCAAAAGGAAGCTGAAATTCAAAGTGACACATTCTTATTCTTAGATCAGTGTTCTCACTAGTGTGTCATTATTGTTTTCCAGGTGATAAAAAGATTTTCAATTGTAAATAACATCTTGTAATTTATGTATTTTACCAGTTCATCTTTTCTCCAATCTCGAATTAAAATTGTATTAGTTGGAACCAAACAGAGCTGCTAGTGTTTTGAAACTTTACTCTACATACCAACAGATAAATATTATACTTAGTTATTAAATTATGAATTATTAAGTTAAATGAATTGTTAAATCTAGTTCTCTTGAGGAAGTTTTGCCTTTCATTTAGTTTGTATATCATTCTACAGAGATTCCATTTTAATGTTTCCGTTAAATTTTAAGGCCTACCTGAATATTAAACTGTATTGTTATAATGTTCGTCTAATAGGTGTAATGTTTGTATTTGCAGCCTCAAACTTCGATCTCTTCGAGTTAATGTAGGACAGCTCCTGGCCATGATTGTACCTGATCTCGATCTTCAGCAAGTGAATTATGATGTCGATGTAGTTGATGAGATCTTAGGACAAGTTGTCGAGCAAATGAGTGAAATCAGTAGTACTTAAAGTGTATTTTATGTGAGATAATAAAAAATATTTGCTCTGTCTTTCTGGTTGTATAGCTTTCAAAATTTAAGCAGCTTTGTTATAGATATGATACGTAACAGACAGAAGAACCATAATCTTTTCTGTATTCTATGCATTCAAGTGTGGACACAAATATTGTGGACACATTATCACACCTTTTGAAATGCCTGTGAATCATTGGTATTGAGCAGCTACATAGCTAACTCATGATTCTGCTTTGAAATGTAAATATTTATAATTAAGTCACACATATTTTTTTATTACCCTAGAGGACTCAAGTGTTTTTCACCAAGAGGTTTTCAGATTGCCCCTAACCTTTGTGCAGTCTTTTCTGGTTCCCCAAAGTGTATTTTTCTCTGACTTCAGAGCTGTGCCATAATACAAATGGAAATGCTACCTTTGATTTTCTTACAGAGAAGTTTAAAACAGGGTTTTTAAAAATGGAATACCACTCCTGATAAGTTGTAATTGAGCATTAATGTTTCTTTTCTATAAATTCTTATCTCCTGAAGTATTTTATTCGTGAAAATAAAGTAAGCAGAAACTCCATCCATATTGCCAGGATTTTTGTGTGTGTGCTGAGATTGCTGATCATGGTTATTAAACACAAAGTGTTTTTACAGAAAAAAATAATGATTTTTAGTATAAAAATATAAAAAATACTAAATGCCCCACCACATTTACTTTGAAGCCCATTTTTGGCTACTTAGTCCACATGGAGTGGGCGCAATAATTGTTTAATATTTCTTTTTGTGAAATTTCCTGTACAGCCTTTTTGTAGGATTACTACAGGTTAATATGAGTTGAGGAAGACAATCTTTCTCCAGCAGTACTGCATACCTTTTATTATATTACAAACCAGTATTGCATACCTTTTATTATATTACAAGCCTAAGTGTTTTATATCCTGGAGTTAAGCAACAAACAATCTAGGATTATAGTATTACATGCCATAAAAATTATGCTTTACTGGTCCCATGTTTTGTGCAATTATAAAGAGATGGCTTTCTATGAAGTATAACTATATATAATTAAGAATCATATTTTCCACAACTAAAGTGTGCATTATTTTTTTCAAAGTTTTATCATTGCTATTTATTTTTACTTTTGTTTCTGAACATTGAATACATGTTCCTTTTGTATGCTTAATTACATGTCTGTCATGTACAATATTAAATTTTTACTGTACATTAACTTCTAGAAAAAGCAAATAAAATTTTTATTTGCTTGATACAGTAATTGAAAGTGTATTTTTGGTATGAAGCTGGTTTTCTGTCACAGTTGTATCTGTTCAAATTTTAAAATATCTTGTAATAAAATAAAAAGATATATGATGGCTCACACTTCAGATACTACTTTTAAGGAATTCTGTATTCAAGTTATATTTTGAAAAGTAAGATTGTATCTGTTAAGACCCTCAAGTTGAGCTCATTTTACTATATTTATTAGAAGTTATATTTAGAAGATACAACTTCTAAAAATTTAGAAGTTATATTTACTTCTATTAAGGCTCTAGGACCGGGCTCACCTTGAGAGAGCGTGCGTGCATTTTACACTCAAAAAGAAACTTCATTTGTGTAAGTCATTTAATCTAAAGAAACCGTGCCCAAATGATAGCAGCTGTGTATAGCATGTCTTAAGTTTGTGAATATTTGTGTAGCACTTACTTCTGGAATTTGCAATTTTTCCCTTCCTTTTGGTCAGCTATATACTTGCAAAAATACATACTTTATATGGCTGTTAACCGGCTTAGTGGCAAAGTTAATCATAGAATTAGAGAAGCTTGCTTGCTAAATGGATTCTTTGGAAATACTTACCTAATATTCACTCTTTAAGAAAATATTGCCAAGATACGACTTTGTGGCTAGCACATTTAACAGAAGAACGTACATGGGCTTTCATGTCATCTATTGAGGTAGCGATACCTATCTTTTTTTGTTAAGTTAAATTTGTTCAAAGGCTAGTGTGGGGGAGGATTGTGTGGCTTAAACTAATTATTTAAAACTTAAAAGCAACGTGAGGACGTAAACTAAGGGCAGTCCACAGTCCCTACAAACAGGACCTCAGCTAAGACCACAAAATCAGTAAAAGCTAATTTTCACACAGCAGGAGAGGCGTGGCCTTTATTTGGGCCTCAAATTCTTAATGTGGGCAGGAGGTGCTGGTGACTCTGCCCATGGTCTCAGACACTTGATTCCTGCTATCATACAGCCCATGAGGTCGTTATTTGTCATGGAGGAATAATTAAGGTGATATGTACTGATGGTTCTTAGCACTCACTGGCTGCATTTGAGAATCACTTCCGCGGTCCTTAGGAATCCCTCCCAGTGGGAGCACGCACCCCGTACTAATTAAGAGTTGGTTGGACCAGACTGTCAGGCTGCTTTTCTTTAAGGCCTCCCAGTACACCGTCAGAGCCGAGAGCTATTGATCTATACCCTCCAGTGATGAATATTGTTAAGTGTTGAACTCAAGTGGTTCCTGAAACAAACTCGGGATCTGCATGACCACTTTCTCACTGAGGTAAGCAAGGGCAGGGAGGGGGAAGCAGAGTTGATGCCCGAGTTAGAAATGTAAATACAACTCAATGGTATAAAGTAAAAAGTTTTCTTACGTCCTTCCAGAAAATATTAGCGGCATACATACACACATTCAAATATATATGCATTCAGTTTATCTTAAATTTTATATCTTTGTATTTGATTATATGTTTGTATCAAATCTACACAGGTATCACACCATATAATTGTGGTACCATTTCCATATTACTCGAGCAGCTTTAGTAGCATTTTATGACATGAATATGCTCCCAGCCCTCATTTATTTCTCGTCTTTTGATATTACTACAAAAGCTGCTGCTGTGAGAATACACACCACACATACTTTTTTAAAGTATATCCAGAATGTAAATACCTTGTAGTGAATACTGATAGGTTAAGGAGTGTATGCCGTGTTCATCTTAATAAATGTCGCCATCCAAAAATGGTTGTGAGTATTTATACTTCTATGAAAAATAGATGTATGAGTGTGTTTTTTCCTATCTCCATCAGACTTACTGGTATGTGGGAAAATGGCAGCTTGCACTTCTTTCTCTCAAGTTGAACATGTTTTCATGTGTTCTATTGGCCATTTTAATTCCTTTTTCTGAGTACCCTGTCATTTTCTCTGCCTATTCTTTTCTGTGGGGTTCTTTGGTTTACTGCTTTAAAGAAGCTAAATGCCTGTTAATGTGGCCACAAACGCTACCCAGACAACTCCTAGCTTTCCGAAGTTGGTTCAGTCTTACTTTGCACAGTGTCACATAGACTCATTGGAATGGAGTGAGAGACCCACTGGATTCATGTCTTCTTATATGAGGCTGCCCCTTGAACAACTTGGGGCTTGTGGGCTCCAACCCCCATTTAGTCAAAAATCCACATATAACTTCTGACTCCTCCAAAGTTACTAATAACTTGACCAGCCTTACAACAATGACCAGTCAATTAACATGTTTTGTCTATGTTACAGGTATCACTTTCTGTATTCCTAGAATGAAGTAAGCTAGAGAAAAATGGTTAGAGAATCGTAAGGCAAATACAGTACTGCCAAATTCGTCGTCTGTTTACAAGATGGACCATCTCAGTATGTACATCTGTATTGTCTTAAATGATAGACAACACTAGATGTTACATGTACCCATTGAAAATGAAAAGGTAGTGTGAATACACTAATCGTTATAAAATTTTTTTAAATTTAGTTTATTTTTGGCTGCATTGGGTCTTCTTTGCTGCGTGCGGGCTTTCCCTAGTTGTGGCGAGCAGGAGTTAATCTTTGTTGTGGTGTGCAGGCTTCCCATTGCGGTGCCTTCTCTTGTTGCGGAGCACAGGCTCTAGGCACGTGGGTATAAGTAGCTGTGGCACACGGGCTCAGTAGTTGTGGTTCACAGACTCTAGAGCGCAGGCTCAGTAGTTGTGGTGCACGGGCTTAGCTGCTCCATGGCATGTGGGTTCTTCCCGGACCAGGGCTCAAACGCATGTTCCCTGCATTGGCAGGCGGATTATTAACCACTGCGCCACCAGGGAAGCCCGTTATAAATTTTTTTTTTTTTTTGGCTGTGTTGGTTCTTCGTTGCTGCATGCGGGCTTTCTCTACTTGCAGCGAGCAGGGGCTACTCTTCTTTGCGGTGCGCAGGCTTCTCTGCAGTGGCTTCTCTTGTTGTGGAGCACTGGCTCTAGGCGTGCGGGCTTCAGAAGCTGTGGCTCGCGGGCTCTAGTGCACAGGCTTAGTAGTTGTGGCACGTGGGCTTATCTGCTCCGCGACATATGGGATCTTCCCAGACCAGGGCTCAAACTCGTGTCCCCTGCGTTGGCAGGCGGATTCTTAACCACTGCGCCACCAGGGAAGCTCGTTATAAAATTTTATGGCATACAGTATTACAGTTATATTCTTTTTTTCAATAGTTTTTAAAAATAGATTAACTTATTATTTATTTATTTATTTTGGGGTGCGTCGGGTCTTAGTTGCAGCATGTGGGATCTTCATTGAGGCCTGTGGGATCTTTTGTTGCAGCACGCGGGCTTCTCTCTAGCTGTGGTGTGTGGGTTTTCTCTTCTGTAGTTGCAGCACATGGGTTCTGTAGTTTGCAGCATGCAGGCTCTAGTTGAGGTGCGTGAGCTCAGTAGTTGTGGCATGCAGGCTTAGTTGCCCCGTGGCATGTGGGATCTTAGTTCCCTGACCAGGGATCGAACCCATGTCCCCTGCATTGCAAGGCAGATTCTGTACCACTGGGCCACAAGGGAAGTCCCTACAGTTACATTATTAATACAGTATCGGAAATGTTACATTTTTTTAAAAACCTCTTACCTGTGATGATACGCAGTTTCTCCAGTTACGAGAGAAGCATACTGTATGGTAATGTAATTCTTTGAAAGCAAAGTTATGGAACAGGAAACTTACATTAATTTTATATTAAATATCACTCACCTTATACCTATGTAAGGATAGACTAGTATCTATATATATTCTATGCATTCATGATATACCTAAATTTTTCTTATGTTTATTACATGAAATCATGCATTTTATTATATATTTCTTTTGAAGTATGAATGATTTACAATGTCATGTTTCAGGTGTACAGCACAGTGATTCAGTTATATATATATATTTTTTTTTCAGATTCTTTTCCCTTATACGTTATTATAAAAAATTACTATAGCTCCCTGTGTTATACAGTAGGTCCTTGTCGGTTATCCATTTTATATATAGCAGTGTGTATATGTTGATGCCAATCACCTAATTTAACCCTCCCCCAACTTTTTCTTAAATTTTTAGATATTTCTAGGTTATGCACTTCATCTGCATTTTTATTTTTTATTTATTTTTGGCTGCATTGGGTCTTCGTTGCTGCACGCGGTCTTTCTCTAGTCGTGGCGATGAGGGGCTACTCTTCGTTGCCGTGCATGGGTTTCTCATTGCGGTGGCTTCTGTTGCAGAGCATGGGCTCTAGGCGTGCGGGCTCAGTAGTTGTGGCTCACGGGCTCAGTAGTTGTGGCTCGCGGGCTCTAGAACACAGGCTCAGTAGTTGTGGCGCATGGGCTTAGTTGCTCCGCGGCATGTGGGATCTTCCCAGACCAGGGCTCGAACCTGTGTCCCCTGCATTGGCAGGCGGATTCTTAACCACTGCACCACCAGGGAAGCCCTTATTTGCATTTTAAAATTGTTGTCATCTCCCCCCCCAGGTTTCCAATATATTGAAAAAAAATCCGCATATAAGTGAACCCATCCAGTTCAAACCCGTGTTGTTCAAGGGTCAACTGTATTTGTCTTTTTGTTTTTTTATAGATTTATTTTATTTATTTATTTTGGGCTGTGTTGGGTCTTCATTGCTGCACGCGGGCTTTCTCTAGTTGCGGTGAGCAGGGGCTACTCTTCATTGCGGTGTGTGGGCTTCTCATTGCAGTGGCTTCTCTTTTTGCGGAGCACGGGCTCTAGGCATGGGGGCTTCAGTAGTTGTGGCTTGCTGGCTCTAGAGCACAGGCTCAGTAGTTGTGGCGTACGGCTTAGCTGCTCTGTGGCATGTGGGATCTTCCCAGACCAGGGTTCGAACCCGTGTCCCCTGTGTTGGCAGGTGGATTCCTAACCAATGTGCCACCAGGGAAGTCCCTGTATTTGTCTTTGGGACATTGGTCACGGCTCACAAAAGGAATGCCATTAATATCCATCCACTTGGCATAGAGGAAAATATATATGCATTGCTTTTTTAGGATTAATTTTGTGATCATGAAGTTAATTTACATATACTGGCCTCTAGGGAGAAAGTCAAGACCCCTGAAGACATGTCTTGGTAAATTCAAGCCATTCAAATGCAGGTGAAGTTTTTAGGTGAGTGTGGTCATAGAGAATGAATTAACCATTACAAAACTGGAGTGTGAATCACAAGTAAATTTCCTACTCAGGCATTCTAATAAGAATGGGCTGAGTAAATACAATTAACCTATTTCAAACATGTAAAACAAGTTTAACCTCAAGGTTCAGTATTAATTTCTTGCAAAGCAGTCAGGACTCATTACGGTAATGATATATAGAATAGACTCAAAAGAACTTTTTACCCCAACCTGGCTAATATTTAGGTTATGAGTATCTTCAATTATGTAAATATTATCCAGAATTCAGCTGTATCTTCATAGCAAAGTGTAATGGTGCTTTATATTCACAAAGTACATGAGTCATCAGTCTTCCTCATTCCTGTTAAATGTTGAAAACTCTGGCCTGTGTTTTGAACTGTGTGGCCTGTGTTTTGAAAGTTTGTACTGTGATCTGAAAGTAGGGCTGGCTGGAAGTAATTTGATGTGGGCTTTTCATTTTCTTTTTTCTGGATAGGCAGTTGTCCCATGTTTTTGTGATTACCTTGGAGGAGTATCTCTCAAACTGTGCTGTTCATGCAGACAGCTGAGATGCTAGAAAGCGTTCTTCCCAACTTGCTGTGTGACTTTACAGTGTGAGTTGTCTAACCAGCTGACAGCCAGAGAAGTGACGCAGTCTGACATAACTAACTATACCTGTTACCTCTTTTCCTGGGCAGAGAATTACAGGGGTCTAGGACAATAACAAAAATAATTACATATTATAATACTTACATATAATTATGTTATATAAAGTAGATGATAATAGTATTATACACCATATTCACCGTCATCACTTTAACCAGTAGTTTCTCATTTCCCACTAATTTACTGTGTTCTTAAATTGATTTTTTTCAGTATCAGATATTTTAAGCTCTACAAAGGCAATTAAAAAAAATTTTTTTTTTTAATTTTAATTTTTTGGCCATGCCAGGTGGCTTGTGGGATCTTAGTTTCCCAACCGGGGATTGGACCTGCACCCCCAGCAGTGGAAGCTTGGACTCCTAACCACTGGACAGCCAGGGAATTCCCTCTATAACGGGAATTTTCAGTTGCATACAAAAGTAGAGAAACTGTTCATTGCAGCACTATTAACAATAGCCAGGACATGGAAGCAACCTAAATGTCCATCAACAGAGGAATGGATAAAGAAGATGTGGTACATATATACTGTGGAATATTACTCAGCCATAAAAAATCGAAATAATGCCATTTGCAGCAACATGGATGGACCTAGAGGTTGTCATACTGAGTGAAGTAAGTTAGAGACATATCATATGATATTGATTATATGTGGAATCTACAAAAGAGTACAAACGGACTTATGTACAAAACAGAAATAGAGATACAAATGCAGAAAACGAACATGGTTACCAGGGGGTAAAGTGGTGGGGGGGAGGGATAAATTGGGAGATTGGGAGTGACATATACACACTACTATATATAAACTAGATAACTGGGCTTCCCTGGTGGCACAGTGGTTGAGAATCTGCTTGCCAATGCAGGGGACGAGGGTTTGAGCCCTGGTCCGGGAAGGTCCCACATGCCGCGGAACAACTAGGCCCGTGAGCCACAACTACTGAGCCTGCGCGTCTGGAGCCCATGAGCCACGACTACTGAGCCTGCGTGTCTGGAGCCTGTGCTCCGCAACAAGAGAGGCCGTGATAGTGAGAGGCCCGCGCACCGCGATGAAGAGTGGCCCCCGCTCGCCGCAACTAGAGAAAGCCCTCACACAGAAACGAAGACCCAACACAGCCAAAAATAATTAATTAATAATAAAAAATAGATAACTAATAAGGACCTACTGTATAGCACAGGGAACTCTGTTCAATACTCTGTAATGGCCTATATGGGAGAAAAATCTAAAAAGGTGGATATATCTATAATTGATTCACTTTGCTGTACACCTGAAACTAACATAACGTTGTAAACCAATTATACTCCAATAAATTTTTTTTTTTTTTTAAATAGAGGAACTAGGGGCTTCCCTGGTGGCGCAGTGGTTGAGAGTCCGCCTGCCGATGCAGGGGACACAGGTTCGTGCCCCGGTCCGGGAAGATCCCACGTGCCGCGGAGCGGCTGGGCCCGTGAGCCATGGCCGCTGAGCCTGCGCGTCCGGAGCCTGTGCTCCGCAACGGGAGAGGCCACGGCAGTGAGAGACCCGCATACCGGAAAAATAAATAGATAAATACATTTTAAAAATAGAGGAACTATTATAATGAACTCATATGTACCCATCACTGTGCTTCAACAATTTCCAGCTCACGGTCAATCTTGTCTATATCCCCATTAACTTATTGCTCTGGTAATATTTGTGTGTGTGTATGTGTGTTGTAAATATTAACTCATTGATTTTTTTATTGTGGAAATATATACATTACATAAAATTTATCATTTTACTATTTTTAAGTGTATGATTCAGCGGCATTAAGTACATTCACATTGTTGGGCAACTATCACCGCTATCCATTTCCAGAACTTTTTCATCATCTCAAATAAACCCTGTATCCACTAAACAATAACTCCTCATTCCCACCTGCCCCCCTGGTGGCCTCTACTTTCTGTCTCTACGAATTTGCTTATTCTAGGTACCTCATAGAAGTGGAATCATAACATATTTGTTCTTTTTATTTTTAATCTTTATTTTGGCTGTGTTGGTTCTTTGTTGCTGCGCCCAGACTTTCTCTAGTTGCAGCGAGCAGGGGCTCCTCACTGTGGTGGCTTCTTTTGTTGTGGAGCACAGGCTCTAGGCACGCAGGCTTCAGTAGTTGTGGCGCACAGGAGTAGTTGCTCCGCGGCATGTGCGATCTTTCCAGACCAGGGCTCGAACCCATGTCCCCTGCTTTAGGCAGGCGGATTCTTAACCACTGCGCCACCAGGGAAGCCCCCATATTTGTTCTTTTGTGTCTGGCTTACTTCACTTTGCATAACGTTTTTAAGGTTCATCCATCTTGGCATATATCAGTTTCATTCCTTTTTAAGGCTGAATGATAGTCCATTGTATGTATGTACCATATTTCGTTTATCCATTCATCCGTCCATGGACATCTAGGTTGGTTCCACCTTTTTTTTTTTTTTTTTTTTTTTTGTAGTACACGGGCCTCTCACCTCTGTGGCCTCTCCCGTTGAGGAGCACAGGCTCCGGACGCGCAGGCTCAGCGGCCACGGCTCACGGGCCCAGCCGCTCGGCAGCACGTGGGATCCTCCCGGACCGGGGCACGAACCCGTGTCCTCTGCATCGGCAGGCGGACTCTCAACCACTGCGCCACCAGGGAAGCCCCAGGTTCCACTTTTTGCTATTAATGCTGCTATGAACACTGTTGTATAAATATCTAATTGCGTCCTTGCTTTTACTTTTAATTCTTTTCGGTACATACCTAGGAGTGGGATTTTCCTTTTTTTCTTTTTCTCTTATGTGTGCTTGTCAAACAATCAGATTATCTACAGTACATATTAGTCATTCCCAGTCCAAGTTCTCGAAATCCTAGCCATGACTCGAGCGAACATCTAAAAACTACATATCTGGATTACATTATAGCTTTCTGTAGAAAACAGGCTTAAGGAGCCTCCTGTCATTTTTGTCAACATGAGACATCCATGTGTAGACAATTTCTGTATCTTTCATGAAACCGGCTACAAGCATCAACCAGCATTTATATAAGAATCGATGTCAATTCTTTTTCCTGAAAATGCCGAAAGAAAATTGTTTTAAAAAGCCAGGAAGAGGGCTTCCCTGGTGGCGCAGTGGTTGAGAATCCGCCTGCTAATGCAGGGGACATGGGTTCGAGTCCTGGTCTGGGAAGATCCCACGTGCCACGGAGCAACTGGGCCCGTGAGCCATGGCCGCTGAGCCTGCGTGTCCGGAGCCTGTGCTCTGCAACAAGAGAGGCCGCGATAGTGAGAGGCCCCCGCACAGCGATGAAGAGTGGCCCCCGCTCGCCACAACTAGACAAAGCTCTCGCACAGAAACGAAGACCCAACACAGCCATAAATAAATAAATAAATAAATAAAATTAACAACAACAACAAAAAAGACAGGAAGAATTGGCTCCTCAGATGAACCTGCCTTTGATCAATTAAGGCTATGTATGCATCACAAGGGATTTTTTTTCCTGGCCTTCTGGGAAACTCACAGATAAAATGTCACATTTGGAAAATTATCCCATTTCAAAAGGCCTGCTGCATCTATTTCTGCCTTCTGATTTACAACCTCACTTTAAAATGTTAAATTCTGGGGCTTCCCTGGTGGCGCAGTGGTTGAGAGTCTGCCTGCCGATGCAGGGGACACGGGTTCGTGCCCAGGTGCGGAAGGATCCCACATGCCGCGGAGCGGCTGGGCCCGTGAGCCGTGGCCGCTGAGCCTGCGCATCCTGAGCCTGTGCTCCGTCTGCAGCAGGAGAGGCCACAACGGTGAGAGCCCCGCGCACCGCAAAAAAAAAAAAAAAAAAGTTAAATTCTGTTCTTAAAAAGTGTCTGTAACCACATCTGTTAATTGAGGTATAATCTAAGCAACCCAGGTACTGAACAATCACATAGTTTTGAATTCTCCAAAGCGATCTAGAGCCAATA
Source organism: Kogia breviceps (assembly GCF_026419965.1). Taxonomy (NCBI): domain Eukaryota; kingdom Metazoa; phylum Chordata; class Mammalia; order Artiodactyla; family Physeteridae; genus Kogia; species Kogia breviceps. Next base: position 141,014,139 of record NC_081314.1, read on the forward strand.
TATATCTTAAAAATATATAAAAAACCCCCAAATCTCAGTTTTTGTTTGCAAAAGGAGGAAGAGACCTGGTTGAATTCAGGGCCAAGATATCCAGAGAGAGAGAGGAGGGAAAGGTGAGGAGGAATGGGAGAGTCACCTAGGGAGGCTGGCAAGCTGTCTTCTGCAAGGTTGCACAGGGTAGCACTCATTTTACAAAGCCCCTTGGCCTTGAAGGCCCAGAAACCTGCTGTTAGTCAGCACAAGGAGATTGTCCATTTATCCGGGCCAATCTCATCTCAGGGAAGCTCCCAGAGTAATGTATGCAACCAGGATTCCAGTTAATTTAGAAGGAGAATTGAAACTGCCTTTGAAACTTATGTGCATATGACCTGCTTATTCACGTCCAAAGGCTTCTGGATCATTGACCAATCCATCCTTTCCCATTCATTGCCAGGACCCATTGCTCCTCCTTTGTGCCTCTATTGTCAACGGTGAGTTTCTGTACCTTCAATTCTCATTTCCCAGAGCTGCTCATCCGAAACTCTATCACTTGAAGCCCACTTTAAATGCCTCCTTCTCTTCAAACTTCCTTTGAGCCTTCAAATTCAAAATAACCTCGTACTCAGAACTGTAAAGAGCACATTGTTCCTTTCACACTCCTTTTCAGTTTATTTTTAAATTATAGTTATTTGTGTACATGACAGGAAGCCCGAACACCGTTTCTGTGGTTTATTTATGTTTGAAACACCAGTGACCAAAACGGGGGCCTGATACAGGTTACAGCTGTCAAATATTCGCTGCACCAGTGAAACACTTGGTAGTCTTGGGCGGGTCTCAAGAATTACAGCCTCCCCACCACCTGTCCTACAGGACGGCTCTTCTTTTCCTTTTACCGGACTGTAAATTCTCTTGAGGGTAAGTCTGAGTCAGCTTCGCTCTCCACTGTGTATCCAGGGCCGGCACAGGGTTCCGCATATAGCAGATGCTCAGTAAATGTTTGCTAAAAGAATGAATTAACAAGGGAATAAGTGATTGAACGAACGAATCGATGGACTCCCCCTTTCTTCCACCTGTGCATCTGTCCGCAGGGAATTAATAAACCCGCGGGAGCGAGCCCAGATTCGCGGGACTCGCGGCGCTGGACCATACTCAGCGGAGGGGCGGGGCCTCCTGGGAGTCCCGCCCACGAGGAGGCGGAGAGTCTCGGGAGTCCCGCCCACGCGCAGGCGGGGCCTGCAGCGCGCGGGAAGCTGCGCGCGCGGCGGCGGGAGCTGGCGGCCCCGGGGACTGACCGCGTCCCTGTAGGTAAGGCTTCCCCGCGCTGGCTTCCGCGTCCCCGCGGTTTCCCGGCCGGACCTGCGGGGCGAGAGGCTCTCGCTGAGGGCCGGCCGCGAGGACCCAGGGTAGCTCCCGGGAAGCGCGCGGCCGCGCGGCCTATCCCCGCCCAGGCCCCGAGCGGCCTCCTCCCAGCCAGGTCCGGGCCCAGCGTCCCGTCTCGAGCGGCGGGAAGGGAACTGCCTTCTCGCCTCCGGCCTCGGTCCGTTCCCCGGGCAAGCCCCTCCCCCTGGCGGCCTCCTCCCCCCAGGGAGCCCCCTCCCCCGCAGCCCCGGCCCCTTCCCCCGGCTAGCCCCCTCGAACACGGCCCACTCCCCACGCGGCCCTCCCCCGGCTCTCCGGGCTCGCCCGGCAGCGAGCGTCCCCTAAGCGGGGGCGGGCGCCCAGCCAGGCCCGATCCGGTGCCTTGATTTGCTCTGCCCGGGTGTCCCATTTTGCTTTTCCGGAGGTAGCAGGAGAATAAACTGAACAGCCAGGACTCAGCGAACCATTTTAGGTGAAACTTGCTAGGTGTTAACGTCAGAGGTCAACGGTAACATCCTCTCCCAACGCAGCGTGCGTTTTTAATGGTTAGCAGAGTTTCTGGGTCCTACTAAACGCTCAGTACATCGTTCCTGCTATAATATTCACCTCATTACCGACGATTTTCACCTTTCCTCTGTCTTTGGAGAAAGAACGGTCCCCGAGGAACGGTATTCTGCCCCTTGAAGACTCAGGAGGATGAAAGTCATCACTTGTGAGATCGCCTGGCATAACAAGGAGCCAGTGTACAGCCTGGACTTCCAGCACGGAGCCGCCGGGAGGATCCACAGGCTGGCCTCCGCGGGGGTGGACACCGCGGTCAGGGTAAATGGGGCCGAGGCAGAAAGGCCCAGGGAAGCACTACTGAAGCAGCATTCGCCACTCTTCTATTTATAATGAGTGTCAACAGACACACACTAGTTAGTTATCTAGCCCAGAGGGCTAAATTCTCAGGGCCTTGAGTCAACAACGAAAGCAAAGGAGAGCACCTTTCTTCCTGGGGTCCTGTTACCTAGAGTGATGGCACTGGATGCCCATTGCTGTAGAACCCTGAGCCAGTATCCTCCTGGGAAACAGTTTGCACTAGAAAGAGGTGGGAGGCAATGGGACTGTAGGTTTATGTTTCAGATATAGGAGTTCCTTCCTCTTACATTTCAAAAGAAAAGCCTAAACGTTCTTTCTGAAAATCAGCGTAGTGGTGTTTTCGTCGGTACAGTATGGTGCGTGCTTGCTATGCTTTCCTCTGAATGAATGTGTTCGTATCAGCAGATCTGGAAGGTAGAAAAAGGACCAGATGGAAAGGCCATTGTTGAATTTTTGTCCAATCTTGCTCGCCATACCAAAGCTGTCAATGTCGTGCGTTTTTCTCCAAATGGGGAAATTTTAGCATCAGGAGGGGATGGTGAGTATTGTATTTCAAGATTCTTCAGAAACCAGATACCCATGTGTCTCATATTGAAGAGTGAGATTTGAGCTAGACACACTTGGTTATTTTAGAGGTCGCTTGACCCTCTCAAGCTGTCATTTAGATAGTTTAGTAAAATAATGTGGGGAGTGTGAAGGGGTGGAGGATGGAAAGGTTAAACTGAGAAGACCTGTTTGGAAACGGCCCCTTTCCCACTTGCTCCCACTGGGCTGATTGGAGACAAGTAGGTGGTAGGTGCTTACCGTTCTAAGTCCCAAGGCAACCGGCCAGGCCTTGTTTGGCTGTCAGTTTAGCATCTGTAAGTGATCACAGTCCGTTCCATGTCTCTGTGTAATTAACGAATGAATTGGCTTAGGGAGTATAGTCCAGACAGCCCTCTAAATTATGTTTCTTTGGTGGGAGTAAATCGATTCATATTTTCTGCTTGTGCTTATTACTATTTATTTATTTATTTTTTGCCTGTGCCACGCGGCATGCAGGATCTTAGTCCCCCGACCGGGGATGGAACCCGTGCTCCCTGCAGTGGAAGCGCGGAGTCCTAACCCCTGGACCGCCAGGAAATTCCCTTTCTGCTTGTGCTTAAATGGCATAGAATGATGCAGAAGAAGTAAATCTTTTTTTATTTTAAAGAAGTAAATCTTTTTATCATGCTCTAAAACTAAGATAGTCTAGAAGTCAGAATAAAAAGAAAGAAGAAATCTCAGATGTTGTTTGAAGGAGGAGGAAAAGAAGCCTGGTTGAGTTCAGTGCCCTGCTGTCCGCTGTTTCGGTCGAGGGAGGGGTGGGGGGTGGCAGCGGCCCGGGGCAGTGAGGAGGCCGGCGGGGCCGTCCTCTGTGGGGCCGCACAGGGCAGCCCAGGTCCTTTGGCCTCGAGGGCCCGGAAACCTGCCGTCAGTCAGTCAGCACGTGGAGAGTGCCGGGCCGTCAGGGCCAGTCTCATCTCAGCCAGGCTCCCGGATTCACGTGTGTGTCCACACCACCGGCTCCTTCACTCTCCTCCTTCGGGCATTCCTCGGAGGGAAGCCACGTCTTGGTCAGGAGGTTATGTGGGGAGCTAGAGGACTCAGACAATTGATGACATCACGCTAAGGTATCTGACACGTCCTTGGTGTTAAACAGCTGACACATGTACGGGCTTACCGTGTGCCGGGCATCGTGTGGTAAGTGCTTTATGCATTTGCCTCATTTAATCCTCGTGATAGCTGATGAGCTAGGCACTGTTATCCTCCTCATTTTACGGGTGAGGAGACCGAGGCACCAAGATGGGAGGTGACTGGCCGCGGGTTACACAGCTAGGAATGATTTGCCAACCCTTGCGTTGGTGCCTCTGTTGTTTCCCTGTCCGGCCACTTACAGGTCATGCCTGTGGTTTTTTAATGTAGTCAGTCAGTTTGCAGTAGTGTTTTGCTGGCCTGGGGACACTTCTGCTTAAGGTGACCTTGTATAGCTCCGATCTGGTATGAGTTTGATTTTGGAGTTTTTGTTCGGAAGGCAAACTTGCTTTTCCTGCCCGAATTCTCAGAAGTAAATCCTTGTGGCCATGGTGTCTATTGAACAACGTAGATATTATTTAATACCCTAAAAATCCAGAAGTGAAGGAGCCATGCTTTGTAAAGCGTGGCTTGTCTTTAACTGACTCGCTCCGCAGATGCTGTCATTCTGCTGTGGAAGGTGAATGATAACAAGGAACCAGAACAGATTGCTTTTCAGGACGAGGACGAGGCTCAGCTGAACAAGGAGAACTGGACTGTCGTAAAAACCCTGAGGTAACCTCGGGAGGGACCTGGGAGGGGTTTATCTTTACGACCTGAATGCATTAAGCTGATACGCATTCTGAATTTTATATCTCGCTCGAAACTTTTACGTATGCAAGACAGTAATACGGGCATAGTTTAAAAGATAAAAATATGATTAAAATGGATTTTCTTAGTTTGTCTTATAAAATTTTCCTTAGTAAACGTGAATCAATTTTAAAGATACAAATATCCTTGAAGGTAGTACTTTATAGCTATAGCTAATATAGCTCTAGTGGAAATTCCTAAAGTCGCACTGTAATGTATGGTCCCTGAGTTTGCTTTTAAATTTTTGACGGTTTTTTTCTCTCCTTGAGACAAGAATTGCTTTTTCTCCTCTTTGGATTCTAGGGGCCACTTAGAAGATGTGTATGATATTTGCTGGGCAACCGATGGGAATTTAATGGCTTCTGCCTCTGTGGATAACACGGCCATCATATGGGATGTCAGTAAAGGTAGCTGATATGTTTTTGTTATTATCGGGGGAAGGACTATTCTAAGTGTGTAAAAAGCCAAACCTTTAAAGGCTTCAGAAGAGTCTTTTTAGTGAACTGAAATAGGTGTTTGGCGCGACAGGTTAGGGATTAGCCCCATATGCCATGGGTCCACTGCATTTTTATTTTTTATTTTTATTTTTTTTGCGGTACGCGGGCCTCTCACTGTTGTGGCCTCTCCCATTGCGGAGCACAGGCTCCGGACGCGCAGGCTCAGTGGCCACGGCTCACGGGCTTAGTTGCTCCGTGGCCTGTGGGATCTTCCCGGACCGGGGCACGAACCCGTGTCTCCTGCATCGGCAGGCAGACTCTCAACCACTGCGACACCAGGAAAGCCCAATCCACTGCATTTTTAAGGGCCCAGTCAGAATGTGTGAGGCTTAGCAGTGGTGTCATGAGCCGCTGGTGCCAAAGCAAGGTAGATCCCACACGGCTGGGGGTGCAGACATGACGGGGCCGGCGGGGCGGGGCGGGGCATGGCTGATCCCTGCCGTCCTGGAACGTAGGATCTCGGGAAGTTAGCAAGTCATAATCTGTGAGGCATTGCATGCTCGCTGTTGGGGTAGGTGGGATCAGGTTTCCATTTCGGGACGTCAAGGAAAGCCAAGGACACCTCACTGCTTTGAAAGAGCCTGTTGACTAGTTGAGGGGACGATAAACATGTGAGAAGTTACCGTAGTATGAAAATAGCAGTGAAATGCCAAAAGCCAGTGGTGGCTGCCTGACGCCTGGCCACTTTTACCTCCTGCAGTCCTGTACTCAAGCTCGATGTCTTCTCCCAAACCTCTTCTTCTTCTTTATCTTCGGATTCTCCTGCAGCCCAAGTGCCCAGGTCGGGAGTCAGGCAGCGGCATTGGCATCCCCTGTGGTCTCAGCACTGCGTCAGCCCGGTTTTCATCCACGCTGTAGAGGCCTCTGTTCTTAGTTCTGTGCGGTCCAGCTGAAGCGTCCCCTGTCTTGCCTCATTTCTGTCAGGCTCTTTCTCATCAATCCCAGACACTCGGCAACGTGGAGGACCAGTGCCACGGTCTTCTTTTTCCCAAATCTGGCCACGTGTTAGATAAGTTCCGTGTCCGTTGACACTCCATCAGCACCCCCTGAAGCCAGTTGTAATGATCTTGAACACTGCCAGCGCACGCTGGGCACCTTGCAGGTGCTGGAGGGTGCGTGAATACGATGGCTACATCCTAGTGGGGTGTCAGACGAATACACAAACGTATGATGCCAGGAAGTGATAGCGCTCTGAAGGGGTCTGGGAGTGATAGGGTGATCTGGGAAGGCTTCTCTGAGCCTGTGGAGTTTGAACAGAGACTGGAATGAAGCCGGAGAGCAAGCCATGTGCATTATGTCATGGGAACAGCAGGTGCAGAGGCCCGGGGGCCGGAGCTGCTGCTTGTGTCCAAGGAACAGGAAATTGACGGAAGGCAGGAGCAGGAGGGAGGGAGGACCTGAGGCTGGAGGGTGGCGGGTCCAGGCCACAGGGGTCGGGTCTCAGATTGTAACCAAAGTGTGACCACATGCTACTGAACGGTTTTAAGCAGTAGACTAATGTGATTTTACTTATTTTTTTTAAAAATATTTATTTATGTATGTATTTATTTTGGCTGCGCCAGGTCTTAGTTGTGGCGTGCATGTGGGATCTAGTTCCCCGACCAGGGATCGAACCTGGGCCCCCTGCCTTGGGAGCTCGGAGTCTTACCCACTGGGCCACCAGGGAAGTCCCCTACTTATGTTTTAAAAAGATGTCTTTGGATGGCATGTGGAAAACTCTCCCAGGACAACACAGCAGGTAGCAGGGGGTGGGGGGGAGGAGCGGTTTTGAGGAGCATGGAAATCAAGACCATGTCCTAGGCCTCCGTCATTTTTTTTTCTTAACGTGTAATGTGGGCAAAATTGTTTAAAGTCAGTACATTTTTATTGATGGAGGTTCACAGACTGTGATTCCTTCTCCTCCCCATCACCTTAGTTCCTCCAAAGTCTGAGTCATAATCTTCAAGGTGGCCCTTTAAAGAGAACGCCCACTTGATCAGCGAGTGGTCGGGAGAGCGAGAGTCGGGGTGTAGACCGCTCCCCAGAGAAGAAGGTTTGGGGTTTTGTTTTGTTTTGTTTTGTTTTGTTTTTTTGGCCTCACCATGCAGCATGTAGGATTTTAGTTCCCCAACCGGGGATTGAACACTCCCCTTGCAGTAGAAGTGCGGCGTCTTAACCACTGGACTGCCAGGGAATTCCCTGGGTTTTGTTTTTTTAAGACAGGCCAAGGCTTCCTAACTCCCTCCTCTTTTTATCCGGGTAATCTCTGTGTGCTACTGGTTTTATCTTCTAAATGTTTCCCCCAAAGCCCTTTTCCCATCCCTAGTCACAATGCTCTGGTCCAGGCCCTCATCTCTCACCTGGTCTGCTGTCACCTGCTAACTAGTGACACTTCTCTGTGCTCTCTTCAGCCCTCGGTTTCATCTTTAGAAGGCAGGTCACTTCCCAGCTCGGCGACGCTCTGAGCCCCACCGTGAGCCCCCAGAGCCGTTTCCTTGCACGTGAGGGTCCTGCACACACCAGCAGTCTCGGCTGCTTGTCACTGCTCCAGAGGCCTAAACTGGCTTTCACCCCGTGGATTTGCTCAGAATTCCTTCTTCTCTCCTCATCGGCCCCCTGTATCCTGTCTGAGCTGGAGAACCGAATCCTGAGCTCACTCCTTCTCGACCTCCCCCCCTGCTTTCTTAGCTGCCCTCTTCCTCTGCGTCGTGTCACAGTGCGCATGCTGGTGGTGGTCTGTCCCCACCATGAGCTGTGAGCTCCCTGGGAGGAGGGCCCACGTGAAGTCATCTTTGGTCCCCAGAGCCTGATGTGGAGTTTGGTAGAATCTCAGTTACCAACTGCTGAATTATGGAATGGCATAAAGGAGCAATCCTTAAATTGTAGTTTATACCGTTTGTGCATTAGTGGGTTTTGGTAATGTGTGTGTTGTGTGCTCTATTCGTAGGACAAAAGATCTCAATTTTTAATGAACATAAAAGTTATGTCCAAGGAGTAACCTGGGACCCTTTGGGCCAATATGTCGCTACCCTGAGCTGTGACAGGTAAGGTAGTATTTGGCGAGTTGCTTTCATCCCTGTCTGCTTGAAATTTTCTTCAGAGGTATTTTTATTACAGCCTAACAAGTGTAAACCACAGTCTGGCTTTGATTCTTTCACTCTTGGTTTCATATAAAACATTTTCTTTCACTGCTATTCTTACAGCATAATAAGAAATTGGCAACTAATTAGGACAAGAGCCTTACACGAAGTTAGTACTTAATAAATCTTTATTGAGTGGGTGAGTGAATGCAGAAATAGCTTTGAATTAAATTTAAACTTGGGCAACTTTTAAAGAAAAAGTCTTTTGTAAATATGACTTAAGTAACGAGATAACTAGTGGTAGGGTTGGATAGTTATTTCATATTTTTTTTTTTTTTTTTTTTTTTTTTTTTTGCGGTATGCGGGCCTCTCACTGCTGCGGCCTCTCCCGCTGCGGAGCACAGGCTCCAGACGCACAGGCTCAGCGGCCATGGCTCACGGGCTCAGCCGCTCCGCGGCACGCGGGATCCTCCCGGACCAGGGCACGAACCCGCGTCCCCCGCATCCGCAGGCGGACTCTCAACCACTGCGCCACCAGGGAAGCCCAGTTATTTCATATTTTTGATTAGAGTTTACTGCTATAGTGATTTTTAACAACTCCATTTAAATTAATATGAAAGTAAGATATTTTGTCTTCTCTGAAAGGAGGTCTTGTTGCTGTGTTTACTGGTGCATTTAAACACAATATATATTTTTTTAATTAATTAATTTTATTTTTGGCTGCGTTGGGTATCTGTTGTTGCGCTTGGGCTTTCTCTGGCTGCGGCTATGGGGGCTACTCTTTGTTGCGGTGCGCGGGCTTCTCATTGCGATGACTTCTCTTGTCGCGGGGCACGGGCTCTAGGCGCGCGGGCTTCAGTAGCTGTGGCACGCGGGTTCAGTAGTTGTGGGTCATGGGCTCTAGAGCACCGGCTCAGTAGTTGTGGCGCACGGGCTTAGTTGCTCCGCGGCATGTGGGATCTTCCCGGACCAGGGCTTGAACCCGTGTCCTCTGCACCACCAGGGAAGCCCTAAACACAATAATTTAATTGTGTTCCTGGAACGAAAAATTAAAAAAAAAAAAAAACAACCCAGAGGTGCCAAGCATATCACTCACCAGTCATAATAGTCCTTTATCATATTTTTCCAACTACTTTTAACTATAACAAACTGAATTTCAAATGGCCCTGGAATGAAAGCACTAAGGAAGTGTTTATTTTTCATAGAATCCCCTGTAACATTCCAAATGTCATTAATTTTCTGGTATACGTGGTTTTTATTGTTTTTTGGTTTTTTGTGTGGCCATGCCGAGTGGCATGTGGGATCTTAGTTCCCTGACCAGGGATCGAACCTGTGCCCCCTGCAGTGGTAAGCACAGAGTCCTAACCACTGGACCACCAGGGAGGTCCCCTGGTATATATGTGTTTTATTCAGGCAGTCAGGAGTGAAACAATTTGATTCGCTCAGGGAATAATATGAATTACCAACAACCAATTTACTTGCTGCTGTTTTCCTTACTCTTGCAAATCCCTGAGGGCGAGACCGTTCCACACAAAATAAATTTCACTGCAGTCATACAGGTGGCCACTGAGCCAGATGCCCAAGACCTGAAAAATAAGACCAGGCTTACAAGTTTATGTCCATTGACAAGTTGAAACATTCAATAAAGAATGAAATTATGACGTATTTCCCCACTTAGTGATATCCTTTTGGTTGTTAATATTTGCCTCTGTCATTCAGTTAAGTGTGAAAGTCATTGGTCAGTGGTTTTGCAGGCCAAAAGTTGTTGAAGCAGTCTTCAGTTCTGGTAATAGATTGTTTCTCTGTGAAACATAATTCGTTTACTAGAAGAGATAAATCAGACTTTTCTTCTTTATTTAGGATCCTGAGGGTGTACAGCATACAGAAGAAACGTGTGGCTTTTAATGTCTCAAAGATGCTCTCTGGCGTAGGGGCTGAAGGAGAGGTACAAAATGTTTTGACATTCTGTCTTAGCCGTACTGTAGTTGGGACTTAGGAAGTTGCGAGCTCCTCCATCGCTCGTAGCTAAACCCCTGGTTTCCAGGACCCGACACCTGAACTGCGATTTGACTTCCTCTTAGACCACCAAGTCTCAGTGCGGTGGTCTGGGCTGGCCTGTACGGAGGTGGGGACGTCCGGGGGCCAGGGGAGAGGTGATGGTGGAGGACAGTGTTTCCAACCCTGGCTGAACTACGGAGTCACCTGGGAAACATGTAAAAATATGGGTGCCTGGGCCCGACCCCCAGAGCTGTGGTTCACTTGGCTTGAGGCAGGCAGGGCCCCCGCGGTCTGAGGTGCAGTGAGGGTCAGGAGCCACTGGCTAGGAAGATCCCAGCAGTAGGCAACAGGAGGGCAGGTGCGTCCAGCCGCGGCGACACACCTTCTGGGCAGGTGGAGGGGGGCTCTGGCCATCGGGCTGGTGCTCAGGAATGGAGAGGGTTTGGGGTTTCGAAAGAACTGGTAACTGAAGACAGCACTCTAATCCTGGTAGGTGAAAGGGAGCAGGTCGGTTACTATAACAAATAGTAACAGATAAACAACAAGGTCCTACTGTGTAGCACAGGGAACTGTATTCAACGTCTTGTGATAAGCCAGAAGGGAAAAGAATATGGCAAAGAATGCATACATGTATAACCGAGTCGCTCTGCTGTGCAGCAGAAGTTAACGCAGCATTGTAAATCAACTGCACTCCAATAAAATTCAAAACAGACGGGCGACGACAACCAAAACCCAAGCAGAGATGCGCTGCGAGGCCAGTCCCGGGGCAACGCGTTAAGGCAGAGCAGCCGTGTGAGCCGCCCGGCGCCGGGGGGCACCTGTGTAGTCAGGGTCACGCCTGGTGGAGGATTAAATGCTCAGTGTTCATAAGGTGTCCGCACATGGCAGCAAAAACTGTTCCACACAGCTGCTCAGGAAACGTTGTTTGAAAAGATGAGAGGATTACTATTTTCTTTTTAAAAAGCGTTCATTCGGTTGGAGATTCTAAATATAAACACACAGCTACCAAGCAAAGGGCCCCTGGTCACTTTCCTGCCTTTTCCTGGTCTCATTCCCCAGACAAACCGCTGTTCACAGTGTGGTGTGTGCTCTTACAGGGGGTTATTTGTATAATAATTATAGAACCACCCAAACGCGTAGAGACACACACACACACACACACACACACACACACACACACACACACACACACACACACACACACAGAGCTTTCCTTACCAAAAATGGGTGATCAGTTCATGAGTGATGGCCCTTGCAGACTTGCGTGATTATTTGATATGTAATTTATTTCAGTTTCACTTATTATTATGTCAGTAAGAAATGACAACATGTAAAGAAAAAAATAGGAATTGGTAAGCCTTTATTGTGAATGCGAAGGTTTGGAATAACGTTTAGACTCTGTGTGCCGCAGGCGAGAAGTTACCGGATGTTCCATGACGACAGCATGAAATCATTCTTTCGTAGACTTAGTTTCACTCCTGATGGATCTTTGCTCCTCACACCAGGTGTGTCTAACAAGGCTTTTGATTTAAGGGCATGAGAGCAGCAGTGGTGGTGTCTGTGCTCCTGATTTTGTGATGCTCTTTGCAGCTCAGGGAATTCTGATGAAAGCAGTGGTCCTCAGCTTGTCCACACATTGAAACCTCCAGGGAGCTTCACAAAGTGCTGGGACCTGGGTCCCACTCCCAGAGATTGTGTTTTAATTGGTTTGGAGTGTGTGCTCTGGGTTTTGGAATTTGATTTTAATGTACAGACAAGTTTGGGAGCCACTAGACCAGAGTGATAAACATACTCCCTTAGGCAAATTCAACTTTAAAAAAATTTTAATGAATGCCTTTTCCCTAGACATGTATATGGAGGTCATCGTTCTAAAATAATGATAAAGTGCCTTTATCATTTTTATTCTCAATACTGAAGCAGCCTGTCGTGACAGGGTCTAGGCACAGACAAGTCTGGTTGGAATAACTTGTGGGAGTTGTAGTGGTCAAGTCTGACAGGTCAGCAGAATCAGCAAGGACACGTCAGGGTCATTGTCAGCAGGAGGGTGAGACGTTGAGTCCAGCAGGATCAGCCAGGGCAGTGCTATTGCCAACATGGCCTCAGAGGAGACCGTCCCCTGCTCTCCATTGGCTCAGATACTATCCTGTGTACGATACGCTGACATGACCCAGGACTGGGCCAAACGGGAGGGCACAGGTCAGGTCTGCCACTAAGCGTCCCAGCCAGGCTGGGCAGAGGAGACCCCAAGAGTGTGTGAATCATACGCACACGTGTGGGTTAGGCTGTAAAAGGACCTTGGGGGACACGTGGAATGACATTGGCCCCGGGGGCTCCCAGGACCAAGAACAAGTAGTTGCTTAAGTATGTTGAAAGTTGTTGACGAAACTCAGTAGCAGGTCCCCTCCTAAGTGGCAGCTCCAAACATGTTTTCCTTTAAAATCGGGTCCCAGATGGGAGTCTGCTGCCGCCATTCTTATTCTTGGTGGCGTTAATAAACGCAGGAAACGAAATTACAGAGACTGGAAGAGATAAAACTTTGTGATAGCATTGCGTTTCTAGAAAATCCAAGAGATTTAAAACATACTCTCAGAATAAAAAAAAGAATTTGATAAGGTGGCTAGATATTATAAAATACATAAAATCTGTATCCGCTACAGTAGAATAAGTACTTAGAAATGTGAAAAGGATAATTGTTCCATTCGTAACAGGGCAAAACCCAGAAGACATGGAAATGCAGAGGAAAATATTTAATAATAAGGAATAGAGCCTTTATGAAGACGACTAGAAGGTCTTACTGATGGTTATAAAGCAAGTTCTGAACAAATAGAGAGGTTTTGTGTCCTAAAAATTAACATGATAATTGATTTCCAATTAGGATCCCATTTAAGGGTTTTTTTGTTGTTGGTTTGTTTCGGTTTTTTGGTTTTTTAATGGGACGACGTCTCGGATTTGTTTAGGAGAGTAAATGCAAAGAATAGTAAAAAAGTATGAAAGATAAGAATAACACTTGAGCAGGCATTTGCCTGTCTAAATGTCAGAGGTTCTGTCGTGCTATTGTTATCAAATCAGTACGGTATTGGTATAGGAATAAACATATAGCTTAGGGCTTCCCTGGTGGCGCAGTGGTTGAGAGTCCGCCTGCCGATGCAGGGGACACGGGCTCGTGCCCCGGTCCGGGAGGATCCCACGTGCCGCGGAGCGGCTGGGCCCGTGAGCCGTGGCCGCTGAGCCTGCGCGTCCGGAGCCTGTGCTCCGCAACGGGAGAGGCCACAACAGTGAGGCCCGCATACCACAAAAACAAAACAAAACAAAACAAAACAATAAAAAAATAATAATAGACCTACTTTGCTGTATTTGAATGTAGAGCTTTTGTATGGCAAAAGACGCAGGAAGCAAAATCAGTAGTCGTATGATGGGACTGGAAAATAATGGTTATGGTACAGAAGAGAGAGCGCTAACAGATATCATATACGATGGCTCTTCCAAATTGGCAAGAAGAACAAAAAGACAAAAGGAGAAAAACCAAAAAGAGAAAAACGAGAGAAAGGTACAAAAAGGCGGCTCATAGAAGAGCAAATCTATGTGCAAAATCGGCACACACAGGGAGGTGTTCGGAAACCCGACAGTCAAGGCAACGCAAGTTAATGTGACATCAGTAGGTATCCCTTTATTCATTTCAGGCTGGAAAAAAGTGAAAATATCTGTCGCTGATGGGCATGTGTATGGCTGTTGCTGGAGAGAGTGTGGATTGTTAGAGCCTTTTGGGTCTGGTAACCGTTTAATGCATGGACTCTTTTTTTTTTTTTTTTTTTTTTTTTTTTTTTGTGATAAGCGGGCCTCTCACTATTGTGGCCTCTCCCGTTGCAGAGCACAGGCTCCGGACGCACAGGCTCAGCGGCCATGGCTCACAGGCCCAGCTGCTCTGCGGCATGTGGGATCTTCCCGGACCGGGGCACGAACCCGTGTTCCCTGCATCGGCAGGCGGATTCTCAACCACTGAGCCACCAGGGAAGCCCTAATGCATGGACTCTTTAGCCAATCCGCCCCTTGTCTGACATTCACTTCCTTAAGAAATGAAAACAGTACATAAGAGTGTATGTCCAAGGATGTTTATTGCAAGCATGGCTTTTTTTTTTTATGACATGTTCTTTTTAAAAAAATTAATTATTTTATGTATTTAGTTTTGGCTGTGTTGGGTCTTCGTTGCTGCACACGGGCTTTCTCTAGCTGTGGCGAGCAGGGGCTACTCTTCGCTGTGGTGCGCAGGACTCACTGCGGTGGCCTCTCCTGTTGCGGAGCACGGGCTCTAGGTGTGCAGGCTTCAGCAGTTGTGGCGCATGGGCTCAGCAGCCCCGGCTCGCGGGCTCTAGAGCGCAGGCTCAGTAGTTGTGGCACACGGGCTTAGTTGCTCCGCGGCATGTGGGATCTTCCCGGACCAGGGCTCAAACCCATGTCCCCTGCATCGGCAGGCGGATTCCTAACCACTGCGCCACCAGGGAAGTCCAAGCATGGCTCTTAGTTGTAAAAAAACAAAAACAAAACAACACTCGTTAACAGAGAATGGCTGAGTAAATTATGGTGTTTTCAGACCAGTGCATAGTAGGTAGCTACTGAAGAAAGGGCGCGTTAGTGTCACGCAGGTTAACTGTCATGAGTAATTGACTGAGAAAAGCAAAATGAGCAAAAGTATAAATAATATCCCATTTTGTAAAATAGATTTTAAAAACCCACCATATGAATATACAAGCGATTGAGTTATAACTGGTTGGAACAATTATGTAAGCATGGAGGAAATACAGAATGACCTGATGGTTTGTGAAAATGGATTACTTGGGGATGGAAGGATGGGGTGAGATGGCAAGAGAGTAGAAAGACTACTGGCTGTGTCTGCTGCCCTCCCCAGCGGGTATGAAATGGTCACATGGAAGATTATATATGTGTCTGTGTGTCAGGAAATGTTAACGTAAAACAGGGAGATGTTCCCAAGAGCAACTGTGTGTGACGGTCATTCTCCAACAGGATCTGACCTGGTTTTGAGTACAGCCTGAGGTGAGTGTAGAAGGGCTCTCAGATGTGGGCTGCTCCCCAGGGCAAAGGCAGCTTCTGCAGGGCCTGGAGATGTCAGCAGAGGGCCGGTCTCCTGGCAGCCTTTGGGCTCCATCAGGCTGATGGGAAAAGGCCTGAGTCTAAGGTTTTGGGTGGCAGCTGAGGTCAGAATCCAGGGGACAAAGAGCCGGGGGTCTGATCATAGCACTTCACTAGCAGGAACTGGCTGGATTCCCAGGCAAAGGTCTGCTGCGGTCAGGGCTCTCTGCTTTATGTTCTTCCCACCCAGGCCTGGAAGGGGCTCTGGGGCAGCTGAGCCCCTTGGGGAGGTGACAGGTGGGTAGAACTGGAGTAAAGGGCTGAGCCCAGGCAGGGACAGGGTGTTTGCATTTGTCCTCAGTCACAAAAACTGTGCAGGTAATAATGTTCTGGGGAAAATCTTTTACAAACCAGAACTGATGCTCTTGCGTCTTTGCTGATGAACAGTTTAATAACACATGGCCTTGCCTTCCTCTACTGCTTCCCCAGCTGGATGTGTGGAATCCGGTGAAAACGTAACAAATACAACTTATGTTTTCTCCAGGAAAAATCTTAAAAGGTATGCAATTGAAGAAATATTTGAAATGTTTACCCTTTCTTTTCGCTTTTGTTGAGTGACGGTGCCTTTTTGCAAAACCGCGATTCATCTTGCAGGCCTATCGCCCATCTTCCGTGCCCTGGGAAGGCGACACTCGCTGTCCGCTGCTGCCCCGTCTACTTTGAGCTGAGGCCAGTGGTGGAAGCAGGTACCTTAGAGCCACAGCGGCGTGTCACGTTCTCTGAGGCAGGTCACCAGGGTGGGTGGGGGGGAGGTGAGTATGTGGGTTGGTTCAGTTTGGTCAGTCTTGAGAGCAAAGACTGATGTTATCAAAATACGTGTCAGATTTTGCGTTGTCTAGAATACAC
Source organism: Kogia breviceps (assembly GCF_026419965.1). Lineage (NCBI taxonomy): Eukaryota > Metazoa > Chordata > Mammalia > Artiodactyla > Physeteridae > Kogia > Kogia breviceps. Next base: position 141,030,286 of record NC_081314.1, read on the forward strand.
TTTCTTTGCTGCGAGCAACTTTAAAGGACTAAAAATACTAGCTCTGTTTCTCTACTGAAGCAGGTTGAATGTCATTTATGATTGATTTCCTATGCAGTGAAAATGATGGAAAAATTATATGAATTGGATTTTTGTTTAACTGTTTTCCCACCACTGGCTGCTTTTAAGATTTTTCTCTTTATCAGTGGCTTTCAGCAATCTGATTACGCTGTGCCTGCTGCCGTTTTCTTTACGTTTCTTGTGATTGGGGTTCATTGAACTTCTTAGATTTACGAGTTTATAGTTTTCATCCAATTTGGAGAACTTCGCCAGTTATTTCTTCAGATACTTTTTCTGTCATCCCCCCTCTCTCTCCTCTTCTTCAGGGGCTCCCGCTACACATGTATTAGGCTGTTTGCAGTTACCCGTGGCTTACTGATGCGCTGTTTACTTGTTTCTTTCCCCTCTGTGGATAGTTTCTACAGCTTGTTTTGAGTTCACTCCTCTTCTTCCGTGTCACCTGCCCTTGGTGCCATCCAGTGTATTTTCTATCTGTGACGGTGCAGTCTTCATCTCTAGAGTTCAACTTGGGTTTTCCTCACGTATCGCTGCTTTACACCTTCCCTCTTGCTTCTTGGACACGTGGAATATGCTTGTTACAATAACTCTTTTAATGGCTTTGTGTACAAAGGATTGGTTTTGATTGATTTTTTTCCTCCTCATTATGGGTCATATTTTTCTGCTTCTTGGAATGCCTGATAATTTTTTTTTTTTTTTTTTTTTTTTTTTTTTGTGGTACACGGGCCTCTCACTGTTGTGGCCTCTCCCGTTGCGGGGCACAGGCTCCGGACGCACAGGCTCAGCGGCCATGGCTCACGGGCCCAGCCGCTCCGCGGCATGTGGGATCCTCCCGGGCCGGGGCACGAACCTGTGTCCCCTGCATCGGCAAGCGGATTCTCAACCACTGCGCCACCAGGGAAGCCCGCCTGATAATTTTTAAAAATTAATTAATTTACTTTTGGCTGCATTGGGTCTTCGTTGCTGTGCGCGGGCTTTCTCTAGTTGCGTCGGGGCGGGGGGCTACTGTTCGTTGCTGTGCGTGGGCTTCTCATTGAGGTGGCTTCTCTTTTTGCGGAGCACGGGATCTAGGCGTGTGGGCTTCAGTAGTTGTGGCTCGTGGGCTCTAGAGCGCAGGCTCAGTAGCTGTGGCGCACGGGCTTAGTTGCTCCACGGCATGTGGGATCTTCCCGGAACAGGGATCGAACCCGTGTCTCCTGCATTGGCAGGCGGATTCCTAAGCACTGCGCCACCAGGGAAGTCCATCCGATAATTTTTTATTAGACATTGTGGATTTTACCTTAGTGGATGCCGGATATATTTTCATCCTTATAAATATCCTTGAGCTCTATTCTGGGATGCAGTGAGGTTGCTTGGAAACACTTTGCATCTTCGGGGTCTTGCTGTTAGGCTTTGTCAGGTGGGATCACAGGGGCATTTAGTCTAGGGCTAATCTCATCACTACCGAGGCAGAACCGCCTGGATGCTCTAATTGATGCCACGACGTGGGCGGTTTTCCACTCTGGCTGGTGGGAACATGTGCTGCTTCTAGCCTGTGTGAGCTTCAGGGGTGGCTCTTTTTTAAAAAAAATTAATTGACTAATTAATTTTATTGAAGTATAGTTGATTTACAATGTCACGTTAATTACTGCTGTACAGCAAAGTGATTCAGTTATACATATGTACATTCTTTTTTAAAATATTCTTTTCTGTTATGGTTTATCATAGGATATTGAACATAGTTCTCTGTGCCATACGTGGGACCTTGGTGTTTATCCGTTCTATCTATAAAAGCTTACATCTGCTACCTCCAGCCTCCCACTCCATCCCTCCCCGACCCCCTCCCCCTTGGCAACCACCAGTCTGTTCTCTATGTCCGTGATTCTGTATCTGTTTCACTGATAGGTTCATTTGTGTCATATTTTAGATTCCACATATAAGTGATATCAGATGGTATTTGTCTTTCTCTTTCTGACTTCACTTAGTATGATCATCTCTAGTTGCATCCATGTTGCTGCAAAAGGCATTATTTTGTTCTTTTTTATGGTTGAGTAGTATTCCACTGTGTGTGCGCGTGTGTGTCTGTGTATGTGTGTGTCTGTGCGTGTGTGTGTGTCTGTGCGTGTGTGTGTGTGTGTGTGTGTGTGTGTGCGTATGGCACATCTTCTTTATCCATTCATCTGTTAGTGGACATGTAGATTGTTTCCATGTCTTGGCTGTTGTGAATAGTGCTGCTATGAACATAGGGGTGCGTGCATCTTGTTGAATTATAGTTTTGTCCAGATATATGCCCAGGCGTGGGATTGCTGGGTCGTATGGTAGTTCTATTTTTAGTTTTTTGAGGAACCTCCATACTGTTCTCCATAGTGGCTGCACCAGCTTACATTCCCACCAACAGAGTGGGAGGGTTCCCTTTTCTCCACACCCTCCCCAGCATTTGCTATTTGTAAACTTTTTAATGATGGCCATTCTGACTGTTGTGAGGTGATACCTCATTGTAGTGTTGATTTGCATTTCTCTAATAATTAGTGATGTTGAGCATCTTTTCATGTGCCTATTGGCCATCTGTATGTCTTCTCTGGAGAAGTGTCTGTTAGGTCTTCTGCCCATTTTTGGATAGGGCTGGTTGTTTTTTTGTTGTTGAGTTGTTATGAGCTGTTTATATATTTTGGAAATTAAGCCCTTGTTGGTCACATCATTTACAAATATTTTCTCCCATCCTGTAGATAGTCTTTTCATTTTGCTTATGGTTTCCTTAGGGACGGCTCTTTCTTTCCCGTGCTTCTCACTGTGGCCCTGGCCAGTTTTCTCACGTGCGTGCGCTGGTCAGCACTCAGCTGAAGCCTCGAGGCCCCCGTAGCTCTGTCTCTGCTCTTCCACCCACGCACTCCAGTTGCCTTGGCCTCCTGGCCTCCCAGCTCAGGGCGTCTGCCAGGCGCCGCCTGGGTTCCCTCTACCTTTGCTGGGCCTGGAAACTCCAGGCAGTAAGCGGAGGTGATCGTAGGGCTCACCTTTCTCGCTTCCTGTCTCTGAGGGATTGCTGTCCTTCATGGCCTAATGGACAGTGTCTTAAAAAAAAAACTGTTTCAGTATTTTGCGTGGTATCTTAATTGTTTCAGGTGAAGGGTCAGTCAGGTCTCTGTTACTCCATGGCCAGACGCGGAAGCTGTTGTTAAGTTTCTGATCCTTTATGTGAATGACTGTGATTAACTTGACAGCATTAAAACATCACTTCACGAAATGCTGCTACGTGACCCTGAGTTTTCCTTATCAGGCAGTGACCCCTCAGGGTGACTTGCCTCATTCACACGACTTCTTCTTCTCTTCTTTTTGAACCGCAGGTGCCCATGGGTGTTGAATCATAACACAGTGTCCTCATTGGTTCCTGCGTGGTTCTCCTCGACTCTTATATTCCTATATAAAATAATACAAAAAACGGAACTTCCGTAAAGCATTTAGTAAAATTACATCACTTACGTCCCTGGGGAGAGGGCTTTTGGGAGAGATTTGTTTTCTTTGGGAACTTTGCTTTTGCTTGTTTGACTTTCTCTGTTCCTGATTTCGCCCGTCCCCAGAGCCAGGGGTGGAGCTGGTGAGCCTGCCCTACCGCTTGGTGTTTGCTGTGGCTTCCGAAGACTCTCTGCTTTTGTACGACACCCAGCAGCTGTTCCCGTTTGGTTACGTGTCTAACATACATTACCACACCCTGAGTGATATTTCCTGGTGAGTGGATGTGGGGGACAGCGTACATTCCCCTGGAGTTGCCCCTCGGGTCGGGGAGCCTTTCATCCTACAGTTGGCTTTTCTGGCCCTTATTTACCAGTTTTTTTCAAGGAATCAACATCAAAAGGAAAGCTGTTTCTAACTTGCTAAAATACTGCTTCCTGTTGTGACGGCAGTGGGTGTTGACGCCCTGCAGACTCCGTGTGGTTCATCTAATTCCCATAAACCAAGGGGAGGCCCAGGGTCCCTGGTGTTGCGGGGACTCGCCAGGCCCTCCGGGAGGAAGCGCACACACGCGGGCCCCTGCTGCGCAGACCAGGCGGGGCCCCAGAACTGTGCCCGTCCTGAGGGGCCCCTTTGCCCTCGCCTTTCTGCCTGGGGCTCTCGGCACCCCTGGGCTCCCAGTTCTGTCTCCACTGTGTGCTCGGGCCCAGGCCGGGCCTGGCCACCCACCATCCTAGTTCTTGCTCTTTATCACTCTTTATCTTCTTTTCATCTTCTTTTCATCTTCTTTTTATCTTGGAGGGGAAAAAGAGGAAAAAAAAAAAAAAAAAAAAGGTCATCTCACCTTTATTCCGGTGAATTTGATGATGGAGCAGGGGTGGGTTGGGGGGGGGGAAAGGCGTGAGGGTCCTTTCTCAGTCGTGTTTTTCCCTTGACGGCTTGGCCTCCAGACAAAGCTTGTGAGTTTGCCGGAACTTCCACTTCCTAACCAGTAGACTTTGGTAAAGCTTCTCGCTTTCTCTTCCGTTTCGGGAGCGCAGGTCCAGCGACGGGGCCTTCTTGGCCATCTCTTCCACGGATGGCTACTGCTCCTTCGTGACGTTCGAGAAGGATGAGCTTGGGATTCGCTTGAAAGAGAAGCCAGTTCTGTGTGTGAGAACTCCCGATACAGCGAAGAAAGCCAAGAGTCAGTCACACCCCGGGTCGTCGCCAGGACCCAGGCCGGGAGAGGGAGCCCCCGGCAGCAGAGCCCGGGACCCCAGCAGCCCCTGTGCAGCGCCCCCTCAGGCGAGGCCGTCTCCGGCCCCCGCGGCGGCCAAGGACACCCCTGGGACCGCTCCTGGTGCCAGAGGCTTCCTGGCAGGGCCCTCGGAGGAGAAGACCCCGCAGGCCGGCAGTCAGGATGCGAAAGGCCACCCATCCCGGAGGGTCACTCTGAACACGCTGCAGGCCTGGAGCAAGTCGGCGTCCCGGTGAGAGCTGTGCTGGAGACACACACACCGCCTTGCCTTGTCGAAGGACAGGATAAGCCGAAAGGCCCCCTGATAGGTGAAATCCCGCACAGCTGCCAGCGAGAGGTTTCCTGGCGCCCGAGCCGAGCGTGCCGCTTGCTTGCTCACAGACCTCTGCTGGTTCCGTTTCCTCCCCGTCGGGTGAGGTCCCGGCTCTGCGCCCGGGCCGCCGTTGGCTCTGTGGCGGCCTGCCATCCAGCGCGGTGACGCCGCACCCTCCCTCTCCTTCGTCCCGCGTGCCTGAACGTCAGGTGCCCAGGGCACGCTCCGCCCTTGGAGGCCTCTGTGCCTTCACCCTCTGGGGACGCCCCCGGACACCTGCTCCCCTGGGTGACATTGGAGCCCTCCCAGAAGACCCATTTGGATGTCCCTCCAGCCCTTCTCTGTGTCACAGCACGTCACATCCGCTAGCAGGCGTTTGATTTATGCTTCTGTTTCCCTAGTTAGAGCACAGGCGCCCCAGGACAGGAAGTGTGTCCCCGTTCTTTACCCGTGTCCTCCTGCCCAGACGGTAGCCGGCACTTACAATAGGTAGGAAGGCAGAGGAGCATCTCCTCAAGGCGGTTTTGGCGCGTCCAGCCGACTGGCTCATGGTGAGCCGCACCTCGGGTCTGAATGGCCTCCAGGTGGCGCTGCCCTTGTTTTCTCCCCTGTTCACTCCCGTCTGGCTGGTGAACGTGCCCGAGCGCGCGGCTGGCACTGCGGAGCGGACAGAACCGCCCAGCGTGGCCGCTGTCGTCAGGCAGCAGCTGCCCTCCAGGCTTCCTTCCCTGGACAACCTCTGATCCTGCACACGGCCTTCTCCCCGGCCCACCGCCCGACACTGGGGGGCGGCCTGGGGAAGGGGCGGCGCGGGGGTGGGGGGATGAGGGGCGCACGGCACACCTCCCACACGCTCTGCCACGTTCACGCGACTTCATTGGCGGGTCCATAATGTGGTTTAGGTGTGATGCTGGGCTCTTTCTGTGTCTCTTTCTACAGACTAGCAATGTGGTTTTTTAAAATTAATTCATTTATTTTCGGCCGCGTTGGGTCTTCGTTGCTGGGCGCAGGCTTCTCTCTAGTTGCGGCGAGCGGGGGCAGCTCGTTGTTGCGGTGCACGGGCTTCTCGCTGCGGTGGCTTCTCTTGTTGCGCAGCACGGGCTCTAGGCCCGTGGGCTTCAGTAGCTGTGGCACGCGGGCTCAGCAGCTGTGGCTCGTGGGCTCTACAGCGCAGGCTCAGTAGCTGTGGCGCACGGGCTTAGTTGCTCCACGGCATGTGGGATCTTCCCGGACCAGGGAATTGTACCTGTGCCGACTGCATTGGCAGGCGGATTCTTAACCACTGTGCTACCACAGAAGTCCCTAGCGATGTTTTTTAAATTCGTTTTTAGGTGGGGGAAGGGAGTGGGAAAGTGCTCTTTGAAACATTTTTGGTATTAAAGTCTTTCCCCTCTTAATTTCTTGCGAGCTTCTTGCAGTTATAATTTGAAAAAAAAAAATAGTTGTTGAGAATTAAGACTGTGGATTTTAAAGAAGAACCATCTATATTTTGGAGCTTTCCACACTGGAAGCCATGTCTGATAGGCTTATGTAGGAAACATCTAGCAGAGTGTTTAGCATGTCATTGGTAGTTCACAAAACACGGATTTTGAAACTTAGATGACTGGTTAAGGTTTAAGCTGACTCTTATTTATGTGATGGTTTAACTTAAGACATGATCCTTAGTTACTAAGAAAGGGGGCAAATTGACATTATATTCAATGCCTTGCATGATATGAGCTGAAAGTTTTACGTGTTTCCTTTGACATTTGGTATTGTATGCAAACCATTCCTATGATACTAATGGCCTTTTACTTCTTTTTTTAATCCAGGAGAATAAACTTAATACCCTTAAAGACAGATACTCCACTGAATTCTATACCAACCAGCGTAATTTCCAGCCCTTCCACAGAAGAAATTCAATCAGGTAAGTGATACTGTTACTGGTTTAGTACAATTAAAGATAGAATGCCATCTCTTTTGGAAATGAACACCACCTAACTTGAAGGCAGTTCTGAGGAAGCAAGGATGCATCTCACCAGGCCCGTCGTTTAAACCCACTGATGGCGTGTGTATTCTCACCCGGGAGCCCACGCTCCCGCCAGGCTGCTCCCTGCCAGGCAGACGGTGGATTTGGGCGACGGTGTAGAGCCGGGCCGGTTCTCAGCCTCGGCAGTGTTGGCATCTGGGCAGGCCGTCCCTTGTTCCGGGGCTGCGCTGTGGATGCAGGATGATTAGCAGCGCCCCTGGGTGGCCGGTGCCAATCCCCTGCCCCCACTTGTGATGCTCTAACATGTCATCAGACACTGCCCGCTGTCCCTCGGAAGGCACAGTCGCTCCGGGTCGAGAACCACTGGGGTAGATCTTCCCCTTAGATCCATAGAGGGCCTGGCCAGGCAGTTCAGTCCCTTGTCTGCGCGTGAAATTTAGTTTGTAAACGTCAGCTCTTAACTTAAAGACGTCTTCACTCTCTTGTCCACCCCGTGTGTGTTCACATTTTAGAGATGCCTGGAGACCTTCAGGGCGGCCCCCCGGAGCTCAAGCGGCCCAGGCTCAGTGAGCACAAAGAAGGTCCCCAAGGTCTGGACCCCTGATGAGACCTGTCAAGTGCCTGAAGGCTGCTAGGTCTGGGGGCCCCCGTGTGCCCAGAGAGGGGTGAGACCAAACACACCCGAGACCAGTGGAGTCAGATGGAGCCTGATGGACACTAGAAAATGGATTTCTGTAACGGGAGATACACATGGACCGATTTTCTCCAGAAATATGTTGGCTGTTGTATTTAGCATGCATTTTTACCTCAGAGATGTGAACATTTTAATAGACTAAATTCTCTTTTTGATGAGTTTCTGAGACTGGAACAGTTCAATGTTACCTAGTGTGAAAATCAGTAAATCCCCCCCGCCTTGGAATACTTGTGTGAAAGTACGGACACACTTTATGGGTGGACTCCTTCCACAGCTAGAATTAGAGGAGAGGGTGGTTCGAGAAGGTTTATTCTGTTGAATTTTAGAGTGTTTGATTATTAGATCACCTTAGCTTCTAAATAGTTGATTAACTTTTGGAAGTTTGTTGTGTTTGCTTTTTGATTTTAAAGGTGGTAATGCACATTCTAGAAAGTAAAGAGTGAAGTAGAAAAAACGGGTTGGAGGTGGAAATCACCCATCTGGCCACCAGAGGGAGCCCTTGTCACTGTTTTGGCATATAGTTCCTTAAAATTTCTATGTTTCTATTAATGTTATTTTATTTTGGGGAGTGGGAGAGAGTTGAGATGTTACTTTAGATACAGTTTGGTATCCAAATAGGTTAATTTCTTGGTCTGATTTTTCAAAGCAAAAAAAGTACCTTTCCTTAGCGGTCTGCCTCTGCTCTCCGTGCCTGGGATGCTGGCACGGTCCTTTCCCTCTTGGGAGCAGACCGGACTCGTGGGCTGAGACGTATGACGTGCTGTCGCTGCAGGAGGCCTCCCACGTTTGGAGTCTCCTCTTAGCGCAGGAGACTCTGGTGATGTGGCCAACAGGGGGTGATAGGTGGAGCCCTAGCAGCTGGTGCGGCTGCTTCACGTTGAGGAGTTTACAGGTGACTTCGTGGCCCTCCATGCTGTCGCTCTGGCACGATGAACACGGTGAGTCCCGCAGGTGAGGCTACACCCAGGACCCCGTTCCTGTCTGCACCGAATCAGAGGGCAAGTTCGGGACCCGCAGGTCCAGGCTCTGGCAGGGAGCCTCTGAGGATGGAAGAACACACTCTTGTCAGCTCAGGTCGGCAGCAAAGAAGAGAGCCGGAAAGAAGCGTCACCTCGTTGCTAATCCATAACCCGGTTAGCCAGAAAAAGAGTCTGCCTCTCTCCGCGTGGGAAAGTGGCAAGCGGCATGATTAACCACGTGGGGAGCTGGCAGGTGAATCCATGCAGAGTTGTAGTAATGCAGGTGTGGGTCACGTTCAATGTGAAGACATTTAAACATGTCAGATGGCGGCTGTTTTGTGGTTTTTTTGTTTGTTTGTTTGGGGTTTTTTTCGGTACGCGGGCCTCTCACCGTTGCGGCCTCTCCCGTTGCGGAGCACAGGCTCCGGACGCGCAGGCTCAGCGGCCACGGCTCACGGGCCCAGCCGCTCCGCGGCACGTGGGATCCTCCCGGACCGGGGCACGAACCCGCGTCCCCTGCATCGGCAGGCGGGCTCTCAACCACTGCGCCACCAGGGAAAGCCCATAGCAGCTGTTTTGACCGGTGGTTCTCAACCTTGAAGTCACCCAAAGGCCTGCCGGACATCAACACCCAGGTCCTGCCCTCCTTGGTCTGGGGCACAGTCTAAGCATCAGGGTTCTTTAAGGCTCCTCCGGTGATTTGATGTGCAGCCAAGATTGAGAAATCATGAGAGGGAAGCTTTCCCCGGAGATGGTCTCTGCTGGGTAAATGCATTTGCACCAAAAGCTTTTCCTGGCTTCTTCTCTGGTTCACCACCCATTGACAGCAAAGCTTCTCTACCCGGGCTGCCAAACCGAAAGGATAATGTGTGAGATGCTGTCAGCTCTTCAGAGGAAAAAGGTCTTTTTACGTTGCCTGCGGCTGGAGCACGGTGTGTTTTGTAAGGGTTGATCCCCGTGCAAACAGGAGTCATCACGGGTCCCTTGTCTCTGTGAACCGGCTGGCTCCCCAGCCACCCCCAGTGGAGGGGCGACGGGGATGGGTGGGAGGGGCCGGCGCCCGCGCAGCGGAAGTGCACGCTGATAGGCACCGTTGCCTGTTTGTCAGCTGTCTCCTTGACTGTAAATACAGAGTCGGCAATAAAAGCCCAGGCGGTGTCACCTCCCGGTCCTCGTCTAAAGCCACCTGCTTCCATCTGGGTAGTGACGGGAAGGGAGGCCTTCTGCGACAGGAGCCTCGCCCGCCGGGTGGGCAGTACGCCCGCTGAGGGCCACCCTGCCCCTGTAGATGGGTGGGGCTCGTCTCTGAATCCTGCTGCCAGGTGAGGAGCCGCGGGAGGGCTCGGGGAGAGCTTGATGGAGTCCGGCGGTGAGGGAGGCCGCCCTGGCCCGCGCACCCGCGAGAGGGGAGCCGGCAGGGCCGCCGGCTGCAGAGGTGAAGGCTCGTCACGGGCCAGGCTGCAGCCATGGCTAGAGGGGCGTCCGCAAGCAGGCTGCCCACCAGGGCAAGGGCCCCCTGTGGAGAGAGGCCGGAGGGCGAGTTGCAGCCCGTCCTCGGCCGTCTTTGTCACCTGCAGCCCCGCCTGCCGTCACTCCTGCATTTTAACAGTGCCGTTGACCCTGCTTGCCAAAGTATTGCGGGTGTCCTTTGAAGGAGGCCGTGAGTCCTTGAGGAGGCGGGGTGGGATCTCCCAGGACTCCTGCACCTTCCCTTGCGGGTTATTTGGCTGTATTTCAGTCTCAGCTGCCTCTCACCTGGTGTGTGTGTGCGTCTCTCTCTCTCTGTCTCTCTGAGGACCAGATTGCTGCATCTGAGGAAGTTTCTTCACAGCTCTGAAAACTGCCTCCTTGGGCAGGGGACGGGTCAGAGAAAAGGCAGGAGGGCGGAAATGAGAAACAGAATGAAAGGGCGGGCGGGTAAACCAGATCCTTGCTCATGGAGGTAAGAGGCACCTGTGCTCACACGAACTCTCGTGGCCACCGGAGGGCACTGGCCCCACTGGGTCTGCCTGGCCGTAGGGCTGCCTTGGCTCGGAGCCTCTGCTGCCACCCCCACGCCCACCCCCCCCCGAGGGGCCCACGTCCATGTCAGGCTTGGCCACAGTGGCCTTGGACACTGGCTTCGGCCCCTGGCGGCCAGACACGAAGGGGGGGAAGCATCATTCAACAGATGGTGGTGGGAGAGGATTGCGGAAGTAATCCACGCGTGCACACGTCCCCCTGTTCGTTCAAGAAGTGCTTATCTGACACCTTCCAGGTACCGGCGGATACATCAGGGCACAAAACAGACAAAGCTCTCTGCCCTCCTGCAGCTCACATTCTGACTGGGGGAGACGAACACTAAAGCTAGTAAATATATATTAGAAGATGACTGTGGAAAAAAGAAAGGTGAGGGGGGGCTTCCCTGGTGGCGCAGTGGTTGGGAGTCCGCCTGCCGATGCGGGGGACACGGGTTCGTGCCCCGGTCCGGGAAGATCCCACGTGCCGCAGGGCGGCTGGGCCCGTGAGCCATGGCCGCTGAGCCTGCGCATCCGGAGCCTGTGCTCCGCAACGGGAGGGGCCGCGACAGTGAGAGGCCCGCATACTACAAAAAAACAACAAAAAAAGAAAAGTGAGGGGTATTAGGAGAGCTGGGTGGAGAGGGGCTGACAACTTAACGTGGGAGGACCTCTCGGGAAAGCGGAAACGACAAGGGAGCGGAGAGGAAGGCAGGACGCAGGCCAGGTGTTCTAGGATTTCCCAGAGGCACGGAGTCCTCTGCTCGTGTCTGACGCATTCTGTGGGTTGGGCTGGGTGGTGGGGGCGAGGACAGCCTGCAGCCTCTGCTGGAGTGGAGCCCCAGCGGCCACGCGGCCTCCCTGTGCCCTGACGCGCACCGCTGGGAGTCGGCCCGACGCCGGCCTGTGCGCGTGTCCGGGCCGCTGCTCAGGTGGTCCGGGCCAGGCTGGGGCTGGCCGTCGCGGTGGCTGTCACTGGGGTCGGGAAGGCGCCCTGTCATATTCCAGCGCGAGTGAAATCCTTCTGAGTTCTTAACCTCTGGTGCAGCTCGCATCCCAGATCAAAGGCCGGGCCATACATCACCCAGCTAACTGTTTCCTTCCACTTCCTGCCTTTAAGCAAGATCTATGGTGGCTTTAACAGCTAAATCGCGAGAGGCGGTGGCTCTTTTCTTCAGTCTGCGTCCGAGTCCTGCCCTTGTCAGCACAAACAATGTCAGCGTGCAGAGAAAAGAACTCACTGGCCTGGATCCCTTACAGAAGTCCTATATTTTCCCTCTGGTTTAGGCTCTGAGAGACGCTGTAGCAACAAGTATGGCCTCTGTTAAGAAGCTGTTTGCATGACATCCCTGGCAGTCCAGTGGGTAAGAGTCCGCGCTTCCGTTGCAGGGGCCACGGGTTCGATCCCAGGTTGGGGAACTAAGATCCTGCATGTGCTGCACGGCGCAGCCAAAAAAAAAAAAAAAAAAAAAAGCTGTTTTAAGAACAAATGCTTAGTGATGATTGTCCGGGGTCCACACTCCGGCCTCTTAACACCCCAAATGACTTGTGTCGCCTTCTGTCACAGAAGGTTACCTGGGAAGGCATTTTCCAGCGTAATAACAAGTCTGTGTAACAACTCCAGGTCTCTGCCTTTGCTCGGCACCCTTGGCAGGTCTGAGAAGTGCCTGCTTGGGAGGAGTGCAGTGCCGGGGGTCAGCCCTCCAGGCCCTCTTTCCCTCTTCTCTCCCCATCTCCTGCCCACCAAGTGCACGGAGCTGGCAGCACCCGTGCTTCCCAGCCTGGCCCTGCTCCACATCACCAGCGGGGCTTTACAAACAAAACAAAATAAAACCAACTCGAGTCTGGCTCGTGACCCCGGAGTCAGCTTCTAAAGGTGAGGGAGACACCCAGCCGGGCATGTGCATTGTAAAAACCCGAGAGATTCAACGGGCAGAGTCAGCATTGAGAAATGGTAGGAGTTGTGAAATCTGAAGATACACCAGTGACGGGCAGTTAAAATTCTTTTGAGCTCCTTGATTTCATAAAGAACCTCCATATTCAGCTACTCAAGAAGAGGGTGAATCTTGAAGGAGACTTTGACCCCCAGGTCCAGTGTCACTCTGCTTCTAACGCAGAAGTCACAGGAATGAGGAGACGCTGTGTTACTGGAGCCTCCCCCAAAGCCAGCGCCACTGAGCGGTCTCCCGCCGCCTGAATGCGGTTCCGGGTGTGATGCATTTCAATTCCTGATGGAGCGAGTACTCCAACAAGCCACTAGAGGGCGGTATAGCTAGGCCTTCGCTCCACCGTCAAATGTATTAACTAATTTCATGCATTTTAAAAAAAGGATTTTTAATCCCGTTGTTATGGAAGTAGTGTATTATCTATTACGATACATTTTTCATGTTTATTGCTTTCTAGGTAATTAAACACTATTTTGTTGTTCCAAAGAGTTCTGTAAATCCAAGTCATATGCTGGCAGAGCATTCCAGGAGCGTTTCACATACATATAAGCTAGACTTAGAAGGTATTTATATTCAGTGTAGTCAAAGGTATAATGCGTTGGAAGACACTAACCTCAAAAAGGTTTTTAAATTTTTGAGCCGAAACAATACAGTCTTAATGACATTTCTCTACGTTAGCAACAAATGTAATATCCGCCGTGCCCCACAACTACACGAAGACACATGCACAAAGATTTGCTGCAAGATTTTTGAAATGGAAAACGGGGCTGAAAATCACCCCGGTGTCTACCAAAAGGAGATTAATTAAATTACAGCATAGCTATACGGTGGCATGTAATGCAGCTGTTAGCTGGACCACGCACTGCTGCGGAGAGATGTTAAGTGCAAAGACCACGGTGAGGTCTGATTCGTCACATTCCCTGAGAGCTGAGAGGGGCCCGACCCGCGAGACTCAGGGAAAGCAGGCACCGTGCTGGGATCGGAGGAGCGTTTGTCTCTGGACCTTCTCCTCGGGAGCGGAGCAGGAGGGGGGCTTCTGCTTAGGGCAGTCAAGGCCCTTCTAGCTTTAGGTTTCAAGCCAGCACATAACCATTTTAGCCCTCGTTCCACACGCTCGTGCGTGAAAGACTGGCGAGGGAGTTGTCGTTGATGGAGGCGGGGGAACTTAGGCCAGGAGGCCAAGTGATTGTGGGGTTCTCCCCACAAATGTGGCTGCCGGAGTGTGTGGGGTGGTGTGAAGCGGGTGTGGGATTCATGACCAGGACAGTGGGAAGGGTATGCGCTTTGGAGCTAGAAAGCATGGGGTTTTAATTCTGTCTCAACTGCTAAGCTGCTGTGTGACCTGGCACGTTTTATGTCACCTCCCTAGGCCTCAATCTTCCCGTCTGTGAAATAGGAATCCAGCATTTCAGTGCCTCATATGGTCGTTGAGAGGATTGAGTGAGACATGTACCTTCCTCTTAAGCTGAGATTTCCATTTTCTCAGCGGAGAAATTTAGTGATTTCTGGGGAGATATTTAAACACTATTTTAGGGTTCTCCAGAGAAACAGAACCAATAGTTTGTGTGTGTATATATAAATATACACACATATTTATATACGTATATAAATATACACATATATTTATATATGTAATAAATATACACATATATTTATATATGTAATAAATATACACACATATATGTGTATTTATATACATATATAAATACACAAATGAGAGGGAGAGAGAGAGAGAGATTTATTACAAGAAATTGGCTCGGGCTTCCCTGGTGGCGCAGTGGTTGAGAGTCCGCCTGCCGATGCAGGGGACACGGGTTCGTGCCCCGGTCTGGGAGGATCCCACGTGCCGCGGAGCGGCCGGGCCCGTGAGCTGTGGCCGCTGAGCCTGCGCGTCCGGAGCCTGTGCTCTGCAACGGGAGAGGACACAGCAGTGAGAGGCCCGCGTACCGAAAAAAAAAAAAAAAAAAAGAAAATAAGAAATTGGCTCACTCGGTTATGGAGGCTGGCAAGTCCAAAATCTGCAGTGTGGGCCTGCAGCCTGGAGACCCAGGAAAGCCAGTGCTGCAGTTCCAGTCCAAACGCTGGCAAGTGGAAATCCAGGAGAGCTCCCTCTTGTTTGGTGAGGCTGGACTTTTTGTTCTATTCAGGCCTTCAACTGATTGCTCTCCCTGAACTGGGTGGGCCTCATCCAATCTGTTTACTCAAAGTCCACAGATTTAAATGTTAACCTCACCCAGAAACACTCTCTAAACGGACCCTTAAAATTAACCATCACATAAACAGCAAGGACCTACTGTATAGCACAGGGAACTATATTTAATATCTTGTAACAGCCTGTAATGGAAAAGAATATGTATATGTATAACTGAATCACTTTGCTGTACACCTGAAGCTAACGCAACATTGGAAATCAACTATACTTCAATAAAAAATAAATTAATTCACATAAAAAAATTAAGCATCACAACCACCAACTCGAGCCAACCCTGGGAACTGAGAAGGCCCATGGCCTGGTGAGCTGACCAACAGCAGTGGGTCCAGATCCCTAATTCATGGTTAATTTGGCCTCTCAGACGTTTAGTATAGAATGCCCTCTCTTCACTCAAATATCCTAATCTACAAAATGAGAATACACGATACTCTGAGAACTCCTAAAAGAACAATACAGGAACTTTGGAAATAGCATGGAAGAGGTTCGTTTGAGAAGGTACAACCAGAAGCACCAGTGAGTTAACCTATGGTAGCTGAACCCAGCAGAACACAGGTTCTCTCTCGGCAACTGCAGGGCTTGAAGGTCACAGGCTCTGGGGCCAGCCAGCCAGCCTGCCTGGGCTTGAACCCTGGCTCTACCACTTGTTGCGTGGCCAAGGGTTTGTTGCTTAGCCTTGCTGAGCCTTGCCTGTCTCTTTCTCACCTATAACGTGAGATCACAAAAAGCCCCTGCCTCATGGACTTGCAATACAGATTTAATGAGAAGCCGTGGGTGGACCGCATGGTGCAGGGTGCCCCCCATTGAGCCTCAAAACACATCAGCCAGGCTTCGCTGGTGGAGCAGTGGTTAAGAATCCTGCCAATGCAGGGGACACGGGTTCGATCCCTGGTCCGGGAAGATCCCACATGCCACGGAGCAACTAAGCCCGTGTGCCACAACTACTGAGCCTGCATTCCAGAGCCCGTGAGCCACAACTACTGAGCCCGAGTGCTACAACTACTGAAGCCCGCGTGCCTAGAGCCACCACAATGGTGGCTCCGCAACAAGAGGAGCCACCGCAGTGAGAAGCCTGTGCACTGCAACGAAGAGTAGCCCCCGCTCGCCGCAACTAGAGAAAGTCCGCGCACAGCAGCGAAGACCCAATGCAGCCAAAAATCAATCAATAAAATAAATAAATTAAAAACAAACAAATGAACAAACACATCAGCCGTTACTGCTCCTTTCCAGATCTCTGACACCTTTACCGCTGAGCGTGAGCGTGACCCCTCCTCCACGGCAGCAAGTACTACAGGGCTTTACAGTGGGGGAGGGCAGGGACAGGGGCAGGGGTTGGGGAGAGAGGACCTGTTTTTCAAAGTGTGTTCACGTAGTCTGACTTGAGGGATGATATTTAAGCCAAGATTTGAAATATGAGGAGGTGTGGGCAGAGGAAACAGCCAGAAAGGCCCCAAGGTGGGAAGGCATGGCCTATTTCAGGAATGGACGGACAGACAAACACCCGTGTGGCTGGAGCCTTGCAGACTAGCCAGTAGATGGTGTGTGATGAGGTTAGACACAGGGCAGGGGCTGTGGAGAGAAGCCTGAATATACTTAAAGTGCAAAGGAGAACCCCTTGCAGGGACCTGCTCTCCCCTGTGTTTTAGAAAGGGCCCTCTGCACGCCATGCAGAAAATGGGTTGTTCAGGGAACCACGGTCAGGAGGCTACTGCAATGGTCCAGGCAGGGGTGATGGGCCTGGGCCAGAAGGTTGGCGTGCGGTCAGGGGGGGCCACACTCGAGGAGCATTTTGGAGATCAAGATGACAGCGGCAGTCACTCGGGCTCTCATTGCTGTAGTTATTTACTGATGACGTGAAATTCTAAGAGCGCACTCTCGGGAGGGCCTTAGAGATTGGAGTTTCAGAGCCGGAAGCAGCGGATCTGGTGAGATCCCTCGTGCCTGTCCAGTTTCCCTTCTTACAGGAAAAGGAGGGAACGAAGCCCGGCAGGGTAGGTGCCCACACTGGGCTGTATGAGGGGCAGATGCCAAACTGGCTTCCAGGGAAACAGAGCCCCGGGGCCAGGCCCCCGACCACCACTGACAGTCCTGCTCGTGTCATTCCCCCTCCTCCCAGCTGCGGACACCGTGCGTTGCTGCTTCATCTCCCTCAGCCTCAGCTTGGACCCTTCCAGTGACGGGAAGCTCAGCCCTCAACCTTGTGAGGATGCCCGTTCCATCTCCGCTCAGCCTAGGCCGACGGATCTCCCATCTACGGACTCGAACCCGGCTCTGGTCATGTCCACACAGAGTAGCCCGCACCCTCTTTCCGGTATGTCACAGAACACCACCTCCTTGTTCGGGGCTCTCTTTTCCGGGCTAAACGCGCTTCAGAAAGAGCAGGAGCTCCATCGTGTGGGTTGCCAAACCACTGCCCTGCCCTGGGGGGTGGAAACTGGGGCAGCCTTGGAAGAAGTGACAGCTCCGTGGAGCAGCCTGGCCCGCGTGACAAAACTGGATCTGTCTGATCTCAGCTCCAGCCATGAGTCACTGGCTATTTTTTACTTCTAAGTCCAGAGCTTTGGCTTCATCGGGGGCTCTTGTTTCCTGGCCGATGAAGCAGATGGAAGAAACAGGATCTGGCCATCCAGAGGCCTGGGCGTTGGGGGGATGCTGGCGGCCAGCTCAGCGGGGCGGGCGGACACCACCTCTGCGCTCTCGTGGTCTCGGGCACCGTGTGGCCTTTACCTTCATCTTCTGGTTGCTTTCTCGTGCCTGTCTGCTCAGCAGCGTGGGGAATCGTGCAACCAGAGCTCTCTTTTCCAATGCAGCGTGGAGGTGTCATACTGCACTTACCAAAATGAGAGAACTCAAAGCAGGGCCTCGGTGGAGACGCGCTCCAGGCGCCTTTGGGAGGGAAGTCGGTTTCTCTGGGCACGAACCACTCAGGGCTCAGCTCTGCGATGCTGGAGGAGTTGGGCCTGGTCTTTCTACGCGGGGTCTCCTTTCTGTCCCTGGCCGTGCCCACTTCAGACCTTAGCGCTGGCGGAATGTGCTGGAGGTCCTGGGGTGAGCTCTGCAGAGCCCAGAATGCTCTGTGAGGACTGTGAACGCAGTGGGATCACAAGGAGGAGCTGGAGCTCGCGACCCGCTGCCCGGCCTGGCCAGAGACTCCTTCCCGCTTGCTAGGATGGATCTGCTGGGCTCTCCTTGGCAGAAAGGGGGCGGCCCTGGGCCCAGAGAACTGGCCCCGAGTCCCAGCCCCACCACGGAACAACGGTGGCTGTGGACAAGTTACGTGGCCTCACTGCGCCTTGGTTTCCCTCAGGAAAGATGGGGTTGCAGACAGCTCTTATCTCCTCGGTTCCATAAGGAGGAAACGAAACAGTGCAGGGCTTTCTGTGTAGTAGGTGCTCACTGAGCATCAGTGTTGGTGAAATAAAATTCATATTTTATGGCAAGACAAGAAAATTTAAACATAAAAATTTTCTCTGTCCATTTGGGTCTCTTCCCCTTTAGTGTGTATTATGCTGCATTAACCAGATCTCCTTAGGAGACCACCTTCCTTCTTCATCTCGTATGGGCTCATGATGACCCACTACTTGCTTTGTACGGGTAGATCTGGATTGTGTAAACTGTCAATAATACATCGTTTGATGCAGAAACCTTCGTCTCAAAAACTTAATACAACTGTGCTTTGACCTCTAATGGGTGGAACAGCCCTCGGTACTTTATGAAACACTGTCTGCCAGGTTATAAACCTCAGGTTGACATGATTAAAATTACCCATTTCTTTCTTAGATTGAATACTGATTAATTTTTTTCATTGACATGATTAAAATTATCCATTTCTTTCTTAGATTGAATACTGATTAATTTTTTTCATTGACATATGCATGGCATATGCAGGATATTAGAGACACCCACCAGAGGACACCTGGAGTCTACCCCGAATTGGCACTTGGTACCAGCATGGGTACCACTGGCTCCACGGTACTCCTCAGGTGTTCTAGTGAGTTCTCCTGATACCCGCATTTTAAGTGACGATCCCCCAGATTTTATTCCAGCTCCTTTTACTTAAGACTTGGAGTCTTGAGGGGTAGCAGTGCATTTCCTTGGCTGGGACCTAGGGGGATTTGGATAAGGAGGCCCAGGGAAACATAGGTGGCTGGGTTTTTGTTAAACGTGGCTAAAATTGAAAAAAAAAAAAAGTTGACATATGGTCTGAACAAAACTTTTGCTAATAAAATGAGAAACTGAATTAATTCAGCTCTGAAGAATAAGAGACATCTGCTCCTTCTGGGTACAAGGTGTTCTCGGGTGGTCGAGAACCTAGTGGAAGTGTCTGAGGATCCATTCTTGTGATGCTTACGGGTCCCACAGGCAAACCCCACTGCAGCCGTTAGGTAAATACTGCTCTTCCGGGGACATATAATATAAAGACCACAGCAGTTTTAGACCATTGGAGGAAGAAGCCAAGTCACATAAGAGAGTCAAACTGGGGAATTCCCTGGCAGTCCAGTGGTTAGGACTCCATGCTTTCACTGTCAAGGGTGCGGGTTCAATCCCTGATCGGGGAACTAAGATCCTGCGAGTCATTTGGCTCAGCCAAAAACGAGAGTCAAACTGACCCAAAAGTAACTACTTAGGGAGCCGGACTCAGAAGCAGCCCACATCCACCACGCTGCCCTCAGAAAGTTGTTCGGAGCATATCTCAGATCTGAATTAGGCTACCAAATTGATAATGGGAAATTGTGCCTCAAAGTCCAAACAGTTTGTGGACAGACAGCCACCTATGGGGATACCAGCTGGGTTTATGTATGTCACACTTAGTTGGGAATTCAAGAAAATTCTGCCCTGAAATGGCCAAGATGGGGATGTCCCTCTCCTGGGTCCCTGCCTGCAGCGTCTACTGGAAACTAGAGTGGTAAATTTCTAAATTAGATTAGCAGGAGAGGATAGTTATAGGGCTACCTTCTAGGATTCTTTGAATTGGAAATAATTCTAAAATTGTTAAAATTTTAGAAGCCTCTTATCTTGAAACCCTGTACCTATTTTAATTGGTATGCAGAAGCCCTGAAGCCAAATCTAGCCTCTGTACCCTGACACTGCATTCAATCTCGGAGACAGAGTTTTGGTGAAGTAGAAAAGAATAGCTTTATTGCTTTGCCAGGCAAAGGGGGCCACAGCGGGCTGATGCCCTCAAAACCGTGTGTCCCAACTTGGAGAGGGTAGTGAGAAATTTTATACTAATGGTTCAAAGAGGGCGTGATCAGCTTGTGGACATTCTTCTGATTGGTTGGTGGTGAGGTAAGTGGGAGCCAGCATCACCAACCTTCTGGTTCCAGCTGGTCTGGGGTTTAGTGCTAGCCGGCAGCATACCATCGTTAACCATTAACTTCTTCCACGGGGTTGGGGTGGGGTGGGGTGGGGGGGTGGCTGGTTGGGGGGGGTGGGGTGGGGGGGTGGCTGGTTGGGGGGTGGTTGGGGGTGGGGGTAGGGTTATCTGCAAAACAGCTCAAAGATATTGTGTGTATCCCTTGATGGAGAACCAGGACCCTGCCCCAAGGCTGCACTACTGTTTCTCTTGACTATTTGTTTCTCTCTTGTCTGCATCCCCTCCCTTCCCTAATTCACAACTGCTTGAAGCTGCCTGTTGGAACTCAGGGAAGGTCATGGAGGCTGAATGAAGGCTATTTCCTATAATCCAAGAAATGGGGGACACAGAAAGGCTTTGTGCACAGGAGCCCCACAGGGCCCTGCTCAGTTACAGCCCCCAAAGTTTTCAAAATTCCAAAACAGACTCATTGAAAGACCTGTAGAAAGCTGATGAAAGATAAATGATACAAAAGGTACTTAAACTTTCATTACTTCTCCCCTCCTTTATTCAAGTACACATTCTAGTAATCCTCCGTCTGAATTGCCTTTCCACTCTGGAGAGACTATTTAACTAGTTACCTTTAGAAATGGGACCACCTGAAGCTATAGGTGAGCCTCTTCAGATCAAAGATGGAACTTAGGGCCATAGTTTCTTAACCCCAGGGAGGGTCCTCAAAAACTTTTGTAAATGGGTTACTGTTACCCGAACACTGGGTTTGCCTCTTGATGGGTGCTGAGCCAAAATACACAATCAAACCGAAGATGGGAGAAGGAAGGATTTAATATTACTTGCAGCATGTAAGGAGATCAGGGATCTTTCCCAAAGCAGTATCTGTCTGAACAGCAAAATTGGGGAAGTTTTAAGTTAAGGGCACATGCACATTCATGAAGGGGCTTGGGCCATGACAGTGTCCAAGCTTTGATTGAAGTCATGAGGGTCAGAAAAGGTCAACATCATCCTCCCTTAGCTTCCAGTTGATCTGGTGGTTGAGCTTCAGGCTTATCTTTACCAATGAAACAGAACTGGGAGTCTTTACAACTGACATGTTGTTTTTTTTTTTTTTTTTTTTTTGCGGTATGCGGGCCTCTCACTGTTGTGGCCTCTCCCGTTGCGGAGCACAGGCTCCGGACGCACAGGCTCAGCGGCCATGGCTCACAGGCCCAGTTGCTCCGCGGCATGTGGGATCTTCCCGGACCAGGGCACGAACCCGCGTCTCCTGCATCGGCAGGCGGACTCTCAACCACTGCGCCACCAGGGAAGCCCTGACATGTTGTTTTTGCTATGGTTATTTCTCTTGCCTGTCAACTGAAAAAAAAAATGCATGATCTAAAAGTTGAGAAGTATGTTTTATTCCACGGATGTTCTGAGGACTTCAAGCCTGGGATGCAGCCTCTCAGATAGCTCTGAGGAACTTGTCCAAAGAGGTCAGGGAGGAGCCAGGATCTATAGAAGTTTCTGCAACAAAGACCAGGTAGTGGGAACATCAAAATGTTACTGTTAAATGAAGAAGACCGGACATCTCAAGTTAAGGAATTTAGTGCTTTTCTATGTATGGAAAGAGGCAAGAGTCTGGGTTCACTGAAATCATTCCTTTGATATGCACCTCAGCTATCTAGGGCCAGTATTCTCTTCTTTCCCATTCTGAGTCTCCTCAGGGTACACCTTTGGGGGTGGCTGCAGTGACTGATGGCTTAATGGCAGGCATCCTGGTTCTATCCTGAGTTCCCCCAGGGCTCACCATCCGGGGTGGCTGTAATGTGATGGCTTGATGGCTGCAACATCCTTTGTTTACTGATATGGCAGGCAACATTTTTTCATTCACAGCCTGATAGCGGTCATTTGTTTCTGCATTCTTTTTGTTTTCCTTAAGATCATTAGTTACTGAGACCTGTTCAAGGACAAGCGTTGTGGCCAGGCTGAGATCACAAAATAGCTTTGGCCAGAAATGGCTTTCCTGTAAAGAAATCCATGCCTGGTTCTCTTTCTCCAGGGACCACCTACCCTATCTGCTTACATTACCAAGGAGGAAACTGGTCTGAGCAAACTGACCAAAGCTGATATCCAGAGCCTGATAGGATTTTTTTTTTTTCCTTTTTTGCCTTCTCGCTTAAAGTAAATGAGAGAAAGTAAAACATTTCAACATAGGTGAATAGCTATGTCAGTCTTTTGATATCATTGAGGTGGCTGCCCAACTCTTTGAGGAATTAAAACAGCTATCCTTGTTTTACAAATCTAATCTTTACAGGACCAGAGATGTGGCTCCAGGACCAAAGGCCCACCTATTCTTTTACCACTCCCAAGCCCTCCACTATTTATCTTTTAAAAAATATTTATTTATTTATTTATTTATTTGGCTGCATTGGATCTTAGTTGCAGCACACAGGATCTTTGTTGTGGCATGTGGGGTCTTTTGTTGCAGCGCCCAGGCTCAGTAGTTGCAGCTTGCGGGCTCTCTAGTTGTGGCACTTGGGCTCTAGAGCACATGGGCTTGGTAGCTCCGCGGCATTTGGGATCTTAGTTCCCCAACCAGGGGTCGAGCCCTTGTTCCCTTCATTGGATGGCAGATTCTTAACCTCTGGACCACCAGGGAAGTCCCTCTCCTATTTATCTTAAGAATTGAAAAAAAATTCTGGCCTTAAGAACTTGAATTTTTCCTCCTATGCCTTTGAGATGCAAATGTACTCTTATCTAGGCCATCTTTTTAAATGCAAATTTCAGGAAGGTAAACTCTTATGGAAAGAAAAAACAAGTGGGATAGGTTATTTGGAACTTGACAAGGACAAATACAGATCTTAAGTGTCTTCTCTATTAATATTAGTAAAAAGGATTTAGCCATCTAAACAGGTGACCTTGATTTGTTCCATCTGCCAGAAACCCAGTTTGAATCCAGCCTCTTGTAACTGACGGGTTTTGTATTACTGCGCCTGAATCATGGCTGAAATTTTGGACTGGGAACTATGGGGTCTCTGTGTCTGTTTGTATGTTTGTGTGTATCTATGCATGTGTGTTGTAGATGTGTAGTATTGCCAAAATTAATTTGTAAAAGAGCTCTATTTAATTGGCTTAAAGGAAGTTAAGCGCTTATATAAATACTCAGAAATATAAAAGAAATTAACCCAAATGAATTTCAGAATCACATGATCTAGGATTCAATTTAATGAAAGAAAACAAGTTTGTTGGTTTAATTAATGTAGACATGTCTTTAGAGCCATCAACATTAAGTATAATACTTTTTACTGTAACTAGGTTTACTAGAAATCAAATAAGATCTTATTATTCCTGTTTCAAAATTTGTCAGCAAGAAAAATAACTTGGTATGATGAAAATTTTAGGTAAATAAAATGAGGTAAATGAGATAGGAGCCTATAGGTAAACTCTTTAGATATAATTATATTTTGGGAATGTCTATCCAAAATAGTCTCTCCAGATTTGGGTAACTCGAAACTTTAGAGTTTTTCTAAATTAAATAGTGGGAATTCATTGAATATTCAGATCATTTTCAAATAAGATACTGGAACATTAGTTACTGAACATAGGCTTCCTTTTACAGAGAAACTAAAAACTTATAAATACTATTTATGGTTTCTAGAAAACATTTACTTGTTTGTTCTTCCAAACAGAAAATGTGTTAGTGTGGCACCAAACATATTCATTAATAGTCCTAAATAGTCAGAGAGGGCCCCTGAAGCATCTCAGAGAGTATTAAACTAATTAGGCTTATTTGGTAGGTTAAATTACACAGGAAGCACTGTCAAATGAGTGGTGATAAACCTTAGGATATATTGTATGGATAAGTGCCATTAATATAAACGTTCTAGAAATTATATGAAATTTCTAAAAGTTGAAAATGTCCTTGTAAAATGTTATCAGTCATAATTCTAGCAACTTAAATATTTGTCAGAGCAATAACCAAGTTTCTTTGTCAATTCTGTTATAATCAGGTAGATAATTATTTTTTCACCTGATGCTTCTGCAGAAAAAAAGGCTTCATCTTCAAAAAGATTCATAGAAAGGACTTTTTGACAAGTATGAGTTTCTGATAACTTTCAGATCATACTGCTGAACTGGGTAAGAAACTAAAGAATTCTAATGGAAATACTGATGGTTTCATAAAACTGTTTTAAAGAGGATTAAGATCAAGAATTAGTCACATAGTATAGCACAGGGATTATATTCAATATCTTGTAATAACCTATAAGGGAAAATAATCTGAAAAAATATATATAACTGAATCACTTTGCTGTGCACCTGAAACTAACACAATACTGTAAATCAACTATACTTCAATGGAAAAAAAAAAAGAATTAGTCACATAAGACTGAGTGAACTGATTAATATGGTTATAATTCTTTGGTTATTTGTCTGAAATACGACTGGTTTTTAATCTGTGTTTTCCAGATATAAGGAAATCTTTCCCCTCAAGCTAATTATGACTTAATGGCAATTTGATAAATTATATCTTTGTAAGTGAAACTGAAACATTTATCTTTTCTCTCTACCTGATCCCTCCTGAAATTGGAAACTCTTAGGTTCCCAGCAGTCTTATCAGGTAAATAAGAAAGGCCACCTCCTAACAGATACAAGAATCTCAAGGTATTATGGGGACCTTGAAAAGAGAGGAATTCATCCATATCCATAGATATCGCATGCAGGTGGAATCTGTGACAAGTCCTTGGCGTGGCTTTCCTGGCCTTTTTTTTTTTTTTTTTTTTTTTAGTGGTATGCGGGCCTCACTGTTGTGGCCTCTCCCGTTGCGGAGCACAGGCTCCGGACGCGCAGGCTCAGCGGCCATGGCTCACGGGCCCAGCCGCTCCGCGGCATGTGGGATCTTCCCGGACCGGGGCACGAACCCGTGTCCCCTGCATCGGCAGGCGGATTCTCAACCACTGCGCCACCAGGGAAGCCCTTTCCTGGCCTTTTAAAGATTCAATCTGAGATTCCTTATGAAAAGTTCCAGCACAGACAATTTAAAAGAGTCTATGTGGTCATTAACCAGACTTATTTTGCAAACAAATTAGTCTTAATTTGGCTACATTTGGTAGAAATTAGGGTAATTTTAGAGAGAAAAAAGATTATGTTTCAGTGGATATTAAATTCTAGTTTTGATGTGACTGACAAGGGATTAACATCCAAAATCTTAAATTCTATTTATTTATTTATTTGGCTGCGACAGGTCTTAGTTGCGGCACACTGGATGTTCGTTGCAGCGCACAGGCTTCTCTCTAGTTGTGGGCTCTGTAGTTTGCAGCACACGGGCTCTCTATTTGGGACTCCTATGCTCAGTGGTTGCGCAGTGCAGGCTTAGTTGCCCTGCGACGTGTGGGGTCTTAGTTCCCGGACCAGGGATTGAACCTGCATCCCCTGTACTGGAATGTGGATTCGTTTTTTTAGAAGATGTTGGGGGTAGGAGTTTATTAATTAATTTATTTATTTTTGCTGTGTTGGGTCTTCGTTTCTGTGCGAGGGCTTTCTCTAGTTGTGGCAAGCGGGGGCCACTCTTCATCATGGTGCGCAGGCCTCTCACTATCGCGGCCTCTCTTGTTGCGGAGCACAGGCTCCAGACGTGTAGGCTCAGTAGTTGTGGCTCACGGGCCCAGTTGCTCCGTGGCATGTGGGATCTTCCCAGACCAGGGCTCGAACCCATGTCCCCTGCATTAGCAGGCAGATTCTCAACCACTGAGCCACCAGGGGAGCCCTGGAATGTGGATTCTTAACCACTGGACGACCAGGATTAAATTCTAGTTTTGATGCAACCAACAAGGGGTTAGTATCCAAAATATACAAACAGCTCATACAATTCAATATCAAAAAAACCCCAAACAACCCAATCAAAAAAGGGGCAGAAGACCTAAATAGGCGTTTTCCCAAAGAAGACATACAGATGGGCAACAGGCACATGAAAAGATGCTCAGCATTGCTAATTATTAGAGAAATGCAAATTGAAACCACAATGAGGTATTACTTCACACTGGTCAGAATGGCCATCATAAAAATGTCTACAAACAATAAATGCTGAAGAGGATGTGAAGAAAAGGGAACCCTTGCTTGCTATTGGTGAGGATGTATATAAATTGGTGCAGCCACTAAGGAGAACAGTATGGAGGTTCCTTGAAAACTAATAATAGAGCTATCATATGATGCAGCAGTTCCAATCCTGGGTATATACATCTGGAAAAAGTGAAAATTCTAATTCAAGAAGACACATACACCCCAATGTTCATAGCAGCACTATTTACAATAGCCAGGACGTGGAAGTAACCCAAGTGCCCATCAACAGATGATTGGCTTAAGAAGATGTGGTATCTATATACAGTGGAATATTTCTCAACCATAAAAAAGAATGAAATACTGCCATTTGCAGCAACATGGATGGACCTAGAGAATAGCATACTACTTGAAGTAAGTCAGACAGAGTAAGACAAATATTTTATCACTTAAATGTAGAACCTAAAAAACAATACAAATGAATCTATATACAAAATGGAAACAGACTCACAAACATAGAAAACAAACTTACGGTTACCAAAGGGGAGAGGGAGCAAGGGAGGGATAGATTAGGAGTGTGGGACTAACAGATACCAACTACTATACATAAAATAGATAAGCACCAAGGATTTACTGTATAACACAGGGAAATATATTCAATATCTTATAATAAACTATAATGGAAAATAATCTGAAAAAATATATATATATAACTGAATCACTCTGCTGTACACCTGAAACACAATACTGTAAATGAACTATACTTCAATAAAAAAAGAAAACTTTACTAATTACTTTGTTACTCCTATTATCAATTTTGATCACATCTATAGTTCTCTATATAATTAATGAACATGCACAGTGCACAGGCAAGATAAAATTGGCAGAAGTCCTATTGGACAACTTGGAATTGACTGTTAGCCCTTGCCAGACATCTTATTAGTACAACCCCCTAAAAGGGAAGAAAGAACCAGGTTATTAAGAACCAACATTAAGGGACAAGATGGACCCAGGGCAGGTAAGCGATCATTCTAGCATATCGAGGGACCAAATATTTGATCACCTAGTGCTTTCTATTGAAAGATTAATGATCTAAAGGAGAAAACTGATGAAATAAAATTCATATTTTATGTCAAGACAAGAAAATTTAAACATAAAAATTTTCTCTGCCCATTTGGGCCTCCTCCCTCCCCTTTAGCATGTATTGATATTATGCTGCATTAACCAGACCTCCTTAGGAGATAACACTCCTTCTTAATCTCATAAAGGGTCACAACTCCTTAAGAAATAACCTTCCTTCTTAAATCTTTAAGGGGCCACAATGACCCATGACCCACCACTTACTTTGTACGTGTAGAGCTGGATTGTGTAAACTGTCAATAATATGCTGTTTGATGTATAATCCTTTGTCTTAAAAACTTATGTAACTGTGCTTTAACCTATGACAGGCAGAACATTCCTCAGAGCTTTCTGAAAGACTGTCTCCCAGGTTATAATCCTCAGGTTGGTTCAAATAAAATTTTCCATTTCTTTCTTAGATTGATTAATTTTTTTCATCAACAGTGCTTTGCTTTTATTTTATTTTATTTTTTAAAAATAAGTTTATTTATTTAAATATTTTTGGCTGCTTTGTGTCTTCGTTGCTGCATGCGGGCTTTCTCTAGTTGTGGCGAGCAGGGGCTACTCTTCATTGCGGTGTGCAGGCTTCTCATTGCAGTGGCTTCTCTTGCTGTGGAGCACGGGCTCTAGGTGCATGAGCTTCAGTAGTTGTGGCACATGGGCTCAGTAGTTGTGGCTCTCGGGCTTAGTTGTTCTGCGGCATGTGGGATCTTCCCGGACCTGGGCTCGAACCCGTGTCCCCTGCATTGGCAGGCAGATTCTTAACCACTGTGCCACCAGGGAAGCCCCATTTTAGCCATTTTAAAGTGTACAACACAGTGACATTAGTTACATTCATTATGTCATTACCAGCACCACCATCTATCTACAGATCTTTTTCATCACCCCAAACAAAAACTCCATACCCATTAAACACCAACTCCCTATCCACTCACCCCACAGCCCCTGGTAACCTCTATTCTACTCTGCCTATATGAATTTGCCTATTCTATATATTTCACGTAAGTGGAACTGTACACTATCTGTCCTTTTTGTGACTGGCTCATTTCACTTAGCATAATATTTTTGAGGTTCATCCATGTTGCAGCATGTATTAGAACTTAAACCCTTCTTATGACCAAGTAATATTCCACTGTATGGATGTACCCATTTGTTTATGAACACTTGAATTGTTTCCACTTTTTGGCTATTGTGAATAATGTTGCTATGAACACTGTGTACAAGTATCTATTTGAGTCTGTTATTAATTCTTTGTGGGTATATACCTACTAGTGGAATTGTTGGGTCATGAAATAATGGATTGAATTATGTCCCCCCAAAAAGATATGTTGAAGTCCTAACCCCCAGTATCTCAGAATGTAATTTTATTTAGAAATAGGATCTTTAGGGAGATAATCAAGTTAAAATGAGGCCATTAATGTGGGACTTTATCCAATCTGGACACAGGGATGGACATGCACAGAGGGGAGACAAGGTGAAGACACAGGGAGAAGATGACCATTAAGAAGCCCAGGAGAGAGGCCTGGAGCACATGCTTCCTCACAGCCCTCAGACAAGACCAAGCCTGCCCACACCATGATCTTGGAATTCCAGCCTCCAGAACCAGGAGACAATGCATTTCTGTTGTCTAACCTACCCAGTTTGTGGTACTTTGTTATGGCAGCCCTAAGAAGTGAATACATGTGGTAATTCTCATTGTTATCTTGATTTACATTTCACCAAGGACTAATGACGCTGAGCATCTTTTCACATGCTTATTGGCCATTTGTATAGCCTCTCTTATTTATTTATTTATTTTGTCATTTGGCCATGCCACGCGGCTTGTGGGATCTCAGTTCCCCAACCAGGGATTGAACCTATGCCATGGCAGTGAAAGCCTGGAATCCTATCCACTAGCTCACCGGGGAACTCCCTTCTCTTTTTCATTTTTATTTTTTGTTAATTTAAAAAATATATTTATTTATTTATTTGGCTGCGCCGGGTCTTAGTTGCAGCATGCGGGATATTTAGTTGTGGCACGCGGGATCTAGTTCCCTGACCAGGGATTGAACCTGTGCCCTCTGCACTGGGAGCGCGAAGTCTTAACTACTGGACCACCAGGGAAGTCCCTCTTTTTCATTTTTAAATCTCCAGTGCATAGCACAGTGTCTGATATGCTCAATATATTTTGATTTATGAACAGATGGAAATTCCTGGTCTCGAACTTCCCAGCTGCCTTTGTTAAGTGTATGTGGGGAAGGTTACAGAAGCGGCATCCAGTGGCTTCTCGGTGTGCATAGAATAGACAGAATTCCTTGCACAGCCTGTGCGCTTGGCTCCCACACTCCTCTCTGACTTCTTATCGTTTCCTTCTTCCTTATCATCAGGGTGACCGTGAAATAGATTGCCCAAACCCGGGCACTTTGGGTAGATACATTGGCATAACAGGTGTGACCTGGGGTGGTCCCAGCACACCAGGATGTGAGGTCAGCCTGGTCATCACACTTCGCCTATGCTGGCCTTCCATCTGCCCCTGAACACCCAGCTCTTTCCCTGCGCAGGGCCTTTGCACGCACCGTCCTGTGCCTGGAGGCCCCTTCCGTGCTCTCCTCCCACCTGGCTCTTTGCTGGCCCTCAGGTCTTGGCTTCAACCTCTTCTCCTGGGGAGGTCCCTGCTGACCTCTTTCTGGCTGACACCGACCTGTCATTATCTCACGACTTCATAGTCATTTTCTTCACAGCATTGATCACAGTGTAGGATTGTAAATTCATGTCTTGTATATGCTTTTTGTCTGCTTACTCTAGAATGTCAGCATTTCCCTTTTATTTGGAAAAAAAATAGAAACAACGTGTTGTATGGTGCCCGACAAAAGCTAGACAATGAATAAATAGCTGTTGAATGAATGAATGATCCATTAAGATAAGAAAGGCATTGTGGTGTGACTCTATAAAAGACAGCTGGGAAATAATAAAAACTTGGCTGAAAGAGCCAGGTTCTGTGAAAAGTGAATTCACAAGCTGGAAAACATTAAACCAATGAGGAACACTTGTCTCTCAACCTGCTCTTTAGCCAGAGGATTTTCTGGAATCATTGTAAACACTGATCATTTCTATCTAAAAGCTATTATGAAAATGGTCTCTTTTTTTTAAATTTTATTTTTGGCTGCATAGAGTCTTAGTTGCACCACGTAGGCTCTTCCTTGTGGCCCACGGGCTTCTCTCTAGTTGGACCTTGCGTGCTCAGTAGTTGCGCAGCTCAGACTTAGTTGCCCCGTGGCATGTGGGATCTTCGTTCCCTGGACCGGGGATCGAACCCACGTCCCCCGCGTTGGAAGGCGGATTCTAAACCACTGGACCACCGGGGAAGTCCCGAAAATGGCGTCTTTATTGTAGCCACTCACTCATCCGCCCGCCTCTCCACCTACCGTGACCCCGGCCGCCCTTCCCACCAATCCGTCCATCCGTCTATGCACCATCCACCTGCCGTATAACCATCCCCTCTCCCCCGCCTGTCTACCTCTCCCCTTGCATCACACATTCCCTTACTACCAACCTACCCAGGTTCCCATTCCTGCTGCTTGGGTCATGTGGCCTCTATTGGCTCTGAACAAACTACTACAGAGGGAGCAGTAGTTTGCTTAGGTCAGTTCCCATTCAAGGCATCCTAAGAGGAAGGTTACCTGCATTCAAAAAAATGAGGAGACTTCTGAGGTTTCCCTCCAGACCTCACCGACTTGGGGATGTAGGCAGCCTGAGGCCCAGCGGCAGGTTCGGTTATTCCAAAGGTCAGCCTGTGGATCTGTCTGTCTGGACCCAGTGATTCTGTGCTTGACAATCTCCCACCCACAGAGAGAGATGCAGGCCATCTTAATGGGCCCTGGGAGCTGCTCCCTGCACCCCACCACTCTTACTTTTCTCCTTGACCCCTAGGATGAAATAAGAAGTGTTTGCATCCATAGAACGAAGAGAGTTGGCTGGGACTGCAGAGTTGCTCAGTTGGCGCCCTCAGTTACACAGGACGAAACCCGAGCCCCAGCATCTCAACTGAGCCAGGAGCTACTGTTACCAGCATCCAGCCGGAGGCTCGGGTTGGGGGGGGGGGCGCCTCAGAGGGGACACGATTCTGCTACCTGCGGGGCTTCCCTTTCCTTTACATGACCCCCAGACTAGAGACGGCACCTGCATACGTGCCCTGCCCGCTGGGAGCAAAGAGGGTTATTTTCTTCGTGCCTTAAACACAAGGAGGGGGCTTCCCCGGTGGCGCAGTGGTTGAGAGTCTGCCTGCCGATGCAGGGGACGCGGGTTCGCGCCCCGGTCCGGGAGGATCCCACGTGCCGCGGAGCGGCTGGGCCCGTGAGCGCGTCCGGAGCCTGTGCTCTGCAGCGGGAGAGGCCACGACAGTGAGAGGCCCGCGTAGCGCAAAAAAACCAAAACAACAACAACAAAAACCACAAGGAGGACAACTGTTGAATAAGTCAATTGATGCCATCTGGGGTTTTAACTTGCACTGGCTTATCCCTAGATAGCCCCTTCTGGAAGGGTCCACATCAAACGGAAGCCGAAGTCCTAGTTCAGGAGAGAGAGGTTTCCAAGAATTCCCCAGGTGGCGGGAGGGTGCCACAAGT
Organism: Kogia breviceps; assembly: GCF_026419965.1. Taxonomy (NCBI): domain Eukaryota; kingdom Metazoa; phylum Chordata; class Mammalia; order Artiodactyla; family Physeteridae; genus Kogia; species Kogia breviceps. The sequence continues at coordinate 141,062,163 of NC_081314.1, forward strand.
CCCAGTAATCGGGCGTGGTAACGGGAGCTCTACCTCTCCGCAGGCTCTCAGAGTATCACTAGCACCTTCTAGGCTGTCCTGCTGAGACCTGCGTCTGCATGGAAGCATCCTGCAGAGGGCTGGGGCTGCTGAATGTTATTCCTCTTGCCAGACAAACTCGGGCTGTTTCCCAAATTCAAAAGCACACCCTCAAAAGAGAGATTGCTTTATCGATTCTCTGGTAAGTACATTTCCTGCCCCGCGGCCAACATGTCCCCCATATCCTGCTACGAATTCAACCCTTTCGCACTTATTTAGTTAGTCCATTTAGAAAAAATATGTACCTTTAGAGATTAAAAAGTGGGGTAGAGAGAGGAAATTACTGTGGAAATGCAAAAAAACAAAAGGCAGTGACCGGTATGTGTTAAAAGTCAATAAAATGCCTAGTTGAAAGGTCCGTTTTTTTGTTCCTTTGTAACATGTCCAAGGAATCGATCCCCCTCTCGGTGGTGCTAATGCTCAGTGGAAAAAGTATTTTTCCAAGTGGGCCCCGTTTGCGATGACATTTCTGAAACCCAGCGGAGGCCGTCTCGCCAGGTGCCTGGCTGTGCACATTTACGAGCTTCATGACCAGTTACAGTGGCGGTTTCTCCTCTGTGCGTCTGTTATTGGATCCCCGTTTTCCAGCCTGGGGATCAGAGATGGTGTCAACTGTTAAGATGGTCAGACAGCTCTCAGATTTATGAGTTTTCTTTTTTTTCCTTTAAAAAAAATCACTCTGCAGCAGAAAAACATTCAGGAAGATTAAGGGAACAGGAGAGGAGCCTATGGTTTGCTGAGCCTTGGGGACATTGATAAGTCTGTTTGCAGCTAACTTCCAACTTTTTGTCTGCTTGTTTGTTTGTTTTGTGACCAGGGATTGAACATAGGCCCCCTGTAGTGGAAGTGCAGTGTCCTAACCACTGGACTGCCAGGGAATTCCCTAATTTCCAATTTAGGTGGCGAGAGAAGCCTGACCTGGAGTGTAGGCCACAAGGATTTAAACATAAAAATCAAGTACTTCATGTATGCTGCCCTGTGGTCATAAAGCGGCTGCACAGCTCCAGTGTCACATGTGTGTTCCAGGCATTGACAAAAAGCTGCTAAAATGACTTCCTGGAAGCCTTAGCAACTCTGCTTATATTTAATTGGCCCAAATCTAGATGTAAGGGAGGCTAGGAAATATAAATGTGTTTATCTGAGTACATTGCTACCTCCAAAGAAAACTGGAGTTCTGTGTGTAAGAAAAAACAGTAGAACGGATAACAGGTCCACAGCTAGTAGCATTTTCCCAGCGTCTTACTGCCTAATTGTTGTACAAAGATGGAAACAAGAATGACACTAGCTTCTAAGACCGAGAGGCCAACGATACCATGGGCTGAGATTGGGGGACCTTGGGGTTTGGGAGGACACATTGGTTTCTCTTTCGGCCGTGTTGCTGGAGATGCTAGGGGACTTGTGAGTAGAGAAATGGAGGACGTGTGGAATAGTCATACCTGGTGCTCTGGAGAGATACAGATTTAAGAAAGAGCAGCATACGAATGAAATTTTTAAATCATGGACTGAATGATCTCATGAGTCAAGGAAGAGAAAAAAGGTCAAGGACAGAGATCTGGGTCTGGGAGGGAAGAAGAGCAAAGACACTGCAGGAGGGAAAGCGGTGAGCGGGTGGAGGACCAGGGGACCACGTGTCCTCAGGCCTAAGGAAGAGGCTTCCGGGAGGAGGGGGTGGTCCACGTGCGACATGGCTGCCGAGAGGTAAGATGACCATTGGTTTTGGCAAAGTAGAGGCCATTTGCGACCCTGGGAAGAGGTTTTATCACGTGCCTGGTGGACTTAGCATATTTCCTTAATCATTCCCCCAATCGTGCGCCCCTGAGTCGTTTTTCACTTTTTTCCTTTTCCTTTTTGCTAATGAAGACAGTGCTACACAAGGTGTATCTTGTGCAACTATTTTTGCTACCATGTGAAAATATTCCTTTTGGATAAAGCCTAGAAGCCACGGAGTCAAAAGACATGCATATGTCAAAGTGTAGTCTGTATGGTCAAATGTCTACCAAATGATTATACAGATTTACACTCCCACCAACAGTGTATGTGTCAGTTCAACATAAAGTGAAATCTTTGGTAAGCTGGTAGTTGAAAAATATCGTGTTTTCATTTGGAATCTCCATCAAGTTTTTTGTTTCAATTGGCCATTTGTATGCCTATCTTTTCCCCATTTTTCTTTTCAGTTTTTTTCTTAGCAATTTATCAGAGCTCCTTTATATATGTATTACAATTTTTTCTAGTTTGTTTTGATTTTTTAAGTGTTTTTTTTGGTAACTTTAAATTCTACATTGTATATAGTTAAATTTCTTGTTTTTTTCCTTTCTGCTTAGAAAGGCCTTTGTCACCCCAAGACTATAAAAATAGTCACTCCTTTTCTTCTAGGTTTTATAGTTTCTTTAAGAGTGAATCTTTGAGCTCTATGAGACACATTTTATTTCAGTGTCAGAAGTGAGGTTGAAAGTCAAGCTTCATTTTCCAAATAGCTGGCCAGCCACTTCAACACCTTCTCCTGAGTAATTTACTTTTCCCCCATTAATCTGAAGTCACTTTTTTGGGGGGGCCATGGCTTGGGGTATGTGGGATCTTAGCTCCCTGACTTGGGATCGAACCTGCACCCCCCCCTCCGTATTGGAAGCATAGAGTCTTAACCACTGGACTGCCAGGGAAGTCCCTGAAGTCACTTTTATTATTTAATACATTTCCATATGTTGATGAATCTCTTTCTCTATTCTCTTTTGTCCTATAAATCTATCCATGAATTTGTCTACTGTGGAGCCAGTTACTGTTTTGTTTTGTTTTTATAAATTTATTTATTTATTATTTTTGGCTGTGTTGGGTCCTCGTTTCTGCATGAGGGCTTTCTCTAGTTGTGGCGAGTGGGGGCCACTCTTCATCGCGGTGCGCGGGCCTCTCACTGTCGCAGCCTCTCTTGTTGCGGAGCACAGGCTCCAGACGCGCAGGCTCAGTAGTTGGGGCTCACGGGCCCAGTTGCTCCGTGGCATGTGGGATCCTCCCAGACCAGGGCTCGAACCCGTATCCCTTGCACCGGCAGGCAGATTTGCAACCATTGCACCACCAGGGAAGCCCCAGTTACTGTTTTAATAATTGCAGTTTTATGTATCAGTTAGGGTGTGTTTCTGTTGCCAGTAATGGAAAAAATCCACCTCAAACTGATTTCCGCATGTTGATTTTGTATCCTGCAACTTTACTGAAATCGATTAGTTCCAACAGTTTTCTTAAAATTTAATTAATTTTTTATACAGCAGGTTCTTATTAGTTATCTATTTTATACATATTAGTGTATACATGTCAATCCCAATCTCCCAACTCATCCCACCACCCCTGCTCCCTCGCACTTTCCCCGTTTGTGTCCATATGTTTGTTTTCTCTCTACATTGTTCCAACAGTTTTTTTCACTGAGTCTTGGGATTTCTATATACAGAATCATACCATCTGCAAATAACAGTTTTACTTCTTCCTTCCCGATTTGGATGGCTTTTTTTTTCTTTGTCTTGCCTAATTGATCTAGCTAGGACTTCTAACACTGTATCACATAAGAGTGCTGAGACCAAAAGAGCAGAGAGATTAAACCAGAAATCAAACACCTCCCAACAGGGCTTCCCTGGTGGCGCAGTGGTTGAGAGTCCGCCTGCCGATGCAGGGGACGCGGGTTCGTGCCCCGGTCCGGGAGGATCCCATGTGCCGCGGAGCGGCTGGGCCCGTGAGCCGTGGCCGCTGAGCCTGCACGTCCGGAGCCTGTGCTCCGCAACGGGAGAGGCCACAACAGTTGAGACGCCAGCGTACCGCAAAAAAACAACCAAAAAAACCCAAAACCTCCCAACACAGAGAACCTCAGGACCAGACGGCTTCACGGGCACATTCTACCAAACGTCAAACAGGAATTAACGCCGATCCTTCTCAAACTCTTCCGTGAGGAGGAGGGAATACCTCCAAACTCATTCCACGAGGCCAGCATTACCCTGATACCAAAGCCAGATAAGGACATCACAAGAAGAAGCTATAGACCAATATCCCTGATGAATATAGAGGCCAAAATTATCAACAAAATATTAGCAAACCGAATTCAAGAACATCATAGAAAGAATTATACACCATGACCCAACGGAATTCATCCCTGGGATGCAACATATGCAAATCAACAAACGTAATACATCACATTAATAAAATGAAAGATAAAAATCTCACGATCATCTCAGTAGATGCAGAAAAAGCACTTGATAAAATACAACACCCTTTCCTATAAAAACCCTCTACAGATTGGGTATAGAAGGAATGTACATTAACATAATAAAGGCCGTATACGACAAACCCACAAGGAACATTCAGTCAATGGAGAAAAACGGCAAGCTTTTCGTCTATGATTAGGAACGAGGCAAGGATGCCCCCTCTTCCGTTTCTCCTTTGAAAGCCGACTGTGCACTGGGCTCTGTGACCAGCAGCACAGACGAGACTGCCAGGCTAGAGGGGGGCGAACTTGCACCTTCCTTTGCTTGATGTCCTGTTGGCATCGCCTAGCAGGGCCCTCACCCTCACAGGGTGGCTGGTGCCAGGCCGTAGTCCCTGGTCCAGCCCCCTCCCCTTAGAGGTCCCAGCGTAACAGCTCAGACCCCAAAGTTCTGGGCCCCAGCTCTGCAGACCTGTCCTCTGAGCTTCCAAACCTCTCAGCTCCTCCCGTGCTTCCCAGCCCTACAGGAGACAGCTGCTTCCTGCAATTACTTTCTCTGTATTCATCCAGTGTCCCCATATTGATTTCCTGTGGCTGCTATCACAAATCATCACAAACACAGTGGCTTAAAACAAAGTTATTATCTTACAGCTCTGGAGGTTAGGAGTCCAGTCCTGCTCTCCCTGGGCTGAAACCACGGTGTAGGCAGAGCTGGTTCCTCGCGGAGGCTCTAGGGGAGGAGAATCCATTTCCTTGCCTTTTCCAGCTTCCAGGGGCTGCCTTCATTCCTGGGCTCACGGCCCCTTGTCCATCTTCAAAGCCAGCAGCAACACTGGGCTAAGTCTGTCTCACTCCGCCATCTCTCTGGTGGTACCTCTTCTGCGCCCTCCCCTTCCGCCTCCCCGCCCACTTATAAAGACCCTGGTGAATTCATTGGGCCCACCTGGATAATCCAGGCTACTCTCCCTACTTTGGGTCAGCTGATTAACAACCTTAACTCCACCTGCAACCCCAGTTCCCCCTTGCCTTGTAACCCTCCACGTTTACGGGTTCTGGGTATTACGAAGTGGACATCTTTGGGGGGACTTTCTTTTGCTTACCACAGTTCCCTTTTCACTTTTTTCCAATTCTCTAATACCTGTTTAACTAATTCCTTATATTAACTACTCTCTTATAATAACTGGTGCAGTTTCCGTATTCTTAACTAGATCCTGCCTGATCTTAATACAATGGTTATTGCTTGTTAAATGAAAGTTTTAAATCTATCCCTATCTATCTACCTACCTATCATCTATCTATTTATTTGTACTTTTTTTAAAAAAATAAATTTATTTATTTCATTTTTGGCTGCCTGCGTTCAGTCTTCGTTCCTGCACGCGGGCTTTCTCTGTTGCGGTGTGCGGGCTTCTCATTGCGGTGGCTTCTCTTGTTGTGGAGCACGGGCTCTAGGCACACGGGCTTCAGTAGTTGTGGCACGTGGGCTCAGTAGTTGTGGTGCACGGGCTTAGTTGCTCTGCGGCCTGTGGGATCTTCCCGGACCGGGGATCAAACCTGTGTTCCTTTCATTGGCAGGTGGATTCTTAACCGCTGTGCCACCAGGGAAGTCGTATTTATTTGTTTTTTAACCAGCCATCTTATCGAAATAGATTTGCTAGGCTTTCAACCATATTATCAGGAAATAAATATAACTTTCCCTCCATTTTCAATCATTTATTTCTCTTCTTGACTCTCTAGATCAGTAGTATAGTTCAACACTTTCAGAACAATGTTCAACACCAGAGGCAGGTCCCCTTGTATTATACCTAAAAATGTGCTTTTTTTTCTGACTTTGTTTTCTTCTTCTTCTTCTTGCAATTAGAAAAGGCTGTGGAAAGGTGTGGGAGGGATAAATTAGGAGTCTGGGATTAACAGATACTACAATTACATATAAAATAAACAACATCCTTTTGTACAGCACAGGGAACTATATTCAATGTCTTGTAATAACCTATAATGGAAAAGAATCCAAAAAGAGTGTATACATATATATATATCTGAATCATTTTTCTGTACACTTGAAACTAACACAACATTGTAAACCAACTACACGTCAATAAAAAAAATAACTACACTGAAAGAAAAGAAAAGGCTGTGAAAGTCTATCAAATGTCTTAATGGCTCTTCTTGTGATGGTCATATTATACTTTCTTTCTTCTTTGACCTACTGAGGTCTCTGAGATCCACTTAGAATAAATGCATTTTATTTATGGTGCATATTTATCTTTATGGAATCTGTTTGCTAATATTTTATTAAGCATCTGTATCAATATTTATAACTGAGATACTGAGCTTGGCCTGGTGTGTATGTATGTGTGTGTATGTCATATTATACTTTCTTTCTTCTTTGACCTACTGAGGTCTCTGAGATCCACTTAGAATAAATGCATTTTATTTATGGTGTATATTTATCTTTATGGAATCTGTTTGCTAATATTTTATTAAGCATCTGTATCAATATTTATAACTGAGATACTGAGCTTGGCCTGGTGTGTATGTGTGTGTGTGTCTGTGTGAAATTTTTCACTGGCTTTGCTATCAGTGTTTGTATTAGTCAGGGTTCAGCCAGCAAAACAGAAACCATACTAGGTGTGTCAAACAGAGGGATTTAATAAGGGGGGTTGTTACACAGGTACTGATGGGCTGAAAGAAACAAAGAGGGTTCATCATGGTAAATCCAGAGTTCAGGGGGCAGCTTCCACCCCTAGGGCTGGAGAGGAAAGGGCACACGAGGGGCCCCCTTTGGAGCCAGAGATTAGACCTCTGAGGAGGGACACTACCTGGCTGCTGTGTCACTCTGCGGAGGTGCAGTGAGGCTGGTACAGGGTGAGCCAAGGGACCTGGAGTCAGAACCATGGGCAGCTACGACGCTCACCTCCCTCTAGCGCCTCCTGCTGGAGTCTGAAGGGCACGGTCCCAGGCCCTCTAGCCGACCACAGAAGGGTAGCTTTAGACCTGAGAAATGGTAGGTGAATAATTAGCACCTGAGAGAGTCCGGAGGCTTTCTCTCTTTCTCCATGCCCTTGAATAGTTTTTTTTTTTAAGTAATGAATAATTTGAATTGTTCCTGTTTATTAATGTTAAGGGACATACAATTTACATCCTTTTCTTTCTCCTCTGTGCCTAGTCTCTAGTAGATGTTCAGTAACTGTTTGTGAAATGAATACTTCCTATTTTTGGCTCACTGGCTGTGTTCGCACCATCGCCCTGACCTCTCTACTGAATGGCCCACATCAGCATTTGACGGTTGATCACTTTCCCTGGGTCTGTCTTTCACTGACCTGTATCTAAATCTCTGGCTAGTCCTCCTTAATTTCTTTCTTGGGCTATTTTTCTTCCACCCACCCTTCTGTGTTGATGTTTTCCTGCCCTTTTTCCTCTGTGCATTTCTCAATGGTGAGCTAGTAGATCACCTACCTAAGGCATCACCTACAGCTTGTATGCTCACATCTCCCAAGCTCTGTCTCTGGCTCATATGGGTCTTCTGAGATCAGAACCTACAGCTGAGAAAGCATTTCCAAATTCAAACATGCTGGTGAGTCTCAACAGAAACTCTACCTCTCTTTATCCTCTACACACACAATTTACTTTCGTGGAAGGTACCACCATCCATTCATGCCTTCGAAGAGTTTAAATAGCCTCTAAACGGCCTGTTATTTCAAAGTTTGAAAGAATTGCCATCAAACCATCCGAGCATCAGGCTTTTGTGGGGGAACAGTTCACTGACAGCTTGTACAATTTTTACCCAAATTACCGAGTTAGCTTTCCCATCTTTTCTTCAGTCCAATTTCAGTAACATGTAAAGTATTGTTTTATAATTGCTTCCCTTACTTGATCCCGATTTTATGTATTTATGCTCTCCCGTCCCTGTCTTTTTTTTTTAAAGCGATCAAGCTAGTTTGTGGTCTTTTTACTTTGCTTTTCAAAAACCCTAAATCTTGAATTCATTATCAACTCTTCTGTTTTTTTCCCTTACGTTTTCATTAAGTTTTGTATTAATTTTTCTAGTCCCTCCCCCACCCAAATGCTCGGTTCATTTCTGCATGAAGTGTTTAAGGATATGATTATTACTTTGCCTTCAACTTTGACCCTATCCCCTGGGGTTTGATATATAATATCCTCATTATTGTAATTTCCTAGATAGTCTGCAGTTCTAGTTTGATTTCCTTTTTGAAACAAGGAAAAACAGACTTTTTTTTTAACATTTCCGATAGCTTGGGTATTAATATTTTTTTTTACTTCAACTTTATTATTTTTAGTTTTATTATAGCTTTAGAATGTGGTTCCTATTTCACTTCTTGGAAATTATTGAGGTTTTCTTTGTGATCTAATACATTGTAAAATTGTATAAGTTTGCTATTGTTTTTGAAAAGACAGTGTGCTATATTTTCTCTTTTGTTTCAGGACGAAGAATTTGACATACATGTATAAGATCAACCTTGTTCATCCTATTGTTCAGACCATTTATATCTGGTTTTTGTTTTTTGGTTTTGGGGTTTTTTTTTTTTGCTTTTTTTTGTTTTATTTTGTTTGGTTTTACTTGATGATAGTGAGTTAAAATATCTTGCCATTAATGTGTTTGTGCCAGTTTTTTCCTGTTCATGAGGAAGATCTTTTCATTGTGGATTATAAAATTCATCATGATGAAGTGACTCTTATGTATAACTTAGTGAGTTTTCCTTGAATTCAAATTTCTTTGGTTTTAATATTACACACCTTCCCTTGCTTTCTTTTCGTCATCATTTTACTCACCATTTACCTATCATTTTGTTTGTAATTTTATTTTCAGCTTCTCTAAGTCATTTTGTTTTAATACATGGGCATATACTTAGATTTTTAAAATATTTATTTATTTATTTTTGGCTGCATTGGGTCTTTGTTGCTGTGCGCGGGCTTTCTCTAGTTGCAGCAAGAGGGGGCTACTCTGTGGAGGTGCGTGGGCTTCTCATTGTGGTGGCTTCTCTTGTTGCAGAGCACGAGCTCTAGGCATGTGGGCTCCAGTAGTTGTGGCATGCCGGCTCAGTAGTTGTGGCTCGCAGGTTTTAGAGAGCAGGCTCAGAAGTTGTGCCACACAGGCTTAGTTGCTCTGCGGCATATGGGATCTTCCCGGACTAGGGCTCGAACCCGTGTCCCCTGCATTGGCAGGCAGATTCTTAATGACTGTGCCACCAGGGAAGTCCGGATTTTTTCAAATCCAATATGAGAATTCTCACATTTTACTAAGGTTATCTGTTTATATTATAAATGATTACATTTAACTGAAAACATATATGGGTGTATTTTTAATATTTCCTTTCTACTTTTTCTGTTTCTAAACATTTTCGATGTTAACTTTTTTTCTCCTTTGAATTTAAAAGGCATATAGTCTGTTTGGGTTCCAGTATTTACCTTTATAACTTTAAATAACTTTAAAGTTATAAAGTAGACTTAAGCCTATTTTTCACAATATACCAATTTCAGTAACACAATCATCCCTCTTTATTTTCTCATATGAAAGATGAGAAAATTAGCACTTTGGGACCACCTATTCTCTTCTTCCCCAATTTTATTTGCTTGTTCTGGAGTTTTTGTCCTACTTTATACCATTGTCAATTAAAAATAATTAGTCTCCTCTTTTCCAGGAATTATAATTCTTGTAATTAGAATGTCTGTCTTATTTAGATGTAATTTGTATTTAATAGGTTCAAGACTCAAAGCTGATATTTCATCCTATGACTTCCCCACTTCTGAGTTATTTATTTTTATTTTAACTCTCTGATTACATCTTCAAGTAAATTTTTTTGCAATTTTATTGAGGTATAATTGAAGTACACCAAACTGCACATATATAAGGTATACAAGATCAGTCTATGTACACACACACATGCACACACACACTTCTGTGAAACTACCACTGTGATCAAGATGACAACGCTTATCCATCTGAAAAAAAAGCAATGCTCAATACAGAGGACTGACAACCCAAATATCCAATATACAGTTAACTTTGTAGACCTAAAAAATAGAGTAGAACAAAATGAGTAGATAAAAAACTAGAAGGTATAATAAACCCCAGAATTTCCTGAAATGAAGGAAAACATACATTTGTACATCAATAGAGTCCTTCATTATTTAGGACAAAAATAATAAAGAACTGTACAGTCTGAGTGAAATTATTGAAAGGGCAAGGTTAAAGGAAATATGGCAAAAATAAAGTTATATACTAAAAGAAAATTAGGCTAACTTTAGATTTCTCCTTAGCAATTTTATATGTTTTTTTTTGTGTGTGTGTGTGTGTGTGTGTGGTAGGCGGGCCTCTCACTGCTGTGGCCTCTCCCGTTGCAGAGCACAGGCTCCAGTATGCGCAGGCTCAGCGGCCATGGCTCACGGGCCCAGCCGCTCCGCAGCATGTGGGATCTTCCCGGACCGGGGCACGAACCCATGTCCCCTGCGTCGGCAGGCGGACTCTCAACCACTGCGCCACCAGGGAAGCCCTCCTTAGCAATTTTAAATGAAAGAAGAAACCGGAGCACTGTCTAATGAGTGTTTTCTTTGAGGGGTTGTGTATGACCCAATTTTCCATACCCACTCAAGTTATCATTGCTGTGACAAGGCAACAGAAATATGTTATCAAATGGTCAAGAATTCATGAACTATATCATTCATATAGTCTTCTCTAAAATATACTTGACTGAAGCTAACATCATATCAAATGGTGAAAGACAGCTGATTTCTCTGAGATTGGGAATAAAGCAAGGATTCTCACGTTCAACAATTCTGTTCAACATTGTTCTGGAGGTTACACACATTGCAATAAGGCACGAAAAGGACATGAAGGCATAATGATAAGAAGTGACAAAGTATAATTATCCCTGTTTGTATTTTCATATAACATTGTATATGTGTAACAATATACAATGTATATGTATACCATATAACAATACATATACAGTGTATAACATACAACACTGTATAAGTTTAAGGTGTACAACATGTTGATTTGATCTGATACATTTATATATTGCAATATGATTACCACCATAGCTCTAGCTAACACCTCTGTCATATCACATAATTATATATTTTTTGTGTGAGGTGAGAACACTAAGATCTGTCTAGAGTTTTCTATAAAGGGAACCGTATAGTAGTTACTTGGGGATGAGGGTGGAGAGAGGGACAGATTGCAAAGAGGCATGACTCAATTTTTGGAGATGTTTATTATCTTGATTGCTCAAAAATAATATTGGTGGAATTTCTCTTTCCTGTGTTCCTGAGCACTATTTGAACCTTCCCCTTAGCATTTATTTTGGAATGTGAGATGCTAATAATTTCTATTCTCTGTTTAGATCTTCAGCTGCTTGAGGATTTGGAAGGAGGACCAATGTTATGTACAGCTGCATTCTGGAAACTCTGGCCCTGTGGTTTCTCTCTGAACTTGTTGACTCTACTGGAAACTGGGTTGATGTCTTATCTTGCTCTGTGCATGTGGGGTTACCCTTGGATTTCAGTTTGCTCTTCTGCATTGGTTTGAGAAGTTGAGTTGGAGTGATACCTTGTAGGCTGGTTTGTAAGATTTTTCTTCTGTCTATTAGCACTTATTTTATCCAGCAGTTGCCACTTGTCTGCAGCTTCCAGATCTTCCTAGTGAGGAAAGGAGGGCATCTTTGAGGAGTTGACATTTGAGAAGCAGCATGAATGAAGGAAAGGAATAAGCCATTCGAAGATTTAGGGAGAGAGCATTCCAGGTAGAAGAAACAGCAGATAAAGAAGTCCAGAGCTGTGAAAAAGCTTGATGCTGCTTCAGTTGAGAGCCTTTTCTTTAAGCCTTGATGCTGATCTGCAATGGTAGAACATTCTAAGCAGTCACTCCCTGTCCTTCTCCCGCACAATCCCTGGGAACCTCCAATCTGAATGGGCTTGTCCAGCAGGGAACACACATGGCACATGTAGTCTATCTATACAATGGAATATTATTTGGCCATAAAAAGGAATGAAGTTCTGATACATGCCCAATGTGGATGAATCTTGAAGACATCAGGCAATTTCATATAAATGCAGTCATACAATATGTGACCTTTTGTGTCTGGCTTCCTTCACTTAGCATGTTTTCTTTGAGGTTCAACCACATTGAAGTATGTATTCCTACCTTATTCCTTTTTGTGTCTGAGTAATACTCCACTGTACGAATATACCATATTTTGTTTATCTATTCATTTGTTAATGGACATTTGGATTGTTTCCACATTTTGGCCACTGTGAGTAATGCTGCTACGAACATTCATGTACAAAGATTTGTTTATCTGTTTTCTTTCTTTTCTTTTTTTTTTTTTTTGAGTATCTATTTTCAGTTATTTTGGGTATATACCTAGGAGTGAAATTGCTGGGTCATTATTACATTTTAATTAGAAGGATTCTCTTCTCTTCAAAATGTGTTGGTTACAATTTTCTGTGGCTTCCTGTAGGATTCCCATCCATCATTTCACACTTTCTCAATTATCCAGTCTCACCTACTTGAAATGCTCTCATAGAACCTATGGACTCTAAGGTGTGTGCTGGTAGAGTTTCTTACTCCTATAAGACCTGAGCCCTCATACACTGCTTTGGCTTTGCAGTGTTGTATTTCAGGAGTGGAAAAAGTAGATGGCTGAAATGGAAAAAGCACATAAAAGAGGAGGATTGCTATGCCAATGTGGCCTGGCCAACAAGGAAGGGTGGACAAGAGACTGAATTTAACTCAAGCTCCAAAGACAGCTTCTGAGCTGAGGCCTCTCCCAAGAATGTTTTTCAGTTGGGTAGGCTGCCAAGTGGTATAGGACCCAAGTAACTCTTGGTGCCCTTTTCCCTCCGCCCTCAGGTATGTGAAGTTGCTGAGGTAGCAGTCATTTACATGGTAGTATGAATCAATGCTGGTTTGCTGACTTCCGGGAGGGACTCATGCCTCCTGCCTTCCCTGATCCCCTCCAATTAAAACACAGACATATTTTCAGCCTAGGGCTGTACCAGGTCTCACACACATGACAGTGAATGAGATGGGCAAAATCTCTGCCCTGAAGGACCTGGAATCTAACAGAGGAGTCAGGAAAAAAATGCATGTGCAAATTAAGAAAACAATCACACATTCTGAGGAGGCCTATGAGAGGAGTTCACAGTGTGCTGAGACAGAGACTGACAAGGATTTAGGGCTGCTTTGGATGAGAAGGAGCCAGTTATTCTTTCTATATGATCTGGATTGTTTTTTCTCTCTGGGAATTTTTTTTTAAGGTCTTTGCTTCTTTTACTTTGATGTTCTGAAATTTCATGGGGATGTATCTCATTTAATAATGTAAATTTTCATTTATTCATTCTATGTGACACTTGTTAAGCCCTTTCAAATTTGGAAATTCATGTCTCCCTTCAGTTCCAGGAAATTTTTTTCATCATTTTTTTCCCACTCATCCATTTTCTTTATTGCTTTCAGGAACTCCTATTTGTCAGATGTTTGGCCTCCTACAATGTTTGGTGTCTTTCATATGTTTTATATGATGTTTTCTAGTTCATGGTGCCCTTTTATTTGTAATTTAATCTTTGCTACGCTCTGGAACATTTTCTCTACTATATGTTCCAATCCCTCTACTTAAATGTTAAAAATGTAATATTAGAAAAATTTTAACTTGAGAGCCTTTTCCATTTTCTTATCTTTCTCATGGCATTCTGTTGTGATGGATGAACTAAGATCCGGAATTCTCTGAGAATAGAGAATACAGATTTTAAAACCTTCTCTTCTCTTCCCTGAACTATCAGTTTCCTCTGGCGTCAGTTTTTTCTCCTTGTTTATCTTTTCTCTCTCTTTCATGCTGCAGGCTTTCCTCAAATGTCTGATGCTTCTCTGAAGTGTAAGGCAATACAGAAACTGGCAGGGAGTGCTATTTACATAAGCCGGATTTATCAAAGGAAAGCTTCCCTTTACCCAGAGGGAGTAGGGAGCTGGTTTTATCCCAAGGACTTCTCAAATGCCTGAAGTAGAAGCTGACACCTACACTACCTGCCTCTTCCCAGGTAATCATTCTCTCCCCAGACAGTTTGTTCACTTGCTTTAGGAGAACCTTCTGTATGTGTGTGGTAGGGCTGGGGGGAGTCAATACACAAGTAACCCCCTGCATTTTGCATTTTCACCTCCACTCTCCTCTTCCTCCTCTTCGTCAGCCTTCATGTTGAACATCCCTAGGGTCTGCCCAAGGTCAGGTCCATCTTTTTTTTTGCCTATTTTTGTTTATTTTATTTTATTTTTTGCGGTACGCGGGCCTCTCACTGTTGTGGCCTCTCCCGTTGCGGAGCACAGGCTCCGGACGCGCAGGCTCAGCGGCCACGACTCACGGGCCCAGCCGCTCCGCGGCACGTGGGATCTTCCCGGACCGGGGCGCGAACCCGTGTCCCCTGCATCGGCAGGCGGACTCTCAACCACTGCGCCACCAGGGAAGCCCTAACTTATTTCTTTTAAGACCACCTCCTTGTAATTTCTAGAGAGAAAATACAAAACAAGAAACAGACTTGGTTTCAAATACATAAACAGTGTGCTGGAGTTTAAAGCATTACTGATGACATTGTTACAGAAGAGTGTCAGCTCACTCCAGGGCACTTCAGTATTCCTGAGGAATACACATGATTTCTCTCTCCCTCCCACCGGGATGTGCTCAGATATTAAGTCACTGCTCCTGCTCTTTGACGTATTTCCCATGTAGAAGATATGGAGCCTGCAGCGGCGGGGGTGGGGGGGTGGGATGAACTGGGAGATTGGGATTGACATGTATACACTGATGTGTTTAAAATGGATGACTGTTAAGAACTTGCTGTATAAAAAAAATTTTTTTTTTAAAGGTTATGGGCTTCCCTGGTGGCGCAGTGGTTGAGAGTCCGCCTGCCGATGCAGGGGACGCGGGTTCGTGCCCCGGTCCGGGAAGATCCCACATGCCGCGGAGCGGCTGGGCCCGTGAGCCATGGCCGCTGAGCCTGCGCGTCCGGAGCCTGTGCTCTGCAACGGAAGAGGCCACAACAGTGAGAGGCCCGCGTACTGAAAAAAAAAAAAAAAAAAAAAAAGAAGAAGAAGATACGGAAACTGAAAATCATGCTGACAGTTGGAGTAGGAGGCCATTCCCAATCCCATTCCAGAACCAAAGGCTAATGGCCACATTCTTCTTTTAAAGAAGGTAAGAGAGAAAACAAGTCCTAATCCAAAACCAGTATCTATCTTCCCGATGGCATCTGCCAAGCACCAGTCCCACTTCCTGCTGAGCTCTGAATCCGACATGTTCCCCACCCTCAGTTCCAGCTTTCCGGACCGTCGGGCCCTGCGCTCAAGCCCCTGGGGCCCTTCTTCTTAACTGTAGATTCTCCACCTGTATTCTCAGCTGTGTCCACCACGACCATCACACTTGATATCGTCAATCCTTTAACTTTTAGCTGTTCACAGGTAGTGGTATCTCATTGTGGTTGAAACAGAACCAGATTTGATTTTTTAAAAAAGCAAAGGCAGGTGTTATTCTTATGCTTGGGTATTTTGGAGCAATTCACAATGCCTGCAAAGGTGAATGATGAATTTCATAGCAGAAATATCTATGGCGCTATGGATGGAAAAGAGACCATCCCTCCTGCTGAGAGGGTTGTCTGGGCAGAGGGCTGGGCTCAAGGACTCCCAAGTGCAGCACTGGGTCTCTCCCTTCCCACAACCTCTTCACTGTCCTGGGACCGCACTGCCCATGTTCAGCAAGGTCACAATGAGCTCCTCCCCAAGGCAGGCACCAGCTTCCCCGGACACCTGGTGAAGCCACTAGACCAAGACTCTCCAGTGATTTCCTGGCTGTTAAGTCCTGCCGTCTTGCTATTTATTATGCTGCATAGGAAACCTATGCAAATGCTTTATTTTGGAAAAATGCCTGGGATGACTCAAGCAACCCCAGATCCCTGCAGGAGCCCTGCTGGGACGGAAAGCTCGAGCCTGCCAATCATTTACTCAGCGGGGATGGGAGGGTGGCGAGCTTTTGAATAGCAAGTCCCTCAGGAGAAAAGAATTAAGGAGCATGTTGTGCTGAGCTTTCCTGGGGCAAAGCTGGCAGAGCAAGAGGTGCCATCATAATCCCAGGTGATCCGCCCCCAGGGGCTGGGCCCTCCCAGATTGGCGGGGTGACCTCCACTGGCCTTTCTCAGGCAGGAAATGGGCTGTTTGCTAATGCCTTTCCCCTGCCACACACACCTGTGAAAGCCAGTTGGTGGTGCTTTAAAATAATTTACTAGAATGAAATTTCTGTGTTTTCCTTTGGATATCTGCCCAGAAAATGGCTCTGTGCTTTTTGATTCAAGAAAAGGCTTCAAATATTACAGGACCTCAGATTTCAATTTCTCTCTCTCTGTCTCTCACAGACACACACACGCACACGCACACACACACACACTCCTGTGTCTCTTGGGTGGGAGTGAGGATACTATAGGAGAAGCGAGGTGGCTTTTTCTTTTAACCCTCAAAGTCTTAGTTAAACCTGTTTCACTCACTTGTCCCCCCACTGCAACCCCTGCCACCGGGACTTCCTCAGCCTGCTGCCCCCTCTCCCCACAGTGACTGTTCAGCCTCAGAGCATTGCCAGTTCTAACTTCATTTGCCTGAAATGGACGCTTCCTGAATAAGAAATGTGTGATGGGTTTGCCTTTGCTGTTGGCCTACTTCGGTTTAGCAAGCTGCCTCTCCAACCCTCCTGTGAGAGGACCAAGCAAACCGCAGCCAGTGGTCCCTGGCCTGAAACCCACGACTTGGGTATCAGGTGCCTGGTGCTTCTCCAGCCACCGGGAGGAGCTCCCTGTTCGGTTTCTCACTGATGGGAACCGTGCCTTTGGGGTGTTAAAAGGAAAGCCACGGGCCCCGGATAGCATCACTTGTGCTAAAAGCCCCTGATACCAAATCTGGTCAGCACCATCGCGTGGGTCCCCTTCATTCCCCTCCAACCCTCGCCAGAGGAAGAAGAGGCAATCTGTGTGATCAAACCCTTGTCATCCAATGCTCTGAGGTGACCTAAATGGGAAGGAAATCCAAAAAAGAGGGGATATATGTATATGTAGAGCTGATTCACTTTGCTGTACGGTAGAAACTAACACAACGTTGTAAAGCAACTGTACTCCGATAAAAATTTTTAAAAAACCCCCACAAACCCTTGTCATCGCCGCCCCCCCAAAGATATACTGACTTTAAAAGAATCCTTTCTTGGGCTTCCCTGGTGGCGCAGTGGTTGAGAGTCCGCCTGCCGATGCGGGGGTCACGGGTTCGTGCCCCGGTCCGGGAGCATCCCACGTGCCGCGGAGAGGCTGGACCCGTGAGCCGTGGCCGCCGCGCCTGCGCGTCCGGAGCCCTGGCCGCCGCGCCTGCGCGTCCGGGGCCATGGCCGCTGAGCCTGCGCGTTCGGAGCCTGCACATCCGGAGCCTGTGCTCCGCAACGGGAGAGGCCACAACAGTGAAAGGCCCGCGTACCGCAAAAAAAAAAAAAAAAAAAAAAAGAATCCTTTCTTTTCTCTTGCTAATAGCTTCCTCACCCCATCCTTCTGCCTATAAAACCTTCCATTATGCACAATCCCTCTGAACGTGCTTCTAGTTGCTAGCTGGGATGCTGCCTAACTCATGAATCGCCTAATAAAACCAATTAGATCTTTCAAATTTACTCGGTTGGATTTTGGTTTTTGACAGGAGTGGTACAATTCATCCCCTCAGGGCACTGAGACGGCGCTTCCTGCGCAAGTGACAGAAGTTCCAGGTTTATCACTGTGTTCATCGGACAAATAGAGGAAGGGGTGTTCTGAGAATTAATGGGGGGCCCAGGCTTGTGCTGTCTTCAGGACTGGTGCGCAGTCTCACCCTGCTGTCCTGCAGTCCCCAGCCCACATGTACACACTTAACACCCTCTGGGTCCCCGGGGAGCAATTAGGGATTATTTTCATGAACTATCGCTTACATGCAGAAGGAAAATTGAATTTCCGGTTGCATGAATGTCTTCTCATGCTCAGGGGGCATGTGTCTTCAAGTCACTTGAGCAAGTTGCTTTACTTTTTTTTTTTTTTTCTTTTGGTATTTCAACCCTTGTAACTTTGAAAATTACAGATATTTTCACAATCAAATTACAATTGTTGCAAATTTCTTAAAATATCCTTTATGCTGGGCTTCCCTGGTGGTGCAGTGGTTGAGAGTCCGCCTGCCGATGTAGGGGACACGGGTTTGTGCCCTGGTCGGGGAAGATCCCACATGCCGCGGAGCGGCTGGGCCCGTGAGCCGTGGCCGCTGAGCCTGTGCGTCCGGAGCCTGTGCTCCGCAACGGGAGAGGCCACAACAGTGAGAGGCCCACGTACCACAAAAAATATATATATATATATCCTTTATGCTTATTATTGCTTTGAAATTTCAGTATTTATTAGACTTCCCCTGCTGGATAATGTCGTTTTGTGCATTAGTAAAGGAGTACAAATATTACTATGCCATCATTTAAAAATATTTTGATAACACATTTCAATATAATGGTTTCCTCTTGAAATCTTACATATTTACCTTTTTCCCTTTATATGAAAAGTATTCATCTGAGGGGAGTCCATAATCACCACACCTCTCTAGGGGTGCATAGTATAAACCTGGGCGAGAAGACCCTGTTCTAGTATCCAAGGAGAAATCGGTAACTAGGGATGTCTTAATGTTTATGCAGAAAGAGCAGGAACGTACATATTTTTCTGTAAGGGTTACTGTGACCTTACAGACTGGAAATGAGAATTTTCTAGTGTGTGTAAGTTTCCCTACCCAGCAGCTTACTCCTTCTGTGGAGCAGTCCTCAGCAGGTGCATTTTTTTCCGAAGCCCCATTTCCTCATCTGTTAAATGCAGCTGCTTACAGTGCCCAAGTTACTGTGGAGAGAGAAAGAGGTGACTGAACACCGCTCCCTTCTCCTCGGCTTCCAGAACCTCCCAGTTTGGGCCTCCTTGCTCAGGGGGTGTTCCTCTTCTGGTTGCCTTGCTGGACGCCCCCGTCCTCCCAGCCTCCAAACGTGAAACCCTCAGCAGCCCTTGGCTTCTTTGGTTGCTCATCTGTGTTTATGTCCCGTGAGACCCTTTCTAGCTGCATGGCTAACTGTGTCCTGGGCTGAGGCTCCCACATTAATCTGTCCCTCAACTCCAGCTTCACACATCTAAGGGCCCTGACCGCCGTCTCCACTCGAGGCGGCTCAGACCGAACACGTGGAAAACAAACAAAATCTACCTTACCAGAGGCTTTCTTTACAGAATCTCCTTCTTTCAGAAAACGGCGAACCCATTCCTCCAGTTGATCCAGTTCCAAATCTTGGCATCAACATTTCAGCCTCTTTCTTTTCACACGCCACAAGCAAGCCATGGGCAAACTTTATCAGCTCTGCCTTCAGGCACGTCCCAACCTCTGCCCACCCCCACGGCTGCCTCCTAGCCCAGAACCCCATCTCATGCCGGACTGTCACCTCCATGCTGTTCCCTCTACCTGGAAGCAAGAAAGCACAGAGGGTCCAAGGCAGGGAGAAGCAGGGAGGTATGTGGCCACGCTTTGGGGCCGGGCATGTAGAGTGCGGATCCTGGCACCCCATCTTTGGTTTATAACTATCAAGTAATGGACTGTTATACAAATGGTGAATGTGCCGTAGTTTTCAAATTATTTCCACTTAGGGCAACGGTGGCTGCTAGGAAAGTAGGATTCTCTGGGGGATTTCAGAGCCTCTTGATTTCAAAAGATTTAACCCAGGAAAGCAATTAGGGTGTCTTATCCAAGAAGGGGGACGTTCTGGTGCTTTGCGTATAGGAGAGGAGTGGATCCGTTTCAGGAAGTGGCTTCCCAGAGACTGAGCCTGGGACTAAGGGTTCCTCAGGGTAGAAGATTCCAGTGCCCATTCACACCTATGGCCTGGGAGGGGCTGGGGCATGACATGGGTGATTGTGAGGATGGATGGGCTGTGGCCTGGGAGCAGCAGCAGGAGGCCCCTGGCTGTGAAGGAACCAAGCACCTGGCAGTCAGCAGGTAACCAGAGCGACCCCAAGGACTAAAGGCTGGGCCTCACCCCCTCCCCAAGTCCAGGGCCTCCATTAGTGCTGGGGCCCTGAGCCCTCCTAAATGCTGGGGAGGGAACAAGGAAACGTGGCTGGCTGTAGACCTCTGGATCAGAGCCAAATTTGATTTGATTTAGGGAAGCAAAGAAATACAGCATTCTTTATCCCATGAGGGTCATATTGTAATTTACATTCATCACAACAGTTTCCTGGAAAACATCAGAATCTGACTCATGTTTCCTTTTTATTTTGAAATTTGGGATTACATGTTGTACCTCGAAAGGAGACCATACTTTGTTCAAAACGACCTTGGTTCTGACTGCCTAGTCCCAAAGAGACTTGATGGCCCTGGTGATTGTAATGTGATGAAAAAGGGGGTCACAGGACCTGAGCACTTGTCTTAGGAGTGGATGAGAGCAAAAGAGCCAGAGGAAACTGGGAACAGCGTTCTTACACCCTGTATCTTGAAGGAGGGAATTCAGGTCTTATTTGGATCCATTTCCTACATTTGGTGGGTCAGCCATCCGTGTTGTCACTTCCTGTGTGTCACTTCCTGCTTTCTATGGGGATTCAGACTTGGACCTATGGGTCTGATATCACATTTCCTCGAATCCAGCCAGAATCCAGTTAACAGAAGCTTTGTGGAGTGACGGTTCTAGAAAGAACTAAATATGGTCATGAAACAATTCACTTAATTATTTGGAAATAGTCTGGACATGAAATTAATTAGCTTACAGGTCATGCTTCTACTTGAATGAATGTATTTTCTCCTTGCTTACCTGTCTGGGTTCAAATCCTGGGTCTTTTGCTCACTAGCTCTGTGATCCTGGGCAGATAATTTAATCTCTATGCACTTTGATTTCTTCCTTTGTAAAATGGGGTTAAAATGAGTATTTATATCTCATTGGGTTCTCATGTATCTCTTTGCACCAAATTAGTAAGTAAAAGGTATTCCTGGAACATAGTAAGTGCTTAATAAATTGTAATCACTATTATTATTAGTCTTTCACCTGAGTAGGAGAGAGGAACATATTTTACTTTAGTAGTGACAGAATTCAGAGAAAGGGTTTGATAAGAGCTATTTTAGAAAGAAATATTGCCATTTGCAGCAACACGGATGGGCCTAGAGATGATCATACTAAGTGAAGTAAGTCAGACAAAGACAAATATTATACAATGTCACTTATATGTGGAATCGAAAAAAGTAATACAAACAAATCTATATACAAAACAGACTCACAGACATAGAAAACAAACTTATGGTTATCAAAGGGAAGGGGGGAGACAAATTAGGAGTTTGGGGTTAACAGATACAAACTGCGATACATAAAATAGATAAGCAACAGGGATTTACTGTATAGCACAGGGAACTATGTTCAATATCTTATAATGACCTATAGTAGAAAATAATCTGAAAAAAATATAACTGAATCACTTTGCTAGACACCTGAAACTAATAAAATATTGTAAATCAACTATACTTTGAATTTTTAAAAGCTATTTTATCTTTAAATTTGTAATCGGTCTATTAACTAGAATAACTTCACTAAACACATTCTAGATTGTGACCATCAAGTAAGGACTGACAGAATATCATTTCGTTTTAAGAAGATTTTGTTTCTCTTCTTTATAGATTCAAATTTGTTTTTATAATTTAAAGAGTAGGTTAAAATTGCTTGTTTCATCATAAATAAATGATGACCTTTCTGATCTAAATCCCTGACCTAAATAGGATGGCACATCCCAGCCCTCTTAGCTTCTGTGGGGCTAGATAGAGGCTAAAATGTGTGGTACCCCCTCCTTCCAATCAGAAGCGGCCCCTGTTGCTTGGGGTCTAGAGGTCAGCACAAAATAGAAAAGAAATATGTATGTGTAGGATTGTTCCTTAAACCCTGACTTTTCAATGTTCCTAGAAGATTCTCCCGTTGCTAGATCTCATCAATGGTGCAGTTTATTAGGTGTCACTGGTGAGGCTTAAAGGAATCAGAAGAGGATCGCGGGGTGTACGCACATTACTGGTGAGAGCCTCTGCCTACATGGGAAGCACATGGCATCTGGGCTTCTTGTCACCATTTTGGTGGCCCGGAAGACCGGGTCAGGAGGAGGCATGAAGTCAGGGGAGCATCAAGCAACTTCCAGCCTTGCTGGATCCAGAGTCGCAGGGCTGAGGCCCGTCTGGCCTCCCGATCCTTGCCCGGGAGCCTCCCCTTCTACCTCCCTGATCCCGGGGCCAGAGTCTCACCAGGCGATGCCACGCCAGTAAGCCCAGCCACGTGTGGATGACACTCTGTGGCTCGCTTCCCTGCAGACAGTGACAGATGGAGCCCTGGTGGCCCTATTCTAAGACCCCTTGAGAATGCTGGGGCTTCACGTAACAGACCTCAGACTCCGCCCTTCCACACGGCAGGGTATTTCCTTCCGTGTTCACAGGCTCCCTGGGCTAACGGGAGAGCAGTGTGTGTGTGTGTGTGTGTGTGTGTGTGTGTGTGTGTGTGTGTGTGTGTGTGTGTGTGTGTGTGTGTGTGTGTGTGTGTGTGTGTGATTTAGATCACAGCCCCGAGAACAACATCAGTGTCCTTAACGAGGTCAGGCCTCAACCTGGCCCTCGCAGCAGTTCTTTCCAGCTAAAAGAGCAGTCAGCAGCCCTTGTACCTGCTCTGATGTCAGCTGCCATCATACTTCTGTTCCCAGAATAGAAGCCAGTGACATTCTGTGCTTGGGGTGAGCAGCCTTCCTAACTGGGCCTCTTGCCAATGCCTGGAAAGCCAAGTGAACAGGCGTGTTTCACTTTGCCTTTTTTTTTTTCTTCTGACTTTTGCTGCCTTACTAGTAGGGGCTGACTGCTCACCGGTAGAAAACGACATTGTCCTTCTTTGGTGGTTTATGGCAATTATCTTTTTTTCAAGGAAGCCCTGTGCTTCCTGCCTTGCCTCTGAGATCGTGCCGGGACAGGGCGACAGTTGTTGGTGATGTGGCTTAGGCATCTTTCGGATGAACATCAGCCCCGCCCTCCTCTGATTTTCCTGTCCTGTGTGGGCAGAGCCCGGAGGTGAGCTCACTATGGTTACCAGCATCTTAGCAGACAGAATAAGGGCCTGGAAACAGACACGGATATTGTCAGTTTCAGAGACAACCGCATCCAACAGGTTTATTCCTGGCTTGCAAACAAACCCCACTGACCAAACTCCCAAGTCGCTTTTTATTCAGCTGTCATTAAATCACCCACATAAATACATATAATAAATACAAAAACAGGAAGGATTTTTTTTTTTTTTAGTCTTTGGTATGTAGAGCTTTTCTCCTCATCTTATTTCCCCGCCTTCCCTGCATCCTAAGCCCATTTCCTCAGGTTCACATTATCCCTTTGGACACCAAAGCAGCCCAGAAGTAAACTTGGTGCCCGGACCTTGAAGCGGTCGGCAGCCTGGGTCCCGGCGCCTCCTGGGGGCCTGGGGAGGGACAGGCCGTGGGGACTCACACATAGTCGTTCAGCCTGTACCCGTTGTGCGAGGCCGAGGTGGCCGAGGGGGGGCGGTTGTCCTTGTAGGCGTCGGGCGGCCGGTAGGTGGGCGCGCTGGCCGTGCCGGCCCGGGGCTGAGCCTGGGAGGGCCTGGAGGGCTCCTCCTCCTGGCAGGCCAGGCAGAGCAGCGTGCCGCCGATGAGCGACAGGGACGAGGAGATGAAGCCGAGGTACAGGGCCTGCCCGATCTCGAACTTCATGCCGCTGGGCAGCAGCGGGTTGTAGAAGTTCTGCACCACGTCGTTGGTGGTCCAGGACACGGCCACCATGCAGAGCAGGCCGGCCAGGAGGAAGAGCACGCCGCCCATCACGGCGAACGTGGTCTTGGCGGGGGTGCCCTTGGCGCAGCGCGTGCACTTCATGCCGACCACGGCGCAGGCGCAGGCCACGCCCGACAGCAGGCAGGAGATGACCATGAGCGCGCGCGCCGCCTGCAGGTCGCGGGGCAGCGCCAGCAGCGAGCGGTAGATCTGGCACTGGTAGATGCCCGTGCTGTGCCACACGCACTCCATCCACAGCCCCTTCAGGTAGGACACGGCCGTCAGGATGTTGGTGCCCACGTGCGCCGTGCGGCGCCAGTGCGGCAGGATGGTGGTGATGAGCGTGCCCACCATGCCCAGGAAGCTGAGCAGGAAGCCCAGGAGCTGCACGGAGGCGCTGGCCATGACCTTGCTGGCGGTTGCCGCTCGCTCAGGCGCCCGCAGGAGTCCTAATGAAGCGGGGAGGCGGGGCGGGGGGAGAGGAAACGGGTTAAAGATTATCTCGATGCATTTGTTTCTGCCACCGAAACGGCCATTTCCATAGGCGGTCGGGACCACGATTAACATGTTTTTAAAAATAGTTGCCGAGACTTGATTGGGTGAACGAATAAAGCGGCTCGCCTAAGACGCTTTCCCTGGAAGGCCAGAGCTAGAAGGGGTGAGAGCCGACATCTGGCTGGGCTGGGCTGCGCTTTCCCAGGACCCCAGGGAAGGACACTCCAGAGACCCCACTTCTCTCGGTGTTTACCAACCGCACGTGGGAAGTTTCGTCTTGTGTCTGCCCTCAAACTCTGCTGCGTTTGAATCTCACTTCATTCTGTTTGATCAGTAATCACTAAGGTCGTTAAATCAACAAATGCACTGGCAAGTGTTAAGGCGTGTGCTGCTCAAGACTTAGAAAATAGCTTAGACTGCCTGTCAGGATGAAACATTTTCTGAAAGTGGGAGACTTCCCCATGAGCTCATAGGAGGGGGGTTGGCACCATAGGCGGGTCAGACGCTGCCTTCCAGGATCCCAGATGTGACCTTAGAGATTATCCACTGACGCCAGGGGAGACGAATGACCGAGGTCATCAGCTCCTTCGGTGCTGCAGCCAGGACCACAAACCAATGACCCTCCCCTGCGGGCAGGCTACCTCCTCTCACACCACTCTGAAGAGGGTGGGCTTATCCCAAGACAGGCTGCTACTGAACAATGTAACCGTGGCAAAATCGCAAACACTTCTTGGACCCAGCACGTATGTGGTACGTAGTGCCAGGCGCATCGGGGCTACTCGGGAAATGTTGGGAGGGAGGAAGGAGAGAGTCAGGGAGTGGGGAAGGGAGGAAAGGGGGATGGAAGGGGGGGAGGAAGGAAAGGAAAAAGGGAGGGAGACCAGAACTGCCCGGGTGGACACCACGAGCTCCTCTCTCCTGCCAGGAGTAGAGTAAGGGGCAAAAGAAGAGAATCCCACCCTCTGAGTGACTCGGGGCCTCTTTGTCTTCAAAACAAGGGAGCTGGACTTCATGGCCCCAGAGTGTCTTCTGATTCTGAAGGGAGGAAAAGGGAAGCTTCTCTGCTGGTGCCAAGTCACTTCAGCGGCCCAAACTGGTGAGAGTTCGGAAGGCAAAACCCGCTTCTTCCTTCCTTCTCAGAGCAGTGTTCTGCACTTAAGCGCAGGAAAGCTGCAGGGAGCTAAAGTGGGCCGGGAGGGCGTCGCCCAATGCACATTCTCCTGCGAGCTGTTTTTGGGGGTGCCCCAGGCCCTCTTGGCTTTAATCCTGGGTCCACTGTAAGGAGATCTCCCACTAAATCACGGTGAGGGATTTGGTTAGTAACGGGTGATGCTTCCATTGGAGGCACTGGAGATGATCTTTAGATCTGTCCTGCTTAACAGACAAACGAGATGACAGTGAGACAGCGTGGTGCTGGACAGGACATCAGTGGTCTGTGGGGGGACGAGGTCGGGGGTTTTGCTGATGTTAAAAATGACTGTTTGCTCAGGACCCTGTGCTCTTCACTCACACCTCGAGCCGATCGGCCACATGCGTCTTCCTAAGGCTTTCCTTAGGAAGCCTTCTTCCCTCCATGCAGCAAGCAGTCATTGCAGGTGCTGGGCTGGTGGGGGGCGGGGTAGCGGGGGGAGATCCCACAGTCCCTGCTGCCCAGGGAGGGGCAGGTGTCCTGTGGTCACCGCCGGGCAGGCGGCGGGGCACCAGAGCTGCCGCCACCCACCTCCGGGATGCGCTGGGCACCCGAGCAGAGCTGACACCGAAAGCGCCAATCTACTGGGCCTGACTGATGCTCAGCCCTGGGCTGAGCGCTCGCGCACACCTCCCAGTTTATTGCCCACAGTTACCCAGTGAAGCAGCAGCGGTTACCTCCCCTGTTTTTCACGTGGGGAGACTGGGTGCAGGGGTGAACGTTCTTTTTCTGGCCTGGCTAGTATTTTCCCCGGTTTAATCCTTCCTTTCTGAACGCAGTAGGGCTCAAGTTAGCGTGAGGGCCTAGGGGTGGCGTATCCTGGGGGAGTTGCCCCTCCCCCCGTGAAGATGTCCTTTTACAGTGGTTCAGGTGGCCAGAGTGAGGGACTTTCAGTGCTGAAATTGGGACAGTCCCAGGCAAACCAGGACGGTCGGTTCCTCCAGGGAGGCTGGAGCTGCGGATTTCTCCAGATGGCCTCTGAGATCCTTTCAGTAACGCCTGAAGGCCACCTCCAGCCTGGTGGCCCCGCTGTCTGTCCCTGGCCAGGGCCTTCAGAGGCTCCTCACAGCTCTTGCTTGTCAAGGTCAATCATTAAGCCCACTGAGCCTAAAGAATGTGGCGTAAAAGCTAAGCCTGCTGACCCCATTAGGCTAGGGAAGTGCACCAGAAGTTTATTGGTTGTCTAAATATTTATGGAGAGCAAGGACTGCTAATTTTAGAAACCATTAGGTTGCTATATTTAAACTCCTGCTTGAAGGACTTGCTAATTTAAGAAGCGAATGTTAATGAGCCCCCAACTCCCAGCCCCCAGCCTCCCACCCTTTTCCCCCTAGTTACCAGCAGCTGCTACTGGTGTTAGGTCATAATTCAACTTCCCAGCAACCACTTTTCACTTTGGGGCCATTCGATGGAAAAACAACCTCAAGCGAATGAATCTCCTTGGAAACCACATAAAACTCGTCGCCGATGCTTCGGAAGGAACTTGCCCAAGCATGGCCTCCAGGAGGGCAGCAAGGAGGGTCCAGCTGGCCTGCAGTCGGCTTCGTCCACAGGCTGCCCTTTCCCTGCAGACGTGTGTGTGCTCGTGGAAACATTCGCTAGAGAGATGTGCGTCCAAGACAAATACGGTTCTAAGAATCAGGTTCCAAAAAAGACCTCGACAGGCTGGGTGGGTGGGGCTGCATGGAACAAGGCGACGCATTGCAGGAACGGACTCCGGGCCTTGCGTTTGGGTTCACAGAGCCCCCAAAGCACGCTCCTGGGTGGGCAGTCTGTGGCTGTCACACCTGGGAACAGCATTTAGGGCAGCCCTTCCCAGTGACTGCTTCTCAGGACGCCGTGCTAGCAGGAAGTCTCGTGGCAGACAGAAACGCCAGCTAGGTTGGAGAAAATCGGGTAACTAACGGTAGGACTTCTCATCGCTGGTAATATGCAAACGTAATTGGGAATCTCCCAGAAAAGTCTCGCGTGTGGCATCTCCTAAGCTTAGTGGACTGGACACTTCCTGCCCCGACTTTGCCAAAGGACAGCTTAAAGTCAAATCACTTTGGCAGGTGGACTTAGAGGATGGAAGTCTGTTGCAAGTTTAATGGAGCAATGATGAGATAGGGTTGACTAAAAAAAAAAAGATAATTTTGATTTGGGGGAGGGTTGAACGAGCACAAATACCGCGGCCAGCAAGATGCTCTGGTGTGTCCCCAGTCGAGTCTCTGCAAACCCCAGGGCTGTAAACTAACGTGAAATCTGTGAAAGGCAGCTGTGAAAAGCGCCAGGGCTGCTGTCGCCCCCTCACACTGGATCTGGTTTTATGAGCACCAGATCTGAAAGGCGAGGGGTTTTGTTTGTTTGTTTCTTTGCGGTACGCGGGCCTCTCACTGCTGTGGCCTCTCCCGTTGCGGAGCACAGGCTCCGGACGCGCAGGCTCAGCGGCCATGGCTCACGGGCCCAGCCGCTCCGCGGCACGTGGGATCCTCCCGGACCGGGGCACGAACCCGCGTCCCCTGCATCGGCAGGCGGACTCTCAACCGCTGCGCCACCAGGGAAGCCCCATGAGCTACATGTTTTTAAAGGAAGGAATTCAAAACAAACAAAACAAAACAAAACAAAGAAAATGAGGCAGGAACCCAGAGCACATGGTGGATTTTCTTCCAGGCTGCCTGGACCCCAGCTGTGTCAACCTTGGAGCTTTGCCTCTGAATTAGGCATCATTGCAACAGCAGTGGCCGGTGGGGAGAGCCTCACGGGATGAGGGACAGATGAGTTGTCTGCCCAGCCCCTGCTCCTGCTTCTCTACTAACCCCGTGTCCCTCGGGCCCTACGAGGAAGAGCTCTGCTATGGACTCGGGCGTCCTTTGTCTTTTCCGCGCACACTGCTGACGGGAATGTCAGCCCCGGGGCAGGAGCAGGTCGCACCTTGAGAGACAGGGCCCCAGCCAGGTGTGTGGAAGGTTCTATACCCACAACCACCTGGGCAGAAGAGTTGGATGATTTGGCCTCTCGAACCTCATTTCAGCTTCTGACGAGCCTGCAGTCGGAGTGGATTTAGAGCCGGGTGGGAATGGGCCATCCCACGTACGGCTGCCCCATGGCCTCCTGACACGTGTTGGATCCACCGTGGAGACGGCTTGGACTTTGTTTCCTAGAGCTTTATTGGAAAGGTGAAGAGCTGCCTTTTAAGGAAGATGGTCATTGGACTTTGAAAGAATGCAGAGTTGCCTCAACTTTGATGTTCAGCAATTGAAGAAAATGTCTGGTTCAAAAACTTGTAACGCTGAGAGGGATAGATTGGGAGTTTGGCATTGACATGTATACACTGCTATATTTTAAAAAGATGACCAACGAGGGTCTACTGTCTAGCACTGGGAACTCTGCTCAGTACTCTGTAATAACCTAAATGGGAAAAGAATTTGAAAGAGAATAGATACATGTATATGTATAACTGAATCACTTTGCTGTACACCTGAAACTAACACAATATTATTAATCAACTCTACTCCAATATAAAATAAAAAATTTAACCAAAACCTGTAATGTCCTCCTTGTCACCTCAGTATATCAGTAGTTCAGATATTTCATACATGCTAGACCTTGGGAACTAAGGATAAACTCAAGGGAGATTTGGATTCATCTAAATGAGCTACATTAGCCACACTACCCAACAGGAGAAAAGAAAAAAGGACCTTTATGCTCTATCAGTATAAAATAACTCCAGCCAGTAATTCCTAAATGACATGTTGGATGCTTGTTTCCTTCATAGTGTACAAAGTGAGTGGATCTCTTTCCTAGAAGCTTAGGTATACTCCAGAGGTGCTATTTTAGTACATCTTCTTATACAAATATATAAGAATTATAATAAAAAAGTGATCAAGTAATACCTTGGAAAAACCATTTCATATTCATTGAGGATGGGCTGGACTGTGGGTGTTTTGGCTCTAAAAATGAAGTTTCCTTCATTATTATTCCAAGCTTTCTGGAACTTTCCTTGGGTTATTTTTCAGACTGGCAGGCATCTGTATTTTAAATTTATGAGGACTTCTATGCCATCTACACACGGTGTGGAAAAACCACAGTCTTTCCATAAGAGGCAGAGACCGAATAACTATATAATTAACTTATTACTGCCATGAGAGTTGGGGCTTGCTAATATTATTGGGGAAAACCAAAGTGAGATATCTTGTACAAATCATATAGAAACGACAATTTATAGGTTAAAACTTCCCCTCTATTTTGGATGAGTAAAGAAAAATCTATTTTTCATAACAAGAGCTGGTTTGGGGAAAAGCCTGTGTTAATACCGTATGAAAATCATGGTATGTGGTTAAGTGCTTGCAGAGGCCATTTTCAACTCAACGAGATTGAACAAACTACTGATTTAGTGAAAACTATAAGCTTAAGTTCCCGCGACCATAAAAATTCTAAACCATTTCCCAGGAGGCATTATCTCTCTAATTTCAACTCACCAGAATTTCATTAGAATCCATTAAAAATGCAATAGATCAACATGTTAAAATGACGTGATTGAATTTCATTGAATAAAAAACCCTGGTGCCTTTGCATATGTGTTTTTTCTGACAACATAGTTGTGTAGACTTGCTGTGTTGTTTTCATTTTCAGGGGACAGGTGACTAAAAATCTGCTGTGCAAGAAAAATATTAGAAAAGCAAAAAACACCCCCTAGGGTTGTAGGGTTTTTTTCAAAAGTGTTAAATGATGATTAGGTGACTAATAGTTAAAGTGTTCTCTAGGAAGGCTTTATATAAGGGATGCAATGGGTTGAATTGTGTCTCTCCAAAAATGTATGTTGAGATCATAACCCCTAATGCCTCAGAAAGTGACCTTATCATTTAGAAATAGGGTCACTGCAGAGGTAATTTTTAGTTAAGAGGAGGGCATACTGGAGTAGGGTATAGCGCTAAACCGTTAAGACTGATGTGTTTATGAGAAGACGGCTATGTGAAGACAAAGACACCATATGAAGATGGAGGCAGAGATTGGAATGATGCTGCTACAGGCCAGGGGGTGCCAAGGAGGACCAGGAGCCGCCAGAAGCTAGGAGAGAAGCCCGGAACAGACCCCTCCTCACTGCCCTCAGAAGGAACCAACCCTGCCGACCCCTTGATTTTGGACTTCTGGCCCCTAGAACTGTGAGAGAATACATTTCTATTGTTTTAAGCCACTTAGTTTGTGGTGCTTTGCTACGGCAGCCCTAGTAAACCAGTGCAGGGGATCACTGAATGGTGGCCTAGGGGAGTGCAGAAAAAAACCACTCGTGTCTGAACATGAGAAGAGGGTTCCCTTCCAGAGCAGGCACTGAGCATGGTGTGATGGCTTCACATCTGCCACAGAAAACAGCAAGGCATCGGTCAGCTTCATGTCTGAAAGCGTGGAGGGTAGAATCCAGGGAGAGGGAGAGAACACAGGGAAAGAGGAATTTGGAAGGCCTTCTGTAGCTGTGAAAACTCAAGAGCGAGTGCCAACTATAGACAGTAACCCATACGGTGATCAGATGACTCAGCTTCTCCAGCTTGGAAAAGCGTATGAGTCCACCGATCCCCCAAAGAGTCTGAGGGGCTCAGTTCTCCACTTTGTGTGTAATTGGCTGGGCTGCATCCAGAGACATGGCAGACCTTTTCAGGCTGGATGTCTGGTTTTCTTAAATCAACATGTTTTGGTCTCACAGACCATACAAACCCAAATTTGGGGTGCCGGCAGGTTTGGATAAGGCAACTCAAATGGCTGCCCAGGCTTTCCTTTGGAAATCCACTAGAGCTCAGTGGGACCTCCCTTTAGGACTTACGTCAAAACAGAAATGAAGTAAGTAACAGGACATTGTCTCAGCTGGGCTGGAGACCCCTGTGAATAAGGTAACTATTTGACGGATTTTGTAAGCCTGTGAAAATGATTTATTTGAGCACTGAACTGGGATTCTACAGCAGTGACTAAGAATATGGTGTCAAATGAAAACATAAGACTGAGATTTACAAATGCTAAATCAAATACAGCTAAAAAATGATGTTTAATGCTCATTCTCTGTAAATTCAGCCTTTCAAGCCCAGGTGCACAGAAGCTGTGAGTTATTCATGATAAGAATAAAAACAATCACAGCTAAATGTCCTGAGTGTTTGTGATGTGCCAGCCCTGTGCTAAGTGCTTCCACCGGCGCGAACTTATTTAATCCTTCAACAAATCTACGATGTGTGTGTCGTTGTCCTTGTTTACTGATGGAGGAACTGAGGCTTAGAGAGGTTAAGTAACTTGTCCCAGGTCACACCTGGGCTGAACCAGGGATCCTAATAGGAGAGTCCTGTGATCACCCAGGTAAGAGATGCTGGCAGTGACAAAGGTAGATGCTGAGAAGAGGTTGGTTTCTAGATACATTTGGAGGTGAGACAGGTAGGGTTTGCTGATGGCTTAGCTGTGGGGTGTGAGAGACAGGGGTCAATCATGGCTCCAAGGTCTTGGGCAACTGGAAGAATGGAGTTGCCATTTATTGAGGGTGAAGATAGGGGGAAGTGGGAGATCTGGGTTTGGAGGGTGAGGGCAGACAAGAGGAGTCTTGTTTTAGACATGCTGGGTTGAGATGGCTGTCCCCACCCAGCAGGGGAGGGGGATACTGTGGCTGGATGTATGAGTGCAGAGTTTGGGGAGGGCACAAAAGTGGAGAAGTCCACTTGGGACTCAACAACATAGAGACAGGATCGAGGGAATTCCCTGGCGGTCCAGTGGTTAGGACTTGGTGCTTTCACTGCCGTGGCCCAGGTTCAATCCCTGGTTGGGGAACTAAGATCCTGCGGAAAAAAAAAAAAAAGAGAGAGAGAGAAAGAGACAGGATTGAAAGCTGTGAGACTGGGTAAGAGCCCCTAGGGAGTGAGTGTAGCCTCCTCTGTAGAGGAACAGGTGCCTGGTGACTGATTCCAGGAACCGTCCAACATCAGAGATGGAGGTGATGCGGAGGAACCAGCCATGAGCCACAGGGCGTGGCCGGGAGGGAGGAGACAAGCCAGAGGGAGAGCGGTGAGTGAGGACAGAGATCCAAGTTGGAGGGAGTGTCAAATCATCAGATAAATCACGTCATCTGAGCATGGAAATCATGGTTAGCAACCTGAAGGACATCGGAGACCTTGACCAGCTCAGTTTCAGCAGCATGATGGGAGTGGCTTCAACAGAGAGTCGGGATAGGGGCACAGGACATAATGAGCCCAGAGAATTCCTTCAAAGACTTGGACCATCAAGGGGAACCAGGAGATGAGGAAGCAGTTTGTAGGGTGGGGGCTCTTAATCTGGGGTCCAGGGCCCATAGAATTCAGGGTACCTGTCAACTTGGATAGAAAAAAAAAGTTGCATGATTGATTTCATCAGCTTCTCCCTGAAAAGCCTGTCCTTGTGTTATGAATAAAGGCAGCCACCTACAGCGATCTTCACGGTGCCTGTGAGTTGGTCCCCGACAGGAATCACTCATAGTTTGCATTGCTTTACAGGTGTTGCAGACACCCAGAAAGATCATTTACCATCGTTGCTATTTCAAAACTATGGTAGTTATAAGACCCCTGCTAGGTCTGGTAATGTAATGCATTGATAGAGAAGCACATAAGTTACTATGAACAAAATGATTTTAAAGTATTCCGATAACTGTATTTCAATGTAATTGGCTTCCTTTATAACCCTGCGTATTATTTTATACATTTAAAAGTATTGTTCAGGGACTTGCCTGGTGGTCCAGTGGAAGAGAATCCACCTTCCTATGCAGGGGATGCGGGTTCGATCCCTGGCCAGGGAACTGAGATCCCACATGCCGCGGGGCAACTGAGCCCGTGCGCCACAACTACTGAGCCCGCGTGCTCTAGAGCCCGCGAGCCGCAACTAGAGAGAAGTCTGCAAGCCGCAACGAAGATCCCGCGTGCCACCACTGAGACCCAATGCAGCCAAATAAATAAATAAATGCTAAAATAAATCAATAAAAGCATTGTTTGGAGAAGAGATACATAGGCTTCACTAGATTGCCGACGGGATCCAAGGCAAAACAAACGACAGCCCAGTAAACGACAGCCCCCCCAACAACAAAAGAACAAAAAATAGTTAAGCACGTCGGCCAACAGGCTGTGTGGTCAAGACAGGATCTTTGTTTTGTTCTGTCGCTGATTTGAAGATGAGAGAACCCGAAGCACGTTTGCCTGCCTTTGGAAATGATCTGGTAGGAAGGGAAACGTTGACGATATTGAGGAGAGGTCCTTGAACAGAGCACAGGGCGAACCCGTGCACACACCCGGAGAGGCCAGTTGAGACGGGAGCAGGAAGGAGGCGGACGCGCGGAGCCTGCGGGACGTGGCAGGGGGAGCGCTCGGCGACGTTCTCAGATTGTCCCAGTTTTCTCAGGGAAGGAAGAAGCAGTCTGATGCGTTGAGAAGGAAGAGGGGGCAGAAGGTGTTGAAGGTTTGAGCGGAGAGAGAAGGGATGCTGCGGTCGCCTCGGAGAACGGGAGCTCAGTGCACTAAGACAAGGTCAGCAGGAGATGCCCGTGGGAAGCCAGTGGTCATGAGGCTTCAGTGACCACAAGCCGCTGTACAGCCTTCTCCAGCACGGTCAGCGGGACCGCGTGGCCCCGGAGTGGGCAAAGGGCTGGACTCAGCTCAGTGGGGATCTTTCTAGGAGAAATGGTGAAGGCAGAGTGGAAGGGAGATGGGTGTGTACGCAGAGGGGTGAGTGTAATGGTGGGTGATGCTGCGGAGGAGGGGAGGGAGGACAGGCAGGAATGAGCCGTAAGGACAGGAGATGGTGGCCGGAGACTGGGACACGCGTCACTGTGACCTTGGCGGGCAAAGGTGAGCAGTAGAGTAAGACAGTGGGAAAGGATGGAACCACCGGGGAGGGTGGAAGAAAAGGACCACCGGGGATCTGAAACCACCATGAATTCCTTAGGGCAGTTTGTAATCTGATTGTGTCACTGTTGTTGGAGAGGTTACACCTCCCTGAGGACTGACTTCTTTTCCGCCCGTGAAGGTGAGAGAAAGAGGAGCAGGGCTAGAAAGAGGAGCAGCACACAAGCTGAATGTCTGCTAAGTACCCTCTCCGTCAAGGTCAAGTCAGTCTTGGCCTAGCTCTCAGTTCTGCCCCTTATGACTTTCACCCACCGGACTGCCGTGGGATACACGTACTGTTCCCAGAATTCAGCCTGCAACATCGTTGTTTTCATAAGCCACCCTCTTTCCTGGTCCCCGAACACCCTGTTCTTCTCTGTAGAGCAGGAGAGAAATGCAAGATGGTAGCTTTGCACTTCTGAGGATAGACCCTGAGACAAAGGGGAGAGGAATTATACCAGAACCTATCCGGGAAGCGCACACACTGCGTGCTGGTACGTGTGACCCCAGACAACTCAACAAATAAATTGTGGGCCAGGTCTCTGCAGGAAGGGAGCTTCCTGGTGTGTGTGAGAGGTATGGCTGGACCTCAGCCAGGTGGGAGGCAGCTCTGCTCTGCTTTCACCCTCCTGGTCCCCCAGCTCTGCGAATTCCAGCCAAGGAGCCCGAATTCAGCCGCTGTCTGCTCTCCTATTGCACCAGCATCGCTTGGAGAGCTTTAAAAAGACCCCGATGCCCCAGCCACCCCAGACGGCGCGACTCACTGATTGGGGTGGGGTCTGCACATGGGGGCCCTGGAGCCCCGCTCACACCCCCGGTGACTTGGAGGTACACCCAGGTCTGAGGACCGCTGTCTTAATCGACGTGACTTGTAAAGGTCCTATCAGGAGCTTTAAAAGAGTTTCTGCTCTATTTAAAATAGATAATCAACAAGGACCTACTGTCTAGCACAGGGAACTCCACTCAGGGCTCTGTAATAACCTAAATGGGAAAAGAATTTGAAAGAGAACAGATACACGTATATGTGTCACTGAATCACTCTGCTGTACGCCTGAAACTAACACAACATTGTTAATGGACAATAAAAAAAAAAAAGAAAGAAATACAAAGTTAAATTTACCAAAATCCACGCGCCCCCCCCCCCTCCGAAAAAAAACCCAGCTTGAAACTGTTTGGCCGAGAGTCAGAGTACCAACGTCTGCTCTGCTTGCTGGCTCTGCTGGTTGATTTGGGGCCTTCTCTGGGGTCTCCCAAGGTGGGGGCAGTTATGCTCATCTACTCACAAGCCTTTGCCCTCACCCTGCCTCTACATCAGAACCTCCTCTCCACCCACAAGTCGTACCTGTGCTTGAGCCCCACACCCACCCTTGACCCTGCACCTCCATCTACCCCCATACTTCTTCTTCGACAGCCAAGCATCTAGAAAGAGGCAGTTTCCCTGTTCACCCCTCTGCCATCTGGCTCCTGCCCTCCCAGCCCTTCCCCCTCCACCCAAACCTGTTCTTACCAGCCGGGTCCTCTTTCAGTCCCTCTTGGGCACTCGGCCCACCTCACGCGTTAATATCGGCCAAGAAGTTACCCCACGGGGCATTTATATTTTCCTGGCTGGCCCTTGAAAACAAAACTCTCGCTGGCTCCAAAGAGTGATGCTTGCAGTGGCCAGAACACGGTAGGGGTCAGTGCTGGAGGGAGGCCAGTGCCACTTTGATGTGTGTGTTTTGAGACCGTTTAAGAAGTTTAGAATGAATCGGGTCAGGTCTGAGGTTTCAGCTTGCAGAAGCCCTCATGAGAGCCTTGAAGATGAAACAGTACAAGATGAAAACATGGGGCCCCTTGTTCAAAAATCATTCAGGATTTCAAGATGGCGCCCGCAGAGCACCAAGCCAAGCAGGCGCCCTCCCCAGCCCAGGGCCCCACGCGGCTGCGCAGGTGGCAGGCCCGTGCAGCCCGGACGCTGAGAATTTCCCCCCTTAAACCAAAGAGTACATCTAATTGGAACGTTGAAAGGCGTAAGAGACACTTCTGCAGTGTTCTGCAGAAAGAAAAATATGGTTTCATATGTTTGTTTTTTCTTCATTTAAGTGTAGCCCAGATGCCTCTGTAAATATCTGCCAAGGAGCGGCCTCTGGAAAACAAAGCTATTGCTTTGTTTTGTTTGTCTGCTGTGCCCAAGAGAGGCGGCCAACAGCAACAGGCCTGGTGTTCTCAATCTCAGCTTCCATTTCTCTCTTGCTCCAGGGAAGCTCTAGGTGTGTGGGTGTGGGTGTGTATACACCCAAGTCCGGGGTGAACCGCTGCCTCTGGGGGGCTTGGCTCTTCACCCCGGAGACTCTGTTCATAGCTTCCCTGCACCCTGGCGGGGGACCCCAGCCCCAGGCAGAGAAGAGGATGAGGTATGGGAGTCCCATCTGCTCCCTTCTTGCCTTCAGCCCACGGGGGGAGGGTCTCTTAGGGCAGGCTCGGGGCGCCCTCCCAGCAGATGGCCCCCAGTGGAAAAGTGCTGTGCACGGCTGCCATTGGCCTCCCAGCAGAAAGCCTGTGACTCTGGCAGCTGCTTGTCCTGCAGACAGTGTAAGGACTCGCCCTGGAGTGAGGATTATGAAGATCAGCTGGAGGGAGGAATGCTGGAGTTTAAAAGCGCCAAGAATCACTCCTGAGCTGGCAAGGTTGACTGTCTGAAGTTTTTAAAAAGACATCAGGAGAAGCCTTGAAAATAGGCTTTTAGACTTCTTGTTCTGTGTCATGCAAGATATCCTCTGATCCAAGCAAGACAATGATTTTTTAAAACCAAAAAATTTGATATATTCGATTTTGATGACCTTTAAAAGAAGACTAGGGCTTCTCTGGTGGCGCAGCGGTTGAGAGTCCACCTGCCGATGCGGGGGACGCGGGTTCGAGCCCCGGTCTGGGAAGATCCCACATGCCGCGGAGTGGCTGGGCCCGTGAGCCGTGGCCGCTGAGCCCGCGCGTCCAGAGCCTGTGCTTCGCAACGCGAGAGGCCGCAACAGTGAGAGGCCCGCGTACCACAAAAAAAAAAAAAAAAAAAAAAAAAAAAAAAAGAAGCATTGGTCCTATTATATAGAAGGATAAGTAAAGCACAGTAAGCTTTAGAGATCCGCAAAGCAGACCGAGCCAGATCAGAACGGAGGCTGGCTTCCGGTCAGACTGATTTTTTGGGCAAACAGCTCAGCTGTCTGGGACTCACTTGGCCATCTACATCGTAACAGCTGCTTCCCAGAGCTGTTTAGAAGATGCTAAGATACTATATGTATAAACCTGTAAGCCCTGTAAGGAAGGACACCCAGTAAGGCAAGGTGTGTGCTACTGAAGTTTTATCATTATTAGAGATAAATGTGTTCCGACTCCACTGAAGCCAACCCAGCAGGAGACCAGTAGCTGAGATGCTGGGAGAACTTGATGACAGGGCTGTGCTCTGGTTTCCCAAGACTTTAAACTTAGTGGTTAAGAGATTTTTGGCCTTGGGACTTCCCTGACGGTCCAGTGGTTGAGACCTCACCTTCCAATGCAGGGGGTGGGGGTTTGATCCCTGGTCGGGGAGCTGAGGTCCCGCGTGCCTCGCGGCCAAAACACCAGAAAACATAAAACAGAAGCAGTATTGTAACAAATTCAATGAAGACTTTTTAAAAAAAATGGTCCACATTAAAAAAAAAAAAAATCAAAGAGAGTTTTGGCCTTGAAAACGGCAGGAATTAAATCTCTCGGTGGGACTGTGCAGTCCAAAGCCCTCCTGCTCAGCCGCGGGGGATGCGGGATTCAGGGTAGTTGAAGGATCAACTCACGGATCCGATTGCCTGGGATTTCCCCTCTTCGGTACCACGTTTTACCCTCGTTACGAGAGATCTATCACTTTCCCTCCCCTTCTCCAGTGTTGTTGGGGGGGCGAGGGGGAGGGGGAGGGCTGGGGGCAGGATACGGCTCCCATGTCTGGAGGCTCTGGACCCTCACAGTGCCCAGAGGGGCAGAGACAGCAAGCGCCCCAAGATGACCATCTCCTGACACCCACAGATCCGCTCCTCCCAGCCCAAGGCCCCGCCAGCGATGAAAGAGTCCTGTGCAAATGCTCAGGAACTGGACTCTGTCCCTCCTGCCTCATTAGGAGCCTGGCTGTCCCCATACCTGGTGCTGGGTTCCCCAAAGCCCAGGTGCCCTTCTGTAGGGGGTGATGCCACCCACCTGGGGAAACCCCGCCCGCACACAGACCCCCCACCCCACCCCCCGGACAAACGACAGCCAAGCCCAAACCCTCCCAACTTGTCGCCTTGCCTCACACTCACATGCAGAGGTCCTGGCGACCCAGCTGCCTCGCCAGGTCCCTGGCTGCTCTGGGAACTGGCTGGGCGCCGGGCGGCGTGACCCACGGACTCCCCAGGGACGCTGCCACCCTCCAGTCTTCCCTCTTCCGCCGACTGGAAGCTTCAAGGCCAGGGCACTTGAGAGGCTAGTGACTAGACAGTTACTGGGTCCTTTGGGAAGGGCCTGCGTGGGCACACGTGTCATTTGCTCGGATGAGTTAACCATCCAGCTGCCCCCTGCACGGGTAAGACTGCTAGGCCAAGGCAGACATTCAGGACCGACCAGAAATGCCATCGCTGCCCTTTGGAAAAACGCCCGATACACGTGAGCACCGTCACCTCCTCCCTGAAACACCCTCTGGTGGCTCTCCTGGACAGGACAAAGCCTGCACTGCCCAGCCCGGCCCGCCGGCCCACTCTCTGCGTCCTCGTTCGGCCACCTCCTCGTTCGTGGCCCCCCAGCAGACCGCCCGATCTGATGACGCACACGGCTCCCCGCCTGTTCCCACCCGGCCTGCTCTGAGCCGGTCACCCGGCCCTCGTCTCCATGCTGCTTTGGACTTTTGTGCTATTGAGCAACGCAGAATTTCTCACCCTGCCGGCTGCTGGGGGCCCTGGGCGCAGGCCAGTGAGTTTTGATCAATGTGCAACTGTTTTTTGTTTTGTGTTCTGGCTACAGTTGCAGATATGGGTGGCTGGGTGGGCCCTGGGCACAGGTGGAAAAAGGAACGGGTTGCTAGTAGTTTGAGATGAGAGACATCAATCATGAAGAAGGTGGCTTTGGGGGGACGTTCAAGTATGCCTTGAGAACGCAGCGGGGCTGGGATTGTTATTCTGAAAGTTAGGACTGCTCACGAGGCTGGCCGAGGGAACTGGGCCATGCTGGGATGCCTCCAGCTACTTCCAGTGTGCTGCGGACCGGGCTGGGATCCGGAACGGCTGAGAACCACAATTAACCCGTCACACACATCGGTCCCTTCCCCATCGATTCCATCACGGATGCTCTAAGGGCAGCAGCTCGGCTCCCGAGTTCCTTCCGCAGCTCCTCAATCGGTGCGGCTCTGGTTGGTGCTTAGAAAAAGACACAGTGAAGGAACTCAGGTGTGGGCGAATGGCCCTGGGTGTGGACCCGAGCCTGTCCCCGTGTCCCTGGCAACGGGCTTGGGAAGCCCGAGATGGGAGCATTTTGTCGCTGGGCGTTGGGAGCGGCGGCTCAGAAGTGTCTGTTAAATATCACTGGTTGAGGATTGACAACCCCAATCTACACAGTTTTATTTAGTCTCTTCTCTGGAAATAACTGTCTTAAACAAGATCATCCTTAGTTTGGGGTCATTCATAGGCCCTGATCCTCTTCTATGTAGAGGTTTCCCACTATATCTTATATACTAAAATGCACCCACATTACCTATAATTTTATGCTGGGAGTTTTTGAAATTATTTTTATAATTTTGCTTTTGGGATGATTTGGCTACAAGTCATACATTTGATTCACAACTGCCTTTGATTTCTTGATATTGATTGTGTATTCTTGGGCAGTCTTGTAGAGAGAGTAAATGTAAACCCCCAATTCTGGTAAAATATCATGATATTTTTAGGAATACTGCATTTAACAATGAAGTAGACATAATGTTATGTGTTGTACCCTTTTGTTAAAGCTTGATTTTCTCTGGAACAATTCATTTCTATTCTGGGCTGAAGTGTGAAAGCTCCCACGCCAGTGGCCCTGGCCTGTGGCTCCTGATGGACAAAAGAGCCCTTCCTGGGCCAGAGGACAAAGTCACAGGGACACTCAGTGACTCAATTGAACGATAAAGGTATCGATTCATTTAAAAAATTTTTTTAGTTTTAAAAAAGATATTTTATTTATTTGGCCTTATGGATACAATGGAAGCCAGTAGATATTTCAAATTAAATGGATGGATGGATGGATGGATGGATGGATGGATGGATGGATAGATGCTGCATGAATAGATCATCTTTATTCTATCTCAACTGGCCTTTGAAGCTTGATTTATTTTTTTCATTCCTCATAGAGCCAGGCTAGGGTCTGACACACATTAGGAAGTTGGTAGAAGTTTGTAGAATAATGAATTAGTAAAAGGAATGTTACAATTTTCGGTTACTATTTTGGGTCCCCTTTGATTTGAGACACACACCAGCGACTTGAGTCTGAGTGAGCGGATTCAGCTATCTTGCTGGGATGGAGGCCACTGTAAAACTTGACCTTGCTCAGTTTATTGACAGCATAACCTGTCAGACACACAAGACTTCCATGGAATCCTTTCTGTGTGGTTTCACGTTAACTTTGCAGAGGTCCGACTTTCGGAGAATTCCTGGTATTAATAATAGCAATGATACCAATTGTACTGAACTCATTGTGGGCTGGTTTTCATTTTAAGCACATCACATATGTTTACTAATTTTCTCCTAAAAACAGCCCTTTGCTTTAGGTACTACTATTAACACCTGCCCACCAATTTTATGGATGGCGACATGGAGGCTCTGAGAGGTTAAGTGACCCACTCAAGGTCGTACTAAGTGGTGGAGGTCGGATTTGAACGCAGGCAGACTGACCTCAGCACCTGGGCTCACAACACTACAGAGTTGGCCCTCGCTATCTGTGGGTTCTGTATCAGCAGATTCAATCCACCATGGATCAAAAATATTTGAAAAAAAAATTTCCAGAAAGTTCCAAAATGCAAAACCTGAATTTGCTGTGTGCTGGCAACTATTTACATAGTATTTACATTGTATTAGGTATTATAAGGAATCTAGAGATGATTTCAAGTATACGGGAGGTGGGGATTCCCTGGCGGTTCAGTGGTTAGGACTCTGAGCTCTCGCTGCCCAGGGCCCCAGGGAACTAAGATCCCACAAGCTACGCAGTGTGACCAAAAAATAAATAAAGTATACGGGAGGACGTGCGTAGGTTATATATGCAAATTCTACACTGAGCATCCTCGGATTTTGGTTCAGGGGGGAAGCTGGAACGGTTCCCTGCAGATACCAAGGGACAGCTGTGTGTGTGCCATGCTGAAGACTAGCTGGCAGCTGCAAGCTCTCCTCGAACCCCTGCTACAGCCTGCACAGCTCAGCATCACCCGCCCGTCTGCACGGACAGGTGCATTTGTTTCTGTCTCGGCTCTGCCTCCACCTCAGCTGCGTTCAGGGGGCCTGTGGGGAAGCTGAGTCCCTTGGCGGCTTTGCATGTCACAGCCCTCAGGCCGCACCGTGAGCAGGGAGGCATCGCTCGCTTTCAAACCATGGATCTGCCTTCGTAGGAACTGCCCGGCTGGGCCTGGGACTGTTCCCAACCTTCTGTCTGGGGTCGCAGGGTCTGTGTCCAATGAGGTCCAGAGAGCAACGCTCAGGGCAGCTGCCCCTTCCGAGACCTGTTTGGAGCCACCCGGTGAAGGACAGGGGCATTATTCTCTACTATGTGCAACGAGGGAGCACAGGTCAGCCTGGGAAAGGAAGCCCCCATCTTTGGATAAAAGAACATGAGCTCAGGGTTTGGTGAGGATGTGGCTGAATGAGTTGATGGAAGCACCTTGTCCAGCACAGGGGTCTCCGAAAGACGGTTTCGTCATCCCTTTGTGGAGAGGGCTGTGGTGGGTACCGGCTTGCTAAGGTGCTGGTTTGGGGGCTTGGGAACTTTTGGGGTCCTGGCGTGGATGATGGCCTTATCTGGGGCAGGACCATCTTGGCGGCGGAGACTCCTTCCCTGCCTGCTGTCGGCTTAGGTGGGACGAGAAGCGGGGACCGGTCCAACTGCAACCAACGAAGAAACAACCGACCTCATGGCCGTCCCCGTCCTGCAAGGGGCGGAGGGGGTGGGGACAGGTACCGGGGCAGGGCCGTATCCGTCGCAGGGATGGGTTCTCTCATCTCATCACTGAGGAGGCCTCAGGACTTGCTGACCCGCCAGGTGGGGGAGGGTAAGGGCAAGGCAGACCGTCCATCTCAGACACAGTCTGGATTTAGAATTGGGGGCTTGGACTATTTTGCAAAAAGATATTTTCTTTAGGAAAATACTATGTGGTGGTGGTGGTATGAACTGGGAGATTGGGGTTGACCTAGATACACTAATATGTATAAAATAGAGAACTAATGAGGACCTGCTGTAAAGAAAAATAAATAAAAATCAAAACAAAAGAAAGAAAATTCAGTGGAACTGTCCCAAAGATAAGTGAGGTCAGAAGAGGGTGAGAATCTGATCATTTACAGGTGAGTGTCTGTTAGATTCTGGATTTGAAAGCTCCGTATTTGGGGGTTTCAGAGTGTACTTCCTGACCTAAAGAATGAATTGCAAAATCAGATTTGGAGGAGTATTACTTTTTCTTCA
The DNA here is from genome assembly GCF_026419965.1 of Kogia breviceps. Classification (NCBI taxonomy): domain Eukaryota; kingdom Metazoa; phylum Chordata; class Mammalia; order Artiodactyla; family Physeteridae; genus Kogia; species Kogia breviceps. The sequence goes on from NC_081314.1 coordinate 141,105,475, forward strand.
AGCGGGTAGCCTTAAAATTTGGCCAGTATATTAGTTTCTTGGGGCTTCTGTAATAATGGACCACAAACTGGGTGGCTCACAATTACAAAAATTTATTCTGAAGGCCCCAAGTCCAAAATCAAGGTGTTGGCAGGGCCACGATCCCTCTGGGACTCTTGGTAGAGTCCTTCCTGCCTTTTCCAGCTCCTGCTGGCGGCCGGCAATCCTTGTGTTCCTTGTCTGGTAGCTGCACCCCCTCCAATCCGTGCCTCTGTCCTCACATGGCGCTCTCCCTGTGTCTCTCTCTTCACATGGCACTTTTCTAAGGACACCAGTCATATTGGATTAGGGGCCCACCGTCCTCCAGTCTGACCTCATCTTAACTTATTCCATCTGCAAAGACCCTATTTCCATATAGAGTCACATTCACAGGCACCAGTGATTAGAACTTGAACATGTCTTTTTGGGGGGTTCAAAATTCAACCCACAAAAGCTAGTGATATATGTGGCTCACTACTTACTACTATTTCTGTTATGTGGGATGAGACTGTGAGTTTCATCAGGACCAGGAAAATCTCATCTGTCCACAGAGACGTGAATACAGCTTGAATCGACAGAACCAAAGATGCTACGTCAGCAACTGCAGCAGTCAAATGCACTTCCAAATACAATCCAAAAGGAAGATGCTCTCCTAATCCTATGCTTTGTTTTGTTTTCTGACACTGTCCCTTTGGCTGCCTTGGGACACCCTCTCATCCTGAGATAAACGACGACAAAGTGACATTAAAAGGTAAACCAAGTAACCGTCTGGAAATCACACAGCCTACTGTGGAATAATCCCTCATTTCTCATCAACAATCAACTGTAATATGTGCATGTTTCTTGCAATAATCCTTCATAAATGACTAATGTCATGAGTCATTACAATAGTCCAGTTAGAAGGAGGGTCAGATAGAATTTTACTTAGTAAGGACATTTCCAAATAGAGAATAGAAAAGTTAATTGATGGCAAATGTACTTAACAGGCAAAAACAGTGGGGAAATGAATTAAATAGGTTCCAATTTACAGTTTTATTTGCAAAAGTGAGGTATATCTTAGTTCAGGCAGGGCCTCTTTGGGCTGTCAGAGCATAAATATGTTGGCTAATGCTAGTCAGCTGGTATGAGAAGTTTCTAAAATTCAAACAACACACTTGTGAAACAGGACCCCAGTTTGACTTATCTGGTGTCCATAATTGAGCTGACAACAATGTCAGCAACAGACATTTCAACATAATCCTGTGTTTGCTAATTGCTCTTTTGTACTCAGGGCACGGGAAGATTTAACCTGTTGGACGAGACAGATACCAGTAACTTTCCAGCCAAAGAACCAGGGATCATCTGATAAGTGACAACCAAAACATTATGTCTTACACTATAAAGAGGTCAAAAGAATGGAAAGTGGGCACTCAAAGAGCAATCTGTATAGCCAAGTTCATTATTTATAATGAGCCAAAAGACAGAAATAACCCAAACGTCCATCGACGGATAAATGGATAAGCAAAGTGTGGTCTCTCCGTACAATGGAATATTATGTAGCCTTCAAAAGGACTGAAATTCTGATATATGCTACAGTGTGGATGAACTTTGAAGACATCATGCTAAGTGAAATAATGCAGTCACAAGAGGTCAATTATTGTACGGTTCTGCTTATATAAGGTCCCTAGCGTAGTCAGGTTCATAGAAACAGAAAGTAGCAGCGGTGGCCAGGGGCTGAGGGAAGAAAAGCGTGGAGAGTTAGTGTTTAGTGGGTACAGAGTTTCATCTGAGGAAGACGAAAAAGTTCTGGAGATGGATGGGGTGACGCTTACACAGTGTGACTGGACTTAGTGCCACTGAAGTGTACACCTAAAAATGGTTAAAATGGTAAGTTTTATGTTATGAATCTTACCACAATAAAACAAACACACAGAAAACGAGAGAACAAACTGGTCTGACTTTAACCCTTGTGAGTTGGGCCACGCCACCCAGTGGTCTTGGAGCAGCCCATAAGTTTACACGTAAGGAACTTCATTGGAGAAAACAAGTGTTCCCAGATATTAATCCACATAACACTTCCCTCCTATCTCTGGAACCAAGCAGGACCCTATGGGGCTCTCCCAGGACAGACACCCCTCCCCCTTTCCCTCTGCTTTAGCTCCTCTCTGAAGCACCTAGATAACAGTATCTGAGGCACATTTCCTGAGTTGTTTTACAGATGCTACAACCACCACCAAATGGAAGACATTGACTACTTGATGACCACGAGCACGTGGCCCCCGGCCCTGCTGGAGCCTAAGGACGGATAAGGTTAACCCCTGTGACACCACCCTGTCACCTCACCATCAGCCAATCAGAGAAGTGTGCACGTGCTGAACACATAGCCTGTGACTCCCCTCCCTCACCTGGGCTTTAAGAAGACTTCCCTGAAACCCATCGGGGAGTTCTGGCTTTCTGAGCACAAGCCGTCCCGGACTCCTTGTACAGCAGCCCCACAATAAACGCTGCACTTGCCTTCATCGCAACCTGGGTGTCCGTAGGTTGGCTCTACTGTGTGCCAGAGGGTTCGGTACTGCCAAACTTGGTTCGGCAACGTCTCTCTTCTAGCTAATTCTGAGAGCCAAATGCCAAATCCAGATCCTGGCCCACCTAGAAAGATGAACCACTGTCAGAGGATTTAAGGCCACAAGGCTGTGACCTTCCTGCAGCAAATGCTTCCTTCCTCAAGGGCGCACCGTGGCTGCACCGTGGTCACACCGCTCAGCCTGGGGCGGGCAGGCCCAGCAACCCAGAAGGAGGCAGCATGTAGCGGGGATGCCGGCTGCAGGACCCAGTGGGTGGGTAGCATCTCCTGGGGCTGGAGAAGACCACCAGGTCATCCGCCTGCCATTCTGGACAGAGGCCCGGCCAGCCCTGGATTCCTCCTAATCGCTACCCCTTAACACACAGAAAGGGCCCTGCTGCCAGGCGCCACACCTCCGGGGTGCCTCACGCCTTGTAATTTACTAAGTGCCCTTCTACAGACCCTTATTTAATCATGCAGACACCTCAGTGAGGCAGCTATTATCATGGTCAGGCATCTGATCCAGTCCTCACAGCCAGTCAGAGAACGAGCCGGGCCTCTGATCTAAGCCCGCAATTCTCTCCTCCACAAGCTGCTGGCCCAGTGTCACCAACCCTCCCTCCAGCTGTTAGAAAAGCCACTTGGTTTGGTATCAGGGTGATGGTGGCCTCATAGAATGAGTTTGGGAGTGTTCCTCGCTCTGCTATCTTTTGGAAGAGTTTGAGAAGGATAGCCATAATTCAAAAAGAATCATGTACCACAATGTTCACTGCAGCTCTATTTACGATAGCCAGGACATGGAAGCAACCTAAGTGACCATCGACAGATGAATGGAGAAAGAAGAAGTGGCACGTATATACAATGGAATATTACTCAGCCATAAAGAGAAACGAAACTGGGTTATTTGTAGTGAGGTGGATGGACCTGGAGTCTGTCCTACAGAGTGAAGTAAGTCAGAAGGAGAAAAACAAATACTGTATGCTAACACATATATATGGAATCTAAGAAAAAAAATGTCATGAAGAGCCTAGGTGCAGGACGGGAATAAAACACAGACCTACTAGAGCATGGACTTGAGGCTATGGGGAGGGGGAAGGGTAAGCTGTGACGAAGTGAGAGAGTGGCATGGACATACATACACTACCAAACGTAGGGCGGATAGCTATTGGGAAGCAGCCGCATAGCACAGGGAGATCAGCTCGGTGATTTGTGACCACCTAGAGGGGTGGGATAGGGAGGGTGGGAGGGAGACGCAAGAGGGAGGAGATATAGGGATATATGTATATGTATAACTGATTCACTTTGTTATACAGCAGAAATGAACACACCACTGTAAAGCAATTATACTCCAATAAAGATGTTAAAAAAAAAAACTAGCAAGATTTGTAGATGTAGACAAGCATTGTTAAAACAATTCTGAAAAAGAAGAATAAAGTTAGAGTATTCACATAAAAAAAAAAAGAAGAAGAAGAAAAGCCAGTTGTTACAGCAACTGGGTTCAAGGTGGAGCTCTGCAAGCGGGCGTCGAGAACCTCGATCGAGATTCGCTGAATGAACAAGTGTGGATCTCAGCAAAGCTTCCTGAAAGGTCTTTCCTCCACCCCCGAACCTAGCTTACATCCGTCACAGCTGAGGAACCGGGATGACCTGGCCGGGGCCTAGCTTGCAACACCTTCAAAATATCTTGGTTGCCCTCAATCAGGCAGCACATGGATGGGAAATTCAGAGGCTCCTGAGACACATTGCGATTCTATCGGGCCCTTTTCCAACGGGTGAGGAACACTCTTGAATATTCAGTTTGATGAGCCTGGAGGGGCGTTTGTCTGCACTCTCTCCTCGGCCTCTGCTTCCTGCTCCATCCTCTCCCGTTTCCACACACACACGCACACACGCACACACACACAGACCCACACTTTTTCTCGAAATGACTTGGAAGCAGCAAGGCCGAATCTTCCCAATTCCCTGTAACTAAGGTAAAAAAGGAGAATAACTTTGAGCCAGAGAAGCAGCTTCCTTTCCTCACGGGAAACGAGGGGGCTGCAGGTCCTCCACCATTTTCAGTCCCAGAGGCTGGTTGGTGGCTCCCCTGGGCAAAATTATCAGGGCCACACGGGGACCACAGGGCACATTTCCAGTCCCTGAACGAGGGGCCTCCTCACAGCCTCCTTTCTAAGGCCCGTGTCCTAAAACAAGGCGCTTTCATTGCTGTCTTCGGCTCTTAAGAGTCCGGGATCTCCCTCCTCAGCCAGAGGCCTCTTCCATAAAGAGGTTCGCCAGAACACAGACCGTGTGCGTGAAGCTTGCAGAGGCAGGACGGCAGGCAATGTTCTGTCTCAGAGAGTCCACGAAAATAAAGAAGGGGGGCCAATGTCAAACTTAACGCGATCATTTAGATTTCCAAGCGCTTTGGGATCTTTTTCATGTTGGTTTCATGGAAATTTACATTTGCGGTGAAGACTGTTTGCTGCAGGATCTTACTGTGCTGGTGTAGTCCAGCAATAAAACCCGTCTGCCTGAAGTCCTTTTTGGAACCAGAAGGGGTATAAACAAATAAGCAAATGGTCATGGAAGACCAGGGGAAGGCGGACGGCTGTTTCAGAAGGAGTGGGTGTGAATCCAGAGCAAGTGCTAAAGGCCAGTGTTTGCACGAGCTGCTGACCTCCGAAGGGATGTGTCCAGACAGTATGAAAACACAGACGGTATTCAAGGACATAGGGTATGTTTGGGAGGACGGATGAGGAGGAAAAGGCACCACTCTCTTCCCAGGCCCCCGTTTTGTGCTCGGGGTTTTATCACAGGAGTAAGAATGCTACTAGGAAGCGCTAACCCATGAGTCCCTGCAGCGGACTGAATAGAGGCCCCCAGACTCGTGTCCGCTTGGAACCTTATTTGGACACGGTCTTTGCAGAGGTAATTAAGTTCAGATGAGGTCACACTAGATTAGGGTGGGCCCTAAATCTAACGGCTGGTGTCCTTAAAGGGAGAGAAGAGACACACAGAAGAGAAAACCATGTGAAGACGGAGAGAGAGGCTGGGGTGATTGCACCAAGGAATGCTGAGGAATGCCAGGAGCCTGCAGAGTCTGGAAGAGGCAAGGAAGGATTCTCCCCTACAGCCTTCAGAGCCTTCGGGGAGATCGGCCCTGCTGACCCCTTGATTTTGGACTTCTGGCCTCGAGAACTGTGAGAGGATAAAGTTCTGTTGCTTTAAGCCTCCTAGCTTGTGGTCATTTACTATGGCAGCCTCAGGAAACTCATGCAGCCTCCTTTCTGGCCAGGAACGGTTTAGGCTGGAAGGGATTGGGCATATTAGGACCAAGAACGTGGTCCAATCCTTGGCCCCTAAGGTAGGAGCTGAGGTCCAGGGCAGAACTGATCTTGAAGTAATAGTTGTTGAGCTAGTTTTTTGTTGTTGTTGTTTGCTTTCCTTCCACCAGAGGAGAGACGGAGACTCTTCTGGGCTCGAGGAGTAAGAAGACAGCCTCAGAGTGACCTTCAGGGTCAGCTCCACGGACAGGCAGGGTCACCCTAAAAGTCCCAGCTGAGCTGGGGGTCTGCGAGTAGAGACGGCTGCCCCTCTGACTTCCGATGAGGCAGGCCATGGAGGAGAAGTAGCCAGAAGGGCTAGGTTTTGGCTTCTGATCTCCAGTAGAGGTTTTTAACGTCTCCAGCAAGACAGTGTTCTTGAAGGCCAGGCATTGGCGAGAGACGATTTTCAAAATTCCTTTAGCTCCTATTACCATGTACAGATATAGGCGCAGAGATGTGATCTCTGAGGTTCTTATAATCCAGAACACTCAGGACATTGCGTGCAAGTTTCTGCCACGAGGAACAGGGTGGATGAGGGTGGAAGGGAAGCTGAGGAAGGGGAAAAGCCAGTGGTCACACAGTTGGCCCCATTCCCCCCAGACTGAATATTCCAGGTGGGAGCCCAAGGAAGATGAGCTTTTCTCTTGCTCCCTGTTTGGAACCTTGGAGGAGTTGACCCCCATCCCAGCACGGAGGCACGTGGGTGTTGGGGAGCCCGGCGTGGTTGCAGGGAGATGGGGTGAATGCGTGGTACCAGGATTCCTGGATGCCTGCATCTCCTCTGCAGCATGGAGGGGGCCCAGGGATCCTCTTATGTCTCCCACACCAGTGCAGCATGTAACCAAGGTCTGCTGGGAGCCAGTGGCTGTGAGGGGGCCACCTTGGCCAGGGATGGAGTGGACATCCCGCCAGACCTAGGGGATCTCCAAGGTGACTTGGTCACACGTGAGAGCTCCCAAGTCTAGGCCCTCAGACCCTTGCCTTGAGCAGGGACATCAGCTGGATGCCCAAAAGGCCGACCCAGCCCACATGCCTCTGAGTGGATACCTGTCAGCACGCTCACCAGGACCGGCACAGCTGCCTGGCAGAAGGGACCGGTGCAGGGACGGGACAAGACCAGGAGAGCTGTCTCCTCCCCAGAGGGACCAAGAGCTCCCCTGTGCACCGGCTGCCATCTTGGATATGAAGGTGGGGAGGAGAGAACCGCACTGATGAGAGCTGAAGTCTACCAGTAAGTATTTCCTGATGGAGCCTGTTTCCATAGAAGGTGATCGTTTCAACCAGAGGACCCAGAGATAATATGAATGACAAATGACTCCCCTCTGCTACCCGTGGGAGAGGGGCTCACGTGGAAGAGAATGAAGGAAGTTTTGTGGCTCCTGCACTCCTGAACGGTGGAAGTGAGTCTGAGTTCGCACCACCTTGGCCATGGAAGGATGAGGGTTATGGCTGAACTGTGTCCCTCCCAAAATTCCTGTGTTGAAGCCCTAACCCCCAGCAGCCAGAACATGACTGTATTTGGAGATCGGGTCTTTAAAGGGGTGACCAGAGTAAAATGAGATCATATGGGTGGGCACTAATCCAATACGATTGTTGTCCTTAGACACGGGTTACAGAGAGGACACACAGAAGGAAACCATGTGAAGACAGAGGCAGAGATTGGAGGCCTGCTGCCATGAGCCAAGGGACGGAAAGGTCGCCGGCAATAACCAAAAGCTGGAAGAGGCAAGGAGGGACTCTCCCCTAGAGCCTTCAGAGAGGGCGTGGCCCTGCCGACCACTTAATTTTGGACTTTCAGCCTCCACGGCTGTGAGAGAATACATTTCAGTTGTTTTAACTCGCCTAATTTATGGCACTTTGTTACTACAGTCCTAGGAAGCTAAAATACACAACTTTATAGAGATCAAGCTTTCAGAGGGATCTCGCTCCATCTAGGCAGATTTAGAAACATTTCCCCTGAGGGCAAATTCCTCCAGATTTAGACCACGTGGTGAATTGGGGGCACAGGAGGTCACCGGGCACCTCCCCGAGCATCCCTCGCTCCCCCTTCCTGGTTTAAATCATCCGACCTGGAGCCCAAAGAGCAAAGGCTTGAGTCCATTCAGGGCTCCCTCCTGTCTGATGGAGAAGGAATCCGGGGAAGGAAGGACGAGAGATGGCAGAGAACACAGGTTTTCTTTGCTTTCCAACAGGCAGTGGCCCCGAGTCTGTTTTCTTTTCTCTTCCCTTCAAATTGATCTTTCATCTCTCCAATAACTCTTATCTTTCAGCAAACTGAAGCAGGCCCAGCGCGAGCTGTGAAATTACCCAACTTCACAGGTTTTGCACAAATCATCTTAAAGGCCTGACCTAAGCCCAGGAAAGCCGGAACGAGGCCGAGAAATCATTCCTTACTTCACCTGTCACCTTCACTGCCCCCACGGGGGTCCCAACCACCTCGACACACCTGCATGACCCACCCTCCAAGGGCTGAGTTACGAGCTGCGCTCCAGGTCTGCTGCCAGTGGCTTGGATGTTATTTCAGGAGAGCAATGGCTGGGGTGGCCTCGTCAAGGCTGTGGTTTGATTTCCTTTGCTGCTTTCAGGGTCGTTTCGAAGGAAATGGGTGGAAGTGATGGTTCTCCGTGGTGGCGAGTCTTAGTCTTGGCCACTGGAGGCGACGGCACAGGGAGGGGACGCCTTTGTGAGCTGGGAGAAGTGCCAGCAGAGAGAGAAGAAAAACAGTAAAATAACAGTAATAATAATAACGCCTTTTCTCTGGTCCTGGAGGATTCAAAGTTGACCTTTCCTTCTCCATGGAATTTTATGTTACATCTCTTGTCTGGATTTAGCTATTAAAGACCAGTAAAACAGCTGATGGGGAAAATACTTTTGGTAGCAGCTTCGTTGAGCAAAAGAAGAGGCTTCCAGTCTTGAATTGGACACGTGCACTTATGTTCCACGGACACCTCGGGAGTATATGCCGTGACTGAGCACTGTTTTGCGGATGGAAATGTGAAAATGGATGAGATGGAGAGCAAAGCCTTCCTCCGGGCCACCCGGGAAAAGACACAGGCACAGGAAGCAGCTGTAGCGTCCGGCAGCCCCCAGAGAGGTGGGATCACCCCTTAGCAGGGTCCTTCGGCTCCATAAAGAGACGGTAAACTGAGCCTCGGTTGTGCCCTGGGACCCGGCTGGCTGCAACTGTCCGGGCAGTGCCAGCCCTGTGCAAACGTGGGCCTCGTGGGAGCTGAAATCCAACCAGGGCCCCACTGGCCAAGCCTTGTTCCCTCCCCGGGGGTCACATCATTTTCCTCTACGCGGCTTACTCAGCAGGGGCGCTTTTTTGCAATTCAGCCACCTGGACAAAGGTGTCTTTTTGCAATCCATCCTCCTGGATAGGGCACCTTTTTTTCACTTTGCACAGCTTGGGGCACGTGAGTGGCCCTGATCTGACAGAAGAGTGGCCTTTGTGCAGCTGCTTTTAGGAAATTTCACCGAGAGAGGGCGAGAGAGATGATCTCAAGGATGGTAAACCTTGAGAAGTATGCGACCTAACACACTAGTTTGCGGGGGCCAACGAACCCCTCAACTCATGGGAAACTAGCCTTTAGAGTTTTCGTGTGAATGGGGCCATTCTGTCTTCAGCTTTCTCCAATTTTGACTTTATAGGGGAAGTCCAGGACTATAATCTAGTGAGGAAAATGGGGGCACTGTGTTTTCTCTTTGAAACGACCCAATGCCTGCATGGGAAAACAAGGCCTGCTCTTAACAATCATTTGGTACACATAATAACCAGGAAAATCCTTTACGTTCTGGGGGTGGCTCAGAAACCTTGCCTAAGCACTTGGCCACTGTGTAGCTGTTTTGTTTTGCTTTGGTTTGGTTTTGGCAGCATCGTGTGGCATGCAGGATCTTAGTTCCCCGACCAGGGATCGAACCCATGTCCCCTGCATTGGGAGGGTGGAGTCTTAACCACCGGACTGCCGGGGAAGTCCCTCACTGTGATAACTGTGTAGGAAACACATGGAAGAAGGAATCAGAAGATGTGCATGGAATGCAGAGCGGGGCAGCTGCTGTGTCTACCCGCTTCCTCCTCCGAAAACTTCGCCCCGTGTCTGCCTTGGACCATGATGGAGGGAAAGTTAGTGATTGCCAGGCTCCCTGGGGCTCCAGCCCTGTCTCAGCCAACTCTGGGCCAACACCTGGCCATCCTGCGCTCCCTAGAGACCTGTCTTCAGCTTCTTTTCTTCCTCCGGCCCCCTGTATTCGCTTCTTAGGGCCGTCTGACAACGGAGTGGAGTGGGTTACGGCAACAGAAATGTGTCCCCTCACCCTTTAGGAGGCTGGAAGTCCAGAATCAAGGTGTGGGCAGGGCGGGTCCCTTCTTGTGGGTTCAGAGGGAGAATCTGCCCGTGCACCTCTCCAGCTTCTGCTGATAGCCGGCACTCCAGTCTCCACCTCTGCCAGCGTCCTCTGTGTCTGTCTGTGTGTCTTTTCTCCTCTTATAAGGACGCCAGTCAGAGTGGATGAAGAGCCCACTTTTCTTCAGTGCGACCTCATCTCAACTCTGCTGATCACATCTGCAATGGCCCGATGTCCACATAAGGGCACATCCTGAGAGTCTAGGAAGGACATGAACTTGGGGAGGGAGACACTGTTCAACCCAGTACACTCCCATCCTCCACTGACACTGGAACCCATGGAACTCAGTCCCTAGAATCCCGTGGAACTCATCCGTGGAAGCTCCCAGCCTCACAGCTCAGCTGGTCTCTGACTGTGCCTGTCCCCGCAGTGTCTCTTCTTCTCTCCAGAAGAAGCCCTTCTCTTCATATTATGCTCGAAGAAACCCACTTGACCTTTACCTGTTTAACCGTCTAAACTCCCGCACCTGACTCTTCACCCCCCGACCCGCGTCCCCTACTGTCCATGGTGGCTGCCCGTCCCCCCATGTCCTAGACCCGTCCTTCTCTGCTCTCAGTCCGCCCAGCTGCTCTCCTGCTTCTCCTGCCGTCCCCTCCTTCCGGCAGGGCCCATCCCGGTCCTCATAAGGCAGCTTCTGTCCCTCGGAGGGTGGAGCCAGCGCGCAATAGGCCTCAGTCCGCGCTCGCTGCGTTGCATGGGATTCCTGTCTCAGTCCGCGCTTGCTGCATCGCAGGGGATTCCTTTCTCAGTCCGCGCTTGCTGCGTTGCATGGGATTCCTTTCTCAGTCCGCAATTGCTGCATCGCATGGGATTCCTTTCTCAGTCCGCGCTTGCTGCATCGCATGGGATTCCTTTCTCGGTCCGCGCTTGCTGCGTCGCATGGGATTCCTTTCTCAGTCCGCGCTTGCTGCGTCGCATGGGATTCCTTTCTCAGTCCGCGCTTGCTGCGTCGCATGGGATTCCTTTCTCGGTCCGCGCTTGCTGCGTCGCATGGGATTCCTTTCTCAGTCCGCGCTTGCTGCGTTGCATGGGATTCCTTTCTCAGTGCATGGGATTCCTTTCTCAGTCCGCGCTTGCTGCGTCGCAGGGCATTCCTGTCTCAGTCCGCGCTTGCTGCGTCGCATGGGATTCCTGTCTCAGTCCGCTCTTGCTGCGTCGCAGGGGATTCCTTTCTCAGTCCGCGCTTGCTGCATCGCAGGGGATTCCTGTCTCAGTCCGCGCTTGCTGCATCGCGGGGGATTCCTTTCTCAGTCCCCGCTTCCTGCATTGCATGGGATTCCTTGCATCGTTGCCGAGCTCTCTAAGCCGCACGCACATCCCACGTTCCCAGCACCTGAGAGCCTTGACAGCCCGGCAGTTGCCCCACCCCTGACCTGCTCACGGCCTCATCGGTTCGCTGGTGTTTCACTAACAAGCCATCTCTCCAGCTAGATTTTAGGCTTTTTGAACACCAAGACCAGGACCTGTCTTTGCTTTGGTCCTCCTGGCATAATCCAGGGACTGAGAACACTCAATAAGTTTTCACTTCGAACTTGCACAAATGCAGCCATTTTGCTTTATGGGCCTGGGTGTCCACAGAGAATTACTTATTAAGGGTTGAGTCAGTTTGGGACGTTAACACAACACGATCGATTAAATTAGAATTTAATTGTTGTATAGGATGTGTTTAGCGTTTCTAAAGGTGGGCCTTAGGTCTGCCCGTTTCAGAGCCTGCAGGATTGCTTGCTAAAAGGTAGGTTCCAGGGCCCCGACCCAGATCTGTTGATTCGGAATTTTAGGAGGTTGGGTCCGAGAATTGTGTTTTTAGGTCAGCCCTGGCCCCTGTCCCGGTGATTCTTATGCATGGTAAAGTTGAGAATCACTGATCTAGACACGTGGACAATAAATATTGATTCTAGATGGGCTAGCAGAGCTGAAGATAAACTAGTGATTTATTACAGCTCATAGAGCCAGCTGGGGCAAAGCCAAAAATGATTCATTGCTTCCTAGGTGACCAGTTGCTTCAAGGGCCACTGTTGTCTCCCGAGGTACAGTGACATTTCACAAAATCAGGGGCCCGGTAGGAGAATCTGGGGGGTCTTTGGAGTGACCCCGGGGCAGTGCTGAGCCGAGCCACAAACAGAGTGTACCTGTCTTCCCGTGCTGGGTCCCCCCTGCCAGCCCCCTGCCTCAGGCAGAGAATTAGAGCGTGCTGTTCAGTGCTAATGTTTGTCTTGCTTTTGGAAACACCTCAGGGCAACTCAGGATAGGTTTTCAGAGTGGTGTTTGACTTGGCTTGGCTGTAAAGTTCCCCCGTTTTAGTCTGTTTATTGCAAGTTAGCACACGGCCCCGGATGCGGGAGCCTAACACTAGTTCGAACAGAAACCAGGGGGGCAATTGAAATAAAACATGGGGAGGGCTGGAGGGCGCTTCCCCGTGTCCGCTTCTTGGCCTGGAGCTAACCTGAGGTCAGGCTGGGCATTGGGCTTTGCAGCCTCCAGCCCGTGCTGCCCAGTGATGCCTCGGAAGTCTGAGGCACGTCCAGCCACCGCCTGCCCGACACGGGATCTGAAGGGTTATTTCCCAGGAAGGAGATGTATTCCATTTTTAGCTCCTATTTTGCTTACATATTTTCTCATCTTTAAAAAGTTCAACTGACTTTCGATAGCTGGTCCCTCTTGATGTTTGCTCTCAACTTTCAATGTGATGCCACATTACACGTGGGTAATAACCACCAGCACGGTGCCAGCTATTCCATTTACATCGTTTCATTTAATCCGCACAAAGTTCTATGCGCAGGGTATTATTAGATCCCACTTAATGATGAGAAAGCAAACTCGGAGAGATTGAGTGGCCTGAGGTGACCCAGCTATTGAATAGGAAGGGAGCAGGGATACTAGTTCCAAGGATCACGCCTTCTCAGCAACAGGAGGGCTCGCCACTTGGTGATGACCTACCCCAGCCGGAACCTTCTTCCCTTGCCTTGAAGAAGGAACAAACAATGGTTTACTGAGGGCTGAAAGAGTTCACCTAAGTCTAGCTCCTATTTTATTTTTATTTTAATTTTTTTTTGGTGGTATGCGGGCCTCTCACTGTTGTGGCCTCTCCCATTGCGGAGCACAGGCTCCGGACGCGCAGGCTCAGCGGCCATGGCTCACTGGCCCAGCTGCTCCGTGGCATGTGGGATCTTCCCGGACCGGGGCACGAACCCGTGTCCCCTGCATCGGCAGGCGGACTCCCAACCACTGCGCCACCAGGGAAGCCCAAGTCTAGCTCCTATATGCATTAAGCGTATCAGCCCAGTTTATATCAGCAACATGAAAATTGAAGAAAGTTATGGGTTTCTAGTGACATGTCTGCAGGGCATTAAAATACACTATTAATGGGAGTTTCTGTCCATGTCACATTTCTTTTTCACAAAACTGGAAAGCACGATTGAGATTCACTAGTGTGGGTGGTAGAAAGAGTTTGAAATCCAATCAGAACATAAACAGGACCCTTGGGATGTGGCCACCATCCTCGGATCCAGGGAGGGTCGTGCTGGCTGGAGTCTGGGATATTTGGGGCTGAGTGAAACTAAACCGGAACTTGTGGGCTTTAGGGAATGGGCCCGCGAACTCCCAAGTTTCCTGCTTGAAGATCCTTTTCTTATGTTTCCCTTCCGTAGTTTCTGCTGCGCTGACATGGTCACAGCTCTCCTGTCCCAAACCCACAGGGTCACTTTGATCGTCAGAGACTTCAGCCTCTGTTAATCTCTCTTATCAGTAGCCTGGCCTTCGTTCAAGGACCCATGGCTCTCTCCACTTGAAGGGGCACACGGCAGGCTCCCGGTCAGTCACTGGCCCTGGGTAGAGGCTGCTTTTGATGGAAGGAGGAATTGAAGTGAGAATATTTTAGCACTATGCTACTCAGGCCTTGAGAGAACACTCGAGGATAGGAAAAAAGAGTCCTATGAATGAAAAAAAGCCCAGTTATTGATTGAATCCAAGGAACCCCAAAGAGGCTAAGCTATTGTTTAAACATGGATCTCAGTTCCTAGAGGCTGGACGAGGCGGGCTGGAAGGGGTAAACGGTAGTAGGCAGCCTTGAGTATTCTGGGAAACACCATCTTCTGACTTTTTGCAATGAGCTAAAAGGACTAAGAAGAAACCACCATGGATAATAGTAATTGCTGATCTATTTGCTGCCCGTCGTGCGTTTCATATTTACATATTTTAACTCTAATATCTGCAGTAGCTGACGTTGGTGTTATTATCCTAAGTCTGCGTACTGAGAAATAAGAGATTTGACGAGTTCAGTAATTTGTACAGGATTATAAAGTTAGCAATTGGTAGGGCCCAGAAATGAACGAGGTCCTTTCTTCCCTAAGCTGTCTCCCATGAAATACTGTTCTCATCCCTGCTGTGGCCTGATGGGGTATCACATTCTACTACTGCACTAGCCAGAAGGTCAACAGCAATTCTGCCATCCCTGTAGCGTGCTCTGGGGTCAGTCCCGGAATTAGCAGAGCTCACTCTCAGCCAGGAAAAGAGTGTTCCAAGGAAATGATATCTTAGCCTTTTTTTTTTTCCTTTAGTTGGTAGACATTCCTTGAGAGGCTTATGGTATATTAAAGATATATTACTGTGACATCTTATAAATTTTATAGCTACTGTTTTACACTTATTCAGCATTCTTGATCTCACTGTGGTATTCACTTCAAATAATATTTCGTGAGTCAGTGTGTAAGAATCAGATGCAAGTGGTGCATTATCTAATGATACGCTAAATGATGATGTCTTTAGGAAAGAATTTTTCTTGAATACCATGGTTGTAGCGTTATCCAGTATTGCTTTAAAAGTCGATTTTCTTGGCATTCATAATTATGATAGTTATAAGCAATGAGTTGTTTACCATAAAACAAAATACCAAATATTTCTCAACTATTAAAAAAATCCTTATAATCTCAAAAGCATCTGACTTAAATGCAGGAAAAAGTTCTCAGCTCAGGATGCACGTTAGAATTTAAAAGCTTCGGACGCTTTTACAAGCTCCAAATGTGTCGGCCTCACCTTTAGACCAATTAGATAAGATCCCTGAGAGGTGCTGTCTGGCTAGGTATAGTTTAGAAAATTCTGCAGGCAATTCTAAATGTGGCCAGCGTTGAGAACTACTGGGCCTAAGCGATAATGAATTTTTAAATACATGGCGTTAGGCCTGACTAATATCAAAGCATTAATGTATCATAAAGGAGAAAGATCTGCATTATGCTTTACAAGTAAGAGTTTTGAATATAAAGCAATTAAAATATATGTAGTGAATATAATACACGCAATAAGTCAATAAGTTACAGATATAAAGTAGATGTTCAATAACATTACTGAGAAGATGACTGAATGAACATCCTGCAAAGTTTCATATGAAAAATCATATTTTGACCAAACTAAGATGTTATCAATTCTAAGACAGATATCACTGAGAAAGAAAAAGTTTTAATTAAAATGTGATGTGCTATATATTAAAATCCACAACTCAACTTCAGAAATGTTCAAAATGCGAAAAAATCTGAGTCTTATAATTAATGAAATGCAGTACTTAAAAATCATTGTTTTTTAATTTTTCTGCCGGCTACTCCATCTGTTATACCACTAATGTCCACTAGATGCCGCTGTGATCTGCTACTTCAGGTTCCAAAAGGAAATTGGAGAACCAATTTTCTGAGTATTTAAAATTGAAACAGTCTGCCCCTTTAAAGACAAAAGACTTTTAAAATCTCGTATTTTGAGGGGCTGTTGTTCATAATTTCCCTTCTATTAAGATCCATCCTAAGTATCTCACAAGTGTAAAGTTATTTAAAAAGTGAATTGAGACATTTTAAAGGCTTGATAGAAAAAACTATCGCTTCCTTTTTATCCGTACCCTCCGATTTCACATCTCGCCTTTCTGCAGCGGGTTACAGAGAAGGGGCAGTAACACTGATGCGAAGATTGCTGTTTGACGCAAATCAAATGGAAAGTAAAATGTGACGGAACGAATATGATGTCTCTCGGTTTGTAGCCAGCAGATAGATTAGGGGACCCTTCCCACAGGAGTTACTGCTTCCCACACAGGAAAAGCTGGGGATGGGGAGGGGACCGGGCTCAGTGGGGCAGAGCCCTGCGCTTAAACCCCAATGCAGCGTTAACCGTGGGGACTGACCCAGGGCCTCCATGGCTGAAAACCGGGACAACTTCCCTTTTTGGATGAGAATCCCTCTCCCAGCAAAATGATAGAGGCCTTAGGGTGGAAAGGAAGCCTGCAGAAGCTTCTGGAAGTAGGCTTCGAGCAGTGCAACTCACACTGTTCCCCATCTCTCCAGTGAGATGAGAACAGAAACTGGGGGTGAACATTTCAAAACACTTTTACAGCAAAATATCAACAAAGTAATGTTATGTCTGCTACATGTAAGAAAAAGAAATTGGGCTTGGGTTTTGTATGTCTGGTTTTTTATTTCATTTTTCTAGCAATTCAACTTTTCTAATATTTTGCAAAAATATTGGTCCGTAACAGATTGGAAATTTAAAATAAAAAGAGTAGGCCTTCACCCCAGATAGCTTGAGAAGCACTGCAGAAGCCCACCCTGAGCTGCCAGAGGAGGGGACCCCAGAACTATGACCCTACCAAACCCCTTAATCATTTTCTAGTGGACAATACAGGCAGAAAAGGGCCGAAGAACAGGAGCACTTGGATTGTGAAGGATAGGATGACCAGAGAGGTAAAAAGAAATCCTAAAACAGCACACCTTGGGGAGCCCCAGCCTCTGAACCCACAGCTGGCAGCTCACCGCCCCCCCCCCCCCACACACCCTCAGCTCTACAAAGGCTCAGAGACCCTGCATCATCACCCCTGAGCTGGTCCCTTTGTGCAATGCACACACACAGCACATTGACCTTGCGACAAGAGGAACTCAGAGGCTGCAGTGAAAAGAAACTACAAAACCAGTCAGAATTGCCCATATCTTATATATTTAGCTTCAGAAGAGAAACGCAGAGAGAAGTCCATAGTTAAATTCTTCCCTGGCTTAATCCGGCCCAAATCAGCTGGCTCTGATGGAAGGGAGGCTTAATGCACCGTCCATGTCCATTTATGGATAATTGACTTGGCCATTTTGCTTCTCCAAACACTGCCCTGGTGCACTATCATACTCTCGGCGTCTTTTTTGGAAAGCAATTTGGTAATAATTATCGAGGCGTAAATTGTGACTACTCTTTAACCCAGCTGTAGAAATTCATCCTACAGTTATACTCTTAAAGCATGCAAAGACACACAATACAATATCCAATACTCATTGACTCTTTGTAGGAGGAAAAAAAACACAACTCGATAAAAGCGAAATGTCCTTGATAAGAGACTAGCTAACGGATAGCATCCATAAACTGGACTAGGACACCCCATTGAAAGAGTAAATGCTTCTCAAGGAGGAAGCAAGTTGAAGTCCAGTGGGTACGGTATGATCCTATTTGCGTAAGAAAGCAGCACATGCGCTTTGATCATGCAGAGAATACTTCCGAGGCTGTATCTGTCCACGGGGGTCACCTCTGGGAAGTGGAGCTAAGGGTTGAGACTAGGGAGAAGCACTTTCATTTCTACTATCACGCTCTTTTATGTGGTTTCGTTTTTTCCAGTAAAAATACGTATTAATTTAACATGGAACAAAGTGTCTATCGCAGACTATCAAGAGCTACAAGAAACGGCAACAGACATCAATCAGCCAAAGATATATCCTGAAACGAGGGGTTGCATAAAACAGTCATGCCCTAAAGGTCAGGAGAAATTGGCTGACATCGGCAAAGAAGAAACCACAACTCTTAGACTGTTCTCACCCATGACTGGTGAATATTTTTAGCAACAGGCAATATCAGCCCGAGGGGCTGCATAAAACCCAGCAGACCCCGTGGCAGGGGACCCAAGGCTCGAAGGCATCATGGCCACCACCAGGTGACAAAACCCAGAGACAACTGCTCGAGGATTTAATTACTATGTGGAAATGGAACGGGATTGGGGTTGGTTAACTAAATTAAAAAATGGGTTGCCCGGCCCGCTTCACAAATAGAGGGAGTGTGTCGGCTACCGGCAATGCTGTTACCATTTGCAAAAGGGACACGCGCACTTCTTGTTTGTTTCTACCTTGCACAGTGCCGATTCATTCTGATAACACTGGTCTCAGAAATACTTACCTTAAAAGTTACATGTAATTACTACACACACACACCCCCCCACACGCTCCGTACTCGCAGGATAACAGCTAGGAGGGAGGATCCCATTCCGCCTCAGGGCCTTCAGCCCTGCGCTCCTGGCTAACGAGTATTTTCAGTGCTCTCCCGGGGTGAGTGTGTTCTGCAACACACACTGCTTACTCTGCTTGGGGCTTGCTTTCTGCCACTTCTTTCATGTTCCAGCTAACAGTTTTGAGCCCTAGTTCCAAGGAAAAGGTGTTCAGGGGATTTTTCTGCGCTTGCCTCAGAGGACGAAGGAAGACCATTATGCTGGATGTCAGAAAGCCAGTTTCCAGGCAGCTCAAGTTGCCTTCATGGAAGTGGTGGAGGAAGCAGAGGGTGAAGGTCAGAGAGCTCCTGGGGACAGATGAAGTCCTCTGCAATTGTAATGAGCACCCCAAGCAGCCCCGTGGGCCTGGGAGAGATGAGCAAGGGCATGTGAAGGGGGTGCCAAGGCAGAAGCCAGAATTAACCTTCTCAAGACCCGAGAGCAATCCTTCCCAACTTCTGTGCACCTTCTATGTCATGGCCAGGCCGACATACACTGGGGGGCCCGGGGTTGCCAGGAGTGGTGCGCAGGGGGTGGGCAGGCACAGAGCCCCCCGCCACAGACACACCAGAGCACTCAGGCCTCCCAGTGCCCTTTTGGAGAGAAACCACATTTCCTTTTAGCCCTGGGGTGGGGGTTGGGGGGCGGAAGCGCAACTGCTGCAGCGTCACTGAAAACAGTAGCAAGACAGAGAGACAACAGTCTTTTCCAGATCTGCCTTGAGGGAAAATAGAGGGGGAAAGGGAAGGAATACTTGAAGAGGACCTGGAATGAAGGATTCTGAGGGGCCTGTGTGGGACAGTGTCTTCTGAGACAGGTGGGTACCCTTAACTGTGGGGCTTCTGTTTTGCAGAGCGGGGCGGGGGGGGCTGCAAATCTGGGGCCAGAAACGAATTCCCTGGAGGTGGGGAACAGGCTGAGACTCCCTCCTTAGGACCTCTTCTCCTGTTGGGCCCTTCCTTATTTTATTTAGAGGACTCAGCCTTTTCCTCCAAGTAAATATTGAACAACTATTTTAAAACCACCCATTTAAGTGGCAAATTGTTATCCAGTCTCCAGCTGGCCCCGGGGCACTGCTGCTACGCTTCCCGCCTTTCGCCCTGACTTCCTTGGCGGAGCGGGAGGAGCTCCTGCCCTGTGCCTGAAGGCACTTCCGGTGTCGGCCATCTTGGCTCAGGCCGGAAGTCCACGCGGAGAGAGGCCTGCGGCCCTACTTTCTGCTACGCTCGGAGAAAGGTAGATGTTTGGGTGTGGTGTTTCCCACTCGGAAGCAGGAGTTGGAATGGGGTGGATTTATTTAGACCCAGAGAAAGGGAGCCGTGCTGAGTTGCCTGAGGTCCGTTGAGGGTCTCCCATGAAGAAGACAGTATGGTCAGGGCCGAGTCGCTGTGGAGGGGAGGCCTGCCCTACCATGCAGAACTTTCCTCCCAGGTCCAGAGTGTCTTCTCTTGAGGAAGGCAGTAGTCACTCCCTCAGAGGCACTGGTTTTAGATTAACACCTTAGAAACCAAACATCTGTTTACGATCACCTACACAACCTGTCTATCCCCACAGAACCTACAGACTCAGGGCCCTACTGTAGACATACTGCATCTGGGTCTCACGAGAGATGTCTGGCCTTTGCTAGAGGGAATGGTCTGAACGATCACAGCCCAGTTGTATCCAGGGCTCAACTGGATTCTTGGCCTCCTCATCCTCAAACGTGGTGAGCACGGCTCCAGGCTCAGGCCCAGCAAGCACTGAGCTTCCCAGGACATTCTCCTACCAGCCAGACTGGAAATACCGGAAAAGCAAAGGTAGCTGCCCTGAGAGGCAGTGCTGGTATTTTCTTTCCTTTTGGCCAGTTTGGTTTTAACTAGAAACTGGAATAATAATTATAATGATACATGTTTACAGATTTTAACTAATTAATCCCTTGGAGTCCTCTTTCGGTGGGGAAAGCATTCTACGCACCTCATACATCAGGAAAACAGGGCCATGTGATTTGGCTGGGCCGGGTGGTCACTGGTGTCAATACACGAGCGGAGGCCTGGACTCCAGCAGTTCTTGACTTCTTGGCCTGAGTCCAGATTGCTCGGCCTCGCAGCCCCTAGAAAGGCAACACATGAGAAATTGAAGCAGACCAGACCATAAACTAACAGGAGCAGTTGGCTCTAGTTAGGAGGGCGGGCCCTGTGGCCTTGCCTGTGTCTGTTTCTCTTGGAGAGACAGGCTTGGAGAGGAGGAAAAAGCCATTTCTCCAGGCCTGTTTTGCCCACCTTTAATTACCAGTTAAAACAAAACCGTCTGTAGAGGAAACGCCCCTTGAAAGAAAACCCAAGTTGCTGTGAAGGTTTCATCTTTCCCTTTTGAATCCCAAGGTCTGCAGGCATGTAATCCAATGTCGGCCTGAAAAAAAAAAATTTGTCTACAGAAACACCCACACGGGGTGTTGGGGACCCCAGTGCCCGGGCATGGGGGTGGAGCCTGCATGGGAACCCTCAGCCAGATCCCTCCAGTTGGGCTCTGAGCTGCTTATTATGAACCCTCTTCACCCCTTTTAACAAGAGGTATCTAGGTTTTCTCCTGATTCTGTCTTCTCTATCTGCCAGCAATATTTTTCTCAACAAATTAGGGTGAGGTAGGGGGTGTGGGTGAAGAGAGAAAGGTAAACAAGGTCTTCGATGGCCATGGCTATTTCAAGGAAAGGGTGGTGGTAGGAACACAGAGGGAGGTGGGCTGGGAACCTTTCAACCTCAACAGCTGAAGACACATCTAGAAGCACCCAAGCTGGCAAAGAAATCCAGGCTGTGTCCCCAGAGAAAATTGCTTGTTTAAAAAATAAGTGAACAGGCATGGTCAAGCATGATCCTCTCAGAGTGTATCAAGACAGATAACCAGCCCCGTTTGGAAGCCTTACTCTCTCAGTGGACTCCCCCTCCAAACCCATAATAGGCATTTATTTAGTCTCAATCTCATATGGCCTTGTATCATTGTCCAGTTTTTCATATGTGGATGCCCTCTTTCCCCAATTCAATTGTAGACTTCTTAGCGGTTGGGACCAGAGTTTTCATAATCAATAGTAATTAAAATGATTGATCCAGAAGTTTCCCCTTGTGTGTTATCAGCTGAGGGACATAAACTAATTTCAGTCTCATTTCTATTGCTTAATTTCCTTTCATCGTTCCAGGTTTCCTGCTAAGGTCCAAATTTTGAGAGTGCTCTCCAGTGCAACAGTACATCTGGGAGACATGTGTTTCTTTTCTTTGCTCATTCACAATGGTAATTTTTTCGGCTACTACAGGAAGCTCAGCAGATTCAGAAGTACAAGGAGCCCTACCAAAGCCCAAGATGATATTCACTGATGCTATCAGCAGGTCTGAATGCCAACATCTGCTTCGAGAGTGATTGCTCAGAGAAGTTCACCCAGTCCTAAATTTGGTTGATCTGTTTTGAGGTGATAGCCTCATATTGAAGTAATTTCTCCCCACCAAAGGGTCTAGAATAGGTTCAGTTGTAACCAATTTTATGTAGTCGTGACTGCCTCGAGAAACCTGGAAAAGGTTATTAAGAGTGTGTGTCTAGGCATATGGATAGCAGTTCCAGCTCAACCGTCTGTGAACACCATTAGCAGCCCTTGAAACGGTTCTCCAGGAAGTGCAGGCTGTTAATAACTCTGCCCTGATGCTCCTATGTGAGCCGAACAGCGTATAACTTTGCAAGTAGCCCAAGTGCTCTGAATTGGCAACCTGCCAGGGAGACTGCAATGAACCCAGAAAACATTGCCAACGGAAAGCGGAAAATTATCAACTCTCCCTGGTCAGAAGATTGACTGGTCACTGTCGATAGACAAAAGAGTGACAAACTGATAGATTATGGAGGCGTGTCTCTTCTACTGGCTCAGAAAAGGGCTCCACCTCGAGCAGTCAGAAGCGCTAAGACAACTCTTTAAGTGGCAAGAGAGAGAAGCTTTCTTTCCATCAGTGACTATTCATTGACTTTCACTTTGTAGGAAAATATTGTGTTAAGTGCTTGGAGGTAGAAACACCCTCAGGATGTTTATAATCTAGCTCGGGGATAAGATACAAGATTGAAAAGCTATTAATACGTCTTTTGCTACCTGAAAATTATTGACCAGAGACGTTTCAATATTCATTTACATAACAAATCGCAGGCCACAGGCATTAGTTGCTGCCAAAATCCCCCGATCAATAATGAGTTAAGGGGCTTCCCTGGTGGCGCAGTGGTTGGGAGTCCGCCTGCCGATGCAGGGGACGCGGGTTCGTGCCCCCGTCGGGGAAGATCCCACATGCTGAGGACCGGCTCGGCCCGTGAGCCATGGCCACTGGGCCTGCGCGTCCGGAGCCTGTGCTCCGCAGCGGGAGAGGCCACAGCAGTGAGAGGCCCGTGTACCACAAAAAAAAAGAAAAAATAATAATAATTAGTTAAAATGCAAAGCAATGGAATATCCACCTATGGGATAATATTCTGCCACTGAATTGAATGAAGTAAATCTGTAAGTACTGAGAGCTAAGTGGAAAAAGGCTGGTAGCTGAACAAAATACCATCTATGTAAAAAATAAAGCAAAGTGTCTATATGTGTATGAACGTACACATATATGCAAATGCATAAAGGGGACAGGAAGAGGACAGGCCAAAATAGAGACAGTTTCCTTCTGAGGAGGAAAGTGAGATTCGGGAAGGCTGTAAAGGACTCTTTTCATATTTTTACTCAACATACTTCTGTAGTGAATAAATTATTTAGGACAAGAAAATATCTATATATTTTTTACATAAAAAAAGGGAAAGTGAAAAATATAACAAAGCAAGTACACGATAGATACCTGACTACACCAAAGGTAATCATGTGGTCCCATCCCTCTGCAGTGATTCCTTGAGCTTAATCACGTGATATAGTCCTGGCCAATGGGATTTAAGGAGATATCCAGGGGGCTGCTGGGTAAAGCTTCCCTGCTCTTAAAAGGAGGAATGCAGACAAGAAAAGCACATCTTCTCCCTTCCGCTGGATACCATAGTGTCTGGATGTGGTGCCTAGCAGTGCAGCAGCCATTTTGTTCCTTGGGGAGCTACCCAGGGGACCAAGCCAAACTTTGAGAATGCTGCTATAAAGATGGAAAAACCTGAGTCTTTGAAGACCTTATGGAGCCACTGAATCAACCTACCCCAGAGCTGCTCTACCCTGGGACTTCTGCTCAGTGAGAGGGCACATTGTTCTTTCTGTTGAGGTGGGATCATCTGTTACTTGCAGCCCAATGCATCCTAACTGACATAGCAGTCAGCAGGAGCCTCATCTGATTATGAGGTCTCAAGCTCCTTGGGCACATCTAGGGGCATCTTTGGGTCCTAGGACCATGCCTCCTGGGCACCAGGATATACTCCAGAATGGAGAAGAGGTCATGAGCCTTGTGGCTGGAAGGAGAGAGGGAGCTTTGGGGAGGCAGGGAACCCATCCCGTGACAGGGGCACTCATTCCCCTGGCATCTCGGGGGGGGAGAGCTGGGCGGCAGGTGTGGGGTAGGAGGTTATCAGACAAGTGGCTCCTCAGTCTAGACCTTGGGCATTTGATACGAGCCCCTAACAGAGGCAGGAGCTGCACTTGGGAGGTCAGAAGAGCCATCACAACCTCCGGCTATTTGGAGGGAACATTTTCTTCCCCTGGAGTAGGAAGCCCCAGCTTCTACACCTTAGCAGCCTCCTGAGGGCTAGAACCAGCGTGCGCTGGGGCAGCACTGCCCCGAGCAGAGCCGCAGCCTCGCCGAGCTGAGTGTGGGCTGCAGGGGCCGCGACCAGCAGAGCCCCGTGTGGGCGGCAGTGGAGTCGCAGCAGTTTGGAGGTGGCTCCACGCCGCCTTGCAGTGGGGAGGAGGCGAGAAAGCCCGGGAGACGGCCGCCTGCAGTGTTCCCAGAATCCTCCACGAATTTCCCCACAAGTGGTGATGCTTTTGACTGGTCTGTAGCGGAGTCTACCTGAATTAAACTCCGGGGACCGCAAATTGCTATTGATGTAAAATGTTCTAAGCTGGAGTTTGAACACTGCATTGTTGGTGCTGAGTCCGTGAAGGCAGAACAGGGAAATGAAGTCTGACTTATCGTGGTTGCCTGGGAGAGCAACGGGGAGAGTGAGAGACAGAGACGGACAGAGACAGAGACAGAGACAGATAGAGAGACAGAGACTGACAGAAACAGAGACAGAGAGAGACCCGGGGAGAGAGAGGGAGAAGGACCGAGTAATTTCTCATTTAACCTGATCCTAAAGCGGTGGGTGGCTGGTCTCCACGTGGGCTCTGAACACCAGCCCTCGCATGCAGATATCTGTTTCCTTTCCCAGTCTCACCTCCAGCTTGAAATCAATCACCCCACTCACTTCTTAGAGTGAAGTCAAGGAAGGCTTACTCTTAAATCATAAACTCTAAGAGGGGGCTAAAAAAACAAAACAAAACAAAACCAGCACCAGGTTTTGAACTAATCTGTGGAACTTAAAAGTGACATGAGAGTGCTTCAGGGGCTGCAAACACACAACTCAAATCTCATTTAAAAACTTTCCTGATTCACACGGGAAACAAGACAAAATCAAAAAACAGGAAACAAGTGTTGGTAGGGATGTGGAGAAATTGGAACCCTTGGACATTGCTGGTGTATAAAATGTATACATTTTATATATATAATATATAGTATATATATATACTATATACTATATATATAGTATATATATAGTATATATATAGTATATATATACTATATATACTATATACTATAGTATATATAGTATATATATATAGTATATACTATATACTATATATATAGTATACTATATATATATAGTATAAAATGGTACAGCTTCTATGGAGAACAGTATGAAGATTCCTCGAAAAAATTAAACATAAGGTTTAGCAATTCCACTCCTAGATAATATATATCGTAAAGAATTGAAAGCAAGGACTCAAAACAGATACAAACAACCATGTTCACAGCAGCATTAGTCACAAAAGCCAAAAGCCGAAAACAACCCAAGTGTCCGCTGATAGATGAATGGCTGAACGCAATGTGTTCTATGCATACAATGGAATATTATTCAGGCTTAAAAAGGAATAAAGCTCTGATACAACAACATGGCGGAACCCTGAAAACATTATGCTAAGTGAAGTAAGCCAGTCACAAGTGACAAATACTATATGATTCCACGTGTATGAGGTATAGCTAGAATTGTCAAATTCATAGAGACATAAAGAGGGTAGTGGTTGCCGGGGGAGGGGGGAATAGGTTAGGGTTTCATGCCTACAAAGTTTCGGTTTGGGATGGTGAAAAGTCTGGAAAATGGATAGTGGTGATGTTACACAATATGAATGTACTTAATGTCACTGAATTCCACACTTAAAAATGATTACGGGGCTTCCCTGGTGGCGCAGTGGTTGAGAGTCCGCCTGCCGATGCAGGGGACGCGGGTTCGTGCCCCGGTCCGGGAAGATCCCACGTGCCGCGGAGCGGCTGGGCCCGTGAGCCATGGCCTCTGAGCCTGCGCGTCCGGAGCCTGTGCTCCGTGACGGGACAGGCCACAACAGTGAGAGGCCCGCGTACCCCCCAAAAAACAAAACAAAACAAAAAAAGATTAAAATGATAAGTTTTATGTTACATTTATTTTACCACAATTTAAAAAATATTAACAAAATTCTAATTACCAAAAAACTGTAATAAAAACATCATAAACTTTCAGATGCTCAAATACACGTGAATTGTTCAGACATGGGAGACCACCTGTGTGTTAAATTGGGCTTCCTTTTGCTTTCTCTTTGTGCTGGCCTGGGAATCAAGCTTCTTCCAGCATTTCTCTGAGGGATCTGCATTTATTTATTGCTAATGTGTCAGGGGCCCGAAGCTTCTATCTCCTGCATTGATCTTTTAAAAGTTCCGACTTGCCTTTATCCAGTTATGTAAAATTGTGGGAGCTATAACCTTCTCACAGCCATAGGAGCCCGTTGTGTAAAACCACCTTGTGACGTGCCCAACCACGAGACTGCATTTGTCATTTATTCAAAGTTTTTGACGCCTCTTGTCTGACTTCTATATTTATGAGTAAGAATACAAACCACCATTAGATATCATCGGTGGCTCTGCTTTGGAAGAGAAACTTCCCTCTCTCTCCTTTTTCAATCATCTGGACAGTTTAATCAAAGAGCATCTCGACACAGCCCTCTGGAGCTTCCCCTTGATTTTTTAAAAAATAATTTATTTATTTTTGGTTGTGTTGGGTCTTCGTTGCTGCGCGGGCTTTCTCTAGTTATGGTGAGCGGGGGCTACTCTTTGTTGCAGTGCACGGGCTTCTCACTGCGGTGGCTTCTCTTGTTGCGGAGCATGGGCTCTAGGCGCGCGGGCTTCAGTAACTGTGGCACGTGGGCTCAGGAGTTGTGGTGAACGGGCTTAGTTGCTCCGCGGCATGTGGGATCTTCCCGGACCGGGGCTTGAACCCGTGTCCCCTTCATTGGCAGGCAGATTCTTAACCACTGTGCCACCAGGAAAGTTCTCCCCTTGATTTTTGTATCCATCAAAATATACAAATGTTATCCATTTGAACTCATAAAATAAAACTTTACTAATAAAATACTACATTTGTTTCAAACATTGGGGTTTCTCTAAGATTCAAATTCCAAGTTTCTGCTGATAAAAATAAAGTTTGAAAAGCACTGTATTTGATCAATTCCCATTTCATTCAATTCAATGAACATTTATTGAAGCCTTCATTCCATTCTTAGGTGAACACACAGTGAGTTCATGGGGCATAAAAGTAAAAGTTAAATTCAGATTGCCTGCAAGCTAAGAATGGTTCTCACATTTTAAATGGTTGGGGAAAAGTCTAGAATAATATTTCATGGCACATGAAAAATTATATTCCAATTTCAGTGTCTGTAAATAAAGTTTTATTGGAACACAGCCACATTCATTCATTTATGTATGTTGTCTGTGGCTGGTTTTGCAGTACCAGTGCAGAGTTGAGTAGTTCTGATGAAGACCATGTAATCCCAAAGCCTAGAATATTTGCTATCTGGCCCTTCACAGAAAAAGTTTAGATTAGACAACGGCTGTATCCACGTGAAGTGTGAACATCAAGACCTACCATTCTTCTTGATGTTGCTAACATTTCTGCAATGTTACCACTTAGTCCATCTCAATCAGTGGTCCTCCAGCCTGGGCAGGAGATGCCCCGAGGGGACGTTCAGAAATGTGTGGGCACAACTTTTATCGTTACAATGATGGGGACATCATGGGTGTTGAGTGGACAGGGACTAAAGACATTAAACATCCCACAGTGGATGGGACATCCCTGCACAGTGGAGAATTGTTCTGCCTCAAACATCAATGGCACATCCGTTGAGAAACAGTAACCAGACAATTACTGTGATGATTAATTTTATGTATTGACTTGATTGGGCCATGGAGCCCAGATATTTGGTCAAATGTTATTCTGGATGTGTCTGTGCAGGTGTGTGTTGGATGAGATTAACATTTAAATCAGTGGACTTTGAGTAAAGCAGATTGCTCTGTATCATGGGGGCGGGCCTCACCCAATCAGTTGAAGGCCTTAATAGAACAAAGACTGACCTCCCTGATCAAGAAGGACTTTTGCCAGCAGACGGCCTTTGGACTTGAACTGCAACTCCCCCCTGAGTCTCCAGCCTGATGGCCTATCCTGTAGATTTGGGACTTGTCAAGCCTCTGCAGTCATGTGAGCCAATCAAGTCCTTAAAATAAATGTGTGTGTGTGTGTTTATACACACACATCTTGTGGGTTCTGTTTCTGACTAATACAGTTACCCCAATTTTTCCGCTTCTGGTCTGAAAGTGGTTTTCAGTCTACCTAGTCCTGTGCTTTGCAAATTTCACCTCTTTTTCAAAATTCAAAATTTCAAAAATTTCAAAAAATGATATGACATTGCAAATTTCATCTTATCAAATGATAAAAAACTCTTTCATACTCCTGCTCCCAGGACTTTAATTCAACAATGAAGGGTTTAATTGAATACCAGTGCCGCATTTGGTAGATGCATTTAGGGAGTAAGGCAAAGATAAAATATAGTCTCTGTCCACATTTATCCAAAATCTGGGGAAGACTGACAGGTACACGGTTAATACCAGACCAGCACCGAGAAGCCTCTTCACAGGGGTACAATTTGGGGCTTGAGGAAGTGCTTCTCATAGGAAAAGATCATAACTGCAACCAATGCAACTTTGACACTGACAAAACCGATTTTCTTTTTTCCTTTTCCTTTCTGGGCTATTTCTCTCGCAGTCACTATAAGGAAAAGCCATGAGCTTCTCTGGTTTCCCACCAAGTCCAGTAAGAGACAAGCCCTGGGTCCAAATTCTGATCTCTGGACTCTACCAGCTTTATACCATGAGGATCTCTCCCCAACTCAGCTGCTGGGAAGGAAGATTCTAACCACACTGGTTACACATCCCATTTCTATCCGGGTGTGGCAGCTTCTCCCTTACTTCCAACCACTCGGTTCAGTACTTATACCAGAGTTCACCGGGTACAGTGTCGTAGGAGGAGGTGATTCAGCTGTAAGAACCACAGACATCAGAGATGGTGTTGCAGTCTCCTAGGGCTGCCGTCACCAATGACCACAAACTGGGGGGCTTAAAACAACCGTTACAGTAAATCCCCTACATACGAACGAGTTCCATTCCGAGAGCACATTTGTAAGTCCAATTTGTTCGTAAGTCCAACAAAGTTCGCCTAGGTACCCAACTAACACAGTAGGTTATGTAGTACTGTACTGTAATAGGTTTATAATATTTTCCACACAAATAATACATAAAAAATAGAACATTTGTAACCTTACAGTACAGTACCTTGAAAAGTACAGTAGTACGGTCCAACAGCTGGCGTGCAGGGGCTGGCATCGAGTGCACAGGCAAGAAGAGTTACTGACTGCAGGAGGGGGAGGAGGTGGGCGATGGTAGAGCTGAAGGGTCGTCAGCAATAGGAGACGGAGGGCAAGCTGCGATGTCACTCACGCCTGACGCTGATGGAACGCGTGCTCGCGTCTTTGAAAGTTTGCAACTTGAAGGTTGGTTCGTATGTAGGGGACTTGCTGTATTTGCTCACAGTTCTGGAGGCTGGAAGTCTGCAATCAAGGTGGCAGCATGGCCACTCCTCTAAAGGCTCTAGGGGAGGAGTCTTCCTCGCCTCCTCCAGCTTCCTTGGCACGCCTTGGCTGGTAGACACATCACTCCGATGTCTGCTTCCGTCTTCATGAGGCCGTCTTTCCTCCGTGTGTCTGTGAGTCCAAATTTCCCTCTTCTTTTAAGGACACCAGTCAATGGATTAGGACCCACCCGACTCCGGCATGACCTCATCTTAATTCTACCTGCAAAGACCCTGTTACCAAACAAGGTTGCAATCGCAGGTTGTGATCGGGGAGACACCAGTCAACTCACAAGAGCTGCAGACTCCACACGTCCTAACGACCCACCAGAAGCCACGATGACCCCAAGTAAAACATCTCTTTCCAAGGCCTGTTCAGCCCACATGGTGCCATCACAGGAGCCTCCCGTGGCCCTCGGGCAGGGAATGGAAAACAAGTTGTGCATTTTTCTTAGACGTTTGGCCGGAGAGAGCTGGTATGTCTCTTACAACACTACCCTCTTCTCCGTCCTCCCCCTGGATGAGGCTTTGCAGAGCGACTCTTGCGGGATCGCGGGAGGCCGGGCGCTGTGGTCTGAGCAGCAGCTCACTTCCGTTTTCGAGCTGCGCAGAGCAGAACGCCCAACGTGGCAGTGGCCAGACTTGGGGGAAGGCCAGACTTTCCTGAAAAGCTGCCATTTCAGAAGGGAAGAGAAAAGTCCACCTTTTGGGGGGATAGGCGCTGAGTAGCAAAGATTTAAAAACTTGGCTATGACCACAAAATGTCTGAAAGCAGAGGCTGTTTTGTAAAGATCAGCTTCTTCTTAAACCACCAGGCCATGCAACAGGCTCTTGGCAGCATCTGAGCTATGCCATGGAAGCGGCTGGCGGCTGGCTTTGGGAGCTGCAGGGGGTATCACATGGCCCCTTCTGGTACCCGCTTGGAGAAGGATGGAGAGGGAGAAAAGAACAAAGGCAGTGGGTGGGTGGGAACCTTTTCTAAAGGTGGTTTCCCTCCTTTCCCAGCTCACTGATACACAGGAGAGGAGAGCTCGGTGGCCTGTCGAGTATCTATTTAGGACACACATACCATACTGTAACCAGAGCCACACAACCTCTACTTCTGTATGTTCTCATGGCCAAGACACACATTTTCACAACATTCCAAGAAAATCCTGAAATCGAGTCCTGTAAATGGGGTGGAATTTTTTTGGCCAAGGAAATACTCTTCCACGCCTCAGAGGTGCATCTGTGTGGGCAGATGTCTTGGGGGCAACGCAGGGAGGCCTAAAGCTGGTAGTCACTGCTGGGGGTGGAGCGGGGGGGCGGGGGCTGGAATGCTGACTGGAGAGAACGATTCAGCCCTGATGCTGAGACAGTGCTGGGCCGGGGCCCCAGGCTGGCTGATGGGGGGGGCAGCAGGGTAAGGGCTCAGGGATGCATCTGTCACCCCAGTTCCCCGGCCCTTACTTCTCAAGGGAACCGGCAGCAGTGTTGTGATTTCCCAACTAAAAAAATCATGTTGGAGAATATTTAGTGTTTTGTTTTGGGGGTTTTGTTGCGGCACGCGGGCCTCTCACTGCTGTGGCCTCTCCCGTTGCGGAGCACAGGCTCCGGACGCGCAGGCTCAGCGGCCACGGCTCACGGGCCCAGCCGCTCCGCGGCACGTGGGAACTTCCCGGATCGGGGCACGAACCCGCGTCCCCTGCATCGGCAGGCGGACTCTCAACCACTGCGCCACCAGGGAAGCCCTATTTAGTGTTTTATTAAAGCTCTTAGGCTTTAGAATGTTCTATCAATAGTGAAATGTCAGCTAAAAAATCCCTATCAAGTTATTATAGGAAATTTATTTGTGCCTTAAACTTTAAAAATAAAGGCCTGCACCTCCCAGCAAAATCTCTGCATTCCTCCTGTGGCATAATACATTATCTTAGAGTCCCAAACTAAGATAATGGCGGGCTCACTGGCACCTACACTTATTAGAAAATTCATCTTCTTTTCACGTCCAATATAATCAAGTCAGCCACACCCCACACTCAGCCAGCCTGGCCAATTCCAGACCCCACTCTATACGAGAACATGTGTAATTACCCTGGTGGGCTCAGAGCCTGTCTTGAAATAAAGCGCATCAGGACCACAGGGGAGTGACTCAAACCCGAACTGTGCATCCTGGCTTGGCACACGTGCGTCCTTCCTGTCCTCACTTATTAACTCGGGGAGACACTGAGAGCTCCCCAGGATGGGGTGAGGGCTTTGCAAACATTCCTGCCCCAAGGCCAGCAAAGGCAAATGCGGGAGAAGCCGGGCCCTGCACTCCCCCTCCCCAGCCCAGCCCCTTTGGAGACAGAAATGCAGCCCTGACCATGCCGGCTGCCCTGGATTTCACCAATTCCATGCGATGGCATCTGGAGGACGCTGTGATATATGGTCCCTTCCAGAGAACAGGATACAGATGCGCGGGGGAAGGTAACCCGAGAACAGTGCAAGAAGATGCCCTGTCCCCCGGAGTTCCACACATAAATTACAAACCACAATTTCCAATTTGAAGGGAAGTATTGTCATTTCTCTCTTTTGCAAACTTTGGCCTTTTGGACTCGAGGGAAGTTTGAGAGGAGTGTAGCTTTTACCCTGAGATAACTTTTTCCCATTCCATTTCAATCATCTGCTAGGTCCCCGACAAACAGGGTGTGTGCTGGTCTCGGTGTCTACGTCGTGAGCAGCGAGGACCTTGCCTCTACCGCCCCGGCACCGCCAGCCACAGATCCCTGGTGTTCGTGCATGATCCTCCTGGGAGCAGAGGAGTTTGCTAAGGAAAAGGGGGAGATGAGATGGTACACACATACGAGATGGTGTGGGCAGACACCCATGTCATTGCAGAGACCAAGCCTGAGACCAACCAGGGCAGTCGGCGTGGACCATCCCCCTCCCCACCCTGTTCCGTCCGGTGTCACTCACTGTCCTGAATGTACCCTCTCCCTGCTCGATGCTTGCACCCTCCCAGCTCCAGGGAGCAAGGCCCGAACCTGAGCACACCCAGTATACCCTCATGTGAGGGCTACAGTCTCTATCACCCTCTGTGTGTATTTCTTTTCATTGCCTTTGTACAGAGCAAACGGATGGCTTCAGATAATAGGTTGGTTTCCTGCACATCTTGCAGGAAATCAGGTTTTGGAAAACACAGATCCATCTCTTGAAACTTCATCTGGACACAGATAAATGGTGTGTGTGCGCGCGTGTGTGCCAAAAGGAACATTCTCTTTTTTTTTTTTGCGGTACGCGGGCCTCTCACTGTTGTGGCCTCTCCCGTTGCGGAGCACAGGCTCCGGACGCGCAGGCTGAGCGGCCATGGCTCACGGGCCCAGCCGCCTCGCGGTATGTGGGATCTTCCCGGACCGGGGCACGAACCCGCGTCCCCTGCATCGGCAGGCGGACTCTCAACCACGGCGCCGCCAGGGAAGCCCCCAAAAGGAACATTCTTAAGCCCCATTGTTTAGATATCTGTGTTCACCCAAACTTTTGCAAACGAGGGACTGAACTCGGGACTTAAACTTTAATGATTTAGAAAATAATCTAGGAAGTTTCCCAGTTTAGGTGGAAAGTGGATTAGGCACCGTCCCAAATGACAAATGGGAAGGGACGTCGCCACCACTCGCTTGCTTGCTCTGAGATGCTGCAATCCTGCTGCCCCGGGAGCATTACGTCCAGGACAGTCGAGTGGTGGCAGGACAGGATGGGGAGGCACGTGACCTCAACACCGGGGCCTGACCGCCCTCCACAGGCAGAAGAAATCCTCCTGGAGCTCCATCCCCCCCCCCCACTTCCTCAGCACTGCAAGCTGCCGGCAACATTCATCTGCCTTGAATTTTACCCTGCGCGGGGGAAATAGGAGAGCCAGTTACGGTGAGGACTAGGCTCCCCTCCCTTCAGGGGAGGCGTCACATGACCGTGGTGGAGGCCCAGCAGCCAGGGGAATGGTCTGCCTGAGGCCATGCAATAGCCAGGATCACATACCCAGAACCTGCTGGACCTGGGCCCACTAGGGCGAATGCAGCCACTTGGCGTTCAAATGTCACATTCTGGTGCAGCCACGGGCCACTTTCTGGCAGGACCGGTAGGCGCTTGGTAGGACGGGAAACAGGACCCGTGTGGAGACGCCCTGTCCCTGGTCGTCTGCACCGGGCTGTGACCCACAGCAGGACTGGAACTAGGACCCGGGGTGAGTGAGGGTCCGGGACGCCCATCTTTCCCCAGGTCACTGTGGTGCGCGCCGGGGACGCAAGGCACAGATGCAAGGGGCCCTCGCTTTGGCCCTCCCTGGGCTGCTGGGCCATCTTGACTCACGCCCTCGGAGTCCTGGGCCCTTTGAGAGCCTTCCTCATCTCCCGCTGCCCTCGGAAGCTGCTCTGCAGACCTTATACAGCTGCGCAGGACCCTCCACCTACACGCAGGAGCTCTGTGAAATATGCCGGTCAGTCACCTCCCTCCCACGGAGAGTCAACGCCAGGCCCTCCCTGGCAGGGCTGCCCAGACCACTCGAGAATCAATTAAGCGCTGACTCCTAGCCAAGGCCCGATCCTGTGACCTCAAGAGAAATATGAGACGGAGAGACCCTGATGTCAAAGGCATGTGGTTGTGCACAGAGACGGAACTGAAGTGCACAGAATGAGTAGCTGCTGGTCTGCTGAAATATGCTAGGGGGAGTTGGGGGGACAGGAGAGACTGGTGGGCTTCATGGAGGAGGCGAACACTGAGCTGAGCCTTGAAGGATGAAGACATTGAAACTAAGGGTGGGGAGAGAGGAGGCTCTGGGGCTGGAGGAGCAGCACAGGGAGTCTCTGGAGGGGGTCAGAGAATGGCGAGGAGCCCCCAGGCCAAGGCAGGGGAGGCAGGGAACAACGCAGAAACGGGCATGAGGCCAGACTGAGGGGGAGACTTGGCAGAAGCTTTGAACGGCGACTTCCTGAGCAGACAACCGACAGGCTGGGAAGGGTCGGGCCTGGTCTGGCAGCCACACGTGGGGTGCCCAGAGCAAAGCAGACAAGAGCAGATGCCCTCGGGGTGGAATCGGGCCCTGCTGATGAGGTGTCACCCACAAGATCCCCAGAATGACGCCCAGCTGCACACTGTTCTGCACGTGGAGGGTCAGGCCCTTGGAAGGTGTGGGGAGCCCCTGGCATCATCAGTTTCCTTACTGGGAACTGTCTGCTGCTAAAGGGTTGCCGCATCTTGAAAACGTGAGCCGGGGCCGCTCCCTGTGCCCCGCCCCACTTCCACTGTGGGCCCCCAGAGCATGGCCGGTGGGCCAGAGGGAAGCAACATCACGAGGGGAAAGGAATGTTTCTTTTGGCCCGTGCAGCGCCCCCTTCTGACCTTTCCTCTCCTCAGTGCTGCCCCTTCCACTCGGGTACCCAGAAGCCTCCTCTTCTTTTCTTCTTCTCAGAATCACAGATTTCAGGGCTGGAAGGAAGCTCTGTGGGATCACCTGGCCCAGGGGCCAGCAAACTCTTACTGTAACGGGCCACACAGTACAAATGTTAGGCTTTGCTGGTCACACAGTCTCTGTTACAACTGCTTAACCTGCCCTTGTAGTGTGAAAGCAGCCATGATGACACAGAAGCGAAGGGCATAGCTGTGTTCCAATAAAACTTTATTTACAAAAACAGGCGGAGGGCTGGGTCTGGCCCACGGTCCTGGCCTGCCGCCCCTGATCCAGCGTTCACTCTCATTTCACAGATGGTGAAGCTGAGCCCTAGAGAAATGGACTGACTTGACCAAAGCCTCAGAGATCTGAAAGTCCAGAGGGACCCGCTGGGATGTTCGTGTTTTCACTGAGGTAGAAAAAATAAAAACAGATGAAGGACTTTATTATTATTTTTTTTCGGTGTGTTCATTCAAACCAACTTTAAGTTGATGAACGCACCACACTCGTGAGGTTGGCCTGAGCGGTCATACCTGAGACAGACTTCACCCCAGTTTGATTTTAACTAATCTCTCCTCTGGGTCTGATCATCACCTACTGAGTAGTACAATCCAGCTCACCTCCAAAGTCAGACAGGCTCCTTCCGTGCGTGGCGGGGCCAATCCGCCGACCTCCTGAGACATGGGCCATTGGTGGACAGAACCTCGGCTCTGAGGACCACCAGAGAGGCACTGGGTTTCCCCGCGCTCCAGGTAAGAGTCCCTTATTATCGTCACTGTCACCTACAGGGACCGTGCACCCCAAATAAGAGGAAAGCAAACACTTTAAAAGGGAAAACTTGGGGATCCGTATTCAACAGGCAATGCATAGATGGTCCAACACACGAAGCTGAACTGTCCTTCCTTTCGGACGTGATAATTTCATCTATTTGGACCACCCTGTCAGCATGTCAGACGTAAAATATTACACGTGGAATAATGAAAAATTGCCAACATCTCACCACCATCTTTTGATTAATGGGTAGCTCCTCAGAGATTGATCAGTTTGTTTGATTTTGTTACTTGGAGTGACTGATGGCTATTTTTAAAAATACTTAGCTTTAGAGTTACCCAACATGAGATAATTTTCATATGCCTTGTGTAGCCCCATCCAGAATAATTGGACTTTATTGCCTTCCTTCCATGCATGAACTGAAGTTCCCTGGAGAAGCAAAACAGATTCGGACTTTGTTGCTTTAATATTTCCATGTAGATCAGCTGCCGTATTCATAGAGAGGCTTTGACCAGATGGCCAGCCAGCCTTGTAGTGACATTTCCCATTTCCCGTCTATTACTCACCGATGGAAAATAATGTGACGTGAATTCCCCATTTTGGGTAATATGTGGTTATATCCTGTTGTACCTGCACTGAAGATAAATGACTTATCATGCAATAATTTCTTCAATCTCTAGGGAGAAAATAGGAGAAAAAGCAGTTCACCATATTTGGCAGGAAAAAGTAATCGTCACTGCTTAGGCATTTACCAGGACATCTCAATTTAATTTCCTAATTTCTTTTTTTTCCCTCATTGCTTATTTTTTCTGTGACTTGGAGCGGGGGCGGGGGCGGCACTTATTTTTGCTGCTTAAAACATTTAAGCTCAGGTTTTAGAAGGGATCCTCAGACACCTGGTTTTTGTCGCATCACTGGGACATCTCTTTTCCAGACACTGGTCTGACGCAGAGCTGAGAGAGCAAAGATCAGTGGAAAAAAGTCCAGTTTTATCATTTAAACCGATTCGAACGGGCCGGCACAAGTTTTTGCCTTTTAAAATATTAGTTTTTACTCTTCGCTGTTTGACACAATTTTGTCAATATCGTAAGATCAGCTTTGGTTTTCAACTTCTCTCGCCTCAACCCCAGGAGGTAAATTTTTTTAGTTATCACTCCCTTTAACTATTGCTCAAGATGAGTAACTAATAATGATAAACTTACTCATAAAGAATATAGAATTAAAACTAACATTTCCTCCATCTTTAACATGTGCCAGGCAATGCGCTAAGAGTATTCCACACTTAAGTCACGTAATTGCCACCACTGTCCTTTGAGGCAAGTACTGTTGATATTATTTACCATCATTTTCCAGGTGAGGCAAGGGAAGCTGGAGAGGAACCTAACTGCCCAGGTCCCACAGGCTTGAGTGGGATTTGAACCCACAAATCTGATTTCAAGCTTTTAACCTATGTGCATTGGGAAGCCAAGTGCTACGCAGCTCTTCTTCCTGGAACATTTCAACCTTTCCCTACTCAGAAAGAAGGCAACTCAGTTACTCCCTCGTTTCTGCTCTTCCCCCTGGGCTGCAGGTCTCTTCCTGGCTGCTTCTCGCTGGAGAGCTGAGCTGGGATTCCTTCCCCATCAGCTGATCCTGAAGAATGTGGGTCCCCCGAGCTGTCCATCCATGCAGGGGGCATCTGTCCCTGTCCTGTCCTGGAGATGAGTGATTCACCCTGGGACCCAGGGTGGCTGCTGGCAAATGGATTTTGCTCAGTGAAATAACCTGCATGTTGGAGACGGCAGAAGGTTCTGGAAGCGGTGGAAGGTTCTGGAAACGGCTTCCGCTCTCCTTCTCTTCCCCCATCTCTGCCACAGGCAGAATGTGCTCCAGAGTGAGCCTCAGCGTTGCCATGGCCCTGCATCCATCTAGCCCAAAGAGAACGCAAGCCAGGCTGCGGCTGAGAGCAACCCTCGACAACAGAACTCAAACAAAGAAGGTCACCTGCCGGAGTTTACGCCGTTAGTAACGCAAGCCTTTTACAGACTCATTTGTATTCATCCAGACGGCTGTTTTGGCTAGAAAGAAATGCTTCCTCCTCACTAGAATTACAAATAATTTGAGTAGAAAGCTCCAGCCAAGACGTATTAATCATGTTTGAAAGGATGTATCTTTTCAAACAAAGGGTTTTCTTAAATAGAAAAAAACTCCCTGATACGTACTTATGTCTAATAGTGGTTGCTAACTCAGAATGCACAGCTTGCTTTGTTTCCTCATCTCATTCCCACCTCCCCTGCAGGTGAAAAATTCAAATCCTTATCCCGTATATGCACGCCTGTAATCACAATCTTCGTTGGTAACTTGCGTGAGGTTCTGAGAAATCAGCAACTATGGAGATTTTCCCATAATATTTCCCCTTATCTATTTTTTAAGATAAACTTTTATTGGAGTATAGTTGATTTACAATGTTGTGCTAGTTTCAGGTGTACAACAAAGTGAAGAAGCAGTTATATGTATACATATATCCACCTTTTTTTTTTTTAGATTCTTTTCCCATATAGGCCATAACAGAGTATAGAGTAAAGTTCCCTGTGCTATACAGCAGGTTCTTATTAGCTATCTATTTTATATATAGTAGTGTGTATAGGTCAATCCCAAT
This sequence comes from Kogia breviceps, assembly GCF_026419965.1. Lineage (NCBI taxonomy): Eukaryota > Metazoa > Chordata > Mammalia > Artiodactyla > Physeteridae > Kogia > Kogia breviceps. Next base: position 141,143,959 of record NC_081314.1, read on the forward strand.
CTCCCAATTTATCCCTTCTCCCTTATCCCCTGGTGACCATAAGCTTTGTTTTCTACATTCGTGACCCTACTTCTGTTTTGTAAGTAAGTTCATTTGTACCCTTCTTTTAAGATTCCACATATAAGTGATATTGTATGATATTTGTCTTTCTGTGTCTGACTTACTTTAATATTTCTCCTTATCTCTTATTTGTATTTGTTAATCTAAAAAATTAGCATCACCTGATATGTGAAATATGAGATCTAGAAATTTTCCCATAATATTTTTCTTATTTATATTTGTTAGCCTAAAAAAATTAGCATTACCCGACATCTGAAATACATATAAAGACATGCTTTATGCAGAGCAAAATACTGCTGTACAGTTTTGATATTATGTTAGTGTCTGAGCCATGCCAGGTAACTGTTCCCTTCCCATGGACCCAGCATAATAAGTACCTGAGAGGGCGAGTCCCAGGGAGGTGGGTTTTGATAGGAAGATTTAAAAGGTTAGCACTGCCTTATTAGTTTACGCTGCACCCTGCATTTCAGTTAAAGATTAAGTCTGCATCGGGCTTTTGTTCAAAGGCAGGTTTGGGAGGGATGTGGAATTTTTTTTTTTTTTTTTTTTAAACAAACCCTCCTAGATAGAGTCGGGTTTATCTTTAACAGGAGCGGAAACCCTGTGAGAACTGCTTTGCTGATTCCATTTCAGCCGCAGACTGTTCTGCAAATGAAGAAGCAGCCTTCAATCTCCCTAATGAAAAAGTGTATCGGGGGCTCTGAGGGGACTACCCACCATTGCATGGTGATCCTGGCCACGGGAGGGTCTGCGGCAGGCAGCCCTGCCTTCTCCCTCCCTCACCTGATGGGGCAGTTCCCTCCCACATGCCCGGCCTCGGGCAGGCCAGCCCACCTTTACAAGCACCTACTGTGTGCCAGACCTTGCATATATGGCTGCAGGGGTCAATAAACGTAAACACCCTCCTAGCCTTCACAGAGGTAATTTGGAGAGGAGACAGCATAGACACAAACACTGATTAGGTTAGGTTAGGGTTAGGTTAATTATAATTAAGAGAAGTCCATGTGACGATAAAAACGTAAGTAAAATCCAAGTGATAACACATACAAATGTAGGTGACAGAGTGAGAGGGAAGGAGGAATTCTGAGAGGTGCAGGGGCAGGGAGAGCCCCCAGCGCCGCTGATGGCTGACAGCTTTGAAGGGGGCGCCCTTTCAAACAGTGGGAGGAGATTATGTTTTCAACGCACCTGGTGAAGTCAAGGAAGACAGCCTGGACGAGGGGAGATGGGAGACCAGAGCAAACCTTCCAACAGCCCAAATAAAGAAATAAGGGCTAAATCTATACGCATGAACATGGAAAGATCTCCAAGACAGACTGTTGACTGAAAAGTCAAGATGTGAAACAACTTACATTAAAAAAAAAAAAAGAAAGACACACTAAAAACAATACAATATGTATTTTAGGGGTATATATGAGAGCCCCTGGCTGTAAATGCACTTTCTTTTTTTTTTTTTGCGGTATGCGAGCCTCTCACCGTTGTGGCCTCTCCCGTCGTGGAGCACAGGCTCCGGACGCGCAGGCTCAGCGGCCACGGCTCACGGGCCCAGCCGCTCCGTGGCATGTGGGATCTTCCCGGACCGGGGCACGAACCCGTGTCCCCTGCATCGGCAGGCGGACTCTCAACCACGGTGCCACCAGGGAAGCCCTGTAAATGCATTTTTAAAAGGTCTCTATTATGTATGTATCCCAAAACAATAACAGTCTCTAGGAGAAGCAGGAGGGAATTAGGATTGGACCGTGGGGTGTCTGAGTGGACTGTAGTTTTTCCCTGTAATGTTTGTTTTTCTTTGCAATTAAGGAGAATATATTCTGTAATACCTACACAATTAGAATATACTTTTAAAAAAATTAAATCAATAATCTGTTTACTTTTCATTATAACACATAGCACTTACAGATATTACATTATGTCCATCTACGTCTAGGTTTGGTATTCCTAAGTCAAGTGGATTCTGGAAAAACAGAATTACTGATCCATAAAACCTCGAGTTCACAGAGTCTAATTCCCTTCTTTTACAAATGAGGAAACGTGGGTTTCTTGGGGTCTTTTTATTTATAAGCCCAGGAAGAAGTAGGTAGAATAATTCATGGAAAAGTCCTTGTTGCCTTTAAGTCCTCCAGGCAGCCATGAAAACTACATCAAAATGCTTTTTTTCCACCAAAATTCATTTGCCCAGCCACAAAAGCCATTTTCTCTGAAAAGCGTTGTTCGAGTACAAGGCTTGAGTGTTAACATACTAGCAATTGGGTCAGGAGTCAGCAGGATACGTTCTGCCCAGAAGCCACCATGTGACCTTGACATAAGCCAACCTCAGCGTCTCCGTCCCAGCGCCCGGGATTTTCTGAGCCCTCAGGGGCTACCATTAGTCCATTCATGGCAAGGATGGGTGGGGAGGACCTTTATCTGTGAGGATAAAATGCTAGCCTTCAAAAAAATGTGCTTCAAACTTATTTCAAAAGTGAGCTTCTAATCTAACCTTGCATGTGGTGGAGCTGAAAAACACAAGGGCTCCTCTGGAGAATTTGGTGAGAAAGAGAAATCAGTACTTTGACTAAAGAAAATATTTAAGTTATGATCAGAACTATATTTGTCTAGAAATAAAAAAGGGCTTTCCCCCCTTAAATATTCACAGCTGGCTCTCTGACCATATAAAGTTACCATGCTGCCGGATGACTCAACTCCCCGCATCTGTACTGGTGATTGACGTACTGTATTCAGGGCTATCGAACTCTTTGAGTCACAACACCCCTGTTTGATTAAGGTTTATTTTACTAGCACCAAGAGACTCACACGTTTAACATCTGTGGTGCTGCTCCTGAAATTCCGAGCCATAAAACAAGTACATTCAGCATGGTCTGCAATTCCAGAGCATAGCAACCAACTGTCCAGAAAACGCATTCGGAGGGCCTGGTCGGTAATGGAGCGGGGCTTATCTCAGGCGAGACTGCACATCCGGCCGCGCCTTCCCCAGGCAAGCATGGGAAGAAGGAAGCTGGGGCGCCGGAGTCCAGCTGGGCAGAGAGGGACGGGGAGGGCCCTGCCATTGGCCCTGCAGTGGGATGCTCCCAGAGTGCACTTCACCCTTAGGTACCGGAGTACTGAGATGGGGCACGACCCACTCCTACCTCGTGCACTGAGGCCGTGGGTGAAGATGTTCGCAGCTTACAGTCGTGGACTCAGCTCTGTGTCCAGCACGGGGGAGAGTTCAGTCAGGGCCACCTGTCTCTGGAGTATCACGGAGTCTTTAAAGATGATGGTTCCAGGGGCTTCCCTGGGGCTTCCCTGGTGGCGCAGTGGTTGAGAGTCCGCCTGCTGATGCAGGGGACGCGGGTTCGTGCCCCGGTCCGGGAGGATCCCACGTGCCGTGGAGCGGCTGGGCCCGTGAGCCATGGCCGCTGGGCCTGCGCGTCCGGAGCCTGTGCTCCGCAACGGGAGAGGCCACAGCGGTGAGAGGCCCGCGTACCGCAAAAAAAAAAAAAAAAAAAAAAAGAAAAAAATGATGGTTCCATAGACATTGAGCCATCATGGAAAAATACTGACGGTCAGACTAAGCCAGACAAAGAGCAAAAGAAATCAGGACAGCAGCAACACTATGGTAATAAATGGGTAAAACCTGACACGCACATGTAACCCAGGGCCAGAGGCGAACACAGCAAAAGAGTAGTAGTTCAACTTGCTAGGGTGAGTGTTTCTTTCAAAAAAAGTTTCCATTCTATTAATGGAAATGCATAATTTTATATTATATTATTGGAAGTTATACTGATGAAAATTAATCCTCTAAAGACACAATCCCTGCTTTTTAGCAAACCCAAAGTCCTGGGGGAGGCGTGGGTGTGACGTAGGAATACAGCACCAAGTCAACCGTGAGAAGGCTTATGATAGAAACACAGGACAGCCCCCCAGGGGGAGCTAGAGCAAGATCGTGAACTTCAAAGCGCTTTGACGAGCACAGGATGATATAAACATATGGCTTCCGGGCAACTCACAGGACCACATCTTCCAGTGCGGCTGCCACCCAGAGGTCCCGCTTCTAACTGAATATACATGGTGCGTTAGGTGCAAATGCATTAGAGAGAGACGGGTCTCGAGAGCGCTATCCCACCACGACAACCCACAGACCCCTTCGCGGCCAAGTGCAGGTATGGCGACGCCTGCCCAACGTCCTACACCAGGAGCGAGCAGCCTCTAATTTAGCGGCCATCGCCAGCCCCAGTGTCCCGTTTTCATGATGCCACCCAGCTCTGGGTTCCTTCATGCTACGGCCCGTGTCCTCGTCCCTCTCCCAACACTTACATTTTAATAACATGATACAACTTTAGACGGGCTGGCTGCACCTCAGCCAGTCACAGCAAGAGGAAATGCCATCACTTTCCCCCGCCGATGACGGCAGAATTGAACCATCCCAAGCCAGGAAGCGTAGCAGGAAGCCATGCTCTCATTGTATATATAATTATAGCCATAGAAGTGTGATCTATGTAGGGTGAAAAGGAGGGGCGGAACGATAGACTGTCCAAAAATAGGGCAGCGGTTAATTAAATGGCAGTGCATCCATTCAATGGAAAATCACTTATCTATTTTTAAAAAATGACGTTGTAAAGGCGATGCAGTGATAGAAAAAAAGCACATGATACAAGATGAAGTGAGAAAAGATACCGTACAAAATTATATACAAATTATGATAATAAATATAAAAAATATCTTTAAAGGCTAGAAAGGAATACAAATATAGGTGTGTTTACACATATACATCTAAGTATAAATACATGTATAATCACAAGCTGTACTGTGGAAGGGAATTAACACATGCACTGACAGAGAACGGACAGTCTCCCTGCGCAAGTGCCCGAGTTGATTTTCAGAAGCGGTGGGATCATGGGGTTTTTTTTTCCTCTACTGCCAAAAATTTTTATGACGTCGCATATAATATGTAATTGCAAAATTACCATGTGAGAGAGCGTGCACTTTGTTTGCTGGCAGACACTTTCCAAAGTTCAAATGGACAAACTAAACCGCACAGGTTTTGAGGGGCACCTCTGGCATCTAGCTCACCCTGGTGGCCTGGTTGGAGGTGGGAGTAGGAAGGCCTCAAGGGGGTCAGCCTGAGGCCCTCCCTCCTCACGAGGACTGGAGAACGGGAGCCCAGCCTCACTGTTAAAGCTTCTCGAAACATTTTCCCAGGGACGGAGGGAAGCAGCATGGCTGTGCTGTTCAGACCTCTGGTTGGGCACTCAAGCAGAAGGAAAAAAATTTATCAGAAAATCTTGGCGGAGCTTGTAAATTAAGCTGTGGCTACCTCTGCGCCCAGGTTGTCAGATGTCGGGGGGTGGGGGGCTGTCCATCTTGGGGAACCCACAGCTAGGCTTTCAGCTTCATCCCAGGGGGCCAGCCTTACGCTTGCTATGTTTCTGCCCCCAGAGTGCAGCTGGGATGGAGGGTCCAGCTGAGACCCGCCTGCCCCTGAGGGCCTGTCGCGGGGTGGCCAGCAGAGACAGTAGGGGATTGAGGACAAGAGTCAGGGCCGGGCAACTGACCCATCCTCAGGGCGTGCCAACTCCCTCCTTGTATTAGGTTAGATGCAGACATCAATGTACCTAGACTGAACTCACTTTAAAAAATGACTACAGTGAGTTATATTTTAATGCTGTGTCCCCGGCTTTGACTGTCTGTATTACAGAAGCAGCTCAATGAAGAATATTCCTGAATCATTTTATGGAGCTATTAAAGGAGCTGCTTCTCATTACTTTGTTTGATGTCATTTGTCTAAGGATCTATGGGACAAATTATTTTTATAAATCTAGGGTGAGTAAAGCTCATATCTCCTAAAGATGATTCTTTTAACTTTTTTTTTTTCATTTGTGCTTTGGCAGCCAGAAACTCAAAGTTAAATCTCGCGTCTCGTCATACTAACAACACTAATATATGTTTATGGCATATTGGCCCCCTCTTTCCCCTCCATCATCCTTCTACATACTAAAAACATTTTCTTTTATTCAACAGACTTTCTATTTCACTGTAAATGGCCTTCAATTCTTTCTAGGAGGAGACAGTTTATAAATAAACCTGCATATAGCATCCTATGTTGAGGAAATTGACCATTGGCAGAGACCCAGCTATGTACATGAAACAAGGTTGTTAATCTTATTTAACCAAACACAAATCCACAGCCAGGACAAATCCAGAATATGCCTTTCTATACAACAACTGGAGCAGGCAGTTCAAAAGTCAAAGCCATAATAAAAAAGGCTGAGAGACTGTTCTAGATTGAGAGAGACATAGCAATCAACAGGCTGACCTTTGATTGGATCCTGGTTCAAGAAAAAAAAGAAAAAACAGCTATAAAAAACATTTTTGATGCAATTGGGAAATTTTGAATATGAACTGGATAGTAGATGATGTTAAAGTGAATTTTAATAGGTATGTTAATGGTATTGTGGATAGATAGGGAAACGTTTTTCAGAGAGTGAACTATTTATTGTGAAGTGTCATGATTGTTTACAATGTGCTTTTAAATGGACAAGAAAAATGAAACAAAACGTGTGTGTGAGGGCTTCCCTGGTGGCGCAGTGGTTGAGAATCCGCCTGCCGATGCAGGAGACACGGGTTCGTGCCCTGGTCCGGGAAGATCCCACATGCCGCGGAGCAACTAAGCCCGTGAGCCATGGCCGCTAGGCCTGCGTGTCCGGAGCCTGTGCTCCGCAGCGGGAGAGGCCACAACAGTGAGAGGCCCGCGTACCGCAAAAAAAAAAAAAAAACACAAAACAAAACAAAACAAAAAAGTGTGTGTGAGTGTGTATTACGCAGAGAGAGAACAAATATGGCAAAATGTAAACAATTGCTAGCTACAGGCAGACAGTTCATTGTACTAATTCCTTGATCTTTGCTGTGTGTTGGAAAACTTTTGCAGTATGTTAGGCAGAGATATACAAAACTCCAACACTTATAGATCAACCAAAGATGTTTTAAACCCGGTGGCAAATCCTTTTCTGGAACCCCAGCTGTACCCCAAACTTAAACAATTGGGGCAAACATTAAGGGGGATTCAAGGAACACTCATAAATTTAGCAAGAAAAAGGGAAAATCACCACCACTACAGTGTCCCCATTGTCACAGCGTGGAGGACAGGTCGTGGGTCTCTCGGGTGGTCCAATAAGACACATGCATCAGAATCAGGATGCTCCAGTTCCAAAGAAGCTATTTCTATTAAAACCTATTTACTTCCACAGTCTGCATGGACAGGTTTATGTCATATGTGCAACCCAGCCAGAACCAAGACATTCATGGACCTAGAACTGTGGCCATCACCCAAACCCAAATATGGAAAGAAACAGAAGCAGGAGGAAGCCCCTGGCACCTGCCCACCAGCACCACCTTAAAGGCTGCAAAAGTCCCAGTTGGGTCCCTCCCAGTTCCACCCCACACACAGAGGGTAGCTGACCTGTGAAACTCTCCGAGCCGAGCTTTTAACCACGGATTTGGAGCCAGACACCTTACGTTGATCCCACTGCAAACTGATATCAGTCTCTGTTGCTACTCATATCAATCTAAGGGATGCCGAGAATGAGCTTTGAATCATTTATTCATCTGTTCAAGAACATCTGTTGAGGGCACTTCCCTGGTGGCGCAGTGGTTAAGAATCCGCCTGCCAGTGCAGGGGACACGGGTTCAATCCCTGGTCCGGGAAGATCCCACATGCCGCGGAACAACCAAGCCCGTGCGCCACAAGTACTGAGACTGCACGCCACAGCTACTGAAGCCCGCGCGCCTAGAGCCCGTGCTCCGCAACAAGAGAAGCCACTGCCGTGAGAAGCCCGTGCACTGCAATGAAGAGTAGCCCCCGCTGGCTGCAACTAGAAGAAGCCCACGCACAGCAATAAAGACCCAACACAGCCAAAAATAAACTACGAATAAAATATTAATTTAAAAAAATCCCTTGAGCACCTACTATGTGCCAGCACCTACTATGTGGCAGATGAGAACACACACTTGTGAATAAATCAGATAAGGTTCTTGTACTCATGGTGTCTAAGGTCTAGTGGGAAACATAAGTAATGAAATAAGCAAACAAATGTGTGTGTTTATATGTATTTTATAAATACATCTAAAAACAATTGATTTGTTCTCAAAAGAAAATACACGGGGTCCAGTTGAATGATGGCTTTTATCTCTCCCACTGATGTTGGACATTGGGTAGCACCACCCCCTGAAATCCCATCCCTTTCTGCATGAACGAGAGCAGGGGGGGCAGAGAGGTTCAAGAGGGTGTCTCTGTGGAAGGGACTTGAGGTCGAGTCCTAGAGGAGGGGAAGGAGGGAGTCAGCGCAGGTGAGAGCTGGGGGACGAGGGGGCCAGGTGCAGATGCCACGTGAGGTGGGCCAGGTTGGGTGGAGGAGAATGACCCAAAATGCACCTGGTGAGATGACATCAGGTCAGACTTCGTAGGTGGCACTAAGCAGCTTTGCATTTATTCTAAGTGGATGGAGGGCCACTGAATCATTTTAAGCAGTGAATGGACATGACGTGACTTAGGTTTTATTTATTTTTAAATTTTTATTTACGTTTACTTACTTATTTTTGGTTGCATTGGGTCTTAGTTGCTGCGCACGGCCTTTCTCTAGTTGTGGTGAGTGGGGGCTACTCTTTGTTGCGGTGCGCAGGCTTCTCATTGCAGTGGCTTCTCTTGTTGCTGAACATGGGCTCTAGGCTTCAGTAGTTGTGGCATGCAGCCTTAGTAGTTGTGGCTCGCGGGCTCTAGAGCGCAGGTTCAGTAGTTGTGGTGCACGGGCTTAGTTGCTCCACGGCATGTGGAATCTTCCCGGACGAGGGCTCGAACCCGTGTCCCCTGCATTGGCAGGTGGATTCTTAACCACTGCGCCACCAAGGAAACCTGTGACTTGTTTTAAAACACTATCCTGCGGCAAGTTGATTACAAGTGGGCAAGAGGGTAAGCTGTTGCTGTAGTTCTGGTGAGACATATATTCCTCAAACGAGGATGGTGGGGTAGGAGAGAAGTGGATAGAATTGACAAGCTTTGCTAATGGGCCAAGAAGGGAAACAGGGTGGCTTCTAGATTTTTGGTTTAAGCAAATGCTGGTACCAGTTAGGGAGAGAGGGACAATTTGAAGTGAACAGACTGGTGTAGAGAATATTGAAGTGAACAGTTTAGACAGAGCTTTTCATCTTCTAAAGAATACTTCCTCCCTTGTGGTCAATTAATCAGGCTGGTACTTGTTGAGGGTTCACCATGCACTGAGCTCTTCACGTTTACCTTGACCATATATTTTTTCAAAGATTATTTGAAAGGACTTGCATTAAAAGTCACAAGTAAAAAAAAAACTATTGAAAAGGTATGTGTGTGTGTGAAAGTACAGGAGCCAAGTAACAAAAGGATGGAAATAATCATATCTGAGTCTTAATTCTAAAAGAATCTGCTTTGATTGCAAACACAAACTTAGCTCTCAGCTTCCCAGCGGCCAAAGAAAAAAGGGAAATGTGAGTTGTAGAGGTCATTGTGTAATAAATAACAGGAAGCTTTCTGGCTTATGTGGAGAAATAAAACTATGTTTATTCTCTAAAGCATTTTTATCACTACGTAGCTTCTCTAAGGACCAATGATCAATATGGCAAAAATTTTGTCAATAACAATTTTTTTTGGGGGGGGCGTGCCACACAGCATGCAGGACATTAGACCGGGGATGGAACCCGTGCCCCCTGCAGTGGAAGTGCAGAGTCTTACCCACTGGACCACCAGGAAAGCCCTCAAAAACAAATTAACACAAAATACAAAGACTTTCTATATAAAAGCTAAAAGACAGCCCAAATGCCCAGTAGTGTGTGCCACAGGGGGCATTGGCCAAGGGCACAGGTCTTTGGTTTTGTTTTTAATGGTGTCACTGTGATGGTTATTTTGGTATCCACTGATTTAAGTAGTTTCTTTTGTCTTAGGATGTACATCTTTTGTGAGTTTCTCTCTCTGAAGTGCGTGTGTGTGTGTGTGTGTGTGTGTGTGTGTGTGTGTGTGTGTGTGTACCTTCTGAGAGTTAGTTGCAGACTTTCTAAGACGTTTTAATAAACCTCACACACTCCCCCTCCTCTCCCCCATCAGAAAAATTCCAACATCACTTGCTTTGGGAGAGCAAGCCTCACACAAGTTTCCAGGCCTTTTCCATATCGTAAGGGAAATAAAGACGCATGAACTCCTTGTTTCTGTCCTTTGCTCAACTGGCCGCCCTGTGACAGCCAGGGAGCCCCCTCTGACATCACAGCCTACTTCTTGGGGCACCCCGGTGACTGTGAGCTCCTTGGGGCCAGCCTGAACCAGATTCCATTCTAAATGACCCGAGGCTGGGAGAGAGAAAAGCCGCCCCCCCCCCCCCCGCCTCCCCCGGCTGAGTTGGACGCACACAGGAGGTGCCTGGGATGGCCAAGCCCCTGGCACCCAACTCACCCCTCCTGGGCGGCTTCACCCCGGCTCATGGCCGTTCATGGGTCTGCAGCTGGGTACGGTGGCGCCCCGTTCCCTCCTCGGAAGCGGTCGTGAGCCCCGGGGCGATCCCGGAGCGCTGGGGCCTCAACGGCCCGCAGGTGGCCCTGCACGCGCGCGGCCGGGTATGAATAATTGACTAATTGAGGCTGCGGAGTGGAATTACCGCTGCGGCCACACCTGCCCTGCGGCTGCCGCTGCCGCCACCCTGGAGAACACGGCTGTCTTCCGAAGACGCCCTTGACCGCTCGGCAAAGTGCACTGTCTTCTGGCTGGGAACGCATTTGCATACTGCATTTCAGGTTCACAGGTGTGCGCGTAACAGGGAGGATGCATGAGCACAGCCTGGCGGGAGGGGTGTGAAAACGGCCCCCCCACACCGCAAGCGAGGGCCAAGGACCCATGTGCTGGGGCTGGAGTTGCCCTCTGGGGTGGAGGGAGCCCCAGCTTCCAAACTGAGGCGCTCGGAGGGCGACTGGCTGCTTCTCTAGTCTCTGCCTTTTTTTCATTCGTTTAAAAAAGTTTTTTTAGGTGTGGACCATTTTCAAAGTCTTTATTGAATATGTTACAATATTGCTTCTGTTTTATGTTTTGGTTTTTTGGCCCTGAGCCATGTGGGATCTTAGCTCCCCGACCAGGGGTAGAACACCCTCACCCCCTGCATTGGAAGGGGAAGTCTCAACCACTGGACCGCCAGGGAAGTACCTTTTATTTATTTTTTCCCCAACAGGTATTCATTGAGCATCTACTATGCACCAGGGTTGTGTTGGGAGTGGGGGAGGATACAGCCGACAACAAAACAAGTCCCTGCTTTCATGGAGCCTCCATGTGGTGGGGAAGGGAGACAAGCAATAAAGAAATAACATCGTGCGGGGTGGTGATAAGAGCAATTAGCCAGAAAAGGCAAGGAGAGTGATGGGAAGTTATTCAAGATGCTGAAGAGATACTCCTCTCCAGCTCCTCTCATATTCTTACTGTCATTTAATAACTATGTTATTATTTGCTGACAGAACTTACCAAGCATTATGATAAGTGCTTTAATATATATATACATATTTTTTTCCCACTCCTTTCCAAATATGTGATGAGGCCAAAAATAACCTGATATGCATAAAAGCGCTTTGAAAAGTAAAGGAACACCCCCATTACACGGTGTGACTCCTTGTTCTTGCCTGAATTTCTAGTTGATTCCTAAGGCGGGCAAGAAAATGCATGACGATTGGGACTGTTTACTAGGTGAGGAAACGAAATCACCCAAGGGTCCCCAAGATGCCAGCAGACAGGTGTCCCGCCTGCTATGCTGAGCTGCACCTGCTCTGGCTGCGATGCTAGTAGCCAGGGGACCCAGTGGGTGACACCCGAGAAGACAATGGTCACACCAGCTCCTGACTCCGGCCAACCAGGTTTCCATTACAGGGGTGCTGCCTACCGGCCGGGTGGGCAGTGGGTGCCCTCCAGGAACCAGTGGGAGATGGGCAGCAGGATCACACCATGCCCGGGTCAGGTCTTGCAGTGGGCCCTCCTCTGCTTCCATCCACGTCTGTTCATGAGACGGGCGGTGCTGGGGACAGTGGCCTTTTCTCGGAGTCAGGGGAGTCCGGGAATCAAGCCCCTTAGTGCAGAACCAGGGATCAGCCAAGACTCCCGAGCACCTCGACCCCATCCACGGGGCGGGTAAGGCTGGATTCGGGGCGTCCTAGAAATCTTAGCACCCCCGACATGAGAACAAAGTCCTCCCAGGACCCAGGAAGTCATTCCTGCCCCACCACCTGACGGTTTCCATAGGAGGATTAAGAGGAGTTGGAGTTGGGATTTGGAAAGAGCAGCGCGTTTGAAGCTTCGGAGCGTTTGGCCTTTCCAGTGCATAAGCACAGGCGGCCATTCCCTCCCCCCGGAGTGTACTCTCAGACGCCCAATTAGCCGAAACAAAATTTCTCCGTGTTTTATCCAAATATGCCGTGGACTTTGGAATGAACTCTTACTCCTCCTTCCTGCTGACCCGACTGCAAATTAGCTTTTGATGGGGTTGGACAGTCTGGGGAGATGGGCAGCGATCATGCTGAAATATGATGACAGGGGCACGGCTGTAAGGACATGCTCCAAGGAAGACATGTGCGCGGAGCGGCCATGTGAAAACAATTAGGACAATAAATTTACTAATTGCCAAAAGTAACTTAATAACAAAACCACAACGCTCTCCGCTATTAATCCTGGCTACCGAGACGGGTGCCAATTGCATTTTGCTTGCTGGAGGGATTGTGAATATCGGGCCAGTACAGCAGTGTTTGCAGATATCAAGCGGAAAAAGCTGGCCTGGCTTTTGGTAATTGAAAAGTAAATGACTCTCCGACCTGAACCCAATTCAGGGGGCCCTAGGGGTTTGAGGTATTTCTTAAACTTATGCAGAGAGAGAAAGGAAGGAGGCGGGGCCCGCTCGCCTGCTATGACTCTCTCTTCCTATTCAGCTTCCTTTACACTTTCTCCATTTAAACTAGAGCCATGGGAGTTGCTTAGGTTTTGGAGGCTTGGGAATTGATTTTTAACAAGTGGAGATTCAAATGCCATATTTCAAAGAGGCTTTTGGAGTCAAGTTTGAATGGGTAGATATGAGGTAACGAGTAGATTCAGGGATCCATTCTTGAGTTGGGTAAAGAGTCTTTGGTCTCTGGGTGCCCAAGTCTTTTGGGTGCTGCTTGTGACCGATGATTCCTCATCAGACATTAGGTATCGAGCCCTGGTGTCAGGAGTAAATGCAGTGTGTTTGGAGAAGGACCTTCTTCCCCACAGAAGATCAAAGACAACCCTCAAATATATCACCTTCAATAACTCACCAAAACACAAAGGGCTGCAAGTTCCCTAAGTCGATGGGGGCTCTTTGAGCCTACGTTTCTCTTAATGTGGCCCAGGTCTCCAAGGATTTTGGATCATTCAAGCTTCATTTTGGTTCTCTCTGAAATATTCAGAAAAGAGAGGCCAAAGTAATTCTTCTTAAAATGTGCTTGTATCTACCTCCACTCTGACCATATCTCAAGGGGAAGCTGCATTTACAAAAGTTGGGAGTTCTGTTGGTACTTTATTGTGATGTTTTTAGCATTGCAATGAACAGGTTAACTAGTTTTTCCAATTAAAATGAGAATAGCCTGAAATTTCAGAGTTTTAAAGACCAAGCATGCTTTTGCTGGACCATCCCCTAAGATGTCTGGATAGCTGATGCGAGGCTGAGTGGAGGAGGGGTGAGTGGGGGGCACCCTGAACTCTTCTTACAGTCCCACCTCCCTGAGGATGGTCAATTTTTCCAAGAGGCCTTAAGCCCTGCCTCCAGCTCCAGCTGCGAGAGGGAGGGCCAGTGGGGCCAGCCTAAACGGGATCCCCTGAACAGCTGCCTTCCAGGAAAGTTAGAGGTTATAACCTTGGACTCACTAAAAGTTTGGAGAAAAAGAGTGTTTCTGAGGCCATCCAACCTCTAGCTCCTCTGAAGTGTGTTCTTGGTTTAATTCAGATCTTCAGAGACGTGCAGATGGGAGTGAGTGCATTGTTTTAATTCCTTGTAGAATTACTTTCACTAAATCCCACATTACTCTTATCTCATTGGCCCACTTCTAAAGAAGTAAGAAAACAAACTCTCAGGTCCCATCCTATGGTCTGATGGAGCATTTCCAGGGGAGCTCGAGAAAAGCCGTGTCTCTGCTGACTCTTTGAGTCAATGCCATCGTCCTGTCACATTTCCTTCAGGTTTCATTGTTAGGAAGAGCTGTGCTTATTCTGAGCAACCGGTTTATGTTTTTATCTCTAGACTCTTGTGCTTCTAACTGATCATGTTATATCTTTGGGCTGACTGCAGGAATTCCAGATTCAAATGGATAAGACCTTACTTAGCACATGTACTTTATGTTCATCTTCTCATTTCTGCCTTTGTCTCCCCTCGGTCACACTTTCCTTAAAATATGCATTTACCTTTTTTATTATGAAACATTTCAAACATACACAAGAGTAGCCAGTGTACTGTAATGAACCCTCATATAGCCAGCACCAGGCTTCAATAATTTTCAACTTAGAGTCAATCTTTAATATTGGTTTTTACTCTTATTGGAGTTTTGAATCTTTTAAGTCCCTCACATCCTTATTCTAATGAGATGGAAAGTACATTCTAAATCACCGCAGTAAGTCAGTTGGTCTCGCATGGAGGTGATTTTGCACCTCCGCTTCCACTTCCGGTCCCCCTTCAAAGACATTGGAAATATCAGGACATTTTTGGTTGTCACAGCCGGGCGGAGGGCAGTGTTGCATTGACATCTAGCGTGTAGAGTTGGGGACGATCAGGACGGCCCCCTCTGCAGAGCCATCCGGCCCCAAATGCCAGCAGTACCGAGGCTGAGAAATTTTGTGCTAAGTGAAAAGTATTTTTCAAGCCAGAGTAGTCCTAGGAAGTTGAGTTCGAGCAAAGCAAAAACTACGTTTTCAAGTTGAAAACTATTTGAAATACCACAGGTTTGATGGTTTATCGCACATCCCTGGTACATCTGCTAGAACACCAGTGAGAAACTGGTTCACGGTGGCTGTGTCCGGGGAGGGGAGCTGAGTGGCTGGAGGATGGGACAGGATAAAGACTTGCTTTTTATTTCACTTTACTAATAGATCTGTAAGGTTTTTTACAAACGGAAGTATAGTTGATATACAAGGTCTCAGGCATACAACAAAGTGATTCAGTTATATATATGTAATATATTCTTTATATATATATGTATATACATATAATATATATATTCTTTTTCAGATTCTTTTCCATTATAGGTTATTACAAGATACTGAATATAGTTCCCTGTTCTACACAGTTGGACCTTGTTCATCTATTTTATTTATAGTCGTGTGTATCTGTTGATCCCAAATTCCCAATTGATCCCTCCCCCCTCCCCCCTTTCCTCTTTGGTGACCGTAAGTTTATTTTCTATAAGATTTGCTTTTTCCTATGTGTCTGTTCACATCTTTTATAGGTTATAATGTATGTGGGTCTTACCTATTTGAAGTAGTACATTTGCATAATATGGACTACCTGGCTGTTTTCAAAGGATCAGAAAGCACAAAATTCTTATTTTAAAAAAACTTTAAAAGTGGTTGTGTAAGGAGACTAGAAAGAACCTTCCGGAAGGGCTTTCCAGAGGACCTTGAGCCTGTCAGACACCGAGGGCCGCTCAGCGGAGCCCAGGGCCATTAAGTGAATCAGAAACACGTGGAGGGGTGGCCGTCTGGTCCCCGCACGATGGAGCAATTTCGGGAGAGCGAAGTTAAACGAGATGGTGCCCATGCCAAGCCTCTGACACTAAAGAGCCCTCAACTCAGGGAGTGGGTGTCCGGGCAGGCGGGGAGGGGTGGGGAACGCCCGGTAGCCTTGCCCGCCAGCAGTACAGGCAGGGGGTGGCCTCAAGCCCGGAGGTTGAGTCCTGCTCCTGCTGGCTTGTGGCCACATGCCCCAGGGGAGTCACTCTCCCTCGGCCTGATCTTCTGGAGGATATGACTGTGATGAGTTCTAAGTGGTGATGGAAGTGAGGTGAACTCCTGGCTTCTTTCAAAGAGAGCAGGTCTCCAGCAGTTCCAGCAAAGAGCTGTACTCTGGATGCGTTTGCAGACCCTCCCACCTCTCCATTCTCCTCTTCCTCCAGGCTCCCCTGCCCTCTCAGCTCCAGCTCCCAAGGCTCTGTGTGAGTCCCTCATATTCACCAAGCTCCCCTCTACCACAGGGCCTTTGCACAGGCTGTTCCTTCTACCAGGCACACTATTCCTTCCCCTCTCTCCTGGTTAATGTCTACTCATGCTTCAAGGGGTGGAAGCACCCCTTGACTTCCGTCATAGGTCAGATTCCCTTCTTATAGGATGTCCAGTCTGGGACCTCTCTCTCCCAGCCCTTGGAGAGCTACGTCTTCAAACTCTTTGTGTAATTATGTGACAAATGTCTGTCTCCTCTCTGGTCTCTGACCTCCGTGGAGGCAGAGTCTGAGTCTAGACCCTGGCACAGCACCTGGTACATACTTGGGACTCAAGTTGACCTGCTGTCCAAGTGACCCAATGAGTAATAGAAATGACATTGTCCCAGGTGTGTGACTGCAAGAACTTGTCAAGCCTTCCCTGGAAGAGCAGGAGAGCTGTGAGGAATGGAGGGGCCTCCAAGCTGTGGGAGAAGGGGGCCCTCACATCCTGGAATCTTCTGTGACTTCGCCAGTGATGAGGGCCTCGGTGTGGCCAGGTCAGGTCTCTGAACTGTTACCTCGAACACAACTCAGCATCTTCTGTTTCTCTTCTTTCCCACCTGCTGCCTATGGGGTGAGGCAGAACTCGCTGACGCTCAAATGATGGATTAGCGACCCCCTGAGGTTGGTCGGTAGATGTGGGAGCCCAGTACTGGAAGAGCTAAGAGATTCTCCAGGATGACCTGGGGGAAATGAGGAACCCCCTTTCAGCTGACCTTGGAGAGGAGTGAGGGATTCTCACCCTCCCGGCTACAGTAACCCCAGACTGTGTTGGGCTCCCATGATGTCCTGGGCATATTCCAGTTGCTTAGCAACGGTGATGGTCACCTCGTTTATGTTTGGTGCCCAGCGAGGTGTGAGCCCTCGAGAGCCAGACTGCGGGGTTTCTTCCCTCCTTCCTTTAATTCCCAAACCATGTGCAATGCCTCGGTGATCAAGGTGCTGAGTAAATGTCTACAGAATGGGATTCCCACTTTATCACGTGTCATCATGCCTAGAGGGTTAATTTCTGGTGATTAAAAAAAAAACAAAACTTGTTTGTCTTGCCACAATTTCTGTGAGCACGAGACGTGGAGACTGAAAGAAAGGGGGTTTGCTTCAAGCAAGACTTTTCTGTTCCTTCAGGTGTTCATTAAACACACACACACACACACACACACACACACACACACACACACACACACACACACACACCCCTCTCAGCTACCAAGAATTCTTGTTGAAGCCGACAGCGGTAGAAGTATAAGAAAATGCTGTAAAGTGAGAAAGATGTATTTGGTGTTGAAAAGTGAATTGATGAGGAGAAGTAACGTGTGGGCTCCTGGGTAAGATGAGCCGCCCAGGAGACGCAGCCGCAGTGAAGACCCACTGACAGGTGTGCGGGCCTCCCCTGGAGACCCCTGCAGAGGCCGTGGAGGACATGCTTCCTTCACCCACTTCCTACAGAGACCAAACCTCCTCTAGACCGCTTCCCGGAGGAAGGGCAGGAGGGGTGGGAACCCCTTCTGGGAGTTGCACCACCCGCACTCTGAGTGGGGAACACAGAGGCTGCTCTCAGAGACTCCGGTCAGCCACGCAGTTGCTTTTAAGTGCGGGCTCTAGGCTCTTGTGGCAGCTAGAGGAAGTCCCCTGTGCCAGGTGAGGATGCTGAAGCCAAGCATGAGCTCGAGTCAGAGAGCTTCCTCTCCTCCTTCAGGTCATCACTCAAGCGCCACCTTCTCGGGGAACCCCTCCAATGGCCGGCTTCGCACAGCTTCCCAAAGCCTCACCACGCACACGGTCCCTCCCCGCTGCATTTAATCGTTCCCCTGAACACAGATGACCCCCAAAGTCCCTCCTGAGCTGTAAGCTATAATGAGACCCTCACCTGCGCTGCCCATGGCTCTGTCCCCAGCATCCAGAATAATGCGTGGCACGTGTCAACTAGGTATCTATTGAATGGCTCAGAGAATGAATGAAGGCTGCCTTTTGGTATGATGATGATCCTGCATTCTGAGTCATTTAAAAATACTGTCCTCCTAAATGCCCCGAAGCACTAGGTGGTCCCACCTATATTTAAATCTCAGTGAATTAAAAGTACTTTTCTGGGCTTCCCTGGTGGCGCAGAGGTTGAGAGTCCGCCTGCCGATGCAGGGGACGCGGGTTCGTGCCCCGGTCCGGGAAGATCCCACGTGCCGTGGAGCGGCTGGGCCCGTGAGCCGTGGCCGCTGAGCCTGCGCGTCCGGAGCCTGTGCTCCGCAACTGGAGAGGCCACAACAGTGAGAGAGGCCCGCGTACCACACACACACACACACACACACACACACACACACACACACAAAATAAAATTTTAAAAAAATAAATAAAAGTACTTTTCTGGGCTTCCCTGGTGGTGCAGTGGTTAAGAATCCGCCCGCCAATGCAGGGGACACAGCTTCAATGCCTGGTCTAGGAAGATCCCACACGCCACGGAGCAACTAAGCCCACGGGCCACAACTACTGAGCCCACGAGCCACAACTACTGAGCCCGTGTGCCACAGCTACTGAAGCCCGCGCACCTAGAGCCCGTGCTCCGCAACGAGAGAAGCCACCGCAATGAGAAGCCCGCGCACCACAACGAAGAGTAGCCCCCGCTCGCCGCAACTAGAGAAAAGCCCGTGTGCAGCAACGAAGACCCAACGCAACCAAAAATAAACAAATAAATTAAATTTTTAAAAATAAATAAAAGTACTTTCCTTCTGAGAATATACTGTTTTACAAGTGACCCCGAGGTAGCATTCGGGAGACTTGGCCATCGTTACAGCAACGACTACAGCTTAACGCCTGTTACTGGGACCCAAAAGGTTGAATAAACTCTTCCTCTTTGTTGGTGTGGAAGTAGATATTCTATAAACTTCGTTTTCTAGCTAGACTACAGCCAAGCACCTCAGGGCAGAGTTTTAGTAACTACACGTGGAGGGAGAATTTGAGGCGCCCTAAAGCAAGTAGTTTGCTTTAGTCATCCTGTCAAGAGAGATCTAGGGGGGGTGACCAGACCCCCTGTTTGCTGGGGTTTCTCATGTGGTATCTGGGAAGTTGGGTCCATGGCATTTGAGTGCCCAGAGCTCATCCATTTCTGCCCTTTACACACAGCTGGCCCCATTTCCCATCTCATCTCCAAAGGGGCCCCTGGGCCGTCTGCTCTCACTTCCCTCGTCCTTGTTTCCCGGTTCCATCCTGCAGGTCTTGGTCCTCACCGCCGGCCTTCTCCAGTCCTTGGTGACCCCTCTACTCTCTCTCTGCTTCTTCCTTAAGCCAGCAGTGGCCCCCGTGCTAAGTGAGATGCCTGGGCCCCGAGCCACGCTCCCTATGGAGACCATGGTAGGCTGGGCAGTGAGCTCTGTGATGAGAAAACAGCTCCTCTGAGCTCTTCCCTGGGCGTTTCACAGAGTGACAGCCCTGCTCACGCCGAGTCTGGACATTTACATCAGGACCTGAGGTTAGAATCCTCGCCACAAGTTCCCTCCCGCTTTGTTTTTCCCAGGGAATCTTTTAAAATAACCACTTAGGGTTGAGCCTGAGAAAAGCGGGTGACCTCTGTCCCAACCACCTTAAAAGTCATAGGTGCCTTGCGTCCTGCTCTCCATCCCCTGCCGGCCGTGACCTGGGAAGGAGGATGGCCCTTCCTGTGGCTCGTTGCACCCCTCCTTTGTTGGGATCCGTAAGTAATAAATCTGGTAACTTTACTTCCTTTGTGTGAACGTACTGAAACGCACCTTGCATCTAAATGAGCCGGGGTTTTCACTTCCCCAAAGTGGGAGCTCGGATGCCGAGAGAGGGACCTGCCAACCCGTGTGCGTGGCTTGTGCATCCACGGTCAGCATGGTCTGGCCGATCGCCCTTGGGCCTCCCCGTTGGGAGGAAGGTGTGGACCCCACGGAGACTTCCAGGCAGATATGCTGTTTTGTACCCCGAGCCTCGTCCTCGCGTGAGCCAACCAGTAGAACTTGTCCGCAACCCACCATTGCACTTCGCGCTCTTTCCAAAAGGTCCGGTTCTCTCATCTGATTTCTCCCTTCAGCCCACAGACTGGCTCCCAGCTTCGGGCAGGGTGCCTGGCACAGAGTAGAGCTCCGCAAATAGCTTTTGGACCGTAGCCACACGTTACAGGGAGGAGAGGGGTCCTAGCTGTCAGGGAAGCTATTGATACTTTTCTGATCTGGGTCTGGGACACAGCCTAGGTGCGGGGGGTACCTCTGAACCAGCTCTGTCGTAACGGCCCCTCCTGGAGACCCCAGATGTGCCGGGCTAGATCCCTCACGGGACCACACCCCAGGGGGACAAATTTTTACATGAAAGGAGAACATTCCCCCTTGCTGTTGGAGAACACTGAAAGCCACAGCAGCTCCGTTCAACCAGTTCTGTCCTGTTGGCCCTGATGAGAGTTCCGCCTGACCCTGTCGGTCCGGCCGAGACAAGCCATCCTTCTCGGCTGCTGTTTTCATCATTTTTTTTTTTTTTTTTTTTTTTTTTTTGTGGTACGCGGGCCTCTCACTGTTGTGGCCTCTCCCGTTGCGGAGCACGGGCTCCGGACGCGCAGGCGCAGCGGCCACGGCTCACGGGCCCAGCCGCTCCGCGGCACGTGGGATCTTCCCGGACCGGGGCACGAACCCGTGTCCCCTGCATCGGCAGGCGGACTCTCAACCACTGCGCCACCAGGGAAGCCCTGTTTTCATCATTTTTAAAGGACTGTTGGGGGTGGGAGATGGGGGAGCAGGGGAGGAGGTTGTCTCGTGTGAGATTTCTACAGTTTTGCTAACAGTAAAAAATGGGAGAAGTGATAAAGTTACTACATTCATCAGTCACCCAGCCCGAAACATTTGCAACTGATTACGGTCCTCAGAGCTGGCACTGAGTCATGAATATTCTGGGAAGCAGCCTGCTGGCATGGACCAAATGCAGGAAAAGGAGAAGGTACCTCGGAAAGACATTCAGAAAAAAAAACTCTCCCAAGTAATAGAAAAGATCTGGAGACTGGTAGTTGCTTTTCTCGGCAGCAAAACATCCAGTGTTGCTTTAAAAGATGATAATAATAATAAAATTGAAATGGCCTTGGCAACTGTAAAGATGCACGTGCTTTTGCTGCCTCAAGTGGACTTTCTGAACCCCTGGCATCGTTCACAGATGTCCCGTGGGGAAAAGGGAGCTGACGGTTGTGTCGACCAGGTGGACTTGTGGGCATGCGGGGCTCTGGGTTCCGCTCACGGCCAAGCCCAGTTGACCTGCTGCAGAATTCATTCCCCGAAAAGGGTCACTAATGACATCTGCTGGAAATCAATGCCCCAGACGCTCTCGCTCTGGCCTTCTAGAAATGGCCATGATCGAACTGGATGAAGACTCATGCCTGAGCCAAAAAAAATCAACCCCACTTTGGCCAAATTCGTTTTTATTGACTTAGGGAGTAAACTCTATTCGAATCCCTATCACAGAAAGAGACAAAAACAAAGCACCTTACTGAACCGGAAAGGACTTGTGCATTTCCTGACATGCCTGTATTGGGAGGCCCGGCACCTCAGAACAGTCTCTTCTTTGCAGCCTTGGTCTCGCCCCTGGAAGGAAGCCTTGTCCCCCCCGCCCGCCTCCCCGCTCTGAGCGGGACCGCCTCCTGCTGTGGAGGTCCTGACTGACTCTGGGACTGATGCTGTTCCCTGGGTGTGTCCTTGGACCTGCCTGGGCTTTGGGGTGCAGAGACCTCCCCATCCCCGTCCCTCAGCTGTCCTGCTGCCCCAGGGCCGGCTGAGATGAGACACGCCAAGCCCCGGGGCCAGGGCCTGTGGACCAACGGGAGCTATTCTAGCACCGGCTGCACGTGCACCCTCTCTGCTGCGCTGAGACCGCGGCACTGCATCATCACAAGGTTGCTGCGACAGAGGACCCCGTCGGTGGGAGGACCCCCTTCCAGCTGACCTGGTGTACTGGCGGTGCCTGCTGTGGTCTTCCTTCTTCCTTCTATGGCCTCCCGCTTTCCTGAAGTAAAAGGCGCAGGGGCGAGAGGAAGGCGAGGGTGAAAATGCCAATGGGGGCGGGTTTCCACCCAGTGGACGCTGGCAGCTCCCGCAAGACAGCGGCGCCTCCGGTGGGACAGATGCCCAGGGGTCTCGGGCCCAGCTGCTGCTCCTGGACACATGCAGGATGCACCTTCCAGCACTTTTCTGCTTGGTGCCCCTCCTGGGCTAATACTCAGGGAACCCTGACAGCCCAGCCCAGCACCCCGGAGCCTCTTCTCCCCACTTCCTGCCCCACCTTCCCCAGCGCCCTGGTGATGTGTCTTTTTTTTTTTTTTTTTTTAATAAATTTATTTTTTATTTATTTTTGGCTGCATTGCGTCTTCATTGCTGCGCACGGGCTTCCTCTAGTTGTGGCGAGCCGGGGCTACTCTTCATTGCGGTGCGCGGGCTTCTCATCGCGGGTGGCTTCTCTTGTTGCTGAGCACGGGCTCTAGGCATGTGGACTTCAGCAGTTGTGGCTCGTGGGTTCAGTAGTCGTGGCACGTGGGCTCAGTAGTTGCGGTGCACGGGCTTAGTTGCTCCGCGGCATGTGGGATCTTCCCGGACCAGGGCTCGAACCCGTGTCCCCTGCATTGGCAGGTGGATTCTCAACCACTGTGCCACCATGGAACCCCCCCTGGTGATGTTTTAGGAAGGACCAGGCTTGGGACACCTGTGAGTGGGGACACCCCTCCCCTTGTGGTCAGTCTACCTACCCCCACCATGGGCAGGACGCTGGTCTCACTGGTCAGCCCCTGGAGGGACCCTGCTACAGCCAATAGCACCTGGAGGAAGGTATCCTCACTCGCCTCCTGGTTAAGGCTATTGTGTCCAGAGGAGTGAGGAAACGTGGCCAGACACACCTTTCCATGCAAAGCCCTCCCGGTTGTGAAGCCAAGACCACCTGTCACGCCATCTCCTGCAGTACTGACCATCCTCCCTTCAAGGAACATGGCTTCTGGTGCAGGCCTGGCCCCTGCACTCCTGCCACACAGACCTGGCCTCCAAACGCGGACGTGTGCACATTGAACTGCAGGTCAGGGTTAGAGGTGCCCCTGGGGCAGAGAGGGGAGTGGCTAAAGGGCCAGGGTGATAATATAAGTGGCTGCATATAGTAAGTGCCTGGTGTGAACCGGGCCTGCCTTGTTCTCAGTGTTCCACTTACTTATTCCTCACGACATTCACGGAAGATAGATTCTATCCTCATTGCCATTTCACAAATGGGGAAGGTAAGGCACAGAGAAGTTAAGAAACTTGCCCAAAGTCACACAGCTGAGACCTGAAACGAGAACCGGTATTCCGGGGTTTTACCCGCTACATTCCAGTATTTCCAGCAGGACAGGCCTACAATGTCAGACCTCCCCAACTACAGTTTAAGTTCCTGGAGGACACGGGAGCCATATCTTTCCCCCACAGGATGTATTATCATCGAGGAAGCACTTCATAAATCCTGATTATGTTCTGCCCCTACCTCCTCAGGATTGAGGGGCCTGAGGCAGCCTGGGAAGGATATGCAAAATCTGATGTGTCCCCGGTGACCTTCTCTGAAGCCGCCCCCAAATCACAGACACAAATGCCTTTTGCCCGACTCCTCGACGTTTATACAATTGTTTCCTCATTTGCTGGGCATCCCAGCTCACCGTGGGCCCCTTGAGAGCAAATGTCAGCCTCTCTTATATCCCCCTGGGGTCCACTGGGCCAGCCAGAGGCCTGGCAGGCCATGAGCCGTGGGCGATGTTTGTCAAATGAATGAATGAACCCCTGTAGCTCGGCCCGACTCTGAGGTTCTAACAGGGCTGCTTTTCTTGAATGCCCGTAACAGCTCTGCCTGATGGAGAGAGGGTTGCTTTCCTAGTATTTGGAATACATTAGGAGGGGTTTCAAGTGGCTTGGCCAGAAATCACTGGAGAATACGAGCCAGAGGAGGGGGCTGCAGGCGATGACCCTCACGTGTGCTGCTGAGCGCAGGACTCCGTCGAGGAGAGAAGGATTTGGCTCCCTGCGCCCGGCCCAGGGGTGCCCTCTTAGGCTTCAGAACAGAACTTATCAACGATTTAGCCTCATTAAGTTGTAGGAAAACAGGCAGCGTGTTCCAAGGTGGTAAGTTTTCTCGAACGTTCAAATGTTTCCAGTGTTTTGTAAAACCGGAGAGGGGCAGGAGCCCGCTGGGGCTTGCTGGGGTGACGGATATATGTGGAGTTTGTGAGGAAGTTTTCCTGCCGTCTGCAAAGCCCGCTCGTTACTGCTCCACGGGCTCCAGTCGGTTTCTCCTAGTCCCGAGCAAAGGCTGTGCAGCTAGCTGGCGTGAATGGCGATCTCCAAAGACCTCTAGGGCCCACCTGGCATTTTCAGCCTTAACAGAAGCTTCCAAGGCTGCAGATGTGGACACACACAGCCAGGCTTCACTTGCTTTTCTGTAGGTCGGGGTGTGTGTGTGTGTGTGTGTGTGTGTATGTGTGTGTGTATGCACGCACGCACACACACACACACTCACAGGTCACTTTGCACAGCAGATCTGATGTTGGCAGCCCTGCCCTAGGATAAGGAATTGGAAGAAATTTCAGTTTGATCACTTCCCATGCCTCATCTCCAGTGTTATCCCCAGAGGAGTTACTCTGCAAACATCAGCCTCAAATCGCAGTGTGCCTCCCGGGGCACTTTGCAGGGGTCCGAGCTGTCTGGTCAATGGTGAGTAATTTCATCAGTTCACTTCCTGATGCTGAGGGAGGCCGCCTTGTTTATCAGCTGGCAGATGAGCGTGGCAGTCACAGCTCACCTCCAGGAACCCTTTCATCTTCCACTTTGCAGTTCTCAGAGCAAAGGGACTTGGTGTTTGCTTCTCTGGAGTCCTCAGTGGATAAGGTGTGTTCTCCAGTATTTTTTCGTTAAAACGGCCTACTTTGCAGGTAGGAAGAGCTTCCCTTTGGGTCAGACTCACCTCCTAGGTCATCGGAGGCAAAGTCTACACAGCAACAGAGAAGCAGCGAGGGTGCTGCCCGCGGCGGCTGTGGATTCTGCCGTCTACTCAATCCGGTCTCTTTGCTTGAGGTCTCACAGTCTTCAGACTATGGGGGGATCAGAAGCCCGAAGCTTTTGAGTCCAACAGCCTGGGTTGGAAGTTAAGCTCTGCCCCTCCTGGGTGCGTGATCTTTGGCAAATTCCCCGCTTCAGCTCTCTGTGGGCTCCTCCCTCTGTGGAGAGAGATGTTGGCCCAGCCGATGGCTGTTAGCATGAAACCAGATGACCAATAGAATTGCATCACATGAATGAGAGGTGCCAGTTACTAAGAGTTCTTTATCCACAGCTGTCCTCCTGAAAAAAAATTCGCAGTAAATGAAATTGCATTCCCATTAGCTTATGCAGATTTTCGCCAAATATCTTGTTTCCAGTTGAGTTTCAGTTGAAGAGGCTCTTCCTCTGTGTTTACGTGCAATCTTTCCCTCACCTCTGGGAGAATTAAGTTAATTATCCCCAACACACAACTTGTATGTGTTTGCACAGGTCACACTTTAAGGGAACCTGAGGGCAGTAGATCTATCTGAAAAGTGAAGCATCCTCAAAATTCAAGAATATTCCTCTGGAACGGACAGGTCTGGTAAAGTGTGGATTTTTCCTTCATGGGCTCTATGAGCAGACATTTGTCTTTAAAATGATCCCAATGACAAGGCCGAGATCATGACCATGGTGCCCTGGAATGTAAGCTTCCTGAACCCAGAACTTGGTCTTTTTTTTTTTTTTTTTTTAAAGCTTTTTAAAAAAGAATTAATTTATTTTATTTTATTGATTTTTGGCTGCATTGGGTCTTTGTTGCTGTGTGCGGGCTCTCTCTAGTTGCGGCGAGCGGGGGCTGCTCTTCGTTGCCGTGCGCAGACTTCTCACCGCGGTGGCTTCTCTTGTTGCAGAGCACGGGCTCTAGGCGCACGGGCTTCAGTAGTTGTGGCACGTGGGCTCAGCAGCTGTGGCTCGGGAGCTCAGTAGTTGTGGCGCATGAGCTTAGTTGCTCCGCGGCATGTGGGATCTTCCCAGACCAGGGCTCAAACCCATGTCCCCTGCATCGGCAGGCGGATTCTTAACCATTGCGCCTCCAGGGAAGCCCCAGAACTTGGTCTTGACCTTGATCTCTGCTGGGACACCAGACTCATGTGCTTGAACATTCTCCTCCAGTTGGGCCAGCTCTCACATCTTCAAAGTCAAACTCTGCAGCCTGTCTGTCTCAAAGTCCCCCTTAAGTCGTACCCGTTGGGGGGATTCACGCAACCTGGGTTCTTAGCGGGTTCATGCAGTCTGGCGGTGTGGCAGTGGGATGCTCCCCAGGAGGATAAAGACGCCAGGGCCTTCCTCTGAGCCCCTCTACAGGTATTTTCCCTGAAGGTGTCACATGTCCCGAGGCCAAAAGGAAGCCTTGAGAGATGCAGCGGGGGCAAAAATGGGAAAATATTCATTCTCATTACAATTCACAAGTGCAGGAAACTTTGTCACGTTGCTTCTTTATTTTTTTTCCCATACAAACCTGATCTTCCTCTGTAAGTCCCTATTCCCTGGACTGAAGGGGAAAAATACATTCTGACTGGTTTCAAACCTAGCCCCATCCATCATCCAGGGCTCCTCTAACTACCTGTGGTAAGGGGACCCTTTTTCGGTTTGTTTTTAATTTCCATCCCGTTGTTCATCCTTTCATAAAATCCAATAGAAACGGATAACTGGAAAATCAAATTTAAGAAGACATACAAAGTACAAAGCCAATTTTTTTATGATTGATTTCAGTAAACATGAAATCATCTTGTCAAGTTGCTACAAGAGCTTCTGAACGCCTACCCTCAATTTCAATGCTTTTATCATCCCATGCTGCTGCAAAGAGTTTGAGAATCCACCCCAGTGCACAGGCCCAGTCTCGGCGGCACTAATTTAAACAGTGTCCAAAGATGTAATTTGACCTGTTTGATTTCATCCTCACCCTGTTGTCCCCGCCAAGGTGGTGTCTGGGCAAACAGAGGAAAGGGAGGGGGCTTATGTGCCCTGGGGACACTGTGGAAATGACCTGGTACTACTACACAGCTGTGGGAGGGGCCGGTTGTCCCCCAGGGGTACAGTTTGGCCAGCTGATGTCCATGGCTGAGGAAACCAAAGGCGAGTCCTTCTTGACCAGTCAGGACCAGGTGGCCAGTCCCCCGGCTTGGAAGAGGTCAGGGAACCCTCTGGGATTCTGCCATGGCCTCCATCTGTCTCTGGACACCCTGCGATGCAGGTCACTTGGCTCCCACCACAGTGGGTCACGTGACACCCTCCACCTGGTGCCACTAGACCCTTCTAGACGATGCCCGTCCATCCTCTTGGTTCCTCAACGGCCCTCTGTGTTTGTGAGGAACCACCCAGCAGAGTGAAGTCCCCCGGTCAAGAGCACAGCGCAGACCCCTCCGCCGCCTTCTGTGTTCCCTGCGACTTAGCAAATGCACTTCCCTCTCCGGGTCTCTGCCAGGAGAGACGGGTTGGGACCCACACATCTCACCACTAATGCTTCCTTCTCCTGGCAGCCTGCGTCCCACACTCGGCCAGGGCCGGAAGGAGCAGACACCACTCTCTCCTCCCTCCCGGGTATAAAACTCTATGGTTTCGTCTTCCATGCCTGGCTTTTGGTCTGCCAGCGGATGAAGGAGAATCAAGGAGATCCTCTCTCTCAAAAATGCCTGACTTCCACGTTTACGGTTTTGCTGCAAAATCCTGTTTTCAATGGTAGAAGCTAAATATTATTTTTTCATTTTCTTTGCAATCCTTCCATGACACTCTCAAATCTCTTGATGAATGAAAATGCAGTGAAGAATGACATTATGATTATTATCATCATCATCATGTGTGAGAGGTGACATACCATCTAGCTAATGCATTCGTAAGGATAATATCTCTGATTAATCTCCCTCTCATCCATTTTCCTGTAGGGAAACAAAGTCGGAAGGAGTAGGACTAGGACGGGTCCTATCTGATGGTGGTGCGGATGTACATCTGGGACAAGGGCCTGCACCTTGGGGCCTTTTTAGCCGACATGAGTCACCAGGAGGACACAAGGACAGGCACAGGCTATAGCAAGAAGGTGGGACCCCAGGGGAAATGGGAAAGGCACAAAGATAAACTTCACCCACTTCATAATTATCCTCTGGTTCATCCTTCAGCTAAATTCTAACCTTATCCCCACTTCCTGGTTCTAAAAACATAAAACGTCTTCTGAAGCATTCCTGCGGACAAGGGCCCATTCTCCTCCCTATCGTAAACCTCACCAATTCTCCATAGTGGACAGCTTCCAACCCACGTGTCACTCTGTGTTTATAATTTATTCATCCGTTTTGCTTAAAAAAAATAATTTTCAGTAACCTCTAAAGAAATGCTTTCTCTCTTATCTCTAAAATATGCAAATGACCACTGCCCGTTCTTTTTGTATGAACAGATTACACCGGGCTTCTCTCCTGCCTGGTGAGTAAACAGGGATCATGTAGGACGGAGACTTAGCCTCTGCTCTCCCCGCGATGCCTGTCTGTCAAGCAGTGTATTTTGTGGTGGGCCCACTGGCCCGGGAACGCTAATAACCCTGGCTTCATGGGTAATTTGGGGTAAGTTACTCATCCTGTTCTTCATTTAGCTCCTCTGCAAAATGGGACAAATAATAACACAGCGTGATTTAGAAGCCATAACACGATGATGGGAATGAAAATGGTCACCATCCTCTAACCATGAACTTGGGGGCTGCACAAATGCAGAATGAAATGTTATCATTCTCCAGGGGAGTCGGATTTCATGAAGAGCTCTGTGTTTTACTCACTTTAAAAAAAAAAAAAGAAAAAAGAAGTAAAGAAAGAAAATAAACGATTGCAGCCTGGGACACATGGGTTACATTCCCTGTCGCTTGTTAGAGGGAACAAAGTGCCACGCTGCTTTGAAAAGTTAATCAGAGGGCGCGTTTGGTTTCATCGGGCCCGGTTGCAGGTACAAGAGGAAAAATATTGTGTATCTCCAAGCGTAATTTGGATTTTAGTTTTTTAATTAATTTTTAAACTGAAGTCGATTTACAATGTTTCAGGTGTACAGCAAAGGTTATATATATAATATATATTTTTTCAGATTCTTTTCCATTATAGGTTATTATAAGATATTGAATATAGTTCCCTGGGCCACAGAGTAGGTCCTTGTTGTTTATCTACTTAATAAATAGTAGTGTGAATCTGTTAATCCCAAATTCCTAATGTATCCCTCCCCCGACCTTTCCCCTTTGGTGACCATAAGTTTGTTTTCTATGTCTGTGTGGATTTTAAATTCTAAATCACCACATAAAATATATGGTCTCATTTAGGCTACCCAGCCAGACATCTTGGCCTGGTTTCCTTGCTCTAGAGCCCTCTTCTAATAACCAAACAGAAAAAAAAGCAGGGAGTTTTTTCAAAGTTGAGAGTCAATGTGCTGTAAACATGGGTCTGAGGTTAGAATATTGAATTCCATGAATATCAACAATCTGTCCAACCCCATTAATCAGAGGTTTACAATGTCTACAGTCTCAGGAGCCATGGGGCCGTCACTGATAATTCTCTGTCAAAGAGAAATCTAATCATCTAGACATGTGCTTGAAGAGGAATTTTTCCCCTTGTTGATTTTATGTAGGAAATGATTATTAGAAAATGCTGGCTCACAGGGTGGCTTGGGGGTTTGGGGAGGAGGCCTCATCATGGGTGACAGGGCCCTGCAAACCCAAATAGGTTCAGCAATTTGTTGTGCTGGGTCTCCCTGGGGACCTATCCCCGAGCAGTGTCACTAATCATCCTGAAATCCACGCCCTCTCCTCGGTGCTAACACACCGCCCTGGAATTAGTTAATTGAGAGACAGGCGTTGGCTCAGTTCCGATTCCCCAGGCTCCAAGGAAATGTTCCTCTTTCCCGGTGTGAGAGCACTTTTAAAAAAAAATCTTTTGTCCAGGCCTCGCAGCCCGGCCTGTGGAATCTTAGCTGCCTGAGGAGGGAATCAAACCCGCGACCCCTGCAGCGGAAGCGCACAGTCTTAAGCGCTGGACCGCCAGGCAAGTCCTGGGAAAGCGCATTGGATGAACTGAAAGCTGTGTTTCTTAAGTCTGACGTCCCTCCTCTCCGGCCAGCGCCCCCCTGTTTTCGGGGTCCTTGGAAATGCCAAGGACTGCGCAGGTTGGAAACTGCCTCCTTGAGAAGAAAGTCGGACGCCAAAGGAGGAGTCCAGGTCCACCTCCAAGTCCCCCGAGGTCAGCACAGTTCTTTCCTGTATTCATATATGAACCCTCTGTTACACAGTCCGTGTTATGTGTCAAGAAGAATGCCTGATTCTCCAAGTTAGGTATACTTGCTCTGTGTGAGGCTTTAACACATGGGCAAGGGTGGCAGGCGTCCGAGAACTTCCAACTGTACCCAAGCCAAGAAGAGCTAGGAACTGAGGACACGATTTAAAGGAGTTTGGATACAATAATCATTTGGGGAAGGAGCACACTAGCACCTCTGATTTGGGTCCTTAAGACTACAGAACTACCGGAAAAATCTATTCCCAGTATCTAGGACAGATGTGGTTTCACCCCGCATTTCCTTGGTCATCACTGAGGAGAGAGGCTGGGTTGTAGTGACTTTGGTTATGTCCCTCCAAAAAAAGATAGACGTCATTCTAGAGTCACTTCCAGGCTGTTTCACTGAAGACTTCGGTGGCATGTGTTGCTATGACAGGTAAGACAATTTCCCACCAAAGATGTCCACGTCCTAACCTCCAGACCCCGTGAATATGTCACGTCACGTGGCAAGTGTTAGTTAAGGTTGCTAACAAGGTGACCTTATAATATAACAAGATTAGCGTGGATTGCCTTGTACACGCTGCTCTATTTAAAACGAATAACCAACCGGGACCTACTGTACAGCACAGGGAACTCTGCTCAATGTTATGCAACAACCTAATTGGGAAAAGATTTGGAAAAAGAAAAGATACATGTGTATGTATAACTGAATCACTTTGCTGTACACCTGAAACTATCACAACACTGTTAATCAACTCTACTCCAATATAAAATAAAAAGTTAAAAAAATAATAAAGTAAAATACACTTTTCCTAATTAAAAAACGATTAGCGTGGGTGACCTGGGTGCATGCAATGTAATCACAAGGGTCCTTAAATGTAGAAGACGGAGGCAGATGGTCAGGGTCAGAGGACGTGACGTGACAGATTTTACTGTCCATTTGCCAGTGTTGGTGATAAAAGACGGGACCATGAGCCAAGGATGCAGGCGGAAAGAAAGCCAGAGGCTGGAAAAGGCAAAGACATGGATTCTACCCTATGGCCTCCAGAAAGGAATGCAGCCTTGCCGACACCTGGATCTTAGCCCAACCAGAGCCATCTCTGACCTCTAGAACCGTAAAATAATAAATTGGTCTTCTTTTAAGCCAGTTTCTGGTAATTGATTACAGCAGCAATAGGAAATGAACACAGTTGCCTCAATATTTTCCTCTAATTGAAACAAGTTCCAAAAGAGCTTATTTTGCTGTTCTCAGAATCATGGCAAGTCAAGCGGGAAGAGAGGTTTAGAGCAGCAGCTGGTGACGCCCAGGATGTGCATAAAAGTGGGCAGGGATGGATTTGAGGTAGCAGGTGGGTGAGCGGTTTGTCCCTCTGCCTCTCCCTGCGGCTTGTGGGGACAGGCACAAGGTCACCAGATTCTCTGCCTGGCTCTTTGGAAAGGTGGCCATTTGGAACACCAGGGCCATTGGTTCTTCAGAAGCAACCCTGCAATCTTCTTAGAGTGCCATGGTTTCTATTTTTTCCAGTGCCTCTTTCTTTAAAAAAGTCTTTTCATATGTAACCCTGCTTTGTGGGAAGGATCCGTAAGTTTCAGACCTCCTTCCCTGGTGCTGTGCGTTTGCCAATTTCCATGGTGTAAATGTTTCCACCAGGGCTGATGTCAAGCTACCAGCTTAAAGCCCCGGAATGCAGAGGAGGGAAGAGATGTTCACAGACTGGACCGGGCAGGCTCCAGCGTACCCCAAACCACGTCCAAACCACACCCCTCCCCTGCCCAGGGGGCTATTGAAGTGCAGGGGCCCTGAGTTTTCAGAAAGCACAGCACACCGAACAAGAGTTTGACCCTTCCTGTAAACAGCACTGTGGACTCTTTCAAAGCAGTTGTGCTTTGTTTTACAGCTGATCCTGTAACTAAATGCCCTCATCTCCCTGCTGCAGCTTCTCAGGACCAAGGAAAATTCTGAAGAGCCAAAGAGCAAAGTCACAAGCAGCCGGAAGTTGATTAAAGACCCTGGTCACCTGGTCATGGGGGCTTCCCTGGTGGCGCAGTGGTTGAGAGCCCGCCTGCCGATGCAGGGGACGCGGGTTCGTGCCCCGGTCCGGGAGGATCCCACGTGCCGCGGAGCGGCTGGGCCCGTGAGCCACGGCCGCTGAGCCTGCACGTCCGGAGCCTGTGCTCCGCAGCGGGAGAGGCCACAGCAGTGAGAGGCCCGCGTACCGCAAAAAAACCCCAAAGACCCTGGTCAGCATGGTCAATCCCAGTTTCAACTCTGGAGTGGGCTTTCTAGGATTCCTTTTTCCTTTTTACAGTTCTTCTTCAGTCTAGTCTGATTTTATAAGGTATTTGAAAACCACTGAAACCTGAAACCGTCAGTCTCAGGGAGATTATTAGGAGACCTTTGATCAAATTAGTATGTCTCATTTTATAGCCATCATACCTGAGAGGACTCATTTCTAGCATTTCTATCACTGACTGTACC
Organism: Kogia breviceps; assembly: GCF_026419965.1. Classification (NCBI taxonomy): domain Eukaryota; kingdom Metazoa; phylum Chordata; class Mammalia; order Artiodactyla; family Physeteridae; genus Kogia; species Kogia breviceps. The sequence goes on from NC_081314.1 coordinate 141,177,009, forward strand.
AGGTCTATTAGTTAGTAATTTGGTATGAAATACTTAAACCAGTGTGTCGGAGGAATTTTAACACACATACGGGAGATATCATATGTACTTAATAATATGCCCATTACTTTCAATCAGGTCTACACAAGAAAGGGAATAAGAGTGCCTACCTCGGGCTTCCCTGGTGGCGCAGTGGTTGGGGGTCCGCCTGCTGATGCGGGGGGCGCGGGTTCGTGCTCCGGTCTGGGAGGATCCCACGTGCCGCGGAGCGGCTGGGCCCGTGAGCCATGGCCGCTGAGCCTGCGCGTCCGGAGCCTGCGCTCCGCGACGGGAGAGGCCGCAGCAGTGAGAGGCCCGCGTACCGCAAAAAAAAAAAAAAAAAAAAAAGAGTGCCTACCTCATCCGATTGTTAGAAGGAAGTTGCGAGCTAATATTTGTTAAGCACTTAGACTCACAGTGGGCGCTTTAGAAGTGTTTGCTCTTCGTTAAGCAAATAAATATGACTTTAAAAAATTGAGAACTTAGACTTCCCTGGTGGTCCAGTGGTTCAGACTCTGCGCTTCCAATGCAGGGGGGCGCGGGTTCAATCCCTGGTCAGGGAGCTAAGATCCCACACGCCGCGCAGCGTGGCCAAAATAAATAAATAAATAAATAGAAATTGAGAGCTTGAGAGGTCTTTGATTTGGAACTTAGTTAAATATCATTCAACGCTATAAACACACATCGTGGCATGACCGAACAATTTCTCCTTTGCAGCTTTTTATCGAAGCTTTTTCTTTTCTTTGTTTTCCATTTCACTGAAACTGGACATCGGCAGTGATTCTGCCCTCCGAGTTGGGCTCCTGGGGCCGCACGGTCCCAGCAGCACCTACGCATAAGCTCTGGCCGTTACAGTTTATGAGACACCCTGTGCAGGTGCTCTCTGCACGACTTAGATGGGCTGGGCGCCTTCCCTTCCAAATGTGGGCACCAGCAGGCCGCCACACGCCCAAGCACTTTCTTATTGGCGCCATCACACAGCACAAAGTTAAACGAGGTAGCCCCTTCCCTACGGGCTCCGCGTTGCTCTCCAAATTCATTCCAAAGACCAGGTGATGGTCTGGCCTCAGCAGGCCCTGTTCGCTTGGTTCAGGATTACAAATCAGGGTGCTCCCGTTGAAGGGCACGGAGGCGGGAGGAGATCTGTCTGCCAGCGGGGAGAAGGAGGTACTTGCAGCCACCCGGCTGACTACAAGCTCTAAAGCTCCCAGGAGTGGGAAGTTTGGGATGAAAGGAAAGGCGGACATTAAAGATGCTGGAGCTACATTTTCCAGAGCACATCTTCACCCCACTGTGAATTGACCTGCAGCCCTGGATTTCATCAACTGCATAATACCTCAAAAGTCAGCCTGGAGAGACGGCCTGACATCTTGTATTCACCAACCATTAGGAGACCTGATCGGAGAGGCCTGCCCTGCCTCAGGCTGGAGCGCTGAGGGTGTGCGCGTCCATACAGACACACGCAGAAAAAGTTCTTGCCTAGAAATTGAATCCAGTTCTTTCTGCCTGTGTTTGTTTTGCAATCCACCCTTGGAAGGGAAAGTTGGTGTAGGAAGGCAATAATTCTCCAAGGCACACCGCTTCAATTAAGAGATAGAGAAGCCCAGAGGGGCCCAGGGGTTTCAAGAGGAGCCAGCCGCAGATTAATGGATGTTGAAGAATGCTGCATTCGAAGCCGGGAACTGCTGATTTATGTCTATTCGCATAGTCCGAAGCATTTAACTCATGGGCATTCGTTAATCATAGCAGGATCATATGAGCCCTCTCATTTGGGGGGATGGAGGTGAGAGGGCCTGTTTATTTGTCTGAACTTTAATAACTTAGCTCTTTATTACAATGCTCTTGGTGAAAGCATTTTTGTTAACTGAGAACAGTCTCCAGCCAGTCCCCTCTGGGTCTCCCTTCTCTAGTTCCACAACCTTGGCTATTCTTTTTTTTTTTTTTTTTTGGCCTCACCGTGTGGCATGCGGGATCTTAGTTCCCCAACCAGGGACTGAACCTGTGCCCCCTGCAATGGAAGTGCAGAGTCTTAACCACTGGACCACCCGGGAAGTCCCTTCTTGGCTCTTCTTAACATGCAAGCTATTTTCTTCCTCTGAGCCTGAAATTGTCCAGGCCTCCTGCACCCCGATCCCAGGTGTATTGTGTTCAGGATGGTTTGAGCAAAATCCACTCCGTCGTTTCATTTATGGAGGAGGGAAGGAGGGAGATCAGTGCACTCCCTAGGATAAGCCCAAGTCACTCATTTTTGTTTTCCATTCATTTGTTTCACTCGGAGGACGTTTACTTAGCACCTACTATGTGGCAGGTCCACGCTAGGCAGGAGACACTCGGAAAGAAATAAGATTTCCCGCTTTTCACATGAGCTCAAAGTCTAGTAGGGGAGGCAAGTGAGAAAACCTGTAATTACGGTAGAGTGAGAGGCCTTGGGTTAAGGCAACTAGGAAATGCTTCTAGGACTAGAGGACCCTGGAGCTCTGTTGAGGGACAATAGAATAGCGAACACTGAGGGGCAAGGGGGAGTCGGCCAGGCAGAGAGGGGAGCCCACTTGGACCCAAGAGGGAACTCGGCCACTCCAAGGAACCGCAGGCAGCCTGGGCTGGAGAACGGGGTGGCGGGAACAGGGCTGGTGAGATAGATGAAGGGTCCTCTGTGCGTGTGTGTGACATGGGGTGCGCTGCTCTGAAGCCCTGCAAGGAAGACCTCACTGCCCAGCCTCGCAAGCCGAGGTCACACTGTCCTTGGCGCTCCGCCCGCCAATGGCTGATAAGAGGGAGGTGCAAAGCCTCGGGCCTTGCCACCCACCGTGGGACTCCTCTAATGGGCGGTCTGTGCTCCGGACGCCCTTTGGGGCTCCCCTAGGGCCCCTGGCATGGGTGGGGGGATTTGAACACAGGGGCCACGCAGACGCTTTTGACTGATGACAACGCAACACTTCAAAATCCCAATACATGGAACTGTGGGCGAGAATCCATCTTTCTACACCCCTTTCCTCTTCTCACAGACATCCCCTCCCTATTATTCCTTTAGGGACACCGAGACTATGTCACTATGATGCTACTGGACGAGCCATTTTATGGAACTGACTGTCATTTGAGTCCAGTAACCAATCAACTTACTCAATTAATCAATTTGACTGTTTTTATTGCTGAATTAAGTGATCGCGGATTTACCAGTGCTCTGTTGTCATATAGACCTGAAATTAAAGACCTGAAATTATATCAACATGCTAAAGCCATTTACGTCAGTAAACTACAAATAACATGGCATTTACAATATAAGGACCGTGAAATCTTTTATTTCAAAATTTCTGGATATTAAGCCGACTTATTCTAAAAATTGGTAATTAAAGGGAAAGTGTTGGGCCCTACAACAGGGTTATAAAATAGCCCTAATTTTGAGGAAGACACTTCATTATGAAATGATGCTAGCTAATAAATATCAAATAAGTGATCCAATTAGAAAACCACCATTTTATAACCTTGAATGAAATAACTGATTCAGTCAAGGATCGTTGATGGATGATAGAAGTATTCAGGGAAGAGTTGCTAGAGAAACTAATAATCCACAGATGACTTATTAGTCTCAAGAGTGAACAGATAACTTTATAATGCAGAGAGATATTCGTGGCACCCTCTTAACCCAGGAAGCGAACTTCACATCGCTAGGAGTGGGGTGACCTAGCCTGATGTGATGCCATATGAAGTACCCAGCACCAACAGGGAAGGTTGCTTGGCAAAAAATGTTTAACCTGAAATCAACCAATCCTTAAGATCTAACCACCAGCGTACAGGAAGTGACAGGGGCTAACGCTTTGCCAGAGAAGACAGCAAATGCAATACAGGCCATGGCGGAATATATTCTTATTTTGTAGAGGTGTTTACTAACATACATAGTAATGTAGTGTCATTACTGTTATTGTAGTAATGTCTGTCATTTCGTTTGAACTACAAAAACAACACGGCAGATTGCCACAACGTGGTATAATTTATGAACAATTGTTAAGTCTGGACGGTGAACACATGGCCGTTCATTATACTACATTCTCGTCTTTTTCTGTGTGTTTGAAATAGTTAACAATATAAAGTAGAAAAGGGAGATGCTGAAAGACAAAACGTTTATGATGAAAGCTTCTAGAGAATACACCTACTGTTCACCACGTATTTTAATGGCTCTGTGTAGTAAGCTGCATATTCTCAAGGGTTTTGTGAAAACCACGATATTACTGACCCAGTCCAGAAACAGTTCAAGTTGGAAAAGTAAGCCATTCAGAGAACAGAAACGCACAGCATGGTTGCTATAGCTCCCTTACTGCGGTGTATTAAAGGAAGTAATTGTGTCAAGTGTGGTTCATAATATGCAAGATAGTATAATTAAAGTGCTTTTAAAAGCTCCTCCCGGGGCTTCCCTGGTGGCGCAGTGGTTGAGAATCCGCCTGCCGATGCAGGGGACACGGGTTCGTGCCCCGGTCTGGGAAGATCCCACATGCTGCGGAGCGGCTGGGCCCGTGAGCCACGGCCGCTGAGCCTGCGCGTCCGGAGCTTGTGCTCCTCAAAGGGAGAGGCCACAACGGTGAGAGGCCCGCGTACCGCAAAAAAAAAATAAATAAATAAAAGCTCCTCCCGTATCTCTTATCATGGAGAGCTTATTCCCCGTAATACGAAGGTTTGCTACTGTTGTTTCTGTCCTGTTCTTTGTCCACAGCGTGGTCAGTGGTGTTCAAGTGGCATAAAACGTTCCAAGAGCATGGTGCGTCGGTGTGTTTTTTGTTGTTTTTCAACATCTTTATTGGAGTGTAATTGCTTTACCATGGTGTGTTAGTTTCTGCTTTACAACAAAGTGAATCAGTTATACATATACATATGTTCCCATATCTTTTCCCTCTTGCGTCTCCCTCCCTCCCTCCCTCCCTATCCCACCCCTCTAGGTGGTCACAAAACACCGAGCTGATCTCCCTGTGCTATGCACTACTTCCCACTAGTGGTATCATCTCGCTCCACTTTGAAGGTCATGGACCCAGGGTTCAGAGCAGGCCTTTGGGTTGGAAGGCTTCCAGCCGTGAAGGAGTGACCTTCAAACCCAACCGCAGACTGAAAAGATGGAGATTCTTGGAATGGAATGCCTTTTGGAGTTGAAGAACATACCATTACGTCCAGGTGCCCTGATTGATGTGGAAGGACCCTGCCAAATTCCATTCTGCAGACTGGAAATTCCAGGATGGTGCTGGTACTGGTGAGTGACACTTTCTTGGAATGTCACCAGGAGTTATAAAGTACTCTCCTCACCTCTACGTGTCTAAGGTATGAAGGGTAAAGGTCATCACATAGGACATTTAAATAATCCTAAAAACATCGCGATGGATTGCAACGGGAAGAATGTGCAGAGGATGGATGGAGTCCGACTGAATCGTCTCAAGCCCATTTCTCAAGGACTCCCTCCTCCCTCAGTGAAATCAGATACAGCAGCGGGATTGCCAAGCTGGGTCCGCGCTGAAGCACAACAGGCTTTGTTTTACAAGCATCTCTTTATGATTCTGTCATCAGCCGCATACAGGGGAGCCCTGGGCAGTCCTGGGGCCGTGCTCGCTGGGATTGTTACCTCGGGCTTTTACTGCCCGTGGTTGGGTTTGTTTTGTTTGGGGGTCACTATGTCATTCCAGCCGTGGCGTCATCTGTATCTGTGTAGGGGCTTGTGTAGTTTGTGTGCTTGTGAACTGGATGTGCTCCCCCAACAGCAGGGAGCACCTCAGGGGTGCACCACGCAGCCTTTTAACTCAGCTTGTGGCCCATGTCATACGGCACCGTGGGCAACCTGCCCTCTGCAGAGGCTGGGCTTGTGTTTTTGCACCAGCCATGGCACTTCACACCCCTCACACAGCTCCCCACGGTGACCAGGGATCGAAGAGGCGATATTGTGAGAAAGAATATATATATGTACAACCGAATCACTTTGCTGTGCAGCAGAAGTGAACACAAACTTGTAAATCAACTACACTTCAAAAAATTAATTTTTTAAAATATCAGTACCATTTATAGTGGCATTCCAAAGTTCAAATACCAAGACATAAATCTACTGAAAGACGTATAAAACCTATATGTAAAAACTACAAAGCATTCCTAAAAAGAATGAAAGAGACCTAACTAAATGGAATATTTTCATGTTCATTGACTGGAAGACTCAATATTGTTAAGATGTCTATTTTCTCTATAATTATGTATTTGTTCAACACAGTCACTGTAAGAATTTCCAGGAGGCTTTTTTTGAAGAAATAAATGAGCTGATTCCAAAAGAATCTAGAATATCCAAAATGATTTGGAAAAAGAAATACAAACTTGGGGGACTTACACCATGTGATTTCAAGGTATATTATAAACCTACAGAGGTCAAGGCAGTAGAGTAGTGACATGAAGATATACATAAAAATCAATGGAATGAAACAGAGAGTTGATTGGTAGACTGACACATAGACAACCCATTGATTTTCCACAATGATGCCAAAGTAAATCAATGAAGAAAGATAAGTTTTTATAATACATATTGCTAGAACGAAATATGTCACATTTATACAATGAAATACTACTCAATAATAGAAAAGAATGAACTATTGATATATGCAACAACATGGATTCCCAAATACAATATGTCAAACAAAAGAAGCTAAAATCGAGGGAGTACATACACTTTGACTCCGTTCATAGGAAATCCAAGTAAAGATAAAACTAATCTCTATATGTAATCTATAAAAAAGTCAGAACTGGAGAAATCTTGAGGGAAATTTCTGGTATGTTAAAAAATGTTCTATATCTTGTTTTGAGTGGTGATTACCAAAGTGTATACAATTTTCAAAGCTTGTTGAATCAAACACCTAATATCTGTACATTTAACTTACATGAATTATACCTAAATAAAAAATTCTAAAGAAATGAATAATTATTAGGGCAGGAAATGTTTAGTTAGTGAACTGCATTCATATCTGTTCTACATTTCTCCACATGCTATTGCAAAAAACACATGTATGTGATGGTATGGATCATATGATATGACTTCTTAGATTACAGCCCTATTTGAATTTTTAGAATTCTTCTCACATGAAGCTGTTTCAAGTAATGAAAACACAATAGAATACTTTATATTGTTTGTGGTGCAATAGTTTCTAACCCAAAGAAACTCACTTTTCTACTTAAGTTAAATGACAAGGCTTTGATTCAATTTCTTTTACATTCCTGTTAAACTTCCAGAGGACACAGGGAATGAAAGTCTTTAAAGCCAGTTCCCAGTGCTTTGCTTCCTTCCCCTCTATCCCCAGCCCCACCGTCTTTATTTACTGGTAGAGACAGTTTTAAGACATTAAATCATATTTAGCAAGAAAAATCAGACTGGAAAACAGACATCCCTGTCTCTCCCTAAGAATAAAACTGGGTAGAGCAAGTCACCATATTATCTTCTTATAGCATTCTCTATACCATATTCTCTTTCTATAGAATTGAAGTTATTTATTTACTTATTTGGTTGCACCAGGTCTTAGTTGCAGCAGGCAGGCTCCTTAGCTGTGGCTCCAGTGCTCCTTAGTTGCAGCTCGCCAGCTCCTTTGTTGTGGCATGTGGGGCCCTTAGTTGTGGCACGAGGGCTCCTTAGTTGTGGCATGCAAACTTCTAGTTGCGGCATGCATGTGGGATCCAGTTCCCTGACCAGGGATCGAACCTGGAACTCCCTGCACTGGGAGCGTGGAGTCTTATCCACTGAGCCAGCAGGGAAGTCACAGAATTGAAGTTTCTATTTTTGCAAAGAAATTGAGATTACTAATGCCGGCCATGCTGTTTGGTTGTTGTCTCATTCACCATCAGGCAATGTGCAGGGTCCGCCTTGGGTTTACTCCCGGCTGCTCCCTTGGGTCAATCAGCTTTAACTGACCCTGATGCTTAGTGATGTCAAACTGTGCTAATCAGCCAAGAATAACTCATCCATGAATTGAGCCCTTACTGTATGCCAGGCACTGACATATTAATATTTGTCTCCACGTACTGTCCTGAGGTAGGACTATCATGCGTCCCCATTTTACAGATGAGGAGCCTGAGGCACAGAAAGGTTACATAACTTACATCTGGTAAGTAGATGAGCTGGGGTCTGAATCCAGGTGGTTTGCCCCAGAATCCATGTTCTTAGCCACCACCTCATGCAACCTCACTAATGCTTGAGCAAAAGGGAGCAAATAAAACCAGAAGCAGGTGCTGCTGCTGTGCGTGGTGTTTGATAATGGAGGCAGTCTTGGGAGTGGGCACCTCGTTCACAAGGAGCACAAACAAGACTTACCGGCATAGATGGACGTTCCCAAACGCAATTCTCATGATTTCAAAGATGTTAATGGTCTTGCATCTTATAATTTTGCAGCTGTTGATGAAGTGCCTCTGGATTTATACTTGGTTTCACTTACTCCCCAGAAGGAGCCATCTTGCTTTTAGAGCATAAAGAACATCACCACCTCTCTGGTGAAATGAGCTCGTAGACCCTGAGAACGAGCCTCTCTAGAATTCCGTAATGGAGAATGCAGTGATATGTCTGCAGTCGCTCTCCTGGAGAGAGACCCCTACGCAGTCCAGAAATGCACTGGAGTTTCTTTTCTTTGGGAACTGCTCTTGCTATTAATCAACATGAACACAAAATCTGTGTATCCCAAAATTACTATCCCATTTCCATGTACTCAGTGATTAAAAGGCAAACAAACCAAACCATCCCTTCTTACCAAAGGAAGGTAAGAACAGGACTATGTTTTGCTGACATCCTCGGAGTCCATATATATATATATAGAATCTAAACAGATATACAGAATACAGAATCTGTCTAGATTCTCTATATATATCTGTCTAGATTCCATGCAGTCAGAGCCACTTAATAAAACAAGCTATTGAATTACTTACCAATCATCTAATCTACTCATTAAGAAACACAGAAATTTCTCATTCTTGTCTTCCTTCCACCTTTCTTTCCTTTTTTAACCTCCTTGCCCACCCTACTCCCAGCTCTCCTGTCTGCTCTTATTATTTTAACCTTCCGTGGCTGGCAGAGGCTCCAACCTCAAGATAAAATTAGGCAGAGATGTAATTGACAAACTATAGTGCAACTCACGGTTTTGGCGTGTCCCCAGCCCGGTCCGGCTCTACATCTGGATGCTCTTCCAGGCTCCTCTTAAACATCTTACTCAGCCTCTTTCCCAGGTGCCCCTCGACCCCGGACTTTCATCTGGCCAGGTCGCTGTTCTCAGTAGCTTCCCCCACCTTGACCTCACCACCAACCAGATCCACCTGGCCTCCGGTCGGGCCGCGCTTTGCTTCTCCTTCCTAGGGCCACTGAACTCTCAGCTGTTGCCTGGCCCGCTCCTGCACGCATGTCTCTCAGACCTCCCGGTAATCCAGGCCTGTGGCACACCCAGTTTCAGCTCTCAACGCTGCCCTTTGGGTACGTGCCATTCCAACTCTGTCCACTCTAAAAAGGGACCAGTGTCTCTCGGGCCCAGCTTAAATTTAGAGTCACTATTCTCTTAACAAAAGGCCAATCAAGTACTAAAGTGGTTTCACTGACGTCTCTCCCGGCTCAAATGACCTGTTTTCTTAGGCCTCATTGTTGCCGGTCACCGCTGATGCCTCTTGGTGTTCAAATTCAGAAGAAAGCCCAGGCTAAGAGTGGCTTTAGGAAACAGGAAGAGATCTGGAGGAAAAGCGAGGGGGTGAAGAGGGGCCATGGAAGAAATACTGCAGAAAGGCAGCACTGAGGTCCCGAGAGGAGGGAAGGAGTAGCCAGTGGGTGAAGTCCACCAGGAGGGGAGGAGAAATACATGTGGAAAGTGATTCCCTAAGGAAAGGGAAGGCCAGGAAAAGACAAAAAGACCATTTAAAAATTTTTAAAAAAGAAAAGAAAAGAAAGAAAGAGTGGAACTTAAAGATCAGGGTAAAAGCTGTTTTGTTGTCTGGGAAAGGGAAACAGAAAGGAACTTCCCTCCGTGTGTTTTTCTGGCCAGGTAACGTTCCAAAGCCTGTCTACTTCCATTTCCCCATAAGGACTTCATCCTAATGACAAATTCAGGCAGGCATTGCTGCTTCCCAGAGCTTGATGGGTGGAGCTGAAAGTTCCAAACCTCGAATCACTAGGTTTTTCTGGTGACCAGCCCCATCCTGGGGCCCAACCCTAAGTCATCTCTAGCACGAGCTCAAGAAAACTTGTCATGAATGACAAAGCCAACTCTTATGACTCAGGAGTTCCAAGGGTATGAAGAGCTCTGTGCCAGGAACTGGGACAAAGACCAAATACATTTTTTATTACACCTACCACCCCCTTGCCATGTGACATAGCAGATCTTCCCATCAGAACTCAGAGTTGATTTCTCCATCCTTTGATCCAGGCTTTGCAAAGTGACTTGCTTTGGCCAATGGGGCATTAGAAAATGTGACACCATCAGAGATCTGAAGGGTGGGTGTACCGGGGCTTGCCTTCTCCTGCTGCTGGGAATCCATTAGCCACCACATAACAAGGGCAGGCTGGTGTCCTGGGGGATGAGAGACCATGTGGGGAGAGACCCCAGCCATCTCAGCCTTCCACCTGAAAAACCAGACATGGAAAAAAGGCCAAACCAGACCATTCAGCCATAACTGAGCTGGCTCAGACCAGAAGAACAGCTCACTCAACCCACAGAATCATGAGATACAATAAATGTTTGCAATTATAAGCCATTAAATTTGGGGGTTGTTTGTTACACAGCAAGAGTTAACAGCAGCTCGTACCTGGCAATAATAGCCAGTATTTATTAAAATCTTATTAACAAGAGTCACACTGCTAGGTGCATCCCAGTCTGCCATTATGGATCTCCCTGGTACCCAGGACAGAGTCTTAAACACCAGAGATGGCCAGTAAGTATCATTTGAATAATTTTTAAAAGTTATTTTTACTGTACCTGAATCCAGAAAGCTTAAAAGGATACTAAAACACAATGAAACAGCATTAGTTAAAAATAGTAAAAGGAGAAAATGCAAGTGTGGGAGACATAAAATGAAACTAAGGGACAGATCATCCAAAATGAAAATAAATAAGGAAACACAAGCTTTAAATGATACATTAAACAAGATGGACTTAATTGATATTTTTAGGACATTCCATCTGAAAACAACAGAGTACACTTTCTTCTCAAGTGCTCATGGGACATTCTCCAGGATAGATCATATCTTGGGTCACAAATCAAGCCTTGGTAAATTTAAGAAAATTGAAATCATATCAAGTATCTTTTCTGACCACAATGCTATGAGACTAGATATCAATTACAGGAAAAAAATCTGTAAAAAAATACAAACACATGGAGGCTAAACAATACACTACTTAATAACCAAGAGATCACTGAAGAAATCAAACAGGAAATCAAAAAATACCTAGAAACAAATGACAATGAAAACATGATGACCCAGAACCTATGGGATGCAGCAAAAGCAGTTCTAAGAGGGAAGTTTATAGCAATACAATCCTACCTCAAGAAGCAAGAAACATCTCAAATAAACAACCTAACCTTACACCTAAAGCAATCGGAGAAAGAAGAATGAAAAAACCTCAAAGTTAGCAGAAGGAAAGAAATCATAAAGATCAGATCAGAGGGCTTCCCTGGTGGCGCAGTGGTTGAGAGTCCGCCTGCCAATGCAGGGGATGCGGGTTTGTGCCCCGGTCCGGGATAGATCCCACATGCCACGGAGCTGCTGGGCCCGTGAGCCATGGCCGCTGAGCCTGTGCGTCTGGAGCCTGTGCTCCACAAAGGGAGAGGCCACAACAGTGAGAGGCCCGCATACTGCAAAAAAAAAAAAAAAAAAGATCAGATCAGAAATAAATGAAAGAAATGAAGGAAACTGTAGCAAAGATCAATAAAACTAAAAGCTGGTTCTTTGAGAAGATAAACAAAATTGATAAACCATTAGCCAGACTCATCAAGAAAAAAAGAGAGAAGACTCAAATCAACAGAATTAGAAATGAAAAAGGAGAACTAACAACTGACACTACAGAAATACAAAGGATCATGAGAGATTACTACAAGCAACTCTATGCGAAAAAATGGACAGCCTAGAAGAAATGGACAAATTCTTAGAAATGCACAACCTTCTAAGACTGAACCAGGAAGAAATAGAAAATATGAACAGAACAATCACAAGCACTGAAATTGAAACTGTGATTAAAAATCTTCCAACAAACAAAAGCCCAGGACCAGATGGCTTCACAGGCGAATTCTATCAAACATTTACAGAAAAGCTAACACCTACCCTTCTCAAACTCTTCCAAAAGATAGCAGAGGGAGGAACACTCCCAAACTCATTCTACGAGGCCACCATCACCCTGATACCAAAACCAGACAAAGACGTCACAAAGAAAGAAAACTACAGGCCAATATCACTGATGAACATAGATGCAAAAATCCTCATCAAAATACTAGCAAACAGAATCCAACAGCACATTAAAAAGATCATACACCATGATCAAGTGGGGTTTATTCCAGGAATGCAAGGATTCTTCAATATATGCAAATCAATCAATGTGATACACCATATTAACAAACTGAAGAATAAAAACCATATGATCATTTCAATAGATGCAGAGAAAGCTTTTGACAAAATTCAACACCCATTTATGATAAAAACTCTCCAGAAAGTAGGCATAGAGGGAACTTACCTCAGCATAATAAAGGTCATATATGACAAACCCACAACCAACATCGTCCTCAGTGGTGAAAAACTGAAACGATTTCCACTAAGATCAGGAATAAAACAAGGTTGCCCACTCTCACCACTATTATTCAACATAGTTTTGGAAGTTTTAGCCACAGCAATCAGAGAAGAAAAAGAAATAAAAGGAATCCAAATCAGAAAAGAAGTAAAGCTGTCACTGTTTGCAGATGACATGATACTATACATAGAGAATACCAAAGATGCTACCAGAAAACTACTAGAGCTAATGACTGAATCCGGTAAAGTAGCAGGATACAAAATTAATGCACACAAATCTCTTGCATTCCTATACACCAATGATGAAAAATCTGAAAGTGAAATTAAGAAAACACTCTCAGGGGCTTCCCTGGTCGCGCAGTGGTTGAGAGTCCGCCTGCCAATGCAGGGGACACAGGTTCGTGCCCCGGTCCAGGAAGATCCCACATGTCGCGGAGCGGCTGGGCCCATGAGCCATGGCCGCTGAGCCTGCGCATCTGGAGCCTGTGCTCCGCAACGGTGAGAGGCCCGTGTACCACAAGAAAAAAAAGAAAAGAAAAGAAAACACTCCCATTTACCATTGCATCAAAAAGAATAAAATATCTAGGAATAAACCTACCTAAGGAGACAGAAGACCTGTATGCAGAAAATTATAAGATACTGATGAAAGAAATTAAAGATGATACAAATAGATGGAGAGATATAACATGTTCTTGGACTGGAAGAATCAACATTGTGAAAATGACTCTACTACCCAAAGCAATCTACAGATTCAATGCAATCCTTATCAAACTACCACTGGCATTTTTCACAGAACTAGAACAAAAAAATCCCACAATTTGTATGGAAACACAAAAGACCCAAATAGCCAAAGCAATCTTGAGAGAGAAAAATGGAGCTGGAAGAATCAGGCTCCCTGACTTCAGACTATTCTACAAAGCTACAGTAATCAAGACAGTATAGTACTGGCACAAAAACAGAAATATAGATCAATGGAACAGGATAGAAAGCCCAGAGATAAACCCACGCACATATGGTCACCTTATGTTTGATAAAGGAGGCAAGGATATACAGTGGAGAAAAGACAGCCTCTTCAATAAGTCGTACTGGGAAAACTGGACAGCTACATGTAAAAGAATGAAATTAGAACACTGCCTAACACCATACACAAAAATAGACTCAAAATGGATTAAAGACCTAAATGTAAAGCCAGACACTATTAAACTCTTAGAGGAAAACATAGACAGAACACTCCATGACATAAATCACAGCAAGATCCTTTTTGACCCACCTCCTAGAGAAATGGAAATAAAAACAAAAATTAAAAAATGGGACCTAATGAAACTTAAAAGCTTTTGCACAGCAAAGGAAACCATAAACAAGACGAAAAGACAACCCTCAGAATGGGAGAAAATAGTTGCAAATGAAGCAACTGACAAAGGATTAATCTCCAAAACTTACAAGCAACTCATGCAGCTCAATATCAAAAAAACAAACAACCCAATCCAAAAATGGGCAGAAGACCTAAACAGACATTTCTCCAAAGAAGATATACAGATTGCCAACAAACACATGAAAGAATGCTCAACATCATTAATCATTCGAGAAATGCAAATCAAAACTACAATGAGATATATCATCTCACACCGGTCAGAATGGCCATCATCAAAAAATCTACAAACAATAAATGCTGGAGAGGGTGTGGAGAAAAGGGAACCCTCTTGCACTGTTGGTGGGAATGTAAATGGATACAGCCACTATGGAGAACAGTATGGATGTTCCTTAAAAAACTAAAAATAGAACTACCATACGACCCAGCAATTCCACTACTGTACATATACCCTGAGAAAACCATCATTCAAAAAGAGTCATGTACCACAATGTTCATTGCAGCTCTATTTACAATAGCCAGGACATGGAAGCAACCTAAGTGTCCATCAACAGATGAATGGATAAAGAAGGTGTGGAACATATATACAATGGAATATTACTCAGCCATAAAAAGGAACAAAATTGGGGCTTCCCTGGTGGCTCAGTCGTTGAGAGTCCACCTGCCAATGCAGGGGACACGGGTTCGTGCCCCGGTCCGGGAGGATCCCACATGCCGCGGAGAGGCTAGGCCCATGAGCCATGGCCGCTGAGACTGTGTGTCCAGAGCCCGTGGTCCGCAATGGGAGAGGCCACAACAGTGAGAGGCCTGCATACCGCAAAAAAAAAAAAAAGAAACAAAATTGAGTTATTTGTAGTGAGGTGGATGGACCTAGAGTGAAGTAGTCAGAAGGAGAAAAACAAGTACCGTATGCTAACACATATATATGGAATCTAAGAAAAAAAAAAAAGGTCACGAAGAACCTAGGGGCAAGACGGGAATAAAGACGCAGACGTACTAGAGAATGAACTTGAGGATACAGGGAGGGGGGAGGGTAAGAAGGGACAAAGTGAGAGAGTGGCATGGACATATATACACTACCAAATGTAACACAGATAGCTAGTGGGAAGCTGCTGCATAGCACAGGGAGATCAGCTCGGTGCTTTGTGACCACCTAGAGTGGTGGGATAGGGAGGGTGGGAGGGGGGGAGATGCAAGGGGGAAGAGATATGGGGATATATGTATAACTGATTCACTTTGTTATAAAGCAGAAACTAACACACCATTGTAAAGCAATTATACTCCAATAAAGATGCAAAAAAAAGAAAAAGAAACTAAGCATAGAGCGAAAAAACCAAAAGCAAACATAAATATCTAAACGATGGTTTGGGGTAGGTATATTAGTTATAACGAAGTACACTGACTGGGTGATTTAAACAACAGAAATTTATTTTCTGACAGTCCTAGAGGCTAGAAGTACAAGATCACTGTGTTGACAGGGCTGGTTCCATCCGAGGCCACTCTCCTTAGCTTCTAGATGGCCGTCTTCTTCTCGTCTCTTGTATCTTTACATGGTCTTTCCTCTGTGCATACGTATCCAAATTTTCTCTTATTATAAGGATGCCAGTTGTATGGGATTAGGACCCAACCTAATGACCTCATTTTAGCTTCATTACTTTCTAAAGGCTTTGTCTCCAAATACAGTCACATTCTGAGGTCCTGGGAGTTAGGGATTCAACATGTGAATTTGACGGGACTACGCGGGAAGGGGCACTACAGCTGAGCCCGTAGCAGTAGAAAACCAGTTTGCTTTAAGCTTCCCAACACTCAAAGGAAAACCTAGACAATCACAAAAGTTCATGTCCATAAACTCACGAAAAACAGAACTACCCAGTGGCTAGCTCTCAACACAGACAGGTTTTCCACAATCTTTCTCATAAAATGTGAAAAAACAGCTAAAACAACAAGTTACAAATCCATCCTCAGCCTTGGCCAGTGGTTCAAGACTGGAGAGAATGATGATTTGAACAAATTTTCTTCTCAGCCTTATTCAGTGAAGGAGTAGTCTCTAGACAGGATGGCTAGCAACCTGTGGACCAGTCTTTCCACTAGAATGGTTCCATTTCTTTGGGCATTAAAGGGATTTTTACTCTCAAGAATGCTCTATTAAAATGCAGCACCATGGTTGAGAGCCAATGAAGGTGAGAATGACCTGGGTGTGCTTACTGAAGACCCCAGAGGGTAAAGAGAGAGAGAGAAGCTTCTAGATAAGAGATGACATGTGCAGAGAGCCAGTTTCCTCCATTTCACGCCTTAGGTGAGATGCACCTTAACCCCCAGCATCTTTCTCCTCGCATGGTGGACATGTTGATTGTGACTCCGTCCCATGGCCCCTCCTAAGGGAAGATAACCTGGTGAGGTCCTCCACAGAAAGCCATGTACCTGGCCACAGTGACCCTCCTCTTCCTGGTCTTAGTTGGTGGTCCACTGACCCAAGGACTGTCAACCCATTTATTGGCCAGTAGTCCATGATGTATGGCTTGGTACAGCAAGGTGTGTTCAGCCAATCAGATTCTCTCTGTCTTAGAGGAAAGGGGCCAGGTGGGAGTGGGAATTGCTGTTGTAAAACTTGGACCAGAGCCCTCAAGCGTTCAAACACAGACTAAAATTATGAGGGAGCAGAAACTACAAGGAAGCAGAAGAAGCCATAAAGCATTAAAAATAACAGAGCACACTTCTCACCCATTAGGAACAGAAAATATATCAAAAGAACAGAAAATAAGTATCGGTGAGGATGTGGAGAATTGGAATCCCTGTGCATTCTGGGAGGAAATGTAAAATGGTGTGTCCACTGTGGAAAACAGTATGGTAATTCCTAAAAAAATTAAACAGAGATACCACATGATCCAGTAGCTCCACTCCTAGGTATATACTACCCCGAAGAGTTGAAAGCAGGGACTCAAATGGATGCTTGTACATCAATGTCCAGATCATCATTCACAATAGGCGAGAGGTGGAAGCAACCCAAATGTCCACTGACAGATGAATGGATTAAAAAAGTGGTACAACCATACAATGGAATATTACTTGGCCTTAAAAAAGAATGAAATCCTGACACATGCTATAGCATGGATGAACCATGAAGACATAATGAGTGAAATAAGCCAGACACAAAAGGACAAATAGTGTATGATTTCACTTATACGAAGTACCTAAAAGAGGCAAATTCATAGACGCAGAGAGTAGGATGGTGGCTGCCAGGGATCAGGGGACGTGGGAGTGGATTGGAACTCTGGGTACAGAGTTCCTCTTTGGGAAGATGAAAAAGTTCTGGAGATGGGAGCTCAACTTTTTGAATGTATGTACTTAATGCCACTGAATTGTACACCTAAAAATAGTTAAAATGGTAAATTTTATGTTATGTGTATTTTACAATAAAAAAAAAAACAGAGCAGGTGGGAGCCATCCCCAAACCTGCCTTGGTGTCTGAACACCTCCAGGGCCACCTCCCTGACTCCAAATTCTCAAACCAGGTACCCTGTTCTCTCCATGGTATTTGTGTGAAGCTGGTTCTTTTCAGAGACAATATGAGAGCAGGCGACTCAGGAACGGGCATCCCTGTGTTGTGATGGCCTTTGCTGCTCGCACGGGGCCCACCACACTGCCCCAGGGGAGCACATGACCACGGGGAAGGGGGTTATTCTCCAGACCCCCAGCCCTGCCCTGTGAAATCACAGCCACAGCATCTGTTGAGGGTCAGAGAAGTGAGGAGATCTCTGCAAGTTCACTTGGCTCACTAGTGGCAGGTGAACTTAGGGTCCGTGTTCAGATCACAGAGCATGTGACAATGTGGCTGAACTAGCCCCAAAGAAGTAAACACCAAAGCGTGGAGATTCTAGAGGAATCGGGGGCAGCGGGGAGGGAGAGGGAAAGCCAGCGATGTGAAGAAAGGCTGAGAAGGAGTCTAGAAGAAGCAAGGTCGTGGCCAGGTGCCCGGGTGACAGATCCTGGGAAGGTCTGTAGGCTGGACATCTGATCCAGGGCCACACTTGGCATTAGAACTTACAGCTTATTTCCTTACTGTCAGGCTGCCCTGACAGCACAGACCAAGGCGGAGACCTGGCAATGGTTTGGTGAGTACTGTTAAGGTAGGACACCCAGGAGAAAGTGTAGGAGAAAAAGCCACAAGCAGACAACAAAACCCTGAGGCACTTTGATAATATGGAAGGAGACCAAGGAAGTCAAGTGGTTACCAAAGGTAACAAATCACTGTGGCAAAGACACAAGCACGAAAGTGTAAATATGAACCTTTCACTAGTCCCTGTCATCTCGTTTGGGCTGCAGGTCCCTCACTCAGCGAGTTTTGACTGAGCATTGGTATTTGCCAGGTGCTCTTCTAGGCCCAGAGGATACAGCAGGGAACCGAGCAGAAAGGGAATCCTTGCCCTAGTGGGGGAGACAGACAATCACAAGATGAAGGTGCAAACTGCAGGGCAGCTTTGACAGTGATAAATGCTGAGGAGAAAATTAACACAGGGAACAGGGTAGGAAGATCTGAGGCTGTTACCCCTTTAGGGAGAATGACAAGAGAAGGAAGTCTTTGCTGAGAAGGTGATGTTTGGATAAAGACCTAAAGGAAGGGGGCAACAATAAGTGAGGGTGCTAGGGGAGGAGCAGGTCAGCTTCAGGGAAGAGCACATGCAAAGGCCCTGAGGTCAGTGGGTTTGGTGTAGCTGAGTGTCAGCAAGGAACAGGATTGCCAGGTAAAATACAGGACACTCAGTTAAATTTGAATTTCAGATAAAGAATGAGTAATTTCTTAGTATGAGTATGTCCCAAATATTGCATGTTGCAATCTTCCCTGCTACCTCTGTGAGAGACCTTAGGGAAAGTCATATTTTCCTGCGTGCGACACAAGTTGTGATGACCCAGCCGTCAGGAGTGCTGAGGTCCATTCCTTCTGACTGCATCCATGCTATTCTTGCCTGAGGAAGTGCATTCCAACAAAGAGCACAGCTGGGACAGCAGCATCCAGAAACCCACCTGGCCTTTCTCACCCAGACCCTCTAAAGTTCTTGCCTGGTTTCCTGAGTGGCCTTAGACCCACATTCCCCAGAGTGAGTTCTGAGGAACACCTGTCCCAAGGAATGCTCTGTAAAAGAGGGTTCCAGGAACAGAGTTTTGTGAAACATTTCCTATTCTATCCTGCCCATTAAAGATGCTGAGAAGTCCTTCCATAAAATAAAACCAGTATAATTTTGCTTAACCCAGTCTTTCCTAGACTCATTTGGGCACAGAACCCTTTTACTGGGTGCTACAGCACATTTGCAAGCCCTCCTCCTATGATGGTTGATTTTATGTGTCAACTTAGCGAGACCACGGTGCTCAGATATTTGGTCAAACATTCTTCTAGATGTTTCTATGAGGGTGGGTTTGGATGATATTTACATTTAAATGGATAGACTTTGAAAGAAAAGCAGATGATCCTCTATAATGTGGGTGGGCCTTACCCAATCAGTTGAAGGCCTGGATAGACCAAAAAGGGGCTGACCTCCCTCTAGAAAGAGAAAATTCTACCAGCAGATGACCCTCAGACTTCAGCTGCTATATCTGCCTTTCCTGAGTCTCCAGCCTGCTGGCCCACCCTGCAGATATTTGGACTTGCCAGCCTCCATAATTTTGTGAGCCAATTCCTTAAAACATCTATCTACCTATCTCTTAGTCGGGATTCTCCAGAGAAACAGAACCAATAACATATACAGGCATACTCTTTTTACCGTGCTTTGCATTATTGCACTTCATACATATTGTGTTTTTTTACAGACTGAAGGTGTGTGGCAGCCCTACGTAAAAGCAAGTCTATTGGTGCCACTTTTCCAACGGCATTTGCTCACTTCATGTCTCTGTGTCACATTTTGATGATTCTCACAATATTTCAAACTTTTTCACTATTTTATATTTGTTATGGTGATCAGTGATCTTTGACATTACTATTGTAATTGTATTGGGGCACCACAAACCATGCCCCTATGAGATGGCAGACTTGATAAATGGGGTGTATGTGTGTGCGTGTGCGTGTGTGCGTGTGTGTGCGTGTGTGTTCTGAATGCTTCACCAATTGGCTTTCTCCCATCTCTTTCCCTCTCCTGAGGCCTGCATATTCCCTGAGACACAAAAATATTGAAATTGGGCCAATTAATAACCCTACAATGGCCTATAAGTGTCAGGAAGAGTCATGTGTCTCTCACTTTAAATCAAAAGTTAGAGATATCACCTCACACCAGTCAGAATGGCCATCATCAAAAAAATCTACAAATGAAAAATGCTGGAGAGGGTGTGGAGAAAAGGGAACCCTCCTACAGTGTTGGTGGGAATGTAAATTGGTGCAGCCACTATGGAGAACGTTATGGAGGTTCCTTAAAAACATGAAAATAGAGCTACCATATGACCCAGTAATCCCACTCCTGGGCATATATCCAGAGATAAACATGGTTCGAAAGGATACATGCACCCCAATGTTCACTGAAGCACTGTTTACGAGAGCCAAGACATGGAAGCAACCTAAATGTCTATAGGCAGATCAATGGATAAAGAAGATGTGGTAAATATATACAATGGAATATTACTCAGACATTAAAAAGAATGAAATAATGCCATTTGCAGCAACATGGATGGACCAGGGGATTATCATACTAAGTGAAGTAAGTCAGTCAGAGAAAGATCAATATCATATGACATTGCTTATATGTGGAATTGAAAAAAAAAAACAACTGATACACGTGAACTTATTTACAAAACAGAAACACTCACAGACTTAGAGAAGGAACTTCTGGTTACCAGCAGGGAAGGGTTGGTGGGAGGGATAGAATGGGAGGTTGGGCTTGACATGCACACACTGCTATATTTAAAATAGATAACCAACAAGGACCTACTGTAAAAAAAAATAAAATATAGAATAAAATAAGGAGCAAGAGGGTAGTTTAAGGGAAATAATGTGTAAAACCATAAACCAAGGACATGAGGGTATCATTAGTTTTTTTTATAAGACCAGGGCTAGAGAGGCATGCTGATAAACTGAATGAATGCTATAGTGTAAACTTGCCATGACTCACTATGTGTGATTGCTACAGTCAATCAAAAGTTGAAAGTATGATCACTGTTATGTTTTTTCCTGAATAAAATTTCACTTTGACTAATAGAAAAAAAACCCCAAAAGTTAGAAATGATTAAGCATAGTGAGGAAGGCATGTCAAAAGCTGAGATGGGCCAATAGCTAGACCTCTTATATCAGCTAGCCAAGTTGTGATGGCAAAGGAAAAGTTCTTGAAGGAAATTGAAAGTGCTACTCCAGTGAACACACAAATGATAAAAAAGCAGAGCAGCCTTATTGCTGATCTGGAGAAAGTTTTAGTGATCTAGTTAGAAGATCAAACCAGCCACAGCATTCCCTTAAGCCAAAGCCTAATCCAGAGCAAGACCCCAACTCTCTTCAATTCTATGAAGACTGAGAGAGGTGAGGAAGCTGCAGGAGAAAAGTTTGAAGCTAGCAGAAGTTGGTTCATGAGGTATGAGGTATAAGGTATAAGCTGTCTCCATAGCACAAAAACACAAGGTAAAGCAAAAAGTGCTGATGTAGAAGCTGCAGCAAATTACCCAGAAGATCTAGCTAAGATCATTAACGAAGGTGGCTACACTAAGCAACAGATTTTCAGTATAGATGAAACAGCCTTATATTGGAAGAAGATGCCACCTAGGACTTTCATAGCTAGAGAGGAGAAGTCAATGCCTGGCTTCAAAGCTTCAAAGGACAGGCTGACTCTCTCGTTGGGGGCTAGTGCAGCTGGTGCCTTGAAGTCGAAGCCAGTGCTCATGTACCCTTCCCAGGGTCCTAAAGCCCTTAAGAATTATGCTCAATCTACTCTGCCTGTGCTCTCTAAATGGAACAACAAAGCCTGGATGACAGCACATCTATTTACAACATGGCTTACCGAATGTTCTAAGACCACTGTTGAGACCTACTGCTCAGAAAAAAAATATTACCACTCATTGACAAGGCACCTGGTCACCCAAGAGCTCTGGTGGAGATGCACAATGAGGTTAATGTTGTTTTCATGCCGCTAACACAGCCTCCAACCTGCAGCCCACAGATCAAGGAGTCATTTTGACTTTCAAGTTTTATTATTCAAGAAATACACTTTATAAGGCTATAGCTGCCATAGACAGTGATTCCTCTGATGGATCTAGGCCAAGTAAATTGGAAGCCTCTGGAAAGGATTCACCAGTCTAGATGCCATTAAAAACATCTGTGGTTCATGGGAAGAGGTTAACAGGGGTATGGAAGAAGCTGATTCCAACCCTCATGGGTGACTTTGATGGGTTTAAGACTTCAGCAGGGGAAGTAACTGCAGGTGTGGTGGAAATTAGAAGTGGAGCCTGAAGATGTGACTGAATTGCTATAATCTCATGATAAAACTTTAACAGGGCTTCCCTGGTGGTGCAGTGGTTGAGAGTCCGCCTACTGATGCAGAGGACACGGGTTTGAGACCTGGTCCGGGAAGATCCCACATGCTATGGAGCAGCTAAGCCCATGTGCCGCAACTACTGAGCCTGCACTCTAGAGCCCACGAACCACAACTACTGAAGCCCGTGCACCACAACTACTGAGCCTGTGCTCCAGAGCCCATGAGCCGCAACCACTGAGGCCACGTGCTGCAACTACTGAAGCCCATGTGCCTAGAGCCCGTGCTCCGCAACAAGAGAAGCCACCGCAATGAGAAGCCTGCGCACCGCAACGAAGAGTAGCCCCTGCTCTCTGCAACTGGAGAAAAGCCCATGCTCAGCAACGAAGACCCAACACAGCCAAAAATAAATAAATAAATAAATTTAAAATAAAATAAAAACCCACATAACATAAAAATTTAAAAAAAAAAACACATCGAGGCAAGACCTTCCATCAGCAAAAGTATTATGATTTGCTGAAGACTCATGATGGTTAGCATTTTTTAAGCAATAAAGTATTTTTAATTAGGTATGTACATTGGTTATTTTGACATAATGCTATTGCACACTTAATACAGTAGAGTGTAAACATACCTTTTATATGCACTGGGAAACCAAACAATAAATGTGACGCTTTATTGCAATGTTAGCTTTATTTCATTGGCCTGGAAGTGAACAGGCAGTATGTCCTGTCTCTGAACATGTAGAAAGAGCTTTATTATAGGAATTGACTCATGAGATTATGAAGGCTAAGTCCCGTGACCTGCTATCTGCAAGCTGGAGGCCCAGCAAAGCCAATGGTGTAATTCCAGTCCAAGTCCAAAGGCCTGAGAACCAGGAGTGCTGCTGTTGAAGGCCAGGAGAAGATGCGTGTCCCAGCTCAAGCAGAGAGCAAATTTGCCCTTCCTCTGCATTTTTGTTCTGTTTGGACCCTCAATGGATTGGAGGACGCCCACCTGCTCTGGTGATTACAATCTGCTTGACTCAGTCTACCAATTCAAATGTTAAGATCTTCCAGAAACCCCCTTACAGACACACCCAGAATAATGTTTCACCAGCTAGTCTGGGCATCCATGCGTCCAGTCAAGTGTGACACATAAAATTAACTATCACAATATATAAATACACATCCTATTGGTTCTGTTTCTCTGGAGGACACTGATTGATACGCTCTGGACCAGTGTCCTCAGAAGAGTTGGGGAACATCAGTGCAACATCTGCTGTCTCGGCCTGATGAAGGATCCTGTCACTGATGCAGTGCTAGCCGCCAAAAGCCCCTCTGGGCAGGCTGTCATGGAACAGAAAAGCTCACAGACCAAGTCAGGATGCTCCAACCACACAGTTTATTAAATCAACTCAAAACACGCAGCAAAAAACAAGGGGAGAGGTATGGGGTTGGTTGACTGACTCAGGATCAGGCGCTGGTGAGGTGGAAGGACCACACATCTGAATCGTAGACTATGGTTCACACAACCTCTCTATCTGCCACGTCAGCCTTCCCTGCTGATGGTGCGCTTATGGGGCCAGCCTATAATTGAACCAGGAGGCTCAGCAGGCGGCAGGTGACCTTGGTCTTTGAAGAATCACAGGAGCAAGTTCAGTGGGCCAATAGCTGCAGCTCATCAATTAGCCTGTTGAACTGCTGCAGGATTTACCTGCATTTCTGGGGGGCAAAGCACGCGTAGAATCAGAAAAGTTGTCCCTAACGGGTGGCCGAGTTAAGACCTCTTGAATACTGAGTTCCTCGTGTATATTTGCTTTCATCCCTTCTAACTCCATTCAACGCACAAATGCTTTACTTTATCTATGGCTAACGGGTATCACAAGCTACTTGCTTCTATGCACGGTTTCATCTACCCTCCTTATTCATTTCTCTTATTTTCTCTAGCAAAATAGAAGAGTCTTAAACACAAGAACAAACACACATTGCAGATTCAGTAAGAGAAATGATGGTGAAACTGCTGACTTTCCTAGTACTTTAAAAAAAGGCTCTAGCAAAGATCATTCATATTTTATATATCTGTTGTTTCAAGTATAAATGCCCTTGACTAGAGATGAAGGAAAAGAAGGTGGTTTTTATTTCATGATGGTTAGAATCTGCTTTGTTTTCAAAACATACCAGAAGTCATGAATTTTTTTAAAAAACGAACATCATTTCTGAGTAGAGGGTAGACCTTTTAGAAGGTGACATTTTGGGGATTCCCTGGTTGTCCAGCAGTTAGGTCCCCGCGCTTTCACTGCTGGGGGTGCAGGTTCGATCCCTGGTCAGGGAACTAAGATCCTGTAAGCCGCATGGTGTGGCCAAAAAACCAAACCAAAACAAGCCTCGTATCAATAGAAGGTGATGTTTCAACTAGAGAAATGGAATGTGCTGGGCAGAGGAAGGGAAAGGGCAGCGGAGCGTGTGCTGAGTGCGTGGGCTCCACCGAGGATTCCCAGTGGGCAGGCGGGATTGGTTGCAGAGGCGTGATGGAAAGGAGATGGTGCAATGCAATAAATTTAAAGAAAGGGACAGATGCATATGCAAGTTATAAATCTCAGAAAAGATAAATAAAAGATTAGGAGTGAGAAATGCGAAGGCTGAGAGGTGTTATCTGAATGAATACATTCAATGCAGAAAAATTTTCCCAGCAGGATTAGGTAGAAAAATGCATCTTTCCCCCTTTAACCAAGAGGCAAGAACTCTCCAAGGAAATATATTCTGCTTGAGAATGGCCACGGTAATTTTTCAGCAATAGAATCAGACTATTTGGGGCGGGGGGGAACCTAATAAATGTCCTCTCTCTCAGTGGTCAGAATTTAGGATGGAAAACAGACTCCAAGGGCAGGCATTGATTCCCCAGAGGAGAAGGGATAAAGCTGAGATGAGAATCAGGCCAGCGCCGAGGGCTGAGAATTTGAATGTCCAAGGTCAAATTCAGCCTCCTAATCCCTGCCTCGCCTCCACACAGGGACTGGTTCCAAGAGGCAGCTGGTCAGCCCGCCAGCGTGGACCAGTTTTGTCTCCAACCCATCGTTGACGAACACACTCTGCTTGGCCTCAGACCAGGAATTCGACACATGTTCCACCTACAACAAACAAGCTGTAAGGAAAGGGTTTGAGGTCTCCAGCAATGGAAGCTCCTCTTGGCAGTACCTTCCATGATCTTGAAAATTAGAGCTTGGTAATGACATAGCAAGATCTGTAGCTCAGGTCCCCTGTCCCCAGCCCCCCATGATGTCAAGGGTGACAGCACAGCACCTGGCCAAGGCCTTGGGTGAGCTGTCAGCTCCTCAGTAGCACCTGGAAGGTTATGAGGGCATCCTTTAAGGACTGTTCAATGATCCCAAACCGGCTTGGTCCATAAAGGGCAGTCCCTTACAGCCCCTTCCCAGCCCTCCAATGGTTGGGGGTAATGAACTGGGAGATTAGGATTGACATACATACACGACCATGTGTAAAATAGCTAGCTAGTGGGCACCTGCTGTATAGCACAGGGAGCTCAGCTCGGTGCCATGTGATGGCCTAGTTGGGTGGGATGTGGGATGGGAGGGAGGTCCAAGAGGGAGGCGATGTGTAGACGGGTCTGGCTGATTCACTTGGCTGTGCAGCAGAAACTAACACAACATTGTAAAGCAATTATACTCCAGTTAAAAAAACAAAAACAAAAAACCAGCTGAACAGAAAGTTACCAAAAAAAAAAAGTCTCAGTCAGGTTTCCTCTCCTGCCAAGGCTAAGCTTGGGAAGACAGTCAGGATGCTGTGCTGGAGGGAGGATGGAAGGAAACCCCTCCTATTACGGGTGACACGCAGGGGAAGCGCCCTCAAGGGTCCCGAACAGCCTTTGGAGGCCTGTGTGGCCACTCTTCACAGCAACCCACGAGGAAGCTAGGTATTTCCGCAGACAAATCGCTCCCACCAGGGATGTGACTGACAGGCTGAGGAGGGCTGCCAGTATCTAGGCGATGCAGGGCTTCACTAGAAGCTAAGCCATAGGGCATCCAGGCCCTGCCATCACCTTGTACGGGCATCTGATTCTTGCCGTTCCTTCATCTTCTCTCCACCGAAGAAAATCTACCTCCTGCTGCTTCGAGGGCCTCCATGCTGGCCTTGCCATTCTGAAAGCTCCAGGGAAGAATCCTTGCTGGCTTCCTCTAGCTCAGCCGTTCACGGGCATTCTTGGGGCCGTTTGCCTCGTGGCAGCGTAACTCCAGTCTCTGCCTTCGTCATCACATGGCCGTCTCCCCGTGTCTGTGTCTCTGTGTCCACACCTCCCTCTTCTAAGGACACTGGTCATCTTGGCTTTGGGGCCCACCTTAATGCAGGATGTTCTTCCCTTATCTTGATCACATCCGCAAAGACACTATTTCCAAATCAGGCCACATTCTGAGGCTCCTTTTCTTTTTCTCTTTTTTGCGGTACGCGGGCCTCTCACTGTCGCGGCCTCTCCCGTTGCGGAGCACAGGCTCCGGACGCGCAGGCTCAGCGGCCATGGCTCACGGGCCCAGCCGCTCCGCGGCACGTGGGATCTTCCGCGACCGGGGCACGAACCCGCGTCCCCCGCATCGGCAGGCGGACTCTCAACCACTGCGCCACCAGGGAAGCCCAAGGCTCCTTCTGAGACAGGAGTTTCGAGAGGATGCTACTCAACCCAGTAAAAGAAGCCAGAACGTTTAACTTTGTAGGTATAGCCAACGTGTATTACAGTATCCCCTTTTCCTCCCAAAGCACTCTGCAATGACCAGGGGTCTCCCCTTTCCATTTGGTAAATCTGGTCTGGCACAGGCAGAGCAGAGCTTCCACGTCAAGGAATTTTCCAGAGTGACTACAGGGCAAGGATGTGTGTCGGCTGTAGCTGCTGGCCAGGCCAGGCTGGGGGTGCCTGTGGGAAGCCCCTCAGGATTTCTCCCAGGAAAGGGGGCGCGTTGGCTTAACTCCCGGCCCTCTCTGCCCTTCGCTCACTTTCCTTCCCGGCTGGTGCGTTTCAAAGGAGAAACTGGTCATGAGCAGTGAGAGATCCCCTCTTTGGAGTGCGCTGTACCTCCACGGGGTGCCCAGATCCACCACACATCCCTGCTCAATTTGGTCTTCGTATTAGGGAACTTATTTGCCCACAGATACAAGCCATATGTTCAACCTGGCCTTTATCAGCTATAAAGCTGGTCTTTGGGACCGCTTACCCCTTTATTTCATCTCTCAGTTGGTTCAGCGTCAGGGCAGAGAAGAGTGGGCCGTTTGGGGGCCCCCCAGACGGGGCTCACTTGGAACACCAATTAACTTAGCACTTTACACACAATCCACTCACACCAGCCCTTAATGCGCCAAAAAATATACCCGAGGCTGGAAAGCAGAGGTCCCAACCCCAGGCAAGGTTGAACTCTCCATAGAAGGCCAAGGAGGGAATTGATTTCTCCTCGGGTATTATTACTCCACAATAGCTGGTATGCATTCCAAATATGGCCACAAAGGAGCCAGGCCAAGTTGGGGAGAGGAGTTTAAGTGAAAATCTTCCCAACACCAAAATCTCAAAGGAGAGGAAGTAGCTGACCACCCCCTCGGCTACAGTTCATCATCACAGGGCCCCTTTTCTATACACCAGGCTTCCACGATTATCTCTTTGCCGAAATGTACAAACACAGCCAGCATAGTCTGTGCCCGTGGAAAGACCTGGATCAATATGTGTAACAGGAGAATGAAGGAAAGAGAAAAGAAAAGATTTTATCAAGCCTATTTGCTTTAAAGATGCCTTAAAGACCTGCACAAACACACCTGCTTCTTCGGCAACCGACAAGAGCCAAGCAAACATCTGTCTCTAAAAGAAAAGTGCAGAGAAAGAGACACTGAGAGCCTCGGAGCCAGTCTCCCCTGGAGGCACTCCCATCTCAGCAAGTGAAAACGAGGAACCTAATCTTCAGGTCAAGAATTTTAAAAAATGAGCCAGTGATCACTGTAGAAGCCCTGATTATTAACAGTGTTCTGAATTAACCCTGCATCACACTGGGGGACAGGGAGGGTTTAACAACTGGATTGATAAAGGGGAGAAGAACCCTGATCTGTAGCATCTGCCAATTTCTGTGGTGTAAAAACTCCCACAGAAGCTGATGTCAAGCTACCAGTGTGGCTCACGGAAGGGGGAGTTGGAGCTGCTGTCGGTGCCGCGTGCAGACGCAACAGACACAAACGACGTCTCAGCACAGGGAATAGTAAAATGTACTAAAATAGGTAGGAACTTGTGAGTTGTGAAGATTTATGACCTTTTTTTAAAAAAGATTTTTTTTTTGATGTGGACCAGTTTTAAAGTCTCTTTTGAATTTGTGACAATAATCCTTCTGTTTTACATTTTGGCTTTTTGGCCCCAAGGCATGTGGGATCTTAGCTCCCAGACCAGGGATTGAACCCGCACCCACTGCATTTTAAGGTGAAGTCTCAACCCCTGGACTGCCAGAGAAGTTGCGTGACCTTTGTTTTAAATGTCATTTATTTAGTTATAAGCTTATATATTATAAGTTTTGGAAATACCAAGACCCCCTCTCTCTCCTACTCCACAATTGCCCGAGGCCCACCCACTGAGCCAGAACCCCTGAGCAGGGACTGGTGCATGCATATTTTTAAAAGGTCACCAGTGTGGTTCAGATGGCATCCTCCACTGGGAGATTCTGATGTATCTCTACAGAGAAGGAAACGGAGGTTTAAATGTCCTGGCTGTTGGTTAACGCTTGACCAAGCTGGAGAATGACCATGAGCGAGGGTTCATTGCTTCCCCCTGGCCTCCCATCCCAGTTAGGTGCAATTTTTTAAAATTATTTATTTATTTATTTATTTATTTATTTATTTATTTTTGAAGTGTAAGTTGATTTACAATGTTGTGTTAGTTTCTGCTGTACAGCCAAGTGATTCAGTTATGTGTATATATACATATATCTGTATATATATATATATATATTCTTTTTCAGATTCTTTCCCACTGTAGGTTATTACAAGGTATTGAGTATAGTTCCCTGTGCTATACAGTAGGTCCTCGCTGTTTACCTCTTTTATGTATAGCAGTGAGAATCTGTTAATCCCAAACTCCTAATTATCCCTTCCCCCTCCTTTCCCTGTAGGTAACCACAAATTTGTTTCCCATGTCTGTGGGTCTATTTCTGTTTTGTAAATAAGTTCATTTGTATCACTTTTTAAGATTCCACAAGTAGGTGACATCATATGATATTTGTCTTTCTCCGACTTATTTCGCTTAGTATGGTAATCTCTAGGTCCATGCTGTAAATGGCATTATTTCATTCTTTTTCATGGCTGAGTAGAGCAATTTTTAATCTATTTTTGAAATATGGAGCCTTACGTTAGGGGCCATATAGCAAAACTTCATTGCTTTTTCATTATTTTAACAAGAGCTGCCCTGAAGTTTACCTTTAGAACACCTAAGGAAAAAAAAAAAGGGCTTAACAAGAAAATTCATAAGTAAGGAGACTAAAAGGAGATATCAATGTCTTCAAGAATCTTTTAAAACCAGCTTTGTATCTATTTTTATACAAACCATTTGTTAATAATAAATGATTGTCATCTACTCACCCACAGAGGGCTGACTGAGCTGGCAATGTGTTGTTAGCCGTTAGTTTAAGTTCTTCTTTTTACTTAGAAAATGAACTTACTCTGGTGGAGTTCCCTGGTGGCGCAGTGGTTAAGAATCCACCTGCCAATTCAGGGGACACGGGTTCGATCCCTGGTCCAAGAAGATCCCACATGCTGCGGAGCAACTAAGCCCGTGCACCACAACTACTGAGCCTGCGCTCTAGAGCCCGCGACCACAACTACTGAAGCCCATGCACCTAGAGCCCGTGCTCCGCAACAAGAGAACCCACCGCAATGAGAAGCCCGCGCACCGCAACTTAGAGCAGCCCCCGCTCACCCCAACTAGAGAGAGGCTGTGCACAGCAACGAACACCCAGAGCAGCCAAAAATAAATAAATTAATTAATTTTTTTAAAAAGAAGAAAATGAACTTACTCTGCCTAGCAAGATTACAGGTGATTTTTATTTACTGTGATTTACTTTACTATATTTTTTAAAAATTTTCTTCAGCAAGCAGAATGTTGTAATGCCGGCACTTCTAAAAGGCTTTTATAATCGGGGGAAAGTTGACATTATTCTTTCATAAAGAAACAAAATCCATTCTAGTTCTTTCTGCAGTCAGACTGTTCACTGATCCAGTCTGGTTTTTCCCCGGAATATCCTGAAGGGAGCAATGAGAGGCTTTAACTGAGCCTGCAGCTCCTTTAAACTTTACCCTGCTCTTCCTGGGGAGTCGAGGATAACCTCCACTGAATTCCCGACCCGCTCTGGGGCTGCTGGGTGCCCACGGGACAGGGCACGGTTACTCGCAACAGGTCCCAGGCCAGTTTCTCCCTCTCCTGCTGTTAGTTGAGAGAACACTGCACTAACTGTGAACTCATCCCCCAAAGATACGAAATCTGAGTTTCATTGGAAGCCAGTCCAGTTAAGCCTGCTAAGCACAAAGCCTGCTGATTCCGGCATCTTCCCTGTCCATGTCAAGAGGACATCCTTGCCTCGTCCTGCCCCTGCAGAGGAAGGGGCTGCTAAGAGGTGGGTGACAGGGCCGGGGAGCTGAGCGTGCAGGGCGGCGGGTGCTGCATTGTGCTGTAGGCACCTGCGCTTTTTCCTGAGAACAAGTACACACCTTTTATCCTTTTCTCTTCCGGGTGGGCCAGACTCCTTGAAAGCAATTTACTTCTCTCACCCCAGGCAGCTCAGGTCTCTGCATACAGGTCTTTTGTCTCCTTAGGTAGGTTTATTCCTAGATATTTTATTCTTTTTGTTGCAATGGTAAATGGGAGTGTTATCTTAGTTTCAGCTCAGGTCTCTATAGCCACGCAGACCTTCACCCCCTTCTAAGCCACACTCGCTAAACCCCAATTCTAAGCCAGGATCCCTGACACTGGATCTCCCTGTGGACACCACGTCCAGCAGCAGGTTTCTCTGACACACCTCACCCAACCCTGGGGTGCAAGGGCTCCCGCAAACGATTGTGGGGAGAGTCGCATCAGAGACCCCTCTCCTGCCCCTACTGGATGTGTGTCTGGAGGAAGCCACGTGACCTCTTAGCACCTCAGGGGCCTCACTGGCCAGCTGGGGATAATGATGTCCACCCACAGATCAGTGTGAGCTTTCGAGGGGCTACCACGTATGGCGAACTGTGCAAATGGCAGAGGCCACGACAATCCCTGAAATGGTCTCCAAGTCTCCTTCCCTGCAGACCCCTCCTCTGGGTCCCCTCTGTCCTTAAGCAGGCACCACCCATCATATCCCCCTGATCTTGGTATTATCAGTAGGGTTGCCAGGTAGAAAAACAGGACATCCAGTTAAATTTGAATTTTAAATAAACAATAAATATTTTTTAGCATAAGTGTATCCCATGCAATATTTTTCTTTGCTAAATCTGGCACCCCTAACTTAAGGAGAGTACCTGCTTCATGGGGTAGGACACTAAGGCTCATTCATTTATGCTCCCAGCCCTCCTCTCCCCTCCCCTCCCCCTCCCCTTCCCTCCCCTTCCCCTTCCCCCTCCCCAGCCTGGCACACACACTGAGTAGATACCTGATAGATAGTCCAATAGGTACCTGATCCCAACAGGGGCGGTACTGCCCCCTAGGGGCTGTTTTGGAGATTGGAGGAGGCATTTTTGATTGGCACCTTCAGGGAGGGGGGAGGGAGAAGGAGGGAGGGGAGGGGGAGGGGAAGGGGGGAGGGGGAGGGGGAAGGGGCAGGGGGAGGGGGAAGGGGGAGGGGGAAGGGGCCTTCCAAGCATCTAGGGGACCTGCCAGGCACAGAAGAGTAGCTCCCAACAAAAAGTTGTCCCTTGTCCCACACGCCATCATGTAAATGGAAACCAGCTTCCGAGTCGGCCTAGAAACTATCTCCATATGAGCATAAAGTGAATCTTGTTCTGTGTTTTCCAGGAATGTGACCACGTGTAAATCGAGGGAAGACTGTCTTTTGTTTTGTTCATAACCAAGAGATCATCATTATGTCAGGAATCGTCACATCTGTGGGCTTGAGAGTGTCACAGCTTCTACAGTTGGGGTCTCGCAGCTTCATTTGTGAAAAGTACAACTTTCTCCCCTTCACTCCCTTCCTGGCTCTGTTTCTTCCTCTCCTTCCTCTTCATTCTCTCCTTTACTTCTCACCTTCCAGTGCTCCCCCACTGTGTCTTTTTTTTTTTTTTGATTGATTGATTGATTGATTTTTGGCTGCATTGGGTCTCCATTGCTATGAGCAGGCTTTCTCTAGTTGGGGCGAGCAGGGGCTACACTTTGTTGTGGCGCGCAGGCTTCTCATTGAGGTGGCTTCTCTTGTTGCAGAGCATGGGCTCTAGGCACGTGGGCTTCAGTAGTTGTGGCACGTGGGCTCAGCAGCTGTGGCTCGG
The DNA here is from genome assembly GCF_026419965.1 of Kogia breviceps. Classification (NCBI taxonomy): domain Eukaryota; kingdom Metazoa; phylum Chordata; class Mammalia; order Artiodactyla; family Physeteridae; genus Kogia; species Kogia breviceps. The sequence goes on from NC_081314.1 coordinate 141,210,038, forward strand.
GGGCTCAGTAGTTGTGGTGCACGAGCCTAGTTGCTACGTGGCATGTGGGATCTTCCCGGACCAGGGCTTGAACCCGTGTTCCCTGCATCGGCAGGCGGATTCTTAACCACTGCGCCACCGGGGAAGTCCTGCCGTGTCTTCTTTTGCCTCCCTCTTCTTCCTGTGTCCCTCGGCAGCACCAATGCCATCTCTTCACCCTGATGGGTGGGAGGTTAATTTAGTTATTTTTTGGTTAAACACTCAGAACAGTTCATGACACATAGTAATACTGGTATGTATAGACATAATTAAATAAATATGTAGTTAATTTTTTAGAAGACAAAGAAATAAAAGAGGGTCTGTAATTACCCGAATGGGAGAAGCATGAGATGGAGGTGTGAGGCCAGCACACCATGCTCTTCAAGTGGAGGGACCCAGCCCTGGAGGGTCACCAACTCAGCAGTGGATCCCCCCTCCCGAGGAGAGCTGGGCTGTCCTGCAACCCTCCCCTGGCCTAAGGGGTCGCCTCCTCCTTACCCAGGCAGAGGGTAAAACGCTCAGAGACCCCAGTGAGCTGTGGGTGGGGACCGTCCCCTTGGTCACTGAAGCTCCTGGGAGGATGAGGCAGAGCGTGTTTGGGGGATGGTCTATGGCTGAACTTGCCTGAGACATAGGCACCCAGAGCCCATCTCCTGAGGACCCCCAGGTGGCTGGGGTTAAAGTGCTACACATCTGTCGTCTGAAATGACAGCTCTGAGGGGTCTCTGGTGCCAGGTGCCCCTGAGGCAGCCCTGGTGACCCTCTTGTAATTCCCAGCCCCACCCGCATGTCCAGGCCAAGTCCATGGCCACAGGCTGGCCTCTCTGGGCTGGGGCTTCCTCCAAACAGTCCAGCTGTGGAGTCTGTGGGTCTCTGTTCTCGGCTTCTTCCTTCTCTATTTCCGTGGGAAACAACCTGCCATATTTCTTTCTGTCCGCGCTCCTCAGGTAACCTCGCAGCCCAGGAAAATGCCTCACAGATTTCCTTACAGGCAATGCCCCTCTTTACTGCCTACAACAAGTAGCAAACTTTCTGTAAAGAGCCTGACAGTGACTATTTGGGGTTTTGTAGGCTATACAGGGGTTTCTGTCACACTTGTGGATGGGTGTGGCTGTGTTCCAATAAAACTTTATTGATAAAAACATGTAGTGGGCCAGATTTGACCTATAGGTCATAGTTTGCCAGCTGCTGGCCTTTGAGGTTAAGGAATCTAAAAGGGCAGAAGCTTTTCTGTTGGAATCGCCGAAGGACCACACAGGCTCCCTTTCCATTTTCCCAGCCGAGTCACTTGGGCTCTTCTTAATTTCTTCACCCCAAGGAAGGCAGCTGGGCCTCGAACTGCTCGGCCGGTCACAGTGGCCCCCAAGTCTTGAATGCTGGCAAGACAGCTCCTCTTTCCCTGCAAACTCCTCAGAGCTCACTGCTGCTTGTGAAAAGAAAAATCCAGAACCTCCCTTAGCGAGTGTGCTCCTTTCTGTGTCTTTTATGAACTCTCAGGAACTGGCCCCATTTTGAAAATGTTTTATTACTACCTCTTGCTGAGCAAATGCCAAGCCTGTCAAGATGCAGAGAGAGGAGATTTGGTTCCTTTTGTTTCATAGAAAAGAATAATCTCCTGCACTCGTGGGCATTCTGGTGCCTTCTTCAGTAGCCCAAGGGACCAGCTCCAGTGACTAACACCAGTGACAAAAGGACAGAGACGGGCCATCTGGAGATCTTGTTATTACAGAGGCAATTCCAAACACGCAGGACTCCTTGGGCTTTATGAATCTATTTTCTGACTGTTAGACAAAACAGCAGTGTTTTGAAGCCAAAGAAACAGGGGGTGTCTTCCTAGCTGATAGATTACATTTCCAAGGAGACTTTCGGTCTTGATTTAATTTATCCGATGAACAAAGGTTTGAGCCTAATGCTTTTCCCTCAGCAAAGATTCTTCAGAACAGGATTTTAAAACTCCTGCAAGTGGCTTAGAGAGAGATTTTTCTCTGAGTTGAGGAGAGTATTTGACATGTACTAAACATTCTGGGTTTCCTGAGTAGGTGATGTACAGCCTAGAAGGCGAATGAGAAAAGTCTGGAAACGATGCTTTCTAAAGGAACTCTGGAAAGGTAGAGAAGAAAAGGAGGGAGGGGGAAGGGGAAGGAGGGAGGCCAGTTTTCACTTCCTACTTTCTGTGTTCTTTTGGTTTTTGAACCATGTAGCTGTGGTACCCAGACGCACCCCCGGCCCCAGAAAAAAAAAAAGTTCATTTTAAAATAGAATAAGAGTGATGCTGTTTATTGGACCTCCAGTCCAGTTGGATTCCTTGGCCACCTCCTCTTCCCTGGTCAGGGGGCCACTGTTCCTGTAGGTCTTGCCAGGTGTGGTGGTAAAGAGCAGCGCCCCCGGGCTCGTAAGGTGTGTCCTAGCTCTGGTTTTAAGACACTGCCTGGGACCTATGACAGTTCCCGTACAAAGGGTATTGTAGAACTTTTGGAAACATTTGAGTTTACCGATTTATTGCTAAATGAGTTAAACAGCCCATCTAGAACAGCAGCCAATGGTTTCAGCAGGGATGTGTAGGTGTCAAGGGGATCTCGGAGCCATGAGGACTGAGGAAAGGAACTTGGAGACTCCAGGCCTGGGTTCCGTCATAAAATGAGGAAAGATCTCTGGCCTCGTGGAGTTGTGAAGAGTCACCAGGCAGTGTATGAAAGCCCCTTAGTAAATCGGCTTGTTCTCAGTAAAAGAAGCCAACACCAGCACGTCCTGGGAGGGAAGACCCCAGGGGAAGAGCCAGCCCGTGCCCCTGTCTCCACCCCACCGCTATCTCCTGCCTCCTTGGTCCCCGGGCTCTCCTGCTAGTGTGGCCAACGGGCTGCACTCTTTATGTCCTGTCACTCCCAAGGCCCGGGGGACAAACGCCCTGCCCCTCTGTCCCCCCATAACCAGCACACCACCCTCCACCCCGCCCCCCTTGCCAATAGCACCCAGGATTGTTTCTCTTGGGGAATCACCCTCACCTTTGCAGTGACCCTGGCTGCTGATCAAAGTGCCCTCCCTAGACCGAGAGCTGGGCCCAGGATGGGTGGGAGCTGGCCCGTGGGAGTCTCTCTCTGGCAATCTGAATTGTGAGCAGCGAGTCTCCAAGGTGGAAACGGTTCCCTTCCTCTGTCCCTCCCCTTCCACAAGGTTCCGGGCCCTTTCCTACCTACGAGCGTCCGACCTTTCCTCCGACGATGCCACCCTTTCTAGTGAGGAAGGCTCCCGTAGCCGTCCTGATGTAGCCCGCAGGTTGCCTTCTTGGGGTGCCCTCTCCGACTCTGCAGGTGGACGCACCGCTGCCCGCGAAGCCCTCGCCAACCTGCACTGCATCCTGTTCGAGTGCACGTCTGTCTCCCACCTTGTTCCCTGCCCTGGGAGGCCTGAGGCTGCGTTTCCGTGACCTTCGCACCCAGCCTCTAGGACACCGTCTGGCCTGTGGGCCCTTAAAACTGCTTTGAATGTGGAGGGTTTACTGAGGTGGCCCATCCTCTCTGCTCAATATTCTGGAACAAGCTAATTGGGAAAAGAGTTTGAAAAAGAATAGATACACGTCTATGCATAATTGAATCACTTTGCCGTACACCGGAAACTAACACGACAATGTCAATCAACTCAACTCCAATATAAAACAGGAAGTGAAAAAGATTTTAAAAGAAGAAAAAGAAAAGAAACAATAATGAGGTGGCGTATCCCCTCACAGGAGGGTCACAGAGAAACCCCACCAAGACCCCAAAGCCGGACAAGCGTGGCGTCCACAGCCGGGAGGAAACCCTCTCTGTGTGGTTATGACAGAGACAGCTGATCCCGGGGAGTGGACGCCCTGCTCTCGCTGCATCTGGAAGCTGGTAAGGATGAGCGCCAGGGACCCAACACCCTCCCTGGAAAGAAGTGTCTCCTGGGGGTATGCGGGGCCCAGCTGCTCACAGCACAGAGCCAGGCATTAGAGGAAGCAGTCATCCTGGGTGTCTGTCCCACAGACGTGTGCCGTCACCCTAGCACCATGGAGCCCAGGGACTTGGAAGTGGGACAGGGGAGGCACTGTCCAAACACACCCCCAGGACTTGACCCCTAGACGCAGAGCTGCCTCCCAGCCCACTGCCCTGCAGAATGCCTGCCTTTGGGGTCCCACCTTGGCCTCCCCAGAGGTGGGAGGGGCCGCGGGGGTCTGCGTGGGCTGCCAGGCCCTCCCACACCCCACACCCAGGGGCCTGCAGAGCCCAGGCCGATCTCCAGAGGATTTCAGCAGAAGCAGCCACAGCCTAGTGGTGCTTAAGAAACAGAGGGGCTGTTTACCTAATTATTCCCGATCCCACGTCTCTGCATCGATCACACTGTCCTGATAAATGCCCGACTCCCCACTTCTCTCCTGGGATGCAAGTGGTGGGACGCTGAGGACGGGTGGCCCTAACTTTCCACATGCGAGGGGGGCCGGTGAAGAGCGGGAGGCGCGGGTGTTAGCTGAGCGCGGCCTGGCCCCTTGGGGGACCCCTGCCGTTCGGCCCAAAGCCCACTCGCTTGGTGGCTGGTGTTTGCAGACCTTGACGCTGTGCGGAAGCCCTTGGGTGGTCCCTGCCTGATGCCACGTGGGGCCCTCGGCCTCCTCCACGCTCCCTCCCCTACCTCTCCATTTCGTCTCCCACCAGCCCCCCAGATGAACGGGGTGCCCCGTCCCAGCTCAGTCACTCTTTCTGGAAAGGACACTGAACTACCACCTCGGCCCCTTTGCCTAGGCCAGTGTGTCCCCACCCCCGCCCTGCCCCCTCTTGTCCTAGGGTCCTCGCATGCCCTCGCCCGCTCCGTGCAGGCCCCTCTGGGGATGCTTGCCCGGCCCCCTCCAGACCCCCATAGCATCACCTCCAGCCCGCTGGGCTGCCTTTGTGTTGCCCTCTTTTCTGTCTCCTGGCCCCAGCCAGCCTGGGAGCCCCAGGCCTTCCTGTCCCAGCACCCAGAGAGCTCATAACTGGGCAACAGAAGCCTTCCCATGCTGTTTACCCCACTGATTGGCTCCCTTTCAAGAGCAGGCCCAGGCCTTCCACACTCCCCCCTCTAACCTGCGATACTGCTGAGCCTCTGGTGTGTGCGCGGCCCCCAAAGCCAGCCTAGCAGAGGCTTCGGCAGTGAACTTGAGCCTCAGCCTGACCATGTCTGATTCCTGTGTGCCAACAATCCCATGGACGGTTACCTCGGAAGATCATTCCAAAAATCAAATGCAAACAAAATGGGTTGGGACTTATGGGGACGTTTTTCATCAAACGTGATGGAGGACCTGCCAAATGACCTCTCCTTGTCCCCAGTCACCCCAAACTGAGCCGACTGGACGTCCTGACCAATCACGTACCTTAACCTCTCCCAAATGTGCCTCCCCAGCCCGAGCACGGGAGTAGTGAGCTTCGATGAACCGTGTAACCTCTGGGTTATAACGTCTATGTTCCCCTAAATCTGTGGTTCTCAACCAAGCGGGGGTGACCTCTCCCCTCAGGGGACCATATCTGGAAATCTCTGTGGCTGTCACAATCTGGGGGCAGGAGTGCTACCGGCTTTTAGTGGGTGGAGGCCAGGGGTGCTGCTAAACACCGTGCAGTGCACAGGACAGCCTCCCACCGAGAATGATCCTGTCCCAAGTGTCCACAGCGCCGAGGTTCCGTAACACACGTCGGCGTGGGTCGCGGCGTGGGCATCTTCGAGCCGATCCGTCTCTTTGATCTGAACTCCAGGCCGACACCTTCTGCTGCTCTTCTTTGCCCGGGGAAGCTGCCCAGGTCGTCCGAGGCATGAGGAATGGAGAACTGGGAGGGAACTTCTAACTCGGAGAGGAGACGAAAGGGGCACGACACCATAATTGCAAACGAACTGGGGTGCAGGAGGTCCAGAGCGTCTCTGGGAGCCTCCCTTTGGAATTCAGAGCACTCATTCAATCCAGCTCACAGGAAGGCTCTGGATGAGAGGTCGACGAGAGAGAGAGAGAGAGAGACGTAAAGAGAGCACTTTTGTTTCGAAGCTTACAGGGAAGGGTGGGGAATTTTTTTAACGGAGCCAAACCACACACACCTCTACTGGGCCGTGAAAAAGCGCACATCAACGAGACAAAATAATGCATGTGCTTCAGCTTTTCACGTGCACGGCACACATGACTTACCAGAGGAAATGTGAAGGCTTATTTGTTTAGTGGAAATTCTCAAAGAATGGCTCTGCCCGTTGCAGCAAGTAAAACGCGAAGTTTCATTGTGCTGGAGTTTTTCAACACAGGATCTCTCTGTTTGACAATATTTGCACAGAGGCCATGTAGGGCGGCACCTATGACAGCAAGAGGCCTGAGAGGTTTCCAGCCTGAGAGCCGGATCCCGAGGTCTCCCACTGCTGGCCGATGCGTCTGTAGGACTTGGAGGACTCAGAGATCCTTCCTGCCTTCTGCGTCGCTGAGACTCCACTGGCCTTATTTTTGCTGATACTTTCCCCTGCCCTTCACTGATTGTATCAGTTGGGATTGTTTTAGCTGCAAGTAACCCACCTAAGAGTGGCCCAAGCAATAAAGACAATTGATTATGTCACATCACAAGAAGCGAGAAGTCGGAAATGCCAGGGCTGTTCTCATGTGACTCGGGCATGTCCCCGAGGACTCTTTTTCTGCTTAGTTGTTCTCAGTAAGTTAGTTTTTCATCCTTAAATGCAACACCTCGTGGTCCTAAGATGCGTCTGCAGCTGCAGATACAACATTTCAAACAGGGAAGAAAAGGTGGTCGACTGCCAGGGTGACCGGCCTTCCCCCTTTGCCCAGGACTAAAGGGGAGTTTCCCTGGCAGTTCCCAAGCAGGCTGGGACAAGCTGGTCACCACCTGGACCTCTTTCATCAGGGAAGGACATCTCCGACTGGAAAGAGGCCTGGGATCCCTGTCATGATCCACCCCCTTCCTCTGGGCTTGTCCATCACTTGGACAGAGTTGCTATTCTGTTGGCCAGGAAGAAAGCAAGGGCCAAACATCTGCCAGAGCACTCCTGAAAACAATGAAAATTTCCAGTTAACTGTATCTTACCAGCTGAGCAAATTCTGACAGACAGTTACTCATTCATTCATTGATTCATTCATTGCACAAGTGTGGGTTGAACCCTACGACCTGCAAGCTCAAGCTGGAGTGGGGTCGGGTGGGGAGGAGGTGGGGAGGAGGGGGCCTACATCTATATGATAGGATTGTTGTTTGTTTTTTTTTTAAAATAAATTTATTTATTTTATTTATTTATTTTTGGCTGCGTTGGGTCTTCGTTGCTGCGCGCGGGCTTTTCTCTAGTTGCGGCGAGCGGGGGCTACTCTTCGTTGCGGTGCGCGGGCTTCTCACTGCGGTGGCTTCTCTTGTTGCAAAGCACGGGCTCTAGGCAGGTGAGCTTCAGTAGCTTTGGCACACGGGCTCTGTAGTTGTGGCTCACGGGCTCAGTAGTTGTGGCTAGCAGGCTTAGTTGCTCCACAGCATGTGGGATCTTCCCGGACCAGGGCTCGAACCCGTGTCCCCTGCACTGGCAGGCGGATTCTTAACCACTGAGCCACCAGGGAAGTCCCAGGATCGTTGCAAGGATTAAATTACTTAACACAAATAAAGTTCATAGAGATTGGTTGGCACATAAGAAGTACTCAATAAATGTTAGCTGTTACTGCCTGTGGTAGTTTTAAAACAGGGCTGCAACATTTTTTTCACTCCTCCCTTTGCAGGGGCAGGGCAGGCAGAGGAGAGGAAGTCCACATCCCCCATGCTCGGAGCTGGGCAGGCTCTCTGACTGCCTGGATCACTAGGAGACAGAAAAAGTGTGACTTCCAAGGCTGAGTCATGAAAGGCCATGCCTGTTCCTTGTCCACCGGGAACACTCACTCCTGGAGCCCTGAGCTGCCATATAAGATGGGCCACCGTGAGACAGGCCTTGTGGAGGCACTCTGGTCCCCGGTCCAGCCGAGTCCGGCTGAGTCCAGCTTTCCAGTTCTCCCTGCCAAGATGCCAGACCTCACAGTCCCCCCAGACCAGCCCATGTGCCCGCTGAGTGCCACCAAACACCTCCCTCCCTCAACACCACATGCAACAGAAGAATCGCCCAGCCAAGCCCTGCCTGAATTCGTGACTAACAAAATTGGACGCTAAAATATACAACAGTGATCTTTTGAAGCCTCCTGGGGTTGGGGTAGTTTGTTACACAGCAGTAGACACTGGAGTGTGACTAGAACAATTGCTTCTGTTATTAGTTACTATTACTACTGTGATCAGTGTCAATATTGAAAGACTGATAAGGCAGGTACGACTGTGCTTTCCTAACAGAGCAGGAAATGAAAGGACGGAGAGTTACAAGGGTTTGACCAGGTGAGCTGTGAACACAGCTAGTCTTCTGGGTTGGTCTTTCCTCCCAATGTCCGGCCTGGGACTCTCTGACGAGTCTTACACTAACCACTTCTGGCTGGTAAACTGCCCTGTAGGAAGCTACGGAAACATTCCTCTTAACCTGGTTCTTCGGGACTCAACCTCCAGGAAAATTACTCACCCTGTGTGATCTGACCCCAAAGAATGAATTGAACTCTGTACATCGTAAACACTACCAGACCAATATATCATCATCAAATGACCATTTGCTTTTGCTGCAAAATGCAAGACAAACGAACGAGCACAAGCCCACCCCCCCACGCTTTTTGAAATAAAATAATATAAAATCTAAACTCCTATTTCCCCTGAATATAGCAGAGGAGGCTTGGCGAATCCAATGTCTGTAGTATACCAGCCAAGGAGGAAAAACTCTGATGACCTGATAAGTCTTTCTATCTGCCAAAGTGAAGGAAATGACGCGGAGCTTTTAATCAATATTTATGTAACACTCACCAAAAGCTGTACTTGCTGAAGTAAAATATAACCTTTCTCTCTTTAAACACCTTTTACTTGTTATTTGAATAGGAAGTTATTCTTTCAGAATTAGCTGCATCTGTCAACCCAGCATTCCTGGCTGTCACACACAAAGTTCTTACCATATCCCACCTTCTCAATAACTTTCTCTTTAGCTTAGATTTTATTTATTTTTGACAACTCCCTGGGGTTTCCTGACAGGAGAAATCTTTAAGGCTGGGGTCAGAGCTACATTATTTTTTTATTAGTGTTTTCAACCCAGAATAAGAGAGTGGGACAAAGCCACCCCAAATGCAGTGAGTTTTTTATTAATGGTCCCACCGACCGACATTTATTTTCAACCTTAAGGTTTCAACTTTCTTGTCTCCTTGGTCAGTTTAAGAGGTGCCCGGTATGTTCTCAAATGTGTTTTTGTTCGATCGGCATAGGTTATAGCTCTTTGACAGGAAAGCATGGGTCAAGTAGATGAAAATTCATCAGAGTCTTATCTGTGCAAAACTCCATGCCCTGACTTCCACCGTTTCGTTACTTTGCCATCAATTGATCAGAATGAAACTGTCCTCTTTCTGCCATTGATCATGGTTTATAACCCCTTATCAAAGATGGGTTTTTGAGCTTTAATCCTTGGCTGAAAAACACAGAGATTATTTCCTTCTGCCTTTTGTCTTGTGTCTAATCCAGTCCCTGTGGCTCTCCCATCTGCCACGATACCCCTCCCTGTTATATTTTAACCCCATCATTCAAGTGACACAGAATTAATTAGTTAGGTTAGCCTTGGAGACTCTCCAACATAATTTTTCCCCTAAAGCGATGGCAGGGTCGAGATTTTCCTTCCTCTCCTGAGGCAAACCTTACAGAGAGGGTCACAGTCTTTCTCAGGGGCAAGGTGGTCCTGAAAGAGGAAAATGCTTTGTTTACAAGAGAAAGGGTTTACCAAATCTGGCCTCAGAAGCTCTGATGTCTACACACCTCTGGCATCCCCTTTGGGGTTTTCTGGATGTCAGCTGATCTAAGTGGAAACCAAAGAGGTAGAAGCAGAGCTCTTGAAAGACTGAAAGCAAATGGACTGGGTGGGGTCTTAAACCTGCTTTTTTTTGGCTGCACTGTGCCACATGCAGGATCTTAGCTCCCCAACCAGGGTCGAACCCATGCCCCTTGCATTGGGAGCGCTGAGTCTTAACCACTGGACCACCAGGGAAGTCCCTGCTTTTTCTTTTAAAAAAAAAAAAAAAGCAAACCACTCTTTGCCTGACAAAAGCTGCAACCATTTCTAGGTTCTCAGTTGAACACCTATGGCAGCCCGGGTCCTAACTAGCAGGCTCACTGTGATATATTCCAGACTTAACTATTATTTATTGTACCCTGCCTTGTTCCAGAAAGGGTTTAAGGCAGCTAACTGAAATATATAATCATGAAAAGCTGATTCAACTTCTTATTTGGCGAAAGACCTTCTGATGTAAACGGAAAAAAGTTTGGAAATCCTCTTTTTCATTTTAAAGAGAGTTATTCAAGATGATTACCTTATTTTACAACAAACAGACGTTTCTAGTAATTGAATACAGTTAAGTATCTGTCCAAAAATTTCCTTTGGACCTTGCAAATTACAGCTAATATATAGTGTTTTCATTTCTTGTGAACCACCAGGAAATCCGATGTCATCGTATAGATTACGCAGAAGAAATGTTTTGCACAGGCAAAGCTGGACAATCACCAAATTTGGATCACCTCTGAGGTCAGTGCCTTTGCCTGTAGCACGGAGGGTCTCCTTCTCTGACCCCTCCCAGGGTCCTTCCACTTGTTATTGAAACAGGAGGGAAGGGGGCAGGGCACAACCTCTGAAAGAATAACATAGCCCGAGGACAGGACATAAACTGATTAAAACCAAATGGGTCCAAGATGGCGGACAAGTCGACTTCCCCTAGACCTTGAACCTCAGTGTATGCTCACTGTGACACATCAGCAAGCTAAATGACACACCCACAGGCACCACGACAGTTCCAAGGATCCATAAGGATCAAAAGTGGGCGGGGCCAATTCCTGGAAATCCCCGCCCCTTCCTGAAATAGCTGGAATCCTCCTCCCCCTCATTAGCCTATGAAATTACCCACCCCTATAAAAGCTGACAAGCCCCGTACGCTGGTGCCTTTCTCACTTTCTGCGATGGCCCACACTCTGTCTGTGGAGTGTTCTTCTCTCTAAATAAATCCACTTCTTACCCATCACTTTGTCTCCCACTGAGTTCTTTCTGCGATGAGACATCAAGAACCCGAGCTTCGTCAAGTCCTGAAACCGGGTGTGTGATCTCCGTTGGAACACTGTGGGTTCTGGCCGGGTTCGAGTCCCAGCAACGTGGGCTCAAGTCCCAGTCTGGGCTTTGGCCGGCTTCGAGTTCTGACACTTGGGGTCAAGCCCCAATCTGAGGTGCCCGGTTTCACCATTTCACTTCATTCAACATTGAGGCACATCGCTTTCAATTGATTCCTTCCACAAGCCACTTAGAAACGATGTTCCTGTGATCTACTAAATATTCAAGTGTCATTCTTTTATATCAGTTTTATAAATGAACTCTTGCCTGTATCCATAGGACAGACCTGAGTTTGCATATTCTCTGGCCAGGCTTTGGTGGGGCTCCATGGCCGTCTGTGGCCATGAGGTCAGTTCCCCTGTACTGGCCATTGCCGCCATTTCCTGAACGGACGGACAGATTCTGGAGAAAGAAGGAGAGGAGAAATGCTATGGCATCGGGGTGGAAAGAGGCACCCGCATGGCCCCTCCATCCTGCCTGTGTTCAGGTGTGGGCGGGGACAACATCGGGATTACATGGTCCCCTTTAGCTGCCTCGTGGTTGAGAAGATACACTGCCCACCAGCCCTCTGGCTGACTTATCCCTGAACTGGCAACCCCAGGCGACTCAGGGGAGAGGAAGCTCATTCCCTGGGTGGGTGTCAGGCCCATTGGTGCTAAGGGTGGAAGGGGGCCTTAGAAGCTGGTTTCCACTGGGAGCTGAGGGGTGGAGCTGGGGCTGAGGAGGAGGTGGGTGTGTCCAAATGCATCTACACTCGGGCCACCCCGATGCTGCTGCAGCCTGGACTCTGGCGCCTATAGCATCTGAGGTTGAGGGGCTTTTATTATTATTTTTGTTTGTTTAATAACAGGGACTTCCCTGGCGGTCGAGTGGTTAGGACTCTGTGCTTCCACTGCAGGGGGCACAGGTTCGATCCCTGGTCAGGGAACTAAGGTCCCACACGTTGCACGGTGTGGCCAAAATATTAAAAAAAAAAAAAAAAAAAGACATAACAGTAAAACAAGGAACCAAACAGAAAGAGGGAATGAAATCACAGGGGGCACCTTCTTTTTAAAAGTCCCTCCCCATGTTTTGAGCTCTGTGGGGCAGGGCAGGTGCTGAGGGACTTTCACACACAGGATCTCCCTGTGGAGGGGACTCTGTCACCCACGGTTTACAGATGAGGAAGTCGAGACCCAGAGAAGCGGGATGTTCCGAAGATTAATCAGGTGTGGTAAGACGTGAAAACGCAGAAATGACTATCACAGAGGAAGGAGTTTATACTCACAGCTCCCGAGAAACAGGAGGCGCGAATGCCTTGCAGGGCCACCAGGGGAAGCAGAGGGGTTGGTCAGGGGCAGAGGACAGGGGAAGGAGAGCTTGGTCCACAGGCTTTACTGGCGTTTTCGTGAGAAGGAGAGGCAGGGCACAGGAAACAGTTTAGGACTGGTAAGTCTGAATAATTACTGCAGGCTCTGGCCACAGGGTTGTCTGGTTGTCTGTCCTTGGTTGTCTGGTTCCTGGCCCTGGGGTGATTTAGGGCAGGGAGAATATTGACGTGACATGTGACAAACGCAGGAGATTGCTGAGACGTGGGCTCTGGAGTGGTTGGTTTGTATATCAAAGGCACACTTGCAGGGGAGCTTTGCTACCTGTGAGAATTAGCTAGCCCTGGGAGGGGCAGTCTCTCCAGGTTCAAGACCCCAAATGCCAGAGCATCAAGAATACAGAAAGTATAGTCAATATACAGGATTTAAGTTAAAACACAGGTGCAGCTAATAAGGGACAGAGGCAGGGTTCAGACCCAGGCTGCCCAAGTCCAAGTCCTTCATACGATTCAACCCTGTGAGATGTTTCTCACCTCCTCCCACCCTCAGCGGGTTAATGGGAGCCATTTAATGCACATGTCCTGCTCTTAGGAGCTTGTTTTTGTTAGCGAGTCAAAGACAGAGAGAAAACTCAAATAGAAGATTAGATAACCTCCCCCCCTCCCCGGCCCCCCTGTGCCGGAAAAGTCACCACAGCGGATCAAATGGTATTTTAAACGCTTTAGGACATTTACGTTTTGTTTTGTTTTTTAACCCCACACTTGTTTATTTATTTATTTTGGGCTGCGTTGGGTCTTCGTTTCTGTGCGAGGGCTTTCTCTAGTTGCGGCGAGCGGGGGTCACTCTTCATCGCGGTGCGCGGGCCTCTCACTGTCGCGGCCTCCCTTGTTGAGGAGCGCAGGCTCAGTAGTTGTGGCTCACGGGCCCAGCCGCTCCGCGGCACGTGGGATCTTCCCCGATCGGGGCACGAATCCGTGTCCCCTGCATCGGCAGGCGGACTCTCAACCACTGCGCCACCAGGGAAGCCCGACATTTACGTTTTTAAGGAGACCTATGATTCATTTTTTTCAATAAATTAACAACACTTTTCCTGCTTTCCTTCCTTCTTGAGAGCCTCCTTTGTCCTGCATCTTTGGGCTGGGGAGTCAGGTTTACTAAGAAGAACATGTCTATTGAGCCAATATTTATGTGCATACCTGGGAAGTTTCTGTGGCAGGAGTGGCTGTCGGGGCTTGAGCTTCCAGAGGGTTCTCCTGCTCGTTGGAGAACCACCACGCTGGGTGTCCTCTGTGCCACCGTCCACGTGCAGGCCCACTGTCCCCACGATTGACACACAGGTGCACAGAGGTCTGTGGAACAAGCAGGGAACAAGTGAGAGGTGAATTGAGAGAAAAAAATTAATGTGGTAGATTTAGAACGGCCCCGCCCGATAGAACTCAGTCACACCACAGGTGTAATTCACAATTTTCCAGTAGCCACATTAAAAAGATAAAAGGAAAGAGGTGGAAAAAAATTAGAAATCTGTTCTATTTAAACCTGATATATCTGAAGCATTTTCATTTCAACTTGTAATCATATTAATATGATACAAAAATTATTGAGATATTTGACATTACTTTTTTCTCTTTATGTCTTTAAATCGGTGTGTATTTTATACTTAGAGCATCTCTCAGTTCACACTAGCCACATTTCACATGCTGAGATTTCACATCTCGCGTGGCTGACGGCTGCTACCCTGGACGTAGAAGAACAAATACCAGGACATTTGGTCTCTTGGTTACTATGAGCAGGAAAGGGAAGGGTTGCCGTCCATCTGGATACAAAGAACTTACGGGAGAAAGTTGGCCTGACTCTCAGCAGTTGAGCAAAAATGAGACACGGGAGCAAAATGTCTTAAAAAGGAAAAAAGAACAGGACGAGGAGCACAGAAGAAGACATAAGATGCAGAGGCGCTTCGACCATTACATCTGTCCGCTGAGTGAGCACGTGCCAAGCTCCTAGGACGATCACACGCGAAGTTCCCACAGCCACATTGGGGGAACTGTGATGGTCTCTCTGTCATCCAAGGAAACTGAGGCCCACAGCCCAGGTGCTGCTCACAGCCTGGAAGTCGCGATCCCAGAATTCAAACCCGTATTTGTGTGACTGCGAGGCTGCCCCCAAAGTTTCAGTAACATGCCCTGGGGCTCCATTATGTTTGCACCAAGGTGGAAAAGTTTCTACTGAAAAGATTTCTGAGTAAGTTACCATGGATCCAAAAGTAACTCCCCCTGTAGGGTTTTCACCCCAATATCGACTGGAAAAATGAGGCAGGATAGGGGCTTCCCTGGTGGCGCAGTGGTTGAGAGTCCGCCTGACGATGCGGGGGACGCGGGTTCGTGCCCCGGTCCGGGAGGATCCCACATGCCGCGGAGCGGCTGGGCCCGTGAGCCATGGCCACTGAGCCTGCGCGTCCGGAGCCTGTGCTCCGCAACGGGAGAGGTCACAACAGTGAGAGGCCCGCGTACCACAAAAAAATAATAACAATTAAAAAAATAAAATGAGGCAGGATAACCTCATAGTAACAAGAGGCCAGGAAGCCAAGATGTCACTCCTAGGTAACCGTGGCCAATTCTTTAGGAAAAAGGCTGCTTTTTTTTTTTTTTTTTTTTCATAATGGAAGTATCCTTATTGTTTTATTTTTAAGGAAGTGCCTGTTCATTATAAAATGACCAAAGAGCCTCAATAAATCCTCTCGCTGCTCTGCAGGAGTCACTGTAGGTAGCTGTGCACAGTTGGAACCGAGAATCCGCACAACGTGTACTGCTGTGTACCTGTTCTTGCTGCGTCCCCAGACGCAGGCTGTTGACGCTCTGTCTCTTGGGAGTGACAAAGGGCCACGTGGAGATTTTGTGGGGAGGAGTGACATGGGCATCTCCATGTGTCCGAGGCTGACAAGGATGGGGAGACTTGAGAGGACAACTCAGGGCTGGGGTCAGATGCATTTAAGAACGTTGGAGTGTCAGGGCTGGAGGGGACCTGAGCTGGTGTATCGGTCAGCATTACTGCAGTAACAAACATCTCTAAATTCTCCGTGGCTACAACAGCAAAGACGTCTTTCTCACTACACTACCGGGTCCACTGCTGTGGCCCTGCTCTGCCCATCGTCTCATCCCAGGATACAGGCTCAAGAAACAGCCTCTTCTGGCTCTCAAGGCAGAGGAAGAGAGCAGGAGGGTGGGCAGACACTCCCACAGTGCCTCCTAGAAAGAGGCTGTGCTCACACATGGATTAAGTCCATGGATGCATGTTCCATTGGCCAAAAGATACCCCATGGATAAGCCCAAAGTCAATGGGGCAGGGATGTCTAATCCTTCAACAGGGGAGGGGAGAGTGATTCACTATGGACGCCAACTCTAAGTACGGCAGCCAGCACGTCCCTAACTCTGTTACACACCTGAGGAAACTGAGGCACAGGGAGGGAAAGTGGCTTGCCCAAGTCCACACACCAGGTAGCAGCAGAACCAGGGCTTGCACCGAACCTCTGGCAATCACCCAATGCTCTTAATCCTACCCTCAGAGTTTCCCAAAATATGTTCCAAGAGATATTAACGAGGGTCTTTATTGTAAGACATCTCAGAGCCTTTAATATGCCATTGAGATTTATGGCTCTGCCAGTTAGGGAAGTGGATTCTAGCTTTTTCTGACTTTTTTGACCCCAGAACCCACAGAACCAGCTGAGGAGCAGTTTGGAGAGGTGGTCCTACTGGGAACACATGGTGAAACACAGCAGCACCGCGCCAGCTAATCAAATGGACTCTAATTCACCATCGGGAACTTGAAACTTAAAGTTTTGCATTGCTATAAGGAATGTTTTAAAAACACATAACCTTCCTATAAATTCTTCACAGCTTAGAAACAGACACAGCTTTCACTTTTAGAAAGTTCACATAACTTTGTGAGGCCATCATTAATTTTGATTATTTTTTTTCCACTTTCCTTTCTTTTTTCAGTTGTAGCCAAAAATGTAATAAATGTAATGAAACTGATCTTCCTAAAGTGTTTGGTGGATGAATCATAGGTCTCTGGAAAATGTGTTTGCCTATCTACTGCAAGTCTTCTTTTTTTTTTCCTTTGATAAAAACAACAAATGTTACGTATCATTTCTCAACCATAAAAATATGTTTTAACAAAATGAAAATGTGTGCTTTGGTGTGATAGTGGCAACACATGTCATTCTCAAGACATCCCAAGTGGTCATAAAGGGCATCCAGTTGGGAGCATGGAACTATTCTGAAAAAGGCACGGGAATTAGATCATTTCAAATCATTAGGGTATTTTTTTTTCCGTGATGAATCTTTTGACCAGCAACATATGTGAAATTAAAATCAGCTTTAGGGCTTCCCTGGTGGCGCAGTGGTTGGGAGCCCGCCTGCTGATGCAGGGGACACGGGTTTGTGCCCCAGTCCGGGAGGATCCCACATGCCGTGGAGCGGCTGGGCCCGTGAGCCATGGCCGCTGAGCCCGCGCGTCCGGAGCCTGTGCTCCGCAACAGGAGAGGCCACAACAGTGAGAGGCCCATGTACCACAAAAAAAATAATAAATAAAATAAAAAAAAATAAATAAATAAAATCAGCTTTATACGGTTTTGTCAAAGGCTTCACAAAGTAAAATCCTATTCAAATGGCTCAAAAATAAAGCTGTGAAATACACTGCAGTCATCCTTTAAAAGAATTCTCTGACATACTCAAATAGATGGTAACCCAGGCCTGGAGAGTCAGCTCCTTTTTCTAAGGCTCTCAGGCAGGCAGCCCCACAGATCACAGACAGGCCTGAAAGCCACCAACCAGCTCACCCAGGGCCTGGGTCCTCTCTGATACGTCCCTCCAGGTCACAGCACAGGACCCAGGAGAGACTCCCTCCTTGGGATAGATTGGGAGGTATAGAACTGTTCTTTATGTGCAACCAAGACACACTTCTCTACAATTTCCATCCCTTGGGGAAGGAGAAAATGAGTCTCATTTCTCTGTTCCATGACCACCCCTTCAAATATGTCAAGACAATCATCTTCCTCCCAATCTTTTCTTCTCTCTCTGTGTCAAACACCTGCAGTTCCCTGGCTGCTCCGGGTGCAAATATCTCTAAGGGCCTTCAGCTGCTGGAGACAGACATTGGCCTAAAGGAGCCCCATGCGTCCAGGACACCAGAGAGGGCAGAGACAACCTGGGCTGCTGTACCCCAGGAAGTGGGGATAAGGGGGGACAGGTGGCATCAGAGCCACATGGGACTGGAGGACCTCATTGTCTTCATCTGTGTCACCATGACTGTGACCCCACACTGCCATGATGTGGCCTTTCAACCCAGGACCAAACATTGACTATGTAGGGATGTTTGTTCCTGCAGCAACGCTGACTAATACACCACCAGCATATATATGTATGTATGTGTATATATATATATATATATATATATATATATATATACGTACACATATATACCACTTAGATAACATTCACAGATTTGCAGAATATTTCTATTACCATTCCAGGATGAAGTCATTTGTCATTTTTATTAGTGGCCTGCACCAAATCTAAGATTTCAGGTTGTTTTCCGATAGTATTGAAAATATATTTAAAATAATCTAAATCTTTTGGGTGTGGTGTCAAAAGAAAAGTTCAGCCAAATTTTTGTTCTATCAGATCAGTCTTCTTCAAATAATACAGGGGTTTCTTTTCTCCTCAGTGCTCCCTTCACATCCCAGACAACCTGCTTCTATGTCAGTTGTGAGAAAGAGTAAAAATCGTTTGGAGAAGAGAGTTCAGTCAGGCCTCCATCTCTGTCTGGGCCTGCTTGGGGAACCTGCAGGTTTCATTCTGTGAGCCCAGAGGCCTGGCGTCCCCATGTCCACACCTGAGTGAGCTGGAGGCCTCCGCTAACTGCTGGGGTCCATCCATCTTCTGGCCTCGCCGCGGAGAGTGAGCCATTTTTTTTCTGAAGGAGAAAATGACATTTAATGAGGGCACACAGCCCCTCAGCCTTCTGTGCCAGCAGTCTCATCCTGGAGGACACAGGACGACAAAATGCAGTTGTGCCAGGCAGGCCCCTGGAGCCCACACACCTCAGGCCACAGCTCCCCCACTGTCCCCACTCCTGCAGGCATCACCTCGGGTCACTGGGTGCACCATCCTCCTGAAACTGGGCTCCATGGGACAGGACTGCAGGGTGTTTTGCAACAACAAGCGTAAGCCACTTGCTTTTCCCCCCTGCTGGAGGGGAAGCAGCCAGAATCAATTAGCTACTTAACTGACATGCTGGAAATCACAAAATGCTGAAATGCCTTATGTTTGTTTTTTTTTTTTTAATTTTTTGTGGTACGCGGGCCTCTCACTGTTGTGGCCTCTCCCGTTGCGGAGCACAGGCTCCGGACGCGCAGGCTCAGCAGCCACGGCTCACGGGCCCAGCTGCTCCGCGGCACGTGGGATCCTCCCGGACCGGGGCACGAACCTGCGTCCCCTGCATCGGCAGGCGGATTCTCAACCACTGCGCCACCAGGGAAGCCCTGAAATGCCTTATGGATGATTATCAGGATCTCAGCATCTGCTTTGTCAGGAGAACCCTGAACATCGCCAAGGTGATGCCAGGCTGCCACCCTCACCGCCCCTGCTCAGCACATCCATTCTGTTTCCATAACAGTAAGTGTCATAGGGAAAAACCCTTGGTATTCTATTACAAGTTAATCTTGTAATAGAATTACAAGATTAAAGGGATGTTGCCTATAAGCTTAAATTATACATAGTGGCCCATCTCTGGGAACCCTGCCTCCCAGGTAATGAGCATTAAGCTAAAATGACTTTGTTCAGCTCACAGGAAACACCCTGACCAGGCCCACCCGTGAATGACCGCAGGCAGGAAGAAATGAACCCATCCCTTCCGGAGGCTGATGGGAACCAGGAAGTGTCTGACTTTACTCCCCGCCTTTTAGTATAAAAGGAGCCTGAATTCTAACTCAGGCAAGATGGTTCTTTGGGGCATGAGTCCACCATCTTCTCGGTCAGCTGGCTTTCTGAATAGAGTCATTATGCCTCGCCCCAGCAAGTCGTCTCTCGATTATTGGCCTGCTGTGCGGTGAGCAGAAGCTTAGACTCAGTGACACAAGCGGTGCATAAACCACCAACCTGGGCTCAGTGCTGACCTTTCTGAAAGGCAGTAAGAAAATACTTGCTACCTGAGATCATTCTGCAGGTCAGTGAAGGCAGCAGTTTCGCACGTGGGTTGCATCAGCCTCAGAGGTGAGCCTGGCTTTCTGACACAGGCGTGTGCAGAAGGGTGAGTTTCATCACAACTACAATTCTCACTGGTGCTTATAGGCAATGAAGACTCAGCACCTCCAGCGCATAAGAACAGGCTAGTTGCTGTGTTCCTATGTCCCTGAGTGAAGGTTGCCCCAAAGACAACGCGGGGAGGCGATCACCCCGCCAGCATCCACTTGGACCAGCCGTGAGGAAGCCTTTGCAGCATCAACACACTTGAGTGTGGGGGGTGCTGAAGCTGTGCTCCCCGGGCCTTTGTGCAACTCAGGGTTTCTGCCATCTGCTAGGCCTCGCCCGGCGATGGTCTCCAGTCCTAAATGGACTTACGTCCCATCCCTCCATGACAGTTGCATACGAGGAAGGTGCCTATCTGGACTCCATAACTTTGGCCCTTGACGAATCGCTTCAGTATGTTCGCGTTTATGGGTATGCCCTTAGATTTCATTGAGGTCATTACAATAAGCAGCTGGCTGAGAATTGCTTCTGCATTGGGGCTGAAATCATTGTCAAGGGTGGGGCTCATTTTGTCACCCAGTGAATCCCATAGAAGGTCCAGGGAAAGATTTAATTTTTTTTAGAATATAATGCCATAGGGGAAAAACCTTTTAAAAGATTGCTGGCTCCCCTTTTTAAAAAATGAATATTATGCAACCTAGTGGCTGCTAGGAAGTTCAGCGCCAAATTCAAGGATAAGTCTCAGAATTACCTGGGCTCTGCCTACTGTATCTGCTTCCTTCTCCTCTGCAAGGTCTTGGGTTTGTTGTTATTGTTACATTAACATTGCCATATATAGTATTTGGCTTTGTGTATAGCAGCTTCCAAGGTTTTTGGAAGGAAATAGAGTATAAATAAATAATGCCCCTAATTCAATTCAAAAGCTTTTGCACAGCAAAGGAAACTGTAGACAAAATGAAAAGACAACCCATACATTGGGAGAAAATATTTGCAAATGATGCAATCGACAAGGGCTTAATTTCCAAAATATACAAACAGCTCATGTGGCTCAATATCCGAAAAACCGAGAATCCAATCAAAAAATGGGCAGAAGGGGCTTCCCTAGTGGCGCAGTGGTTGAGAGACCACCTGCTGATGCGGGGAAGGCGGGTTTGTGCCCCGGTCCGGGAAGATCCCACATGCCGCGGAGCGGCTGGGCCCGTGAGCCATGGCCGCTGAGCCTGCGTGTCTGGAGCCTGTGCTCCGCAACGGGAGAGGCCACAACAGTGAGAGGCCCGCGTACCACAAAAAAAAAAAGGGGGGGGGGGAGAAGACCTAAATAGACATTTTTCCAAAGAAGATATACAAATGGCCAAGAGGCACATGAAAAGATGCTCAACATTTCTAATCATTAGAGAAATGCAAATCAAAACTACAATGAGATATCACCCCACACCAGTCAGAATGGCCATCATCAAAAAATCTACAAACAAAGAATGCTGGAGAGGGTGTGGAGAAAAGGGAACCCTCCTAGGCTGTTGGTGGGAATGTAAATTGATACAACCACTATGGAGGACAGTATGGAGGTTCCTTAAAAAACTAAAAATAGAGCTACCATATGATCCAGCAATCCCACTCCTGGGCATATACCAGGAGAAAACCATAATTCAAAAAGATACATACACCCCAACGTTCATTGCAGCACTATTTGCAATAGCCAGAACATGGAAACAACCTAAATGTCCATCAACAGAAGAATGGATAAAGAAGATGTGGCATTTATATATACAATAGAATATTACTCAGCCATAAAAAGGAACGAAATAGTGCAATTCGCAGAGACGTGGATAGACCTAGAGACTGTCATACAGAGTGAAGTAAGTCAAAAAGAGAAAAACAAATATATAATATCGCTTATATGCAGAATTTTTAAAAAATGATACAAATGACCTTATTTACAAAGCAGAAACAGACTCAGACTTAGAGAACGGACTTATGGTTACTAGGAAAGGGTAGTGGGGAGGGATAGAATGGGAGTTTGGGATTGACATGTGCACACTGCTATATTTAAAATAGATAACCAACAAGGACCTATTGTATAGCACAGGGAACTCTGCTCATTATTCTGTAATAACCTAAATGGGAAAAGAATTTGAAAAAGAACAGATACATGTATATGTATAACTGAATCACTTTGCTGTACACCTGAAACTTACACAACATTGTTAATCAACTCTGCTCCAATATAAAATAAAAATCTTTTAAAAATGGGAAAAAATAATGCTAGATATTGCTAGCTCTGTAAACAAGTTTAGCTCTGTGCGTCTGCAGGAATCCCCTGCATTTTCAGGTCTGGAGACACTTCCACAGCACCGTGGGCAGACCCCACTGATTAAAGTCTCTAAGACATTTGCAAATCCTAGAAATGTGGGGAAAAAGAATCCCTGTTAGCTTAATGCAGAAACTCTGATTCTGTGACTAGAGGGCAAACACCAATAAGACTTTTGAAAATGGCATTTCCCCACCCAATCCTGGGAGATGATGGGACAGGCTTCAGTACTTTCTATAAGAAACATTTTCTGTAAGAGAGTAGCCTCGCTTCACCCCTCCCCAGAAGACTCCTTTTTTAAAAAGTCCTAGTTAGAAACTCTACATTGTCACTGATTGAAGAATAACAGTTTTTCAAAAGAAGGAAGCAGACTCACTGATACAGAGAACAAATTAGTAGTTACCAGTGGGGAGAGGGAAGGGGGGAGGGGCAATACAGGGTTAAGGGGAAAAAAGGGTTATTATGTGTGTGAAACTTTTGAAAATCGTAAAGCACTATGTAATTTAAAGAGTTTCATTCAATTAAAAAAAAACTATAAAAAATGACTAAATAACCAACCAAACAAAAAGTCCCGTTTCTAGAAGATAACTAGCACACCAGAGCAGAAGCCTCTTAAAAAGGTGATTAAAACATTATGGTTTTTCCCTATTTTCCATGCCACCACCTAATAACTAAGCTATTGTCAATCACACACAGGATCTGGGGAGGAGCTTTACCCCACGTCCAAATGAACATTTTTCCACTTAAAGCAGAAATGACCCAGTTCTGCATGGTGTTAAATTATCCTTGGTGTCCTGTTAGATAACCAAGGGTTCTAAGCTGCTCTGCCTTTTACTTTTTTTTTTTTTTTTTTTTTTCTTTTTGAGACTGGAACAGCACAAGCTTTTTTCAGTGGTTAAAGAATGGAGAAGTCTGCTCTGCCTTTAATATCTCTAAGACAGTGGAAATGTCACCTTTCTTCTTGGCCTCCATTTTCTTATCTTTGAAACCAGAGACATGTCTTGGTTAATCTTAATGTCTTCTCTTACTCTGAGCCTTTTTTTTTTTTTTTTTTTTGACTGCGCCAGGTGGCATGTGGGAGCTTTGTTGCCCAACCAGGGATGGAACCCGTGCCCCCTGCAGTGGAAGCGCAGAGACCTAACCACTGGACCTCCAGGGAAGCTTCCTGGGGGAACCAACCATTCCTCCAACTGCCCGCACGCGCCTTTCTAAAGGGAGTATTCAAAATGTCCACCAGGGGGCGCCTGATTCACTGCAAACAGTGGCCCGGGGGTCAGGACAAACTGTGGGCAGGTGGGGTGACCCCAGTTTTCCCATCCAGTCCTGGAAGGATTCCTGGCATCCAAGGATGGGAGGTCCTCCTAGGGGTTGGGATAGAATGGCACCATCTCCTCTACCAACCTGTTTTGCAATTTATGCCCACCTCTGAACAGCTGGTCTGGACAATGCTGTGTTTCTGAAATTTCTGGCATTTGGTAGTTTGGGGCCAGCTGCCTATGTGGGAAACTTTGCCGTTCTTTCACTTATGATCCACCAGAAGCCAAGAATCTGGAAGCTGGCTGAAGTTGAAAAAAAGTCTGTCTCTTGCCCTCAACCCCTGGATGCTGAGAACTGGTCTCAAGGCCAGCAGGACAGCTGTGATTTAGAGGGCGGGCTCACGGAGGGTCCTGGGTGAGAGGAAGGAGGACAGGGTCAGAGGAGTGGGGAGAGGTGTGCCCATGCTATGCTTCCAAGATGTCCTGAATGCATCTCCTCTCATGGAGGCCATAGTCAACCATGGAAAAAATACGCTGTTTCGGCCACTCTATTTGTGGCTGGAATCTCACACCACATGGGCATTCTCTGGGTATAATTACACTCAGATACCAGATTCCACGTGCTGCCAGTGAAGTTTCTTGGATTCTTGGAGGTGCTATTTCTAAGGCTTTTGAAGAACTTCCCCAGCTCCGTAGAATACTTTGGTTATGGATTGTTTTTCGCTCAAAAAGATATGCTGAAATTTTAACCATCAGTGCCCGTGAATGTGAAGTTATTTGGAAATAGAGTCATTGCAGTTGTAATTGGTTATGTTAAGGGGAGGTCATGAGGGTGGGTCCTTAATCCAACATGACTAGTGTCCTTGTAAGAAGAGGATATTAGGACATAGACACAGACACAGAGAGAAGGCCATGTGATGACAGAAGCAGAGATTGGAGTGAATGCTCTAGAAGCCAAGGGACACCCAGGAGTGCCAGCAACACCAGCAGCTGGAAGAGGCAGGAAGGATTCTCCTCTACAGGTTTCAGGTGCTGACACTGATTTTCAACTTCCGGCCTCCAGACTGTAAGAGAAAGAATTCTGTTGTGTAAGTCGCCCAGTTGGTGGCACTTTGTTACAGCAACCCCGGGGGAAGGAATCCAATATTGAAAGTGAAATGAGGGTGGAAGCGTTTGCATACAGCATGATGGAACACCCAGGCCATCACAATTTTGAAAAACAATTCAGTCAATGTTTTGTTTTCCTTTCTCAATCGGTGCTGCTTTGTTCTTGCTAACACTGAACAGAAGGCAGCCCTGCCAATTACCTCCAAATCTGCTCCATGGAATAACTGTTTCTCAGTCACCTCCTGCCCTTCTAGCATCTCCAACCTTTTTTCTCCTCTCTTTCTCTGGTACTTCCAAACAAAGACTGAAACCGATCGTTAACCTTTATATATATTTTTCTCTTCTTTCACTCTCAGACACGTCAGTCTATGGTCACAGTGGGTGGAGTGGTGGCCCTACCAAAATTCACATCCACTTGGAACCTCAGACTGTGACCTTATTGGGAATAAGGATCTTGGCAGATGTAATTAAGGTAAGGATCTCAAGATGAAACCATCCTGGATGATGGTGAGCCCTAAATCCAAGGACAGGTGTCCCTGGAAGAGTCAGAAAGGGAAAAGACACAAGGAGAGACACCGAGAAGGCCATGTGTAGATGGAGGTGAAATTTAGAGTGACGCTGCCACAAGCCAAGGAGTGCCAGGGGCCACCAAGGGCTGGAAGAGGCAAGGAAGTATTCTCCCCTGCAGACTTTAGAAGGAGTGTGGCTTGCCGACACCTTCATTTCAGACTTCTGGGCTCCACAACTGTGGGGGAATACATTTCTGTTGTTTTCAGGCACGCAGTTTGTGGCCACCTGGGCAGCTGCCCCAGGAAACTGATACGATATTACAGGTCTACACGTGCTGCCCCAAGGTTGACCACTGTCCCTTCCTAAAATACTCTTCAAACTTGGCCGCCGAGGCTCTATCCCAGCTTTTTTCCTTCACTCACTAAACAAGTATTTACTAAGCACCTACTATGTGCCAGGGGCACTGCTAGGCCCAGGGCTTTGGCTGCAGTGACAGACAGTCCCTGCCCCGGGACGCTTACGATCTTCCGCTAGCTTGTCTCTCCTCCTTCCTTCCTCGGCCCACTAAATAACCGTGGGACCTCCCCCTGCTCCTCTGCCAAGGCAAAGGGCTTCCTCCCTCTAAGCACCTCTATTCCCATCAATATAACCCTGTGCTCCTGTAGAGCACCCTCCATGAGGTACACAGGTGCCTTGATGGTTCCCTCTGACTGGGCCACGCCCAGGCCCAGCCCCAGGCCTCTTCCACCTTTTTCCCTCTCCCTTCTGGCTGCCCCGGCCCACCTCTCAGCACCCAGATCTGTGTCACTCACGCAGACTAGCGGTCTGAAAACCTCACTTTCACAGGCACGCCTCACGTCAATAACCCCTGATGGCACCGGACTGACTCCAGAATAATGCCTGGCTCCTTGGCAGGGCAGGTCTCCTTATGGGGAGCCCAGCACACGTGCCCCTGCAGGCATCCTCTGCTTCTGCCAACCTGGACCACTCACGTCCTTCAACACACCCAGCCCCGTCCTCCTCCTTCCCTCCTTCCCCAGTGCCCTCAAGCTTCCCTAATCCAACCCTTCCAGCCACTGGCCCAGCGGCAAGCTCACCTACACAGGGAACGTGTTCTCTCCTTCTCTGAAATGCTGACGGGGTCCTGGAGCAGGCTGTGACCTGTCATCTGTTCAGCATCCTGTCTCCCGCCTCCCTGTTCTTGGAACCTGAGCCTGGCGGGAGCCACCCTAGGGCACCATGGCAGCACCACTGCTTACCCCTTCCAGCCCCCACTACAGGAGTGGGCCCAGCAACCAGCCTCACGGTGGACCAGAGTCCCACCAAGAACATGGAAGTAGGATGGTAGATTTCAGCTCTTGGGGCACATTTTTCCTCCTTCAAGTGAAACATGAATCTCTTTAAGAAATATTGAGGGCTTCCCTGGTGACGCAGTGGTTGAGAGTCCGCCTGCCGATGCAGGAGACACGGGTTCGTGCCCCGGCCTGGGAAGATCCCACGTGCCGCGGAGCGGCTGGGCCCGTGAGCCGTGGCCGCTGAGCCTGCGCGTCCGGAGCCTGCGCTCCGCAACGGGAGAGGCCACAACAGTGAGAGGCCCGCGTACCACAAAAAAAAAAAAAAAAAAGAAAGAAATATTGAATAGATGGAAATAAGGTGACAAGCTCACCGAGAGGATGAGTATTGTCCCCAGAACACACATGGCTCTCCCCCATCACCTCTGCAGTCAAAGACCCCAAGGTCCCCTGCTATGGGCTGAATTTCATATGTTGAAGTCCCAACTCCCTGGGCCTCAGAATGTGACCATATTTGGCCAATAGAGTCATGGCAGATGCAATTAATTAAGATGAGGTCAGACTGGAGTAGGGTGGCCCTTCATCCAAAATGACTGGTGTCTTTATAAAAAGGGGAAATTGGACACAGACATGCGGAGAGGGAAGATGATATGAAGACATAGGGAGAGGACCACCATCTACAAGCCAAGGAGAAAGGCCTCAGAAGACACCAACCCTGCCGACACCTTGATGTCAGGCTTCTAGTCTCCAGAACTGCAAGACGTTTCTGTTATTGAAGGCACCCAGTTGATGACATTGTGTAGCGGAGGGACACTTACCAAATGCCCTCAGACATCTCCCAATCCTCTGTCCCGGGTACCCTCAACTAGAGACATGCTTAATTCCTAAAGGACGGTTACACAGCTCCACTGGCGGCTAATTACTCTGCTTTTCATGGTGGGTGGGGGGAGGCGGGTGTGGAAAAGCCCTGTACCCCCTTCCTTCCCGTCCCCCTTTTCTTCTTGGATCCCTTGGGAGTTTCTCCATTCAGCCAACACTAAGGGCAGGCCTGCCGTACGCAGCCACGGTGCTGGCAACTGGACCACATGTCGCGCCCTGATGTGAAAAGGACTTCTCACCACGGCATCCACATGTCTGCTGGTCAGAGAGCGGGTGCCCTCTGGACCCTGAGTTCAGCCCTGGAGTAGCAGGTGCCCGTGAGAACATGGATCTTCTCGGGTGCACAGCATCCTGTACAAATATTCTAATTTTATTCTGTTCTTCAAAGGAAAGGAGGAGACCCCTTCTCTTGGGAAATTCCAACCCACCGAGGCAAAACATGAGAACCATTTTCCCCAAAGGGCTGGTGGGAGGCTCCTGGGCCCCAGCAGCGGTGGGCAGCTCTGGTCGTGGGTCTTGACCCATGAGACCAAGGGGGGCATGCAGCTGGGCAGGGCAGGCTGGGAGGGCTGAGCCCTGTGCCCCGGGAAGGGCAGGGGGGTGAGGGCAGGCGAGCCCCAGGGCGGGAGAGAGTGCCAGCCTAGGAGCAGAGCCAGGAGAGGCCAGCTCCCCCATGGGCAGGACTGAGGGGTCTGGCAGGGACCCAGGAGGGGAACAGGGTCCGGGATCTAGAGAGACAGGCAGGTGGGCTGGGAGACGGCCATGGCCGGCCACAGGCCAACAGTTCAGGAAGGAAACGTCAGGCCCGGGCAGAGGGGTCGCGACGGTGAGCAAGGCCAGGTCTCCCAGGGATAGACTGGGAAGCTCACCGGCATAGGGGCAGCTGCCCTGAGAGCAAGACCTCAACTAGCATCCTGGCCCAGATGGTAGAAAGGAATTGTGTCTCTGAAGAAAAAGGAAAGCGCAAGTTTTCAGAAGTGGACGGGCGGAGGAGCAATTTGAGAAGCCAGGCTCCTGAATGTAGGGCAGGCGCTCCCGCCTGAGGTCAGGACCCAAACAGGATGGGAGGGGGGCGGGGGGAGGGGGCGGGGGGCGGGGGGAGGGGCGGTACACGGAGCAGGGAGAAAGGAGGGCTGGGGACCACGCCAGTCCGAGAGCCACGCTTTTGGAAATCAAGCCTCCTGATGGTCTTTGAATCGTCCCCGAAGCCACGGACCTGCCCCAGACACTTCCATGACTTAACACCAGCTCTCAGACTGCCTTTTCCACCTGGACAATAATCTTTTGAGAGCCACTGGGTTTAGAAAACACTCTTACTGCCTACGGATCTCAGGCTGGAGGGCTGGTGAGCAGTCAACCCCCAGCCAACGCAGGGCCGGCCTGGAGGGTAGGCGGCCCAGATCAGGAAAAAGTCTTATTTGGTCTGCATCAGAGCTCCTGGGAGAGATGAAAAGGCGTGGTGGTTGAGCAGGGGACATTGCAAGTTGACCTGCGTTGATGTTTGAGTTGCGAAAACCCATTAACCGGAAGACTAATGTTTAGCTTTCTGCTGCTGTTGATAAGAGCAGGGTGCTTAAGAAAGTTGCACCTTTTTACCATTTCCTGACCTGGAATAAAAACAGCTTCTTTTTTCCATCACTAGATAGACAAATTTGGGGTTTTATCCTTTAGTGAGTTTGATCAACCTACAAAGACTTCATCTTTCCCTGTAATTCTTAAAAAAAAAAAAAAAAAAGGGGGGGGGGGCTTCCCTGGTGGCGCAGTGGTTGAGAATCCGCCTGCCAATGCAGGGGACACGGGTTCGTGCCCCGGTCCGGGAAGATCCCACGTGCCGCGGAGCGGCTGGGCCCGTGAGCCATGGCCGCTGAGCCTGCGCGTCCGGAGCCTGCGCTCCGCAACGGGAGAGGCCACAACGTTGAGAGGCCCGCGTACCGGGAAAAAAAAAAAAAAAAAGCCATGTTGTGACACTTAAAAGGAAAAGGCATTGGCAGGAATCATCTGCTGTTTTGCAACGTCCGCCTTCTCTTTCCCCTCCCCACCACCCACTATTCCATTTTGGAGAAGCGCTGGCAGGGGTGGCGTCTCTGGATTAGAAATTCCGCGGCTCCATAGTCTCAAAAGACAGAGCTAACGTGGGTGAGTACAAATGACTGAGTCTGCGAACCAGAAACTTACAAGAGAAATGACCTCTTCTCCTGGAACTGATCGTCTGAGGAATCAGGCAGCCAGGCGGACAGCAGTCCTGCTGCACCTCTCGCCGCTCCGGGAAGGCTGGCGCTCCACGATGACAAACACGCGGAGAATCCAAGACACCTGGACGCGCCCCTCCTCCGCCGGCTTTTAGCCAAGACAAGGGGCCCACCTGGTCCTGCAGGCAAGGCTTTGCGTGAGACAGACAAAGGCAATGAGAGCGTTCTGGTAGGAATGATCTGAACAGGAACGGCATGGGTGCTGGGCGGGGGGGGGGGGGGGGGGGGGGGGTTGTTGTTGTTTTTTTCCCCAAGAAGAGCAGAAGCTGATGCGTGGGGGAGAAGATCCAGGGACCTGAAATCTTTGTCCCAGAAGCTAACCCCGGCCTGAGCCTGTGGCAGAAGCACCGCGTCCTAATCTCAGGCTATTCCTGGCTCTTCATCTCTGCGACCCCTGAACCCCACCCGTGTGGATGGAAGGGGCTGACTTCCTGACCCAGTTTAGGGGCCCCGACTCTCAGCAGAGATCTCCAGGCGGCGTCCTGGAAGGAGCCAGCCAGGCTGCTGGGCCTGAGTGGTTGCCCGTCTCAGCAGGGGTGCCTGACGGCCGTGAGTGCTGTTGACCCTAGCCTGCGCCTGCTGGAACACAGCCTGCGGGGAGGTGGGTGTGGGAGGCAGGGGAGGGGAAGCAGGTCTTTCTGGTGCCACTTCCGGAGCTGGTAGAGACGTCAGTCACGTGGCCCCTGAGTGCCGGGGTGCCGGCCCGCTGCAAGCACCCCGTCAGGAGAACTCGGTCCCCACCAGCCGTTGGCTCATCGACCCGCACCCCAAGCCTCCGTGGAGCCACAGGTGGCCCGTCTCGCCCCACCTTACACCTCACAGCCCACCTGCCCTCCCTGGCCCAGGCTGGCCCAGGGGGGCGTCGAGGAACCGGTGTTGGACACACGGCGGCCCACAGGCTACTTCCTGGGAAGGAGGCCTGGGACAGGTGGCTGAATGTCTCCAACTGCCCGGCAAAGAATACCAGAGCCGCTTCGGGTATCGTAAAGATCAAATAACTGAAGCCTGTGACAGTCCTTCTTAGAGCAGGGAACAAACAGAAGGCTCCCCTCTTCGAAGGCAGAAGGGGTGTCTTGGCTTCACTGCTTCTGACATCTGGGTCCTCCAGGCTTGCCCTCGGAATGGGAAAGAGGGCAGCGATTAAGGAATTAGGAACGTCTGCTGTAAAGTCAATTCCCCTTTTATCGTCGTAGCTTCTGTAACAAATCCAAGTATCCCCACCGGCAGGTGGATATTTGGGGCAGGCCAGAGCAAAGGTAACCGACAGGGTTTGTTACCAATTAAAACCAAGCAAAATCAATTTTAATGTAATTTTATTTTTATTTATTTATTTTTTTTATTTTTATTTTTTTTTGCGGTATGCGGGCCTCTCACTGTTGTGGCCTCTCCCGTTGCGGAGCACAGGCTCCGGACACGCAGGCCTAGCGGCCATGGCTCACGGGCTTAGTTGCTCCGCGGCATGCGGGATCCTCCCGGACCAGGGCACGAACCCGTGTCTCCTGCATCAGCAGGCGGATTCTCAACCACTGCGCCACCAGGGAAGCCCTTAATGTAATTTTAAATTAAAATTTTAAATTTTAAAATAAGTTTCAAATGTTAAAACTCACCAGCCCAAGACTACCTGCAGGCCTACTTGTGGTCACGGTTAGGTGTAGTAGCTCGGAAAGGAGAACAGAGGCGGAAACCACAGAGCATCTCAAATGGCGGAGGGATCAGGAACTAACGCACACCCCTCCGCAGGCTCATCATAGGGTGATTTGTAATCAAGGCAAGTGGCCGGAACAACGTCTTATCTTTAGAACAGGTGAAGAACACATGAGTCCAAGCAGAGTTACCTGAGATCAGCTTGTGTGTAGTCTTGTTGAGAACATAGGTCGGAACAAGCTTGGTTTGTCTCCCATGCCATGGTTTAATAGCTTTATTGTCTGGGGTATAGCGCAGTTTTTTTGTAAGCAGTGGCTTCTGTTTCAATTCCGTTTTCTCTCACAGCCTAACTACCAGCAGGTTCATTTTTTAGTTTATCACACATAATTTTCAGAATGCTGCCACATCAAAATTATAGTGCTTTATCTTAATTTGCCAACTTTAGACCAAAATCTTATAACTTACAGCTATGAGAGATGAGTGATTGAGCTGACTAGACTCATCCCCAGCACCTCCACCTTTCCACATTTTTGTTAATTTTATTTTACACTTAGTTCTTCCACCGGTTATATTTCTAACTCTCAACCAGTAGCTCTCACCAGGGGCAAGTCCCCTTGGGTGTGCGTTGGGGGGTGCGTGCATTTGGCGATGCCTGGAAACAGTGTTAGGTTGTTACAACTTGGAGGTGAGGTTGACATCTAGGTAGAGGCTAACAATGCCTGTGCATCTTACAATGCACAGGACAAACCCCAAAACAGAGGTTTCTCCAGCCCAAACCATAACAGTGCCAAGGTTGAGAAACCCTGCTTTAAACAACACATTCCAACCCTTGGTCCATCAACCTTAGACACTACTGGACTTTGCATCCTCTGTGATGAAGAAATGTGGCCTGTCTCCTCCATTCCATCTCTTCCCTCTCTTTCAGCCATGCCAAGGTTTGATCATCCACCTTCTACTTAGAGGGAAAACTGAGAATGTGGTCCAAAGGTTGGTTCTTGAATACAAAACCCAATAAACAGTGTTTACAACACCATGACTATGTAAATATTGATCTCTGAACCATGTGATGTGATTCAACCCGTGAAGCAGGAAATACCGTGCTTTGCCACCAGCTTGGGCCCCTCCAAGGAGACAGAGCCAGGTGTCAGGGTCAACTGGATTCTTTCTTTTTACACCTCGTCACCAGCTCCAGTCATGCCCAACTTTAGTTTCCTTCATGTTTGAACCATGACATCCCTGTGCAGTTTCCTGGGTTTGATGGAGTTTAAACATTTGTTCACAAAAGAAGCATATTCTTTCACCCCATCATGAGATCAGCCAGCTTTCTTAATCACACTCTTTGTTCAGAGAATCTAGTTTCACCTTAAAGCTGTGCTCCCTGAAGTCTGCTCTTCTCGTCCTAATTGGGATGCTTGCTTCCTATACCCACTGAGTGGCTAGCATCCTGACACCTATTTTCTGTTTTCTCCTGGGTGAGGTTCACTTGTGCCTGTAGCCTTGCCTTCCCTTCCCTTCGCTGGATTCTTTCTAGCTCCGAGAGGTGGTACATCCTGTTGGTGAAGTGCTGGACTTTCGGTGCAACTTCAGGCCCACCACATAGTAGCTGCACGACCCTGGACCAGTTCCCTAATCCTCCTAGACTTCAGTTTCCAGTGTATAACATGGGATTATAATGATAAATACAGTGACTTAACTCAAGGTAGCTGGGAGGATAAAATTAGTTCCTGCATATCAAGTGTTTAAAACCATGCTTGGTATTTTGTAAGCCCTTGATAATTGCTGGCTATTATTGTCATTATTTTACTAGAGTATATCCTTAAGTAATTTTTCCAGACAGATTCCATGGAAGGTAAAACTTTCTGAGTCTTTTCATGTATGAAATGTCTTTATTTTGCCTTCTCAGTTGATTGATAAGTTGCTAGATATAAAGTTCTGTGTATGAAATCACTTTCCTTCAGAACTTTGAAGACATTGTCTTACTGTTTTCTAATATCCAGTACTGTTGATGAGAAGTTCAATGAAAATGTGATTCTTGTCCCTTTGTATATAACCTTTCTTTGCATCTGTGAGTTTTTAAGGTCTTCTCTTTATGTTTGGTGTTCAGAAATTTCACAAGGACCTGTCTAGGTATGAAATTTGACCTATTCAACTTGCCCAATATTTGTTGGACACTTTAGTTGAGCCTGTGTTTCTCTTCAGCTCTGATAGGTTTATTTTAAGCTCTGGTAATTTCCTTCTATTATTTTTTCTGAATATTTCCTCCTCTCAATTTTCTTCTGTATTTTGTGTGTGTGTGTGTGTGTGTGTGTGTGGTACGCGGGCCTCTCACAGTCACGGCCTCTCCCGTTGCAGAGCACAGGCTCCGGACACGCAGGCTTAGCGGCCATGGCTCACGGGCCCAGCTGCTCCATGGCGTGTGGGATCCTCCCGGACTGGGGCACGAACCCATGTCCCCCACATCAGCAGGCGGACTCTCAACCACTGCGCCACCAGGGAAGCCCTCTTCTCCTGTATTTTTGGAACTGCTGTCTGATAAAATACTGGACTTACTGAATTGATCCTTTATGTCATCTACATTTTCTTTCTTATTTCCATCGTTTTATTCTGGAAGATTGCCTTTACTCTTTCTTCTAAGTCTTTTATTACAGGTTTTATTTTGATAATAATATTTTTAATTTTCAAGAACTCTTCTTTATTCTCTAAGTGCTCCTTTTTCAGGGCAACTATTCTCATTTTATAAATGCAATATCTTCTAAAATTTCTCTAAGATTCTTATTGAAAGTTGGATAGAAATTTTGTTTCGAGTTCTTACCTGTTGACTAGTTTATTGATTCTTTCTCTGGCATCAGTTATTTTGTTTATCATTTTGGCCCTCCTGCTTGGGGCTATTTTTCTTTTTAATATATGGTGCTCCTTGGTTGCCATTCATATTTATACATCAAAAGACAGGGTTGGTTAGTACAGGTAGCTATTTTCTGTGATCGTGTAGGCCGGACCAACTGCCTGGATGGGCTAGCTGGGAACTGTGGAGAATTTGTTCTCAATCCTCTCATATCCATCACCTCTCCCTCTCCCCTTCTCCCCATGTAGACGGCTCACTCTTTCCCTCTACTGGATTCTTCTCTCCCTGGCCCCCAACCCCCAGCCACCAGTCCAGCCAACAACTGCAACAAGTCACCTCCTACAGTGTGAGCCAGCCTGAAATAGCTCTGCAGAGGCTTTGGCAGCATTGGGTCACTTCCCAAGGATACCGCCTTAGTGCCAGCTTATCTCATTTCCCAGATGCCCAGTAGATACATGTTGCTTGTCCAAAGTTAGTACCAGCATTTTGTGGACAGGGTGTTAGAAGCCCTGAAGTTAATGCACCCAAGCAGCTCAAAGTAGCCTGTACAGTCTGCTGGTGTCTGCACATCCCACATCTGGATGTGGCACAACTAACTGTCCAGTATAAGGAGTCCATTGGGTGCAGTGGTCCCTGGAGAGCCTTGAGGGCACTGCCGGCCTCTGCCCACAGAGATCGCAGTGGATCCTGGGTATTGAGATTTAAGGCATTAGTGTGGAAGACTCAGAGTCCTAGATTCATGCCTGAAGCAGAAATGCTATTTTCATTTCTTTCTGCCTTTGTATATCACGGGATCAAAACAAACTGAGGGCTGGAGATAGACAGAACTATTCCTAGGAACCAGAAAGCTATTTCCAGCAGCCAACATGAAAGACAGTTGGATACATTTTCCACTCTGAGGGGGCTGCAGTGGGGACAGAGTACAGGTCAGTTACTATCAATGAACTAATTTACTGTCAACTTTACTGTAGAATTATACTCAAGCTGAACTGTGAGAAGCAAAAGCAAGAATGTTGTTCAAGAAGGATTTTCCAAAGACAGAGTAAGAAAAAAAAAAAAAATCCATTGGTTTCAATGGCGGTGGTAAAACAAGCACGCTTTGAACTCTGTGCAACCAAGGAATTCAAAGTTGATCTGCACGCCTTGTCCCGGTGGACTAGTTCTCCAGCCAAACTAGCAAACACCAGAGACTGAATCAAGAGTAAGAGCCGTATCTGTGCCTTCCTTAGTTCTTTGCTCTGAGTCAAAATACAAATACCTGTATTCAACTTCCAACCCCCTTTATTGACTAATTCGTGGGATCCAGTTGACCACCACTGATAAGTTTTCCCATTCATTTTTTTAAAAACAGGTTCAATTTAATTATTCTGGATTAAATATGTTTGGCTCTCAGTTTCTCCTAGAAATTCAAAGTTGAAGAATCTTTTTGTTTCTCTTAATGAGCTACTATAATAATACTAATAAACTAACACTACCGTATCACTTTCCTAGGGCTTCCATAACAAAGTATCACAAACTGGGTGGCTTAAAACAACAGAAATTCATTCTCTCCCAGTTCTATGGGCCAGAAATCCAACATTAAGGTGTAGGCGGGATTGGCTCTTTCTTGGGGGCTCAGAGAGAAAACGTCTGCTCCATGCCTCTGTCCTAATTTGCGCTGGTTGCTGGCAATCTTTGGAGTTCCTTGGCTTGTAGCTGCATAATTCTCGCCTCGGCCTCAGCTGTCACATGACTGTCTTCCCTCCATATGTCTGTGCCTTCAGGTGGTGGCGTCTGCTGCATGTATCTCTGTGTTCATTCTTCTCCTCTTATAACTTACATCTTAATTACACCTGCAAAGACCCTATTTGCTTTTCTTTTTTAAAAAATATTTATTTACTCATTATTTATTTATTTATGGCTGTGCCGCGTCTGAGTTGCGGCACGTGGGATCTTCGTTACGGCATGCGGGATCTTTTTAGTTGCGGCATGTGGGATCTTCAGCTGTGGCATGTGGACTCTTAGTTGCTGCACGCATGTGGAATCTAATTCCCGACCAGGGATCAAACCCAGGCCCCCTGCACTGGGAGCACAGAGTCTTACCCACTGGACCACCAAGGAAGTCCCAAGACCCTATTTTCAAATAAGGTCACATTCCCAGGTACCATGGGGTCAGGACTTGAACATGTCTTTTGGAGGGGACCCAACCCACAACAACTGCCTACCTAGTCCCACAAACATTGGTCTGGTTACATCTCAGAAGGGGGGGATCCAGGGCTATCAGACAAAACATCTTAGGTCGTGATCCCAAGTTCTCAGCCTGTGACTATGCATACTGTTTCTAACAATGACATTAAAGGATCCTAATGGTTGGTTATGTTGAAATCTTCCAAAGACCTCTAACCTTGAGACCCAGAAAACCCCAAGAATCTAAGCTCTTAGGCCTGGCCCCCAAATCAGCCCATCTTCTGGGTCACTAGGGTGTGTGGAGACTGCCCTGATGGTCTCCTGGCCACGGATCCAGCCCGTGCAACCTTCCTCTGTAGCCTACAGAGCCGTCGGTGGCATATGGCACTGCTCTAAGCATCTAACAGACGGCAGGAGGTGGCTTTGCATGGCAGTGTGAAATGATCAAGAAAATATATATTTACCCAAATATGAGTTGAACTAGGATGTCCGGATGCTGGGTGTCAATGTACCGTGGATCAGTGTTTAACAGCTGGGGCCATCGGTTTCACAGGGCTGATTCATATAATGTTTCCAACTGTACAGGCCATGCAGGAAAAAGGGGCACACGGATTGGCTTACAGGAAAACATATAAATGGAGGGGGAAAGAAAAAAAAAACAACCCCAGGGGGAAAAAAAAAGAAAAAGGCTAAGAGGAAAAATAAATGTACAAGTGTACCTCTTAAGTCTCACAAATCAGCAGGGATTTGTAACTCAGGAAAATCCTAAAGTGAAACGCAAATTAAAAAGTGACCAAGAGCCATAATCCACATTCCTAAATAAGTTGTCTTTTCCAGTAATGAAAAAAGAATAGGACTGTAAATATACAATCTCTCTCTCCATCATTATAGCTTCTTTCATTTCTTTCTTAAAATATTACAAAGCAAACAAATCCTGCATTCTAATCCATTATAAACCAGTTCCATATCTAATCAACTTGAAGCCAAAGCCATATGGACTGTGCAAACAGAAAAAAAAAAAGAAAAAAAGTAATTCTAAGATAAGCGAAACAGGAAATTGGAGGTTGATGATGATGAAACTGATATCCAAATGGTAATCTGAGCGCTCCAACAGAGCGCTCCTTCCTGCACCATAAACAGAGTTTCCTGGGGTGTGTTTCACTTTCTTCCCCTTGAGATTTGGTGGTAGGTTACACCAGTTAGTGCAAGTCATCGTCTTTCTCTTTATTACCCTCATCTCGGCAGAATCGTGCCGGGGCTGCAGGATTCGAGTGCACCAGGCATTTCCATCTGTTCTGTCGAATGCTGTGTGGTCCGCCCTTCGGCCAAAGAAAGTGCAGACGGATCCACCATGGTCTCCCAGTGTCTACGAAAGCCAGCCCGCCTGTCTAGACCAGGCTTCTCGACCTCAGCGCCCGTCACACTTTGGGCCCAATTCTTTGTCGTGGGCCTTGTCTGGCCTCTGCCCACTAGATGCCAGTAGCAACCCCTTCAGCTGTGATGATCAAAAATATCTCCATATATTGCCAAATGCCCCTGGGTGGGAGGGGCAAACCGCCTGCACCCGAGAACCACTTCTTTAAAGGAACCTTTGCTGGAAAGAGCTCTAATCATGCATTTCAGAAAGTGCTACTTCATTAGACTTCACGGAGGGAATTAATTACGATGCTTTGGACTTGAACGTCACCTTCTCCATAAGACCTCCCCTGACCGCCCCCTTTACACTCACCTACTATTTCCCTTACGTACTCATCACGTTTATTGTTTAATAGTCTTTCTCCTGCTACAATACATGCAATTCCGGGCACATAATGGATGCTCACAAAACAATCGTTCAACAAATGAAGAAGGAAGGCCAAACTCCACACGATGTAAACAACGAAGAGACGCATTCCCCGCATAACCAGCAAAACCAAGGCGCTGGGTGAGGCATGACCAGGCTTTGCTGAGGCAGCGGGCCCCGCCACAGATCCCGGGGTCTGCCTTTCCCGCCCTGCTTCTCACGAAACGCATCAATGCCTGGTGGGAACTCAGTCTATTGAGATAGATCGTGACCCCAAGTTCTGAGCCTGTGACTATGCATACGGTTTCTAACAATGGCATTAAAGGATCCTAATGGTTGGTTATGTTGAAATCTGCCAAAGACCTCTAACCTTGAGACCCAGAAAACCCCAAGAATCTAAGCTCTTAGGCCTGGCCCCCAATCAGCCCATCTTCTGGGTCACTGGGGTGTGACCTAGTTGCGGCATGGAGAAAGCCCTCGCACAGAGACGAAGACCCAACGCAGCCATAAATCAATCAAAAAAAAAAAAACCCACGGCCTCCCCATCAGGAGCGTCGTTTGCACTCTGGGGCAAAGCTACGTTTTCTTGCACTTTGGCTTTGGCACTGCAGAGAGTGGGGCTTATCACAGGGACACCCCTGCTTGGCTCACTGTTGCCCTTACAGGGAGGGGCCTGTCAGGGCTCCCAGAGGGCAACGTGGGGCTCCTCGTGCCCCAGCGAGGCTGCTGAATCCATCCCATCAGGATGTCCCTTCCCTGTCCCGGCTAGTCAGGCTGCCAATGCTCGCCTCTCGCCAGCCCCACGCGTGAGCCGACGTGAAAGGCTTACAGAAAACCCCCATCCTGCCAGAACCAGGAAAATACTGATACAGCCAAGGGGGAAGTCACATGCACTCCTTCCGTCAGCATTTACTAAGCACCTACTGTGTGCCAACCCCTGTGTTAGGTGCCGAGCAAACACAGCTCTGCCCTCCCGACAGGAGGCGGGTGGGAATCAGATTTACTTGCGGGGGGGTGGGGAGTTGATAGCTTCGGAGTCCTGGTCACAGAGGAAAACTCAAGCAAGGTTTTAAATTGCATATGTGTGAGTGAGAACAAGAGAGAAAAACAGGGAACATGCTTGAGAGAATTAGCTCCTGACATGCCCAGTAGGAGCCATTTAAAACAAACCTCCGTCACTGATTTCCCCATCAACCATCACAAACACTTCATCAGGGAGAGAGAACAACTCCTTTTCCTCTTGACAGTCGGTACAGTATTGTTTTTCAATGTTTCAAACCCATAAACAAACACCCCCATTTATAAAATCCCATTTCACTCAAGAATCATCTATCTTCATCTCAAACGCACATTTATGCTTCTTGGTCAAAAAAAAGAAAAATCGCTAAAGAGACTTTGGTGGCCATTCCATCAAATCTGAGAGGATAGAGAAGCCTCAACTTTCAGACTTTATCTGATTGGAAGGGGTCCAGGCGTGGGTATTATCTGAGAGCGTTTACAGAGCACAGGAGTGAGGGTGCCTGGGAGGAGAAGGGTGGGTCCTGCAGGAAATTCTGAGCAGGACACTGAAAAATTGAGGGAAATCCTGCATTGTCACAGCGAGACAGGTTGAAGAACAGCCTTGCAAGTAGCCCAAAGGGAGGGACCTTCCTTTCCAATGAGAGAGACGCCATTTATTAAAAATTTTTATTTTATATTGGAGTATAGTTGATTAACAATGTTGTGTTATGGAAGCAACCTAAGTGTCCAGCGACAGATGAATGGATAAAGAAGATGTGGCACATATATACAATGGAATATTACACAGCCATAAAAAGAAATGAAACTGAGTTATTTGTAGTGAGGTGGATGGACCTAGAGTCTGTCATACAGAGTGAAGTAAATCAGAAAGAGAAAAACAAATAACGTATGCTAACACATATATATGGAACCTAAAAAAAAAAAAAAGGTTCTGAAGAAACTAGGGGCAGGACAGGAATAAAGAGGCAGATGTAGAGAACGGACTTGAGGACACAGGGAGGGGGAGGGGTAAGCTGGGACGAAGTGAGAGAGTAGCATGGACATATATACACTACCAAATGTAAAACAGATAGCTAGTGGGAAGCAGCTGCATAGCACAGGGAGGTCAGCTCGGTGCTTTGTGACCACCTAGAGGGGTGGGATAGGGAAGGTGGGAGGGAGATGCAAGAGGGAGGAGATATGGGGATATATGTGTATGTATAGCTGACTCACTTTGTTATACAGCAGAAACTAACACAACATTGTAAAGCAATTATACTCCAATAAAGACGTTTAAAAAAAAAAAAGGACACTGATACTTTCAGAAATTAAAAAAACAAAACAGAACAGGAAAACAATGTTGTATTAGTTTCAGGTGTACAGCCAGGTGATTCCATTATACATATACATGTATCTATTCTTTTTCAAATTCTTTTCCCACTTAGATTCTAAGAGAATATTGAGCAGAGTTCCCTGTGCTATGCAGTATTTCCTTGTTGGTTATCTTTTTTTTTTTTTTTTTTTTTTTTTTTTGCGGTATGCGGGCCTCTCACTGTCGTGGCCTCTCCTGTTGCAGAGCACAGGCTCCGGACGCGCAGGCTCAGTGGCCATGGCTCACGGGCCCAGCCGCTCCGCGGCATGTGGGATCTTCCCGGACCGGGGCACAAACCCGTATCCCCTGCATCCGCAGGCGGACTCTCAACCCCTGCAACCCCAGGGAAGCCCGGTTATCTATTTTAAATAGAGCAGTGTGTACATGTCAATCCCAAACTCACAATCTACCCTCCCCGTCATCCTTCCCTCCGGGTAACCATAATTTCATTCTCTAAGTCTGTGAGTCTGTTTCTGTTTTGTAAATAAGTTCATTTGTATCATTGCTTTTAGATTCTGCATATGAGAGATATCATATGGTATTTGTCTTTCTCTTTCTGACTTACTTCACTTAGTATGATAATCTCCGGTCCATCCACATTGCTGCAAATGGCATCATTTCATTCTTTTTAATGGCTGAGTAATATTCCATTGTAGATATGAGAGACTCCATTTATGTAATGCCACACCAGCGAGAGAGTTCCCCAAATCGTTTCGTTTAGGACCCCACCCCAAGAACCCTAACTGAATTACCTTTTCCCTAACCTGCCAAGACCCCAGCCTCAAATTTATTTCTCTGCTTACTATTTGCATAACTTTGAGGGGTCAAAACTCCATTTCCAGCAATGGATGCAGGTTCCAAACCCCTGCAGACCAAGCCTCACCTGAGCACAGCTTTTTGCTTGTTCCTGACACGCCCTTCGTGTGTCGCTGCAGACGTTTCTTGGCGATCTTACTCTGCCCTGTTGCGGTGCCAGGGAGGAGGTGGAAGGGAGTTTCACAGTGTGGTTGCATCACACCTTTTGCCGTGTGCCTAAAATCGGGCTTAAGCCAGTGCCAACAAGACTTACCTGGTCACAGATAATCAAGGGAAAAGACTCAAAGTGACTTCTTAAAAAAAGAACCCCCACATGATCGGTGAACATACAGTGGACTATTACCCAGCCATGGAAAAGAATGGTGCGCGCGGGTACCCGCTGCCGTGCCCATGAACCTTGAAGATATTATGCTGAGTCAAAGAAGCCAGATGCAAAAGACCACAGATGGTATGATGGCGTTTATATGAAATATCCAGAACAGGCCAATCTACAGAGACAGAAAACGGATTGGGGGAGTTGGGGAGAGACCAGAAATGGGATGCGAGGCTTCCCTGGTGGCGCAGTGGTTGGGAGTCCGCCCGCCGATGCAGGGGACACGGGTTCGTGCCCCGGTCCGGGAAGATCCCACGTGCAGCTGAGCGGCTGGGCCCGTGAGCCGTGACCGCTGAGCCTGCGCGTCCGGAGCCTGTGCTCCGCAACGGGAGAGGCCACAACAGTGAGAAGCCCGCGCACCGCGATGAAGAGTGGCCCCCGCTCGCCGCAACTGGAGAAAAGCCCTCGCACAGACACGAAGACCCAACGCAGCCATAAATAAATAAATAAAATTTTTTAAAAAAGAAATGGGATGCAACTGCTTAATCTGTTTCCTTTGGGGGTAAAGAAACTGTTTTGGAACTAGATACGCGTGTGGCTTCACACCATTGTGAATGTGCTAAATGCCCCTGAGTTTTTCATTTTAAAATGGTTAATTTTATGTTATGTGCATTTTCCCTCAATACACGTACATACACGCGTTACCGGCAACCTGAAAAGAGGCTGTGATTTTAACCTTTTGATGTCACCTGGAGGTCTTCTGTAAGTTGTACATGTGTCTTAATGATGAAACGCCTTCCATTATATACACAAGACACATTCTCAGATTTTGATAATATTTTTTTTAAAAAGAGGAGTCACATCTGGTGTAGGGGCTGAGATCTGGTGTATCTGCAATGCAGTCACACACTGACAAGTCTTGATAAGAATAATTTGCTGGAGGGCGAAAAGGAGCACAATTCCAGAACATGTGGATCTCTCCTCTCTAGGAGAAACATCAACTCAGAAATGGGGGTTTTTAGGGTAGAACATATATTTTGGGGAGTTCCCGCCCGGCCCGTGGTCCCAATGCACTGATGTCTCTTTAGCAGCACGTGGTCGTAATGACGGACTTTGCCGATTGCTTTCCACATCTGTGTTAGGGGTTGGGTGACATGAGTTTCTTGTTTTGGTGCCTGACGAGTGACATGGGGTGTCAGATGTCACAAAGCATTAAATAAAACCTCAAAGAGATGGATATTGGTACCATGTTTATTTGGAAGTGCCAGTGGCTGCTTAATTGCAATTTTGTAGAAACAAACTATTGGCTGAGAGTTATTTTTATCAGTCAGGTTTTTTGTTTCTGCCATTTGCAGGGTGAGTCTCAAGTACCAAAGCCAGTCCTCTGAGGCTGGAGTCATTTCCCATGCGGGCCGGGGGCTGATGGCATTTGAGGAGCTAATCACAGGTCCTGCCTGGGGACCTTGCCTTGTCTCACTGCTGTCCCAGGGCTCCTGCCCTAACTCATGCCAAAGAAGCTCACGGCCCACACCCCTGTGTCCGGTGAGGCACCACCACCCTCATATACCGTCAATTATTCCAAAGCTGACTTACCCAGTTTGGGACTGATTCTGGGCTCTTGATTCCTTCGCCTCCCCTTCCTCTACTCCTGTCTGGCCGATAGCACCTCTGCCAGAGGACTCAGGCAAGTCAGCCAAAGGGAGAGAAAATCAAAAGCCCTCTCCGCTGCTTTCCCTCCAGGAACAGGAGAAAATGTGAATGGGGAGGGAGGCTACATAATTTGCAGGGCCCAGTGCAAAATGAAAATGCAGGGACCCTTATTAAAAAACTGTTGAGGGACTTCCCTGGTGGTCCAGTGGTTAAGAATCCGCCTTCCGCTGCAGGGGACGCGGGTTTGATCCCTGGTCAGGGAACTAAGATCCCACATGCTGCGGGGCAACTAAGTCCGTGCGCTCTAGAGTCCATGCGCCACAACTAGAGAGAAGCCTATGCACCGCAACTAAGACCCAACGCAGCCAAGTAAGTAAATAAAATTTAAAAATAAATATTTTTTTTAAAAATCGTTGAGAATTTCAAGATGGCGCTAGAAGAGCTTTAAAGCAAGCACAGGCCCTTCTAAGCACGGGGGCCCTTGGGATTGCACAGGTCTAGAGGCTGGTGAGGCAGTGCGGGTGGTGAGAAGGTTGATATACAAGAAACTCTAGATATCCAATCTTCATCCTGAGTTAAGGGGTCCCAAGTTCTAGGAACAGTACCTAAAACTGGGTGGATTCATCTTCTGTGTTCCAAGCCCAGACTTCCATCCCCCCACATGGTGAGAGAAGGCAGGTTTGGGGAGGAGCTGGTGAGCTGAGATTGGAATAAGCTGCGCATGAGTGAATGGTGGGACATCCCAGTGGAGAAGTCAGTTGTGGGAAACAGAACAGCCCCTAACCTGGAGTCACACAGCAGCCCCACTGCCCATCCT
Source organism: Kogia breviceps (assembly GCF_026419965.1). Lineage (NCBI taxonomy): Eukaryota > Metazoa > Chordata > Mammalia > Artiodactyla > Physeteridae > Kogia > Kogia breviceps. The sequence continues at coordinate 141,253,806 of NC_081314.1, forward strand.
CCTGGCACAGCAAGTCCAACAGAGGTCATCTCCCTCATTCTCTGCAGAATAAAATTCCCAAGGGACACCAATGGACCCAGCTTCTGGCACGTGCCCATCCCCGAACCAATCACTATGGCCAGGGGATCGGGTACTCTGATTGGTCAGGTCTGGGTCATGTGCTCCACCCATGTGGCCAGGAGAGGGTGAGGCAGCTTGATTGACAGCTCCATCAGAAACTGCAGGGAACAGGGGATGGTTCCAAAGGCAAAGTATATGCTGCAGCCAGAAGGGCTGTGGAAGAGCGTGTTGGATGCACAAAAAGTAAATCCAACAGTGATCTGCAGCAACTCAAGCTAAGTCATACAAAAAAGAAAACGTAACTGCATGAAAAACTGGGAATCCCAGACTAGAGCTAGCTTCAGAGAGTCCAGAAACCCACACGTATCACCAGATCTCCCATCTGTCTATTTGGTTAACTACTGATGCAGCCAGCCAGCCAACCATCCATCCACCCACCCGTACATCTGTCTTTCTCACGGTCCTGCTTCTATCTATGCATTTTTAAGGCACAAGTCTCTAAAGCCAGACTATTGAGGTTCAAGTCCAGATTTCATAACCTATACTTATGTGGCCTTGGGGTAATTTACTTAAACTCTCTCTGCCTTAGTTTCTCCATCTGCAAAATGGGGATAATAAACTATCTCATAAGACTGATGTGAAGATTAATTGAGTTATTCTTGTAAAGCACTCAGAACAGCACCCGGCACATAGTAATGGTTCCATAAACGTCAGTTCTCACTATTATCACTGTAGGTGGGCTCTCTGCATGTGGCTGGGGTGGGTGGGGTGGGAGAAGGGTGGGGAACAGCCACAGGCAGCTCCAGCCCTTTGCTATTGCACCTGAGAAAACCTAAAGGACAGAGAGTCACTCTTCCCGGCATCCACGCATAAAACCTCAGGAAAGGACACTCAGATGCCCTGGCCTGAGTCACATGCCCATGTCTGGGTTACTCACTGTGGCCAGGGGTGGGATACTAGGATTGACCAAGCAGGCATCATGTGTCCACAGCCGTGCCTAGGAAGAGGGTATGTAATTGGCAGTCTACCCAGAACCCAGACAAGGGGCTGGCTTTTACCAGGAGGCAGGGAGAAAGAATGCTGGGTAGACTAAAGCCACAGATGTTCTCTACACTGGTAAACTTTCTGGGGCGACTTCAGCACCTCTTATAAAGTTTGCGTCTTGAGAGAGTTATATATGACTATCATCTTCTCTGGTCAGAAAGAAAATTCAGAAACATCTACAGGGTGGACTGGGATGGGCCATTATTTCAGGTCCACCCTCCGGGTTCCAGAACCTTCTGTGTACCCTGCACAGCGTGCATGATCCGCAGCTCCTGGTACACACTTGGCACACGATGGGCCCTCCTTGCTGACTCTGCTGCCAGCACACGCTCACGATGGGATGCTCACCATGGGTCCTCTCGTGCCCCAGAGTTCTTAAGAGCTTGTCTTCACCTGGAATTTCTTCTGAGGGGATTCTTTGTTGCTTGTTTTTGTGGAACCAATTTTAGATAAGTTCTCAGATTGAGAATCACTCACCAGGGACTTCCCTGGCAGTCCAGTGGTTAAGACTCCTCCCTTCCACTGCAGGGGACGTGGGTTTGATCCCTGGTTGGGAAACTAAGATTTTTTAGTTTTTAGTTTTATTTTTTTTTAGTTTTTTTGGCACAGCCAAAAAAAGAATAACTTTTTTCCCCCACTTAGAACCTTGGATGTGAAAAAAAGATACCTCTTGGCTTCTGGGTCCTCCATTCACAGAGGGTGTTGTTGCCTTTGGAGGGTCTTAATGCAGGGGGTCTGAGACGCAGGTCCCCTGCCCTTAAGTGGGTGTTAAAACCGAGCGCTAAGACCTAATTGTGGTGAGACTCCACCCTGGAAGCTCCAGTTTCATGACAGGTGGCTCCATTTCCTCTGGCTTCTAGTTTCCTCTGTGTTTCTAGCACTGGGATTTCCCCTTTCTTTCACCTATGACTTTGTAATTGACTTAGTTATCCAGCTTTTACAGGCATTTGTATCCAGATCTGTTCCACGTCAGCTTGGTCCGCCATGTTGCCAAAACCAGAAGTGCATCGTAGACTCTCAGCAGGACAATTGTCAAAATTCTGAATAATAGAGAAATTCACCAACGACCTGTCATCTCAGAGGAAGTGAAGAGCCATGGCTAGGTTGCCTACCAGGCCTATTGTTCTCCAACTATTTGAAAGATAACATGGAAAGCATTACAGGTGCCACCCATCTTTTCCTTCCCTATTTGGCTTATGAGTTGGCCCTCATCAACTAGGAGATAAGAACAGCCCAATATCGCTGTCATTAGCAACAGTACAGATTGCCATCCTAGACAGCATTTATTCACCATGCACCAGGTTGTAGTAAGTGCCTATACACTTCATCTCATTGGATGTTCATTATAATTCTGTAAGGTAGCAACAGTATTATCGGTCACGCTTGACAAATGCTGAACCCGTGTGATCCAGAGAAGTAAATTCACAGCTAATGAACAGGCGTGCTGGGATTGAACTCAGGTCATTCACGCTTCAAAGTCTACCTGTTTCTAGTCAAGAGAAATTAAAGCAAAATGGCAAAGTGGATAGAAAATGCTGGATCTCTTTTGATTTAAATTTCCTTGGCGTTCACAGGCACCAAGTTGTGAGAACACAGCACTCTGGTCAATTTACTTCAGCCTTTCCCCATCGTACCTCTACCTCCTCCTTCTAGGAGGACACATAAAAAAATCAGGTTGACAAAGAACAAGGATGACTTAAAGTCATGAAAGCTTTTGGATGCTTTTCCTGGCTTACCTTACCCCCACTTTCCAACTTCTTTTCCCTGCTCTAGATTCAAGTTGCTGAAGCTCACAGCTTCCCATGCGCTGGTTCAGGAGTCACATGGCTCGTCACTGGAAAGATCACGGGGTGATGAATATCAGAAATGCCCTCTCATTTCTTCTAGTCTCCCACCCTTCCTCCCAAACCCAAGTCTAGCACAAGAGCAAACCCTGAAGTCTGTGTCTGTACCAGAAGGTAAGCTGCGTCTTGTGGTATGGCTTCACCCCAAGTTCACACACGAGGGGGCCTCTTCCTCTTAGCACCAACACAGAACTATCAATAAGTTTGCCTTTCTGAGACCACAGTCCCAGGGAGAGGCCAGTGTCAGAATCGGATTCCACTACCCTCCAGCAGTAGTATAAAGCCAGCAGTCTAGAACCCAATCGGATCAAGGGAGACCTCAAGAGTACCTGTCCAAGAAATTTTAGGGAGTTGGATGAATGAGGGGAGAGGGTACTCGAAAGAGTCTTCGTACCGAAGCGTTTGGCACACCAGACTGGAACCATCTGCGCACACATCCCCTGCCGGCCTCTGTCATTGCCTCCTCCCTCCTCAGAGATGTCTAGGCTTCTCTTTTCCAATAACGTTCTCCTTTCCTACGTTTGTTTTCCCCTCCAAAGCTTTATCCCTCCCTTATTTGATGTCCCAGATCTGAATCTAAAAGAAAGATGTGCAGATGTTTCTTCTCTACCTTACCCTCAGCATCACCATTCCACATGGCACCTCCTCTCCGCCCCCGCCAACACACATACACCTGACGGTTGACCAAGGCAGACATCTTTGTGTGTCACCTAGTGGAGACCAGTGGCATTTGAAAAGGTTATTGCTCTTACAGTAAACTGTGTAAGCCTGGGACAGTCACCTTGTGAGCTTCTTTATTCATGAAGCCTCACTATTCTTCCCAGGATTGATGGGTGACAGTTCCTCGTTCCGAACCTTTCTTATATATATTTACAGTAGTTTCTGAAGTACATCCTTAATCCAAAAGGCCATGACTTGTTGACACGTCTTTGGAATATTACTGAGTAACTCATTAAAATGTTAATAGCTTCTGTCCAGATGTATTGATCGTGATGTCAACTATTCCTGGAATAATAAATAAAGTTGAGTGTTTAAATGTTTTGTTTTGTTGTTTTTGTGTGTGTGTGTGTGGTACGCGGGCCTCTCGCTGCTGTGGCCTCTCCCGTTGCAGAGCACAGGCTCCGGACGCGCGGGCTCAGTGGCCACGGCTCACGGGCCCAGCCGCTCCGCGGCACGTGGGATCTTCCCGGACCAGGGCACGAACCCGCGTCCCCTGCATCGGCAGGCGGACTCTCAACCACTGCGCCACCAGGGAAGCCCGGGTCTTTAAATTTTATCTTTCAGCCATGCTGAGCAATAAGTGAGCCAAGGAGTACCTGAGGGGAGTTAAGTTACCTTGGAGGCTTCCAGGTGAACCGGGATCAAATAAAGAGGGACCTTCAGTAGCTAGTGGGAAGCAGCCGCATAGCACAGGGAGATCAGCTTGCAGCTTTGTGACCACCTAGAGGGGTGGGATATGCGGATATAAGTATACGTATAGCTGATTCACTTTGTTATACAGCAGAAACTAACACAACAATGTAAAGCAATTATATTCCAATAAAGATGTTTAAAAAAAAATAAAAAAGAGGGATCTTCAAGCTCTGTGATGAAAAATGTCATGGTAGATGGAGTCGAGCTCAAAGCCAAATACAGAGTAGGGGAAAATACCCCGAATCTGAGGACCACGGTTTTTCCCGAGGATGCCTCTAAGTGAACCAATCAACAAGGACAATTTTGGATCCACAACCTGACAAATGCCTCCCGGCTTCCCCAAGCGTTCTTAGCGATGGAGACGTGAGCAACTACCGATTGAGAGGAGCCCATGTTACAAGAGCCGTTTTCGGTTTCCCAAGACTAAAGTCCAGGGTGGACATCCGCTGGTGCTCTGGCCAACTGCTCGTTGCTCTCTGGCTTTTGCCTCACTAACCTTGCTACATTGTTGATCCTTGAACACGCCGTATTCATACCACATCGGCCTTCTCCCCTTGCTTTTCCTTCTGCCTGGGAAGGCTCTTCTGGCCTCAGACGTTCATGAGGCTGCGGGAAGCCGGACCCTTCCTGCCGGTCAGTTCTCACCCCACCCCATTGAACCCCTCCCGAACGTGACCCTGCTTGATTTGAAATGCCACATCCCTCTCTGAAGGCATCCTTGTTCCTTGTCAACTTGATTTCTTCATGTCTCCTCCCAGGAGGATGGGTAGGGACCATGTCTCTCTTATCCCTCACTGCGGCCCCAGCATTTGGTCCAGGCTGGGCACCTCGTAAGCACTCAGTAGCTATTGGCTGAATAAACGAAGACACCGCTAAAACACGGAAGGGATCCTGGGATGCCCAGAGGGCATTAAGCTGAAAGGGGCTCAACTGCAAAAAGCAGGAGAGAGGCTGGAAAGGGACCGACGTGGAAAAATCCGCAGGAAATGCTCTACTCAGAGCATGGGGAGGAGGAAGGGATTTGTTCGGGATGCACATCAAAAACTCGAATTACTACTTGGAACTCCATTCAAGAGGGAAAATCCTTCACACGGCTCCATGACTCAAGGCCTGAGCGCCATGGTTTAAGGACCTGCTTGAGCCTTAAGTCAATGTTTCCAGAACAAACACCCACAACCAGAAGTGGCCAGGGCCGCTGACACATCACACCACTCTCTCGGGCCGGGGCAAGTTCTGTTAGCGACATCATTATCATTCCTGACGATCCGCCATCCCAGCCCTGGCCTCTCTGATACCCAATCAATGGGCCCATTCAGACGGAGCCCCGTTTTGCATATTATTCTTAATAAACATTCATAGTGCAAGCTATAATGGCCCTTTCAAGGCTGCTGCTTTGAATGCGTGTTACCAACAGAGTGTCTTTGTGTACTTACATGTAAAAATACACTGGCCACCCTGTTGATATGCGGCATATATATTTATAAATATTTATCAGCGAGTCACGGCTGACATTTTCAAAATGCTGCATTTGAACTAGACCTCGGTTTTTTTCTGTCTCCCAAGCTGAGAGGCCAGACGAGGTTAATTAATCCAATTTTGCCTAATAATGTGCGTCGTAATGATCTCCATGCCCTGGTTTTATTTGTCAAGGGGGAGCGGGCTCCAAGGAAAGGGCTCTGTGATTCTGAAAGGAGGGGTGTCCCGACTCCAGGCTTGATCTCGAGCCAGCCTGGGGCGATGGAGACGTGCCCAGAGCGCCTTCTGGGGAAGCGAGAAAGAGAAGCAAGTCGCAAATAAAATCCAGGGCTCTGGAAGCGGGTTATCCTCAGGGCAAGGGATAAAGCGGCGTCATGAGTTTCCCTCGCGATTCTATCCCCCTCTCCTGCCCGAGTCCCTGGGAAATTTCATTGATTCAGAAACGACATTCCAAATGCACTCGGATGGACTGGAGTCCCTTGCTCTTCGTAATGTGGTTGATATGAGAACCCTTGCGCCCCTGTCTAGGACGAAACAAGTACTGGATTTGATAAGGATTGACCAAGAGAAATGCCTGTTTTTAAGAAGGGAGGGTGGGGGATGGAGCGCACGCTGCGAACGCTTTGACCTCCTGCCCTGGGTTGGTTCACAAAGCACCAGGCACCGAAGACCCCTCTGCAAACCTGATATCTCTCCATTAGCCCCGAAAGGGCCTCCTGTTCTGTGTTTGTTTTTTTTTTTTTTTCTGCGGTACGCGGGCCTCTCACTGTTGCGGCCTCTCCCGTTGCGGAGCACAGGCTCCGGACGCGCAGGCTCAGCGGCCACGGCTCACGGGCCCAGCCGCTCCGCGGCACGTGGGATCCTCCCGGACCGGGGCACGAACCCGCGTCCCCTGCATCGGCAGGCGGACTCTCAACCACTGCGCCACCAGGGAAGCCCTGTTCTGTGCATTTTGATCCCTATTCAGATTCGTCTTCTAACTCTAGAAGCTGGGAGGCATCTAGGGCAGGACAGTATTTCGAAAGGAGGTCTTCAAAGCATATCTAATCTCCCTGAACCCCTGCTCACCTCTACTCCACTCCAGTTTGGGGCTCAGCTTTGCCTAGGCCTTACGGGTGCCTCTCTCTTCCCTGAAATGACTCTTGGTGTCTTAGGAAACCCTGTTTGTCTGCCCCTGCTCTCCGTCCCCGTGTGGCCGCCCAGGTCGCAGAACAGACCTCACAGACGACAGCTCCAAGTCCATCCTCTGCCATCAGCTCTGGTTTGTCCCTGTCCGGCTCTGTTCCTCCAGCAAGCTAAGGCCGCACCCCACCACCCTTCACCCCATACTCACCTCCATCAAGCAAACCTGAGCTACCAAATCTCAGCACGACAGTCCCATTGGATGCTGATTAAACACAACCTAAGAACAGTGATCTACTTTAAAAAACAAAACGTCAAGCGCGGGCCAGCACCCACGTAGATTTTAAACCATCTATTCTTTGGGTAAGTTCCATGTAAGTTCAACAGCAAATCTCTGTTGAATCAGTGACAGAGGAAGCCACATCTAGAAATGCCTTTATTTCTCTTACGTAAAATCAGGTTCAATAACACCTTGAGAGCTCTAGCCGCTAAACCTTCAAACTCATAAAGCTCATAAGCATCTGGAAACTTGTGAACGTCACCAACATTTTGTAAGCAAAGCTCCGCCCTCCCGTGGACACCATGAATCTGTACTTGTGGCCTTAGGTGTGTATCTCGTGCCAGGGTGGAATCCCCCTGACTGCATGTGTAATGATGCCCCCCGTCTGATTCGTCCTCGTGGGCCCTGAGCCGAGGAGGCATTAAGAACTATTTATTAATCAACATGTGGAGGGGCATGTGTATTAGACACACCTAAGGTACCCCTCGGGCTCTCTCAGCTCACCATTCTCACCCTCTCCCACGCCTCCCGTACCCCACCAGCCCACCCCCTCACCCCCTCACCCCCTCACCCCGGCTGCTTGCTTGGCCTCAGAGGCAGACCAGCTTCCCTGGGCCCTCGAGGTTCTGCTGCCTGAGGCCAACCAGCTCCACACCCCCCCAGGGTCTCTGGCTCCTCCTGACTCTCATGGACTCAGCAAAAAAAGGATGAAATGCGCACCACAGGGCCTGGGCTCTGACTTCTGTCTGGCTGGGAAGGAGCTGGATGTGCCAGTTGATCATACAGGGGAGTTAACTCCCCAAAGGAGTTCACATGGACCAGGCGGAAGCGGGAGATTGGAAGACGCCCGATCTGTGATAGATGTCTTCTCTCTCTCTCTCTCTCCCTGCAGTGGACTCGTCTTAGACATAGTGACAACCCACAGAGCTGAAGAGCACGTCTGCTGACCAGCTAGCTCTGTCTTCATGGTTCGATGCCTTGCTTCCCACTCTCCTTGCCTTGGACCCCCCCTTCCCTCACTCACTGCCCTGAGATTGTACCTCCCAAATGAAGCATTAGTGCTGAATCCCTGCTTTAGGCTGGGTTTTCTAGGGAACCTGGACCAAGACGGGTTATTTTAAAGATGCACAAGTTGAAGAACAGGGAACAAGTCTCCTGAATTGAGACAGTGAAAGAGAGGCCAAGATTGTGCATTAGTCCATTCAGTTGATTTCATTAAACTGCCTGGTTAACATGGTGCTACGGACTGAATGTCTGTGTCCCCGCACCTCTGCCCCAAATTCATATGCTGAAAGTCTAACCCCCAACGTGATGGTATTTGGAAGTAGGACCTCAGGGAGGTAATCAGGTCATGCGGGTGGAGCTGTCCTGAATAAGATTAGTGCCTTTTTTTCTTTCTTTTTTTGGTGGCATTGGGTCTTTGTTACCGCACGCGGGCTTTCTCTAGTTGAGGTGAACGGGGGCTACTCTTCATTGTGCTACGCGGGCTTCTCACTGCAGTGGCTTCTCCTGTTGCGGAGCACGGGCTCTAGGCTCACGGGCTCAGGAGTTGTGGCACACGGGCTCTAGAGTAAAGGCTCGGTAGTTGTGGTGCACGGGCTTAGTTGCTCTGCAGCATGTGGGCTCTTCCTGGACCAGGGCTCGAACCCGTGTCCCCTGCAATGGCAGGCGGATTCTTAACCACTGCACCACCGGGGAAGTCCTATAATGCTATTATGTTTTTTTTTTTTTGGCAATACGCGGGCCTCCCACCACTGTGGCCTCTCCCGTCACGGAGCACAGGCTCCGGACGTGCAGGCTCAGCGGCCACGGCTCACGGGCCGAGCCGCTCCGCGGCATGTGGGATCTTCCCAGACCGGGGCACGAACCCACGTCCCCAACACTGGCAGGCGGACTCCCAACCACTGCACCGCCAGGGAAGCCCTATAATACTATTAGTTTTTATTAGGTTGTTTGTTAAAGTCTGTCGGTGCTTCTTCAGCACTGTCTCCGGCTGGATCCCTCCTGCAGTACACATACTAAGTGAGGCCAGTGACAGAGCAAGATTTTGGAGAAGTACCTGATTTTTTTAGTGCCCTTTTAAGAAGAGTCACAAGAGAGCTTGCTTTCTCTCTCTTTCTGCCTCATGAGGACACAGCAAGGAGGGAGCATTCTACAGTCCAGGAAATGGGCTCTCACCAGGAACCCAACCAGCCAGCACTTCTGGCCTCTAGAACTGTGAGAGATAAATTGCTGTTGTTTAAGCCACCCAGTCTCTGGCATTTTGTCATAACAGCCCGAGATGATTAAGACACGTGGGCACGCCAGTAACACCTGGGAGTCCAGGTCCTCAGAAAAGCAGGGGCACCAGGCTGTGGGCCCCACACACCAGCTCACCTCTCTGGGCTCTGTGCAGTCCCAGTGGGAGAGTCGAGAAAGCCCTGCTCCCAGCCACCCCTTTGTCTAGGGCTGAATCTTCTTCTTCTTTTTTTTTTTTTTTTGCGGTACACAGGCCTCTCACTGTTGCGGCCTCTCCTGTTATGGAGCACAGGCTCCGGACGCGCAGGCTCAGCGGCCATGGCTCACGGGCCCAGCCGCTCCGCGGCACGTGGGATCTTCGCAGACCGGGGCACGAACCCGTGTCCCCTGCATCGGCAGGCGGACTCTCAACCACTGCGCCACCAGGGAAGCCCGCCTTGTGCTATTTTAAAATAATTAATACAGATGTGGTCACATAGAAAAGAGTTTTGCTCTCATGCAATGATGAAAATATGGTCAGAACAAGGTAGGTGAGTCAGATGGACAGGCCAAAGGCCTGCCCTCTGGGCACACCTGCTCTCCCCTCTTGCTCTCTCTCTGAAGTAGGCTGATCCACAATAGGGGTTTCATCTTACTTCTGTCCCTGGAAGAATTCATGAGGGCACAAGCCCAGCCGTGCTCCTTCTTGGCCAGGCCCCGCTCACCGTCCCACAAAGAGAGGGAAGAGCGTGGCTCCTTTTAGAAGATCTCAGTTGAGGGCTCTCATAAGTAAATTATCAATTAAATCCAGGCGCCAGTAGAGCTTTCCTTTAATAATAAAAGCAGAACCATATACCTTAGATGTAGCATCACGCCATTTTCAAAATTCTTTTCCAGGTATTGTGCAGTTTGACTGTAACTGCAAAAGCCGCAAACCTGTGTAGCAGCCTTGTATTGGGTTCAATCATATGACCAGTTTTGTAAGTCAAAAATGGTTGAATATCAGTTTCATACAGTTCAACGTATTATCGGACAGCCAATGTCCAAATTCTGGAAGAGAAAGCAGCAGAAGTAAGCAAGAGGCCTTGAGAAGGTACGTGCTAGAAGAAGAGATGCAGGAAGAGAGGAAAAGGAAGAGAAATGGACATTAAGTTAAATGGTACCAACAATGACCTCTTTTCTTAGTAATAAGAGTTCAGTGCGGTTTTGAGGTTTGAAACTTGATCTGTATTCCTTCAACCAAAGAATCTTATTCCTGCAATTAACACATTTAAAAGTAGGTATTTAACAAGTACTTGATGAATAGCCACAAAGGTCAACAGAGGGAGAGGGCTACCAGCACCCCAAAGTGAAAAGACTGAGAGTGAAAGCATGGCTTGTTTGTCTAAGCAATCGCGGAGCTTAAGCAATCGCGGTTTCTAATGTGGAAGAATTTGTCAGGCGACCTTGAATGAGACTGTCAACCGTCTTTTTGTTGCAGTGAGAAAGGGGGATAATGCTTATTCCACACAGGGCAGCGCTGAGGGGGTAAACATGATTGATCACTGCGAGTTGGGGAAGGAAGACGGTGTAATAAATACTAATTATGGTAACCGTTCCTGGCTTCTAAGAAAAATGCCTTTTCCAAAAAGGAAGGAAGGAAAGAAGAATTCCACCCAAAGAGGGTCTCGTGGGGCAGTCATAGGGTGTCACGGCCTTTTGCTCTTCTGAAGAAATCCGAAGGGGAAAAGGCCTGGTTACAGTTCACAACAGCCAGAGCAGGCAGAAAATATTCCTTGAAGAAAAATTCCTCTTACGTTAATTAATTTCGTGTTTTGATTGTCAAATTAGCACAGTTTTAGATTAACATATCGGAGCCAAAACTTGCTGGTAAGCACGCGTCTTCGTTTTCGTAAATGCTAAATAAAAACATTCAAAATGTGAAGGTCATCAATTAGCCTCCTGCAGTAACCCAGCTTCACGTACTGGTGGATATTTCCTCAGCGTCCCCGGGCCCCTCACAGATGCCTGAATTCTGGAGTGAATTTCGCCACGGAGCCATGGCTTCCGATCCCACGTCCTACACCATCCCATAGTGCACTCTCGAAGCAAATGGGAACAATGCCTGTATTTGCAAGACGAGTTTTGCAGCCCTTTAGTCCTATCCCCTCTCCGTTCTCCGTTTCCTCCCTGTTTCTCCCCGACACGCACGCGGTTTACAGAGCTTCCAGCCCCGACAGCAGGCTCCGCAGGGAAGGGGGCTGATTGGTTTAGTTTGCGGGCAGCCCCGTAAGGGGTGGTAATTGACACTTTAACGTATGACATGTTGCATTCCTTCATCTCGAAGCCGTAATTGAATACACATGAACCCCCCCTGCACTGGTGACCCTGGAGTGTGCCACACACCTGGAAGTAGTGAGCTTCAATTAATGTGTCACCGTCACTAATAGCGGCTACCCGTGAGAACCACCAGCAGCCGGGAAACAAAGCCGGGAGCAGCGCGGGGCAAACCCCAGGGGCGCGGCTCCCCAGCAGAGCCGCCCGGGACCAGCTCTCAAAATCTAGTTTTCCCAGGAAGACGATTTGCTTTTAATTACTCCAATTAATTTTACCTAATGGCTTTGCTCACCGCTCACTCGAAGAGTGATTTTTGTGCCAGAATACCCAGTCAACTGAAAGGACATGACAATGGCCCGAGTAAATTTCCACGATGACACTTTTTAATAAAGAAACAGATGAGAAATTGAATATGATCTGAAAGGCGGGACTCAAGCTGCGGACATGCAGAATTAGTATGATGAATTGCACCCCCCTATTCTTTGGTTCATTCTCTGAGTAGTCGCGCAGCGCTTCCAGGGACCCTGCAGGGCCTCGTGCAAAGGGGTCCCTGCCTTCCCGGAGCCCGTGGACTCGGGGGCGGTCAGAACGGTTTTGTGGACCAGGGCCAGGAGGCAGGGGAGGGGCGATTCCGGGCGAGCCGGCCGCCCCGCACCCCGCCTGGCTTCCCCGGCTGCGGACCCGGGGAGCTGACTCTGAGCTCCAGGAGGAGCCTGTCTCGTGTTCACCAGGGAGGGGGGGAGGGACAGAAGAGTTTTTCGGGCAGAGACCCGCGTGCGCAGGCGCGGGGAGGCCAGAGAGAAAGTGAAAGAACCTGGGGTGGGTGAGAAAGAAGGGGGCCAAGCTGGGGGCGGGGGTGGAGGGCTTTGGAGGAAGAAGAGGAAAGGGAGAGCGGGCAGAAAACAGCCAGGACGGGAGTTTGGGCTTCGGTGTCAGTCTAGTTACTTTTTCCAGAGCCAACAGCCTTTCTCTTCCTTAAATACACACACACACACACACACACACACACACACGCAGAGTGGGGGAAGCACTAGCATATTAGAATAAAAAACAGGGAGACTACAGTTTGGGGATATTGTTGGAGGAAAGAAAGGAAAAGTATATTGCATTTTATATTTGAGAAATTTCATTTAATTTACATTAATTAATTTAATTTAATTAATTGTTAATTAATTGCAGCGATTTCTGAAAGAGTGGAAGTAACACCAAAGCTGGAGGGCAGCCCTGTTCCACACAAGGCGCTGACTTGTTCTCCCTGACCACGCCCAGTCTTCGTGGGCCCTGGCCACGCCCCCGCCTCATTCTTTCCCACCAAGTATGCAGCTCTGTCACTTTGCCGACTGGCTGTGGGCTGCAGAGATTGCTTTGGTTCTCTGGGACCCTGTGAAGCTACAGGGGTGTGACCTAGGTAAGTGTGCCCCTTAGCACTTTGCTTGGCCTCCAGGGAGAACAGGCCTCCAGGACCCCCACTGCTCCCTCCCTGACCCACTCCTGGCCCTTAAGCCCCTTAGGAAGAAAGCCTCCTCCATCTAGGAGCCAGCCTGGGTTTTCCTAGACATGGAGGTATTGTAGATGGGCTTCTGGGTGAACCTCAGGGCTGGAACGCACACGTGATTATCTCTGCACTCTCCTCACATCCCACTAAAATGGCAGACAAGGCAGGAAAACTAAGGAATGTCTCCCAAGGACAAAAAGGTCAGGAGAAGAAGCATCAGAAGAGAAGAGTTTTGTGAGTTGCAAAGTGAATGGGCAAATGGTATCTGCCTTAGCAGCAGGGAGAAAGATGCACCCTACCTGCTGGAGGGAGGTGGCGGGAGGGCCCTCATAAGAAACAAAACGATTCCTGCAGAGCCGTGGACAGGCTCCAGAATCGGAGCGGCAGTGATTTCTGAAGGCGAGGGTGACAGGTCACGCTGAAAGCCTGAGGACTTGTTGAAAGACCGCGCAGGAGTCGGGAGATCCGCAAGTCACTTCCTCCAGTGCACGTCTGGGGTTCTGCACCTGAATGGCGTGCTCTGCACCCTCTCTCGGAATCTCTGCTCCCTGCCCATCCCTTCAGGAGACTAGAAGTTTCCTCTCTGACCCATCAAACCAGAGAGACTCAGGGCACTGGACCCAGCTGAGGGCTAAGCAAGTGGGAAACACGCTCCCTGAACGGGGCGGCGGGGCGGGGCGTGGGGGGGTGGGGTGGGGGGCTTACCCCACCCCACCTAATGGCATTTGCAAAGTGTGGTGTAGCCTTGGAGGGGAAGGTGCTCCTAAACTCGCAGTGCGGAATTCATAGTTGGGTCCCTTTCAAAACTGGGGAGCACTGGTTTTCTCACCTGGATCCCCATGTGTTAACATGCACAAGCACTTTCTAGCCTCTGGGGGTAGGAGGAGTTTTGTGTAGGGGCTTTTGCAGGAGAGAAGAACAGGACAAGGGTGAGCGGAGTGGAGGACCCAGCAGAGAACTACCTCTCCCAGTCTTCTGAGCTGGTTTGCGTCCCAGTGGAGAGGCGTGTTGAGACCGTGAGACTCTGAGCCTGGGTTGTGTGCCTTCAAGGCCCCGTTGTGTTATTAGCTGAGGCGTTTGCTGCCCTAGCTGGGGAAGGATTACACCTCCTCACCCCATCGACAGTGAAATGTGAGTGATGGGTGACGCTTCTGAGCTGAAGCTTTAAGAGTCATTGCTCTGTGAGGCCATTTGCTTCTCCCCTTCTGCCACAGAACCAGCTTGTCCCGGAGGAAGCTGGGCCCTGGATCTTCAGCTTGGGTCCCAGGATGAGGACGGCATGGGGCAGAGTGAAAATAATGTGCACAAGCAGTAAACCTTTAGTGTTGGAAGCATCTACCGTTTTAGGGGTTGTTTGTTACCACAACATACCAGTAGCAAAAGCTGACGGCTACAGCCCCAGTGACACTGCAGCCAGGCTTAGCAGGGGAGGCATTTTCTGTTCCCTGCAGGAAAAGAGCACCCTCGCTGGTTCCTTGGAGATGGCGGTTGGGGCCACACAAAGAGGGCACCCTGGGCCCAGACACACGCCTTCACGGAAGGCAGCAGCAGGGGCGACGTGAAGAAGCACCTCTGTCTAGTGGATTGTGGGCTGCAGACGGCACGAGGAGGCCGGGGTGCGGGGGACACAGCATGGTACCGCCTTCGGGGAAACCGAGCCATAGCCCAGGACTCCGCATGGCCTGGAGGGCCTGCGTAGGGAGGTGGGTGCCACGAATGACCCGGTAGAAATTGGGTCTCTGTGCCAGTTATTAAGCTCTTCCTCTCAGCTCTGCACCTCCCTTTACGCTGTGCTTTCTGATGCTGGGACCGGGCTCTGTGGATTCCGTTTAGTCTTCACCGTGGGGCTGTCAGGCTCTGCCAATGGGCGACCCCAAGGCTCCTAGAAGGACTGGGGACCCGCTCCTTCCTGCTGGCTGTTCCTGATGGGGCTACGTCAGCACACGCCCTTCGGTCCAGCCGAAGCAGCTGGTTCCTGCCTCTTCCATGCTCCCGGGACCAGTCTCGTTGTACCCACTCCCGGGGGCAGCACCGGCAAACGAGGAGCCTCCTCAGGGCTCTGAGCCCTTAATCCGCGGTCCTTCCTTCCCAGCTTCGATTCTGATAGCCCTCCCTGTCCTGTTTTCCTGACTGGATTCTGCCTGGCACGGTAATGCCGGCCCCACCTGCAGCATCACTGGGGGAGGCAACAGATACCTGGGAAGCAAGGATAACCAACCTGCAGGAGGGTCTTTGGTCTCCATGAGCCACAGGACCGACCCAATGTGTAGTGGTTGGACACCTGCCAAGTGCCCTAGTTGTACTGGGTGCTGTGCAAGACACAGGCTGTCGAAACTGTGGTCCTGCCACCAAAGAGCATAGGAAGGGCTCTCTAAGGCCACACCCAGATCCGGAGAAGGGACAGGTTCTGAAGGCCAGAATTGTCAAAAGGTCACCAAGGCTTCTAATCAGCAACTCCTACTTAAACCAGCAACTCCAGGAGCTTCCCTGGTGGCACGGTGGTTGAGACTCCGCCTGCCAATGCAGGGGACGCGGGTTCGATCCCTGGTCCGGGAAGGTCCCACATGCTGCGGAGCAACTAAGCCCGTGCGCCACAACTACTGAGGCTGCGCTGTAGAGCCTGTGAGCCACAACTGCCGAGCCCTCACGCCACAACTACTGAAGCCTGCACGCCTAGAGCCCGTGCTCTGCAACAAGAGAAGCCACCGCAGTGAGAGGTCTGCACACTGCAGAGAGGGGTGGGCCCCGCTCACCACATCTAGAGAGGGCCCACGTGCAGCAGCAAAGACCCAACGCAGCCAAAAATAAAAACAACAACAACAAAAAACCCCAGCAACTCCAGGCATCTTCGGGGTAGACAGAGGTGCCAAGTGTAATCTACTCAATTTCCTGATGGAGAGATAGAGTTTACAGGGAGTTTATCCCTTTTCCAAGATCACAGAGCAATTTCGGATGGCCAGGGATTGTGTCATATCTCCAGGAATGGCCAAATTTTTTTGCACGGAGCTACCAGAATGGCTAAAATTTAAAGGACTGACAGTATCAAGTGTTGCCAAAGATTGGAGCAACTAGGACTCTCACATCACTAGTGGGAAATGTAAACTGTTACAACCATGTTAGAAAATATGTAGCAGCATCCACCCAAGCCAAACCTGCATGGTCTGTGTCCCAGCAATTCCCCTTCTGGACATACACCCAGGGGAAGCAAGTGCTTGGGTGCACCAACATACGTGCACAAGCAGGTTCACAGCAGCTTTATTCACAAGAGCCTGAGGCAGAAAACAACCCAAATGTCCAAGAGTTGAAATGAATTTTTTAATTATCTGATATTCATACAATGGAATATAACAGTTGTAAAAAACAGCAAACTATTTCTACAGGCAGAAAGATTTCACAGACATAATGTTGGACAAAAGAAGCCATACCTCAGAAAGTACGTACTATGGGATTCCATTCATAGGAAGTTCAAAAACAGGCAAAGCGGATCTATAGCAAGAAGAGTAGTTACTTTTCAGGTTGCTATTGGTAGTGGGATGGGTGGGCGAGCCTGCTGGGGAGTTAGAAATGCTCTGTAGTTTGATCTGAGTGGTATTTACAGAGGGACATACAAATAGAGATAGTTGTCGAGTTGTTTGCTTAATATTTGCGTACTTGACTGTATGTCATTTAAACCTCAGTAAAAAGTGGGGGCAGATTTGCTCAGATATCTCCTGTCTGGTTTGGGTTCTTCTGAGGCAGATCCTGAGACCAGGTCTGGAGGCACATGGTTTATTATTTTGGAGGTAAAAGAGCACTGGTGAGATAATGGAAAATAATGTATACTGGTCCCTGACCCCCATTCCTGGCTCAGAGCTCCTGAAACCCTTGTCATTTCCTGGGTGATAGGAGTGTCTTTTGTTCTAACGGGTGATTCTGGGTGGGCTCCTGGATGGGGGCTGGTCACAGAAAGAACAAATCATGGTTAGAAGCTTGGGATTTTCAGCCCCTGCCCCCAGTCTCTTGAGAAGGGAGAAGGGCTGTAAATGGAGTTAGTGATTGATTATGCCCATGTCCCCAAATCCCAAAAGCACGGGCTTCGGGGAGCTTCCGGGTTGGTGACCACGTGGAGGTTTCCCACTTACCCGCCTCTCTTCCTCTGGCTGTTCATCTGTATCCTTTATCATACTCTTTAACAAACTGGTAAATGTAAGTAAGTGTTTCCCTGAGTTCTGTGAGCCACTCTAGCAAGTTAATCAAACATGAAGAGGGGGGTTGTGGGAACTTCCGATCTGTAGCCAAATCAGACAGAAGTTGTACGTAACCCGGGGACCTACCCCTGGCAATTGGCCTCTGAAGTAACATGGGAGCAGTCTTGTGGGACTGAGCCCTCAGCCTGTGGAATGTGATGTTATCTCTGGGCAGATCGTGTTAGAATTAAGTTGTAGACACCCAGCTGGTGCAGCAGAGAATTGCTTGCTGGTGTGGAAACTACCCCTCCACATACACACACACACACACACACACACACACACACACACACACACACACACTTTGTAATTGGGTCTTAAAATCATTTTAGCACTGGTAAGAAGTGAAAGAGTTACAAGGAAAGAGAAAAGGTGAACTGTGGATCCAGCTCTCATGGTTGGTAACTGGGCTTAATTCCGCAAGGAAACTTGAGGAAACTTGCAGAACACACACCTCAGAATTATGCCACCTAAGGGGTGAGGGAGCTGGGGTATTTATACATCTCCTCTGGAGAGTCAGAAGATGTGGGCAACCAGGAACAGGTGCAAATGTCCTGGCACTTCTGACCTGAAGGCTGGTGGGGCCGGTGAGCCCTCAGGCCACTGAAGGTCAGCCAGAGCACACAGAGGGACACAGATGGCGTACTGACAGCGTCTATCACACACTCACATGATACCAGTCACCGTGATAGTGCCCATTGGCTAAGAGAATGTACCATGGAAAAAACAATGATCCGGGAATTCCCGAAAGGTCTTGAAATAAATGCGTATTTAATTCCATCATCTGCACACATTTGAAAGCCAGAGGTACTAATGTGTTTGCGAGAAACATCATTCGTGTCGATTCTCAGTGTCTCGTGGAGGGTCTCTGGCCCCCGGAAGTCAGTATATCAACCACTAGTGCTCTTTCTGTTGTGAAATGAGCCAGCTGCCCCCCAGGCGGGCCAGCTCCTAGGGCCGGGGGCGGGGGGCATCTTGATGGCTTGATCACCTGAAGATAAAGTCACGTTTTGGTATTATCAAAGTCTGAATTAAATGGGTACCCAATACAGTTAATGACAGCTTGAGGAGGAGGAAGAGGGCCCATTATACATTCACTGCACCCTCTTTGGTACAGAACTGCCGACCACAGGTCCCGACAGAGGCACCTCTGCAAAGACCGTGGCCATCGACCTTGCCCACTGCTGCCATCCTGCAGGGCTTTTTGGGTGGCCACGTGGATTACCCCATGCTCCCGGCCACTGTGCTAGCTCTCAGGCGCTGTGAAAACCCGAGTCTTCAGCCTGCGGGACCGCCTCTGGCCTCCCTGGTCCTCAGACCCAGCCAACAACCTGCCTGCAGTCGGGACACAGCTGCTCCGAGGGGCTGTGAAGCAGGCTTGGGCAGCGAGTATAGACCCCCACTGACACTGGCTTGGTGTGTGTTTGCAGGTGGAGGGCAGGGCACAGATTTTCCTTTTCTTGTAACTTCACTTGGCTCTCAAGCCCTCAGTTCTGTTGGTGGCAGGATATATTAATCTTGCCAAGTCAAGGCAAAGTCCAGGTGGTCGCCATTTAAAATGAAGTCGCTTTGAAGTATCTCTCCAGATAATTCAGGTTCTCAGGTCAACTCCACACTTAGGTGATTCCAGGAGCACCTGCTCCCTGTGTGTCCCCTCGGGTCATTCCTTTTCCTGGTGTTGATGACCCAGCAACGGTTCCACCCCTGTTCTGTCTGGGCCTGGTTTCCAATCCATCCAATCTGGTTTCCAATCCTGTGGCCTCTGTCTATAAGGCCCCCTCCCCTCCTCAGGGAGCTGGTGCCCGGCACTGTACCCACCTCCCTCCCAGGCACCGAAATACTCACTCCTCACCCATTCCCCATTGGGCTGCAGAGGGGACGTCCAGGGCTCCGTTCAGGGCTGGGGACACGGTCACCTTCTCTCTTGCCCACTGCACATCCGAGAGGCTTCAGTGTTTTGTCCTCACAGAGAGGCCAGTCCTCATGTCACGTTTTGTGGACCAAACATGAGACCCCCAGGAGGGGTCCCACAGCTTGACTGTATGCACGTGGGTTGCCTACGTGCATGACCTCGATCCATCCCTCATCCAACAAAATTCAACTTGACAACTGCCTAAGGTCTCTTGTCCCTGATGAGTCTTTTCTTCCACTTGTCACGTCTAAAGAGAACAGCGTCCCTGGTGCCTGTTTCGTCTGTTAAAGAATCTTTTTCCCCTTCCCAACTCTGTATCCACGTGCTGTAAACCGAAAGGGAATTTCGCTGTACGATGTCTAATCAAATGCAGAAGTAGGAGAGATATCTTGAACCCCTGGGGAGAGCAGGGTTGGATACGCACTTAGACAGGGTGGGAGAGGATACCTCTGCAGACAAAGGGATGAGAGGAAAACAGAAAAGGCCAAAAGCAGTCATGGGCGACAAGCAAGGGAGCAGGAGAAAGAATGAAATGAGTGGCCAATTGATAGCAAACAGAATCGCAGGCATTGGAGACCTAGGCAGGGTGTGTGTCAGCCTTTGGGGCCCCCCCACTTCTGGAAGTCCATAAAGCAAGAGGACACTGGTGCTGGCCACCAGCCCAGAGCCTCCGTGATGCCTGACTCAGTTTACACGGCGCCCTGATCGACCCACCCCTGCCAGCCTCCTGACTGCAGTCCCAGCTGGAAAGGCTGCAGAGTGCTCTCGCGCCGTTCCCACCATCACCAAGCTCCTCTTAGCCTCCCCCAGGGCTGAGACCCTATCACAGCCTCCACTGTGCCTCCAAAGGGAGGAATTGCCATCGCTCTGGCACCCAGGTCTGGCCTGACCCAAGCCATGAAGGTTCTAGCAACTGCTAGGAGCTACAATCTAGAAGGATAGGGCAGTCGTTGCCAGGAGAGAACAGCAGATGATTGCTTGCACTTCCTGGCCCCTCCCACTCCCCCACCCCCCACCCAGCCTGTTCCAAGTAGAGTGGTTACGAACGGCCTCTCCTGAGATGTCTCACGGGGCCACGCAGCCGTATCCCCTAAGAAACTGTGGCCGTCTGCCTGTGTTTCCTTCCTTTCTTTCTCCCTCACTCCCCTTTCTCCCTCACTCTGGCTTCCTTGGGATTGCACTACTGCTCTCCACCCCAAAACAGTATTAGCATACAAGCTTTGCTGCAGGCTCCGTTTTCTAGGGCTCCCAGACGAGCCTTGTCCCAGCAGACGGGCACCACCCCGCAGCACGGCAGTGAAGACCTGCACGCCGGGATGTAAACGACAGTCTTAGCCATTTCCTGGAATGGGGGTTTGAGGCATAGTCAGTTATATCCATTTCCTAGGACTGCTGTAACAAATTACCACAAACTGGATGGCTTAAAATAACCAAAATGTATCCTCTCACGGTTCTGGAGGCCAGAAGTCTGAGATCAAGGTGCTGGCAGGGCTGCACTCCCTCCCCGGGCTCTTGGGGAGAAGACTTCCTTTCCTCTTCTAGCTTCTGGTAGCTGCTGGCGCTTCTCCGCGCTCCTTGGCTCGTGGCTGCATCCCTCCAGCTTTGCATCAGGTCTCCTCTGTGCATCTGCCTCATCTCCATCTGCATCCCTCCCGTAAGGACACCTGTGATGGTGTTTAGGGCCTGCCTGGATGATCCAGGATGATCGCTCATCTCAGGATCCCTAACTTAATCACATCTGCAAAGTCCTTTCTGCAAACAAGGTCTCATTCACAGGTTCCAGGGATTGGGCTGTCGACATGTCTTGAGGGGGGCGGGCACTTTCCAATCGACCATACCATCCTCACTGTCCTGGTTGGAATATGCAGTAGAGAGAAAGAAAAAAAGAAATCAAGTGAAACACTAACTTTACCACCAAACAGTTCTAGGGAGAGAGAAGCATGAGCAGGAAAGAAGTGCTAATGTTTCCATTTCTGGGGCCGACTGGGGCACAGGAGAGATCCTACTTTCAATCTTCATGTCAACATGTGTTATTTCTTCCTCGAGAGAAACAAAACTGAATAATCCAGCATCGCCGAGTGGGACAGCTCCCAAGTGGAAGAGCCGAGGTTGGCTGCGTGCCCTTGGCCCGCGGCAATGGGACGCGCCCACCCAGCCCCTCTCTGGCCTCCCGCCAGCTCTTTTTGGCTCCTTTGGGCCAAAAAGCCCCCAGCCCAGCTATAGCTGGAGTGGAGCTGTCAGTGACCCCATTTAAAACCCATCTGTGAAAGGCTCGTAAATCACAGCCTCGGAAAACTCACTCCTCATTATAACTCAGCAGAGAACACCTCTGTTCCGAGACTTAAATAAATGTGAGTGTGTAGTAGGTTGGTTGTTTTTTTCAGCAGGGGCTTCTATGTAGGAGGATTTTGCATCATATTCTTTCAGCTGTTCATGTGAATAAGGCCAGGAATAATTACAGGCCTTTCTCCAAATGTAGCAGTCTCTATTGTCAGATTAAGCAAGTGGCCGATGAACACTTTTAGTGTGATTTCAGGGCAGCCAGCAAGGCTTAGGACCCCCCTCTGACCTTGCAAAGCAACGAGGTCAATGTCCCAAATTCCACAATTAGAGCTTCCTTCCTTTGGACCTGCCCATGGTCAAAACACTAATATCGCTGGAAGGGGCCACACTTTTTTGTTTCTTTGTTTGTTTTGTTTGTTTGTTTGTTTTTGCGGTACGCGGGCCTCTCACTGTTGTGGCCTCTCCCGTTGCGGAGCACAGGCTCCGGACACGCAGGCTCAGCGGCCACGGCTCACGGGCCCAGCCGCCCCGCGGCACGTGGGATCTTCCCGGACCGGGGCACGAACCCGCGTCCCCTGCATCGGCAGGCGGACTCTCAACCACTGCGCCACCAGGGAAGCCCGGGGCCACACTTTTTTAAGCAGGGTTCACGTACACATTTATCCTAGCATTTTCTCCGAGCAGGGGTTATGGTGGGAATGCAGGATAATCCACTGGATGGGACAGGGAGACACGAGTAAGAGGAAGGTGAATAATCACATGCAGGGTTGAATCCTGGAGAAGGTCCCTTGTGCTTCTCATTTTACAGTTGAACTAAATGTATTAAGTGCCTACCTTGAGTCCAGGGATATGATCTTCCTTATAGGTGATCTCATTTAATCCTCAAATCCACCTGTGGGGTAGGCACCAAAGCTCCTCCGTTTATAAGTCTGTTTGTTCCCACCTAAAGTGACCCCAAACAAGTTACCAAAGTGTATATGTCTGTGTCAAGTTAAGTTTCACAAAAGAACTGTCTCCAGACGCTGAGAAAGTAGTGCTTTGGGGCTGGCTTGTTTCACAACAAGATCTCAGACATGACATATTTCTGGAGATGGAAAAGATCTCCAGAGCTGCCACAAAATAGACAGACAGACTTGCAGACAAAGGAAAGCTGAGTCTGAGACGGGACAGGGAGGAAAGGAGGGAGGTGGGGTTCTCCAGGTTTCTGTGACCAGAAGCTGAGCAGGAATCACCAAGAACTAGGACAGGAGCGGTCAGGAGCCGGCTGAGAGGCCAGGAGGGAGACAGGGCTGCAGTAACCAGGTATCTGCATGGCGGGAACTGGCCTGAACCTATAGCAACAGGGAGGCGGTGGGGCTGTCCTGAGGTAGCATCCCATAGGGGGACCGAAATCTGAGATTCTTACTCTAATAAAAAATCGTTGAAGGATTCTGCGGTGAACTGTATGGAAAAGAGGGGGCTTTAGCATCTATGGGTAAAAGGAGATGTAGATCCTCTTTGGAGAAAAGGCTTCTCAAGTTAGTTTGCAGGAATCCCCCAAATTAAAATCAAGCACAACCTCACGAACAGAAATCAACAAATACTTGGGAAGGCAAGTCACTATGAACAAAAGCTAACAGAAACTAGAAACAGCAGCTGTAGATCCCCAAGGACTACAGATGTTTCTACTGTAGCAACATCATGCAGAACCGTGAAGTATAAAACATCTAAAGAATGGATACACTTTTTTTTTTTTTTTTTTTTTTGTGGTACGCGGGCCTCTCACTGTTGTGGCCTCTCCCATTGCGGAGCACAGGCTCCGGACGCGCAGGCTCAGCGGCCATGGCTCACGGGCCCAGCCGCTCCGCGGCACGTGGGATCTTCCCGGACCGGGGCGCGAACCCGTGTGCCCTGCATCGGCAGGCGGACTCTCAACCACTGCGCCACCAGGGAAGCCCGATACACTTCTAATGTATGAATAAACAACAGGAAAACATTAGGCATCAATTGGTAGAATCAGGGAGAAAAACAGATCGAACTTTTAAAAATTAATAACAAAACTGTTGGAGAAAAGTGCAATGGATATAAATACTGAAGAAGTCACCCTTTTATGTATTATTCACCAGTGGAGGGAGTTCTCATTTAAATTTGCATCTAGGGCTTCCCTGGTGGCGCAGTGGTTGAGAGTCCGCCTGCCGATGCAGGGGACGCGGGTTCGTGCCCCGGTCCGGGAAGATCCCACGTGCCGCGGAGCGGCTGGGCCCGTGAGCCATGACCGCTGAGCCTGCGCGTCCGGAGCCTGTGCTCCGCAACGGGAGGGGCCACAGCAGTGAGAGGCCTGCGTACCGCAAAAAAAAAAAAAAAAAAAAAAATTTGCATCTAGTACTTTGTCAGTCACTTTTTAATATTCTTTGCAAAATTCACAGAGATTATTGATTATTTTTAATAAAACAAATGTTTCTGTACCAATGGAAAAATCCCCTCAATGGATAAGTTAAACAGTAGATTACACTGTTAAAGAGAGAATTCATGAACTGGAAAATATATCTGAATAACTTATCCAGCATACAGCAGAGAGAAAGAGAGAAAGATATGAAAAAGTATAAAAGATATGGAAAAAGAACAAGAAGATCTAGCAAAGAGCTTGGCAAACTATGGCCTGTGTGTCAAATTCATCCAGCCACCTGTTTTTGTAAATAAAGTTTTATTGGAACCACCACACTCATTTGATTGTGTATTGCCTATGGCTTTTTTTTTTACAATACGATAGAGCTGAGTAGTTGTGACAGAGACCATATGGCCTACAAAGCCTAAAATATTTACTCACTGGCTTTCTACAGAAAAAAAAAAAAAATGCCCCTGGACTAGTACATACATGACTGGGAACCCAGGAGGAAAATTTAGAGAAAGGAAGAAAGGTAATATTTTAAAAGAGAATGACTAAATTTTCCAGAACTATTTAAAACATGTAGCCACATCACCAAAGAGTACAACATATTCCAAGCAGGATAAATAAAAAGAGTCATGCTTGCATTACAGGTTGAATTTTGTCCCTCAAAAAGATATATCCAAGTCCTCATCCCCAGTACCTGTGAATGTGACCTTATTTGGAAATAGGGGCTTTGCAAATGTAATCAAGTTAAGAAATTTTTCTTAAGGCCATGCCACACTGCATGTGGGATCTTCATTTCCCAACCAGGGATTGAACCTTCCCTCCCTGCATAGGAAACGTGGAGTCTTAACCACTGAGTGCCAGGGAAGTCCCAAGATAAGGATCTTGAGTGAGATCATCCTGAATTTGAGATGGGCCCTAAATTCAATTGTTGGTGTCTTACAAAGAAAAAGGAGAAAGAGAGAGAGAGAAAGGGGAAAGATGTTAGTGATACAGACACAGGGAAGAAGGCCATGTGAAGACAGAGGCAGAGATTGAAGTGATGCAGCCACAAGCCAAGGAATGCCTGGAGCCATCTGAAGCTGGAAGGGGCAAGGAAGGATCCTTCTCTAGAGCCTTTGGAGGGGGTGCAGCCCTGCTGACACCTTTGTTTTGGATTTTTGTCCTCCAGACCTGTGAGAGAATACATTTCTGTTGTTTCAAGCCACCAAGTTTGTGGTAATTTGTTACAGCATTCCCAGGCAACTAACACAGATTTTGTTTAGTGTGGTGGAATAAAGATGATTCCAAGTTTTTCTGCATTCTCCATTCTCCATCCTAAGAGATGTTATCTATCACCCCTCCTCTGGAATCTGGGTTGGCCCGTGGTTGTTTTAACCAATAGCATATGGCAGGAGTGATGCTGCGCCAGGTCCAGGCTAAGACTTCAGAAGCCCTGGCAGATTCCGCTTTTATGCTTTTGGGAGCCTTGATCTGCCTCATGAGATATGCAGCTACCTGCTGAAAAGAGCCCATGGAGAAACCAGAGCAGAGAGAGGGGAGCCCTGGGACTCAATGGAGAAAGAAAGAAAGGCCCCGCTATCCAGCACTCCAGCCAGCCCAGCTGTCTAGATGTCCCTGCCACCCAACACTTTGGAGCTGGCTTCTGGCTTTGCCTCCCTCCTGTCCCCTTCCAGAGCCTGGTTCTCAGGACGAGAGTCCTTCGTGCCTTCTCAATCCCAAGGCACTCCACCAGAGACAGTCCTGCCCAGGGGTTCTTGTCACAGGTGGACGAGCCATCTTGGATGTCCCAGCCCAGTCGAGTCCCAAGATGACTGCAGCCCCAGGCAGCAGAAGAACCACCCAGCCGATCCCAATCAACTCACAGAATCACGGGCCAACGAGGCATCGACAAATTCGAGAAAGAGATGTCCTTACAGATATAGGCATTGCAGGCAAAACCGGGTAAAGATGAATGGTTGGTTCTTGGTTCCTATTCGCAGTGGATGAGCTGATAATAATAAACTCTTCAGACATGAATGAGTAGGAAGTTCACAGGCAAAGTTAACTCTTGGGTCTTAGTAGCATACGGCTCTAGTTTTGTTAACCATACACTAGGAGTGTATTGTTATTATTATTATTATTCACCTCTTTTTATACCTATGTAGATAAAACTACTAATTAAATAAAGCAAAACATCAAATGAATAAATATTGAATTTAAAAATCATTAAAACAGGGCTTCCCTGGTGGCGCAGTGGTTGAGAATCCGCCTGCCGATGCAGGGGACATGGGTTTGATCCCTGGTCCCGGAAGATCCCACATGCCACGGAGCGGCTGGGCCCGTGCGCCACAACTACTGAGCCTGTGCTCTAGAGCCAGCGAGCCACAATTACTGAAGCCCACGCTCCTGGTGCCCGTGCTCTGCAACAGGAGAAGCCACCACAATGAGAGGCCCACTCACCACAATGAAGACCCAACGCAGCCAAAAATAAATAAATAAATGTATTTTTAAAAAAATCATTAAAACAAACTCATGTGGTTAAATATGTGCCTCAAGGCCAGGAATGTGACCACCAGGTGGAACTGTAGAAGCAAAATGGCATCTCATTTTGGGTAATCACGCACATCTCATCCCATAGTCAGAAAGGAAAAAACACATCATACCTGAGACAAACAGACAAAACAGGGTCAGAAAAATGAAGGAAATCTTGAGCCCTTCCTGTAAGTTACTAGCTCCCTAGCAAAAACAACTTTACCCCAGACTTTGGCAATGCTGCTGTTTGGAGATTTATCAGGACCTTTGTGGATATGACAATCATGTGATAAATTTGCTGTTTTTCTGCCATGCACAGACTAACTGTAATCTCAGTAACCTTGGTAATTTTGTGGATTTTTTTTTCCTTTAGACACCTGTTGTATTTTTATTTGATGATCTAGTCCTTCTAGCCCCTGGAGACCCTTTACAGATCTTTTTAAAGTATGCTTCTTTTCGAAATGCTTTTGTCTCCAAATCTTCCATTTATAGAGGCCCTGAACTCAGAGACAAAAGGCAGAGTAGAAGGTGGAAGCAGGACCCTGGATGGAAAGTAGGAGAATTAAGTGAACATCTATATGCTGAGCAGCCAAGTTCTCCCACTCAGTTCCCAGAACACTGGAATGAGGTGTCTTTTCCCCAGGAAAGAAATGGGAGGATTTGACCAAAAAGAAACTAAATGGCCCCAGTTAAAACACTTATAGATACTCACAGTTGGGGACCCCAGTGAAAAAACCAGATAGCCTCTCAATCACCCCCCAGGGAAGCCCAGATACCCACATGTCCTTCCAAACTGCTTAGAGCTTCCAATCAGACCCATTCTCTGACCTGTGGACAGGCCAAGATCTTTCCCTTGTCTGTGTTTGTTTGTTTGCTTGTTTGCTTTGCTTTCTGTTCTTGTTCTATGATCTGTTTCATATTAGACACCATCCTCTAACATCATGTTACAGACTTTTTTTTCCTAGCATTCTAACATGACCTGGACTCTAACATGATAGGTAGAAAACAAACAAACCGAAAAAAAGGACATATGTGGGCAGTAGAATCAGAGCAGCAAATAGTATAGCCCCAAATTCCGAGAACTTCAGCAAGTGACCTTATTTGGATATGTAATTAGTTGTTATCTTGAGACAAAATTATCCTGATTCAGAGTAGACCCTAAATTCAATGACTGGCATCTTAATAGGAAGAGACAAGGACACAGAGACACATGGGAAGACCATATGACAACAGAGCCAGAGATTGGAGTGACGCAGCCACAAATCCAGGAATGCCTGGGGTCACCAGAAGCTAGAAGAGGCATGGAAGGATTCTTCCCTAGAGGCTTCAGAGGGAGCATGGCCCTGATGGCACTTTGATTCCTGACCTCCAGAACTGTGGGAGAATAAATTTCTGTTGTTTTTAAGCCACCAAGTTTGTGGTAATTTGTTATGGCAATGCTAGGAAACTAATACAAGCCATGCTGCTAGAGATCCAAAAGTTAGAATCCAAGGCCTGCCAGAGAGGAGGAGCCTTGAGGCTTCAAAAGCATCTGACTGGGATCTCAGGACTATACCCTGAGAGAAAGGGAAATCAGATTTAGTCTAAACACCAGGCTAAATCTCAAGGGTGAACAATGCAGAAACATGTGGAACTTAGTGTAAAAATCTAACATAGGTATAACTGGAATGCAGACAAGATGATGGAGGGGACAAAAAGAAGTGCTATTTGAAGATTTAATAGCTGAGAATTTTCCAAAATGACATTAAACCACAGAGTCAAGCAGGATAAATACAAAGAAAATTGTTTCTAGGCAAAGCAGTAAAACTAATGGAAACCAAAGACAAAAAAAAAAATCTTAAAAGCAGTTCGAGAAAAGAAAAAATACATGACATTCAAAGGAGCAACAATGAGACCAACAACTGACTTTTCAACAGGAACAATAGAAGCCAGAAGACAATGAAATAGGAAGGAAACTGCTCAATCTGCAGGAAAAGGACTATCTATTAAAAACCTGCAGCAAACATGATATTTAATGCTGAAATCAAGCTTTCCTCTTGAGACCAGAAATGAGGAAAGGATGTCTGTTCTAACAACTTCTCCTCCAAATGGCATTGGAGCCCTAGTCAGCACCATAAGGCTATAAACAAATAAAATAAAAGATATGGTGATTGTGAAGCAAGAAATAAAGTTGTGATTATTTGCAGACAACATGGCATGTTCTTCGGGCAACTTGGTAGAAAAGCCCTCTCATCCGTCCCTGTTGCAGGCATAGAGTGTGTCCTGGAGCAGAGATTATAATTCTTTGGGGCTGCCCACAGGCTGTGGGAAGGAGATATGCCTGGCTTGACTTAGCTGCCTCTGGCCAGGTCAGACTGTATCAGTGTCGGGGCAGGAAGGAGGGGGAACCAGCAGCTGGTGGGCTGCATGCAGGCGCACTAAGCCCCACAGTGGGGCCCTTGGACACCTGTGAAGGTCTGTACTCACCTTGAAAGCATCCTCACGACTGGGGTGCAGGGAGTGACATTAAATAGCAATACAAACACATGATGACAGGTTAAAAGAGAGACCACAGAAAAAAGAAAAGTTTTGTATGTTAATACCTTCAATGTCACTTTGTTTCTGTTTTTGAAGAAACCTCACATTTTCATTTTACCTTGGGCCCTGCAAATTATGTAGATAGCCCTGCTTCCCTTTACACCTGAAGGCACAGCTTAGACCAGCTAAAGTCTCAGTGATAACAGAGGGTGAGGGGAGAGGAGACGCTGAGGGAAACACGTGTGAGACTGTCCTCTTGAGAAGGTCAGAAGATCACAGAACTGGCTGAGTCCCCTTTGTAGCTCCTGGCTTTCGTCTATAATGCACTCCTGAGACCATGCACTGGGGTCAAACCTGAGAGGTTGGAAGAGCAGATGTACGCTTGGAGAAAAATTCTTATAAGATCCTAACTTACACTTTCTCCTTTAGATATATTTTTAAATTTGTAAATAGTTTGGCATTGGGGTGGGATGAACTGGGAAATTGGGATTGACATATATCACTACTATGTATAAACTAGATAACTAATGAGAACCTACTGTGTAGCACAGGGAACTCTACTTGGTGCTCTGACCTAAATGGGAAGAAAATCCAAAAAAGAGGGGATATATGTATAAGTATGGCTGATTCACTTTGCTGTATAGCAGAAACTAACACAACAGTGTAAAGCAACTATACTCTAATTTTTAAAATATTTTAATAATTAAATAAATAAAAATAGTTTGGTATTTGTAAATAATTTGGTCTCTTTCTAAAAGATAAGAACCTTTTTTTAAAAAGGTTAACTACAATATCATTATCATACCCTAGAAAAAGAACACAGCCTTCTGAAGCTGTACGGTGGGCCAGCAGGGACCACCACCAGGAAACAGTTCAGAAAGGTCCTTCATCAGCTGACGCACCTGAGGCCCAGTGTGACGGGTTATGTACAGTATGTGAGCAGACAATACACAAAATCAAATGCATGAATCTGTACTCAGCTAGAGAGTCCTTCTGTCCCCACTGACCTCAGGGTAGCTGCAAGTGGCGGCTGAGATATTATCCCTCCGGAAGCACAGGTGTCTCCTCTCTACATAGAACGTTCTCATTTCCTACCAGGACTCCAGGAGGAAAATTGGGTAGACATGGAGACCCCTGCGGATATTCACTTCCTTATTCCAAGTAATTGACATTCAACCTATGTATCTTTCAACTCAGAATATCAAGGGACATGCAAGTATTTTGTTTGTTTTATGGTCATTGCTATAGCCTTTTGGCATTTGACATTGTGAGTTGAACTCATGTTTAATGCATGAACTTGGGGAAAATTTGATAGATAGGATAGATTGCTAATATGTTTAAGGAATCGCTTACAATTATTAGGCTAGACTCAAAGCAGCAGAAACTCTCTCCAAATAAATGTGCAAGTAGCAAGTCTTCTACAAACTGTAGCAAGTCTTCTACAAACTGAATAACTCAGCAAGTACTCGATCTGAAAGGAAAGCTCTCGGAGCAAGTAATCTTGGCTTTGGCTCGCGTTCCTCCTGACCCATTAAATTATACAAGGGCATCAGACATTGAAAGCTAAAATTAACACTTACGGGTCTTGCCAGAGAGCTCTGATACCTCCAGTGGGAACTTTCCATGTGCTTGTGACAAACCAACATCCACTGGTGTTGCCATGGGGAAAAAATAAGAATTGAATTTCCTGCCTTGGTTTTTCCAGTGGGCAGTCTGCTTGGCCTTTGGTGATAACTCTGCCTTGGTAACACTGACTCAACAAATATTTTTTGACCATCCACTATATGCCCAGTATGATGCTGGGTGCTGGGGGTAAAGAGGTACACAGGACAGACAAAGCATGCACCCCAGATCCAGAAGGTCTGGGCCCCTAGACCAGCCTCAGGAGTCATCAGCCATGTGGTTTGGGGCCAAGTCTCAAAAATCAAGTAGATTCTAGGCACTGGAAGAGTTCCTAGTCAAAGGAACACTCCACACCCAGTGAGTAAGAGCCGGATTAAATCCCAGCTCTGTCCCTTACCAGCTGTGTGGCGTGAGCCTGTGGTCATTTAGAAATGGCCAGAAAGGAAGCAGCAGCTGGGGGTAGACGAGTGAAAGGGAGATCTGAGGGAAACTGCTGGGTTATAATTTCTTCTTTTCTTTAATCAGAGTGTAACTTTCATATAGTTAAATATTATAACTTACACAAGTCTTAAGTATGGGGCTTGATGAATTTTTCACATGAATCTCATGTAACCACAACCCAGATCAAGATACAGAACATTTCCAACACCCAGTAGATATAATTTTTAAAGCGAAAATACCAAAACCCAAATCTCAGGACCACTGCTAGGTTACCACAATCAGTGCTACCCGCCGCAGAGCTGATTTCTGACTAGTGGAGATGAGCTTATAGTCTCATTCTTCTGGTGACCAAGGGCACTACTTATAAACTAGTCTGCTGGACATGGGCGCACAGATGAAGCCCGTAAATATGACTTAGGACAGTGTTTTAACGTGTACTAAGCTAACCGGCCGATCCAAGGATGAAATCTACACTCTTGCCCTCTCCTTACCACCAAACTCAAATGTACTAGTTACCCAGGCCAGATTTTCCTTGCTATACAATTTATTAAATATTTATCATAAACTTGTTGCAAGGCAAAAATAAAAGTTGGAGGCATATTATTCATTACAGCCAAAAGGTGGAAACAACTCAAACGACCATCAACGAATGAATGGATAAAGAAAATGCAGTCTATCCATACAATGGAATATTATTCGGCCATAAAAAGGAATGAAGTCCTAATACATCCCACAACATGGTGAGCTGTGAAAACGTCATGCTAAGTGAAAGAAGCCGGACACGGAAGACCACATACCATTTGATTCTATTCATAGGAAAGTCCAGAATAGGGAAATCCAGAGACAAAGTAGATTAGTGGCTGCTTAGGACTGGTGATAGGAGTTGGAGGATAGGGAGTTAATAGCTAATGGGGCTCCTTTCTGAGGTGATGAAAATGTTCTAAAGCTGACTGTGAGGATGACTGCACATATCTCTGGACGTACTAAAAACCACTGAATTGTACACTTCAAATGGGTGCATTGTATGGTACATGATTTTAGTTAAAATTCACAACCTCCTTAGGAGGTAGCAGAAGCTACCTGTACCCAATGTACAGATCACAGAACTCAGGGTTAAAGAGAAGCCAAACTAGATTTGACACCAAATCTTGCCCTCTTAACCACTGTGCAAATACTCATTTAAACAAGGCATTTTTCACATTAGAAATGATTTCCATAGGACATCGTTTCTTTTTTTTTTTTTTTTTTTTTTTTTTGCAGTACGCGGGCCTCTCACTGTTGTGGCCTCTCCCGTTGCGGAGCACAGGTTCCGGACGTGCAGGCTCAGCGGCCATGGCCCACGGGCCCAGCCGCTCCGCGGCATGTGGGATCCTCCTGGACCGGGGCACGAACCCGCATCCCCGGCATCGGCAGGCGGACTCTCAACCACTGCGCCACCAGGGAAGCCCCAGGGACTCACTTTTATCACGCGAATGCCTGGCTCTGCACCTGGCACACTGTGGCCACCCAGGGATATCTCCTGAATGAGTAACAGCATGTGTGCAAGCGGGAGAGCGGGAGGACCCCCCAATGCAAAGAACTGCACTCCTTTTGATACATAATGTACAAGCTCCTAAGTGAGGCCAGCTCTAGACTACACATGAATAATGAGCGCCTGGAACATGCAGCCCTCGATCCGTCTGCTTTAGCCACCTTCACACGCCACGTGACTCACCACACAGTCCCTTGATTTAGTTGACTGCGAAGAGTTCGAAAATGACTTAATAAGTTACACCACAGCGCATCGGGGTGACCACGCATGGAGTGGGAAATTGCATCTATTCTTTTAGGTAGTAGTTCAGTGGGAGCATTTTTTAGCAAGTGCAACTCTTTCTGTTTGGATTGTTTAATAACTTCCCTAGTAAATGCTCATCCTCCATATAAATACTAGCAACTGACATACACAGTCCCAGTCCACCGATGCCCAAAATAAGTTAGACTATAAACCCAATGCCTTTGGAAGCTGCATTAACCAGTGCAGGGCACTAAATTGCCTTGACAAGCCCGGCCCTACTTCTCTACCAGGAAACAGTTGTACCTATATCACAACCAGCTAAAGAGGTTTGCACTGCTAAAACCTTGGGATCTCAATGAACTGCTTTTTCCTGCAGGGCAGTTTCGTGGCAAGAGGGTCTGTCTTGAGAATTTCACCACTCAGGTGCCAAACAACCTCATCTGACCTGTAATCAGGTGGGTCTATGTTCCAACGGGTTCATTCTTTCAGACTCCATCACGTGGGGTTTTCCCCAGTCTTTACTGCCCCTTAAAAAAAACCCAAACCCTTCGGTTATTGAAGATACTCCTTTTAGTGTTACCTTACCCACCTCTTGAACTATACTATTCAGGGGTCTTTAAAGGGATGGAATTATAACTTGTATTATCAATATAGGAAATACCCGGAGAAAATGCAGATGCCCTTTGGCTCATATTTCACAGGCTGCTCTCCTGTCTATGAAACTATATCAGGTCCTCCTGGCACGGTCAGAGGAAGGCTGAGAGGCAGTCTTACCCAACCAGACTTTAATGATTTTATTTATTCCACATGGCCTAAAAACATGTTTGAACATAACTTGCCATAATTTTTCTGGTGATTCCTATGAATCACTTTTTAATTATGAATTATGTTTTTTAGAGACGCTCCTGAGAAATTTTACCCAGGGTTCCCTTGACAACCATCTCATAAAGTATCTGAAGTGAAGCTGCTTCCACAACCAATGCAGAAAATCAACTTTAAAGCATAGATTCCTAAAAGATCCATGAGTCATCTTTGCTGAGAATGAATCTCAGATTCACACATGCAAAGGGTCGCTGAGAAATCCAGATCCACCCACATAACTAGCAAAATACATTTACTGTCAAATAAGGTTCAAAGGATTTTGGTGCAAATATAAATTTTCTAACTTCACTTGGAGCATTTTTTTCTTTTCTTCTAGCTAGGGATTTTCTCTGTGTGTCTAAATTATTGCCTTTCTACCCTCGGCTGAAAGTTTTCAGCTTTTACGGGATCTGCTATGTCCACCGCAGGAAGGATCTTTGCCTGCTGGATCAATCCAGGCCACTCAGAAACTAAAGTGTTTATGCACAATAATGAGCACAAAAATCTCCATTTCTGGGAT
Source organism: Kogia breviceps (assembly GCF_026419965.1). Lineage (NCBI taxonomy): Eukaryota > Metazoa > Chordata > Mammalia > Artiodactyla > Physeteridae > Kogia > Kogia breviceps. The sequence continues at coordinate 141,288,115 of NC_081314.1, forward strand.
TTACTTAGGAAAATCCAACTGCTGGATCTCAAACAAGCAGGTAAGGTCCAAGTACTCTTAAAGGGCAGCTGGGCGGGGGTTAGCCTGGAAATTCTAGCACTTTCTACAGGTGCAGCTTCCCCGGCTTCCACTTTCCTTCCTTAGGCAGAGTTGACAGCTTCTGCAAAAATAACGATATAGACATCAAGCTAAACAGAAATATAAATAGGTCAATTAGCTTTCAATGGAGCCCTCTTTACGTTGCTTAAACAGGGAGGTATTTTCTGGTCAATTACTTTAAGTGGACATCAATAAACACTAAAATTATTTGTACATGGGGAGTCATGGCGCTGGGCTTTTCCCTCCCTGGCCCCCAACGGTCCAGGGAGTAAAGCAGACTCACACAGGCTCTTTCCAGTGTTCACTACCGCGTTTAAAGTGTTCAACAAGTGTTTGAGCCTATCGCTTTCGGTCCAGACCCTGCTGAGAGCCCCCCAAAGACGTGGCACCTGGCGCCTGTTGCCTCGCCAGGTCACCGGGCCACTCTCCTCCGACGGCGTTCACCACCGCCCATTTCTTTCCCCACGCCGCCGTCTTGTATTTATTCAAAAGTTAGACTTCGCAATAAACTCTTCCAAGCATCCACCTTCCCCCGCCCCCAACACCCTGCTCAGGGCCCGGCAATTGGTAGGAACGCTTCAAAAGGAAATGCAAGATTGAAACGAAGTCTCACACCACCATCATAAAGCGGTTTAATGAGCTTCGATCTTGGGAACGGCGTAGCATTTGCACAACTCCGTGAAGCCACGCGCACACTCCCACCCTGACCACCCCTCCCGTAAAAGGGAAAGCGAAGACAAAGTGCCCCTGAACGTGAAAATCTGCCCGGCCCCCGAAGGCTCACCCCGCCTGGTTCAAAAGCTTCTGGGAGAGAAGTACAGAGAATTCCGTAGTCAGATTAAACAATGTCTTTGTCTACACCCGCTGGGCGAAAAGAACGTTGGTGCTATGACCAAGATTATTTTGTTTCCGCTCTCTAAAAAATGAAGACGGTGCTGGAGTTGGAGCCAAAAATATTCATAAGCCACACAGTTTGAATCCACCCTGTAGTTTATCAGCTAACCGATACTTTTGCCAGGGAAAATATTCTTGAATTGAGGAAAAGTGTTAAATTTAAAATTCTCCTTTTATACGAAAACGTGCTCTACCCAGTGCCTCCTCCTCCAGGGTATTTGCTCTGGCACCTAAAAGGAATTCTGTCTTGGGGCAGTTAAGAGGGGGAGAAGAACGGCGGAGGGGAGCCGGACCTTCTTCCTCAATCTGGGAACCACGCCGGCTCTCCCTCCAAGGAAGCTGAGTCGCCAGCGTGAGAACTCGACTCCAGATCCGGTCTAAGAGCGCGCGAGCTGGGGACGGCTCAGGGATCTTTGGCGAAGCCGAGATGAAAGTACGGCCCCTTAATTTCCACCAGACTTCCCTTCGTCCACATACACCGGCTCTCACCCACGCCCCAGACCTCACGCGGACCCCGGGTCCCTCTTGTCCCTACTTCCCACGTGGAAAGAATCTGGGGGGAGGAGCGGAGCCGAGGCCGAGCAAGTACAGGGAGCACGGGAGACCGGCTATAGCACCAGACGAGGCCCGCACGGCCCCACTCACGCAAGTGAGCGTGCCGCACACCGCCCAGCGCGCACAGCCGCGTCGGCTCCAGCTCCCCGCCCGCTTGGCTACGTGCGGACCGAGGCCCTCCCCAGCGTACACTGCGCCCCAGCCGTGAACGCCGCGCGCACGCGTGCTCTCGAGCTCCCCACTCCCTCGTGCACTGCGCCCGCTCCGTGCGCACCGAGGCCCCTGACCCCGCCGTGTTTACTGAGCCTCTCCAGTGGCCGTGCGCGTTGCGCCCCCTTCCGCCAACCTGCCCAGAGGCCGCGTTTCTAACCACGCGGGCGATCCCGAGACTGTGAGAACGCGAAAGGCGGGAACCACACCTCAAAGTCTGTCCGAAACCATCTCCTTCTGGGCCCTCACCCAGCGCGGGGAGTAGGAGTCCCGAGTCTCTTCTGCGGAATTGAGAAGACCTCTGGCGACGGGGAAGCCTGAAGCTCGGCCCGTGTCCCCGAGTGGGGCCCGCAGGTTCCAAAGCCGGATTTCGTCCCAGGACAGGGAGAGCCGGCGAGGGGGCCCCGCCACCGCCTGCGTGCCATGCCGGATGAGGTGGGTCCCCCTACCGGCGTGGCCCCCCGCCGCTCTGAAGTCTGGCTTTGGCGCGCCCAAAACCTCTGACGCGGGACGGCCCTCCGCTGTGGGCGTCTCCTCCTTCTCCTCCACGGATGGAAGAGTGTGTTCCCGGATACACACCTCTCAGGAAACCCGCCTTCCATGCCAGCCCTTAAAACTAAAGAAAAAAATTAAAAATCTGCGCGAAGCAGGAAGATGCTCACGCCCCGGTTTGGGACGGCTGCGCGCGCTCAGGCCAGCCTGGAGGGAGCCGATCCAGCCGGCCCGCCTGCCCGCTGGCCTTTCTGTAACTTTCTCTACTAAACCGCGAATGAATTAGCGTACCTCTTCCTACAGATTTGTTTAGATTAGGGAGGTTTCCCTCAATGTTCGCTTTGCTTTGCGAACCTTATATTAATAATTATATTAATTAAATAAAACGAGTTTGTGTCTTTAAAGCACTGTAATAGCCCTATATTATAGTCAGCCTTACATTAAGGGTTGGCTGTTACTATTATTACCTGCTAGAAAAAGAAAATTAAGCCTATCATGTTTGTGCTTTCTTTAATGTGCAGAAATATGTGTCTCTGGTGGGTAGATTTTTTTTTTTTTAAGAAAAGTTTTGGTTGATGTTTTTGAAAGGCGGTTTCAGCGCCGTCGTTAATGAACTAATTGGTTTTCGGATTTCAAGGCGGCATGTCATTGATATAACCACTGAGGAATTTCAGCGCACACCAGACTGCAAAGACTCCTCCAGCTCGAGGGTTTCCAGACACGATCGCGGGCTCGCTGGAGGCGAAAAGCGAGGTTTTGCCGGGGAGCGGGTGGGCTGCCTCTCCCCGAACCAGGATTTTGAGGCGACGTTTCTGTTAAGCCGGAGCGAGAGCACTCTGGGAGCGGGCTGCGGAGGCTTCGTGCCGCCGGGTCTCAGAAGGGTCGCAGGAGGTCGGCGCAGGACACTCGGCTCCCCTCTCTTTCGGCCCGGATGCCTGGCCGGTCCCTGAGCGCCGCGCGCTGCGTGCGCTCCAACAGAATCCTCGCTCTCTTCTCCGGAGGACGCTGGATGCGTGTGCACGGGGAGGGGTGCCAAAGTCCCGGGCACCTTCTCAGAGACGGGCGAGAAAGCGGGGCTGGGGCTGGGAGACAGCGAAGGAGGGCGGAGGAAAGGGCTGCCCTCTCACCACCGCCCCCGCGCCCCCCAGGTAAAGTTAGAAGAAACGTGTAGCCGTTTCCCCAAACCTGGTGCGGCTTCAGTGGCCCTCGCTGGGGACTGTGCTAATCACTATAATTAATTACCAGTGACACTGATTTTGATCCCTAAATGCATCGCCTTGAGTGAGGGAGAGAAGTAGGCAGTAGCTACTCTGTTCCTCGGATAGGAGGCAGTGCCCCAGAGGGCCCCCTCAAGCCCGCAATCCCAGAACCCGAAGTCGTCCCGGACAACCAAGTCCGAGAAGGACTGCGCTATTTTCGGAATCCCAGGGAGCAGAGTCAGCCTCGAGCAGGCCGGGATAGGCGCCTAGGAGGTGGGAATAATTCCCCACTGGGTGGTGCCTCCTTCCCTCCCCTCCCTGCCCCACCCCCCAGCAGAGCCACTTGGGGCACCCTGCCAAGGACCGAACACGCAAGCACCAAGGGACCCCAGGACCCTGTGCAGGAGGGCGGATCTGCCCTAGTTACTGTTTTGTAATCAAATAATCAGAGAGAAGCCGACCAACCTGAAAGCAAACACTTTCTCCTAAGGGGTAACTTCCAGTGAAATAACTTATTAAAAGCAAAACAAAACAAAAAGAAGTAAACTTCTCTCCCTCTACTACTTAGGAACATGTGAGCAGAGAGAGATACTGTCTCGACCTCTCAAGGAACGAATCATTACGAAATTGCTCTGGATAACTGTAATTACTTTTATACAATGGGTAGGAATATTGCAATTGTTGTCCGAGCCTTTCTGGGAGTAGCAATGACCCCAGAAAAAGTTGATGATATCTCCACTGGTCTTACACAAGGAAAGGAGTGAAAAATCGAAGTACCTTTTCAGATAGCTCAGACCAAACGCACCTCCCAGCCTTGAAATACTCATATTTGTGATGCTGAACCCAAGCGGGATTTTCTGAAGTAACCACATCATGCTAATTGCCTGTGTAGACAAGAGTTTATAAATCGAATAGGTTCACGTCTCCAAAGTCCTGGGTTTTCTGCTGTCTCGGCTCGTTTGGGCGGTTGAAGTTCTCCTTAAACACCACTTCAGAGGTTCCAACCCCTTCCCCCAAATCTAGTGCTAGGCCTGGGAGAAGTCCTCCCCTCCCCACCTCCTTAGGGACAAAGTCTCCGATCCCTTTCTGCCTCCGCAGCAGCCCATCCCTAGTGGAACATCTGCGCGTTTTCCCCTTGATCTCACGCGCAAGTCGGTTTCGGCGGAGGATGGGCCTCAGGTAGGCGCCGGGTGCGGCCCCGGGGAAAAACAGTTGCGGAGCATCTGAAGCGGAAAATCCAAGCAGATGTGGGGCGGCCGGGCCCCGCCCCTTTCCCCTTAGGGCCTCAATTTCTTCCAGATCAGTTTCCTAATGGAAAATTTCTAAGAGGTGGGGGGTATGCGGAGGCGTGCTCGTGCGCCTCGGGGTGCGCCTAGGCGCTGGAAGCAGGACTGACTGGGGCTGGTGGCGTCCCGCAAGCGCGGCAAAAGCTTATTGGACTCAAGGTGTCCGAACCCTCTTTCCACCTGCCCTCTTCCTGCCCCCGGTCTCTCGTCATTCTAGATTCTGCCAACTCCTTCCGGGTCAGTAGGAGAACCGCCGTTTCTGGGTGATGCCCGGGACTGAGGGGTCTTTCGTTGCCCTATGCTTCTCCCCTGCGGGCCCGTCTCCGTGCTCTGCGCGACGCGCTCGACTTTCGACTCAATAGACTAGGAGGTACTCCCCGCACCAGGAGCCCTGGAGCAAGGAATACGCAGTAGGTGTCCCAACCCACGGCCACCGGCTTCTGATCACTCCAATTAGCACGCGTTTAGTGCTTTTTCCAATTTACACAGAGCTTCTATCCCGTGGGTGTCCTAAGGGCCTCAGGCTTTCCCTTCGGCAGGGAGAGCCCTGGGACGACCCCATCCAAGCTCAGGAGTTCTTCCTTCGCCATCCCACGCAAACATCACTATTTTTCCCACCTGGGGAAACCTCGAAGTTCGCGCCGAAGTACTTTGTGTTCTTTCGGTGGTGCTGTGCGGGAGCCCAGGCCCATCTCCGCGCGCTGTGTGTGTGTGTGTGTGTTGAATGAATGTGTTGGGGGGAGGGTGATAAAAGGCCCACTTGGGCGTTTGCCGGGGGGCACACTTTGGGCCCGAAAATGCCCCACAGCCAAACATCTGCGATTCTTCAAACGCTCCGTTATGCTACGTCTCACACCACGCGATTCGAACTTGTCTCGCAGATGCAACAGCGGCTGCCACTGCTGAAGACCGGGTATCAAGATCTCAAGTACAATATCCCGTGAAATCCGGGAACTTTGGTTTAAGGAACGTTTCTGTTCCTGTTACTTGTCGAGTTTCTCGCACTTCCACTTAACCATGTTTCTGCGATCTGGGTAATCCCTTTCAAGCCCAGGAGGAATTCTCCCGGGTCCATAATTGAGGATCGGAAATCGTGGGGGTGAGGGAAGCCTTAAATCCTCCCGAAGCCAGGAAGGTGGCGGAGCGCACACGGGGGCGGCCTGAGCAAGCGGCGGCGGGGCCCAGCCGGCAATCCCTCCCCCCCCCCCACCCCGAGCTCCTTCTCCCGGAAGCCGGGAGACCACGGCTGTCCCCGCAGCGGGGTGCGGGACTCCGGGCGGGGAAGCGGGCCGGGAGCCTTGCGTTTGGCCACTGCGTACCCGAGCAGCTCGCGCGCCCCACCCCCGAGCCTCTGCGCGCACGGCTGGAAAAAGGAAAGCGCTCCTGGATCCGAAACCCCAAGGAAAAGTGCTGGTTCCTACATGCGCCCGGCATTTGGTGGGGAGGCACCAACTCCGAAGCTCGCGCGGCTCGGTGGTTTCGAGCAAGGCCACGGCTGTGGGTTCCGCAGGGCGCCGGGGCAGGTGAGGCCGAGCCCGGGTCTGCGCACGCTGTCCTGCCCCCCGAGGGAACTACGACGCCTCCAACGCCATCGAACTTCTGACCTTCAGCGGGGTTCCTGGAAAGGGTCCGGAGCGCCGGCTGCCGACGAGGTCGCCGTAGGCCCTGCCCTCCAGACGCGGGGGAGGGAGGCGAGTACCAAGTCATTGGAATGGCAGTGCGCGCGCGGAGCCGCAGGCCCCTCCCGGGCGGGGGGAGAGAGAAAGCACCGAGAACGGAGATCCTAGCGCTGGGCCCCAAGGCTCCGGCGTCTCCCCTCCCGAGCTGACCTCCAGATCAGGCCCCCACAGCCTACAGCCTCGGCACACGTCCGAGGGACCCCAGGACCCCGCGCCCTGCGTCCACTGCGGCTGCCCTCTGACCCCGCGCTCCCGGAAGCTGGAGTCCTCCCGGTGCACGCGTGCACACCGCGTCCGGAGGGTCCGGGCTTCTAGAAGGGAAGGGATGGGGGGCTACCTCGTGATCCTCCGGGTTGCAGGCACCGACGGTGAGGTGGGGTATACAAGAGGACTCAGGTCCAGTGTGGCCCTGAGGGAAAGCGCCGGGACGCCCTACGCCGGCCGCAATCTCCGACGGCGCCTCCCTACGCCAACTGCCTCCTGTCCCCGTCACCCTGGCCACCACGAACGCTTGCTTGTCCGATGACCCTCGCTCGGTGCTCCTTGCCCTGAAGCACCCGCCCCGGCCGGCTTCCCTGAAATTCCTGCCGCGCTGGATCGGGCTTCAGGGGCGGGTACTATTGGGCCCTGTTCCCGCCGCTGCCCAGGGCAAGGCCTCACCGATGGGTTCGGCTCCCCCGCCCCCCTCTCCGTGCGATCCGCGCGTCCCCGCGGCCTCCAACCCCTCCGGGGAAGGCGCCAAACTCCTTTCGCTCTCCCGTTTACAGGAGAGAAGGGGCCTAAGGGTCACTTCCGAGCCCCACTCGCGCCGCTTCCTGGGGAGGGGGGTGCTCCTTCCCCTCTGGCCTCCCCACCACCACCGCTTTCGGCTCTCGGACCTGCAAACTGGGGAGAGCGAGGGCTCGGGGCCCGCGCGGGCTCGGAGGACTCAGTCCTCCTCCGCAGGGCAGTCAGGCAGCGCCCGCCCAGTACCTGCGCGGGAGCCACAGACGAGGTCTCCGCACCGCTCCCTCCCTGCCTTTTCCTCCTGCGCCCCTCCCCGCCGCTCCTCCCAGCGCCAGGTCCCGCGACCCGCTCGCCGGGGCCGGTCTCCGCCGCGCGCCCCGCGCACTCACCGCGATTTCCTCCGGGCCGGGAGCGCGCCGGTCTCTCCTGGGAGAGTCCCCGGAGGCGGCGACGTGGAGGCGCGCCTGTGACTCCAGGGCCGCGGTGGGGTCGGTAGGCGAGATTGGCCGCCCCCGCCCCCGCCGCGGTCCCTCCCCCCTTCCTGCCCCCCCTCCCCCCAGGGCCGCGGCGGCCGAGTGCTCCGCCCGAAGGCGGGTCCGCCATAAACAAACGCGGCTCGGTTGCACGTGGACCGCTGAGCTCCTGCGCCTCGCGACAGATCGCGGGCTCCGGGCGCGCATCTCCAGGCACAGGGAACCGCCAGGGAGGGCAGGAGAGCGCACCCGGGCCGGGCCCCAGCCGCGTCCGCTCCCCTCCCGCTCCATGGCTCCGCAGCCGCCGCCGCCTGTGCCGTCCTCCAGCCCGGAGGGGCCTCGCGGCAGCTGGTACGAACACCCGGTCAAGGACTAAACAGCACCGCCGCTTCCTCGCCGGCCGCTCTCCACCCCTAAGGAAAGCCGAGGCAGGGGAGACAAGAGGGAGGAAGGAAGAGCGGGCCGAAGCGAGCGGGAAGCCAGGGCTCGGGTCGCCGCGGGACAGCCCGGCCCGGAGGAGGCTGCGCCCGGGGCGGTGGCGGGAGGAGCGCGGGGCGGCGTCCCCGGGTTGCACCGAGCTCCCGGCCCACGGCTGCTGAGAGGCGTCTCGGTGCCCCTGGTCGGCCCCACGCACCTGCCCGCGGCCGGCGCCCCACGCCCACCTGGTCTGCGGGGCCCCCTTCCCCATCGCCGCCACTGCAGCCAGAGCGGAGCTCCGCGGGCCTGGAGCACGGCCGGGTCTAATATGCCCGGAGCCGAGGCGCGATGAAGGAGAAGTCCAAGAATGCGGCCAAGACCAGGAGGGAGAAGGAAAATGGCGAGTTTTATGAGCTGGCCAAGCTGCTTCCGCTGCCATCGGCCATCACCTCGCAGCTGGACAAGGCGTCCATCATCAGACTCACCACGAGCTACCTGAAGATGCGCGCCGTCTTTCCCGAAGGTGAGGCCGCAGGTGGGCGGCCGGGAGCGCTAGGGGGCCCAGGCGGGGAGCCAGAGCTGGCCCGGAGGGGCTGCCCGAGGCTTCTGGCCGGTGCCAAAACATCTTGGGGAGGTCGCTCCGGGAACTTCGGTTCCTCCTGGAGAGAGGGGCCAGGGCCCTGGTGCCAGAGACACCAGGCCCCCTTCTGGCCCAGGGCTGTGGGGTGGCGGGGGGCGGGGGGGGGCGAACCACGGATCGGTCCATGAGCGTACGAGTCCAATCTGGTCTTTCTTCTTCCCTTCCTAACTTTCTTCATTTCTTTAACTCCGCCTTTTATTTTTTCCTTCCTACTTTCTTTCCGTGGAGGGAAAGCACAGTGCACCCGGGCCGGAGGTGAAGGGTGCTTGCTGGCCCCTGGGAGAGAGTGGAGTACACCGGGAGGCCCAGGCCCTGCAGGCCCCAGCTCCCAGCAGAGCACTTGCAGAGACTTAGGCCTCAGACTCGGGCCTCTCAGCTGGTCTCTTCTCTGCTTGCCGTTCTTGGGGCTGGGGCTCTGGAGGTCAGGGTGGGAGAGACTCACCTCAAACAGGTGAGCCGAGATGGGGCAGGAGAGAAAGGGGGGCGGTTAATTCGGAAATGGCAGGCAGGCCTGAGCATAGTCTTCTTTTCTAGATTGGATTATCAGCCCGGAGGGGCAGGCGCCATGGTGGGCAAGGGTCGCCAGGACCCACGGGCCCAGCAGCCTCTCGGTGGTCAGAAGTGGTGGTGCGCTGGGTGGGTATTCCCTGCCAGCACACGGCCTGTGGGTGACAGTAGCTGCCAGGCGGGCACCTCTGAGCAGCAGGGCTGGAGGAGGCCTGATCACCACGGCATCCCTTTTGGTGTCCCGGTGGTTCTGAACCGACCACCTTCCAATGTCCCTGTCCCCAGCCATGTTGGCTGCGGCCTGGCGGAAGGGATTAGGACGCTTGTCTGAGACGCTCTGCTCCAGCACCCGATGGGCACCCCCCAATCTGGAGGCCGAGGAGCCACTAGAGCTGTGGCAGCCTCTGGAGTATCAGAAGCCGATGCGCGACTAGGGAGACAACTTTAGCCGCAGGGCGCGGGGACGGTCGCTGCAGAGCCGCTGCAGAGCCGCGACAGGTGTCTCTCCAGCGCAGGGCACCTCCATTAAGGCAGTTCCAGGCCAGGCGATCGACCTAAAGTCAGTAAACTCGACCTCTTTATGGTGGGCGCCCCTAAGCCTGTTATTTGTAATCGTCTCTGGGTCATAAACTGCCCTGTACACCACCTCCCGGGTGGAGCTCCTAGGACCTGTCCCCCAACGTGACCTCCAGCTCTGCAGCGTGCTGGCTGGGGAGCTGAGCACCACTGGACAGGGTGCCGAGGGGACCAGAAGCGGTGGCCTGTCCTCACCGGAGCCTTCCAGCTGCGCTGTGCGGCCAGGCGGCCACTTTCCTCCCTGGAGCAGGAGCCTGTGACCTGACTGTCACAGCCCAGAGCTCTTAGAAGGGAAAGTTCTTTTCCTTTCCAACCCCGATCAACCGAGGTGCCCCCCTCCCGCTCCTACCCGTCCTGCTGGGAGCTGCGGCCTAGTGGACGCTATTTGTCGGCCCTCCACCGAAGTAGAGATGACTCCTCCCCTGCTGAAGTTTTCAGTGAAAACTAAAAGAGAATTGGGTTTTATAAGAGCCGACGGAGTCTCCTTCCAACCCTGGGAGGGAGGGATGGTAACTGGTTTGCTCGGGCGAACCGTTTCTTAATCTACATGCTGCAAAGCAGGTGTGGAGCCGAGACAGGACATAAGCCTTCTCTCCTGTCCCGCTCCCGCCTCACTGGAAATACAAATTACAAAGAAATGATCAGAAGATTAAATGATTTCAAGTAAGCCAGAAATTGAGGCCTGGAGAAAGGGGCTAATTGCTAGCCACTTGTTGTGTGGGGCTTTCCAGGAAAGCGGCTAAAAATTGGGAAGTGGTGTGTATCTATGCTCCTGCAAACATTAAACTGGGTCTGTAGGTCCCAGCGCTGCGAAGCGAGGCTGCAGGCCTTGGGACCCCGAATTGCTTGGCCCCGAGCAGGTCGCAGGGATGCGCTGGCCCCTGAGCGCCAGGCCCCTGTGCTTTGTTCCTAGTGGTCTAGTTGAGGGGTGGTCTGGGCGTCTCCTGGGGGTGACCATGGAGACGAGCTCCAGGAGGGGTCGGGGAGAGCTATGTGGCCCTCGAGTTTTGGAAATAGTCCTGAACCTAGGGGGTCCCGATTCATCCAAAATGGGGAGCAGGCGGTGATGTAGACCGCAGCGGCTCCTGCAGCGCTGAAGCTGGGAGCAGGGGCGCTCGCCTGCACGGTGCAAAGAGCAGCTCCGGACGCCTCCCTGCGCTAGGAGGCCTGGGGCCTGCAGACCTTCCCCCTCAAGTCAGTCTGCGACTGGAGAGTAGAGGAGCTGGGTGCCTGGGGCAGAGAAAAAAAGAACCGTTTAGAAAGACCTCAATTACGCAGAATGACTCGTGCGCCCCTCCCGTGGCTCTGAAGGACGAAGGGTGGGAGCGCGGAAGCAGCATCCGAAACTGACTTAAGATGTTCTCGGGAGACTGCGCCAGGGAGGCGGTGCGGGAGGCGGACGGGGCCTGGCGGAGCTGCGAGGGTCCGGACGCGGGCGTCAGGGAGGCTTTAGCGGCCAACGCGGTCCTGCGCCGCGGCGGGAACTCCCGGACCTGCTCCGGCTCTCGGCAGCGAACGGAAAGATACCGAGCGGACCCGATGTGCCCAGCGCGGCCTCGCTGTTTGATAGCCAAGCCGGATCCCTGGGTGAAGAAGAATCTAGAAGCCAAGTTAGGACCTTGGGAGTTAGAAAATGAAGAGCACGGTCCGAAGGAACCACAGGAATCGCCAGACTAACCCTCAGTATTTGAGGAAATTGAGGCCTGAGAGGGGCGGGCCTTTCCCACGGTCCCCGGCGAGGGCAGGGCAGGCGGGAAGGCCGCTGTGCCGCCTGAGCTTCTGTGCGCAGGAGAGGCCGCTGGCCTCGGCCCCTTTCATCCCGAGACCCCCAGGCAGGAGGAGAGAAAGAGGAGCTCGGAGAAGCCCCAGGGCAGGGGCAGAGAGGCGACTGGAGCCAGGTGGACACTCCGCGGAGAGGCCAGTCCGCAAGCTTGGGGGTGCTGGTAAGCCAGACAGCCGGTTCAAGGCTCGGCTCTGTCAGGCTACCCCGCTGGGCCTCTGTCTCCTTGTCTGTAAAATGGGCGCGTTAGCAACGCCATCGCTGCGCAGGGTTCCCGGGATCGGGTAGGAGGAAGGAGGCAGGCGCAGGTGGAGATCTACCGTGTTCTTCCCGTGCTCTCACTGCCTTCCTCGGGCCAGATGCGACCTTAACGGCGGCGCGCCACTCGGTGGACCTCCGGGACTCACTGCCTGGAGTTGGATGGGCACTGCCTGGATGGGCTGTTTTCTGGGTTCCCACCGTTTTCTCCCCTTTAACTGCAAACTGAGAAGTGGAAGGTAGAAGGGCAGGGAACAGGGCAGGAGAGCAAGGCTGGCTCTGGCAGTGGGCTCGGAATTGAAAGCTTAGTGACTTAATGTGGTTGGGAAGGCCTGCTACTCACAGGGCTCAGGGAAACGCTGGTGTCCAGGGTCCCGCTGCCCTCTTTGCAGCGTGGCCTTCACCTCTGGAGAGGAGGCACTTTGGAAACACAGAAGCACCCGGGGTGGGAGAAGTCTGCTGCTCTCTGGCCATAGCTGCATGGTGACCCACGCGGGGGCCCCAGGAGGTACAAGTCAGGGCTGCTGGAGCTCCGCGGCCAATCAGCAGGGTTAGGCCTCTTCCGAGGAGCTGGGGTTCCTGAGCTCAGCTGTGGGGCAGAGGGTGGCCTCCCCTCCGGCACGTGTACAGAAAGGGGTCGAGGAGGGACTGCCTGCAGGTCCCAGCTCAGGAGCGGAGCTGGAAGCTGAGGCTGATCCTGGGAAGAGAACAGAGCCCCTCTTCCTGCTCCGCACCAAGATCCCAGACAGGTGTGGGCGAGAGAGAGGCAGGGGCTGCAACACTCATCACAACTTTTTACTCCAAAGAAGTGACCATGTCACACGCACAGTAAATGGGGTTGGAGGCCTGAATTACTCCGGTGGCTGGATTTGTCTGGGTTTACATCGCGCGTGCGCGCACACACACACACACAGACACACACACCCCTGAGTGCCAAGGGGAGGTGCGGGGGTCAGGACGGTCCTAGAAAGTGTTGTCGGGAAAGGAAACGCTTTGATTGAGAGGGGTTGGTGAGGAGAAACTCGCCCTAACCCGACATGGAGTCACAGATCCATGAGGCCTTTCCCTGCCACAGCCCGAAATAATGTAGTTTGTGTTTTTTTTTAAAGTAGACTTATTTTTTAGAATAAAGTGGGTTTTTACAATCCTCTCCCCGGCTCTACTTGGAAGCCTGCCAGGCTGTGCGCCGGGTCCGGGAGGGAAAGTTCACAGAGGCGGAGCAGGAAGCTCGGTAGTGGTGATGGGAACTCCAGAGCTTCGGGGACCCTGGAGGGTGGGAGCGGGGATGTGGAGCGCGGGCGCCGCAGATTCAGCCCCCGGAGGCCAGCGCCCAAGACCGGCTCAGGGCGCTCTGGGGCGCGGACTGGCAGCCTGGCCTGCTCGGCGCTGGCCACGCGCGCTCCTGAGCGCGGGCTCGGCTGAGGCACCCTCCCATCCTGCAAGGTCTAAGCATCAGGCGACCGGGTCTCCGGGCGCTTCCGTTGTCCGTGGTCTGTGCATGTACAACACTGGCCCGTGGCCAGGCAGGCCGGGCTGGAATCCCCTCCCTTCCCCCACCCAGAGCCAAACCCTGTTGGGGCGTCTCTACCTACCACCCCCTTCACACCCCCTCTGGGCCGCTGTGCAGCTGTGGGTTTCTAAAAGGGTGCAAGGGCCGGGCTTTTCAGGGACCCAGTGACCGCGAACCATTCCAAGGCCGGAAGAGGACTGAATTGCCACCATTTTAGATACCCAAGGCTGCCCTCGGAGAAGTGTGAGACCCGCTGTCCATCCTGGAAGTTCTTATCCAAGTCTAGACCCTTCTCTGGGGCAGGACCCATTGGTTACTGGCCACAGTGAGTCCTGCTTCCGGGTCCAGAGGAAGGAGCGAACCTAACTGCCTCCTTCAGGTCTCAACTCGTGTGTCCCCCTCATGTGAGAGGGTGACCCTATCTCACAGTGAGGGAACCCCGGCACAATGTCCCCTTTACTGGGAAACCAGATCGTGTGTGTGATTTGATGTTTATGGTCTGTGAGCTGCACCTGGCTGAGGACCTGGTACAGCAGGCTCCCAAGAGCTGTTTGTTGACTGACTGACTGAGCACCCACAGAGGAGGGACCATATTTAGATAGCTTCTGTGGCGGGCAGGGCCTGACAGGGTTTAAACCAAACAGCCCACTCGCTGAGTGTGGGTACAAGTGCAAGCACCCACAAACCCTTGGAGGCAGAGGGGAAAAGGGGACACTTGGCTCCCTTTCCCTCTGACCTAGTGGCTGACCCCCCTCCCCAGTGACCTGGCCATCTGGATTCCCAGTAGCAGGGGGTGCCCATCTGATTCCCCTATTGACACGCGCGTAGGGCAAGCAGGACCGCAAACTACAGGCCAAGTTTGGAAGCTCCCCTGCCTTGCCCCCCTGCAGTCATTGGGATGGGGTGGGGTGAGGATTTCCCAGAATCAGGCAAAACAGACCACCAATGGCTAATAACCTTGGAGGAGCTTAGCGCAGTCTTTTCTTAACACTCCTGCCCTCATTTTTCTAACAAATAAAGCCCTTTGTTAGGGCTAGATAAGGGCCACAGGCCTAGTGCCTCACTTTTTCAGGAGTATGTATGGCTTTATAGTAACAAGATGATTTTTTGGTTACAAACCTTACCTTATTTAGTCTCTGCATTCAGCCCGAAGTAGATTTTTATGGGCCCAGGGAAAAAGTCTCACCCATAGAGGTTTCTAATGGACGAGCTGACAGCGCTCGCTCCCTGTGAGGTGGCGTGGGGATAGGGAAGCTTAAGGAGAGCCTCTCCACCATCTGCCGGCAAAGCGGAGGCATCAAGAAATAATACGAAAAATTATAATGATGCAAGAGAACAGGCTTTGAATTATACGGAATAATTGTCCTGTGCAGCCAATGCACTTTTTGCATGTGAGGGCTTTCGACAAGGCTTTTGGGAGAGCCAGGCAGGGGAGTTTGGTTTGGGGGTCATTCCCGAAGAAGGTGCAGATTTCCCCAGGCCCTGTCAGAAGCCAAGGCTGGAGGTGTTGTTCACTGTCCACAGAGGTCCAGGCAAAGGTGGCCCAAACCAGGGGACGGGCCCAGGAGCAGGGTGAAGGACAGTTACAGGGGCGCCTCTGTCCATTTTCAGACATCAGGATTCCTGGGCCCTTATTATGTTTTTTCTTCATTCAGGGCCCGAGGCTTTTAAATTTTGGTTCTTTCCATTTCTGGTTAAATGGAGTCAACACCACCACCAGTAGGCCGGCCTCTTGGGTGCTGGGGAGGAAAAGGACCTACCGTGAGAGCCAGTGGCCCTATAATACGGTCACTGTGGTCATCCTTGGGCGTGAGAGTGGGGTGGGCAGTGATTTCCTGGGGTTAAAGAGACACCTCCGTTCACGTGCTGGCATCTGGGGGGTGCGGGGCTGCGATCATATCTGGGAGATGGGAATACGTGGAAATTAGCCACTTCCTTATGGGGAGACCAGGATAAACCTCTAATTCTAGAGCCCAGGAGGAGAATTAAAGGCCATCCCTTTCTTAGTTGCCGAAAGAAGGGTCTCCAAAGTCTCTGCGAGGGCCCTGGGCCTGGAGGTGCATTTTTGCCTGCTAGGATCGAGGGTTCCAGAAGCCGCGATGGCCCGGGCGCCCCAAGGACAGAGGGGAGACCCAGGGTGCCTGCGCGACCCTCTCCGGAAGCCCACTCGCCGCTGCCCGCTCGCAGGGGCTTTTCGGTCCTGGGAATGGGCCGCGGATTCGCTCTGGGTCCTGGTCGCACTCTCCCGGGAGCAGCGGGCAGGGGACCGGTGGGACCTGCAATTCTGGCGGGAGGGGAGACGGACGCGCCCGCGCGACCCACAGCTCACCCGCAGGGTCGCAGCCCTGGTGGGAGGCGCGCGAGGGGCCCAGAGCCTGGGGGGCGTTCTTCGCGGGGGATGGGGGGGCGTTGCTAGGACAGCGGTCCCCGGTCTTGGCGGCCTCGCGCCCGGGCCTCGGCGCTCGCTAGAGGGTTTCGGGCCAGGCCGCCAGCGGGACTCCTGGGCGCGGCTGGGGTTCTCCCCGCTGGCGCTTAGCGCCGCAATCTCACCCGGCTTTCCTGCTGCCTCCCGGGCGTGCAGGCAAAGCCTGGGGCCTCCGGGGTCACGGCAGCCGAGCCGAGGGCGCGGGAGAGAGATGTTCTCTCGAGCTGGGCTGCCTTGGCCCTGGTGCGCCTTCTGCAACACTGGCAGCCTTCGGGGAGGTGGTGGGGAGCAACGGAGGCCTTGGAGGGACAGTTAAGAAGCGGAGGGGCTGCGAGACCCCAATTACGTGCCAGCAAACACCTCCCAGTTACCGTCTAGTATACACACGGCTCTCCCCGCCTTCGGCCCGTACCCCGCGCCGCTGGCGACTTAGGAGTTCGCCTTCTGGAAGCCCCCAGGTAACCCCTTCCCAGGCTGTAGCTCTTGGATTGGAGGAGGGTGGGCGCTCCTGGGGTCCCTGTGAGGGCTGGAGAGGCCGGGGCGGGGGAGGGGAGAGATTACAGGGGGTTGAAAAAGTTTTGGTTTTTTGGGTTTGTTTGTTTTGTCGTTTTAATGCCGGAAAAGCTGCCCCCAGGACGGCGAGGGCTTTACGTTCGGGCCTCTCTGTCTTTGGCAAAGTGCATGGCTGCCGGCGGCGCAGGGAAGGGAGAGAGGAAGGACCCTTGGGGGAACACTTACTGGTCAAATCGATATCCCCGCTTGGCTACGAGGATGGCCGATTTCAAAGCAGATTAGATTACTTTTTGGCATTTCAAGTAAAACGGCAATTTCAGAGCCGTGAGCACGCGGGCGACCCACGGGAGCTGTGGGTCTGGCCGGCTGGGACCCAAGGCCTAGGCGGGAATTTCTCCTCTGGCCTTTTCCTTTTTAATCGAAGACAAAGGGGGCGACGGCCGGCGGGGCGTCGGGTGCCTAGGCCTGTGGCTGGGCGCTGCTGTTTACCGGTTTGCTTTATTCTCCGTGCAGGTTTAGGAGACGCGTGGGGACAGCCGAGCCGCGCGGGGCCCCTGGACAGCGTCGCCAAGGAGCTGGGATCGCACCTGCTGCAGGTAGTAGGGCCGCCGCGGGGTGAAAAGCGCCGCCGCCACCAACGGCCCTGGCCCGCCCGGGTAGGGGCTCCCTTCCGACCCCACCGCCACAGTCTCCAGGGGTCCCTCCTCAAGGAGCCCCGGGAGGATCCACAGGCCGCCCCCAGGCTGCAGAGGCCTCCCGACGCAGCGATCGGACTTCGGGCCGATTCCCCACCCCCCAACTCCCCTCGGAGGGCCGGGACTGCGTGTGGATTCGGCTCAACCGCAGCCTCAGGCCAGCCCCCCCATCAACCCCACACCTGGCACCCTCTCCCCCACCCCAGCCCCAGGACTCTCTAGCCCACGAGACCTAGGCCGAAGGGCGCCCCTGGGTGTGGTTAAGTCCTCTCCAACCTTACTTCCTTCGGCAAACTTTTATGGAGCTCTTGCTCTGTGCCAGACGCTGTGCCAGGCGCCGGAGCCAGAGAAGGAGTGATCCCGCTGGCCTGAGCCAGAGGGAGGCAGCCTAAAGCGTCTGACAGTTGTGTGTGTGTCTGGAGAGGTTGCCATAGAGGAGAGACAGCATCAATAATTGAGTATTAGCAGCTGACATTTACTGAGAGTTCGCTACCGGCCAGAAGCTGTTCTAAATCTTACTAAATCATCTCTCTTCACCAGCCACCTAGCGTGTGTTCTATTTTTAACTGCATTTTTTTCAGAGCAAGAAGTTGAGACACAGAAAGGTTAAGCAACATGCCTGAGGTTCCACAGCAAGTGGTGGAGCCTTGTTCAGCTCACGTGGTCCAGCTCACGGCATGGTGCGACCTCCGGGGTCACCTGGCTCACGGAGGAAGTCCTTGCTTGGTTTGTGTCGGCCGCTTAGCGCCCCAGCCCGGAGCCATTCAGTCCGCGGTTACCAAACCGCCCCTGACCTCGGATTTCCTTCGCGGTGTCTGGGGCTCGGGTGGGGTAGCCGTGCGCACGACCGGCCACTTCCAAGTCCGCGGCTGGCGCTAGGTGGGCACAGAAACGCCTCGCGTCTCGGAGTCTTTCAAATGCCCTTTACAGAGCCTCATCAACGACCCGATTCATTCCCCCTCCCGTCATTTGTCTCTGCCACCGAAAAATGCCTACCGAGAGCTAGTTTGCATTTCCTCCTTCTATTTTGTGTTTTTTTTATAAGGGGGGGTGGAGAAAAAAAAGTTGGCTACGGAACTCTGTGTCTTGGGTCAGCGAGTCGGCTCCGCGCTTCGAAAAAGCAGATCTTTTCAAAACTCTTTTGCCCCAAATGCCCTAGTGTGATTTATTTTTTTAAATTCGTGCGCTGGGGAAGAGAAGATCCCGGGATGTATTTGAAACCCGAGGCTTTTACAACATAAAGCTAGTGGTGTGGGAGCCGGCCGGGAAATGGTTGTCTTGGAGCCCTTCCCGCGCGCCCTGAGCTCTGCCCGCAAGCTCGGGTCCAGCTCCGTGCGCGGTATTTTAAGTGTCTGATGCTCCTACATATTATAAGTGACACTAATATCAGAGACAACTAAGTGCCAGGGAGCTCCGGTGAAGACCTGGCGGCAAAGTCAACGCCCCCAAGTTTCTCCACTGTACATTTATTTAATTCCGGAGTGTGTCTGTGGATGGGCGGCTTTGCAGTTAATATACTCGCAAGCGCATTAGGTCGTTTGCAGCTGTGAAAGCATAACCAACATTTTCCATTAAGAGTGTTATTTTTTAAGCTACCGCTGGCAACTTTCAGAATTTAATTTTGATAACTTTTTCTCTTTTACTCATATGGCGGGCTGTCCGATACTATTTCATTAAATGTATCTCTTTAATGATTTTGGAGTTAAGCAAGAATGCAAAATGTGCCAAAGTATGGATAACTTCAGAAATTGCTGAATAGTTTATATCTTTGAACAGGAGTTTAGTTGGGGAAATATTTTGTAGCTGAGTTAGAAACATGAAAGTCGGGCTTATTATCAAGATGTTGATTTCAGCCTCAGCGCAGGGAAAGCTAATGATAGCTTAGTTGGCAAAGAAGTTTTTGCAGCAGAACTGTATTTGAGACAGCAGAATGTAAGGATATCTTTCAGGTTTCACTTCTACATTCTTTTTAGGCCCCCCTCCAGAGAGGGGGCGGATTTAGAAAAACCAAAGGTAATCTGGTTTCAATTACATGCTGTAAAAATAGAATTTGTGGCCAGAAATTAATTTGGAATATTTTTTATGGGCGCAATGTTGTGGGTTGTATGGGTCTTTCACCAACTTTATTGCTTTTCTTTGGTTCTGGATCTAAAATAGGAATGAGTAAATAAAATGCAGTTTCCTTTTTCAAAAATACTTTAGTCTTTTTATCCTTGCCACGCATAAATATAATCATTACCCTTTATCTGACTTAATTACCTCTTATAATTTTACTTTATTTTTTTGAGGGCTAGCCAAGTTAGGCAAAATCAGAATATCATTTAGGTAGCTTTAACTTTTCAGAAATTGATACTTTTTCTCCTTGAATTTTGCAAAGGTTGTTAGATCTCTTGCAGATTCTACATAATTAATTTCGTAGACATAGTCTGTTAAAAATAACCAGGTATTTTATTTTCTGGGGAGTGGCGGTGTTCGGAATTTATTATTCAAATGGTACTTAGGGTTAACTAGAAAATTGTGGCAAATAAAGCATATGTTCTAGTGGTATAAACGGCTGCCAGTTATGACATGAAATGGTCTATACAGTGGCAGATTTTCCCCTAAGTACCATAGAACTCCGGATTTGTGCTAAGTGCTAAAATAACCCCAACAATAAAGCTACTCTGTTTAAGCTGAGCATGATAGGAATTCTCAAATGTTTTGCATGGTTTTTGTGATGTAGATGTAAGACTGTTTTTAAAGTCCTTTAAAAGCATTTGAGAGACTGGCTGGGGAACTAAACCTAGTCCCGCTCATGGCCCCCGGGTGCCGTTTCTGCATTTAACAATATACGTTGATTATAATACTTCATACATTTCTCCATCCTAGTGCCAGTACAATGATCAGATTTAACTCTAATGTCTATTATCTCTTACCCTGATCCTTTTTCTTCTACAGACTCTGGATGGATTTGTTTTTGTGGTAGCATCTGACGGCAAAATCATGTATATTTCGGAAACAGCTTCTGTACATTTAGGCTTGTCCCAGGTGGGTATTGACTAATTTTGTGTACAACCAAAATAATAAGTTAAGTGTTGGCGGATCTCGACAGCCTTACCCAACTTGAAAATGAGTCTGTCCTAGTGTCTACTTTTGTGCCTGAACGTCATCCAAAATTACAAAATCATCTTTGAAGGCCGGCCCGCAGGGCTTTTCTTCTCCGTGTTATGTTTCACTTTTCTACTTTCTTTTTCCTTTGGGGCTAATGCCTCCTAATGTCTTTGCAACAGTCAGCCTTGTCCAATAGCCTGGACTCTGCTTATACAGTAAAGTTCTCTGCCGCTAACAAGAGCTTCACAAAGGGAGATTTTTCATTCCACGCTTGATGGTCTGCACGTGGTATTGTGAGCTGCTATGAAAGAGAGGCAAGCTGATGTAGAACATGGATTTTATGCAGAATGTGCTTTGGGGAGAGAGAAAAGGGGGGGGTAGATTTATGAGTGTTCACATGGAATTCAGGGTAATTTTTCCTGAGTTTTTCCAGTTCAGTGGTCGTTTCAGTAAAGCATTTTATATGCTTGTGATAGAAACTCATAAAACTCAAGTTTACTACTGTTTTGCACAGCAAGGTCCTGGTTTCTGTAGAACATTTAAATATTACCGATTTTTCTGAAACTGTCTTCTAAAAGGGGTTCATTCCCTAGAGGAGAGAGGTGCACTGTTTTCTCTATCCCGTGAAGCCAAGGGTTTGGTAAAGGATTTGGCTGCTTGTCTGGGCTGTGGCCGGAGTCTGGATGGTGGGAGAGTCTACTGGTAGTTGCCATTCACATTTCCGATTTAACGAGCATGGATCATGATTCTAAGAGTCACATTGTTTTATACATATAGGGGCTAAATGTTTCTTTACATTGTGAATTACCAGAGTGCTTTTTTTCATTACAACTGAAGACACGCTAGAATTAATTAGATCCAGGAAATGGGCTCCCAGGAGGCACATGAGTAATCTGTACTGTACCAGACTCCTCCTGTAGTTCAGCCAAAATAAAACATGCCAATTAAAGTGGCTTGGGCTTTCTCATTGAAAAACAAAATTACCCATTTGGAAACCTGCATCTGGTATATTCCTCTTCTTTTTCTGCCAAGATGTTTTTTAAACTTTCCATTTGTTTACAGCCTTCTTGTCCAATGGATGTATATCTTTATCCATGTCCAAGTGGGTTTCTGCGCGCCTGTGTGTTTTCTTCTGCAAAGTCTTCTAAAGCGAATCACATATTAAAACTGTTTGGCGTTTTCTGTTCTCTTCCTCTTCTCTTCTTTTATGATACCAGGTCTCCCAGATGAGATTTATTACGGCTTGTCTCTGTCACCTATATGACTGACTCCTGGGATTAGTGTACTTGTAGAATGGGAAATACTATTGGAAATATGAAATTTTCTCTTTTTATATTTTCCGAAGTTATTATTCTCTGAATTTCCACCTCATTATTCTCTGAATATTTAGAATTATTTAAGGCCCTGTAGTTAGACCCAGCCTGGTTTCTACTCCTGACTTGATCTGTGGCTGAGTGCCCTTGATCAGATTCCTTAACTTTTTAAATTGCAACTTATAAAACCTTTGATAAGTCTTATAATAATGGCACAAACGAGACAAAACATTTCACATACTTTAAAAATGACTGGTCAAAAAATTAAATGACTGGTCAAGCATACTTTAAAATCAATACTGAATATTAAATTTAGATCTGAGCTCCCTAGCAGTCAAAGCAAAAAGGGGAAATGCATTTTGTTGTGTGGTTTTCATTGTCTGATAAGGGCAGGCAATTGACCTCTCTGAACCATAACTTAAATAAGAAAATAATGCCCGCTCTACTACTCTTTCAGGATCATGGTGAGAAACATACCAAGGGCCCATGTGATTTATAAACTATAGGGGGCTACACAAAAGCCAGGCATTGTAAGTTTCATTAGCACCGTACTTCAAATAGCACAAACGTCGCTTCAAATAGCATCCTTTGGTGGGCACATGTTAGGGATAATTAGTCATGGGGAATGTTCTGGCACATCATAAGGCACTGTGCACGTATCAGGACCTTCCAGTTCATTCTGTCA
Source organism: Kogia breviceps (assembly GCF_026419965.1). Classification (NCBI taxonomy): domain Eukaryota; kingdom Metazoa; phylum Chordata; class Mammalia; order Artiodactyla; family Physeteridae; genus Kogia; species Kogia breviceps. The sequence continues at coordinate 141,310,137 of NC_081314.1, forward strand.
GTCTGCTCAGTCTGGCATTCTACATCTCTCTTTTGCTCCCTGTCATTTTTCTCTTTTCACGTGGGAAATAAAAATGACTGTTTTTGAACACAATAATTAAGAATGACCAAAACGTTGGATAGGTAACAAATATACCTCCTGTTCATGATAAACGCCACGAAAGGAAACTTTTTTTCCTTTGGATTTTTGAATTTTATTTAATTTATTTTTTTATACAGCAGGTTCTTATTAGTTACCTATTTTATACATATTAGTGTATACATGTCAATCCCAATCTCCCAATTCATCCCAGCACCACCCCCATCCCCGTGCTGCTTTCCCCCCTTGGTGTCCATAAGTTTGTCCTCTACATCTGTGTCTCACTTTCTGCCCTGCCAACCAGTTCCTCTGTACCATTTCTCTAGGTTCCACATATATGCGTTAATATACGATATTTGTTTTTCTCTTTCTGACTTACTTCACTCTGTGTGACAGTCTCTAGATCCATCCACGTCTCTACAAATGACCAAGGAAGGACATTTAAGAAGAATTGGAATTTACATTATATTTCCTTTTGGTCCTAATGCAGACATAAAACTTTGTATATCATAATTTTGAATTTTCCAAAAAAATTGTAAAGATGCCTTTTGTCCGTATGTTGCCAGGAGAAGTGTCAATGTAAAATAAATCAAACTGCCTGTCCGTGTAGGACGGCTAATTTTTTTCTGATCTCCTGGCGGGACTATCTCAGTATCAGTCTCCAGCTACAAAAACACTTTCACGCTGATGTCTGGGGAGTGTTTCATGGTGAACTGTTTAAAGAAGCAACAACAAACTTTTCCCTCAAATCTGCCTCCTATTCCCAATTAACTCTGCAGAAGGAAATCTAGGCAGAATCACAATGTGTATTTTCTTCTGTCTTCTTAAATAGTAAAATAAGGTATTGAAAAGAATGTCAAATACCCAACTTCTGTTTAAAAAAATTTTTTTGCACCTTTTAGATTATTTTTACTAGTAGTAGTATAAGTCAGACAAACATATCAAACATGAAAACTTTAATTAAAATAGGCTTCAAGAATTTTTTTAATCACCAGAGATCAAAGTGTTAATAAACTTTTACCCATTAGTCAGAGTAACCTTTTAAACAGGTTTTCTGATGAATGAGGGTAGTAATAGCTTATATTTACGTAACGCCCTTCTGTGTTCCAAGAACTTTCAGTTATTCTCTATAACAATATCTCTAAGTAACTACATCTTTCACATTAATTTGGGGTTAAACTCTATGTTAGCAGCTCCTAGGGAACATATGCTCCTAGGTTTGCCATAATTGTGTGATAATTCATAGCACACCGGTGTGGTTTTTTTTTTTTTCAATCTGCACTATCTAAATAGCTTTCTGAACTATTTGAGAATATAAAAATGATTCTTTATGCGTTAGAAGCCCATCCTAATTCAGGGTCTTTTATTGAACTTTTTTAAAAGCATGTATTGGAATAAGAAGTCTACTTCATATGGCAGAGTTTATTAATTTATTTTTGCTTTTAAATTAGTAAATGCAGCAATCCTGGCTGTCAGACTTTGGTACCAAAAAATGCCAGGGAGGACCACAAAATGCTAATTGTCTCCTCAGCCCATAGTGCAAGTTGGGCAAAGAGTCAGCCTTCTTGAAAATTCTATTTGGTGTATGCGCACATTCATAATACAAAATAATCCATATAGACACACATCTACTTGGAAGACGTAGAGCTGGGGAAGCACTTTTTATCCATCAAGTTTATTATATGATTTAGTTTCGTGGTTTTTTTGGTTAATGTAATTAGCTTCTATTTGAAGAAGGAGAAAAGCCCTGCATACCTGCTGTGTATTTCTTCAAACATTTTAAAGTATCCTTGTGGTTTAAATTTCCTTACTGAAGTTGCATGTGGTATATAACATCTAGGGAACTAGGATATATGCTCACATTATATAGATACGTATGAAATAGCTGTTCACGAGATATATAAAGGAAAATGTAATGTTTGAGAGTGTGGCCGGAAGCACAACTGTAAAAATAACCACGGTGTTGTTTGGGGCCATAAGACCTAATCCTTTCACTTTTGAAATAAAGAGAAAGAACAGCGTTTAAATGTTTGTTGACATAACTTGAACCCTGAAACCCAAACCATCTTTTTTTTAAATGGTTAATTTACCATAGTCAGCAAAACACCCAAAGCAGAGCAATGTGTGTTTCCAGAGTACTGGGTGAGTTTCCCCTTCTGACCCAGAATATATCCATTTAGTGCTGTACTGATCATATGTAGTTTTCTTGGCAGGAAGAAAAGCTATTCAGCAAAACATAAAAAAGCTCTTAGTAGGAAAGCAACTCATTTTGTAGTTAGCTGGGTTTTACAAATACTAAAATATCACATTGAAGGTCTGTTTTAATAAGGTGGTTGTATGAGAGCTGGGGAGTTTTATAGCAACAACCATAATTTTTTTTTTTTTTTTTTTTTGGTGAGGTAGTCACATTTCTTTCAACATTCAAAAGCAGGAATAGATATGTCAATACAGGAAACACCGTGTCAACCGTAATTTTAAGTCAAGGTCAGTGCTGTTTTATCATTCCAAAATTTGTCTTTAAAAACATTTCCGTTATTTGAAGACTACTTTACTTGCTAGACGACAGCCTTAGAGGTTAATCGCTAACCCGAGTATTCAGAAAATCAAGCCTTTTAATTCATGGGCCTTCACCCTTCTCACCCTCCAAAGGCATGTGATGAGAATGGGATCTTTGGCAACAGATGAAGCTACTTTGGGATTAAAACGCAAATCGAATCCCTATGAGCCCAGATACAAGTCTTTCTGCAAATGTACCAAGGTGTTTCTCTGAAAAGACATCAGTTACTTTTTTCTCAAAGAGAACTTGGAGCAAACCAGAATTGTTATTTTTCTCTACAAACCTGGGTAAGGGAGAAATGATAGGCCAACACACACAGAAATTCTATTTTTTTTATTTTTTCGTTTTTAAAATAAACCATTGAAATTGTGAATCAGTTTAGACAATAGCTCCCTTACTTATGAGCCTCTATCACTCTCCACCGGAGAGCAGCATCTCTAGGGCTGCCCTCGGGGAAAAGGAGATGTCCTGTCCCAAACGGCTGACTTGAGTGTTGCTGATCTATTTAAACGTTTTAAGGATTAACAGGACTGACTTAAAAGAAGGATATTTCGTTTTTATTCTTTCATTTTCAATGAAATCCTGTAGTAGCTTTTTACATAGACAAATATCCATTTGGGTCGTTAGCAAAGTGCCAGGCTGGGGAGGTGGAGAGGGAACACTTCTATAAGAGGATTCTCTCCGTTGCTCCGTATAATATCGGGAAAAACATTCCATGAATAATGCAGAAAATGGAACTGTGAAACCTGTTTTAGGGACAAGATTACTTAGCAGGCCAGAAACATAACTTGTTCTGAATTAAAAGGCAACTCACACATCTTAACACATTGGGAGAAGTGGCTGGGCGGAGAGGGACTGACTTCACCTCTCTGCGGCCCCCTGGTCCCGAGTAAAGAGATTATGGCCTTGACGCTGATTTGGAACGGTGGCTCCTGGGAGAACCTCTCCATTAAACGGCCTGGCTGGGGCTGCCCTGCTGTGTGAGGTGGCACCGTCAGGGCTGCCCCTTTACCGAGGATTGAGTCTCTGCTCCGATTGAGAGCAGCCAAAAAACAGGCGACGAGACACACTTAAAAATAACGAGGGGGTGATTGGGACAACCTGGCTGTGCTCTCTGATCTTGCCCTGTCCCCTGGGGGCGGGGCAGAGAAAGTCCCCAGACCCACCCAAGGCTGTGTGTCGTGCCAAGGCAGTTCCTTACGCTCTCAGCATCTTCCTGAACTGGGCTGCGGGGCTTCCACTAGCTGCTGTAGGAGTACCATCACTGCCCCCCCAGTACTCTAGGTGCGCTGGCACTGACTCACTTTCCTTGTCTGCACTGCTGATCTCTGAAAGAGGATCCACCACCACCACCACCCCCCATGCTCAGAAGGCTGCACCGTTGGTGGTAGTTTCTGGAACATTCTATGCCCCTGCCTATCTTCCGATGGGTGAGGGGCCCAGGTCCTGAGAATCTCTGTCATCCCCTATCATGACACCTGTGTTTGGGAGAACAATCAAACGTTCTCAAGGTTAGGACCTGAGTCTCCGGGGACCTCTGTGGAAAGATCGTTAACTATGGTGCTTTCCTGGAAACGCCCGTGCCCGCAAAGCAGGGTCCGGTCCAACAGGGACACGGCCTCTTGGCCCGCGTGCTGTCCTCTGTGGGGTGTGTCTGGAAGTAGGTGGTGTCCGAATGTCGGGGGAGCAGCCCCAAGGTCATGTGGCCCTCTGGAGTGACCCGCAGCCTCCCAGAGGTCCCTCAGCCGCCCAGCCGCACCCAAGGGCGGGAGCCGTGGGGGGATAGCACAGTTGCCCTGGACCAGGAAGGCCACGGACAGGTTTCTGCCCACGTGAAAGGCCCAGCAGGGTCCGAAGGAGAGGACCTTGCTGGGGGCGAGTCTTTCTCGAGCACAGGGTGCCCCCGAGGCTCCCCCGCTCGGCCTCCGTGTGCACGAGCTGTCGCGGGGACCCTGCTCTGGACGTGGCCACTGGCCTCCTGGCCACCAGTCCTCACAGGCAGCAGGTGAAGGATGGGGCTGGCTCCGGGCTGATTTAAGCCGCCTCCCGGGTGAAGGATGCTCCCTAGGCCAGGAGGGCCCCCCCCCCCCCCGCTCCGTAGTGCACCTTTTCCATCCTTCACTCCTGCTCAGGACGCCCCCCTGGCCTTGTCGGGAGACAGCTGGGCGCCGACTGAGAAAAGGCAAACCCTTCTGTGCGAGGGGAAGGTGTGGGTTGTGCACAGAGATCCAGGTCCTGTCTCTCCCTGGCAGGTGCGTACCTGTAATACACCTTACACCTTCACCTCTCCACCTCCCCGCAGTCCCAGCGAAGATTCCTGACCCCTCCCTTCCTTTCCGCGGCAGGTGGAGCTCACGGGCAACAGCATTTATGAGTACATCCATCCTTCCGACCACGATGAGATGACTGCTGTCCTGGCAGCCCACCAGCCTCTTCACCATCACCTGCTCCAAGGTATTTCCTCCAGACAAAAAGAAACCGGAATGAACGCCCGACCCTAGGGCTTTGCGGCGACCCTAGGGCTTACTTTTCCACGATGCCCAGCCAGGCGTCTCCGGCAAACATGCGGGGTCCACCAAGTGGGCATTTGTGTTTATGCTTCTGTCCTTTAAAGCAACTACTGATTCCCCTTTCACGTGCCAGAGACTGTGAGAGGCGCGCGCGGTAGGAGACAGAGAAGAGCGGTCCAAGGCTTCCACCCCAAGGTGCTCTGGGTTTAGAGTGCCAGAGACAGCGGTCTAGACCTGGGCCTCTTAACCAGAGCGTCCGAGGATAAAACTCAGGGGCGCCATGAAATTGCACGGGGAAAATTACATCTTTACTCCCTCTAGGTGAAACCTAGCACTTCCTTTGCTCGTAGATTGTAGGCAGTAAGCCATCTTCTTATCACAAGTACCTGTGGCTTTGCCTACAACAAGATTTCACAGGTACTTTCATTTCACCTTATGGTTGTTTCACATATTTAAACGTATCGGTTATGCTCACCACTACTTTGAAATGTCAGGAGCTGTGAGTCTGCTACAGGATCTTGTTATTTAATGTGTTAATAAAGTAGCACATTTATAACCACAGTACCACTTGTTTGAATAGTTCGATGTTTTTCAATACAGCTGATTCCCTTTGTAATCTCATACATTTTATGCTCTCAGAAACGTTATTCCGAGGGGGGATCTGCAGGCTTTGTGCCACAGCACCAGTCAGTTAAGAAGCCTTGGTCTAGACAGATGAGGCAGGTCCGTCTTGCTGACCTGGCCCCATTTGGCGACAAGAGATTTCTCTGGACGGTCCCAACATTTAGCACGTATTAACTTGGTCCCCACTGTTTTAAGCGCCCTGCTAGCACAGTCGTGGCGTGGCTGTTCAGTGAGGGTGTGGAGCATGTCTTCACACAAATGACTCCTTAATTTACAATTGCCATGTGTGCTAGGAAGACACAGAAGAACGTATTCCAGGGGCCCTGGCCTCGTAACTCCTCCGATGGCCCAATGAGACCAACCAGTATGCTGACCAAAGGGTCTCTTGTCTACTTTGGAGTATGGTATCCCAACTCGGCCAAAATCCCCTAGTGAGACAAAATGCCAAAGAAGAAGTGTCAAAAGTGATGAGGGTGGGGGTAACCAGCCACAAGAAAAAAAGTGGGTTCCATTCTTATTGCTTCCTCCTGGGACGGGTCATTCTGAAGCGAGGAGGAGAGGACACAGAATAGCACACTCAGTTTTAAAACCCTTGCGGATCCAGCTCTGTGGCCCCCATGTTCTAGCCCCAGAAATAGTCACCATGTGTCTACCAAGGAGGGAGACTGGTATGTTGGTTTCTGAAATGACATGGGGGCTTAGTTGTAGCTATGGCCTGTGGTGCTTAAGTCCTTGGAAATGATCCGGCTGCTTAAATGAACAGGAATACGAGTCTGAAGAAATAATTTCCAACAAAATAAGGGCTAGGAGAGCACATTGCTCCTGAATCTAATGCTTTCTCTGTGAGGTTGTTTAAAGTCGGACAAAGACAGCTGGAATCTTAAGAGAATTCCTCAGAACATTGTGGTGTGTGGGGGGGGGAGGGGTGTTTAATTGAAGTATAGTTGATTCACAATGTTCTGTTAGTTTCAGGTGCACAGCAAAGTGATCCGGTTTTATATATATTCTTTGTCAGATTCTTTTCCACTATAGGCTTTTACAAGATATTGAATGTGTTGTTATTGTTTTAAAAAGTTACAGTGTGTTAATTGCACAGGAGTGGGCGTTCTGCCATTAGCTCCGGTTTCATTTGACCGTTCCACGCTTCCGTGTCATAGCCTTTAAAAAAGTGTTTAGAAAATGACGGCAAATGGGAGTAATCGGGAGACCCGTCCAGTTTCCTGCGGGGTTCACGTCTAAGGTGGGCCAACAGTACAGGAGGAGCAGGTCTGGGAGACGGGAGGTGGGGGGGAGGTGCTCTCCCACTGACTCATTTCCAGAGACAGCCGAGTGTTCAGGCTCTGAGGTTCACAAGCGCCTGGTTTTCACCTCATCTGCAGAGTTGGTTTTCTGTGTCTGAACTGGCCTCCTTGTTTTATGGTAATTGTGTGAGAAGCGGGCTCTCCCCAGAACTGGATAGTTAATTACTGGGTGATGGTTTTTACAGCTGAGCCTGCCCTTCTGGAAACGGGGTAGACAGGCCGCCATGTTAGAGGGAAGCCTTCTGCCTCCAGACCCCAGCTGTGCAGAGAAATTGTGGGTCAATATGGCAGCCCCTCCAACGAGGGGAGGGGGGCCTCGGAGGTGATGCCCTTATCTCCACTGGGCGGTGCCCTCAGGGAGGGGCGGAAGGCCTTGCCTCCATTCCTAGCGGTAACTTTTCTTTAAAAATTAATTTATTAACCACCACCAAAGAGCTGTTTATTTAGAGTGGAATGACCTCGCTCTCACCCTGGGGCGAGGACAGTCTGCCATCCGTGCCCAGAGAGCTGGTGTCCGCTCACTAAAGCAGAGGGTGTTTCCTTGGGGGACGTTTGCGTTTGCAGTAGTGAGGTCGGAGATTCGTGTGCGAGGCCTGCGACGGGAACGAAGGAAAGGCTTTGGGCCAGAGAAAGCGGCGCGGGGGGAGGGGGGCGTCCATCCAGGGCTGTAACTGAGGGTGAAAGCTTGGATCTGGCCCAGTGGGTCTGCTGGGTCCTGTACCCCACCCCAAGATGCTGGGCAATCTCGGTGCCCATGGCCGTGCGAGCTCTGGCAGGAGGGCGGCCCTGGGGCCGGCTCCCTTTGCCAGGGAAAGGCCTGCACTTCTGACCTCAGTCAGGCAGAGGGGGGACGTCAGATGCTTCTGGGCTTCCCGGCAGGCTCGGCACCCGCCCAGGGCTGGCCAAGGCGATGCTCCTGGCACCAGGCCTCCCGTGGCCACCATCAGGGGACCACGGCAGGTTGAGCTGGGCTGGGTCGCTGCGCATGGGTCCTCAGCCTGGCCCCAGGTGGGCGTTTAGCAAGGTCTCGCTGTGACCGTGTTTCGGGCCACCCCTTTCTGGCGCATGTGGGAGCTGTGCCGGGTCCTGGCTACCGCCTCTCAGGGTGGGGTTCTGGGTGGACTGGGCCAAGGCCTCTGCCTGCCTGGTCTGGTCCAGAGGGTTTGTTGGGAGTGTTGGATTAAAGTCAGGGGAAGCATCATGGGACAGTTTGCCGATCTAACCTCACGCCTGCTTTCAGAGTATGAGATCGAGAGGTCGTTCTTTCTTCGAATGAAGTGTGTCTTGGCGAAAAGAAACGCCGGCCTGACCTGCAGCGGATACAAGGTACCGGGAGCCAAGGGCTTGCGGGCAGGAAGGGGGCAGCGGTGGGTCGGTGGGTCTTCGCTGTCCCTGGTGCTTTGCTTCAGGTTCAGGAACGTCTGCAGACCGGAAGGCACCACTGCCTAATGTAGAACTTTCTAGGGACGCTACTCACGGCAAGTGTGAGAGCTGGAATCTTACAGGGATATTCCAGGCAGGCTGGATTTCGTTGTCTGAGGCCAGGAATAAATGGGGCTAAGGGTAGAATTTGACCTTGGCACCTTCAGGTTCTACGTTGCACACAGGGCAGTTCCGCTGGGGCAGCCGCGCCTGGACCTTCTCCTGCCTCAGAGGGCCATCAGCCCACCACTCCGGAGCTAGAGGAGGATGGGAGCCTTTTTGTGGGAGAATGTGTATGAAAGGAGGGAGGGGTGGGGTGAAGAGAGAGGGGAGGGTCCTGTGCCTTCAGGTCCTTTGTCCCGTCTCTCTGGAATGCCCCTCCCCCCTCCTCCCCATCCCAGGCTCCACCTCCCCTCAGCCTCTCCTCAGCCCCGCTCCTTTGAGCCTCAGTGCCAGCTCTTCCCTTTGACCATTACCTCACTCTGGTGCATAGATTGGGAGATCCTTTTCTTACTTGCTGTCCCAGACCCTAAACCTCAGAGGTGGAAGCCCCCAGCACCACCCTGCACCCTGTAGATATTCTTCTGGAGACTTGGGTCCTGAGATGTTTCTGACACTTACTAACCATCCAACTGTCTGATCTTAAGTAAAACCCGTCACCTACCTTGTCCTCAGTTTCCTCCTCAGTAAAATGGGAGAATAGACTCCAAGGATTTTAAGATTTGTTCCAGCCCTAAAGACTGTGAGTGTATTCAGGAATCCGGGAGGAAAGTTTTTGAAAAGAGGATTTAAGGTTTTAGCTGTTCATCACCGCTGTTATGATCATGATCCTTTCAAAGATTTTACTGGCTGTAACTCGTGTAAATGCTTCAATATTGAAGCTTAGGGCTGTACAAATGTTTCCGTTTGATATTTGGAACACTGTACATTTTCTCCTATATGGTTCTTGGCTATAACAATGAGAAGTGTTTCTATAGAGCCACGCTGGATTTTTGTTTATTACAAGTGGATAAAATCTTGAATTATAAATAAAGTAAACAAAATAAAATAAGCATACGTTCAAAATGAGGACTCTTTTTTTAAGGGACTTCCCTGGCGATCCAGTGGTTAGGACTCTACACTCCCACTGCAGGGGGCACGGGTTCGATCCCTGGTCGGGGAACTAAGATCCCACATGCCTCACAGCCGGGAAAAAAAAAAAAAAATGAGGACTTTTTTGATTGCACTGAAAGAATCTTCATTTACTGGAGTGATATAGCTTGTCAGATTATTTAAATGTCAAGTTAGCAATTGCGGAATTCGATCTCATTGGGAGATGATGAGCTTTATAGTTACTGAAGTGAACATTATGGAACCGACGGTTAGCTCCCCCAAATGCCACTGTTGTGTCATCTAATTGCAATGGCCATGAGTTCATTTCTTGCGAGCAGCGAATCAGATGTCTGTCAGCATGTTGGCTGCACAGCTCAGTAGAGGCTGGGCTGGGGGAAGATTCCAACCTGTTCCAGAAGAGAAGTAGGCCCAGAGCCAGGAGCACTGGGTACCAGTCTGACCTCTGGGTCGCCACCAGCTGACCCTGCCTGTGCTTTCCCAGGTCATACACTGCAGCGGCTACTTGAAGATCAGGCAGTATATGCTGGACATGTCCCTGTACGACTCATGCTACCAGATCGTGGGGCTGGTGGCCGTGGGCCAGTCCCTGCCGCCCAGCGCCATCACTGAGATCAAGCTGCACGGCAACATGTTCATGTTCAGGGCCAGCCTCGACCTGAAGCTGATATTCCTGGATTCCAGGTGAGTTTGGCACCTGCTCTGCAGAGTTCCAGAAGATTCTGACGGTGGAAACTGGCCCCTGAAAGCTACACTATTAAACCAAAATGTAGCAAGCAATAAGCTGCACTAAGACTATGAATTAGAAAGAGATTTAGTGAAAGAATTCGTAGCGACCTTAATGGTACGGGAGCGGCCGGCCTCTCCAGCTTATAGGTACTTGTTCTGTTTGTTTATATTTTCATCACCTCACTGGAGTTTGAACTGGAAGTATGTGTTGTGGGCAAAAGTTAGCCTTTTGAAGACCCATGAGGTCAGGATCCTGCCTTGTGTCTCCCTCAAGTTGGTAGGACTTTAAAACAAACAGAAAGTCTCCACTCTGAGCGGTGTGTGTTACTGCGAGGGCTTCCAGCCCCAGCTGGCGGGAAGCCGAGCTCTGCGGTCCCTGCAGGGCTGAGGCAGCGAGCAGAGAGGGGGCCTTCGCTGGGGGGAAGGCCGGACACACAGCTCGGCAGGTGCCTGTCGGCATCTGGGCTGGGAGGGCGAGGCTGCAGCGTCCCCAGAACTGTCTCCCACTTGCTGAGGCCCAGCAATTTGAGAATCTCCTCTCAGAAGAGAGGAGGGAGGGTGGACGAGGCAGTGGGCCTGGGGAAGCGTCTCTGCGTCCCCCGAGGCAGAGGCTGCAGGCCTGCGGGGCCTCCCTGGGCCTCCATCTTCTTTGCCCATTTGGCTACTCAGAAGGATGTTAGGAAAGCTGAAGCTACAGAGCAGATGGGAAGCATTTGTAAAAGTGAAAAGCCTGATATACCTGCAAGGTGAGTCGTTTCGCCTCTTGGCCTTTTAGATTCCTCAACTGTACAGACAGAAGTGACTGTTCAGAGACCCAACTCCTGACTTTTGGTGTGTGTAGTTGAACTTTCTGGGAGAAAAGTTTTACACACACACACACACACACACACACACATTTTCCTGTATGTCCTGAAGCTAGGATTTATTGATTTTTTTTTCACTTTTCAAAAATTGTGGTAAAATATGCATGACGTAAAATTGATCATTTTACCCATTTATGGAATAAAAATAAACTTACCTGGTTAAGGATAAGAGGTGAAGACGCTGCTGAGTCTAGTTCATCGTGAATGCATCTCAGAACCATCCAGAGGCTGAGAAATGGCAAGGGTTGGCCTTACAGGGTCAGCATCATGTGTCCAGAAACTCCAAGCAAGGAGGAAACATAACCCCTTGGGGGAAGGACGCCGGCACCTCTTGGGAGGGCCAGACGCCGCCGACAAGGGCTGTTTTCTTGCAGTAAAGACAGAGGGACCTGCAGGGAGGAGCTGGGAGGCCGGGGAGCTGCTCCAGAGCCGGGCGTGGGGTAGACCTTCCAGCAACGCAGGGACCGAGAAGCTCTCTCCAGACTTAGGAGCCCCTTCTGAAAGTGCGCTGCAAGAAAATCTGACCGTCCATGTTCATTATTTTAGAAATTTGGGAGGATACGACGGGTTTCTCCCTTGTTTCATCTCCCAGTTATTCGCTGACCGTCCTGGGAAAAGCCTCTGAGGCTTGGTGGATCCTCTAGAAGAGGAAAGAGGGGTGTCTCCCCAGAGGAGAGATTTCAGGTCTTCTCGAGTTGTTTAATCCACGCAGCTTTGAAACGCGAGGGACAGATCAGGGAGCTTTACAGCAGAGGTTATGTGAGTTTAGCTCAGAGGCCAGCTTGCTCCTGAGGGGAGCCTCTACTTCTGGATGTAAGGGCCGCACCCCCGAGGCGAGCGGTAAAGCGAGGTGGCCATCTCGAGGAGGACTTCCTGTCTCTACAGAAGCCCGTGAAGTTCTCCCTACTAAGTGCCAGGAAGCTTTTAGCAAAGCCTTCAGGTCTTTTCTGAACCCCAGTCGTCTAGGAGGTCCTGAAGAATCCTTCACACTCTGGTCTTCAGTTGGTCACAGCTCGACGGTCTTTGAAAGGCCACTGGGCTGGGGACAGAGGAGCTGGCCCAGTGCCAGAGGGTCAGTAGAATGGCCTGGCAGGGTGATGTCAGCTCCTACATCCAAATCCCAGAAGCCACGGCAAGGCGTTGGCCTGAAGCCCGGCAGCCCCAAAGTCACAGGGGCCAGGGCGGGAGTCTTGGCAGGAGGGCCCAGCTGGTCCCCCCCGCCCCCCCCCGCCCCCCGCCAGCATAATCCCAGACAAAACTGAACTCGGCGTAACCTGAAATCTGGTTCATAGGGGTTTTGTGGTATTTCACTTTGAAACTGTAGCTGGTGCTTTTGCTAAGGATGGGTGAACCCGGCGATGTTTGGGGTTTGGCAAATCCCTCTGACAGGTCTTCAGACACTAGAGGGTTGGAAAAAACCAAGAGGGCAGCCTGCCAAACCCTTCCCTTCCCCTTTAATTTTTAAAGCCAGTGTGTACTTTGATGAGAAACTTAATACATGTGTTTCTGATTCATTTACACATTCGGGGCCGTTGTTCTGAAACTTTACGTCCAAAGGGTCTGGGAAGCCTCTTTCATCCCCACACCGTAGAGATGCCTGGTTTTCTTTTGGGGGGAAGCCAGACGTCTCAATTTTCCTGCCACACGGAGTTAGACTCCAGTGGGGCCTGAAGTTCTAGGTGGCCCTTGGACAGGTCCCCCGAGCCCTGAGAGGCTCTGGCCTGTGCAAATTCCCTTTCTACCCACCTCCAGCCCCAGCTCCTTCCTGCCCTGGAGGAACACCATGGAAATGTGTACACCAAATAGTGAGTGATTCCATGGAAATATGAGGCTCACAGAGATTTACGACCCAAAGCCTGTGCAGAGCTCCACAGAAAGGGGAGCGGGCTAGGGAATGAAAGTGAGGTCAAGTTTCCCCATTTAATTTACAGCGAACATTTCAGATCGGGGCCAGCAGGGCCCCTCGGCCCTGTCACCCTCAGTCCCCACTGACTTCTCACCATGGCCTCACCTCCTTTGGAATCCCCTCTCGTCTCCACTTTCATCTGTTCTTGAGTATCTGTCACCAAGATGTTAGGGCCGCCTCCCCCGAGGGCGTGGCTTCCAGCACCATTACCCATGGCCTGGGAATCGATACCAGGGCCACATGCAATTTTCACCTACGGGTGGAGTGATCCAAATCCTAGCGATGATGCCGTCTTGGATGCTGAGAGCCACTCTTCTTCAAAGAACTGAGGTGGGAAATGAATATGCCTATAGGGCTTGATAAGAATAAAACCTGGGCAATGGCGAATAAGCACAGGGAGAACGCTTCCATTTCCACAGCGAGCTTCATAAGCCTTACCTTCAGTCACAACAGTTTGGGGTGTTATTATACTATTTTCTGGGGGAAAACAGTCCTCCACCGATAGGCGTCTTTTTTTTTTTTTTTTTGCGGTATGCGGGCCTCTCACTGTCGCGGCCTCTCCCGCTGCGGAGCACAGGCTCCGGACGCGCAGGCTCAGCGGCCATGGCTCACGGGCCTAGCCGCTCCGCGGCACGTGGGATCCTCCCGGACCAGGGCACGAACCCGTGTCCCCTGCATCGGCAGGCGGACTCTCAACCACTGCGCCACCAGGGAAGCCCGGATAGGCGTCTTAAACGTCTCCAGTTACCCCCTAAATCCCATCTGCAGGAATCACCCAATCATAGCATCATCCTGAGACCAACTGTGCCAGGTAACAGTGTCCAGTGTGGAATGGAGAGTTACAGGTTCGCACACACGATAGGCAGGATGTGGAACCGACCCAAGTGTCCATCATCGGGTGAAAGGATGAAAAAAATGTGGTATCTGCATGAAACAGAATATTATGCAGCCATAAAAAAGGAATGCCATTCTGATAGATGCTACAACACGGATGAACCTTGAAAACATGTTACGTGAAAGAAGCCAGACACAGAAGGTCAAATATTGCATCCCTCCGCTCAGAGGAAATATCTAGAGTAGACAAATTACTAGACAGAGAATGTAGAAGAGAGGTTGCCAGGGGCTTGGGGAGGGGGAAGTGGGGAGTTATTGTTTAATGGGTACAGAGTTTCTGTTCGGGGTGATGAAAATGTTCTGGAAATGGAAGTGGTGATGGTTGTACAACATTGTGAATTGTACACTTTAAAATGGTTAGAGGGCTTCCCTGGTGGCGCAGTGGTTGAGAATCCGCCTGCCGATGCAGGAGACACGGGTTCGTGCCCTGGTCCGGGAAGATCCCACATGACGCGGAGCAGCTAAGCCCATGAGCCATGGCCGCTGGGCCTGCGCGTCCGGAGCCTGTGCTCCGCAACGGGAGAGGCCACAGCAGTGAGAGGCCCGCGTACCGCAAAAATAAATAAATAAATAAATAAAATGGTTAGAATGGTAAATTTTATGTCGTGCATATTTTACCAGAATAATTTTTAAAACTTTCACACAGGACTTTCCCCCCCAAAAAACCCCAGCGAGTGGGCTCTGTCTCACCTTGGTAGCTCCCTCCAATATCAGTATCAAGTCCACTCTCAAGCATCCTCTGAGAGGCTTCACCCTGAAAAGGTACTGACCGTTTTGAGCCGTCCCAGACCTTCCAGCCAAGTGGCTTCAGAAGGACATTCCTGCTCATGAAGAGTGCCGCGCCGTGCACTGGGCTGGAGCTCATAGACTTTCTTGCAAAAAAAGATCATTCTGTTTCCAAAATCAACACTCTCTCCACCCACCCCCAAGCCTTTTAGCCCTTGATTAGTTGGAAAAACCAATGTTAGTTTAAGTGAAACGCAATGTGCAGGGCATTGTAATTCACGGAGCCACCGTCCTCCCCCAGGGTGACCGAGCTGACTGGCTACGAGCCACAGGACCTGATCGAGAAGACCCTGTACCATCACGTGCACGGCTGCGACGTCTTCCACCTGCGATACGCGCACCACCTCTGTGAGTACCGCGCTCACCCTGGCCAGGGGCCCTAGCGGCCGGTGGCGGGGGGGGCGCCAAGGATAGAGCGGGGGCAGCGCCCCTTGTTTGATGCAATAACTACCCATCGTGTACCCACGAATCTTAAACATCAAGCCTGTCTCCAGGTAGCCCTTGCTTTCAGCACAGGCACTCACTGTCACTTCTCAAATATCCAGTGAAACCCTGGCAGGTGTGGGATGACGTGGAAGTTGCTGGATTCTATTCAGTAGATTATGGATTTGGAACCTAAATTTCTCTGTGACGTCTGGATAGCAGTTGTGGATAACGACAATAGCAGTAGAAGAACTGATACTCACAGGGCCCTTACTAATGTCCGGCACTAGTTTGTTTAAGTGATTAAATACATTACCAACCAAGTGAGGGAGGTTCTCATGTTCATGATCCCCCCTTTGCTGTTGAGGATGTCGAGGTTCAGAGAGGTTAAGCCACTTTCCTATGGTCACACAGCAAGGAGGCGACGCAGCTGGGAGCTGAATCCAGTGAATTCGGCCTCCAACCGCTGTCCATCATCGGTTGGGAAGCTCAGGGAGACCACAGGTTTCTAGGAAGGGAGAAGTCCACAGAGAGAGAGAAAACCAACGGTATTCCATTTGTCAACAGAGGAAGTTTGGGGAACATCTGGACGCGAGGGTGGAGGCGCTTGTCACTGAAATGGTTAAAGAAGAAACACTTTTCTTGTAGAACCAAATCGAGGCAGCAAATAACTGGGCCTGGAGTAGAATACCTCACTTTCCCGCCGTCCAGCCCCACCATGCTAATGGCCGGTCCAGGGGTGCTTGTTAACGGGGTACGGAGGGCTGGGGGAGCCAGATCTTCTGCAATGTGGCCCAGGTGGCACGCCCTCCTTCTTGCTGTGTGTTGACTAAGAGGCATCAGAGGACAAGATGCTGGTGTCGGTTGCAGCTGGGCGACGGCTCCCAGGGCTGCTCGATCCTCGGCCCCCACGCCATCTGCCTGGCCGTGTCGTGACAGCTGGGACTCAGTTAGCCCGGCAGTTCCTCGGATGTCGCTCTTCTCTCCTCCCGAGTCACTAAGGGCAGAAGCCTGTGACAGCCAGGAGGTTGGCTGGGCAGACGCCATCAGCTTTTTCCTGCTCCTTGTAATTCACAACAGCATGAAAAAGCCCGCCCACCCCCGTGCATGGAAATACGTGGAGTTGTGAGCAGCTTTTTATGTCATTTTGTTTTTTAAATGGCCAAATCATGATCTCATATAAACGTCCCTGATCTTCTCGAAGCCCAGCTTGGTAGGAAGCAGCTGCCTAGTGTTCAGAAGGGCTCCGTAGGTCAGGTCACTGCTATGGGCGCTAGAAATCTTCCTTGTGTAAACGGGGTAGGAAGTGTCAGTGATAGAATGAGATCTTCGGGAGACCTGGAAGGCAGGGCGGGCGGTAGAGGGGAGCGGCTGGGAACGTGCGCTCTGGAGTAAGGAGAGCGATTGAGGGGTGCAAGAGGCATCTGCTGGAGGCTGTGCACCACGGAAGAGTCGAGAGGGAAGGACAGGCGGCCGGGGGTCAGGCAGGGGAGCAGATGGGAGGGTTCACAGCGCCACACCTCCCTGCCACAGTCGGGGTGTCCGAGGAAAAGCCCCAGCCCCGGGGGTCCCAGCCCCGTCCCCCGAGGCAGGAGTGTGGGGAACCTCTCACTCCAGCACAGGAGTTGAAAGCAAACCCTTGACTTACACGAAGGGAGAGTTATTTTTCAAAGCAGGGCTGCAGTGCGGGAAAGTAGCCCGTAAGCGCAGAGAAAGGAAGCTCACGGAACTGGTCTTTGTTTTAAATACCATTTTTCATCTCTTGCATCGAGTGGCTAACAGAGGAGCACAGGGTTTTTCAGGGGGAACAAATTCAACTTGGGTTTTGGAAATGTAATGAAGGCCATGGTGGTGGCCAGCCGGAGGCTCCCGTGTCCCCGACACAGACCAGATGCTTTTCGCACAGGAACCAGAGGGGAGCTGGGCCAGGTGGGTCAGGTTAGGCTGGGAGGTGGAGAGGCCTGTCTATGGGTGGGACAGGCCATTGGGTGCTCAGGCCTTCAGTGGTCCTGACCACACAATGGGTCTTCCACTTGTCCACCAGGGGCCCCCGTCTTCCGGAGCTCATCTGACTTCCTAAACCTGCGGGGGGGGGGGTGTGGTTTATTCGAGAGTTCTCCTGCGATTTACGTGATGAATTCGCCTCACTTCATTTGGAGTTGGGATTTCCAGACTTTGCGATTATCGAAAGGTCCCTGAGAGGGAAGGTGCACACGGGCCTCCAAGGGACATGCAGAAAAGGCGGAGGGTTTACACACCAGAGGGAGCACGGCTTTGCCAAATGAGCTAGAATTGGTGAATCAAAGAATACAGAAAATAGCAGTCTTGACAGTGATTGCTACGGTGCTGTGACTCTGACCTTCACTGTGGCGGAGAAACCACCGCGGGGGCAGGAGGTGCAGAGCACAGGGCAGCGAGGCCAGGGGACGGCGGCTGTGGCCTTGGATCCCACCCGTCTCCCCTCCACCAGCCTCCCTGCCCACCCCCATGTCAACGAAAGCCGAGAGACAGCTGGAAACAGCCGAGGCCTCTAGCCACGCATCGGGTGGGAGTGGGTCTCCCGGAGCTCAGCCTCAGCTCCAGCCTTGGAACCGGCTCCAGACATCCCTCAGGGCAGCCGACACACTTCCCAGAACGTCGCTTCCCCTCCAGAGCTGGACCAGGAAAGGGAAGATAGTCTGCAACCAGGGCAGGTGTTTGGAGGCGGGTCTGCAGGGTGTGCTGTTCGGGAGATTGTGAATCTCCCTGCCAGGTGGTCCCTGTGGCCTCACTCTCCTTCCCCGTCTTCCCGTTCCCGCCTCTCCGCCCCCAGGGCTGCTGGGCATCTGTTTACTTTCCTTAAAAAACAGGAGCTGAGTCTGAGGTTCAAGGGCGGTAGTTTATTTGGACAGTGGCTGAAGCAGGGGCAGCGAATGGGAAGTGAGACGAGGAAGGGAGGGAGCCATCGAAGGGGCATGTCCGGCAGCCGCCGCCACAGGCCCTCAATCCCCCGGGATCCTAGGAGGCCAGGCAGGACACCTGCCTCAGCTGAGGCACTGAGGAGAGAGGGAGTGGGGGTATTTATACACTCCAGGCATTGGCTGAGGCTGCTCTTGAGGTGTCGTACCCCTCATCTGTCAGGGGCTCAGCCAAAGAACAGCCTCGGGGGGAAGTGGGGCCTCAGGGTGGAGATGGAGCCTCAGGGTAGAGATGGAGACTCAGGGTGGAGATGGGAACTCAGGGAGGAGATGGGGCCTCAGGGGGGAGATGGGGCCTCAGGGTGGAGATGGGGCCTCAGGGGGGAGATGGGGCCTCAGGGTGGAGATGGGGCCTCAGGATGGAGATGGGAACTCAGGGTAGAGATGGGGCCTCAGGGGGGAGATGGGGCCTCAGGGGGGAGATGGGAACTCAGGGTGGAGATGGGGCCTCAGGGGGGAGATGGGGCCTCAGGATGGAGATGGGAACTCAGGGTAGAGATGGAGACTCAGGGTGGAGATGGGAACTCAGGGTAGAGATGGGGCCTCAGGATGGAGATGGGAACTCAGGGTAGAGATGGGGCCTCAGGATGGAGATGGGGCCTCAGGATGGAGATGGGGCCTCAGGGTGGAGATGGAGACTCAGGGTAGAGATGGGGCCTCAGGATGGAGATGGGGCCTCAGGGGGGAGATGGGGCCTCAGGGGGGAGATGGGAACTCAGGGTAGAGATGGGGCCTCAGGGTAGAGATGGGGCCTCAGGATGGAGATGGGGCCTCAGGGTGGAGATGGAGACTCAGGGTGGAGATGGGAACTCAGGGTAGAGATGGGGCCTCAGGGGGGAGATGGGGCCTCAGGGGGGAGATGGGAACTCAGGGTGGAGATGGGGCCTCAGGATGGAGATGGGGCCTCAGGATGGAGATGGAGCCTCAGGGGGGAGATGGAGCCTCAGGGGGGAGATGAGGCCTCAGGGGGGAGATGGAGCCTCAGGGTGGAGATGGGGCCTCAGGGTGGAGATGGGGCCTCAGGGGTGAGATGGAGCCTCAGGGGTGAGATGGAGCCTCAGGGGGGAGATGAGGCCTCAGGGGTGAGATGGGGCCTCAGGGGGGAGATGGGGCCTCAGGGAGGAGATGGGGCCTCAGGGAGGAGATGGGGCCTCAGGGTAGACATGAGGCCTCAGGGGGGAGGGGGGCCTGAGGCCAGACGGGGGGAGCCTAAGGCCAGGTGGGCGGGAGGTGGGGCCTCTGGAAGTCCCGGGGGCGTCCGTGGTGGGGGGCGGGGTGTGAGGCGGCCAGTCCCGAGGGCAGGTCCACCTCTCCCCTGCGTGTCCCCAGCTCCGTCCCCTCCCTGGCTCCGTGAGGCCTTGTCCCTGCACCGGCCGCGCCTCGCCTGTCCTCGCACGCGTGGCTCTCCCCTCTCCGGGGGCCTCTTGCTCCCACCGAGCGGGGTCCCCGCTGGGCGGCCGGAGCATCCCCCACCCTGAAGCTCCCGCCCCGTGAGGGCTGAGGCGAGCCCCCCACTCTGTCCGGTTTGCTGTTTCCACCCCCGGCTCGGCGCCCTCATCCTGCTCACGTGCGCCGCAGCGGGGCCGCGAACGAGCTCGGGCTGCCCGAACGGATCGCTGCGCGCCGGGCTAAGGCAGCAGCGGCGGCGCGTTTTCTCGTGGTCCCGGAGGCCACAGGTCACGGTCAAGAAGTCGGCAGGGCTGGTCTCCTTGCTCTGCTTGCTGTGTAGGCGCCGGGCCGTCTTCTCCCCGCGTCGTCACGTGCTCTCCCTCGCGTGCGTGTGTGGCTCGCCGGCTCCTCTTCTTCTAAGGACGCGGTCATCGCGCGTCGGGGCCCACCACGTGCCTTCACTTCACCTGAGCACGTCTTTGAAGGCCCAGACGCAGCCGTGTTCTGAGGTCCTGGGGTTGGGATGTGGCCATGCGAATGTGAGCAGAGGACATAATTCAGCCTATAAAGGGGGCCTCCCTTCACTCATTAACTCTGTGTCCTCTCCCGAGCGGCGGGCACGGCCCCATCCCCGCAGCTTAGCTGCACGGCCCGGCTCGGGGAGGCCAGGGGAGGAGACCGAGAAGATGGGGCGCGTCCCTTCACCAGGTGACTTTCCCGCCCTGTCGCCGGCTGACCTGGTGGCTCAGGGGCCCGGCCGAGCCTCCCGCCCTGCAGGCTCCCCACGGGTCCCCGCAGTGGCCCCGGGCGCCTGGACCTCGAGTCCTTCAATCCGAGCGCAGCCGGAGCTGGCCTGGGGGCCGCCCCCGGGGCCTGGGCACCCACGCGGCTTTCACTGCTTCCCCTCCGTGCACCACAGCTGAAGGCGGCCACGGTGACCCACCCGCTGGGCCCCTCAGGCCTCCAGGGCCCCCAGGGAGCCTCCTGGTCCTGTGAAACGTACAGACCGAGTGTCCTGGCCGTTGATCGGGTAACTCGGCTCAGGAAGAAAACGAACGGTTGCCGACCCCCCGGGGCCGAAGGGGGCTCACTGTCCGGCCTGCCCGGCCGTGCTTTCTCCACACCGGTGTCCGAAAGCCAGGAGCCAGGCGGAGGGCTCTGCTAGAGGCCTCACTGCACGTAACAAGCGGTGGATCTGCAGGACCGAGGTCAGCCACATGGTTTCCGCACATTCTTCAGAACGTTGTCTTAACCGGCAGCAGGCGTCCACGGGGCCCGAAGAAAGCTCAGCCCCTCAAGACAGGGAATCAACGCCTTCCAGCAAGTCAGCCTCGTGAGGAGGGGCAGGGCTGGCCCTTGTGGTCTGGGGGAGCGCAGGCTTCCAGAGGCCGGCTAGATGGGGGCTGGGATGGCCCCGGCACCTCAGCCTCTGGCCAGTGTGGTCCTGGGCATTCCCAGCTGAGCTCTCCAAGTGAGTCTGTGCCAGGGCTTTCCCCAGAACCTTCTGTAAGGAGATCCCCTAGGGGATCCTCTCGGGAGCGTCTTGGACCCTCCCAGCTCGTTCCCGGCTCACTGCCTCCTGGTGGCTGAGGGGAGGCCCTGGCAGCCCTGTCCTGTGGCCTTGGGAAGGTCCTCCCAGCTGGGGCCTGCCTCCGTGCCTCCCTGCTCCCTTTGCAAAGCATTTGGGAGACTCTTGTATATGGGGGGCTTGACCTGCAGGTCCTCGGGGTGGGCAGGGGGCAGCCTGGTGCACAGGCGGTAGGGGGGGGGCATCAATATCCATAAACTTGAAGATGTGTGTCAGGGACACCAGGCAGGTTTCTTGTGGACACAGTGTTTGAGAAGAACCATGATGTCTGCATGGCTGTTCATCCGAAGTAGTTATGAATTTCACCTAGTTCTCTAGGTAGGACCCTGTCCAGAGTGGGCCAAGCCCAGAGGCCAAAGAGAACACCGGCTGTGTCCAACTATCAAAATATTTCGATGTCACAGAAAGGCTTTGGAGCCTGAATATGTGGTCCACATATTTCAAGCAATAACTGTTATAACAAAATTATAGGACGGCTGGTGTAGACCCGTGGAGAACACACTTTAAATGACGTACAGGGGCCACGAACTCAAATGCTTATGGGGCCAGACATGTGACATGAATGTATGAGTGGGTGCAGATAGGGCAATATGGAGTGGTGGAGCTTGTGGCTAACTGGAGAACACATGACCCATCCAAAGGCATTCTGGGTAACAGCAACACTATGCCACCAACAAAGCACATCTGTGGACACATGCAGTCCATGGGATGTCAGCTTGCAACCACTCTGTAACACAACTGTGGAACAGGGACAAAGGTCTTCAGATAGAAAATACACTTGAAAGAAGTTTCCAGTCTACCGTGAGGAGTTTTGATTGACATCACAGGGAGGCTGGCTTCCGCCGCTGGCCTCTCTTGCCTCTGGACTGGAAATGGATGATGGAGTTTAATTCATATGCAGGTCCTTTCTAGATGCTCCCCTCTACAAGAGTCTGGCGGTAGAAGCAGCTTTGTCTTCCTGACGAAGGTGCAGGGAGCCTGTGCATTAAGGGGGAGCCGTGAGCAATGAAACGGGAAATAATCGATACTAGAAAGCACCGTGCGATCTACACGCTGTCCTGCTCCCTGGGAGCAGTTTGGACATTTATAGGTGTGGCTTAATGGGTCTGGCTGAGCCCATCTTCTGCGGTCAGTGTCACTTTGCAGATGTTGCACAATGCAGCCCCCTGGAAGTTCTTCCCCCCCCCGACCCCGGGCTTTCCAGGTCTCAGCGACCAAACTCCCTCCAGCCCCAGGTGTAGAGCAGGGGCATGGGGGGGTCAAGGACACCGAGACCCGCTCCCCAAAGGACCACGTGGCTTGTCTCCAGTCTCGCTGACTGTGCTTTCCCTGAGGCTCTGCTGGCAGAGACGAGAGCCAGGAAGAGCCCGGGGATTGCACTCACATCTTCCCCACAGGGGTGGTTGGTTTCCTGTGGCGGCCGTAACCAAATACCACCAGCTGAGTGGCGTGAAACAGCAGCAGTGTACCGTCCCACAGTCCTGGAGGTCAAGGTGTCGGCAGGGTCATGCTTCCTGTGGAGCTTCTAGGAGACGAGCCTTCCTGATTCCTCCAGCTTCTGGTGGCTGCCCGTGGTCCTTGGCTTGTGGCCACAAACCCCAGTCCCTGCCTCCATCTCCCTCTGTGTGTCTGTGTCTTCTGCTTTTCTGTCTCTTATAGGGACACTTGTTATTAGAATGATAGCACCTAATCCAGAATGATAGCACCTTGAGATCCTTAATTACATCTACAGAGACCGTTTTCCCAAATATGGTCACATTTGCAGGTTCTAGGGGTTAGAATCTAGAACATGTCTTCTGGGGGGACACTCTTCAACCCACGACAGGCATTTTTGGTGTCCTTCTCAGCTCTAAAAATTCGAAACAGAAATGGATATTATGCTTGAGGCCAAAGTTTACTTTCCTTCCAGAGGCCAGCTCGTTGACATGGCCATGCCTCCAGGAAAAATGCTGGAAGCAGGAGGAATTCTGGAGGAATCAGGAAGCCATCTGTTTTTCTGGAGAGTGTATTTGTGGAAATAGAAGTGCCATTCCAGAGTGGCCTCAGAAAACTGTGACCACTGGCTCTCACCGGGGCGTGGATCCCCTGGATGTCAGAGATGCTGCAGCCCAGAGGAAGGTGCGAGGGCAGGGCCTCTGCCCGCAGGAGCTGACGGCTTAGGGGCCGTCTCCTCCCTGCCCCCATGCACCACTACCGTAAGCAGCGCCTTCTTAGCACTCTGGCCTGGGATCCTTCAGACAGATTCTTAAGTTCAACAGATTGGATGAGGAGCTAGAGCAGCCAAAGAATGTTGTGACTAAGTGTCTAGGATTTCACCTTGGATTGAAATGTTGACTATTGTCATGGGTCACAGAGAAGCAAAAAAAAAAAGAAAAACTACATCTACGTTTGTTTGGTCTCTGTTATCTAAAGCTTCATCGTAGCAGACTCAGGGAGGGTCAGCGCTAATAAAATCTCTGCAAATTCTGCCATTTGAATCCTAATATAAAATATTTGGGATAAATATTCCAATAGTCATTGCATTCAGCTTAAGATGATTATGGAGAGATTTTAGGAATATTGTAAGAAATCAGGGGAAGCGTAAAGCATAAGAAGGAGAAAAAGTGTATGTCATAGTCCCAGGGGCTTTCCAAAGGCTGCAAGGAATAGATTTCAAAGCCAAAGAGATTAACAGGTGTTTCTGTTGAAGAAAGAATGACATCTCGGGAAATCCACAGATGGGACCTCAGCTTGATCCTGTTGCCTCTCTTTGGGGGCCATAAGCAAATCGGTTAACTGAGTCTCCCCTCAACATTGGCCCACCCCCACCCCCCATAAGCAGCTACACAGAACCTTCGAGAGGCCGCTGCCCCCTCCTCACACAATGGCCCCTGAGAAATGCGAGTCAGAGGACGTGGCTTGGGCCCCAGCCATGTCCTCAAGCTCTGTTTTCCTGGTGATGCCCACCTGCCACAGGTGTGTGTGGGGGGGGGGGCGGTAAATGAGGCAGTGTATGCGAAAACGAGCTGGAAATAGGAACCTTGTATTTTGTTGTTAAAAAAGCAATCCTCAAAAGGAGGAGGAACCCTGTCATTCTGATTATAAAACGAATCCCCCCTCCTTGTTGGAAATTCAGAAAATCCAGAAAAGAAAATGAAAACTACCTGTAATTTTATCAGCCTGATAAACGAGAGCTAGTATGTTGAGTCCTTCGCGCACGTCTGCCACTGTTCTCAATCTTCACACGAATGCTCTAACCCTCACAGCAACCCCTGGTGTACGGACTGTGATTATCTTAATGTTACAGCCGGGGAAACCGAGGCACAGGGAGTTAGTAACTTGTCCAAGATCACATAGTTAGTTGGGCGTGTGTATGTGCGGGTGTGTGTGTGTGTGCACGCGCACACTTTTTCGTAAGTAGGATTACGCGTTATGCAGTGGAGTCTTGTGTTTCCTTCATTTAACGTTGTGTCGTATGTATTCCCCGTCATATTACAAATTCTTATCAATCATCATGTTAGTGACTGCTTGGTACTCCATCACTTATATTCCCTATTATTAGACAGTTAAGCCTCCCCTCCCTTTTCTCCTGAATTATAAGCAGGACTTCAAGGAATCTCTGTCCTTGAGTCTTTCTCTGCATTACAATTCCCATAGGAGTAACTCCTGGATAGGAAGTCGGTGCGCCAGTGGCTATGAGCTGCGGATCCAGAAGGACCTCCCCCAATTCACCTTCCTCCCCACAGCACGCCCCCTGCTCTCCCGAAGGCCCTGAGGGGAATCGGTGCGGTTTAGGTGCCCCTGGAGGCTTTGGAAGTGGGCTGCCCAGAGGTCCAGAGTTTGTAGCCCTGCACGGAAGATGGGCCTGCAGGCCCAGCTTTCAGAGATTACATAGCCATGTAGAGGTCTCTCCTACGTGAGCATCACAGGAAATTCGTGGGCCCAGGGGAGACTAGGGTTAATGGGGAGAAGTCTAAATGTCAATAGAGTAACAAACGGTTTCACTGGGCGTACACACGTGTTCTGGGGAACAGCAAAAGTCAGCAACAATGTGACACTTCATTGAATGCGCTTAACTTACTATTGAGTTTAAATAACTACATCACCACCACCACCACCACCCACTTCCTTCCACCTATTATGAGTTTGGGGGATTATAACGTAATTATGGCATTTTGGAAGCTAAAAAACAAAACCAATATTATCACTCTGCCGGGTGCCAGTGTTGTCTGGGGACTAATTGCTTCTCCCAGTGAAAGCAGTGACAATTAAATTCGAGTTCTTCACGGGGGAGGGGAGAAGTTGCTCCACGGACCCCGTGAAATCGGAGGCAAAAGTCTTGCACGTGCGCACGTGTGTGTGAGCGCATCCACGCACGTGTGCATCTTCCTCTGGAGAAAGCCCGCTCCCTTAGGCAAGTTCTCAAAGGTGTCCTTGACCCCAGAAAGGTCCAGAACCTGGGCTGTAGGTCAGCCGCGGGGCGGCGGGGGGGGGGCAGCCTCCTCCAAGGCGGGTCCTGCTAATCATGCCCCGGGACTCATGTCACCTTGTGCTTTCAGTGCTGGTGAAGGGCCAGGTCACCACCAAGTACTACCGGCTGCTGTCCAAGCTTGGCGGCTGGGTGTGGGTGCAGAGCTGCGCCACCGTCGTGCACAACAGCCGCTCGTCCAGGCCCCACTGCATC
Source organism: Kogia breviceps (assembly GCF_026419965.1). NCBI lineage: Eukaryota > Metazoa > Chordata > Mammalia > Artiodactyla > Physeteridae > Kogia > Kogia breviceps. The sequence continues at coordinate 141,335,937 of NC_081314.1, forward strand.
GTGAGTGTCAATTATGTCCTCACGTAAGTCAGACGCATTTGTTTCTCTCCTTGCTCTCTCCCTCTCCCCCGGCCCTCATCAGATCGCTCCCGGAAGCACCATCTCTCTCACCCTCTGTCTTTCTGGAACTGTTCATTTGTCTCCTGTTTTGTTTTACTGAACAATCCGGTTGTCTGGGGAGGGCTGAACGATTCCTGTATCAGCACGGAGGGCCGGGTGTGCCCCGAGGCTGAGGATGGATCGGACGGCCCGGGTGAGGGGGGTGAGTGGGCAGAGGGCGGGCGGACGACGGACGCCCCGCATCTTGACCAGGATGGGAAGGGGACGGCCGCACACCCCGGACCAAGAATACAAACGTACACTCTCTGGGCCCACAGACATTTAGGTCACCCCGCTCGCTCCTGCCGTTTGAGACAGGGGCTGTCTATCTCCCGTGTTTTCCTTGTCTTCCTACGTAGCCTGTTGGAAATGATAGTGAATATTTAGCACCTTTAAAACTCCAGAAGGTTAAGTTCAGTCGCAGTTAAGACCACTAGAAGCAACAGGACCTAAGTCTACCCGGGGACCTTATGTTCCTCTCCGCCCACCGTGGCTATAATGTGTTAAATCACTTTGCACCCAGCCCCACCCTGAACAGGGTCCTCTCTAATGCAGTGAGGTTTTAGGCTCTCCGTTCTTTCACAGAGTGAGTGCCAGGTTCCTGGGGCTTTGGGGCGGGGTGAGAGGTGGGTGGTGGTTTTTTTAGAGGTAGAGTGATTTTAGCAAAACTGTACGGGAGAAAGGATTTCGGTCCCTTAATGATTCTACCTGAGCAAACAGGCCCACGCGGGCTGGGGCTGGGGCTTCGGGCAACTTCCCCTCCTGAGAATCTGAGGGTGCCCAGTTGGCTCTTTAGGGCAGGAATGGGCCCCTGGTGTGGACGTGGATAAGGCTGGACGCCAGGCTCCTGGACCGCCAAGGGTCCCCACTCACACCTCCCTGGTGCTAAACAGGGAAGCAGCTGGGCCACAGACGCTTACGCTGGTCAGTAGCATTCCTGTCCTTTCCTTTCTGCCCTGACACCCTGCCTAGTGGCGAATGGTGTCCGCAGGGAACGTGCGTGGGGCCTTATGCGGTGGGAGAGAGCCACACCGCACTCCCTCTATCCCTGCCGAAAAAACACTGACGTCGCTCGGCATCTCCCGGGGGGCTCTGAGCTCGAGGCTGTGGGGTGGCTTTTGCAACGAGGGGGGCCCGTCCCTCGAATCCCCGCCCCTTCCGCTTAGTGGAAACGACACAGTGGAGCTTCTCGAAGGAACTCGCCCTGGGGATGGTCCCGGGAGCCTGCCCTTCCTCACAGCCCGTGGGCGTGACCTGTCCCGCTCTTGCTCCTCAGGGATATCGAATACAAGGAACTGCAGTTGTCCCTGGACCAGGTGTCCACGTCCAAGTCCCAGGACTCCTGGAGGACCGCCTTGTCTACCTCACAAGAAACTAGGAAATTAGCTAAACCCAAAACCACGAAGATGAAGACAAAGCTGAGAACAAACCCTTACCCCCCACAGGTAACACACACCACCTGCAGGGGCTCGGGGCACCTGGGCACCCCAAGCAATGCCGCACCTCTGATGGCACTCAGGGGTCGCCCAGCCCGGGAGCTTCTCTGGGATGCCCCTTCCCCAGGGCGGAGCCGGGGCCTGGGGAAGGCAGGCAGAGCTGACCCCCCAGGGGGAGGAGTCAGGTCCAGAAGGCCACACTGGGGAGGCTGATCAGCTGCCAGAATCCACGTCGACGTGGCCCAGAACCCTGGTGCCTCGTGTTTCCATAGCACGTGATTTTAATGGAAACCTTCCCTCTCTCTTTTAAAGTCTTTTGCAAGGTCTCAGAAGGCGCAAGTGGCTGCATGTATCTGGTGTGTTGTCACTTGGGGTGAGGAGATCTCTTTCCACCCAGAGGGTGGGTCCCTGGGGTGCTGTCTCCTGGGCACCTGTCCCCGGTGGGACCTCGCGCTGGTGGCCGCGGGGGGCCCAGCCCAGGGATGGGGCGGGCACTATAGCATCGGAAATGCAGTTGGCCGCCGGCCCCTCGGTGAGCCCTTCATCCGTCTTCTTTGCTTGGCAGCAATACAGCTCGTTCCAAATGGACAAATTGGAATGCGGCCAGCTCGGAAGCTGGAGAGCCAGCCCCCCCGTCCACGCCCCGGTTCCCCCAGAACAGCAGCTCCATTCAGAAGGCGGCGACCTTCTGTACACCCCGTCCTACAGCCTGCCCTTCTCCTACCATTACGGACACTTCCCTCTGGACTCTCACGTCTTCAGCAGCAAAAAGCCGATGCTGCCGGCCAAGTTCGGGCAGCCCCAAGGATCCCCGTGCGAGGTGGCACGCTTTCTGCTGACTGCGCTGCCAGCCAGCGGCGAGTGCCAGTGGCGCTATGCCAGCCCCCTAGTGCCGGGCAGCCAGTCTCCAGCTAAAAGCCTTTCCGAGCCGCCGGTGACCCCTGCTCGGCACAGCCTCGTGCCGAACTACGAAGGTGGGTCGTGTCTGCGCGAGGGGAGGGGGCAGGGCTGTGCACAGCGCTGTTGGTGGGTGGCAGACGGAAAAAGAACCCTCACACTGTGGGCAAACTTTCCCTTTTTTCCCGCTTCTAAGTGGGAATGGCTATGCTTTCCTGCCCTCACTGAGAGCACTTCACAAGGGTGCCGAAAGCTGGGCAACTGAGCCGGTGTGCCCCGTGGGCACCAGGGACGATGTAAAGGGCAGAGGAAACTGGGTGTTCGGCCACCCTCCATAAAAATCCTGGCCCCGTTTGCTCCCCAAAAGGGAGGCAAAATGATTTTCCTATGTACTGAGAACCCCCAGCTGTATTTACTTTATAAGATTACTTTCTACTCCACCCAGAAATGAACATGGAACACTATTGGTTTTCTTCCCATGCCAGTTTTGGAAGTGTGGGAAGCAGTGGTGGAAAATCACAGGCTCAGGGACGGAAACGCCACTCACCACCCCAGGGTAAAGAGCACAAACCCTCCAGGACTCAAGTTTCTTCATCTGTAAGACAGGAACATAGGCCATGTCAACTGCCTATCGCAGGGCTTGGCACACAGACAGGAATGGCCTTCCAGCCAGCTCCTCCTGGCGGCAGACAAGCAGAGGTCCTCTGTGGAGGTGCCACCAGCTGCCCCAGGCCCAGCAGACTCCTGCCTGCTCCTTGGGACAATCCCAGGCAGAGGGTAGAAGGTGGGGCTGAGGGTTAGCTCAGCGGGGTGTGTCCCTGTTTCACCCAGACCTAACTACTGCTCAGACGGTAGACGAGGTTTGTGCAAATGTCCTGCGGGGACCACTAAATCCCAGAGAAGAGTCACCTGCGAAAGGAGAGCTCCCCCTCCCACCTTTCTCTTTGCAGGCAGCGGGGGCTCTCTGCTGCTCCTAGGGCTGCTTTGTGAACCTCTTGGTCTGTACTGTGACCCAGTCTTTACAAGCCTGTGAGATAAATTTGGTCTCCATAGACGAGAAGAGGGCTAGATCCCGGGAGAAATCTAACCTTCTTGGAGATTAACAGGACATGTTTCTCAAAAGTAGCCAGTTTAAATAAGAACATACCAGCAGCCAGGGCAGTGCAGCTCTGCCTTTTGGCCTCAGGCAGTCCAGAGATTTGAATCCCCAGCACCCATCAGTGCATAGGAGCCCTCAAATAACCAAGGAAGGGCCAAGGGAAAAAAAGCCGAAGACTTTTCATACCAGCTGAAAATACTATCCACTTGAGACTGAGTTGAAAAGATTATTTTTGTGTGTGTGCGGGAGTTGACCAATGAAATAACACAGTATTTGATTTTTTAAATTGCTATTTTGAAACTGAAAGAGGTTAATAACCACTTCATTTGTCAGTCACTTGGTAAAAAACGGACCAAAGGTGCTAACTGGGGGCAGTTTGTGATCGACTTTTTAGACTTTTTGATATTAAAGGAAGAGGAAGGATGCCTTGAGGTTAAAAAAAAAAAAAAAAAAAAAAAGACTTCCCTGGTGGTCCAGAGGTTCAGACTCCACGCTCCCAATGCAGGGGACCTGGGTTCGATCCGAGGTCAGGGAACTAGATCCTGCATGCCACAACTAAGACCCCGTGCGGCCAAATAAGTAAATAAATAAATATTTTTTAAAAAGAGAGAGGGGAGAGCCAATTGATCGCAGACATCTAATTAGTGACGATGGTTATTACTTTAATTGCGGCTAAAGGGAGCAGGGTGATTGCCACTCCACCCTCCCCGCTGAGGTGAAAGCAAGGAAGAGCGGGGCAGCCTGGGGTCACCTAACGCTAGGGCTGAGGAAGCCTCTAGAGCGACGCTGTCCAATATGGTGGCCACCAGCCCCGTTCGGCCAGGGCAATGAGATGTGCTCGGAGTGTCTGCACTGCCTTTCAAAGGCAGAAACAAAGAATACAATTTCTCCCCGATTTTTATATTGATTATACACTGAAGTAACAGTCTAGCTATGCTGCATTAAATTAAGTATCTTACTGACACTGACTTCACTTTTTCCTGTGGCTGCTAGAACACTGCAAGTGGCATCCTGTGATTGGACCTCGCGGGCCCGGGACGCACGCGGGAAGGGGCGAGGGCGGCTCCGGGGCTCGAGCGCGCGGGCGGCAGGGGTGGCCCAGGGGTGGTGGCGGCCCCAGGGCCCCCCGGCTTGGTGTCGCTGTGGGCATGTCCCCTTCCTCCCCCGCGCGGGCGTCTAACGTGTCGCCTGTCCCCGCAGCGCCCGCCGCCGCCGCGCGCAGGTTCGGCGAGGACACCGCGCCACCGCTGCCGAGCTTCCCGAGCTGCGGGCACTATCGCGAGGAGCCGGCGCTGGGCCCGGCCAAGGCCGCCCGCCAGGCCGCCCGCGACGGGGCGGCGCGGCTGGCGCTGGCCCGCGCGGCCCCCGAGTGCTGCGCGCCGCCGGCCCCCGAGCCGCCGGGCACGCCGGCGCAGCTGCCCTTCGTGCTGCTCAACTACCACCGCGTGCTGGCCCGCCGCGGGCCGCTGGGGGGCGCTGCGCCCGCCGCCCCCGCCCTCGCCGGCGGCCCCGGCGCCCCCGACGCGGCGGCCGGCGCGCTGCGACCCCGGGCCCCCGACCCCACCGCCGCCGCCGCCGCCTCGCCGCCCGGCGCGCCCCTGCCGCACTACCTGGGCGCCTCGGTCATCATTACCAACGGCAGGTGACCCGCCCGGGCCGGACCGCCAAGTCCTGGGGCCGCCCCGCCTCGCGCAGGGCTGCCCGCGGGGAGAAGCCATAGGCCAGCCTCTTTGGCTCCCGATTTACCAAGTCCAGCCGAGTCAAGAGGGACGAGCTGTATATGCACGATTTAAATTAATTTATACAGAGACAACTATTTTACTAGAACTCCACCGCCGATTTTCAGATTTTTACCGTTGATGCCATAACCGTCCGTGTAGAGGACAGAGACACGGCGACGTTGGGGAGAAGTGACCGCTCGACCTTTGTTCCGCAAGAGCCGGGTTTTCTGAAAGGGCGTAGCTGAGCGTCCCCGACCGCCCACGTGTGGCCTCAACTACTCCGTCTTTGTGGGGACTTGGTTTCCTCACCTTGAAATCAGGCTTGCGCGCCTTGCGTGTCCCCGACGCTCAGTTAATAGTCCCTCTGGGGGCTTGGAGGAGGCTCCGCTCCACAGATACCCTCCACTTTGCGGAGGAAACCCCACCCTGATACAGTCAGTGATGCCGGTGGGTGGCCGACCTGGAAGCTTCCTGTATTCAGAGCCCTTTTAGATTAAGTCAAGGCAGAATGTGATGATTTAAGTCCCATGAACGGACAACTCCGTTGTCTTTAAAAGTCATTCATGAGTCTAATTAAAAGCTGTTGTTTTAATTTAACCCTTTCCTTAATACAAACATCAACAAGCCCAGACCAAGGGGGTGAACGTGGGTGTGCTTCACGAGTGCATTCACAAGCTCTTATTCCCTCCTAACCCCATGAACTCTTGAGAATAGCACCTTCAGAAATATATTGAATAGGCATTAAATGCAAATATATATATATAGCCAGATATTTTATGAGAATGACATGTGGATGGATGATTTCGGTGCCCAGTGGATTGGCTACCCCTGTCAAGTTTGATGACAAGGCAAAATCCCTCTGGCCCACACAGACCTGTAATTCCCTAGGCTCGTGTTTGCTACAAGTAGTGCTAATAAAGTTAGTTACATTGCATGTGCAATATGGAAGACTGTCAATGGACTGCGCCTTGTGGAAGAAAACATGCTAAAGGGATGTAATGAAAATGATGTACATGTTGTCTTCAGCGTTTTCTGCATTTTATACAGAGCATATAAAAAAAACCCTCCATACGAACATGTCATGTGTATAACAGGTAAACAGAAATCTTTTTACAAAGAACCAGGAGGGACTTCCCTGGTGGCGCAGTGGCTAAGACTCCGTGCTCCCAATGCAGGGGCCCGGGGTTCAATTCCCGGACAGGGAACTAGATCCCACATGCATGCTGCAACTAAGAGTTCACATGCCACAACTAAGGAGCCCACATGCAGCAACTAAGACCCGGCACAACCAAATAAAGAAATGGTTTTTTTAAAAAAAGCACCAGCAGTGTTTTCAAAATAAACTTCCATTAATTGTTTTATTTTTATACTTTTGCTTCAGGATTTCACCATTTAAAAATCCTATCGTGGTTCTGAAGTGGATCAATGCATTGATCCTCCCTTTTATCAATCTGCTCCACACTATAAACGCTCCCTCATTTTGCTGCTTTTTCAAAAATGGTTTACTTTTGGGAAACTATGTCCACCTTTCTGAGTGGAAAGGTTGTTCACAAATGTCTTTAACTCACTGTTCTAGAATCAAAGTGCACCTACGTCAACTGTTCTTAAAATGTGAAAGGACCTGTTGCCCACCCGGTGTCACTATGAGGACCTGCCTCATTCCATAGGTGTCAGTTACCTTATGGTACAATTTGCAAATTTAGTAACACGTGTCTTGCACTGAAGAGACAGGGTCAGAAGAATTATAGGCATACACCCCTACACAGCACTTAGCCATACCTCATGAGCAGCTTGTTATGTGTGCACACATAAAATAAGCCTGGGGTATTTATTATTTTTGTGCTGTCGAGACCCGTAATTAAACCATGATTCCAGGAAGGTGCAGGTTTGATGAGCAGGAGATACATCTGACATTTTTCAATAAAGTACTGTAAAATGCTTTTGTGTCTACCTTGTCATTAACCATTGGGGGCTGTATAGATAAATACAAACCACAAAGGCTTTCGGACCAGTTTAAGATCAAAGGTTACTGTTAGGAAAGAAGACCGTTATAGATTTGTAAATGAGAACATAAAGAGGCTTAACGATGGGTGTATATGTACTTGAAAAATAAAATGTGTACTAAGAAAAACTTCCTTGCCTAAACAAACAGCACAGTTTTCATAGCCTAGAACATGAAGGAAGATTCCTCTGCAAGCCGGCTTCCAGGCGGCCAGCAGCTAGGAGAAAAGTTAACAGAGCAGTTACTATGGCAACCTGATATGATTACTTCCATCTTTTTTTAGTCTGCACATTTAAGCAGGGGATATCGTTTCTTGACTTCCGTGAGGCTCTGGAAGAGGAAGCATTTTAATAAATATGCATCTCTTTCACAAAAAAAGAAGAAAAAAATTGTAGTGGGTCCTAACATGTTGACAAAAATGCCAGATCAAATGGATTTGAGAAATCAGCCCAGTTCAAGACTGACTTGGCCCTCCCTCCACTGGGCCTCCCAGAGAAAGGAATTCCTTTATGTTCATTGAAGCCCCTTCTAAAAAAGCCATTCCACTCATACCTTTGTAGAGAAGTGAACAGGGTGTGAAGGGCCGCTCGGAGGAAATCGGCAAGAGCCTGTATTTTCTGCTCCCTCACCCTGACTCCTTTTGTCCTTTTAAAGTCCGACGGGCCTTGCCTTCCTCCTTTGGATCCCAAAGGTGGGGGAGGTGTAATCCTTCAACGAATCCTGTTTCGAGTCTACTGTAATTCATTGTACTGTGAGACAGTTACGGTAGACTTTGGGGGCTGGTACAGATGAAAGAACACTTTAAAATAAATTCCATAAAATTACAGCAGCTTAAAATCTTAGTGAATAGTAGCCCTTGGGTTATATAAGGTGCGTTACTCAAGCTATTCCTAAACTTAAGTATGATAAGTACAGTTAAAATCTTGGGGAAAAACTGTCGAGACAAAGTCAAGCAGTTTCCACAAAAGAGAACAATTCGACAACAACAGAATCTGTTCTTATATTAAACTTGTTGTTATACTCAATGGATTTTCAAATTAAAAATGGACATTAGTAAATTTATTTCTCACCTCAGGTTTTTTTTTTAACTTTTCGGTTTGCTAACTTGCATTCTTTGGGGTAATATGATCTCTCTTTTATATGATACATAATACATTTTTCAAAAATACATTTAAAAAGCCACTAGCTTCTTAATACTTAGAAATACATACATATTCCTTACTATGTTAAACTATTTATTTTTTAAAAAATGTTTAAATATGAATAAAAACACTGTAACCAAAAGTAGTTGCTTATTTTTACAAACGAAATGTGGTAAAAATAACAATGAGCCCGAACTATATAGAAAGTCTTAAAGTTTATTTTGGTAGACTTGCTTTTTATAGGAATTGGTTTAAATTAATTCCTTTTCAGAGATGATTCTCTGAAAAGCTAAGAATGCAGAGGTTTCACACTTTCTTTTATTTCAAATACGCATAGTAGTTACCCAGGAATACTGACTCTCCATTCTTTGTCTGTTACGAGCAAACAGATCTATGGACTGTAAGCCTAAAATGTCTCCTTTATGCACTCTGAAACGGTTGGGTGAGGCTGGCTTCTCTCCTGGCTCCCAGACTCTCCAGTGAGAGGCGGCCACGCAGCTCCCCCGTGTGTGGATGGGGTAGGGGTGCGGTTGCATGCTACGCGGGTCTGGGCCTGCGCACCCACCCGCAGCAGTCGGGGCTGCAGCAGCGAACCCCACACCGGACACAGATCCTTTCGGCTTTGCCTCCACGCTGTAAACGCTGCCAGGATGAACAGTGCCGAGGAGAACTGCTGGGTGTGTGTGTGTGTGTGCGTGCATGCCCGGGAAGCCCAGGTATTGCTGTGTCCTATTTTAGGGGGCACTTCCTCAAGAGATCTTCTGAAATTTGCTACCAGCCCAGAAGGGATGACATCTTGCCCTTTACTTAACCGGGTAGATGTTCAATGCGCAGCCTCTAAACTGGGGCACAATTCAAATATCCTAAGAAGAGCACACGCCAATCCTGGGTTTTGGTGCTGTGTTTTAAAGATTAAGAAGAAAATGCAAAGTTCCCGTTAAGACTTTAAAGCTCCTTGAGGTCATCGACTGCCGGGTGCATAAATGCCCCAAATTGATGAGTGCAGTACAGCAAGTTTCCCTAATGCTAACAGCTGTTAAGGAAAATGCTTTTATTCAGCTGTTCTATATGAAGCAGAATTTCAAAAGTCTTTGGTTCCTCTGAGGCAAAATCAGGTTTATGAAAAACGCAGCATCTGCTCCAAGGCTGTGTTGTCTCCCTCAAGACAACCGGGTGTCGGAACAAGTAAGAACAGTCTTAAAAGCACAGAGGCAAAGTGATATGCCCGGAACATCTCCATCTGCTTTGACATGGCCACACTTCATTAGTTTAAATTTACCAAAAGGAAATTAAATGATAACATTTTTTTCCCCCAAAGCAGACTGTCTAGAATAGGGCTTCAGCTTAAAACAAATCGTAGCATGTTTCTCATTAAATAACCCCCCAAAGAAATTCAAAAAGTAATGATGGCAGCTCTGAGACATGACTTGCCTTATATTACAAAGTTTGAGAAATGAAACTTGCAACATTAGCCTGAGATCTTTCTTCTTGATGATATTTTGCAGATGCCCTCTCAAGGGTGAGACCATTTTGTAATTTTGGGGTGCTGTGGACTTTAAACTAAGTTTATTTGGACTTGGGCATTTAGGAGAGAGTGGTTTTTTTTGTTTTTGTTTTTGAAAAATAATTCTAATTGAAGCCTTATTTGCAAAAATTACCTCTGAAGTTCTTTTCCAGCTACATTCCCGAAACACACACGTGGGGCTAGTGGACTCAGCTCCACATGCTATTTGTCTCCTTCCCATGTGGCTGCCTGTGCCTGGCTACAGGTACACATTTTATGCTGAAGGCCACAAGCTTCTGGCGCTACAGCCTGACTGGGTAAAGCCGGGTGAAGAGGGTGCTAGCGCACAATAAGGGGATTTTGCTCAAAGCTGAGAGCCTCATCAAGTTTGCTTGCCACTAATTTCAGTTGGGATTGGCAGGAAGAGAGAAAAGTCGACAGAAATTGGCCTTTTCAGGCTGAAAAGTAATGTGTATGATTCTCAAGTTCAACAGAGATAGGAGTTACATGGACAAAGCGTGGAATACATCTGGAAATAGACAATGTATATCAAAAGGCTTCCTTTCTTTTGTTCTTCCACGGACTCTTAGGGCATCACATTTCGAACATCTTCTTTTAAAGTTTCTCTCTCTCTCTCTCTCTCACACACACCCCCATCCTCGTAACTGACGGCATTCGGTAGCAATAACACTTTCTTTTTTGGCAATATGAAAAGGGGGCAAACACATGAGACTTACAGATGAAATGCCGTGTACTTCTATAGCCTGTGCACCGCACAGCCCGCAGGACTCTGAAGCGAGCCTGAAGCTGCCTTGCAAGCCCCACGTCCCCCTTTGTGTGGGGAACGACAGACTCTTCACCCCAGCTGTTGGGCCCAAATCATCCACCTCGCACCCACGCAACCACCTGAGCAATGCTTTCAGGACCCTGAACTCGGTCCCATCACTTCAGAATATGCAGTAAATGTAAACTTATGAAGGGAGAGCTCATTAATTAATGTCGAAGTAATTAACTGATTTCCTCTACAAGGTCATTGCAACCATACCAGCCTCTGTTCCATTTAGACATTGTTATTGGACCACAAACCCCAGGATGAGAGTAGCTCTAGAAATCTACCTTCTCTTTTCTTCACTAACAAAAAAATAAAATAACTAAGTGCCAATATATGTTCCTGTAGGAAAACACCTCCCTGGACGCTTGTAAACAGTGTTACCATACCTCTAACTCACCAGTGGTCTGGGCCCGAAAACTTTTTTAAAATCTGTTTTTAATCGTCTAGGGGAAAAGACCTCCACTACTGGGAAAACATTTGAATTATGCCGTTGCTGTTTCCATGTAAAAACGTCCCCCCTCCCCGATTAAGATGCATCCAATTCCAAGAGGGGAGAAGAATTTCACATCTATGGCACGCACGGCTTATACCTGAATTAAATCTTCCACTTGTCAACCCTCCACCCCCAGCATCTTCAAACACCAAATAAAATGACAACAGAACAAAATTAAAGAATTAACGGGTTAAGCGGAGGGAGGAAAACTGTGCCTACAACTCCGAATTCGTCTTCCAGATCCACGGGCCAGGAAAGGCGGCAGAAACCGAAGTGCAATGCTCCTGCGGTGGCCCTGCCCCTCCGCCTGTCCCGGCTCCTCCCAGCTCCTCCCAGCTGCGGCCCAGGGCCCAGCAGATGCTCCAGACAGGACTACGGCTGCTTGGGGATTATGAGGTTTCTCAGCATGTCGAAGGAGTTGCCGTCTGGATGCACGGTCACCACTTCGCCGTTTTCCCGGTGAACCAGAAGGAACCCAGAATCATCTAGGCCGACTATCCACACCTTTGGTCCCTCAGCACTTCCCAGGCAGACTTGCTGAGCACTGAAAATGAAGAACAGCCCCCAGTCACCAGGGAAATGTAATGCTGCTGCTTGAGACAATTAGTTAAGTAATTAGGCATTATGCGAAAAGGATCGGGGGTGGGTTGGGATGGATATAGTTAAAATGCATCTGAGCCTGAGCTCTGACTTCCACTGGTCTCCCCTGGTTTGTCCTGCAAACTACCCGAATAACCAGGGCGATGGAAAGTCCACTAGGAAGTTAGGAACTGCTTCCCTTATAAACGACGTCACTCCTCATTCTGATCATCTGGAATGATTATTTGCACCACTTCCTCACCCTCTAGCTACGTTAATTTTTTAAAATTAATTTATTTTTTGCTGCATTGGGTCATCGTTGCTGCACAGGCTTTTCTCTGGTTGCGGTGAGCGGGGGCTACTCTTCGTTGCGGCGCGCGGGCTTCTCTTTGCGGTGGTTTCCCTTGTTGCGGAGCACGGGATCTAGGCGCGCGGGCTTCAGTAGCTGTGGCACGTGGGCTCAGTAGTTGTGGCTCGCGGGCTTTAGAGCACAGGCTCAGTAGTTGTGGCACATGGGCTTAGTTGCTCCATGGCTTGTGGGATCTTCCCGGACCAGGGCTCGAACCCGTGTCCCCTGCATTGGCAGGCGGATTCTTAACCACTGTGCCACCAGCGAAGTCCCTCTAGCTACTTTAAAGAAACACTGTGCAACACTCTAGGTTTTCTGGCTGAGACTGGTCGCTTTCTTGGCTGTGTTCAAAACTCTTATCAAGTTGGGTAGCATCAATTAAAAGTTAAACTCATTCTAATTTTACTTCTTTCAAAGTTTCCAAATGCAACTGTTGAGTTATATCCTTGTTAACAGTTTTAAAAGTATAGACTCTGTACCTCCCCAATTTTTATTTTGAAGAATTTCAAACCTACAGAAAAGGTGAAAAATAGTTCAATGAATCTCATATTCCCCCTTCACTTATATTCATACCAACTGATAATATTTCCCATGTTTGCTTTCTTTACACACACACACACACACACACACACACACACACCCCTACGGTTTTGTAGGAGTGGTTTTTGCTGATATTTAAAAATAAGTTGCAGGCGTCGTGACACTTTATACTTAAATACTTCAGCACGTATCTCCAAAGAATAAGAAGTATCTCCTACAAAACCAGAATGTCATTATCACTCTCAAGACATTTGATCTTGATACAATAACATTATTTAATATACACTCCCTGTTCAAATGTCCCCGCTGTCTCATTAATATTCTTTGTGCCTGTTTTCTCCCTTCCAGGATCTGGTTATGAGTCACATATTGCATTTAACTGTTGTGCCTCCTTAGTCTTCTTTAATCACACAACTCCCACCTTCTCTTTGTTTTTAAGACACTGCCATTGTTGAAGGGTAGAGGCCTATTGGTCTACATCAGTGCTCCTCAATTTGAAGTGCCTGAGAATCCCCTGGAGCCTTTGTTAAAACACGAATGCTGGGCCCCAGCCTCAGAGTTTCTGATTTAGGAAGTCCAGGGTGGAAGTCAAGAATCTGCGTTTCTAACAAGTTCCCAGGTAAGGCTGCCACTGATGCTGGGAGATCTCACTCTGAAGACGACTGTTACCAAGAATGTTCCACATTTTAGATTTGCCTGTTTCCTCACAGTTAGATTCAGCTTAAACGTGCTGGGCAGGAAAATCTCCGGTGACGCCGTGTCTTTCGCAGGGCGTCCCAGCAGGAGGCACGGGATGCCCGCTGGCCCCAATGCCTGGAGACGCTAGCTCGCTCAAGGTGGTGTCCACCAGGTTTATCCGTCAGTGACGTAAAAGATAATGACCTAGACCAGTGTTTAGTTTCTCGTTCTAAGATATTAAAGCACTGATTTGATAAAGGAATTTTAGAAGAAGGAAGACGAGCCAGCACTGACCTGTGTAGCCAGTATCTGTAATAGAGAGGAAGAACGCCATTGGGCCCTTCGTCCTGAAATGTGTCGATCAGCTTCTCCAGCACGGTCACACTTCTGGCGATGAGGCAGTCAGCTCTTAAGGGCTTCAGTTCAGCCCCCTGTTGCTTATTGTACTCTGTGATGAGATCGTTGATGCATATGGTAGGGTTGCTGTTAGTCACGTTAAATCCACAGCCTGGACAAAAACCAACAATTGAAAACACGAGCAGCTCAACCTACTGACGACATCACACGTTTCTCTCAGCCACCTGGAAAAAGTTACAGTGTTTACTGTCCACTTCCTGCTTCCTTGTCCTCATTTTGAGTTTATTGTCTCTGGCCACTTAGAGAAAGACTTACGCCTTTGAGCCCATCGTCCTTTCTCGTCCTTCCCTCACTATCCCCATCAAACCAGAACCCTTCCAAATTAGTCGGGGAAAAAAAGCCAGCCGGATTTGATTCAATTAAGCAGAAGCTATGAATGGGACAAAAGAGAGTTGCTTCTGAAACGACCACCTCCTGTGGTCTAGCCAAGAATTGGAGCTCTGCACTGAGCCCAATGTAAAATAAAATTTCTTGTTTCTTCTTCTATTTAAATAATGGAACACATGCTTAAAAATAAAGAATTTTATTCAGGTCTTAAGAAGTAAACTCTGGATTCGGAGATTTCCAACCCTGCTCATGACTTACCCCTAAAACGCATCTTTTATCCTTGGAAGTCTTCGGTGCTAGGGTTACACTGCTGGCAAAAGGCCAACCCACGTTCAGTGGCTCTTTCACAAGCCCCTAAACCAAGGCTTCAGGAGAGTGAGTTTCTGGCTTATCTCTGCTGTTACTTAACACCACTGTTCTCTGCAGGAGAGGGGAGACTTTAGAAAAGCCAAACCTTAGTTTTCAGCAGGGCCCTGAATCAACCTCAAAGAGGTCTTCAATAAGAAATAAAATACTGCAAGAACTAGGCAGTAAGACTATCGTTTTTTTCAGGGCCTCTGAGAAAAAAATTCCCAAAATACTTGCCTCAGATAGAACAACGATATTTACAACAACTACTTTTTGGTAAATGTTCTGTGCCATTTTCAGTGTTAAGGGAAGGACTGATAGGCCTCAGATTATTATTATTTCAAATATAATGGCTATTAAAATACAAAGCAATGTAAAAAACAAGTAACTAGAGCAACAGGGGCAGAATCTGCAGTTGTTCATTTGTTCTTTCATTGAACAACATACACAATAGCTGAAGCACCTGTGGCATATAAAGCATTCAATTAAGTGTATATGGCACTGAAAACGCTCCTCTGTATTCAGAAATCCAAAGTCCTGGGAAAAGAGCTACATGAACTACCGTCAACTTAGGCTGCGTCTTTCTAAGGACCAGCAAGCACCCCTGGCGGTGACCTTGAATCCTTCCCCAAAGATGCCCCCCTGTCCGCCTCCCCCACCTCCCAGTGCCTTAAGACTATAATGAAAGCTATGGATTCTCCCCGCAGGAAAATGTTTCACTCCCCCCACACTGACAACATTCCCTAGCTCCCTGAAGGAAACCCAGCACTGGGACTCCTCAGTATCTGTGGGCCCTATTAGGAATCTCTGCACCTAGCCCAGTTACTACTATTTACAGATGGGAAACGGAGCTTGGAGGGTACGAAGAAGCTTGCCTACAATAATACTGCCAGTTGGTAGCAGAGCTGGAAGCATACACCTTGTACTCTCTGGCTGGCACTTCTAACACACAATCACATGTTTTCTCTCCATTACTGATTTTTGAACACCAACCAAGCTCTCCTGGGAATTAGGGAGAAGCTGATGCTTGGATGACCAGGGGCCGAGGAACTTCTGAAGCCACTTCAGATCCACCTCCTTGCCTAATACGGATGTTGCTGATGTGAAACAGGGATTCTTTACCCCACCTTGACCAGCCTGGAGCTTCCTCTGAGGTCAAAAAGAAGGCAACTTTTCCAGGGACTGGGAAGGTCAGATTAAGAATGCAAGAAAGACTGCCAAGACACCCATCCTTGAAATTAGCCATTTTTTCTTATTACCAAATAATACAGTAAACGTTTACTTTCCCTGTTTCTAATTCATTGAGAAGCAGGAGTGTGGAGAGGTATAAGGAAACGCCTGTTTGGTGAGATGCCAATTCGGTGGTTTCCATGGGCATAGATAGGAACACTAAACCCTGTGAAGGGCTTTCTACCAATCTGGCCTGCTGTGCACACGTACTGTGTTCTATAACTCAAGACTCAAAGAAAAAGTAATCCCGGGCTTCCCTGGTGGCGCCGTGGTTGAGAATCCGCCACGGAGCAACTAGGCCCGTGAGCCACAACTACTGAGCCTGCGCATCTGGAGCCTGTGCTCCACGGCAAGAGAGGCCGCGACAGTGAGAGGCCCGCGCACCGCGATGAAGAGTGGCCCCCGCTTGCCGCAACCAGAGAAAGCCCTCGTGCAGAAATGAAGACCCAACACAGCAAAAATAAATTAATTAATAAACTCCTACCCCCTAAAAAAAAAGAAAAAGAAAAAAGTAATCCCATAGGACAATCCACTCCCTCCAATATAGCCATGTGTGAACCACTTTTATTTTTATTAATCTAAAAATTCTGGGGGAAGGCTTTAAAAACTTACCAATAAGGATATAAAATGTTTCTCCCATAAGTGTTGAGTTAACCAGAACTCCACCAAGCTTCATGAGGTCACTGTAATAAATATCGTTGGGCCACTTCACTCGTAAGTTGATATCCTAAAGGAAAATCTGCATATTAATCAAGCAGGCAGAAGACACAAAGGGACCAGAAGAGGTCGTCCAGCTAAAATGAAACAAAAGGAAAAAGATGAACAGAATACTCTTGAAACAAACGGAACAGGGAGTCTCATCCTCTCTTCTTTCTGAGATAGCTAGTCACCGCTCTGGAACAATCCAGTATTAAAGTACCTGGCGGGGCCAGAGGGAAGGAGACCTAAAGAACACAGTCAACAGGAACCCCAGCGTTCATTCTCCCCACCCCGTCGCTGTTCATCACCAAAAACACTCTCCGAAGATGTCTACCTTGGGAATTAAGTTCATTATCCCAATATCAACAACCACACCACAGAGCAGCACTGTGTGCTGGGGACAGCGGGCAGGGAGAGAATACTCCTCCCAGGGATCTTTTCCCTTAAGGAGCTTCTCTGCTCAAGAGAGAGACGAATGGCCCTGAATTCGCCGACGTCCTAAAAGTCAGGTAGAACTGTCTCAGCAGAACGCTATGGAGATACAGAAGAGCAACTCGTTTTACTGAGCTATTAGAGAAGGTCTCCATGAACTGCCACCAGTCAACTTGGGAAAGAGAAACAGACTTGTCCAGTGGCCTGCTGCCTCTCCATCCTGAAGGATGTGGCCTGGGCAACCCTGCCTGGGCCTGGTCTCAGTGGAACGGGCCAAGGGTGGACACTGCCTTGAACTGGGCCACCCAGACCCCCACCTCCTGCCATGTCTGTGAGGTCGGGGCACACAGACAGGGTGAGACCCAGTGGGCGCCAGAACTGCCAGGGCTCCCGGGTCTGGGACTGGCAGGCAGGTGTGGGTAGAAGGAAGCCCATATGGACACATGAGGCTGGGAGAGAGACATTCAGCAAAATAAAAGCAAGAGACCAGAGAGTAGGTAACGGCCTGAGTGACCCAGGGCTGGCGCTTTCTTCACTGGAGGCAGGCACGGCCCCATCGCGCTGCTAGCCTGCACGTCACTCCTACCAAGTACCAAGTCGTGTTGGTCCTGGTATCATCTCGATTTAACAAAGGGAGGACTGAAGCTTAGAGACACTGCCTGGCTTGCCTGAGGTTGCACCACCTGCAAGCGGCAGAGCTGCGATACAAACCCAGGGCTTTCTGACACCAACGCCTGGGAGCTGAACCCTATGCTATGCGGCCTGCCGCTTCCAAGCAATCCTCTTCCCTCCCTCCAGCAGGACTTCTTTTCACCTTGGCAAGTTAGAACACGTTTCTGTCCTTTAAAAGCTCATCTGCCCTATGACAGGGAAACCTCCTATTACTGTTCTGATTAAAATAAGGTTCGGGGGGATGGGTGGAGGTGGGGTGGGAAGTCTGGCCCCCAGGGGACATCTGGCTACGTAGGGAGGCTTTTCCGCTTGTCACAGCCTGAAGGAACCGTACTCGCATCCAGTGGGTAAAGGCCACTGACGCTGCCCCACCGCCTGTAACGCCCAGGACGGTCCCACCGCCGAGACGGAGGGGCCCAAACGCCCACAGTGCTGAGAGTGAGAAACGCTGGTCTAGAAAATCTGCACCTTGGAGCTCACGGTCCTGGTCAGTCTCCCAATTCTCCCCTTTCTCCTCTCTCGCCTACTCACGCCCCACTGTGGCCAGCACAGTCCCGGCCGGAGCCCAGAAACAGCTCCTCCGCCGCAGGGGCCGCTGCTTACTTCTGTGCTGCCCCTGCTCTCGGCCTCCTGTTTCACTTCACATTTTCAGGGCTAGTTAGTTAATGATGCAACCTGTGAAATTCTGGGTTCTCACCCAGGTGAACAGGACGTCTATTCCAAGATGAAGAGAAAGTCCAGGTGTTTATTTTTCATTGTCTCAACCTTTTATTCAGACAGCTACTACAGGCCTGCCATGTATAAAGCACTACGCTAGGCTCTTTGAGGACCAAAATAAAACCAATCCTGTGTTCAAAGAGCTGGTTGCTTTGTAGGAGTGAGAACCGGAGCACAAATAACCCTGCTTCAAGCAATCCATGGAAGGTGCCCTAAAAGTGGCCCAGACATTTAAAGCGCTGCATGGCGTCCAAGGAGAGAGGGTTTGTAGCTGGGAGTTTCCAGGAATGGCATTTGAGCCAGGACTCTCAGGGCAAATAGGACCTGGAGGTGCAGAAAAGAGAACAGGAGCAGGATATACGGGTGGGAGGAGGCTGCAGAAGCCCAGCAGGACCTCAAGGACACAAAAGCAGCAGGAGCGGGAGCAGGCAGCCCAGCGCGGGTTCTGGAAGAGATGGCAAGCAGGCCACGGCACGGCCCCTAGTCCAACAAGGCTGGGTATGCTTTGCGTGCAGATGGTGACATCTGGCCGGGGACAAGAAGGGCAGGACGTAAGAGAGGCCAACCCAGCACAACGGGGGGCCTATTTCAACCACCCTGTAGCTGTAGTGCGTAAGCTAATTAGACTCGGTGAAAAATGAATATTCAGGACGTCCCTGGCGGCGCAGTGGTTCAGAATCTGCCCGCCAATGCAGGGGACATGGGTTTGAGCCCTGGTCCGGGAAGATCCCACATGCCGTGGAGCTACTAAGCCTGTACGACGCCACAGCTACTGAGCCTGCGCTCTAGAGCCCACAAGCCACAACTGCTGAGCCCACGTGCCACAACTACTGAAGCCTGCGCGCGCGCCTAGAGCCCGTGCTCCGCAATGAGAAGCCACTGCATTGAGAAGCCCGCGCACCGCAACGAAGAGTAGCCCCCGCTTGCTGCAACTAGAGAAAGCCTGCGCCCAGCAACGAAGACCCAACACAGCCAAAAATAAATAAATACATTAAGTTATATAAATAAATAAATATTCGGTTGGCCAAAAATTTCATTCGGGTTTTTCTGTAATCTGTTACAAACGAACTTTTTGGCGAACTCAATACTAAGAGAGTAGATCCTAAAAGTTCTCATCACAGGGGAAAAAAAAATTTTTTAATAACTATATGAGGTGATATATGTTAATAAAACCTCCTGTGGGGCTTCCCTGGTGGCGCAGTGGTTGAGAGTCCGCCTGCCGATGCAGGGGACGCGGGTTCATGTCCCGGTCTGGGAGGATCCCACGTGTCTCGGGGGAGCAGCTCGGCCCGTGAGCCATGGCCGCTGAGCCTGCGCGTCCGGAGCCTGTGCTCCGCAACGGGAGAGGCCACAACAATGAGAGGCCCGCATACCGCAAAAAAACCCCCAAAAAACAAAAAACCTCCTGTGGAGATGATCTTACAATATACGCATGTCAAGTCATTATGCTGTACACCTTCAACTTATACACTGCAGTATGTCACTTATATCTCAATAAGACTGAAAATAAAGTAAGAATGAAGCCAATCCAAAACCATACAGTTAGGAAGATAAGGCTGAGCTGGACAGCGGCAGAACTGGGATGGGAACTTTGGTGGGAGCTTCTTAAGCAGCATGGGGACACCCCCCGGGCCCATTGTTGAGCACAAGCTTTCCACCTCCCCACCCGCTACCCCAGCACCTGGCAGAGCCTTCGCGCACAGCAGGCACTCAGAAAGTGCTAAGTTCACAAGTGAGCCTACAAGGTCAAAGTTAAAGCCATGAAAAAGCTAAACAGACTAATTTAAATTTTTACTTTATTTTCCTAAGACTAATTAACCTGTTGCTAGGGTTAAAAATATTTTCCCCACCACAGAATGTTATCTTCTCAACTGCTTAGTACAAGGGGAAGTGTCCAGTTCAGGGGCTGCATGCTGGGCCTGTGAAGGTTGGTGACAGTCTGATGAGCCCAAGACCATGAGACACAGCAAGGATGCTGAGCACCCGGTAACGAATCTCACGCTTCGGCATACATGCCAATGACTTGACATAATACAGGAAACATGTACCCGGGTCCCACATACCATGACTATGAGGACATGGCCACATCAGAGGAGCTTAAGGGGCAGTGGAGAGGACTGCTTCTCCATTGAAACACTCATGACAGACCCCCTTTCAAAGTCATGATCTTAGCATCTTGCTTCACAAATTAATACAATAATTGCTTTCAGCTGACATTAAGAGCTGCAGGTGGGGAGGGAGGCTGGGAATGAACCCTCTTATTTTTATTTTATACGTTTAATTTTATTTACATGAATGAATCCTTTTTTTAAAATTTTTATTTATTTATTTTTGGCTGTGTTGGGTTTTCATTGCTGCGTGCAGGCTTTCTCTAGTTGCTGCAAGCAGGGGCTACTCTTCCTTGCAGTGTGCAGTCTTCTCATTGCTGTGGCTTTTCCTGTTGCGGAGCACGGCGTTCAGCAGTTGCGGCTCGCGGGCTCTAGAGCGCAGGCTCAGAAGTTGTGGCTCACGGGCTTAGTTGCTCCGCGGCATGTGGGATCTTCCCGGACCAGGGCTCGAACCCGTGTCCCTTGCACTGGCAGGCGGATTCTTAACCACTGCGTCACCAGGGAAGCCCCAAGAACCCCCTTTTTATATCCATAGGAAATTCTTCCAGGAAAAGCAAGTGGAGCCTGGGGAATGGGAGCAAGGCTTCGTGACTGTGTCAACTGCTCTCTTCCTTGTCTTCTTAATAACTGACACCAAAGCATTCAAAAGTACCGATGTAGCAGGCACATCTGTCCCTACAGCTGGGTGCAGACGGCCCTCAACGAACACGCACAAGTGAACTCAGGCAGCCACAGACAAGGGGTAGCTTTGCTGAGCACAGACTGTTGTAAATGAAGGTAGGAAATGAGAAGGTTTGTTTAGGCCTATAAAATAAGCCTTTTCACCAGAAAGCACCACAGATAAATAGACCCATCCAGTCCAAGGTGCTTCAATAAGAAAGAAAGGAAGGGAGGGAGGGAGGGAGGGAGGCAGAAAGGAAAAAGAGGCTTGCCCTTATGAGGACATTTGACAAATCTGACAAAAGGACAGAAAGGGAATTCTGGAAAACAATCACATTGCAGTAGGCCTGCAGCAGCCATAAACCTGACGGTGCTTTGAAAGCTCTGCTGCCAGCTTTGCAAAAGCAGGCTGAGGCTCCACCTGAAGGAATCATTCAGACACACACCACAAACACACCTGAACTGAGACGTGCGTGCATGGTGGGGATGTGACGGTGATGAACTGCACGTACCTGGTACCCAGGAATGGACCTTACCGACTCCACGACAGCCAGAGACATCAGATGCTGGACAAATGGAATCCTCTGTCCCAGCTGGGATCTCAGTGGGATGGAGACGAGCAGGGTAGAAAGAGCGCACCCCACGGGGCTCAGCCAAGCGTTCCTTCCCCGCCCTGGAACACAAGCACCAACAGGACAGCAGTCATTCTGCACCATGAACAGACCCAGATGCACACAATGCCAGGAAAACTGCTGAGGCCTCAGAGCCACACACTCAACACCTGTCCCACCTGAATGACTGACGAACATGCTTGGTTCTTCTGGGGTTAACTCAGCAACAGACAAGCTTTTTAAAATCTGAAGCTCTGTTGCTCAACAAGTTTCCAGTAATTAGCATAATGTCCTCCCTCTGTGAGCATCATTTATACTTCGATGATAAAAGTCTTACACAGTGTCTGAACATCACTCTCAGTTTAATTCTCACCAGACGGCAATGCAGGTGAAAACAGACAGTGGGGAAACCGGACCGAATCTACACTGGTCCAGGAGAGGCCCTGGAAGCCATCTGCCAGAAGTGATCCCTACTGTGATGGCCCCGTAACGCTGTGAATACATTAAAATCCACAGAATAGTACACTTTAAATTGGGGGACTGTATGGTGTGTGAATTATATCTTGCTGTTTTTTTTAAGGAAGCTGAATTTGAAAAATGATCCCTGATATTAACTCTCTGAGTTATTTTTCTCAAAAAAAAGAAGTCAAGAAAATAAAATAATAATCAAGCTTCTTCCATGTCTTTTTTTAAACCACCTTACTGAGTGCCACAGCCTTGAATAAAATACAGTTTTTTCCTCTCTGAGTTATGTTCAAAAGACATGCTCAAGAGAAAGAAGAGAAAACAGTGGATTTCTTATTTCACTGCTTCTTCTGAGAAAGGCATAAGAGCCTCTGAGAGTTAAAAGGACGTTTGGGTTGGCCTGCTGCCAGCTGAGGGTGGGAAGAGACAGGGGCCAATCGCTCCCCGTATGACCACTGAGCACGAAATCTGCTTGCGGCTGGACCCCAGATGGATTCTGGGAGGATGTGGGATCTTGCCTCCGAGAGTCAGCAGGTGTTGGAAGCTCTGGGCAGCCCTTGGCTTCTTTGTGGTCATTCTGTGAATAGGCATTGATCGTTGATCGAGTGCCCACCCCCTGCAAATTCCAGTGCCAGCTGGCAGATGAAAGACCCCTCCATGTGACACTCGGTATAGACACAGGAGGCACCTCACAGAGAACCTTCAGGAAAATAAACGTCTCTATAACATAGTTATTATTCACACACTGCAATGCCTAGAATGTGTCAGAAAGAAGAATTTACGAGACGCAGGTAAATGAACATTAAAACCATCACAAGCGGACGTCAATTAATTAATAAACATCTCAGTTTAAGAGAATGCTTTAATTCTTCTAAGGTTCAATCTTCTAATTGATGCTCCTCCCTCTTCTCCATTTTAGGGGTGTGTGAAAACAACTTCTGACTCAAGTCATGTCGATGTTCAGCACATGCAATCAACTGGCTCTCTGGCTAGGAGAAGTCACAGATTTTAGAAAACAAAAACCACAGAAACGGTAACAAAAGATGACTGACCTTTGCCCTGCGTTTGGTGGACTGCGATGGCGATTAAACCCATTTCCTGTGGCATCTCAAACATCAACCTGCAAATGGTGGGAAAGACCAGTCAGCCAGAACGGGACACGACATGAGAACCGAGAGCTCAAAGCGGGGGACACTGTTTGCACTCATCTGTGAATGTGTTAGTAAGGAAGGGCCATCTTACGGGTTGCAAGGAATACTGACCCCATTCCCAGTATCTGTAGTGAGAATGATGGAAAAGGGACAAAGAAAACGCCATTTAATATCAAAAAAGATGGTTGGGGGGGGGGGGCAGTGTGTGTGCACGTATACCTGCCCAAGCTGTCATTAGGTTTATTCAAGACATTGTTAGATTACATTTCTTTGGAATATCCTATCAAATTCTTTCTTCCCCTGCTGATGTGGTGTCCCTTCTTCGAGCGACAACTAGCAATTCCTGACATTTGTTTCTACTTAGAGTGCGTTTCTGTCTGAACACTAGAACATAATCATAACAGAAGTTTCTGATTATTCAGAAAACTAATATGGTGGCAATAAAGCCGTTTAAAACACACACTATCCCCTGAGAACTAATTATGTTTTAACTATAGTAAATAAATCTCACCTTCTGAGAACTCAGGAGAACCTTGGATCCTTTTAGGCTTGAGTTCTGCTTTTAAAATGGTTTTATTTAAAAAATACAAAATTCCCTTTGGGGGACAGGTAGAAAAGTACACTGTATCTTCACCAAATGAGTCGACATTAACTTTTTTTTCTTTGTTCTCTTTTTTCCCCCACAAAAGGAAAGGGAAAAAATCCCTCACTCTGAGAGTTTCCTCCCAGCTCCAAGCTACACATTTAACTCCACGTTAGGAAGGTTTTCCTGCGCGTTCCCAGGAGTTGCTGACCAGGTACTGAGCAGGCATAGTTCACCGTCGGATTTATCAGACAAAGCAAAACATCAGGTTTGTCCACGGTCAGTGCCAATGCAGAGGCCTCTTTGAAATACGTTTTTGGGGGAGGGAAGTGGCAAGGGCAGGAATGACAGCGAGGTGGTATTTTGGATAAGCAAAGTTTCCACGAACGATTCCACGGTTTCCACAGCAGCCCCGAGCTGAGGAGAGAGACCGCACTCTGATAGCCCTCCATCCTCTCCTCTCGGCTCAGGGAACGGGGTGGAGCTTTACACATGGTAAGAGACAGAAAATAGTTAAAGGCCAAAACAACCAGGGGGTCTCTGCGCACGAACGTGGGCTGGCAGAGCCTCGCAGGGCGCAGGCAGGCCCGGTGAGGAGGAGCCAGAAGAACCCCTGACTTGCTAAGAAGAGCCTGGCCACATCAGGCAGGGGCCGGTCTGGTCCGACAGGCACGGGGCCTTCCCAGAGAGCAGCCAGCCACCCTGTCTGGGTGCCAAGCCCACTTCCATCTCATAGGAAATACAGCTCCAGAAGTATTTCTCTTGGACACCATGAATAACCCATTGAGATCGACTCTGCCTATACACTGTTGGGCTCCAAGAATAAAGCGTCCCTTTCTTGCGTTGGAGCAGCAGAAAACCCTAAGAAGGCATCTTTATCCGCACAGGGAGGGAACACTGTCTCCTAGGAGCCCCTTGCTTACCCGAGACCCAGCAGCCCTTCGCCTGGGCTCCTAAGGCACGAGCTCTGGGGCAAGGACGCCTAACAAATTTTTCTGTGGGAAGGGGTGCAGGGGACGATTTTGCACGTGTGAGCAGATGTTCTGTAAATGAACACGTAGACAGTAGAAGATCATGTCTATAGGAAGCGGTGGTGATGGTGGAATTAGGCGAGGGGAGGCGGGGAGGCTCAGAAACCAAACACAGCCTTTTCTAGAACAAAGAGAAATGATGAAGGGAACATAAGCACTAGACTGCTGGAGTTTGGCAGCAGTTAACAGGGCATATTGATGAGAAGACTGAGCTTGTGCTGCCGAAGGCCAAGAGGAAATTCTGCGAGGAGGGAGACAACGCGGGGGCAGGGGGCTGGGGGCGGTGTAATGCTCAGTTGGAGGCCAGTGGAGGCTGCCAGATTTACTCGTGCTATCTAAGATAACTCCGGGGGCCAAACCACACGGCTCGCGGTCAACAAAGGAGCATTTATGAACGTCTGCAAAATCTCCATTTTGCATCTCTGAAGATGAAGTCTCTAGGTTACTTTAGCAGAAAGGAGACACCAAAAATGCATTTCCATCCCGAGTTGATGTCACTCTCACAAAAGGAAATAGAAAAAGGAGGGAAAAAAAGAAAAAAACAGGAGGGGGTCACAAAATGACCACCTCCCTGCCTCTGTGCGTCTTTTCCTTGTTGGCAAAGGCTGGTTAATAAACGGCTTCTGTGAGAGGCAGCAGAGGGCGCGCACTGTACACCAAAAGGGCACGCGAGGAGAGTGCTCCGTTTTCATCCACTTCCCTTCGGTCTGGAACATCCAGAGCTCCCAAGGCTCACAACAGGACAGCGTCCTGGCCACTTTGTTACTAAGGACATCACAGTTCCTACTGGGTTCCCTGCCAACCGGAACGTCCTGAATTTCACGTTGTTGTTGGAATTAAGTTTCAATAATTAAAACAACCAAGGGGGCTTCCCTGGTGGCGCAGTGGTTGAGAGTCCGCCTGCCGATGCAGGGGACGCGGGTTCGTGCCGCGGTCCGGGAAGATCCCACGTGCCGCGGGGCGGCTGGGCCCGTGAGCCATGGCCGCTGAGCCTGCGCGTCCGGAGCCTGTGCTCCGCAACGGGAGAGGCCACAACAGTGAGAGGCCCGCGAACCGCAAACAAACAAACAAACAAAAAAACCAAAAACCAAAACAAAAACCTAACCAAGGGACTTCCCTGGAGGCGCAGTGGTTAAGAATCTGCCTGCCAATGCAGGGCACACACGTCCTGGTCTGGATAGATCCCACATGCTGTGGAGCAACTAAGCCTGTGCGCCACAACCACTGAGCCTGCACTCTACAGCTCGCGAGCCACAACTACTGAGCCCACGTGCCACAACTACTGAAGCCCGTGCGCCTAGAGCCCGTGCTCCACAACAAGAGAAGCCACCGTAATAAGAAGCCGTGCACTGTAAGGAAGAGTAGCCCCTGCTCGCCGCAACTAGAGAAAACCCATACACAGCAACAAAGACCCAATGCAGCAAATAAACAAACAAATAAATAAATAAACTTATTTTTTAAAAAAACTAACAAAGAAGACAGCCCAGTATGAGTTAGTGAAAATTCTGAATGAACAAAAGTTTAAATCCAGACCCAGTCAATCCACTTTGAGGATTCAAACCTAAGGGAAAAGTCCACATTCACCACTGTGTTATAAAAGTTAAAAATTGGAAATTACATAAGAGTTCAGTAGGGAAATGGTTATGTAAATTACGTTACATGAGGTCAGTGGAATAATTTGTAACCATTAAAAATAATAGTTATGGGGCTTCCCTGGTGGTGCAGTGGTTGAGAGTCCACCTGCCAATGCAGGGGGCGCGGGTTCGTGCCCCGGTCCGGGAGGATCCCACATGCCGCGGAGCGGCTGGGCCCATGAGCCGTGGCTGCTGAGCCTGCGTGTCCGGAGCCTGTGCTCCGCAACGGGAGAGGCCACAGCAGTGAGAGGCCCGCATACCACACACACACACAAAAAAGTTCGGAAACATACCAAAATATTAGCTGTGGTTACTTTAAGGAGTATAATTATTGGAAAAACACAGCAAAGTACAAAATCAGAAAAGTCACCCAAAGAAGTCCTTCTTCTCATTAGAAATGTATGTTCTTCTACACTTTTTCCCCTTAAAAAATACTACACACACACATGATATATTTTACAAAAAAAGTTCCTGATGACTAGAAAAACTTATTTTGGAACTCTTAAAATAATGTAGATATTTAGTTATGGACACATTTTTATTATGTTGATAAGAAAAAAGGCTTAAAAATAGCATCATGGTATGACCCCATCTATGTAAGCTATGTATTCCTATGTGCATATATAGAAGAACACAGGACACCTATTAACAGTGGTTATCTCCAGAAGGTGGAAGCAGAATTATATGATGATTTAAATTTATTTATTATGCTATTCTAAGTAATCTCTGGGTGGTAAGATTTCAAGTGTTTATTTTCTTTACACTTTTCTGAATTTTCCACTATTTCTATACTTGGAGTGCATTCATTTTAAAATCAGGAAAAATGGGCTTCCTTGGTGGCGCAGTGGTTGGGAATCTGCCTACTAATGCAGGGGACACGGGTTCGAGCCCTGGTCTGGGAAGATCCCACATGCCGCGGAGCAACTAGGCCCGTGAGCCACAACTACTGAGCCTGCGCGACTGGAGCCTGCGCTCCGCAACAGGAGAGGCCGCGACAGTGAGAGGCCCGCGCACCGCAATGAAGAGTGGCCCCCGCTCATCACAACTAGACAAAGGCCTCGCACAGAAACGAAGACCCAACACAGCCAAAAATAAATAAATAAATAAAATAAAGATAAATAAAATAAAATCAGGAAAAATGTTATTAAAGAAAAGATTTATTAAAATCCAACCTTTCTTTAACCTACAGCTCACTAGCTGGTGAACAACCTCCTCCTTTGTGAGAGACCGCAGATCTGCAATGCAAGAGCAGCCCACTGTCCGAGCTTTACCAGGCTCACTGTACGAATCCTCCGGTAACGCACGAATGGCGATGCCTGTCCCCCACACTCCTTCCCTGGCGGAGCATGTGGCTCCGAGGTGGCAGGCTGAGTGCAGTTACGGTCCGTGCACAGCCTCCCTCAGAGCTGGGGAGATGGCATGCAGAAGGCTGCCAGCATCCTTGGGGGGCTCCACCCTGGGAGCCCCGAGGAGCTTCATCAACTCACGCTGGTGCCCGCGCTGTGTCCTGTCTTCTCCCCCCAGTCTTCTCAGCGCAGACTCTCCCTCTCCCAAGCCTTCAGAAAGACATTCTCAGAGAATACCCCCCCCCATGCTTTCCATGTGAAAAAAAAAGAGCCAATACGGGGAGTAGGAATGAGGTGGAAGGAGAACAGGACCCAGGCAGTCACACACTGATGGCCAACAACTTATTTCTGATTTTGAAAACCTTTACTGGAAGATGAACTCCCATTATTCATAACTGTATTTGCTTCTGTGTAGTTCAAAGGAAACTGTGTGAAACTTCATTTCAAAAACTATTTCTTTCAAATGTATTAGATTGTGAACACCAACTATTATATTTGGGCATCAGTTTTTAGAAAGTTAACAAGCTAAAATATAAAGATATTTTATTTTTTAAAGAGTCTTACTCTAACAGTACAATCAATTTTTTAAACAGCTGCCTTCTATGCAAGAATGCACAGGCTTGTTTTTTGAAAGAAAATGAGTAGTGTTTTCTGCTCCCAAGAACACATAGACTGGAGCAAGGAGGGTGGGAGGGCTCTGCCATGCATGGGGGTGGAAGGTGCTGGACCCCGACCAGTGACTTCCCAACGGAGAGCTAGCCATGTGGGGGGCAAAGCTGAGATTGCTCCTGGAAGGAAAGGAAAGGTTCCTGAGGAACTTTAGAAACATCACGGGGGAAGATGACTCAGACAGGAAATGGGGCAGATCTGGATTCAAACCCCCTTGCTGATATGAGCTAACACTGAGTAAGGGGCATGTCTCTCCCCCTCTTCAGTCACCTAGGAAACGGAGCGTGAAGGAATACACAAGATGCTTTGACACAGGGTAGGGGCTTAAATGTATCACTTGCTCTTTGTTGTGTAGATCCCAGAAGGCCTTCAATTTCCTCTTCTTGGAGATAAAAAGGATGGTCAAAGAGAAGATGGGGAGGAGAACAGTGGTGGAAAGTGTATGCTTCAGGGCCCTTCACAAATTCTAGAGGTATTGCCTCTTCTCTGTACCTCTCGCCCACTTCCCCCATATCTCTTACCTACACACACACACACACACACACACACACACACACACACACACACACACACACACACACACACACACGTGATCTGAACCTGGACTCAAAAGCTTTTAGATTAACACAACTGGGTTGCAGAATTCTCACTTCCAGTTCTAGGGTCTCTGCATCCACTTAGCAAAGCTATAAACCGTTGGTTGAACTAGCTATTTGGCTTTTTAAAAATAACACATTATTTAGGTGGTTGCTTACAAACACTTTTGGTCACCTATACGTAGCTGCACAACAGTTTTACTAATATATTCTTCCATTATCTTCTGGATTGGACACGTAGAACTACAATGACCTGTCATCAATCCACCTTTTTGGAACGCTGTCAAATAAGTAAGCTTTAGATCATATTCCTTTGTGTTTTCTGTATAAGAGGATGCGCATTTCAGTTAGAGGCAGAGTGGGAATCTGGACTGCTCCAGAGTACAACCCTCACCACCTTCCCCCGGGTGTCCCCCAGAAGCAGAGGCCCCACCTGTATTTCTGCTGAAGGATGTCTGTGGGTCAGATGCTCTGTTAGATTTCCATATCTCCTAGCATACCAATCATTCATAGATTTTCATCTGATCCTCCCCATTTCCAACACCGTACAGCACAGCATCTACACTACTGCTAAATCATTTAACTGCTCACAGGGACGGAGTCCTGTGGGTTCAGCTTCCAGAATGAGGCACCTTTCTAGTGCATCAAGCATTTGTTGCTGTTGGTCCGTATTATTCAAGATGAACACAAAGCATCGTCTCTTACCCCTGACACTGCACCATAAACACTGGATGTCTGAGCGTCACCTCCTACCTTAGACCAGTGCTGTTACAGAATTCCCAGACGGACAGCTGCACTTGTGTAGACTGACCTATGGCACCCACAGCCACCTCTGAGGCCAAGCCCACAAGGCAGTCCTGATCCTAGATCCTCGGCAGAGTTACACTGGCCACCAAAAATGGGAACTCAGACCACGTCTAAGCCCTCCACTAGGCGCCCCCAGATCACAGGATCTTCTCAACCCGCTGATCGGAGCCCATCAGCTGCAACTGCGTGTGCGGGGGCCCCACCGCGGAGCCATCACCGCGGCTCAGTTACCCCAACAGAGGGCCTTCTGTTTTGAAATGCAGCTGCCATTTCAGAAGATGGACACTGACTCATCTTGACCATGTCTGTCTCTAAGCAGACATCTGGGAATCGTTTTCCTGAAGGCACTGTAGATGTTTCAACTCGGTCACCTGGAATCAATGCCGATTTTCTGCACTTTACATGCATTATCTCATCTAAGCTTTACAAGTCAGATGAGGACACAGGCTTGGAAAGGCAAAACCACTTCTATAAATAGGCCACTGAGTCAGTAAATCAGGAATTCAAGTCAAGGTCTGCTTGGTTCTAAGACCCGTGATATTTTGTTTTTCATTTTGTTTTTAACCTTTTACTTTGAAATAATATCAGACTTACAGAAAACTTGCAAGGATGTAGTATAAAGAATTCCTACATGCCTTTCACCCAGCACCCAGATTTCCCACTATTAACTTTTTACCAAATAGGCTGCTCCATATCTGTCTGGCGGTCCGTAATTCTTTTTTCTGAACTATGTGAGGGTAAGTTGCAGCCATAACGTCTCTTTATCCCTATATACTTCACTGTATCTTTCCTAAAAATTAAGGGTATTGTTTTACATAATCAGAGTACAATTATCAAAATCAGGAACTTACCATTGATACAACGCGGCTATCTAATCCGGGGGTGAGCAAACATTTTCCATAAAGGCCAGATAGTAAATGTTTTAGTCTTTTGTGAGCCCTGTGGTTTCTGTTGCAACTATTCAACCCTGCTGTCTGAGCAAAAAAGCAACTGTAGACAATATGCAAATAACTAAATCTGGCTGCGTTTCAACAAAACTTTATAGACACAGAAATCTGAATTTCATATAATGCTCATGTGTCACAATACAGAATTTATTTTAATTAACAGACTTTCTCTTTTTTTTTTTTTTTTTTGCGGTACGCGGGCCTCTCACTGCTGTGGCCTCTCCCGCTGCGGAGCACAGGCTCCGGACGCGCAGGCTCAGCAGCCATGGCTCCCGGGCCCAACCGCTCCGCGACATGTGGGATCTTCCCGGACCGGGGCACGAACCCGTGTCCCCTGCATCCGCAGGCGGATTCTCAACCACTGCGCCACCAGGGAAGCCCAGACTTCCTCTTTTGAGTGGCTTTAGGTTTATAGAAAAAGTGAGCAGGGAATTCCCTGGCCGTCCAGTGGTTAGGACTCCATGCTTCCACTGCAGGGGGCCATGGTTCGAGTCCTGTTGGGGAACTAAGATAGCGCATGACGTGCAGCGTGGCCAAAACAAACAAACACCCCCCCCCAAAAAAAAACCAGAAAAGGAAAACCCGAGCAGAATGTACAGGGTTCCCACATACTCCCCTCAACGCCCACCCCATCCCAGTTTCCCTATAATTAACATCTTATATTAGTGTGGTACATTTGCTATAATTGTATATTTAATACACTGTTATTAACTAAAGTCCACAGTTTAATAGTAGGATTCACTCTTTGTATCGTACACTTTCATGACTTTTCTGACAAATGTCTAATGGCATCTATCCACCCACAGCATCATATAAAATCGTTTCACTGCCGTAAAAAACCCCCTGTGCTCCACCTATTCATCCTCCTTTTCCTCCCCTCACCCCTGGCAGCCATTGATCTTTTTAGTGTCTCTATAGGTTTGCCTTTCCCAAGATGTCATATAGATTTTACTTCTTAAAACTTTTCCCAACCATTTAAAAATGTAAAAAATAAACAACAAATTGTGCGTGCTTAGGTGGTACAAAAACTGGCAGCAGGCCATAGTCTGCCAACCCATGATCTAATCTATGGAATTTGGTCAGGTTTCATCCACTGTCCCCACAAGGCCCTTCACAGTAACACACAATCCGCCTTCTGCTTGAGGATCTAATCCAGGATCACGTGTTGCACTTAGTTGCCACGTCTCCTTAGTCTCTTTAATCTGGTGCTGTTCTTCATTTCGTCTTTCATGACCTAGACATTTACTGAAAAGTGGAGGCAGTTATTTTATGAAGTGTCCTTCAATTTATTTATGTATTTATTTATTGTTTAATGTTTACGTATTTATTTATTTATTTTGGCTGTGCCGGGTCTTAGTTGCAGCACGTGGGATCTTTTTTTTTTAGTTGCAGCATGCAGACTTCTTAGTTGTGGCATGGGGGAACTAGTTCCCCAACCAGGGATTGAACCCGCGCCCCCTGCATTGGGAGCGTGGAGTCTTAGCCACTGGACCACCAGGGAAGTCCCTGTCCTTCAATTTAGATGATCTGAAATCTCATGATCAGAGTCAAATTAGCGTTTTGGCAGAAACACACATTAGCGAGAGCGTGTCCCTCTCAGCGCGTGTGGCGTCGGGAGGCCCGCGTCGGCGAGAGCGGGTCCCTCTCGGCGCGTGTGGCGTCGGGAGGCGCGCGTCGGCGAGAGCGTGTCCCTCTCAGCGCGTGTGGCATCAGAGGCACACAGTGTTGCCTCGTCCCAGTACTGGTGCGTTAACTTGGAGCCACTTGGGTAGGGTGGTGTGTGCTAGCTTTTCCACTGTAAAGTTATTGTTTTTCCACTGTAGTTAAGTACTTCTGGGGAGATAAAATACATATCATGTTCCTCATGAAATTTAATCTACTAGTGTTAGCATCTGTGGAGGATTTTACTTGAAACAATTATTTATTTGATGGCTGCCAAAGAGTGGTTTTTCTGATTCCATCATTTCTTCCATGTGTTCTTGTTGGGATGCTACTATAAGGAAGAGCTTTTACTTCTCCCCGCACTTACTTTTCTTTCTTCCTTTCTTTACAGCAGAATGGACTTGTGGAGCCTTATTTATGCAACAGAATATTTAATTTCCTATCATTATTTATTCTGATGCTCCTATTTTGCCAGATATGGCAAGTAGAAGCTCCTTCAAGCTGGTGTCTGTCTCCTACTGACAGGTCCCTGTCATCTTTCAGCACTTCCTTACTTTTTTGGCATAAGAAGAGGTTCCACAACCATCTTGAACTTTCTCAGAACCAGCCCTTGGAATTGGCCTTTTCCCCAAGGAGCTCTGGTTCCTTTTACTGGAGAATGGTATTTAAAAAACAAATCTGGGTGTTAGGAAAGAACAATAAAGTATATGTCTTTCCTTCCTTCTTTCATCCATCCATCCATCCATCCATCTTAAAAACCATGAATTCATTGAAAACTCCTAGTTCCCTTCCAACAGGACTAGGTCCACTTTACTCTCCCCCTTTTTATATCTGTAACTTCCTTCTCCAATAATGAGGTCTGGCTCCCATTATCTCAAATATATTGACTTACTTGCTCAATACTCTAACATGCAAAAAGTGGTTTCAGAATTGCTGACCCATGCTACTGTGAAAAACAAACTTACTAACTAGGGTTCAACATTTATCTATAGTTTTTTTTTTTTCTCTTTAGCCTAAGGCTATATAGTCAACTATTGTGTTTTAAAGTTTTTAGGGTTTGTTCTTTTTCTCTCTTATCTGAGTGTGGTTATGTTATAAGTCTTCTGAAATAAGGTGAGGTTCTTCTTTTTTTTTTAACATCTTTATTGGAGTATAATTGCTTTACAATGGTGTGTCAGTTTCTGCTTTACAACAAAGTGAATCAGTTATACGTATTAAGGTGAGCTTTAACTGTACTTCTGTATTCCATTATAGGGTTGTGCTCCCCTCCCCCTCCTTGTTTCTTTATTCTTTAACTTGGTTCCAAGAGTCAAAACTGTACAGAGGGACTTCCCAATGGCAGAGTGGTTAAGAATCCGCCTGCCGGGATTTCCCTGGCAGTCCAGTGGTTAAGTCTTCACCTTTCAATGCAGGCGGTGCGGGTTCAATCCCTGGTCGGGTAGCTAAGATCCCACATGCCTCGTGGCAAAAAAAAAAAAATCCAAAACATAAAACAGAAGCAATATTGTAACAAATTCAATAAAGACTTTGAAAATGGTCCACATCAAAAATCTTTAAAAGAAAAAGAATCCGCCTGCCAATGCAGGGGACATGGGTTCAATCCCTGGTCCGCAAAGATCCCACATGCCGTGGAACAACTAAGCCTGTGCACCACAACTACTGAGCCTGTGCTCTAGAGCCCGCGAGCCACAGCTACTGAGCCCACGCACCACAACTACTGAAGCCCGTGTGCCTAGAGCCAGGGCTCGACAACAAGAGAAGCCACCACAATGAGATGACCGCGCACTGCAACAAAAAGTAACCCCTGCTCGCCCTAACTAGAGAAAAGCCCGCACGCAGCAAGTAAGACCCAACGCAGCCAAAAGTAAATTAAATAAATAAATCTATTAAAAACAAAACTGTAGGGCTTCCCTGGTGGTGCAGTGGTTGAGAGTTCACCTGCCGATGCAGGGGACGTGGGTTCATGCCCCGGTTCGGGAGGATCTCACATGCCATGGAGTGGCTGGGCCCGTGAGCCATGGCTGCTGAGCCTGCGCGTCCGGAGCCTGTGCTCCGCAGCGGGAGAGGCCACAGCAGTGAGAGGCCCAGGTACCGCCAAAAAATAAAAATAAAAACTGTACAGAAAAGTAAACTCTGAGAAGTGTCACATTCCCCCCCACACACTTATCCGTTCTATCTAACTCTCCCCATCAAACAATTCAACTAATTAACAATTCAACTAATCTCACTAGTTTCTGGTTTATTCTTCCTGTGTTTCTTTCTGAACAAATGCATAGATACTTGCATATTTTCTCATTTCTCTTGCTTCTTTACAGAAAGTTACCATTTTGTATTCTACTGTCTTTTGGGTTTTTTTCACGCAATATAACCTGAAAACACTGTTTAGACATTCATAGAGCTATTCCTTGTTCTTTTCGAACGCTGCCGCATAGTGTCGCATTGTGTGGATGGAGCATAGTTTATTCAACCACTCTTCCATGTGCATTTAGGTAGTTTCCAAAACTGACAGTATGTATAATGTATACCCTTGTTCACACGTATTTTTGTACTGTTGGCAATGTATCTTCATGGTAAATTCCCAGAAGTGTGATTCTGGGTCAGAGGATAAGTAACTGCATATTTAACTTCATGAGATACTACCATAGAGTGTGATATCACACTTTTTAGTTTTTGCCAATCTGATATGTAAGAGTGGCATTTCATTGTAGTTGTAATCTGCATTTCTCTTGTATGTGCAGTTTTCATTATACACACACACACACACACATATAGTGAATTACCTGTTTGTGTCTTTTGCCTATTTTTAAGAGTTTCTAATATATTAGGAAATATTAATGCTTTATCTGTGTTATCTCGCCAATATTTTCCCCAAGTTAACTGTTTGTCTTTTGATTTTATTGATGGTGGTTTTTATCATACCACAATTTACTTTTTCTTTTCAAATAGTCAAATGTATCGATTTTTTTCTTTTACTGTCTCTTGTTTGTGTGTCTTCAGAGCCTTTCCCTATACCCAAGTTATGCAGGAACTCATCCACTTATTTCTAGTACTTAAAGGGCTTCACTTTTTAAATTTAGAACTCTGACCCATTTGGAGCTTATTTTTGTTTATGGTGAAAGGTATGGAACTGATATTATCATTTTTTTCCCCCAAATGTCTCTCAAACTGTGCCAGGACCATTTGTTAAAAATTATACCTTTGCCCTAGGAACTGGAGATGCCACCTTTATTATACACTAAATTTCCATATGCACGTGGGTCTGTTTCGGGACTTCCTATTCCTTTCTGCTGCTCTCTCCATTTATCCATGTGCCAGTAAAGCACCATTTTAATTACAGAGGCTTTGTAGTGTGTTTTAAAATCTATCAAGCCTAGGGCCCCCTCATGGCTTTTCTTTTTCATTGTTTCCTGGATATATATTTTTTCATTGTTTTCTTGCTATATTATATTTTTTCCAACTGAACGTTAGAATCTATTTGTCTGCCTGCATTTAAAAGAAACAGACCAAAAAAAAAAAAAAAAAAAAAAAAACCAAAAACAAAAAGTATTTTTAGTAAAAGTGCATAATTTATAAATTATCTTGGAGAGAACTGACATCTTTGTGGTGTTGAGTTGTCCTATCTATGAGCAAGGAGAGTCTTACATTTGTTCAAGTATACTTTTTTCTGAAAAGCTATGAAAATTTTTACTCAGAGTAAGACGAAATGGGGTCCTTACTTTTATAAGAATGGAAATAGAGTTGACCAAAACTTTTAAAAATTAAATACCACCACACTTGTCCCAAAGTTTATTACCTCTGCTTTGCATGTCTGAAGAGGTATTTTCCCTGCTCTATACACATTCAGTTTCAAATATGCTGGTCATTCTTAACCAATTTTACATAAAATATCAATACTATAATAAGCAGTTTCCCTACCTACAGAGCCAAGTGGCTGCTGAAACATCTGGGCAGACAAAGCATTGTGAAGGTAATGAATTTCTTCCCCTAGAAAGGGAAGCTCCACCCTGCCACTTACTGGGCCCTGTTTTTCCACCCCAATACCATTGCCGTTTCAAGGGTTATTATGAGGAAAAATTCCCTACCCCTACCAGCTGGCCCCCAAACCATTGCTTCTTTCACCACCTTGCTGCCCTAGATATCAGCCTTCCTCTTTCCCTCTCAGGCTCAGACCTCTCTCCAGTGGCTTCCCTGCGCCCCGCCCCGCAGAGATCAAGCACCATGCCAGAGCTTGCTCTACCAGGAAGCTTCGCACCAGCTGAAATCTTCACTCAGTGGGACAAGGGGTCTCCTTCTTTAATGTGGGGCTTTGCTCCATGACATGCTGGGTTTACGGCCCTCATGAACTAAACCTGCTTCAGAATCCAATTCTAGAACAGATTTTCGTTCAGATGGTTCTTTTCCAATCCTCCCTCCCCCATCCCATTTTCTGCCCAACTCTGTTGACCCCCTGAGGCCGGCTTCTGGTTGGGCTCCCCGACGGCAGAACATTTTATACCCTGCTCCCTTACTGAATTCCACTATTGTTTCGGTTAGCTTTATCTTTGATTCTCTAAGATTTCCCAGGTGTGCCATCATATCAACTGCAAACAGAGGTAGTTTTACTTCTTGTTCAATTTGTATGCCTCTGACTGACTGTTCTTATCTATCCGAATGGGCTAATAGTTCTAGGATGATGTTAAAGAGAAGCTGAGTATCCTGCCCTTGCTCCCAGCCTTCGGGAAATGCTCTTAGGATTTCCCCATTAAGTAGGACACTAGCTTCAGGTCTCAGAGAATCACTCGCTCTTTCCCAACATTGGGCCTTGTTTTCTGCTCTCACAGATCCTCCAGGGGGCTCTGGGAAATACTATTTCCTCCCTTGCCCCCTCAGACCCAGGGGTAGCAAAGGATTCCCTCCGTGGCCAGTCTCTGGAGACACCCCACATGTAGGGTCTGTCGCCCTGCCCTCGCCTCCATAAGCTTTCCCTTCACCTCAGCTGGATGACCTCAGGTACCCACCATGTGCCCAGTGCAGGGGAAGTACAGTATGCTCAACCCTATTTCAACAGGACACTT
This sequence comes from Kogia breviceps, assembly GCF_026419965.1. Classification (NCBI taxonomy): domain Eukaryota; kingdom Metazoa; phylum Chordata; class Mammalia; order Artiodactyla; family Physeteridae; genus Kogia; species Kogia breviceps. The sequence continues at coordinate 141,373,474 of NC_081314.1, forward strand.
GTAAGTGGAGAGGAGACTGAGCACAGATGAAAAGGCAGCTTTTCCTGGGGTTTCCTGAAACATTTTTCTCCTCGGAGCTTTGTCTTCCTCGTGCCTCTTTAAAAAGAAAGTGCTTCCCATTTGTTAATTTTTGAGAGTTTTTACTGCCCTTTTATTTTGCTGGATGTTTCAGAGTCAATCTTCTTCTTCTCCCACCCCACTCAACCCCCCCCGTACGCGGGCCTCTCACTGCTGGGGCCTCTCCCGTTGTGAAGCGCAGGCCCAGCGGCCATGGCTCACGGGCCCAGCCGCTCCGCGGCATGTGGGATCTTCCCGGACCGGGGCACGAACCCGTGTCCCCTGCATTGGCAGGCGGACTCTCAACCACTGCGCCACCAGGGAAGCCCTAGAATCAATCTTCTTTATATGTTTATATATTCTTTTCTATTTAAACTTTTTTTTTTTAATCTAAAAAACATAGGACCATACCACTGAAGGTGTCAGGAAACATGCTCAAAAAAGGACGGGCTGCAAAGCTTGCTCTGCCAACAAAATGCCAGTAAAATCTGAAACCCAGGCTCAGACCCACTGGTAATGTTCCAAAATTTAAAACTTAAAGAACTCCTTTATTCCAGTAAATGAGCTTCCCTGTGAATACCATCAAAATCCTGTGCTTTAATGAGTGAGGCAATATCAGAGGAAGGGGTGGAGAAGGAAAGAATTTGGACGAGTATGAAATTTAATTTAAAAACTATTATGAGAAGTTTAATTTCCCCCTCCCCCAAGTAAAGACATAAATCTTTCCCATGCATTTTGTTTCATTTTCCTTCATAAAAACCCAAATGTTTTAAGGTATCCTGAACCATCTGAAACAAGGACAGAGTAAGTCCAGTGGGGTGGAGTTCTTAATAATAAATATACATTTACTGTAAATATGCATATACATTTCCTATTAATTAAAATGCTATGTTAGATATATGGGAGATATATGCAAAGAAATCTTAAGTAAAGGTGCATTCTCACTGAAGGTTTAATCAAGCCAGGGGAAAGGATAGTAAGGATAATCAGGAACACAAGGCCATGTGTGCCACCTAAGTCTTAAGGACAATAAGAGGTGTCAGGGTTAAGGGGGAAACAGCTCACTTCATGCAGGGAAGAGTGGAGGGGGAAGGGGAGAGGTCGAGGCAGAGCAAACCCCGGAATTGCATTTAAAGATGTGAACAGTGTGGAAAATAAGCTCGCCTTGGTTTGCCTAGGGCATTGTCACTTCCACTCCAAATCCTGGTGTAAATAACTCAGCTTTGGATGCTCTTCTAAGAGCATCCCCCAGGGCCAGGTGGGATGCGGCGCCACTTTAATCTTAACAGGAAATTGGCAGTTAAATGTGCATCTCTGGGAGAGTACTGGGCCATTCCAACTCCAGCACAGCCACCAATCAGCAGGCACTTGGTCTGTCCACACTGAGGGACTGCTGGCGCAGGGGGTCACAGAAAACCTAGTGGAGATGCTTTGCTGGGGGCATCTCTGGGGGTCACCTACCTATGCCAAGCCCACATCTCCTTGTAGATAAAACTGGACTCTACCCCTTAACCTCACAGGGACTCGTGAGGAAGAAACAGGTCGCCCTGCGTGGGCACCCAGAGCAGAGCGCCTGGCACACTGCAGGCGTCCAGTTAACTGACCCGGCGGAAGGCATGGATGGCTCCTGGGCGGTATCTCCTCTAGGACAGGAGGCAACTCCGGCACTCCAGATTAACACAGGGCACACTTCACCCTAGCCGGAGATGCTCTACGATCGTCTTGTGTCTGTCTCCATTCTACCTCCCGGGACAGGACGGTAAGGAAGATTCAAAGACCTGTGAAAACACCCGATAAAGCTATCAAGTGCTGAGTAATGCTGGTGGTTGTTACTGTCTCCTGGCTGATAAAGATCCAGACCACCTGTGCTGATGGCCGGGCCAGAAGACGCGCTGGCCCATCAACCAAACGGTTGTCAGGGCTCCTGATGCAATGTAGCGGCCTCATGCTTATTTCTTTTACTTGTTATTTCTCGGGTTGGCTGGAGTTTGGTCATAGGTTTATTTTGTTTCCATTCTGCTGGATTCACTCAACTCCTTCTAATAAACGTTTGGTGACCATTCCCCATAAAACCACGGCATATCCTAGAGATAGCAGTTGGTGTTCCAGAAGCTGTACTTGAACGCATCCCCTTTGCGCCCATAGTAAATGCCCCGTGGAGCTCCCAGCAGAATGCCTCTGAGGAACACACGCAGCCAGCAAATCTGAGGGGCACAGCCGATGACCCACCACACCCCGTGTGCTGGGTCCACCATGCAGCTGGGCCGGGCACGCGTGTGCACAGAGCAAAGCAGTGCAGTACAGGGGACCAGAGTGGATTCTGCTGCAGAACGTGGGTAATGGCATACCTTTCGACCCACTGCTCACACGGTCCCAGCGAATGATCCTCAGCAAGCCAAGAACAGTGAACAGAACTTAACATTCTAATGAAATTGCGATTGCCGGCTGTGCTTTCACATAGTGAAACTACCTGGAACTTCTCTTACAGGCTTTTTACGATACGCATTAAAATGCAAAAGCAAAGAGGAAGACGAAAGTTCCTCCTGCAGACCAGACCCCATCTGTAATGAGGCAGAGGAAGACTTGAGGGCGGGGCCTGGAAGAGAGGTTTATGCGCTGCGTTACAGCCGGAGATCATTATAGAAAATGAGTGTGTTATTAAAGGTATCCTGAAGCTATAAAAACTCAGAGGATTTTTAGTGAAGATGAATAAGTTCTTTCGTAAAGATGAAGAATTCATAATACTCTGGAGCACAGGGGAGCTCCGAGTGCAGTCACCCCATTTCCTATAGACTGGGGTGCAGTCATACGCAGGAGTTCTTTAATTGCTAGTAGTTGGATTTTGTTGTTTCCATAGGGCAGTGTGTGTGTGTGTGTGTGTGTGTGTGTGTGTGTGTGTGTGTGTGTGTGTGTAAGATGAGGAATATATTCTTTGATTAAGAAAGTTCTAGTGGGTATGAGGAAGTCCCTCCAGTTAGCAAATGAGTGCACTGATTATCCTATTAGAAAAAGGCAACAAAACACACCATCTCCTACAGCCACACAAGCCACCTGACAATTTGTTTATGCTTCTTAAACAGTATAATCCACCTCCTCAATTAGCTGTCACAAAGAGAATGAAATCTTTGAGTCAGACAACTGTAGTCTGGTGTGGTGGGAAAAAAGTTCTCTAATGCAGTTCTACTTTTTTCAAATGCATTCTATCAATTAAAGTATGCTAAAGAATGACTTTAGGCTTGAACTACTAAAGTAATTTAAATATTTTGCCTATAATTTTGCTTGTGCCCATCAACAAAGGAAATTACAATTTTATCTCTGTCCAGATAATCATAAATTCGAGGAGGTTAAATTGTTTTCCTTTACCACGGTTAGAATTATGTAGGATATTTAATTTATGAAAGTAATAATCATACTATATAGGTAATCTGAAAACCAGAAATGAAAGCTTTCATCATTCATCCTAACAACTATTATCGCTTTTCCATATTTTCTACTCCCTTCTCAGATGTATGTTTTAAAAGGTTTTAATCTACTAACTATAATTTATTTTAACCTGCTTTTTTAATTGATCTGGCCATTTCTCCATATTGTTAGTCTTTCTGTTGATGGATAGTATTCCAAGTGATTGTATACAACGTATTTAATTATAAATCTTCCAGAGTATAGATTTTCCCATACATCTGATTACTTCTAAGGGTAGATTACTGGAAGTAGGATTGTTGGGTCAAAGGATATGAACTTATGATTCCTGATAACTACTTCCAAATTGCTTTTCAAAAGGGTTTTCCAGTTTACACTCCCACCGAGATTTAAACAAGGTGTAGGAGTATCTGTACCTGTTTTATTATATCCTTCCCCATCTTGGATATCATTTAAAAACAAGTTTTGGGGGGCTTCCCTGGTGGCACAGTGGTTAAAGATTCTGCCTGCCAATGCAGGGGTCACGGGTTCGAGCCCTGGTCCGGGAAGATCCCACATGCCTCGGAGATCCCACATGCCTCGGAGCAACTAAGCCTGTGCACCACAACTACGGAGTCTGCACTCTAGAAGAGCCTGTGAGCCACAACTACTGAAGCCTGCACGCCTAGAGCTTGTGTTGCGCACAAGAGAAGCCACCGCAGTGAGAAGCCAATGTACCGCAAAAGAGTAGCCCCCGCTCGCCACAACTAGAGAACGCCGGTGTGCAGCAACAAAGACCCACTGCAGCCATAAACAAACAAACAAATAAAATAAAATGCAATTTAAATAACATGTTTTTGTTTGTTTTTTGGCTACTATAGTGGGTGAAAATGATGCTCAATGAAGTGTGAATTCATTCATCATTGTCCTATGATGTCCTCTTGGCTCCTATATTCTGAGTAAAGACAAAAATAATCACAAAGATGTATTCTGTGTTTGGCTGCTTTCCTCAGAGTCTTATGTTTCTGTTCATCCACGGAGAAAGATCCAGAAGGCAGCAGGAATGCTCCAATCTGGTCTGTCAAGACTCAGACAAGCAAGGGGGGCTGTCTGCCCTGGAAGGAGGGTCGGGCGACGCTATATAACCCTTCTGGCAAACCATCAATTCAGTCTGCCTGCAGAGCCCTTGAGTTTCCAGAAGCACGAGATGGCAAATTCTGGTGTTCTCTCCATTAAAAAAAAAAAAAAATCATGGAGCCAGCAGAATTTTAAGTCATTCCATTTACCACAACTGCCTATCTGTGTTGATTTGGCACTGGTGTGGCTTCTGATTTTTTAAAGGAAAGAATTCAGGTGTTGGACAATGTGCTTGGTAAACAGAATAAAATGAAGTAATAAATTAAGGTGTGCCTTAGTTTGAGCTTGCTTATATTTACAGTGGGCTAAATATAACTTATCGAAAATCTTCTGGAACATGAATCATAATAGAAAAGATTTCACATTGGGAAAAAAGCAAGGTATGGGCTTGTCCAAAACAAAATCCATACACACCTTGCTGGGCCTTGGGTAACCCTAAAAAACACTTGATTATGAAAACTTTCAAGCATACCTACAGCTAGCAAGGATGGTGTACGGAGCCTGCACTCCACGCCACCCGCGTCAACAGCGGACTAAGCCCTTTAATGTTTACAAACTGGAAAGGCACTCGCGCTGCTCACCCAGCTCTCCCCGCCGGGAGTCCGGTCTTCCCAGCAGCCAGTGGCTCTCAGCAAGGAAGCTTTCAGCCTCTGCAAGAAGCAGCATGTTCAACTGCCAAATTCCTGCTGGGTCGGCCAAGAGGTAGGAACCAAAAATGAAAAAACATGAAGGATTTGTTTTCTAAAAGCAATACATCAAACATAAAAAGAGCTCCTTTGTATGAATTTTCAGTGCGGGAGCCACAGAGGAGAAAATCATTCTCCCTCACGGAGGAAGCAGCTTGACCTCACCTGTGACTTTGCTCTTACAGTGTGGATTTTTCTCACCCCATTAAATGTAATCTATTCTACGTGGGTTTGTACCATATGAAACAAATAGAGAGTGACGGGGAAACCGCCAACGGGCAGGCTGGGGCTGAGCCCAGCACCAGCGCCCTGGAAGGCGGGGCCCTCACTGTGCCACATAAGCAGGGGGCCACAGGGCCATGTGGAATGTGTCTGTTTCAGAGGGGCCTGTTTGCTAGAAGCACAAGGATTATGTTTCCGTGGCTTTAGAAACCTTGCGGGGAGTGCCCCACCAAAAAACAATCTTTGCAAAGGGAAGAGGAAAAGGGAAAGAAAAGAGGGTGAAAGATAAGAGAAAAGAAAACGCAGGTTAGAATGCGGTGTCCTCTCACCACTTAGAAAGGGCTGGTTAGGACGGACGGAGCAGGTTTCTGCTGTGACCCCCAGAGGAAAAGCAGCAAGATAACACCAGTGCCCAGTAAGGCACGGGCCAGCCATGGAAAGGAGTGCGCTCCTTACAGCCCAGGGGGCAGATGTGCCGCCTGTCGTCAAGGCACTCAGGACGCTGCTGCATAGAACAGGAAAAGACAATCTCAGTACCAGGTCCCTAAATCCCTATCCCATTAACCAGGCGCCAGTAGTGAAACCTATAAAAGGATCCCGGTTATATCACCTGGCGGCCACTCTGCAGGCTCCCAGTGCTACAATCCCTGGGGACAGGCAGCCTTTTCTCCTGTCCCACAGCAGGAGCACGAGCTCACTCTGGGACCAGCTGCCACCTGCTCACAAACTGCTCACTGCAGCAGGATCTGAGCGGATGTACCAGGTGGAGCCACAGGAAATCACAGACATTCCACCGTTCTGGACCTGCAAAAACGGCACTCCCCCGTGATTCCAACGAAGGAGGAGGAGGACCATCATCAGCTGATTTCATCAGGCCAGACCAGGTGAGCTCCTGCCTTCGCTCTCACACAAGCCTCAGGATGGCGCTCAGTGCTCCAAGTCGGAGAGGAGTACAACCCCACTTGCAGATGAGGCAACTGAAGTCACTCATCCAGAGTCCCACAGCTAGTCAGAGGCATGTCTGGTACCCACAACAAACAACTGCTCCCAAATAAAGAAACCAACAGCCAATGTCTCATCTCAAAGCCACAGAGCTATTAAGACCTGTGGTGCCTCTTGGAACTGCAGCCAAGGGCAGGAAAAGGAAGATGGCAGACTCACAATGGCTCAGACTGAAAATCCTACCTACGCCCTAACTATAATGGTCATCCTTTAGTTTCCTGTGAAGTCACATGCTGAACGACCTTGTAGTAACTGCATCTAAGATTATCGTGAACCTGCGTCTGCTTTGCCAATACTGGAAGCGGAGGGAAATGTGAGGTAATTCCGCTTCATGCCATCATTATTGAACTTTGCACTCACATATCTTTGTAGAAATATTCATAGTCGAACTTGAATCCCTAATATATGTTTATCTCTAATTAAATGACCTGTTCACAGGCTCAGTTGGTTTCTACAAAGAGGAGAAGCCTTGACTTTATCTGGATAAATAAAAAGTAAAAATTGTTGAGATCTTTAGTTTAAATTGTCCTTTTCACCTAATTAAAAGCTATTGCACAGCAAAGGAAAACTATCAGCAAGAGAAAAAGACAACCTACTGAATGGGAGAAAACGTTTGCAAGTGGTATGATGGATAAGGGGGTAATATCCAAAATATATAAACAGCTCATACAACTCAACATCAATGATACCTCAATTACACACAAAAATTTTTTTAAATTATCCTTTCTAATGTTCCATTCACTTCTGGACATTACCTTAGGAACAATTACTTTCTCTACGGCCCCTGCTTCTCACAAGCTGTAAGAACATCCAGAGGCTTATGCCCATCGGAGGGCTCACAAAAACACAGAATAACAGGGTGCATCCTCACTGCTGCAATAGTTTTACTCTGAGAAGCAAAAACGCTGAATAAGCAAATAGATAGGTTATTATTTCTATATTGAAACAAATACACACCAGAATTATGGAGTAGAAATCATGGAAAATTTGCTGAAATGTTACAGATAAATTGGACTCCAAAGAAATATGCCTGTACTGAGAAAAGATACTGCTAGAACAAGATGGTCAGTTTCTCTCTTGTGTCCACCGTTTCCAGCCAAGAGCCGTGGGCAATTGCTTAGCTTCACGGAGCCTCAGGTACTTCGGCTATCAAATGGGGCTAACTGCTGCCTCGTGCATAGGGTGGTTATGAGTGCCCACTAAGTTAGGATCTACGTGGACAGCTGCCTAGAAGCCCAGGACACCCTGGGATAAAAAGCAGCATGCTTCTGCACAGAATGTATTTTCAGACTCACCCCGGAGTCTGAGCTACTGCTAAGGACGAGCTGGGGGTGCAAACTCGGCCACACACCCCGGTCTCCCTGGAGCAAGTTCCCCAAGGGGTGATCTCCTTAAGCTCCTTGGATCGCATCACCCAGGATACATAGAATTCAGTGAGCACGTGCCATGTGCCAGGCCCTCATCTAGGCTCTAGGGTTGCTACAGTGAAAATGCTGTCTTTGCTCCCAGGGAGCATTCTGGGGTGGGGCAGCAGGGCGCAGGGGCAAATTAACGGGTAAGTACAGAAATTGGCGATGTGGCAAAACCAAAATGAAACAGAGTAACCGGGAAAGGAAGGGACAAGGATGGGGTGTTGGTTTTGTACTGAATGGTCAAGGAAGACCCCTCTGGTCAGACGTTTGATCAGACAGCAGAAGGAAGTAAGAGAGTACGCCACGGAGGTACCTAAGAGAGGAGTGTTCCAAGCAGGGGGGACAGAAAGGCCAAAGGTGCCGGCTGGGTTTGAGGAAAAATAGAGTGACCAAGGTGGCTAGGTACACTGGGGTAGGGGGCGTTTGGGGGAGGAGGATTATCAGGAATGTGAGATGGAGGCAGATTTAGGGCTTTGTAGGTCTGGATTCTGGATTTTTTTTTTTTTTTTTTTTTTTTTTTGCGGTACGCGGGCTTCTCACTGTCGTGGCCTCTCCCGTTGCGGAGCACAGGCTCCGGACGGCCATGGCTCACGGGCCCAGCCGCTCCGCGGCACGTGGGATCTTCCCGGACCGGGGCACGAACCCTTGTCCCCTGCATCAGCAGGCGGACTCTCAGCCACTGCGCCACCAGGGAAGCCCTGGATTCTGGATTTTATACTGAATAAAAGAAGCAATTCTGAGGCATCCTAAGCAGAGGGATGGTACGACCTGACTTCACATCCATGGTGGGTTTAATGACGGACTGGGTTCCTGAAAGAAAGACAGGGTCAAGGATGGGAAGTAAGATTTCTGGCCTGCACAACTAGAAAAAAAGAAATGTGCCATTTGCTGAAAGGAGGAAGCCAGGATCTGAACCGGTGGAGGGAGGAGTCAGGCGCTGGGTTTGGATGTGGCGAGTGTGAGCTGCCTACCGGACAGCCCAGTGAATGGAAACAAGAGCCTGGAGTTTAAGAGGAAGGTCTGGGCAAGGTCCTCATTTGGAAACCATTATCATGGAGATGGTATTTAGAGCCAGGGAAGGGCAGCCGGGGAATGAGTCAGTCTAGGGAAGGGAAGACATCCAATTAAATTGACTTTGCTTCTCTGGCACAGGCATCAGGTTAAGGACTTAGAGACCCCCGATTTCTTTTTGAAAAACACAAGGCATGGTGACCATGGCACATCATCACACCTGAGCTGCAAACAGGGGAAAAAAGATAGACCGCATCTCCTCCTATGCTAAGAGGCATGGATGGTGCTCAATGACAAACATCTGTATGCTCGTGAGCAGAGCAGGGGCGGAGGGACAAGGGAACACAGGAGTCCCCTTCTGAGCAGCTGATACCTTCAAACACACTTTTAACATATTCAAAATGGGAGTAGATGATGACAATATGCATCTTCTAAAGTACTGACAACCTTTGACACAAACTACTGAAGTGGATTTCAGTTTCTATACCACACACACTCCCAAGCATACTGCAGGTACTTTCTAAACATCTGATGAATTAATGATGTGTATATTTCTAACTGATAGAAAATTTGGGACCATGACTCCTTTACAGCTCAATAAATATCCAAAGTTACTATTTCATGAGACACAGATATCCCAAGTGGTTCAACCCCCTCCTTTCACAGAATGAGACATGCTGCCTGGGGTAGTAATAACTTGTGAGTGAGCTCTGGTTCCCTTCTGGAAGAAATGAGGGCATGGCTCTTGCCATTCATTTCTCCCCCAGTGCCTGGGATAATGCCCTGTGCAGAGCAAACACCTAATAAATCTAAATGAATGTCGAATGAATGAGTGAAATAAATATTCATTAAAAATTAACTGGACAGTTAATTCAGGTCACTCACTGGAAAAAAGAAAAACAGTGAAACTAGAAAAGTATCTTTTTAATTTAAAAGGTTAATTAAGGACAAGGTTTTAAAAAATATTTTGGTGGCTTAAGTAAACCAAGCACAACTGGGGTTCAAAACAGCTGCAATTTGTAACTCTGAAAACATTCCATTATGTTCCACAAATTAGAAGAAGAGGAAAAGCTGCCTGATTCATTTCGTGATTCTAGTATAATCTCAATTCTAAGTAAGTAAGAAAACAAAATAATAGGCCCTCTTCATTTATAAACATGGATGTGAAAATCCTAAATGAAATGCTGGCTAACTGAATTCAATGGTGCATCTTATATAGTGTTCATCCCAGAAATGCAAGGATGGTTTAACGTCAGAAAAAATGTGTCAATGTAATGCATCACAAGTGGGCAAATGAGTAAAATCATGTGACTGTCTCAATAGATACGGAAGAGACAGAAGATAAATGTCAGAAGATCTAGGTCAGTTCTCCAAATGACCTATTAGTCAGATGATCAATTTCCAGAATTTATAAAATCTTCTGATCCACAAAGGCATGTTTCTTTTTACTATTTAAGATATCACCACAGCAATCTGATCACAATCTCTCTCAACACTATCTCTACATAATTTATGGCTGTGCCACTCAAAGGCAGTATTTTGTGCTATGTCTAAAATCTAAGCTGGCATTAAAACAAACTAACAAACAAATCTGCAACAGAATGGAGTGATAATGCCAGTAAACAGTATTGGTTCTATAATAGTTCTTTTAATAGCATTTAAGTCCATTTTATAAATATTAGTAGAATTATTTCCTCCTAGTTTTGCCTTACATTTTTATTTGTATAGACGGGGCAGGGGCACGAGGAAGACTGACTATGATCAGTATGCTATACATTATTTAAGTAGTTTCTTGTGTAAAAAGCTCTATCTTAATACCTTTGCAAAAATGTAAGGATTCCCCATTTTAACACATTAAATGAGGTCTTAAATGCACCCGCACTCATTCCTGGTGTGCATTTCATCAGTTTTTCAAACCTAAACAGAGTCAGGGCCTGTCCAGCACATGGATGAATGAAAAAGCAAAGGGAAAGCTGCTAACACAATGCAGTGGCATATATCTTGACAGGGCACACAGAATCTGAAGTCTCATCATATCCTTGTGCCTGCATTCTGAATTGTGTACATTTACATTGCTTACTTAGCAATTCTTTATTGAGAATTTATAAACTTAACACTAGTTTCTAGGGACCAAGGCATACAACAGTAAATACAACAGGCTTAATTCTGGAAGGAGGCAGATACTAAACAAATATGCAAATAAATACATTATATATTAGGTAAGGGGGTTAGAGAAGGAGTAGTGGATGCTGTTTTATATTTTATAAAGGATGGCTAGGGAAGGCCTCTCTCGAAAGTTCATATGTGAGCAGAGACCTGAAGGAAGTGAGAGCAGGAAAGATATCTGGGAGAGGAACTGTCTAGACAGGGGAGGACCTGAAGTAGGGAATGTGGTTGCCATTTTGGAGGCCTGACACCCACATGTGCATGTATGTGTGGAAGAAAGGGGCAAGGGGGACACATAATCATGCAGGACTTCCAGGCAGGTAAGAACCGTGACTTTTCACTTAGCATAATATTTCTGAGGGCCACTCATGTTGTTGCATGTACGAATATTCTGCACCTTTAACTAGCTGAGCAGTATTCCAGCAGTTTGTTTATCAACTGACAAATTCATGAATGCTTGGGCTGTTTCCCGTCTGGAGCTATTCTGAGTAAAGCTGCTATAAACATCTGGATACAAGGCTTTGTGGGGACATACGTTTGCATTTGTGTGGGACCAATCCCCAGGAGTGACGTTGCTGGGTCATATAGTGAGTGTATATTTAATTTCATAAGATACTGCCAGAATGTTTTCAGAAGTGGCTACATCCTTTTGCATCCCCGCCAGCAATATATGAGAGTTCCAGTTTCTCTGCATCCCTGCCAACACATGGTACCATCTGTCGCTAGGTTAGCCCTACCAATGGATGCATAATGGTATATTTCACTGTAATTTAACTTGCATTTTCCTGAAGATTACTGATATTGAGCATCTTCTCATGTGCTTCCTGGCATTCATATATTTTCTTTGGTGAAGTAGCTTTTCAGATCTTTTGCCTTTAAAAAAGAAAAATTGGGTTGTCTTCTTAATACTGAATTGTAAGGTTCTTTACATATTCTGGCTGCAAGTCCTTTGTCAGATATGTTTTGTAAATATTTTCTCCCCATCTGTGGCTTGCCTGTTTTCTCAACTGTGTCTTATAAAGAACAAAAGTCTTTTTTGATGAAACTAAGTCCATTTTAATCACATTTTTTCTTTTACAATTCATGCTTTTTATGTCTTATTTAAGAAATCTTTCCCTACTCCGAAGTCAAAAACTTATTCTGCTACGGTTTCTTCTACAAGTTTAAGAGTTTTAGCTCTCATATATTTAGGTCTATGATCCATTTTGAGTTAATTCTTCTGTATGGTATCAGGTAAAAGTTGAGATTTGTTTCTTTTTTCCATACAGATATCCAGTTGTTCGAGCATCAATTATTAAAATGATTATCTTTTCCCCAATGAATGACCTCGGCACCTTTATTAAAAATCAATTGACCATATAAATGTGAGTCTATTTCTGGACTCGACTCTGTTCCATTAATCTATACCTCTACCCTTATACCACCAGACACTATCTCGATTACTGGGGCAAAGTAAGTTTAAGATTTCTCTTGGAAATGTAAAAATTAGATATCTAAGTCTAATTATAGTTTATTCATATATCCAGTCAGCAAATAAATGTGAGAATCTGAAGATCAGGGGAGGGAATGGAGATACAAGTTTGGAAGCCATCGGTTTAGAGAGGATATTTAAAGCAGGGGGCTGGGGGACATTCCCCAAGGTTTGTCCCCATTATCAGACTTTGGTCAGCTTGTGCCAATAACGTACAGTCTCCCCAACCTCTCTGATCTGTAAGCAGTTGGGTTCCTATCCCTAGCAGTGCCAACAGGGTCCAATACAACTCTAATTTGGATCTGACAGATTTCCAAGGACCAAAAAACGGAACCCTATGAATCAGAGCCCCAGATTCAGCCCAGAGACTCAGGAAGTCACTCCAGTTTCCAAAGTCTCAACTCTCAAGTTTGGAAACACGGCAGTACAGTAACTAGCCCAAATCACAGGGTTGCTCGTGAACAACTAATTACAGTAAAATGTAAACATTTAGAAATAGCCTCATGAGGAAAGTACAGCCATCTTTCCTCCTACTCAAGGGTGTCTGAGCTTCATACAATTCATTTCCATACTTACTGACTGTGCTTAGTATCAGCTGCAGAGAACACATGCTAACAATTTCTGGACAGGTCATCTTGAGCCCAAATGACCCCACAGACTCTGAGGCCAGACTGACCCCATGACTACATCAACTGAGGATCACGGTGAGTGCCTAAAGGGTGAGCAAGACTCCATGCTGACGTGACACAGGTCACCACCGCAGAGGATTTCCTACTGGAAATAGATAATACAGACATGGAAACACTTGGAATACACTCCTGGCACATACAGCAGGTATATACATACCTAGCATAGAGCAGGTACTGCATAAATACTTGGTGAACAAACAGACACACACAAAACAATAGATTTTGTATAATAAGTCGAGAAAACAGAGAATCCGTATCAAGTTTTCTGATAAAGTGAAAATTGACACTGCACATGGAACAGATGCAGTTGTAGAAAAACGATTACACAGCGGCAGGATGCTCACTCCCTGCACGTACCATTCTCAGCATTTCACAGGAATGACTCACTCATCTTAGGAGGTAGTACGATTATTAATACCGTTTTTACTGGAGAGCAAAGAGGCAGAAAGGCACTAAAATGATTTCCACTTCACAGATATGGAATCAAGATCCACGTAAGCGGCAGGGCTGGGACCTGAGCCCACGGGATCTGGCTACGGGGTTCCCAGCCACCGTGTCTGTCTTCAGAAAGCTTCCTTCACCTCAAGTATGAGACAGTAATCCGAAATTTCCTTGTCCAGCATTTGTCATCTTAATACCACCTAACTCACACAAATTCAGAACCCAAGCCCGGTTGTAACGGAATCCCCCAAGAACGTTAAGTTCGGTGTGGGCTGCAATTTCTTTACTTTGGGGTGTGGATTCTGTCCATTACTTTTGGGAGTAGAGAATGGTGCCGAAGGAAAGAGTTAAGATTCAAAACTTGAAGTCAATTCGTCATAAAGCATTCGTAGCTGCTATGGCCATATCATCACTGGCAGCATTTGCCTCGGTGGAAATTGATAGCATGGCTATTGTGCTTGGATGCTTAATTCAGATGGATGAAACAGGCAGGAAACGCTATTCGGCTGTGGACATATTTACACGAGAAAATTAAAGAACCGACGGGTAAGTCACTGCTAAACCATGAATGGCCCCTGCATATTTATTCTTGTTACGCACACCAGCCAAAACACACCCAGTTCACAACAGAGATACATGGAATTTTTCAACCTGCAACAATCTACTAGAAACTGATCTTAGCAGTGGCCTGCCCTGTGACATCTTAGAAATCAGATTTCTCATATGTAATTAGCTCCCAGCTCAATTCATCTGAGCCACATTCTATTATAACAATGGGGAAGGGGGTATGACAATCTCAAAAAGGAAAAAACAAGCTTTAGTCTCATAATTCAATCTTAACAAGTGTGAAAATAATTTGAAAAAAAAGGTCTCACTTCAAGGCACATTTCTATCACGTCTGCAAAGTTCTTAGCATAATATGCCTGCCATATGGTAAGTGCTAAATCAATGGCACTTAATATTATTTTATTATCATTAATGTTTCTAGCAGGAACTCACCTCTCTCTGAGTCTATTAACTTCCCTTGTTGGTCAAGATATGTACAAAAATTGGACTTCCCTGGTGGTGCAGTGGTTAAGAATCTGCCTGCCAACACAGGGGACAAGGGTTTGAGTGCTGGTCCAGGAAAGATCCCACAGGCCGCGGAGCAACTAAGCCCGTGCACCACAACTACTGAGCCTACGCTTTAGAGCCGCAACTACTGAGCCCACGTGCCACAACTACCGAAGCCTGCGCGGCGAGAGCCTGTGCTCTGCAAGAACAGAAGCCACCACAATGAGAAACCCGTGCACTGCAATGAAGAGGAGCCCCCGCTCGCTGCAACTAGACAGAGCCCGCGCGCAGAGACAAAGACCCAATGCACCGAAAATAAATAAATTTATATTTTAAAAAAAGATACATATAAAAATTTACTAAAACTTAAGATATGGACTTGCTTCATTGTGAGCAATTATGTCCTATCTTAAAAACAGCAAATAGGTTGATTTTCATTTATACTTTTCATACTAATATCATATATAATATGATATAAATAGCCTTAAACAACAGAATGTTATATTTATAATATGTATAACACAAGGTACATAAAAATACAATTATATGTTAACGGTAGCAAATAATATTCTCTTCTAAAATTGTGACTAATTCACGTAGGCTAATATTAGCTTAAACAACTCCAAGTGCAAGGGCACTAGTCAGACGGCTCTCCTCCAAGTGGGGACTCAGGGACAGGCCTCTTCCAACTTCTGACACCACCATTTTCCCATATAACGTCCAAAATCACAGTAGAAAGTGAGAGTGGGAGATTCTTCCGGGCCAGGCCTGGAGGCAACATGCATTCATGTCCATCCCATCCACTGGCCACCCACACAACACCAACCAAGCTGAAAGAAGGTCTGTGTGCCCAGGAGGAAAATGCAACAGGGTTAGGAATCATGTAATATTTTCTCTGCCACAAATATTCTCTACATATGCAATTAACATCTGCCTTGTATTTTACTAATGTTTACATTACACTTTTGATGACGTCTTATTTACTCATCACTAGAAAAAGCTGAAAAGTTGCCATTTGTTATTGCCATTTTACAGATGAAGAAACTGAGGCTTGCAGAAGTCATTTAGTCTCCAAGCAGGTGAGGGATGCTGCTAACACACACATTCCTGCCCTGTGGATGCAAACGCACAAGTGCAAATCAAGCCCTTGCCACTATTCTTTGCATCCTACTAAACTTTAAGAACAATGGCGTAGTGGTGGCCTTGAAGAATGAGTTTGGGAGTGTTCCTTTCATGCAAAAGAATGAAATTAGAACACTCCCTAACACCACACACAAAAACAAACCCAAAATGGATTAAAGACCTAAATGTAAGACCGGACACTATAAAACTCTTAGAGGAAAACAAAGTAAGAACACTCTTCGACACAAATCACAGCAAGATCTTTTTTGACCTACCTCCTAGAGTGGAAACAAAAACAAACATAAACAAATGGGACCTAATGAAACTTAAAAGCTTTTGCACAGCAAAGGAATCTATAAACAAGACAAAAAGACAACCCTCAGAATGGGAGAAAATATTTGCAAATGAATAAATGGACAAAGAATTAATCTCCAAAATATATAAACAGCTCATGCAGATCAATATTTAAAATACTAACACCCCAATCAAAAAATGGGCAGAAGACCTAAACAGACATTTCTCCAAAGAAGACATACAGATGGCCAAGAGGCACATGAAAAGCTGCTCAGCACCACTAATTATCAGAGAAATGCAAATCAAAACTACAATGAGGCATCACCTCACACCTGTTAGAATGGGCATCATCAGAAAATCTACAAACAACAAATGCTGGAGAGGGTGTGGAGAAAAGGGAACCCTCTTGCACTGTTGGTGGGAATGTAAATTGATACAGCCACTATGGAGAACTGTACGGAGGTTCCTTAAAAAACTAAAAATAGAACTACCATATGACCCAGCAATCCCACTACTGGGCATATACCCAGAGAAAACCATAATTCAAAAAGACACATGCACCCCAATGTTCATAGCGGCACTATTTACAATAGCCAGGTCATGGAAGCAACCTAAGTGTCCATCAACAGATGAATGGATAAAGAAGATGTGGTATATATATACAATGGAATGTTAGCCATAAAAAGGAACAAAATTGGGTCATTTGTAGAGATGTGGGTGGACCTAGAGTCTGTCATACAGAGTGCAGTAAATCAGAAAGAGAAAAACAAATATCGTATATTAACGCATATATGTGTAATGTAGAAAAATGGTACAGATGAACCAGTTTGCAGGGCAGAAATAGAGACACAGATGTAGAGAACAAACGTATGGACACCAAGGGGGGAAGGCGGGGGTAGGGGTGGTGGTGGTGGTGGTGGGATGAATTGTGGGATTGGGATTGACGTGTACACAGTAATATGTATAAAATAGATAACTAATGAGAACCTGCTATATAAAAAAATAAAATTCAAAAAAAACAAAAAACAATGGAGTAACCGTGATAGAACAGATTTACAATAGAACTCGGTTACCTTTTCATTTTTACCTCACTGTAATTCAATATAATATAATATCATGAAAGAGGTACCATCACTATACAATTCTTAAAGGTGGAATCAGTAGAACAGTTTGAGCAGCAAACCACATTTGACGAGTAAGCAGTCGTGTATTAGTTATTTCGGGGACTGTTTGAAAAATAAAGTGGGAATTAACATGGCAAAGAACCCAAAATGTGACCTCTAATTCTTATTTTGGAGATTCAGACCCAGGTACAGATATGGGTACGTAGGATTAAATTGAAAATGAGTGATGTGGAAAAAGAACAGAGTCGAGTTCCTAACACTATACCTTTAACTGAAAGTGAATCCCGCACCTAACACTGGTTGCCATGGCGACAGCGAGCTGGATGGTACCTGAAGACAGGTCAGAACACACTGCTAGGCACTCAGCCCACGGCGCCCAGAGCTGGCCACAGGGGTCGCTATTTGGAACACCGTCTGCCAACGACAAGATGGCCTTCTTGATGTAAGAGTTCAAAGCACAAGCTTAGAGAACTAGATTCATACTTGTTGGCGAGAAGCCAGGCAGATGAACTGCCCACAGTTTCCTTCTCCATATTCTGTGTCTAGGATCGATATTTCCATGTTCAGGATGGAACAGATTTTCCCAGCGTTTAAAAGTAATGCCTTCTCCTTTCAAAACAAGGAAGAATGTGCAGTATTAAATCTGGATTCCAGAAACCCTGGCAAAGGGTGACCTTGTGTCCAGAAGTTTATTGCCAAGGTTCCAGTTTATGCCCACCAGGCCCAGAGCAAGCTTCCAGATGCTGCAGCAGCTTTCAGCTCCAATGCGTTTTGGCTGTAGTAACTATCTGGTGACTGATTTACTCCACAATTTCTTTTCTCTTCATCAAAATGATTCTACACAAATCATTTCCATGTTTCCAAAGCAAAAGTAGGGAAAAAACAAAACAAAAATCCACGAGTTTAAAAAACAAGAAGCCCACAAACAGGGAAGGATTTGCTATCCAACATTCACTTCGGGAAAACATCAGGTGGAATCAGGCAACGTAATGGGCAATTTGGTCTCGACTCCCCATCAGAACAGCATCTGCACACACACGTACACACACGGCCACTCCCACGCGATCCCCCGCACCACACCATGGGCTTCTAGTGACACTGAATCCCTGGCAGGAGGGCAGTTTCACTTTCGCTCTACCAACATAATGCTTCATTACACCGAGACGTAGCACCCTCCAATCTGCCAGGTAGATAAAGACCGCAGCTTAAAATGTACAGTGACATTTAAAATGCGAAGCATTTCCACCTGAAATGAATGTGTGTTCTACCAACCCCTTCCGGTGGCCGGGGCTCCACTGGCCTCCCGCGAGGCCCATTGTTCCTCCTGGGCGGCCCCCCAGCTCAGGGCAATGCTCCCGGCAGGTGCTCTAACTGCCACTCGTGTAAACACCCCGCAATACACTCTGCATCGCCAACAAGGGCATGGGGAGCTGCCTCCACTTTTGTCTTGTGGGCTATTTTATTTGATCACCAGAAAGAATTTCAAGCCACTTGAGGTAAGTAAATCCAGTTACTCATTTGAGTCAGCAAAGACGCTAGGCTTGTCGTAAGCCAACAGAAGCAAGGCTCGCTCTCCCAGAAGTAGTCAAGGGATCTACTCGAGGACTCGGTGGGCCATCCTAAAATTACTGGCCATGAGCCACTGAAGTGATGAAATGAAACAGCCCACCTTCAGTTTCTTAAACCGTGTCTGGAGGGTCTCATGACTAAATGAGAAGTCACACTGAGCTAAGAAATTCTCCCCTGCTACACCTCCTCCCACACTGATCTCCTCTGTCTGAAATGGTCCTTAATGTGCACTAGAGTCTCTTGGCCAGAATTTAAAGAAGTACTTACATTTATTTGCTACCAATTAAATGCGGCAATATTAAATAGAATTTCTAGGAAAATACAAGGCATCTACCAACACCACCAGGTTCTGGTATTCTCTATGTGACCATTAAAATAAAATACCTACCTTGGTATTATAATAAAAGAGTCAACTAAAAGCAACCCAACCCTGACATTCAATAATATCACCTAGGATTTGAATAATATTGGACAGTTACAAACTGTTTCTATATTTGATCTCCCTAAAAGCTTGGCCTGGGAGGTGGGTAGAGCCACCTCCATTTTGCAGCTGACCAAACTACAATGAGGAGAGATGAAAACAGGCCTCAGAGCTAGTGAGGCTGACTTTAACCACACCGATCTATCGCAACATCCACTGTGAGCCCTCAGCCATGCTAGAAACAGGGCAACGAGAGGTTGTTTTTAATACCAAAGAAAGTCCGCATGATGTCGTCCAGCTTGGAAAATATGAAGTAGGGAAAGACAAAAAGATGCTTCCAAATTTTAAAGGGAAAATAACCTCTCAGTTAACCTTCACTACTCCACCATACATAAAAGCAATGTCTGGGTATCCCCTGGACCTGTGTCAGGCCCGGGTCTGTGCTGTCTTCCTCATCTCAGGCCACACAGACATCTGAGCCCGGCTGTGGGTTCTACGCTTATGGGAGGCCGCATGAAGGACATGACCACCTAAGCCCCGTGGCAGGTTAAGCAGCCTGATTGAACGCTGCTGTTAATTAAGGGCCCCTGTTGTCTGGCAGGACCACCGGGGTACCTTCTTCACTTGTTCATGACCACAGCACCTCACTCAGAAATTAACTCTTGATGAGTGCAGACAGGGGCCCAGCTGGTCCTCCCGAGTCCTCCCAAGTAGATAAATGAAGTGTAATAACAGTGTTGCTGACTGCCAAGGGAAGAGGGGCTCTCCGTGACCTCTTGGTACAATCCAGAGTATACTTTTACCGTGACTTAATTCTCTGCACTAGAGATATTTAGTGCAGCCAGGAATGGTGTGAATAGGCCGATGGCCACAGGGGGAGCAACTGAGAAGTTCATCACCGAAAAGTCCACTTTATTAAGTATGAGCTAAAACAATAGAGGCAACGTTTGAGAAACTAATTTTCAATTGGCAAACATGTTCCTGAGGTGAGAGGTGCTATTTTCCCCATAACTCTTCACAGGTCTAGGGACAAGGGAGGCTTCTGTTACTGTGTGCAAACTGTACAATCATGCCGCTCAGGTTTAAAACATTAAACATTCATTTTCTAGCACTTATGGAGGAAATCTTTCCCCAAAGCTCTGTTTAAAAAGAGGAAAATAGTGGTTATTATTGTCTGGACTTTCCAGACATAGAAACTAGATAGCTATGTTCTGATTCACACAGCAAAGCTGCAGCTCAGGTGGGACCAGAATCCAGGAGTCTCGCTCCTCAGTTTTGCACACACTCTGGTCAGAGAATCCTCCACCATTTTATCTCAGGAGGTCACCTTGCAGCAGGTGGTGATGGGGAGAGCTTGGGGCCAGGAGACTGGAGAGCAGGCTTGGTCACAGACTCACCGCACTGGCCCACAGAGAACAACTCTAAGTGTGGCTCCTGAGGGGGGACAAACTCCTTGAGAAGTGACAAAGGAACAAAGAAAGCAGGCTGCAGACCATGACTCTGGAGCCTACATCACGATGAAGCCACATCTCTCTATGACTTTTGAAAGGCACAGGGGAGGTCTCCAAAGAAAAGGATTAAATGACAGCAAGAGTCAGTTTATCAAATTTCGCTAACACATCAAAAAAGTGACTGGGCTGGAAGCACAGGGAAAGTTGAAGAAATAGGCAGGAAAGGCATTTGATGCCCTGATGAAAAATTTGAAAAATAAAAGGGTGCTCAGGACTTCCCTGGTGGTCCAGTGGTAAAGAATCCACCTTCCAAAGTGGGGGACATACGTTCAACCCCTGGTCGGGGAGCTAAGGTCCCACATGCCGCAGGGCAACGAAGTCCGCACGCCACAACTACTGAGCTTGTACGCCTCAACGAGAGAGCCCACGTGCCACAAACTATAGAGCCCAGGTGCTCTGGACCCTGCGTGCCACAACTAGAGAAGAGAAAACCCGCGAGAAACCCGAGCAGACCGTGCACCGTAACGAGAAGATCCCGCACGCCTCAACAAAGATCCCGTGTGCCACAACCAAGACCCGACGCAGCCAAACAATAAATAAATAAAATAAATATTTTTTTTTTAAAATGAAAGGGTGCTGTGGAGAAACTATAATAATTTCCCCCAAGAATCAAAGGTGGAAGGAGGTGTGAAGTGGGAGGAGTCAGGAAAGATACTTAATTGCTTGAAAGAGTGTATTAGGAACCTACGGTTACACAACCAATTAACCCAAAACTAAGCAGCTTAAGACAACACACACTTATTGTCTCCTAGTTTCTGAGGGTCAGGAGTCTGGGAGTGGCTCGGCTGACTGCTTTTAGCTCAATGTCTCCCACAGGTTGCAAGCAAGGTGTCAGCTGGGGCTATGGTCATTTCAAGGCTTGACTGGGAGACAGTCCATTTCCAACTTCACTCACATGGGTGCCAAGAGGCCTCAGCTTCCCATGGAAATGAACAATAGTTTCTTGCCATGTGAGCCTCCTAGCAGGGCCCCTCACAGCACATCAGCTTGCTCCTCCCAGAGTGACGGCTCCAAAAGACAAAGAGGGTGAGAAAAAGCTAGCAGGACAGAAGTCACAGTCTTTTTTGAAACCTAACCTCAGAAGTGACATTCCGTTACTTTTGCCATATTCTATTTGTGAAAAGTGAGCCACTAGGTCCAGCCCATGCTCAAGCAGAGGGGCTTACGGAAGAGCACGAACACCCGAAGGCAGAGAGTACTGCGATCATCCCAAAGGCTGCTTACCAGAGAGATTCCTTACTCCTTGGATAAAATAAACCTCGAGATTAACTCTTCCACAGTTATAGCCTCTTCAGACCATGTAACTGGGCTATGCATCAGCATTATCATCTTCACATTCATCATGTATTCTCATATAGGCGAGAAGATCTTTATCTAAGGTGTGGAGTTTTAAATATAAGGACAATGGGACACACATGCAGGACTGATGCTGCTTTTAGTCACAGCTGCCTGGAACTGGCTGCCCTGGGTGCTGTCAGTGGCCCTTCCTTTCATGTGACCTGCCACAGACCACAGTGGCTGCCTGGGCTGAGCCCTGCGCCCTTCAAGAGAGTGAGTACCAAGAGGCACATCCTCACAATAATAACCACTAACATCTGGTGAGAGTATATGAGGGCCAAGTACTGAGTCAAGACTTTATATCCATCACCACCTTGAATCCTTACAACGAACCTTCTCGATAGATGAGGAAGCAGGGATGTCAACCAGGAGGCATAATTTCCCATAGTTAGGGATCCACCGATTAGTGTGACTAGTTGAGGATTCGCTCCTGGGGACTCTCTGTTGCATTAGGGTAGACAGACGTTAAGAGACTGAATGGCTATACTACGTACATATCACATGACTAAATGCTTTTTAAAAAATCAGTGAAAAGCTATTAGAAAAAAATTAAACTTAGCAAATAAAGTACTATATAAAATGAGAATATAGAAAAACTAAGTGTTATTGTATGACTATGTACTAGCAATAGCTACAATAGATTTTATGATAACCTATGCTCATTGTAGAAAATATAGGAAATGTAAGAAAGTAAGACTATGACACGAAGTCACCTATGATTCTACCACCAAAAGGCATTTTGGTACATATCCTTTAACCTTTTTTCTATATTGTGTGGGAGCGTGAATATATCATCAATTTTAAAAACTGTCATATGACAGCAGCTGAATATACTGCTTTTTCCACTTAACAGAACATTGGGAGTGTTTTCCCCATATTAATAAATGTTTTTCTTTTTTAAAAAAATTTATTTATTTATTTTTGGCTGCGTTGGGTCTTTGCTGCTGTGAGCGGGCTTTCTCTAGTTGCGGCGAGCAGGGGCTACTCTTCTGTTGCGGTGCACAGGCTTCTCAATGCGGAGCACGGGCTCTAGGCGTGCGGGCTCAGTAGTTGTGGCTCGCAGGCTCCAGAGTGCAGGCTCAGTAGTTGTGGCGCACGGGCTTAGTTGCTCCACAGCATGTGGGATCTTTCCAGACCAGGGCTCGAACCCGTGTCCCCTGCATTGGCAGGTGGATTCTTAACCACTGCGCCACCAAGGAAGTCCCAATAAATGTTTTTCAAAACATTTTAAATGGCTACCATCATATTAATCTAACCTAATTTTTAGTTTTTAAAAACTATTTCCTTTTACTCTTTTAATAGGTCAAAAAAAACCCAAACTATGTTCCTCTGTTTCTCATTTCCTGCCTTTTAAAAACTTATTTGAATATCCGTTTCAATTATTCTACTGGCTTTTTAGCTATATTCCTTTGCATTTTGAAGTGGCTGCTCCAGGGAGTACAGTATATGTCATAATTTTTCATTGTCCACTTACAGTCAATACTGTTCCGCTTCTTGTAAAATGCAGACGTCTTGCAACACTAGGTCCTTATCTAACCTTATGGTTGGTAAATGTACTATGTCTACAAATGTTGTTAAGCCTCACAACACACATAATTTTGGCTTTAAATAGTTAAATGGTCAATAAAGAAACAGAGAGAAAAGCACAAAGGAAAAACAGTATTTTGTATTTCACCCAATATTCACGATTTCCAATGTTCTTCATTTTTCTAAAGGGATCTGAGTTTCCATGTGGTGTCATGCCCCTTCAGCTTTAAAAAGTTCCTTTCGCAGTTCATGAAATACAGCTCTGCTGGTGATAAATTCTCATCATTTTCTTTATAGGAAAATGTCCTTATTTTCCCTTCATTTTTCTTAAAAAAATTTTTTTTGTGGTAGAATATACATGACATAGAATTTACCATTTAATCCATTTTTAAAGGTATAATTCAGTGACATTAAGTACCTTCACATTGTTGTACAACCGTCACTACCACCCATCTCTGAACTTTTTCATCATCCCAATCCCTTCATTCTTTTTTAAAAATTTTTAAAATTTATTTATTTATTTATTTTTGGCTGTGTTGGGTCTTCGTTTCTGTGCGAGGGCTTTCTCTAGTTGTGGCAAGCGGGGACCACTCTTAATCGCGGGGCGCGGACCTCTCACCATCGCGGCCTCTCTTGTTGTGGAACACAGGCTCCAGACGCGCAGGCTCAGTAGTTGTGGCTCACGGGCCCAGCTGCTCCGCAGCATGTGGGATCCTCCCAGACCACGGCTCGAATCCGTGTCGCCTGCATTGGCAGGCAGATTCTCAATGACTGTGCCACCAGGGAAGCCCTCCCTTCATTCTTGAAGGATACTTTTACTGGATATAGAATTCTGAGTTGAAAATGGTTTTCTTTCAGAAAACCATTTTAAAGACGTTGTTCGATTCTCTTCTGGCTTCCATGGCTTCTGGAGTCAGCAATTAATTGGATTTTGGTTATCTTCCATTGTTTCTCTCTTGCTGCTTTCAAGGTTTGCTCTTTACCTTTGGTCTTCAAGAGTTTGAAAGAGTCAGCATGGGCTTCTTTGTATTTACTCTACTTGATGTTCCCTGAGAAGTTAAAGATCTTGGTTTCTTTTCTTTTTTAATTTACTTCTTTATTTATTTTTGGCTGCAATGCATCCTCCCTGCTGCGCGTTGGCTTTCTTTTTTTAGTTGCAGTGAGCGGGGGCTACTCTTCATTGCGGTGCACAGGCTTCTCATTTCAGTGGCTTCTCTTGTTGCACAGCACAGGCTCTAGGCACATGGGCTTCAGTAGTTGTGGTGGATGGGCTCAGTAGTTGTGGCTCACGGGCTCTAGAGCACAGGCTCAGTAGTTGTGGCTCACGAGCTTAGTTGCTCTGTGGCCTGTGGGACCTTCCCAGACCAGGGCTCGAACCCATGTTCCCTGCATTGGCAGGCAGATTCTTAACCACTGTGCCACCAGGGAAGCCCCAAGATCTTGGTTTCTAAATAACATTCTACACCAAAGGAACCAGAGTTCCTTATACAAATGTAAAATATAAAAATGGTCAATTCTAGAGCCAGGTACAAGGTGTGTCTGTGACATCTTGTTGGACCAGAGAATAAGAAAGCACACAAAGACAATGAGAGGATGCTGGAGTCTAAAGGACATGGAAATCTGTTTGAAAGGGATACCACTAGCCAAATCTGGGACAACATAGCAGAGGATAAGCACTATAATTGATTAAAAAGTAATAATTCATAAATCCGTAGTGCTGGCTAAGAGAGAGGAAGAAAGAGAAGTCATTCATTTGTTGTTCTAGAGTGACTATGATATCAACTTCCTACTCTGAAAATGATTCTTTACAGAATAATGCCAACTAATAAACACAGAAGAAAAAAGAGATAAGAAAATTCACCGTTTTGCAAACCTTAGAGAATGGATTCAGGCAAGAATCACTAAGGTTACTGGAGAACAGAATATTGCCTGTTGCCAAAGTAATGCTCCATAGATTACTTACGAGAAAAGACTTTCATGATGGAAAGAGCAGGCAAGTGTGCAGCTCACCCAGGGATCAAACTTAGCATCACTACGAATGGTCCGTACGATGTGAGACAATATGAAGTACACAGTATCACTGATGAAGTGTTCTTGCCCCAAATGTTTAATCTGAATCAAATCAAGTTTTTTGACCTAACTTCCAATTTACAAGAAATCCAGAGGCTAGAGGGACAAAAATGTCACCATGAGAAAATAGTCAAATCAGAATGTGGGACATTCTTTAAGATTAGTTAACTAGCCTGGTCTCTCCAAAACCCTGATGTAATTTTTAAGAGGATGAAAGAAACATAATAAACAAGTACAATGCACAACTGTGACTGCATCCTGGTTGGAAATAAGCAGCAACACAACTGAGGAGATTTGAATACAAAATGGATAGTACTGAATTAATGTTTATAAGAAATACTGGCATTGTGCTTATGTAGGAGAACATCTTTACTGGTAAGAGGTGCACGCTGAAGCCTTTAGGGGTGACGTGAAAAGATGTCTACAACTTACTTTCAAACGTTCCACCCAAAGGAAAAAAAACAAATAAAGAAAAAAAGGACAAAACATAAACAATAGCTGAAACTAGATGTTGGATATACTGGTACTCACTGTACTGTTTCTTCAACTTTCCAGTGTATTTAAATTTTTTCATAATAAAAATTTGGAGAAAAAGTCTAGTCCACTCTTTCACATGGTTGTGACTCTAAACCAGAGATTAAATTCAGATGAAAGTGATTTTTGTGGTCAGTCTTGTAACAGTATCTAGGTGACAAGCCAACCACTGGCACTGTCTATTCTGAAAGCAGCTTAGAGAAGAGTGATCGGTAGGTAATTCCTGTCCCTCAGTATGGTCAATAACTTCTTGACCCAAGACACTGGGAAAATAAAGTGCAGCACCTCTGAGGAGGGAGGGATCACTGGATAAAAGTGAGGTTTCAATGCTGTTTATTCACATATTCACAAAATTCACCAGCTGGCCTGCAATATGTCAGATGCTGGGTGAAACACTGGACATACACTCCAGCCCTCAAGGAAATACACTGTAGTCAGAGAGAGAGAAGAAAACAGGCCAGGACAAGTCAGTGGAATAAACAGGAGTCAAGGAGAGAACTGGAGAGCAAAACAAGAAGGCGCAGGGGAAGAGAAAGAAAAGGAAGGGAGAGAGGGAGGGAGGGAGGGAGGAAGGATGGATGGATGGATAGATAGATAGATAGATAGATAAATAAGAAGCACTTATTTACCTCCACTGAGTGGACGTACCACTCAGAAATTCTGCAAGAAAATCTAGTTGACTGACAGCTTCCTGCCACTGTCAGGATACAGTGCAGTTCCAGGCCCACATATTAGGTGCACAGTCAGTGTTTAGCAAACAAATAAATATATCTCTCCCTGGTCCCCATCAGCACTTCAGATAACGGTGCTGCTCACATAGTCTCAGTTCAGATTATCTAGTACAGCATAACAAACCACATGCAAAGGTTAGTGACTTAAATAACCCCGTCAGTTAATTTGCTCACAGATTTGCAATCTGGGCAGATGTGAGCAGTAGTGTCAGCTGGGGCAACTCCACTGGGCGTAGAGGAGCTACTGCCAAGACAGCGAGCGCACGTGGCTGGCTGGTGGGTGCCGGCTGGGAGTTCACCTGAAGCTGAGCCAGGAACTCGGCTCTTCTCCATACAGCTAGCTGGGCTTTCTCACAGCATGATGACTAGGTTCAAGAGCAAGTGTTCTGAGAGACAAGAAGTGGAAGCCACCAATATGCTGAGGCCCGGGCCCAGAAACCAGTACCGTGTCACCTCTACCACACTCGACTGGCCCAAGCAGTCACAGAGCCTACCCAGACTCAAGGCGAAGACACATGGACCCTACCTACACTCGGAAGGCTCAGTCCTAGCCACGTTCTCTTATTTTGAAATAGGCTATTGAAGAACTGAAAGGGTATATTTACCTCAAACCAGAGTATATATATATACACCCACATATCAATATCCACTATGTATGGCATTTCTTACCTAGAGTTCGGTAACAAATCATGGGTTCTCCTTACCAAGTCAGAGGCTTTGGAAAAGAATGTACACTGTCTTCCAGTGTAAGAGCAAACCTGACAAAAGACTCCTTAACTAAATTCAATGTTCATTCATTTAGTCAACATTTATTGAGCAATTACTATATGTTGTCTTAGCAGCTGCAGGGAATACAGACCTAACCAAATATGGTCGTTACTTTCAAATTGGTCACAACCTAGCAGGGAGCTAAATACACATACAATTAACTCTGATGAGATGGAATTCATGGATGGCAATAGTGAGCAAAGCCCAAGGAACCATGTAGAGAAGGGGAAGGAAAGGTAGAGGGTGTTAACATTCCCCACATTCACCCAGAAGGTGTCTACTTATGTATGTCTTCATTTCTCTCTGTCATTTCCAGTGGGCTTCCAGTCCTATGCTCTAGTCACAAAGAATTCCAAAATCCAAACATATTCAACATAAGATCCCTTTAAATTATACATCCCTGAGTCAATATAATTTGAAAAATTATATTTTATATTAATTTTAAACTATTAATTTTATACAATATTTAAACAATTTTTAAATCTGTTGACTAAAACAACATATACATGCATGAAGTATAAACCGCACACCCGTGTCTACACAACAGTAGCCCTGGCCTTTCCCAACTCCTCACCCTGGTCTTAATCACCTTCCAATTACAGACCTGAAACCAGATCAAACTGTTAACATCTGAATGTGTGCCCCTAAATTACATTTGACTCAAATATCACCATGACTCCCAGCTAGAAATTGATATTCTTGTGATTCTAAGAAGGCTACTTACTACCAGGGAACTTTGGTTGATTCCAGAAATCAAGATGGAGAACGATATCCTAAATAATTATTATTATTACAACCATCAAGAGAAGTCAAAAAGCCTAAAAGATCTTACTCCTGAAGATGGTAAGTACTCTATTTTTGTGACTTCCCTTAATCATATCTGTCTATGAGAGCTCCATCAGCTCATCCTGTCATTTAAAATGTTTAAAGGCTTTGCTGCGTATGAAGGATGGCCAGAGATTCCTAAACATTCCTTCCATGGAGAGGTGGGGGATCGATGTCACCCCCCCATGAACGTGGGGGGACTCCGTAAATATTCTGACCAGTAGAATACAGTGGAACAATTTCCCAGCCCAAGCCTTTAGAGACTGGGGGCTCTCGCTGCCTGTTTCTTGCGGCACTTTCTCTGGGAGTCTTGAGTTGCCATGTAAAAAGTCTGAGAGCCTTGAGACCGCCATTCTGGAGAGGCCAAGAGTTCCACCTGAGCACAGCCTTCCAGCCCTCCCCACCAAGGTGACAGACATGTGAGTAAAGTCATTTTAGCCTCTTCAGACCAGCCCATCCACCAGTGAGTATCACCACGTGACCTCAGCGAATACCGCACAGAGCAAAATAACCCAGCTGAGGCTTGACCAAATTTCTAACCCAGAAAATTACAGAATATAATAAAAGTGTTGCTGTTATAAGCCATTAAGGCTTGGGGTGGTTTTGAATTGCAGCAATAGATAACTGGAACAAATTTTAATTTTAAAACCAAAAAATTTGGTTACATGTATACAAAAAACATAAACGTAATCACATTTGGACTGTGAACTGAATATTCTTTTCACAGCTGACCCAGGTAGCAATGGGACACAGATTGCTCCCATTTAAGACAGTCTGTGATAGACTCTAAAATAGTACACATCATAGAGTATGTAATGTTAACTAACTGTCTTACATCTTAACAAATTATCTCTTAAATGCCATTCATAATGTTTTCTAGTTTCCACACTTCCAACTGCCAAACATCTAGTCCCTGACTTATGGGATTCTATCCAGGGAGAGCACACTTTCACCCCTTTAATGATATAACTACCAAGCCCTTTAAATTTTTATTATTCTAGTCAATCACCGTTCAAGCTAGTAGTGACCTGCTTATCTTGCAGGACAATGAACAGTATGCATCTCCTCATTTTTAGAAATTGATCTTCAAAAACTAACCCACTGCACGTCCGGTGAGGCCAGAGAGGCAGAAACCTCTGCACTCAGGAGGCTGAAACAGTGCCTCAAGGGCTAAGGAGCAAGGAAGGCCCAAACATAGCATTGTTACTAAGCCAGAATACCATTCCCACTGCCTCTATAATGAACATATCATCTAGAATATTAGGAGAACCAGAGTCTCAGCTTTACAGTCTGGAAATTGGGAGATAACATGGTTTGACTCATAAAACTAAGTATGAAAATATTATTAATTTTGTAGTGGTCTTAGAGAAATGTACTTCAAAAGTCAAATAATTTACAGAGACCTCTTTCCCACTTACGACACCAATGAATCAAAATAGTAATAATTAATCTCTAAACTTTCAAAATGCTTGCTTTCAGTGTTCCTACATGCTCCTGAACATGATTCCTGAAGCAGCCCAGCAGCATGAGATGGTTTTTGAGATAGCAGAAAAGGCATAAGACAAGGATTTGGGAGCCATGCAGCTAGTGTGGATCGGCTATTAACCAGGTGAGGAGAGAGAGAGAGAGATGACTACACACCGCTGAGTCTTGGTTTCTTAACCTGTAAAACCAGAAGGTTGAGGAAGAGCTTGTTAAGGCCCCTTCTTTCTCTGACACTCTGTGATTCTTTACTATTCTAGAAATGGCTGGGGCACCTAGAACACTGGACAGCTCCTTCCACCCGACTATGATCATTCTGCATTAAGTAGAAAATTGCAAGGGACACAAACTAGCCTCAAGAACACAAGGACAGATGTCCTTCTACAAAGGACAAGGTGTTTGCATAGTCAGGTCAAGGTGAAAACTGAGTGCTTTTACAATCAACTCTGTATCTAAGGTTTACTTAGTAGGTGTCTCCTGCCTCTAACCTTCTTTAAGTCTGCTCAAATTGGGAGGTAATGGGTTCTTAATGTATTTCATAGAGAGGGAAGAAAATATCTACCTTCTATGGTATTATTTATAATTTTTATAACACACAGAGTATGTTAACTAACAACATTTTAAAGTTCTATATCCTTTATATCATTCATGCTATACTTTATACTTTGACTTTTGATCAACTATTAGTTGCGGAATAAGACTGCCTAATACTGAAATCTACCAAGTTATATCTTACAATTTGAATTTTTTTTTTTTTTTCGTGGTACGCGGGCCTCTCACTGTCGTGGCCTCTCCCGTTGTGGAGCACAGGCTCCGGACGTGCAGGCTCAGCGGCCATGGCTCACGGGCGCCGCGGCACGTGGGATCCTCCCGGACCGGGGCACGAACCCGCGTCCCCTGCATCGGCAGGCGGACTCTCAACCACTGCGCCCCCAGGAAGCCCTGAAATTTTAAAATAAGGTTTTAAATTGTGATGTGAGGCTTCATAAGCTCCCCAATGTAGCTCTCATTATTTTGACTCCAAATATCTGTTTAAATTGTTAAGAAATTTATTTCCTCAACAAACAAATACTACTTGTCAAATAAGTGAGTTTAAAATAAGAAATTATAGGGCTTCCCTGGTGGCGCAGTGGTTGAGAATCCGCCTGCCGATGCAGGGGATACGGGTTCGTGCCCCGGTCCGGGAGGATCCCACGTGCCGCGGAGCGGCTGGGACCGTGAGCCGTGGCCGCTGCGCCTGCGCGTCCGGAGCCTGTGCTCCGCAACGGGAGAGGCCACAGCAGTGAGAGGCCCGTGCACCACGAAAAAAAAAAAGAATTATACATAAAAGAGCAAGTGAAAGACCGTACAGAAAAGATGGAGAAAGAAAATCATTAAATTTTTCATTTGACTTTTCTTTCTCTCAAAAATAAAAACAAATCAAAACAACAAAAATAAATCAGATATACAAGGAGTCTTGAATTTCCATTTTCTGGCAAAATTATAATACATATATTTGCAAATACATAAACCTCATGGATAAGTTTGTTGCAGCTAGGAATATTCTTTTACCAGATTATAAATTTCGTCAGCATTCCTCTGTACAACCTACTTTATGATACTAAGCAATGCAAACACACTGCCAAACAACCAATGTTTTATTATTCTAACTTCCATTTCTTCCATGACATAATTTCCTGTAATAATCTCATTCATGCCTGAGTTCCAAAGACATTTTTATTTATGATTTTCAGGTCAGTATGCCAATAGCAGGAAGACCCATTCTGGAAAGGCTGAACTTATAGAATGAGTCCTGAAAGAATTCTACCACCACTGCTTATTTCCCAAGTAGGGATAATGTAAAAAAAGCAAAATTTTAAAGACAACGGTTCTAATGCCATTTTTAGTTAAAAGCACTGGGAGATTTACAAAGATCAACTAATATGCCAATTTCTTTCAAATACTGCCAACATTTGATGCCAACACAATTACAAGTTGGAAAAATGTGTAATGAATGAGGCAGCTCATAATTTCCCTTAGAATGTGTATGTACAACTTATTAAGTGGCATAAAAAGCAAACTGAAACCTTAAATCTATGATTCATTGCTTTAGGGCCTCCGAGTCAAACTCCATCACCCGGAAGTACCTAACAATAAGAATTCATGCATTAGGTCACAAGCTGTTTTAGTAACACCTGCCAATACCTTCACCTAACGAGGCAAATAAATAAGAACTTCACGTTCCTCATTGAATAGGAAAACTTAACAGTTTTAATAATATAATAACATATTTAATAATAAGCCCAAATTCAAACCCTGTATAAATGAAAACACTCACATGGAGGGCATTTTCTCTTCCAAATTTTGCTGTTCAACCCTGCCAGCTCCCTCACCTAAAGCCACCTAGTGGAAAAATGTGTCCCCAATTCTAGGCTGGTGTGGGTTTTTCCAGAGTGTGACTTATTTTGGTAGTCTTAGGAGGCTCAGAAAGAATAAGGTATTGTTTTCTTTGATGTCCCCAGTCCTCGTCCTCTCCAGCCCCCAACACACTTCACACCTACAACCTAGGTGAGGAGCAGGATGCCGCTGAACTCTCACTCAAAGTCTCAAATCCCATCCCGTTGAAAGTATTAGCCAGGTCAAAGGTAGTAGGAAGGTGAACGGATGACTCTCCAGGCTCCACCTCTAAAATCACTTGTTTAACTTGTACACTATCACTTTCCTCCCAAAAGGGTTATACTTTCATTTTCTTCCAACTAGGGTTGCCAGATTTTGCAAATAAAAATACAGAATGCCCAGCTAAATGTAAATTTCAGATAAACAACAGATCATTTATTAGTAAAGTTATGTCCCAAATTTCACAGTAATACTCATACGAAAAATTTCTCTTATTTATCTGAAACTCAAATTTAACTACGTCTCCAGAAGCTATACTGGTGTAAGGGATGGCCTGGCATTAGAGCGAGGCACCAGGACCTTAGCTGACCCCAGATGAGGGTCAGAACATGACTACATTCTCACATATCACAACGATGCTGCCAAAGGCAGGAAGGCCACAGCCGCCAGTAGTAATCTAAGCGCTCCCCACTTAACGCTTTTTGTTTTATATCCACACGTGTGAGAGAAATAGGTGGTAATATTTGCTTTTCCATGACTAGCAACCTTTTTCAAAAACTCTGACAATTATACTAATTACCGAAGCAAAGGATCAGAGAAGTCAGTAAGGCTTCCATTAGCAAAAATTAAAGCTGGCTCTCCTCTTTCCTGGCAATCATTCAGAGCAAACTTGTTTGTCTGCAATACACCATGGCTGTTGTAGGAACTTTCCAGAGCAAAGCATAAGCATTTGATACAGATAAAGATTAGATTAAAATGAAAGATTAAGCATTGGATAAAAGGCTGCAACACATACCATATTATTTTCAAAATAAAAAGACTACTAACATGGAATCCTTTGATATAAAGGTAGATCATAAACATTGAACTTTCCTTTTTAACTAGCATTTAAAATTACTCTGCTCTTAGTATCTGCGTCTCTGCTCAGTCTGGACTTAATTGGGGTTTCTCTGCCCTTCCCTATACAATTGAATCTTTTCTCCAAATGACCCTACATTTGCCTTAATTTGATTTTCTGGGTTTACAGTGTTTTCACCTTCTAGAAACCATTGCTGTACCACAGTTGTTCTCAGTTCTCCAATATTTGTTTGACTATGGCTCAAGATTTTTAAAATTTAAAAAAAGAAGAATTTTAACCTCTTAATTCACAAACACTCACCTATTCTGCACCCACGGGGTATTTCTCTCCCTCACCCCACTCCACCTCCTTCCCCACCCACTACACTGGGGCTTCTTGCATTTGACATCATACAATTCCCTGAATAAAGGAGACTGGAGTTTTGTTACCAATGAAACGAACTTTACATTAGAGACCTCCAAATTGTGGATTTGGTATAAGCTTCTTTGAAAAAGTACTACTCCATTATAGGGAATGTTTATGCCCAAAAAGAAGATTCTGTGTTCCATTGTGTCAGAAGCTTTCAAAGTGCAATTGTTCAATTTGCAAACTGCAATTGGTTAAGCAAGCTAAACTTAATTAGTCCAACGATCCTACAGCCCACATCAAACCCAACTGTTTGATGTATTCTGCGAGGTGTCCAAGGCGCCTACAGCTGTCTAAGTGGCACAGTGAAAAGGCAGCCAGGCTTACGTCTGGGAACTGAAATGAGCTGTTCTAAGTGGAGCTTTTCTTCCATTTTCTGAGGCTGCACTGCTCTGACCTTCTCCAAATCAATCC
This sequence comes from Kogia breviceps, assembly GCF_026419965.1. Taxonomy (NCBI): domain Eukaryota; kingdom Metazoa; phylum Chordata; class Mammalia; order Artiodactyla; family Physeteridae; genus Kogia; species Kogia breviceps. The sequence continues at coordinate 141,407,809 of NC_081314.1, forward strand.
TTTGCGGATTAACATGTAAAGCAGTGTCGAATTAATTTCAGAAAGGGAATATGAGATCAGCCTAGGATCATACAAAACATCTAACTCCTAAATACACTAATGCTTCTAGCCATTCAATGAGAAGCTGTCAATAAAGGGAAAAAAGTCCGGGATGGGGCGGCCAGAAGGATTTGAAGGCTGGAGTAAAATCTATCAGACTAGTTAGCACATTGCCTACTTCTGTGGCATGGCTAATGCATTCCTCTAGAAGTTAATCCTATTTCTAAAGACCCTCCCGCTAGGAGCACATAGGCCGTGATGAATGAGAACTAAAATGCATTAAAATTCTCAACAACTTCACCAAAAGGCACACTATTAGATTCTGAGTGTCTACAATAAGATGGTTCATTAAAAGCGCTGGTCTCAAAGAACCTGCTTTTGTCCCTACACATTAGGGAGAAAGGGTCCAGTGTGTCACTCGTGACACCTGCAGCCAAAATATTTTTACATTAGGTTGTCCCGGTAATCACATGAGAAACACATGAAATGGAAAGGGAAGGCCTCTTGCAGGGGCTATAGCTTAAACACCGTTATCATGCACCTGCACTCGGGGGAGGATACGTGCTTCCACGGCATTAGCCACACAACAGCATCAGTAAACTCACTTTCAAAAAATCAGACGTGAAAGAGCACTTACTCAATTTCCCCTGAAGAAGCTGCAGTGTTTGAACACTTCTCTTTTTCTCCCATTGTATTTTGCTTGTACTCAATTAAGAGATAATTTAGCCATTTATCACGACGTAGTTGAGGCTGAGCATTTATACAGGCATTTAGTACAGCTTTTCTAACAGGCAAAAATCTGTAACTATCTCTATAAGATAGTTACTAGCGGTGGGCCTAATACGGACTAGAAATTACATCTTGATGACTTCGTTTTTAGTCCCTGTCAACATACACAGGAAAAGATTGGTCTACCCTCAAGAATGACTACAACAAATTACAAAACAGTATCAGTTCTAACAACAGAAATGCCAAGAATTAAACACTTGAGACACTACAGAACTGAAAGGAAGCAGCCGGTGAGGGGGCTCTGAAAGACAAAAGCACAGAGGAGAGCAGCACACCTAGAAATGGCAGGGACTCCATGAGAAGTGTTTGTTAAATGAATTAATGAAAGAATGGAGCTGAACTTGGCTGTTGGGCTCAGGACATTTATGGCAACTCAATCGGCTCATGTTTTGCAAAAGTTCATCCTTGACGTGACACACAAGGTTCCGTGGGCCGGTGTGTGCGTGTGTGTGTGTACACACATGTGGGGGTAGGTGGGTAGGAGGGTGGGAAAAGCACAGATGGAGGTGTGATCACGTCCACTTTGTTTCTGCGCTTCACAACTTACATAGCATTTATTCTATTGTGTGAATTAAATATTACACTGAAAAATTTGACATTAATAGTCATTTCCTCTGACCTTTCATTTTCACATAAGCATCTATTACTTCTTTCTGATTTAATCAAACCTACCATAAACCATCTATCTGTGTAAACTATGTTGCATCTGAACATAATGATAATCATGTTATGATACTAACTACTATTTATGGAGAGCTTCAAATAAGCACCTGTTTTTCATAAATTATCACTAATCCTCACATCCTTCAGGTAGGTGGCATCCTTGTTTTACAGATGGAAACCTGAAACTCAGAAAGGGCAAGTTCACTGTTAAAGGTCACACAACTAGCAGGCACCAGAGAGGGAAGTGAACTGAGGTCTGTCAGACTCGAAAACCCAAGCTCTTTCCAATTCTCTACAAAGAAAAGAGCTGTCTATTGTAGAAAAACAAAATATGGGTAACAGGATTTTAAAAAATCACTAGTACTTCTACCACCTCACCCGAGGATCTGAGTGAAACTAGACTGAATCCCTTACACCCCCAAATATCTGGCATCCGTCATGTACATTCCACTCGGAGGCACAATCCCCACACAATCAAGGGTGAAACAAACCAAACGGTCACCTTACAGCGTAAAGGACCGTGACGCAGGACAGGGTCCACCAGGTTTTGGTAGTTTTATTTCACAATATGCTTTTACATCCCCTTAGGAACGCTGGCATGGGCGGGGGGGGGGGCGGCGGCTGGACACTTTCCTTCTGCACATTTGCCTTTGTTTCCATCTGCCTTTGTGCACAGGAAGAGCTCATGAGCATTAGGAAGAACAGAGAAAACAACTGTATTTCAATGGTTTTGTTGAATCACTGCCAAGAAGACATATAAATGTGAGTTGACGAAACTGGTAGACACTCAGGCACCCATCCATTCATTCATCCAGTTAACTGGCATCGCCAGCTAAGATGACCACTGCCCCACTCACCAAAACATAATGACAGAAAGAACTGGCCTGTGCCAGCTCTGCGGAGCGCTCCTCCCCAAATCTCATGTTCAGCGTTTTTCTCTAGTGTGACCCTGCCGTCATGATTTTAAAACAAGGTGTCAGTACTTCTCCAGCCTTAGTGTTCACACTGTCACGTCCTCAGCACCTCATTAATGTCTTACATGATATTTAAACATTTGTTTAAAGGGGAAAAAAAGCTTCAAGTATTTAATCTGAAGATTGAAGGCTTGATGCTGAGTTTTCAGTACAAAAATAGTGATTATCCTAAAACTGAAATGTTTTAAGATACAAAGTCTAGAATTGTGGCCAAAGTGAAAAAAGGAAAGAGAAAGGAGGCGAGAGGAAGAAGAGGAAGGGGAGAGGAGAGGTGGAGGGAGAAGACAGAGAAGGGAAACTGGCACCTGGGTGCAGGGTCCCACAAGAAGCACAGGAACCATCAAGGGGCCTCCCTGATGACGCCAGAGAGCTGAAGCCACTTGTCCTCACCTACCCATGTCCACCAATGAGCAATGTCAAACCATGTGTAAGTAATGTAAATTACTGCCGATATTATCTTCCTTTCAAGTGCCATGTGGTGATCAAGGTTCAACCCTCATCTAATGCATGAAGCAACAGAGTGCACAACGCATATCTGAATGATGGTTTTTTTAAAATCAATTTTTAATTTTGGAATATTTTACATTTACATTGTTTTTTAACATATGGCAACCATAGTGGTTTTCTTTGTGATGGGCTTAGTGCAAGTGATGGCCTCCAGCACTTCTACACATGCCCTCTCCAATCAAGCAATCAACAACTTGTTTGGGGATACACAGATAACGACTTGGATGTAGATACAATATCTAGATACTACTATGAATTTTCTCTCTTGTGGTATTACAAAAATATGGTTATATATGGCAATTATCCATGCCCAGAAAACGCGCAGAAAATAGAACAATAACAGGACAAGATCTAATTGTTTATGTTTAGTCATAGCAGGGTAATGATTTTGTTTAAAAAGATAACTTTGTTTTTTAAACTACCAATAGAAATAGCACTTAATCCAGAGTAAGGTTAAAAGAAATGAAAACACCCAAGTAAAAGTTAACTTATCACTTACTAGACTTACCTGTTCTATAGATCAGGACATAACCACGCAGGTTTTCTTGACCTGTGTGTGAGCCTGGATTGCTCTGACTTTTTTTTTTTTTTTTTTTAAAGCACTTCCAAGTACAATAATGACTAATAGCTTTTTAATCTAATCTGAGATTCCACTGATGGTAGTACACATGCCAATTTCAGAAGTGTTAAAATCTGTGTTTTAGAACTGATGAAACAGTAATCAAGTTAAGCCCAAGCCAACCAAAACTACGTTTCCTATTTATTTGGATAATGATGCACAATGCCGGGCAGGGAGTGAGAACTAGGTAAATACTTACTGGATCGATGGCTGGTCTGGGAGGTAACACTCATCTGTTAACAAGAAATTACTTGCAGTTTGCCGACAAACCATCTTCTCTCCCCTCTGCACTTGCCCATACCTGGGACACCCCTCTCCCTTCTCTTTTGTTGTAAAGAAAAATCAGTTCAGTCATTTGGATACCTCTTCACTACGCATGATAACTCCCATGTAAACTAGAAATACTAATTTAACTTCCTGCAAGGATTGAAGAAGACATATCAAATCCTTTCATGTACTGTGGACCTGAAAATACGTGTATGTGTGAACTTCGTCTAGGATAAGACTAACAATAGCCCATTTACCAGCTTCAGATGTACAGGGTGTGTATGTGCTCTTTCTCTGCATAGGGCAGGGAGATGGTACGTGCGCAAGTATGCACAGATGTGCTTCAGGGCAAGACACATGCTATGCAATTTACTTTATAGGTCCCCTACTACCAGATTTACAGAGTCAGTATAAATTAGACCCAACTGGGTTTTTGTGTTTGCATTATCTAGATAAACACTTCTCTGCATTTGAACTATGAAGACCAGGCCTATTTAGCTACTCTCCCCTCCCATCCATAGGGGGCAAAACTCAGTTTGTTGTCTTCAGAAACTCTCTGTGTATCTAACACTGTGACATCAAGAGAAACAAAAGAGCACTGACACCACGCTTGCTGGAACATCAACAAGGAGGATGGAGGACAAGGAATAGAGTTGGTACTAACATATCATCAATTCTCAACAGAAACAACAGGGACAATGTCAGGTTGTCAAAATCCATAAACAGGCCACTAAACCTGCAGGCTCCCTGGTAACACAGGTGGAGAGAGAAATCTTATAAGTGATTGATGAAAGCCCACTAACAGGCTGTCAAAGAGGCATCTCAGCCAACAGCCCATGGACTGCTGACCCTCTGCCCTCCTCACCAGGCTTCCCTGCCATGCTATAGGATGCCATACAGTATGGTTAAAGCCACCTCTGTTATCTCATCCAGAATTTCTCCTTCTTCTAGGCTTTCTTGCACCATGCTCTGTGGAGACTTCTTCCACAGGGGACACAGAACCAAAGGCAAAACCTAGGTAAAAGGTACAATCACAGCAAATGAGAATGAAGACACATGCACAACCCTCTTAGCCACGAAAGAAACAAATTAAAATAAAGGGTGACATATTTTCCTCCTATTCAAGGGGCCAGATTTAAATCACTGAAGACATGGTGGTTGAATGGTTACACACACACACACACACACACGTTGGTGGTGCTTTAAGTTAACACAAACTTTTAGCGAAGTGACTCAGCAGTGACGAACAGCCAGTCGTGAACAAGTTTATAGTCTTTAACCTGGTGGCCTTGCTCGTAGAGTTTGTCCTAAAACTTCTTTTTGAAAGAAAGAAAAGATTTCACATAAAAATATTCAATGTAGCTTCAGAACCACAGGAATTTGAAACGAACTAAATATCCAATAGCACAGAGACCACTAGAGAAATCACACTTGGCAACTCTGCCAGCTATCTTAGCCACAGCGCTTCCAAGAACGGAGCCTGAGGCGAGAGCTTCAGTGCAGGTGGCTTAGCTGAGGACGTGAAGGTGAGTGGGAACTCGGGAGACTTCCGAGGGGTGCTCTAGGGCACGCCTCAGACTGTGTGCCCAGGGGAGCGTTTCCCCGCTAGCTCCACCCCTACTGATCAAGGTGTGGCCAGTGGGAACTCCCTTCCCAGGCGCGCCTGTATGAACGGCAGGCGGGTCGGGCGCCGGGACCGCGTTACAGGAGGTGGAGCGGCTGTGGGAGACGCAGTCAGACGGCAGCTGCAGGAAGCCGGCTGCGTGAAGCCGGCCACGGCAGGCAGCAAGGGCCTGGCGAGAAGGTGGCCACGAGAGAAATCCAATACACCTTCGCTGTAATTGTTTAACTAGGAAGGCGACATGCCAACACTGAAAACACTTCTAGTACGAAATCTGGTGGGAAAAAAACACCCCAAATTCTCTCCACACTGAAATGAGAACATCATAAGCTGATTTTTGCTTATGGACGTGGCCTATTAACTTTTGGAAAAATGAAAATAACTGATATATTAACTTAATGTGATAATGGAATTTTTGTCTTTTATGTTAATTTCATTACAATACAGTTTGTACAAGTATGAAACGTTAAAAAATTTTAATCAGCCAGGATCTCTAAAGACTGGTCTAGCTCAATGATTCTGAACTTTTACTGATCCTGGAAAGTTTCCAAGATGACTATTTCTGATAATCACCCTATTGTTTTAAGGCTAAAAAAAAAAATCATAAGTAATCAACCATGATAAAACTCTGATTATATTGCCTAGATTTCAAATTCCTTTAGTTTTGTATTAAAAGTAACGATAGCCTTTGTGTCAACCAATTCTTGAGGTTGGTTTAGTTCTCATGCACGTGTGCAGGTCTGTGTGTAGGTGTACAAACATATGCATATATACAGTACGAAGTGACTTTTAAGGAGATGAGCTTCATTCATTTTCCAAATCACTTTGACTTCTTGATTCAATTAAAATGCAGGTGGTGGGGCTTCCCTGGCGGCGCAGCGGTTGAGAGTCCGCCTGCCGATGCAGGGGACACGGGTTCGTGCCCCAGTCCGGGAGGATCCCACGTGCCGCGGAGCGGCTGGGCCCGTGAGCCGTGGCCGCTGAGACTGCGCGTCCGGAGCCTGTGCTCCGCGACGGGAGAGGCCACAACAGTGACAGGCCCGCATACTACACACACACACACACACAAAAAAAAAAAAAAACCAAAAACAAAAACAATGCAGGTGGTGGTTCCAGTTCTACCAGTGTTGATCTAGATCTTGTGGAGTCCGCAGGTCCCTCCCAGCCCCAGGATTCCATCACTCTACAAGCACAACTAGTGTACTGAGAGCGCTATCAGCAACCCTGACCGTCACCCACCGACGGCCTGTGTAACCCTCTAGGATGCCACAGCGCAGCCCTGGGGAAGCAGCTGCCAGGGAACAAGCGGCAAAGGTGGAATCAGCACCATTTCAAGGACGATAGATGCCAGCTGATGAAATGTGACTTTAAACAATGAAGAGAGAACTAGAAATCTGGCAGGCCACCAGCCCACACCTCAGAGGGGACAGGGAACAAAGGGCAGAGATGGCGAGGGCCATCTTCTCCAAACAACTGAGGGCTGGAAACACCTGGAAGGGGGAGGATGTGTTCCCACCGGCACAAGGAGTTAGAAGAGTGATATAAAAATATTAGGAAAAACTGAAAGAATCCCACCAACTTCCATGCTGTGAGCTATGATTCTGACCTAAGAGTGACGATGGGAAATCGATCAGAAACTATGACTTCACATTACACTACACACTTTATGAAATAATTCTTGACAAGCTTACAAAAATTTCAGTTGTTTTAATCCAATATTTAAAACACATAATCACCTTTACTACTAATGATTTAAGTACTTTTTCCAATGAGTGAGGCTTTTTTCTTTTTTTAATTATTATTTTGGCTGCACAGACTGCCAGGGAAGTCGCTAATGAACCTTTTAATCTCCCTGCTCCATTCTTTTGTTATGTTCTAGGAGTTGATATTTCCCATAAGAGAGGCTGGGCACATGACAGAAAGAGCTTCTCTGATTAGTGAATTTTTCCTTCTTGATCTTTAACATTTGGTGTGTTTTTCTTCTTAATTCCTCTACTTTCCATTCTACTATGTTACTGATGGGATGTTTTGTCCAAATAGCAAGACATCAAAGGCATATGCCAAACACCAATTTTAACTTTTTAAGTGACAAACAAGTGGATCCCCATGCAAGTTTGTTTATAATTTGGAAGGAAAATATTTACTAAAATGTAACTAAAAAAATATAAAATGGAACGTAGTCCTTACTGACTGTGATACAAAGAGAACACCAGTGCTCATATGGGAAGTCAGGGGTCTCAGGAGCTGCAAAGGCTGTTTGGTGGGCTGATGAGGAAAGCCCATTCCAGGAACGTGATGACGCTGTTTCCAGGAGGACACACAGGCAACAGCAAGCAGCCACATGAAAGAGTCATTACGTGGTTGAGCCTGAGATGAAAGGAAGAGTTGAGCTAAGTTTGCGAAGGAAAAAACACAGGAAGTGATAGATCTCCGGTGCCTACATGAAGAGTCTTTAAAAATAAAAAGTGGATCTTGGATTTGGTCCAGAGTTGGATGGAAGATCTCTGTGACACTTCACAGAGGAACTACCTCAGAATAAGGGTTGAGGATGAAAATGAGGGTTCTAGAGGCAACAGACCAACAGGAGGGGGCGAAGATGAACTTTGGGGCTAGAAATGAGAAGCTGGAAGAGAAAGGAGTTGATCGTGACAAGTAGAGAAACAGTATCCCCAGACTTCCTAAAGGTAAGGCTTTGGAGGAAACTGATCTAAGTTGGCCAGTTAGATGCACTCACAAATTTGGAAGAACGAAGAGAGGCAGAGACCCCCCTCCTGCTGCTGGGGCCATTGCGTGTCCAGTCCCCAGCCTGGTGGGGACAGGCGGATCGAGTATCCCAAGGCCCAAGACTCCCGGGTGTTGTGAGTAGGTGCAAAGGCAGTGGGGCCCTGACCTCTGGTCTCAGCCACCCCTGAAGTCAGCAGTTCCAGTGGCTCCCCTGACTCTTCCCCTTCCTTATCAGTGGGCCACTTCAAGGGCTTTCCCAGGTCATTCTTGGAGTCAGCCCAGAGTCAGCACCTCCAGCCCTCTCACTGATCTCCCAAGTACCCAATTACCTACATTCATCCCTTTCTGCTCAAAAGACCTGGAATCAAACCCTGACTATCATGCCTACAGTGTGTCTTCCTTCATCTCCAACTCGTACTGAGTAAAACAGTAATGTTCTATTTTGTGACATTTTCCTGGACAGCTACATCAAGTTGTACACCATGCCACATACTGCTGGTGAACTTCCACAACACCACAAATGAAATACATATAATTACTCCCATTTTACAATGAGGAGGCTTGTCCATGTTTACACAGTTAACAACAGAACTGGGAATCCATTCTGCTATACTGCCTCCCAGTAAAAGTTTTCATCGTGAATATAGGACAAATATTCAAATGAGAGAAAGGTAGGAAATGGAGACAATAGAGGGACCAGTGTTGGATTAATAAGTACAACTATGATTTGGGTATGTTTACAGGCAAAAGGAATAAGGAAGAGCAGAAAAAGAATACTCAAATGTGTGGATAAAGAGTTCTAACAGCAGATCCAGTAGTGCAGACAAGGAGTAGGGAGGGTTGTGGGCAGAACAGATGGTACACTAAGGACACCTAAGAGGGGAGAGTACAGATGGCCGGTGGCAGGTTGGGAATGGAGGTGCCTCGTAGAATCCATGAGGAGCATATACTTGAAGTCTGTTTTGAGCATAAAAAAGGATGAGAGGCATAAACTTAAAAAAAGTACTCGGGCTTCCCTGGTGGCGCAGTGGTTGAGAGTCCGCCTGCCGATGCAGGGGACACGGGTTCGTGCCCCGGTCCGGGAAGATCCCACGTGCCGCGGAGTGGCTGGGCCCGTGAGCCGCGTCCGGAGCCTGCGCTCCGCAACGGGAGAGGCCACAACAGTGAGAGGCCCGCATACCACAAAAAAAAAAAGAAGAAAAGTACTAAAGGTCACCAAGACTTCTTCAATGAGTGTATTCAACTGGGAAATGCAAAATACTGTGTTGCTAGAAGGGAGAAGCATATCATTCCGAAGGCAGAAAGAAAATCAGTGATGAGTATTCTTTTTACAGTTTTTCCATGTTCTGAGAATTGGAGAAAGGATTAAATTTTTTTTTTTTTTTTTTGCGGTACGCGGGCCTCTCACTGTTGTGGCCTCTCCCGCTGCGGAGCACAGGCTCCGGACGCGCAGGCTCAGCGGCCATGGCTCACGGGCCCAGCCGCTCCGCGGCACGTGGGATCCTCCCGGACCGGGGCACGAACCCGCGTCCCCTGCGTCGGCAGGCGGACTCTCAACCACTGCGCCACCAGGGAAGCCCAAGGATTAAATTCTGTTGTATGTTCCTTTAGTAGGTTCAGAAGGAACTGAATAAAACCAGGAATCAGGATAGAACATATCAGCAAGGGGGTGGAACATTACTAGCAAGGCTGAATTTCTTGACAGAATGTTCATACTCGTACCTCCTAAGAGCTCAGCACTTGGTAGACGGGACTCAGAAGTCTGTGGAATGAATGAACGGCTATGCTTCACTACAGCAGGCAGGATCAACACCCTGGAAATATTAGAGAAAGTGCAGGACAAAACTCGAGGGGAGGACTCTTCTTTCCTTCCTTCTTCCTTTTCTCCAAAGGGGTAATGGCTTATTCAGCATTTTTTTTCTTTTTTTCTAATTATAACATATAACATAACACCATATTTTCACTAACAGCAAAAACAATTCACATTAGTAGGGCTTCTTCCATCCACCAGAGTTAATTTTTTAAGTGGATAAGCAATTAACCACGCCAAGTAGATTAAAATTGATCCCTAGCATAAAAGTTGTGATCAATAAAAAACAATCTGTAAATTTGATTGCATAAATCCTTTTTACTTAAGTTCACCATAAGCATAATTTTCAGGATCACTCCTTTACTCTCAACTACTGGAAAAGAAAATGTAATAAAATTATTGCTCTGGAACTCAGTTTCCAGAAAAAGACAATATGCCTATTTTAAAATTCTGAAACATTCATGGAAGACAAACATGCGATTATCAGACCATACTGCTAATCACAGAAAACGTGTGATTAAAAAGCCCCCTCGGTGTAGCCAAGCTCCACAACTACTACAAAAAATGCTCTCAAAAACGCAGCATGCCTTATTTAACTGGTTCCAACAGCCCCTGACTGGTTTTTACGGTTTGGCAACCTTATACATTCTCCTTTGGCTTCCTGCTATGAGGATCTAACTAACTCACCCATCATCCATTTCGAAAGTTATGCATCTTTTGCCAGTTCTACTGAACGCCTGTGAAATTTCAGATAACACACCAAAAACCCCACTGACTGTTTTATCTTCCGGAAAGTATGTCATGCTGCTCAGTTTGTGAGAGAAGCACATCAGTACTCAGCTCTTCATTCCATTTCTCCTCTGCTTCTCCTCCCACCTCTGCCACCAATTACGTTATCCAATCTAAGGACATTTCTACTCAGTTCAGCAGCAACTGCTGTATCTTCTATTGTCTATAGATTCATTCTAAAAGTTGATACATACCAACTTTTACTTAATGACACATGAATTACCTTACTAACTGTATAGATATTATTTATTATAGAGCCAAGCAGTATGCTGGGATTACACTTCCTTCTCAATGGGTTCACTGTGTCATTCAATGGAGAATATTACCAGTATTAAAATAAAGAAGATACTCTTTTTTTCCTGCTCTAATAGATACAGTTATATAGTAGGTTGAATTATATATGAGTTATATAGCAGGCAGCCTGTCCAAAAGACATACCCATGTCCTAATCCCTGGAATCCTGCCTTCTTTGGAAAAGGTTCTTTGCAGATGAGATCTTAAGATGAGATCATCCGGGATTACCCAGGTGGGCCCTAAGTCCAAAGACAAGTGCCCTTATAAGAGAAGGAAGAAGAAAAGACACACACAGAGGACGATAAAGGCAGAGACTGGAGTGATGAGGCCACAAGCCAAGGAAGTTTACCACCAGAAGCTGAAAGAGGCTGTGTTCTACCCCTGGAGGCTACAGAAGGAACACCACCTTGATGACACTGAGTTCAGACTTCTGGCCTCAAAAACTATAAAAGCCATAGGAAACTAATATCTATGTCCAGGTTTTACTAAGCTCTTAATCACAGTACACATACTAGCAATTCCCTTTCTCTTCTAGAGATTTTCCTCCTGGAGTGCTCTGTCTCATTCCACTTGGAATGGGTTAATCTAGGCTTCCTTTCTAATTGTCTTCTCAGGACCTCCTTGGCTGCTTCGATAAATTGGATCCACTGTTTCCTGGATCTCATGTTTTCATCTTTCTTGGTTTCCTTTCATATTTGGCCAAAGCGTATCCTCAAGTAACTTCCTAAGAAAAGACACTCATAAAGCTATCTTTCTGAGACTTGCAGTGTAATGTCCCCAAATCATTGACTATTTGGTGGAAACGACTGTAGACTTAAAAGCATCTTCCCTCAAAAATATAGCACTGAGGGCTTCCCTGGTGGCGCTGTGGTTGAGAGTCCGCCTGCCGATGCAGGGGACACGGGTTCGTGCCCCGGTCCGGGAGGATCCCACATGCCGCGGAGCGGCTGGGCCCGTGGGCCATGGCCGCTGGGCCTGCGCGTCCAGAGCCTGTGCTCCGCGGCGGGAGAGGCACAGCAGTGAGAGGCCCGTGTACCGCAAAAGAAATACAGCACACTGCTCATTTTCTTTCCCTCGTAGATATGTGTATTTATCCCTCTCTTAAAGTTTTTAGAATACTCCCTTTATCCTTGGTTCCGAGAGAATTTCGCAAGGATATGTCTAGATATATCTACCTGAAATCGACTCTGCTTGGCTGTACGTAAGACCTTTCAAGATCAAGAGTCATGGTATGATTTATCTGGAAAGTGCCTCCGCTCCCCCACCTCTATTTCTCTAGTCTCCCTTACCAGCTGCAAGGGCTCTCTCAACTTCCAACATTGCCACGGCAATGATGGGAATTTTCTATAAATCTGCACTGCCCAATAGCTGTTAGATACATATGGCTACTGAGCAATTGAAATGGGATTCGTGTCACTAAGGAACTGAATTTTTAATTTAATTTTTATTAATTTAAATTAAATGGCCACATGCAGCTAGGGAGGTCAGTTAGACCTTTAGGACTTATCTTCTATGCCTCTTCTATGTTCTCCCATATTCCCCATACTTTTATATTTTTAGTCCTTACCTAAAACATTTTCTGGACTATATCTTTACCTAGGCTCTTTATTAATTTTTTAAAAATTTGGCAATCATTATATATTTTCAATATTGTAACACTTTTTTCCCCCCATGGCAACGCCACTCGGCTTGCAGGATCTCAGTTCCCCAACCAGGGACAGAACCCGGGTCCCAGCAGTGAAAGCTCCGAGTCCTAACCACTTGACCACCAGGGAATTCCCTGTAACTAACAGAATCTTATTCTTGTTTTAAGGAGGAAATATCCGTGACTGCAGATTCACATCCTACTTAGCTGTTTTCAATTCTATTCATTTCCTTGAATAAGCTGTTTTTCCTTGGTAGTCAGTTTTCCTGTTTATCTTGGCCTTTCTCATTGTAAGTTTTAGTAACGTTCTTGGTAATGCCTGGCTTTCCATGCATGTGCAAGTGGTAATAAAGGTAATACAAAGAGTGGTGAGTGGTGGGACACAATTCTCCGGGAATATTTTCACATTTTTGCAAATCCAGGCGTTCACTATGAGGAGCACTGGCAAATTTGATTAAAAGGTGACCGACTAGAGAATATGCCTCGGTGCACAGCAGCTACACCTCCATAAAAAAATAATAAACAAACAGAGTAAAAAGGGATAAAGAAAGGATGCCTTGGAAGCTAGAGGTGGTATGTACGTTGCTCCAGAGAGATGTAGATGTATCTCCCTGGACCATTTGTTTTCGGAATGCTGAAATCGCAACCCCCGGTATCTTAGAATGCAACTATATTTGGAGACAAGGTTTTTACAGATGTGATTAAGTTAAAATAAGGTCATTAGGATGGGCCTTAATCCAGTATGACTGGTGTCCTTATAAGAAGAGCAAATTTGGACCCACACATACAGAGGGAAGGCAACAGGAAGACACAGGGAGAAGATGAGCATCTACAAGCCATAGGGAGAGGCCTTCCCTCATGGCTTTCAAAAGGAACCAGCCCTGCCCACACCTTGATCTCAGACTTCCGGGCTGCAAAACTGTGAGAAAATAAGTTTCTGTTGTTTCAGCCACCTAGCCAGTGATACCTGGTTATGGAAGCCCCGGCAAACTAATACACAGGGTAACATCAGCCTCTTACTGCATCGTCCCATGGGGAGTGAGGGCTACAAAGCTCTGCGAGGTCTGTTCCCTGATTCAGAAACTTCCTGTTTCTTGTCAAAATGTGTCTATATCTATATACAGATGCTTCTTTGAGGTACCAGTACCACACTAACTGTGCTACTTATCACCCAAAGTCACTCAATTTCTTTAAAGATAAATATTTTACATGGGTAAAACTACCTGAGCATGTAATCGGGCCCTATGTTTTCAGCCCTCCACGACAGAGATATGCTAAGTTCAGAGCCTGCAGGGCTTCTGCTGGAGCCTCCCTCCATAACTCCAGAGCTCCATGTGCACCGTAGGCTGCACCAGCCATGATTCCTCCATCTGTTTTCCATCTTCCAGAAAATGGCTTAACTATCATCTGCTGATAACCATCTCTTACTTTCTTTGATGTTGTAGATACTTAACTTTTACTCTCATACAGTCATTTTAATGGGGGCTCAAGAAGGGAAAAGATGAGCCCGTGTGCACATTGCCATCTTAAACTAGAGGTGCCAATAGTTTTTCTTGAGTATTGTTTCCTGACATTAAATAAGAGATCCAGAGTTAACTACAATTAACATTCTCAAATAGTAAATGAACACATGACAAGTTCTACAAAACTTCCTTTTCAAAACTTTTTACAAGCTCTATTGAAAATTTTTAAGGAAAATTGAAGAAACAGAAATCTTTGAGGACAGCCTCAGGGTAGGAAAGAAGTCAAAACTTTCAGCATATAAACATAAAGTTCTGAGGTGGATGGACCTAGATTCTGTCATACAGAGTGAAGTAAGTCAGAAAAAGAAAAACAAATACCGTATGCCAACACATATACATGGAATCCCAAAAAAAGTGGTCATGAAGAACCTAGGGGCAGGACGGGAATAAAGACACAGACCTACTAGAGAATGGACCTGAGGACATGGGGAGGGGGAAGGCTAAGCTGGGACAAAATGAGAGAGTGACATGGACATATATACACTACCAAATGTAAAACAGATAGCTAGTGGGAAGCTGCCGCATAGCACAGGGAGGTCAGCTCGGTGCTTTGTGACCACCTAGAGGGGTGGGATAGGGAGGGTGGGAGGGAGGGAGACGCAAGAGGGAGGAGATATGGGAACGTATGTATATGTATAACTGATTCACTTTGTTATAAAGCAGAAACTAACACACCATGGTAAAGCAATTATACTCCAATAAAGATGTTATATTTAGGTATTGAATTTTTTGGATTTAGATGCAGGTAGAAGGGAATATATTTTAAACTTTTAAAAGATACAGTTTCTTACATTCTGTTCCAGAACTGGTCTCTGAATCATCGACTCTCAGGAATCTCACTAGGAATGCTCCCCCAATGACTCGCCCTCCTCTAACAGCATCAAGATAATTGATTAGACATAAGACAAGCAGCCCAAGATACAGGATGTAGCCATGCTTTTACAGCTCAGATTTTCTGGCTTTCTACCACCACAGTGGAAAGGGTAAAAAATCCTAGCAATTCCCTAAGAGATGTGTTCTTGCACATAAATTGGCATTTAGGTTCAATTAGATACCGAAGACCTGGTCCTTTAAAGCCAAGCAAGGAAGTCCCAGGCAGACAGGTTACTGCTGCTACATATGCATCAGCCCCTCTCATCTATATCCAATCTACTGCTTGGCAAGTGGCCGCCTGGCTTTTTTGCACTCAGAGCTATAACCTAATGAAAGGGCAAAAGGTGAAAGAAATACCTGATGAAGAGGAAGAGGAAGGAAAGAAAAGAAAACGGGGATTTACCTTACCATCTATTTGACTGGACTCCCAGCAGGTAGACTATCATACTAGAGAATCCCAATGAAGGATCTAGCATAGAGCACACAACCGCGAAGCTCTTCTCCTTAACAGCGGACTCAGTTAATGTATGAAGAGAGTTGGTTAAACACAAAACAGCAAAGTTAAGTGATGGTTAGAGCTCCCCAACCTCACTTGCAGCCTAGACAAGGATTCCTGTGGCCACAGATAGATTAGTGCATGCCAGGCATAGCTCCGAGCACTTTATAGCTATTGCTCATTTCATACTCATAATGTATTATCTTTGCTTTGCCTCTAAGGCAAATAAGGCACAGAGAGGTTAAGCAACTTGCCCAAACTCACACAGCTAGTAAGTTACAGAGCCTCAAACCTAACACTGACAATTGTTCCCTAACTCCTTGTTCATTGTTTCCCAAAACATTACCTTTAAATTGCTTTCTCTCGGGCTTCCCTGGTGGCGCAGTGGTTGAGAGTCCGCCTGCCGATGCAGGGGATGCGGGTTCGTGCCCCGGTCTGGGAGGATCCCACGTGCCACGGAGCAGCTGGGCCTGTGAGCCGTGGCCGCTGAGCCTGCGCGTCCAGAGCCTGTGCTCCGCAACGGGAGAGGCCACGACAGTGAGAGGCCCGCGTACCGGGAAAAAAAAAAAAAAAAAAGGGAGAAAAATTTCCTTTCTCTCATTTAAGAAATGAAGATTATGCTAACTCAAGAATCAAAAAAATATGTCCTCAAAGGTAGGTAGGAAAAAAAACATGTTCCCTCAAAAGATAGCCCTCATGGAAGCATGAACCTTGAAAGGACTGTGAAGCATTACCAGACTTACAACCACCTTCTTAGCACCCAATTTTTGGTTTCAATAGTTGGATGACTAAGTAAGCACAGGAGTTTGCTCTTTATTTTCCATTTTCTGGAAGAGCAAAAAAAAAGTGAACTTTCTCCCCTTGGAGGATACCATGAGACACAGAGGGTGCATAGAACCCTCCCAAAATAGGAAGCCTTTTGACAAGCCTTTTGAAACAAATTTATCTTAAAATATTTGACTTGGACACTGATTCTATATGGAGATGTTAATACTCAGTAAAGGCAGGACACGATATGGAAATACCTACAGTAAAAAGAAGAGGATGGGGCGTTAGCCAAGCCAGAAGGATAAACCAGATAAAACAAAGGGAAAGATTCCAAAATAAGAAAGAAAGTGGTATAGGTGCCAAAGACTCCCACACCAAAATTACTGCAGCTTTACATAACTGAAATAATTGCATCTTGATAGTATTTGTAGTGATCAAAATTAGCCCACAAACTGTGGACTGAAGTTTTGAGAAGAGCCTCCTTCCCATATCTGTCCAGAACGAAGAGAATTTGCTAGTATTTAGTATTTATCTTTGGACACACTGTGGCTCTTCATTACTACTTAGTAGTCACATAGTTTCTTCACATTGAGGTTATCTGATTCCAAATGCAGAAGTGAATTTTCTTCTCTAGTTGTGAGTGGGTGTATATGAGAGAAAAAAGACAGCAACCGAGCATGGGTGTGCTCAGTATGGGAGGCACCAAGAGTCAGAGAGTGACCCGCTGCAAGAGAGACTGAGTGTGAGAGCAACCAAGCGCGAGCATGACCCACCACAAAGCAGACCGAGCACGAGTGACTAACTGAGAGAACACGCGAGGGTGAGCGTGACCTATCGCGAGAATAGCGTGAGCGAGGCTAAGCACAAGCATGGCCCAGTATGTCCTAGGGCTTTGGGTGGTCCAGCAGATGGCGGCTATGTATACAGAGACTCTTCCCGCAAATACCTCTAAGTTCTGAGTTCAACAATAAATGTTCAGGTTGAGAAACAAGAACAAGTTCTTTGAAAAAGAGTAATTATCCATCAGGAGTTGCCTGGGATCGAGGACCGGTGAAGCACCACCTTGCCCAGTGGAAGTCTTCTCAAGGCAAAGACCACTATCCTCGATACCTGGATGAAGGTCTTCAGCCTCGTCTCACCCATCCTCAGTGCCCTGGCCTTACGGAACCCCACAGGGAACCCAAGGGCTGGGGAGGAGAGCCATTTCCAACAGAGCAGGCAATTGCTTCCAAGATTTAAAGCCAGGGGATTTCAAGACGTCTGACTCATATTATCAGTAAAGCAACTTACAGTTTTGTCTTTCCTGAAAATTGTGACAAAGACTTTAATTTCATATTATGTCAAGAGTTTTATGGCGCCAAGAAGCTTTCCAGTACTGAATACTCCTATATGAATCCCACAGAAATCAGACAGCAAAAGCAGCAATCATAGCTATCACCTTTTGGGTCAAATTTTTGATTAAAACCAACTGACAACGAAAACATATTTTATTAGCAGTAAGATCAAATCCAGAGCATATGTCAAAGCTGTAAAGTCATAATTTCTCTAGATTACAGCTGGAAGCAGTAATGTTATAACTCGGCCCCTCCCTAGCCCATAAATCCAAATATAGTTCAGACAGTCTCTCTGAACTACAGGGTGATATCCCACTCAATGCGGGTGCTATCCTGCTCAGTGCAAGACCCCGGGGAGGTGCTCCTTTTTCTGGGGTCCCACTCCCCCAGCAGCGCTATGCCAGGGCTCCCTGCTCCCACCGGTTTATGGACCTGGGCGTGTCTCCCAATCCAGGGGCGGGGTCAGGGGTCTGAGGAGTACTGTGTTCCTGCATGCCCTGCATCAGCTCTTAAACGGCAGACAAGCCCCTGGAGTGGTCTAATTCGCCGCTATAAGGATGTCAGATTTTGCCAGCAATAATCAGTACCAAGTCATTATGAGACATGAAAATATCCCTTCAGAGGTGGCGCCCTCTTTCTGTGTGCCGCTCGTGCTGCAGTCACCGCCACAAAGAGCTGATTCCCATTTTTTTTTAATCCAACCAGATGTCATCTGGCTTATATTCATCTGCTATCTGGCCATGCCCACCTCTAACTAGTCTTCTTACTCAGTAATGCCACGCAAATATGCCCATGACCTCGTCCTGACTCCTAATTCCAATGCCACTGTCTGAATTCTCATCCTCACTACGGTTTGCTTGGATTAGTGACACAGTCTCCAAAAAAACCCCAAGTCAATCCACCACTCCTCCTAGTCACCATCACAAGACTTTTCTGGAACACAGCCCTGCTCCAAGCTCAGAGGGGCTGACAGTTCTCCACAGGCAAGCCTTCTATCCAGGCAAATTAATCTGCTTCTCCCATTGCAAAACAGGATCAAGAACTATGCCCACCCTGAGGCTAAGATAAGAATATTACTTTGCTTACTAGTTCAGTGAAAATCCAGGTACTAAAAAAAAGAAAAAAAAAGGGAAAAAAAAGGCATTAAGTGTTAAGGAATGAGCTAAGCATTTTTTTTCTCAAGTAGTAGGAACTATACCAAAAATGTTTGTGGAATGGTGATAAACATACACAAACTGGATGGACCTTGAAGTTCTTAGCACTGAAATTTGCTATGCTTATTGTTCAGAAAGCTATTTCTAAAGGTTTTGTGGGCTTCCCCGGTGGCGCAGTGGTTAAGAACCCGCCTGCCAATGCAGGGGACACGGGTTCAAGCCCTGATCCGGGAAGATCCCACATGCCACGGAACAACTAAGCCCGTGCACCACAACTACTGAGCCTGTGCTCTAGAGCTCACAAGCCACAACTACTGAGCCCACGTGTGACAACTAGTGAAGCCCGCGTGCCTAGAGCCCGTGCTCCGCAACAAGAGAAGCCACAACAAAGGGAAGCCCACACACTGCAAGGAAGAGTAGCCCCCGCTCGCCACAACTAGAGAAAGCCCGCACACAGCAACGAAGACCCAATGAAGCCATAAAAAAAAAAAAAAATTAAATAATTAAAAATAAAAGAATAAAGGTTTTGTGAAGACCTAAAGCATTACAAAAACTGCACTATGTTACACAAATTTTTATAATCTGAGGATCTTTTGTAAATAGAAACCTCTGGTACATAACTCAAAATCCACCCAAATACAAATTGTAACAAACTTTTTAGACATTTAAAAATACAACACAAAAGATAGCATCTTGGTCATGTCCATGTCAGAAAAAGTCCAAATGGAATGAAAGAGGCTGAGGCTGAATTATAAGTCCCAGCAAAAAAAAAAAAAAACCAAACAACTCTATTAATGAAGAGGGCATTAATGTTTAACTTATCTAGTGGGTGCTACTATCACAACTCCTTACTCTCAAACACACAAAACTATCAGCAGAAATGGAATGATACTTGTTTTTCTTTAAAAAAAAATTCTTTCCTAGTAATGTTACTCCATAGAACAGCAAACATTAGTAAGATCCACAGCAGTCAAATGGGAAGAAATGAGTGGTAATTTTTACACACTGGAAGAGTTGGTTTTTCATAAAAGTATAATTTTAGAGAAATGTGTGAGTCAGCTGCGATCAGGAACCTTGTGTCAAGCTCGATCATGAAAAAGCCCCTTTTGTCTTCATGGGCTCAGTACAGCCCAGCCCCTGTTAAAACCCTGACATGCTGTGCAGCTAACCAATCTCTTACACTGAGGGGTGTGGGGTCGGGGTGAGGGAACAGCAACAAAATATAAATTGAAAACAAAATGAATATGTTTCCTGAAACAAAGCCAAAATCTGAATAATCCTTCGGTAATGACCATTTATGCAGCTGAGAGTTTTCCAAGTTTTTCTTTCTACCCTTTTAAAGTAACATGGGAATCTGGTCCAATTTTAAAGCCAGAGATTACTCAGAACTATTTTTAGGTCATTTCATCCCATTTTTAGTTGACTTGTGTAACCTAGGCGGTATTTTCATTTCAAAGCTGCAGTGGAAGACATGCCTGAGTTCTCCGCGCACCAGTGCCAGGATGCAAGCCTCCGCCCCCCCAGGAAACTGGCCAGTGATATTCCATCTCCCTTCCTGCTGTTGGCTTCTTGGTAATGCAAGTTTTTCTTCCTTTAGTAGTGGGTTAATCATGGTCCTCCCTCCCCACAAATATATGTCCATGTCCTGAAACCCAGACCTTGGGAATGTTTTCTTACTTGGAAAAAGGGTCTTTGGAGATGTAATTAAAGATCTTGAGGTATGATTCTCAGGGCGGGCTCTCAATCCAATGATACATGTCCTTTTGAGACAGACGGAAGAAGATACAGACACAGAGGAGAAGGTCACGTGAAGACAAAGGCAGAGCAGAGACTGGAATGATAGCTCTACAAGCCACAGAGCGCCAGGAACTGCCAGAGGCTGGAAGATGCAAAGATCCTCCCCCAGAACCTCCAGAGGAAGCGTGGCCCTGCTGACACCCTGATGATGGACTTCTGGCCTCCAGAACTGTGAGAGAATAATTTTCTATTGTTTTAAGCCACCCAGTTTGTGGTCATTGGTTTCAGCAGCCACAAGAAACTAATACATTCCAGATACACAGACAAACTATTCTCATTTCTAACGTTACTTAAACAGTAACGGGGACCAACTTCCCATCTTTAGAGCAATCTAAGCATTTGGTCTCTACAGTTATATTAAATAAGACTGAACATAGGCATTGCTTCACATATTCAATGCTGTGCAAATACCCATAGTTGAAAAGACACAAGAGGTTGATGGACAGAATTAGCATGTTCACTTCAAGAAAAAGAAATGAAAAGAAAGACATTTTTCAGTATTGCTTTAGTAAATATGGATTAAAAGGGAGAAAGCTTGTTTCATTCAAAGGCAGATGGCTCTTTCAGAAATAAATCTGAAATTGTTGACCATCTTCCTTAGATTCACATGTTAGGAAGCAGGTTGGGAAGATGCCTGACTCTAAAATCTCTCTCACACATATTTTAATGGCTCATTATTTTGTGAGAATTTGCTTTTCTTCCTATATAGAAATACAACCACACTTCAGCTTTATTATAGAGTGCAATTCTCAAAAGGACGTAAAAGAAAAACCAGACTCACAGATATAGAAAACAAACTAGTGGTTACCAAAGGGGAGAGGGGAAAATTAGGGGTATGGGATTAAGAGATACAAACTACTATGTATAAAAAAGATAAGCAACAAAGATATATGGTGTAGCACAGGAAACTATAGCCATTATCTTGTAATAACTTTTAATGGAGTATAATCCGTAAAAACACGGAATCACTATGCTCCAACCTGAAACTAACATTATAAATCAACTATACTTCAATTTTTTAAAAAGGGGGTAGAAGAGATAGGTAGCTGCTCAGGGAAGAAAGAACTGTAAGAGAACAGATGGCAGCAGGGGACCACTGGACGCCTAAGAGGACAAGACATGCATGACAAGACAGAAGATCTTCAAAGACAATGCTCAAAATGTGGGCAAAGGTAATTAATAGACACATCACGGAAAAGACCTAAGTCAAAAGTTCACAGGAAGATGGTACAGTTCACTATTAAGATCTCACGTGCATGTTTTTCAAATTTTCACAATGTTTTAAGATACAAGGAGACTCCTCATACCCAAATACTGACCTGTAAGGATTGTTTTGCAACATAAGTGTGTTTTCCAACCTAACTACATTAACACAAGTAAAACTCAAAATGCTTACTAACTTGAATGATAAATTGTAAAGGTAACATTTATTTTACTGAATGCCAAGACTACTGAAGACCAAAAGTGCTATTTAGTTTATAAATGGTCCACTTGTAATTTGCTAGCACAACTTTAGAAGTGCTTTCAAGGGGGGGAAAGAAACACTCAAAATATAAACAAACTCATCTTCAATAAGACTCCATTACTGTAAAAGTTTAAGGATGGATCTTAAATAGCTCATAAACAGAGAAAGTATGCCTGGATTGATTTAAGAAACCTGTAAAATCTTATAGATTTACTTACCGTAGTATAAATTTCATCACTAACCTTTATATAATCATAGAACTGAGGTAGACATATTGTCCAACACTTAAATTTGGTTTAAGGTAAAAATTACTAGTCTCAAATATAAAAATTACCTATCTCTAGAACAAGTGGGTAGATATTAAAAATAAATTCAGTCTACCTTTACTGTTGAATCAGTATTGCTTCCATAACTATTGATGAAAACTTGAAAAATACCCTCCATGGGAAAATATTCTAATATCAAAAATTTTTCATCTGAATCTTAGCATATTAAGATATAACTGATTAATATTGATAATTTCCTTTAAAGTATTTTTAGATTGCATATAGTGAAATTATGATATGCAGAAATGATAAATGTCTCATATATTTTAAAATTAAAACTAAGTAGTGGGACTCCCCTGGTGGTCTAGTGGTTAAGAATCTGCATTCCAATGCTGGGGATGCAGGTTACACATCCCTGGTCGGGGAACTAAGATCCCGTGTGCTGCAGGGCAACTAAGCCCGCTCGCTGCAACTACTGAGCCTGTGCACCACAACTAGAGAGCCCATGCGCCACAATTACTGAGCCTGCGCACCACAACGAAAGATTCCACGTGCCTCAACTAAGACCCGATGCAGCCATAAATAAATAAACAAATAAATAAATAAAATTTTTTTTTTAAAAAAGTAGTGACTTGTCATCATGGTAAAGATAGGAGAAGATTATAAAATAATGGTCCTAAATGATGAGAAAGAAATATAGGCTAAATTACAATATTGCTTTTAGATTAAATTTGTAATTTCATTTTTAAAAATCCATTAAGATTTTCAGAGAGGGATGGGGAAGCAACAGAAAGATAAAACTGTTTAAGGAGGGTTAATTTTATAGTATGTGAATTATATCTCAGTAAAAAAGTGAGAAAGACTTGGGCACACACCACAAAAAAAAGTCTGAGAGGCATTTATTTATATTCCATCATACTGCCATAAATTAAAGGTGTTTCTTAATTTGCCAAAAATATTTACACTCAGTTGGCTTATACTTAAATCTTAATGGATTGAATGCATCAACAAAGTGTATTCTGTTGGCTTTTGCTGTCATTGTTCCATCCAAACAAAAAAAATAAGCCACTGTCCAAATATTAGGAATTTATAATGTGTGTAAAGATCTAGAGTTCATTAGAGTTTGATAATAAATAGTCCCAAACCATCAGTACATTATTTACTATTAGGATTATTTACAGTAACAGTAAAACGTTATGGAGGAGGATAAAGTTAACGGCCTCCATCACGTTATCTAGAAGTCACAGAATGCAGCTTCTTTGGAAATCAACGAGGATTTAGTCAGTGCCTAAATACAAAGGCAAGGGGTACACAACGGGGCAGCTAAGAACACAGGGCTCTGGTTTGGGGCCTGCCTTTAGCAGACCCGAACCTACCACTGCCTTTAAGACCTTTGCAGAAATTACATCGTCTTAGTTGCAGTCTTCTCATCTGTGAAGTGGGGATAATACAATTTATGGTTCTTGTGCACTAACCCATGTGAAAGCAACAGGCGCAATGCCTGGCCCAGGGTGGGCAATTACAAATGTTAGTTGTGCCCCTTAGCTGCCTTGGCTCTGTTCCATAGCTACAGGTTAGGATAGGCCCCCTAGAAATGCTCTTTGTTGCTAACACTGGGTCATCAAGTAAGAATGTGAGTGCCGTTCTTGAAAGTCTGCTGGCCCCGAACTCTCATACACGGCTGGCGGGAAATCAGTTTGTCAGGCTGAGCAAAAAACTACCCGGGTTGACATACACATACCTTACAACATGGCAAGTCGGCTCCAAGGAATATACAGAAATGATTACATACGTTCACCCAAAGAACCAGACTGTTGATAACAGCACTATTCATAAAAGCCCCAAACCAGAGAACCGGAATGCTTATCACTACTAGAATAGACCAGAAAATCGTGGAGTATTCATGAGACGGAGCATTAACGATGAACACACTACGCCACGCGGTGACGCGGATGGACACAAGAGAGTCCATCGTGTGTGTTTCCATTTCTATCAAGTACAATAACAGGGAAAACTGAGATGGTGCTAGAAGTCAGGATAGTGGCCCTCAGAGGAGGACAGTGACCAGAAGGGACCATACTAGGTGCCTCTGGGGTACAAGATGGCTGTATTTCTTGATCTGGTTACATGCACTGGTTTAATCTGTAAAAATTCAAATGCTGCACCCTTAGGATATATACATTTTCCTGTATACATATTATACTTCCCTAAAACTTTTAAAAAAAAATCTACCTCTACTGCTGACAAAAACAAGAAGTCTGTGCCCTGCCCAAGGCCATGTACCCAGGACAGCCCAACCACTCTAATCCCTGGCCCCGAAGGCCACAGACCTACATCAGCCTAACCACTTGTCAAGAGGGTACATGGGTCAGATGCAACTCCCTCTCCCACCCATGATTTCTTCACTCAGTGCTAAGGCTGGCATTTCTCTGTTGCTTTTCTCATGTTTGAAACTGGGTGCTTTTCCCTGGCATAGTTCTTCTCTTCTAGACTCCTGCTATCATCTACATGGGAGGAATCTTCAGGTAAAACACACACCTCAGGAAACTGAGCTGAAATGAACTTACTGACATCCACCTCTTTCCATTAAACATATCTTAAGTGTCCACATTAAAGATACAATTTTAAAGAAATTAATCCTTAAAAGAATCATTTATTTGTAAGCAACTGAAATGAATGTTAGCAACTTATAGGATTTTCTAATTATTAGGTGTACATCATACCATATCATCCTTAATAAAATTTAAGGTATCTGCAATAT
Source organism: Kogia breviceps (assembly GCF_026419965.1). Taxonomy (NCBI): domain Eukaryota; kingdom Metazoa; phylum Chordata; class Mammalia; order Artiodactyla; family Physeteridae; genus Kogia; species Kogia breviceps. Next base: position 141,432,987 of record NC_081314.1, read on the forward strand.
TATTTTAAAAATAAAGCACATAAAAAAATTGTTCTCTGAAATTTTGTACATTCAATTTTAAGACATCAAAATGACTATTTATTTGGACCATTATACATGAGAAATAATTTCCTTTTAAAGTAAACATATCATCATAAAAGAATATTTCAGTCAATGATACTCCCTCCCATCAGCGGAACACAGGGGATTTTTTAAGGCAATGAAACTATTCTGTTAAGATACTGTGATGGTAGATACACGTCATGAGAGATTTGTCCAAACCCACAGAATGTACAACACAAAGAGTGAACCCTAATGTAAATGATGTACTTATAACTACAATAATGTATCAATCGATACAGGTTCATCAATTATAACAAATGTAGCACACCAAGATGTTAATCACAGGAGAACTAGGACAGGGAGGAGAAGGAGAAGGAATATTATGGGAACTCTGTACCTTCTATTCAATTTTTCTATAAGCCTAAAACTGCTCTAAGAATTGAAGGCTATTAATTAACAAATAAAATAAAATAAATAATGCTCCTTCCCAGCTTTTAAGATTTCCACATTTCACTTTGCTGGTTTTGCAGGAAACACCCATTTGAGAACACAAAAGCAGCAGGAAAGGACAAAAGCTTTCATACATTTTCAAGGGTTTACAATTATATACTCAAAACATTTTTCACCCATTACTAGTAACTATATAGACACAATTTTTAAAATTCATTATGGAGAGCAACTATCTTAGTTTTGTTTTTTTGGTTTTTTGTTTTAACTGGGTTGGCATACTGCTCTTCTGTGTAAGAAAATATAATACAAAGTGTATTCAAATAAAAGCAAGAATAAGGGTTGACTTTAATACCTCAGGGAGAAATCCGATCGATTGGGTCCATAAGGAAAGATGTATGCATTAGGTGCTCCCTAATTACGACTGCTTTGGTGGGCAGCAGCGTTGGTGAAACAGATGTTGCAGACCTATTAAAGAAGGGGTTTCAAACATCTGCTTACAATTTTAAGGCAATTGTAAATACAGCAGAGAAGGTCAATTGGGCCAATTAAGGCCGATGTGCAAATCCACCACTGCAGGTTTCTTTTCAAGCTTACATGGACCTGATTTTTTATGCTTCTATTTTCTTCAACCACAATTTTTTTTTAAACACAGGAAATGGGTTTAATAACAACTTTTGCCCATTCTGATTGTGATTTTTTTAAAATTTGCAACAAACTTTCGTTCAAGGCATTAACTGCACACCTCCTCTTTCACGACGCCCCGGCGGTCTCCTCCCCCTCCCCCTCCCCCCTCGCTGCCTGCTGGTCAGCTCCCTGCAAAGGGGGTCCACTGGTGCAGGCTCCCAGGGAGGCAACCAATAACCAGAACGAACAAGGGCAAGCATCACCTCCAGAAGGGTCAGTACTAGGATCTGTGATTTAACAGCGGTCTGAGCATCACCGACACTGCAACCAGGAGAATTTGCTATTTCTACTGTAGGCATCTTCACCACCCTTAACTGTCCCTCGGGAAGAAAAGCTCAGGCCAGTCAGAGATAATATGAGGAAGGCCCTCCCAGGAAATTCTAGGCAGTGTTTCAAAGACCAAGGCTCGTTTCCTGCTCAAAGGCTGGCACCGGGTGGAGTGAGACTCAGAGGGAGGTGCAAGGTCAGCGAACAGGCAGGGTTTCCACCCCAAACATTAATAGGTAATTTTTTTTAAGCTGAAAGTTTAATAGTTTGATTTTTAGGGTCACTAAGTAGACATAAATGTCCAAGAAGCCCCAAAATGGCCTGCTTTGATGGGAATAAGAAATAAACCTGACCTACCTTCTATCCCATGAGCTCAGAGAGATGGCAAATTTTTTGGTGGCCCACACCACTGTTTTATAAATAGAGAGAGACAGACCAAAAAAAGCAAGCTTAGGCAGACCTAGGTTCAAATTCAAGTTCTGTACAATATAGCTGAGGGACCTCAAGATTTGTTTCCTCATCTATAAAATGGGAATACTGCCAACCTTCCAAAGCGTTAAATGTTGACACATAGTAGGCAGTCAGTAAATGCTGAGTTTCTGACCTTCTTCTGAGACCTGCAGGCTCTCCACCAAGACACTCCTAGGGGCTTTGAGCTGTGTTCCTAAGGAGGGGGTTTGGGGAGACACAGTTCTCTTGAGTTTCTGTTTATTTGTTTATTTGGGGGAAGGTCTATTCAGTTTTTGAGCTGTTGATGTTGTCCTTGTTTTGTTTTTAGTAAAACAAAAAAGAGAGTGGATAACGAAAGTATGCTCTTAAGTTCTAAGAAAAGAAATCCTTTGGGGAGCAGGATGGGAAGAAATAACACTAAGAACGAAGAAAATTCTGAAGAAAAGTCAATATAACACACAGAAATCTAAGTTGAGAAAGAACTCTTTCTTATGTTCCCTTTTTACTTTTCAACCTTGAGGCTCAGCTCACTCAGGTCTGAGCAAGAATAAAGAGTTCTGCTTGTCTAAACAACGGGCTAAATCTGAAAGCAAACAGCTCAACTCATGTGGTTCTTCAGCAACATTCCTGTCAATAAACCCGTCTTTGCTCGCCCGGTCCAACAATGCCAGATTTAGAGCTGTCCGCTCATCCCTTGTCCAGCACGCAAGGGGATTTTCAAAAGGCCATTATAAGAACAGCTCTCACAATCTTTGCAGCCTTTTCAAAAACACAAAAATCTAATTCATTTGGCTCACTGTTTCAACTATCCAGCTTAAACTAATTTTAAAATCTCCCTTTTGTAAATAGTGACGTTGGGAACGCCATGACTGCCACGATATAAAATGATTGTATTTTTCTCATTTGCAACAAATTACCATCGTTTATCATCATTTTATCATTGAAAAGCTTCAGGCAGAAACCTTAAGAAAAACTACCGGGGGTTCATAATATACAAACAGCATCAGATGCTGAAAATCTTTTTAATATCAAAATAAAATTTGGGAGGGCAAAATTTCCTTTTTCTAAAAACTCAAGGGTTTTAGCATAGGACATAGTATAAAAAGTGACCAACAAAGAAATAAGAGCTGGTATCAGAGCAGCACACTGAAATCAAGATCTAGTACAAACTCATTTCTATGAATCATTTAAAAGGAATTTCATCATGCTAACAACATCAGCACAGAAAGTTACAGTAAGCATTAACAGTAAATACCAATATCTTTATATATATATATATTTTTTTCTTATGGTAAAAGTATAAACAGCATCTTATTCACTATCCTACTAATGGGTCTCAATTTGCTAGAATTGCATATTAAGCTAAGTAACTGATACCTGAAGTACCTCAATTTTTTAATGTCTCAAAAGTAATTTTTATTTAAAATACTGCATATAGTAAGTTGTAAAATCAAAATAACCCTTGGCTTGAAACGCCAAAGAATTGGAATGTCACTGAGCTAGAAAGAAAAAACCAGCATAAAGAGAATCCTTGTCCTAATATTCCATATGCCTAAAACACTGACACTCTAGTTCTTTCAGTAGGATTTGTTTTTTCGTCCTGTTGACAGCAGCAACACATATTCACAGAAGAAATTCTTTAAAATTCAGAAAAATTGCAAGGTGGGGCTGGGGTGGGGTGGGAGTCCTCCTGTAACTCCATTCCCTACAGAGCACTGCCTTGAATAGATTCTGGTAAACTTTTCTCGCCTTCTTTCAATGTACGCACAAAGCTGATTACTTTTTTAAAACAAAAATTGGGTCATACTTGGGGTATCGTTTTTTCACCTGTTTTATGGCCTTTATTGTTTTTAATAGATATACAAATAGTTATAACAACTGTACAGTTAATCAAATGGATATAAAACTTAACTCTCTATTATTAGGCATTGAAACAGTCTCTGTTTGTCTGTATTTTACACAGTGGAGCAGTGAACATGCAGATATACATATCTTTGTGCCCACTGTGTCTTTTTGGTTCAAATTCCTACAAACTAAATGATCATATCAAAATAGATGCACATTTTAAAGCATGTGTCACACAATTCACACCAGAAAGGTTGTATTAATTCTGCGCCAGCAGTGTGAGAATACCCTTTTTTTACCCACACCTTTGCTCACAATTTAGGGTGCAAAAAATTATATATTTTCCCACTTTTATTAATAATGATATTCAGATGTTTTCCCACACTTTTACTGGTCACCTGACTGCTTCCATTGGGAACGGACTGCTCACTTCCTTTACCCATTTTTCAACGTAAAACTTTTTGTGTATTGAAAATATTAACCCTTTGATTCCTATTTATTGTTTCAAATATTTTTTCTCCATTGGTCACCTGATTACTTCACAGTGATTCTTGACATACAGAAATTTATTACTCTAAAGAAACCTATCTTTTTCTTTTAGCATTTTTCCTTGGATTTTTAGGCTAGCAAGGCCTTTCCTAGGCCAAAAGCAAATAAACAATAGGTTTTACATATTGAACTAATATTGGGAGAGCACTGATTTTGATTGCAATGATTGAGAGGGCAAAACACAGTTAAGGAAAGAAAGAAGAAATCCTGAGGGAATGAGAAAGAAGTGAGAAGGCTTCTAAAAATAACATATGGCAGACATCGGCTAAATGCAAGTCTAATTTGCTTCTTAGTTAATGAAGGAGAAAATGGAGATGGTGAAGGAATAAAAGGTCCATTCTAGAATGGTAATAATAAAATCCCCTCTGAAGACAATAACAACATTCTTGTTATACGCAGAAATTTAATCCTACAATAATAAAGCATATATTGATATAACAGCACTGTGAATAAATTCCATTTAAGCGATGTTATTCTAACAATGACCCAGAAAATGTTGGAACTATAAAGTAGTTTGTTATGTGCCCAGTTTGGGGAGGATAATACCCACTTGGAGAACCACAGAGTCTCAGTAACATACCTGGAAAAGACCTTTTTGTCTGAGACCAATTAATCAATAATTATGTGCCAATAGGCTAATGTGTACATTGTTTATAAAGAGATCATACAGGAACATATGTGCATGTTCACATAAATTTTACTTATTTCAAAAAGTTTTAAAAATCTGTTAAATTTGGTTCATTTTTCTACTCATTAAACATAATCAGAATCTCATCAGGGTCCAACAGAAAAGAATGAGTTGTGCAGCTTTTGGCCAAGCCTCTGCACCTCCTTCCAGTGGGTGGAGATGGAACCCCTGGGGGCACCTGGGTGGGAGGAAGCCAGAGACTTACCTACAGGCTAGAACCCCTGCGCCCACAGGGAGTGGGGGGTGGGGGGTGCCCAGCAGCCTCTCCCCAGGCTCTACCTGAGACTCTACCTGGCTCTGCCTACCTTCACTCTCTAACTAGCTTTCCCAGCTCCATCCTCCAACCTTCTCCTTAATTCTCTGAGTTACCCAAAATCAGCCTCCAACACATCTCTTCTCAAGTCACCTAAGTCTTGACATGTAAAAAACTCTGTAGTTTCTGACACAAAGTAAAACTTAAAACTCAGAGAGATATGGTTTTGATGCAAAATGTCCATAGCCCTGAAGTTTGCTTACCCTATGAAAAAGCTACCTTGTTTCAGCTCTTTTTATCCCAGTACATCTCACACGGTTTTACACCTAAATTTTGTTCCTTTCACTTTCTTCTCTTCATGCTCAACACCGATCCCTAAAATGGGTCTAGTGGGAGAGATGAGGTGGGGAGACCAGAGATGGGAAGAAAATGGGGAAGTTGGTCAATTTCCTATTACTTTTCAGAAAATATTTATATGGCGACAGCAGCTCTCCTGTAGCATCATTGTTAGAGGCTTAACTTTTTTCTTCCTATAAATACATTAAAAAGTGAGTCAGATGTGGAGTTGCACCTTAGCATTCCCTGTGTACATTTCAATACCTGTGTATTCTCTCTCAGGGCAATGAAGGGACTTGGAGGAAAGGGTGAGCAAAAGGATGACGCAGCGGCGACCCAGGTCAGCTCACCCCGTCGTGGGACCTTCCCTTTGGCGCTCAGCGGACTCTAGCACAGGTGGAGGCGCTGTGCTGCAGAAACCCTGCCCTAGCCCAGGAGCTGGGGAAAGTAGAGGAGACTGCTCTCCATCCTGAACCTCAGCACTCCTGACCCTCCCCAGGCTTACAGGGGCGACCCAGGAAGCCCCCTCCCAGAGACTGAGCATGAACTCGGGAAGGCCCAGGCCGCACAAGAGAGGGGACACGTGTGCGTGCCTCTCCTCAGCACCCTGAGCCTTCAGGTCCCGGGTCCTCCCAGGTCCCTCCCTCACGGAAGGGCACAGAAAAGGGAGAGGTGCCCTTGGGGTGGGTTTTGTCTGTGGGCACCTCTGGAGATTTTGGGACTGGGGCACAGCAGGGCGCCATTGGTCAACAACTATGAAAGTGGTGGTTGAATGCTCGCCCTCCAATGTTCTTACTGTGTTTTCCATATCCCTTCACCCCCAACTCCAAGGAGGAACCCCCCAGCGTGGGGTGGTCAGACTCCCCAGGCTGGCCAGGAATCAGGGGAATGAGCAGAAGGTGACTTCTCAGGACACCCCTCCCAGCACATCCGGGTGTCAGCAGGCCCCCACTGCTCTTTTCCCAGAGGGGATGTACGGGGACTGAGGGGTACAGTCCTATGGCCAGGGGGTGATGGGTGGGCTGGAAACCAGGTGCCTCGAAACTGGCTGTATTTTCCCTTAGCAAAAGCCTTTTTGTACCACACCTCACCGCCACCCTCCATAAAAGAAAACCTGCTACGGAGTAAAGCAAGATATTTCAACAATTAGGTTAAGAGCCTTCTACATTTCAGAAACATGTATATGAAAAATTAAAAAGTAGAAAAGGTAAAACTGGATTTACCACGTTTTTTGGTATTGACTCCTAGGTGAGTTTTGACGTTTTGAAGCTAACAGTATACACTGCAGTGCCACCCCGTGAAACCTGTCAGTGTTCCCAAGTAAAGGCGCTCCTGGGGTGCCATTCACCCTCATACAGCATTCTTTCATGAAGGTCAGAAGAACAATTCTATTTTCTCTAAGCGCTTCCATTTTTCATCTGCAACTAGTTCAACAGAGCAGATTTTACCCTTTGCTGTTAGTCATTTTAAGGAAAAACTTTATAACTGTGACAAATAGGGTTATCAGAAAATTACCCATGAGTTCCTCTGGATTATCTGGGGTACAAGTCACATGGGATGGGGCGGGGGGGGGGGCTCATCCCTTCTCTCAGCTTCCTCTGAAACCAGAGGACTCCTCTCCTGGTAGAAAGCCCCCCCCCCCCACACCGCCTCCTGTGTGCCTGAGACAATGTATGGAAATAGCCGTAACCCTGGTCCTGCTGCTTGGTGCCAGGCTACCTGCTGCCCCACTAACAAGAGCTTTCACTTGTCTTTACGCAGTAAGCAAGAGGGAAACAGAGTCCTTCCCCAGGACATACACCCAACTTACTTCCAGCACGGTGCCAGGGACACCTCTCTAACAAGTACCAGAAGGATGGGGGACCTGAACTTCAGCTGGTTAAGTTTCCCTCTACAACCTGTTTCTTAAGTCATCCCCCATCCAAGTACTGGTAGACAACAAATGCCTTCTACAAAGGGGCCAACCTCAGTTACAGACATCTAAGTCTTTATTTTGTGCACCGTTTTTATTCATTCCTACCACTGCTTTCAATATTTTTCCCCAAACACTCTATCTCTACCATTGCTTCTCCTTTGGTCCCTCCCAATTTTAATTCAGGATCTGATATATTCTATTGCATACACTGATAGCATACTTATAAACTGCCTTAAATAACTTCTGGGACAGAGAAAGGAAGAAGAAAGGGAGGGAAAGAAAGGAAGAGAGGAAAAGCATGAATTCTCTAACTTTCAAATGCAAGCACAACTTTCTTACACATTCTTTGGCTTTCTAGGACACAGTGCACACCATCACTGCAAGATTCTCATGGTTAATGAGAATTGAAAATGTCCTAAAATACAGCCATCTTCTAACTAGGGCAAAACATCTTTCCCAGAGGGCATGTAAGCACGAACAGTTCTAAGAGAAAAAAATCCCCAGAGCTTCAACTTTCCATATGCGTTCTTTCCTAAGACACGTCTATTTCAGAATGGGCCTGGAGGTCTGGGCACACACAAGCTCTACTTTTAAACCCCCCCCTGAAATGCCTGCCTCCCTCCCACATGATAAAAAAAGGAAGATCTCTTACCCTCCTTGGGTCTAACTGTAGCACAGCCCAGGATGTAAAAACCTCCCATAGGGTAATGCCAAACACTGATGACAGTAAGAAAAACAGCCTCAGAGCTCTGCAAAAGCAGTGACCTCTTGGGATCGCTTGGACAACGCAACATCTCAGAAGAGAAGTGGAACTTAAGCAGGATCTTGGGGCGTAGGGGATTGCAGGGTCGGGGTGGGCGCAGAGAATCAGACCAAGAGTAGCCCCTTCTCCCCATGCATGAAGAAGGTACCAGCTTCCCTCCTGTCTGAGAATACGGCCAATAATTTGAACAGTTCAAGGAACGAAAAGAAAACTTCATAAGAGATACTGCATTGATGAAGCCAATGTCACAAGGCAGACCCCAGAGAAGAGGTCGTCTATGGGTGCAGGACTGCCTGCAGGGGACATCTCAGAACTTTTCTTTCTTTCTTTTTTTTTTTGCTTGTCACAATGACTAGAATTTATCTCTCAGAGGGCCCAGGGCCTCATGCTGTCCTACAATGATCAACCACTCTCCCACCCACTGTAACAAATTTTTAATGCCCCTCTGGTCACTCATGTAGATGTGAAACCTGTTCATAATTATCTGACATGAAAACCTAATTTTATTTTTACATAAAAACAAAAAGCACTTTCTGTACAGTTTTATTATTCCAAGGATGTTACCGCCATGTAAATCAACGGAGGATGGGTAAAGTACAAACAAAGTACATAGCTGTTTCCCATTATCAAAAATCGTGTCATCCAAGGCAACAGCACTCATGCTGTCTGAATTATCCAATGCAACACATCTTTATTAGTCTATCCAGCAGCCATTATATTCACGTACAGGTACAAACATCTAAATATTTCATATGGGGACTACCCTGGAGGCCCCGTGGTTAAGACTTCGCCTTCCAATGCAGGGGGCGCAGGTTCGATCCCTGGTCGGGGAGCTAAGATCCCACATGCCTTGCAGCCAAAAAACCAAAACATAAAACAGAAGCAATATTGTAACAAATTCAATGAAGACTTTAAAAATGGTCCACATCAAAAAAACAAATCTTAAAAAAAGAATTTTTAATGTAAATAAATACTTCATGCTTTCCTAAATAGTCAGATATGAACACATATTAAGATGCATAATATTCTGTTTTACTTTCTTTTTATTTCTCCTTTTTATTATGATTGGAATATTATATCGATTTCTTTAAACTACATCTGAAGCTTGCTTATATAGTCTATGAATTTAACTTCAAGAGGTTAAAGATGGCATTACAGGGGCTTCCCTGGTGGCGCAGTGGTCGAGAGTCTGCAGGCCGATGCAGGGGACATGGGTTCGTGCCCCGGTCCGGGAAGATCCCACATGCCGCAGAGCGGCTGGGCCCGTGAGCCGTGGCCGCTGAGTCTGCGCGTCCGGAGCCTGTGCTCCGCAACGGGAGAGGCCACAACAGTGAAAAAGATGGCATTACAAAATATTTGTTATAAAAAGAGGTATAGACACGGCACAACATGAATGAACCTTTCACTTATACTAAGTGAGAGAAACCAGACCAAAAAAAGGCCACGTTATATTATTCCATTTATGTGAAATGTCCAGATTAGGCAAATCTAAAGAGGCAAAAAAGTAAATAGTGGTTATTTAGCCCTAGAATAGGGGTTGGGGGGGGGGTCAGGGGACACGGGGTGTCGGGGGTGAAGGAGTGACTGCTAATGGGTGCAGGGTTTCTCTCCGGGGTGATGAAAATGCTGTACATTTGACTGTAGTGGTGGTTGAACAAGTGTGAATATATGAAAACCCACTGAATTAATTGTACACTTTAAGTGTTGAATTGTATAGGACGTAAACTGTATCTCAAAAAAAAGCTGTTTAAAGACAAAAGACAAGTATGGGTCTAATCGGATTGGAAACCACTACTCTGAGTTACTCACCTGGAAGAAAAGGCAGGCCAGAACATCCTGGCGGGACTCCTGCAGTGTTAGACGGTGCTGTGAAGTGACAGAGCACTTCTGGCATCTAGGCTGTGGCTGGCTTTAGTTTTTAAAAGACGTACAAATGGCAATAATCTTAGGTGAGACTTTCTAAAATAGAATGTGTCTCAGATTACAAGTAAATACCATGGCTTCTATGGGTCAGAAAGACATAAGTAACATATACTATGCCAATAGTATCCTCTGAAACACTCCAGACCCAATTAACACACTGAAAAAGCATTAAAACATAAGCCGCTCTAGGAAGTATATCATCAGGCACCGTAATACAGTCCCCAGGGCAACAAAAACAAAAACAGAAGGAAAAAAAAAAAATACACGAATCATTGGCCAGGAGGCCAGCCAGCCTGGGCGAGGCCGTGGAAAAACAATGAGCCGTAGCACAGGCCGAGCATCAACCCTCCTTTGCTTGCCCACCCAGAGCCTCCTGGGGCGCCCTGGCTTCTCAGAGCTCCCACCCCACACTGGCATCTCAGGGGCCCACCTTCTGGTGGCTTCATACAAGTTCAGGTTCCCCTAGTCAAAGGAGAGTGGGCCTGTTCGTTTGTTTTTTTAATTTTATTTTGTATTGAACTATAGCTGATTTACAACGCTGTGCCAGTCTCTGCTGCACAGCGAAGTGACTCAGTTACACACATACAGACATTTTTTTAATATTCTTTTCCATTATGGTTTATCCCAGGATATTGAACATAGTTCCCTGTATATACTGCTGTACAGTAGGACCTTGTTTATCCATTCTCTATATATAATACTTTGCATCTGCTAATCCCAAACTCCCATTCCTTCCCTCCCCCAGTCCCCTCGCCCTTGAACCACAAGTCTGTTCTCTATGTCCGTGAGTCTGTTTCTGTTTCCTAGATAGGTTCATTTGTGTCATAGTTTAGATTCCACATATAAGTGATATCATATGGTATTTGTCTTTTTCTTTCTTACTTCACTTAATATGATAATCTCTAGTTGCATCAAAGTTGTTGCAAATTGTATTATTTCATTCTTTTTATGGCTGAGTAGTATTCCATTGTATATCAGGGTGGTCTTGTTTTTTCTGGAAATCCCAGTTCTTAGCTGGTTGTCATTTATTTTGGGGGCCTGGGTTTTTCTTAATTTATTAATTATTTTAAATATTTTCATTAAATATATAAAGTCATTAAAAGCTTACATAAAAATCTCACTCATTGCCCTTAAACTTATGAATTCTAATCTCATCAAAAGCATGGCTAGGGGCTTCCCTGGTGGCGCAGTGGTTGGGAGTCCGCCTGCCGATGCAGGGGACACGGGTTCGTGCCCCGGTCCGGGAAGATCCCACGTGCCGCGGAGCGGCTGGGCCCGTGAGCCATGGCCGCTGGGCCTGCGCGTCCGGAGCCTGTGCTCCTTCGCAGCGGGAGAGGCCACAACGGTGAGAGGCCCGCGTACCGCAAAAAAAAAAAAAAAAAAAAAAAAAAAAAAAAGCATGGCTAAATCTCCACTTCCTGTCTTCTCCTTTTTCATGTTTTTATATTTAATTATTTAATCCATCTGGAATTTTTGACACATCTCCAAAAGACCAAAAGTAACTACTGGCTAAGCATTACTTGAAATATAAAGTTGGAACTCTTTCCCTAACCACCAAGCCTCGTCTCTACATGGAACCACAACTGGCGAAAGTGAGGTTGGAAAGATCAGTCTCTAATAAAAAACAGAGGATTGAGGGGAAACAGTCAAAACAGCCTTAAATGTGTCTTCTCAATGCATCCACTCTTTCAACAAACATTTATTTACTAAGCCCCTGCCTCGCCCAGGCTCCAGGGACACAGCAGTAAACAAGTTGCTGACTCTGTGAAGTTTGAGTTTCCGTAAACAAAATCCGGAGGCCAGGAAGAGGTGTGGACAGAGAGTGTGTCACAATGGTAGGAGCCGACCCTGCCACGGGGACGTCCAAGCAGGGGTGCAAAGGAAGACCACACACACGTGCAGGGCAGAGCCTTCCAGTGAAGGGACAGCACACACAGCACACACCAAAGGTCTATAAAACACCCACTTCCCGGGTGAGCGTGCTCAAGCTCCCTCCTCTCCCATGGCCTTTTCCTGGCTCAGAATGCCTGCAGCAGGCTGTGATCTGCTGGAGTTGAGCTCCCATCTGGTTTGTGGCTTGAATTTTATTGCCACTATGTGGCAGGTTCCAGGTCAGAATGAGCAGGACAAGAATGCAGGAGCATTCTTGCTTTCATGCACACATGTGCCTTATATGTAATACCTGTAGGGGGAGGGGTTTTTTGGTTTTGGTTTGTTTTCTGCAGTACGCGGGCCTCTCACTGTTGTGGCCTCTCCCGTTGCGGAGCACAGGCTCTGGACGCGCAAGCTCAGCGGCCATGGCTCACGGGCCCAGCCGCGCCGCAGCGCGTGGGATCCTCCCGGACCAGGGCACGAACCCGCGTCCCCTGCATCGGCAGGCGGACTCTCAACCACTGCGCCACCAGGGAAGCCCGGGGGAGGGGTTTTCATTGAGCACCTGCTCTCTCCCTGGTATCGAATTTAGTTTTTGGATTTCATCTTATTCTGAGCAGGCATAATTATTCCTGATTTTTCATATGAGGAAACTAAACAGAGAGAAGTCATATAACTTCCTCAAGGTCACTCAGGTAGTAACTGGTGAAGCAGGACTCAAGCCAGGTTCATCAGACTCCAAAGCCACGCCCTCCCGGAAGCCATGCTCCTTCCCCAAAGTGGCCACCAAAGACAAAGTTTGAATCAGTGAAGTGGGAAGGATGAGTCACACCAATGTGCAGGGAAAGCTTCTGATGTCTCACTGTTCATTAGACCCCAAGTTCAAGTTTTATTTGGAGATATTAAAATTTTAATTGTAAGCTTTTGTTAATTGAGAAAAGTACACAAAAATTAACATCAGCATTATCATGTAAGTCAAATACACTAAGTCAAATTACAACTTCAGCTTTATTTTCCAAGGAAAAGAGGCTGAAGAAACAGGCAATAAATAAAAAGGAAAAATTATTTCTCTTAGAAATTCACCTGATACAGGGATTACTGCATTTTTCAAACCATGTCTAGTTTAGACATGGCACATCTGGTACGATAGATGCTGTGTGTGAATGGAAACAAGTGTAGAGTAATAAATGTTTCCCAGTGTTAAATAAACACCTCAGCGGTTCAGACTTTGCCCGTTTCTCCACAGTAGGAGGCACTTATCTACTTTAACACTCTGCTACTTAGAGATTAGCACTCAATCAATTACCATCCACATGAGTTTATTTTTACAGAGAGCTTCAATAAAATGAGTGTGAAAATAAGTTAAACACATTCTATTCATTTTCTCAATTTTTCACCTCTCCCAATGGTGGATATGTTGACAGAAAAATTACTTCATTTTATTCCAACTGACATTTGTGGAATGCTAACCAGGTTCTGTGCTAAGGGCTCAGGGACAGGATATGACAAAGAGGACTGAAATGTGGTCTCCTGTCATTAAAAAGCATATATAACCTACCTTATAACACGGGCTATGTATGTCCCTACAGCCCAAATGAAGGCAAATATAGGGAAATTCTCGACCCACCAATCTCAACAACTCCCTCTTTCTGCCCCCAACTCAAAACCCTCTGCACTTTGCCCACATAATTTACCTGTCCTTGGTTAGAGCTGCTATTCTCTGTGGTTTGTCGAGCTACTCTCAGCTGCTTCCGGATGTGGAAATACCGTTTCATCAAGAGATGTTTATTACATCTCATTTTTAAACACTACCTACCTACTTCTGACACACACTTCTAAATTTCTGTACCACCTCTCTTTCTTAACAACAGCTTTATTGAGTTATGATCCAAATACCATAAGTTCACCCTTTTAAACTGTAAGATTCAGTCGTCTTAGTGTATTCACTGTTATACAACCATCATCACCATCTAATTCCGGAACATCTTCACCGCCCCAAAAAGAAGCCACTTACCCATTAGTAATCCCTCCCCAATTCCCCACCCCATTCCAGGCAACCATTCATTTACTCTGTATCTCTATGGCTTTGTCTGCTCTGGGCATTTCATATAAATGAAACAATACAATATGTGGTCTTTTGGGTCTGGCTTCTTCCACTTAACATAGCGTTTTCATGGTTCATCCATGTTGTATCACGTATCAGTACTTCGTTCCTTTTTATGGCTTAGTAATATTCCACTGTACAAACAGAGCACATTGTGATTTATCCATTTACCCACTGATGCACGTTTGGGTTGTTTGGCTCCTGTGAATAGTGATGTGTGTGCACAAGTTTCTGTGTGGACATATGCTCCATTTCTCTTGTGTAGGTATCTGGGAGTAGGCTTGTTGAGGAGCACGGTAACTCCATGTCTCACCTTTTGAAGCTAACAGGTTGTTTCCAAAGTGGCTGCACCATTTTACATTCCCACCATCAAGGTATGGGGGTTCTAACTTCTCTACAGCCTCACCAACACTTCCCATCACCCGTCTCTTTTGTTTTAGCTGTTCCAGTGGGGCTGATGTGGATCTCCCTGTGGGTACCACTCATCTTTGAAGCAGTCAGTAGCATCATGTCCTGCTGCAGCGGAGAAAGGAAGGAAGGTCTGTGCTGCTGGAGGGTGCAAGGGCTCCCTCCAAGCTCCAAAAGCTCGTGCCCAGCCTCCTGACTCAATCATTTCCCCACCAAAGCAATACCGTCTCTGCTTGTATGAAGGAATAAAGATGTACATTTGTACAGGACATTTGTACAGACGTACATTTAAGTACATTAGGTACTTAAAATGACTTGAAATACTGGTTGTGATCTTCCTATGAAGTAAAGAACAAACTTTTTCCCCATGGTGCCTCCTGTGTAATACTTAAGCTGAGAATGGACAGTTTGCCTGGTATTGTCCTGGAGCTTCACATAGCTCATTTAAGCTATACAACAACTATAAATTAGGTATTCTTTTTCTAATCTACTACAGTCAAGATAACTGAAGCTCAGTGAAGTTAGATATCCTGCACTCTGCCTAGGGAGTGAAGTCAGTCTGTCACAGATGAGCAGCCAAACTCCAAGGAATGAATGAGCCACTGACACCTACTGCTTTCCAGGGACCAGATGCAACTTTGCTGTTCAACAGATGGAAACAGGGACATCCAGGAGTGAAAATGCAAGATGCACAGAGAGGGGTAATTCTCCAATCCTTTCTCAGCATCCAAAAAGCTCATCTTGTCTGGGATTTCCTTCAAAAAACTATAGAATGGAGGTTGGAAAGGGAGTGAGACTGTAAATGAAATAAGATTAGCCAGAATCTAGTAATTGTTGATGGTAACTGATAAATACCTGAGCATCCCCTGTAATATTCTGTCAACTTCTATACATATATATTTGAGATTTTCTATACTAAAAAGTAAATTACAGTCTCAAACTATCTCCCTCAAAATATTTACTAATTACAAAAAGGGAAATAGTAAGTTTACAGTGGAGAATCCTGGCAGACACTACCCTAGCCTAGGATTAACATCATGTACCCCCCACCCCGAGTCAAGGTTAATATCATGTACCCCCGAGATGGTGCAACAAGAAGAGCCTATCACCTCCGTGGTATTCATCCCCCAAACGCACAAGCTCAGTGTAATCATGAGAAAACATCAGACAGACCCAAAGTAAGGGACAGTCTACAAAATACCTGACCAGTACTCTTCAACAGTGTCAAGGTCATAAAAGACAAGGATAGACAGAGGAATTGTCACAGCCTGGAAGGCAACATGACACATAACTGCAAGGTGATATCCTGGACTGGAACTCAAACAGAAGAATGACATCTGTGAAAAGACTAGTAAAACCAAATAAGTTCTGCAAATTTGGTTAATAGTGGTGCAGGAAAGAGTTAACACAGTGGCCCTTGTGCTTATCCTTAGAAAGACCTGCTGCAAGGTGTTCCTTGACTGGCTTCTGGGAACTGGGTACTAGGAATATTCTCATCATTTCCTAACTGGTAAGGGTGGCATACTGTGCCTGCACTGTCTGTTCAAATAATACGGTGTATGCTACACAACACTTTCCTCCTGGCAGTCCAAACTTCTGGCATGGGCTAGGCAGTGGGTGCCTACATGATGAGCCCCCAATAGAAACCCTGGGCACTGTGTCCTGAGTGAGCCTCCCTGGTAGACAGCACTCTGTATCTGTTGCTGCTGCTCACTGCTGGGGGAATTAAGTGTGTCCTGTGCGAACCCATGGGGAGAAGAGTCTCCGAAGCGTGCAGCTGATTTCCTCCAGGCTTCACTCTGTGCTTTTTCCCTTTGCTGATTTTGCTTTGTATCCTTCTGTTATAATAAGTCACAGCCATGAGTACGACTACTTGTCCTGTGGGTCCCCCTAATAAATCAGTGAATCTGAGGGTGGTCTTGGAAACCCCGAATACAATAATTGTACCAAAGTTAATTTCTTGCTTTTGATAAATGTACTGTGACTGTGTCAGATTTAACATAAGGGGAAGCTGGGTGGAAATTTTACAGGAATTCTATTTTTGCATAACCTGTAACTATCTAAAAAAACAATTGGTTTAAAAGGTTAATTACTTTTTCTTACTCCACAAGTAATTCACGTGGAAAATTTGGTACAAAGTTTGGAAAAAACAGAGAAGCATAACAAATAAAAATAAAATTCCTATGAATTCTCCCTTCCCAAGAAAAACAATCAGTTATAAAAATAACAACTCTTCTTTCCCCCTCACAGGTTTCTCACCCATCAGTTGCTTTCCCCAGAAGGCCATGGAGAAATAGTCTGGGGTAACACCACAGTAATGACTGTGGGGGTAGTGGGTTTTCGAAGTTATGTCAACTTAATGGGTCTCACAAGCTTCAGGGGTCACACTTCAGCTGTGGATAATAACGCTGCCCCTTTACCAATAAAAATTTCTGTCTGAAATTAATGATGGAAAAATGAAGTATAAACCAACAGAGCTCATAAAGATGCTACATCATACTGGGATAGGCAGTAACATAAAACAAGACAACATATTTATAAACAGGAGTTGATTCTTGTTGTGCCAGAAAATGAGCAACGGTTCAAGAAATGCTGTGGTCTGTCAAAAGGAGATGGGAATTACCATGCGGGGCTGCCACTGGGAAAATCTGGGATACTTTGAGCACAAAAATAAATAATGACATCTAGTATCAATACATTATAAACCATTCAATAAAACAAAAATCCACACATTTGTACTGACATAAATAAAGAATGAGAAAGGAAAGCTATTTCTTACACAGAATGTCAACAAATAAATGTTAAAGAAATGAGTTAGAAGCTCGCTATTTTGCCACCTGATTCATGCAAGAGTCATTATAAAACTATTGGGTGAAAGTCTGAAACTAGCCTCAAAGTATCTCCCCATAGATTACTTATTTGGTACAAAAGGGAAATGGTGATC
The DNA here is from genome assembly GCF_026419965.1 of Kogia breviceps. Classification (NCBI taxonomy): domain Eukaryota; kingdom Metazoa; phylum Chordata; class Mammalia; order Artiodactyla; family Physeteridae; genus Kogia; species Kogia breviceps. The sequence goes on from NC_081314.1 coordinate 141,450,480, forward strand.
TCTGTACCCCACCTTCAGCAAGTGATAAACGTTAACCTTGCAGGTACGGGACAACTGGCATTCTGAGCCTCCCGATGCCCTGCTCTGAGGACACAACGTCCCATGTGCTCCCTTCCTGCCCCAAACTGCCTGCATCAAATCCAGTATTCCTCAAAATGGCAATGCCACCTATGGCAAAGGCAGGCTGGGGTAATGCTCCAGGTTAAAGGAGATTCCGGGGACATGACGAGTAAATGCAGTTGGGCGATCTTGGAATAGGGGGAAGTGACCCCAGCGGACGTGATCAGGACAACTGGCAACATGTAAAGGTCCACTGTTAGGTAATGGCATTATGCCAACGTTAAACTGGCTAATTTTTATAATTGTGCTGTAATTACATAAGAGAAGGTCCTATTTTTAGCGCCGAGGGCCATGGGGGCATGATGGCTGCAACTGAGTCAAATGACTCAAAATATACACATACACACAACATATGTGTGTGTGTGTGTATTAATTTCTTCACTGAGTGAGAGAGAAAAACTAAATGTGGCAAATTGTTAGCAATTGGTCAGTCTTTATTTCAAAATAAAAGTTTAAAGGATTGCTACAACTATTGCCAAGTGGAAACGGAAAATGGGAAGCAATGAAGTCCTCAAGAAGATTAGCCTGCTGCCCATGACAGCCTAACTTTAGAGTCATACCAACAGCAGTCCCCTCCCTGCACGGCAGCAAAAGCAAGACAGAGCACTGGGGAACGGACAGCCTGCCCAAGAGCCGATGGAGCTGGGGCCGTATGTGAGAACACAGAGCCACACAACGGAGAATTAAACGTGTCAAAGACAAAAGGGAGTAGGAGACATGAGGCTGCTGCCATGAGAACCCACACCAAATGTTAGAGAAGGCCCTGGTGGCCATCCAGGAGAAGGAGTGACCCACCCACAGACCCTGACAGAGGCGATGGGGCTGGGCAGGGATGCTGTTTCGCCAGGTCAGTGCAGAGGGCCGATATCTGGAGACTGAGACCTGCTTCTCTGGATGGGCTCTGTGCCCTATGGTAGGAGGGCAGAAACTGAGGAGGCATGATAATTCATTGTAAGATGTGAAGCTCCTCTGGCTTCATGCTCTTCACTTGCACAAGAAGGGGCAGAGAGGGGGTGTGGGAAAGGCCCTCGGCACAAAGTGCTCAACAGACATCTATTAACCCCTGCAAAACTGGGGAGTAAGTCAAAAAGGGGGAGGCCAAGGCATCCATGAAGTGGGAACACAACAAAAGAGACAGTACTGTCCCAGGATGGTGGCTAAGGGGACACTCCAAATGACAGTGGTGGCTCCAGGCCTAGAAGATGGTTGCTGCAAAGGAAAACTAGGACCAATTAATATATTCAAGCGTTTGGAAAATAACGCTGATAAGCTGTTATGTGTGTACACACACTAGTCAGTAGGCTTTAGTATATTCTCAAAGTTGAACATTTTTATCAACTCCTCCCAAAATAACCCCCTACCCATTACCAATCATTCCCCATCTCCCCCAACTGCCAACCCCTGGCAACTACCAATCTTACTTTGTGTCCCTATAGATTAGCCTATTCTGGGCATTTCATATAAAGGGACTCATATAATAACGCAGTCTTTTGTGACAGGCTTCTTTCACTTAGCATAATGTTTTCAAGGTTCATCGATGCTGGATCACGTATGAGTACCTCATTTCTTTCTATGGCTGAATACTATTCCACTGCATGGACAGACCACATTTTGTTTATCCATTCATCTATTGGGTTGCTTTCTCCTTTTGGCTATTATGAATAATGCTGCTACAAATATCCACGTACAAGTTTTTATGTGGACATATGTTTCATTTCTCTTGGGCTGATACCTAGAGGTAGAAATGATGGGTCATATAATAACTCTACGTTTAACCTTCGGAGAAAACTCCAGTCTTCCAAAGCTGTTGCACCATTTCACACTCTGCCATCAGCAGTGTAAGAGGGTTCCACCTTCTCCACATCTTCAACAACCATTATTACTGTGTCTTTTCCTTCACAGCCGTCTTCACGTGTAGGGGGTAGTCATCTGTTGTGGTTCTGATCCGCATTTCCCTGATGGCTGACGGTGCCGGGCATCTTTTCACGTGCTTTACGAGCACACCTGCTTCCCCTCACGAAACGGTCTTTCAAATCTCCCATTTGCCCTCTACCAGCTCAGAAATGCCGGCGCCTGCTCCTCTCACCCTCTTGTCCCCTGTGGTGTGCTCACCTGGGTGACCGTCCCATTCACCGCTGGCTGACTAGCCCTACAGAGCTTAAGACTCAGCTTCCAGGCCTGGAAGGGGATAAAAGAACCTCTAATCAAGCACTTGTAAGTGAGACAGACCAGAGAAGGAAGCACAGGAAAGGCCTGGTGGCTTGCCAAGGTGAAAGCAATTCAGTGATGGCTGAAATGGAGCCCCAAGGTCTCTGGACTATTCTTTCCACCAAGCCATGCCACGCCCCTAACTCAACACTTGCCATCTCTCAACTGCCACAAATTCCCCAAATCCCACATGAGCCAACAATGTACGTGCCATCATAAATACGAGTGCTCACTATTCTCCCATACCCAGCGTGGCACCCTGCAGGCCTCTGGTGCGCACAGTCGGTGGGGAGACACGGCACACACAAGCGCCAGAGTGATGCAGGGAGAGAGCTACTGACTCTACCCGGAGACGTGAATGAGGCGTCCAGAGGACAGAACTCACCAAGACTGCCCAGTGGGAACGACTCAGAGGGAAAGCGGTGGGGAAACTGCTCAGGCAGTGGGAGGAGCGCGTTCCAAGTTCCCCTTCACAGAAGGTGTGCGGTGAAACGGAAACAAAAAGGACCAGGGTCACAGGCAGACCCATGGCGGGAAAACCGGTTAGAGCCAAGCGGCTGTCTTCTCTGGCAAGCTAAGGGCTGGGGCTCTCTAGCTTAGGAAACATAAAGCCTGTGAGCTTCTGAGATAAAAAGGGACATGATCAGATTTGCACTTAGAGAGCTCACTCAAGTGACAGTGTCCCTGAACATCATACAGATAGATGTTTTCCAGTAAGGTATGAAAATTGAAAACTACTATAAAACAACACTGAAACTTGCCAAGATTCTCATTGTATGATTTCTTCTGAGAGAAGTTTTGCTGCTCAAGACCCAAGAGCCCATCTGAACCCCCTATGACGGGGTTAAAAAATGCTACCATATCATGTGGAACTCTGCTGTGTGCCCCAAAGCAGTGGCCTTCAAACCTAGGTCTTGCATACCGCCTAAATGAACTGCAAAAAAACTATGAAAGCCTTGCCTATTTTTAAGTTGACATATAAATTTGGATAGTTGCAAAGGATAGGATTTCTGGCTTGGGGTAGACATTGATATTTTAAATAAAACTATTACATTGCTGGGGCTTGCCTGGTGGCACAGTGGTAAAGAATCCGCCTGCCAATGCAGGGGACACAGGTTCGAGCCCTGGTCTGGGAAGATCCCACGTGCCGCGGAGCAACGAAGCCCGTGCGCCACAACTACTGAAGCCCGCACGCCTAGAGCCCGTGCTCCGCAACAAGAGAAGCCACTGCAATGAGAAGCCCATGCACGGCAACAAAGAGTAGCCCCTGCTCACCACAACTAGAGAAAGCCCACGCGCAGCAACAAAGACCCAACGCAGCCAAAAATAAATAAATAAAATAAATAAATTTTTTAAAAAAACTATTACATTGCTCTTCTTAAAAATGTATTCAAAGGAACTGAAGTACCATATAAATGTGTTACCCACCATCATTAATTTTAAAAGTAACTGAATAAACTTTAGACAAAAAATTTCATTCCTTGTCTCCTTCAACAAAATGTCACTTCATCCCCAAAATTTCACCCTAACAATCATTTTGTTTGAAAGTCTTAACCTCCCTGATTCACTTGTTTACAAATTTTAAAAGTATGTAAAAATTGACATTTTTAATCGTTTTATTTCCTATGACCATAAAGCTCTAAGTACTAACATGTTTTTCTTGTGGATTTATAGTTAGAATTATCACTAATAAAGAACTGACCAAACTACAACTGTTTCAAATTTTAATAAAAGTATTACACATATAAACTTGAAATCCATTGGAAATATAGCTCTTAAAGAGATGAACAGGTCCTTTCTTTAAATGGTATTCATAAATGAATATTACTTATTGTTAGAATGAGACAGGGGCCAGTATCAATTCTATTCCTACTTTCCATTTTTTAGATGTCAACACTAGGAAACCTCGTTCACATACTTAAGTACAAGGCAATAGCAGGAGTTTTATTACAGCACTGTCACTCAATTCTTTAAATTCTTTCCAACATATTTGTCAAAAATCACACCCTTATCTATCATCAAAAGGAATTTTTAATCATCCTTCAGCTGACAGATGTTAGGCCTTTCTTCAACTCAGTCTAAAGAATTGGAAACCACCTGACATGCAAAAGGAATTGCTACCCAGTGTCACTTGCTTTCTCACAACAATATTTCGCACCATCCTTTTGTTTGCCACCCCAGAGGTTGCTCCATCTCAGACAAGGCTCCATCCATAATAAGATTATGGACGGATGAAAAGGGCAATTATACAGGGCATTGTGGAGGGTGGGAGAATAAAACAGGCCTGATACCCCACCACAGGTATTTCCTCGGGCAAACAATTTCAGGAAAGTGCCCCTATATAAGCTGAGGGTCTGAAAACTAAACCGTCCCCCCATGTACCCCAAAATGCAACCCCCAGTTTAAAGACCAGTGCTCCAAGGCACATATCTGCAGATTGCCTGGGTCTTCCACTCTGCTTAAACCTTGAACTGGAAGCTTTGTCCCTATCAAAACCAAGAAAGGATAGGAAAGCAAGAATGAAGCAAAGGTGAAAAAGGATGGAAAATGTTAGAAAAAGAAAAAGGTTAAAAGAGAAAAGATCTGCAAATTAGAACCCTGCAACATGCCACACCAAGTCCATCAAATTAAGTTTATTTTTTCAACTAGCTTCTTCCCAGCTCCCGCTTCTCCGTAGAAGCATCCACAGGATCTCTTCTGTTTTTGCACTTGTTTTTTGCTGTTGCTGTTTTCAAAGCAAAGGGCTATCATTTCAACCCAAGCTTTTCCAAACAAACAGTAAAATGTGTTAGAAATTTTGAAACATTCCACCACCACTGATCCTTACTATTCTGATATGGTCTAATAACTCAAAATTATTCCCTATCATATGCACTTTATATTACATCAGCTACCACACAAGTTTTTAATACACAGTAAGCAGGTGGCCCCAGCAATCTCCCCTATATCTCACATCTGGTATTGTACTCCATATAAGGTGCTGAGTCCGATTTTTTAATAAAAACATGGCCTAAGCTTGTAAACGTTCAAGTAAAATATACCTCTAAAACTGCTGTATTTAATTTCCAGTCATGAAAATCTAAAATTATTGTAAAATAATACTCAAACTTTTTCATAGATCCGTTCAATGAAGCTTAAAACTACTTTCCTTTCAGAAAGGAAAAGCGCTTCATAACTAACAGCTTCTTGAATTCACGTGTGCTGTCTTATTTTGTGAGCCTGAATTGTATAAATTTTATAACCTTTCAATCTGGACAAAATTAGTTTGCTTAGTAGTGCAAAGTAATAGTACACTGAAGTTTCTGGATAATGGCTGGGGGAAGAGAATGGTAAAGGGAAGGGCAGAAATGCTTAAAATTAAATCAATAACCCAAGACTTGGATAAATTCATCTCTTTTCAAAAATGAAACTTAAGATTTAAAAGGAGATACACTCAGAAATAAATATACTAACAAACACATAGATGATTATAAACATTGTATTATAATTAAAGAAATAACCATTTCAACCACGTTATTACACTTTATATGACAATGGTGTAAAAGTGTGTCTACCAAAATGGTACAGATTTTTGCAAGTTCAAACTTGTATTCGTGTATCTGACTAAATATAAGTTGCTGCATTAGCACTAGGTCTCCCCTTCTAGTCAATGAAAGGTGGAGTCCCTGTAATTTAGATGACTATTTTCATGATTTGAGCAAATCCATAGCAGAAACACAGGGATCACATTCCTTCCATCATAAATTCCTCAAAAGCAATCTTGCACTGAGGCAGCTGGTTCTAAATCAAAAGGTAACTTTCATTTCCTATAAATAATTTCGTTTCATCTTTAACCATCATCTTCAACCACAGATTTTTAAATTGTTACTCAATTGGGTAACTAAGTAGAAATAAAATAGTATTAGATGCTGGCTATAAAACAAAGCCAAGAACTTGAGTCTTTTTTTTTTTTTTAAGTGTTCTGCTCTAACGAATGTACTCAATAATACACATTTCTCCAAAGAACTTACATTATAGTGTTTCATTTCTCTTTTTTTTTTGGGGGGGGGGGGATAGTGGTGGTAGTTACTCTCCCTTACTGTCAAATTAAGATGCAAGAATCAGCCCCCCAGCCATTGTAGGGAAACAGGTCCTCTCAAACCCCAAGTGAAGTTGGGTATATCCGCTAGGTTGGCAGGTAGTTGAACAAAGGCCATCCAAACTAAAGACACATCCATGAGGACCCATTCCCCATAGAAGAGAAACACCGTGCATGTCCGCAGTGAGCAGTGTGCCACACAGGCATTGACAACACCGACTCTAGGAGCAAACGGTGGAAACCAGTTAGCTATCCATTAAGAAGGAAATTGCTAAAGAGAGTGGTATCATGCAGTTGTTAAAAGGAATGAACGATATCAATCTGCAGTAACAGGAGGTCTCCGAGACGCACAGCTGAATGACAGAAAACTGCAGTGGCGAAGACAGACAGCAGTCCCCCCAGCTCTGTTCTCCCCTTCTTGGCTATGTCATGCACCTCCTCGCCCTCCTCCTCTCAGGGGGGCTGGCCGGGCCCATATGCTCCTGACGACCTAAGATGAGAGGATGCCACTGCACCCGCACCTGTTGAGGAGAAAACCTCTGGCCCACTCTTTCCACCCTGTTGACGTCCCTGCTGGCTAGAACAGCAACGACCAGACTGACCTAGGGAGCGACATGTTCAAGATGCCAAGCCCCTGTCAGCCTGGGACGTCAAATGGCCTCATGGAACACTGCAGCCCAAAGACCTAGACTATTTTTCCTGGACTGTCACGTGAGGTAGAAGTGAATGCTTTTCTCTTAAAGCCAAATTATTATTTGGTCTCTTGCTATTTAGCAACTTAATCTTTTATCCCAATGTAGAAAACAAGATACAGTAAGGTATCTTTAAATAATACTATATTTAGAAATCCTAGAAAAAAACAAATCAACCTCCCAACAGTGATTACAGATGTGGGAATGAGGAATGGGAGTAAAGGAGACAACAGAACTGGGGTGAATGAGACAAACAGAACTGGGGTGAATGTTAATATTAGTTGTAATTTTTAATTTTATGAAAGCAAAAAATATTCACGTGTTACTTGTATAAGTGACAACAATCTATAGATGGTCCCCGACTTACGATGGTTCAACTTACAACTGTTTTGACTTTACAATGGTGCAAAAGCAATATGCACTCAGTAGAAGCCATGCTTCAGCTTTTGAACTTGTACCCTTTCCCAGGCCAGCAATATGCAGTACAATATTCTCTTGTGATACTGGGAAGCAGCAATAAACCACAGCTCCCTGTCACCCACACAATCATGAGTGTAAACAGTCAAGACACGTAGAACCACTCTGTACCCAGACAACCATTCTTTTTTACACTATCAGTATTCAATAAATAACATGAGAAATTCAACACTTTATTATAAAACAGGCTTTGCGTTAGATGATTTTGCCCAACGGTAGGCTAATGTAAGTGTTCTGAGCACAGTGAAGGTAGGCTAGGCTAAGCTAGGATGTTTGGTAGGTTAGGTGTATTAACTGCATTTTCGATTTAACGACATTTTCAGCTTACAGTGGGTTTATCAGGATGTGTAACCCATCGTAAGTCGAGGTAGATCTGTATAGGATTTTGTAATTTTAAGTACAAATTCCAGTTTTCTTCTAAATTTTGCATTGAGCTCATATTTTGATTCTAATTTAATTCCAGGAAATACATCCTTCTACAAAGTAGAAAGAAAATGATGACCAAAGTAAAAATGATAATGGAGAAAAAGCATCAAGAAAACATTGTTTGAGACTTCCCTGATGGCGCAGTGGATAAGACTGCACACTCCCAGTGCAGGGGACCCGGGTTCGATCCCTGGTCAGGGAACTAGATCCCACATACATGCCGCAACTAGGTGTTCGCATGCTGCAACTAAGAGTCCGCATCCCTCAAACAAGGAGCCAGCGAGCCGCCACTAAGACCCCACCAAATAAATAAATAAAAAACACTGTTTGCCTGCCACCCACACCTTCACAGGGATACAAAACAACTGGCTGGTGCAACCAGAGAACTTTGTCTTGAAGGAGTGTGTCCTGTACATGTGTTCTTCCCCCTGGCTACCACGTGAGCCTTGACAGTGTACCTCCACTTCAGGACTTCCAGAACCCAGGGGCAGCCCACCCCACAGGCCAGTAGAGCACTAGACTAGGCAGCAGTTGGGGTGAAGAACCAAGGGTGCCCCCTTCTGCCTCCTGAGAGTGGTGAGGTTTGGAGCAGTCCTTCCTCCCTCTGAGCTGCAGTTTCTTCCCATGGAAAATCGAGGGACTGCATAGGTTGTACCTGAGCTCTAACTCCTTGGATTCAAGCCTCAGCTGGAATGTTCGAAGGGGAAAATTACAACTTTTTTTTTTAATGATCTGAATCAATTTATTAAGGGAAAAATAATGAATTTTACATGAGTTTCTTTCAGCCATCTCATTGTGTGCCAGAAAAGAGATTTTCATTTTCAAATCTTATTTCTTTCCTAAGGATTACCCACGCTAACTGCATTTTGTATTTCCAAAATGTCCTTTGATTTAAAAATAAGCAATATGAGAACGTAAGACATGCTTACGAAGTTTCATAAAACTCAAAGGAAACAAAATTTTACCTTCAATAATTCTCATATTTACCAGACTCAGTCCTATGAAATTATCCAGCCGATGAGAATGTTGCTCTCTGATCCACCATATACCCTCATTTTGTGAATCCTTCACTTTAAACTTGCTGACGTCCTTAATCTTGTGTTTGTATCACCCGAGTAAAAACCGCAGCTCTCAGAACTTCAGCAGTACCCCAGGGACCAAATCTAATGCCTTTATTTTTTTTTAAAAAAAAGGAGGGAGGTCATCCCAGCTAGGATCATTTTATGAACAATAAGGGAGCTTAACTTCTGGGCTATCCTAGACTGCTGCTTTGGAATCTTTTAGGGGTAGAACAAGAATAAGGACAGCGGAGAATCACCTTTAAATAAAACCTGGGAACCCTATTCATGGCATGCTCAAATTGCACAGAATCTGAAGAATAAAAGTTGTTTGCCACAATTTTAAAAGTAATTCCACACTGAAGCATGTGTGTTTTTCATTTAAGAGACGCCAGAAATTGATACTGAAGGACAGGGTCAGTGGCAAGATCGGGCGGCTTCTGTTTTCCTCGCCAGTACCGCAGTAAAAGGAGCACAGCCTCTGGCCACCATGGGCCGGCACTCAAAACCCGCCGCCCCGCCAAGGAGCTAGCACCTGGATTGCTGAGTCTCCCTGGACGCACATCAGGCTCCTTATTGCCACAGAGGGGCGTGCGGAAGAGTAAAAGATAATATACAGAAAGTTCTTATCACTGGGTACCATACACAGACAGCAAATGCAATAGTTACTCTCCAAAGGTTAGTAGCTATTAACTCATTATTTTTATAATCATTAGCAGTGATTTTCACCTATGAGCAAGCTTTCCCTTCCCATTTCTTAAAATATCTACCCAGATAATAATTAACTATTAATTTTAAAACTAGATTATCAGTAAGTAGAAAGAAGCTGCATTACTACCTATGCTACCATTCCATCAGTTATTGGTAAATCTGGAGATATGAGGGTTGTTACCTCAGTTCCCATACGAGAGGTTCACTGTTAAGAAATCATAGCTGCAAGTATCCCTAAAAATAAGCGGAAAATCTTAAAGAAGGGCTTAGGACAAAACATCACGTTGGGGAAAATATCTTAATGACTGGATAACAAGAAGACTTTTCATTAAAATTATGAGCTAGAGATAAAGAAGACTAAAATCCAAACGCTAAGAGAAGAAATCTAACTCCTCACGGGTTCACTACTACGGTTTGAAACGAGCCTGGCAGAATGGTCTGGAAAATAGCATCTTAGGGAGAGAAACTGGCGCCCACCCCGCCCACCCACCCCCTGCCTAGAGCCTTGGAGAGTATCTTTTGAGCCATTATGGAGTAAACTTACATCAGAATATACATTAATGAGAATATTTTAAATAATAACACAGCTAATTATATCTTCCCTGTTTAACAGGAAGTCAAACACGTGACTGCGTGCTCAGCAGGGAGCCGCCTATTCCCCACACACTTGGAACAGCCATGACAGCCGGCTGGGTGATAGGAGGTGTGAGAAATGAAAACTTTATGTGCTGACAAATTTAGATTTTTAAAATATTTTCACTAGGGGCATAAATAGACAGAAATTAGACTACTGGGATTTCAGAAAATGACAATACAGACTGTGATTTTTGTTTTACATTTTAATACTGAGAATACCCAATACCAAAGGAGTAAATAATCCAGCTGGTCACAAAAAGTAACACTTCAATTTTAATTGCATACATTTCATATACCTTAAGCCATTTTGCTCAAGGGGGAAATTTTTGTGGATTTAAGTAGAGAAAGAAGAAAGAAAAATGTATGAATGTAGGAAAACATATATTTCCTTTTATGAGGCGGGCTTGACATACAATTGGGGATACCAAGATGTTACATAAACCCAGATTTTATTAATTTAAATTCATTTAAAATATACTATCATGGATGTTTTTAAAAATCTGCCACAGTAATTTACTTATTATAAAAATATTGATAACAGCTCATGCAGCTGAATATCAAAAAAAAAACAACCCAATCAAAAAATGGGCCAAATGGACTGCACTGGTGGCGCAGTGGTTAAGAATCCGCCTGCCAGTGCAGTGGACACGGGTTCGCACCCTGGTCCTGGAAGATCCCACATACCGCGGAGCAACTAAGCCCGTGTGCCACAACTACTGAGCCTGCGCTCTAGAGCCCGCAGGCCACAACTACCGAAGCTGCGCACTAGAGCCCGTGCTCTGCAACACAGAGAAGCCACCACAACGAGAAGCCCGAGCACTGCAACGAAGAGTAGCCCCCGCTCAGCAACGAAGCCCCAACCCAGCCAAAAATAAATAACTAAGTAAATAAATTTATTTTTTTTAAAAAGGGCAGAAGATCTAAATAGACATTTCTCCAAAGACATACAGATGGCCAAGAGGCACATGAAAAGATGTTCAACAACAGTAATTATTAGAGAAATACACATCAAAACTACAATGAGTTCCCAACACATCTCCTACAGCCCAATAAAAAATTAAGAAAAAAAAAACTACAATGAGGTATCACCTCACACCAATCACAATAGCCATAATCAAAAAAAACCCTAAACATCCAACCACAGATGAATGATAAAGAAGATGTGGTACATATATACAATGGAATATTACTCAGCCATAAAAAGGAACAAAATTGGGTCATTTGTAGAGATATGGATGGACCTAAAGTCTGTCATGCAGAGTGAAATAAGCCAGAAAGAATAAAACAAATATCGTATATTAACACATATATGTGGAATCTAGAAAAATGGTACAGATGAACCTACTTCCAGGGCAGGAATAGAGACGTAGACATAGAGAACGGACATGTGGACACGGGAGGGAAGGGGAGGGTGGGACGAACTGGGAGATCAGCATTGACATATATACACTACCATGTGTAAAACAGATAGCTAGTGGAAACCTGCTATAAAGCACAGGGAACTCAGCTCGGTGCTCTGTGATGACCTAGATGGTGGGATGGGGGCGGGGGGGGGGGGGGAGGAGATCCAAGAGGGAGGGGATATAGGTGTACATAGAGCTGATTCACTTCATTGTACAGCAGGAACTAACACAATATTGTAAAGCAAATATACTCCAATTTTTAAAAAATCTACCCTGGAGAGGGTGTGGAGAAAAGGGAACCTTTCTACACTGTTGGTGGGAATGTAAATTGGTGCAGCCACTATGGAGAACAGTATGGAGGTTCCTTAAAAATCTAAAAATAGAACTACCATATGATCCAGCAATCCCACTCCTGGGCATATACCCTGAGAAAACTATAATTCAAAAGGATACATGTACCCCAATGTTCACTGCAGCACTATTTACAACAGCCAGGACATGGAAGCAACCTAAATGTCCATCCACAGAGGAATGGATAAAGAAGATGTGGTACACATATACAATGGAATATTACTCAGCCATTAAAAAGAATGAAATAATGCCATTTGCAGCAACATGGATGGACCCAGAAATTGTCATACTGAGTGAGGTAAGTCAGACAAAGAAGGAGAAATACCGTATGATATCGCTTATATGCAGAATCTTTAAAAAAATGATACAAATGAACTTACTTACAAAACAGACTCAGATTTAGACGAGGAATTTACGGTTACCAGGGGGATGGGTAAGGGGGGAGGGATAGGGAGTTTGGGATCGACATGTACACACTGCTATATTTAAAACGGAATAACCAACCGGGACCTACTGTACAGCACAGGGAACTCTGCTCAATATTATGTAAAAACCTAAATGGGAAAATAATTTGAAAAAGAATGGAGGCATGTATAACTGAAATCACTTTGCTGTACACCTGAAACTAACACAACATTGTTAATCAACTTTAGTCCAATATAAAATAAAAAGTTAAAAAAAAACATGTCATACATATATACCGTGGAATATTAATAATGCCATCTGCAGCAAAATGGATGGACCTAGAGATTGTCATACTGAGTGAAGAAAGTCAGACAGAGAAAGACAAATATCATATGATATCGCTTAAAAAATGGTACAAGTGAACCTATTTACAAAACAGAAATTGAGTCACAGATATAGAAAACAAACTTATGGTTACCAAGGGGGAAGGGGGGGATGATAAATTGGGAGATTGGATTGACACATACATGCTACTGTATATAAAAGATAACTAATAAGAACCTACTGTATAGCACAGGGAACTCTATTCTGCGCTCTGTAATGACCTATATGGGAATGGAATTTAGAAGAGAATGCATATATATATATATATATATATATATATATATATATATATGTATGGCTGATTCACTTTGCCGTAGAGCAGAAACTAACACGACACTGTAAATCGACTACACTGAAATTAAAAATTTGAAAAATACTGCCACATTATAGCAAGTATTAAATTTTAGAGTCATCGCTCATATACACATCAGCTAGATTCTACCATTAATATTCCATCCACCCACTTATTACTTTATGCATTTCAACATGAACTGCAGATATTCCCTGTTGATACTTAAGCCAGCATTTAACTAGAGCTCTATATTTTAGTTTTTATATAAAATTTACCTTGAGTGGTGTTTATTATAAGATCTGCTGGGGTTTGACAAATGTCTACACCTGTTTTACCCATTTTGGTAAAATCCGGGGCTGCCCAGGGCTTTTCCCAGTTGATTTCCACCCCGACCCCCGCAGAGACAATCACTCTCCTGATTTCCTCCCACCAGGCATTAAACTTGCCTGTTCTAGAACTTCATAACACACAGACATACAGCAGGTACTATTTTGTGGTAGGGTTCCTTTACTGCACATAAAACTTCTGAAATTCGTGCAAGTTGATGCACGTATCAGCAGTCTCTTCTTTTTTGTTGCGTAGTGGTATTCAACTGTATGAATCTGCTACAGTGTATCCTATCCATTCATCTGTTGATGGACTTTTGGGTTCCTTCCAGATTTTAGCTATTACCAATAAAGCTGCTATGAATAATGATGTACAAGTCTTTGTGTAGACACACATTTTCATTTAAGCAAATAACTAGGAGTAGGACTGTTGGGTCAGAAGGAAAAGTACATGTTTGCTTTTAGAAAACAAACTGACATACCGTTTCGTCAAAGTGGTCATACCATTTTACATTCTCAACAGTGATGTGATGTTTGGAAATTTTGAGTTATTCCACAGCCTTGCCATTATTTGGTGTGGTCAATCTTTTTATTTTTAGCTACTCTGATGGGTATGCATATCTCGTGGTTTTAATTTGCATTTTTCTGAAGACAGAAAATGTTGAGGATCTTTTCATGTGCTTATTTGGCTGCTGGCATTCTTATTTTGTGAAGTGTTGTTGAAATATTTTAATTGGGATGTTTGTCATTTTATTATTGAGTTGTAGAAGTTCTTTATATATTATATATACCAGTTTTTGTAAGATGTATGTTTTGAAAATATTACCTCCCAGTGTGACTTGTCTATTCATTTTTAATCAGTATCTTCTGATGAGCAGAATATTTTCATTTTTGCAAAGACTAATTTGTCAATTTTTTTCTTTTATGGTTACTGCATTCTCTAACCAGCGTTTGAAACCTCTGACCACTCCCAGGTCATGAAGATTTCTATTTTCCTTTACAAGCTTTATAATTTTTGCTTTGTATTAAGGTCTATGATCCATCTCAAGCCAATTTTAATGTATGATATAAGGTAGGGATCAAGACTCATTTATTGTCCTATATGAGCTTATATCTAATTATGCCAGTACTGTCTCTTGAAAAAACTTTCCATTCTCCATTGGACTGCTTTGACATCTGTGTCAAAAATCAAATGGTCAATTAAGGGCAGGTCTATTCCTCGGGTATTCTGTTCTACTGACCTATTCTTTTTATTAATGCCAATACCACCCAGCTTTGCTTATCACAGATTTACGGTAAATTTTAAAAGTCAGATAATGTGACTTCAACTTTGTTTTTTTTTTTTTAATTTTTTGGCTGTGTTGGGTCTTCATTGCTTCTTGTGGACTTTCTCTGGTTGCAGCAAGCGGGGGCTACTCTTTGTTGCCGTGCATGGGCTTCTCACTGCGGTGACTTCTCTTGTTGCGGAGCACGGGGTCTAGGCACATGAACTGCAGTAGTTGTGGCACGTGGGTTCAGTAGTTGTAGCTCGCGGGCTCTAGAGCACAGGCTCAGTAGTTGTGGCACACAGGCTTAGTTGTCCCACGGCATGTGGGATCATCTCATCCCAGGGATTGAACCCACGTCCCCTGCATTGGCAGGTGGATTCTTAACCACTACACCACCAGGGAAGTCCTTCAACTTTGTTCTTGTTCAAAGTTATTTTCAACTGTAGAACTCTTCTATGTAAATTTTATAAGGAGTTCATACATTTCTACTGATACTCCTGCTGTGATTTTTATTAAATTTGCACTGAATTCATAAATCAATCTAAAGCAAACTGGAACCTTAACAACTTCTGATACATGATTATGGTATATTTATTTATTGAGATCTTCCTTAATCTCAAAATATTTTCTAATTTCTCTTGTGATTCCTTCCTCGACCCATAGATTAGATGTGTGTTCTTTAATTTTGAAATATTTGTGATCTTCCTAGATACATTTTTGTTACTAATTTCTAATTTAATTCTGTTGTGGATAGAGAATATACTCTATGTGATTTCACTTTATTTATACAGAGGCTTGTTTTATGTCCCAGCATACAGTCCCCCTAGGTGAATGTGAACCTGAAAAGAACATGCATTCAACTAGGTGTAGTGGTCTATACATCAATTAGGTGCAAGTGGTGGATAGTGTTATTCAGATCCTTTTTGTCTTTCATGATTTTTGCTTAGCTGTTCCATCACCTGTTAAAAGTGGTGCTAAGTAAGTTTCTCAACTATGACTGTGGACTTGTCTATTTTTCTCTTTAACTCTGTCAATTTTTGCTTCATGTATTTTGAAGCTCTTATTAAGTAAACACACACTGTTATGTCTAGTCAATGACTTGACCGTTTTATCATTATGAAATATCCCTCTTTATAGTGCATGGTGAGAAAACTATAAGACACTGATGAAAGAATCAAAGATGAACCAAAGAGATGGAGAGATACACCATGTTCTTGGTTTGGAAGAATCATTATTGTGAAAATGACTACACTACCCAAAGCAATCTACAGATTCAATACAATCCCTATCAAACTACCAACGGCAATTTTTACGGAACTAGAACAAAAAAATCTTAAAATTTGTATGGAGACACAAAGGATCCCGAATAGCCAAAGCAATCTTGAGGGGGGAAAAAAAAAATGGAAATGCAGGAATCAGACTCCCTGACTTCAGACTATACTACAAAGCTACAGTAATCAAGACAATATGGTACTGGCACAAAAACAGATATACAGATCAATGGAACAGGATAGAAAGCCCAGAGATAAACCCATGACCTTTGGTCACCTCATCTATGACAAGGAAGCAAGGATATGCAAAAGAGAAAAGACAGCCTCTTTCAATAAGTGGTGCTGGGAAAACTGGACAGCTAATGTAAAAGAATGAAATTAGAATACTCCCAAACTCTATACACAAAAAATAAACTCAAAATGGATTAAAGACCTAAATATAAGACTAGACACTATAAAACTCTTAAAGCAAAACATAGGAAGAATACTCTTTGACATAAATCACAGCAAGATCTTTTTTGACCCACCTCCTAGAGTAATGGAAATAAAAACAAAAGTAAACAAATGGAACCTAATGAAACTTAAAAGCTTTTGCACAGCAAAGGAAACTATAAACAAGACAAAAAGACAACCCTCAGAATGGGAGAAAACATTTGCAAATGAATCAACAAAGGATTAATCTCCAAAATATATAAACAGCTCATGCAGCTCAATATTTAAAAAACAAACATCCCAATCAAAAAATGGGCAGAAGACCTAAACAGACATTTCTCCAAAGAAGACATACAGATGGCCAAGAGGCACATGAAAAGCTGCTCAACATCACTCATTATCAGAGAAATGCAAATCAAAAGTATAATGAGGTATCATCTCACACGGGTTAGAATAGGCATCATCAGAAAATCTACAAACAACAAATGCTGGAGAGAGTGTGGAGAAAAGGGAACCCTCTTGCACTGTTGATGGGAATGTAATTTGATACAGCCTCTATGGAGAACAGTATGAAGGTTCCTTAAAAAACTAAAAATAGAATTACCATATGACCCAGCAATCCCATGCCTGGGCATATACCCAGAGAAAACCATAATTCAAAAAGACACATGCACCCCAATGTTTATTGCAGCACTATTTACAATAGCCAGGTCATGGAAGTAACCTAAATGCCCATCGACAGGCAAATGGATAAAGAAGATGTGGTAGATACATATGATGGAATATTACTCAGCCATAAAAAGGAACGAAATTCAGTCATTCGTAGAGAAGTGGCTGGACCTAGACTGTCATACAGAATGAAGTAAGCCAGAAAGAGAAAAACAAAGATCACATATTTAACACATATACGTGTAATCTAGAAAAATGGTACAGATGAACCGGTTTGCAAGGCAGAAAGAGAGACACAGATGTAGAGAATAAACATATGGACACCAGGTGGGGGGGGAAGCGGTGGCGGTGAGAGGGGGAGAGATGAGATGGGAGATTGGGACTGACATACATACACTAATATGTATAAAACAGATAACTATAAAAACCTGCTGTATAAAAAGATTAAATTTAATTAAAAAAAAAAAGAAATATCCCTCTTTAGCTTTCCTTAATTCTTTGTCTTGAAGTCTGTTTTACAGACTTCAATTAATGAAGTCACTCCAGCCTTCATAACCTTAGCGTTGGCATGCTATATCTTTTCCTATCCTTTTACTTTTAACCTGTCTTTATAATTAAAGTGTTTCTTAAAGAGAATATATACTCGTCTTGCTTTTTCCTTTAAAATCCATTCTAACTTAGTCCATTATCATTTAATGATGGTCTATCATTTTGTACATTTTTGTTTTTTCCCTTCTATTTTTTTGTTTCTCTATTCCTTTTTCTTTCTTCTTTTTTGCTGCCTTCTTCTAGATTATTTGGATATTTTAATTTATCTATTGGCTTCTTAGATCTAACTCTTTGCCATGTTTTTAGTGGTTATTCTAAACATTACAATATACATGTTTAATTTATGTATCTGCCAAGTATATATTATACCAGTGGTCCCCAACCTTTTTGGCACCAGGGACTGGTTTCATGGAAGACAATTTTTGCATGGATGGGGGGGTCGGGGAGGGGGATGGTTCAGGCGGTAGTGAGTGATGTGGAGCAGCAGATGAAGCTTTGCTCGCTCGCCTGCTGCTCACCTCCTCCTGTGCAGCCCAGTTCCTAACATGGGTTGGGGACCCCAGTATTATACTATTTCATGTTAGATGCAGAAATGTTGCAATTACATAGGTCCATTTACCACCCTTCCCTGTCCTTTATGCTAGACTTGTCATATTATGACATCAACATAACACAAGATTATGCAGGGTGATGTTATAATTTCTACTTTAAACGGTCATATATATTTTAAAGAAATTGAGTATAAAAAAGTATTTTAAATTTATTCAGATATTTGCCACTTCATTCCTTCCTGAAAGTACAACATTCCATTTGCTGTATTTACCTTCACCCTCTGGAACGCCCTCCCTCTGGCATTTCTTTCCAGCAGATCTTCACTATTACAAATTGTATTAGCATTCTTTTATCTGAAAATGTATTTTGCCTTCATTGTTGAAGCATATTTTTGCTGGGTACAGAACTCTGGGTTGACAGGGATTTTTTTCCTTTGTGCCATTTAAAAACATTGTTCCTGGGGCTTCCCTGGTGGCACAGTGGTTGAGAGTCCGGGTTTGTGCCCCGGTCCGGGAAGATCCTACATGCCGCGGAGCGGCTGGGCCTGTGAGCCATGGCCACTGAGCCTGTGCTCCACAACAGGAGAGACCACAACAGTGAGAGGTCCACATACCGCCCCTCCCCCGCAAAAAAAAAGGAAAAAAAACATTGTTCCACTCTCTTCTGGTATCCATAATTTCTAAAGAGAAATCCATGAACATTCAAATTATTGTTCTTCTGAATGTAAAGTGTCATTTTTCTCAGATTGCTTTCAGTACATTCCCTTTATCTTTGGCCTTTAGTGGTTTGTCTAATGATGTACATAGGTCTATTTTCATCGTATTTATCCTCCTTGGGGTTTGCTGAACTTCTCGAACCTGTCAATTTATAATGTCTTTCACCAAACTGGGGGATCATTTAGCCATTATTTCCTCATTTTCTGCCCCATTCTGTCATTTTTCTCCTTCTGGAAGTCCAATTACACATATACTAGACATTTTGATCTCATCCCACAGGTTCCTGAGGCTCAGCTTATTTTTTTTCAATCTTTTTCTTTCTTCAAATTGGATAATTATTACTGTTCTATTTTCAAGTTCAGAGAACCTGAGAACATGGGGAATATATAATTAAATTTATTATGGTAATCTTTGAAGGGTTATTGCTAACTAGACAAAACCTAAAAGAGACATGTCAGTCTAATTTTCAAAGGAAACTGTACTAATGAGAGATAACCTATACCAGATGAAATTCAAGGAAATATGGAAATTACTATTGTTGAGCACATATTACTACTATTGACACCAGTATAGTACAGGAACTATACTGGCATTTTCATATATACCATTTAATTTAATCCAGATCACGACCCATTCATACAGGCATTATTGCCCATATTTTACTGATAACAGTACAGAGGAACAACCAAGTTAAGTAAGTGGTCTCACTAGTAAGCTCAAGAACTTGAACTTAGAACTCCTATTACAGCACTTTCCACCACACATCTCATTTACAATTTTTCGTAGAAAATCACTAAGAATTAGACATGTCAGCCAGTCTGATTTCTTTTTGTAACCCCATTAGTATATACGTAGATGTTAGAAGTATGGGCATCTAGTATATTAGGATTTCAGCAGCATCTGTTGGAGGTATAGTATTTGGGGCTAAGACTTAAGGCTCTTGAGACAAATCTTTTAAATGCTGCTTCTGCCATTTTAACACTTTTTGTGGCTCTGGCCAAGCCATTTAAATTCTCTAAGCAATAGCTCCCTCATCTCTTAAAATGGAAACTATAACGTATGTCTCTCATAGGGTTTTGGTAAGGACTGAATAGAAAGAATGCACAGTACCTGCCATGTAGTAAATGCCATATTAATGTTAGGTATTATTATAACATCTCTGTGGACAAAGATAAAATAAATGTAGAATAATTATATAACATAATGAAATACTATAAATAACAAGAAATATTATTAGCCTCATCCTGTTCAATTTTCCAATTTTTTCCAATTTTCTTCTAGAAAAGAAATATTGTAATGGAATCACTAAAGATTTATATAGAACTGTTGGCTCAAAAAGAAATATGCTTATTATTTATAATAGGAAAACACTGGAAATAACAGGAATGCATTCATAGGAGATTGCTTAAATAAATTACGGTCAAACTGTATGCACCCAGTGAAAGACATGTTTTCAGTAGACCATTTGATTGAATGAGAAATGCTTATTTCATATACAATATAATCACGATTTTACCTATGTGTGGAGGAGGATGAAAGAGTAGTATGAAATACAGCAGAAGATTAATATGATCTCTCTTTTAAATGAATTTACTTATTTATTTATTTTTGGCTACATTGGGTCTTCATTGTTGTGCATGGGCTTTCTCTAGTTGCAGCGAGCGGGGGCTACTCTTCATTGCAGTGCGCGGGCTTCTCATTGCAATGGCTTCTCCTGTTGCGGAGCACAGGCTCTAGGCACATGGGCTTCAGTAGTTGTGGCTCGCGGGCTCTAGAGAGCAGGCTCAGTAGTTGTGGCGCACGGGCTTAGCTGCTCCGCAGCATGTGGGATCTTCCCGGACCAGAGATTGAACCCGTGTCCCCTGCATTGGCAGGCGGATTCTTAACCACTGTGCCACCAGGAAAGTCCTAATACGATCTCTTACAGGTGGTGAGGTTAGAGATAATTTTCATCTCCTTGTTATAAATTATTATATTTCTAAGTTTTCTATAATGAACAAGAATTCTTTTATAGTTGAAAAATATTTTGAGAAAAATAAATTTGAGTAGTTTTATGCATCGTGACTGGCTTTCTATCAAGGTTTCTGGTCCTTTAAACCTAAAGTTTTGATCTCCAACATGGAGATATAAAGAAATGTTTATTACTGAAGATACTTAGAAAAAAGATGGCATGGAAGTAAGGAAGGCCATAATAGCTATCTATAAATATCTTAAACTATCTTAACTAATTAACAAATATCTTAACTATCATTTGGGAGAAAACTAAGTTTTCTCTATTTGGATCCATAGCCAGATTTCTTTTTTGTTTGTAATAAGATGCGTTTAAAAGGACCCTTCCTGGGAGACAGCACTATCCTATGATGACTGGAATGAGCTGCCTCAAGTTATAAGAGACCAATACATATTCATTCACTGAAACGAATGGCAGCAATCTGCTCACCGTCAGCGTGCAGGAAGGAGAGACTGTGGCCTTTCAGGCACCTCCCAGATCTAAGAGTTGTTTTTTTGTGTGTGTGTGCTACGCGGGCCTCTCACTGTTGTGGCCTCTCCCGTTGCGGAGCGCAGGCTCCAGACGCGCAGGCTCAGCGGCCATGGCTCACAGGCCCAGCCGCTCCGCGGCACGTGGGATCCTCCCGGACCGGGGCACGAACCCGCGTCCCCTGCATCGGCAGGCGGACTCTCAACCACTGCGCCACCAGGGAAGCCCCGATCTAAGAGTTTTGTGATACGCTCTTGGTCTGATTTCGGCCTTAGTTGGTGTCAAATCTTCATTCTATCCCAATTATGACAATGTCATGCTGGAAAATGTCTTTCTGTTTCGTGGCAGTTTTCCAGGTGCCACAGTAAAAATGTGAAACTGCCTATAATCTTACAAGGACCTGGAGGGAGTGCTCCAAGAA
The DNA here is from genome assembly GCF_026419965.1 of Kogia breviceps. Classification (NCBI taxonomy): domain Eukaryota; kingdom Metazoa; phylum Chordata; class Mammalia; order Artiodactyla; family Physeteridae; genus Kogia; species Kogia breviceps. Next base: position 141,472,404 of record NC_081314.1, read on the forward strand.
GACCTCTAAGGACCTTAAACACTTGGGAGGTACTTATGCTTTGCATCAAAAAGAAGAGACGAGAAGACAAGGCAAGGGAACAGAAAGGAACAAAACGTGAATTAAGAACTACAGGGGGCATTTTAATTGAGCTTCTAAACAAAAACAAAAACCAATTTCCTGTACGACAAGCTCTACATACTACATTCACAAGCCTGGCTGGCAACATCCAGGGTTCTTGTATTACCTCCACAAACAACACAGAATGTCAAGAATCACATTACATTTCACTGTGTTTAAATTCTAAAAAGAGAAGGTGCCGTAACATATTTTCAGAAGTAGGACGGAAGATTACAAGTGTAAAACTGCAGGAGGGCAGGGAGAAAGCCACAGCTTGTATGAATCCTCCACCTCAGACTCCCCACCGTCGTTCAGGCAGAGGTGGCCCATGCTTCCCTTCCAGGGCAGATTCTACACTCTCTCTATTAATGAGCCAAGCAAACTTTCATGAACCTTCAACATCTAAAATGGTGGCCAAGACCTCATCCGGGACAACTACGTAGCTGCCCAACTCCTGCTCTGCCACGCCCACCACTGCCGCCCCACCCACTGCACCTCCCCAGCCACACCAGCGGCTTTGGTGAACACAGGGGCATTCACCACAGCTGAGTTCTTCACTCCATGGTATCTTCTGGCTCTTAGATTCTAGGTGTTTGAAATGGAAGCAATCCCAGCAGACTCTTCCTCTCAAACACTGCTCATCTCTAATTGGAGACATCTGAATAACCACCTGGATGATCACACCCCCAACACCCCCCACCCCGCCCCCGGCCAAACACAAACGCTGCTGAGTTTAACACGCGTATGGAACCCACCCAGGTTTCTCTGGGTTCCAGAAGAGAACCACAGTTACTCAGTCACCACAATTATTAGTCTGGAGAAGTCTTGAAATTCTGAATGATGCTGAGTTTCACGAATGATACACACATACTCTGACGTGACACCTTACAGCCAAAGAAGCCCGCTGTAATCCACTTGACTGCATGGTGCTACTCCTACCGAAAGCAGAAAGAACTTACCTCAAGAGAGATTGACTTAAGTCCCCACTGCCTTAAACCCTTCAGGAATGAGGCAGGGTAGGGTGTAAGAAGACCAACCAGCCGGCCTGCCATTAAGACATAACTCTCCAGACGTCGAGAACAAACGAATGGATACCAAGGGGCAGGGGGGTGAATTGGGAGATTGGGACTGACATATATGCACTAGTGATACTATGTATAAAATAGATAACTAATGAGAACCTACTGTATCGCACAAGGAACTCTACGCAATGCACTGTGGTGACCTAAATGGGAAGGAAATCCAAAAAAGAGGGGATATATGTATACGTATAGCTGATTCACTTTGTTGTACAGCAGGAACTAACTCAACATTGTAAAGCAACTATACTCCAATAAAAATTAAAGAAATAAAAAATAAAGCGCATGCCTATTAAGAAAAATAAAAGATATAACTCTCCCCAGTCAGCTGGGCCTGAGTGTTCGTTCTAAGGACTTTGGCCAGTGGTCTTGACACCATGCCCTAAGGAACCTAGGCTCCCCAGCCCCATTTGCACAGCAGGGTATTTCATTTGAAAGGGGATTTATTGCTTTAAAAAGATAATTAAGCCATGGATCTAGTACAATCCTCCCATTTTACAGAGGCCCAGAGAGGTTGAGTGCTTCACCCAACGTCACAAAGCTGGTATGTCAAAATGACAGAGATAAAGTTACAGCCTAAGTTTCCAGGGTTGTTGACACTGCCACCCTACTGTGTAATTTCATTTTGAAGTATATTCCATATACTCATATTATCCAATTTTAAACTGTGAAAACTACATTAGCATCCAGGTGACCTCTGGAAAAAGGTAGGTGCAGACCTCACCATAATTCCTTGCCGTTCTCTTGTCTCCCCTACCCTTCCCACATCTCAAGGAAATACTTCCCTGCCAGGCGATGACTTCATCACTTTCCTTCTCACTAATTTGAATACTCTTGTGGCAGAACCAAACAAAAAATGAAAATGATGAATGACTCCTTGTGCAATGCAGAAAAAATGTGCTGTTTGCGATCTCAACATGATGGAATACCCATCGTGCAGAAACAGAACATGCTTCTATCCAGAACAAAAAAAGCAGAAACAAGGGTATTTCAGAACGCCAAGCATGTCTGCCCAAATGGTAGGTGTGCAAAAGATTTTGAAGGAGTAGATGAAAGCAAATCAACCCTCACCTCAAAAACAGGTAGTGTTTTATCTGGAAGAAAAACAGAAGTTTTTCTAAGTAAATCACAAAGCAAAGTCAGGGGAGAAATGGTAATAGGGGAGAGGGATGCTGAATAGGGGCAAAGAGAAATATCTGCTTGACTGTCTAACACATCTACAGATTTTTACCAAGATACATTTTTCATCCCAGAGCTCAGCCTCCATCTTCCCACCACATGTATACCAGCGAGCAGGCAGACTTGAAGTGTCATGAACACTAAATTCTAATAATATTTAAATTTTTTTCCACATATAAATTAATGTTAATTCATAAACTAAGTTTTTGGGTTTTTTCTGTTTAGCAAAGTGTTTAATTTTTAACTGATATATATTTGAGACATAACACTGTGTAAAATCAAGGTGTACATGTTAATTTGACACATTTACATATTGTAGTATCACTGCCACTGTAGCAATTATTCGCACCTCTTTCATGTTACCTAATTATCATTTCTTTTTAGCGGTTGAAATAATTAGGTTCTGGTCTCTTGCAAGTTTGATGATTATAATACAATTTTGTTGTCTACATCCACTATACTATGCGTTAGATCTCTACTCGGTGCACGTCTATATCCTTAAGAAACATCCACTCTATAGCCCCCCACCCTCCAGCTCCTGGTAACCACCACTTTACTTTCTGTTCTTATAAGTTTGGCTTTTTTAGATTCCACATATAAGTGATATCATACAGTACTTGTCTTCCTCTGACTGACCTCACTTAGCATAATGTCCTCAAGGTCTAGCCATATTGTCATCTAACCAAGTTTTTAAAATGCTGTTTTCTTGTCGTACATTTCTTGCTGCATTAGAACCTTGGAACATATTCTCAGTCTTCATTTTTGCTATTTCCAAATAGGTGGCCATCAGCAGTCTCCATATGGGAAAAGCGCCCATCTCAGTTGGTAGGCAAAGGGGAGATTAAACCAGCCCTTGCTGACCACCCACCCAGTCCATGTCAGAAGCTGTTCGACAGGTTTTACACTGCACTATTCCCTTTGACCCCCGCAACATGAGTGGCACCCCTGAATGGGCATCACTACAGTTTATACATTTTAAGATGAGAAGTCATGAAGTTCATCCCAGGCCAGTAGCCAAGGCCTGTGCTGCTATCAGCAGCCCATGCTGGCCCGCCCAGTGTAAGGCATATTTCTAAGAGGCTCACTCTGGGTACCCCAACGTCATGTAAATGGCTCTGTGGCTAAGGAATAACTCCTTTGCACTCAACAACTGCAGCAGAAAACACCCCACCCATCAGAAGACTCAACTCCCTTCTAAACTATAGTTAATAGTCTTGGTTTTCTCCCTAAGATAAATCTAGACTGAGGAAAAGAAACTTGCCTGTCACCGTCTTTACTGACTGCCTTTTCTAGCCACAGACCCTGCTTTACCTTGCATTACCTTTTGTGGTCTTTTATTACGGTTTTAACTATAACAGAGACATTTATACTATATCAAATATAAAATCAAGCACTCCTGCAGAGTAATAAATATCAGAGATGTTTAAGGAAATTCAAGAGAATGAAACCATATCAAATCCATGCATTCTGACTGACACAAAAGGTTTAGGGCTCTAGAGGAAGATATGAGTAATGCACAAGGCATACCCATGGGACTGATAATTACATTCAAATTGTTGACGTTTTGGCTCTTTTGAGCTGACACTTGTTACCTAGGAAAATGATAAAGTATTAAGATCTAAATAAAGAGAAAGTTTGGTTTAAAAAAAAGAGAGAGAGAGAGAACTGGCTGCACATATTTTAAGGGAAACACAGAGACAGTCAACTATATTTTCTCATCTTTCAAGAAAAGCTGGACTCAAACAAAACATTTTTCCCAAAACAATAACCAGTGATGAGCCACTGTGCTTCTAGTATGATGAGAAAAAACTGTCAAAATCTTCAACAAAAACTCGACCCCAAGAAAACACGCACATCACGCTCTTGAGCCAAGTTGACACTGATTTGTTTCACGGGTGCTCACAGCACCGCCGCTGGAAGAATGCATTGGTCAAAAAAGGTAAAAAAGAATCATATCTAAAGCTTAAATAATAAAGAGAGATCAATAAATATGAGCTATGCACTAAAAGCTTTGCAGATGTATTTCAGTACAGCCTCACCCTATCCTGGAGTGGAATGCAGGCTTCTGGAGGGAAGGTCCCACCTCTACTGTATCCCCAACTGGGTCCCAGGGCCTAGTGCAGAGTCCTGCACATAGCTGGTGCTGAAGAGAAATTGGCAGAGTGACTGAACTTGGAAAGAAAAGAAAATTAAAAAGCTGAGACTGTTACCAGCTACTTCATACAGGTAAGGAAATGGAAGCTTGAAAGGTTACTGATTTGCCCAAGGTTAGTCATGCAGTAAAAGGTGGAAATGGGATTCCAACCCAGGGCAGCAATACTCCACCCTAAGCTCTAAGCCCCTAGGTCAACCACGATGCTTGATCGTCAGTCATGTGAAATGTGGGGAACTACGCAGTTTCTACAAATACCTCCCACAATGGATACCCTACCTTACGATCTACTTTTTACCTAAAAGTCTGCTATACATACCCTTGAAAGATTAAGACAGTCACACACCACTGAGAACATGCAAAAGGCTGTGCTGTGCTGGGAGTTTGGAGAAGGGTTCCAGGGGAAGGGCTCCCACTGTGTTCCCGAGCACAGGAGAACCAGAACGATGGCTGGGCGGCTTGTCCAAGGGCCCCTGAAGGGTTTCATCACTCTCACGGCATCAGCTTGATGGTCACATTCAGTCTCACTCTCCCGTACCGTAAAACTTGGGACCTTTCAGGTTGTTAAACGTTTTTCAACATTGAGAGAGAGACAGAAAGAAGGTCCAATTCTAATGAAGATGCTATCTAAATTTAAGAACACACTGTTAACCATCACAAAACGGCAAGCGTCACAATGTTTGCCTTACTTAAAAAAAATTAGTTACAAAAATGTAAAAATAAACATCCTAGAATACTAAAAATTAATATGGAGACATTTCAGGAAAATAACAGGCCATTTTATAATTCAATTCCAGGAGCTTGGCATGTGAAAGGTTAACTTATTCAGGTGTTGAATTGAGACCAAAAACAAGCATGTGATAGAGAACTGGCCAGAATAACTCTTTAGTCATGACCACTGCAGTCAAAGGCTGGAGTTACATTCTAAACCTTAATTTAGAAGTAAACATTAAAATGAAGGTTTCTTTAAAACTCTCCAATAATTTTCACTTTAAAAGTACCAAATTGGCCTATAAAAAGCTCACGCTAATTATTCCAAAGCAATCAACTTCTTAAAAACCCTTTATTTCACAATTAGGCTAACATCCCATTAATTTGGGACACTTACCAATGTATTTATTCTTTGCTCATTACCTATGTGCACATTAAGAGCGCACCAATAACACAATACAGGCATTAATATGTAAAACATCAACAAAAGCCATCTGGAAAGCTAATGAATAATCAAGGGATTTCAAATTAAACTACAGAATTTTCCCTTAGAATCTTTAGGACAACACTGTCAAGTTCAATCTATTCACTTCGCCTCCAGAATCAATTTTTCAAACCTTATGACAGGTCTAATCGCTTCCACCTGTGTCTCTAGCTTGACTCTTGACTGGCATGCTACCAGCCAGGGTGGAAATGTAGACAAAGACCCCTATTAGGATCCGGCTGTTTCTCTACTGTGAGGTCACTCAGCCATTAAATTAGTTCCAGTCCAATTTCTGTCCTCTCAGGCCTCAACTTCTGGGGAGGAGGGTGCGCAGCAGAGAGAGCTGGGGAGCAGAGTCAGAAGGGAAGAAAGGCAGAAAGAGGCGTCTGGGACTCTGACCAGACACGGATGCATAGAGGTGAAAGCCTGCGACTGGCCCCAAATTGTGAAACAAAAATACCGTCTTTCTTAAACGATGCTGGCTCTTCTCCCCAGTGCAATTTCCCCCAAATATATTTTTAATGACTTTATGGGATTGCTTTCCATTTCTTTCCCTTTGCTTGTAGAAAGTCAACTGTTTCCAATGCAAGTTTTCCTCAACTAACATGAAGCTAGTTCACAAAACCATTTCAGCCCTCTAAAGGCACTGCAGGTTACTGAGAGCCAGAAAGGCTTGGCGGGGTATAGGATTGTGACTCCAGGATCATTTGATCAAAGGAGCTGGGGTGCGTCTAGTGCCCAGATCTCACAGTTAAGGAGAGCAAGGCCCAGCAGGGTGAGACTGCCAAGGTTACACAGATAGCTGGTGATAAAGTCCTAAGTTCCAGCACTTCCCTACCAGACTGTGAGCTTTAGGCATTAGGGACAATGCCTGACACAGTAACTGCTCCAAAAACGTCACTGACCAGTCTACTTCTCTCCCAGCATCGTGTTATCTACTGTGCCTACTTCTCTCTTTCTGCCCGAACTACCAGGCTCAGACCAAGGGTGCACAGATCTGTATGAACTCACTGTGCACTGGGATCTGCATCTTCCAATGCACTGTGAGGCAAAGACAGTACACTCCCCACATTCTCTCTCCGGTGCCTAACACAGTGCCTGGCGTACGGCAGGCACTCCGTAAATGCTTATTCCATGTATGATGAAGGGAAACTTAAGCCTGAAAAATCAAAGGACTTAAAACAACGGTTAGAAGATAAACTTACGTAATAAAGGAATCTAAGTTACTCTTTACAAATAAAAAATAGCCCATCCGTGGCCAGTTTAGTCGGGATGTACAAGTATGCAAAGGGAATCAGTATAAACAAGTTTGTGTTCATCTGGCTCAACACACATAAGTAGTTTCGATACCCGACAGAGGCTTGGTGCAAGTCATCAAAAAAGATACTATCAGTCAAATAAAGGAGGATCCCACAACTGTCACAATGACTCAGTTACCCTAAAACTGGTGCTCCAAGGTCTAGCCCTCTCCCCTCCCGCCTTCCCCACAGCTGAGGGTCAGTCAGCGCTTATCAGGAGATTCAACAAGATGTGCAGCACTCCTGACCGAACCAGGGCACAGCGGGCACCTGGAGGCACTTGTCCAGCAGTGACGAGGGATGAGCAGTGGCCCACCCACACCCCCTTGTCTGGAAGGACCCACCAACAACGGCTCACAGTTTCAAATGGCTTCCTGGGTCTGTAGCTAGAGGACTGACCATGGAACACGGTAAAGTCCACTGGTCCAGACAGAGTACTAAACCCATAGCCCTGGGTCTCTACCCAACCAGCTGAGCTAACTGGTCACTGGGAAACCTACCAGGAAATAGCACAGCAGGAAAAAAAAGAAAGACCGCCTAAGTCAATCAAAACCAACATTTCATCCAAAAGGTGTTACCCTGACAACAGAGTAGAAAATGCATTTCATGGTCAGAAGTATGTGTCAGAAAAAAGGACTGGGATGCGGGATACAGGGTAAAATTACCTCTTCCAACCAGACTTGGTTGGGTGGCACAGCCAAGTCAGACTATCAAGGAAACACCACTCATTCACATGGTTTTTGCTTTTTATTTCTGGAGGGGGAGTCCACAGTACCATGACGTAATCAGCAAGCAACTCCCATACTTTCCTCCGCCACCCCTCCTCCCCAGAGCTCTTCCTCCTCCCCAGAACCACTAACATAGCTTTAAAATTCACAGGGTGGGGCAGGAGGTGATGGTAGTGGTGGTTCACGGCTTCAAGACCAGCGCACTCCCTTATCCAGAGATCAAATGAAAGCTTTCAATGCCACCTCAGTGCCACAGTAGTTTAAGCTGGGTTTGTGGTCAAAGAAAAATATATATCCTCCAATAATTTGTTAAAAGAAAAATTTCCAAATCCTCCTGGATTTAAAATAACACAAGAGGGCTTCCCTGGTGGCGCAGTGGTTGAGAGTCCCCCTGACGATGCAGGGGATGCGGGTTCGTGCCCCAGTCCGGGAGGATCCCACATGCCGCGGAGCGGCTGGGCCCGTGAGCCACGGATGCTGAGCCTGCGCGTCCGGAGCCTGTGCTCCGCAACGGGAGAGGCCACAACAGTGAGAGGCCCACGTACCGCAAAAAAAAATAAAATAAAATAAAATAACACAAGAAAATACCTGTAATGGCACTAAACAAGCAGTGAAATAAAACCAGAGTTACCTGTCAAATAGTTATTTCCACCTATGATTTTAAATTTTGCAAGCACTGGAGCCATCATAATGTATATGCTACCTAAAGGCCTCCTGTTATTTTTTTTTAGGAGTCCAATAAACAGAAAGTACATGCTTGTTTCAAAGACTTCTAAGTGTCCTCTACTACCTACCTCCTCTCCTCCATGGTAATAGAACCCTAATATTCAGTGGATTCATGGGTGCGAAGTAGAAAGACCACAGTTATTTCTTAGCCTTCTTTGTAGGTTAATATGGTCATGTGACCAGGTTCTAGCCCTGGGATATAAATAAAAATATCATGAGCAACTTCTGAAAGAGTCCATAAAGAATGGGGGCGGGTTTCCCTGGTGGCAAAGTGGTTAAAAATCTGCCTGCCAATGCAGGGGACACGGGTTCCTGGTCCGGGAAGATCCCACATGCCGCAGAGCAACTAAGCCCATGCGCCACAACTACTGAGCCTACACTCTAGAGCCCGCGAGCCACAACTACTGAGCCTGGGTGCCACAACTACTGAAGCCCATGCCTAGAGCCCGTGCTCCACAACAAGAGAAGCCACTGCAGTGAGAAGCCAGTGCTCCACAACAAAGAGTAGCCTGCGCTGGCCGCAACTAGAGAAAGCCCACGTGCAGCAACGAAGACCCAATGCGGCCAAAAATAAATACAAAATAAATAAATTTTAAAAAAATATTTTTTAAAAAAAGAATGGGGGCACACGCTACTGTCCCCACTCCTTCCTCTTACCAGCTAAAATGAGGGGGAATATAAATGAGTGGGTCACCTCTTGGACCACTTGTTGAGGGTGACAGAGCAACTCAACTGGGTCCTGGACACTGTGAGCCACAGTCGGCCCTAGGCTGTCCATCTCAGTCCATTCCATATACAGTAAAAAACTTCAATCCTGTTTAAGCCACTTTAATTTGGGGGATCACTGTCTCACACAGTTGAACCTAATCCCAACTGACCTAGAAATTGGTACCTGAATGGGATGTGCTTAGGGCTCAGATCTTGTGCTTGTCACAAAAAACAGGCCTAAAAATGCAGAGGGGATCTGGGCAGGGGCAGCTGGCAAGGACATGGGTCTCACCAGCTCACCGCTAATGAACACTGTCATGCAGCAGCAAAGCATTCAATCGAGGCCTGGCCTTCGGTAGCTTGGGAGGCAGACCACGTGTCTGTTAGAGTCTGTATCATTATAGGGAAAAGCTCTGAAATCTGAAAATGTCAGTGTTTATCAGAAATAGGGACAATTCCACATACAATAAATTCTGTTACCTAGCAATCTACACACTGGTGTGATGTATGAAATTAGTCGATACATATAAAGTACATAAAAGCAGTGTATGGAAGATAAAAGCTTTCAATACCTATTAGCTACTATTATTGTTGTTATAACCACAACAATATACTGCTTCCATAAGAGTAGCTCATTTGTAGGATCAAATATAATGTTAGCTGTAGAAATGTCTTCACTCTTCCTCTTAGAAAATAATAATCAATATGTTACATTTACCTATCTCATGACCCCTTTGTGGACAATTTTGGGAGCTTTTGACACCAAGGTGACCACTTCAAATTCCTTCTAAAAAAGGCTACAGCCACCCAGAAACCTCTCACCAGCCTCACTGACTCAGTAGGCTGCAGTGAGTACCTTTCTCCCAGTGTTAGGAAGGAACCCACGTGTGCAGTGGAAGAGGACATCTATGATAAGTCATGGTGAAAGACGACCGCTTATTCAACATCTGCTCCATGTGAAGCAGAGCTTCATTAGTAATCATCAAAGCCATTTTACCATCCACACTCTGGAGACCAGACAAGAAAAGAAACAAAGATTCCTAAATGCTCTTTGGAAAAGCTGAAATGTTTCTCTTTTGTAAAAATAACAACCTTTAACCCTACAGAAGTTTCCCAACTCCACTATTGTCGAGCTCAAGCACACTTTTATAGACCCAAGTTGCTTAAGGTGGAATTTTCATTTTTCAAAAAAAGTTCAATATCAAAAATGAACTTACAGATATTCAAGCGTAATAAAACTGCTATTTACACGGCATTTATTTTCCATCCTAAAATGCAGCCTCACCAGGGTATAAGGAGACCCAGCCATACGATTACACAGGAGCCTCGGTGTGCCCGCCCTAGCAAGGCACCCGCAGCCCTCTGGGTAATACACTGCCCAAACTCGGGAGCGGTCGTCTCAAAGTTTCGAGATGTCCCCAACACAAAATATTCTTCACTGTTGTCCACAAGAACAACCAAAATGGCCTGGAAGTGCCAACGTTTTTCCATCTGAATTTCACCTCCCAAAATCTTTTGTTAAATATTGTGTCTGATTTTGTATTTGGAAAATATGATTATAATGAGTCACCTTTTCGATATAATATAGTTCACTGCAGTAACAAAAGATTATCACAGAATCTGTACAAGCAAGTAATAACTGCTCCATACGAATACGGGTGTCTTCTTCTCTACAGGGACTCAAGAGGTTGGCGGGGGGAGGGGAGTAGGGGCAGGAGAGGATGGGAACTCTGAAGAAAAATAAAAAGTACCTATGACAACACAAAACAACTCGGGCAACAAGAGCTGTTCATTCCCATTGCTCATATTCCCCTTCTCACTTCACCTCCCCACGCTGCTAATTCCCCCATAATATTAACGCTTTTCCTACATCCTATACGTACACTAAAATTGCCATTTCCATGACTTTGAGTATGACAGTCATGAAATCCTAAAATGATCTCATCAGTTTACATCAACATACGAGCAAATCCAGAAATTACTGTTAAGAAGAAAAGCTAAAGTATTTCCACACGTTCCATGTTGAATTATGTATCTGTCTAATTGTGCAGTCCCACAGGTGAAAGTGCCAAGAAACTGAATGGGGGGGCTGGGGGGTGGAGTCTTACATTCCTTAAATATTAGTCCCAAGTGGAAGGAAGGTGTTTTTCTTATTCACTCCCTCTATAACCCTACTTTTTAAACTATCTATCTAACATAAGAGTATTACCTAATACTGACTAATTTGGAGTTTAAAAATTCCTTTCATCTGTTTTCCATTTTTAAACCTTTAATCAAAGTCCATGAAACAGAAGGAATAAAAAGGAAAAGTTGCAATAAGAGTAAATTTTGAACATCCAAATGGGATTACAGAGTGCTTTAAAAATGCATTGGATAGGAACATACCAAAACAGGTTTTCAAAGTACAAAGCTCTAATTTATTTAATTTAACACAGCTTACGTGTCGTTCAAATTTGCTATCCTAATACTCCTGCAAAACATCTTAAACTGGTTATAACATCTTAACACTGATTATAACAACACAAATGTAAAGCGGTAACATGAACACCCGTGCCACCTGTTAAATATCTTTTTTCATAATGTTCTTTTTTCCAAAGACATTCTGAAAGGCCAGATTAAACGAAGAGAGTCACAAGGCACAAAAATCCCCCATTCTTTAAAACACAAATCTTTGACCAAAGAACTGTAATTTCTTTTCCTACGTTTTTAACTCCTCTAGGACAGGGTACTCCCATCTTGCTAGTGCTTTAATTAAGAGTTATCATTCTAAATCTCTATCCCTCTCACCCAGCACTGGTTAGAGAGAACGATCAACGTAACTGGATTCCTCCAAGCAGGAGAGCAGCCAGCCTGGCCAGAACTTACCCGTCCAGAAGACTCATTGTGGTGGGTGTCACTTCAGCAAACAGAATTACTTTTCCAAGTTTCTTTGTCTGCAAATTTTGTTGGTAGATCTCAAAGTTAAAATTTTCTGATGAGAAGGTCTCTATGTCAGTCACCACAGGTATAGCAGATGGGGTGATTTCTATTTCAGATGTGTAGGATGAAACAAATTTAAGGGAGAGCTTGCTAGATTTTATTACTCCTTCAGCATCCACATGTTTCCCCAGCCACTGCATAAGAGGATCCCGGATTTCCTGTGTCATAAAGAAAGAAATGGAAAGGTCATAATTTGCTATTATGTTAGATGATGGTAGCTTTTCCTGAAAATGCCATTTTGGTAATATAAGAACATCCTAATACATGACCAATAAAAGCTAGATTAACATAGTCTGAACATATAAACTATTATACAATAGACAATAAGTAACTAAGTATACCTATATTATAAAAATAAACTATTCAAAAACCAAGATCCAGGGAAATAAGTACATTTCTATCCTACACTAACTATATCCTAAATTCTCAAAAGTCCTCTCCAGTTCTAGAGTTCATTAGTGACTCCCTAGTCCTCTATGAATTTTACAGAAAATCAAGGAAATTCATTATCTCATCTGGGGAAATAAAAACCTAGGTGAAAAGTCACAGAAGACAAAGTACTAAGATACTAGAGAATTCGCTCTCAGCCTCTACAGGACCTCCACCTCCTCTCATAGACAAGTTGACCATCACCAGACACTGACGCGTTACCAACAGTGAAAGTAACAGGGTGGCCAAATAGGCTTTTCTCTTTGCCTCCCCAAGGAGGGGAGGTCAGAACTACAGGAGATATTATCTAACCTAGTACAGAGCTCTCTACCCACCCTCCCAAGAGGTTGCAACTTCCTCTTGGACCCTGGAAGCCCCAAGGGCCTCCCCCTGGGGTGGAGCATCAGGGAGGGTTGAGGGGAGTTAGCATCCTGAGAGGCCAGTGCAAAACGTATTACAATCTGTCAGTCACAGTAAATGCTGATCTGGACTCCTGGGCCACCTTCATGCAAATGCCAGGCACTTCCAAAGAGAAGAGGAGTCCTTCTGTTAATATCAGGGGTCTGTCCCAAAGCTCCACGTGCCTAAGAGAAGCAGCTTCAAAGATGAAATGTCAGGCTTCCCTGGTGGCACAGTGCTTGGGAGTCCGCCTGCCGATGAAGGGAACACGGGTTCGTGCCCCGGTCCGGGAAGATCCCACATGCCGCGGAGCGGCCGGGCCCATGAGCCATGGCCGCTGAGTGCGCGTCCGGAGCCTGCGCTCCGCAACGGGAGAACCCACAACAGTGAGAGGCCCGCGTACCACAAAAAAAAAAAAAGAAAAAAAAAAAAAAAAGAAATGTCATTTAACTAAATTCTATCAATGAAACTTTAAAACTCACTTCCAATTTGTAGAAAATACAGATGTTAGAGGAACAAGTTAAATGGCTTCAAAGGAAGTGATCAGAAGAAACCCAGAGGGTGACACATATTATAGCACAAGAATCTTCAGAGGTGTGTGTGTGTGTGTGTGTGTGTGTGTTTGTGTGTGTGTGTGTGTGTGTGTGTGTGTGTGCGCGCGCGCGCACGCGCGCAGGGTCCTGGAAGTCCTGGGAGTCCACTTCTGGAGGCAGCAAGAAGGCAGAAGAGGATGACAGGGCAGTAAGAAGAGGACTGAGAAGTAACCAACAGCCTGCCTGGGGAGGGAGAAAAACTGTAGACCCCAAGGACGAAACTCTGCCAAGGAATTTCCTCTAAAGGAAAAAGAAGAATGGGACAGTGGCTACAGGGTGGAATGAGGTCAAAACAGATTTTGTTTGGTTATTAAACGAGGGAAATAACAGCATGATTTTTTTTTTATGACAATGTGAGTGGGTCCTATGGAGAAAAGAAAACAGGTAAACAGGTAAGGGGTGGGTCCTAATGATCAAGCTGAGAGGTCGGCCTTGAAAGCAGAGCCCTTTATCCACGGGTACGGGCAGGACTCACGTCACCTCTGGGGACACCAGCTCAGCTTCCCCACTGGATCGCAGCCCTCCCTCACCCCTTGCTGGCTACACAGCCAGCCCTGGGAATTGACCTACACTGACACCACCCTGCTCCAAAGCCACCCACAGCTGGGAGTCCTGGCGCTGGGTGCTGGTGGTATCATCTTCTGATTCCTTCTATCTTCTCTACAAATAGGAAGAAAGAGGCTCAGCCAAGAGTGAAAAGGAGGAAGAAGGTGCTGGAGGTTTGAGAAGGGAGAGTGAGAAAATGAAGGAAGCAGGGAAAATCGTATGCGCAACCAGAAGCATTCAAGGTTCATCTGAATTCAGAGTGAGCAGTCGGCATGATTTTCTGCTTTTACGCAGCCACGCACAGCTACATGCTATATGAGACAGGCACAGGGGTGATCCTGCTTGAACGAGCACCAGGAAAGTCATTGGAAGAGGTCAAGCTGGAGTGAGCCATCAGGAGTTACAGCACTAACTCTCCATCCTTGCACAAAGAACCAAGAACAATTTTAAATCGAATAGTCCCTGTTCACCATTAATTAATATACACTCTACTGGAGGAGGAATATACACTCTACTGGAGGTTACAAAAGTAACCCCCTATTATGTGCTGAATGTTTGTATCCTAAAAAAATTCATATGTTGAAATTCTAATTAATCCCCAAGGTGACGGTATTTGGAGGTGGGGCCTTTGGGTGTGATGAGGTCATGAGGGTGGAGCCCTCATGAATGGGATAGTACCTTTAAAAGAGCAATCCCAGGACTTCCCTGGTGGCGCAGCGGTTGAGAATCCACCTGCCAATGCAGGGGACACGCGTCCAAGCCCTGGTCGAGGAAGATCCCACGTGCCGCGGAGCAACTAAGCCCGTGTGTCACAACTACTGAGCCTGCGCTCTGGAGACTGCAAGCCACAACTACTGAAGCCCGTGCGCCTAGAGCCTGTGTGTGCTCCACAACAAGAGAAGCCACTGCAATGAGAAGCCCATGCGCCACAACAAAGAGTAGCCCCCGCTCGCCGAAACTAGAGAAAGCCCACGTGCAGCAACAAAGACGCAACACAGCCATAAATAAATAAATAGAATTTTTTTTTAAAAAGGCAATCCCAGAGAGATCCCTTACCCTCTCCACCAAGTGAGGACATAGCAAAAAGATGTTTGTCTGCAACCTGGGAGAGGGCCCTCACCAGAACAACCATGCTGGCACACTGATCTCAGACCTCCAGCCAGGGTGTACCCTGTCCTAGAGGAGTTAAAATGTAGGAAAAGAAATGAAAGTATGAAAAATAAATGTTGTTTATAAGCTGCCCAGTCTATGCTATCCTGTTTTAGCAGCCTGTATTGACTAAGACACCCCCAAACCTCAAACCTGGCCATTAGTTATAACCAACTCTGCTCCTTAAACTTTAGTCAATGCCCTTAAAGTATAAAGCGAACAAATCCGAATTTCCGTCATCACATTCCCCAGAACAGCTGGATTTCACAAGGGCACTGCACAGGCTAAAGATACATCAGTGAATAGGTTAAATCATAAAAAAAGAGAGGGAAATAATCTGAACAATAAACACTTCTTAACTAACTTCAGTTTTCATTAACTCAAGCAGAGTTAAACAGTTATTCAGCAGGCATAGGCAATGTGAATCCCCCATTCAAAGTCTATGAAAATCAAGATAAAACCAAAAAGAAACAGCTAGCAGCAGGTAGACCTTTCAGACAGGAATAAAGCAGGGAATTTCCTATGGAGCAAATTATCCAACTGGCCATCTATATATCATTCATCTAATAAATTGTTTGTTTTTGAAAGCAACACTTAGAGATGCACAAATATGCAGAATAAATTAAAATTGATTTAAGCAAGGTATATGAGGGTTTTTTTAAATACTTCTTTCATATAATCTTTCAGGACTTAATTACAGCCATGTAAGTTATTCAGAAAAAAGAGAATCTTAAAAGATATAAAACAAGGCATGGAACTTATTAAGATATATAACTGTATACCACCTATAATTCTCCTAAATATTTATATTCACTATAGTCAAATGCAACTTTAAGCAGTCAAGTAAAAACCGAGTACACATGGGTCACCCATCCCCATTATCCCCAGACAGGAGAATAAAACTCTGGTCACAAGAAGTATCAAAATTACTACCTGTTTGATGCAAATCTGCATGGTATGTCCTCTCAAATGGACTTAAGTTACAATGATGACTTCAGAGCTACAGAATTAGCTGCTATCATAAAAGGAAAAGGAATTAATTCATGATTCTTGGTTTAACTCTACCGATGACCACTAAGGCAGTGTAGAAATGCTATTGAAGAAAAAAGTTTGGAGCATATATATCAAGGCAAATGGGTTGGCATAAGTAGTATTACCAACCCCCTACTCCCAAGTCTACCGAACTCTATAAACACAACTATCGGAGCATGCAAAAATGTCACTGCTTTAGGGAAGATTTCTCCAACCCACAGCCTGTCCCAGTCTAAGTTAGGACTCTATTTAATAAACTTAGTGACTTTATAGCACTTTTCAAATTGTAATTCCATAGTTTGTATAATCAGTTATTCAATGTCACACTGTCTTGCTAGAATGTAAGCTCCATAAAGACAGCAAATGCATGTTTCTGTCTGGCTCCCACTGTATCCATGGCACACGGTACCAAGTCTGGCAAATGCTGCATGCTTAATAAGCATTCATCATATAAATGCATATTAAATTCCTTACCAAAAACATCCCACAAGTAAGAAACATAAATAGGTATATCAAGAGGGAAAACCCAGAAAAGGCAATGTTAAGAGATGGCCTTGAAATGGATACATAGCATCAAAAAGAAATATGAAATCGTTAAAGTCAAATCAGTCCTGTTGAAAATAAAACAACTCCTATCAAATTCCACTCCAATGAAATTCATTAAAACCTTCTAATTAATGTTATTTTTTTAACATTTGAACTTCAAGAATTTACTATTTACCTTTCTCTAAGATTTCAGGCTAATTAAATACAATTTAGGTGGAACCAAAAACAACATTTTATAGTCACATAAATGTTGGCCCCTTTGAACCAGCCACACAGCACTAGGGAAACACTAGCTATTCTCAAGGAAAGTGAATGTACCTTTGTTTCCTATTGGGACATGTTGCACACAACATGAAAACCCCAAGGAATCCACCAAAAAAGTACTAGAACTAGTACTTTTAGCAAGGTTGCAAAATACAAGGTCAATATACAAAAACTGGGTTTATTTCTAGCCATGAATATCTGGAGTCTTAATTTTTTTAATATCATTTTCAATGGCATCAATAGATCTGAAACATTTAGGAATAAATTAACGAAAGTATGTGCCAGAACTGTACACTGAAAACTACAAACACTACTGAATTTAAAATTAAAGAAGTCCTAAATAACTGAAGGGATATACCATGTTCATGGATCAGAACACTCAATATTATTGACGTCAATTCTTCTCCAAATTGATCTATGGAATCGATGCAATTCCAATCAAAATCCTAGCAAGCTACTGCTAAAACTTACATAGATGTAGAATAGGCCTAGAATGACCAAAACAATTTTGGGAAGAAAAAAGTCGGAAGATTTACCTTATCTGACTTCAAGATTTATTATAAAGCTGCAGGAATCAAGACAGTATGGTATTTCCTTACAGACAGACATATATTTCTAAAAACAGAATAGAGTCCAGAAATAGTACCATACATATATGTTCAGCTGATTTTCAACAAGGTAATTCACCTGAAAAAAAATCATCTTTTCAATACATGGTGCTGAGCTGAAACAATGGGACACACATATGCAAAAAAAAACAACAAAAAAAACCCCAAACACCTTGACCCTTACAAGTATACCAAAAGTAACTTGAAATGAATCACAGACCTAAATGTAAAAATATAAAACTTCTAAAATAAAATACAGGAGAAAAACTTCCTGATCTTAGGATAGGTAAATCTTTTCTCAGATACAACAAAAGAAGTATGAACCATCAAATTTTTAAAAATGATAGGGCTTCCCTGGTGGCGCAGTGGTTGCAAATCTGCCTGCCAATGCAGGGGATGCAGGTTCGAGCCCTAGTCTGGGAAGATCCCACATGCCACGGAGCAACTGGGCCCGTGAGCCACAGCTACCGAGCCTGCGCGTTTGGAGCCTGTGCTCCGCAACGAGAGGCTGCAACAGTGAGAGGCCCGCGCACCGCGATGAAGAGTGGCCCCCGCGCACCACAACTAGAGAAAGCCCTCGCACAGAAATGAAAACCCAACACAGCCAAAAATAAATAAATAAATTTATTTTTAAAAAAATGATAAGCTGGACATTATAAAAATTAAGAACTCTAAGAACTGCTGCTCTTCAAGGGTTAATGTTAAGAAAAATGAAGACAACAAACTGACAGAAACTATTCTTAATACACATATCTGACAAAGCACTTGTATCCACCAGAATGAAGCAAAAAAAAAAAAAAAACTCTTAAAACAAAATTATAAGAAAACAATTCAACTTAGAACATCAGAAGAATATTTGGCCAAAAGAAAACATCAGATGGTCAATAAGCCCATGAAAAGTGCTCAACATCATTTGTCACCAGGGAAATACAAATTAAAACCACAATGAGATATTGCTACACACCCGTTAGAATGGTTGTTTTTTAATTCTTTTTTAAAAATTAAATTTATTTTTTTATACAGCAGATTCTTATTAGTTATCTATTTTATACATATTAGTGTATATACGTCAATCCCAACCTCCCAATTCATACCACCACCACCACCACCACCACCCTCCCCGCATTCCCCCCATACATCCATACGTTTGTTCTTTACATCTGTGTCTCTATTCCTGCCTTGCAAACGGGTTCATCTGTACCACGTTTCTAGATTCCACATATATGCGTTAATATACAATATTAGTTTTTCTCTTTCTGGCTTACTTCACTCTGTATGAGTCTGTCATACAGAGTGAAGTAAGCCAGAAAGAGAAGAACAAATTTCTAAATTCTGACAATACCTAGTGTTGGCAAAGATGTGAAGTAACTGGAGCTCTCATACATCACTGGTGGGAACATAAAATGGTACAACAATTCTGGAAAACAGTTTGGCAGTTTCTTATCCAATTAAATATACACTTGCCACATGACCCAGAAATTCCATTCCTAGGTATTTAACCAAGAGAAACAAAAACACACATCCAAACAAAGACTTATACACGAATGGTCATAGAAGCCTTACTCATAATATCCAAAAAATGCGAACAACCCAATGCCCACTAACAGGAGAAGAGGTAAGTTATGGCATAGCTATACAATGGAACACTACTTGGCAATAACAAAGGAATTAACTACTCATATAGGCAACAAAATGAATGAATCTCAAAAACATAAGGCTGATTAAAATAAAATTTTTTTTTAAATTTAAAAAGACAGAAGAGTATGTACTGTACGACTCAATTTAGATGAAGTTCCAGAAAAGACCAATCTAATCTATAATGATAGAAAGCAGATCAGTGATTGCCCAAGGACGAGCATGGGGGTGGGAGAGTGGATGAGGACTGAATGAGAAACAGAGTAAGAGAATTTTGTGGGATTCTGCAAATGGTTTCTATCTTGATAGCAAAGATGGTTACTCCAGCATATATGTTTATCAAACCCTACACATAAATAGGTACATTTTCTTGAATATGTCATCCCAAAGTTGATTTTTTAAAGCAAATAGTAACAATCTTGTGGAACACTAAACAATGCCTGAAGTCCAGGAGACTCTATACTCACTAATGTCCAAAAAGAACACCAGTGTCCCTACTTCTGAAGACATGAATGCTTAAATTTATATTTAGTGCAAATACACACAAGTGGCTCCTCCATGGTTAGTTAACATGTCATACGGGGAGTGTAGCAGATGTACAAAGATGTACAGTATGCTATGTCCAGTCACATTAGAGCCATTCCACCCCATCACTTGTCTTATCGGCTAAACTTTATCCATCTAAACAAGATTCAATGGGTGAAACATGGCCATACCTCTGATTCAGCATTGGATTCAAAATATTTATTACCAACTGTTTGTGTTTTGCTGCCCCTTTTCCCAAGAAACACCAAATAATTGATCATAATTTTTAAAGGTTTTCTATCTCAGAGACACATCTGCCTCATTGTAAATAATCAGATTAGTTGCGCTTCAGTCATAACATTATAAGTTGCTAGGCAACATTATAAGTTTACAAGTGGGTAAATCAGAAAATGAATCTACAAAGACATAGAATACAAGCTCTTTTTATGGGTGTTTTCATTCTCGGTTAAATATGAGAGGAAACAGGAGGAGACGAATTTATATGAAAATTTATACCAAAAAAAAAAATTCTTACTACTGGTATTTTACAAACAAAATATTCATCGCCAGTTTCACATTCACTCAGTGTCTTCACAGAAGTGACGAAGGCACATAGCATAGCAGATCTTTACAATCAAAAGATGACACTCCTGAAAGAGCAGAACTGTTTTTGGTCCTGACCTCATTCAAGGCAGGGGTGGTTCATGTGGCAACCTTCAGGGTGAACTTTTATTCTGAGCACCAGAAGCAAGCGGAGCAAAGCCTCAGGCAGGGTCTGAGATGAGCGTGTTCTGATTGGTTCCCCACGCAGACACTTTTGTCTCAGTTCCAATGGACCCACTGCAGTGTGATCAACCCCTGCCTAACTCGCCCAGATTCCTCCTTGGACGGTACTGCGTCCCAGCTGGGATGCCCAAGGCCCCTGCCTTCCTGCTCCCCAAATACGCTCAGCCACCGAGCCCAAGCACTCTCACCCCAGAATGAATGGACCGAGAGGGGCTTCTAGCTTCAGTGACCACACACTGCTGAAATCCAGGTCAACTGTCACCAACATATACCCAAGGGCCAAAACGAACCCAGAGAAATGTTTTACTTGGCCCACCCATTTTGAAGTAGTTTCTAACACTTAAAAATCAGGACAGGGCTTCCCTGGTGGCTCAGTGGTTGAGAGTCCGCCTGCCGATGCAGGGAACGCGGGTTCGTGCCCCGGTCCGGGAGGATCCCATATGCCGCGGAGCGGCTGGTGCTGTGAGTCACGGCCGCTGAGCCTGCGCGTCCGGAGCCTGTGCTCCACAACAGGAGAGGCCACAGCGGTGAGGGGCCCGCGTACCGCAAAAAAAGAAAAGAAAAGAAGAAAGAAAAAGAAAAATCAGGACATTTCACATCCTGCTTCTTTTGAAGAAACAGAAACTCTTTCCCACATGGCAATAACTGGCTGGGTCAAGAAGCACCGCCTTCATTACAAGGGGGACAGACTCTGCAGCTGGACTCTTGTGTACCACCTCTTCCGCTCCTAGGCATCTGGGATTGAGACCACCCATGCTGGCCCCGGTTTCAAGTCTGGCACCAAGCCAGCAAGATCTCCCATGGGGCCCTTGATGATGCTTCTTTCCAGTTAGGTCCATATTAATTCATCAGAGTGAGTCTGGTAATGCTGACTCTCAAAAATACAAGGGGTTCAATTTGGCAGTTCCTCAAAAAAGTGAAACAGAGAATTAACGTGTAACCCTGCGATTCCCAGGTATATACCCCGAAGAGCTGAAAACAGGAACAGATACTTGAACACCAATGTTCAGAGCAACACTGTTCACAATAGCCAAGAGCTGGAAATAACCCACGTCAGTCGACAGATGAACAGAGAAATGGTTAAACAAAATGTGGTATATATACACAATGGAATATTATTCAAGCATAAAAATAAATAAAGTTCTCATAGATGCTATGACAAAAATGAACCTTGAAAACATTATCCCAAGTGAAAGAAGGCAGACTCAAAAGGACAAATATTGTATGATTCCACTTACGTGAAATATCTAGAATAAGTAAACAGAAAGTAGAATAGAGGTTACCAGGAGCTGAGGTGAGAGAGAATGAGAAGTTATTGATTAACGGGTATAGAGTTTCTCTTTGGGGTGATGAAAAAGCTTTGGAAATAGATAGTGGTGTGGTTGCACAACACTGTGAATGAAATTAATTTCACTTTAAAAAGAGAGAGGGGGCTCAAAATCTCAAGCTGTTTTCTCCCCAGAGGCTCCCTGTCCTCTCTGCAATCAGTCCACTAGCCCCCTGCCGAATCACCCTGCATACATAGAGGAAGTGGAGGGACAGCCGGCATATTAACCAGGGGGCCTGACTACACTTTTCCCAGGTTACCTCCCTGACTTACCTGCGAATCACCAAGGGAAGCCACTAAGGTAACTTCTCACAACAAGACTTTTAAGTTCTGTTTCCATCAGGCACTAGGCTACATCGACGGTATGAAAGCTACCATTTACTGCACACTCACTCCATGTGGAACACTCGTGCTTTAGACCAGGACCCCATCCCTCACACAGCAATTCCACAGAACTATCATCACCATCTACAGAAGAAGAAACGGAATAAGACAGCGTTAATGATGCCCAAACCACACAGACAGTAAGTTGCAGAGCTGGAATTTGAACTCACGAAACCAAATCTGTCTGGGTCCCAAATCCTTGCTCTAATTCCTATTCCACAGTCCTCAGCAAGAGGAGCTAACCCAAAATGAAGCAACATAGGAAAAGCCTGTTTACTGTTACCAAAATGCCTAAGGCAACACAGAGAAAGATATAAACTCAATATATAATATGCAACTATGAAACAGTTATAAAATACATGCACGCAGCTTGAAGCTGGGGTGGGGTTGGAGGAAGAGAGGTAGTGGGCAAAGTTTCTCAACTTTGGTAAGAGAAACTTAAATCTGAAGCTTGGGTCTACTACCGTCAACTGTGTTCTACTTGGGCAAGCCCAGACGAAGACATTTTTCACAAATAAGCGAATTTTTATCATTTAAGTGAGTTACCATTCACCTCTCTCCGATTTCAGCCAGAAAGGGATGGCATATTCAAGAGTTCAATGGAAGGGCTACTTAAGGAACTGTGAAAAGTGTTAAGAGAACGAAAGAGCAGGGATGGGGAAGCACCTGGACCAGCAACAAGCCTGGAGGAGCAAGAGGACAGAGCTACCCACAGGGGCTGTAAGCAGAGAGGGCGGAGAGAAAATTCGTCCACCTCTCTCACCTCCTGCCAGCGTAACCAGAGCCTGGGAAGGGGCAGAGAACAAGGGCACAGGGTAAAGTGGACAGTGCCCGACACAACTGCTCAGAGAGGACACAAGGGGAAGGAGGGGGTCCCGCTCTGATGTGAATGCCTCTCACACCTCTGCCCTGGGGCACAAGCTGTGCCCAGCAACCAGATGAACTTACACACATCCTGATCTTTCATAGTGATCAGACCAAACTTGGAATGGTAACGCCGCAACTCCAAAGGATTTACGACAAAGGACATCCGATATCTAAACCCCAGGAATGGGAGGTTCCCCGCCACCTCCCCGCCCACCCCACCCCCCAGCTGAACTTGTCAGTCATTTCCAGTCCCCAATGCCTGGGACACAGTAGGCACTCAATAAATGTCTGTTAAACTGTATTCCTTTTATTATGTAAAGGTTTTCCTCAGGCCCTGGCTTTGAAAAGCCACGATTTACTGCATTTTTTGTTGTTACCTGCCAACTAGCGAAGACCACAGAAGGCCGGGGTGGGCCCGTAAAACAGAGATAATGAATAAGTCATTTCTAACAAGGCTGGTTTTACAGGCATCACACCTCTGCTGGGCCAAATGGGCTCATTTTAGAGAGAAAATCTATTCTGCAAGGGCGGAGACCAAAAGTAGAGCCATGGCCGGCTCTAAAAGAACGGCAGGCATTCCGGGTCGGAGCTCAACAACCGCTCCTACTCGAGAGGCGCTAACTTACATTGACGGGGCCTGTGGGTTTGGGTCCAACATCCTTAGAAGTCTCCAGGGCCTTCATTAAGCCTGCCCGTGTAAAACGCCCGCCATTTGTCGGAGGCCAACACAAACAGGCTCCTCCGGAGCGATGAGCGTAGGCTGCGAAGCCAAGAAAGCTCTGGGTGGTGTGTCCAACGCACGAGCGGGAACGCTTGCGGGGAAGGCCCGTACGCCTCACCCTGAGAGGGCACGTCCTGGCTGACGCACACTCACGCAGGCACGCAAGCACGCAAGCGCGCGCGCGCGCGCACGCACGCACACGCACAGATTTGACCGTCCGCCATGCTGAGTGAGCAGCTGGCTTGGAGCGTCAGCTTTTTGTCTTCAGAAGGCCCCACCCATCTTAAACTAAGTGCGTGTGTCATCCGCAGCCTGGCCTTGACCTCTCTGGAGCATGGGGACAGGAGACGCCAGCACAGAATCTGGTCAACAGCTCAGCTCCCGACGAGCTGGGACGCCCTGCCTGTTCCTCATTTTTAAAAAGGAGAAAACTGGGACTTCCCTGGTGGCGCAGTGGTTAAGAATCCACCTGCCAATGCAGGGAACACGGGTTCAAGCCTGGGCCCAGGAAGATCCCACATGCCGCGGAGCATCTAAGCCCGGGCACCACAACTACAGAGCCTGCGCTCCTACAGCCCGTGCTCCACAACAAGAGAAGCCATTGCAGTGAGAAGCGCGTGCACTGCAACGAAGAGTAGCCCCCGCTCGCCACTAGAGAAAGCCCGCGCAAAGCAACAAAGACCCAACGCAACCAAAAATAAATTAATTAAATAATTAAATAATAATAATAATAAAATTTAAAATAAACAAGAAACCTGCAAATCCCCTTCAGCTTCAACATTCAAAATTCGGTGATTCATCCCAAATGCTAAAATGCTCAGTTAAAACTAACATCATCTCTAGGATTCCAAAATTAAGATATACATGTTACCTGCAAAGAGAGAGGTGGCCAGTATGCAGCAGAGGATTCAGGGAAGGCAGAAAGTTTTCCAATAGTCTAGAGAAGCGAAGGTGTCCCCTTAACCTGTCCTACAAGGAGAGGGCAGCTCTGCAAAACTATTCCAACTTTTTTCTGAAGCTCCATCTTGTCACTTTTCCTCGGGTACATCAACAGCTGATCCTTTAAAAATGTTTAACATGATGTTTACGAAACCCCCGTTATAAAGGGTGACAGCTAGATAAAGGGTGACTGCTAGATAAAGGGTAACAGCTAGATTGGACCGGGCAGCCAGTCGAAGCCCCGTGGGCTGTTTACTACTGGCCTGTCCCCTGAGGCCCCTCGTGTCTCCCAGACAGAGGAATGGAGGAAGCGTTTCACAATACTTTAGTGGGAAACGCCAAAATGTTTTTAAGTTTTCGAACAAAACACACTAAACGCCTACTATAGGCAAAATACTGGAAAAGGGATACAAAGATTAACAACATATGTTCCTTGCCTTCAGATGATCTTGTATTACAGTTTAATGGGGTAGGCAGATACTCACATATTACAACAGCATTTGTACGCTTTTACCAAAAAAAAAAATTTTTTTTTAACCTTCATATAAAAGTAATCAATCAGATCTAAGGTTCCAAGTCACAATACTTGGGTTGGAAAACTGAAAGAAAAATTGTAAATCCTTTGTACATAACACGGTCATCAGTGGAATTTTCCTAGATCAGGGTTGGTAGAATTCCTTTGTTGGGCCTAAAAGATCGACTAGTTTTCCTCATAGCATGTGGCTCTAAGATGTTTTATGTTCTAAAATTTAGGACTTTTAAGATATATTCTAAGAATTTTATACACGCTGGCCCATGTGAAGATGGGATGTGCCCACAGCCAAGTAGGGTGACAACCAGCTATCCAGAACCATTACAAACCAGTAAGCTACTGGTTACTTCAAATAAAGAAAACGAGCCCAGGGCCAAGTGGAAACTAGTGCCACTCTCTTGCCAACTCCTAGAAACAGAACTGTGGAAGACTCATACTCTCATAAATAACTTACAATAAGTTGTGTGCTTTGTGTTTTACCTTAAAGACAGTAGCATACACATCTTTTGGAAAAAAACAAACCCTCTTTATCAAATTGTGGTAAAACGTTAACCAGTGGTGAATCCAGGCGAAGGCTACATGGGGGTTGTGTGCTATTCTTTCACCCTTTCTTAGGTTTTAATTTTTTTAAATAAAAAGTTGAGAAACGAAGGGATTTGCTCCAGAAGCTCTCTAAGGCCTCTGCCAGCTCCCACATTCACTGGATGTTTTTGTTCTGCTGTTAGTCCTTGAATCATCAAAGATGCAGCCTTTGTTTAAAAAAAAGAAAAGAAAAACCAAATGACTACTACCAAGAATACCTTCTAGCATTCACATCTTAGTTGAATCAGCACAACCCTTCCTGCTGCCTGCACTAGGGTAGCGAAGGTCACTTCAGGCAAGAACACCTCCCTCAAAAACCTGATTTTAATTGTCACATGCCTCCAGAGGCCCCGATCTTGAACAGTCCAAACACAGGACGTTCTTTCCTGAGCACAAACCCCAGTGCGTTTCATGGAGTTTTTCAGTATATGTGGAATCAGTGTATTAATAACAGCTTATTGGCACTGAATGAAAAACACACAAATCTTAATCTTAGGTCTTGAATCGGGTCCAGGTTCTACGTAATAGCTGGCTGGAAGGGATACAGCCATAAGCATGCTTGGTAACTGGAGGCTGTGTAGTGAGACCTGAGTTTTGAAACCAGGATTGGTAGCTTAACAAAATTTACTGGTTGTAGAGAAAGTAAACTTGCCTCTAGGGAGGTGAGCTCAGCCGCACCATTCTGACAGCAGCCCCTAGTGGCCAGTTGAGTAAAAAGTGTTGGCTCTGATGCCGAAAGTTCCGACCTTGCCTTAATGAAGGTTTGCTGCAAGCAGACAGGCCATTCTAGGTAACAACTGGGCGGTGATTAGGGAAGCAGCAAAAATCCAAACTAAGGTGTGCCTTTGAGTCACATAAATTGTCAAATCTTTAGGGTACCAGTCACTTGCATTAAGAATAACAACAAAAAGGAGTAGTCTTTTGAAAGTAGGATAAATATGAAAATTTATTTTAAAAGGGCAAGATAATAACATGAGGCAGATAATACTTACCTTGGTTTGAAAGTTACCTCATTCCTTAATTATGTAGCAAATCTTTAAATATTCAAGGAGCATGGATTCCTACACAACGTAAAGCATGTTCTGTCTACTTCCCTACACAGCACCACCCAGTACAGTCATTTCCACGTACCCAACGCTGGGAATTCCTACTGTAATATCAGGAATTGCTCATATGGCAGAAACTTCTAGAAGAGGCTGCTACGTTCATTCAGGGAATAAAATAGTCAAGATAGTAAGTGAAGCCTGATTTCCAGTGCCACAGATTCACACCACTTCACTGGCTATAAATAGAAGAATGTTCAGAGGCTGACAGTTGGCTTCAAAGGCAGACAGCCATAGGAAGTAGAAGCCGCAAGCTTCAAGCCGACTTTTTCGTAAGGTGCACTCCGTCCTCAGCCAGGAGAGAACAATCTGGAAACAATCTGCAGGGCAGCTGCTCTCATCAACAAACTGTTTATTGTAAGAAAGTGGCTGGGTCAAAGGCTAAACATCAACCCGAACCGAGAGCATACGAGCAAAAATCAATACCGTCCCTGCTAAAGAAACCCGGGACTTCACAGAAAAGACAGGGCAAGAAACTCAGGTTTAGTCCTGAAAGGCCAGCAAACTCTCGTATCTCATAAGGGCTGTTTCGCGTGTTATTACAAATTGTTATTTGCCGCTACTTTCGGAACAGAAGCTAAAATATGGCCTTCAAAACATACAGAAATCAACTTTCAGATCACTTCCCCAAAAAAGTTACAACGGTTTCTATCTAGTTGCTTCCTTCTTGCATTTGCTTTGTAAAAGAACCAACAGGCTTAAACACAATGCATGGATAATATAACACATCTTTAAATGTCTATTTAGTAACTGGAACACTGACTTAGAGATTATACGAAGGAAATGGTTTTATTTTAGGTGTGACAGTGAAATCCCACTGCTTATATTTTTAAACAGAGTTCTTATCTCAGAGACACATACTGAAATATTTACAGATGAGAGATCTGATCTGGGATTCGCTTCAGAATAATACAGGGGGAGGCATGGGTAGGAACAGATAAAATGAGACTGACCAGAATGGAAAAGTGTGACGCAGACTGATCAGTACATATGGGGTTCATTACATTATTTTGTTTACTTTTGTATATTTGAAATTTTCTACAAAATATTTTCTTTTACTTGTATGCACGGTTCAACAGTTGCTACGAAAGAAAAAATGTTTTCTTACATATAAGGAAAGTATTAACCTACCAGTGCAGATTCATAAATTCTCCATAAGGATGTATATACACCACGGTATTACCAGGTCTCCAGCATGGCTGTTTTCGAGCAATGCCTGAAATAAAGCTGTTAAATTCTGAGTTGACACTGGAGAAATAGAAAGAGATGTTTGGTGTGTCCCCACTGAGTTCATGACCCAGCAAGCCAGAATGTGACCAAAAGGGTACCACAAGACGGTGTGTCCCACAGTTTAAGTGCGTCGTGGAGCATAAGGACATATATGAACTGGTAAGAAAACCCGACTGCCATGAGTAACGGGGACCACATTTTGAAAACAGCCGACTTAGCAAACAGACTTTGAAAACACAACTTGTTTGTAAATTTGAGCCTCCTATACATTGTATTGTTAATTCTTAAACTAACGGGAAAATTAATTTGAGAGTCTCAAATACATAACATAAAGCAGAAGGCAAAACATTCTTTCACTATGCTTAAATTAACTATGAAACAGCATCTACCAATGACTTCAAATTGTTCCAGTATAAAGATGAAATGGTAATAATCACAAATTCTTACAAAAGAATGCATTC
This sequence comes from Kogia breviceps, assembly GCF_026419965.1. Lineage (NCBI taxonomy): Eukaryota > Metazoa > Chordata > Mammalia > Artiodactyla > Physeteridae > Kogia > Kogia breviceps. The sequence continues at coordinate 141,501,205 of NC_081314.1, forward strand.
AAAGGAACTGCTTTAAAAGTTTAAAAAAAAAAATTTTTTTTTCACATCCAATTGCTTCGCTGGGACCAGCATAAATACTACAGAGCCCTGGAAAGGATGTGAAAGGTCATTTCATCTACCCTCCCCAGACAGAATAGAGGGGGGTTGGTAATGAGAATTCAGTGTCCTTTAAAAAGCCATCTTCTGCGACAAACTCACCTGGTCAGTCTGAGACACCAGACCTAATCCCATCACCACGAAGGGAAAATACACACAAAGAGGAGACTCTTCAAAACTACGGACCTTTGACATTTAAAGCATTTTACGGCTGAAAAGCCACAGAAAAACTTAAATCATCGCATATCTCAAAGTTGTCTCTGGGAGGCAACAATCTAGAGCAATAATCTAGTCAATTCTGGGTAGAGAGAGCCTGCAGATTCCCCACTCACCCCCCCTCCAGAAAATGAACCATCATTTTTATTTATTTGTTTGTTTGTTTGTTTGCGGCACACGGGCCTCTCACTGCCGTGGCCTCTCCCATTGCGGAGCACGGGCTCCGGACGCGCAGGCTCAGCGGCCACGGCTCACGGGCCCAGCCGCTCCGCGGCATGTGGGATCCTCCCGGACCGGGGTACGAACCCGCGTCCCCCGCATCGGCAGGCGGACTCTCAAGCATTGCGCCACCAGGGAAGCCCCCGAACCATCATTTTTAAATGTATGAAACCACAATTTGATGTTTTCTTTTAAAAGATGTATTTCCTTATTTACTGAGATTAAAAACAGGAAGGGTCATTAGTGGTGACATCATTCACTTACTCCCTAATAACTGCTGTATGTAGGATTCATTTTTCCTCAAAGACCAGAAAACAAATTGTCAAATAGTTTCCTACGGCAAAGAAAAGCAAACCTTTACAAGTATTCTTAGAAGAAAATTCACTTTTAATTTTTCAAACTTTTACTTTGCCTGCAGAAGTCAAGTAGATTTAAACTAACAGTTTTTACAGTTCAGGGCTCAGGAAAGACTTATGGTTAAGTGATACTGACTAATGGCTTGGCAACGTGTCCGTTCAGAACTGGGCAATTCTGCTGACTGGTGGTGGTGGATGGCACTCCTCCTTTGAAAGAGATTCTATTGGGAATCCGAATTTAAATCTTGGAGGTGCAGGAGCTGACTAACACAATCCTTCTCTTTGCCCATAACCCCTACCTCTCCACACTTGGACATACACACAGGAGATACAACAAAACGATGTTGTAAATCTCCATGTGTCAAGGGGAAAGAACATTTCACTTTTATAAGAAATGTCTATGTATTATGACCCAAGTCTTCTCTCATCCTTGGGGGTAAATGGGGAAAACACCTCTCCGTCAAGGAAGGTCCCAATTCAGCAATCTTACAGCGTTTTCTCTTAAAGTTTCAGTGCAAGTAATTCACTATGCTTAAAATTGTAAAGACTTGAATGCCACTAGAAAATCAGTTAAAACAAATATTCTAATGACTAAATTATTTTCATGTAAAGCCATGTTCCTCAGTTGACCTAATGGGGTTTGATCTCTAGAATTCTCTACGAGGGATAGTATCTCCAACAATTAATAAGAACAAAATTATAGTCTACATGCCAGTATTTCTTCCAATGATTATATTATTAAATATATTATTAATAAAACAAAACCTGAAAACACTTTAGGAAAGAAAAATACTGACAAAGCAAAGCAGAGGGGTCATGCAGAACTGAATGTCTTAGAAACGCACAAGACCTAGAAAGCTGTGGGTGACACAGCAGTGCCTGAAAAGACGCACCTACTCACAGGCAGCCGCTGAGGGGACGAAAACAGGACCACAACCAAGTAAGTGATCAGCGTTCCCTCCTCATCTCCAAGAGAAAGTGACTGATGGACAGACAGACTAACCTTGGCCGAGCTTTCCTGTTGCCAGCTTGGCCAAAGGAAGGTCGCCCTGTGCTGACCCAGCCTCCCTGCTGAGATCCGACACAGGAACACCGCGACGACGCTGAACCCTTCCCGCTCGGGCAGGGGAAACGGAGGATTAAACACCATTTGGGTCCACAAACTGCATGTTCAGTTTTGAAATCCTGAAACACTATAAACATTTTCTCAAGACTGCACAAGCCTCGGAGCAACATTCTCAGATTATTAGCGTGAACCGAAACAAAGCGAGTTCCCCGGCTAGAATTCACATCCCAGAAAGCTGAACTAGAACGTTTATCAAACAGGATTCAGGCCTCAGAACCCCACATGCCTGCACTGACTGCCAGCTGGGCAGCCGGGAGAGCCACGAACCGATGTCTCTGCTGTGACCACTGGCCAACTTGCCACCGTGCCCATTCCATCCTGGCCTTGGCTCCGAACCTGATCACAGGGGGTCTTTGATTGTGCCCCCGAACCCGGTACCAGTGTGGGCTTATTCCCTGGGATGTATTTTTTAGACCTGGGAGACCAAAATCTGTTCTAAAGAATGTTGCAAGGCTTCCTAGAGACAGCTTCAATCGGCTTCCCCAGGAGGTAACGCCATAACCCATACTCCCTCACACATGGCAGCTATTACGGAGCTGGTATAGAAGACAAAACGCATTTGGTCCGGGAGGATTTTTTTATTCCAAAAGAGCCTGTTTCCCATCCACAAATCTGTGACTGCATAAGCAGTGGATATAAATAGTCAGAGGAAATAAAACCACCCTCTCTCAATAGGTACTTCCTCCCCCCCAGAACGAAACTGCAGAGAAGATGCCCTCCAAGGCACTACCCCTTCCCCAGGTCAGCCAGCAAGAGCTGCAGCACAGAGAAAACCCAAACCGTGACACCAATCAAAAGCAGAGAGCAGCCAGAGTTGTATCTGTCTGCATTTCCCCCAGTGCATTATCAGTCTCTGCCTTGATTGTAGCCAGAAGCATTCACCCCAGAGCCGCTTTGAAACTTTCTTGTGCAAGCAAGATTCAAGTAAAACTACAGCACGTACAGTAGCTGAAAAGCCTCTCCCCACCCACAAAAAAAAAAAAAAAATACAGAATAAAATGAAGGCAGCAAAGGAAAACATCCCAAGTATTATTTCTTTTGCGTTTCAACATCAAACTCATCATGTCACCTCTGCCGAAGGTATTATGTTTGATAACAGGAAGTCGGTTAAAATGAAGCAAAAATTTCTAGTTTAGGTGAAGGGCAAAGGAAGAAAGAAAGGAGAGAAGGAGGTATATGAAAGACCCTTAAAAGCCTTCATAGCTATAAAAGCTTTTAAATGTTCGCTTTAATCTGCCATCTGCTCTTTAGCTGGTGCCGTATTGTAAAACAGCTGCCCCGACACCGCGTTAGCCACAAGTCAAAAGCTATTCAGGACTGAAGAAACCATTTCCTCCCAACAAGAACTGCTCCGACAGTCTATTTGAGAGACAGATCAGTAAACATCTGTTCTGATGATCCGTAATGCTCTATTAGAATGAACAAAATGTGATAGACTCATAAAGATGACAGTGATTAGGTTTATTCAGAAACGATACATGGAAAGCCTCACAAAGTACATTCAAGCCGGTGTTGAAGTATGAGGAAAAAAGGAGGTATACCCTTAACTCAGGAACACCCTGGTTTTTGTTAAGAAAGAATGTGTGGCTTAATGGAATCCTTCAGAAAACTACAGTCATCCCTCGGTATCCATGGGGGATCCAGTCCCAGGACCCCCAGGATACTAAAATCTATGTATACTCAAGTCTCTTATATAAAATGGTGTAGTCCAGTAGCTATACCTACAAGTTCTGAATCCATCCATGGTTGGTTGAATCCACAGACGAGTAGGAACTCGTGGATACTGAGGCTGATGCTATTAGAAGAATAACGAGGTCTGTGGAGAATAGCCATGTCATGCCAATGGCTAAAGCAAGGCTAAGTCCAAAGTCTCTCTCTTTTTTTAACATCTTTAGTGGAGTATAATTGCTTTACAATGGTGTGTTAGTTTCTGCTGTATAACAAAGTGAATCAGTTATACATATGTTCCCATATCTCCTCCCTCTTGCATCTCCCTCCCTCCCACCCTCCCTATCCCACCGCTCTAGGTGGTCACAAAGCACCGAGCTGATCTCCCTGTGCTGTGCGGCTGCTTCCCACTAGCTCTCTGTTTTACGTTTGGTAGCGTATATATGTCCCTGCCACTCTCTCAGCCCTTACCATGGTGCCTATCCTATTCTACAAATATTTGTCGAACAGTGTGGAGGTATAGGAAGAGATACTCATTTCTATAGAGACACAGCCTGTTAACCTCTATTTTTTTCCTCTTTCAACTCTTTTATTGACTTTTTTTTTTAGCTCTACAGGGGTATAATTGACATACAAAAAATTGTACACATTTAATGTATAGGCATACCTTGGAGATAGTGTGGGTTTTGTTCTAGACCACTGAAATAAAGTAAATACTGCCATAAAAAAAAACTGGATTGCTTTTACTTAATTAACTTTGATTTTTCTGTCTCATCTTTTGGTGTCTACAGAAGAAAACAATAACAAATCATTTAATAATGCCCCAGCCCTTTCTACTGGGAAATACAACCAGACAGACTTTCTCATAAATTGTTTAGAATAACGTGAATCTCCAGTGATTTTTTTTCTCTGAATAGTGTGTTTTAAAGAAGAAAATAACAAACAATGAGCTTTGAAAGATGATTTTATTGAGTGGTGGGTAGGAATTGCCAAGAGGAGAAAGGGCATACGTTTGGAAAATCTGTATATTTTAATAAATAATGATGTAAGTTACTTCCTCATATTCTTGTTAAAGAAAAAGACTGTTACTTGAAAAAAAAAAACTGGATCAGAGCCTAGAGCCCACAGACAAAAATACTGATGGCTGTATGTAAGTAAGAAAGTAAATAAATATTCCCTCTTCCTGGGCAAAAAAAAAGCTATTCAGGGCACACCTGGAATTCTGGGCTTCTCTCTAATTTGGATCTCCAAAAACTATTTTTTAAGCTGTATTCTAGAGGAACACTAGAAGTTTCCACCTCGCTGTACATTCAAGATTCGGAACTAGGATTAAAGGTGGAGGGAGGGAAGATTCCGTGTCAAATAACTATGCTAAAACAAAGGAAAGCAAAGATTTTTTTTCTTAATTGGAGAAGTCTAATTAACTCAGAAAAATACATGAGACCCTTCACTGCTCCACAATCCAGTTTGCTCCTCTGAGGGGAAAGGACCCCCTCCCTATCCTCCCCACACTGGCAGGACCACTTGAGACTCAGATGAGATCCTGACACCTGGGAAAGCCCTTGGTTAACTATAAAGCATGTGAGCAAGATGGATAAATCGTCTCTTGTTTTCCAGAAACTTCCACAGCAAGGTCTCACACTTAGCAAGCGCTCGGATGTTTGCTAAATGAAGTGGTCGGGTAGAGAAGGAGGGGTATGTATCATGTGGTATGACTTTGTCTAAGTTTCTTCGTAAAGCAACCAACATGGAAAAAGTAATTCCCTAGGTGGAAGGGACAATACAGTTTTCGACACATTTGCAAATATCAAAACTATCCATGGGCTTCCCTGGTGGCGCAGTGGTTGAGAGTCCGCCTGCCGATGCAGGGGACGCGGGTTCGTGCCCCGGTCCGGGAAGATCCCACGTGCCGCGGATCGGCTGGGCCAGTGAGCCATGGCCGCTGAGCCTGCGCGTCCGGAGCCTGTGCTCCGCAACGGGAGGGGCCGCGACAGTGAGAGGCCCGCGTACTACGGCAAAAAAAAAAAAAAAAAAAGAAAAAAGCAACAGAGCCCAGAGAAACGGAAATCAGAAGGTGAGTTTCTGGACCAACTGGACTTTAGGTCCTGCCAGGGAAAGAACTGTGGCTTTTCTATAAAATCAGTGTCGCTCACAAACACGCCGGTATCCCCCACAGGAAAGGAGGAAAGGTGTATCCTTGCTAACTTACAGTCACCACCTTTGCTGGGAGGGAGTACTGGCCGCCCAGCAATCCCGCTTCACAGACCCTGGGGCCCCTGAGTTGCTCTTAAGTCTCTGGCTCTAGCCACACCTCCAGAAAGCAAGTTACCTGTTGGAAAGCGCTCACCCCGGAGATGTCAGCATATATACATGGTCTCCTTTGACAAACGGTTCAAAATAGCTCAATAGTCAAGAAAGTGCTACATCCAAGCAGGGGTGGGGACGCTAGAATTAGGAACAACCACCTGTAGCCACCTTCCAGCCACGCGAGCGGATGGACGGCTGCGGCGCTGAGACACACACATGCCGACCTGAGGGCTCAAAGGTAAACCTAATAGTCATCGCCAGAGTAAAGCCGTTTACTAACAAAGCCAACCCTTTTTTTTTTTTTTTGCGGTACACGGGCCTCTCACTGTTGTGGCCTCTCCCGTTGCGGAGCACAGGCTCCGGACGCGCAGGCTCGGCGGCCACGGCTCACGGGCCCAGCCGCTGCTACACGGCATGTGGGATCTTCCCGGACCGGGGCACGAACCCGCGTCCCCTGCATCGGCAGGCGGACTCTCAACCACTGCGCCACCAGGGAAGCCCAGACAACCCTTTTAAAATAATTAATATAGGTGTCAAATATTAAATATCAATATCTACACGAGGGTCCTTGCCTTTTAACATTCAAGTTTTGACCATTTTATGGGATGCCTTCAAAGTCCAGTGACATACAGTAATTTGTTTTTTAATTTTTAATAACTGGTTTTGCTCATTATAAAATTAATACATGTTCATAACAGAGTATTTGGAAAATACAAAGAAATTTTTTAAATTTAATAAAATCATCATTAAGTCTACAAGATTTAATGCTATTTTGTTGCTGCAAAATAGCAACAAGATTTTATGGTTAGGCAGATCAACAAAGGTTACACTTCCTTGTGTAAGTTATGCACTTAGCATGCAACTTTTGACGAGACAGACGGACCTGTCCATGGCATCAGAAGGTTTAAAGTGATGCCTCCTGACATCAGAGGGGACTCCTGTGAGAGTGACTGCAGTTTGCTCCCAAATGAATACACTTAGAAGAAAACTGCAGGGTTGAGGTACATTTCTCAGAGAGCTCATTTCATTAAAAAAAAAAAAAAATACCATAAAACATGAATTTGTAAAAGAGCTTAGAAGAAAAATACTGTCACTGCTTTAGTATCTCCTTTTCGTAAATGAAGCTGATGTGTCACCATAGACTGCTGACATTTTGCTAAAACTTGAGCCTGAATCTCACCAAAGGAAACCCAGACCACAGTGGAATAGATAGGAAATCAGATATTCAGAGCTTGTTGAACTATACCCCCATATATACTGCATTTCCTTCCAGTCTTTTTTCTATGGACATATGCATGTGGTGTACGTGTGCTCATGTATTTTATGGTTTACAACATATCGTAATTTTGTGGAGGCCTGAATTTCAATCCTGCCCCTGGGAGATTCGATTAAATGGGAAGACCTCAGTCAGAGAAGTCCAGTTGGGCCACCCAGCATCTGCACCTCAGCGGAGCCTTGCTTCCCCATGGTGTCATGCATGGTGACGCTCATGAAGTCACACGTGACTGGATTTTATAACAAAATCACATGCTACTGTGGTGCCTGGGTGTCAACGAAGGTCTCAGAAACACACCTCCAGCAAATGCCAAGGGCTGACTGTACTTTGGGTGAATTTTTTTTTCTACTTGGATCACATGCTACCTTTTTTCCATTTATATCACTGTAATATGGAAGCACATAGATGCCTCATAAATCTTCTGTGCTATTTGGTATAAAGAGCGAGTGTCCAGGCACCAAACTGTATAAACACAGCTGGTATGCAGTAAAACTATTTAGAAAACGAGTGTGTTTATTTTGTTCTTCCACAGTCCATCCTATAATAGTACGTAGTACACAGTAAATGTTTAATGAAAGATGAATATTATTAACTGTGACTATGAAATAATTTCCACAGGCCCAGAAAAAGTGCCACCGATATAATGGAAAATTACTAAATTATACTATGCAAAACTGATGTAGAGAGGAAAAAAAAAAGCGCAAATCTCTGAAGAGCTACTTAATAGTTCTAGGATATAGTTCTGCCTGCTCACCAGGCAGCCTGGCTCAGCAGCGACACCGTGTGGTGAGAGATCTCTGATTCCCCAATAGCAGAGTATTATTTTACAGGAAGCAAGAAGCAGAGAGCCAGGGAGGTGGATGGACCTAGAATCTGTCACACAGAGTGAAGTAAGTCAGAAAAAGAAAAACAAATACCATATGCTAACACACATATATGGAATTTTTTTTTAAAATGGTTCTGAAGAACCTAGGGGCAGGACAGGAATAAAGACGCAGACGTAGAGAATGGACTTGTGGACATGGGGTGTGGGGGTGGGGAGGGTAAGCTGGGATGAAATGAGAGCGTGGCATGGACATATATGCACTACCAAACGTAAAACAGATAGCTAGTGGGAAGCAGCCGCATAGCACAGGGAGATCAGCTCGGTGCTTTGTGACCACCTAGAGGGGTGGGGGATAGGGAGGGTGGGAGGGAGACGCAAGAGGGAGGGGATATGGGGATATATGTATATGTATAGCTGATTCACTTTGTTATACAGCAGAAACTAACACAACGTTGTAATTTTACTCCAATAAAGATGTGAGAAAAAAAAAGAAAGAAAGAAAACAAACAGCCAGCACAGGCATCTATCCAAGAGGCAGTTGAGAAGCCAAAAGATGGGCCGTATGTAACAGGTGACGGGATGCCAGGATCCTCTGCGTGTAACTTAATTCCATGGGGAGCAAGGAGATCTACTAAGAAGGCTCAGAACAGAAAGTAGGATCCAATTCCATTCCCAATGTGTCATCCCTATCTGTAATACTCAGCCACCAGCACAATGACGCGGAGGTGTTCCGAAATGTCTTGTCATCAGAAAGACGAGGACTCGCCCAGCTGCCTCCAGAAAGACCATCACAGTTGGTGAGTAGCCACCTTTACACTTGCGCAATAATCCTTCAGAGCACGTGTATTCCAGGAAAACACACTTCTAAAACCCTGAATTCTTGCACTTCCTCCTACAGCAGGTTCAGGGTCTTCTAAGAGGAGTCAATCAACATTAAGAAATATAAGGATATACATATGTAACAATCATAGGTTCATTCACGCACTCAGTTCCTTGGGCTCCCAAAGTAAAGCAGAGAATTCAGAGGGAAGCAGTTGGGAGGGAAAGTAGTCCATAGGATAGATACGTAAGATCAACCAGACCAAGTGGAGGGCCCGAAATGAGAAGTGAACATCGCTCAAAATTACCCCTTTCCAAAGTTTTTATAGAATAAGGGGCTTGGTCGGCTTGGGGTCTGTGTGGAGTGTTTGTGTATGTGTATATAGAATAAATATTTGCTTTAATATTGTTCAAGCTTTGCATTCCCATGGTTTGTGAATGGGGGTCACCAATGAATAGGAGAAAATGTATCCTCCCACCCCCAGGCAGTTTAAAGAGCCAGAAGGACAAAAATATGAAGCATCTACTGTGTATTGTAATATACACAGATACTCAATACAAAGGCTTAGGTATTTCAGGTTATGACCGTTCTAAAGAAGACGGAAAAGCCTAGAGTTCCAAACCTCTGCTCACAGGACAATAACAAGGGAGCAGGTCACTCTTTCCTCTGCATTGCGACATCCAAGAGTCAGGAGGTCCAAGTCCCAAGACCAGCATGATCACAAGAATTCACGGGGGGGTTCCCTGGTGGCGCAGAGGTTGAGAGTCCGCCTGCCGATGCAGGGGACACAGGTTCGTGTCCAGGTCCGGGGAGATCCCACGTGCCACGGAGCGGCTGGGCCCGTGAGCCGTGGCCGCTGAGCCTGCGCGTCCGGAGCCTGTGCTCCGCAACGGGAGAGGCCACAGCAGTGAGAGGCCTGCGTACCGCAAAATAAAAAAAAAAAACAAAGAACTCATGGGAAAGGTCCGGGAGCGCTGCCAGGGGCAAGCCTGGGTCTAGCTCGCTCCCTGACCTCGGAGCAGGCAGGCACCCCTCACAAGTCCAGCCTCAGCCCTCCAACACTTAGGAAAGGAGGGAGAGAGAAGGTCTAGGAGAGTGACAGCCACCTCCCCTAGGGACCAGAAACCCTCACCCTCAAGGCTCTGCCCCATCCCTCCTAGATGGAAGGTCTATAAATGGGTCCTCTTTAAGTGTTGAAGCTCTGAGGACTGGCTTTATTTTGATACTTTTTAATAAATCACAGAACAGAGCTGTTGCTTCTCCTTCTATTAACACATAAAACAGAGATAAATGATGTGGAGCTTTGAGGCCTGAGATGAAGATGCAAACAAAAGTCACACCATTAATCCCCAAGAACACCCATTAAGAAGAGGGCAGAGCTTCCCTGGTGGCGCAGTGGTTAAGAATCTGCCTGCCAAAGCAGCAGACATGGGTTCGAGCCCTGGTCCGGGAAGATCCCACATGCGAGGGAGCAACTAAGCCCGTGCGCCACAACTACTGAGCCTGCGCTCTAGAGCCCACGAGCCACAAGTACTGAAGCCCACGTGCCTAGAGCCCGTGCTCCGCAACAAGAGAAGCCACTACAATGAGAGGCCTGCGCACCGCAGCAAAGAGTAGCCCCCGCTCGCTGCAACTAGAGAAAGCCCACTTGCAGCAACAAAGACCCAACGCAGCCAAAAATAAGTAAATAAAATAAATAAATAAATTTTTTAAAAAGAATTAGAGGGCAGACTGGCTCAAAAAACTGTGTAATGAAAATGCAATGACTGTGAAAAAAAAATCATCCATTGCTACACTTTTAATTTTTTTTAAATTAAAAACATTACTTAGGGCTTCCCTGGTGGTGCAGTGGTTAAGAATCTGCCTGCCAATGCAAGGGACACAGGTTCGAGCCCTGGTCCAGGAAGATCCCACGTGTCGCGGAGCAACTAAGCCCGTGTGCCACAACTACTGAGCCTGCGTTCTAGAGCCCACAAGCCACAGCTACCGAACCCGTGAGCCACAACTACTGAAGCCCGTGCACCTAGAGCCCGTGCTCCGCAACAAGAGAAGCCACCTCAAGGAGAAGCCCACGCACCGCAACGAAGGGTAGCCCCTTCTCACCGCAACCGGAGAAAAGCCCGCGCACAGCAACGAACACCCAACATAGCCAAAGATAAAATAAGTAAAATAAAATAAATTTACAAAAAAAAAAAAATTTATTTAGTCTTTTTAGACCAGACATCAGGCACTTATTAGGCACATTATACACTTTTAACTTATTCAATCTCCCAACAACACCAATAATATAATAATAATAATTGCACTAAAGTGTTTAATGGGTTTTTTTGTTGTTGTTTGTTTGTGGCTGTGTTGGGTCTTTGTTGCCACGCACTGGCTTTCTCTAGTTACAGCGAGCAGGGGCTACTCTTCGTTGTAGTGCGCGGCCTTCTCATTGCAGTGGCTTCTCCTGTTGCAGAGCACGGGCTCTAGGCACACGGGCTTCAGTAGTTGTGGCACATGGGCTCAGTAGTTGTGGCACACGGGCTTAGTTGCTTCCTGGCATGTGGGATCTTCCCGGACCAGGGATTGAACCTGTGTCCCCTGCATTGGCAGGTGGATTCTTTAGCCACTGCGCCACCAGGGAAGTCCCTGCACTAAGGTTTAAATAATACAGTTTACACAGAACTTCCATATATACGATTTCATCTAGTCCTCAAATAATTCTGTAAGGTATCCAAATTCTAAATGCTCTCAGATTCTATATCTGTCTTCCCCAAGTGAGCACATCCCACTCAGAGAACTCATAGCTCTAGTCTCTTCTGAAAAGTAAGTTTGCCAAGGGACAGAGAATAACCCAAAAGAGAATTCCTCCTCTTTTAAAACGGTTCGGATACAGGGTATAATTTGCTCTTTTCCAGGCAAAGCAGGGAAGTTTGGTGTTTAGAGTCACCTGGACTATCAGGTATTTGCTGAAACTATACAGTTAAGTCACTAAACTCACAGATTTCCCCATTTAGGGGAGACAAACAGAGATAGAGCCACAAAATAATTTGCCACAATCAACAAGAAATTGACAGCTTGGCAAAGCAAAAAGATTATTGAGAAGACACACCTGGAGAATGTGGCAACCCGTCCAACCAGGTAGCAGCCACAGGCATCAAATGCAGACAAAAGGCCAGGAAAATTCCTGAATACATTCCCAACTCCATGACATTTTCCCTTCAGACAAAAGTAAGATATCAACTGAAATCCAGAGCCCCTTTTGCCACAAGATGGCAGACTTCAGCACAAAAGAAACAAAAGTTGTGATCTCCCCATCCAAAGATTCCCTGAGGAAGGCCCAAATCAAAACAAAGGCTCTTAATCCCAACTGAATAAACTGCAGTTTCCAAATACACTCGTGACACATAAAAGAGTGACCTTTTCCCCCCTCAAGTGGAAAGGGCCATAAGTTTAAGACATAACTCCCTCTAAACTCCAATGTTCTTCTCTCCCTCCCTTACATAAAACACCAAAGAAATGAGTTATACTTGGACAACTTTAAGACTGTTTCAAAACCTGAAGTCAAAATAGAAATGGAAAATCAAAACAGAAAACAAAATTGAAACCCACTGCAAGGCAACGACTGAGGGAAGGGTCCCCGTTCTGAAGAAGGGCACCCGAGGAGGTCCCTTCCCAGCCGAGCACACACTCACCTCAGCAGACAGCAAGTAAAGAGGCGTTAAGGCAGGAACGTGTTTTGCGTCACAGCTGAGGCCAAGCGTCGTCAGGATCTCCTTAAGGACTTCATATCTTTTTAAATTGCTTGATTTGAGCAGGTTAAAATCCTCTTGTGTTTGCACTACTGGAGAGCTGGGAGGTAGTTCCAGGTGCACCTGAGGGAACAAGACACCACGGTGTAAATCAGAGGCACTTAGCGACCTAAAGAAAAGCAGTGGCTTTACTACTTTTTCTGAAAACTTGAACATGAATCCTTCTAATCATCAACAGTATACAAACCTGGAACCTGAATATTTGGTAAGGAACAACAAGCAATAAAAAGATTCGAGGGAGCCCATTAAAATCGTGGCTGAAAAGATCTGGTGGAAATGACCCTGGATAGTAACTTTCCGGGTCCCGAACTTTATCACCAATCAGTCATGGGACCTTGGGCAAGTCACTTAACTCGGTTATACGACAAACGTTTGGGAACAGTGGTGCTGAGGACCCAAGTACAGCTGCTGCTGAACCGGGGGAGACACACTGAGTCATGCTCGAAGCTCCTATTCCACCTACTGGTCGTAACCCCTGGGGACAGGAGTGGCCTTACTCCCTGCTTTAAGAGTGTTTGCAGGAAGACAGATAGAGGAGTGGGGTCTGGAGGACTCCAGAAAGGGCTGCCCCATCTCCCTCCTTCACCTGATAAGACTTGGCATTTCATGTATCTAGTTCAGGCTTTGTTGTACAGTTAAAATTAAAGTAGTTCTGGGACTTCCCTGGCGGTGCAGTGGTTAAGACTCCACACTTCCACTGCAGGGGGCGTGGGTTCGATCCCTGGTCGGGGAACTAAGATCCCAACATACCGGAACTTCTAGCTGACTCAAATTAGAACCTTCCTATCAATGGTCTGTGTTTAGCTATGAAGGAATGTACTAGAACTTTTGGCTCTGTTGAGATGAGATTTTAACTGGGCATTAGAGCCTGGAGAATGCCAGAATACTCAGTACTCAGAAGGGCAATCTGACCATGTTTTTATTTTATTTTGCTTTTCCCAGGGGTCAGCTGTGGGATTCTACTGCCTGCAGAACACCTGGCTGATGTTATAAAAACATTATAATAAAATGAAAAGTATAGTGCTAGGGGCTTCCCTGGTGGCGCAGTGGTTAAGAATCCGCCTGCCACTGCAGGGGACAGGGGTCTGAGCCCTGCTCCGGGAAGATCCCACATGCCGCGGAGCAACTAAGCCCGGGCGCCACAACTACTGAGCCTGCGCTCTAGGGCCCGCGAGCCACAACTACTGAAGCCCGCGCACCTAGAGCCTGTGCTCCGCAACGAGAGAAGCCACCGCAGTGAGAAGCCCACGCACCGCAATGAAGAGTAGCCCCCGCTCGACACAACTAAAGAAAAGCCCGCGCGCAGCACCAAAGACCTAATGCAGCCAAAGATTAATTAATTAATTAATTATTATTATTTTTTTAAAGTATAGTGCCAGCCTCCAGGCGACTTAAAATCTCTCAATTCCCACTCAAGCCTTAATCAAAACAAATATACTGCCCAAATATACTGTCTAAGACAATCCAATCGTTGAAAGTCGAAGCCAATCTGAAAAGTTTGCAGGACTGTCCAGCAGAGTACCCACGTTCCAGCGGGCCAGCTGAGGGCTGCCTGCTTCACCCACAACTGAGCAAGCTGGCCACAAACAGCAGGGGAGTCTGTCCTCTAAACAGCCCTAGAAGAGGAAGGAGGCAAAAAAGCAAACTCCTCTAAGGTATATGAATCCTACTGTGTCTCCTTCTACCGTGCGTTCCTACCCAAAATGTGTGCCTCTCATCTCCAGGGGTCAAAGCCAGTGCTGGGACAGACGGTCAGCATGGCAACGGGTCACGTTTAATTCACCTGAGCACGTGACTGTCCGGAGACTACCTCTCAGAGGTGGTAGAAATCAAACGAGCCAAGTTCTGTCCCCACTTGGGCCCAAGGGGGGGGGCGAGTGTGGTTAACGGCCAGTGTGCTCAGTGGGCTGAGCGGGTACACCCAGGGTGGGGTGCTACAGAAGTCCCTGTCACAGGTGAGAGATGCCGAGGACGAAAAGGAGAGCTCCCCACGCAGGCAGGCCTCCGCATTCCAGGAGGCGAGAGAAAGCACAGCTGTCGACGTTGTGGGCGAAGCGCGATTGGCGGTGTCAAGGTTAGGTGCTTCTACAACAGCAGCGAGAAGAGAAGAGAAGAGAGGCCGCCTGGCTCTGCACCTCGAAAACGGCCACCGGTGCCATGTGCGTGCCACACCCACCCTCCTGGTCCTCGGGCTGTGATGCTGTTACCATAGTGATGGGCCCATTTTTCTGTAACTTGGCTTCGTCTAAAATTAAGGCATTTAGACAAGACCCAAAGCCTAAACTAAAAACGTCTCCAGTCACAGACGGGATGGTGGGTGCTACTGGCATCTAGCATAGCAGGCAGTGCTGCTAACGACCCCACAACAAAGAAGGAACCAGTCCGAAATCTCAACAGTGCCACAGTTGAGAAACTCTGCTATAAAAGCGGAACGGCTTCTGCTATGTGCTAAGCTAAAGAAGAACACAAAATATTTCAAATCCATTTCACAGGCTCTATTTGCACAACTTCATGCCAAACTCCTGGTCCATTTGATAAATCGAATGTCAGCATTAACCCACAGCCTTAAACTTTCCCTGCAAATCTGATCAGCAGAACAGTCCATCAAAATTTCCTTTTTCTGGACTTCCCCAGTGGCGCAGTGGTTGAGAGTCCGCCTGCCGATGCAGGGGACGCGGGTTCGTGCCCCGGTCCGGGAAGATCCCACAGGCCGCGGAGCGGCTGGGCCCGTGAGCCATGGCCGCTGAGCCTGCGCGTTTGGAGCCTGTGCTCCGCAATGGGAGAGGCCACAACAGTGAGAGGCCCGCGTACCACAAAAAAAAGAAAAAAAAATTTCCATTTTCTGTACAACAATGAATGCCTTGCCTAAGGTCTCAGTGTCAGCTCCCTGGCTGTGAGACCACCACCTACTGAGCAGCTGTGGTTTGTCCTTGAAGTCCTCCTCTTACTGGGTTACATCATTGCCCCATTTATTACAAAAATGAAGACTATGAAATTGAACAGGGAAAGCGGAAACTAACCAGCCTGTGCTAATATTTATTGGTTAATCTCGGCAGCAAGGTATGGTAGTGACATAGGCCTGAGGAGAAAGCAGTGACCCTGTCACAGAGAGACTGGAAGTCATTTAAAATCAAAAATGACATTCTAATCCCCTGCATCTGATTTTTGAAGCTGCATCATATTGCCTTTTATCCTAGGGCAATGCATGCATATCAAATTTTATGACAGTAACGGGGTCAAGTTAAATGGTACAGCAAGCAGATTTGCTATGGAACTCAGAGAAATGGATCGCAACAGTGCCGAATCAATTTTCTAGTACAAGTCTGTGCACAGGGGTGGTAAAATTCACTCCTGAAAGCTGAAATGCGGCTCTAGGAAGTCAGGTTTTTAAGTGGATTTTCTGAGTTACTATAGTCACCATATTTGCAGACAAAAAAATAAGAGGAACTTTATTAGGCCTCCAAAAACTAATTTATGTGGTCTGTAGCGCACATGAAACCTGCTTGTGTTGTACGTGTTCATGTGCGATAACATGTGTTGTACATGTTCATCTGTGAACATGTTCATGCCCCGTTAAAGAATGTTTGGTCAGAAAACCCAAGAGACTTAATTTCTAGGAGGGCTGGAGAGACGCACAGCATATGAAATGAAACCATACCAAAAAAAAAAGGAAACAATTCGCTAACTCAGTAAAAAGATCCCTATAACAAAACAAAATCTGTTACACTTATCCTGGGAACAATTCTGGGCAAAATATCCACATCTACTTAGTCTTCTCATCAGATCACCAGGGACTTCCCTGGCGGTCCAGTGGTTAAGACTCCGCACTTCCATTGCAGGGGGCGCAGGTTTGATCCCTGGTCAGGGAACTAAGATCCCACATGCCACGCCGTGCAGCCAAAAAATAAACAATCATTACATCATCAAATGCTTAAGGATGAGTGTTCATCTAAACTCTAACAAAAACTTTTGCCCGGGGACTTCCCAGGTGGTCCAGTGGTTAAGACGCTGCACTCCCAATTCAGGGGGCCCAGGTTCAATCACTGGTCAGGGAACTATATCCCGCATGCCACAACTAGAAGATCCTGCATGCCACAACTAAGACCCAGAGCAGCTAAATAAGTAAATATTCAAAAAGGGGGAAAAAAAAAAAAAACTTTTGCCCAAAGGCATTAAAAGATTTGCAGTAAATGATCAGGAATTCTGAAGCAGTCTATCCTGCTACCATTTGCTTAAACAAACAAAAAGCTCAAAAGAAAAAGAATGTGGGGGGCGGGGACAGCAGATGAACCAAAGCAGCCCCCTTAGCATGGGAAGGGAAGTAAAATTTTCCTTTTATCTCTGTTTCCATTTTTTCTTACCTACGCATTAATTTGCTATAAATCTAAATCACTTCAATGTTCTCTTATTTGAAACTGTTCTCAGCACTTAGATTTTAAGACTGACAAATCATAAAGGAATTGAGGATCTCAAGGTGTTTTCAACACTCACTATCCCAGCAGTTGGTGAGCATTCACACAAACCCCTGACAATATTTTAATGTGATAGTTACTATTGTTTGGAATTACCACCCCAAGGCACTCAATTCCCTTCATTAAATAACAGTTCAATTATATTAACTACAGTGTGCTTTGAGGTAATTTTTTTTTTTTTTTTTTGCACAGGCTCCGGACGCGCAGGCTCAGCGGCCATGGCTCACGGGCCCAGCCGCTCCGCGGCACGTGGGATCTTCCCGGACCGGGGCACGAACCCGCATCCCCTGCATCGGCAGGCGGACTCTCAACCACTGCGCCACCAGGGAAGCCCAACCAGCAATCTTTAATTAGCCATGATACCTTCTGCTTTGTTCCTCCATCACAAATATTTTGGTGAAACAGGATATTCGCAGGAAAGCCTGCTACTTACCATCAGCAAAAATTCCCAGCCAAAAGTCAGAAGTACCCCCCCCCCCCGCCAGCACACAGACTCTCCAGCCTTTCAAAGTACATCCTTCAAGAGCATATCCAATCAAAGAGACCCAAAGATCCAGACATGGATGCCGGCGTGCGTACCTGGCAAAGAACAGCTTCTCCTCCACATGTTCCGAAAGGCACTTGCACAATCAGCCTGTCCTTGTCCTTGCTGTCCAGGTGGCCCTGGAGCTTGCCCAGGCTGAGTGGCTCCCCGGGGCCCGCCTCGTAAACGCAGCCGCTGCTCAAGACGCTGAGCCTCACCTGGCTCCAGTCCGCCTTGCAGAAAACCAAGCTCTGGACTGTGTCCTGCAGTGGGGCCTTCCTGGTCACCCGGAAGCCAGCAAGCGTGAAGGGTGATGACAGGCCCAGGACCTTCCCTCCCTGAGAAAGATAGGCCATGAACCTCCGGGACAGGTCCGCGGGGATGGGCTCCCTCGTGGCAATGACCACCAACAGGCAGTTGTCTGGCCACGGGTCCCTGAGAGCACTTTCCAGCGGCAGGTGGTAGAGAGCGTAACAGTTGGTGTCCACGCAGTCGGCCAGAGCTGACCGGACCTGCTGGAGCCGGCCCAGGGCGTCCTGGGAGTCGGACCCCACGTAGAGAAGGATGTTGGGTGCCTTTCCCGTGAGGTTGACCCTCCTCTGTTCTCTCTTGGGGCAGAGGTCATACGTGATCCCCTCCAAACCACTGCTGTAGTCGTAAGGAAGATCTGGAATGTTCTCGGCAGAGGCAAACTTGACGGATTCGATGGTGCTGTTCTCAAGCTCCAAACACTCGTGGCAGCTAGAAAGATGGAGGTGACAGTGCTCGACGGAGCCCACGCCTCTGTCGCTCTCCCCGGCAGGCTCGGCCCTAAGGGCACTGCCTTGCCCCTGCATGGGTGCAGGACCCAGAACCTGGCAGTCCTCTCTGCCAACGTGCTCCATAACCTCCAGCTCAGGCTTGCTCTCAACAGAAGATTCAGGCTGGGGCTCTAGGAGCTGGGCTGGCGTGTCCGAGGCCTGATCCTTAAGTTCCTTCAGATCGGAGTCGTGCAAATGGACAGCTAAAGAGAACAGAAAAGACAATCCATCCATCAGCCCTCTGCTTTGTCATGCAGCTCAGCTCAGAACCTCAGGGTGCGCTCTGCGCTGCACGACCTACCTTCCAGGGCAGCCCTCATCCCCCCCCCAACTCTGAGGCCTCTTTGGGAACCACGTAGCTGCTCCCACCTGCTAGGAGGGTGCCCCCGACATCCCGAGTAAAATGGCACATTTCCACACCATTCCCATACAGATCAGAAAACCTCAGACCCCCTTATTGACTGCTGAAGAAGGTGAGATTTGGAGAGGTGATTTTGTCCACTTGCTTATAGATTCAATTTTGTGGCTATCAATCTCCTACATGATAATGAAACTCAAAAACAAGGCACATAGCTAGAGTCTATCCACGCACGCGCCAGGAAAAAGCCACTGTCGGGACACTTCATTGGATCTTGCCAGTATCTTGACCCAGGTCTGGAACATAAGTTTACAATCACTGATTCAAAAAACATTTACTGAGCGCTTGCTAAACATCTGGCATGGTATTAGGCACATGCAAATGGCCAATGGGGAAATGAAGTGATTTTCACAAATTTCCAGAGCTGGTGACACTCATTGGCTCAAGATACAAATGAAGACTTTCTTGTAAGTCAATTATACTTCAATAAAATAAAATGTTAAAAGTATATGTGTACATCGGCTTCGCTGGGCGTGCAGTGGTTGGGAGTCCGCCTGTCAGTGCAGGGGACGCAGGTTCGAGCCCTGGTCCGGGAGGATCTCACATGCCGCAGAGCAACTGAGCCCGTGCGCCACAACCGCTGGGGCCCACGCGTCTGAACCCCGTGCTCCGCAATGGTGGGGGAACCACCACAGTGAGGGGCCCGTGCACCGCAGTGGGGAGTGGCCCCCGCTGTCCGCAACTGGAGAAAGCCCGTGCGCAGCAACGAAGACCCAACGCCGCCAGGAGGAAATTAATTGATTAATTAATTAATTAAAAATTATATATGTGTATACATATACATAAAAAAGACTTACATGGACATGGACAGCCTACTTTTAAGCCTAATTAAGGAAGAACATTTTGAGTGTTTCCTGAAAAAAAATGTGTCCCAAAATGATGTAGTATATATGTTTTAAGTAAAAAAAGAACTGTTAGATTTAGAACCTCATAGTAACACTGGCTGTGCCTTCCATTCGGTTGAACTATGGTCTAGAAACCAGTTATACTGTATTAGAGTGTGTGAAATAAATATTATATGGGTTCTAAATTTGCATGCCATTTCATGAACAACGCAATTATGGGAAATCCTTGTTTAAGAATTTGAAAAGCACTAATGATATATAGTCAGGGATAAGCACCTCAAAAAAAAAAAAAAACCTGACACATGTATGAACGTTATACTATTATGGTTGTATCCAAACTGCTGGCTGAATTAAGCTGCAAATAAGCACTGCCCTTAAGTCATACCAAACAACAGTCCTTCAGCTCATAACTAACGGCATCCTGCTATGATGAAAACATTTCCTAAGATGACTTACAAACGATCTTTTGGGGTATCAGTCCGTTAGCCACCTGGAGTCTATCTTCAAGGAACGCCACTCCCAGCTTGCTGAAGTCATCCACACTTGCTTTGGCGATTAACTGATAAGGATCCCCAGGTCTGCACGCTAACGGAGAACAACAATCCGACCACTTCACAATCTGAGAAGAAGTGGATGAGGGCGGAGGAAGAGAGGCAGGATGAGATTTTTCTTCTCTAAAATAACCAGATACTTTACTTTTCCCTTCAGCTCCCACCACTATATTACAGTCAAACAGTGAATTACTGGATAGTACATTTTAACATCAAAGATGTCCTGGTTCAAACATTCTCATTTCCACTTAACAGCGCTTACAAAGCACTAGATGTACTCTCTCATTTGAAAGTAACTGAAGTCGGAACTGCTTTTCAAGGGACTAAAAGGGGAAAGGGCCATTCCCTACATGCTGGAAAGACATAAACTTGCCCTTCACCAACAGGAAGTAGGAGAGAACAAGCCCGCAATATCCAATGATTCATGGATATTCATTCACCCTTAGATCAGCTTTTCTCAAAGTGGGGTCCAAGACCCACTACAGCAGAACTCCTCGGAAGCAGATGAAAACTTCATGTTTCTGGGCACTACTCTCTGTCTGGTGCTCCAGACTCTCTGGACTTGCAGCCCAGGAATCAGAAGTTTAAACACGCTTCCCATCGATTCCGGAATGTGAGAGCAACCGTCTCCAGAGAGCTCCGGCCTGTCGCAGTTCACATTTCCACCACAAGGGGGACAGGGAAAAGGAGAGTAGACAAAGCTCAGTCCTTTAAGCCAGCGGTCCCCAAACTTTTTGGCACCAGGGACCAGTTTCGTGGAAGACAATTTTTCCACGGACCAGGGTAGGGGGGATGGTTTCGGAATGACTGAAGCACATTCCACTCACTGTGCACTTTATTTCTATTATTATTACACTGTAATACATAATGAGACAGTTATACAACTCACCTTAATGCTGACAGGAGGCGGAGCTCAGGCGGTAATGAGCGGCGGGGAGCGGCTATAAATACAGATGAAGCTTCACTCGCCCATCCACCGCTCGCTCACCTCCTGCTGTGTGGCCTGGTTCCTAACAGGCAATGGACCAGTACCGGTCCATGGCCCAGGGGTTGGGGGCCCCTGCTTTAAGCCTTCCAGTGTTTATGAAAAAATTTGAGACTGGGACAAGACAGGGAGCCCCTTGGAGTTGGGAGCCTGGCTCTGGAGCCCCAGATCTGGGTCTGGTTCAAACTCTGCCAACCCTCTCGGAACGTCTCAAATCTCAGCTTCTTCATTTCATAAAACAGGAATAATGACAGTACCCGTCATTGTATAGGTTTGTTATGTTAATGAAATTAAAGAGTTTATGTAATGCCCCCAGTAGAAAGCTTGGGACAGAAAAAGTGTTCAATTAATGGAAGTTGCTATTATTAGAATCTGGCTTTAAAAGCAATATTGAATGTAGTGGTCCTCTTCCAAGATGCCATGAATAATTTCCCTACTTCCCAAAATCTTCTCAGGGATGTCCTGCCCCAAATTTCATGATCAGAGATATATACTTTTGAATTCCATTTTTATATTGTTAGGTTAGGTTTTTAGAAGTAACTCTTGCTGAAAACAATTTTTAAATGCTGGATATGGACTTCCCTGGTGGTCCAGTGGTTAAGAATCTGCCTTCCAATGCAGGGGACGCAGATTCAATCCCTGGTTGGGGAACTAAGATCCCACACATCACAGGGCAACTAAGCCCTCGTGCTGCAACTACTGAGTCCGTGTGACAACTACAGAGCCCAAGTGCTACAACTAAGACCCGACTCAGCAATAAATAAATAAATAAGTAAATGCTGGATAACTAAAGAAAACATCATTTTAAAAGCACTGGAGGGCTTCCCTGGTGGCGCAGTGGTTGAGAATCCGCCTGCCAATGCACGAGCCCTGGTCTGGGAAGATCCCACATGCCGCAGAGCAACTAAGCCCATGAGCCACAACTACTGAGCCTGCGCTGTAGAGCCCATGAGCCACAACTACTGAGCCCATGCGCCACAACTACTGAAGCCCGCGCACCTAGAGCCCGTGATCTGCAACAAGAGAAGCCACCACGATGAGAAGCCCGTGCACTGCAACAAAGAGTAGTCCCTGCTCACCGCAACTAGAGAAAGCCCGTGTGCAGTGACGAAGACCCGATGCAGCCAAAAATAAATAAAATAAATAAATTTATTAAAAAAAAAAAAAAGCACTGGAGAATTGACTAGATAATGAAGAACTTCCAGGCCAAATGCCAGGGTAAATCCTGAACCTACAGAGGTAAGGGGAATTCCCATAAGCCAAGGAACTTTGGCCCTGAGGTTACTTGCTTATCCAGGAAACCTGGGATTTAAAAGTCAGGGCCCATTAATTAATAAATAAATAAATAAATAAATAAATAAATAAATAAATAAAAGTCAGGGTACAACTGGCATCAAGATAAACATATAGATCAATGGAATAGAACTGAGAGTATAGAAATAAACATATACATTTGTAGACGATTGATTTTGGACAAGGTTCCCAAGACAACTCAAAGGGAAAGAATCATCTTTTCAAAAACTACGCTGGTACAACCAGATATCCACATGCAAAAGAATGAAGATGTACCCCTATCTCATACCATGTATTACCAGGTACAAAACTAACTGAAAATGGATCAAACCCTCAATATAAGAGCTAAATCTACAAAACTCTTCGAAGAAAACATAGATGTAAATCGTCATGACCTTAGATCAGGCACTGGATTCTCAGATAAGACATCAAAAGTACAAGCAATAAAAGAAAAAAATAAATAAATTGGACTTCATCAAAATTTTTGAGTGGGGCTTCCCTGGTGGCGCAGTGGTTAAGAATCCTCCTGCCAATGCAGGGGACACGGGTTAGAGCCCTGGTCCGGGAAGATCCCACATGCCACAGAGCAACTAAGCCCATGTGCCACAACTACCGAGCCTGCACTCTAGAGCCCGAGAGCCACAACTACTGAAGCCCAGGTGCCTAGAGCCCGTGCTCCACAATAAGAGAAGCCACCACAATGAGAAGACAGTGCACCACAATGAAGAGTAGCCCCCGCTCACCACAACTAGACAAAGCCCGTGTGCAGCAACAAAGACCCAACACAGCCAAAAATAAATTAATTAAATAAATAAATTTATAAAAAAAACAAAATTTTGTGCTTCAAAGAACACTTTCAAGAAAGTGAAAAGACAACCCACAAAATGGGAGAAAATATTTGCAAATCATGTATCTGATAAGAAATTTGTATCCACAATATATAAAGAATTCCCACAACTCTGTGCTTCCCTGGTGGCACAATGGTTAAGAATCCGCCTGCCGATACAGGAGACACGGGTTCGAGGCCTGGTCCGGGAAGATCCCACATGCCACGCGGCGGCTGGGCCCGTGAGCCATGGTCGGTGAGCCTGCGCGTCCGGAGCCTGTGCTCCGCAACGGGAGAGGCCACAATGGTGAGAGGCCCACGTACCGCAAAAAAAAAAAAAAAAAAAGATGGACAATAGGGAATTTCCCTGGTGGTCCAGTGGTTAGGACTTCACACTTTCACTGCCAGTCGGGTTCAGTCCCTGTCAGGGAACTAATATCTCACATGCCATGAAGCGTGGCCAAAAAAAACAAACAAAAAAAATGGACAGTAACAAATATTGAGGATGTTGAGAAATCAGAACCCTAATACTCTGCTGGTAGAAATGTAAAAGGGTGCACCCTCCTTGGAAGAGTTCATCAGTTTCTCAAAAAGTTAAACAGAGTTTCCAAATGACCCAGAAATTCCACTCCTAGGTATATACCTAAGAGAACTAGAAATATACATCTACACACAAAACATGTACACAAGTGTGCACAGCAGCATTATTCATAATAGCCAAAGAGTAGAAATACCCCAAATGTCCATCAACAGATAAATGGATAAATAAAATGTATATATCCATACAATGGGATATTATTCAGCCATGAAAGGGAATGAAGTACTGATACATGTTACAATGTAGATGAACCTTGAATACATTATGCTAAGTCTAGGAAGCCAATAACTAAAGGTCACATATTATATGATTCTATTTACATGAAATATTCAAATCAGACAAATCTATAGAATTGGAAAGTAGATTAGCGGCTCCCAGGGACAGGACCACTGGAGACTGACTACTGATAGGTACACATTTTTTTTTTTGGGGGGGGGGGGCGGTGATAAAAATGTTCCAGAATTAGATGGTGGTGATGACTGCACAACTACTGAATTGTAATTATACACTTTAAAAGGATGAAATTCATGGTATGTGAATTGTATCTCAATTTTAAAAAGAAAAAGAAAAGAGTCTGGGGTCCTCCAAGGTTCAACACTACCCCACAAAATCATTATGCCTTAGTATTTCATTTCTCTCCTTAAAGAGAATTCAAACTGAATTTAACTTTTCTCTTTAGGCAAAGTTTTTAAAGTTGAGAAACACTGCCTTCGAGGGAAAAATAATAAATGCAAGTCTTTATGGTCCAAAGGTCGAAATGCACTAATCAGTCTAGCCTATTTGGAGAAAGAGAAACGTCAGAGTTTTTAGCTCTTCGTGTAGCTTTCCCTCCCTTTTACCACCTACTTCTCCCACCTCCTCCCAGACATCCAGCCGGACTGAGCAGGATTCACCTGGAGGGGCCAGCCTGCCCGGGGCAGGACTCTGAATGTCAAATAGGACACCTTTGGGCTTCCCTGGTGGCGCAGTGGTTGAGAGTCCGCCTGCCGATGCAGGAGACACGGGTTCGTGCCCTGGTCCGGGAGGATCCCACGTGCCGCGGAGCGGCTGGACCTGTGAGCCGTGGCCGCTGAGCCTGCGCGTCCGCAGCCTGTGCTCCGCAACGGGAGAGGCCACAACAGTGAGAGGCCCGCATACCGCAAAAAAAAAAAAAAAAAAAAAATAGGACACCTTTGATGCAGGGTGAAGAGTTGAAGTCTACAATTCAGACAAATATTTAGTTGATTCCCAGCTTTGAGAATGCAGGAAGGATGTCAGCTCAGGAGGATGAGAAGATAAATTATCGCCTTGGCAAGAGCTGACTTTTCACATGAAGATGAATGGGAAACCTGAAAAGAAGCAATGCAACCTCCTGCATGAGGCGAAAAGCATCTTTGTTCTCAGCGCTCTCGCTGGCAGAGAATAAGGACAAATACTCAGCCGGTGGGGAAACAGCCCAGAATTTAGTTGTTCAGACGTTGATGTAGCACCCTGCTGCAGCGGGCACTGGCGTGGAGCTGCGCCTCAGAGTAAGCACTTCCTGTAAAAGGAGCCAACAATGAAATCCTCACACCCAGGAGAGACGCAGGAGATAAAGCAAGGGGGCAAGGACAGGAAGCAGCCAGAGAACAATATATACACACGTCCCTGATCAAGTTTCTCAACTAGGCCGGCTGTTTCCTCACCTCAGTGCATTTCCTTTTTCTAGGAACGTGGTCCGTGAGCCACAGACCATGCAAACTCCTCCAAGCGGCGCTGCGGCCCCGATCAAAGCAAAGCCGCAGTGTCACCGGGACTCATCCAGGGTGTCTGCCATCCGCCTGCTGGCTAAAAGCAAACAGGCCACTTCCCATATGCACTTCCAGCTGGAGACAAAGGGGCAGAGGAAGAAAGGAGAAAGTCAAGCAGAAGGCTTACTCCCCAAGATCAAAGGCAAAGAGGCCCTGGTCAGCCCTAAACAAGGGGAAGTCCTCCTCTCCTGTGCAGCCTGCAGAAAGCCCTTCCACAACCCGAGTCTGGGACTTGAGGCCGCAGTGACTCCACTGATGTGTCCACTCCGTTCAACTCAACACACACATCGTGCACCAGGAAGGCGATCCAGGGACCAAGGGAATGGGGTTAAACTCTCTACCACAAATTGCCCTCCCCAAGGCCGCCTGCAGCAGCTGCGGAGCAGAAGTTGTGCAGCTAATCAGGCAATGGGAATCTCAATAACCACTTAGGTGATGGTTAATCTACGTGCCAGCTCAGCTAGGCCACGGTACGTGGATATTTGGCCAAACATCAGTCCAGAGGGGACTGTGAAGATATTTTTTAAATGTGGTTCACATTTAAAATGAGTCAGCTTGAGTAGATTATCCTCTGTAATGTGGATGAGCCTCGACTAATCAGTTGAAGGCCTTACAAGAAAAAGACTGAGGTTCTCAGGGAAAGAGGGAATTCTGCCTCTAGATTGCCTTCAGACGCAAGCTGGAACATCTATCTCCCGAGTTTTCAGCCCCCGGCCGGCCCTGCAGATTTCACACCACAATCACATGAGCCGATTCCTTAAAATAATCTCTTTCTTTCTGTTTCTCTCCCCCACCACTTCCTCCCTCTCTCTCCCTATATATGTACACATATATATGTATGTATGTATAATGCACACGCGTGCACACATGCGCGCGCGCGCGCGCGCGCGCACACACACACACACACACACACACACACACACACACACACACACACACCCTATTCTGTTTCTCAAGAGAACCACATAAATACAAGTTGCAATCAGTTACCCTGAATAAGATCAATGTCACAGCATCGACACTGCTAATTTTTTGGCTCTTGTTTCTCCTCTTACAAATCAATGTAATTATATGCTAGGTTTGTAAACATCTAGTAATGAATTGAATGAAGGAGGGCTAGACACAAAGAGACGTGAAGAATCTGAAACCAGGGGAGTAAGGGGAACAGGTTATTTCTTACTTTCAATTATTCTCAATGCCTTTTGGGTTTGAAAACAGAAAAGATACAAGAGTACTACCAAATTCATTGTCACGCTATTATTTAAAAAGATACGGGGCTTCCCTGGTGGCGCAGTGGTTGAGAGTCCGCCTGCCGATGCAGGGGACGGGGGTTCGTGCCCCGGTCCGGGAAGATCCCACATGCCGCGGAGCGGCTGGGCCCGTGAGCCATGGCCGGTGAGCCTGCGCGTCCGGAGCCTGCGCTCCGCAAAGGGAGAGGCCACAACAGTGAGAGGCCCGTGTACCACAAAAAAAAAAAAAAAAAAAAAAAAAAAAAGATACGGTGCCCCACGGTGCTCTTAAGAGAAGGGTGTTGGAAAATCAAGTGACAGTGTAAGGGATATGACAAGTCCACAGCAAGCAAGAGATGAGATAATAAAGTGACCCAGATGAGACTTAAGGTGGTTCTGCAAAACCGTAACTGACCAGAAACTCAAGAAAAAGGGTGGTCTAGGTGTTCTAATTTTCTGAATAAATGAGAGCTAATCAGAAAATAATAGAAATACCCTTGTTGTCATAACCTTTTTCTATTATGTGTGTTCTTCTTTCTTTTTTTTTTTTTTTTTTTTAACTTTTTTCTTTTTGGCCACACAGCTCACAGGGTCTTAGTTCCCAGACCAGGGATCAAACCCACGCCCCCTGCAATGGAAGCGCAGAGTCTTAACCACTGGACTGCCAGGGAAGTCCCTATCATGTGTGTTCTTTAGATGCTCCATAAGCACCTGAGACCCAATGTCTACAGTGTACTGCACTAGCACCCCCAATTGTTCACTTTATATCCCTGCTCCACTGATGCTGGTAACCCGAGGAAGAGGAGAAGCTTTAACAGACATCCAAAGTGTTCTGGTTATCCACTGCTGGTAACAAACCACCCCAAAATTTAGTGGCTTATGCTCATCATTTATTTTGCCCACAAATCCCAATTTGGGCAGAGCTTAACAAGGACGGCTCAACTCTGCTCAACATGGCATCAGCTAGGATGGTTCAACTGGGCCTGGATGATCCACTTCCAAGATGACTTCCTCATACAGCTGGCAAGCTGGGGCCGCCTGCCAGCTGGGAACTCAACTAGGACTGTCCACGGAGGGCCTCAGTTCTTCTTCATGGGGACTTTGCCACAGGGCAGCTTGAGCTTCCTCACAGCATGGGAGCTGGGTTCCAAGAACCCAGGCGGAAGCTGCATGGTTTATTATGATCTAGCCTTGGAGGCGCCAGAATGTCTCTTCTACCACATCCTATTAAATAAACAAATCACTAAGGTCAGCCTAGATTCAAGAGAGGGGTATAAGACTCCACCTCTCAATAAGAGAAAGGGGGCTTCCCTGGTGGCGCAGTTGTTGAGAGTCCGCCTGCCGATGCAGGGGACGCGGGTTCGTGCCCCGGTCCGGGAAGATCCCACGTGCCGCGGAGCGGCTGGGCCCGTGAGCCATGGCCGCTGAGCCTGCGCGTCCGGAGCCTGCGCTCCGCAGCGGGAGAGGCCACAGCGGTGAGAGGCCCACGTACCTCAAAAAATAAATAAATAAAAAAAAAAAAAATAAGAGAAAGGAATTTGCAGCCAGCCATCTTAAATCTACTACACTGAGTTTCACCCAGCTCTCTCCCTCCTCCACTCTGTGTGAGACCGACATGCTCTTTTGGTCTGGTCCCTGCAAGGGAAAGATGTGTGGAGCAGAGCCTAGAGCAGTTGCAGCTTGAAACACCAGCAGCAAACCTGATCAGCCTGTGTGACACGAGCAAAAACAAAGATTTGTTGTTAGAAGCCACTGAAATTCTGAGGTCATCTGTTATTTCAGCAAAGCTGAGAAAACCAAGGTGCAAAACTGCATTCTTTACAGGGGTCCCTCCACCAGTCCCTCCTGCCACATTCCCTGTCTCCAGGAATGACCCACCATCCACCCCAAAATCCTTCATCATCTCATAAAAAGCTCCTACATCTGTCCCCATCTCCCCCCTTCCTATTACCAATACTCTGCAAGGCTCGTCTCCGTCCCCACATGGAGTACAATCTGTTCCAGGTTTGCCTCCCTGATCCAGTCTCCAATCTGCATGAATTGTGATCTTTCTAATGTACAAATCTGCTAATCCTGCTTAAAAAAAAATTTTTTTTAAAGGAAAAGAAAACCAAAAAGGAATAATAATTTTTTTTTAAAAAGAAAAAGTTTTAGCCTACTGTCCATAGGATAAAGTCCAAATTCCTAATTAGTGCTAAGAAAACTTTTACAATCTGTGTATCCTGTGTATTTGCCATACCATTAAAGAACACTCAATTTTGCTACATAAAAAACAAGAACAGGGCTTCCCAACCAAATGCAGTGGTTGCAACTCCACCTGCCGTTGCAGGGGACACGGGTTCGTGCCCCGGTCCGGGAAGATCCCACATGCCGCGGAGCGGCTGGGCCCGTGAGCCGTGGCCACTGAGCCTGCGCGTCCGGAGCCTGTGCTCCGCGACGGGAGAGGCCACAGCAGTGAGAGGCCTGTGTACCACAAAAAAAATAAAATAACATCAAGAAGAACAAACAGCATGAAGATCATATTTATATTAAGTCAGTAACTTTTAAGACATGCTAAAGATAGGGGAGACGAAAGGAACGTATGTGTGTTGAACATAGATAAAAGGGACAGAACAAAAGACAGTATTCCTCCTAAGCAGAAAGTCGTGGATGGACCAAGTAAATCTTAAATATTAGCAAGACACAAATCATGCCACCTCCAGATTGACAGTTACGTCATCTCTAAATCAGCCACCCATTAGGGTCCCATGTACAGTCTGCCTAGAAATACAGGTAAAATGCACAGCTTCTCAGCAGGTCACTAGTAAGCCGCAGCTCTTCCAGGCATACATGTCCCGAATCTCTCCAACACAGCAAGTGTGTGCTGGCCACAGGCACCCTCCATCTGCCGAGTCCCGTTCAACCCCAACTCCGGTCCTTGTAACCACACCCTCGGCGGGGAAGGCAGATGCAGCAGAGAGAGGCAGGACGTGTGAACACTGCCTAGCTCAGGATTCAGGGGTGCGGTCCTTCCATGCCTCAGCCACCCCATCTAGGTGTTAACGGACCCCAGAACTGTCTGTTTCTTGCTGTACATTTTGAATCGATTTAATAAACTGTGCAGTTTGAGCGTCTTAACTTTTTCTGTGAGCCTCTCTAGTCTGTGACCGCTGGATAACCTGCCTGGTAATGTTCTGGAAAGCTATCACTACATCAAGGTAACTTCCCACGTAACACTCCAGCCCCATCTTTCCCCTCTGGCCTTCTCCAACTGTACTGAACTGTGTGCAGTTCTCCAAGTGCAAATGCTATGTGCCTCCGCATCTGCTGTTCTGACTGGAAGCCTTGTCCTCCTTCTTCACGTAATTCCTGTTTTTTCCTTAAAAACTCAGATATTACTTCCCGCCCCTGGAACATCCTTCCTGACGCCGCCCCATCTGGACAGATTCACCATCAGCCCCATACTTGCTTTCCAGAGCACTTTTTTTTTTTTTTTTTTGCGGTACGCGGGCCTCTCACTGTTGTGGCCTCTCCTGTTGCGGAGCACAGGCTCCGGACGCGCAGGCTCAGCGGCCATGGCTCACGGGCCCAGCCGCTCCACTGCACGTGGGATCTTCCCAGAGCGGGGCACGAACCCGCGTCCCCCGCATCGGCAGGCGGACTCTCAACCGCTGCGCCCACCAGGGAAGCCCTCCCAGAGCACTTTTCACGATGAACTTTACTTGTTCCTTTCCTTAGCTGTCTTCTCCCTGACACTGTGAGCTCCTTAAGATGACCGTGACTGTCGTCTCTAAATGCATCTTTCATCTCCATATGACATACCTCCAGCCCTAGCACACAATCTGGCACATAATAGGCACTCAGTAAACCTTGGGTGGAGGAATGAATGAAGGCCTTGAAAGAATAATAGAAACATTAGTGAATTTTCTACAATAAGAGAACTGTGTAAGTTCTTTGGGTCAGAGATTCTTACGGAACAGGACTGCTAATATAAGCACAGAAGATACTGAAAATTGAGCTGAATCTGCCACGACCCATTGGTATCTACTATGGTACCTAATAAAATAATTAGAACACAGTCTACTGTGCAATAAATATCTGTTAGTAAAAGAATGACTAAGTGAAAATATGAATATGTGAATGCTACATTTTTTAAACTTAATTCCTGAGATTCATTTATTTGCTGTTGGGGGTCTGTAGAAAAACCACAAATGCAAGCCATCTGAGATATCCAAAGTTTCAAAAGATGCCATTTTCTGACATCTGTAAGAACGGTATCGCATCTGTAAGCATGGTATTGTACAATCCTAAAAATGGGAAAGAATGTAAGGTCTCAACAAGTTCAAAAGTCTTTCCTCTATAATGTATTTGCTGTTAAATATCTTAGGATCCTGTCAAATTTAAATGACTTTAGAGTTAGGTGAAAAATACATAGAGTCATAAGAGCCCCCAAGCTGCAAAATCCCATCAAACAATCAACCTGAATGGTAACAGCAGATCCAGAAGACAGAGACCTGTGAAATCAACTCCTTTTTAAGATCTGAAGCACAGGGACTTCCCTGGTGGCGCAGTGGTTAAGAATCTGCCTGCCAATGCAGGGGACACGGATTCGCGCCCTGGTCCGGGAAGATCCCCACATGCTGCAGAGCAACTAAGCCCGTGTGCCACGACTACTGAGACTGTGCTCTAGAGCTCACAAGACACAACTACTGAGCCCACGTGCCACAACTACTGAAGCCCTGTTGCTCTGCAACAGGGGAAGCCACCGCAATGAGAAACCCGCGCACGGCAACGAAGACCCAACGCAGCCAAAAGTAAATAAATAAATAATTTTTTTTTTTTTTAAAAAGAAAACTTCAACCTTTAATCTGATAACTTTGGTTTTCTTATCTTTAAAAATGACAATAATGGACTTTCCTGGAAGTCTGGTGGTTCAGACTCCACGATTCCACTGAAGAGAGCACAGGTTTGATCCCTGGTAGGGGAACTAAGATCCCACATGCCACACACCACAGCCAAAAAAAAAAAAATTACAGTAATATCTTGTAGAATTGTAAGCATTACAGGTAATACATATAAATGCCAAGCAGGGGCTCAATACATTTTATCATTATTATCATAAGTATACATAAGGCTTAATAAAACAGTAGGAACCTGCAGGAGAAAACATAATGTCGTAGCATACTAGGCTACTCTCAGGCCACCTGCCAAATCCTATGCCCCCTCCCGAGCCCCAAACAAAGGAGAGTTTCCTGCTCTCCTTTACTTCACCTATCTCCTAACTCTCATTTCTAGCCACCTTGAGTTGCAGTCAATTATTCCCAGTCTTATTCCTCTCTTCCTTTTTGTTCATCCAAACCCAATGTCTTTTTTTAAAAATATTTATTTAATTTATTTCTGGCTGCGTCGGGTCTTAGTTGTGGCACACAGTCTTCTCTAGTTGTGTCGCGCAGGCTCCAGGGCGCGTGGACTCTGTAGCTGTGGTGCCTGGGCTCCAGCTGAGGCAGGCGAGCTACGTAGTTGTGGCACGCGGGCTCAGTAGTTGTGGCACGCGGGCTCAGTTGCCCCGCGGCATGTGGGATCTCAGTTCCCTGACCGGGGATCGAACCCTCGTCCCCCGCATTGTAAGGCGGATTCTTTACCCATGGACTACCAGGGAAGACCCCATTACAATGTCTTAAAGACAGTGTTTGTGAGATGGAGGTCCAGTGACTAGGTTTTCTGTCATCAGCAAAACCCCTCCTGGACTATCCACGCGGCAGGTGGGGAACATAGGGTGGGTGAGTAAAGGCAGAAAGGACTCATCACAGACACCCGAGCAGAAGCAGCACGCGAGGGGGTTAGGGTCAGATTTCCATGAACCTGAGAGGTGCTGGCTTTGGTCAGAAGGCATCCATGGAGAGCTTACGCCAGAGTGCAACCCCGCTGGATATGTGCCTAGAAAGATAACGGGCCGTCCAGAGGAAACCACACCGAAGGCACCCAAGATGGGATGACATCTTCACAGTTTCAACAAAAAGATAATGAAGAAGAGAATGGAATGAGGAGGGATGGCAGTGAAGGAGTAAAGCAGAGACACCTGGGGAGTGGAATTAGTAGAGCTCGTAACCGAATGGCAGGAAGGACGCGGGAGGGGGTGAAAGGAAGCACAGTTTGGGGTGTTCACCTGAGATTTTCTTTTTTTCCAGCAGAGGGATATAAACAACCAGTGTGGGACACATTACTGAGTTTGAAGTGCTTTCGGAATACTTGGGGTGAAATCTCCAGGAAGTATGTGGCAATATAAATCATCGGATTTTGGAAGCAATAAGTTGTGGGGCGGGACCCTATGACCCGGGGAGAGATTTGAGCAGCGCTGCGCAGTAACATGCCTCGAGCCACAAAACAACTTAAAACACAGGTAGCTTTTTTCTTTTTTGGGGGGCTGCGCCGCATTGCATGCAGGATCTTAGTTCACCAACCAGGGATCAAACCCGTGCCCCCTGTGGTGTACAGTGGAAGCACAGGGTCTTA
Source organism: Kogia breviceps (assembly GCF_026419965.1). Classification (NCBI taxonomy): domain Eukaryota; kingdom Metazoa; phylum Chordata; class Mammalia; order Artiodactyla; family Physeteridae; genus Kogia; species Kogia breviceps. Next base: position 141,534,710 of record NC_081314.1, read on the forward strand.
ACTACTGGACGGCCAGGGAAGTCCCAAAACACAGTTAGGTTTAAATCTAGCAGCCACATTAAAAAGGTAAAAAGAAACAGGTGAAAGTAATTTTACATATATATATAATTTTTTTTTTCTTTTTTCCCCTGGCCGTGCTACAGCCTGCGGGATCTTAGTTCCCTGACCAGGGAGTAAACCTGGGCCCGGCAGTGCCAGAGTGAGAGTGCCGAATCCTAACCACTGGGAATTCCCTACTAATATATTTTTACTTAACCCAAAATATCAGAAAAGAAAGGGAAGGTAAAAGGCCAGGTAAAAGCACTCATCAAAAAACCAAATTAGTTTTGATTATGGTACACAAGTGAAAAACACGGTACTCACAGTTTCCGAAGAGGACGATGGTCTCTGTAAAGTGTCACCTTGCACCCAAATGTTCTCTGTCACAAATGCTATGTGTTCTGCTTCAAGTATAAAAGGAGAAACCAGAAACAGGGCCCATTTGTTCAAGTCATCAATGGACTGGATAGAGGGACAGAAACACAAAAAGGAAGGACTCAATATGACTTCAAACCACAACTGCCATTTATATCAACATCCAGGACAATGCCGCCTCTGCAATTCCAGGTGGCATCTAAATAAATAAGGTCATTGGATGCTCTCCTATAGACCACATTAACCCTGCATTTTTTTTGTTGAACTGTGACTATTTAAACAGCTGCAGCATCCCTCAATGTCTCATGACAGTTTTAACATCTCTAGATATTTCTTATCAAGCAATTAATTCTGAAACTTATTCCCACCATTCCTTACTGCTGAGAGCATGTAGGAACCTTCTAAATTACAACTTGGAAGCACATTTAAAGATGAGGCAGGGCTTCCCTGGTGGCGCAGTGGTTGGGAGTCCGCCTGCCGATGCAGGGGACACGGGTTCGTGCCCCGGTCCGGGAGGATCCCACATGCCGCGGAGCGGCTGGGCCCGTGAGCCATGGCCGCTGAGCCTGTGCGTCCGGAGCCTGCGCTCCGCAATGGGAGAGGCGGCAACAGTGAGAGGCCCGCGTACCACAAAAAAAAAAAAAAAAGATGAGGCAGCTCAGGGACTTCCCTGGCGGTCCAGTGGTTAAGACTCCGTGCTTCCACTGCAGGGGGGCACGGGTTTGATCCCTGGTCGGGGAACTAAGATCCCACATGCTGCTCAGCGTGGCCAAAAATAAAGAAAAAGATGAGGTGGCTCAGAAGTGCCCGATGGTCAGCAGAAGCCTGTTGCTGACAGATGCCCGAAGAGCTATTCCTCCTCTTCCTCCAGCCATTATAGCATCAAGAGTGGTTAGCACGGACTTCCCTGGTGGCGCAGTGGTTAAGAACCCGTCTGCCAATGCAGGAGACACGGGTTCGAGCCCTGGTCCGGGAAGATCCCACATGCCGCGGGGCAACTACACCCGTGCGCCACAACTACTGAGCCTGCGCTCTAGAGCCCGTGAGCCACAACTCCTGAGCCTGCATGCCACAACTACTGAAGCCCGCGCGCCTAGAACCCGTGCTCCGCAACAAGAGAAGCCACCGCAATGAGAAGCCCACGCACAGCAACTGAGAGCAGCCCCCACTCACCACAACTAGAGAAAGCCCTCGCGCAACCAAAAATAAATTAATTAATTTTTTTTAATTAAAAAAAATTGGTTAGCAGATTGGATGTGTCCATTAGTCTCTGCTCTTCTCCTGAAACTTCTCTAAAAGAACTGTACATTAATCTACACCAAAAACAAGGCACATCCTTAGCAGAAAAAGCTGAAATCTAAGGCTGCCCGTCGGGGGTGCCTAATCATCACCCCGCCTCCTCAAAAAAAAAAAAGGCATTTGGGTAAAGCTCCATAGTTGCTTATCAGTTCAAATCTGCCCTTGCTGGGAAGATCAGAAAGTATTTTCACCAGGCCTAGTAACCTGGCACAAAGCAGAGGCTTAATAAATATCTGTTGAACCAATTAATGAATGAAAATGAGGGAGAAAAAAACTCCTCCTATGGGTAAACATAATTATCAATATAATAGTTAAAAACAAAAAACAGACTGTCCACTTTACTCATGGAAAATGTGTATATTACACAAAAAGTTTAAAATTTCCGGTTTGTATAAACTCTCTTTGGTGATACTTACCAGTTCTTGGGGGACCTTCAATTATATAAACATACACTATCAGTACTTATGCATATGATTTGAAGTATATAAGATAATGGACACAGCAAAGGCATAAGATTCAGTTCTGTAAAGTTACTTCAGCCCAGGTAGACCGACAACAGGTACCAACAGGTACGTACTGAACCAAATCACCAGCCCCATGATATCTGCAATCTTAGATAACAGTAGCTAATCACAAATAGTCAAACTTTCCAATTGTAGGCCTCAAACATCAGAGCTTAAACTCAACAATCACTACTTCATTTGTTGAAATACTGAGTGACTATTACAGGTCAAGCTGCTTAGCTAAACAGACCCAGTTCCTAGGGAGAAAAGGATAAAAACCAGACATAATGGAAAAGAATATATATATATGTGTGTGTGTGTGTATATATATGTATATATATATGTGTGTATATATATATATATATATATATATATGTATAATGGAACCTCTGCTGTACAGCAGAAATTAGCACAACACTGTAAATCAACTCTACTTAAATTTTAAAAATGAAAAAAAAAATAATGTCACAATAAAAAAAATAACTGTAAATATGAAGCGCAATTTAAAGTCTATGAGGATACAGAGGTGGCTGGCCACATCTAGTCTGGAAGCTCCGGGGCATCTCTGTGAGACAGTGATTTCTGGGCAAAGTTCTAAGAAGGACAGGAAGTTACAAAAACCCTGAAAGCCCAGAGCTGGTTTGGCCCACGTGTCCCTACACCCTGCTGGAGCAGTCAGCAAGGGCTGAAGAGCATTAGTTACAGGTATCAAAGTTAACAGAAGCCCAATAAAGTCATGGAGATGTGCAAAAGTAAAACTGTCTCCCAAGAGAATGAAAGACATTTGCATCTCATTATTTTTTGGATGTTCATTATTTCTACTCTAATCTAAACCTTTTAGAGGTAGTTTCTTTTTTAAATAAATTGATTGATTGATTGATTGGCTGCGTTGGGTCTTCCTTGCGCGCGCACGGGCTTTTTCTGGTTGCAGGCAGCGGGGGGCTACTCTTCCTTGAGCTGTGCAGGCTTCTCATCGAGGTGGCCTCTCCTGTTGCGGAGCATGGGCTCTAGGCGTGGGGACTTTGGTAGTTGTGGCTCGCGAGCTCTAGAGAGCAGGGTCAGCAGTTGTGGCGCATGGACTTAGTTGCTCCGTGGCATGTGGGATCTTCCCTGATCAGAGATCGAACCCGTGTTCCCCGCATCTGCAGGCAGATTCTTAACCACTGCGCCACCAGGGAAGTCGCTAGAGGTTATTTTTTAAGTAAATGAATCCAGTTTGGAAACCACTACTATAGAAAAATCCACCCCTCAATTTTTCCTCATTTTATTACCTTTCTCAATCAGGGTTCCTTACAAGAATTAAGCCCTCCCTCCCTCAGGAGTCCATTGTATGTAACGAATGAACACCTAGGCGATATTGCATATGCACTCTCTTAGAACTTACTCATATTCTGTGTTATATAGTATACCAACAAGGATGGGTATTTTAAAAAATAAATAAATTTATTTATTTATTTTTGGCTGTGTTGGGTCTTCGTTGCCGCCCGCGGGCTTTTGCGGGCAAAATTTTTCTACTTGCGGCGAGTGGTGGCTACCCTTCGTCGCGGTGGGCAGGCTTCTCATTGCGGTGGCTTCTCTTGTTGCGGAGCACGGGCTCTAGGCGCGCAGGCTTCAGTAGTTGTGGCACGTGGGCTCAGTAGTTGTGGTGCACAGGCTTAGTTGCCCCTCAGCATGTGGGGTCCTCCCGGACTGGGACTCGAACCTGTGTCCCCTGCATTGTCAGGCAGATTCTTAACCACTGGGTCACCAGGGAAGTCCCAGAATGGGTATTTTTGATTTGTAGCAGCAAAGTATAATTCCATGTCTAAGCATAACCTCAACAAAATATTCAAACCTGAGATAAGATTTTAATTCCCACATGGTGTATGGTTTTACACACAAAGAAAATCTCATTTTAATGCTACGAGTGATCCAACTTTCCAGAAGGAAGAAGAAAGGACAAGAAACCCATCAAAAGCAACACACTTTGGGCTTCCCTGGTGGCGCAGTGGTTGAGAATCCGCCTGCCGATGCAGGGGACACGGGTTCGTGCCCCGGTCCGGGAAGATCCCACATGCCGCGGAGCGGCTGGGCCCGTGAGCCATGGCCGCTGGGCCTGCGCGTCTGGAGCCTGCGCTCCGCAACGGGAGAGGCCACGACAGTGAGAGGCCCGCGTACCACAAAAAAAAAAAAAAAAAGCAACACACTTTTAAATGTTAATGACAAAGTGGGTGAAGTCAATGGAAATTTGCACAGAACTGCACTGTGAAGCCCATTTTCAATAGCAGAGTGGGAAGAACTACGGTTCCCATTCACAGAAAGAGAGCTGAGGTTTTGCAGAGATCAAACGGCAGCCCCAGGTCACACTGTGGGTGACAGCGCCGGCTGAACTTACAGCCTTACAGCCACCAGGACAAGTATTGGGCCAAAAGACAAGATTGTGCGCAAACCGAAACCAAAAAGATTCAGAGCTAATCAGTAGGTGCCCGACTGGTAAATGACGCAGCTGACAGGGCAGTTTTTGTCACCTCGGGAACACCTGACAGAAAGCTGAGGATTTGCTGTTTTTCTCTGAAATCAGGTTCAACCAAACTCCAGCCCACAGGGTAGGCAGAAGAGGATGTCAGGAAAGAGGCTCTAGGTGGGCATTGCTCAGGTGCTAATCGACTCCGCACAGGCGCACAGGCACAAGCCTACTTTGCACCGCCAAGAGCCAGGCGTCCATACGCTCGCGCCGGCACCCCGTGGAGAGGAGACCAGATCGCCTGTCACAGTTTCGGTCTCTGATCCCACTATCCGGGCCTCCATGGGCATCGCGTGCAGTGGAGCCCCGGAGCCTGATGGCTCCCCAGACCCCACGGTCGCGACCTCCTGGCGGCGCAGAGGGCGCCCCCGGGCTGCACAGCCCAGGGCGGAGCGCGGGGTCCCGGGGGCGCTTCCGGCTCGGGGCCGACCCCAAGGCCGCGCCCCGCCCGGCCCCGCCCCCGCGCCCGCGCCCCCCGCCCGGCCCCGCCTTCCGCGCCCCCCGGCGCCCGCGCTAGCCCGCCTACCTGGCTCTCGCCCACGCAGAAGACGCGGCCGCCGCGGCTCAGGCACACGCGGGCGCCTTGGGGCTGCGCGGCCGCGCGGCAGAAGGTGAAGGAGCAGCGCGAGGCGCGCAGCTGCTGCACCGTGGTGCGCACTAGCGCGGCGGGCCCGCGCCCCCAGCGCGCCCACAGGTACAGGTAGCACAGCGTGATGAGCATGGCCGGCCGGCCGGCGGCGGAGCGCGAGCCCGGGACGCTCGCACCACCGGCCGGCCCGCCCGAGCGCTCGGCCCCGCCCTCCCGCCGGCCGGAAGAGGCCGCGCCGCCGGGGAGAGGCCGCGCCGGCTGGAGAAGGCCGCGGGGTGGTGGGGGAGGGGGAAGTTTGTATGGAGGGAGAAGGGAGGCCTGGACTGGAGGGAGGGGTGTGCGGAAGGGAGGTGACGGAGGGAGAAGAGAGACCGTGCCCGGGGAGGTGAGTGGGAGGGGATCAGGGGAGGCCGCTCAGGGTGGAGGTAAAGTGATGGAGGGAGAAGGTGGGCGGTGAGGTAGGTTGGGGACCTGGGGGGTAAGCCCGGTAGCCCGCTTAAGCCAGAGTCTGACCTCCTTTGCTTGAGGGGTGGGAGGCGGAATGAGGAAGGGGCTGTGTATATGTTTATAACGTCCACAGCCGACATTAACCAGCCAGCAGCGTGCCAGGAGCCGAAGTGTGCCGATACACGCAACTGCTGCCCAGTCCAAGTGGGAAGATGAGGTGAGGCTGTTTTTATTAGGTTATACTAGGCCTTCATGCAAAAAGAACTTTAAGATAAATGACATAAGTTCATACAGTGCAGGGCTTCCCTGAACGTCATTAAGTCCTGAGACCAGGTGTGTGATCTCAATTAAAAGATAGTGGGGAGGGCTTCCCTGGTGGCGCAGTGGTTGAGAATCCGCCTGCCGATGCAGGGGACACGGGTTCGTGCCCCGGTCCGGGAGGATCCCACGTGCCGCGGAGCTGCTGGGCCCGTGAGCCATGGCCGCTGAGCCTGCGCGTCCGGAGCCTGTGCTCCGCAACGGGAGAGGCCACAGCAGTGAGAGGCCCGCGTACCACAAAAAAAAAAAAAAAAAAAAAAAAAAAAAAAATTCATACAGTGCAATAATAAGTGTATTTCTGGACTCTTAAAGTAAGGACAGGAAACAAGCTGAAGACAGAGGAGCACTAAAAAGGCGGCCTGGGGCTCTTGAATACGCGGGTCACCAGTTTGACTGCGAGTATCCTAAGATCAGTAGAGAAAGGGAAACAGGATTCAGTGTTCTTGTCCCCTAAGAGAAGCATAATGATTCCGCATGCTGACAGAGGTTTCTCCCCGGAACATCATTTTTTTTTAAAGGCAGTAGGTAAAGAACAGGGTCCTCAACAACTCTGAAGCAGAGCAGAGGTTTTTCCCTAGGTTGCCTCCTGTTCTGGCATTTGATGTCAGTGGATGGCATATTGCAGTAAAAGCAATCAAGGGAGGCCACTCCCAAGACTTTCTTAATCCCAGGGCTGATTTTCAAGTACCCTGACCATTTATTCACCTGCTTTATAACAGCAGTATAGGAAGCCCACTTTCAGACCCTCAGCCTTCCTCTCAGATGACAGAAAATTCTCCTCGTTGCATATAGCAACAATACATTTAAAAAGAGAGAGAAACCAAAAGGAAATAACTGGACTCAAAAACAAGGTAAGCATCAAGTGGACCAAAAATGGAAAAAAGACAGTAAGTAATGAGCAGGGCTGAAGCCACATCCTACATGTCCCTACAGGGCAGCGGGCAGTTGGGAAGTAGATTCTGGCACAGTAACAAGACCTAAAATTGTGTCACTGGAGGAACAAATGAGCAAGTCTCATCTGAGGAGGGACTTCTCCCATCCATGATAACGCAGGGCTAAGAAGTCAGAAATTTAGAAAATGAAAAGGCTTAACAGAGTGATTAACCCTAATGTCCTACTAGAAGAGCACTTCACATAGCCTTCTGGAGTTCGCTAAATTATGGCTCTAAGGACCATCCTCTCCCCCCCACCAGCTAGGAATGGAGAGGTCATCTCTTCTACCTGAAAGAGACAAGCATCCCTAGTTTTTCCAAGTTCCTTAAGAGCTTTGCACCCTCTGCTTCCCACAGACATCATAACTCCATGTGGCCAGATGGGAACTTTCCAGGTTTGCCGTTAGATCCTTCAAGATGTCATGGTCTCAGAAAACATCATGGGAAAACGTGAGGATCAACCAGTTCTCGGTTACAAAGAATGGGGTCCATAGTGGGTCAGTATGAACTGAGAAGGGGGTAAGGTCCCTTCCGGACCCTTGGATTGAGGAACACTGATACCATTTATGCCCAGGAAGGAATACAGTAATGCAGGTAGAAGGAGAGGAATAAGAAAAGTCACACAGTAGGCCCTGTTTATGATCCCACATCAAATGATGTGAAAAGGCTCAGGGATGGAGCTTAGGTTCATCCAGATAGCAAAGGGGAAAGATGTAAAAGTAAGACATCAGGGGATCTTACTGTATATGTACCTGATTCACATCCTGTAGTCCCTCACTACTCAAAATTTGGTCCTTGGATGTATCGGGATCACCTGAGGACTTGCTAGAAATGCAGGATCCCATGCCCCACCCCAGAACCACCAAATCAGTATCTGCACTTTAACAGAATCCCCAGGTAATTCACAAAGTTCAAGAAGCAGTGCTAAAGTCACCTCTGTCACTCCCTGCATCTGCGTTACTCTAGACTCATAACAAGCCTCTTCCAAATGGTGGAGAAAAAGACCACAGAGTAGGAATTTAAAAACAAGACTCTGTGATTCATAGGAACATCACTACAGGAAGGAAAGCATTGCTCGACAGCCAGTGACTGCAGACCACCTCAGTAGTAATCCATCAAAATGATTGGCTCTCTCTAAGAACAGCCTTCCCCGGGACTTAACTGGTGGTCCAGTGGTTAGGACTCCACATTTCTACTGCAGGGGGTGTGGGTTCGATCCCAGGTCGGAGAACTAGATCAGGCATGTTATGCAGCACCACCAAAAAAAAAAAAAGAACAACTTTCCCATAATCGGTCTCTAGTCTCCAGCCCTTAGGAGACATGCCCTGGAAATGATGGTTTGGGGACAGGGCAGAGTGTAAGCCAAAAGAATATCACTCCTCTAGGGAAAGCTGTCCTACCCCCATTTAATAGATGACTGCTCCTCCCCAGGGGAAGCCTATTATACTGACATCAGCTCTGTCTGAACTTGGAAAGCATTCAGAACGCTAGTAAGTCAAATGACCAGAGCTGGGAAGGATAGTTTGTTTTTGAAATAACCTGAGTCTAGTAGGAAACTTGAGTAGACACTGAAATTTAAATAGCCGAACTGTAGGGACTTCCCTGGTGGTCCAGTGGGTAGGACTCCTTTTTTTGTTTGCAAATTTTTTTTTAAATATTTATTTTATTTATTATTATTATTTTTTGGTTGTGTTGGGTCTTCGTTGCTGTGTGGGGGCTCTTCTCTAGTTGCAGCGAGCGGGGGCCACTCCTCGCTGTGGTGCGCAGGCTTCTTATTGCGATGCCTTCTCTTGTTGCAGAGCACGGGCTCTAGGCATGTGGGCTTCAGTAGTTGTGGCATGCGGGCTCAGTAGTTGTGGCTCACAGGCTCAGTAGTTGTGGCACACAGGCTTAGCTGCTCTACAGCACGTGGGATCCTCCCGGACCAGGGCTCAAACCCGTGTCCCCTGCATTGGCAGGCGGAGTCTTAACCACTGCGCCACCAGGGAAGCCCGGGTAAGACTCCTTGATCCCAGTGCAGGGGGGCCCAGGTTTGATCCCAGGTCATGGAACTAGATCCGGCATGCATGCCACAACTATGAGGCCGCATGCCGCAACTAAAGATCACAAGTGCCACAACTAAGACCCAGTGCAGCCAAAAAAATAAGTAGCTGAACTGTAAACAGTTCACTTTTAGCAGGTAAAGTACATAGTCTCTATTTTGTAGATAAAAGAAAACTGTTCCCCCCAACAGTGTTGGACTGCTAAAAACAAATGATATTCAGAGGTCCCCAAAGTCTCAAGAATGGCCATCTATTTGAAAAGTTGGCCTCCAAAAAAATAAATAGATATTTAATTTCCCCCCACCCCCGCCATGCCCCAGGACTTGCGGGATATTAGTTCCCCGATGAGGGATTGAACCTGAGCCCTCAGCAGTGAAAAAACAGTCCTAACCACCGGACCACCAGGGAATTCCCCAGATATTTAATTTAAATCATGAGGTTTCGTTGGTAAAAAGGATAAAATGTAAAGAGCTTTTCTTTGAATATTTGACTGTCTGGAAAATGTCAGTATGATTATCTGCATACACATATGCAGTTAAAAATCAAGTGAATTAAACTTTTTAAACCAATAGTCCTTTTTATTTTTATTTTTTTTTTATTTTTTTTTTTTTTGCGGTACGCGGGCCTCTCACTGTTGTGGCCTCTCCCGTTGCGGAGCACAGGCTCCGGACGCGCAGGCCCAGCGGCCATGGCTCACGGGCTTAGTTGCTCCGCGGCATGTGGGATCTTCCCGGACCGGGGCACGAACCCGTGTCTCCTGCATCGGCAGGCGGATTCTCAACCACTGCGCCACCAGGGAAGCCCCCAATAGTCCTTTTTATTATTGGTTTACACTCAAAAAGGAGAATGCAGTTTGGGACTGATAGAAACAAGCTACTAGCCAAAGAATAGATCAGAGGCTTGGGCCAGGATCAGGGCCTCAAAGGGAAACAATTGTTATTTAAATCTTGCTGATTAGCAAATGCCCAGGCCCTACAAAGGTAGGGATCAAACCAACCAACACCACCACTACCCTTGGTCAAAAATTAATTTTGTACCATATAATCCAGCATGCCACAACTACGGAAGCCCACACACCTAGAGCCCAAGCTCTGCAACAAGAGAAGCCACGCAATGAGAAGCCCGTGCGCCGCAACTAGAGAGAGCCTGCGCACAGCAGCGAAGACCCGATGCGGCCAAAGATAAATAAGTAAATAAATAAGTTTATTTATTTATTTTTTTTTTTTTGTGGTACACGGGCCTCTCACTGTTGTGGCCTCTCCCGTTGCGCGGAGCACAGGCTCCAGACGTGCAGGCTCAGCGGCCACGGCTCACGGGCCCAGCCGCTCCGCGGCACGTGGGATCTTCCCGGACCGGGGCACGAACCCGTGTCCCCTGCATAGGCAGGCGGATTCTCAACCACTGCGCCACCAGGGAAGCCCAATAAGTTTATTTTTTAAAAAAACCATTTGGCAGATAAACATGAAAAGGTGCTCAATCTGAAAAGCATCTGCAAATTAAAACCTTAACGGGAATTGGTATATATGCCCAACAGACTGGCAGAGATTCCCTTCTTAATCCCTAAACCTGTGGCTTCTCCCCTCATTGCTCAAAGATCTAACCATTCTCAGTTTTCATCCCTCCCATTTTTCCACACCATTTGCCTCCCTGGCTAATGGTGTCTCTGTCTCTACCAGTCAGGGAAATAGAAACCACTGATGGAGGATTTAATACTGAGAGTTGGCTACAGACACTCTGAAGGTGCTGAGACAGGGAGGCAACAGAGAGAACAGAAACAGCAGAAAGCTGCTACCCGCCTGCAGGAAGGTGGGGTGACCTCAAGCTGGGAGCCAGGGGTGCCTGGGGGAAGCCAGATGGAGCCACAGGGAAAAAACAGCTGCTGCCATGGACGCTGCCTGAGCTGGAAAGAAGGGGAAGTTCCCCTGGCTTCTCCATTCCTCTGGCTTCTGCTGTCCGTTGGCTGAACCTCTCTGGAAGCCACACAGCAAGGAGCATCAAAGAACCTCCTTCCTGGGCTTCCCTGGTGGCGCAGTGGTTGAGAGTCCGCCTGCCGATGCAGGAGACGCGGGTTCGTGCCCTGGTCCGGGAAGATCCCACATGCCGCGGAGCAACTAAGCCCGTGAGCCATGGCCGCCAGGCCTGCGCGTCCGGAGCCTGCGCTCCGCAACGGGAGAGGCCACAACAGTGAGAGGCCCGCATACCGCAAAAAAAAAAAAAAAAAAAAAAAAGAACCTCCTTCCTTGGGAATCACTAGAGAGAGGGGACTCCTTGCAGAGGGTGGGAGGGGCTCTGAGAGAAAACAGGCAAGTAGCCAGCCCCCATCCTTTCTGAAACCCCTTCCTGGAGCTCTTTCAGAATTCACTTGGTGGGGATGGGGGAGTGGGGAGGGACCACTCATTTTCTTTTTGTTACTATGTTATGTATGGGCTGATTTGTAGGGACCCCCATGCCCCAACGACAAAAATTCTTACATTGAGGTCATGAACCTTAGTACCTCAGAATGTGACTCTTTTTGGAGATAGGGCCTTTAAAGTGATGATTCAAGTAAGATGAGGTCATATGGGTGGGCCCTGGTCCAGTATGACTGGAATCCTTTAAGAGATTAGGACACAGAGGGAAGACCATGTGAAGATACAGTGAGAAAAGGGCCATCCACAGGCCAAGGAGGGAGTCCTCAGAAGAAACCAACTCTGAACACCTTGACCTTGGACTTCTGGCCTCCAGACTGAGGAAATCCATTTCTGTTGTCTAAGCCAGTGTGTGGTACTTTGTTACAGCAGCCAGAGCTGACTCATACATCGTAGTTCTCAGTAACTCTCTGTCTCTCTTACCCTTCTTTGAACCATTGGGCACAAGTGAGTCCTTGCCCCCAACTTCTGGCCTCACCTATGTTCTCTTCCTGGGTGGTCCCATTTGCCCTCTTGGTTTCAGTGGCCACCACTCTGGCCACAATGCTCAGATCCTCTGGCCTCTCCCAGGCTCCAGTGCCACAATTATTGCTTCTGCATATCTCCATTTGGATGGTCTATTGGTATCTCAGGAGCAACAGGAATAAAACCAAATGCATTTGTCTCCTACAGATTCCCTCTCCATCTTGATTTCTCTACCTCTGTTAATGAGGCCGCATTCTCCTTTTCAGCTGGACCTAGAACTTAGTCATCTTGGAGTCCCTACTCCTCTCCATTCCCGCATCCTGTTTGTTTCTGTTTCCGTTGATGGTACCACACCACACACCATCTCAAGAGTCTGCAGTCCAGGCCCGCATTCTGCTCCAGGGCAACTTACACGATAGCCTCCTCGCTAATGCCCTGCTTACACCAGCACTCCTCCGTTCAACTTTCTCAAGTGCAGCCCCAGTCCCATCACTCCCCTCCTCAAACCCTTCAGTGCCCGCCCCTCTCCACCAGCAAGTGCAGGGGCTCCTGCCTGGCATTCAGGACCTCCCACTGGACCCCTCCAGCCTGGACCCTCCCGCTCAGCGCCATCCATGCCCTTACTTCACGTCTGCTGCTCACCAAGCACTGCTTGTCTCTGTGCACATCCCTCCATTTAACCCTGTCTGTATGGGCGCTGCTGTCCCCATCTTGCAGAGGAGGACATTGAATTTTAGAGCAATTCAGTGACTTGCTTAAGGTCTCACAGCTACTGCATATTCGGGAAGCTGGGGGCTGAATTTATGACTTTCTGGCTCCAGAGTCTTACTTGATAAACTGGGCAAACTGGGAGCAAAGAATGCCATATGCACAACGATCAATAAACAGAAATGAGACTCAAGATCCAGGAGGGAACAGTGGCAGGAGGTTCCGGGTGTGCCACTGCAAGCCCTGAAGACAGCCATTTGTACCCAGATCAGATAGGCTGGAACTGTCTAGAGTTTAGATGCACCCGCAAAGCTGCTGTGGGATTTCCTCAGGAGCGCCAGGGCAGACAGCTGGCTCTGCAAACACACAAAGCACACGCCAGTAGACAAAGGGGGCTTCTGATAACAGTTTCTGTACAACAGCTGGATGTCACTAATCCATTACTGTTTTAAGTACAGGAAAATCCAAAGTTAAAAACTCGAGTCCAAATGCAATGTGTAAGTAAATAAATAAGTAAATGCAATGTGGTGTCCTGAATTGGATCCTGGAACAGCACAAGGAAGGACTGTAGTGGAAAAACTGGTGAAATCTGAAGTCTGTAGTTTAGTTAATAGTATTGTACTAATAATGTTAATGTTATGCGGTTCTTGTTTTGTTTTTTGGTGTCTGTTTTCTTATTGAACTATAGTTGATTTACAGTGTTGTGCAGTCTCTGCTGTACAGCAAAGTGACTCAGTTACACACATATATACATTCTTTTTTATATTCTTTTCCATTACGGTTTATCCCAGGAGATTGAGCATGGTTCCCTATAGGCACAGCACCTTGTTTATCCTGTGTGAGTTTTGATAAATCCATGGTTGTATAAGACATCAACACTGGAGGAAGCTAGGTAAATGAACTCTGTACTATTTTTGCAACCTGTTTGTAAGCCCAAAAGTATTTCAAAGTAAGTTATGAAAATTAAACGATGACCTTCCACAGAATTTCAGTGGCTTTTTCTTCCCCTGTCCCTAACTGGTTATGTGGTCTTTTTTTTTTTTTTTTTTTATACATATATATATATTTATTTGGCTGCCCTGGGTCTTAGCTGAGGCATGTGAGATTTAGTTCCCTGACCTGGGATCCAACCAGGGTTCCCTGCATTGGGAGTGTGGAGTCTTAACCACTGGACCACCAGGGAAGTGCCTAGCCATGTGGTCTTAATTCAGCACGTCATTTCATCTCTGTGGACCCCAGTTTTTCAACTATTTTAAACAGTAGGAGGTACACAAACCAGATCATGTCTAACTTCCCCTTCAAGCTCTGAAATTCTCAGATCCTAATACATTTACACCATGATTCAGTTTGCAAGGATGTGATTTGCAATGACCTCATTCACCTCCATATTCCCTCTATTTAGCACTGCGGTAGTACAGTAGGTGCTGCATAAAAGTTTCTTGAAACTAAACTGGCTCATACCTCTAGCATTTGTAACGTGAAGTAGAACTGTTATCTCTTTTACCCAGTTGGCCAGTACAGAGCGAAGTACTCACAAAGTTTTCTCCACAGGAAGCAAATTTATCTTCAGCCAGCAGAGGGGAGTGGTCCTTTACATCCTAGGCACGGAAAGGTTTTCCTCGTTGGGGAGGGGAGTCACCATCTGTGAGCAGTTACCTGCCCATCAGATAGGACCTGCAGTTAGGGTGATTAGTACCTTAAGTTTCCAGAAGACCAGAAAACGCCATACACATTCACAAGCAAACAAGTCTAAACCACCTCAGCGGATGGGAGAATGAACAGCAAACAGGTGAGCGCCCCCCCCCCCCCCCCCCCCGTCCTTAGAGGAGACTTTGTCTTCCTAGCAACCTGTCCCATTTTCTGAACAAAGATCTCTCTTGTAAAGGGCCAGTTGGGGGATTACCTGACGGTCCAATGGTTAGGACTCCGCGCTTTCACTGCGGGAGAGCGCAGGTTCAATCCATGGTGGGGGAACTAAAATCCCATAAGCCTTGAGGCAAGGCCAAAAAAATTTTTTAATAAATAAATTAAATAAAGGGCCAGTTTCTGAGGTCAAAGGACTGAATGGGGAAGATGACTAAAACGTTTACAATTAAAATGAAAAAGATCATTAGCAGTGCATCCCCGCAGCAGCCTAGGGCTGAGCCTGTATGAGCATCCCAGACGGCATATCTGAGCCCTGAGAAGGGGGCAAGGAAGAACAAAGGGACAAGCAGAGGGGTATCAAGGGAGAACTGGGAAAGTAAAGGAACTGAAGGATCAGAAACTAAAAGGGTCCTAAACCAGGGCGCCCTGCGAGTGTGCGTGTCACCCAGCAAAGCACAGATGAAAAAGACTATCAAAAAGCAGACTCGGCCTGAAATGGCGGATACTGCGGTAACACCAAGGACAGGTATGTCCTCTCCTTGTGGCTGAAAGCTCCACAAAAAGGGACCGATGAGTCACATAATAATTTTCTCTTTTCTCTCAGCCATCCTGAACATTTCCCCCTAGGAGCTGAAACTTCGGTGATTAGAGAAAACCAAACGGTGGGGAAAAAAGTCATGCCTATTACAAACCTTTGCCTACTGGACATTTCATGGGCCTGGAAAGGGAAGTTCCATGGAAAGAATCAATGGGAAACTGGGAGCATTCATACAACCCCCTACATTCCCAGCCTGGGCTTTGCTTCCTTGTTTTCACTGAATTTATATTTCCATAGAAGCACCACTATCCAGTCTCCATAGAGGCGAAGCTGCAGTGCCCCTGTTGATGTCCCTGGCCTTGCAGTCAACCTTTGATTTTTAAAAGGCCTTTATGCAGACCCTGCTTCTTAGCCCCCAAAGCTAAAAGTTTATAATAAAATAACAGTAAATCTGGTGGAATAAAAAGAGAAATTCAGACTGTAGAAAAGGAAGAAGCATCTCAGTAACCACAGGGCTGGTATGTTCTGTGTTTATAAAATGCTTGTAAAGCCCTGAACAGAGAAAGAGCCGTTTTCTGGAGAAGCCAAGAGCAGATGATGCAGCCGAACTGGAACAGCTTTATGCAGCCCGCTGTGAACAAGATTCCAGCTCTGGAAAGCTGACTGCATCCAGCCCCCATCAGGCAGCTTGAGAATGAAAACAGCAAAAGCAGAAGAGCAAGCCGCGATGAAACTGCTCCTTTCTATAAATAACTCCCTCGAAGGGGATAAAGGGCACGATCAAAGGCAGGAAACCCCGAGCCCTTTCTTGGGGAACCCACCCACCAGCTTGCCCCTCGGCCCCGGCGCCTCAGCCCTTTACCTGGCAGGAGGGAGCCCAGGGGGCACGTGCCTGTGGGCCGAGCCCGGGACCCCGCGGCTGCTCTCCAGGCCTCCGGGCCCCAGCACCTGCGCCCCGCGGTGCAGCGCGGCCCACGGAGTGGGAGGCCGCCGCCGAAATGCACCCGAGGGGGGCAGAGGCTCCAACACCAAGGACAGAGCAGCTGGCAGCGGGGGCGTGGGAAACAGACGGTGGGAAAGGCCGGGTCGGGATACCCCTCGGCGGGGCCCCGCTGCGGCGGCACAAGCCCAAATGCTGAGCGCTCCCCAGCCCGCTGCGGCCACCGCTGGCCACCCCGGCGGGGGCTTCTGATCCAGAGCACCCTAACCGCCGCCCGCCTCCACTGGGCGGCCTGGAACACTGCGCCTCGCCTTCCCCAACATCCTCCTACCTGAACAACTGAAACTTGAGGTCTTGCCTTAAATGTCAAAGCGTCACCTCCTGGGGGTGGCGGAAGGCCCCCTTCCACACTGCTCCGTAACAACGCTCACCCACCTTGCACTGCTGGTACAAGGGGTCTGCCTTGCCCTGGAGAGTGGAAGCCCTGGGGGGCAGGGACCGGATGTGGCTGGATTCCCAGCTCTCAGTGAAGGTGGCTGAAGGTTTTGCTTAATGAGTGAGAGAAAAAGTAGCCACATTGGACTACTCTCCATTCGATGTTTGGTGAAGAAGGGGCAGAGGATGGGGCTTCAGTTGTTCACTCAGTGCGTTTCTCTTCGCGGTGTTACTCCTGCCTTCATTACAGGAGTGATCGAGAGCTGGATTTAACTCTTGCTTTTCCTTTACTAAGTAAGAGCAACACTGGATTTCCACTGCTGCCCTAGGGATGAGGGACTCTGCCATTTGAACCCTGAATCCTTCACTTCCAACGCAGCAATTTCAAGCAAGGACTTAAGGTTTCCTCTGCTGGGGAATAGGGAATTCATGATTCTGTGGTGGAGCGGAGACTGACGCATGGTATCAATGAGAATACTCCCCCAAAAGGGAAAAGAATCGTGTCTGACCTCCAGAAAGTGCTTATGGATGGTCCACGGAATAACTCCAGGTCAGAGAAAAACCTCAATTTAAAATCTCCATCACTGCTGATAAATAAGAGGGCTGAAATTCAGGGGTAATCAGAATCAACATCTTCAATGACATGATTTTTGACAGCTACAAAATATTCCACGTTTGGGTGTCCATGATTTGTGTAGCCATTCTTCTGTTGTTGGGACTA
This sequence comes from Kogia breviceps, assembly GCF_026419965.1. NCBI lineage: Eukaryota > Metazoa > Chordata > Mammalia > Artiodactyla > Physeteridae > Kogia > Kogia breviceps. The sequence continues at coordinate 141,551,838 of NC_081314.1, forward strand.
TTTTTAGAACAGTCATGTACAAAACTTTAAAGCCACCTCTCTGGTAATTGTTTAGGATATATTCCTGTGATCCTACAAGTAACATTATTGGGTCAGAGGATATGAACCTTTCTAAGACTATTGAAATATAAAGCCAAACTTCTTACCTCAAATGGTGTATAATTTTATCTTCTAATAAAAGACTGAGACTTATTTTAGTGCACCCTTTGTCAATATCAAGTGCTCTAATACGAGTTTTTTTTAAATCTTTGCTATTTTGATTAATGAAAAATTGTATCTCTTTAAAAGATTAGTTTTTCTTTCCTTTTGAATTACTAGAAAAAACTTTTTATGTTAGTTTTGTTTGAAGTATAGTTGACTTATATTTGTTTCAGGTGTACAACATAGCGATTCAATATTTTTAATAGATTATACTCCATCTAAATTTATTACAAAATGATGGCTATATTTTGCTGTGCTGTACGACACATCCTTCTTGCTTATTTATTTTATAGTTTGTATCTCCTACCCCTATCCTGCCCCCCCTTTCCTCTCCCCACTAGTAAACCACTAGTTCATTCTCTATGAGTCTATTTATGTTTTGTTATATACACTTGTTTTATTAGAAAAACTTGTTTTTTCCATTGTTTTACTGGTCATTGCATTTTTTTAACAACTTTATTGGAGTATAATTGCTTTACAATGGTGTGTTAGTTTCTGCTTTATAACAAAGTGAATCAGCTATACATATACATATATCCCCATATCTCCTCCCTCTTGCATCTCCCTCCCACCCTCCCTATCCCCCCACTCCAGGTGGACACAAAGCACCAAGCTGATCTCCCTGTGCTATGCAGCTGCTTCCCGCTAGCTATTTTACATTTGGTATTGTATATATAAGTCCATGCCACTCTCTCACTTCATCCCAACTTACCCTTCCCCCTCCCTGTGTCCTCAAGTCCATTCTCTACATCTGCATCTTTATTCCTGTCCTACCCCTAGGTTCTTCGTAACCATTGTTTTGTAGATTCCATATATATGTGTTAGCATACAGTATTTGTTTTTCTCTGGTCATTGGATTTCTTTATGAATTATCTGTTCATATCCATTGCCGTTTTTTCTTTTGTTTTGTTATTGAAATATAGTTGACATACAATATTATGTTAGCTTCAGGTGTACTACATATGATTTGATATTTGCATACATTATGAAATGATCCCAGTATAAGTCTAGTAACCATCTATCCTCATAGAAAGTTATTGCAAAATTACTGACCATATTTCTTATGCTGTATATTACATCCCATTGTCTTATTTCATAACTGAGGTTTGTACCTCTTACTCCCCTTTACCTATTTTGCCCCACCCCCCAATTTGTTCGCTGTATCCATGAATCTTTTCTCATTTTGTTTTGTTTTTTAGATTCCACATATATGAGATCATTCGGTATTTGTCTTTCTCTGTCTGACTTACTTCACTTAGTGTGATACCCTCTAGCTCCATCCATGTTGTCCCAAATGGCAAGATACCATATCTTCTTCTTTATCCATTCATCTAATGATGGACACTTAGGTTACTTCCATATACTGGCTGTTGTAAATAGTGGTGCAGTGAACATTGGCATGCATATATCTTTTCAAATTAGTGTATTTGTTTCCCTCAGGTAAATACTCCAGCAGAATCGCTGGATCATTCAGTAGTTCTATTTTTAGTTTGTTGAGACACCTCCATGCTGTTTGTTTTCCGTAGTAGCTGCACCAATTTTCATCCCCACCAACAATGTACAGTAAGAGTTCCCTTTTCTCCACATCTCCACTAATGCTTACTTATTGTCTTTTTTATGATAGCCTTTCTGACAGGTATGAGGTGAGATCTCACTGTGGTTTTGATTTATAATTCCCTGATGATTAGTGATGAAGAACATCTTTTCATATGTCTGTCGGCCATCTGTATGTCTTCTTTGGAAAAAAGTCTATTCAAGTCCTCTGCCCATTTTTGAATCAGGCTGTTTGTTTTTGTTTTGGCTGAGCAGCATGTGGGAACTTAGTTCCCTGACTGTGCCCCCTGCATTGGGAGCACAGAGTCTTAACCACTGGACCGCGAGGGAAGTCCTTGGTTGTTCGTCTTTTCGATGTTGAGTTCTATGAGCTGTGTACATATTTGGGATATTAACTCCTAATCAGACATATTGCTTGCAAATATCTTCCCCCATTCTGTAGTCTACTTTCTTGTTTTGTTGATAGTTTCCTTCATTGTGCTAAAGTCCATTGCCATTTTTCAATTTTGGTGTGTTTCTTGTTGATTTTATGGGTTCTTTATATATTAAGGACATTAACTCTAGGCTGGCAAATACTTGTGGCATTTTTTTTTCTTTTTTAGCTGTGTTGGGTCTTTTTTTTTTTTGGCTGTGTTGGGTCTTTTTTTCTTGGCTGTGCGTGGGCTTTCTCTAGTTGCAGTGAGAGGGGGCTACTCTTTGTTGCGGTGCACAGGTTTCTCATTGCAGTGGCTTCTCTTGTTGTGGAGCACAGGCTCTAGGCATGTGGGCTTCAGTAGTTGGGGCACATGGGCTCAGCAGTTGTGGCTCACGGGCTCTAGAGCGCAGGCTCAGTAGTTGTGGCACACAGGCTTAGTTGCTCCATGGCATGTGGGATCTTCCTGGACCAGGGCTCGAACCCGTGTCCTCTGCATTAGCAGGCAGATTCTAAACCACTGCACCACCAGGGAAGTCCCACTTGTGGCATAATTTTAAGAAAGTTTGTCATTTGTCTTTTAATTTTGTTTAAGATGATTTTCAATGTACCATTTTTACATTTTAATTAAATAAAACCTCAATTTTTTCATGACTTTTTCCATTGTTTTTACGTTTAGAGAGTCCTCCCCAATTTCCCAACCTATAAATATTCCCTAGTACTTATAATTTTTAAATGGTTACATTTCAGATTAGACCATCATCTTGAAGGCCTCTTCCAATTATAAAATTGTAAGTTTCCTGATTTTATCTACATTGCTATTTTCAAATTCGACATACAAAAACAGTAGATAACAGTGGTATTTTAAATTTTAACCTGTTATTCAACACATTGAATAGAATTTCTGTAACATATGTAAGGTACAAAGTCTAGTAATAAGATGAACATTGTGTACCTACCCCTCAACGTAAGAACTAGAATATTGCCAAATGTGCTTGATAGCTTATTGAACTTGCATTCATAAAAAACTCTAAAAACTTTCTTTTTTCTAAAACTCATGAATCCTAATTCTATCTATACTTTTGCTGCTGATATTTAAAACCAATGTCAACATGTTTATTCCTGTTAAAGTGTATCCTGTTGACTGCACCCCTTGGATCCAGGGAGCTGGGATCCGCCATCCTAACTATTAAGCTACCCTCCTAGATTTATATCACCCATGAAAGGCAGCATCTCCCCTGGAGAAGCTTGGAAATCAAATCAAGTGATAAACTGTTTGGTAAATACTCCATCATGGATATCCCTCTTGAACACTTTACAGTGCACATTTTAAAAAGAAAAGAGGGCTTCTGTGGTGGTACAGTGGTTGAGGGTCTGCCTGCTGATGCAGGGGACACAGGTTTGTGCCCCAGTCCGGGAGGATCCCACATGCCACGGAGCGGCTGAGCCCGTGAGCCATGGCCACTGAGTCTGCGTGTCCGGAGCCTGTGCTCCGCAACAGGAGAGACCACAACAGTGAGAGGCCCGCGTACCCCCCCCCAAAAAAAAAGAAAAGAAAAAGGAAGGAAGGAATAAAGAAAGGAAAAAACTAGAATAATGCCAATAACTCTGTACTTCTTGTCTACCCCATCCCCCTGCCTCCCCTTCCTCAATTTTACATTTTTAATTCCCATGCTTTAAAAAATAAATCTTAATACAGGGACTTCCCTGGGGATCCAGTGGTTAAGACTCCATGCTTCCACTGCAGGGGGTGTGGGTTCGATCCCTGGTCGGGGAACTAAGATCCACATGGAGCAGCCAAAAAATAAAAATAAGTCTTAATACAAATGAATACATCCCTACAAGTGCATTGTGGGGTTTTTAGCTTTATAAAAATAATATTATTCAAAAAGTAAACTTCTGAGCCTTGCATTTTTTCTGATCATTGTTTCTAAGATTCACACATATAATTGTGTGTAGCTACATTTTATTCACTTTCACTTCGATATACTATCCTGCTATATGACTATACCGTATTTGGTTAACCATTGGCCTTTTGATGGACATTGGGATATTTCCACGGATTATTTCCAGCTTGTTCACTCTGACAAACAGTGCTGCTCTGACATCCCCTAACTTGTCTGCAGGGCCCACGGGCAAGCATTTCTCTGGGAACAGACCTAGGAAAGGAATTACTGGATCGAGTTAATGTTCAGTGTTAAAAGATAATACTAAACTGTTTTCCAAAGTAGTTATAGCAATTTACATTCCCATTACCAGTGGTTTTTGTTTCAACTCAGTATCTTTTAGGCCAAATGCTCTTTCTTTTTATTTTAGATTTATACTGATTTTCACAACTGACTTGGAGAATGATGAGGTACTTGAACACAAAATATCACGTTGTGGTTCTTGATCAGCAGAATTCTCCAGAAACAATTGAGTCAGCTAATCACAAATCCCTTATTGTCCAATGTCTAAATTTAGGCCATGGTGGCTTGGATTAGACACATGGGTCCCAGGACAACGGCAGGGGTGTTACTAACTAAAAAGTCTGCTGTAAGCATGGTGTGGGGCGTTTTCTAGGAATGGGAGAGAGTCCTTTGCATGAGCAGCTGCTCTCAGAATCTCCTGCTTATTGGTAGCTCTGTGTTCTCTCCTCCCATTTTACATACAGCCTTCTATTTAAATCAGCCACTCTTAGAATCTTAAATTACTACTCTCTACTTAAAGGCCATCCAAGCATTTACACTCTTTGATTTGGTATTCATAATTCTGGGCATATATCCTAAAAATGGTAACGAAGAAAGAGGGCTTCCCTGGTGGTGCAGTGGTTAAGAGCCTGCCTGCCAATGCAGGGGACATGGGTTCGAGCCCTGGTCCGGGAAGATCCCACATGCTGCGGAACAACTAAGCCCGTGCGCCACAACTACTGAGCCTGTGCTCTAGAGCCCGCAAGCCACAACTACTGAGCCCACGTGACACAACTACTGAAGCCCGCGCGCCCAGAGCCTGTGCTCCGCAACAAGAGAAGCCACCGCAATGAGAAGAGTAGACCCCGCTCACCGCAACTAGAGAAAGCCCACGTGCAGCAACGAAGACCCAATGCAGCCAAAATAAATAAATAAAAATAAAATTTAAAAAAAAGAAGAAAGAAATTATATTTGTAAAGATATTAATAGCAACATTGTTTGTAAGAGTGATTTTTTAAATTGGAAAACTGTTAATGTTCAACAATAGGGAACATATAGTGCAAATTGTGGAAGATCTACTCAGTGGTACAAAGCATAACACTTTTTTTCATCCCTGAACCATTTGAGATTAAGTTGCACAAATCATGACTCTTCACCCCTAAGTACTTCAGGGATTATTTCCTAAGAATGGGAAGGCTGTCTTAGGTAACCACAGTTTAACATTGATCCAATGCTAATATCTACAACTGAGTTCATATTCACATTTGGCCAATTGTCCCAATAACATCCTTTATGCAATATTATTTTTCCCAATTCAAAGTCACAGCTTTCATGTAGTTGTCATGTCTCTTTATTCATCTTTAATCTGGAACAGTCCCTTAGTCTTTGTCTTTCATGACTTCGACATTTTTTAAGCGTCAGGACCATTATTTTGTAGTCTGTCTCTCAATTTAAGTTCGTTGGAGGTACTGCATTGTTGGCACATGATGTCATTCTGCATGATGCTGATTTTGATCATGTGGTTAAGGTGGCATCCACCAGATTTTCCGACTATAAAGCTTCCTTTTTTACCTTTATAATTAATAAATAATCTATGGAGTGATCCTTTGAGACTGTGTAATATCTTATTCCCCAACAAGCTTTCACCAGTGGTTTTAGTATCCTGCCTGGATCAGCTACTGTTATAATAGTTGCAATGAGGTGACTTTTCTAACTCTTTGTTTCTTCAGCATTTATTAGTTGACATATTACGGTAAAGAACTGTCTCTTTTACCTCTATTTGTTTATAAGTTTATTTGAGTTTTAGTATCCCTCTGGATTCATGGTTTCTTTTTGTTCTAATTTTATTTTTTATTAATTTTTATTGGAGTATTCTTGCTTTACAATGTTGTGTTAGTTCCTGCTATACAGCAAAGTGAATCAGCTATACATATACATATATCCCCTTTTTTGGATTTCCTTCCCATTTAGGTCACCACAGTGCATTGAGTAGAGTTCCCTGTGCTACACAGTAGGTTCTCATTAGTTATCTATTTTATACATAGTAGTGTATATATGTCAATACCATCTCCCAGTTCACCCCCCCCATTCCCCTTTGGTATCCATACATTTGTTCTCTATGTCTGCGTCTCTATATCTGCTTTGCAAAAAAAGATCATCTATACCATTTTTCTAGATTCCACATATATGCGTTAATATACATGAGTTCTTTTTTATTACTGTGAGAATTCATTATGGTCATTACTCATTTTGATGCTCAAATTGTTACAAATTTGGCCACTGGGAGCGCTGTCGAGCTGGCCCCTGGGTCCTCATCACTGTTTGCTGTCCCCATCATTCTTTGAGCACCTCCTTGCTTTCCGCTGGCACAACAAGCTATTCCTGGCTCATCTTTCACTTGCCCTGCCCCTCCTGAGTGAGCTATTTCTCCAAGCAACTCTGGAGAATGGGATTTAGAAACCAAAATATGAACACTGGGAATGCTCAGAACTACTGGCGTGGCCCTCCCAAGGCTCTTTCAGCAGACAGATGTAGGAAACAGAGTCCAATCCACAGAGCTCTTCCTTGCATTCCCTCCCTCCAGATTTGTATCACCCTTCTCCCGCAGTGAGAATCTTCACTCCCAACAATACCATGATAGTTACTAATTTGCTTAATCCCACAATACACAGAAAGTAGTTTCAGAATTGCCAGGACAGACGAGTACCAACTAAGTGAAGTTCGAAATTTCTCTGTAGTTTTGTTTGCTAGTTTACACACAGAAAGCATATAGTCAAGAGTTCTGTTCAACAGAGACATAGAAAACAAGCTTATGGTTACCAAAGGGGAAAGTGGGGAGAGGGATAAACTGGGAGTTTAGGATTAACATATACACACTATTATATATAAAACAGATAAACAACAAGAACCTATTGTATAGCACACAGAACTATATTCACTATCTTGTAATAACCTCTAATGGAAAAGAATCTGAAAAACAAGGGACTTCCCTGGTGATCCAGTGGGTAAGACTCCACGCTTACAATGCAGGGGGCCCTGGTCGGGGAACTAGATCCCACATGCATGCCGCAACGAAAGATCCCACATGCTGCAACGAAGATCCTGGGTGCCACAACTAAGACCCAGCGCAGCCTAAATAAATAAATATTTTTTTAAAATAAAACAACACAACATTGTAAATCACTATAATCCAATAAACATTTTTTTTAAAATCTGAAAAAGAGGGCTTCCCTGGTGGCGCAGTGGTTGCAAGTCCACCTGCCGATGCAGGGGACACGGGTTCGCGCCCCGGTCCGGGAAGATCCCACGTGCCGCGGAGCGCATAGGCCCATGAGCCATGGCCGCTGAGCCTGCGCATCCAGAGCCTGTGCTCCGCAGTGGGAGAGGCCACAACAGTGAGAGGCCCGCGTACCAAGCACACACACACAAAATCTGAAAAATATAGATATATATGTATAACTGAATCACTTTTTCTGTACACCTGAAACTAACACAAATTTGTAAGTCAACTATATTTCAATTAAAGAAAGAAAAGAGCTCTGTTCAAAAGTAATTTGGGTTTACTTTTCTTCCCTGTGGTTAATTTACTATGCAGTTTAGTTCATTTGTTTACTTCTTTTTATATTCAATTTTTTTTTTCTAAGAAGATGTTGGGAGTAGGAATTTATTTATTTATTTATTTTTGCCATGTTGGGTCTTCATTTCTGTGCGAGGGCTTCTCTAGTTGTGGCAAGCGGAGGCCACTCTTCATCGCGGTGCTTGGGCCTCTCACTGTCGCAGCCTCTCTTGTTGCAGAACACAGGCTCCAGACGCGCAGGCTCAGTAGTTGTGGCTCACAGGCTTAGTTGCTCCGCGGCATGTGGGATCCTCCCAGACCAGGGCTCGAACCCGTGTCCCCTGCATTAGCAGGCAGATTCTCAACCACTGTGCCACCAGGGAAGCCCCCTATATTCAATTTTAGGTTTCTTTTCCCCCATCTTTGTTGAATTAAATTTTATTTTTTTAATATTAAAACATTCACATCTCTAAAAGTCAAAACTACCAAAAAAGAAAAAAAAAGTATGCTTGAATAATTGTCATTTCTCCTAGCCTTTTACCCCATTCCTACCCATTCACTGTAAGTAACCAATTTATTAGTTTCTAGTTTACTCTTCCCCATGGGTTTGGGTTTTTTTTTCTTTGCAAAAATAGGAAAATACTTCAGTATTTTACTATTTCCCCTTGTTTTACACACAAAAAAAGGCATAATATTTGTATCCTCTTGTATTTACCTTTTTCACTTTTCAGTATATCCTAGAATCACTCCATATCCGTTCATAGAAGATCTTCCTTGCTCTTTTTTACAACTGCATAGTACTCCATTGTGTCAATGTACCAGGGTTTATTCAACCAATTGCTGATGTATTGTCACTGAGGCTGTTTCCAAAATTTTGTCATTGCACACAGTGCTGCAATACGTAGCCTTGTATATATATTTACTTTTATGTGGATGTAGGTGTTTCTTCAGCTAAGTTCCTATCTGTGAAATTGCTAGGTCAAGGGTAAATGCACTCTAAGTTTTGTTAGGTATTTCCAAATTCCCCTTTATCAGAGTTGAACCATCTTGCATTTTCACCAGCAATATAGCAGAATGCCTGTTTCCCCACAGTCTGTCCTGTTGCTTTGGCTGTTTGCAAGTTGGGTAGGTTAGAAGTGATATCTCAGAGTAATGAGCATTTCCCTGATTAGGAGAGGAATTAAACATCTTTTCATTTGTTTAAGGGATATTTTTTTATGGCCTCGCAAATATTTTTTGCAGAATGCCCATTCCTGTCTCTTGCCTTTTTAAAAATTGGGTTTTGGTCTTTGGTTCCCTCAATCTTTGAGTTATTTACATATTTGGGATATTACCCCTTTACCTGTGACATATGTTGCCAGGCTTTTACTTTATATATGGTATGAGTCTGTTGGTTGGTTTTGATATGGATAGAGTAGAATAATTAAATAGTTTAGAAATCCCACTAGGGGATTAAAGACAAAAAGGTAATTTTAAGGCAGTTTGGGAGACTGCTGTAAGCTAATGACCACAAGAAAAGAATCCAGTAACCTAGCAACAATCTAGGCTACCCTGAAGAAAGACCAGGCACATTCAAAGCCACAAGTCTTGTTCTAGTTAAAACACAAGACAATTGGGCTTCCCTGGCGGCGCAGTGGTTGAGAGTCCGCCTGCTGATGCAGGGGACACGGGTTCGTGCCCCGGTCCGGGAAGATACCACGTGCCGCGGAGCGGCTGGGCCCATGAGCCATGGCCGCTGAGCCTGCACGTCTGGAGCCTGCGCTCCGCGACGGGAGAGGCCACAACAGTGAGAGGCCCGCGTACCGCAAAAAAAAAAAAAAAAAAAAAGACAATTGAAGAATAGCATTTATACATGTAGCCAAGACAGGAATATCGGTGAAAGGGTAAGAAATTAGGTGAAAGGGGACATTATACAAAACCTGAGATGAATTACCATATTTTAGTATATGTCACCACCCATTTGCTAACATACATATGATTTAAATAGTGCCGTGAGAGTCCCAGTTATACCATATAGGGGTCAAGGGAGGAACTAATGATGTAAGCCTTGACATCTACCCAAAAATGAGGAAAAAGATGGTCTTGTCTCCTCCCCACTTTTTCTTTGATTATAAAAATGTAGCCCTCTGGACTTCCCTGGTGGTCCAGTGGCTAAGACTCCCCACTCCCAATGCAGGGGGCCTGGGTTCGAGTCCTGGTCGGGGAACTAGATCCCACATGCGTGCTGCAGCTAAGAGTTCGCATGATGCAACTAAGACCTGGCAAAGCCAATACATAAAATAAATAAATTTTTTTTTTTTCATGTAGCCCTCTTTGCTCTCAGGGCTGCGACCCATTGCCGGCCCGTCTGTATCTCTCACAGGCTCCTATGCTAATAAACTCACTCTTTGCCCATATGCTAATAAACTCACTCTTTGCCCATATGCTAATAAACTCACTCTTTGCCCATCCCTTGGCCTCAAGCTTAATTCTTTCTGCAACGAGACAAAAGAACATGAGCTTCAGTAAGTCCTGACACCAGGTGAGTGGTTTCCATTAAATGACAGTGGGTTCTAGTCCCTCCTAAGCCAGGGATTGTGGGTTGGAGTCCCAACCTGAGTTTTGGCTGGGTTAGAGGCCCGTCTGAGGAGCGCGGTTTCAGCTTGGCTACACGGTTTTTCTTCAATATACTCTAACGTAGCAATGTCTGTTTTTTTTCTTCCTTGCATCTGGATGCTGGGTCATTAGGAAGCCACTGCGCACACCCAGGTTACATAAGAATTCGCCCACGTTTTACGGGGGCTAGTGGGCCTGTCCTAATACTCGCATCTGGGATACTGCGCCTGGGACGGGGCCAGGAGCCCGGCGGGGCCGAAGGTAGGGGCTGGAATGAAAGCACGCGGCCGCGCATGCGCACTACCTAGGGGGCGGGGCCGAGCCCCTCGGGGTCGAGAGGGGAGGCGCGTGAGTGCGTCAGCGCTGTCGGTCCTCGTAGTACCCCTTCCCGGCCTTTCCGGAAACCCCACCCCCTCTCGCTGGCTGGAGCAGGTCGCCAGGCCTTCTGCGGTGCAAAGCCGCGGCTGTGACTAAGGACACGGCCATCCGCGGTTCGGCGCCCAGCCTGTCCCATCCGACCCCGACCCCCTCCCTGACCCCCGCGGCGGCCCGAATACTTCTAAGCGGAGGCCGGCCGGCTCCTCCGCCCGGGGGTCGTCCTCGTGTCCCCGCCGCGCGCTGCTCCCCCTCGTGGCCGCCCGACCACAGCGCGGGCTGGGGCTACTGGGTAGGCTTGCAAATACCCGGATTTCGGCGGCGCCCGGACCCTTCTCTAGCGTTAGACGCTGGGACCACACTCAGGGGAGACAGAAAGCCCACCGAGGCTTCTCTTCCATGAGTCTTCTTTCCCCACCACGTGCCCCTTGTGGACCTTTTATTTTTCTGACCCTCCTTCCTGCAGCCCTTCAGTCTCTCACCCCCTTATTCCAGCCTTATAAATCCTTATCTCAAGATGCTCAGCAAAAATAGAGGCCCTCCGCTTGCCTTCTCTAGTCTCACCCCGTACACACACCAAATACATGGTGTCCTTTCCAACACCAACAACCAGTTCTCCAATTCCCTGCCTCCACTTCAGACGCCAGCCACGAATGGTACGGTACCCAGGCTACCCGCATTTCTAAAGCCCGGCCGACTACAAACGCAAGGTTTCCCACCATCCAACCCCTCAGCTTCGATAATTCCCTAGAACACAGAGAGCTCAGCAAAGCTTTGTACTTACTATTTCCGTTTTGCGAGGCACAGAAGGAGGTGAGGGACTCAGAGGTTCCGCGCCCTCCCCCGGGGGCAGCCCTGACAGCACTGCCCTCTGAACCCCTTTGTTTCAGAGTTTTGGGGGAGGTTTCTTTACGCGGGTCAGGGGAAAGGGCCAAACCTCTTCACTCGCTCGGCTCCTCTGGCTACCAGCCCCCATCCTAAGCCAGCTAGGGGCTCACCAATTATCACCTCATTAACATAAACTCAGATATCACATTGAAAGGGACTCGTTATGAATAACAAAGACGCTCTTATCACCCAGGGAATTCCCAGGATTTTAGGAGATCAGTACCAGGAATTGGGGTCAAAGACCAAATATATTTTTTATTGTACCGCACTCCCGCAAACCCTTAACGCCTGTTAATCATGAGAGAAACGTTAGCCGAATTCTAATTGTCGAGTTCATCCATAAGAAGCAGAATCTGAGAAGTTCACAGCCAAGAGGACGGAAATGGTTAAATTTAATGTGGTATCTAGATGGGATCCTGGGATAGAGAAAGGACATTAGGGAAAACAGGAAATCTAAATACAGTATGGACTATAGCTTTAAAAAATGTATCAATATGGTTTTATTAATTGCAAAAAACATACCATACTTATGTAAGATATTAGTAATGAGAAACTGGTGTATACAAATAATGAATCATTATGTAATACACCTGAAACTAATATAACATTAAACATCAATTATACCTCAGTAGAAAATAATCATGGGAAACTGGATTAAGGAACACTGCACTATCTTGCAAATTTCCTGTAAATCTAAAACTATTCTAAAAATATAGCTTATTTTCAAAAATAAACTTTAGAGAAAAAGGCCCTTTGGGACTTTCCTGGCTGTCCAGTGCTTCCAATGCAAGGGGTACGGGTTCGATCCCTGATCGGGGAAATAAGAACCCGTGTGCCACTGGGTGTGGCCTAAATAAATATATATATAAATAAAAATAAGAAAAAAAGCCTCTTCAATTTTTAAGACCTACCTGTTTAAAAGGCATAGAGAGAGAGAGAACTTTTTTTTTACAGCCACAATTTTATTTATTTTTAACAACTCTATTGGAGTATAATTGCTTTACAATGGTGTGTTAGTTTCTGCTTTAAGAGAGAGAGAACTTTTAAGTGGCCACTTTGTTGTTACATATCGATACATAGTCACCTCTATGCTGACAGTTCAGGAAAGTGGGATATTGAGGTGCCCTAGTGATAACACATGTATCAGACACAAAGGGAGTGTGAGAAAAAACCCCACCTGCCACAGCTGCAAAGGAAGTGATGTGACCTGGTCCCCCAGCACGTCAACCAGAGCAAGCAAATACAAGAGGGTCAGAGTGAGGAGAGAAGGATTGGGGTGAGATTTCTGTACGGAGAACCCTGGCCTTGCTGTGAGGTTTCATCTCCATCCCCCAGGAGAAGCCCAGAAAGCTTGATAATGTGTGTCCCTTCAGTTGGGGAACTCAATGGATGGACATCTGACATCCTCTGGAAAATCCAGAGAAGAGACCCACTGCTTTGGTGGCAAAGCTAGGAGCTCATTGCTGCCTCCCTGTGGGGTACTTTAAATCAGATGGGGGCAACGGGGCAGGGAAGGAGGACCTGGCCTTGGATCCCTGAGGGTCCTGTCCAAAACGGCTACCTGGGACAGAGGGAGGAATGCTGGATTTCTGGGGCTGAAGGAGTAACAAGTAAACTCCCCAAATCGAGTTGCATTGGCCAGAATCAGGAGATTTGCAGCCAAGATGTCTCCACGATGGAAATCTCCAAAGTAACCCTAAAAATATCCTTGAGAAGGAAAGTACAGCAATAGCAGGCCCTGAGAGCACAGACCTCTCCCATCCTCCTGCAGCTCCCACGCTGGCTGGAGAGTGAGCCCACGGCAGGGGGTGGATGGGCCAGGGGGGCAGCAGAGAGCAGACCCACTTCTTGCAGGCAGGCAGCTGCCAGCTCTGAGGGAAGCTGGCCTTGGCATGGAGCTTGAAGGACTGATTATGAACCCAGAACTGGACGTACAAGTTTCTGAATTTGAGAGTGAGCTTGTGACTTAAAGTGACAGTAACAATGTCTCCCCCAAACAGAAAAGTTTGGGGCCCATGTCATGGGTTTAATTGTGTGTCGCCTTCCACCCCCCGGCAAAGAAAGCTATGAAGTCCTAACCCCCGGCACCTTAGAAAGTGACCTGATTTGGAACTGGGGTCTTGGCAGATGTGATTAGTTAAGATGTGGTCATACAGGAATAGGGTGGGCCTCTAATCCAATATGACTGCGGTCTTTATACGAAGGCCACGTGAAGACAGAGACACACAGGGAAACAGCCTGTGATGATGAGGCAGAGGTTGGAGTGAGATGCTGCAAACCAGCAAAGCTAGGAAGAAGCAAGGAAGGATTCCCCTAAGGGTTCAGAGGGAACATGGCACTGCCGGTACCTTGATTTTGGACATCTAACCTCCAGAATTGCGAGATAGGAAAATCCAGTTTGTGCTACTTTGTTACAGAAGCCCTGGGATTTTTTTTTTTTTGCTGTTCGCGGGCCTCTCACCGTTGTGGCCTCTCCCGTTGCGGAGCACAGGCTCCGGACGCGCAGGCTCAGCGGCCATGGCTCACGGGCCCAGCCGCTCCGCGGCACGTGGGATCTTCCCGGACCAGGACACGAACCCGCGTCCCCTGCATCGGCAGGCGGACTCTCAACCACTGCGCCACCAGGGAAGCCCGAAGCCCTGGGATATTCATACACCAACTGAATCTGAGTGCGGCCCTGTGGGGCTACTAGGCACTGAAACCCAGTGGGGCTCGGGCATGGAGGCCTCCTTTCATCCACCATTTCTTACAGGCAAGACTCCAGCCTCCATGACCTTCCCTGAGTTCCAAAGGGTGCATTTGAACAGTTGCTCATCAAAGGAGGGGCAGCCAAGGTGCAGCAGCCACCTAGGCAAGATTAAAGGGACCAGAGAAGCTCAGATTAGGAGACCACCTGATGCCCTGCTCACACCCTCATCTTGTCAGCAATCCCACCTTTGAACCCTTATTATAAAACCCTTCATCCAGTCCTCCGGGGTTGGGACACATAGTTTTTCGAGGCAGAAGGCCAGTGTGTTCCCCTTTGCCTGGCAAAGCAATAAAGCTATTCTTTTCTACTTCACCCAAAACCCTGTCTCCGGGATTTGATTTACCGGTGTACAGAGAGGCCGAACTTCCGGTTATCATCAGGAGCAGGTGAATATAATTTTCACAGGATACATTGTAGAGAGATGAGAGAAGAGAAAGTCAGGTTCATAATGTCCCATGAATCATGCATACAATATGCCAGTTATTCCAACTGTCCTGTGGAGTAAATCTCTCCAAGGGACCAAGGGAGTATGACAAGCCCTGGCATAGAGGCCTAGGTGGTACCAAAGGAAAGGGGACCTAGCATAATGGTGAAAAACTCAGGCACCTCTTCTAGGAGTTTACCCTGCAGATATAGTCATATATGTGTAAAATGGTGAATGGTGTGTGTACCTATAAGGTTATTCATTGAGGTATTTTTTGTAATAACAGAAGGTTGGAAACCACCTAATTGTGAGGGTAGAGACAGTTACATAAATGTTGCTACTCCACACACTGGAACACTGCACATCTCCTTAAAAAAAAAAAAAAAAAAAAAGGACAAAGAAGCTCTCTCTGCATTGATATAGAAATAGAAACATCTGGAATATAGTAATCTACATTTTGTGTAAAAGGCAGGCACCTGATAAGAAAATATAACTGTACTTGCTTGTATTTGCACAAAGAACCCAAAGTCTGCAACAGAGCTTTACAAAGAGTGGGGACAGAGAGACTCCCCTGGTGGCTCAGTGGTTAAGGCTCCACACTCCCAGTGCAGGGAGCCTGGGTTCAATCCCTGGTCAGGCAACTAGATCCCACATGCATGACGCAACTAAGAGTTTGCATGCCACAACTAAGGAGCCGGTGAGCCGCAACTAAGGAGCCCACCTTCCACAACTGACCTAGCCCAAGCAAATAAATTAATTAATTTAATTTAATTTAAAAACAAACAGGGAGGGGACAGAGATGGAGTGGATGGGAACCAGGGTAGCAAGGGGACTTTTCACTCTGTCACTTCTTGTGCTGGGTTATGTTTGAGCCATGTGAACACATAATCCACTAATAAAATGAAAATTTAAGTGAATAAGGAGAACATCCAGACAACAGGTTTCCCAGAGTGTGGAGTAAACTGGATGTATTGAATAGGCCAGCAACTATCAAAATCCTAGAACGCTCAGCTAGGAGGTTAGGAATTGATCAGAGAATCATCAGAAGTTCTGAACCAGAACATAACATCGGGAAAAATCTTCTCAAGGTAATGTATAGAAACCATCAGAGAGAGGAGAGGCCTACATGGGGAAGGGGTGGTACCTCCAGGTACAAAATGATGAGGGCTGAGACCACTAGTGGTAACGGGACTGGAGACAGAGCTTTTCAAGAAAGATCTAAAATGAAAAATTCCAGCTGATCTTGTCACATACCAAGTACTGCTGGAAATAAATGGGTCATAGTCGCAGAAGTGTTTTGTTTTTTTTTTTCATGGCTGCACCATGTGGCATGTGGGATCTTAGTTCCTGGACCAGGGATCGAACCTGCACAGGAGTTATTTTTGCCATAAGAATATACTTACTCTAATTGTTTTTGACATATATCTCAGCCTCCTAAAGTATATGCCAGCTAGTTTGTGGTTTTTTTCTCTCTGCCCATATGTTCAGGTTTACCTTTTTTGAGATGTTTCCTCAAGGTATAAAATCTAACAATATTTTCTGTTGTGTTCTGTGAAAATCTTTGGCTCTATGTCTAGTAAATATTCCAACTTAACATTAATAAAAACGTACATGTTCAGATGGGTTTTTTTGTTTTGTTTTATTTTTTTAGACTGCACCGCAAGGCAGATAGGATCTTAGTTCCCCAACCAGGGACCGAACCTGTGCCCCTGCACTGGAAGCATGGAGTCCAAACCACTGGACTGCCAGGGAATTCCTCAGGTATACTTTTTAAATATTTATTTATTTGGTTGTGCCGGGTCTTAGTTTCAGCAGGCGGGCTCCTTAGTTGCAGCACGTGGGCTCCTTAGTTGCAGCATGCATGTGGGATCTAGTTCTCTGACCAGGGATCGAACCCGGGTCCCCTGCACTGGGAGCGTGGAGTCTTATCCACTGAGCCACCAGGGAAGTCCCCCCTCAGGTGGGTTTTCAATACACCTCATTGCCCCTTGGATTATTATTCTATTCATACATTCTTTATTGAGAATAATTTCATTGATTCAGCAAATATTTATTGAGCATCTGTTATGTGACATGGTATGGCAAAGATCTCTAGTTGTCTCTTAGCATCCATTCTCTTCTTCATCCATAATAGCAGAATTTTTAGCGGAATGCACGGTCGTCCAGAATAACGACTCTACATCCCAGCCAATCCTACAGCTAAGTGTGGCCACGTGACCAGCTTCACAACAGGATGTGAGAAGAAGCAGCGCGTGCAACATTTGGGTCTTATCCTAAAAGGCGGGGCGAGCGCCTTCCCCTCCCTCTCTGCAGCCTGCTACTTGAAACTCAGCCATAGCGACAGGACACCTGAGATCATGAGGATGGTGGCAACGTCTGGGGAAGGTAGAGTAACAGTTCAGACAGAGCCTGAGCCCTGCACAGTTCCAGACCATCTCCCTCCACACTGTTATATGCAAGATGAGTTCCTGTCTTGTGTAAGTGACTAATAACGTGGAGTCTCTCAAGCACAGTCAGATTTATATCCATCCCAATACACAGATTGCTCTGGGAATACAAAGTAAAGAATAAAGTTCCACTCTGTTCGGAAGAGAAATGCTTTAAAAATTAACACAATTTGTTCATTTAAAAAGCATTCGGGCTTCCCTGGTGGCACAGTGGTGGAGAGTCCGCCTGCCGATGCAGGGGACACGGGTTCGTGCCCCGGTCCGGGAAGATCCCACATGCCGCGGAGCGGCTGGGCCCGTGAGCCATGGCCGCTGAGCCTGCGCGTCCGGAGCCTGTGCTCCGCAACGGGAGAGGCCACAACACTGAGAGGCCCGCATACCGCAAAAAAAAAAAAAAAAAAAAAAAAAAAAGCATTTATTGGGGTTTCCCTGGTGGCGCGGTGGTTAAGAATCCACCTGCCAGTGCAGGGGACACGGGTCTGAGCTCTGGTCCGGAAAGATCCCATATGCGGCGGAGCAACTAAGCCCGTGCACCACAACTACTGAGCCTGCATGCCACAGCTACTGAAGCCCGCGCACCTAGAGCCCGTGATCCACAACAAGAGAAGCCACCGCAATGAGAAGCCCACGCACCGCAACGAAGAGTAGCCCCTGCTCGCCACAACTAGAGAAAGCCCGCGCAGCAACGAAGAGCAAACACAGCCAAAAATAAATAAATAAAATAAATAAATTTATTTTAAAAAACAACAAAAAAAGCATTTATTGGATGGACCTAGAGTTTCTCATACTGAGTGAAGTATGTCAGACAGAGAAAAACAAATACCATATGATATCGCTTATATGTGGAATCTAAAAAAATGGTACTAATGAACTTATTTACAAAATAGAAATAAAGTCACAGATGTAGAAAACAAACTTATGTTTATCAGGGAGGAGAGGGGGGTGAGGGATAAATTGGGAGATTGGGATTGACATATACACACTACTATGTATAAAACAAATTCGTTAATAAGGACCTACTGTATAGCACATGGAATTCTTCTCAACACTGTGTAATGACCTATATAGAATTTTTAAAAGAGTGGATATATGTATATGTATAACTGATTCACCTTGCTGTACAGCAGAAACTAACACAACATTTTAAATCAACTATACCCTAATAAAAATTTTAAAAATAAATAAATAAAAGTCATTTACTGAGTGTCAGTTATGTACCAGGCACTTGATCTAGAAGCAAGGGTGAAATAAGGCCACGGGCAGGAAATGAGCAAAGTCATTTACCAGGAACGTAGGGGGGAGGCAGATGCCCGATGGTTCAGGACAAATGGCCCCAGAGGAGACTGGGACAAGGAGAGATGCAAAAGCCCTGTACTTCTTTGCTAGGTCTGCCATAACAAAGCACCACAGACTAAATGACTTCAACAACAGCATTTATTTCCTCCGGTTCTGGAGGCCACAGTTTCAAGATCAAGATATCAGCAGGACTGGTTTCTTCTGAGGCCTCTTTCCTTGGCTTGTAGACACCTGGCCATCTTCTCCCTGTGTCCTCACATGGTCTTCCCTCTGTATGGGTCTGTGTCCTAATCCGTTCTCTCTCTTTTTTTTTTTTTTTTTTTTTTTTTTGCGTTACGCGGGCCTCTCACTGCTGTGGCCTCTCCCGTTGCGGAGCACAGGCTCCGGACACGCAGGCCCAGCGGCCATGGCTCACGGGCCCAGCCGCTCCGCGGCACGTGGGATCTTCCCGGACCGGGGCACGAACCCGTGTCCCTGCATCGGCAGGCGGACTCTCAACCACTGCGCCACCAGGGAAGCCCTCTTTTTTTTTTTTTTTTAAGCATTTTTATTGGAGTATAATTGCTTTACAATGGTGCGTTAGTTTCTGCTTTATAATAAAGTGAATCAGCTATACATGTACTAATCCCTTCTTATAAGAACATCAGTCATATCAGATAAAGGCCCACCCATATGACCTCATTTGACCTTAATTACTTCTTTAAAAACCCTATCACCAATTACGGTTATGTTCTGAGGTACTGGAAGTTACAACTTCAACGTATGAATTTGGAAGGGGTACCATTCAGCCCAGCAAAACCCCCTTTTATGGGGTGCTAGTTGCACAGCATAGGGCCATGCCCACCATCCCATGCTGATGGGACAAAAAGTGGCCATCACCGTGGGCTCAGGCAAACCCTGAAGGCTCTCAGGCATCCTGTGTGAAGTCCCCATCCTGGAGAGCCAGCCCAGGTCCGGCCGGCATGTAGCTGGTTTCACTGGTGGCTAAAGACAGGTCAGGTAAGCGGGAGACTCAGCCCAGGGGTGAAGGTATCAAATGATTCTAGTTACAGTTCCTATGTGTGTGGGTTTTCCACACGCCACCAAGCAATTGTCAGACACCAGCTGGATGTCCTACAATCCAACTCAATTCTGACACCATCTACCTGGAGACAGCGTCAGGTCCCACAGGTTAAGGGCTCAGTCCTGCAAGGCTGTCCCATGCCCCCAACCCAACTTCAGCAGCCGGTCCCAAGCCAAGGCTGTCACTTGTGCTTCTGACTGACCAGCCATATATCAGAGGTTCCAACACCCTCCTCCTTGGATTCTATTAATTTGTTAAAGCAGCTCACAGAACCCAGAGAAAAATTTTCTTACTAGATCACAGATTTATTATAAAAGAATATAACTCAGGAACAGCCAGATGGAAGAGATACCTAGGGCAAGGTCTGGGGCAAGGGCCCAGAGGTTCTGTCCCCAATCCCTACGCGTTCACCAGCCTGGAAGCTCTCTGAACCCCGCCCTCTTGGGTTTTTATGGAGACTTCATTATATTTATTTTTAAAATAAATAAATTTATTTATTTATTTATATTATTTTTGGCTGCATTGGGTCTTTGGTGCTGTGCGCAGGCTTTCCCTAGTTGCGGCAAGCCGCGGCTACTCTGTTGTGGTGCACGGGCTTCTCATTGTCTTGGCTTCTCTTGTTGCAGAGCACAGGCTCTAGGCGCGCAGGCTTCAGTAGTTGTGGCACGTGGGCTCAGTAGTTGTGGCTTGCGGGCTTAGTTGTTCCGCGGCATGTGGGATCTTCCCCGACCAGGGCTCGAACCCGTGTCCCTTGCATTGGCAGGAAGATTCTTAACCACTGCGCCGCCACCAGGGAAATCCCGGAGACTTCATGATATTTAAATCATGCTTGAATAAATCACTGGCCTCTGGAGATTGGTCCAACCTCCAGGCTCTCTCCCCTCCCCCAGGAGACTCACCCTGTCACCAGCCACGTGATTGGTTCACCCGGCAACGAGCCCCCATCCTTAGGTGCTTTCCAAAACTCACTTCATTAACATGAACTCGGGTGTGGTTGAAAGGGGTTGGTTATGAATATTAAGACACGTTTTCACTCTCATCAGTAAGGAAATTCCAAGGGTTTTAGGAGCTCTGTGCAGACCAGATACATATTTGACCACAAAGTATAATAGTGTCCATGGGAAAGAGGGAAAGAGTAAAGCAGAGGTGCCAAGTTAGTCAGTTCATGGGACCAGGGCTGGGACCAGGGCTGAAGTCCAGGGCAGGGGCAGGGCCAGGACTGGCAGTGGGGATGAAACTGTGCCCCCCAGGTTGGGACTTGAACTTGGCCAGAACCCAGACTGGGACTTGAACCCACTGTCTTTTGTTTTATTTATTCTATTTATTTATTTAATTTATTTATTTATTCTTTTGACCACATCACACAGCACACGGGATGTTAGTTCCCCGACCAGGGATCTAACCCATACCCCCTGCAGTGGAAGCATGGCGTCTTAACCACTGGACCACCAGGGAAGTCCCCCCACTGTTTTTTGCGGTACGCGGGCCTCTCCCGTTGCAGAGCACAGGCTCCGTACGCGCAGGCTCAGCGGCCATGGCTCACGGGCCCAGCCCCTCCAGGCATGTGGGATCTTCCGGGACCGGGGCACGAACCCGCGTCCCTTGCATCGGCAGGCGAATTCTCAACCACTGCGCCACCAGGGAAGCCCTCCCCACTATCTTTTAATTGAGATCACACACCTGGTCTCAGGACTTAATGACGTTCAGGTTCTTTATGTCTCCTTGCAGAAAGAATTCAGTGAGAGACAAAGTGATAGATAAGAAGTGGATCTATTTGAAAAAAAAAAAAGGGGGGGGGGTGGGGAAATTCCCTGGTGGTCCAGTGGTTAGGACTCTGCGCTTATCACTGCAGGGGGCCTGGGTTCGATCCCTGGTTGGGGAACTGAGACCCTGCAAAGCAGAGTGGCCAAAAAAATAAAAAAGAAGTGGATTTATTTAGAGAGATACACATTCCATAGACAGAATGCAATCCGGCTCAGAAGGCGAGAGTGGCCCCAGGGCACGCGGTTGTCACAGAAAGTGAAAGTGGCCAAGGGCGAGACACACTCCACAGAGTGAGGGCCATCTCAGGAGGCGAGAGGCCCTGAAATAGAGGGTGGTTAGTTTTTATGGGCGGGGTAATTTCATAGGCTAATTAGCGGGAGGATTATGCCAACTATTTCGGAGAAGGGGTGGGGATTTCCAGGAACTGGGCCACGCCCACTTTTAAGCACCTGCTAATGTATTATTACAATGAGCGTATAATGAGGCTCAAGGTCCATTGGAAGTCGAATCTTCCGCCATCTTGGGCCTAGTTGGTTCTAACCAGTTTATGTCGTATCCAATGGTCACGTCATTCTTTTAAAGGTTGTGCCCTGCCCGCTTCCCTCCAGTTTTAAGGACATCAGAAAGGACTGGTGCAGGGATAAGCATATTCCTCCATCCTCCAGGCTGCATCCACGCCAACGGAAATATAAGCTTTCAGGTAGAATCAGCGCATATCGTGGAATTGTATGATAATCTCAGGGTCATGTCCTGCAGAACAGAGCCCCATCTTCATGTGCCCCTATGGGCAGGCTGCGCCAGTCCTTAGGGAGATCCTCTCCCTGATCATGTGCCCAGTCTTTTGCTGAGCTGGGACGTAGTGGACTGGTGTCTGTGTTAGGCGTGAGCCTGACACACCTACACGAACTGACCAGAGGAGACCACTCAGAAGGTTGCAAAGCCTCAGTTTAAAAGGCTACACCCGGGATTTCCCTGATGGCGCAGTGGTTGAGAATCCGCCTGCCGATGCAGGGGACATGGGGTCGTGCTCCGGCCCGGGAGGATCCCACATGCCGCGGAGCAGCTGGGCCCGTGAGCCGTGGCCGCTGAGCCTGTGCATCTGGAGCCTGTGCTCTGCAACGGGAGAGGCCACGACAGTGAGAGGCCCAAAAAGTGTTTTCACTCTCAACACCATAAAAACCCAGAGGGCCAGAGGAAACAAGGAGGGTCTGAATTCAACTTATCAGAGTAGAAGCAGAAGTTCAGCATGACCCAGAGCCTGGACGGTCGCTTTTGAGGATGAACTAGGGGTCTTGCTGCCACCATCCAGTCACCTCCCCAACACAATATATCCTTCCTGTGGACAGGCCCCTGGACTGCCAAGTGAGATCAGTTCTAACAGGTGACAGCGGGAGCCCCGTCTTCTGTGTGGCATGTTGCTAAGCCCCTGTTAGAAAGAAAACCACTGGACCAAAATGGTGTCACTGTCACTGGTGCTGAAAGCCCATGATACCAAACCCAGATTTAATACCTGGCCTAACTGCAGTTCTGACCTTCCCCAGAAATTTGATCTTAACCAACCAGTTTGGAATTTTCTGGTCAACACCAAGTCATTTGGGCCCTCTCTGTTCCCCAGAGGAAGAAGAAGTGATCTGCATGACGAAACCCTGGCTTTGGGACTTCCTGGAGGTCCAGGGGTTAAGACTCCAGGCTTCCACTGCAGGGGACGCAGGTTTGATCTCTGGTGCGGGAACTAAGAAGTCTTGGGGTGCTACCAAAAAAAACCCTTGCCTTTCCCTCTACCCAAAACGAATGTCCTGGACTGAAAAGAATCCTTTCTTTTCTTTTGCTAATAGCTCCCCTGCCCCACCCTTCTTATAAAAACCTTCCGTTTCTGTACAATCCCTGGAGCACCCGTCCTTCTAGCTGCCAGACAGGATGCTGCTGCCTAATAAGTGAAACGCCTAGTAAAGCCAATTAGATCTTCAGATTGACTTCATTGGATGTTTTTTTTAACACTCCAGTCTCTGGAGAGAGCCCTCCTGGGTTCATGTCTAAGCCCTGATTTTCTGGGTTACCTTGAAGAAATGATTTAAAATTGTATTGTTCACTAAATTTCTTTTCAAATTTGAATATAAACTTCCTAATGTAAGCACAGAACTTGTCTATCTTGTTGGCTGCCGAAACCCCAGCCCTAGAGTGTGTTCCACGCATAGTAAGTGTTACAAAAGTATTGAAGAAGTCAGTAGAAGAGGTAATAGAGATATGAAAAGATACGGATGTGAACATTAAACTTTGTTCTTCTGAAAAAAGAAAAATGATTTAACTTCTCTGTGATTTGGTTTCCTCCCCTGTAAAATATGGATACTACTACTCTCTCCCTTATACATCTGAGTGAATTAATATCCATAAACCACAGTGCCAGGCACCTAATTAATGCTCAGTAATTGTTAGCTAAAGTTACAATTGCTATTAGCTACTATTAGGGCAGTAGGAACACCATTTCCTGAGCTTCTGTCATCTCACTCCTGAAACGGAGAGGGACTAGGAATTGACACCACAGGTCACTTCTAGCTCAAGATCTGGCGTCTGGCTTCCCTGGTATTGCTTACCATAACTATATCTGTATCTATATCTGTTTCTGTATCTATCTTTTTTTTTTTTTCCCACACAGCACTGCAAAGGAGCAGGCAATATGTAACTGTGCGTTTCTTCGTCCTCCTATAGACACAATGAAAAGAGTGAATCTTAGATACAACAACGGAGGATGTATTGGGGAATTCCCTGGCGGTCCAGTGGTTAGGGCTCAGCCCTTTCACTGCAGGAGGCACAGGTTCAATCCCTTGTCCTCGGGGAACTAAGATCTGGCAAGCAAGTAAGCTGTGCAGCACGGCAAAAAAATATATTTAAAAAAGATAGATGGAGGATGTATTCATTTCCTGGGGCTGCCATAACAAATTACCACAAACTGGGTGGCCTAAAATAACAGGAATGTATCCTCTCACAGTCCTGGAGGGCAGAAGTCTGAAATCAAGGCATCTGCCGGTTTCTTCCTCCTGGAGGCTCTCAAGAAGAATCCCCTGCATGCCTCTCTCTACCAGCTTCGGATGCCTGCCGCAATCCTCTGCGTTCTTTGCCTCGTGGATGCATAATTCCAGCCTCTGCCTCTGTCTTCACATCTTCTCTCTGTGTCTCTATTTCATATCTCCTTCTGCCTTGCTCTTTTTTTTTATGTGGACCATTTTTAAAGTCTTTAGTGAATTTGTTACAATATTGCTTCTGATTTATGTTTTTGGGTTTTTTTGTGGCTGCGAGGCATGTGGGATCTTAGCTCCCTGACCAGGGATCGAACCCGCATCCCCTGAGTTGGAAGGCGAGGTCTTAACCACTGGATCACCAGGGAAGTCCCTGCCTCTGCCTTTCTCTTATAAGGACACGTGTCCTTGGATTTATGGTTTGCTCTAAACCTAATTTCATCTGCAAAGATCCTTTTTCTAAGTAAGGTCACACTCACAGGTTCTGGGGGGTAGGACTTGGACATAACTTTTGGGGCCACTATTCAATCCTCTCTAGGCAGAATAACACCCTGTTTCCTTTGGGGACAGCCTGAAGTAAGATCATATTACTTATCATCAGCCACATGTGGATAAAACATTGCTTTCTATATTCTCTCCTTTTGGGCGTTAGGTCAACATACATAATTAAATTGGGCCACTGCTATGTACTTCTCATTTTCTTCTGAAGCTAACCATACTTACAGATACACACTCTCCAACACCTACTACGTGTCAGCTGTCTTTGTAGACACCAGGATACAGTAGTGAACAAAAACAGACAGAAGCCTTGCCTTCATGGAGCTGAACTCCTACTGGGAGAGGCAGAAAATAAATAAAATAAATAGATTTTTTAAATAGTATGTTAATATCAAAAAAAAAAAAACCCCAAAACACTAATTCTAGAGGACACATACACCCCAATGTTTGTAGCAGCATAATTTACAATTGCCAAGGTATGGAAGCAACCTGTGTCCATCAACAGATGAATGGATAAAAAAGATGTGGTATATATATACAATGGAATACTACTCAGCCATAAAAAAGAACAAAATTTTGCCAATTGCAGCAACATGGGTGGACTTGGAGGGCATTATACTAAGTGAAATAAGTGGGATGGAGAAAGACAAATACTGTGTGATATCATTTATATGTGGAATCTAAAAAAATACAACAAACTAGTGAATAAAACAAAAAAGAAGCAGACTCACAGATATAGAAAAAAACTAATGGTTACCAGTGGGAGAGGAAATGGGGGAGGGGCAACATACGGGTAGAGGAGAAAAAAGGGTCATTATGGGATTATATGAAATCATGTGCATAAAACTTTTGAAAATTGTAAAGCACTGTAGAATTTTTTTAAAAAGAAGCTAGGGACTTCCCTGGTGCTGCAATGGTTAAGAATATGCCTGCCAATGTAGGGGACACGGGTTCGAGCCCTGGTCTGGGAAGATCCCACATGCCACAGAGCAACTAAGCCCACAAGCCACAACTACTGAGCCCAAGTGCCACAACTACTGAAGCCCGCACACCTAGAGCCCGTGCTCCGCAACAAGAGGAGCTACCACAACGAAGAGTAGCCCCCCTCGCCGCAACTAGAGAAAGCCCGTGTGCAGCAACGAAGACCCAATGCAGCCAAAAATAAAAAGATTAGTTAATTAATTATTTTTTAAAAACAGTATGTTAAATGTGGTAGGTACTACGGATAAAAATAAAGCAGGAAAGGAAGGAGGATAGGCAATGCTGAGGGATGTATGTGTGTGTGAGAGAGAAAGGGAGAGAGAGAGAGAGAGGTACTTTAAACAAGTGTCCAGGGAAAGCATCATCCTCACGGGACACTTGAGTAAAGACTTGAAGAAGGTGAGAGGCAGGTTCACCCGAAAGGTGAGTGTTTCTGGGATGTTCCTTGTGCATTCACAGTCCAGAGGCCAGGGGCTTTAGGGGGGAGGATGGAGGAGAGAGCAGTAGATGAGAGCTGAGAAGTAAAGGGTGTCAGGAGAGATCGGGCGGGGTCTCGTAGCCATTGCTATGGTCTGGCTTTAACACAGGTAGTATGTGGAGATGGTTCCAGTGTCCAAATGTCAGTTATCACATGGTTGAGCTAGGGACATCCACAGTTATAAAGGGAAGCTTGGTTACAGAACGCTTCCCCCCATTCACACTTTGAACACAAGACTCATGTTAAATTGTTTTGCCAGAGCAAACTCAAGCCTTAAAATAAGAATTCAAAACCAAGTACATTTCATCTAGCAATCTCACGTCTGAGTATATACCCAAAAGAATTGAAGCAGGGATTCATGAATGCTGTTCATAGCACTATTTTTTTTTGCTGTACACGGGCCTCTCACTGCTGTGGCCTCTCCCGTTGCGGAGCACGGGCTCCGGACGCACAGGCGCAGCGGCCACGGCCCACGGGCCCAGTCGCTCCGCGGCATGTGGGATCCTCCCGGACCGGGGCACGAACCCGCGTCCCCTGCATCGGCAGGCGGACTCTCAACCACTGCGCCACCAGGGAATCCCCCGTAGCACTATTATTCACAGTAGCCAAAAGACAGAAACAACCGAAGTATTTACTGACAGATGAATGGGTAAACGAAAGTGATGTATCCATACAATAGAATATTATCCAGCCTTGAAAAGGAAGGATATTCTGACACTTGCTACAACATAGATGAACCTTGAAGACTGTTAAAAAACAAAATTCAACTGAGTAAATTTTAAAGATCTTATTGGTTTTACTCAAGGATTTATGAATCAGGCAGCATCCACTCCAGCAGATAAAAAGGAGCTCTGAGGAGCTGTACAAACTGAAAGACTTTTTTTTTTTTTTTCCAAATGAAAGACTTTTACCGGCAGATGGGAGCAGGAACAAGGAAGTTAATGGGGCAAAAAGCAGACTTTTTGCAAGGTCACTTGCAAAAAGTTTTGGCAAGGTTACTTCCCTTTAGGGGATGGCAGGATCTATCAGGCATATTATCTTACTAGTGCTGAGCAGGTGACTCCAGATTGGCTAGTTTAAGATTCCATTTCTGAGGGAGGCCAAACTGTAATTAAGCCTTGATTTTGGGGTGGGGAAGGGGGGGGTTGATACATTGGGATTGACATAAACACATTACTATACATAAAATAGATAACTAATAAGGACCTGCTGTTTAGCACAGGGAACCCTACTCAACACTCTGTAATAACCTACATGGGAAAAGACTCTAAGAAAGAGTGGAGATACGTTTATGTAAAATCAACTCACTTTGCTGCACAGCAGAAACTAACACAACGTTGTAAATCAACTATACTCCAATGAAAATTTTTAAAAAAAATAAAAATAACACCCCCGCCCCTCAAAAAGTCTTGATTTGGCAACACGGGGCTTAGCATGACTGACTCCATTTGGGGTCTGTTATCTTGTTTTTAACAGGATTTTATGCTAAGTGAAATAAGGCAGTCACAAAAGGACAAATATTGCATGATTCCACTTATATGAGGTACCTAGAATAATCAACTCAGAGAACAGAAAGTAGAATAGAAGTTACCAGGGATGAGGGAGGGGGAAATGGAGTTATTATTTAATAGGTAGAGTTTGTTTGGGATGATGATAAGGTTCTGGAGACAGACGATAGCGATACTGCACAAAATGTGAATGTGCTTGACGCCACTGAACTGTATACTTTAAAATGGTTAAAATGGTAAACTTTAGTTATTTGTATCTTGCCGCAATTTCAAAAAAATAAAAATTAATTAATTAATTTAACCCCCCCCTCAAAATACCAAATATATTACTTATTCCCATGGAACAAATACGTGTATTTTAGTCTCCGAAAAATCGTTTAGAAAACAACAACATCCACAGCAATAACTACATCTTGTAACTTCTAAATCAGCTTTCAGAGGTACAGGGTGCTTTGTGGAGTGGATAACAGGAAATCGGTTCTGCCTAAACAGAAGGAAAGGAAATGGTCATTTCCCCGCCTGTCTTCAGCACTGTTTATGTAAAAATATTCTGCCCTCTTAGATGTTTTGACTTTTGGTATCCTTCTCCTAGGCAAGCCGGAAACCCTGAGGGTTAACCTCTTTACTCTTTGTTTTTAAGCAACAGCTGAAAGGCAGCATATGAAAAAGAATTTTTAATTAAAGAGAGCAGAGCAAAAAACAGAGCTCCTGGCTTCCCTGGTGGTGCAACGGTTGGAAGTCCGCTTGCCAACGCAGACGACGTGGGTTCGAGTCTCGGTCCGGGGCCCGTGAGCCATGGTCGCTGAGCCTGCGTGTTCGGAACCTGTGCTCCCCAACGGGAGAGGCCACAACAGTTAAAGGCCCGCGTACTGCAAAAAAAAAAAGAAACAAAACCTGAATTTTATTTTCCCACACCACCTCTCGGGCAGGAATTTACATACTTCAAGTTATACAAATTTTCCCAGTTTCTAAACCATGGTCCTAATTAAGTTTAAGATTTCTATACCCTTCACGAAATACTTCGTCTATCATAAAAATCTTCCTTGGATCCAAAAAAGTTTAAGAGATTGTTATAGGGGGCTTCCCTGGTGGTGCTGTGGTTAAGACTCCGCCTGTCAATGCAGGGGACACGGGTTCGAGCCCTGGTCCGGGAAGATCCCACATACCGCAGAGCAACTAAGCCCGTGCACCACAACCACTGAGCCTGTGCTCTAGAGCCTGCGAGTCACGTGACAACTACTGAGCCCACGTGCGACAACTACTGAAGCCTGTGCACCTAGAGCCCGTGCTCTGCAACAAGAGAAACCACCGCAATGAGAAGTCCGCTCGCCGCAACCAGAGAAAGCCTGCGTGCAGCAACGAAGACCCGACGCAGCCAAAATAATACATTTGTTTAAAAAAAAAAGAAATTGTTATAACATACTTGGTGGCACAAAGTCCTTTGAATTCCCAACTACCTCAACAGCACTTTATTTCTTTTCCTGTATTTTAATTTCTTTACCTGCAGAAAAAGAAATTTAAAAAACCCCAAACCTTTATTCTATATTACCAATGAATTTATTTTTTATTACATATATTTTCATTAAAAACATGCATAATTTAAAAACTATGGTTTATAGAATCACACTCCACCTACTTGAGGATTGAATATTCACATAAACTTTTCTATTTTATTTTTTTATTGAAGTATAGTTGATTTGCAATGTTATTTTAGTTTCAGGTGTACAGCAAAGTGATTCAGTTTTATATATATATTTTTTCAGATTCTTTTCCCTTATAGGTTATTACAAAATACTGAGTATAGTTCCCTGTGCTATATAGTAAGTCCTTGCTGGTTATCTGTTTTATATATGTGTGTGTGTATGTTAATCCCAAACTCATAATTTATCCCTCCCCTTCCCCCTTTCTCCCTTGGTAACCATAAGATTGCTTTCCATGTCTTTGGGTCTATTTCTGTTTTGTATATAAGTTCATTTGTATCTTTTTTTTAGACTCTGCATATAAGCGATATCATATGATACTTGTCTTTCTCTGTCTGGTTTACCTCACTTAGTATGATAATGTCTAGGTCCATCCATGTTGCTGCAAACGGCATTATTTCATTCTTTTTTATGGCTGAATAATATTCCACTGTATATATGTAACTACATCTTTTCCTTTCATCTGTCAATGGCCATTAAGGTTACTTCCATGTCTTGGCTGCTGTAAAGAGAGATGCAATGAACATTGGATGCATGTATCTTTTCGAATTATGATTTTCTCAGGTTTACACAAAGTTTTTTTAAAATAAGTTTATTTATTTATTTATTGTATTTGGCTGCATTGGGTCTTCTTTGCTGCACGTGGGGGCTTCTATGTTGCAGTGAAGTTACTGCAGCTCATGTGCCTAGAGCCTGTGCTCCGCAACAAGAGAAGCCACTGCAATGAGAAGCCCACGCGCCACAATGAAGAGTAGGCCCCGCTTGCTGCAGCTAGAGAAAGCCTGCGGGCGACAACGAAGACCCAGTGCAGCCAAAAATTTAAAAATAAAAAAATAAATATTTTTAAAAGAGAATATTTGCCTATGCTGCCCATTTATTCAATATTTATTGATATCAGTATGAACTCAATAATATTTATTGTATACTTTGGGTTATAACCTAATACTGCTTTCTTTTGCTGTTCAAATTGTTCCAGCTGTGGCCATTGTGGTCTTACATATGTTTGTCAGAAAGAAAAACAAAACAAAGCAAAAAGACAAAACTGACTGGGGGTGGGGATAAATTAGTAGTTTGAGATTAAAAGATACACACTACTGTATATAAAATAAACAACAAGGACCTACTGTATAGCAGAGTGAACTATATTCCATATCTTGTAATAACTTATGATGGACAAGAATCTGAAAAAGAATATGTATATGTATGACTGAATCACTTTGCTGTACACCTGAGAATAACACAACATTGTGTATCAACTATACTTCAATAAAAAAAATGATAATAACTGAGTACCTACTGCGTGCAGATGCTGTCTTGAGGCCTTTTTGACCTTTAAATGTATTTTTTTGGCATTTGGTTTCCAAAGCCCATGTACCCAGCAGGACCAAGAGTACTGGCTCTCGGGCTTCCCTGGCGGCGCAGTGGTTGAGAGTCCGCCTGCCGATGCAGGGGACGCGGGTTCGAGCCCCGGTCCGGGATGATCCCACATGCCGCGGAGCGGCTGGGCCCGTGAGCCGTGGCCGCTGAGCCTGCGCGTCCGGAGCCTGTGCTCCGCAGCGGGAGAGGCCACAACAGTGAGAGGCCCGCGTACCGCAAAAAAAAAAAAAAAAAAAAAAAAAAGAGTACTGGCTCTCTAACCAGATGGTGACTTTGCACTAGTTAACTAATCTCTCTCAACCCCCGTTTCTTAATCTGTAAAATGGGAATAATGCCTGTTTGCAGGGTTGGAGTGAAGATTAAATGTATAACTTATAAAATTAATAGATGATCCACAAAAGGACAAATGATTCCTATTATACAAGCCTGGAATAGTCAAAGCCATAGAGACAGAAAATAGAATGGTGGTTACCAGGGGCTGGCAAAGGGAGGAGTGGGAAGTTAGTGTTTAATGGGTACAGAGCTTCAGTTCAGGATGATGAAAAAGTTCTGGAGATGGATGGTGGTGATGGTTGCACAACAATGTGAGTCTACCTAGTGCCCCTGAATTATATTTGAAAATGCTTAAAATGGTAAATTTTGTGTTATGTGTATTTTACCACACACAAAAGAAGTAATATAGGCTCATTGTTGAAAATTTTAGAAAACTTTTTTTTTTTTTTTTTTGCGGTACGCGGACCTCTCACTGCTGTGGCCTCTCCCGTTGCGGAGCACAGGCTCCGGACGCGCAGGCTCCGCGGCCACGGCTCACGGGCTCACGGGCTCACGGGCTCACGGGCTCACGGGCTCAGCCGCTCCGTGGCACGTGGGATCTCCCCGGACCGGGGCACAAACCCGCGTCCCCTGCATCGGCAGGCAGACTCTCAACCACTGCGCCACCAGGGAAGCCCCAGGTGAACGTTTTTAAGGCACGTGCTGTAAGATGTCATACTTTTCTGAAAGTACCCGGGTTGCATTGCCACAGGCTACCTGAAGACTCTCGTTTGAAGGCAGCCACACGGGTTGCCCACTGTCCCTTTATAAAATCCTTTCTCTGTTGGTAGATTAAATATGGTATTTTATTGTTGCAATGTTGTCTACAAATGTTCTTTGCCTCCCCTCCCCTATGCCCTTATACTCAATGTCTTTTAAAACCATTGTGTGAAATTTTAAAGATTTAAAATTAATTCCTCCCTTCGCCTTTAATAAGGTTTCATTATTGTCATAACCTGTTGCTCTTTTTTTTTTTAGCATCTTTATTGGAGTCTAATTGCTTTACAATGGTGTGTTAGTTTCTGCTTTATAACAAAGTGAATCAGTTATACATATATCCCCATATCTCTTCCCTCTTGCGTCTCCCTCCCACCCTCTCTTTTTTTAAACACAACTTAAAAACAATTTTTATTTATTTTATTTATTTAATTTTTTGGCTGCGTTGGGTCTTCGTTGCTGCGCGCGGACTTTCTCTAATTGCGATGAGCGGGGGTTCCTCTTCATTGCAGTGCACGGGCTTCTCATTGCGGTGGCTTCTCTTGTTGCAGAGCTCGGGTTCTAGGCTCACGGGTTTCGGTAATTGTGGCGCACGGGCTTCAGTAGCTGTGGCCCGCGGGTTCTAGAGCGCAGGCTCAGTAGTTGTCGCGCTCGGGCTTAGTTGCTCTGCTGCATGTGGGATCTTCCCGGGCCAGGGCTTGAACCCGTGTCCCCTGCATTGGCAGGCGGATTCTTAACCACTGTGCCACCAGGGAAGCCATAACCTGTTGCTCTTAAAGGAGAAAAAAATGTGGAAACATTTTAATGTCTGAAGTTCTTTAATTTTTTAAAAAAATTCCATTACCGTAAGTCACATAAAGTAAGCTCGCGTTCCTAGACGCGGCGTCAGTGGGGCACTGAGCAGCAGATCGTACTTAAGCGAGGGGCCCGAGTCCAGGCCGGCCGCCCTCAGGCTTCTGCCGCCGGGCTCTGCTAATGAAACAGCACTCCTCCCACCCCGCCCGAGCGCTGGAGACCACGACAGCTGCGCCCCGGCGAGCCCTGCAGCCCGGCCAGGTATTCCCAGGGCACGCGCGCCATACCGACTCATCCACGGCGCTTTCTGTGCCGGGCCCGGGGCTAACTAGAGGAAAATCGCACCCACCCTCGGAGAAAGGCACATCCTTTTCCAAGGCCTCCGTCGCTGGGAAGGGTGCTCTCATCTCGAGGGCTCTCTCCGCCGCCTTCCACCGCCTGAATGCGTTGCTGCGGCCCCACCGCCGCTTTGAGCATCGGGGTCGGGGCTTCCGGGCGCCCACGGTTCAGCACCGCAGGCAGGGCGGGTCCACAGGCTTCAATAACCGCCCCCCAAACCCCGCGGCCGCTTTAAAAGTCGTGGACGTGAGATTTCCTGCAAATCTGGAGACCTAGATAAAGGAATCAGAAACCCGAGGGACGCGGAGACCCCAGAGGGGCGGGAAGAAGCCAGGGATCCCTCCTCTCCAGCACCGGGCGCGGGAGGCCCCCGGGCGAGGGAGCGCGCCCGACGCCACCGCCCAAGCCCCCTGCCCCCTGTGCGCCCCTCTCCGAGGCTTTCTGTGTCACTTCCCGCCGTCCCCTCCCCGAGCTTCCTCGCCCCCGCCCCTGGCGATTATGCCTGGGTTTCCTTTGTTCCCTCCACACCCTTGACCAGGGCTTCCCAATTCCCCTTCTGGACCTCGTCCCCGCCCCCCAGCGGCGCTCCCTCCTGGAGCTTTGCTTGTCGCCTCCTGGAGCTTCTCCGGTGCCCTCCCTACCCTCTCCGGGGTTTCCCGTGTCCCCTCCCCGCCCCGCCCCCGTTTTTAAACCTGGCGCCGAGAGCGCGGGTAGGTGAGCGCCCTCGCCCGAGCGGTTAAAGGCGCGGCCGGTCGCGGGCGCAGCTGGAGGGGCGCGGGCTCCGAGGGCACCATGAGACCCGAGGCAGCGGCCAGAGCCCGGGAGGCGCGGGGACGCGTCTGTCACTGCCCCGGGGACGGCCCACGGGGACCACCGCCGCCGCGCGGGCCCGAGAGGTGAGGGTGTCCCCGCGGCGCGTCGGTGCGGGGAGCGCAGGCAGGATGCTCCGGCCGCGCTGAGCCCCCGAAGCCGGGCGGAGCCCTGGAGCCCGACGCGACGCAGAGCAAGTTCCTTGGCCAGAGTCAGGGACGCAGAATCTTCTCGGCTCCAGAGCACAGTTCTGAAGTGCGGAGGCCCAGGAGGTACCCGGCAATGGGCCAAAGCTTCGGTTTCTAGATCTGAAACCCACCGGGCTGGGAGCGGTGAAGTCTTCGGGGGGCCCCTCAGCGAACCCTGCAGGGGGTCGCGTCACGTTGACTGTCACACTCTTGGTGACATTCTTTGTTCGCCCTGTGCGTGGGGCTCAGCGTTCGCTGTCCCCGGGCACCAGCCTTTTTTAAGGTAGTAAAGTTAAAATCAAATTAGCAGGGGAGCTGTGGAAGGGGCTGAGCCGCCAGGCAGCCAGAGGGGAGGAACACATACCCGCTTTTTGCATCGTAAAGCTCTGTAGACTCGTCTGTGTGCAGTCAGAAATTAATGAGCAACAAAGTAGCCAGCTACCGCGGGGAGTCTGAATGGATGAATCCTGCCAGGCTGGGAAGAGAAATTCCTCAAATAATGATGTGTATCTTATTTGGGATTTCTCAAAAAGCCCAGTGAAGGCAGAGAACTGGAAATGTGGCAGGAGAAAAAAACGCAAACGGCACAGACTGGGAACTTGAGAGAACGTTCTGGTGTGTGCAGTGACTCTTAGGCAGACATCAGAAATGACAAGAATGTTAACTCTTAGGATCTAACTTGAAAAGCAGAAAATGCTGGGGTTCACTCTTGGTCCCTGTCCTTCCAGCCAAACACCGTGGAGACCTTGGATCCTGACCTCCCAGGATGCTGACCCCACCAGAACTGGAAGCCAGGTAAGGTTAAGTGTGGGCATTGTAGGTATCAACCAGTTCAGCCAGGAAGTGGCACCATCCCTAAAATAAAGGCCTCCTCGGCCAGTTCCTCCCTTGCTCATCTAATGCAGAAGTGCCTTGGGGTCTGGGGGTTGGAGCCTGGCCAGCTAGGTGTTGATCATATCTGAGTCACATACTCTTGCTTGCTTCTCCTTTCTTGAAAAGCAAAGCCACTATGGCAGAACTGTTTCAAGGGCATTATAAGAGATTTCTTCCATGTTGGGTTTTTTTCTTCTTCTTTTATTTATTTATTTTTATTTATTGGCCGCACCTCGGGGCTTGAGGGATCTTAGTTTCCTGACCAGGGATTGAACCCCTCCCGGACCACGGTAGTGAAAGTGGCGAGTCTTAACCACTGGGCCACCAGTGGAATTCCCCCATGTTGGTTTTTTTCCTGCTAACCGGCAGGTAGAAGAGAGGAGAGGTCTGTCTCGGTCCCCCTCACCTTAGAGAAAAGCTGAGTGTGCCATTAGCCCTGGGCTGCTGTCACAGAGCAAATACGGGCAGAGCCCTGTCTCGGGTGCCCAGAAGGTGTGGTTAAGTCCCCACCCGCCGCCTGGCCCTTTCTGAAGCTCTCTGGGCCCTGTCTGCAAGCACTCCTGGGGTAAGTCATGTTGTCTGAGCAAACACTCCAGCTGAGGGCTTTGTGGGTGAAGATTAATCACCACCACTATTCTTTTGTCTCCTGCATTGGTAACTAAATTGTTTTATACTTACTGGAGTAATGAGTTACTTTCCGTAGAATTTGCCTGTCCTTTGTTATATTTTAAAATATAAATTGATGACTTTTAAAATGCTGGAGTTAATTGGGCTGGGAAGGACCATTAGGTTACACCTGTGGCATTGTGCAGTTATTTTTAGTATGATGAGAAACTCAGGTTCAGACCTTTCATGCATTTTGAAATTTAGACTCTTTCATTAAATTAGTCTGAATAATGAGAGTTTTAATTCAGTTACTATTATTTAAAGAGTGAAGCAAATCAAATTATATTAAATTAACGAGGAATATGATTTTTTTAGTGCAAATTATTCTTACGTACAATATCTAAATAATGGGAAGTAATTCCTTCTTTTGCATTCAAACTTAAGTTCTTAAACATAAGATTTAAAAGGTGTTTGGGAGAAAAAATTATCCAATTTTCTTTTAAATGAAGTGTATGTATAGCCTCTCCGTTTGCAAGAATGAAAATACAGCACACTTTCTAATGTAAGGTAGACTTATTTTTTCCCCTGTTATTATGAGAAGGCCATTTGTGAGAAAAATGAAGATTATTCGCAGATAAATGTTAAGCTATGGCAACTTTCTGTTGATCATCAGCGAGGCACAACGGATCAAGCAGTTGCGTTCATGGATTTGTTGGGGGGCCGGGGTGGACAGTGGGTGTTCATGGGGGCTGTAGAGCTCGCTGCCCGGCTCCCTCCCTGGCCAGCTCTTCGCAGACCCCGATCTGCTGGGCAGAGCGGTCAGCAGCGGACGACTGGAGACCACAAGTATCGCGCTCGGTTCCCCGGAGCCCCAGCCTGGGGAGGGCAGCCCGGCGCGGGGAGGGACGGCTTCTTGCTCAGCAGCGCCCTCTGCCGACAAAGCAGGAGAACTCCTCGGCTCCTGAGCTCTGTTGCGTATTTCTTGAGAAATGTCTTTGGTCGGGAATGGTGTGGGTGAGGGGTGAGGGATTACTGCCTAGTGACCTGTACCACGATTGCAGGCGAGCAGATCACAGTTAGAATACAATCTAAATTCGAGGAAAAGTCTCAAGACCCTATGTCCTGAGCAGTGGGGTCACCCTGGCTCATTTGATTCCCCTGGCACCACCGCTTGCGAACTGTCTCCCTCCCGTACCTGGGAAATAAATGAATGACGGCCCAAGGCTGCAAGGAGACGATTTCTAGGGCATGTCAGGGACTGTGTTCTCCTGCGCATCCTTCCATCTTCTAGGGTTCCTGCATCGTAGCTTTTAAAAAATATATTTTTTTATACAACAGGTTCTTATTAGTCATGCATTTAATACACATCAGTGTATACATGTCAATCCCAATCGCCCAATTCATCCCACCACCACTCCCCACCCCACCCTGCATCGTAGCTTTACCAGAGTCAGAGGCGTGCATGGAGAGGACACAGAGAGATCGTCACAAAAGTCTCTCTTGTATCTCTTCTTTCGCACAAACCACCCCTCCTTTTTTTTTTTTTTTCTTGGTAGAGACACTCGGAAACGTGTATTCTGAGAGAATCAGAAGGTTTTGGTACAAATGCCATAAAAATGTGATGTGATACACACATCACGTGTGAGTCCCGCTGTGGCTAAACAATCACACACACACCCCCCCAATGCTCAGCAGCTGCTCACTGTCCCTGGGACCCTTTCAGGAGCTTCTGTGGAGCTCATGCATTGTTGGACGGGGTGTTCTTGTTTAAGGTCCTTCAGCTAAAGCACAGTTACATTCTTCAACAGCTCCCTGTCAGTGTGTCCTGAGGCCCCCTCCCCCTCCCCCAAGGAAAGCTGTCACCTCTCTGGGTGCAAAGGGAAGGTGCTGTCTGTGGCATTTTGGTTTCGTAGCTGTTCCGCCCTGTCACACACCCCTTTAACGCAGTGTGTACCTTGTATACATTTCTGTTACCCTGAATTATCAGAGTGTGAATATTTAGACGTTTAAGTCATCAGAAAAGGACGTTTAAGAGGAGGATATATGAGGTGTGAAGTTTTAAAGTCTGTGTATATTTGTGGGGTAAAGTTTATAGAGTTTATAAAAGTGTGCTATGGGTTTCCCAGAGTCTGGTTAGAATTAATCACTTAAAGGAAGCTATTTCTCCATACTACCCACCACTGCCTTCAGGCGTCTGCCAAGGCTTGCATTGTCTATTATATCTTCTCCCATCACAGGGTGTAAAATTGCCACTGACAGCCCAAGATTGCTTATGGTGGTAGAGTGAGTCTGAACAGTTAGAGATACTTTATAATTATGAACAGAGCTTAATACAGACATGATTTCTTGGAGACCCCAAAGAGTGAACTTCATTATGGAAAAGATTTTGTTCCAAAGACCTTCATTCTTTCCCTTAGCTTACCATAGCATATTATAAAAATAAGCCTGGTAAAATGTCAAGGAGCCTTATGGTTTGAGGTCTTACATTCAGATTTTTAATCCAGTCTGAGTTATTTTTTGTGTATGGTGTAAGATAGGGGCCCAGTTTCATTCTTTTGCATGTGGCTGTTCAGTTTTCTCAAGACCATTTTTTGAAGAGACTGTCCTTTCCCCATTGTATATTTTTGTCTCCCTTATCATAAATTAATTGACGATATATATGCATGAGTTTATTTCTGGGCTTACTATTCTGTTCCATTGATCTATGTGTGTGTATTTAGGCCAATACCATACTGTTTTGATTCCTATAGCTTTGTAATATAGTTTGAAATCCAGAAGTGCAATGCCTCAAGCTTCTCCTACTTTCTCAACTTTGCTTTGGCTATTCAGGGCCCCCAGCAAGTGGTCTCTGCCCTTTTGGATGCTACCGAATGTCCTTGGAATCTGTCTTTCCTTTCCCTTCTGGTTGGTGTTACTTGAGTTCAAATCACCTGTTGTCAGGTGCCTCCAAGCCCTTAGCTCACCAGTCTATGCTATGCACTGCTCCCAGCAGCCACCATGATCCTTAAAATACAGATCTGATTGTTGAATTCCCAGCTCAAAATCAGTAATGGTCTTGAATCCTGTCTCCAGAATGAAACTTAGGCTCAGTAGTGGGTATTCAAGTTGTTCAGTGTCTGGACTTAGCTTCTTGTTGAGCCCTTTTACCAATGCAGTCTCTCATTCATTCCACACTGGGCTCCACCTTTCCACACTGCTATTTTCCCACCCCTCAGAATTTGATGCTCTGCTCCACTAGGAATGGGCCCAGAACTGCATACCCAAGTGCCACTGATGTCTCTGCCAAGGCCCCCGTGAACCCTTTCTTGATCCTCTTCCTTGCTTAGAATAGTTAGCATCTTACTGTATGGTGCTTTGTAATGTAGTTATTTGCCTCTATGTGTGTCTTTCCTCATTAGATTTTAAATGCACGAACTGGGGGACTGTGTCCGACTCATCTTTCCACCTTGGGATCCCTCACAGTGCCCGGGATATTGTGACAACAGTAAGAGGAAGAGGAGCTTATCAAATACTGTACATTATCTCTAAAATTGGAACTGATACAAGTGCAGGCTACTTGGATTTTATATTTAAAAACTTCAGGATGCTTCTTTCAGAGGCTTCTTGACTGTGTCTGTGTTTGTATGTGTCTGTCTTTACAGCTTGAGCCTGGGTGTGACCAACAAACCTTTGGATCAAAGGGGGCCTTTGGATTTCAGCATCCTGTAAGGTAATATCTGACTTCACTGTTAAGAAATGTATTATTTCCTTTTTAAAAATTATTATTTTTATTTTTATGTAACATTTCTAAAGGTTTACAAGATATGATTTTAAAATGGGTGTATTTTACGGTTTTTGTATTAATTGATACAAATATAGCAAAATACCTATGTGTATAAATTATTTGGCCAGTATCTGCTCACTTCATACCTTTAAGAAAGAGAATATAAGCTCATTTGCAATCATAATAATTAACTAGTTAATAACATAAAGCAAGCTAAAATAATTTTTAAAGAATGTTGACCTGAAAAAGTGTAATGATTCTCAGTGTAGGCATTCCTATGTGGGACAAATTAATGTGTGAATTACAATACAGTTTAAAAGTACACATGCATATAATTATCCTCTAAAGATAATTTATAATTTTTGAAGATAAATCTATGACATTTCAGAATAATGTTTTTCAGTCCATAATAATCTTGAAAAAACTATTAAGGCTGCCTTCCACATAAGACACCCTCTGCCAGACTATATTATTTCCTTTAAATATAAGCATTAATACACTTCAGTGTCTTCAAGTGTATACATTTTCAAAAAATGGAAAATAATTCAGTATATTCTCCAACATTATTTAGTTATGATTATCCCAAGGAACTTCAAGGATATTTTGTTGGATTTCTAGAATCTATTCATTTATTCATTCATTCAGTGTTTCATTTGCAAGTTGGAATTGGACTCTTTTCTTTATACTTGTTTATACCTCTTTTTTATACCCCATTTTTCCTTGTGTTAAATTTAATTGCATATGAATTGTATATACATATTGGCTTATTTACTTAGATATTTAGGTACATTTCTATTTTTCTCCCAGGATATCTTAATGTACTGCCTAGTGCAAAGTAGACCCCCTAAATGTAGATGTGAAGTAAATGAGGGACTGGGTGGATATTGTACCACGGTTGGATCCTCTGGTCTCTGAGTAGTTCTTTCATGGTCCTGGTCTTGGCGGTGATCAGGACCCTCACTGCTGTATCCCTCATTTTTGTTTGTTTGTTTTTTGGCCACGCCGCTCAGTTCCCTGACCAGGGATCGAACTTTTGTCTCCTGCGCTGGAAGTGCGGAATCCTAACCACTGGATGGACCACCAGGGAATTCCCTATATCCCCCTTACATTTCATCCATTTTGGGCATGTGGTTCATGCACTGGACTTTTATCTGTTTCTCTATGTCTGTTTCTCTCCTATCTCTCTCAGCCTGTCTCTTTCCAGCTGTCATTTCTTTCACCAAAATAAACCTAGCCTACGCTGTCATCTCTCATTAGAGCATTTGTCCCCTGGTTGTCCTGGAAGACTAGAAGCTTTAATAAAACTCAAGGATACTAATTGCCAGAGATGAAAATTAGAGCCCCGCAAACTGACCAAAGAGTGATTTTTGGAAAAAGGAAGTTTTCCTAGTGTTTCACATCAGTGGTCTTCAATCCTCATGAAATCACCGGGGAAGCTTTACAAATACAGGCGGGAGGTGGGGCGGGGCGATTCTCCTGGGGGTGCTGGGGAAAAGCGCAGGTATCTGTATTTTTACAGGCTTCCCAGGTGACCCCAATGTGGGCTGGGGTTGGAAGCCACCCCCTCCTTCATGCCCCATGAGGCTTCACCTGCACACCTGCCCCCGGGCCTGCCTCACAGACTCTGCTGTGCCCTGAATTTTGATTCATTGAAAATGCAGTGACTGGTGATGTGTGATCTGCATCTGTGTAACTGTGCATTACAGGCTGAATACACAACTTTATCTTTATTACAAAATTTTATCTTTTTATACGCAAAAATGGGGAGAATGGTATACTGAACCCCATGTGCACCACCAGCCTCAATAATTGTCAGTGTTCTCGGGATCTGATCATGTTAATCATCTCTCCCAAAGATTTGTTGTTGTTGTTCGAATAGTTTAAAGCAAATCCCAGACATCCTACACACCCACTTGTAAATACTTCAGCATGACACCTAATTTTTAACATGGCCAACCACTGAACTATGCTGTCCTAGATTTACATAGATGTGCATTCTCTCTGTTGCAGTGTCTCAGTCTCGGCACTACTGATGCTTTGGACTGGCTAATTTTTTTTTTTTTTTTTTGCGGTACGCGGGCCTCTCACCGTTGTGGCCTCTTCCGTTGAGGAGCACAGGCTCCGGACGCGCAGGCTCAGCGGCCATGGCTCACGGAGCGGCTATGTGGGATCCTCCCGGACCGGGGCACGAACCCGTGTCCCCTGCATCGGCAGGCGGACTCTCAACCACTGCGCCACCAGGGAAGCCCCTGGACTGGTCAATTTTTACAAATT
Source organism: Kogia breviceps (assembly GCF_026419965.1). Classification (NCBI taxonomy): domain Eukaryota; kingdom Metazoa; phylum Chordata; class Mammalia; order Artiodactyla; family Physeteridae; genus Kogia; species Kogia breviceps. Next base: position 141,593,563 of record NC_081314.1, read on the forward strand.
GAAATATAGTTGACTGGAGTGGATAATTCTTTGTTGCGGGGCTGCCTGGGCATTGTGGGGTGTTTAGCAGCATCCCTGGCTTCTACACACTAAATGACAGTAGCTGCCCTTCAGCTGGGACAACTAAAGTTGACTCCAATCATTGCTGAATATCCCCTGGGGGTTGAGAACCATCATCTATTGGAAATCTTAGAAAGTTAAAAATTGCCCTCCATTATTTATAGTAAGGTGTGTTCTCTTTCCCTTTTCTCCTCCATCCAAAAAGGGGGGAATTGAAATCAGCTTTGCAAACAAGCAATGATCGATTGATAATCCCTCTCAGTTCCTTTATAAGACCACAGCGGAAAATGCAAACAGTTAGTAAGTCAAAGCTACAAGAAGAGATTATGGGAACAGTGGGACATTTAAAATACTTTCCATGTATAACTGGAATCCTAAATTCACAAAACCTGGATTTAGAGGTTCCAAATTCTATATATTCCTTTCCTTCTTTCTTTCCTTTCCTTCCCTCCCCCACCCCCCTTCTCTCTTTCTCCCTCTCCCTCTCTCTCTTCTAGAAAAATTGCCAGCGTTACCATTTTCTATGCTGCCAAAGTGAGGGATGCACCCCTACAGGTGACATTTACTATGGCAACATTCAGAAAGATTGGCCACTCCTCTAGACCGGGGTTTCAGGGTCAAGTTTCCTCCAAAGTCATGACATTCCCTCTGCTTGGGGCGGGCAGGGGGGCGTGAGGCATCCCCTGAAAAGGACATATATTATCCAGGATGAATCAGGTCCTTTGTTTGATCAGAGAGAGCCTCTTAACCTTGGAACTCAAGGTTTTACTATGCTTTTACCTTTGTGGAAGCACACCCTTCTCCCTGTGTTGGTCTAAATTGATTTGCTCACCCAGATTACAGCTCACTTCTGACCTAGTGTGGGGTTCACTGCCAGGTCTCCCCGTCTGCCTACAGGTTTGTGTTCTGCTGACTTAAAAAAAAAAAAACCCACTGTGCACAGTGAAGGCAAAATCAGGAAGGAAGATTGGGAGTTAGCTGCTTCTAGGGAAAAGGATCCTCTAGATGCAGTTTAAGACTGTTTTCAGGTTGATTAATGGTGTATTTGTTTCTTAAATATTAGACTTTATTTACCCATTTCTAAGCGTCAAGAGTATCTGCAGAGTTCCGGGGAGAAGGTGCTGGCCAGCTTCCCCGTGCAAGCCACCATTCACTTCTACAACGATGAGTCCAATTCAGATGAGGAGCAGGACCAAGAAGTCCAGCCCTTCGACCTTCAGTGCCAGGAGGCGCAAGACGGCCCAGGAGGAAAGGGCAGAGGCCAGCTGACAAATCCAGGATGGCACCCCGGCGGCTGCGGTGGCCTCGGTGGTAAGGGTCCGCTCCCCTACCCTGACTCTTCGGAGGACGCTGGGAGCTTCTCATTCAAGTAGCCTGTCTCTCCTGCACCAGACCCACCTCACATGTGCCCTGGGGACAGCCCCTGGGGACAGCCGCTCCAGGACACTTTGCGTCTCAGCTGGGTGTACAAGGACTTGACTTTCTCTGGCCAGCACCCCACTCGTGGCAAGGACTCCGCTTTTACTCATCCTTCCAGACATTCTCTGTGCCTCATTTGTACCTTCGAGAAAGAATTCCAGGTCCAAGAGGTTTGCATCCACATGGGTTATCAGGCAGGGCCAACTTTCAAAGCACGTTCAGCAATGTCACTGCGCTGATCAAGCGACAAATGATTCCATAGCGATTAATAACCCACCCTCGCCTCTCACTTAACCTGAGACCCTTTATTTGGCTATTTCCACTTTTGTAAAAATGATTCAGGTATTGTCTGAGGTTGATGTGGTTGCTTAGTGACATTCTGAAAAAAAAGTTTATTTATAAAAAACACACAAACACACTGAATAATTTCCATAAAAGTAACAAAAATAAAAAGATAAGGATCTGGGGGGGGGACCATTCTGGATAAAAACATGTATGGTGCTTGTCTAAGCACTGTGTGTATGAATAGAGAGAGGAGCTTTAACTCTTAGCTGGGGACCGCTTTGGGCTCGTTACTTGACTAGAGTAACACTGTTTTCAATCGAAGTACCTAATGTAATGTTATTTTCGGCTTTTTATATTTTGATGACCAAACGAGTGTATTTGTCAAGGTTTTTTACTTAACTATTTTGCATGTTGTTTTCTTCCCAGTTTCTACTTGAAATAAATATTTTGAGAGACAAAATCGTTTGATAATCATCTTTTTTGTTTGACATTTTAGATTCAATTAGTGCCTCCTTTAAAGTTTTTTTAAAGTTTGTCAGGATTTTTCTATATTGAACTCTTTAAATTTTGTTTTTTTAAGAATGCGGAAAAAGTATAAAAATGAAAGCAGAATGGCCTATAAGCTCAATTCCCCGAAAAATCCATTAATATTAAAAAATAGGAGGGGGACTTCCCTGGTGGTCCAGTGGTTAAGAATCCACCTTCCGGGACTTCCCTGGTGGCGCAGTGGTCGAGAGTCCGCCTGCCGATGCAAGGGACACAGGTTCGCGCCCCGGTCCGGGAGGATCCCACGTGCCACGGAGCGGCTGGGCCCGTGAGCCATGGCCGCTGAGCCTGCGCGTCCGGAGCCTGCGCTCCGCAACGGGAGAGGCCACAACAGTGAGAGGCCCGCGTACCGAAAAAAAAAAAAAAAAAAAAAAAGAATCCACCTTCCAATGCAGGGGGCCCAGGTTGGATCCTTGGTCAGGGAACTACAATCCCACATGCCCTGGGGCAATGAAGCCCAGTAACCACAACTACTGAGCCCAAGCACTGCAACGAAAGATCCTGCGTGCCGCAACTACGACCTGGAACAGCCATAAATAAATAAATAAATATTTTTTTTAAAAAATAGGAGGAAATTCCCTGACAGTCCAGCGGTTAGGAGTCAGTGCTTTCACTGCCAAGGGCATGGGTTCAATCCCTGGTTGGGGAACTAAGATCCCACAAGCTGTGCACCGTGGCCAGAAAATAAAATAAAATAAAAAATAGGAGTAATACATGCAAATATGTATTGATATGTGTTGCAAAGTAGCCCTCTCCTGTCTTCCCCTTCCTCTGTCCAAAGGTAGCCGATATCAATATGTTTTTTAAATATTTATTTATTTATTATTTTTAAAAAAATAAACTTATTTATTATTTATTTTTGGTTGTGTTGGGTCTTCGTTGCTGCACGTGGGCTTTCTCTAGCTGTGGCGAGTGGGGGCTACTCTTCGTTGCCGTGCGCAGGCTTCTCATTGCGGTGGCTTCTCTTGTTGCGGAGCACGGGCTCTAGGTGCTGTGGCTTCAGTAGTTGTGGCACGTGGGCTTCAGTAGTTGTGGTTCATGGGCCCTAGAGCACAGGCTCAGTAGTTGTGGCGCACGAGCTTAGTTGCTTCGCGGCATGTGGGATCTTCCCAGACCAGGAATCGAACCCATGTTCTCTGCATTGGCAGGCGGATTCTTAACCACTGTGCCACCAGGGAAGTCCCTAAAAATATTTATTTCGTTGTGCCGGGTCTTAGTTGCGGCATGCCAACTCTTGGTTGCGGCATGTGGGATCTAGTTCCCTGACCAGGGATCAAAGTCGGGCCCCCATGTATTGGGAGCGTGGAGTCTTACCTGCTGTACCACCAGGGAAGTCCCTCAATTGTTTTTATTATAAGAATTATTGGGCTTCCCTAGTGGCGCAGTGGTTGAGAATCCGCCTGCCGATGCAGGGGACACGGGTTCGTGCCCCGGTCCGGGAAGATCCCACGTGCCGCGGAGCAGCTGGGCCCGTGAGCCATGGCCGCTGAGCCTGCGCGTCCGGAGCCTGTGCTCCGCAATGCGAGAGGCCACAACAGTGAGGCCCGCGTAACGCAAAAAATAAAAATTAAAAAAAATTAAAAAAAAAAAGAATTATTATTGCTCTATCCCTTCAAAAATACTTTTTAGAATTCTTTCTTCTAACATTTTTTTCTTTAAAAATTTTTTCAGATGCAGAAAACAAACTTACGGGGACTTCCCTGGTGGCGCAGTGGTTACAAATCCGCCTGCCAGTGCAGGGGACACAGGTTTGAGCCCTGGTCCGGGAAGATCCCACATGCCGTGGAGCAGCTAAGCCCACACACCACAACTACTGAGCCTGACTACCTAGAGCCTGTGCTCAGCAACAAGAGAAGCCACCGCAGTGAGAAGTCCGTGCACCACAACAGAGTAGCCCCTGCTCACCGCAACTAGAGAAAGCCCGCTTGCAGCAATGAAGACCCAATGCAGCCAAAAAAAAAACAAAACAAAACAAAACCCCAAAATACCAAACTTATGGTTACCAAATGAGTAAAGGCGGAGAGATAAATTAGGAGGTTGGGATTAACATATTCACACGACTATATATAAAATAGATAACCAACAAGGACCTACTGTATGGGTCAGGGAACTCTACTCAATATTTTGTAATAACCTATAAGGGAAAAGAATCTGAAAAAGAATGTATATATATATATAATCATTTGCTGTACACCTGAAAATAACACATTGTAAATCACTGTTGTTCAACTAAAAAAGAAAGAAAGGAAGGAAGGAAGGAGGGAAATTATTTGTTCTTCGTCCAGGCGTCCATGACTTGGACAGTAGGAGATGTCATCCCTGTGACACATTATAGTGAACTTAAAGGAAAGGGATTGATCAATACGTTTATTTGCAAATTATTAACTGAGTAAAATTCACATTTGAGCAGAAAAATTTTTTTGTTTTTCTTTAAAAAATGTTTTTATTGTTTAATTGTATTGTTTCATTTATTGTTTAAAGTACCTTTTCCCAAACTTAAAAACAATTCTTGGGCTTCCTGGTGGCACAGTGGTTGAGAGTCCGCCTGCCGATGCAGGGGACACAGGTTCGTGCCCCGGTCCGGGAAGATCCCACATGCCGCGGAGCGGCTGGGCCCGTGAGCCGTGGCCACTGAGCCTGCGCATCCGGAGCCTGTGCTCCGCAACAGGAGAGGCCACAACATTGAGAGGCCCGCGTACCACAAAACAAAACAAAACAAACAAACAAAACAATTCTTACTGGGCCTGTTTCAGAAAGGATTTAAGATGGCCTCCTATTTTGCTGGATTTTTAACAAAAACACTAGAAGTCTTACCCTTACTCTCCCTTCCTGTGATGCTTGGGATGGAACTTAAGTCATCACATTTGGCTTTGTTTTGTTTTCTTAATAAATCAGTTCTAATGAGAAAAAAGATCTGACCCAATCACCAGTTTACCATGAAGAAACCAAACCTTGCCCGCATGCTGATGGCACCAGAATTTTAAATGTGCTGTGTGGTAGACTTTCCTTAAATTATTTAGAATATGGCCAGCTTAATGCAAATAAGGAAAATGAGACCCTTTAGCCACAGTGGTGACGGCATCACAGGTCCTGTGAGAGGCGTTTGTGACACGGGAGACGGTGCACGTGGGGCTCCTGTGTTCTTGCTGGTGACTGTGGTGACGTGGGTCCGCTGTGTAAGGGCTCAAACCTGTGCGAGCTCCACGCTTTTGACCGTGTATCCCTATCATTGAAAAAATATTGAGGCGGAGGAGATAAATTAGGAGTTTGGGATTAACATATACACATTACTATATATAAAATAGGTAAACAACAAGGATCTACTGTATAGCACTATACTCTTTTTTAATATATATATATATATTTATATTTATTTACTTTTGGCTGCGTTGGGTCTTCCTTGCTGCACGGGATCTCTCCCTAGTTGCGGCGAGCAGGGCCTACGCTTCGTTGCGGTGTGCGGGCTTCTCATTGCGGTGGCTTCTGTTGCAGAGCACGGGCTTTAGCTGCGCGGGCTTCAGTAGTTGTGGCACACGGGCTCAGTAGTTGTGGCTTGCCGGCTCTAGAGCGCAGGCTTAGTAGTTGTGGCACAATGGCTTAGTTGCTCCGCGGCACGTGGGATCTTCCCAGACCAGGGATCGAACCTGTGTCCCCTGCATTGGAAGTGCAGATTCTTAACCACTGTGCCACCAGGGAAGTCCTAAAACATTTTAAATATTTTTGTTTTTCTGTCTGAAGATATACAGACTTGGTGGGTTTTTTTAAAAGTAACATCAATTTCAGCAGAAAACTCACCTAATGGTAGAAACAATTCCAAACACCTATTTTCACAGGCTCTTCTTCACAGCATGAGTTTCTTTTGCTTTAATCCTTTTTCACTCATTTTTAAGAATATCATCTGTGGGGACTTCCCTGGTGGTCCAGTGGTTAAGACTCTGCACTTCCAATGCACGGGGCACGGGTTCCACCCCATCCCTGGTCCAGGAACTAACATTCCACATGTTGCCTGGTGAGGCCAAAAAAGAAAAAAAAATAAATAAAACTCTGCATCAAAGAAACAAATTTTTTGTGTGTGTTTGTCTTGTTAAAATATTTGCCAACTGGCATATTTCTAATAATCAGTTAGCCTACAAAAATGTCAGAAAAACGTAAAAATCTTTTCAGTTTGACAGTCAAGTGCTTTGCCAAAAAGATAGCTGCTAACTTCTGTTTAATTTGAAATACTGTTGGGGTCACTCCTCATATGATGACAAAGGCTTGCAAAAGTTCCCTATTTGAAAGTTCTTATTTTTATAAAATTAACTGCACTGTCTAACCTTTCTAGAGTCAGGAGGCTACCACTGGCTTGTGTACATCTTACAGCAAAACAGAGGAGAGAGAGAGGATTGCTCTTTGAAAGTCTTTATTTCTGGGCTTCTCTGGTGGTGCAGTGGTTAAGAATCCGCCTGCCAGTGTAGGGGACACGGGTTCAAGCCCTGGTCCGGGAAAATCCCACATGCCGTGGAGCAACTAAGCCCATGTGCCACAACTACTGAGCCTGTGCTCTAGAGCCCGCAAGCCACAACTACTGAAGCCCGTGTGTCACAACTACTGAAGCCCACGTGCCTAGAGCCTGTGCTCTGCAACAAGAGAAGCCACCACAATGAGAAGCCTGCGCCCCGTGACAAAGAGTTGCCCCCGCTCACTGCAACTAGAGAAAGCCCGCATGCACCAGTGAAGACCCAATGCAGCCAAAAATTAAATAAATGAATAAATAAATAAAATTATTTTTTTAAAAAGTCTTTGTTTTCCTTTCACACGGGCTCGATCAGGGAATTTCTCTTTTTTTTTGTTACTTTTTTTTTTTTTGGCCACACTCTGCAGCTTATGGGATCTTAGTTGCCTGATCAGGGATGGAACCTGCACCACGGCAGTGAAAGCTCCAGATCCTGACCACTGGACCACCAGGGAACTCCCGGGGAATTTCCCTTTAAAAACCTGAATCTCTGGCAACACTTGCCTGAGTTCCCATGTGGAACCAATCAGCTGGTGCTGAGTCACAACTGCCCCAGTTGAACAACCTTGCCCTCTTCAATTCTCCACAGTCTCCACTGTTCCCTATTGGCCACCCTCTCCCTTTCCATTTATTTACAAAAAGAAAAAAAAATCCCTATAATGGGTTTTTTTTTTTTTTTTTTGGCTTTGTTCGGTCTTCGTTGCTGCGCGTGGGCTTTCTCTAGTTGTGGCGAGCGGGGGCTACTCTTCGTTGTGGTGCACAGGCTTCTCATTGCAGTGGCTTCTCTTGTTGCAGAGCAGGGGGCTCTAGGAGAGCGGGCTTCAGTAGTTGTGGCATGTGGGCTCAGTAGTTGTGGCTCGGAGGTTTTTGTTTGAGCAGTTTATTTTTATCACCTTTTTTCCTGTGATAGGAAGATGATATATCTAAATAAGAGAAAAAGTACCTTGTACAGAAATATCAGAGGGAGAATTTTCTACTTTCCTGTAGGGCGTGAGTCATTTCTGAGTGACTCATTTTTGTAGAATTACTTGTGAAAGACCAATGCGTAAATAGGTGATTTTTCATGATGTTTATGAAAATGATGGATGTTTATAAAAATAATTTGACTGGCTGAGAGGTTGCTGGGCAAGTCTAAAATACTGTATTATTTTAATATTCCATTATATCATTACATGGTAATCCTTACAAGCAGATTTTATTTTATAGTTTTAGATATTTCAAAAAGATGCTCAATGTCATTAGTCATTACAGAAATGCAAATTAAAACCACAATGAGATACTGTCATGTACGTATTAGAAGGATTACAATTTAAAAAAAATTGACCTATAGTTGATTTACAATATCGTGCTAGTTTCAGGTGTACAGCAAAGTGATTCAGTTATATATATCTATATGTATGTATTCTTTTTCGGATTCTTTTCCATTATACGTATTATAAGATATTGAATATAGTTCCCTGCATTGTCCAGTAGGTCCTTGTTGGTTATCTATTTTATATATAGTAGTTTGTATCTGTTAATCCCAAACTCCTAATTTTTCCCATCCCCCCTTCCCCTTTGATAACCATAAATTTGTTTTCTATGTCTGAGTCTGTTTCTGTTTCATAAATAAGTTCATTTGTATTATTTTTTAGATTCCACATATGAGTGTATCATATAATATTTGTCTTTCTCTGTTTTACTTCACTTAGTATGATAATCTCTAGGTCCATCCATGTTGCTGCAAATGGCAATATGTCATTCTTTCTTATGGCCGAGTAATATTCCATTGTATGTATATATACCACACCTTCTTTAGCCATTCCTCCTTCGGTGGACACTTAGGTTGCTTCCATTGCTTAGCTTTTTACAATAGCTAAGAAGATATTTACAATAGCTTCTTAGCTATTGTAAATAGTGCTGCTATGAACACTGAGGTGCATGTATCTTTTCAAATTAGACTTTTCATCTTTTCTGGATATATGCCCAGGAGTGGAATTGCTGGATCATGTGGTAACTCTATGTTTAGTTTTTTAAGGAACCTCCATACTATTCTCCATAGTGGCTGCACCAATTTACATTCCCATCAGCAGTGTAGGAGGGTTTCCTTTTCTCCACACCCTCTCCAGCATTTATTATTTGTAGACTTTGATGATGGCCACAGAATGCTTACAATTTTTAAAAGACAGATAATAACAAATGTTGCCAGGGATGTGGAGAAACTGGAACCCTCATATGTCACTGGTGGGAAAGTAAAATAGCTAACAGTTTGGAAAACAGTTTGGCCGTTTCATTAAAAAGTTAAACATAAAAAAAAAAAAAAGTTAAACATAACTTTACCATACAACCCAGGAATTCCACTCCTAGGAATCTACCCAGGAGAAATGAAAACGTTTGTCCACTCAAAGACTTACACATGAACGTTCATAGCAGCTTTAGTCATAATGATTCTAAACTGGAAACAATCCAAATATCTATCATAAATAAAATGTGAGCTGTCCATGTAATGGGATATTATTCTGCAATAAAAGGAGTGCAGTGAAGTTTCAATACATGCTAAAACATGAATGGACCTTGAAAACATCATGCTGAGTGAAAGAAACAAGATACAACAGATTACACTGTATGATTCCGTTTATATAAGAAAATGCAAATTTATAGTAACAGAAAGCAGAATTGGTTGCTTAGTGTTGGAAACAGGAACAGGGATTAACTATAAATGGGCACAAGGAAACTTTCGGAAGTGGTAGAAATGTTCTAAAACTGGATGATGATGATTGTTTCACATTTCTAAAAATTCACTAAAATCGTTGAATTGTTCAGTGCCAATGCGTGACTCTACAGTATATAAATTACACCCCAATAAATTGGTTTAAAAAAGCTTAAACTCGTCTATTATAACAATATTTGTATCTTTTTCTTTAGCCACTGAACCACTAAAGGAATAATACAATCTTTCTGTGGCATGACAAAATTTACATTTTAAAAAGTAAAAAAAAAAAAAAAGAAAAAAGTTCTGAAGAAATCCTTTGTTTTCTTCTTTGGCACTCTTAGTTTTTGATGCTTCTGGGTTTATCAAGGTTCCTGTCTTCTGCACACTTGCAGTGACCTCTAAGCCATCCATCACATAAAGGTAAAGAGGTCTCAGGTGTGCTTTTAGGAGGATGACTTCAATTCCAAAGTAAGACATGACGGAAAGACCGGTTGCTGAGATCCAGGTCACCATTAGGCTAGATATTTCTAAGTCTCTTAAATTACTTTAAACTCCCAGATTATGTTATTGGACAAGGTAGTCTGGCCAGTACCCAGATTTAAGTGAGGTGTAAGACTTCAGTTATCAATAATATCAAAGAATAATGGTCAGCAACTGACATAATTGGGGGTCTCTCCAGGTGCATCAAACAGTACACTTGCAAATTCCGAAGCTTTACATAGTTTTCTATAACACGATGCTGGTCCCTAGCAAGAGTTGCAGCTACCATGTGGGTCATTAAAAGATATTTTTAAATGTTTATTTAAATATACATTTCTGGGCTTCCCTGGTGGCGCAGTGGTTAAGAATCCGCCTGCCAATGCAGAGGCACGGGTTCAAACCCTGGTCCGGGAAGATCCCACATGCCGCAGAGCAACTAAGCCCGTGTGCCACAACTACTGAGCCTGCGCTCTAGAGCCCGCGAGCCACAGCTACTGAGCCCGTGTGCCACAACTACTGAAGTCCGCGTGCCTAGAGCTCGTGCTCTGCAACAAGAGGAGTGACGGCAGCGAGAAGCCCGTGCACCACAACGAAGACCCAATGCAGCCAAACATAAATAAATAAATAATACATTTCTTATCAACACATACTATATACAGAAAAGTGAGCAAATAATAAGGGCTTGATGAATTTTAAAAGACAGCTCACCCTTAAAACTCCAGCCAAGTTAAGAACTAGAAGATTACCACCACCCCAGCGGTCCCTGTTATGCCCCCTTCCAGCTACCACACTCACTCTCTACCCCAAAGATAACCACTATTCAGGTTTCAAATACCATGGATTCGTTTTGCCTACTTTTGAACTTTATATAAATGGAATCATACAGTATGTGCTCATTTGTGTCTGGTTTCTTTTACTCCACCTAAGACTCACCACTTGTTCTACGGTATTCTATTGCAGGAATATATCACTACTTATTTATCCATTCTATTGTTGATGGACTTTCGTATTGCTTCCAGTTTGCGGGCTATTATGAATAAGGCAGCTAGGTACATTTTTGTATATGCCTTTTGTACATAAGTGTGTATGTTTCTGATGCGTAGCTATTTAGGAGTGGTCCCTGGGTCATAGGGTATGTGTAGAGTTAGTTTGAGTATAAATCATTTTATTTTGCTAAAATCTTGAAAGCCACTTGAAGTGAATTAAGAGTAAACATTCCTAAATGCAGAAATTTCCTAAATATAAACACACATTCATTCTTCTTCAGAATTGACCTGAGCAAACACTGTCATAGGCAGGACAATTGAATATCAGTCAGGAAGTTACTGGAGTGTGATCTCTCACAAACATAACTTCTGAAGACACCGTCTCCTGTGGGTTTCGGCCCTTGGGAAATGAGGCCAATGTGAACTTCCTGGCATTCCTGCAGGCTCCCGGGTGAGATCCGGATGAGCATGGTTTGTATCTTGTCTTAGCTTTGATCTGGAAGAAAAGCATTAAGTTTGTTTAATTTCCTCCTGTGGTCTGAAAATCAACTTATTTTTCATGGTTTAAAAAAGCCCAGGGTGAGAACTCCTTGGCAGTTCAGTGGTTAGGGCTCCACGCTTCCACTGCAGGGGTCACGGGTTCGATCCCTAGTCAGGGAACCATGATCCCACATACTGCACGGGGAGGCCAAACAAATAAATAAATAAAAATTAAAATAATAAAAATAAATAAAAAGTCCAAGGTAATTATTAGCACACGATGCTGGGCTGAGTCTTTCAGTTTTTAGTGGGCACTCTGCTATTTTCTGGAGCTCCGTGGCTCTGTCTCCCAGGGGGGCTCTAGGCTCTTGCCCATTACCAGTTCTTCTGGGGTGGCTGTAAGCTTGTAGGAACTGGCCCCCATTATAGCCCACCCCTGACCTCCCACCTTGATACCTGAAGTCAAGCCAGCACCTGATTCAGCCCATGGCGCTGTCACTGGGCTGTTTCCACGGTACAGGTAAGTCTTAGAAATCCAGAGGATCTGCCCGCAGTGAACAAAACTTCCCAGCAAGTATCCACATCAGTTTCACTTCCTGGTCTCTGGACTGGGTGTCCACTGGGTTTGGAGAAAACTTTCTAGGAAAACAAAGGGCCCTCTGGCTTGCCGCCTGCCCTTGACGGGTTCACCAGAATTCCCACACCTTGAGGTTTTCTACACCCTAATGGATTGGGCTGTAGGAATGTCTCAGTTTTGTTTTCTTTCAGCCTCTCTTTTTATTTGGATTCTGTCTGTAGTTGCTTCATCTTTCTGAGTCTCTGAGGTACTTTGTTAGAACACAGAGGGGTGGCCTCTTGAATAGCGTCCATTACGTCTTTGTGTTCAGATGGTGAGTGGTGACTATGTTTTTTATTTCTTTTCTACCAGACCTTAGTGTCCCAAAGAGAGTGGCTGTGACCCTAGCTTTCAGCATTAAGGGAAGTGACCCTATGCTCTTAACTATCTGCTTTTTTTTTTTGCTTTAAAAATTGCCACAATTTTTGACCACCTCATTTGCCAGAAATTGTATTCTCCAAGCTCAGATGGGCTTCCTGAATTCGGTCACACTTTTCTTTTAAAATATTTATTCATTTATTGTTTATTTGGGGCTTGTGCTGGGTCTTTAGTTGTGACACGCAGGATCTTCGTTGTGGCCTGTGGGATCTTTAGTTGCGGCATGCGGGCTTCTTAGTTGCAGCATGCATGCGGGATCTAGTTCTCTGACCAGGGACTGAACCTGGGCCCCCACATTGGGAGTGCAGAGTCTTACCCACTGGACCACCAGGGAAGTCCCTCGGTCACACTTTTCACGTTTTGATAAACTGTGGCCATGTTCTAAAATTCTACCAGGACATGTTTTGTGAAAAACTGACTTGTCAAATGGCAAATTTTCAATACACAGTGATATAGGACAACTAATCACCTACTTGCTTAGGTTTATGAAATGGAAAAAAATTATATTGGATCCCATATTTTGGGATAACTTAACATTTGAAAAGTATTATTTATTGTATAAGCGGCAATGCGATGGATACAGATTCACTCAACATTAGAAGGCTAGATCAGCGACACAAAAAGAAAGGGTTTTATCAACCCAAGCAACCAGCATTTCTCAGTTTTGTTTGGAATGACCTAAATGTGGATGACTCAGACAGCTTTTTTTTTTAAACCAATTCTCATCAATCCATTCATTTTTTTTAAAGCAGCTTTACTGAGATAGAATTCACATACCCTAAATTCACTGATTTAAAATGTATAATGCGGTGGTTTTTAGTATATTCACAGATTAGTGCAACCAGCACCACAATTTTCTTCTCTCTTTTTAAAAAATAATTTATTTATTTATTTATTTTCGTATGCGTTGGGTCTTCGTTGCTCCGTGCGGGCTTTCTCTAGTTGCAGCGAGCGGGGGCTACTCTTCGATGCGGCACATGGTCTTCTCATTGCCGTGGCTTCTCTTGTTGTGGAGCACAGGCTCTAAGCGTGCGGGCTTCAGTAGCTGTGGCTCGCGGGCTCTAGAGCGCAGGCTCAGTAGTTGTGGTTGCCGGGCTTAGCTGCTCCGCGACATGTGGGATCTTCCCAGACCAGGGCTCGAACCCGTGTCCCCTACATTGGCAGGTGGACCACCAGGGAAGCCTCTCCCTCTCCCTCTCCCTCTCCCCTCCCCCTCCCCCCTCCCCCTCCCCTCCCCTCCCCCTCTTTTATATATATATAAAATGGGCATATATATATATGGGCTGCTGCTGCACAGCATGTGGGATCTTAGTTCCCTGACCATCGAACCTGTGCCCCCTGCAGTGGAAGCACGGAGTCTTAACCACTGGACCTCCAGGGAGGTCCCACCACAGTCAATTTTAGAACATTTCATCTTCTCAAAAAGAAACCCCGTACTCTTTAGCTATCAACCCCTTATTCCCCTACCCCAGCCCTAAGCAACCACAAATCTACTTTTGGTCTCTATAGATTTCCCTATTCTATACTTGCATATGAATGGAATTGTATAACATGTGGACTTTTGTGACGGGCTCTTTCACTCAGCATCATGTTTTGAAGATTCATCCAAATTGTAGGCTGCATCACTACTTCATCCCTTTTTATGGCTCAATAATATTCCATTGTATGGATAGAGCACATTTTGTTTATCCATTTGTTTGTCCATGGACATTTGAGTTCTCTAGATAGCTTTTTTTTTTTTTTTTTTTTTTTTTTTTGCGGTATGCGGGTCTCTCGCTGTTGTGGCCTCTCCCGTTGCGGAGCACAGGCTCCGGACGCGCAGGCTCAGCAGCCATGGCTCACGGGCCCAGCCGCTCCGCGGCACGTGGGATCTTCCCGGACCGGGGCACGAACCCGTGTCCCCTGCATCGGCAGGCGGACTCTCAACCACTGCGCCACCAGGGAAGCCCAATAGCTTTTTTAAAAAATTGACTTATAAATGTTGTGTTAGTTTCAGATGTACAGCAAAGTGATTCAGTTATACATACATATATATGTATATATATATGTATATGTATATATTCTCTTTCATTATTTTTTCAATTTTTTTTTCAATAATCTTTCATTCTTCTTTTCCATTATAGGTTATTTCAAAATATTGAGTATAGTTCTCTGTGCTACACAGTAGGTCCTTGATGGTTATCTATTTTATATATAGCAAAGTGTATGTTGTTAATTCCAAACCTCTAATTTATTCCTTCCTCTCCCCTTTTCCTCTTTGGTAACCGTAAGTTTGTTTTCTATGTCTGTGGGTCTATTTCTGTTTTGTGAATAAGTTCATATTTTTTTCCTTTTTTTTTATATTCCACATATAAGTGATATCACATGATATTTGTCTTTCTCTGGCTTATTTCACTTAGTATGATCATCTCTAGGTCCATCCATGCTGCTGCAAATGGCAGTACTTCATTCTTTTTTTAATGTCTGAGTAATATTCCATTGTATATATGTACCACATCTTCTTTATTCATGCATCCGTCGATGGACTTTTAGGTTGCTTCCATGTCTTGGCTACTGTAAATAGTACTGCCATGAATCTAGATAGCTTCTTAAAGTTCATCCTCGCCTTGTAATCTTGTTTTCCATAAACATGAGACAGTCTTTTCCAAAAGTGGCATAGATTCTATGAGAGAACTGTAAACAGGGTCTATGACGATATGCTTATTTGTTTTTTTGCCAGAGAAAAGCATTCTAATCCCACATCGATGCTCCATGTGTATCGCTTTTCTAATTACTGAGTCCAAATAGGAGCAGATGGCATCTGTTCCGTTCAAATGAATTGCTAAAACCACTACCCTTTTCCCCTCTTCTACTTGATCTTCACTAGCTCTTTTAAATAAAAATAAAATAGGAGATGCAGGGAAAGTTTTCTTAATCAAGCATGACAATGAGCACAGTTATTTTCTGCTCTCAGGGGGAGGGACACAAAGCTCGCCCCAATAGCTGTTTCATGTGTCAAGATTTTTTTTCTTTTAATAGTTCATTACTTTTCATTGTCAAATATTATTCATGGTATACATGCAACATAGTGTGCGTAACTTTTCACCCACCAAAGAACATTTAGGTTATTTCTACATTTTGGACTGCTATAAACTATAATGTCTAGAGCTTTGTGTGAGCATAAGTTTCATTTTTTCTGGGACAAATGCCCAGAGGTGTGATAGGTGTCGTATGGTAAGTGTAAGTTTAATATCTTTTCCAGAGTGGTGGTACATTTACATTACTACCAACAATACATGAAATATCCAGTTTCTCTGCATTCTTGTCAGCATTTGGTGTTATCACTATTTTTAATTTTACCTCTTTTATTTAAGTGTCAGTTATATTAATTCCCCAAAGTACTTTTGAGTATGGTCCGACCTTCGCCAAGCACCTCAGTGAAGCTGTCACAATGGTCTTTTTTGTCTTTATTTCACACATTCAACACAATATTTAAAATGTGACAAGAAGTTAACATGAACTACGGTAAAAGTAACATGAAAAGTTTCAAAATGGCTTCTAAATAGTCAAGGCCCCAGGAATCAGGGCTGTGCCTTCTCTTTATCACCATCTGCCCTGGTTGTTATTTGGAGTGCAACCCCTTCATAATCCAGGTCCGAAGAAAAGAAAACATTGTTTGGATTAGTCAAAGAAGTACCTTGACTTAATTCTATTGGTAGTGATATCCACGCTCACAATAGTTTTTTGCTTCTGCAACTTCTCCAGAAAGGACCGAAATTTAACTGCCATTTTGACATCAATGTGTGTAGACTTCCTTTTCATGCTCTCTTTCTTCCCATAACAGACACTTCTGGGGGGACAGTCCAGCTCACACTTACTTCCCTCTACTTTGGGGACCATCCCCCAGTTCACAAGAGAAGCCACCTAGGAACATGGCTGAGCCTAGAACACAAGCATTTAGAGCTGCGGGTGGACACATCTGGTGACGTGGACGGCGGGGGGTTAGGGAAGGAGGATCTGCAGAGAGATACAAAATGAACCAGCTGTGGTCGGAAGGACAAAGATGAGCAGCTGAGAGTCCCGTTGGATGGCTAGTTCTTGGTTCCGTTGCCTTCCTGATACCCAGCTGCATTCCTGTCCAGAGCGGCATGAGAAACTCTTGTGTCTTCGATAACGACAGTAATCCATAACTATAGTTATGTGACGCTTATTGGACCCTTACCATGGGCCAGGAGATGTTCCAAGTGTTCTCACTCATTTCATTCTCACAAGGGCCCTGTGATAAGGTGACCATTACTCTCCCCTTTCGACAGCTCCGTAAGCTGAGATGTAGGCAATTCACAACTTGTCCAACTCTCACAGGGGACACTTGGGGGCCAGCATCCGAGGCTAGGGCTCTGCTGGTGGCGTGCAGGAGAGGTGGCCCTGCCAGAGGATGCTGAGGGAGGAGCAGGACCCCGCAGCCGGGCTACTGGCAGGGGAATGGGGCCCAAGGGAGCCAATCTGGCCCCTTCCCCTGGGACTCCTGGGGGCAGGCCCCAGAAGGAGCCACAGCTGAGGCTCGGGCAGGTGTCCTGTTGCCCCGGGCGGCTCTGGGTGGTGACACTGGGCATCCTCTCTTCTCTGGGCTCTGAGTGTGGTTGATTCTACCCAAGTGGGCAGCTCGTCACACCAGGCGGGGGTGGTTGGATATTGAGTGTTGGGCTGCCAGGGACATCGGGGGGAGGAAAACGACTCAGTAACCTGATTCAAACCGACACAGACGGACACTTCCTACCTGACACTGCTGTGTTTACGGTCCAGCTGTAGACCACGGACAGCCCGCCCCGGGCACCCCTCCTGCCAGAGAAGAACCCCCGCCCCCCGCCCCATCCTTTGCTCTTCCGCCCCAGCTCTCCCGGTCACGCTCTCCTTTCCCTCTGTCCCTGAGGACACAGCCATTCTCTCTCTGCGTAGATCCATCCCCTTTCTGGTGTCTGAGGCATCGGATCAGCTCCACACCCAGAACTGGCTGAGAAGGAAGTCTGTCTCCTTAGCGTCCCACTGCTTTCTGTCCTGGACCCAGTTACTCTTGGTGGAACCGCATGCTATGGCCGGTACTGGACCATTTTTGACTTACAAAAATGGCACTTTCACATAGGCCCACCTCAATAGGCCTTTTTCACGTGAAACATCTTACTGTTAATCGCAGCAGGAAAATAAGCAGAAAGAGCCCTACAGGAAAATGTTGGACACATAACAGACCCCCTAGCGATCGCACAGGCGGGTTTTCCCGGCCCGGTCTGCCTTTCCCAGGGCCCTCTGCTATAATGAGCTTTAAGGAGGTCTCCCGAGTTTTCCGCCCACTCTGACCGGATGTTGGACCTGACAGCTCTGCTCGGATGGTGGCCTGGGCCCGGCCCAGCCTCGGGCAATTCCCCGTGCTTTCCGCGCCTGCGCACTCACGGCTCCGCGTCCCCGCTTCTCTCTCCTGCCCGCGGGGCATTTCATCCTGCGCTTCCTCGCGGTCCTGCTCAGCCCCTCCCGCTGCGCCAGGAGAAAGAGTGCCTCCTGCCTGACCTTGCCGTCACCTCCTCCTGCTGTCCTGAGGCCCCTGGGTCCGGCCCCCTCCCCTCAGCCCATTCCTCTCTGTCCTGTGTGTTTTGCCCACAACATCTCTCCCGTCTGATAAGTCCAGAAAAAGTTCCGTTGCCTTCTCTGCATTGTGGGTTTGTATCTGAGCCTTCTCTCTCTTTTTTTTTTTTTTTTTTGCGGTATGCGGGCCTCATTGTTGTGGCCTCTCCGTCGTGGAGCACAAGCTCCGGATGTGCAGGCTCAGCGGCCATGGCTCACGGGCCCAGCCGCTCCGCGGCATGTGGGATCTTCCCGGACCGGGGCACGAACCCGTGTCCCCTGCATTGGCAGGCAGACTCTCAACCTCTGCGCCACCAGGGAAGCCCTAGCCTTCTCTCTCTTGAAGTCACACATCCCTGAACAGCAGAGGCCAACCTTTGGAAGCCCACCTAAGTTGGACTCTGCTGCCCCAGGCCCCCTCCTGCCCCCAGCCCTTCAGATTCTTTCTCTGTTTCAGGCCTGAGTCCCTGCTGGCCTCTCTCTGGGACCCTGGGTCTAGGCTGCACGTCGCTGAAGTATCACTCACTAGCAGAGGGCTGACGACTGCTGGCCCTCCCCACCCAGGGTGGGCCCCCAGAGTCTGTCTGAGTCTCCCCTCGGGGAGCTTCCCACCCGCACCCAGGTCAGTGGACCTTGAACAGAATTTCCACCCTGGATCCTCAAAAGGAATCTCGTCAGAGGTCAGAGGGGCCGCCAGGCCGAGCGGTGAGGGCAGGCTCAGCCGAGTTGTTTTGGGATAAACCATGGCTGCCGCATGGACAAAGGCCACTGCCGGGGCCTCTCTTGACCTCCACGGGCCTGGGCAGTGAGAGTACTCCCGAGTCACCCCTGGGCCCCTGCTGGTCCCCCATGATGCTTGCAGACTTCACCACCTGCACCCAGCCCCTCGGCCAACAGTGACCAGCCTTCCGAACCACCCAGTGCACCCCTCTTTGCTACACACCCTCCTTTATTTATTTATTTTTTTGAGTTTTCCTCTTTAAAAAAAAAAAATTATTTATTTGGCTATGCTGGGTCTTAGTTGTGGCATGCAGGATCTTTCGCTGCAGCGCTTGGGCTCTTTGTTGCAGCGCGCGGGCTCCTCTCTAGTTGTGGCACACGGGCTCGATAGTTGTCCCGTGGCATGTGGGATCTCAGTTCCCCGACCAGGGATCAAACCCGTGTCCCCTGCATTGGAAGGCAGATTCTTAACCACTGGACCACCAGGGAAGTCCCACACCCTTCTTTATTATTAGTGACTGGTCGTTTGTTCAACCACTCAAGTCATTCAATGAAAACGGATTGAACACCTACTATGTACCAGGTACCATTCAATGCCTTAGAGACATGTGGTGAAAAGACAGATGAGGTCCTTTTCCCCCTTCGAGCTCACAGTTTAGTGGGGACAAACCAGTGATTCTCTCGGTGGGGTCTGTGGACACAAGGCCAGGCTACAACCTGTGTGTTACTAGGCTCAGACAAGGTAGGTAGCACTGAAGTTGACAGAAGTTTTTAGAAATTTCTCTAGCTCTTTGACTGAGTAATTTTCTGTTTGTTGAGTCCAGTTTACAAAAACAAAAAACAAAAAAGGAGTCCCCTTGTTTATGTTTTTTTCATTTTGTTTTTTTAGAAAAATTCATCCTACATTCCAGAAACTTGGAGAAGCGTTGCTCTAAACTATAAATTGCAATTCATGCCATGAAGAACACGAAGGAGAATAATGGGGAAAACTTGTCTAAGGAGGTGTTTGATGGGACCTGAAGGGTGAGGAGGAACTGTCCAGGCACAGAGCTGGGGAAGGACCTTTCCGGGCAAGGGAACAGTCTGTGCAAAGGCCCTGAGGTGAGCAGGAATCAGGAGGTTTGAAACAGTAGGACCTTGTTGTTTATCCATTCTATATATAATAGTTTGCATCTGCTAACCCCAAACTCCCCTCCATCCCTCCCCTCCCTCCTCCCCCTTGGCAACCGTAAGTCTGTTCTCTCTTCATAGAAGTTTGCTTATTTTTTTTTGAAGTTTGCTTATTAAATAAGTCTAAGTAAATTCCTGTCAGCTATCCAAGCCACACTTTGTAATTTCTTTGAATTTATTTCATTACTCTGAAAATGATCATGGGAGACCCATGATCACTTTCTTAAATAAAGCTTAAAATGCACATTAAATAAATGAATAGGCTATCAATACATGATGTTGACCAGTGGACAGTCACACTTTGCTGATGAGAGTGTAAAATTGAGGCTACCTCCCCAGCTATTTGGCAATACATGGGAAATAAGAGCTTTTAAGAAACTTTATATCCCTTACCTTTTTATAAATATTTCCTAAGGATAGAGTCAGAGATAAGGGAGAATATGTTTATATACAGATATTGGTTATAATAATATTTATAAAAATGAAAACTTAGAATCATCCTAAAAGTCAATAAGAGGGAATTTGTAAAATAAATTAAGGTGCCTCCACATGACACAATATTAGGTAGTTGTTAAATGCTCACAGTGTTTCTTGAAAAGTGAAGCAAAGTTATATTTACAGCATGACCTTTTTTTTGTTAAACACACACATACACATATCCTTATAAGGGCTTATACAGACTGTGAAGAGTAATTATTTTGGGGTGATGGATTCTGGGTGATTTAATTTTTTTGTTTTTTTCTGTAGTTTTAAAATTCTCTCCAATGCATATGTATTGCTTTGAAAATAAGTGATACTTATTAAAAACAACAATGAAAATATTTGACATCAGTCATTAGACACCACTCCATATTCATTACTTACATAGATTAAAAATTCTATAATCATGAAATAACCTTAGCCAAAATCTTGAAGACTTTTAATCAAGGGTATTTCTGACATAGTCTGTTGATCCATAGAATGTGTGGTTGATGGGCTCTTCTGTACCTTTCAATCATGTCAGTTATTTGGCTCACAGCATTTTCATGATTAATCCAACATGAAAAATCTGATTTAGCCCAATGCACTAACTACCACTAATCTTATTGGTGACAAGGAGCTCCTGATAGGATGGGTCGGAGAGGTGAAAACGAGGGCAAGTTTGGGGATTTAACTTCACTGGGACCATTTTCTTTGAGGGATTGGATATCTGATCTGATTTCGTTTACTTCTGATCTTTGAACAAGTCATTACTCGGGGATGCTGGGGAAGGGAAGGAGTTAAGTCTAGAAGCAGTGCTTGATTTAGGATTTGTTTTGGAATCACTTAACTCCTGGGCTGTTGACAACAATAAACAGTTTCTAAATACCTAGAGGAATGAAAGTGGATGGTCTTCCAGTAAGAAGGCGGCAGGGGAAACGTGGCTGTTTCTCTATATTCATTGCGATGAATGTTTGAGCAAAAAAAACCCTCAAAGCGAAACACGACGTAAAAGTTACCTTTTAAACTGGTCGTGCCTCTGTACCTGGTATGTGGCCCTCTCTGACTTCTAAGATGACCTATGAAAGATATTTATTTTGTAAAATAAAGTTCAAAAAGGCAAAGATATCAGCGACTTAGACCAAACATTCAATAACTTCTGCAAATGGATTGTCAATAAGCATTGACATACATTCCTCATTTTGGCCAGGAAGGGGTAGAGTTATTCTCAAGGTTAAGTAAAGGTCACCTCTCTCTGCCAACGGCCACTCAGTGGTGATGGAAAAGCAAAGGCTGGAGTTGGGTGCCTGGAAATTTCACTTAAGAAACAAATGGCCCCAGTCTGTTCGCTCAGGTCATTTTTCTCTTAGTTTTCCCATAATTGTACTAGATCAGTAGTCAAGTGAAACGACAGATGCATCACTGATAGAATCTCTGTCCTGGGCTGACAGTTCTTTAATTTGTGTACCTGCACGGTCAGAGGCCATTATTTCTAATTGCCTTTTCATCCTTTCATCTATCTTTCACACACATTAAATTTAATCTTCACATTCAATGATGACTGGGAATTTGGTTTGAAGTAGCTACCAGACTAGGTTCATAAACTTTAGTAACTTCAGGAAAAAAAAATCTTAAAAGGCTCATCAAAGTTTGAAACAGTGGCTTTCTAATAATTTAAGGTTGTTACAAGATCTCCACATTGATCATTCTAAATATTTAGTTCTTAAGTGACTTGACTCCTTAAAATATGAAAAGAAGTTTGCATCTCTCTCACTGCACCTTCAAAACAATTTAATATATAACACTTCTGTTGATTCCAGATAGGAGGCTTTGAGCTTTTTCCTTTTCATTTAACGACTCTATAATCCTCTGTGGTAGGACCTGGGGACCCAGGATGAATCAGACAAGTCCCCGAGAAGAAAAATGAACACAAACAAAGTATGTGTATGGACCAGTGTGTCTAGCACAGGGGACATCCAGAGAGAGATGGAAGCAGATCTGGGGTGTGGCTGGGAGCAGCAGTGAGAACTGTGGACCAGCCTCTGTGAATCCTAGGGGTTTCCCCCACTCCATCTGATTCAACCCTTAGGATTACCTGAGGCAGTTCTGTCCATCTAACAGGTGAGAAAACTGAGGTTTAGGAAGTGAACTCTCCAAGGCCCCCCACACCAAGTAGGAGGTGAAGCCAGGACTTGAGAACTGGTGTCCAGATGGGCTCTGATCCAAAGCTCAAATTCTGGGACTTCCCTGGTGGCATAGCGGTTAAGAATCCACCTGCCAATGCAGGGGACACGGGTTTGAGCCCTGATCCGTGAAGATCCCACATGCCGCGGAGCAACTAAGCCCGCGAGCCACAACTACTGAAGCCTGTGCCTAGAGCCCGTGAGCCACAACTACTGAAGCCTGTGCCTAGAGCCCATGCTCCGCAAAGAGAAGCCACTGCAATGAGAAGCCGTCTGCGTGGCGGTGAAGGGTAGCCCCCGCTCACCACAACGAGAAAGCCCGCGTGCAGCAACGAAGACTTAACGCACCAAAAATACATAAATAAATTAATTTTTCAAAAAACAAAGCTTTTTTTTTTTTTTTTTTTTTTTTTGCGGTACGCGAGCCTCTCACTGTTGTGGCCTCTCCCATTGCGGAGCACAGGCTCCGGACGCGCAGGCGCAGCGGCCACGGCTCACGGGTCCAGCCGCTCCGCGGCATGTGGGATCTTCCCGGACCGGGGCACGAACCCGCGTCCCCCGCATCGGCAGGCGGACTCGCAACCGCTGCGCCACCAGGGAAGCCCAAAGCTCAAGTCTTTAACCACGCAGGCTCTGCTCCCGAGGAGAGGAGCAAGGTCAGAAAGGCCTCCGCACGAGCGACGTAGTCCAGCCAAGCAGGGGCAACAGGGGAGCAGCTGAGGGCCGGGGGAGAGGGAGCAGGCCAGGCGACAGCAGAGGGATTAGTTATGTGTGAGCATGTGTCACACATGCTCTCTGTGTCACAATAGGGATTTATGATCAAACACAGTCTGACTATGGCATTGGGTGCCCCCAGGATTGGGGTATTTGGTGGTACAACCTTGCCGTGGAGGACACAGGGTTTCCTTCGTTGTGCCGCGTCATCCTCAGCCTGTTGGCTTTCATCCTCAGGCTTGAGGAAATACTGCTTTTTTATTTGTTTTCTGAGATACATTTAAGTCATACTTTAATATGTAATGATTGGGACAGGGTGAACAGCGGCCCCCAAAGATATCAGGTCCTAATCCCTAGAATCTTTAAATGTCACCCTATAAGGAAAAAGAGCATATGAAGATGGGATTAAGTTAAGGATCATGACATGGGGAGATGATCCTTGGTTATCCAGGTGGGCCCTAAATCCAAACACAAGTGTCCTTACAAGAGACAGGCCCAGGGAGATGTGATCGATGGAGAGGAGAAGGCCAAGTGTCTTAGTCTGTTCAGGCTGCCATGACAGGGTACCATAGACTGGGTGGCTTAAACAACAAACATTTATTTCTCATGGATCCGGAGGCTGGGAAGTCCAAGATCAAAGCAATGGCACTTTTGGTGTCTGGTGAGATTTCTCTTCCTGATTTATAGACAGCCGTCTTGCTGCTTTCCTCACATGGTAGAAGGGTGAGAAAGCTCTCTGGGGTCTCTTTTATAAGGGCACTAATCCCATTCATGAGGGCTCCACCCCCATGACCTCATCACCTCCCCAAGGCCCTATCTCCTAATACTGTCAAATTGAGGGTTATTTCAACATATGAATTTTTTGGGAAACAAATATTCATTCCATAACACCATGTGACCATTGATTCATAGATTGGAGTCACAAGCCCAGGAATGCTGGCAGCCAGCAGAACTGGACAAGGCAAGATTCAGATTCTCCTGTAGAGCTTCAGGAGGGAGCTCAACCCTGCTGACACCTTGATTTTAGCCCAAGAGAACTGATTTCAGACCTTCAGAACTGTGAGAGGATACATTTCTGTCGATTTATGACACTACGCTTGAGGTGATTTGTTATGGTAGCCACTATACAATGATGACAAGAATTGGTGGAGATGAAGCACAAGTCAGGGCAGTGATCAACATGAGGAAAAGCAAGAGATAGAATCATGATTATTATTATAACAGGGCCTACTGTGTGCCAAGCATGTTTTTTTTTAAAGAACAGTTTTTTTGTTTTTGTTTTTATAAATTTGTTTATTATTTTAGCTGTGTTGGGTCTTCATTTCTGTGCGAGGGATTTCTCTAGTTGTGGCGAGCGGGGGCCACTCTTCATCGCGGTGCACGGGCTGCGACCGCTTTGCGGCATGTGGAATCTTTCCGGACTGGGGCTCTAACCCGTGTCCCCTGCATTGGCAGGCAGATTCTCAACCACTGTGCCACCAGGGAAGCCCCAAGAATGGTTATATACTTCGTGTTTCCCTAGAGCCTATAAAATTGGTGTTGTTTTATAGTAGCAGAAACTGAGGCTCAGAGAGGTCAAGTAACACACCCAGGGTCACTCTGGAAATAGTAGACCTGGGATTTGAACTCAGGGCTGATTGGTGCCAAAGCACATATTTTTTTTACTTTACTTCTTGGAAGTTGGCCATTTGAATGTATATTTAGTCCCTGTTTGTATATAATGTTGAACTTTATTAGTATTCGAATTTACAAATTAAAACTACATATTATTCCTTTATTTTCTGTATTAACAAAAGTGGGACAAGGAGTGATTTCTGAGCCATGTTTGGGCACCTTGCTGATTTTTGCTGCTATAGAGTCACCAAAGGAAAAATATGGTGTCTTTCCTTCCTAGCCCAGGAAGAACAGACCGTCACAGGTGGAGGTCTCCTGTGGTGCGGGTGGCACGCATGTGTGTGTCTGGGGAAGGTACTGTGGAGGGAAGACAGAGGTTTTTGTGCAGATAGAAGAGATTTTGTAGCCTGGAGACCATCCGTAACCAGGCTTTTTGTTTCAAAGGCCCAGCATCTCTCCACATGTGGTCCATGGTCTATTCCCATCAGACTCTCCAAGGATGCCTGTTAAATGTGCAGATTCCAAGGACTTCCAGACTCACTAGAGCCGGGAACCGGCATTTTAGCAGCTCCTTAAGTTTTCTTGGCCCCTTCAAAGGTGAGAATAGACAACCACACCCATTCTGGCAATTACCAGACTATCCCAGTAGGTAAAGATGACGTCTCTGTGTCTAGACCCTGAAGGGAAATGTATGGGCAGGTTCAGGTGTGGCTCTGATTGGACAACCCAAAATAACAGTGGCTAAAACAAGATGGAAGGAAATCTCCGCACATCCAAGTCCAGGGGTAGGCCAGCCAGGGCTAGTGCGGTGTCAGGGTTTGAGCTCTTTCTGCCCTTTTGTTCTGCTGCTGTGTGGCTTCTATTCCTTGGGTCACTTCACAGTCCGAGAGGACACCTCAGTTTGCAGTCATTAATTCCACACGCTGGGCAGCAGGAATGAGGAGGGATGAAGAGGAGATGCTCCTCCTTTGAAAGGCAGTTTACAGAAGTTACACACCCTCCTTCCCCTCCCATCCAGGGCAGTGCCCAGAAAAAACCGAGGCTGCACTGCCTTGCTGTGAGGGAGAAGGAGCTTTATTCTAGGTTACCACGTGGAAACCATTTCAAAGGGAGCTGGGGGTTGTAGAAAGTCTTGCCACAGGGTGGGTGCCCAACGCCAGCGGTGATGCCTGGGCGTGTTGAGGTGGGGCGAGGTGAGTTGGCACCCAGGGTAGCGGCCTTGAATGGGGTGGTCAGCTGGGGCACGTGGGCACTGAGCACAGCCACACGAGCCTGGGGTCTCCTGTGTGGGGCTAGGGAGAGGGTAGAACCACGGCAGGAAAGGCAAATACCATGGACTAAAAGCCAGTATTTTCTCCCATTTTCTTGGATAGAATAAGCATTAACACCCGAGGGAGGGTGAGAAAGGCGCCCAACAGATGATTCTGAAATTCTTGTCAATAACGGAGAGTGGGAAATCAAAACACTTTAGTCAGATTTGGAAAAATGGAACCCTGTGACATTTCGTATAGTCCAAATGTGAGGAACATCTCACACCCAGCTGTCTTAGTCAGGGTTCTCCAGAGAAACAGAACCAAGGGGACGCACATAGAAACATCCGGGGGGATTTATTATGGGAATTGGCTCCAATGATTACAGAGGCTGAGACGTGCCATAATCCACCATCCGTAAACTGGAGAACCGGGAAAGCAGGTGGTATGATTTAGTCTGAGTCCAAAGGGTTGAGAGGCAGGAGCTCTGACGTCCAAGGGCAGGAGAAGATGGATGTTCCAGTTCAAGGAGAGAGAGAGAGAATTCGCCCCTCCTCTGCCCTTTTGTTCCATATGGGCCCTCAATGGATTGGATGAGGCCTGCTCACACTGGGGAGGGCAGATCTCCTCAGTCTTCTGATTCAAATGCTAATCTTTTCCAGAAACACCCTCATAGACACACCCAGAAATAATGTTTTACCATTTGTCTGGGCATCCCTTAGCCTGGTCAAGTTGACACAAAAAATTAACCATCACACCAGTATAAGTGTAGTACCCAATGTGAGTGAGTTACAGGGAATGTGTACATTGATAGAATCTTTTTGGAGATCAGTCTGGAATCAAATGAAGTGTCTTAAAAATGTTCAAGGAGGGCTTCCCTGGTGGCGCAGTGGGTGAGAGTCCGCCTGCCGATGCAGGGGACACGGGTTCGTGCCCCTGTCCGGGAAGATCCCAAATGCCGCGGAGCGGCTGGGCCCGTGAGCCATGGCCGCTGAGCCTGCGCGTCCGGAGCCTGTGCTCCGCAACGGGAGAGGCCACAACAGGGAGAGGCCCGTGTACCACAAAAAAAAAAAAAAAAAAAAAAAAGTTCAAGCATACCAAGGGGGAAAGGGTGGGGTGGGATGAATTGGGAGATTGGGATTGACATATATACACTATTTTTTTAAACCAGTTTTTCTTGTTTTAGTTATTTATTTATTAGGTTTGCTGGGTTTTAGTTGTGGCAGGTGGGCTCCTTAGTTGTGGCTCGTGGGCTCCTTAGTTGTGGCGTGCGAACTCTTAGTTGCGGCATGCATGTGGGATCTAGTTCCCCGACCAGGGATTGAGCCCCGGGCCCCCTGCTTTGGGAGCTCGGAGTCTTAACCACTGCACCACCAGGGAAGTCCTGACATATATACACTATTGATACCTTGTATAAAATAGATAACTAATGAGAACTCACTGTATGGTACAGGAAACTCTACTCAGTGCTCTGTGGTGACCTAAATGGGAAGGAAATCCAAAAAAGAGGGGATATATGTATAAGTATAGCTGATTCACTTTGCTGTAAAGCAACTATACTCCAGTAAAAATTTTTTTTTAAAAGTTCAAGCCCTTTGACCCTGTAATAATTCCAATGTAAGGAACCTAGCCCAGGGACACAATTCCACAAAGATGTTTGCTGTACTGATTATTTAAGATAGGGCAAAACAGGAGACACCCTAAGTGGCCAGTGCTGGGGAACCACGGTCTTTCTCCTCATTTCTATCTCAATGGCTGAAACACTGAGATAGAGCGCCGAGTGTCCTTCCTGGGGAAGAAGTTTCTGCCATTGTCTCTAGCCCTTACTCCTTACCCTCACGGGACAGGTGCCATTTAGCCCATGGGTGGAAACCGGCAAAGGTGACTGGCTGCCCTCTGCCCGGACCTCGCAGGTTGCAGCGCAGCACACTCCCTCGGGCACGCAGCTGGTCCCGCCCCCCCCAACCCCCCCGAGCCTCCAGATGGGCAGGCCCCGCCCCCCTCATAGCAGCTTCCGGGAAGAGAGTCTGCTTTGAGCTTCAGGTTTGTCACGTGACTATATACTGTATTTTAATTCCTGTCGGGCGCTCCTCCTTCACAGAAGGTGGTGAGGGATGACTGAGCCTCCCGCATGCCACCCTGGCGGCATCACTTGAGAACAGTGAGAAGAGGCGGTGCTGGGAGCCGAAATGTCAGAGGGCAGGAGGGGCCCCTTGAAGCCCCGCAGCAGCTGATGCGGGCTGACTCACAGCTGCCTCTGACGTGCGGGGCGCCGCGTGAACAGGCTTGGTTAGTAACGCGAGTGGCGCAAGCGATGTGTGAGTCACCGTGAGGCTGGCGTCATCCGGCCGTGGCCACGTGACCCTCTGCGGCTGTGACCTACACAAGCAGAGCCTGGGCACTCTGGATTTGCAGAAGTAGCTGGAGACGGGTACTGGATTATTGGAAAGGCTTTTCCCTCCGTATCATGGGAAACAGGTATAACAAATCTTGGCCCGCAAATACCCTTGTTCAGGAATTACAACTGCATTTTCTATAATGCCGTCATTTCTGACTCCGTGACTCCTTCGGTCCCTGAGGTTTCTGTCACATCTCTGGCACACTGAGACTTTTGTGGTTATGAGGCATGGCGGGGGAGAGAACACTTAGTCCTGGTCAGGAGTCCATACGGGTGACCCGAGACACCGGCTGTCCCTTTCCACACGGTCCCATTTGGTGGCTATCTCAAAGTTCTGTTCTTTGAAACATGCAATTGTGCTGCCTTTTGATTTAGACTATCCCGATTAGAAGAGGTGGGATAAGTAAATTTCTGCCCATTCCCAGGTAGTATTAATTAGTAAGGCCACAATTAACCCAGTTAGGTTTTACACGGAGTGATCTGAGCATCTTGACAACTGCCCAGCCTGACCTGTGAGCTGGGAAGACAAATCAAGAACCGCTCCTTTTCTGCTGCCCTTTCCCCGTGTTCCACGCAGCTGCATTGCAGTTACTGACTAGTAGGGGCCTGTACTGTTCAGTATATCAGGTTCTGGGATAACTGCTGTAGCACTTGATTTGATTGGGTTTTCTAAGGCACAGGGCTGATAATATGATACTGTGTGTCCTACCGACTCTTTGAAAAAGTGCGCGATACAAGACATTTTTGATTGAATCCATTTGCTTAAGGAGTGACACCTGTTCTGATGGACGCCTAGGGAGCAGCTTCTTGAGAAAATCCAGGCACTTGATTGAGATCCTTCCGACTAAAAGAGGCCAGATCAAGAAATGAGGAAATTATACTCCAATAAAGATATTTTAAAAAAAAAGAAGGGCTTCCCTGCTGGCACAGTGGTTGAGAATCCACCTGCCAATGCAGGGGACATGGGTTCGAGCCCTGGCCCGGGAAGATCCCACATGCCGCAGAGCAACATGCCGTGTGCCACAACTACTGAGCCTGTGCTCTAGAGCCCACGAGCCACAAGTACTGAAGCCCGCGCGCCTAGAGCCCGTGGTCCACAACAAGAGAAGCCACCGCAATGAGAAGCCCGCACACCACAAGGAACAGTAGCCCCCACTCACCGCAACTAGAGAAAAGCCCACGCGCAGCAATGAAAACTCAACACAGCCAGAAATAAAATATAAATAAATTTTAAAAACAAGTGAGCAGTGAACATATATACACTACCAAATGCAGGGTGGTTAGCTAGTGGGAAGCAGCCACATAGCACAGGGAGATCAGCTGGGTGCTTTGTGACCACCTAGAGGGGTGGGATAGGGAGGGTGGGAGGGAGATGCAAGAGGGAAGAGATACGGGAACAAAGGTATATGTGTAACTGATTCACTTTGTTGTAAAGCAGAAACACACCATTGTAAAGCAATTATACTCCAATAAAGATGTTAAAAATAAATAATGAACAATTAAATTTTTTTTTTTTTTTTTTTTGCGGTATGCGGGCCTCTCACTGTTGTGGCCTCTCCTTTGCGGAGCACAGGCTCCAGACGCGCAGGCTCAGCGGCCATGGCTCACGGGCCCAGCCGCTCTGCGGCATGTGGGATCTTCCCAGACCAGGGCACGAACCTGTGTCCCCTGCATCGGCAGGTGGATTCTCAACCACTGCGCCACCAGGGAAGCCCTAAAAATTTTTTGATTATAATGTTTTGTTTGTTCTAGGTGTGCAAGATGTGTTTGTTTTACACCTATACATATATGTATTCATCTTGGGATGCATTTGCCATGGAGGTTATGACACAGTGTTGAGTAGTCTTCTCTTGGAATTCCGTAGGTCTTTGGTGGTTATATATTTCACATGTGTTTGTATACCTCTGTTAACCCCACTATCCTAATGTATCCAATTTTCACAACTTTCCAATTGGTTAATCGTAAGTTTGTTTAATAAATCGGTGATTGCCTTTCAAAAAAAAAAGTGAGCAGAAAAGAAAAAAAAACTAGAGAAAAAGAACTGAGGGAGGGCAGAATTCTGGATTTGAATTGTTGGCTTTTCATAGTTTCATATTTGGACTTTTAATTCTCACTGAGAATCTAATTACTGGAGGGGGTCTTGTTGAAATTGGAAGTTTTCTATCATTAATATTTAAAAAAAAATTAATTAACTTATTTATGGCCGCATTGGGTCTTTGTTGCTGTGCGTGGGCTTTTCTCTAGTTGCGGCGAGCAGGGGCTACTCTTCGTTGTGGTGCGCAGGCCTATTATTGTGCTGGCCTCTCCCGTTGCAGAGCACGGGCTCTAGGCACACGGGCCTCAGCAGTTGTGGCTCGCGGGCTCCAGAGCACAGGCTCAGCAGCTGTGGCGCACGGGCTCAGCCGCTCCGCTGTGTGGGATCCTCCTGGACCAGGGCTCGAACCCGCGTCTCCTGCATTGGCAGGCGGGTTCTTACCCGCTGCGCCGCCAGGGAAGCCCCTATCACTGACGTTTTTTATTTGCAGTACTTTATGCTATTAGTTGGGATCAATGCAAAACACAGTGTCTTTCAAGTGTTTCTTAAATTATGAGATGCAGCAGGGAAGTGCATCAGACATCATGGCCTTATAACTGAAGCAACATTTTTACAGAATACAAACCTGTCAGCCAGGGTTCCCCTGAAAGCAGAGCATGTGACAAAGGCTTGTGTAGGCAGTTTATTTGGAAAGTGACACCTAGGGAGGAGTGGGAAGCCAGGGAGCAACACAAAGACCAGGAGCCAATACTGAGCTCACGGCTTCAACACAAAGACCAGGAGCCAATACTGAGCTCACGGCTTCAACACAAAGACCAGGAGCCAGTACTGAGCTCACGGCTTCAACACAAAGACCAGGAGCCAATACTGAGCTCACGGCTTCAACTCAAAGACCAGGAGCCAATACTGAGCTCACGGCTTCACTGATGCCGTGGTAACCACAGCTCAGCTCGGAAGAGCTGCCTGGAGCTCAGGAAGGGCAGCTCAGAACCAGTTCTCTGGGAGCTTAACGCCTGCCCACGGTGTCCGATGGTGTCAACTCCCCCTGCTTCCAGGGTGCAGTGGCAGGTGGCACCTGTGTGGACCTGGTCAAAGCTGCATCAGTGGCTGGAGTAAGAGGTGGGACAGAGAGGATCTGAAGTGACCACAGGTGTTCAATCAAAATATTTACCAAGTGCAACGTGCTCCGCTATGATGTATTCCACTCTAGTACACACACATACACTCTAGTTGAGGTCCACTAACCAGTGGTTCTCAAAGTGCAGTCTTTTCAGGGGGTCTCTGAGGTCAAAACCATCTTCATAATAATAATAAGATGCTATCTCTCTTCTTCACACTGACTCTCTTGTGAGCATGCAGTGGAGTTTTCCAGAGGCTTTGTGGCATGTGGTACCAGAACAGAATGCAGATGCAGATATGAGAACCCAGCTGTCTTCCTTTAAGCCAGATGTTAAACAGATTTGCAAAAATGTTAGACAATTCTACTTGTCTCACTAAATTCGTTCTGGAAAATATAGTTATTTTTCATAAAATGTTACTTAAATACAACAAAATGTAACAGGTTTATTATTTATAAACAAATAGTTTTAAAATTTCTACTTTAATTTCTAAATATAATCCACATACACAGAAAGTCTTTGGGTCTCTTACTCTTTATGAGTATAAAGTGGTCCTGAGATTTATAAAAAGGTAAGAATCACTGCACTAAATTGGTCATGACCTTCAAAGGAATCGCAGCCCCCAGTTTGGTGGGAAGAGGACAGCTCTATGAACTGCCACTTTCTCTTAAAAAGTGAATGGCCATTCCCCTGGTTGACCACAGGCTCAGTTAAGTCCAATCAATGAAGGCAGAAGTTCTGACCCTGGCTGCCTGTTGTAAGTGTCTGCGTGACATTAAAAATTACCCCGGCCTGGGCCCCGCTCCAGACCAATGAATCAAAATTTCTGGGGATGGGGCATAGTGCTGTTCTTTACCTCAATATTGATGTATGACTTACATTAGGAGCACAAATCTTAATGATAACAACTATTATTAAACATAATGTATTAAACATACATTATTCCCAGGTAACTACCACCCAGATCAAGATGTAGGGCATTTCCAAATCACCAGCAGATTCTCTCATGCTGCCTCCTAGCTAATACCACTATTCTAATATATATCACCATAGGTTTAAAAATTATTTTCCTGATTTTGAACTTCACATAAACGGCATCATACAGTATATATATATATATATATATTCCTTTATGTCTGGCTTTTTATGCCCAACCTTGTGTCTGTGAAATTCACTCCCGTTGCTCGGTAGAGCAGTAATTTCATTCTTGTTTGCATGGCCGTGTCGTTTTCCACTGTATAAACAGGACACAACTGATTTACCATCCTACCCGTGATAGAGGTGGCTGGTCCCCTGAAACTGCTCTTCCGTGTGGTGACGTGCCCTCACCCTAAATCACACAGGAACTGGGACTCATCACGGAACAGAAACAGCAGATTCACGTTATCCATCTCATGCTTACTGGGCAGGGATATGGTTATTGAAATGCAAGTCCGAGTTTTCCCAACTATTTAAAAGTATTAGTTTCTTTTTCTTTTCTTTCTCTCCTTTTTTATTTTTAAATACAGAAAATATAGTGAAATTTGCATAAATTACAATGCGTGGCTCCAAACCTGGGTAGAGATTTAAGTTATCAAAAGACAGGCGGCATTGAGTGCTATAGATGAATTTAGATTTGGCCAGCTGTGAGTATACTCTTGCTAGGTTATGGGTGGCTTGTTTCTTTCAAACATTTCTAGCTAAGCTTCTTAATCGTACACGAGACATACCCAGATATTAATACGGCAGCGTTGCTCAAACGAATCCATAGTTAGTTACCAAATCCTCCAACCCCCTCAATTGCACTTCCCCCAATCTGTCTGATTCAGTAGAAGGTGCAATCATCTACTCAGTTCAGTAATTCAAACAAACCAAGGAACGACTCTTGATCACAACTCCTCTCCGTAGCTTGCCTACCCGGTACAATCAGATCCATCTACCCGGTCAGCTGTGTCTCCAACAACTGCTGCAAAGCTACGCACTCCTACGCGGCAAGCGTTTTCTGCCTGGACTAATGCAATCGCCTCCTGACCGGTCTCCTTACTTCCACACTCTTCCCTGTCCCCAGTTCCCCCACTCGAACCTACCCTCCACCCACCGCCCAGTAGCTTTTATTTTGTTTTAATTTTTTTGGCCACGCCAAACGGCTTGTGGGATCTTAATTCCCCAACCAGGGAGTGAACCTGCAGTGAAGGCGCAGAGTCCTAACCACTGGACTGCCAGGGAACTCCCCCCAGTGGCTTTTAAAACGCACAGATCAGGCCGCGACACACTTTTCCTCAAAGCCTCCTAATGGTTCAGTATGTGAAGTGCCTCAAACCCATCACACTGACAGGTGAACCCAGACTTCTTACACTGGTCCTCACAGCCCTCCCGTGGCAAGCGCTAGGCCCCCTGCTGGCCTCCTGGCCTTAGGACACACCACGCTCCTTCCCTCCTGCCCACCCAAGGTCTCTGTCCTGCCTGCTCGGTACTGGAAGCTCCCTGCTGACCCTCTAATCTTTATGTGATGGCTCCTGTTTTTGCTAATCAAACCTCAACCCCAACTGCCTCCTCACAGCAGCTTTCGTCGACTGCCCCATCTAAAGCAGTTGTCCCGGAGACACGAATCTGATGGCAGAGACACACATTAAATGCGCCCTTCTCCTAAACCTAAGAGTTTGAATTCTGGGCTTCTAAGAACAAACAGTGGGAAGGACACAATTGCCCTGTGAAAATTACAACAAGAATGCCTCTCTGGAGGGACTCTTGCCATACGGTAATGCAGTATTTTACTTACTCTGTCCATTAGTAACTACTATTTGATAACATTTATAATATTAATAGAACTTAATCTAAGAGAAGTTCAACTTACATTTTTCTTTCTTTTTTTTTTTAACATTTAAATACTGGATATTAATCAGAAAGACAGTCAAAATTACTATGGTCGAAATTCTCCCATTAAAAACCTGTAATAAATGTTTGGTATTAGTCTATGTACAATTCAGTTTTTGGTGTAAAGTTCTTTGGCTGCAAGAAAAAACATTTGGTTTACTTCACTAATAGGAATATCTCTTAATGCTGGGATGGCCTCTTCTTGGTATTTCTTCGGCTGTTGGTTTTTGGCATAGTTATCTGTAAGAAGAGGACAAAAGGCTCTGTTTACCCAAGCAATTTCTTCAACAATCTCTGTGGTTTGTAGAGACCCACCACATAGTTTACTAGGCTAATGTTTGGATAATGACAAACACCATGTTTAACATAATTAAAAGGCCCCTTAAATTCTCTCTTTAGAAGAAATGTCCCAATTAGAATAAAAATAAGCCAAATACTTTTTGCGACCTCTAACTTGGGTAAGAAATTAATATTTCAGGGACTTCCCTGGTGGCGCCATGGTAAGAATCCGCCTGTCAAAGCAGGGGACACGGGTTCGACCCCTGGGCCGGGAAGAGCCCACATGCCACGGAGCAACTAAGCCCACGCGCCACAACTGTTGAGCCCACGTGCTCTAGGGCCTGCGTGCCGCAACTACTGAGCCCGTGTGCTGCAACTAGGGAAGCCTGCAAGCCTAGAGCCCGTGCTCCGCAACAAGAGAAGCCACTGCAATGAGAAGCCCGTGCACTGCAACAAAGAGTAGCCCCCGCTCGCCACAACTAGAGAAAGCCCATGTGCAGCAACAAAGGCCCAATGCATGTAAAAATAAATTTTAAAAAAGAAATTAATACTTCATTCAACTGTACAATGATGATCAAGTCCCATTTGTACATTTCTCATAGGAACAGAATTATATCAACACCCCAATCATTTGGTACAATCATTCATGCAAACTTAACAATTTCCCCTCTTTGTACAAATTGTCTATTTGCTGTAATTCCAGCCAAGTATGCAGGGAACACAGTAGGTTATTAGAAAAGCACTATCTACAAGTTAAAAAATCATACCAGAACTTAAAAAATACTTTGCTTCCTAGAATCCAAGCAAGTTCAGGAATCTAATTTTTTTAAAAAAAATTCTGGCTATGCCACACGGCTTGTGGAATCTCAGTTCCCCAACCAGGAGATTGAACCCAGGCCATAGCAGTGAAAGCCAGGAATCCTAACCATGAGGCCACCAGGGAACTCCTAGGAATCTACTTTAATCTTGAGACGTGAAATAAAAGAACGTAACTACAAAAAACATGCTGTGGCTCTTCTATCCGCTTAATTGCGGTCAGGTGTGCACAGTGATCCTGAGGATACACCCCCCCAAATTCCTCCTCCCAGATAAGGTCTATATGGACCTCTTTGTCATCCCTTGATCAATACAGCTTGTTTAGGATAAAAGAAGTTTCTCTCAGGCAAAGTTGCCAAGGAACATATTACATACATGTGGTTTTTATGGGAAAATACACCTGTTAACTAGTGTAATAAACAGCATATTCATGACAGCTTATTTATGCCATGTGAACATTTCCTCTGGTATAATTGTATTTATTTCTCCCAGTTTTTTTACTATGCTGATGTGTGTCAATTACTGCAGCCTGTTCGTTTTCTCTTTTTAAAAAATATTTATTTATTTATTTTGCTGTGC
The DNA here is from genome assembly GCF_026419965.1 of Kogia breviceps. NCBI lineage: Eukaryota > Metazoa > Chordata > Mammalia > Artiodactyla > Physeteridae > Kogia > Kogia breviceps. Next base: position 141,629,780 of record NC_081314.1, read on the forward strand.
TGGGTTTTAGTTGCAGCATGTGGGATCTTTTTAGTTGTGGCATGTGGGCTCCATTAGTGGCAGCATGCAGGCTCTTAGTTGTGGCATGCGGGATCTAGTTCCCTGACCAGGGATTGAACCTGGGCCCCCTGCACTAGGAGCGCAGAGCCTTTTTTTTTAAAAAATGATCTAGGTTTTTTTGTTTGTTTGTTTTTGTTTTGTTTTTTGCGGTACGCAGGCCTCTCACTGTTGTGGCCTCTCCCGTTGTGGAGCACAGGCTCTAGGTGCATGGGCTTCAGTAGTTGCAGCATGTGGGCTCAGCAGTTGTGGCACATGGGCCCCAGGGCACGTGGGCTTCAGTAGTTGCTGCACGTGGGGTCAGTAGTTGTGGCCCTTGGGCTCTAGAGTGCAGGCTCAGTAGCTGTGGTGCACGGGCTTAGTTGCTCCACGGCATGCGGGATCTTCCCGGACCAGGGATTGAACCCGCGTCCCCTGCGTTGGCAGGTGGATTCTTAACCACTGCGCCACCAGGAGAGTCCCGGGAGCGCAGAGTCTTAACTATAGGACCACCAGGGAAGTCCCTGCTTTACTTGAGGAAAGTGTTAATACCCGACTCCTCCATCCCCCGGCACTTTTCTTTGATATAAATTTACCTGTGATTGTATGAATGGAGTTGAGTGGAGAGGTACTCATCATGTTTATCCCGAATAAGAGCACGTAACCAGTCACTACAGTAATGAGGAGGTACACAGGCAGCGCAACGGCCCAGTATCTGCAGAAAAGAATATTAAAGTAGGTAACAGACTTCCTAAAAAGTTGCAGTTCTTTACAGTTCATCACCAAGTTAATACACTTTTAAACTTAATTTTAGCTTTGACTGAAATAATACATGTACCTAAAAGGCAGTCCAAGAGTTCTACTGGCCTACAGTGAAGCTGCTATCCTTACCCCTGTTTGAGCCCTGGAGTCTTACTTCCTAGCTGTTTCTTCTGGTGTTTACCTCCACCTTCCTACACAACATACTCCTATTACTATTTCTTGATTTTTTTAAACTTCAGACATTTTCTCTGAACATCCTAATATGGAGATAAAGATGTATATATAATGTTTGCAACTGAGCACCATAACATATTATTATTATACGTCTTCTTGTACAACTTTTTGTTTTTTCTGGAAATTAAGTAATTACTACTTTTTGTGTGTTTGCTTGGTTTCCCATGTACCTATCAATACTCAATCCTCAGATTCTCTGATAGAGTCTAGTACGCCTCTTAATACAGTTAAACACATCAAATGCTCTACCTCACATTTTATTGGGAGCATTATTTAATAATTTCTTCCCTACTGTTTTCTCTTTCTGGAACTTCTAAGAGACTTTTTGCTGTTATACTTTCCTCTATTTTCTATTTTGCTATACTCTGTCCTACTTTCTGGAGATTGCTTTTGGTGTTTCTTCTAAACCTTCAATTAAAATGTTAATTTTGGCTACCATATTTATAATTTCCAAATGCAGTAATTCTCTGAACATTCCCTATTTTATAGCATCCTGTTGTTTCATAGTTATAATCTTTTTTTTAATCTCTGAGGATTTTATTTTAAAGTTTTCTTCTGTTCTTTGCATTAAATTCTCCATTTTCTTCAAGTTTCTTTTTTCTTTTTCTGCTTTTTTCTCTTATATTTCATTTTAGAGGCTTTCTTTTAATGTCTGATAAGTTGCCCATTCATATTTAAAGATGAAGTACTGGGGAGGCAGGGAGGCAGCCGGGGAGACATAAAAAAATAAAAATAAAGATGAACTACTAACAAGCTAATTGGAAGCACTGTGCATATGTGGGCTGGGATGGCCAACTGGTGACCCACACTATGGGAGACCTGGCCATTCCATTGGAGGACCTCTAATTATCAGAAATTAGAGACCCTTTCTCTTGAGCTGGTCAACTTCTTCAGGGAGGACCCTCCTATCTTGCTGGGAGGAGGTGGGTGGTATAAGCCTGCCAACCACAAGCCTGAGAGCCTAGTGAGGAAAGGTGCTTGGGAGGAATCTCACTATTTGGCAAGGCAGATTTTCACTGATCCCTGTTTTCAGTAACGTGCCTAGTTAGACCTAGTGTCCCCCAGACTAGAGACTCTCACCTAGCCTTTCCAGAGCATAAAACTCCTGTCTTCTGCAGGGGAGGGTTGGTCTTCCAGCTTTAAGGGCAGAGGAGGGGGATTTGAGGGTCGAATGCTCTTTAAACACTGTTTTCAGCCCAACCCAGAAACACCACGTTAAAGAGGTACCCGTACCTCCAATGTCTGGGCCTCTCCGTGTTGTGCGCACAGAGGCTCTGGCTGGCTTCCCTGCTTTAGCAATGTGGGAAAGTGGAAATTCAGTCAGTTACCTCTCACCTATCTGCAATCCACTTCCCAAGAGTTTACTGATACACCTCCACTATCCCATTATTGACTCCTGTGGGTTTATAGCTTAACAATTATTTTTTTCTATGGTCTTATTTTAACAAGATTTTGGGAGGAAGTAGAGATAAAGATGTGCATTTAGCCCACCATCTTTCAGTAGAAGCATATCAATAATCATCTTTAAAAAGCTTTAAATTTCTATATGGCTATTTATGGATCTTAAAAGAATAAATATAAGATTTACATAAGTCTTAAGAAAAAACCTGATCCTTCAAAACAGCACTGATATACTCTTACTTTATTTAAGAAATACATTGAACTTACTTTTGAGGCCAATAGGTTAAGCCTAAGGAGTTTAGCCAAGATTCAGGAATAAAAGCCCACACGAGATATAGTACTGCAGAAGAGGGAAAAAAAAAAAAAAGAAAAAAGGTCAGTAAGGCATGCATCCAATCTATCAAGGTTCAGATAAAACAACTAGAGAGAAACTGGTGCGCTGCAACGAAAGAGCCCACGTGCCACAACTAAGACCTGACGCAGCCAAAACAAAAACCAAACCATAAAATTTACCATCTTAACCATTTTAAGTGTAATGTTCAGTAGTGTCAAGTATATTTGTATTGCTGTGAAAGAGGTTTCTAGAACTATTTCATCCTGTGAATCTGAAACTCTATATCCATTAAACAACTCCTCTTAGTTATTTTAAAAAACATGTCTTAACTTCCACTACTTACACTGTATTTTAAGCAATTTAAGGGCAGAAATCATGCCTTAGTAATTGCTGTAATTCTTATAGCACCCGGCAATTTGCTTTATACGTACTAGGTGTTCAACATGTCATCCGCAGAGCGTTGAAATAACTACAGACATTTAGAGGCATAAAGGTGAATTTATCTACCCTTGTTCTGATCCACAACGTGCCTTATCTCCTAGAGCACAACCTATTTCCCTCAATCCAGGTGTCTGTCGCACCCTTTACCGTTGTCCCTCTATTATAACAACAGCCAACCTCTGAGCACTCACTGTGGCTAAGCACACTTCCGAGCGCTTTATATGCATTATTTCTTTTAATCCTCAAAATAATCCTTGGAGGTATTAAGCCATTTTTACAGATGAGGAACTGAAGTCTTAGACATGTCACATCATCTGTCCAAGGTAAGTGGCAGAGAGAAATTTCAAGCCTGTCTCAAAGACGATGGATTAACATTTTTCTCAACAAATGTGTATTACGGAATCCTCTACGTCAGGACTGTGCCATACAATGGTGACCCCGAAAGAGATGGCCTCTGCCCTCTCCGAGCTTAAAACTGAGCAAGGAATAGAGAAAAATAAATTGGTATTTTCAATACACTCTGATAAGTGCTAATGAGCGAGTAACAAGAGAGGATATCGGAACACATAAGAAGGCCCTCAGCCCACAGTGGTGGTGATGTGAATGGTTAGGAAAGATTTCCTGGAGGAAGTCATTAAACTGGGGCCTAAAGGATGAATAGAGGCTTAGCCAGATGAAAGTGCTGGGCTTGCAGATGAGAGGAAGGGAGGAAATATGAGAAAACAGTGTTCCCAGCAACCATCCACAGAGAGAGCGCTGGGGACCTGAAGAGAGAGCTGGTGTGGTAGACGGCAGAGGGAAAAGCTGGCAAGGAACTGGCTTGGAGCTTGGGTTTTCAAGATTAATGAAATACAAACAGCACTTCCCTGGTGGTGCAGTGGTTAAGAATCCGCCTGCCAACGCAGGGGACACGGGTTCGAGCCCTGGTCCGGGAAGATCCCCCATGCCGTGGAGCAACTAGGCCCCCGCGCCACAAGCCTACGCTCTAGAGCCCACGAGCCACAACTACTGAGCTCGCGTGTCACAACTACTGGAGCCCACGTGCCTAGAGCCCATGCTCTGCAACCAGAGAAGCCACCGCCGTGAGAAGCCTGTGCACCGAAGAGTAGACCCTGCTCGCCGCAACTAGAGAAAGCCCATGTGCAGCAACAAAGACCCAATGCAGCCAGAACTAAATAAATAAATTTATTTTTTAAAAAAGAAATGCAAACAGTGGGGAAGCAAACGCAAATTCATAAATGGAAATGATTTGCTTAGTTTGAGTGAATGAATATTTACTGTACATCTGCCGTACGCCAGGCACTATGAAAAGGTCGAGGCTATAAAGATAAATGAGACATGGTCTCTAGTCTCACAAAGTCGTGTGGGAGAGAGAAATGAGTCAAAGGTAGTGGCAGGAACTTCCCGGGCACTATCTTACGGGACCCTCCCCAGACCCCTCTGAGGTGTGTGCAGGGAGTCTTTACTCACAGGTGAAAAAAACTGAGGCTCAGGGAATGTAAATAACTTGCCCAAGGTCTCACAGCTAAACGTTACTGAGCTGGAATGAGAACCTGAGCACTGTCTTCGCGCTGGGCTTACAGGCAGCGGCCAGGGCACTGGAAATGACATGAAGGGGAGGCGACGTATTTGGGGGAACCCCAGGCAGCGTGGATTGGCTCGGGCATAAAGTAGGAGGCTCTGAGCAGGGAGAAACCAGCCGGAAAAGCGAACAGGCCCCAGATTGTGGAAGGCCTTGGGCGAGGAACGTGGGCTTTATGCTCTGGGCAAGGGGAACAACTGGTTACTTTGTTGGTAACTTTACAGTTACAGCAGACTACCAAGAGAGAGAACCATCCAGGCTCCAACCAGGGGTTTTAATCAGGGGAGCTCACGTCTGGATCTCAAGTGCGTCACTGCGGCGGCTGCATGTAGGATGAATCTGTGGAAGAAGGGAGACCACGGCAGGCTCAGTGGCAGCAGCAGATGAATGAGTTGGAGGGGGGGGAAGGAAAAGTACAAGTGAAGATGGCTCCCAGGCTTTCAGAGTGGGATCTAGTCATTCCAACCCTGAAGAAAGAGACACCGGAGCGGTCATTCTCCACACAGCGTCGACAGATTTTCCAGAATATACAAATCTGACCCTATCACTGGCCAGTTCAAATCCTTCGATGCCCTTAGAATAAAATCTAAAATCCTTCCTAGGACTTGCAAGAACTTGAACGACCTGGCTCGGCCCGCCTCTCCTACGCCCAGCCCTCACGCACTACGCTCCGGCTCCGGACAGTGTCTCATTTCTGTGCTTCAAACAACCTTGCGGACGCAGGGTCACTGCATTTACAGCGAGTGCTGTCTGCCTGGAACCATCTTCCTTTGGCTCTTCCAATGCAGATTCCTTAGCCTGCTTTATGTCTTAGCTCAAATGTCACCTTAAGAGAGGCTTTCCCCAATCACTTGCTCTCCCAGCTGTGTTCCACCTACCACACCTTCGTTACTCCCTGTCATTTCCCTTTATTTCCCTCAAAGCTATTACCACAATCTGTAACTACTGTGATGGACGGAATATTTGTGTGTCCCCCCCCCGCCCCCCGCCAAATTAATATGTTGAAACCCTAATCTGCAATGGGATGGATTTCGAGGTGGGGCCTTTGGAAGGCAGTTAGGTATAGATGAGGTCACGAGGGAGGGGTCTCCATCATAGGATTAGCGGTGTCCTTTCTTTCTCTACTACATGAGGATACAGCACGGGGGTGGTTGTCTGCAAACCGTAGGAGGGCCCTCACCAAGAACCCAGCCATGCTGGCATCCTGATCTTGCACTTCCCTGTCTCCAGAGCTGTGAGAAATAAATGTCGATTGGTTAAGCTACCCAGTCTACAGTATTTTGTTATAGCAGCCTGAACAGATTAAGACAATTCGTCTTTTAAATCAGTAAATATTTCAATGTACAGAGAGACTCATGTAACCCCTGCGTACCCACCACCTAGTTTCATTATGACTGCTGGGTACTGGCCTCTGACCTCCTCTATCCCTATTACTTTCTGCCTCACTGTCTCAGGTTTCAACCTTACTGACCTCCATCTGTTCCTTGAAACCACGGGCCTCCTCGGGCTTTTGCACTGGCTCTTCTCTGGGAGGCTCTTTCCCTGCATTACCACACGGCTAACTCTCACTTTCCGCGTCGGTGCTTACAGCTCACCCCTCGGTGAGGCACCACCTGACCGCTGTACTTACCACGGCAACCTCCCCCCACTGATCATCCTCCTTTCTTGCTTAATTTCTCCCCGTGGCACACATTATCATCTGACATCCTGCACGTTTAATTATTTAATTTGTCCACTGGCGATCTCCCCCTAGCAGAATGAACACCGTGAAAGCAGGAAGCTGGGGGCTGTTTTGCTCCTCCCTTGCCTGTAATAGTGGCTGGCACATGGTAAGTATGCAAGAAAAATTTGCAGAATTAATTTCTGGTTGTAGGTACTACTGGATTTAAGTCTTAAAGTCATTGCTTTTATTTATATATATAGTTTCTAACCCTTCAAATAACTCTATAGAACAGGGGTTTCCAAGAATGATGACGTTGATGGTAATGATAACAGCAGCAGCTAACACTGAATAAATACAGGTATCCCCACTTTCCGCAAGCTCGCTTTAAGTCATTTCGCTTTTATGAAAGACCTACGTTAGAAACTGTCTTCGGTAACCAAAGGAAATCTGAAGAGGATTTTTGCTTTTACTTAAAAAGCGTTCAGTGTTTGTTCTGCAGGGAGCCGTGATACAGGCGGTGCCCACCCAGAGCAGGGAGAGTGGCACATCTGGGCTCCTTCCCCAGAGCTACACTCAGCATCTTGGCATCAAACTGCCATAGCTTTGAACTGTGTCGGTGAGCATCTGGATCTCAACTGAGTATCTTTATCAAATTGAGTGCATTATCTCAATTTATCTGTGCAGTGCTTAGCAAGATGTGCCCTAAGGTAATCGTTTCTTCGCTTTACGCCATTTCTGCTTACTAAAGGTTTCATGGGAATGGTCTCTACTTTTGGACTGTGGGAGAACACCCGTACTTATTGTTCCTATGCATTCTTTTTTTTTTTTTTTTTTTTTTACGCGGGCCTCTCATTGCTGTGGCCCCTCCCGTTGCGGAGCACAGGCTCCAGACGCGCAGGCTCAGAGGCCATGGCTCACAGCCCCAGCCGCTCTGCGGCACGTGGGATCTTCCCGGACCGGGGCACGAACCCGTGTCCCCTGCATCGGCAGGCGGACTCTCAACCACTGCGCCACCAGGGAAGCCCCCCTATGCATTCTTTTAAGTGCTCAGCATAAATTACGGCAGGTGATCTTCACAACAGACATAAGAGGCAGCATAGTGAAGTCAACCCAGCGTGCCTGGGTTCAAATCCTAGCTTTACCATTTACTGGCTGTGTGACCTTGAGCGTGCTACTTAAGCCCCGGGTGCCTCCGTATTCTCATCTGCAAAATGAGGACAGTAATGACAATATCTATCTCACAGGACTGTCTTATGCTTCATAAGCATTTGATAAACATCACCACCCTTTCACAGATGAAGAATCTGAAGAACCAAAGAAGTTAACAAAACGGTCCTCCACAGAGCTAATCTGTGGAGGAGTCAGGATTTGAACTCAAGTTATAACTTCTTCACTCCATAGACTCCCCTGGCCAACAGCTTGGTTGGCTATACTGATGCAGTTAGGGTTCAGAAGCATTACCACTCCATCTTTCTGGTTTCCACAAAATTCTAAAAAGTTGTGGGCACCCACTTTTCTCCCTAATTCTCAAATCCTTTTGGGAGAGACATGGGGCCCACTGTGTGGCTCTGGGAATATCATGTCTCAGTGAACATCAGTTTCCTTATCTGTAAAATGGGACCTTGTGGGGACTGATTGAGACCCAGGATGTAACGTGCAGCTGACTTCTACAACCTGATCGCTGTCCCTCCCACAGGCTGCACTGGGGCCACACTAGATTACTCATTTCCAAACCCCACAATGCCTTCCCACTTCTTCCTTCTTATTGGTGAAGTCAAAGTGCCTGGGAGAAAGCTCACTCTGACTCTCAGGGTGTTTTGGCCACGCTACTGCGTGGCTTGCAGCATCTTAGTTCCCTGACCAGGGATGGAGCTCTGGCAGTGAGAGCACAGAGTCCAAACCACTGGACTCCCAGGGAATTCCCTGACTTTCCATTTTGATTTCTTGTCTCGACACTGGCTGCCCATGGCACTTATCACACTCAGAAAGAATTGTAGATTTACTCCTCTGTCTTGTCCACAAAACCATGACCTCCTTAAAGGAAGGGACCAAGTTGCATTCACTTTGCAATCTTGCCTGGTGCTGCATTTTAAAGATTTGTTGAGATTAAATCTTTCAGGCTCATGTCTGGCATATAGAACACTCTTAACAGATAAGACTTCCCTCCAGGTTTTCTCGAAAAGAGACAAAGGTAGAAAGAATCACAGTTCCTGTGTGCACATTCTACAAACAAATACAATAATGTCCTGTCCTTGAACACCAGAGAAAGGCCCTGGCCATCCATCAGGAAAGTACTTACTGAAGCCAAATTGGGAGCTTAAGAAAAGGACAAAGCCATAAATCGCTCTTTCTGGCAATGGCGACGGTGAGTTTTCCACCATTTTCCCTGTGTCTTTAGATAATCTGTGGGAAAGAAACACAATCATCTGTCAGTGATTCACACCATTGGCCTATAATAACCTCAAGCCTCTCCGCAGTTTTTTCCCAGCCTAAACCACTGCCAACGGGCAACCTGCGCACAGACCTCCAACACACAGCTGCCTGCACAGGTGCACACAAGCACCCATACCTCGCCTGTAGGCGCAACCAGCCCCCAAACCTCACGTGCACGCGCACACAAGCACACGCGCCACAGCGCGCACCTCCCGCAGTGTAAGGTTGGGGGGGGGGCAAGGGGGGAGCGGGGGAAGCAAGGGGGGAGCAGGGGAGGGACTGACGCCACTCCAAGCTCAGCAGGTTTCGCCTCCGTGCGAAAAGGGAAGGGCAAGCAGGGACAGGAGGCCCGCGCGGCCTCCTCAGGCCTGGGCCTCGGCGCCCGGGACCCGGACCTGCCCTCTCGTGGGGTCTGTTTCTCATTGGAGCCCGGGGACTGGGGTTGGCCCTCGACCTTGGGTCTTCCATGCGCCCACTCCGGCCCCTCCCCACAGTTCGGCCACCTCCGTGCTGAGTTCTCTGCGCAGGCGCAGACCAGGGAGCCACGGGAGTGGGGGGGGCGAGAGAGGGAAAACGGAGAAAGGCCGAGTTGCCAAGGCAACCCCTGCCCGGGCGCAGGCGCACCGCGACCCTCGTCCGGCAGGAGCGCGCGAGCTCGGGGGCGGGAGGGGTCGGTCAGCTCTCCGCCGCTGGGGGCGGGCGGGCTGCACGACGGCGCATGTGCGTTGCGGCCCACGTGACGCGTCTGCCTCCTGCGCCGCCGGCCGCTCCTGCCAGCCCGCTGGCTGACGTGGAGGGCCTGAGGCGGCGGCGGCGGCCGGCGTCCGAGGCTCGCGGGCTGCGGGCCCCGGTGAGTGCACAGCTGGCGCGCGGCAGGGCTCCCGGATGTGTCACCTTGTCGCGCTGCAGCCGAGATGCCCGGGGAGAGGGGCCCTCCACACCCCCTCCGTGGGTGTGTGGTGAGTGTGGGGGTGTGTGCGTCTCCCTGCGTCGTTGGCCGTGGCGCCCGCGGTGTGTGTGCGCGGGTTGGGTGCCGGTGCAGGGGGGTAGTGTGTGGCCGCTTTTGTCGGCCTCAATGGGTGTGTTTCCTTTGTCTGGTGTTCTTCTTTAAGTGTGGCCCCCTCCGGGCTTCTGTGTGAGGGTGGGAGAAGACTCTCTGTGTGCGCATCCCCCGGCCGCACGCGCACGCTCGCCCCAGTCGGTGCGCGGGTGACACCTTCGCTAGGCGGAGGGTCCGCCGGCCTGAGCGCGGGTGGGCACGCACCCGCGTGTCCCCTCCCGGCTCCTTTGTGTCCGCGCTGGTTCTTCCCGGTGACGGCGTGGGCGCCCCGGCGGTGTGGAAGCCCCCGTTTGTGTCACAGTCTCTCTCCGGGGGTGCGTGGCCGCGCCTCCTGTAGTCGTGACCCCCGCCTGCAGCATCGCCCGCCCGGGGGTGAGTCCTCGCGCGCGCGCCTGGGTCCTGTCGAGTGCGTGATCAGGTCGTCGTTCGCGAGTGTTCGTGAACGTTCTTGCACGCCCCACCTGTGTCTTGTGTTCCCTACATCTGCGCCACCTGTTTTCGTGCGAATGGCTGCCGAGCGCGGGGAGGGGACGGGGAGGGAGGAATCAGTGCAGTGCTCCCCCGTCCCCTGCGCCTCTTCGGAGCATCCTTCCTCCCCCAGCGCTAATGGGAAGGGGGGACAGCAGCGGGTCTGGCCAGCTGCGCCGTAATATTTACGATGTCAGGTGTGGCCGGTAGAGCCAGCCTGTTTTGGGGACGGAATAAGGGGGCCAAGGGCCAAAAATGGAGTCAAGGCATAGGTGAATGTTGGTTGATATCAGTGTGGCGTACTGTTTTCAGAGGCACCCTACACGCCCAAAGACCTTCAATGGCAGACTGCTTCCAAAATAAAATGTACACGACACCTGGGCAAATACCTTTTAGCTGATCCTGGGCGTTCTTGATAATACTTAACGGTTCATAAAGTGTTTTATGGCGTTCACGTAAATTAACTGTCTTGATTTTGCCCGGCGTCATGGCGAGGGAAACAAGGTAGACATCTTACAGTTTCTACTCCCCCCTTGGGAGCAGTTTCCTCATAATTACAGCTCTAGTTAGGACATTCTGTATTTCAGGAAATTTGCATTTTATTCTATTTGAGACCCATTACCCATTAGAGACCCAACTACTCCTCCTCTTGCTCAAAGGTTCGTGCTCTGCGCTCAAGGGCTGCGTTTCGGTGTCTGTTTCTCGCTGCTCATTTGCTCAGTTTTCTTACTCTTGCCTAATTTTCCGTTTTTTTCTTCTTTTTAATTTCTGGAAGGTTTCACACATAAAATACAGAGGGATATCTAACCAATCCATGATTAAGATTTACAAATGTAATTATTTTGCCGAATTTACTTCAGATCCTCTTTTTAATTTAAAAGAACTAAAATTGCAAAATATGGAGGTGCTCTCAGTTCCTGCCTCTCCTTTCGTAGAGGTTGTCACCGTGTTTAGGTTTGTGTATATCATTCCCTTGCATATTTTATACTTTGATCACGGTGAATCCATAAACAATATGTAGTGTTGTGTGTTTTAAACTTTAATGGTATTAAACAATGTGTCTTTTTGCAACTTGCTTTTTTCGATCAGCATCACATTTTCAGATTTACATATGAATAAATTGGATAATTGTGTTTGGTTCATTCATTTTAATTATTGGTATAGAGTTCCATTGTATGAATATACCATAATTTACCCGTTTTCCTGCTGATGGGCTTTGTTTCTGGTTTTTGACTCTAAAAACAATCCTGCAATAAACATCTTTGTACTTGTCTGCTTTGTGCACACGTTTGGAAGTTTCTCGAGAAAATACACCTAGTAGTGGATTTGCTCTATACTAGGATATATGCATCTTCAACGTAACTGAATATCACAGAAGCTCTCAAAGTGGTTGCACTAATTTTCATTCTCACTGGTATTGAGTGAAGACACCCATTTGTCACACCCTTGCTAACCCTGTATGTTACCTGACTTTTACATTTTTGCCTTCTCTTCACTGACCAGCTTCCTTATAACTTTAACTTGCGGCTAAATTTGCTTGCAGCCACCTTGGCTTCTGCTCTAGCCCTGTGTCAGCCTGTGGGCTCATCTCTCACAGTTAACTGGCTCAGTCTTTATCTCATTTGGTTCTCATAAGATTAATTCCAGTAAACATTTATTTTGTACCTAATGTATCAGTTCCAATGGTTAATGTAAGGTAATTCCATGGTATGTTAGATGTACCTCTCTACTAGCAGGTGAGGTGATTTAATTAAATACTAGCAGGTGAGGTGAGTTAATTAAATACTTTTTTTGCATATGATGAATGGTTTTAAAAAAATCTTCTTTCCTTTAATGTAATATTTGATACTTTCAAAATATGTAACATATATGCAAGTTGTGAAGCAAAACAATAAAATGAACACCTGTCAACCCACCACTCAATCCAAGAATCAAAATGATCAATCCAGGAATCAAAATGACCAATATTGAATGTGCTCACCTCCAGAGTGACTACTATCCTAAATTGTGTGTGTCATTCCTTGTTTTTTTAAAAATAATTTTATCAGATATGTATACATCGCTCAACAATGTATTGTGTGGTTTCTATTGTTTTTGAATTTAAAAAAAGGAATACTGGATACAGCTTTCTGGGTCTTGCTTATTTCACTCAATGTTATGTTTCTAAGAGTCGCTGATATTCAGTATAGATATGTCATTAATTTTCACGGCTGTGTAATATTCTGTGGGTGAATATAACACAGTGTATGCGTTCTTCTGTTGATGAACGTTTTGGTTGTTTCTAGGTTTTGCTATTTTGAAGGTTCTTGTTCATATCTTATGGTACATAGTTGCAAGAATTTCTTTACTTTTCACACTGGGTATATGACCTCTGGGGAAGTAATAAAGATTTTCTGAGGAGTACTTGGGCACAGGTAATATTAATGAATCAATTTGTGATCATTAAATTCCATGTGTACCCTTTCGTAAAACTGGTAATGCCTGAAGCCTGTGACAGAAACTTCCTCCTGGTTCTACTTTCCCACCTTCCCTCTCACAGTAGCACTTCTGCCTTAAATTAGGAATGCATAGCACTCACCCATATGGAATCTTACCAGGGTAGTGTCCCAGTTGAAAAACTCTCCGTGGAAAACAAAAGGATAATCTAAAATACGTGCAGCTATAGTGTTAGGGAACACCTCTTTTAATCGAGACACTTCCCATCTCCTCAAGAGCTGCAGTTCCAATAAAATGGAACTTTTATGTTTAATTATCAGCATATATACTAGTTATTTTTTGATCAACTCTGTGCTGTAATAATTATGACATTTTAAACCAATGATATGTCAGTTTTAAAATGTCACTGTGATACTCTAGAAATTCATCCTTTGCAATTATTTAAACTTGGGGCTGAAATGTTTTAGATGTCGTTTTAAAGTGTGAAGAATATGTAATTTTTAAAGCATTGTGGTTTGTGAGTAAAAAAATGTCAATACCACTGTGGTAAGCTATTTGCTAGAAGTGGAATTGCTGGGTTATGGGGTATGAATGTTCTACTTTACAAAATGATACCAAATTGTTTTCTGAAGTGGTTGTACCAGCTTATACTTTGGCAAGCAGTTTTGTCAATTTATATACTTTTATTAGCAGTGTGTAAGAGTTATAGTTGATCTATATTCTCTGCAACACTTATTACTGTTAGACTTCTTAATATTTATCAATCAGATGGATATGAAATGATGTGCATTGTGGTTTTAATTTGTATTTCTTGATTGTTGATGAGCATCTTTTCATTTGTCTGTGAACCATCTGTCCTTTGTGTTCACAAAAAAATACCTGGTCATATCTTTTACCCATTTTTCTGTTGGGTTGTCTTTTAAAACTAACAAACTGGTAACATCAATCCTTTATTTAGTATACACGTTGTAAATATCTTCTAGTTCATGGTCTGTCTTTTTGCACTTCATGGTGTATTTTGCTGAACAGAAGTTCTCAATTTTAATGTAATCTAATTGGAAACTTTCCCTGCCCTGGGATTGTAAAGTCGTTCTCCTGTGTTTCTCTTTAGAAGTTTTTAAATGACACCTTTCACATTTAAGTTCATAATCCATCTGGTACTGATTTTTGTATATGGTGTGAGGTAATGATCCACATTCATTTTTTCCCCTTGTGTGGCTACAATTGACCTCACTCCGTGTATTGAATTGGCCCTCTGTTCACTAGTGATCTGCTGAACCACCTCTCTTACGTGTTTAGTTTCTGTATGCATGGGTCTGTTTCTGGTTCACCTTTCTGTGCCACTTGTCCACTTGTCTATCTCTGTGTTGATACCACACTGTCATGATTATTAATGCTACAGCTTTACCTGAAATCTTGATATCTGGGGGCACTTGGGTCTTAGCTGTTCTTGTAACAGCTTGTCATGTGACATGAAAAACTCTTTGGGAATAAATTGGAATGATTGAAATCAGTTTGGGGGAGACTTGAAATCTTTAAGATTTTGAGGTATGTATTACCATTTATTTAGGTTTTTAATGTTTTTTGATATAGTTTTGTAACTTTTTTCTTACAGATCTAATAACGCTTTTGAAATGTTGATTCCAAGGTTTCTAGTAGTTTTGTTGCTGTTACAAATGATGCTTTTTAGATTCTATTTTCTGACTGTTCATTGTTAGTTAATAGAAATTCAATGGATTTTTTACATTGATCTTCAGTCATCCACTTGATAAACTCTTATTCTGATATATTTTCTGTAATTCTTTTGGGTTTTGTATGTGGACAGTTACATCACTTGCAAATAGTGACACTTGGTTCTCCTTTCCAATTATTTTCCCTTAATTTTTTTTTTTCTTGCCTTAATTTGTTGTCACACTTTTAGATCTATGTTCAGTGGATGTGATAATGGTTATTCATTAGAAGTGATTATAGAGCATACATGTGATTGTAGTGAAACCACATGTCTTATTCCTGATTTTAAAGAAATGTTTCCCCCTTAAAAATGTTTGCGTTTCTGTAGATACTCTTTTATTAAAGTTAGGGGAATCTTTGCAGTTTTGTCACATGCTTTTCTGCATCTGTTGACAATATCTTGTGGTTTTTCTCCTTTAAACTGTTAAGTGTAATAGATTCTAATTTATACATTAAAAAATTCTTAATTCTCTTACATTCGTTCCTAAGATAAACGCAAATTGACCTTGATGGACTGTCTTTTTGTGAACTGGATGGAGTTTGCTAGTATTTTATTTAGGTTTTTGTTTATGAATGAAATCACCTGTTGTTTTTCTTTATTGACTATCTTGTCTGATTTTGGTTTTCAGGTTACACTGGCTTTATGCCATTTGCAGAGTAGTTCCTTTTTTTCTGTTCCCTGGGACAGTTTGGATTGGAGTGCTTTGTTTCTTAAAAGTTTGGTGGCATTTATCTGTGAGATCATTTGGATCTAACTTTTTTTGTGTGGAGTAGTGTAAATTGTTGATAATTAGCAATTGAGTAGTAATAGGACTTCAGGTTTTCCATTTCTTTTAGTCAGTTTTGGTAAATTTTATTTATTTTAAAAAATTTATTGGCATCAAGTTCATGGTATTGTCTTAATTCTCTTTAATCTCTTTTACTTGTAGTTTTCTTATTTTGAATATTATTTGTGTGCGACTTTTTTTCATTAATTTTGCCAAAAGTTTGTCTATTTTATTAATCTTGCCAGAGGATGAATTTTTGGCCTAATTTGTTCTCTATTATATTTTTGTTTTTTAGTTCATCGATTTTTTTCTCCTTTATGATTTCCTTCCTTTTCCTTCTTTGAGTTTATTGTTTATTATTTTTCTAACTTAAATTACATGATTAACTTGCTAATTTTCGGTCATTCCTGTTTCCTACTATAAGCATGTAAAGCTATACGCTTCCTCACAGTTCATTTTTGCTTTATGTAACATGGTTTAATTTATGGTATTTTCATTAACTTTTAAATTTAAGTATTGAAATTCCTATTTTGATTTCTTCTCTGACTTACGTGTTTTAAAGTTTTCTTTAAAATATGCTTTAAAATTTCCAAATGTTTCTTCATTAACATTTTTCCTTTTCGTTCATTTCTTAATCATGTTGTCAGAGAATGTATTGTATATTTTACCTTTCTAAAAACATTTGTTTGCCTTTGTTTTCTGGCCTTGTGCATAGGGAATTGTGATAACTATTCTGTGTGTACTTGTGAAGAGTATGTATTCTCTAGTTGTTACGTATGTGTTAGACCAGGCTTGTAAATTGTGTTGTTCAGACTGTCTGTATTAATTTTCAATTGTTTGACCTATCATGAGAGAGATGTAGTCTTCCACTGTTACCTTCTAACGGACTTCCTGTAGTTCTAACAGTTTTTCTTTTTATGTATTTTGAGACTATTTGATTAGATACATGCAACCTAAACATTGTTTTCCTAGTGGGTTGAACCTTTTCTGTTATGTTGTGGTTCTCTCCATGCTTAATTTTGTTTTTTGTCTTAGGGTCTGTTTGGTCTATCCCACCTTTCTTTTGGTGGTAATTTATCTGGAATAACCTTTTTCTTCATTTTCATGTCACTTTTCTTATGTCCTTAGATTTTAGGTGTCTCTTACGAAGAATATATTACTAGATTTTTCTTTTAATTCAGTCAGGTATTTTATGATTTTTAATTGGTACTTTTAGAAGTTAGTTCAAGTCTCTTGGTGGTCAACTCATTTTTTTACCTAAAATTATTTTTATTTTACCCTTGTTCTTGAGGATAATTTTGATGGGTATTCAGTTCTAGGTTGATGCTTTATTTTCTGTTTATATGGTAAATATATTATTCTACATGCAAAGTTGTCTGCTGCCAGTTTTATTTATGGTAATTTGAAGAAAATATTATTTTTCTTCTGGCTGCATTGGATTTTCTGTCCTTGGTTTACATCTTCACTTATAAGTCTAGATGATGATTACTTTTTATTTATCCTATTTTGGATACATGTGTTTCCTGATTCAGAATTTTGTCTTCAGGAGGTCTAGAAGATTCTGAACCTTGTGTCCTTTAAATACTTTCTCTCTGATTTTATCTGTTTTCTCCTTCCGGAAATTTAACTGGATATATATGTATTAGACTGTTTCCAGATCACTTACTTTTCGTCTTTCATATTTTTCATTTCCTTGTATCTTTGCCAGAACTTAGAGTGCTGGGTAATGTCATCAGGCATATGTTCTTGTTCATCAATTTTCACTTGTGCCTGATCATCTGTTTGACCCATGTGTTTTATTTTCCTTTACTTTTAACAATTATATTTTTAATTTCTTAAAGTATCACTCGGTTCTTTTTTAGCTATACCCAGTCTTTTTTTTTTTTTTTTTTTTTTTTTTTTTTTTTTTTTTGCGGTATGCGGGCCTCTCACTGCTGTGGCCTCTCCCGTTGCGGAGCACAGGCTCCGGACGCGCAGGCCTAGCGGCCATGGCTCACGGGCTTAGTTGCTCCGCGGCATGTGGGATCTTCCCGGACCAGGGCACGAACCCGTGACCCCTGCATCGGCAGGCGGATTCTCAACCACTGCGCCACCAGGGAAGCCCCCCAGTCATTTTTTATAGTCTCGTGTTGCTTGCTCATTTTTTTGAATCTGTATTCTGTAGACTGGTAATCCCAATGTCTGATGTCCTCAGCGGTCTAAATTTATTGCTTGTTTTTTTCTGTTGCCTCCCTTATGGTGGATTGTCACCTTCTGTGCTTAGAGATTTTCAATTATGAACTCTTGATTGATTGATCTTTCTCTGTGGGAATTTTGAGAGCCTGATTTGGCGGTACTTTCCTTCTGTTAGGATTTGTATTAGCTTTGGCTGGGAGCTTTACGTGGGACCAACCTTTCAGTTTTCTCACTTTGCTTCTGGCCCATGATCCCACTGTTGCTCTTGGCATTATGATTTATCATTGTTGACTGTCGGGTTTAGTTTCTAGCTAGAGGTTTGTTGCTTTGAGGGGAAAGGGTGGTTTTATTTATTTATTTATTTATTTTTAAACATCTTTATTGGAGTATAACTGTTTTACAATAGTGTGTTAGTTTTTCCTTTACAACAAAGTGAATCAGTTATACATATACATATGTTCCCATATCTCTTCCCTCTTGCATCACCCTCTCTCCCACCCTCCCTATGAAAGGGTGGTTTTAAATGTTGGCTATTTCTATGAGCTTAGCGAAATTTAAAAAATCTAGCATCCACTTTGTTTTGCAGTCATGGAATGCCCCATTAGTTCATCATAATTGATGGGCTCAGAAGTCCTTTACATTAGCATTTAATTTTTGTAGTATATTCATTTTAGTGTCTGTTAGGGAAAAAAATTCTGTCCTTCCAAACTTAAGATTTCTTGGTGGTAACAAACTTTCTGTTAAAACAAGTTTACATCTAAGTTAAAAGTTGAGTTAGTCTAAATAAAAATATTAAATAGGTAATAGTACAGTTGACAAGTAGATTGACAAAATTTTCTACTTTGGGGTATGCAAATTAAAAATTTGGGAAGCACTGAGATAGGGAATCAAGATGAGTAGGACACAGTGTGCCCTCTGGACATAGTGAATCTACAGAGAGAAACCTGTAATGACCAAACAGTATGAAAATTGCTGTTAAAAAGATATGAGCAGGGTGCTCAGCGCCTACAGAGAAGCGGTGCAAAAATAAACTTGGTGGTAGTGAGAAGTTCAGGAAATGCTTCCTGGAATCGAGTATTAAGGACTGGTAGGCATTCTGGTTGCAGAATAAGGTTTGTTTAGAAATGACAGGCAGCTGAGTACGACTGGCTTCTATGTTGCATGTCATGGAGTGACTAGAGAGATGCAGGAACAGGATCACAAAAGGCCCTCTGTGCTATAGTAAGGAGTTTGGACTTTATCCTGAAGATGATGAGAAGCTACTGAATTATTTTAAGCAGTAAAGTGTTATGATCAGAGTTTTAGGGGATGCCAAGATTGAAGGCAAGTCACTAGTTAGAAGACTGCTTAAGTAGTTCAGAGGAGAAAAGATGGAGCTACAACCCAGGCACGGGCAGTGGGCATGAAGAGGTGTATGTGTGCTAATTTTGGATTCCTTAGAGTAGTCGACAGGACAGGACTTCATGGTCAGGTTGGTTAGGAATGTTGAAGGAGACTGGAGGAGTCTAGGTTGACCTCCGGATTTCTGGTTTGGGTAACCAGGTGGCATGTAGAGCAGTTAACTGGTAACATACAGAAAGAGGAAAGAACTTGGTTTCATTTGTTCTTGAGGAAAAAGATAAGTTTGTTTTTGAACTTACTGAATCTGAGAGGCTTGCGGGACATCTTGGTTAAGACCCAGAAGCAGTCGACAGGGAGGGTCTAGAAGTTATGAGATGCAACCCAGCCTGGAGAGATTTGAGAGTCTTCAGCATTTGGACATGTCAGCCGTGGTTTGCTACAGTGAGTATGAGGTAATTTAAAGTAGTACACAGATAAAAAAATTTTAATTGTTAGGAATTTAACGTGTATGAAAAACGTAAGCTGTATTTCAAACCTATAATATCATGGATATTATCACTTAGGCCAAGTGAGCCCCAAAAGAAGAGAATATTAAGTAAATACATGTGGGATCTGTGGAAATGGCAAAAATTGTGGTGAAGCTATGCAAATGATGGAAGTTCAGAAAGTGCTGTTTTAAGCCATGGGTAATGGTGGATAAGGTCACCCAAGGAGAGAGTAAGCGTGAGAAGAAAAGAGAGTTGACATTTGGGTGGCGGGGAATGGAGAAGAAGAG
Source organism: Kogia breviceps (assembly GCF_026419965.1). Lineage (NCBI taxonomy): Eukaryota > Metazoa > Chordata > Mammalia > Artiodactyla > Physeteridae > Kogia > Kogia breviceps. Next base: position 141,649,419 of record NC_081314.1, read on the forward strand.
CCCATGGAGACTGAGGAAGAGCAGCCAGAAGAATAGGAGGAGAACCAGGAGAAGATGGTCTTTGGAGTCCAAATGAAGAGTTCTGAAAAGGAGGAAGTGGTCAACAGCGTCAAGTAAGTTGTAAGCTGAAAAGTGCTCTTTGGAATTAGCAATTAAGGGAGACCGTTTAGTTAGGGGCATCCAAGTAGCGGATTAAAAAAACATTCATCTAATATGTTAATGATAGCTGATATTTGTAGCATTTTCTATGCACTATGTGCTATTAAAAGCACTTTAAATGTGTTAATGGATTAATCAGATAGGTAGGATTGCTGTCCTCATTTGATTAAGTGAGGAAACTGAAGCCTACAGAGGTTAAGTAACTTGTCCAAGATCACACACTCAGGAAATAGGAGAGCCAGGATTCAAGCCCAGGCAGTATGGTTCCAGAGTCTATGCTCTTAACCACTATGCCGCATCGCCTCTCTGGTTAAAACAAAACAGAAAATAAAAATAACACCAATGTCGTCATTACGGTACAGTTGGTGTAGGGCATGGTATCAGTGAGATATGCCAGGCTGTGACTGACCAGCATGGTGTCCCAGTGGCTCAGTCTGCCAGGTTTGAGCACATTAATTGTATTGTAACTGATGCCATGATGGTGATGTGTGGGCTGTGACAGACCGTTCTTGGCTCTTTCTGTATTTATATACGAAAAACATTTGCAAGACAAATGAGTTTAAAAGTGTATATATTTCCCAGAATAGCATATGCCCCATATTATGCGCCATACTTTGGGTGCTAAAATGTCTTTATTTTTTCCAGTCATTGTTTACTTTTGGAGTTAAATTCTCTAAACTCTGGAAGTATTGTTCATCCAGAACAGGTCAGGTTCCGGACGTTGTAGATACCCAGTCTATTGGAAAAGGTCGCTAACGGCTTTATTGAAGCAGCTTCCCTTAGATGGTGGAAGTGGAAACCCAATATTAGGAAAGTGAAAATAAACGAGAATGGAGGATTTGAATGGCAGGAAAGGAAGAATTCTTGATGATGTTGAAGAATGTGGTAGGAGATAGGGGAGATGTAAGTCCTAATGATTCCTGGGTGTGGTTGGAGAGGAGCTAATCAGAGTTAAAGATTTAAAAACTGGTTTAGACCTGGGCAGTGGTCCAAGGTGTGACCTTGTGAAGGAAGAGCCTAGGTGAGGTGGGCTGCTCTGCAAAGCTAGCTAGAGTCCTGGAGGTTTGTCTACACGGACGTTGGTGTGGCCGGAATGATGATTGGAGGAAAGAGGCGAACACTGGGAACTAGTTGCCTGTGTTCTTAAACATGACAACAGCCAGGAGGCAGCTAGACGGCAGTGACAACGAAACAGGGATCTAGTGAAATACAGTGTTTGAGAGGAAACTGGAATCAGAAGACCTAGGTGTGTAATCCTGCCTAGCTTGGTGAACTTGAGCAGATTACTTAGTTTTGCTATGCATGTTTTCCATCTGTACAGTGACCGTGATAATAGCCGGGCCTGTGAAGAATTGCTGTGAGGATCAGTGAGATGGTACGTGTAAAGCACCTGGTACAACATAGGACAGATGGTACCGGCAGTTTGCTAGGAAGGTGGTCATTGGTCTTCACTTCTGATCTTGTGAGGTTGTTGTACAGCAACTTGGGCATAAGGAGGATTACTTAAAGAAACAGATGGGTTTTCCCAGGACTGATGGTGGTCTTGCTTAGGAAAAAAGAAACTGGGTTTATCCTAACAGTAGTGGGATAATAGTGATGAAGTGAACAGGTATAAAAAATGGTGTTAATGGTGGTGCTGGTGATGATAGGAAAAGAAAGCCACTACTTGGGCAAGAGTTACAAGTAATAAAATGCCGCATTTTCCAGGGATATTTAGGTTTTGTAGCTATTCACTGATAGCTGTACATTTTTGTTATAGAACTTTCTTCAGGGGAACACACTTTAGTCTGAAACTCTAGCCCTAATTCCCCTTCCCCCCACTGAAGTACTTGTTTTAAGAGCGTGGTCGCTGATCACGTAAGGGGCATTGCTGCTGCTGCAGCCTTGCAGCGCCGATCACGTGCCGTAGTTGTTGTGAGAGCATTAGGAGCAGCGACTGCTGGGAGCATGGCAGGTCCGGATGCGGCTGTGAGGGTTACGAGGCTACACAGTCTCCCTGCGCCACTTCAGCTCTGCCCCTTGGCCCGAGACGGACACACGCACTGAGGCATGGATAGGAGAATATGAACAGCTGAGAGAAAACCGTTTTCTCCGTGGAGTTAGGGTTTAGTTCCAGCCAGGAGGTTGAGCATGTGGCAGAGTTTCTGTATGATGAAACAGCATGTTTCACAGAGGCAGTAAAAGCAGTTGAGGGAAAAGGGCAGCAGTGGAAGGATGTCTTTTGTTCGTTCATCTAGGCGCATACAGAGATGAATAAGATGCCCTTACTCATCTTCCATCTAAAGGAGACATGTAAACAGTTAAACTCAGGCTGGAGATGCTGAATCTTTGAACCTGACAAAAAGAAGACATAGATTAAACTGATACTCGAGGAGAGTCAAGGGGAGAGACTAGCAAATGAGGATGAGAATCTTCCAGAGCTCAATGTTCTCATTGGAGTTATTTCCTTGGGGCGTAAGTTCCAGGTATTTTTCAGATATACCATAGAAGCTAGGAAAATTGCTTCTCATATCATCTCAAATGATTTAATTATTGATTTGGGTTTTGTTGTGTCCTTAGGATGGTGCACCATGGACGATTTTGCCCTGGGAAATTTCACTGTAGCAGATTATGCCTTGTTAGAAGAGTGCCCTTACATGGATGATTGTGTCTTTGCCTCCGAATTTATGTCCAATGATTATGTTCGTGTGACTCAACTTTACTGTGATGGGGTGGTAAGTAGATTTCTTACTTTTTTTTTTTTTTTTGACCACACTGCGTGGCACGCGGGATCTTAGTTTCCTGACCAGGGGATCAAACCTGTGCCCTCTGCAGTGGAAGTGCAGTCTTAACTACTGGACTGCCAGGGAAGTCCCCTTAACTTTTTGTTTTTAACATTATGTATTCTTAAAGGTTTCTTTTTTTTAAAAAATTGAGGTATAATTGACATATGACATTAGTTTCAGATGTACCACATAAGGATTCTCTCTCTATATATGTATATATATATATATATGTATATATATATATATATATATATCACGAGATCAACACAATAAGTTTAGTTAACGTCCATCACCATACAGAGTTATACATTTTTTTTCCTTCTTATGAGAACCTTTAAGATTTACTTCTTGAAGGTTTTGTGGTATAGAGCTATCTGAGTAAAGATATTTTTGTGCTACACAAGATTTGATAGGGAGATATGTATGGCTTTTGAAGAGGTCATTTCAGATGGAAAAGTAAGCAGTGCCTCAACAAGGATAATGTGCAGTGCTGATGAAAGCTTGTTTTTTAACTGGAGATGAGACTAAAGGCTCTCAGGGAGAGCCATAGAAACAGACTGGGGGAGACACTGAGAGAGGCCAAAAGACTCAGTGGTTGAAGATGTTGTATTCAAGTGTAAAAGTAAACGTACTGTAAGTTTTTAGTTTAATATTGATAACCCTTACATTAAAAATCAAGAACTGTTACTTTTGCATTTACCAGATACAAGTCAAAAGAATTTTTTTTCTTTTTCAGGGTAGACAGTATAAAGATTATACCCAAAGTGAGGGAAACTTAGGTGAGTACTTTGGTATTTTAATTTTAATTTGTTGAAAGAGCTATCAAGGGAGGTTCATGCATTCACATCAACATAACAGACTTATATATCTTTATAAAGTTTATTCTTTATTATCCTTTTTCACTAGAAATTAAAAAACCTTTCTTTGTTAAAACAGTTTTAGCTAACACTTAGATATTCTTAACATCTGACAGGTTAAAATATTTCATCCATTCATTTCTTACCTTTCCATATCCATTTTTGTCTTTTAACAGTTGATTCATTCCAAAATGAGGCACAAAATATTAATTTAAAACTTTTTCTTTTTAATTAAGAGTTTGACATCTGCACTATGTGGTGTAGTAAACCTATTTCTATCCTGCAAGATTACTGTGATGCCATTAAAATACACGTCTTCTGGCCACTTCTGTTTCAACGTCAGCACAGTTCTGTGATATCACGGTTGCACCCCTGTGTGGAGGCGAAGTAAGTTACTGCTTGTTAACCCATTTTGTATGAACAGTGGTGAATGTGTTGCCCAGTACTGAGGAATGCCAAGTGCAATGGAAGGCTTATGTCTCATTCCTGTATACTGTTCAACTCTACTTTTGTTTAATAGAGTGGAAAAAGTTAATACTTGGGATTTGGATATAAATAATCATGGTAACATTATAATGAATGATTCTGAAGAGCGTTAGATGGTAGATTTGAAGGTGAATAAGGAAAAATTAATATGCTTGTTTATGAATACCAGTATTATAGTACAGAAGAAAGAAAAAACTAGTATTTTTGTCCACCTAATAACTTATTACCTAGAGTGAAGTAAGAGAACTTAATTTTATTCAAATAGTTTAAATTGAGGTATAACATATAGTTAAGTGTAAGATTCAATGAATTTTATATATGAGACCCTAATCTTTTAAAAAATAAATTTGTCTTCAAGCAGTTCTCATGCTTCTGAGATAAGTTTGAAGAAATTACAACATCTTGAGTTGATGGAAGATATTGTGGATTTGGCAAAGAAAGCTGCGGTAAGTGATAGAATGTGTTCCCCTCCCGCATTTCAAGAATATAGATATTTATATGGTATGAGGCCCATGTTACTAATTTATAGGGGCTAACGGGTCATGGTTAACCTGAGCTTACTCTGCTATCCATGAGTTTGTGCTGTGTATTTGAGAGATCAGGTAGATGGCTGTTTTTATGGTTCTGACATGACATGATGAGAACCAGGCCTGCTCCTTGTCGTTAACAAATAGACATTAGAATTTGTCACAAATGGAAGTGTGCAACTGGTTCACAGAAACCTTTGCTGCAGGTTCTGAAAGTGATGGGTCCTATCTCGTAACGTAAAATCACGCCACTGTTAGCACCACCACAACGAATATTTTTTCTTTGGGGTAAACTTTATCATGTCAGGTTTGAGGAGGTATCCCTGTACTACACTGAGGGTTCTTTTTTTCCCTTGAAAGCCATTTAATAATTTTTCTCGTTTCAGTTGGTTATGGAGCCAATTGTTTTTCTTGATAATTCTGATTGCAAACTTAAATTTAGAAAGGGCATTCTGATACTTATTTCCTGCAGATTCTTTGCAGCAACTTATATCAGCCAGTGTAATTTTAAAAAAATTTTATTTATTTACTTTTGGCTGCGTTGGGTCTTCGTTGCTGCGCGCGGGCTTTCTCTGGTTGTGGAGAGTGGGGGCTACTCTTGGTTGCGGTGCGTGGGCTTCTCATTTCAGTGGCTTCTCTTGTTGCGGAGCATGGGCTCAGTGGTTGTGGCGCACGGGATTCAGCAGTTGTGGCTCGCGGGCTCCAGAGCGCAGGCTCAGCAGTTGTGGCGCATGGGCTCAGCAGCTCCGCGGCATGTGGGATCCTCCCTGACCAGGGTTTGAACCTGTGTCCCCCGCATTGGCAGGTGGACTCCCAACCACTGCGCCACCAGGGAAGCCCAGCCAATGTAATTTTATAAAAAAATTTAGGTGTAGTGAACCATACATCTGAAAGTTTAAAATCCGTACATCGAAAATTTAAACTAAATCATTTTATTATTAGAACCCTGTGTAAGACTATTTCTGACTTGTTTTAGGGTCCTTAAGAGGTAAATTGGGCATGAAAGTGCTGTAGAAAGTGGACTACTATGTACATACAGTAGTATTCCTAAAATGTAGAATTTTTTTTCCACTAGGAAATTAGAGTATGATTGGCCGAATAAGGAAAAAAATGTTTTGTCTTTTCTGTTTTGCAGAATGATTCATTCTTTATTGGAGGCTTATTGAGAATTGGTTATAAAATAGAAAATGTAAGTGTTAACATGGGAATACAATACAACCACTTTGAATAAGTGGCAGTTTTCTCACTTCTCATTGCCCCCTGTATCAACACTAGGCCCAGTCAGCATTTTATAGGTAGCGTTTAGTAGTACTGATTTCTATATTTTGCCTAAGCAATCTCCTTGTTTGGGGAGTTGGCATTATTACCATTTTTTTCCCCATATATGTAGTGTAATTTTGAGGCTCTTTTACAAGTTGATTGTTTTTCCTCTTTTAGATTGTTTACCTGGCATACATTCTCTCCCAAATGAAATTATTAGGCCCCTGGTATGAACTTTTTTTGATACACAATTACCAGATGATCTCCAGATACATTGTAGGATCTTAACTCCCCGACCAGGGATTGAACCCGGGCCCTCAGCAGTAAGAGCGCAGAGTCCTAACCACTGGACTGCCAAGAAATTCCCAATAAACCAATTTTTTTTTTTTTTTTCGGTATGCCGGCCTCTCACTGTTGTGGCCTCTCCCATTGTGGAGCACCGGCTCCGGACGCGCAGGCTCAGCGGCCATGGCTCATAGGAGCAGCCGCTCCGCGGCATATGGGATCCTCCCGGACCAGGGCACGAACCTGCGTCCTCTGCATCGGCAGGCGGACTCTCAACCACTGCGCCACCAGGGAAGCCCCCAATAAACCAATTTTTAATGCTACTGGTGACATAAACATGTACATGTTTCCCGTAAGCCTGACGCCAGCGTTGATGACTTCATTATTTAATTTCTGAAATCTTTTCCGACACGAGAAGTATGAATTATACTTCTGTGAACTCTTGACCCTTCGTGAAGGTCATTGCACTGAGTGCTCATTTGCCCAACCAAGCCCTTCTCTTGTTGCCTATATGCTTATTCTTCTCTTTGCCACAGACCATTTAAAGTACATAGTCCCTTTCGTGAATCTTAGTAGATACCGTTAATCTTAAGGTAAGGATGGCAGTCCTAGTTTAGATGAAATCTGAGACCCCTATTCACCTTGTGTTACTGTACTCTCCTGCTACCTAGGGCAGCCTCTGGCCAGGTTGTAGACCTCAACTTTCAGGTCTTTAATCATTGCAGCAGCATCCTGGGCACTGAGGGTGGCCTGAGGTTACCTGAAGATATAACATATGTGAGTCTGTGGTCTCTGTTAACTTGTGTGTTGGGGTCTAGCTATTCTAAGTTGCATGCTATAGTAATGAAAACATGAGGTTGTACAAGTTTTGTAATAAGAATCTGAAATACTATATAAGATAAATTTATAATGCCACATGTAAACTTTTAATTAATACACAAATCACATTTTTCATCCCTCTTTTTGAAACAGAAAATCTTGGCAATGGAAGAAGCTTTGAATTGGGTGAAATACACAGGCGATGTAACAATTTTACCTAGGTTAGGAGCAGTTGACAATTGTTGGCCTATGTTAAGTATTTTCTTTACTGAATGTAAGTATAAATGCTTTAAATTGTTACTTGACTCAGTTTTATAAAGGTATTATTTTGGAAAATAGAATGTGTAGCTGTGATTTCTTGTTTATCTTAGGATTTTAAAAAATGTTTTTCTCTTATGAGTAAAAGCCTGAATAAGAGAACTTTAACCCTGTAGTTAATTTTATTCTGTATTTCCTGTCTTGATGATATCTGTGCTGTTAATACTTTTTAAACATCCTAGCAAATGGATGCCATAAATTATTAATATGTAATACCCAAAGAGACCACATTGGGGCTCATGTATTCTCATTCATAAGAGAAGTAACTGAGCTAAGATTATAATTTTCATTTCTCTGATGAATTTGTTATTCTTATATATGATGAATCTGCTTTATATATTTTTTACCTTGTGAAATATTTTTCTCTAAAATATTTGAATGTTAGTAGTGTTTTTATAGGGATCTTGAAACAGGAAGTATTTGGCTCTTTAGTTGATAATGACTGATAATTTGCCATTTCCATTTGCCATTTTGAGTAGAGGGCACATTTTGTACTCTTGACCTGAGTGTTAGAAATCAAGCTTAAATATGAAGACAGGTTTTTCTTGTTTTTTTAAAAAATAAATTTATTTACTTATTTTTGGCTGCATTGGTTAGTTGTGGGGAGAGGGGCTACTCTTTGTTGTGGTGTGCAGGCTTCTCATTATGGTGACTTTTCTTGTTGCAAGAGCATGGGCTCTAGGCGTGCAGGCTTCAGTAGTTGTGGCACATGGGCTCAGTAGTTGTGGTGCGTGGGCTTAGTTGCTCCGTAGCATGTGGGATCTTCTTGGACCAGGGCTCGAACCTGTGTCCCCTGCATTGGCAGGTGGATTCTTAAGCACTGTGCCACCAGGGAAGCCCCAACACAGGTTTTCCTGATGTTTATTGGATGGTGGGCTGTATAACGTTGATAGAGGTTGTTCTCTTCGTTGTTTGGAAAGCCTTTAATTATAGCCTAGATTTTATGGTGGAAGTAAAGGGACCAGTATCATGTACTGGGCACCCATTTGGGCTTGTTTCTGACTCTCTCTCTCTCTGTTGTCTCTTTTTATATTAGTTCTGCCAGGTAGATGCTGTGATCCTATTTTAGAAATGAGCAAACTTTGAGAGGTTACGTGATATTTCTTTAGTCTATTAAGTAGTAGAACCTAGATGAGAAGTCAGGTCTCTCTGATCTGAAAGTTTGGGTTTTTATTCTATAATCTAATTCTGTCCCTTTAGTATTAGTTTACTTTATTTGGTCACCTTCCAAAATTCTTTCTTCAATCTTAAATTTTAGGTACTGCTTTTGCCTTGGAAATGAATATGTTTGGCTAGAAGCGTAACTATAGTTTTGCAATAAAATTATTATTTACCACTTAAAATCTTTTTTATAGAACAGCTTAAAATGCAGAAAATGATGTCTGATAAATTTTTAACATAAATTTTGGTTATTACCTACTGCATTTTAATTAGTTTATGAAATTTTTATGAGAATAATGTTTCAAAAAATGTCAAATTTTAACATTCATGAGAATCAAAATGTTGAATTAAGACATTTTAAATTCTTCATTTTTTTATATTAAACACATTTTAGAAAGTAGTTTCTCAGGTTTTTGTTTTCAGAAATTTTAGTTAAACTTCATGCCAGGTACACCATAGCTCAATAATGTTTGCTGAATTGACTTGAGTAATTATGAGGCCTATTTGGAATGTGTTATGACAGAGCACTGTTAACTACAATTAGAACTAGAGTAGTAATAAACAAGATTTTTAAATGCTAGAAATGAAACAGATTAGATTCTTAGCACACAATGAATCGAATGTTTTCTGAAACATTTTATCAGCTGTTTATTAAAAAATATATTGTTGATATATGTAAAAGATTATAAGAAACATTATTTAGAAAGTATAATATCTTGAACTTTACAGACTCAACCTACGTAGCCTAAGAATTAGAACATTAACAATACCAATTTGTTTTTTTTTTTTAAACAAATGTTCTCTCACTCTCTCCTAAAAATAAAATTTAGACAAGTATCACATTACTAAAGTTGTAACAGAAAACTGCAATTTGCTTGAAGAATTTAAAACTCAAAGTTGTGCGGAGTGTCTAGAGGTGAGAATAAATATTTACTTGTAAGTATTAAGATTTGCTTGTTAGAACTTTTATTAACACTCATAGGAAAGTTCAGTAAAACTGATGTCAATACACAAGGAACTATAAAATTTGATAACATGTTTGAGGGAAATTTTAAATAAATTTTGATTGGAATATATTTTTTGGAAGAGGAAGCCATCTTGATCAGAATTTTCTAATGTTATAGATTTTAAGAGTTAATTGAAAATATAAATTTGATTTTCTTTTAGATTAAAAGGCTTTTAATTAGTTGAGGGAATATGATTTTTCTTTGCCACCAGCTTTATTGACATGTAGTTCACATGCCATACAATTCACTCATAGGAAATATGATTTTAACTAAATTTTAAAAAAGGGATTTAGGAAAATATTTAATATTCTATTTAATTCTCTAGCTAAAGCCATTGATATAATCCAGTAAATAGTAGTTAATTAGTTTATTTTGAAAATTTGAAGGTTTGAGGTGAAAAGTTTTAGTTATATCTGTAGCATCTTTGATTTTATTTTTTTTTGTTGTTTATTTTTGTTTTTACTTCATCCTTGCTATAGGTCACCTCTTTTTTGGGGGGGGGCAGTTAGTCTAATCAACAGTGCCTATATGTTATTGATTTATATATTATTTTTTAAGCACTCAGGTTTGTTTAATAATATCACATTTTCTAACCTAAAATTAAAATTCTACTTGGATCTTATTTCTTTTCTGCATATGCAGGCATGTCAAGGTCTGTTTAAAAGTGGGCCTGCCAAATACGGTACACAAGGGGTAAATTGTTAATGTTATTCATAATGTGATGGCTTTGTTTACTTTTTAATATCCCTTTACCAAAGTTAGTGTCGAGTCATTAGAGACAGACAGGTTTCTTTAAATGTATATTCCAAGATGTTGGGTATTGAATTCTCATTTTCTGCCTAAGTAAACCCCCAGGTTATTTCTGATATCTGAGGTAGAAACCCAGAACCATTTTTCCTAAATTCCCTTTGCATTTAATTGATGGGTGTTCTTTTACCTTGATTTCTCAGCAAGGAGAACTAATGAAAATGAAAGGAAATGAAGAGTTTTCCAAAGAAAGATTTGATATAGCTATTATCTATTACACCAGAGCCATTGAATGTAGGTAAGAGCAAAATAGAACAATGAGACCCTTTTAATGTGGCAGATCAAGTTAGAATGCTAGTTATTAGAAAGAAACGCAAGATGAGGAATTGGAGAATATCATCAATTTGCTATGCAGAATATGTTTTCTCACCCATAGGTATTAGAAGCATGAGATGACCTGAGTAGATGAACTTACTGATCAAGTTGTATAACTCAAGCGAGTCAGATGAAATTATGAATTTGCTTCTACCCTGCCCCAGTTTGTTCCCAAGCTTTCCAGTACAGAGTCATCTATTCTTTCTTGGTCTTGTTTTCCCCTCAACTAATTCCTTCCAAATTATTAACTGATAACAAAGGGTTAGTTACTAGTACTTAAGATGTCACCCATTCAGGGATTTGTGCTTTCTATGAGGGAATTTTAAAGGGTAATAGTTGGAATTGTTGAGAGAATGCATGTGTTCTCTCTCCCTCATTTTCTGTTTGCTCAGCTGCTAGAATTTTGTAGCATTCCTGCAAGTGTGCCTCACCTGGCTCTTACTGACGTCTTAGCTGGCCCACCTAATACTGTAGCAGCCTTAGGAGGTTGCTCTGTAGACGGCTGCTCTCTTTCCTGTCTTACCTGTCTCCACGGGGAATGAGTGAATCCAGGTAGCCCACCACGTCTGAAAGCCTGCTGCCCTGTTCTTCTAGGAAGAGGTAGAGGAACAGTAAGATAGACCCAAAAAGGACAAACTTGAAATGAAGCTATTTAAATTACTGTTGTAATTTACAGGCTGCCTTTATTTGAGTTCTTTGTGAAGGTGGTACAGTTCTGACTTACATAAGTATTGTTCTGTACAGTTAATAGCATACTTGTCGTTTGCTAGTTTTTTAATGTGTCTCATTTGATCCTTGCAGCAGCCCTATGAGCTAGGCAGAAAAAGTAGAACTTTTTAATCTTCATTTTGAATACAGGGAAGTTTAAGTTGGTTTGAACGAGTTACTCAGGAAGTGAAGGAACAAGAACTATATTCTTTCTGTTCTGCCACACAGATGTAAAGTTTTTGAAAATTATTTCATGCCTTATGATTTCTGTGTTGTTTGTTTTGTATGTAATGTTCTTTACTGACGAAACATTCTTTATTTTAAAGACCTGAAAATCACCTTCTTTATGGTAACCGAGCTCTTTGTTTTCTTCGCACTGGACAATTTAGGTAAGTTGGTTAGAGTGCCTAATCACTGAATTGTTAGGCTAAATACTTATCTTTGAGAAGTATTTCTGTTTTGCACTTATGCAAGAAAATCCTTCAGTAGTTCTTCGGCAGAAATAGTTAAATGCTTAGAAGAGAGCTCTTTAGGCTTTATATATAAAAACAATGACAGAAACAGCTATTCTGATTGAGTGGATAACATGCTATGCATTATTTTAAGCACTTCATATAGGTTATTTAATAGATAGTTATTCTCCACATTTTACATTTGGGCAAACTCATACCATTAGTAATTAGTAATTGTGAATTTGGTTCTACCCTGCCCCATTTTATTTTCAAGCTATGATGCAGTGATGTCAAGATTTGAACACATCTTATCTGATGATGTCAATGTCTGTGTTTATAACACCTATAAAATATTACCTTCTTTTGCTCTATTAACTAGTCTGTATAGTTCTGGAAGAATTTTTGCTGTATTTGTTTCCTCTATCTTGGTATGAAAAAATTAAATATCCTTCATAAGTGAAGGAAAAGAAATTTAATGGTTTAACTCTGGGAGTGAAATCATAATTAATTCTTAGTTCCTCCTGTTCAACTAAGCTTTTATTTATTAGTTGAGAAAGATTATTGACACTGCACCATGATTTTATTGTCTCAGTTTAAAATTTTGGGGACTTAAATATTAAGCATTAATGTTGAGCAGTGTAGACAACAGTTATATTTAACTGTGTCCTGCCTTATTGTATGAAAGGGTTTCAGGTTGCTTCAAGAATACATCCACTCAGTAGAAAAATATTAAAAACAAACAAACTAAAACACCAAGTTAGAGCCTGGGATCCTGAGAATTAAGCTGCGTAGGCATAAGGTCCTGCTTAGTGATTGGTTATAATTCATATTTGCATCTGACCTTTCTGTTGCCCAAAATAAAAAGAGAATACCCTACAAGTTTAATAATTCTCACTGAACATGAAGAAAGAGGACACCAGTTTCTCAGGTGAAACTGTTTTCCTGGTGTTTAGTTCTGCAAGAAGTTTCTTATATGGCTTACAGGTAATATGAACTGAGTGGTGGAGTAGAGAAGAACCTCAGCAACATTCCTGTTCAAAGGAAAAAACTCCCTGAGAGGGCAGTTTTGGGTTTCATAAATCATTGTTTTCATTACGTTTTCTCATGGAAGCAGAGAATATGCTATCAGTTGTTGCTCAGGGAAGGCACTTAGGTTGGGAGGTGGGAGTGGGGACTGGAGTTTATTCCAAGTATGAAGCTTTTAAAAGTAACCTGTATGTTTTTCTTTTATTATAAACAGAACACTTTCTCATGGTAGAAAATTTGGAAAATACAAGAGTTTAAAAAGAAGAAAATAAAATCACCACCTCGGAGAATACCGCTGTATTAACGTTATGCAGCTTTTAGATGGCTTAAGCCGTGGATAAACCGAGGCTATCTAGTCTAGAGGAATGGATGGGCTTGACACAGTCTTCCGTCAATACCACTGTCCTCAACTGGCTCTGACAAGAAATGAGCTGCAAATGTCTTTAGATTATTGCCTCTGGCTAGGTGCAGTATGGCAGATATCCTGTGCTGTTTGAAGGTCAATCTGTATGCTTTCAAGATGAGTAGGTTGGGCAACTTGGCTGGCCTCTTGTGAAGATCGAGGCACCTGTCTGAGACCTTGATGGGGGGAAGGTCCTCCCCTCTGCGTAGGGGATCGCGGGAGCTGAGAGGCAAACCAGGGGTTTCTGCCCTCTTTCGTGAGTGTTGAATGCTAGACACTCAAGCAGGATCCTGCTAAAACTCTGCTGTAAAGGAGGTGCATCAAAGTAGAAGTACAGAAGCCAGGTAGCCTGGTGAGGTCAAGGTCAAGAGCAGGGTTGTGCATACGTCCTTGTACCTCCTTCCTGCCAGTCTAGGTTTGTGATTCAACACCAATGAAGTTTTCTTTAGAGGCAGATCAGCAGCATTTCCTTATTAGGCAATCACCAATATGTGCTGGATGCTTATTTAATGTCAGAAGCGTTATGCCACATTGGTTTTACTGTTGTTTCCCACCTCATTCATTGTTAATACGACTTGCTCAGTAATGTAGGGATAATGTTTTCTGAACCTGTAGTACACATAACTCCTGATCAAGTGGGTAGTTGATATGACTTCAGAAAAGAACATGTTGCCAGTGATTCAGACGTGCCATTGACTCAGGAGGATCCACGCCATTTAGCTGGGTTACCAAGATTTAAGATGTTTTGAAGCTCTCCCATCTGAGGGTTGGTAGGTCTGTTGTGGGAATCTGGCCGAGCACTGCAGGAACAGCTGAGGGTAAAGCATCCGACCTCCCTGGCACTGTTCTGAGCATTCTGCGTGTATTCACTCATAAAACGCTCACAACCCCACGAGGGAGGTGCTGCTCTGTCGTTACAGATGAGGAACCTGAGACCTGGGGAGGTCAAGCAGTGTCCTCACACACTAGGTGGGTGTGATGGGGCCAGAGTTTGAACCCAGGCAGCCTGGATGCAGAGTCTCTAGCATTAATCACCATAAGGTGATGATAGAATCAAACGGCAATGTGAAAGTTGAAAAAAATTAAAAATTAAAATAATGGTCTAAATAGTCAATAAACATGATTATCCTTACAGGATGTGCAGATTAAAAACTGTGAGTCTCTCTTTCGTACCCATCAGATTGGCAAAAATTTAAAAACCTCACAACACCAAGTGTTTGAGAGGATGTGGAACAAAGGAAACTTTCATACTCGGCTGGAGAAAAGTGTAAATTGGTGCAATCACTGTGGAGAGCCATTTGGCAAGGTGAAGATGTGCGTACTCTGCTGCCCGCTTCTGGGCTACCCAAGAAGATTTGTACGAGCCTTCGTTAGAGCGTTGTTTTTAAGCGTAAAGAAATGGAAACAACCTAGAAGTCCATCAGTAGGGGAATGGATAAAATGAATTATGGTATATTCATACAATGGAATTCTGTGCAGCAGTTAAAATGAATGCAATGTTGAGTGAAAAAGCAAGTTGCAGAATGATTTGTACGGTATGATGCCATTTATATGATGTTTTAAAATGTGCAAAATGATATGCATATCCGTAATTAATACGTAGTATGTATTAACAATGTTTTTAAAGTGCATGGGCATGTTAAACACCAGGGGAGTGGCTATCTCTGAGGAAGGAGGGAGGGAGGGAGGGAGGGAAGAGGATTGCAGCTGGGAAAGATGGTTCACAGTGGGTGTCAGCTGTAACAGACCTCTGCAAAAAGATCTGAAGTAAATATGGCAAAATGTTAAGGTCTTGCTAAGCCGGTACATGGGTGTTGATTATGTTAATGTTATTCTCTGTACTTTTATGTATATTCGATTAAAAAGTCACACAAAGTGTAATGCACATAAGATGAAAAAAAGAAAAAACACCAAACATTAAGGATAAAATAAGTGGAAAGTAATCTTGAAAGGAGAGAAATAGAAGTATTTTAAGACCGATGGTTGGGAGCCTGAGGTGAAGTATGTGTGGGGAAAATGCTTCACTCAGAAATGGTCAGAGTGGTGGAGATTTTAATGCCGAATAGCCCCACTTGTAATAGCCTGTACTTGTAAGTCTGGCCACGCTGGGTGGGTATAGGGGAGGCCTGGAGTCAGTCAGAAAGAACCCTTACCACTCTCCAGAGGTGTGCACCTCCAGGTCAGCAGATGTTGCCCTGGGGAAGCACATGGAATGGGGTTGGGCTTAGGGAGGGGCGGGTGGAAGTCCGCTCCCTCCTGCCACTGCTTCTCCCTGCTGAATCCTTCCAGCTGAGGAATGCGTGCAGTATATCCCAGAATGCCTGGCTGGGGGGACATGTCCTTTTTATTCTGATCTTCTGTAAGTTCACTTTTTAAGTATAATTTGAGAGTTAGAGGGCATTTTAGAGTGATGGTTTTAATTGAAGTAATTAGAAATTTTCAGATTAGAGGGGAATCTAGAAAAAGCAATCAGGCATCTGTAGCATCTATAGTTACAGTGATTTTGCGAGGTATGTGATTAAGCTTACTGTTCATTCTTGTGGAACTCATGTGAAAATTTGAATTCTTTGGTGGGATGGGATGAATTGGGTAATGGGAAAGGTAATTGGAAAAGGGGAAAGCCTTGGATTTTTTAAAAAATTTACTTTGGAAAAGGATGGAATTTTATTATTTATTTATTTATTTATTTTTGGCTGCATTGGGTCTTCATTGCTGCACGCGGGCCCTCCCTAGTTGCAACGAGTGGGGGCTGCTCCTCGTTGCGGTGCGCGGGCTTCTCATTGCGGTGGCCTCTCCTGCTGCGGAGTACAGCCACCAGGCGCGCAGGCCCCAGCAGCTGTGGCAGTCAGGCTCAGGAGCTATGGGGCACGGGCTTAGTTGCTCTGCAGTATGTGAGATCCTCCCGGACCAGGGCTGGAACCTGTGTCCCCTGAGTCAGCAGGCAGACTCTCAACCACTGCGCCACCAGGGAAGCCCCAAACGATGGAATTTCAAAACTTGATATTTACTTTGACCTTTTGGTATTTAAATACCCGTTATATGATATTCCCTTCTATTAGCTCCCAACTTGTGATTAATAGCAGGTGGATAGACTTTAAATGATGTGTGTGTGTGTGTGTGTGTGTGTGTGTGTGTTTCTGAATTTCCCTGAGGCCCGAGGTATAAATCAAGTCAATTGTATGTTTCTGTGAGAATTTCAAAAATCTTACTGTATGTGGGGAGCTTTACTGTATGTGTTGGTGAATTATTCCTCACTCTTTTCTCTTACTTGTGCTGTCTCTTTATTTTGCTTAAAAGCTGCTGAATTTGCTTTTGAAGGAAAGAGTTATTTTTTCAGTCTTCTTTGGGATGCATCCCCTTTTTAAAAAGCAGTAACAAATGCACAACGTAAAAAGTTGAGTACTAAAGGATAAGCTGAAAACTCTTGCCCAGCTGAGACCCCTGCCCTAATTCCTTTCTTTTAGATCACTGTGTTATTTCCATGATATTGATATTTCATGATTATACTAGCACTTACTACGTTGAACCAAATGAAGTTGCTTTTATAAATCAGAATAAGGCAGTTTTGTTTGGTTCAGTGTAATGTATATGTCCTTTTTTTTTTAACATGGGTAAGAGCATATTATACACCCTGTTGTATGTCTTGCTTCTTTTAATATTTAAATCTTGGAGTTGTTGCATATCAGTGAATATAGAGATCTACCCTAGTTTTTATTCATGGCTGCATAGTATTTTACTCGGTGAATTAGTTTGTATTAGAATATAGCTTATTTCCAGTTTTAAAAACTATATACAGGAATATCCTTTTGCTTACATTCTACACTCAGATGCACGTATGTATATATGTAGGATAAATTCCTGATAAAAATTTATTTTACTTGGATGAAAGAGCATATGTAATTTTAATTCCAGACACTAACTTTTGATTTAAAATGTATGTGTTTATTCAGTCAGTGGTTAATAGTCACTGCATATTTGACAGTAACTGACATTACATCTGAACCCTCCTTTTGTTGCTTCATTGTAAGATGGGGAACCTTGGGGAGTGATATTGTTCCTTCTTTGTGGTCTGGTCAGGCCCTGAAGGTGATGATTTACAATAGGGGGAGAAATAATTCTTTTGTGGTATTCAAAGTTCTTACATACTTATATGTTGTGGTTTGAGAGAGTCAGTTAATGGCATCTCCTTCCCATCCCAAGTCCAGAATTGGCTAAGAGATGGAAGCAGAAGACAATTGGTGATGCAGTCTTGCCTCCATTACTAATACAGTTGTTGGAGAACCGGGCCTTAAGTCTGATCTCCAAGTGACTTATTATTAGTTCACCCATGTCACAGACAGAACCAGGCAGCAGGGGCGCTTGTGAACTTTAAGCTTGGAGAAGAAGGGAATCTGGTGTTATGTTGCTGTTTAAGATAAGGTCCCAAAGAAAGAAAAAGAAGAGGCTAAGCCCCATGTGATTGATGCCTCTCCCCCACCATTAGATAAGTTACTATTCCCTCGGGGAAAAGTTAGTGAGGTTTAGGGAGAGGAGAGAGCTCACTAGTGATTAATCTAGCAAATCCACATGGAAGCTAGAGGAGGGGGAGATAAGTGTTTTTTCATAACATAATTTAGGGCAAAATGTAACCTATTGTATGTGAGGAACTAGATAGGGGTAGGGACTGGAGAAATACACTTTCCCATGTAACATGTAATAAATGGGAGCATCTGTGCTAGAGCTCTGTTTCTTACCCTCCGTTCAGTACACTTACTACTGGGTTGCATCGCTTGGGTTTTCCTGTTTTCATAGATGTGTTGTGCAGGGTATTGCTGCTGCTGAAGTCAGGCCTGCCCTCCAGAGTGTTTAGACCCTGGGCTACAGTGACTTGGATGAGCAGTAACACGGCGTAATTTACTCCACCCACTTTGCTTTCGCAGACGGATGTGGTCAAATGCTAGTAAATACGAAAATGTTAATATACATTTATATACTAATAAATACACTTAAAACGTGATTATAATACCAATATAATATTACATGTTGTAGGTATTATAGTATTGTTTATTATGGTAAATAACATTAAACACTGGCATGTTAGAAATGAGGAAAGACAGACATAGTCCCTGTGTTCTAGACAGTGGACCAGCAGCGTGAGAAGGAGCCCGTTGCGTTCCAGTTTCAGTTTATGTTCTGCCGAAGTGAGCACAGCATGTTGCGTTCATGGAATTACTGGTGTGTCTGAATACAGACAAGGAGGGGGAGAGGTGGTCGGGGGCTAGTCCAAGGAGGGTTTTGTAGGCTACAGTCCAAGTTCTGATTGAATTAATTGGGCATTGGGCTTTTCGAAGCCCCCCGGTAGTACTGGCGTGCAGCCAGGTTTGAGCCCCACGAGTCTAGAGAGGGCAGGGTCGAGTTTAGAAGAGGAAGTAGGACTGAGCTTTGAGGGACACAAACAGTGGCCAGTTAGAGAAGGATGGACCTGCACCGGAGACCTTTGCGAGGTGGCCAGAGAGGTAGGAGGAAAGTAAGTGTGGGGTCATGGAAGCACGTGAAAGAGTAGCCAGCACTGCCTGGTGCTGAGAAGCTATTTGGAATTTGGATTTAGTTCTGTGGATGTCTTTTAGTTACCATAGGGAGAGCAGTCGGTGGGAAGCTTGGAACAGACGCTGGGCTGGAGTGGGTTGTGAAATGAGGGTGAGGAAATGGAGCCAGCTGGCGTCGGCAGCCGTTAGAGGTATTCCGGGAGGGAGGCAGTGAGGAGCAGAAGAGGTTTGCCATTGCATTAAGATGTTCTTTTGGCTGCAAATAGCAGAAGTCTCTTATTCAACTGGTTTAAATGGTGAAGAAAACTTACCTTATTCAAGAGTTCCAGAAGAAGGTGATTCTAAGGTTGTGTGTTTATGTCATCAAAGACCTAGGTTTTTTTTTTCCAGCCCCACTGTATGACTTGGACCTCAAGCTGCCCCCTCAGGATGGCGGGATGGCTACTGTAGTTCAGATATCACCCTGGACGTTACAGCCTCCAGCAGAAGGATGACTGTTGTAATCTTCAAAACTAAAACCTTACATACACTGAGAAGTGTATAGTTCATAAGTGTATAGGTTGAATTTTCAGAAACCAAACGACCATAACTAGCACCCAGATCACAAGCCCAGTAACCCAGACGTCACCCTTGTTCCTCCTCCTCCTGTCACTACCCACTTCCTCCCCCCAGGACAACTCCTGTCCTGACTTCTGACACCATAGGTTAATTTTGCCTGCTTTTGTGCAATATAAACAGAAACATGTGGTATGTGCTCTTTTATGTCTGGTTTTCGGCATTGTGTTTGAGATCCATATTGTTGCATGTAGCTGTAAAGTGTTCATCTATTGCATGAATATACCACATTTTATCCATTCTCTTGTTGATGGGCATTTGGGTAGTTTCTAGTACTTGACTTAGATAGTGTCATTGTGAACACGTATCTTCATTTCTGTTAAGTATATAATAAAGGAGTGGTACTGCTCGGACAGGAGGGTGTGCTTATGTCCAGCTGTAGCACACTGAGCATAAGCACACCTGTGGTTGTATTGTTTTACGCTCCTGCCAGCAGCATATGAGAGTCTTTGCTCCACATCCGCACTAACACTTCTTATTTTGTGTCATTTCATTTAGACATTCTGCTGGGTGTGTAGTGATACAGTGCTGTGATTTTAATTTGCATTGCCTTAAGTTGATTTAGGAGATTTAAGTTGAACATTTTTCACATGCTTATTGACCGCTCAGATATTCTCTTTTGTGAAGTACCTGTTTGAATCTTCAGTCTTTTGCTATTTTTTTTTCTTTTGAGTTGAATGTCTTATTCATTAGTAGGTTTTTTAAAAAAAGTTCTGGATATGAGTCATTGGTCAAATATACATATTACAGATACCTTCTCACACTCTGTGGCTTGCCTTTTTGCTCTTTATGTTTTCTTTTTGCAAGTGGAAGCAGTAATTTTTTTTTTTTTTAAATAGTGTCTTTTTTTTTTTTTTTTTTAAGATTTTAAATTTATTTATTTATTTATTTTTGGCTGCGTTGTTGGTCTTCGTTGCCACACACGGGCTTTCTCTAGTTGTGGCGAGCGGGGGCTACTCTTCGTTGCGGTGCGCGGTCTTCTCCTTGCGGTGGCTTCTCTCGTTGTGGAGCATGCGCTCTACACACGTGGGCTTCAGTAGTTGCAGCATGCAAGCTCTAGAGCGCAGGCTCAGTAGTTGTAGCGCACAGACTCAGTTGCTCCGTGGCATATGGGATCTTCCCGGACCAGGGATCGAACCCGTGTCCCCTGCATTGGCAGGAGGATTCTTAACCACTGCGCCACCAGGGAAGTCCTGGAAGCAGTAATTTTAATATAGTACAATTTACCAATTTTTTCCTTTGTGGTAAGCACTTTCTGTGTTCTGATTATAATCTTTGCCTACTCCACAAAATGTTCTTTGTTCTTCTAAGAGCTTGATTTTTTAACTTTGGTATTTAAATCTATTGTTCATTTGGAGTTGGTTTTTGCATTTTGTATGAGGTAGGCTTCAAGGTTCATATGAACGTCCAGTTGACCCAGCCCCATTTTTTTTCCTTTTTCTTTTTTTCTTGGGCCTAAGACCTTCCCCCACGCCAGGGCCGGCCTTCGTGGGGCTTCTATCCCAGGGCAAGCGAGAGGGGCTCCCACTACAGCCCTGCCTCTGAGGGACCAGGCCAGAATAGGGCCCTCCCCACACCCCGACTCCCACCCCAGGCTCCTCAGAGAGCCTGTGAGTGGGGATCAGTCCGCTTCTCGCCTCTCTGCAATCCTGGCCTTACCCGCAGCTAATTCTGCTTCCCAGAATCCCCTACTCTGAGCTCCCACCACAGTGAACCCACCTCCTCAAACCTGCCTGTCCGTTGCTTCTTGGGCTGCTTTTTCTGGAGCTCCCTCGCCTGGGTCTGGTCCTCTCCCCCAGTACTGCCTCTGGCCCTGAGGCTTCCGAAGCCAGCTCTGATGACACAGCCTTATTTCTCTTTCCTGCCCCGAATCCGTCAGCATTGCCCTTGGAGACCGACGGGCTTCTGCCCTCGCCTCCAGCCCTTGCAGGTCCTCAGGCCCCCAACCCAGGAACCCTTCCCATCCCTGCCCCCTTCTCTCTTTACCTCTGTGGCCTCCGCTGTCACCCCCTCCCCTCTGCTTGCTTGCCCCCACTTCGGCCCCAGATCCTGTGCACTGTCTGTCCCCTCTACCTGGGACGCTCTTCCCTGGCATCACAGGGCTCCCTGCCTCCCTTTATTTGAGTTTCAGCACAAATATCACCTCCTTCTAGAAGCCTGCCCTGACCCTTCTTCCTGAAAATTCACTCTCTCCACCTCAGTAGTCTTCATGTGGCTTAGAAATCACTTGGTTATTTGTTCCCATATTGTCTCCCCATTAGAATATCAGCCCCAAGAGGGCAGGGCTGTGTCCAGCTTGTCCACATTGTGTCCATAACACAGTGCGCGGCACGTAGTAGATGCACAAGAAGTGGGTGGATGGATGGATGGATGGAGGGGGAGGGGGAGGAGGAGGGGAGAGGGAGGAGGAGGAGGAAGCCTTTTTAGCTTCTCCACTTGCTCGCAGGCCCCCACCCTCTGTGCTGCTGCCTCTGCTCTGCCTCTGGCATGTAGATGTGGAGGACACATTTATTCATTCATCCATTCACTCATTCTTTGAACGTATAACCAGCGAGCATCTCTACATAGCAGGCTCTGCACTAGTTGTAGGGGTACCGAAGAGACCCCCTTCAGCCGACCCAGCCCCATTTTTTTTTTTTGCGGTACGCGGGCCTCTCACTGTCGCGGCCTCTCCCGTTGCGGAGCACAGCCTCCAGCCTCTGGATGCGCAGGCCCAGCGGCCACAGCTCACGGGCCCAGCCGCTCCACGGCATGTGGGATCTTCCCGAACTGGGGCACGAACCCGTGTCCCCTGCCCCTGCATCGGCAGGCGGACTCTCAACCACTGCACCACCAGGGAAGCGCCAGCCCCATTTTTTAAGAGTATGTTTTCTCCATGCACTGCAGTGTCATCTTTGTCATATAGATCAGGTGACTGTGTGTAAGGATCTGTTTCTGATTTCTATATCCTATTCTGTTTATTAGATCATCTATCTTTAGATAGCTTTTTATTTTTTATTAAAAGAAATGTATATTTGGCCTTTTAGTAGGTATTGCTATCTGGTAGGTTAAGTTACCTAGTTTTGTTCTTCTTTGTAATCTTTTTATTTATTTATTTTTTGGTAATCTCTTTTTAAGAGTGATAAGTCCCTTCAGGTCTGGGTCACATGACTACCCCATAACCTGTCAATGGAAAGGAAAGTAGGATTGCCATGATTGGTTTAAACTAATAAGGAATTCTCTCTAAATCTTGTAGTAGTGAGGTAGAGCCTCACGATGGAAGTCTAGTAATCAGGTAGAGGAGGGGATAACTGCTGAGTAGATTACCAACAGTGTTTGCTTAGGGTTTAAGATTTATTTTTTTATTTGCTTTTTAAAGATGAGAGAGATCTGAGCATATTAAAAGTTGATAGGAAGTTGCACAACAATGTGAATGTACTTAATGCCACTGAACTTTACATTTGAAATGGTTCAAATGGTAAATTGTATGTTATGTACATTTTACCACAATAAAAAAAATTGATGGGGTAGATTCTTAAGAAGGAATGGGTAATTTTACAGGTGAGAGAAGGGATAATTGATATTGTAAGGATGGATAGTTATATGGCACAAGTGGAGAAATTAGCCATATAAGGAAGAAGACACTTTTATTGTGAAAGAGAAAAGGCAGGGCCAGATGTGGGTTTGTCTTTAAGTTTGGCTGTAGAAAATTGAGAGAGTTCTCTTTGATGTCTCCAGTTTACTCATTGAAATAGAAGCAGAGCTCATCTGTTGAGAGAAAGGGGAATTGGAAGTTTGAGGAAAGGACGTAAGATTTGAAAGGATCATTTTACAAAGTTAGAGAATGATTTGATCTGAAATAATTGGTTAACAATGTGGAAGGCCCCTTTGGGTTTTTGGAATCCTGAGTAGTAGTGCTGCCTGTGTGCTGTGCTGTGTAATTGTCTCCAGCAGTACTTGGCTCCCTAGATGTAGTCATGGAGAAAGCGGGAAGCAGGGTTGATCCAGTGTTGGGTTTTGCCATAGAGCAAGATGTAAACATAGGGGCAAAGAAGTATAAAGAAGTTGTATGCATGGGAATATGCAATGATGAACCAACGAATCTTAAGCTAGATAAATAAGGAAGTTAAAAAAAAAAGAGAAAGTGGGTAAGTCAGTGAGTTGGGCATCGTGAGGAGATAGTAGGAATAGTTGGAACAAATAAGATAGAAGGAGCTAGGTTATGGGGGAAAGAGTGGGGTGCCTGAATTAGTGATTTTGGGCTTTGAACAGTTTTGAGTGGCGATAAAGTTCCCTGGGAGGGTGGTGGTGGGTGGCTGAGCTGGGGTAGAAGAGGAGGTCATTGAAGGTAAGGAAGCCAGGAAACTGAGAGTAGGTATTAGACCTTAGTACTTGACAGTTTACAAAGCACTGTGCTTTAGCACAGTATCTGAAAACAGGAAGAACACAGTTACTGGCCTCATTTTACAGAGGAGAAGGCGGCCCCAGAGAGGTTAATAACTTCTTAACAGCCCCAGTGAGAATTAGTGATGGAGTTGGACTTAATCCCCATCTCATATCCCAACTTTCATGCTCTGTCCACTATGGCTTAGCTGATGTGTGAAAGATCTGGAAGTTTTATTTTCCAAGATCAGAAGTCTTGCTGACATGCAAAAATAGTACCAAAAAAAACCGTACAAAGATTAACAAGAAGTTAGGCATAGGTAAGATGTAAATAGTTGTGTGCAGGAAGTACTCTGGAATATTAAAAGTAGCTGTTCTGGGTAATTGTGATTGTGACTCTGGGTGACTTTTTCCCTTTGTTTTACTTTTCTGTATTTTCCAAATTTCCTATAATGGACATATATTACGTGGATTAAAAAAATTAAAAACTAGATTATATATGGAAAATTATGGTCTAAATAGATATACAATATATAATGCCTTTAGTTTGAATATTTCTTCTTTTCTTTTTTTTTTTTTAGAAATGCACTTGGTGATGGAAAGAGAGCTATTATTCTGAAGAACAATTGGACAAAGGTAGGTTTCTTTCTTAGTTACATTGGACAAATAATGCCGTACAACTTTGTGAAAAATTTGTTTACAGAATGTAAATCTGTATGTAAAAACACTGGATAAAATTATGCAGAGCTCAGGAATGTGGCAGGGGAATCTTCATTTCCATGATCAGAGAGGAGATGCAGCCCAGCAGTAAGGGTCACATGTGTCTGAGGAGGACAAGCAGCCCCTAGGGGTCGTGAGCATCCCTTAAAGGTTGAGGTGACAGCATCCACAAGTTCTGGGTGGGTTAAGGACCTGGCCGTGGAAAAGGAGACTTAAAACCCAGAGGGAGCTGTAGGAGACTAGTTTTATAGCCTTGAGCTGGGACAGGATTTCTTAAATAACATACAGGTCAGTGAAGGAAAAAACTCTGATGAATTCGACTATCTCAAACTTAAATATTTCTGTTTGTCAGTACACCATGAACGAAATAATTTGGGAGGAGATAGTTTGTCATATATAGAACATATATAACTGATAGGATTTATATTCAGAATATGCAAAGAACAAAGATAAATAAGAAACGCAGTAGAAAACAGGCCAATGAAATAAACAAGCATTTCAGAGATGAGGAAACCTGAATGGGCGATAGCAAAAGGTATATTCTGTTTCCTAGTAACTAAAACTGTAAACAGATAGAAACCTAATAGAGAGAGCCTAATAGACAGCCTCCAAGCAGACCCACATGTACCCCCACAAGTGAAAAACAATGTGACGTTGAGTCCTTCAGATAAGCAAAAGTTAGAGATCGATAGTCCCGAGTATCAGTAGTGTGTTTACGAACAGGAACTCTCAATAAACCGGTGGGGTGTGAATTTGTCACTACCAACTTGGAGAGCACTACGATGTGCGTCTGCCGTAATTGATTCCAAGGGTGTGTACCCCACAAGCATTCTTGCATGTGTGCACCTGGTGATGGTCACTGTGATACTGTTTTAATGGCACGGAACTGCAGATAACCTAAGTGTACATTAATAAAGCAGTGGATGAGTGTGGTTTTTTCTCTTGATCAGAGTTATTACTAGGATCTGTCTGCCCAGCCCCCTGTCTTTAACATCCGGTGTTTCTCCGACCGCACTCCTGCTCTTCTCTTCCTTGTCCACTCTGTTGACCTGTTGGCCTCCTCGCTGTTCCGCACACATGCCAGGTCCACTCCCAGTTTGTACTTGCCCTTCCCTCTGCCTAGAATTAGAGTGCCTTTGCCCAGAGCCTGAGCTAGCTCTCCTATTTCCTTTCATTGTTCACTGAAAGTTCTCAGTGAAACCTTCCCTGACCACATAACTAAGCTGCAAAACCTCCCCCTTTCTAGACATTTGCTATTTTTCTTTGCTTTACTTTTTTTTCCTCTTAGCACACTGTGTGTGCTCCAGTACATTGTGAGCTCCCTGAGGACAGGTTTTTTTTGGTTGGTTGGTTCACTTCTGAATCTGGACTGCCTGACGAGCTGCCTGGCACATAGCAAGCGCTCATAGGCATATTTGTTGATTTAATAAATGAGTTGAATGAATGGGTTGAAATGAGTTAACTGGCTTACCAATATTTATAGATTTTAAAAAGTGTTTACATCTTTGTTTATAAGCCAGAGTGAATAGAATCATAGAATTTTAGAGCCCCCAAATTGTGATTCAAATGGCCTAGGAGTGTATTAGAGTCTGGGGATTATAAAATTCTCCAGGTGGACTCCCGCCTCCAAATATTGGAGTCACTTTTAAATGCCTCAGTTATAGATGAAGAAATTGAGTCCCAGAAGGGTGAAGTGACTTTGCAAGGTGTCATTGCAAGTAAAAGACAAAATTGAATTGAGAATCCAGCACTGGATATGCTTCTGTTTGAAGGTGATGAGCTTGTTGCCGTTTTCATTGTGAGTTGCTGTTGTACTTGAAACATAATCTCTGCTGATCATTTGGTAGGCGCTGTATAAATTAATTTATGGAACGAATGGATGATAGATTTCATAATACTGAAACCTAGACCATGATACTGGTTTTCCAGGGATAACTTTTGTTATTTCAATCTATTATCAACTTAGAAAAAGTATACTAAAACTTTCTTTTTTTGTTTTTTTGAAATGGCTTTATTTTATCCCAGTTATTAAATAATAATTCAGCAGGGTATAATATTCTTTGCAGATGTTTGAGTCTACGTTCTTTTGACTTTTTTTGCCACTGTTGACAAGTCTGCTATTTTTCCTTTGTAAGTAATCTTTTCTTTTCCTGGGTGTTTTAAAGATCTTCTCTCTGTCTTTAACATTTGGCAATTTCATTGCAATGTGTCTATGAGGAATTTTCTTTAAAGTCATCGTAATTGGGATAGCTTGCGAGGATTCATGTCTTTCAGCATTTCTGGAAAATTTTCACCCTTAATCATTTGAATATTACCTCCTTCCCAGTTTATTCTTTTGAAACATCCATTAGATATACACAATACATATGCTATCTTTTATATATCTTAAATTCAAAACTTTCTTAATTACATTGAGGACTTTATGTAGAATGTTTATTCCTGGCTTAACTTATCAAACATAAAATATTCACTCTTTTTTTTTAAGACTTTATTTTCTTTAGAGCAGTTTTAGGTTCACAGCAAAATTAAGAGGAAGGTCCAGAGATTTCCTGTAAATTCCCTGCCGTCATGCTTGCATAGTCTCCCCCATTATCAGCATCCCCCAACAGGGCTACACATTTGTGAGAACTGATGAACCTATGTGGACATATCATAATCACCCAGAGTCCATAGTTTGTCTTAGGGTTCACTCCCTGAGTGTTCCATGTTTTATGGGTTTGGATAAATGTATAATGACATGTATTCCACCATTATGGTTCATATAGAGTATTTTCACTGCCCTGACATCCTCTGATCCATCCTTCCCCCCACATTCCTGGCAACCGTTGATCTTTTTACTGTCTCCATCGTTTTACCTTTTCCAGAATGTCCTGTAGTTGGAATCATACAATGTATAGCCTTCTCAGATTGGCTTCTTTCACTTAGTAATATGCAGTTAAGGTTCCTGCATGTCTTTTCATGGCTTGATAGCTGTTTCTTTTTAGCACTGAAAAATATGACATTGTCTGGATATACTACAGTTTATTTATACATTCACCTACTGAAGGACATCTTGGTTTTTTCCAAGGTTTGGCAATTATGAATAAAGTGCTATAAACAGCTATGTGCAGGTTTTTGTGTGGACATACATTTTCAACTCCTTTGGGTAAATACCAAGGAGTGCGGTTGCTGAATCATATGATAAGAATATGTTTAGTTTTTTAGGAAACCGCCAAACCTTCCAAAGTGGCTACACCATTTGCACTCCCACCAGCAATGAATAAGAGTTCCTGTTGCTCCACATCCTGCCAACATTTGGCACTGTCAGTGTCCTGAATTTTGGCTGTTCTTTTTTTTTTTAAATTTATTTATTTTTGGCTGCATTGGGTTTTCATTGCTGCACGAGGGCTTTCCTCTAGTTGCAGCGAGTGGGGGCTACTCTTCATTGCAGTGTATGGGCTTCTCATTGCGGTGGCTTCTCTTGTTGCAGAGCACAGGCCCTAGGTGCATGGGCTTCAGTAGTTGTGGCAGGCGGGCTCAGTAGTTGTGGCTCATGGGCTCTTGAGCACAGGCTCAGTAGTTGTGGAGCATAGGCTTAGTTGCTCCGCAGCATGTGGGATCTTCTCGGACCAGGGCTCAAACCTGTGTCCCCTGCATTGGCAGGCTGATTCTTAACCACTGCGCCACCAGGGAAGCCCTTGGCTGTTCTAATAGATGTGTAGTGGTATCTTATTGTTTTAATTTGCATTTCCCAGATGACATATGATGTGGAGCATCTTTTCATATGCTTATTTGCCACTGTGTATCTTTTAATTTTTTCTTTTTAAATTAAAAAAAAATTTTTTGGCTGCATTGGGTCTTCGTTGCTGTGTGCGGGCTTTCTCTAGTTGTGGCGAGTGGGGACTACACTTCGTTATGGTGCATGGGCTTCTCCTCGCGGTGGCTTCTCTTGTTGTGGAGCCTGGCATGCAGGCTCAGTAGTTGTGGCACGCGCGGCGTGTGGGATATTCCTGGACCAGGGATCAAACCCGTGTCCCCTGCATTGGCAGGTGGATTCTTGTCCACTGCGCCACCAGGGAAGTTCTGTGTATCTTCTTTGATGAGGTGTCTTTTAAGGTCTTTGGTTCATTTTTTTTTTTTTTTGAGGTACGCGGGCCTCTCACTGTTGTGGCCTTTCTCATTGTGGAGCACAGGCTCCGGACGCTCAGGCTCAGTGGCCATGGCTCACAGGCCTAGCTTCTCCGCGACATGTGGGATCTTCCCGGACCGGGGCACGAACCCGTGTCCCCCGCATCAGCAGGCGGACTCTCAACCACTGCTCCACCAGGGAAGCCCTTTGGTTCATTTTTTAATTGGTTGTTTTCTTAGTGTTGAGTTTTAAGAGTTCTTTATATACTTTGGATAACAGTCTTTTATCAGGTGTATATTTTGCAAATATTTTCTCCTGGACTGGGGCTTGCCTTCTCATTTTCTTGACATTTTTTTCACAGAGCATAAGTTTTAATTTTAATTAAGTCCAGCTTATCAATGATTTCTTTCATGGATCATGCCTTTGGTGTATTTAAAAAGTCATCACCATACCCAAGATCATCTAGCTTTTCCTCTATGCTGTCCTCTAGGAGTTTTAGGTCTGTGATCTATTTTGAGTTAATTTTTGTTGAGGGCTTTAGGTCTGGATTCATTTTTTAAAATTAATTAATTAATTAATTTTAATTTTTGTCTGCGTTGGGTCTTCGTTGTGGCATGCGGGCTCTTCGTTGCGGCTGTGGGCTTCTCTCTAGTTGTGGTGTGTGGGTTTTCTCTCTCTAGTTGAGGCGCACAAGCTCAGTAGTTGGCATGTAGGCTTAGTTGCCCCGCGGCATGTGGGGTTTTAGTTCCTCAGCCAGGGATCGAACCCATGTCCCCTGCATTGGAAGGCGGATTCCTTACCGCTGGACCACCAAGCAAGTCCCTGGATTTGTTTTTTTGCATGTAGATGTCCAGTTCCAGTATCATTTGTTGAAAAGACTGTCTTTACTCCATTGTATGGCCTTTGTCCTTTGTCAAAGATCAGTTGACTGTATGCGGGTTCACTCATTTTTTTAAATTGGGATTTTTTCGATGGTTGCAAAGGTATTTGTGTAGATGAAAAACACAGCTCTTAGTAAGTATTCAGAAAATGTTGGTAACTATATATTGAAGTCATTTATCATTTTATTTTACCAGAAAAGAATGCTCATTGAAGGATATTTTAAACTTCAGAAACAAAAGTAGACTGTGCAAGATGCATTTTTTACTTTTATTTTTTAATTTTTAAATAGACATTTTAAAATAAATTAATTTGCCTGCATTGGGTCTTAGTTGTGGCACATGGGATCTTTAGTTGTGGCATGTGGGCTCTAGTTCCCTGACCAGGAATCTAACCTGGGCTCCCTGCATTGGGAGTGCAGAGTCGTAACCACTGGACCACCAGGGAAGTCCCCATTCTTTTATGAGTTCTTTTATGAATCTGAGTCTATTGAGTCATTCCTCTAGGGTATAAGCCTGTATAGGAAGGTACTCTGTAGATTTCTGTGTGAGGGTGGACCATTTTTTCTTCCTTCTTTCCAGGGGGAGAAGACTGGTACAATGTCAGCTATTGTAGACATACTTTAATTTTTTAAATGATTTATTTTTTATTTTCATTTTTTTTTTATTGAGGTTTACTGATTTACAGTATTATATAAGTCCTACATGTACTTTTAGGCTTAAGAGAGGGTGAGTCATTGTATCCCAAAGAGTGAGAATTTTTACAGTATAGTCAACAGATATTTGTTGGCATTTCCAAGTGCATTATCTTTTGATGTTATGCAGGATACAAACCAGTAGCGTCACAAATGTCCCCAAGAACTTTTTAATATTTAGGAGTATATTAGGATTCTTTTGTTTGGGAGTGACAAAACCTAACTCATAAGTAGAAGAGGGAATTTATTGGTTCATGTAATTGAAAAGTCTAGGGGGTCAGCTTCAGGCATGGTCGGACCCAGATCTGTACACATTTTTCTTTCTGTTTCTCAGTGGTGCTTCCCTGTTAAGCATCGTTTTTAATCTTTATTCTCTTTTTGCTCTGTCTGTTTCATTTTACCTAGATTCTATTGCTCTGTCCTCACGTTGACTGGTCTTTTTCTTCTGCTATGTCTAATCTGCCTTTATTTCCATCTAATTTATTTTTCATCTAAATGCTGTAGCAGTCACCTCTAGAATTTCAGTTTGAGTATTTCTTATATATTTCATGTCTTTTCTTAATATGTTGTTTTTCCCTTAGCTTCTCGAACATATGAAATATATTTATAACTGTTTTAATGTCCTTGTCTACTAATTCTATCATCTCTGTCATTTCTGGATTGTTTTCAATTGATTGATTTTTTTTCTCTTCATTATAGATCACATTTTCCGTCTTTGCATACCTAGTAGTTTTTGATTGAATGCCAGAGATTGTGAATTTTACCTTGTTTGGTACTTATATTTTTGTATTTCTGTAAATACTTTTGAGTTTTGTTTTGGGATGCATTAAAGTTACTTGGCAACAGATTCTTTGGAGTGTTGTTTTAAGCTTTGTTGGGTGATATCTTAGTGGTATTTGGTCTAGGGCTAATTTTTTCTGCACAACTGAGGCAAAACTCTTTTGAGTACTCTACTTAATACTCCATGAATTATGCTGTTTTCCGCATTGGTCAGTGTGAACAGGAATTATTCGTTGCCCTGTGTCAGTGCTGACTGCTGTTCCCTTTTAGTCTTTCAAGTGGTTCTTTCCCTGGCTTGGGTAATTGCCCCGCGTGCATGTACTGATTGATACTTAGCTGCAGACTCAAGGGAGACCCTCTGAAGATCTCTGGAGTTCTTTGTCCAGCTCTTTCCTCTCTGGTCCTCTGCCCTGTGAACTTGAGCTTCCTTGGCTTTCCTGGACTCCTGGCTCTGTCTTCACTGAGACTCTAGTCTCTCCCTGGGTTCCTTCTCCCTGTGCTATGGCTTAGAATCTCTCCTTAAGTAAGCCGGAGCAATCATAGGGCTTTCTGTGTTTCTCATTTCTCAGGGATCACTCTCTTTTGTTGCCTGATATCCAGTGTCTTGCAAACCTTCGTTTCATGTATTTTGTCCTCTTTTGATTTAAGCAAGAGGGTATATCCAATCCCTGTTACTCCATCTTGACCACAAGTGGTAATTAGAGCATAGGCTCTCTTGGCTTCATTTTGAGAAAGTGATATCCTAATAACTGATATTCTAGTAACTTTATTCTAGTGGAGAGAGAGCCCCTGTTAGTATTTATGTAGTATGACTGTGGAATGCCTCAAACTGATCCTGGTTGAGCCATGTGCCCACCTGTGGATCCATTACTGTGACCTGGGAAGTGGTGCATTTGGATTGGCCAGTCTCCTGGGTCACAGCTATGCTTCTACCCTGCCAGCCATTGTTGAGCCGGGGGCACTAGTGGGGGCATTACTGTGTGGAGTAGGGACATGATGGCACACAAGAGGAGGGGATGCTAGTCAGATGAACTGTATATGTGATAGAGAATGGAATAATGTCAGAAAAGAGCAAAACTTTCTATGTAATTGGGTTCAAGAAACTTTCTGAGATACCTTTAATTTAAGCTTCATTCAGACAGCTTCAGCAGAGAGATCTGAATAAACTCCTTTCCCAACTGATAGAAGTTAACACTGGGTTTTACAGAGTTTAGGGAAAAGGACCCAGTAAAAGATGAGAAAGGTGAGTGGAAAAGAGAAAGAAATGAAGTGTTTTCTACAAATTTAGCAGGTAAGGTTTATAATCTCTCATAATTTCCTATGCTGTGATTTTTTTTAAATGCAGTTATTTAAACTTTGAAGTTGATATATGCTTAGTGGAAAAAATTTTGGTCTTGTAGCATATCTGTGAGAACTCTTTATCTTATGCCTTTGGAGGAAAAGCAGAGTTTAACCAAATGCAATCTGAATTGGGATCTTTGATCTGAGCCTAAAGAGCCTGGCTAAGAAACGCCCTGGAACAGGTTGGGTTGGTGCACCAGAGTAGGATTATATATGCTCTGAACCTGCATAAACAGAGGTCCTTTGATTGTTTCTGGCTCCTTTTAGTGAAAGTTGCGTCTTTTTTAAAAGGATCGTTTATTTCTGATTTCATATTTTCTCATAGAATCAGAATGTTCTTTGTAAAATGTTTATTCGTGAAGAGGAAAGAGCTATGGACCTGGAGTCCTAAGATACAAGTTCTTTGGTTTGTCTCTAAATAAATGTGGCATTAGGCCAGTTTCTAGCCTCTCTCACTTGTAAATCACTTCTTAAATGGAGATGCTGTGCCTAAAATGGGAGTTTGGTTTGGGAGTAGCTACAAGAGGGGTTGGCTGAGTTAGCCCCAGGTTTGGTAATATTAGCTTTCTAGATTAAAATGTTCATGCTCGATATAGAAGATTTCCCAAAACGCATAAATGGGACCAGCCAGGACTATGGTTCTGTAGCAGTAAAACAAACAACCTGATCGTTGGAATTAAGAGTAAATCAGTGGTTTTTGCATCTTTTCTTAAAGCCAAGAACTCTGTACTTAGAGGTAAAGTAATTAAAAGATGATTAAGAAATACGGCATTAATAGATGCACCCCTTATTTGTGCCCGTGCTGTTCAGCAGGTTGGAAAACTACTGCACAGGCTGGTTGTTCTCGCAGCTCTAAAACTCTTTTGACCTCAGAAGTGTAGGGAGTATAATGACTTGGAGACTATTACTGCCTAAAAGTATTTTGAAAAAAATTAAGTTGTTTGTAATGCATCATTTTTATACTTAATTTGGCATAAAAATAATGTATTTCTTTCTTACGTACAATAAAAGTTGAATTATTTTCTTTGGGAGGGGTACAGAAATCTCTTAAGGAGAAACACTGATCTCTAGTCAGTTGTTAAAAATTATTATGAATACTATTCACAGCTTTTCATTTAACTCATTTAGGTGACTTTATTTCCTGAGCGGTATTAACATTTTTATTTATTTTTTTATTGATAGGATCCTAATCTAACATTTTAAGTAACTAATCAGTTTTCAAGCAAAATATTTTTTCCTTATCTATTTTCTTGAACTTAAGCATATTTTTGAGAAAAAATTGAATTTATCTTTTTGGAACAGGGTCATTATCGTTATTGTGCTGCTCTTTCTATGCTGGGGGAGTATGACTGGGCCCTGCAAGCAAACACAAAAGCTCAAACACTCTGTAAAAATGACCCTGAGGGAATCAAGGATCTAATTCAGCAGCATGTAAAGTTACAAAAACAAATAGAAGACCTGCAAGGTATTTCACCTAAGATTCTTTTGGTTACAGTCGAATTCCCTTTAAAACTTTTGAAGGTGGGTTTCTTGGATTAATGGAGGACCATAAATCAATTCTCAGATGATTTGTACTTCCTTTATGTTGTTTCGGGTAACTCAGTTAAGTTTTTCATTTCTATTCATGTAGAATTTTGTTAGTATTGTATTCCAATAGGTAATAATAAATGATTTGTACTTTTTATTTGAAACAGCAACAAGTTATTTTTCTGTAGAAAAATATACTTTCTTGAAATTTTGAATGAAGTATAAAGCCTTTTGAAACGAAGTTTTAAAATTTTTTTCTCCATTATTATACTTATTTCCCAAAGAAAAGCCCCTTCAGTAGAGTTGTTTGATGTTTTTGCACCAAGTTTGTGGCTAATTCTGTAGCATGCTGAATGTATGTATATATATAGGTACATCATAAATTAGTGTGCAGGCTAGGAATTCCAGATTTTCATTTTACCCTTGTTTTCTCTCCTAAGTCGTTTTGCTTTCCCAGTGCCTGAATGCTTTCACTCTATGCTTTCAGCATATAGATCTTTCCTATTATTTCTTCTCTGGGTGGTTAGTGTCTTTTGAAGCTGAGCTGAGCAGTCCTATTTCACTAGCAGATGTTGTCATCCAACAGAACATGATTATAAGATTGTGAGCTCCTTGAAGACAGGTACTGTCTCTGATTGAGATTTATATATTGCTGCATCTAGTCAGTGATCACATATAATGAGATGTCAAATAAGGTTTGTGTAACATTTTGTTGACATCATTCTAAAACTAAAAACATCTAGAAGTGTAAGATTGTTTAGGTTTATTTTTCAGTTCCCTAAATTTGATATTCTTACTGTCAGCTTAAAAGAAATGTGAAAATCTTTTAAAGTGTGTGTTGCCAATCCACTGATTACTATGTGTGCGTGTGATTCATTTTTGTAGGTCGAACACCAACTAGGAATCCAATTAAAGCCTTCTATGAAAGCAGGTGAGTTAATATCAGATCAGTAGCTGTTACTTGGAATGGTTTTGCTCTGTGAGTTTAAGAATTGCTATTTGATGCTTTAGTAGATAATAGCAACCACAATAAGGTTGGAGATGGAAGGATGAGAAGAGTTTTTTGTTTGTTTGTTTGTTTGTTTTTGCGGTACGCTGCGGGCCTCTCACTGTTGTGTCCTCTCCCGCTGCGGAGCACAGGCTCCGGACGCGCAGGCTCAGCGGCCACGGCTCACGGGCCCAGCCGCTCCGCAGCACGTGGGATCCTCCCAGACCGGGGCACGAACCCGTGTCCCCCGCATCGGCAGGCGGACTCCCAACCCCTGCGCCACCAGGGTAGCCCAAGAAGAGGTTTTTAAAGCGTTTGTAAGATCAGGCGACCTGTGATTTGCCTGATTTGTTTTGCTTACTGTTTGGGTGAACTCTTTGTATATGTATATATCGGAGATCCATAGCCTAAGCCTACGGGAGAAGAGGCGTGAAATGTTTATTGGATGTTACTGCGCTTGAATGGCACCAGTTTAGCCACGAGGTTCCTGGCAGCAGAGAGGGGGGCTCAGTCTGTGCCTTTTATCCCTCACCTCTGTCCTGGAAACATCTGCTTCCAGCCTCCTGATGTCTTTCCAAAGGCTAAGACACTTCTGTTAGAAATAGGCGGCAGATAGACTTGAGTGTGCTCATAAGAAGACAAAGAGCAGCTAGGATTCTACGTTTTTCACTTGGTAGTTAAAATAGATTAAGCTTTTCCCACGTGCTTAAATGCCTAAGATATTGAAGCTGTTAAATTTATAAGAGGGAGACTTATTTTAAAATTAGAAACCAGAATACATTTCTTGAACTATTCTTAATCTATTTGGAGTTTTTAATACCAAATTTAAAGTAATATTTATGTATGAAACCCAATCTCACAATCTCACAGGTAGAGATTCTTTTTGAAACAATATTACCTTGCTTTCAAGGTAAAAAGGCTAGTATAAAATGAAAAAAGGCAAGTATATTGCTGAAACCTCTTTGTTTGAAGGATAATTTTTTAAAAATAATTTTTAAAAAATGATTATTTCTTTCATTACCACTCAGGGCCTACATACCTAGTTTATCAGCACCTGCATTTAGTACTTCACTTAACTTTGTGGAGACTGAAAAAAATTCCAGAAAAACTAACCACGAAATGGCAAACGGTGGTAATCAGAATCCAAAGGTAAGCTCAGTTAAAAATTAAATTAGAATTATTTCAAGTATAGGTAGTCTTATATTTTTACAATAATATTTTTGTGATAATGGAAACCAATACACACCTCTAAGCCTATGGCCTGGCTCTGTGATCAGTGTCCCAGATGACCTGTGTCTGAGTTTTCCTGAACTGTAGTGTGCTCAAAGCTCGGCAGGTATCACCAAGTTCACATTTATATTTCTTTCCAGGGTTTGAGGGGAAAAAAGGGAATTGGCGTTTTCAGGTTAGATATGTAGTACGCATTGACGGGAACTTTCCCAACCTGCTGTAAAGTCCTTCTGTTGTTAATAATGAAAGTCTCAAAGACGCTGTATTCAGTTAGGGAGAGGAGAACTAGGAAAGATGTGATAGTGTTAATTCAGTATTTATTGTTCAGTAGTTAGCAGTTTGTTTATCCATTTGGTAAAGCTGAGTATTTTAGGCACTTGGATAAATTCTTTGCTACTCAGTTTTATTATTTAGCTATTGAATTTTTCATGGCTGTAGTTTTTGAAAGTCACTAATTTTATTTTCATGGTAGGTGGCAGATGAAGCTTTGAAGGTAGATGATTGTGACTGTCATCCTGAATTTCTGCCACCATCAGGTGAGTCTTTTTCCCATATGTAATTTGTTGCTGAATTAGCGTAGTGTTGCCTCAACTTCCATGCCCTAAAGTTCTCACAAGCCTCACTTATATTTGCTATTATTCTCCTTTTACTTTACAATGCTTTTGTGTCGAGAAGACATTGAATGTTTATTTGAAATCAGTGCTCAGTCTTTTCATATTGTTTAATAAATTTAATTTTGGAAAACCAAATAAAGGAATGGAGAAGAAAAATGGTTCTCTTCTTGGTCTGCTACCTAATTTCCACTAGGCCAGTGTTTCTCAACTTTTATTTCATTATCTATCCCCTGCTCCCAGAGCCTTTTTAGACACTTTTTTCCCCTAATTACCCTCCCCTTATGAAACTTTAATATCACAGATACTGTTTATCTGTTTATGTACTGTATGTACATGTGTGCTTTATATATAAAAATGGATTGTTTTCATCTTCCAGTAACCAGTTAACGACTTTCTTGGGGGTGATGTCACCCCTGTTGAGAATGGATGCTTTAGCCTAATACTAGTTTATTTAAATTCTGTGTGCTTAGTGCATGTGTTTGTTTATGCATCTAGAAAATACGCAGACACACAGCCAGACCTTGTCTACTTGGCATCTTTGGGAAATGAAGGGTTCCAGGGAAGTGGATACTCATGCCTCCTTTATTTCTCAGTCTCCGTTTTTACTCCCAGCTTTTGAGAGAAATTGTTCTAAGCGTGTTATTCTTCTCTGCCTTTTAAAACAGAGTTTGAGAGAATTCAACAACTCAAAGTTGTTGTTACACACAGGTTACTTGCCTCAGGCTTTCATGTGCTCCTTTTGGAGTTATTGTGGTGAGATTGTTGACCTTCTAGTTAGTGATCCTGTTCTCTTTTCCTTCCGCTTGTTTTTTGGTTCATTTGTTTATTTTTTTCAGTGTTTTTACTTCTGGCAGCCATTTCTGTCTTTTACTTCCTGCAGCTCTATCTTCTCTTAGGCTCCAGTGCTGCCTATCCAACCACTTAACTACTGGTTAGCACTTCAGCGCAGTTACAAAGAGGGGGAAACACAGGTGTTTGTCTTACCTGATGTGACTTTATAGCACATGAAAAATCTTTGAGAATAAAACTGTATTTTTGAAAACAACTTTTAATTTATTGGTATTTCTTAGACCATTATCAGATAGCACATTTAAATAATCTAAATACCATCCGTACTTCCACATCTATATTCAGTCAAAGAAATTGAGGTCCCAGGGTTAGATTAAATAGTTTTGCCCTAGGTCACACAGTAGAAATCAAACTAGAACTCTTCTTTCTTTCTAGAAGCCTCTTTCGTTTTCTGATGCCATCAGAGCTCAGGCTCTCATCCCCTCCCTAATACACAGGCTCTGACTTGCCTCTGCCGTCTCTCCCAAAGCTTCCATCAGAGACACCCAGTCCCTATTGCTGTGCTCTCTTGTACACAACTTTGCACGTGTGACTCCCCTGCACCAAAGTGTACAGTGGCTCTCTCCTCCTTTCAGTAGGAGAGAGCTGAGGAGAGTCAGAAGCCCTGGGCCTGAAAACACTCACACCAACCTGCCTGGCTTGCAGCCCCTTTCAACCTATCCATACTTAACTCACCCAGTCACACAGGTTTACTTAGTGTTTCTTAAAATAAAACCTCATTTGGCCCATTCTTTGCAAATCCTACTTGTTCCTTAAAACTAAATACAAATGCTGCATCCCCACCCGCTAAGGTGTTTCCCAGCCACTCCAGCTTAAGTGATTTTTCGCTTCTAGGACTTACAAAAGCAGTTACTCTGGAATTAATATTTCAGTAACAATGCATCTTCTTTTCTTCTTAATGGGGATTGTTATTTAATCGGTGAAGTGACTGTCTTTTCTTCCCATCTGATTGTAAACTACCTGAGAACAGGAACTACAGCCTGTATCTCTTCTATATCTACTATAGGACTAAATGATAATCATCATTATAATTTATCTTTATAATAATTTTATAGCATACATGGAGAAACGTCATCAGTAGCTTCTTTTTTTTTTGGCTTACCTGTTTATAGTTAGACTCACATACAGTGTTGCCTCCTTTGCTTTCTTATTCCAATTTACATTTTTAAAAAATGTTTTACTTTCAAGCTTGTAGATTTTTATGTACAGATTTCAGGAACAGATACTTTTTTATTCGCAGGTCAGCCTCCAAAATATAAAGGAAAACAAAAATCCCGAAACAATGAATTGGAGAAGTTCAGGTATGTTTTTTAATGTGAGGGTTTTTGTTTGTTTTGTTTCGTTTCTCTAATGCCCTCCTCCCAAGAAAAAAGAAAAAGGAAAAATAAATCTCTTTCTAGTAGTAGCTACCTTTACATATGTATGTGTACTATGATAAGTACTACAAATCCCTTT
Organism: Kogia breviceps; assembly: GCF_026419965.1. Lineage (NCBI taxonomy): Eukaryota > Metazoa > Chordata > Mammalia > Artiodactyla > Physeteridae > Kogia > Kogia breviceps. The sequence continues at coordinate 141,688,461 of NC_081314.1, forward strand.
CAAATAGCATGGCATGTCTTGATTAGGAGAGGGTCATTTTTGGCTAAAGGAGTATTAATCCTGGATGTTAATACTGATTTCTGAAAGTCATATAATATGAGATATATCAGTATTAATTTTTTAAAATTCCAAAATACAGGCTCATAAGAGGAAAAAAGATGCAGATAAGTATAAAGTGAAAACTTAGTCTCCTTCCCTGTTTGCTTTATTTCCCCTCTCCCTGACTCCTTTCTCTAGTGCCTTGCTTTAGAAACTTGCTGTTAGCATTTCTTGGCCTTCTGGGAACTGAACTTTGCATACACTGGCGTGGCTATCTGTATATTCATAGGCAAGGATTTACTAATGAACTGACCACTTACAAAATTCGTTCTACCAAACATCCCCCCAAATTAGCAGTAGGAACTCTGGCCACCAATCTTTAGAGTTAATCCCCCGTTAGCTACAAAGATATAAATTGATTGCAAAGTGAAATTGTAAATCTTACAACAGATACAGAAATTCATGAAATCAATGAAAGTGGTGCTAGAGAAACTGCAAAGCCATTTCTGCTACAGTTCCACTAGTTTTTAGTTTTCTCTTCATTTCTTAAGGCTGATTCCTTGATAGATGCTTAAAGGAGAATGATTTGAATATCAAAGCACTAAGAGAAATTAGTAAAGCCTTATTTTTAAAAAATGACCGTTTTTTTGATGGTGCCTCAAAAGTTAAATACAAACCAAGGCCATAGTGCCTTTTGTTGTTGTTATTTGTTAGAAAAGTTCTGAGTCTTCCTCCTTGCCTCCTTTCCCTCATCGTAAAAGGAAGCCAAAACCCAATACATGCTCATTCTTTGAATGCACAGTTACAACTTTAACCTGTTGTGTTAAAGATAAATTTATTTTCCTGATATTTTGTTTCTGATTTCAAACTGAATGCTCTTCTTGGTTATGTCTACTTCATGAGGTTCTTTACCAGTTAAATGGGACAACCACATAAAGTACTTAGAGCCCTGGAACATGGTACATGCTCAGTACACTTGAACTGTCATTATTGTTAACACTATAGTTTTCATTGTTGTTGGAACTATTCTGGCCTACAGCTTGCTTTTATCTGTTTCAAAATGCCTTGACTACCTTTCCATATCAGACCATGGAGATCTACATCCTTCATTTTCATGGCTGCAGGATATTTCCTAGTATAGATGTGTGTGAAGGAGAAATTTCTAGAGTGGAACTGCTGTCAAAGGGGATGTGTAATTTTAACTTTGATAGATACTGCCAAATTCTCCTCTCAATCCACACGGCTCAAAATAAAAGGGAGAAAAAATAGGAAGGAAGGAGGGAGGAAAGGAAGGAAGGAAGAAAGGAAGGGAGGGAGGAAGAAAGGAAGGGAGGAAGGAAGAAAGGAAGGAAGGAAGGAGAGGAAGAAAGGGAGGAAGGAAGGAAGGAGGGAAGTAGGGAAGAAAGGAAGAAAGAAAGGGAGAAGACTAAAGTAGGATAAAATATAGTTATTAAAATAAAAAATAATTATTAAGAAGAAAAATTTCGTCGGTCTAACCCTAGGACAAATGGTGAAAACAAAGCTATACAGACAAAATCTCACACAGCAGCACACACATACACACTCACAAAAAGAAAAAAGGGGAAAACAATAGTATAGCTTGCTCCCAAAGTCCACCTCCTCAACTTGGGATATTTCGCTGTCTATTCAGGTTTTCCACAGATGCAGGGCACTTCAAGTTGACTGTGGAGCTTTAATCCGCTGCTTCTGAGGCTGCTGGGAAAGACCTCCCCCTCTCCTCTTTGTTCGCACAGCTCCTGGGGTTCAGCTTTGGACTTGGCCCCGCCTCTGCGTGTAGGTCATCCAAGGGCGTCTGCCCTTCTCTCAGACAGGACGGGGTTAAAGGAGCAGCTGATTCGGGGGCTCTGGCACAGGCCGGGGGGAGGGAGGGGCACGGATGCGGGGCGAGCCTGCGACGGCAGAGGCCGGCGTGACGCTGCACCGGCCCCAGGCGCACCGCGCGTTTTCCCGGGGAAGCTGTGCCTGGATCTCGGGACCCCGGCATTGGCGGGATGCACGGGCTCCCGGGAGGGGCGGTGTGGAGAGTGACCTGTGCTCGCACATTGGTGGCGGCAGCAGCAACCCTAGCGTCCCACACCCGTCTCTGTTGTCCGTGCCGACAGCCGCGGCTCGCCCGTTTCTGGAGCTCCTTTACGTGGTGCGCTTAATCCCCTCTTCTCGCGCTCCAGGAAGCAAAGAGGCAAGAAAAAATCTCGTCTCTTCACTAGCTCCGCGCCCATTTCTGGAGCTCCTTTAAGTGGCGCACTTAATTAAACCCCCTTCCTCGCGCCCCGGGAAGCAAAGGGGGAAGAAAAGGTCTCTTGCCTCTTCGGCAGCTCCAGACTTTTTCCCGGACTCCCTCCCGGCCAGCCGCGGTGCACTAACCCCTTCAGACTGTTTTTACTCTGCCAACTCCAGACCTTTCCCTGGGATCCGACTGAAGCCCGAGGCTCAGTTCCCAGCCCCGCCCGCCGCGGCGGGTGGGCAGACAAGCCTCTCGGGCTGGTGAGTGCTGGTCGGCACCGATCCTCTGCGGAATCTCTCCGCTTTGCCCTCCGCACCCTGTGGCTGCGCTCTCCTACGGCTCTGAAGCTTCCCCCTCCGCCACCCTCAGTCTCCGCCCGCAAAGGGGCTCCTAGTGTGTGGGAACCTTTCCTCCTTCACGGCTCCCTCCCACTGGTTCAGGTCCCATCCCTATTCTTTGTCTCTCTTTATTCTTTTTTCTTTTGCCCTGCCCAGGTACGTGGGGGAGTTTCTTGCCTTTTGGGAGGTCTGAGGTCTTCTGCCAGCGTTCGGTGGGTGTTCTAAGGGAGAAGTTCCACGTGTAGTTGTATTTCTGATGTCTCTGTGAGGAGGAAGGTGATCCCCGAGTCTTACTCTTCCGCCATCTTCTCGCCTCTCCTCTCAAAAAATGAGCAGTGTTCACACTCCTACTAAGTTATGAGAGAGTGTGGTATAATAAAGATACTGATATATTCGGTCTACATCCCCAGTTCCTGGCACAGGCCTCCTAGGACCCTTGGAATTTCCCGAGTGATGAGAGAGTCGTTCATTATTTGTAACGAGCCCCTTCCTCTCTACTTGAGTTTATACTGATAAAGTGACCCAAGGCTGGGTCCTTACCTCCAGGATTGAGGCTGGTCACCAGAAAGATAAAGTGTGTGATTGGTTGGACCTTTTCAGCCCCACCCCTGATCTTTGGGGAGAAGAAGGGAGCAAGAAGTTGAGTTTAGTCACCAACGTCAGTAACTAAATCATTGATGCCTGTGTGATGAAACATCAGTAAGAACCTCTAAATATAGGGGCTCAGGGAGCTTCTGGTTGGTGAATACATCGAGATGCTGGGGAGCTGGTGCACTCTGGGACTGTGTGAAAGCTCTGAGGCACCCCCTTCGCCTGCACCTTCCCATGCATCTTTTCCACTGAGCTGCTGCTGACTTACATCCTTTACAATAAACTGGTAATGGTAAGTAAAGCGCTTTCCTGAGTTCTGTGAGTTGTCCTAGGGAATAGTTGAACCCAAGGGGTAGTCACAGGAACCCCTGAATTTGTAGTCGGCAGGGCAGAAGTATGGGTAACCTGGGTACCCCATTGTGGCTGAAGTGAGGGCAGTCTTGTGGGACTGAGCCTTTAACCCGTGGGGCCTGAGTTCTTAACTCCAGAGTTGGTGTCAGAATTGAATTGTTGGACACTCAGTTGGTGTTGGAGAATCGGTGTGGAAAAATGACAGGTATGTGGTGTCAGAAAACACCACCTGGAGTACCTGAATCTTCCTTACCCTCACCAGCATTGGGGGTCAGACTTTCTGAAAAGGTTATATCTTATTAACAGATTTTCGTATGAGGTGGATCATCTTTGCAGTGTTTTGGGGCACATTTCTTGTTTCATGACTTTGTTGTTATTGATGACTTTAGATTTGTAATAACTTTAGGTAATCAGTGTAAATCCACCGGTTTCTTTCTTTCTTTTTTTTTAAAGCTGTTCTTTTATAACATCTGAATAATCAGTTCGTCTGGTCCCCTTTCCCCAGTAAATTTATAGGGATTTTTATTGGATTTAGAAATTAATTTGGAGAGAATTGGCATCTTGGTAATATTTCTATTTAGGAACTTGTGACTCTCCATTTACTAAGTGTTTAAAATGACCTTCAGTAAATATTTTTTCTTTATATAATAAGCAGGATTGTTTTATTTTAAAATAATTCAAGACAGTGCTTTTCTCTTTTAGTTCTGGTTCACAAGGGAGTTTACCAGTAGATTTGAAAAACATCTTGGAGAAACAGTTTTCTAAATCCTCCAGAGCTGCACACCAGGTAAAGGCATAGGCTTTTCTAATAGAAAAGCAAACTCTTTGAACATAACATTTTTCACATGAATTAAGTGTAATCGTGTACATCTCTAAAGTTTTTTTAAAATAATTTTAGTTATGAACATATAATTTAATAGATGATTGCTAAGACACCAAATCGTCACTAATTTATGTTTTAACTTGGTAAGTGTGTGAACCAGAGATTTAACTAATGGTTAATCCTGAATACAAAATTGTTTGTTTCCCATAGATTTAAAAGGAAGAAGCAAGTCTTCCCAAAATGTTAACTTTTAAGTTAAATATTTTAAGAAGGTTTAAATCATTTTAAAAGGTTTAAGCACCTGCGGTTTTATTACACCTACTATAGAACCTTTAAAGAACAAACTTTTAATTCTTTGAATGATTTATCATATAACTTTCTATATAAAATTCTGTAGTATTTGGTAAGTAATGAAAAACGTACATCAAGGGGGAAGAGATGAATAGGCACAACACAGGAGTTTTAGGACTGTGAAAATTCTCTGTATGATAGTATAAATGATAGATACAGTCATTATACATTTGTCCGAACCTATGGAATGTACAACACGAAGAGTGAACCATAGGGTTCATAGGTAAACTGTGGACTTCGGGTGATTATGATGTGTCGGTTTAGGTTAATCCTTGGTTAAAAAAGTAATAATAATAATAAAGCACCGCCCCCCCCAAACACCCACCCCGTGTATGTATATTGGGTTGGCCAAAAGGTTCGTTTTTAGTTGTTTTTTTTTTTTAATTAATTTATTTTTTTTGGCTGTGTTGGTTCTTCATTGCTGTGTGTGGGCTTTCTCTAGTTGCGGCCAGTGGGGGCTGCTCTTTGTTGTGGTGCGCAGGCTTCTCATTGAAGTAGCTTCTGTTGTTGGGGAGCACGGGCTCTAGGCTTGCATGCTTCAGTAGTTGAGGCTCACGAGCTCAGTCGTTGTGGCTCACAGGCTCTAGAGCGCAGGCTCAGTAGTTGTGGCGCATGGGCTTAGTTCTGCGGCATGTGGGATCTTCCTGGACCAGGGCTCGAAACCAGATCCCCTGCATTGGAAGGCGGCTTCTTAACCACAGCACCACCAGGGAAGTCCCTCATTTGGTTTTTTACATAAGATGGCTCTAGTAGCACTTAGTTGTCTTTAACTTCATTCGAAACAGTTTAGATTATATGTGACAGCTGTCATATCAGTGTGTATTTTTAAAAAAACTTTTCAATATTGGTGAATTTTTGAGTAACCATTTTAATATTGAAGATGGAAGAAAAAAGCAATATTCTTAGCATCTTACGCTTTATTATTTCAAGAAAGGTAAAAATGCAACTGAAACGCAAAAAAGATTTGTGTAGTGTATGGCGAAGGTGCTGTGACTGATTGAACATGTCAAAAGTGGTTTGTGAAGTTTTGTGCTGGAGGTTTCTCGTTGGACGATGCTCCATGGTCGGGTAGACCAGTTGAAGTTGATAGCGATCAAATTGAGACATTAATTGAGAACAGTCAATTTATACCACATGGGAGATAGCCGACATGCTGAAAATATCCAGATCAAGCGTTGAAAATCATTTGCACCAGCTTGGTTATTTTCATCTCTTTGATGTTTGGGTTCCACATAAGTTAAGCAAAAAACACCTTCTTGACCATATTTCTGCATATGATTTTCTACTAAAATGTAATGAAAACATTCTGTTTTTAAAACAAATTGTGATTGGCAATGAAAAGTGTATGCTGTACAGTAATGTGGAACGGAAGAGATTGTGGGGCAAGCGAAATGAACCACCACCAACCACACCAAAGGCTGGTCTTCCTCCAAAGAAGATGATGTTGTGCATATGGTGGAATTGGAAGGTAGTCGTCTATTATGAGCTCCTTCTGTGGAAAACCAAACGATTAATTCCAACAAGTACTTCTCCCAGTTAGACCAACTGAAAGCAGCACTCGATGAAGTGTCCAGAATTAGTCAACAGAAAATGCATAATCTTCCATCACGATAATGCAAGACCACATGTTTCTTTGATGACCAGGCAAAAACTGTTAGAGCTTGGCTGGGAAGTTTTGATTCATCTGCCATATACACCAGACATTGCACTTTGGGATTTCCATTTACTTTGGTCTTTACAAAATTCTCTTAATGGAAAAAATTTCAATTCCCTGGAAGACTGTAAGAGGCACCTGGAATAGTTCTTTGCTCAAAAAGATAAAAAGTTTTGGGAAGATGGAATTATGAAGTTGCCTTAAAAATGGCAGAAGATAGTAGAACAAAATGGTGAATATGTTGTTCAATAAAGTTCGTGGTGAAAATGAAAAATGTCTTTTATTTTTACTTAAAAACTGAAAGAACTTTTTTGCCAACTCATTATACCATTCTGAGGAGTGATTTTGATGATGGGGGAAGCTATTCATGTAAGGGGCAAAGGGGTATATGGAAATCTCTGTACTTCCCTCTCAATAAAAATATGCAAGGGGGACTTCCCTGGTGGCGCAGTGGTTGAGAGTCCGCCTGCCAATGCAGGGGACATGGGTTCGTGCCCCTGGTCCGAGAAGACCCTACATGCCGCGGAGCGGCTAGCCCCATGAGCCATGGCCACTGAGCCTGCGCGTCCGGAGCCTGTGCTCTGCAATGGGAGAGGCCACAACAGAGAGAGGCCCACATACTGCAAAAAAAAAAAAAAAAAAAAAAAAAAAAGCAAGGTGTACAACTTTGATATTACTTTGAAGGAAATTTATTAAGCTAAATGTATGTATTAAAGGAATAAAGACTTTTAGATTAGTGATGCATTCATTCCAAGAGCAGGGAAAAAACCCAAAGAAAGTAGAAGGAAATAACAAAGTAGAAAATAGTGAAGGAGATTGGTTCAAGATAGTGGAGTAGAAGGACATGCTCTCACTCCCTCTTGCGAGAATACCAGGATCACAACTAACTGCCGAACAGTCATCAATGGGAAGACACTGGAACTCACCAAAAAAGATAACCCCACATCCAAAGACAAAGGAGAAGCCACAGTGAGATGGTAGGAAGGGTGCAATCACAATAAAATCAAATTCCATAACTGTTGGGTGGGTGATTCACAGACTGGAGAACACTTATACCACAGAAGTCGACCCCCTGGAGTGAAGGTTCTGAGCCCCACTTCAGGCTTTGCAGCCTGGGGGTCCAGCAACGGGGGGAGGAATTCCCAGAGAATCAGACTTTGAAGGCTAGTGGGATTTGATTACAGGACTTCGACAGGACTGGGGAAAACAAAGATCCACTATTGGAGGGCACAGACAAAGTACTGTGTGCATCGGGACCCAGGGGAAGGAGCAGTGACCCCATAGGAGACTGAACCAGACCTACCTGCTGGTGTTGGAGGGTCTCCTACAGAGGCGGGGGTGGCTGTGGCTCACTGTGGGGACAAGGTCACTGGCAGCAGAAGTTCTGGGAAGTACTCTTTGGCGTGAGCCCTCCCAGAGTCCTCTATTAGCCCCACCAAAGAGCCCGGGTAGGCTCCAGTGTTGGGTCACCTCAGGCCAAACAGCCAACAGGGAGGGAACCCAGCCCCACCCATCCCATCAGCAGACAAGCAGATTAAAGTTTTACTGAGCTCTGCCCACCAGAGCAACACACAGCTCTACCCACCACCAGTCCCTCCTATCAGGAAACTTGCATAAGTCTCTTAGGTAGCCTCATCCAAGAGAGGGCAGACAGCAGAAGCAAGAACTACAATCCTGCAGCCTGTGGAACAAAAACCACATTCACAGAAAGACAGACAAGATGAAAAGGCAGAGGGCTATGTACCAGATAAAGGAACAAGATAAAACCCCAGAAAAACAACGAATTGAAGTGGAGACAGACAACCTTCCAGAAAAAGAATTCAGAATAATGATAGTGAAGATGATCCAGAACCTTGGCAAAAGAATGGAGGCAAAGATTGAGAAGATGCAAGAAATGTTTAACAAAGACTTAGAAGAAGAATTAAAGAACAAACAGAGATAAACAATACAATAACTGAAATGAAAACTACACTGGAAGGAATCAGTAGCAGAATAACTGAGGCAGAAGAACAGATAAGTGACGTGGAAGACAGAATGGTGTAATTTACTTCTGTGGAACAGAATAAAGAAAAAATAATGAAAAGAAGTGAAGACAGCCTAAGAAACCTTTAGGACAACATTAAGCGCAACAATGTTCTCATTATAGGGGCCCCAGAAGGAGAAGAGAGAGAAAAAGGACCTAAGAAAATATTTGAAGAGATTATAGTTGAAAACTTCCCTAACATGGGAAAGGAAATAGCCACCCAAGTCCAGGAAGTACAGAGAGTCCCATACAGGTTAAAGCCAAGGAGAAACACGCCGAGACACATAGTAATCAAATTGGCAAAAATTAAAGACAAAGAAAAATTACTGAAAGCAGCAAGGGGAAAATGACAAATAACATACAAGGGAACTCCTCCTATAGGGTTAACAGCTGATTTCTCAGCAGAAATTCTACAAGCCAGAAGGGAGTGGCATGACACATTTAAAGTGATGAAAGGGAAGAACCTGTAACCAAGATTACTCTACCCGGCAAGGATCTCATTCAGATTCAATGGAGAAATCAAAAGCTTTACAGACAAGCAAAAGCTGAGAGAATTCAGCACCACCAAACCAGCTCTACAACAAATGCTAAAGGAACTTCTGTAAGTGGGAAACACAAGAGAAGAAAAGGACTTACAAAAACAAACCCAAAACAATTTAAAAAATGGTCATAGGAACATACATATCGACAATTACGTTAAACGTGAATGGATTAAATGCTCCAACCAGAAGACACAGGCTTGCTGAGTGGATACAAAAACAAGACCCATATATATGCTGTCTACAGGAGACCCACTTCAGACCGAGGGACACATACAGACTGAAAGTGAGGGGATGGAAAAAGATATTCCGTGAAAATGGAAATCAAAAGAAAGCTGGAGTAGCAGTACTCGTATCAGATAAAATAGACTTTAAAATAGAGAATGTTACAAGAGACAAGGAAGGACACTACATAATGATCAAGGGATCGATCCAAGAAGATATAACAATTATAAATATATATGCACCTAACATAAGAGCACCTCAATATATGAGGCAACTGCTAACCGCTATAAAAGAGGAAATCAACAGTAACACAGTAATAGTGTTGGACTTCAACACCTCACTTACACCAGTGGACAGATCATCCAAACAGAAAATTAATAAGGAAACACAAGCTTTAAATGACACAATAGACCAGAGAGACTTAATTGGTATTTATAGCACATTCCATGCAAAAACAGCAGATTACACTTTCTTCTCAAGTGCGCATGGAATATTCTCCAGAATAGATCTTGGGTCACAAATCAAGCCTCATTAAATTTAATAAAACTGAATTCATATCAAGCATCTTTTCTGACCACAACACTATGAAATTAGAAATCAATTACAGGGAAAAAAATGTAAAAAACACAAACACATGGAGGCTAAACACTATGTTACTAAATAACCAAGAGATCACCGAACAAATCAAAGAGGAAATTAAAAAATACCTACAAATGACAATGAAAACACAATGATCCAAAACCTATGGGATGCAGCAAAAGCAGTTCTAAGAGGGAAGTTTATAGCAATACAATCCTACCTTAAGAAACAGGAGGGCTTCCCTGGTGGCGCAGTGGTTGAGAGTCCGCCTGCCGATGCAGGGGACATGGGTTTGTGCCCGGTCTGCCGCGGAGTGGCTAGGCCCGTGAGCCATGGCCACTGAGCCTGTACGTCTGGACCCTGTGCTCCGCAACAGGAGAGGCCACAACAGTGAAGAGCCCGTGTACCGCAAAAAGAAAAAGAAACAGGAAACATCTCAAATAAACAACCTAACCTTGCACCTAAAGCAATTAGAGAAAAAAGAACAAAAAAACTCCAAAGTTAGCAGAAGGAATGAAATCATAAAGATCAGATCAGAAATAAATGAAAAAGAAATGAAGGAAACGATAGCAAAGATCACTAAAACTAAAAGCTGGTTCTTTGAGAAGATAAACAAAATTGATAAACCATTAACCAGACTCATCAAGAAAAAAGGGAGAAGACGCAAATCAGTAGAATTAGGAATGAAAAAGGAGAAGTAACAGCTGATACTGCAGAAATACAAAGGATCATGAGAGATTACTACAAGCAACTCTGCCAATAAAATGGACAACCTGGAAGAAATGGGCAAATTCGTAGAAATGCACAACCTGCTGAGACTGAACCAGGAAGAAATAGAAAATGTGAACAAACCAATCACAAGCACTGAAATTGAAACTGTGATTAAAAATCTTCCAACAAACAAAAGCCCAGGACCAGATGGCTTCACAGGCGAATTCTACCAAACATTTAGAGAAGAGCTAACACTTACCCTTCTCAGACTCTTCTAAAATACAGCAGAGGGAGGATCACTCCGAAACTTACTCTACGAGGCCACCATCACCCTGATACCAAAACCAGACAAAGATGTAACAAAGAAAGAAAACTACAGGCCAATATCACTGATGAACATAGATGCAAAAATCCTCAACAAAATACTAGCAGGCAGAATCCAACAGCACATTAAAAGGATCATACACCATGATCAAGTGGGGTTTATTCCAGGAATGCAAGGATTCTTCAGTATATGCAAATCAATCAATGTGATACACCATATTAACAAGTTGAAGGAGAAAAACCATATGATCATCTCAATAGATGCAGAGAAAGCTTTTGACAAAATTCAACACCCATTTATTATAAAAACCCTGCAGAAAGTAGGTATAGAGGAAACTTTCCTCAACATAATAAAGGCCATATATGACAAACCCACAGCCAGCATCATCCTCAATGGTGAAAAATGAAACCATTTCCACTAAGATCAGGAACAAGACAAGGTTGCCCACTCTCACCACTATTATTCAACATAGTTTTGGAAGTTTTAGCCACAGCAGTCAGAGAAGAAAAAGAAGTAAAAGGAATCCAAATCAGAAAAGAAGTAAAGCTGTCACTGTTTGCAGATGACATGATGCTATACATAGAGAATCCTAAAGATGCTACCAGAAAAGTACTAGAGCTAATCAATGAATTTGGTAACGTAGCAGGATACAAAATTAATGCACAGAAAACTCTGGCATTCCTATACACTAATGATGAAAAATCTAAAAGTGAAATTAAGAAAACACTCCCATTTACCATTGCAACAAAAAGAATAAAATATCTGGGAATAAACCTACCTAAGGAGACAAAAGACCTGTATGCAGGAAATTGTAAGACACTGATGAAAGAAATTAAAGATGATACAAATAGATGGAGAGGTATACCATGTTCTTGGATTGGAAGAATCAACATTGTGAAAATGACTCTACTACCCAAAGCAATCTACAGATTCAATGCAATCCCTATCAAACTACCACTGGCATTTTTCACAGAACTAGAACAAAAAATTTCACAATTTGTATGGAAACACAAACGACTCCGAATAGGCAAAGCAATCTTGAGAACGAAAAGTGGAGCTGGAGGAGTCAGGAGCGCCCTGACTTCAGACTATACTACAAAGCTACAATAATCAAGGCAGTATGGTACTGGCACAAAAACAGAAATATAGATCAATGGAACAGAATAGAAAGCCCAGAGATAAACCCACGCACATATGGACACCTTATCTTTGATAAAGAAGGCAAGAATATACAGTGGAGAAAAGACAGCCTCTTCAATAAGTGGTGCTGGGAAAACTGGCCAGCTACATGTAAAGGAATGAAATTAGAACACTCCCTAACACCATACACAAAAATAAACTCCAAATGGATTAAAGACCTAAATGTAATGCCAGACACGATCAAACTCTTAGAGGAAAACATATGCAGGACACTCTTTGACATAAATGACAGCAAGATCTTTTCTGTCCCACTTTCTAGAGAAATGGAAGTAAAACCAAAAATAAACAAATGGGACCTAATGAAACTTAAAAGCTTTTGCACAGCAAAGGAAACCATAAACAAGACCAAAAGACAACCCTCAGAATGGGAGAAAATATTTTCAAATGAAGCAACTGACAAAGGATTAATCTCCAAAATTTACAAGCAGCTCATGCAGCTCATAACAAAAAAACAAACAACCCAATCCAAAAATGGGCAGAAGAGCTAAATAGACATTTTTCCAAAGAAGATATAGAGATTGCCAACAAACAGATGAAAGAATTGCTCAACATCATTAATCATTAGAAAAATGAAAATCAAAACTACAATGAGATATCATCTCTTACCAGTCAGAATGGCCATCATCAAAAAATCTACAAACAATAAATGCTGGAGAGGGTGTGGAGAAAAGGGAACACTCTTGCACTGTTGGTGGGAATGTAAATTGATACAGCCACTATGGAGAACAGTATGGAGGTTCATTAAAAAACTACAAATAGAATTACCATATGACCCAGCAATCCCGCTGCTGGGCATATACCCTGAGAAAACTGTAATTCAAAAAGAGTCATGTACCAAAATGTTCATTGCGGCTCTATTTACAATATACAGGACATGGAAGCAACCTAAGTGTCCATCAACAGATGAATGGATAAAGAAGATGTGGCACATATATACAATGGAATATTACTCAGCCATAAAAAGAAACGAAATTGAGTTATTTGTAGTGAGGTGGATGGACCTAGAGTCTGTCATACAGAGTGAAGTAAGTCAGAAAGAGAAAAACAAGTACCGTATGCTAACATATATATATGGAATCTAAGAAAAAAATGGTCATGTAGAACCTAGCGGTAAGACGGGAATAAAGACACAGACCTACTAGAGAATTGACTTGAGGATATGGGGATGGGAAGGGTAAGCTGTAACAAAGTGAGAGAGTGGCATAGACATATATACACTACCAAATGTAAAAATGATAGCTAGTGGGAAGCAGCCGCATGGCACAGGGAGATCAGCTCAGTGCTTTGTGACCACCTAGAGGGGTGGGATAGGGATGATGGGAGGGAGGGAGACTCAAGAGGGAAGAGATATGGGAACATATGTATATGTATAACTGATTCACTTTGTTAGAAAGCAGAAACTAACACACTATTGTAAAGTAATTATACTCCAATAAAGATGTTAAAAAAAAAGATCAGAGCAGAAATAAATGAAATAGAAACAAAACAGTAGCAAAGATCAATAAAACTAAAAGCTGGTTCTTTGAGAAGATAAACAAAATTGATAAACCATTAGCTAGGCTCATCAAGAAAAAGAGGGAGAGGACTCAAATCATTAAAATTAGAAATGAAAAAGGAGAAGTTATAGCAGACACCGCAGAAATACAAAGCATCCTAAGAGACTAGTACAAGCAACTCCATGCCAGTAAAATGGGCAGCCTGGAAGAAATGGACCAATATTAGAAAGGTATCACCTTCCAACACTGAACCAGGAAGAAATAGAAAATATGGACAGACCAATCACAAGTAATGAAATTGAAACTGTGATTAAAAATCTTTCAGCAAACAAAAGTCCAGGACCAGATGGCTTCACAGGTGAATTCTATCAAACATTTAGAGAACAGCTAACACCCATCCTTCTCAAACTCTTCCAAAAAATTGCAGAGGAAGGAACACTCCCAAAGTCATTCTATGAGGCCACCATCACCCTGATATGAAAACCAGACAAAGATACTACAAAAAATGAAAATTACAGATTAGTATCACTGATGAATATAGTTGCAAATATCCTCGACAAAATACTAGCAAACAGAGCCCAACAACACATTAAAAGGATCATATACCATGCTTAAGTGGGATTTATCCCAGGGATGCAAGGTTTCTTCAATATATGCAAATCAATCAGACACCATATTAACAAACTGAAGAAGAAAAACCATATGATCATCTCAATAGATGCAGAGAAAGGTTTTGACAAAATTCAACACCCATTTATGATAAAAACTCCAGAAAGTGGGCATAGAGGGAATCTACCTCAACATCATAAAGGCCATATATGACAAACCCATAGCAAACACCATTCTTAATGGTGAAAAACTGAAAGCATTTCCTCTAAGATCAGTAACAAGACAAGGATGTTCTCTCTCGCCACTATTATTCAGTATCGTTTTGTAAGTTCTAGCAATGGCAATCAGAAGAAAAATAAATAAAAGGAATACAAATTGGAAAAGAAGAAGTAAAACTGTTTGCAGATGACCTGATACTATGCATAGAGAATCCTAAAGATGCCACCAGAAAACTACTAGAGCTAATCAATGAATTTCGTAAAGTTGCAGGATCCAAAATTAATGCACAGAAATGTCTTGCATTCCTATACACTAATGATGAAAAATCTGAATGAGAAATTAAGGAAACACTCTCATTTACCATTGCAGCAAAAAGAATAAAATACCTGTGAAAAAACCTACCTGGGGAGAGAAAAGACCTGTATGCAGAAAACTATAAGACACTGATGAAAGAAATTAAATATGATACAAACAGATGGAGAGATATACCATGTTCTTGGATTGGAAGAATCAATATTGTGAAAATGACTACACTACCCAAAGCAATGTGCAGATTCAGTGTAATCCCTATCAAATTACCAATGGCATTTTTTACAGAACTAGAACAAAAAAATCTTAAAATTTGTATGGAGACACAAAAGACCCCGAAGAGCCAAAGCAGTCTTGAGGGAAAAAATCAGAGCTGCAGGAACCAGGCTCCCTGACTTTAGACCAAACTACAAAGCTACAGTAATCAAGACAATATTGTACTGGCACAAAAACAGAAATATAGATCAATGGAACAGGATTGAAAGCCTGGAGATAAACCCATGCACCTATGGTCAACTAATCTATAACAAAGGAGGCAAGGATATACAATGCAGAAAAGACAGTCTCTTCAATAAGTGGTTCTGGGAGAACTGGCCAGCTACATGTAAAAGAATGAGATTAGAACACTCCCTAACACCATACACAAAAATAAACTCAAAATGGATTAGAGACCTACATGTAAGATCGTATACTATAAAACCGTTAGAGGAAAACATACACAGAACACTCGGTGACATAAATCACAGCAAGATCTTTTTTGATCCACCTCCTAGAGTAATGGAAAGAAAAACAAAAATAAACAAATGGGACTTAATGAAAGTTAAAAGCTTTTGCACAGCAAAGCAGAGTACAAAGAAGATGAAAAGACAACCCTCAGAATGGGAGAAAACATTTACAAATGAATCAACGGACAAAGAATTAATCTCCAAAATATATAAACAGCTCATGCAGCTCAATATTAAAAAGCAAACAACTGAATCCGAAAATGAGCAGACGACCTGAATAGACATTTCTCCAGAGAAGACATACAGATGGCCAAGAAGCACATGGAAAGCTGCTCAACATCACTGATTATTAGAGAAATGCAAATCAAAACTACAATGAGGTATCACCTCACACCAGTTAGAATGGGCATCATCAGAAAATCTACAAACAGCAAATGCTGGAGAGGGTGTGGAGAGAAGGGAACCCGCTTGCACTGTTGGTGGGAATGTAAATTGGTACAGCCACTGTGGAGAAACAGTATGGAAGTTCCTTAAAAAACTGAAAATAGAATTACCATATGACCCAGCCGTCCCACTACTGGGCATATATATACCCAGAGAAAACCATAATTCAAAAAGACACATGCACCCCAGTGTTCATTGCAGCACTATTTACAATAGCCAGGACATGGAAGCAACCTAAATGCCCATCGTCAGATGGATGGATAAAGAAGATGTCATACATATATACAATGGAATATTACTCAGCCATGAAAAGGAATGAAATTGGGTCATTTGTAGAGACATGGATGGATCTAGAGACTGTCATACAGAGTGAAGTAAGTCAGAAAGAGAAAAACAAATATCATATATTAATGCATATTTGTGGAACCTAAAAAAATGGTACAGATGAACCAGTTTGCAGGGCAGAAATTGAGACACAGATGTTAGAGAACAAACGTATGTACACCAAGGGAGGAAAGTGGGGAGGGGGGGAGGTGTGATGAATTGGGAGATTGGGGTTGACATATATATGCTAAGATGTATAAAATGGATAACTAATTAGAACCTGCTGTATAAAAAAATAAAATAAAATTCCAAAAAAAAGGAAAATAATGAAAATGGAACAACTCGTAAAGAAGGATCCACAAAGCTAAAAGTTGATTCTTTAACAATATAAATAAAATTTACATATCAGTATGGAAACTGATTGAGAAAGGAAGAAAGGAAGACACAACAAAACAATTTCAAGAATGAAAGAGGAGACTTCCCTGGGGGTCCAGTCGCTAAGGCTCTGGGCTCCCAATGCAGGGGACCTGGGTTCAGTCCCTGGTTAGGGAACTAGATCCCACATACCGCAACTAAAGTTCCTGCATGCCGCAACTAAGACCCAGTGCAGCCAAATAAACAAATAAATAAATTTTTTTTTTAAAAAGAATGAAGATTACATTACTACAGACCCGTCAGTATTACAAATACTATATCAAAATACTATTATGAACAACATTATACCAGGAAATTTGAAAACGTATGTAGATGAAATGAACAAATTCCTAAAATAATCCAGCTTTTAAAAGCTAACTCAAGAAGAAATAGAAACCTGTACAGAATCCAGAATTTATAGAACTATGGCTAATCACTATTCAGTCATTGAATACCTGTAGACTATGTATTATCAGTGAAAGATTGTTTCTTTTGGTTAAATGTGATTCGTGTGAGTCTGCTTTGACACTTCAATGCTTTATGTAAATACAGTTCTGTTTCTTCTAAAATAAAATGTTGGATTTAAATTTCACCCCCCAAAAAATGTATATTAACATGAAGCACAACACTCATTTTAATATCTGGGTCATTTTAAACTTCTGTTAACTATGTTAGGTATATATGACCGATATCTTATTAAGGACCATTGGAATGAAGCATGTTAAGCATTTTTAATCAGTTTCCTAATAGGTTTAACAGCTTTCTAATTAGTTGCATAAAAGCATTTTTAGAATTTCTAACAGTTGGTGATTTTAAAATTGTCATTTTATATTGATTTTACTGATTCTAAAAACTGTGATGGACTTAAATTGTAAAGACAGCCAGTAAAGACAAAAGAGTATTTAAATTAAAATGATGGTTATTTTCGAGCCTTGATTTGTTCTTTTAACACACTTTTCTTTAGACCCTTGCATACGCTGAAGACTGGCATTGCCGTTCAACCCACTCTCATGGAGCTTTCAGTACAGACCACTTATTTGTACTATTTTGAGAGAAATAATTTCCAATGGAAACATGAGGCAAATGGATTTGTTTTCTAGAATGAAAGAGATTAGAATGAAATCAGTTCATCCAAGGCTGAATAATAAATAATAAATTAGTGTGTGTGGGGATAGCACGTCATCTTCTGTAACTGTTAAAATTCTTATCTTAACATAAATAATGGCGATCGATGAGCTTTTTAAATACTGTATAGCAAATACCAAGTTTACTTGAGAGCTACTCTTCTCCATGTGTTTTCTGGGGGGAAAGTTCTCCTAAACTTTGATTCATTGGATGAAAAGCACTAGGCAGCTTTTGTTTATGTGTGACCAGACTGCTTTTCCCTCTGTGTTTTGTACAGTGGGGTCTCCTTTTGGTTCCTTATCATTAGGAGCAGTGAGGAATGTCCCACAAATATTTGCATTTTCTGCTCCCTTGAACTGTGTACACATGTATGGCAAGGTGTGGGGAGATCTAGCTTAGCCTCCAGGCTTGCCTCTCCAGTCTTTATGGAACTTTTGTGGCCTATAGTGATTGCCATGTAACTAAAATCTGAATACAAATTATAATGTATGTGCTCATGTATATTCAAATTATAAAGTTTTTTTCTCGCTTTACTTCAGGGTACATTATAGCAGTTTTTTCCCTTATTCTCTTCTTTTTGCATTTAAGCTAGTAATATCTCTCCCGATAATATTATCTAGTTATATTCAAGTACATGTTAGGCAGGAGTAGAGCTACAGATTGAAATAACCATTTCTTGCTGAGAATTTAGGTTTATTCCACAGCATGAGGGCAGTTGTTAAAATCTGGTGGTGACCAGGAAATTGAGTGCTTTTTCTTATTTGTCTAATTGTTCTAGTCTCAGCCAAACAATTTACTTATTTAAATGATGGCTGATGTTCTCCATTTGAGCTGTTAAAACGTCCAAATACTGTCTGGTTAGCCTGGAAAAGTGAGTGCAGCTTAGCACCACGTAGTGTAAAGCGAACCCCACCCTTCTTTATCATGGGCAGCATTAGAAGTGTTGGGATTTTTTTTTTTAAGATTTTATTTATTTATTTATTTATTTATTTATTAGGCTGCATTGGGTCTTCCGTTGCTGCGCGCGGGCTTTCTCTAGTTGTAGTGAGCGGGGGCTACTCTTCATTGCGGTGCGCGGGCTTCTCATTGCGGTGGCTTCTCTTGTTGTGGAGCACAGGCTCTAGGCACACGGGCTTCAGTAGTTGTGGCACACGGGCTTCAGTAGTTGTGGCTCATGGGCTCAAGAGCGCAGGCTCAGTAGTTGTGGCACACGGGCTTAGTTGCTCCATGGCATGTGGGATCTTCCTGGACCAGGGCTCGAACCCGTGTCCCCTGCATTGGCAGGCGGATTCTTAACCACTGTGCCACCAGGGAAGCCCGAAGTGTTGGGATTAAGACGGTGAAGCAGCACCTTTTAATTTCCACTTTAGTGGTGCTGTGCTGAGAAAGGAGTATAATGCATAAAGGGTAGCTTTGGGTATTTACATATTTTATGATCAGTTACAACGTATAACTGCCCGATGATGAACGTTGGCATCTTAAGTTTTAGACTAAGCATGTGTAGCTCTGGTTTACTGAAAAAGAATTTCTTTTTTGCAGGATTTTGCTAATATAATGAAAATGCTGAGAAGCTTAATCCAGGATGGTTACACGGCTTTGTTGGAGCAGCGCTGCCGCAGTGCTGCCCAGGCCTTCACAGAGTTGCTCAATGGTTTAGATCCTCAAAAAATAAAGGTGAAATTGCCTCCTGGTAACTTGTTTACCGATGCTAATGCGTTTCAGATGAATGTAGAAGGGAACCAGCACTTTGACGTCATTGCACTAATGTATCGTCTTGCTGAGATCAGCTGAATTTACTCCAGGTTGTGAGAAGCAGATAATGCTCTGATTCAGCCTTTATGGTTGCAGTCGGTATAGAAGCCAGGTTTAGACTCTCTCCTTGCACTATAGTTGATGTTCATCAGAACTCTTGGCTTTTTATCTTATTAGAGCACTAAGTCAAGGATTTGGACTCAGTTTAGTCACATCTTTTCATCCACAAAGTGTTAGCTGGGTAAATATGCAAGGTTGTAAGAGAGCAAATAACTTAGTCTGTTACTCATCCCATTAATATGCAAAAGAATATGACATCAGTTATTCTATCTGTTACGAACCATGCCTTCAAGGAACTCTGAGACAGTGATTCTGTGTTTTAGATACTTGATAGTAAGATAACTGCATATCTTTGCAAAATGTATTTTCTAATTCTGTTTGGTCTTTGTCCCACAGTGATTAGTAAGATATTTTTATACTTCTTTTACTGTTGTGGTTAACAACTTAGTATGATGCAAATTGGGCAGAATTATGTTCAGATGTTTAACTGGAGCATTTTTATTGACAGCAACTGAACCTGGCCATGATTAACTACGTCTTAGTAGTCTATGGACTTGCCATTTCACTCCTTGGAATAGGACAACCTGAGGTAAGATTTGTAACAGAGATAATAAACAATTAAAATATGTCATTAATTTTAGAAGGTATGTTAAAATAGTTTTTCCATTTTGGCTTATTTCCTTCTGGGTACTTTTTTTTTGCTTTTCTAGTTTTATTGAGATATAATGGACATACAGCACAGTATAAGTTTAAGATGTACAGCATAATAATTTGACTTATGTATATCATTAAATGATTATCACGGTAGTTTAATGAGCACTGTCTGTGTACTTTCTTGATAACTTTTTCTGAAATACCTAAATTTAATTTAGTTTGTGATTTTTTTTTTGAAAAGAAAATTTAGTTTGTGTTTCCGTTAGAAAAAAGTTATGCCAGACCACCAGTGGGAATCTATGTTTTATTTGTATAAAAAGTAAAAGACCTGATATAGCATGATAAATTTTGGAAACACGTTGAGGTAAAAAGGCAAGTTGGAGAATGTAGTAAACATCGTGATACCACTTACGTGCAATTTGGAAAACTTACAGGACAATAGTATATATTGTTTATGGCTATCTGTGAATCTTGCAAAAGTAAAAAAAAAAACATAGACTAGCCCTACATCAAATTTAATATAATGGTTGCATTTAGTGATAGAAGAAAGGAATGGGACTTGGAAGGTTAAAAAAGGAGAGTTAACTTTTTGTCATGCCTTTTTATTTTTTAAATCATAAAAAGAATGCTAATGTTAATAGCTCTTAGTTCTGGATAGTAAGTACTGGTGTTTTATCTTCTAGAGTTCAGGCTTCCCATAACCACATGCAATCAGTGTATGGGTCTCAGCACACATGGTTTCCGTTACTCATGGTCCTTCAGTGCTCTCCTGGAAAGCTTACTTACCTGCACTGCTCAGCATTATACTTTGCTTTCCATGGCTTCGAGTTTTTGATAAAGGTTGAAATGGCTCTAGAATTAACTCAGGAATAATATATGCTTTCTACCAACTTGGGCCCCCAAGCTTCCTAGGCTAGATGAGGCTTAACCCTAATGCTCCCTAATAAGGATCAGGTTGTTTTATGTTCCACTCTCTGAGTGGTCCACGGAGCCTGAGGTTCATTTTCCTTGTGACATGCTGTTGGTCTTTTTAAAAAAAATTTATTTATTTGTTTATATTTTTGGCTGTATTGGGTCTTTGTTGCCACGTGCGGGCTTTCTCTAGTTGCAGCGAGCAGGGGCTGCTCTTCGTTGCGGTGCATGGGCTTCTCATTGTCGTGGCTTATCTTGTTGCAGAGCACGGGCTCTAGGTGCACGGGCTTCAGTAGTTGTGGCACATGGGCTCAGTAGTTGTGGCTCGCGGTCTCTAGAGCGCAGGTTCAGTAGTTGTGGTGTACGGGCTTAGTTGCTCCGTGGCATGTGGGATCTTCCCGGACCAGGGATCGAACCCGTGTCCCCTGTATTGGCAGGCGGATTCTTAGCCACTGACCACCAGGGAAGCCCCTTTCTTGTTCTTGATGTGACAGATGAGTGTCTTTCATTGGGGAATCTCTAACTCTATTTTCTAGTAGATTGTTGGAGACAGGACTGTATGATCTCCATTCTTCTGTTCTTGGCAGAGTAACAATAAGCTTCTTACCATGTTTTGCCTTACCGGAACTGAAGAAATAGTTTATTACATTTTTAACTTACCTTTGATTAAAAAAGAAAAACTAAATAGGTATGATAGAACTTGGACATTTAAGAGAACTTCATCATTCAGAGTGCCCCCAGAAGGAAGTCGTATTCACTCCAGAAGAGCCCTTGCTGAAACATACTTGGCCTATGCCTCCTTCAGAGCTGGCCTCGGAGCTTCCTGTTAACTCCATCTTGTGTGACATTTCCTTTTTCACCCACAGTGGAGTGGCCGGCATTGCTTTGAGCTGAGTGTCTTTTAGAGTTTTTCCAAAACAATATTCATTCAAAGCCCAGAGGCTTCCACTTTTGAGAATATTCAAAAGAATGTACTCTGAGCTCTGTAATGTTTACTGAAGAGCTGTTGTTAAGACAGAGCATTTGTCTGTTTTATGTCACAAAACACTGTGGCAACATCATTGGAATGCCTGTGATCCCAAGGGGGCAGCACTTAACTGGGATACATGTTACGGCGGGTTTGCATCCCGATCAGTCTCTTTTACCCTGAATTCGCACCTTTTAGGGTTAGCCTCACACACTGGGACCCCTGTGTGTTAGTAAATGCTCATTTGGTTGGTTGTCTGATTTCAGTGCCAGCTTTTCATTCTGGAGCTGGATCAGTTTGGTTGTGTCTCTTGAGTATCCGTATGGTCAAAATTTATGTAATTGTTAAGAAAATGAAGTGCAGAATGTATAATTTTGCCATAGAAATTTTAAGATGTATGGTTGTTTTTAATATTACACAAAAGGAATCAACTTTCAGGTAAAATCGGTTCCAGTATTTCCCTTTTTGTGTCAGTGATCAGTGTTCTCATTGCTATTGAAGGAATTATCTGAAGCTGAAAACCAGTTTAAGAGGATGATTGAACACTACCCCAATGAGGGACTTGATTGCTTGGCCTACTGTGGAATTGGAAAAGTGTATTTGAAAAAAAACAGGTTAGTAGAAACCACACTACTTTATGCTCTAGGCTGCTTACTCATTTCAGATCTAATGTGGTGATGATCCTTTTTCTGGAGTTATTTTGGTATCTTCTCTGTGGCACACTATGATAATTGCGTCTACTTTGAGGACTGGCATTTGAATATTAATTATTAAAGTAAGGTAAATCACTTCAGTTCCCACTGCTTTCTAATTTTGAATGTAGTAGGAAAATCAATAATAGAGTAATTTGGACTTCCCTGGTGGCACAGTGGTTAAGAATCTGCCTGCCAATGCAGGGGACATGGGTTTGATCCCTGGTCCAGGAAGATCCCACATGCCGTGGAGCAGCTAAGCACGTGCGCCACAACTACTGAGGCCTGTGCACCTAGAGCCCGTGCTCCGCAACAAGAGAAGCCACCACAATGAGAAGCCCGTGTGCTACAGCGAAGAGCAGCCCCCGCTCGCCGCAACTAGAGAAAGCCCGTGCGCAGCAGTGTTGACTCAAGCAGCCAGAAATAAATAAATAAAAAATAAAAATAATCGAGTAATTTGACACAAAGGATTTTATATTTTATCTTTTAGTATATGTCATTTATAAATGGTTACTGAATTGGTATAAATTAATGCTTTACAAGTGTGATTATATAAATTTTTGGTTAAATGCCTATTTCCCCCAAAAAATTTGTATGAGGATTTTAAAAAAATATATATTATTTATTTATTTATTTATTGGTTTTGTCGGGTCTTCACTGCTGTGTGTGGGCTTTCTCTAGTTGTGGGGAGCAGGTGCTACTCTTCGTTGTGGTGTGTGGGCTTCTCAGAGCGCAGTCTCAGTAGTTGTGGCACACGGGCTTAGTTGTTCCGCAGCATGTAGCATCCTCTGGGACCAGGGCTCAAACCTGTGTCCCCTGCATTGGCAGGCGGGTTCTTAACCTGCGCCACCGGGGAAGTCCCTAATACGAAATATATGTGTGTTCAAGGACATTATGAGTTAGAAACAGAAATCTCTCCTCTGAAGCTATATTTGAAGTACAGCCAATATAGTGGTAGGTATGTTAGATTACTTTTATAAAGAAATAATTGTTGGGCTTCCCTGGTGGTGCAGTGGTTGAGAATCCGCCTGCCAGTGCAGGGGACACGGGATCGAGCCCTGGTCTGGGAAGATCCCACATGCTGCGGAGCAACTAAGCCTGTGTGCCACTACTACTGAGCCTGTGCTCTGGAGCCCACGAGCCACAACTACTGAGCCTGCATGCTGCAACTGCTGAAGCCCGCTTGCCTAGAGCCTGTGCTCTGCAACAGGAGAAGCCACCACAATGAGAAGCCTTCCCACCACAACGAAGAGTAGCCCCTGCTCGCCGCAATTAGAGAAAGCTCGTGAGCAGCAACAAAGCCCCAACACAGCCAAAAATAAATAAATGAAATAGATACATTTATTTTTTTTAAAAAAAGAAATAATTGTTGACTGATTGAATATCTTTCATAACTTTTAATTATCCTTAAATTTTCATCTAACTGTTTAGAGGAAGTTTTATCAGACCATTGGTATTCTTGGGAACCCAATCTTAGGGGGTGCCTAGAACCTTCTTTAAAGATCTTTAAAGATTAAAGAAAGTTCTTTTACTTCCTGAAGCTACTGTCTGACCAGTTCAACTCTTTTAAGAATCGGGGGGGTTTCCCTGGTGGCACAGTGGTTGAGAATCCGCCTGCCGATGCAGGGGACGCGGGTTCGTGCCCCGGTCCGGGAGGATCCCACGTGCCGCAGAGTGGCTGGGCCCGTGAGCCGTGGCTGCTGGGCCTGTGCATCCGGAGCCTGTGCTCCGCGACGGGAGAGGCCACGGCAGTGAGAGGCCCGCGTACCACAAAAAAAAAAAAAAAAAAAAAAAAAAAAACCCAAAAAAGAATCAGGGGTAGTGAGGATTTAGCACACCTCTATGGTAATAAATGAAATTAATTCCAACTTAGCATAAGTTGTTAGGGACATACCTGTTTAATGCAGTGGCCACATGCAGATATTCACAAGATCTGGGAACGTAACATAAATGTGTAGCATCATGGAGGTTGTAGTAAATGAAGACGTGTTTGCCATTTTGAAAGGCATTTAAATTTTTTAAAAATTTATTTTATTGAAGTATAGTTGATTTACAGTGTTGTGGAAAGCCATTTAACTTTTAATTTCACAATAATAAGGTTTGTGTTTCAGTGTCCAGTAAGCTGGTTTTTTTGCTGTTGAAATGTGCAGTGTCTGGTTGAAAGTCCTGCTGTTTATAATTGTCTTATGGTGGATGCTGGTCTAGCTTTTCTGCAGGTGAAGTTTTCTGTACCCAAAGGCAAAAATGAGTTCTTCAATTGGGAAATCATTTCAAGATTGGAGAAAGCAGAGAACCCTCTATTCTCTAGTCTGAAGAGAAGAGTAAAGACTGGGATAACGTTATGATCCAGTGTTCTTGTATATTCTTTTGTTGAATGGACTGTGGGAATCTATTGAGATTAATTTTTAAACCATAAATTGGAACTGAAAGATTTCATATTTATAGTTAAAATAGTTTACAAATACATTTGTTAAAATAATTCACTGCTTTATAGTTGAAGATGTCCAGAATATACGATTTTTAAAAAAATTTTTCAGCAAAGTGGTTTTACTATAGATGTTCTAAATGAATCAAGTTAAAAATATTTCCCTATTTATGATTAATTAGTTGAAGTGGAGCTTTGCTGTTTGTTGCTCTATAAGAATCTAATTAGATTAGTAAATGAAATAAAAATGGAACAACCATAATTTATTCAGTTTTCTGTTTTAATTGTTGAAAACTTTAAAAAAAATTTACAACTTTAAAAGGACTAGTGTGCACCTGCCATAATAAAGCCAGTGTCCAGGTAGTTAGTGTTTAATTTATATTACCTTTGTAGCAAACAGTGATAATGTCTTGGTTTTTTTAAAGAACATATGGGTTACATTGAATATTTCTGTGTAGTGATTTGTCAAATGTACTCTTACCTAGTAAGCTTGAAATCTCTGTGCCTTGTTGTGGGGAATGAAAATTCATGTTACATCTTTAATACCTTCTTCATAATTATGACTTTAGGTTTCTAGAAGCTCTTAATCATTTCGAGAAAGCAAGAACCTTGATCTGTCGTCTTCCTGGAGTGTTAACTTGGCCCACAAGTAATGTGGTTATTGAAGAGACTCAGCCAGGGAAAATAAAGGTAACCGTTTATTTCTCTAGAGAGCATCTTACTAACCATAAAAGCTCATCTGCGCTTCTGTGCTCTGACTGAGGTATCAGAAGACAGGAGTACTCTGTCCTTAGCTCCTCCACACGCGTTTCCCCTTGGAAGACTGGTGAGAATCACCGTTTATTGAATGTTTCCTGTGTGGCAGTCATATACCTTCCATTTATCATTACCTTTAACCCTTACAGCAACCCTATGTGATGAGCACTATGATTATTCCCATTTTACAGATGAGGAAGATTACATTTGGAGAGGTTAGGTGTTGAGCTCAAGGTTAAACAGCTAGGAAATGGTAGAGCTGGGACCTGAATCCAGGCATTCTGACCAGAATGTGCACGGTTAAGCAGCATGGTGTACTGGTTGTACTTAGAGAAGGTATAGCATTGTTTTTTCATTATGGTTATTAACGGTACTTGAAGACTCTGAAAATACAAATTTAGTCTCATATCTAGAAGCGTAGGATGCTTTGCCAGTTCTGGAAAGACTAAAGTATGTGAATTGACTAGGATAGGCCTTTACTTGTGATGAACCCTGGTATTTACTCAGAACTTGCCTTTGGCTGAAGCTTTTAAAAGCACAGGAATCAACTCTTACAACTCAGTAATAAAAAGACACTCTAATTAAAAGTAGCCAAAAGATCTGAATAGGCATATCTGCTAACAAGTTGTATAAATAGACAATAAGCATGTAAAATGTGTTCAACAGTTAGCCATCAGAGAAATGCAAATTAAAATGAGATACTACTTCATACTCACTAGGGTGGCTGTAATCAAGAAGGCAGACAATAACAAGTGTTAGCAAGGATCTGGAGAAATCAGAACGTCCATACATTGCGGTAAAGTGTAAAATGATGAAGCTGCTTTGGAAAACAGTCTGGCAGTTCCTCATAGGTTAAAGATAGAGTTACCATATGACCTAGCAGTTTTACTCCTAGGTATGTACAGAGACAGGAAAACATATGTTCTCACAAAAACTTGTACATGAATGTTCATAGCAGTATTGTTCACAATAGTCAAAAAGTGGAAACAGCTCAAAGTGTCCGTCAGCTGATGAATGGTTAAATAAAATGTGGTATATCCATATAATTGAAAATGAGTGACAGAAACCAGACACGAGGGCTTCCCTGGCGGCGCAGTGGTTGGGAGTCCGCCTGCTGATGCGGGGGACGCGGGTTCATTCCCCGGTCCGGGAGGATCCCACATGCGGCGGAGCGGCTGGGCCCGTGAGCCATGGTCGCTGAGCCTGTGCTCCGCAATGGGAGAGGCCAAGGCAGTGAGAGGCCCACGTACCACCAAAAAAAAAAAAAAAGAAAGAAACCAGACACGAAAGGCCACATACTGTATGTTTCTGTTTATCTGAAATCTCCAGAATAGGAAAATCTATATGTGAGGACAGATAGTAGATTAGTGGGCTAGGGGATTGAGGAAGGTTGGGGAGGGATTGCTAATGGGTATGGGGTTTCTTGTTACATGGTGAAATGTTCTAATTTTAGGTTATCGTGATGGTTTTACAACTCTGAATATGCTAAAAAACCACTGAACTATACACTTTAAATGTGTAAATTGTATGGTATATGAATTATATCTCAACAAAGCTGGTATAAAAAATAAAACTAAACATAGGGATTGTTGGATTTTCCTCTCTTTTTTTTTTTTGGTTTTTTTTTTGTTGTTGTTGTTTGTTATTGCGGTACGCGGGCCTCTCAGTGCTGTGGCCTCTCCCGTTGCGGAGCACAGGCTCCGGACACACAGGCTCAGCGGCCATGGCTCATGGGCCCAGCCGCTCCGCGGCATGTGGGATCTTCCCGGACCGGGGCACGAACCCGTGTCCCCTGCATCGGCAGACGGATTTTCAATCACTGTGCCACCAGGGAAGCCCGGATTTTCCTCTCTTTATACTGGATTGGAGTGGAGGCACAGGAACTACTGATAAAGAACAGCCAGCACTGGAAGTGTGGCATGAGTCTTGGGGACTTCAGTGGCAGTGGTGTAATTCTCCAGGTGAACAGGCACAGGTGGCAGGGGTTCAGGGAGGTAGATGGATGGCAGTGGTGGGGTCCTAGGTGAAATGACATTGGGAAGGAGGAGAACAGTAGAGCCCTAAGGGTTATTCTGCCTCATTTGACTCCCTGTGAATGCTTAAAGGAGATTTCTAAGAGGTATGTAGTGTAAAATGAGGTCTGATGATTATATAACACAGGATAAGATTTTGATTCAGAGTCTGAAATTCTGAAAATTTTTTGCCTAGCCCTTTTTTCCCATCTTTGTCTCTTGGCATGTCTCTGTATCAGCCTCTCTCTAGAAGGAAAAACTTTAAAAGTTGTATGTAGTTCTTGGCTAAAAGGCATTTGGTCCTTTCTATGCTGAAAATATTTTGATGGCAAGAGGTTATTGAAATCACAAACATTTTATTGTTGAATTAGTGTTGTAGTAGTATCATTTTTGTTTATTTTTGTTTTAGATGCTGTTAGAGAAATTTATTGAAGAATGCAGGTTCCCTCCAGTGCCGGATGCCATTTGTTGCTATCAGAAGTGCCGTGGATATTCCAAAATCCAGATATACATAACTGATCCAGACTTTAAGGTACTAATGAGTGTGTACTAGGTCGTTAACTTGCTGAATTGTGCCTTAAAATGGATTCAGAACAAATTCTGTAATTGGAGACACTTGAGTGCTGTGACTTGTCAGCAGTTTTATGTCCTCTTGTCCTCCCCATCCCCTGGACTTAAGTCTGCATCATCTCACATGGGGGCCCAGAGCCACTGAAATAAACACCGAAGGCAGGGATGGTGACCTGAGAAGGCAGGTTAGCTGATTCCATTTCCCCTTTCTAGCCTCTTTTTAGGAGCCCAGGGAACAAAGTGAGGTTAGTACCCCTGATTTGTTGCAATTCCAATTTCTTGTAAAATTTGAGTCCAAGAATCTGAAGGCTATTCTGATCATTGAATTAACTCCTAGAGACCTAAGTCTGAGACCAAGTCTGGCAATGAATTGAGTGAGTAAGACCCTGGGCTTTAGCTTATGCAGGTAGAAGCTGCTTGCTCTCCCTGGTTAGTAGATGAGATGAAATAAAGTTGATAAAACATTTGATATTATAAAGGATAACGCAGCTGTAAATTATGGAAATGAATATGTCGGTTAAGCTCAGTATTTCCAGCACTAGGCAGTCGGGGGCATGGAAGTATTACACTCCCCCAGGAGGAAATGTGACATCTGGTTATGTCTGCCGGGTAAGTGCAGACAGCTCTCTATCTTAATGTGTGTTGTGAGTGAGAGAGAGAGAGTGTGTGTAGACATCTTGCAAAAGTGAGTTAAAAATTGTTTTAAACCCTAGGGTTTTATACGAATCAGCTGTTGCCAGTACTGTAAAGTAGAATTCCACATGAACTGTTGGAAGAAGTTAAAAACAACAACCTTTAATGATAAAATTGACAAGGTAAGGCTAACAGGATTGTCTGCATTTTTCAGTATGCTTATTGTACGTTGATTTTTTTCCCCTAAGAATCTTTAGGAAAAGTCTTCAGAGGGTATGAATTCCTCCCTGTGCATGAGACATAATTAGAAAGTATTAAATTAAAAATTTAATGATAAAGCTAGAAAATCAGTTTTTGTTTTTTAACGTATTTTTTATTTATTTTATTTTTGGCTGCATCAGGTCTTCGTTGCTGCACGCGGGCTTTTCTCTAGTTGCGGCGAGTGGAGGCTACTCTTCGTTGTGGTGCGCGGGCTTCTCACTGCAGTGGCTTCTCTTGTTGCGGAGCACAGGCTCTAGGCGTGCGGGCTTCAGAGCACAGGCTCTTGGGCTCTAGAGCGCAGGCTCAGTAGTTGTGGCACACGAGCTTAGTTGCTCTGCGGCATATGGGATCTTCCCAGACCAGGGCTCAAACCCATGTCCCCTGCGTTGGCAAGTGGATTCTTAACCACTGCACCACCAGGGAAGCCCAGTTTTTGTTTTTATTTTATACGAGTATAAAGGCAGTAACTATAGAGGCTTTTAATAAATTGTTGAACCCCTTTTACATTGGAAATATGATCAAAAATAAAAGTTTAAATGTCTGATTTTAATGTTATGATGTAGAATTGGGGCTTCAAATTTTATATTTTCTAAATAATTTGTACTAAGAAATCAACTTAAATTTTGTACTGCCACATCTAATTGGGGTTTTCTCTTAATTAACAAGATAATGATGTGTTAATTACCATTAGCCAGGTATACTTTGAGAGCAGTCACAGCTTAATAATCTTGTTTGCATTGATAGAATTTGTTTCTGATCCATATAAGCTATGGACTTAAAAAAGAAAACCTTTTTCTACGCTGCTTAGCCTCATGTAAACCTCTATCCTTATTGAGGAAAAAAAATAAGGTGGTTGTGCTAGGTGAACGTTAGCAATAGAATTATTGAAGTTTAGTAGAAATAAATTCTCACGTTTTACACATTTTCATGTAGTTAACTAGAGGTGTAATGATGTGACCAAATAACTGCTGCCGTTGAGTCACTTCTGCTATGTTTTTGTCCTACCTTAATTGAGCTTCTCTAGCTGTGCCCTCGCCCTTAGTGGTCTTACCATTCCCACGGGTTGAAATACCCTCTGTAAATTCGCTTTCACTAGGATGTATTGAAGTAACTCAAATACCTTATGACTTACAGTAAGAAAGCCTCGTTCCTGGCTTGCGTCACTTGTCCTGAAGTTCTGCATTCGTTGTCCAGGGTTGGGCTGTGGCAGCTCCAGTCTGTGTGGCTGTGTTCTTTGTTTCTGAATTGAGGCTGAGGAGTGACTGGAACATGTTCTTATGGCCAAGGGAAAAGAGCAATGGCCAATCCATTCAGTGTTTCTTAAAGCTTTTGCATGGATGTAGCGTACATCATGTCAGCTCACCTTACGCAAATGAAGCAAGTCCCTTGGTCACCCCTACAGCTGGGGGCTCCGGAATTCAGATGGTGAAGAGCAGGGACTTGACGGCGCATCCCTGAAGGAGGTTTTAGATCACATTTTGACTGTTCCTGAGGGTGAAAATGGTATACATGTATAGCTTTATGCTGAAATGGAGCACTTTTTTTTTTTTTTCTAACCAAATAGGATTTTCTGCAAGGAATTTGTCTTACTCCTGACTGTGAAGGAATCATTTCAAAGATTATCATCTTCAGCAGCGGTGGTCAAGTTAAATGTGAAGTAAGTATTTAATAAAGGGGAAATCTCTTAAATTAATAAACAAAACGCTGATACCTTTTAAAATATTTAAATTTGTGCAAGTTGTACTATTTGGATCTTGTGTTTTCCGGGAAAGAAACAGTTACTTAATATAAGAAATTAAAGTAATAGGATGTGAGAATGCTTCTTTGCATTGAAGCATTCTCATATTCTTTTATCTCCTAAAAGGAGGAGGAAATCTTTTACATTTTAGTTTTACTGTTTTTACTCTTTTTAATAACCTTATTTTGTGAATTCCCTGTAAACGTTTGGGTGTTGGCGAGGTGGGGGATCTTAGGGAGGGCGGAGAGTGTCTGAGGGATGGATTACCTTTAGCCTCACTGTATGGGAGTTGGCAAGGAGTGGGTGGTTGTAATGACATCTGTAGTTTATTTGATCTTCTGCTTTTACTCTTAATTTTTTTTTAAGCTTCCTAAATTGTGTCTACTCTCTTGTTCCTCTTTTCAGTAAATTGTTTTGCTAAAGCTTTCTGGGCTTTTGTTTGGGTCAGGACATCATCACTGTTCCCTGTCAAATTGAACATTGACTGTGTGTGCTTCTGAAACACTTGTTACTTGTGGTTTTGTGCTTTATGTTATGGGAGCATGAGACAAATTTTGGATGTGTCTGTTTTATTTAAAGTTTGAACACAAAGTCATTAAAGAAAAGGTTCCTCCAAGACCTATTCTGAAACAGAAATGTTCTAGGTAAGATTTTTAATAATCAGTAGCTTAATAATGTCTATTAGAATATAATTCTGTTAAATGCAGATTTCTAAATTATGCTGTTTTTAAAATTGGCTCTGCACACGTATCCAGATAAGTGGTTCTTAAGTGAATTTTATGGATATTTATAACTTTCAAGGGAACTAGCCTAGAATGGTTAAATGCTAAAAACTTGAATAAGAAGCATTATTTTGTGGTTGACTTTATAAGTAAAATTATGAAATTGAACTATGAAATGACATGTTTAATAGATTTGGCATTTGGATAAAAATTATATACTTAGCTCTCAGTTGTTGAAACTTTAATTCCAAAAGCATCTTTCCTTTTACTCTCTTCAGCAAACATTTTGAACCAATGACTGTTTCTCACCCTGAAATACTCAGTGAGCTGTCAAAATTATTCACTTCTGTATCTTCTTGTTCAGATCAAATAATTCCAATCCTTTTTTCTTTTCTTTTTGGTCCTGCTGCTTGCTTTCCATTTTAAGAAGTGACTTTTTTCATCATTGGTGACCAGGAAAGAGCAGAAGAAAAGATGAACAGAATTATTTGTTGAGGAGAACTTGTAACCATATTGACCAGATTCTGGTGTTATGGGCCATTATTGGGTTGTGAAAATAATATTTTACTGTGGAAATGAGTATTTACATATATTACCTTGCAGAGTCATTTTTACTATTCCGGTTTACCCTAAGCAGTAACTCATATACATGGAAATAACATCTGCATGATCTGTACATGCCATCCTTAATTAGAAGTCACTCAGTCATTGAGGTTCTTGTTTTCATAAAACAAGTACACGTTTTGAGTGAACTGACCACGTCTCAAAAGTTTTTGATGTTGAACAGAAGATTTAGGCCAAGTTTTAACTAAAAAAGGAAACTTCTGACTTACACTAGGCAAAGGAAAATAGTTAATTAAGTTTATAACAAAGGTGAGTTATGACTAATTGTAAATACTTATCAGCCTAGAGAAGTTAAGGCTGAAAGAAGACAAAAAATTGAAGCGGAAGATCCAAAAAAAGGAAGCAAAAAAATTAGCACAAGAAAGATTGGAAGAGGACTTAAGGGAAAGTAATCCACCTAAAATTGAAGAGCAGAAAGGTATGCTGGGAGTCCAAGCCATGATAAGAATAATATATTCTTGCTTAAAAGTATAAATATAAATATTCATCTTGTTGGGCCTTATGTTAATTGTTATTGAATTGAAATTTAGGTTTCTGTTGGCATTTTGATTTTATCACCATCTTCTGATTACACTGAGGTGGGGAGGGGGTTGGTGTAAGGAACATTGAATTTAGAAGCAATATACAGGGATTGAAAACGCTACCCTGCCACTAACTCAGGGCAAGCTGACACTCTGTCCATTTCCTTATCTCCGAAGTGCATGTGAGAATAATATCTGAAATTCCTATTGTATGTTTGACAGTGCTTTGTAAACCCTGCTACACAGACTTAAGTTCTGAAACGTTGAACTGTAAGTTAGCCACTGATTATCTGAAATAGGCTGAGTTCAAGTAAAGAAGCAGTTCGTACTAGGTGCCCGAGAGATTACCTCGTCCAGCCTGCTTCTGTTTTACACCTGTCTTGTCAGCATTCCCTGATCAACATGGCAGCGGTCGCAGTAATTTATTGTTTCTGTGGACATATTTACTTTCAGGTTTTGGGGGTGTTTTTCTTGAGTTTTTTTTTTAATTTTAATTGAGGTATAGTTTCAGGTGTACAACATAATGATTTGAAATTTGTATATATTGCAAAATGATTACCACAGTAAGTCCAATTAACATCCATCACCATACACAGTTACAGAATTTTTTTTTTTCATGAGAACTTTCAAGATCTACATGCAAATACGCAAAACAGTATTATTAACTATAGTCACCATACTGTACGTTATAGCCCCAGGTGTGCTTTCTGTTTTGAGTTGAAGTACGTTGTTCTCATATTCTACTATGATGGCTGTTCCCAAAATGAAATACTCTTGCTCAAGAGTCTTTATTTTTCATCTAGTATTCCATTAGTGTTTCACAAGTCAATCACAATTATTTTTCCTACCGAAAAAATTTTTAGTGAACATTATTTACTTATTTTATATATATATATTTGTATTTAGTTTATTGACTTAGCTTCAAGAGGCTAAATGGCCATTTTTAGGGGGAAATGCCTGAGTGGAAAGATGAACTTCTGAGATATTTTCCAGCTTTTGGAATCAGTGACTCCACAGGCCTATGATTTAGGATTCAACAATAAGATGAATAACATACAGTAACTACCAAATGTTAATTGTATTTATACCTGAAGAAATGATCCCTTCAACTCCAGGAAAAAACCCTTTGCATTCATGCATGAAACATATTTACTGAATATAAAGTTTGGGTAGTTGATGAGGCTCAGTTAGGATCTTTACATGAGTGGTACAAGTGAAGGAAATAAGGTACTTGATATGTTCGATTTAATGTGAACTTTTATAGCTTTTAAAGGTGTTAAATATTTTACTTATATTCCTAATTTAAAATTTCTTAGGCTATTTAAAACAACATAAAGAATACATCTGAGTCATGTTTATATTGCTATGTAATGTTAATTTTTTCTGAGTTTATATTTTTGCAAATTGGTCCTCTTTCTCCTTTTTACTGACCGCTGTTATTTATCCGTAGAAACTGTAGACAGTGTTCAGAGTTGCCAGTTCCTTGATGACAGAATTCTGCAGTGCATAAAGCAGTATGCTGACAAGATTAAGTCTGGGATACTGAATACTTCCAAGCTTCTCAAAGAGTTGCTTTCTTGGAAGGTTTTAACCACAGAAGACTACACAACCTGTTTTTCTAGCAGAAATTTTCTGAATGAAGCAGTGGACTATGTCATCTGTCATTTGGTTCAAGAAAAGAATAGAGTAAAGACAAGGGTGTTTCTGCATGTTTTGAGTGAACTTAAAGAAGTGGAACCAAAATTAGCCACATGGATCCAAAAACTTAATAGCTTCGGTACGTCACTTAATTCTAGAGATGGAGTTTCCTAGGAAGGGTAAACGTAGGCCTGTGAATCCTGTTTCATTTTCCTATCATCATTTATGATTTTTTAAAATGTAGAACCACCAATTTGTATGGTTAAAAATGCTATTTCCCCCAACTCACAATTTTTAGGTTACTTTATGGATGGGTTACAATATGCTTTTGTATAAGGTGTAAACACAGGAAAGTTCAATCAGCAAGAAAATCCAGGCCTATGTTATGCAGCACTATTTGTCCTTGTGTAAAGTACGCGTATACTGGGTACAGCCATGGGTAAATAGCACCACCTGGAGTCAAGTGCTGGGGAGTGCCCTCTGGGATCGTGCAGTTCACTAGTCACGTTCCTTAGTGAAGAATTTCCAGGAAAGAGTGAATGGAACTAATTGCTTAGGCTCACCTGAGGCAAATCTGTATCTAAGGATTAAGAGAGAAATACTCTGGGGTTGACCTTCAGTATTGTGAATCACAGGGTCATAAGATTCTGGTACTCTGCCCCGATTTTCCAAATTCGGTTGGGGAAGAACCCCCCAAGCAGGCTCTTTGACCAAAGCCACCTAAGGACTGCAGAAGGCAGCTGCAGAGAGTTGTTGACTAAACTAGATGGTGATCTCTTCTGGTATCACGGCCTTGTTTGTCCTGGTGACCAGGTTGGCTGCTGCCTAGTGCCGTGGATGATTCACTTGGCAGCTGTTGGGTAAAAAGGCTAGTGGGAGCCACAGCAGGGCAGGGCCTTGGAGCAGCGGTCTGTAGAGAGAGCCTGCCTGACCTGCCTAAGAGACATGGAGCTGATAGAGCGCCAGGGCTTCAGAGAAGATATTGATAACATTTCTGTCAGTACAGGCAAAGTAAGATGGCAGCAGACTTGGTGTAGTGGATCACTGAGTGGTGCTGTGTGGAGCACACATCTCCGTGGGTTTCTAGCCCCAGACAGTTTCACCTAAGTGATGACTGCTGTTGGTGTCTACTGACAGTCAGACAAGTAAATTATAAAGTTATGTCTTACTTTAACCTGCTATATTTAACAAGGAGCTTAGTTTAAATGCAGTGGGAGCGGGGGTTAACGTTTCACTACTAGGTGTGATCTGCTCCCTTCCCCTTAACGAGCACATGCTTTGATGTGAGCCATAGATGGAGATGTGAATGTGGTATTTCTTCATTGCTGATTCCCTTGAACCTTGTATGAGTATTTTATGTGATCCCTGATTCTGGTGTTTAAATACACTAATTTTTCATGTAACATGACTTCTGCAAAGCTAACTATTTCATCTGGAAGAAACAGCTGTCCAGGGTAATTTTAACTTGGCAATCTCTGCTTCATTTGCGGACTGAGAACCTGTGGTCCATCCTGTGTTAGAGGCGTGTCAGGAGAGAGAACAGAGCCAATCCTTGCTTTTTGGCGTCTGTGTTAGTAGGTAGCAGGTGTTCACCTTTCAGTAGTGGCGTGTGAGGTTGCAGCCACCCCTTTCTCTGAGTTGGAGAAGCGAGGGATAAAAGCGGGAGTAGTGACCACCTCGCATCTTGTGAGGAGGGTAAGGAGCCATGATATTTTGGGGGATAAGGTGTAGTTCTTGGAGGTGTTGGGTGAAGAGTTTGCCCATTTTCTGTTTTATAGGCACTTGGGAAGTTCTGTATATTATTGATATTTTGTTATTATGGAGTATATGTAGGAAAGCATTGTAAAATCTTGCCAGCTTGTACTGATTGGAATGCAGATCATCACGAAGTAGTGAAAAAGTTATTGTAATATTTTAAAAGGAATTTAATGCCTTTAAAAATGCCTTTAAAAGGCATTTAATTCATTTTATCTCCTAAGTCTGATAAAAATAACCATATTAATAGAAACCTTTGGCCTACCTTGTTCAACTACTAGATAAGAATTATAGTTAACATACTAATGTGAAGTGGTGTTTCTAAAACGCATAATAGCTTGAACAAGTTTGTTCTCAATTATTTGAGTGCTTTCACTGAAAATGTAAGCAAACTATAGTAGAGTTGCTTTCAGAGATGTGAAACTGAATGTGATTTTACAGCAAATAATTTTCCCCTTCTTCTGACTTGGGTTTTGTTTTTATTATAGGCTTAGATGCCACAGGACCTTTTTTTTCTTGTTATGGGGCCGCTCTTAAGGAGCTTGATTTTAGCATCATGACTTTTCTCTGGAATGAGAAATATGGTCATAAACTAGGCTCTATAGAAGGAAAGCAGCTTGATTATTTCTGTGAGCCAGCGTCATTGAAGGAAGCGCGATGTTTAATATGGCTTCTGGAAGAACACAGAGACAAGTTCCCAGCACTGCATAATGCTTTGGATGAATTCTTTGATATAATGGGTATGTGGACCGAGTTTCAGTTTATATCTAATCTTAGAAAAAATCTCCAAAGGATCTAGCTTACTTAAATACTTAACAAAGAAAATAATGAAAATTATTATGGTACAGCTGGCTTATTTGGGGAAATTAGTGTTAAGAATAGTGGTTTTTTTTTTTTAATGTCATAAAACCTTCTTACTCTGTGGAGTTAAGTGTTGTAGAGATATTCAGGTGGATACATTACACTATACACCGTACTATTCTCATCTTAGGTATTTTGACAGTGTCGTGGCCGAGATTGTATGTCAAAGGGATGGAATTTCTTAGGAAATGGCTTGATTTGTAGCATTCAAGAAAACATTGGCCTGCAGAAGTAGGCGATGCTTGCAGAATCTAGAACAGATAGAATATGTATTGTAGTGGGAAGAGCCTAGAGCTGGGAGTCAAGAAAAGTAGGCTGTGGCCCAGCTACTTCCCTAACTCAATTAATTAGAAACTTTCTTTTACTACTGCTTCAAGGCCCTGTGCTAGGTGTTAACAAGGAATTCAGAAATGCTTACGCTAGTCTCTGCCCTCAAGGACCTTATGTTTCAGAAAAGGCAGTAAAATGAATATACAGATAACTGTAATATGGGAGAAGAGAGGACCAGAAAAAGTGCTGAGGGGTTCTCCGCAGGGAAGAGGAAAGCCTTGGTGCAGGGGTAGAGTCCAAGTCCAGCATTGAACATGGAGGTGGAATTTGACAGGTTGACATCCAGAATTAGAGACAGGGTGGAGGGGACTTGAAGGGGCTGCTTAGATATGGCATGGAGTGCAGTTTGGCAGAATAGGATAACTAGTAGTTAATTCTTTAGCGTCTCTTGAATGTTAGTTTCTTCATCATTAAAATGAGGATTTGGAGTCAGTGATCTGTATGATTCTGTTTTGTTCAAAATTTTAATATTCTTAGATTCTAAATTAATTTAAATTTCTTGTCTTTGGTACTGCGTGTATCTCTTAGGATAACACCTCGCCCCTGCCCCCGCACCTTTTCCCTCAGTATCAGAAGTCTGCTTATATATTGTCAGGAGTTAGACTTTCAAATTTTGTGCCATTTGTTTTAAAGGGTACATGAAAAGGTCTGGCCTTGTACAAAAATGTTATGCATTATGAAGTTCAAATGCAGTGTAAGGAACTGAAAAGCTTACTTTTGTTGTGGTTCTCAAATATAGGTGGCTTTATTTTCCTAGGACGTTGCTTCATGACTGGAGGTGACATGCTTCTTGATAGCCTGAATTTATTGCCATCAGTTTGCTGCTGCTGGTAATAAAATGCTGTTCTGGGTCTGAGCGTACAAAACTCAATGCATGTTTGGATCATACAAGATAACTAAAAAGGACACAACCCTCTCATTATGTGTTTTCTCTGATTCTTGTGTTCTATACCTAAAATATACAGTCCATCCAATTGTGACTATTTCTCTGCTTTTAGTCATAGGGTTGGAAGCCACCAGCCAAATGACCAGCCAACAGATTTTCAAGTTCACTACTTGTGCTTCTCACCCTCATCCCAGACATTTTCAATTTTGTCTCCTTTCATTTAAAGGGATGACTGTATTTCTTAAAACTTCAAAATCCACTGATCTTGTAAATAAGGGTACTCAATAATATCACCAATGCCGTGATAATTGGGAGACCCAAACTCTCCTGGATCCTGCATGCGTATTTCCCTGTTGGAATTTCTGTGTAGATGGCCAAGAGACCCATTAAGAGCAATATGGCTTAAGCCACTTGTATCTCTAGAGACCTGTTTTTCCTAGTTATCTCAGATAATAACGTTTTATATATAGTTTTTAAGCAGGAAACTCTGAAATTGGTCTCTACCCTTCCTCTTGCCTGTTACCCGATGTCTAGTTTGTTGCCAATTCAAATAAGCTTTATTTTTGATTAGCTCTTCCCTGTCTACCTCCGCTTCCCTAGGCCAGGATCTTAATAATCTTTCCATGATTGCAGTAGCCTCCAAACTGGTCTCCATGCTTCTGACCCTCCTACTCCAAATCTTTCTCTTATGTTGCTGTTAGTGACTCTTGAAGAACTGATCCTATAAGTATTTTGTTTGGGAAGCACTTGCTTCATTTTGCCTACAAATTGAATTCACATTATCTGTCTGGGTTCATCAGCCCTCTCCCCATCTGCCCTCTGAATATACACCCCACTTCCTACTGTGTCCAAACCTGCATTGTGCTTTCCTTGCTCACATCCCATACCTTTGCTTGTTCATTTCAAGTCTAACTTGTTCAAGTCCCCTCCTCCCCACATCCCTCCCTGACCCCTGACTCAGGCCACTCCCCTTGAAGACTTGATTATTCTATCAGCTTTGTTTCCACTGTATTTGCTGTGGCATTTAGCACACTGAGCTATGGGTGTTTGCCTCTTTGTGTAGCTTGCAGAACATGAGGTTATCGATGGCAGGGACTTCTCTATACATTTCTGTATTCCCTGCACCTAGCATAGAGTTCGGTGCCTAGAAAGCAATCAAATTATGCTGAATTGGATTGAAATTTTGTGGTTCTTTGTAGTTGGTTTTCCAATGAGTTAGCCATTTTGCTCTTGGTTTCTAAGCTAAACTTATGTCAAAGCCAAAGAAGGAGTAGAACATAGTGGATGTTAGTAGTATCTGGGGTGGTTTTCTTTAAGGCTTTAGTGTATCCTATGGCAATATAAACATTTTGTTTCCTCACAAAACCACCTGTATCTTCCTACAGACAGCCGCTGCACTGTATTAAGGAAACAGGACAGTGGTGATGTGCCAGTAAGTTATTTGATCACTTTCAATGTTATGTTCTAATTCGTGTCAGCCAAAGGAAGAGAGGAGGACCCAGGCCAGTGTTTGTTTACATCACAAGAGGTGCTACAGAATGAAATCTTGAGGACTTCTGGATAGCGTGTACGATTTCCTTAGAAAGTTAATCCCAATCTTCCTCTTGGAATTGAAACAACAGTCAGCACACTCTGAAGTTTAAATTAGACAGTGTCCATAAGTAATCACAACTAATAAATGTTAATCATAGATGTAGGAAAGGAGTTCTTGAGTCATCTGCTGGCATAAAAATGAAACGTTATCTATAATGATTAAAATTGCATGGGCTTCCCTGGTGGCGCAGTGGTTGAGAGCCCGCCTGCCGATGCAGGGGACGCGGGTTCGTGCCCCGGTCCGGGAAGATCCCACATGCCGCGGAGCGGCTGGGCCCGGGAGCCATGGCCGCTGTGCCTGCGCGTCCGGAGCCTGTGCTCCGCAACGGGAGAGGCCACAACAGTGAGAGACCCGCGTACTGCAAAAAAAAAAAAAAAAAAATTGCAGTGTTTTGTTCTGTAAGGACTACAAATGGACTGTGTTTTGAGTGGCTTACAATTGAGCTTAAGTTAAAATAATTCCAGATTTGTCTTCCTTAGTAGTTTGTGGCAGTTTTCAATCCGAAAGAGACTTGTTTACTGATTTTTAGGATCAAGTCATCTATACTTGAAATTTTGTCTTAGTCCACTCTATCAGACACTGGCTAACTATAGAAACACAGCTGACATCCCCATGGGAAGTTAAATGCTTCTTCTGAATTCACTGTTTGTGCCCTGGTGTCTGGCCAGCTGTAGAATGTTGAGTTTGGTTTAGTAAAAGGAAAATCATTAAAATATGATCAGCATATAACTGGAATTACTTAATAAGTCTGATTAATTACATGAAATGACATAAACCTTGTTGAAAATGAGTACAGCATGTTAGGTTGGAACAACTTAATTTTAGTTATAGCATTAGGCATCATTTAACTTTTTCTTATTTTCTATTATAAATCAGAACACTAGGGCTTAACACACTATAGTGTTAATTTTTGTTAAACATTTCATGTACTTCAGCCTAGGACTAGTCTATGAAAATCAGTAGGGTATCGTTATAATATATGGAAGCTTCATAATGCTGTTATATGAGTGTTCAATAACTTTTTTTTATGTTTTAGTTTAATTCTACCAAGATAAAAAACAAAGGCAAGAAAAAGAAGCCAAAAGATTCAAAGGTATGGAGTATTTTCTGTATTGATTCTTGTCCAAAATAATTACTAGAATATATAAATAAATATAAATAAGAACCAATTCTTGGGATATTTTGAAGCATTTTGTAGAGAAAGAATTTCTAGGCTTTCGTCTAAAGATGTTTTGGCAGTCTTCTACATTTTGAGGAAGTTTAAGGTTCATGTCATATATAAGTAATTCTTAAAAGAGACTCTATTGTCCTTTTTATTTTCTAGATATTTCCTAGTGAAATCATTGTCATAATGTAGGACTTTGTATGGCTGGTCATAGAGCAGTGTGACAAGGCTGCTTTGGGATCAGGCAGACCTGGGTTCTTATCTTGGTTCTACCAACTGTTATTATTTTTATTATCTGTGCGACCTTGGGCAAGTTATTTGACTTCCATGTGCCTTAGTGTCACTATCTGCATGACAAGACATGATACCTATTACTAATAACTAATAGAATTATCTAAAATATTCAAAATAAAGATACTGAATATTAATCATCGTGACAGAATCTCAGAATTGAAAGGCTCCCTTCCTTCCTCTCACCTAAAGCTCTGCTTCAGGCACATGAGATAACTAGGGCATTATTTTTAAGTCTTATGGTGGATTCTTCATGGCTCTCATGTATTTGCGGGATCAAATAGGGGGCAGGGGTTGAAAAAGTGAACAAATATTAGGGGAGGATGAGAGCAGCTTGTAAGTTCCAATAAAACTTTTCTTTTTATCTTTGACTATATGTCTTTAGTTTATCTAAAATGAGAGTTTCAACAGTGATAATTAAAAAATTTTTAGAGCATTAGAAGCTACCTAAATCTTAATTTGTGCCTATTTTTGTCTGTTGAATGTTTTATTACTGTATGTTCCTGTTCACAAGAAATTTTAGATCAGTCATATATATTGGCAATTTGTATGCATATTTATTTATGTAAGCATTCATCAGTTTTAGTGGTAATTTTAAGGTGGAAAATCCTTGTCATTTTTCTGTCTTTTAAACCAGCCTATGTTAGTTGGGTCTGGAACCACTTCAGTCGCATCAAATAATGAGACTGTCACTTCAGGTGAACACCATAAGTAAGTACAATCTGAAAATTTTTGCTTTATTTGAACTTAAAAGTGGTATTAATTTAATGTACTTTAAACTTGTGTTTTATTTCCCTAACTTCTCTAAAGATGTGCATCTATTAATGACAACCTGATGTGACCCCCTCATGGTTGAATTTATAGTGTGGCCTGTCAACGTTAAGAATTCATATAAACTACATTAAAATCACAGGGCTGATGACCTTCATTTGATGAGTTTGAGAACCTACTGTGTGCAAGATACTGTGGGAAGATCCTAGAAAATATTCCTTAAAATGTTCAATGAAGAGAATGTCCTGGGCTTCCCTGGTGGCGCAGTGGTTGAGAGTCTGCCTGCCGATGTAGGGGACACAGGTTCGTGCCCCGGTCCGGGAAGATCCCACATGCCACGGAGCGGCTGGGCCCGTGAGCCATGGCCGCTGAGCCTGCGCGTCTGGAGCCTGTGCTCCGCAACGGGAGAGGCCACAACAGTGAGAGGCCCAAGTACCGCCAAAAAAAAAAAAAAAAAAAGAAAAAAGAGAGAGAATGTCCTGTTGATAATTACTAGGAAGATGTTTTGGAGGCTATAAATGATGTTGTGGTTTAACCTTAGATGTTAGTGATTTCCAGTGGTAGCTGGTTGTTGAAACTGAGTTTTCAAGAGACAAATAGACATAAGGAATAAAACTAGTGAGAAGCAGTGACTTTTTTTTTTTTTTCCCGGTACACAGGCCTCTCACTGTTGTGGCCTCTCCCGTTGCAGAGCACAGGCTCAGCAGCCATGGCTCACGGGCCTAGCCACTCCGCGGCATGTGGGATCTTCCCGGACTGGGGCACGAACCCGTATCCCCTGCATCGGCAGGCAGACTCTCAACCACTGTGCCACCAGGAAAGCCCAGTGACCTTTTTATATCATATTCCTATACAGACCAAAAACCACAAAATTTTTCCCCCCACATTTCTTTTTTTTTAAATTAAATTATTTTTAAAGTTATATTATTACTATCCACTTTTTTGAATTTTATTTTGCTTATTTTTTTAGACAGTAAGTTCTTATTAGTTACCCATTTTATACATATTAGTGTATACATGTCAATCCCAATCTCCCAATTCATCACACCACCACCCCACCTGCCACTTTACCCCTTTGATGTCCATATGTTTGTTCTCTACATCTGTGTCTCAGTTTCTGCCCTGCAAACTGGTTCATCTGTACCTTTTTTTAGGTTCCACATATATGCATTAATATACGATATTTGTTTTTCTCTTTCCAACTTACTTCACTGTGTATGACAGTCTCTAGATCCATCCATGTCTCTACAAATGACCCAAGTTTGCTCATTTTTATGGCTGAGTAATATTCCATTGTATATATGTGCCACATCTTTATCCATTTATCTGTCGATGGGCATTTAGGTTGCTTCCATGACATGGCTATTGTAAATAGTGCTGCAGTGAACATTGGGGTGCATGTGTCTTTTTGAATTATGATTTTCTCTGGGCATATGCCCAGTACTGGGATTGCTGGGTCGTATGGTAGTTCTATTTTTAGTTTTTTAAGGAACCTCCATACTGTTCTCCATAGTGGCTGTATCAATTTACATTCCCACCAACAGTGCAAGAGGGTTCCCTTTTCTCCACACCCTCTCCAGCATTTGTTGTTTGTAGATTTTCTGATGATGCCCATTCTAACTGGTGTGAGGTGATAACCTCATTGTACTTTTGATTTGCATTTCTCTAATAATTAGTGATGTTGAGCAGCTTTTCATGTGCTTCTTGGCTGTCTGTATGTCTTCTTTGGAGCAATGTCTATTTAGGTCTTCTGCCGATTTTTGGTTTGGGTTGTTTGTTTTTTAAATATTGAGCTGTATGAGCTGTTTATGTACATTAGAGATTAATCCTTTGTCCATTGATTCATTTGCCAGTACTTTCTCCCATTCTGAGGATTGTCTTTTTGTCTTGTTTGTAGTTTCCTTTGCTTTGCAAAGGCTTTTAAGTTTCATTGGGTCCCATTTGTTTATTTTTGGTTTTATTTCCATTACTCTAGGAGGTGGGTCAAAAAAGATCTTGCTGTGATTTACATCAGAGTGTTCTTCCTATGTTTTCCTCTAAGAGTTTTATAGTGTCCAGTCTTACATTTAGTTCTCGAATCCATTTTGAGTTTATTTTTGTGTATGGTGTTAGGGAGTGTTCTAATTTCATTTTTTTTTTTATTTATTTATTTATTTATTTTTTTAAACATCTTTATTTGAGTATAACTGTTTTACAATAGTGGGTTAGTTTCTCCTTTACAACAAAGTGAATCAGTTATAC
This sequence comes from Kogia breviceps, assembly GCF_026419965.1. Classification (NCBI taxonomy): domain Eukaryota; kingdom Metazoa; phylum Chordata; class Mammalia; order Artiodactyla; family Physeteridae; genus Kogia; species Kogia breviceps. The sequence goes on from NC_081314.1 coordinate 141,732,951, forward strand.
ATATACATATGTTCCCATAACTCTTCCCTCTTTTGTCACCCTCCCTCCCACCCTCCCTATCCCACCCCTCTAGGTGGTCACTAAGTACAGAGGTGAACTCCCTGTGCTATGCTGTAGCTTCCCACTAGCTATCTAATTTACATTTGGTAGTGTGTATATGTCCCTGCCACTCTCTCACATCGTCACAGCTTACCCTTCCCCCTCCCCATATCCTCAAGTCCATGCTCTAGTAGGTCTGTGTTTTATTCCCTCCTACCACTAATCTCTTCATGACATTTTTTTTTTTTTAGATTCCATATATATGTGTTAGCATACGGTATTTGTTTTTGTCCTTCTGACTTACTTCACTCTGTATGACAGATTCCAGGTCTATCCACCTCATTACAAATAACTCAGTTTCATTTCTTTTTATGGCTGAGTAATATTCCATTGTATATATGTGCCACATCTTCCTTATCCATTCATCTGTTGATGGACACTTAGGTTGCTTCCATGTCCTGGCTATCGTAAATAGAGCTGCAATAAACATTTTGGTACATGACTCTTTTTGAATTATGGTTTTCTCAGGGTATATGCCCAGTAGTGGGATTGCTGGGTCATATGGTAGTTCTATTTGTAGTTTTTTAAGGAACCTCCATACTGTTCTCCATAGTGGCTGTATCATTTTACATTCCCACCAGCAGTGCAAGAGTGTTCCCTTTTCTCCACACCCTCTCCAGCATTTATTGTTTCTAGAGTTTTTGATGATGGCCAATCTGGCCGGTGTGAGATGGTATCTCATTGTAGTTTTGATTTGCATTTCTCTAATGATTAATGATGTTGAGCATTCTTTCATGTGTTTGTTGGCAATCTGTATATCTTCTTTGGAGAAATGTCTATTTAGTTCTTCTGCCCATTTTTGGATTGGGCTGTTTGTTTTTTTGTTATTGAGCTGCATGAGTTGCTTATAAATTTTGGATATTAATCCTTTGTCAGTTGCTTCATTTGCAAATATTTTCTCCCATTCTGAGGGTTGTCTTTTGGTCTTGTTTATGGTATCCTTTGCTGTGCAAAAGCTTTTAAGTTTCATTAGATCCCATTTGTTTATTTTTGTTTTTATTTCCATTTCTCTAGGAGGTGGGTCAAAAAGGATCTTGCTGTGATTGATGTCATAGAGTGTTCTGCCTATGTTTTCCTCTAAGAGTTTGATAGTGTCTGGCCTTACATTTAGGTCTTTAACCCATTTTGAGTTTATTTTTGTGTATGGTGTTAGGGAGTGTTCTAATTTCATACTTCTACAGGTAGCTGTCCAGTTTTCCCAACACCACTTATTGAAGAGGCTGTCTTTTCTCCAATGTATATTCTTACCTCCTTTATCAAAGATAAGGTGACCATATGTGTGTGGGTTTATCTCTGGGCTTTCTATCCTGTTCCATTGATCTATATTTCTGTTTTTGTGCCAGTACCATACTGTCTTGATTACTGTGGCCTTGTAGTATAGTCTGAAGTCAGGGAGCCTGATTCCTCCAGCTCCATTTTTCGTTCTCAAGATTGCTTTGGCTATTTGGGTCTTTTGTGTTTCCATACAAATTGTGAAATTCTTTTTTCTAGTTCTGTAAAAAATGCCAGTGGCAATTTGATAGGGATTGCATTGAATCTGTATATTGCTTTGGGTAATACAGTCATTTTCACTATGTTGATTCTTCCAATCCAAGAACATGGTATATTTCTCCACCTATTTGTATCATCTTTAATTTCTTTCATCAGTGTCTTATAGTTTTCTGCATACATGTCTTTTGTCTCCTTAGGTAGGTTTATTCCTAGATATTTTATTCTTTTTGTTGCAATGGTAAATGGGAGTGTTTTCTTAATTTCATTCTCAGATTTTTCATCATTAGTGTATAAGAATGCCAGAGATTTCTGTGCATTAACTTTGTATCCTGCTACTTTACCAAATTCATTGATTAGTTCTAGTAGTTTTCTGGTAGCATCCTTAGTATTCTCTATATATGGTATCATGTCATCTGCAAACAGTGACAGCTTTACTTCTTCTTTTCCTATTTGGATTCCTTTTATTTCTTTATTTTCTCTAATTGCTGTGGCTAGAACTTCCAAAACTATGTTGAATAAGAGTGGTGAGAGTGGGCAACCTTGTCTTGTTCCTGATCTTAGTGGAAATGGTTTCAGTTTTTCACCATTGAGAACAATGTTGGCTGTGGGTTTGTCATATATTGCCTTTATTATATTGAGGAAAGTTCCGTCTATGCCTACTTTCTGCAGGGTTTTTATCATAAATGGGTGTTGAATTTTGTCAAAAGCTTTCTCTGCATCTATTGAGATGATCATATGGTTTTTCTCCTTCAGTTTGTTGATATGGTGTATCACGTTGATTGATTTGCGTATATTGAAGAATCCTTGCATTCCTGGAATAAACCCCACTTGATCATGGTGTATGATCCTTTTAATGTGCTGTTGGATTCTGTTTGCTAGTATTTTGTTGAGGATTTTTGCATCTATGTTCATCAGTGATATTGGCCTATAGTTTTCTTTCTTTGTGACGTCTTTGTCTGGTTTTGGTATCAGGGTGATGGTGGCCTCGTAGAATGAGTTTGGGAGTGTTCCTACCTCTGCTATCTTTTGGAAGAGTTTGAGAAGGATAGGTGTTAGCTCTTCTCTAAATGTTTGATAGAATTCGCCTGTGAAGCCATCTGGTCCTGGGCTTTTGTTTGTTGGAAGATTTTGAATCACAGTTTCAATTTCAGTGCTTGTGATTGGTCTGTTCATGTTTTCTATTTCTTCCTGGTTCAGTCTTGGCAGGTTGTGCATTTCTAAGAATTTGTCCATTTCTTCCAGGTTGTCCATTTTATTGGCATACAGTTGCTTGTAGTAATCTCTAATAATCTTTTGTATTTCTGCAGAGTCAGTTGTTACATCTCCTTTTTCATTTCTAATTCTATTGATTTGAGTCTTCTCCCTTTTTTTCTTGATGAGTCTGGCTAATGGTTTATCAATTTTATTTATCTTCTCAAAGAACCAGCTTTTACTTTTATTGATCTTTGCTATTGTTTCCTTCATTTCTTTTTCATTAATTTCTGATCTGATCTTTATGATTTCTTTCCTTCTGCTAAATTTGGGGTTTTTTTGTTCTTCCTTCTCTAATTGCTTTAGGTGCAAAGTTAAGTTGTTTATTCGAGTTGCTTCCTGTTTCTTAAGGTATGATTGTATTGCTATAAACTTCCCTCTTAGAACTGCTTTTGCTGTATCCCATAGGTTTTGGGTCGTCGTGTCTCCATTGTCATTTGTTTCTAAGTACTTTTTGATTTCCTCTTTGATTTCTTCAGTGATCACTTCGTTATTAAGTAGTGTATTGTTTAGCCTCCATGTGCTTGTATTTTTTACAGATCTTTTCCTGTAATTGATATCTAGTCTCATAGCGTTGTGGTCAGAAAAGATACTTGATACGATTTCAATTTTCTTAAATTTGCCAAGGCTAGATTTGTGACCCAAGATATGATCTATCCTGGAGAATGTTCCATGGGCACTTGAGAAAAATGTGTATTCTGTTGTTTTTGGATGGAATGTCCTATAAATATCAAGTAAATCCATCTTGTATAATGTATCATTTAAAGCTTGTGTTTCTTTATTTATTTTCATTTTGGATGATCTGTCCATTGGTGAAAGTGGGGTGTTAAAGTCCCCTACTATGATTGTGTTACTGTCGATTTCCCCTTTTATGGCTGTTAGTATTTGCCTTATGTATTGAGGTGCGCCTATGTTGGGTGCATAAATATTTACAATTGTTATATCTTCTTCATGGATCGATCCCTTGATCATTATATAGTGTCCTTCTTTGTCTCTTGTAATAGTTTTTATTTTAAAGTCTATTTTGTCTGATATGAGAATTGCTACTCCAGCTTTCTTTTGATTTCCATTTGCATGGAATATCTTTTTCCATCCCCTCACTTTCAGCCTGTAAGTGTCCCTAGGTCTGAAGTGGGTCTCTTGTAGACAGCATATATATGGGTCCTGTTTTTGTATCCATTCAGCCAGTCTGTGTCTTTTGGTGGGAGCATTTAATCCAGTTACATTTAAGGTAATTATTGATATGTGCATTCCTATTACCATTTGCTTAATTGTTTCAGGTTGTTCTTGTAGGTCTTTTCCTTCTCTTATGTTTCTTGCTTAGAGAAGTTCCTTTAGCATTTGTTGTAAAGCTGGTTTGGTGGTGCTGTACTCTCTCAGCTTTTGCTTGTCTGTAAAGGTTTTAATTTCTCCATCAAATCTGAATGAGATCCTTGCTGGGTAGAGTAGTCTTGGTTGTAGGTTTTTTTCCTTCATCACTTTAAATATGTCCTGCCACTCCCTTCTGGCTTGTAGAGTTTCTGCTGAAAGATCAGATGTTAGCCTTATGGGGATTCCCTTGTGTGTTATTTGTTGTTTTTCCCTTGCTGCTTTTAATATGTTTTCTTTGTATTTAATTTTTGACAGTTTAATTATTATGTGTCTCGGCGTGTTTATCCTTGGGTTTATCCTGTATGGGACTCTCTGTGCTTCCTGGACTTGGTTGACTATTTCCTTTCCTATATTAGGGAAGTTTTCAACTATAATCTCTTCAAATATTTTCTCAGTCCCTTTCTTTTTCTCTTCTTCTTCTGGGACCCCTATGATTCGAATGTTGGTGCGTTTAATGTTGTCCCAGAGATCTCTGAGACTGTCCTCAGTTCTTTTCATTCTTTTTTCTTTCTTCTGCTCTGCAGTAGTTATTTCCACTATTTTATCTTCCAGGTCACTTATCCGTCCTTCTGCCTCCGTTATTCTGCTACTGATCCCGTCTAGAGTATTTTTCATTTCATTTATTGTGTTGCTCATCGTTACTTGCTTCCTCTTTATTTCTTCTAGGTCCTTGTTAACTGATTCTTGCAATTTGTCTATTCTATTTCCAAGATTTTGCATCATCTTCACCATCATTATTCTAAATTCTCTTTCAGGTAGATTGGCTATTACCTCTTCATCTGTTAGGTCTGGTGTGTTTTTATCTTGTTCCTTCATCTGCTGTGTGTTTTTCTGTCTTCTCATTTTGCTTATCTTACTATGTTTGGGGTCTCCCTTTTGCAGGCTGCAGGTTCGAATTTCTATCTATTTTTGGTGGCTGTCCCCAGTGGCTGAGGTTGGTTCAGTGGGTTGAGTAGGTTTCCTGGTTGGGGGGACGAGTTCCCCTGATCTGGTGGATGAGGCTGGATCCCGTCTCCCTGGTGGGTAGGTCCACGTCTGGGGGCATGTATGGGGATGTCGGTAGCCTTACTGTGATTCTAGGCCGCCTCTCTGCTAATGGATGGGGCTGTAGACCTGTCTCGCTCTTTGTTGGGGATAGGGTGTCCAGCACTGTTTGTTGCTGGTCCTTGAGTGAATCTGGGTCTTGGTGTTGAGATGGAGATCTCTGGGAGATTTTCGCCGTTTGATATTACGTGGAGCTGAGAGGTCTCTTGTGGACCAGTGTCCTGAGGTTAGTTCTCCCACCTCAGAGACACAGCCTTGACACCTGGCTGGAGTGCCAAGAGCCTTTAATCCACACGGCTCAAAACAAAAGGGAGAAAAAAGTAGAAAGTCAAGAAAGGAAGGAAGAAAGGAGGAAGGGAGGGAAGGAAGGAAGAAAGGGAGGGAAGGAAGGAAGAAAGGAAGGGAGGGAGGAGGAAAGGAAGGGAGGAAGGAAGGAGGGAATAAAGAAAGGAAGGGAGGGAGGAAGAAAGGAAGGGAGGAAGGAAGGAGGGAATAAAAGGAAGGGAGGGAGGAAGAAAGGAAGGGAGGAAGGAAGGAGGGAATAAAGAAAGGAAGGGAGGGAGGAAGAAAGGAAGGGAGGGAGGAAGAAAGGAAGGGAGGAAGGAAGGAGGGAATAAAGAAAGGAAGGGAGGGAGGAAGGAAGGAGGGAATAAAGAAAGGGAGGGAGGAAGAAAGGAAGGGAGGGAGGAAGGAAGGAGGGAATAAAGGAAGGAAGGGAGGGAGGAAGAAAGGAAGGGAGGGAGGAAGAAAGGAAGGGAGGAAGGAAGGAGGGAATAAAGAAAGGAAGGGAGGGAGGAAGAAAGGAAGGGAAGAAGGAAGGAGGGAATAAAGAAGGGAGGGAGGAATAAAGGAAGAGAGGGAGGAAGAAAGGAAGGGAGGGAGGAAGAAAGGAAGGGAGGAAGGAAGGAGGGAATAAAGGAAGGAAGGAAGGGAGGAAGAAAGGAAGGGAGGAAGGAAGGAGGGAATAAAGAAAGGAAGGGAGGAAGGAAGGAGGGAATAAAGGAAGGAAGGGAGGAAGGAAGGAAGGGAGGAAGGAAGGAAGGAGGGAAATAGGAAAAGGAGGGAAGAAAGGAAGAAAGAAAGGGGAGAAGACAAAATAAAGTAGGGTAAAATACAGTTATTAAAATAACAAAATAATTATTAAGAAGAAAAATTTCTATTAAAGAAAAAAAAAAAAAAAAAAAGGTCGGTCTAACCCCAGGACAAATGGTGAAAACAAAGCTATACAGACAAAATCTCACACAGCAGCACCCACATACACACTCACAAAAAGAAAAAAGGGGAAAATAATAGTATATCTTGCTCCCAAAGTCCACTTCCTCAACCTGGGATATTTCGCTGTCTATTCAGGTTTTCCACAGATGCAGGGCACTTCAAGCTGACTGTGGAGCTTTAAACTGCTGTTTCTGAGGCTGCTGGGAGGGACCACCCCCTCTCTTTGTTCGCACAGCTCCTGGGGCTCAGCCCTGGACCTGGCCCCGCCTCTGTGCGCAGGTCGTCCGAGGGCGTCTGCCCTTCGCTCAGAGAGGGCGGGGTCAAAGGAGCAGCGTTAACGGAGCAGTTGATTCGGGGGCTCTGGCTCACTCAGGCGGTGGGTGGGGGGGCACGGATGTGGGGCGAGTCCGCGGCGGCAGAGGCCGGCGTGACGCTGCACCGGCCCGAGGCACGCCGCGCGTTTTCCCGGGGAAGCTGTCCCAGGATCCCGGGACCCCGGCGCTGGCGGGCTGCACAGGCTCCCGGGAGGGGCGGTGTGGAGAGTGACCTGCGCTCGCACACAGGCCTCTTGGTGGCAGCAGCAGCAACCGTAGCGCCCCACACCCGTCTCTGTTGTCCGGCGCCGACAGCCGCAGCTCGCGCCCGTTTCTGGGGCTCCTTTATGTGGTGCCCTTAATTCCCTTTCCTCGCGCCCCAGGAAGCGAAGAGGCAAGAAAAAGTCTCTTGTCTCTTCGGCAGCTCCGCGCCCGTTTCTGGAGCTCCTTTAAGCGGCGCGCTTAAACCCCTCTCCTCGCGCAGCAGGAGGTAAAGAGGGAAGAAAAGGTCTCTTGCCTCTTCGGCAGCTCCAGACTTCTCACGAACTCCCTCCCGGCCCGCCGTGGTGCGCTAACCCCTTCAGGCTGTTTTCGCTCTGCCAACTCCAGACCTTTCCCTGGGATCCGCCCGAGGCTCAGTTCCCAGCCCCGCCCGCCGCGGCGGATGAGCAGACAAGCCTCTCGGGCTGGTGAGTGCTGATCGGCACCGATCCTCCGTGCGGGAATCTCTCCGCTTTGCCCTCCGCACCCTGTTGGCTGTGGTCTCCTCCGCGGCTCTGAAGCTTCCCCCTCCGCCACCCGCAGTCTCCGCCCGCGAAGGGGCTTCTAGTGTGCGGGAACCTTTCCTCCCTCTCGGCTCCCTCCCACTGGTGCAGGTCCCGTCCCTATTCTTTTGTCTCTGTTTATTCTTTTTTTCTTTTGCCCTAACAAGGTACGTGGGGGGGTTTCTTGCCTGAGGTCTGAGGTCTGAGGTCTTCTGCCAGCGTTCGGTGGGTGTTCTATAGGAGAAGTTCCACGTGTAGATGTATTTCTGATGTATCTGTGAGGAGGAAGAGTGATCCCCGCGTCTTACTCTTCCGCCATCTTCTCTTGAGCTCTTCTAATTTCATTTTTACATGTAGCTGTCCAGTTTTCCCAGCACCACTTATTGAAGAGACTGTCTTTTCTCCATTGTATATCCTTGCCTCCTTTGTCATAGATTAGTTGACCATAGGTGCATGGGTTTATCTCTGGGCTTTCTATCCTGTTCCATTGATCTATATTTCTCTTTTTGTGCCAGTACCATATTGTCTTGATTAGTGTAGCTTTGTAGTATAGTCTGAAGTCAGGGAATCTGATTCCTCCAGCTCCATTTTTTTCCCTCAAAACTGCTTTGGCTATTCGGGATCTTCTTGGTCTCCATACAAATTTTAAGATTTTTTCGTTCTAGTTCTGTAAAAAATGCCATTGGTAGTTTGATAGGGATTGCATTGAATCTGTAGATTTCTTTGGGTAATATAGTCATTTTCACAATATTGATTCTTCCAGTCCAAGAACATGGAATATCTCTCCATCTGTTTGTATCATCTTTAATTTCTTTCATCAGTGTCTTATAGTTTTCTGCATACAGGTCTTTTGTCTCCCTAGGTATTTTATTCTTTTTGTTGCAGTGGTAAATCGGAGTGTTTCCTTAATTTCTCTTTCAGATTTTTCATCATTAGTGTATAGGAATGCAAGAGATTTCTGTGCATTAATTTTGTATCTTGCAACTTTACCAAATTCATTGATTAGCTCTAGTAGTTTTCTGGTGGCATCTTTAGGATTCTGTGTGTATAGTATCATACCATCTGCAAACAGTGACAGTTTTACTTCTTCTTTTCCAATTTGGATTCCTTTTATTTCTTTTTCTTCTCTGATTGCCGTGGCTAGGACTTCCAAAATTCGGTTGAATAATAGTGGCAAGAGTGGACATCCTTGTCTTGTTCCTGATCTTAGAGGAAAGCTTTCAGTTTTTCACCATTGAGAATGGTGTTTGCTGTGTTTGTCATACATGGCCTTTATGAGGTAGGTTCCCCCTATGCCTGCTTTCTGGAGAGTTTTTATCATAAATGGGTGTTGAATTTTGTCAGAAGTTTTTTGGGTTTTTTTGTGTGTGTGTTTTTTTTTTTTTGCGTTATGCGGGCCTCTCACTGCTGTGGCCTCTCCCGTTGTGGAGCACAGGTTCCGGACTTGCAGGCTCAGCAGCCATGGCTCACGGGCCCAGCCACTCCACGCCATGTGGGATCTTCCCGGACCGGGGCACGAACCCATGTCCGTCCCCCGCATCAGCAGGCGGACTCTCAACCACTGCACCACCAGGGAAGCCCTGTCAGAAGTTTTTTATGCGTCTATTGAGATGATCATATGGTTTTTCTTCTTCAATTTGTTAATATGGTATATCGCATTGATGGATTTGTGTATATTGAAGAATCCTTGCATCCCTGGGATAAATCCCACTTGATCATGGTGTATGATCCTTTGAATATGTTGTTAGATTATGTTTGCTAGTATTTTGTTGAGGATTTTTGCATCTATATTCATGAGTGATATTGGTCTGTAATTTTCTTTTTTTGTAGTATCTTTGTCTGGTTTTGGTATCAGGGTGACGGTGGCCTCATAGAATGAGTTTGGGAGTGTTCCTTCCTCTGCAATTTTTTGGAAGAGTTTGGGAAGGATGGGTGTTAGCTGTTCTCTAAATTTTTTTTTTAGTTTATTAATTAAATTATGTATTTTAGCTGTGTTGTGTCTTCATTTCTATGCAAGGGCTTTCTCTAGTTTTGGCAAGCAGTGGCCACTCTTCATCGCAGTGCGCGGGTCTCTCACTATCGCGACCTCTCTTGTTGCAGAGCACAGGCTCGGTAGTTGTGGCTCACGGGCCTAGTTGCTCTGCGGCATGTGGGATCCTCCCAGACCAGGGCTTGAACCCGTGTCCCCTGCATTAGCAGGCAGACTCTCAACCACTGCGCCACCAGGGAAGCCCCTCTCTAAATGTTTGATAGAATTCACCTGTGAAGCCATCTGGTCCTGGACTTTTGTTTGTTGGAAGATTTTTAATCACAGTTTCAATTTCATTACTTGTGATTGGTCCGTCCATATTTTCTGTTTCTTCCTGGCTCCGTCTTGGAAGGTGATACCTTTTCTTAGAATTGGTCCATTTCTTCCAGGTTGTCCATTTTATTGGCATGGAGTTGCTTGTAGTAGTCTCTTCGGATGCTTTGTATTTCTGTAGTGTCCATTGTAACTTCTTTTTCCTTTCTAATTTTAATGATTTGAGTCCTCTCCCTCTTCTTTTGATGAGTCTGGCTAATGGTTTATCAGTTTTGTTTATCTTCTCCAAGAACCATCTTTTAGTTTTATTGATCTTTGCTATTGTTTTCTTTGTTTTTATTTCATTTATTTTTACTCTAATCTTTATGATTTCTTTCCTTCTACTAACTTGGGTTTTGTTTGTTCTTCTTTCTCTAGTTCTTTTAGGTGTAAGGTTAGATTGTTTATTTGAGATGTTTGTTGTTTCTTGACTTAGGATTGTATTGCTATAAACTTCCCTGTTAGAACTACTTTTGCTACTTCCCATTGGTTTTGGATCATCGTGTTTTGGTTGTCATTTGTCTCTAGGCATTTTCTGATTTCCTATTTGATTTCTTCAGTGATCTCTTGGTTACTTAGTAACGTATTGTTTAGCCTCCATGTGTTTGTGTTTTTTACATTTTTTTCCGTGTAATTGATTCCTAATCTCATAGCATTGTAGTCAGAAAAGATGCTTGATATGATTTCAGTTTTCTTAAATTTACTGAGGCTTGATTTGTGACCCAACATGTGAACTATCCTGGAGAATGTTCTGTGTGCACTTGAGAAGAAAGTGTAATCTGTTTTTGGATGAAATGTCCTATCAATTATCAATTAAATCTATCTGGTCTTTTGTGTCATTTAAAGCTTGTGTTTCCTTATTAATTTTCATTTTGTATGATCTGTTCATTGGTGTAAGTGAGGTGTTAAAGTCCGCCACTATTATTGTGTTACAGTCGATTTCCTCTTTTATAGTTGTTAGCAGTTGCCTCATGTATTGAGGTGCTCCTGTGTTGGGTGAGTATATATTTATAATTGTTATGTCTTTTTCTTGGATTGATCCCTTGATCATTATGTAGTGCCCTTCCTTGTCTCTTATAACATTCTTTATTTTAAAGTCTATTTTATCTGATGAGTATTGCTACTCCAGCTTTCTTTTGATTTGCATTTGCATGGAATATCTTTTTCCATCCCCACTTTCAGTCAGTATGTGTCCCTAGGTTTGAAGTGGGTCTCTTGTAGACAGTATGTAATATGGGTCTTATTTTTGTATCCATTCAGCAAGCCTGTGTCTTTTGGTTGGAGCATTTAATCCACTCACGTTTAAGGTAATTCTCAATATGTATGTTCATATTACCATTTTCTTAATAGTTATGGTTTGTTTTTGTAGGTCCTTTTCTTTTCTTGTGTTTCCCACTTAGAGAAGTTCCTTTAGCATTAGTTGTAGAGCTGGTTTGGTGCATTCTCTTAGCTTTTGCTTGTCTATAAAGCTTTTGATTTCTCCATCGAATCCGAATGAGATCCGTGCTGGGGAGAGTAATCTTGGTTGTAGGTTCCTCCCTTTCATCATTTTAACTATGTCATGCCACTCCCTTCTGGCTTGTAGAATTTCTGCTGAGAAATCAGCTGTTAACCTTATTGGGAGTTCCCTTGTATGTTTTTTGTCATTTTTCCCTTGCTGCTTTCAGTAATTTTTCTTTGTCTTTAATTTTTGCCAGTTTGATTACTATGTGTCTCAGCGTGTTTCTCTTTGGGTTTATCCTGCCTGGGACTCTCTGGGCTTCCTGGACTTGGGTGGCTATTTCCTTTCCCATGTTAGGGATGTTTTCAACTATAATCTCTTCAAATATTTTCTCGGCTCCTTTCTCTCTCTCTTCTCCTTCTGGGACCCCTATAATGTGAATGTTGTTGTGTTTCATGTTGTCCCAGAGGTCTCTTGGGCTGTCTTCATTTGTTTTCATTCTTTTTTCTTTATTCTGTTCCACAGCAGTGAATTCCACCATTCTGTCTTCCAGGTTGCTTATCAGTTCTTCTGCCTCAGTTATTCTACTGTTGATTCCTTCTAGTGTATTTTTCATTTCAGTTATTGTATTGTTCATCTCTGTTTCTTTGTTGTTTAATTTTTCTAGGTGTTCTTTAATTCTCCTAAGTCTTTGTTAAACGTTTCTTGCATCGTCTTGATCCATTTTTTTTCTGAGGTCCTGGATCATCTTCACTATCATTATTCTGAGTTCTTTTTCTGGAAGGTTGACTGTCTCCACTTCATTTAGCTGTTTTCTGGGGTTTTATCTTGTTCCTTCATCTGGCACATAGCCCTCTGCCTTTTCATCTTGTCTGTCTTTCTGTGAATGTGGTTTTTGTTCCACAGGCTGCAGGATTGTAGTTCTTCTTGCTTCTGCTGTCTGCCCTCTGGTGGATGAGGCTATCTAAGAGGCTTGTGCAGGCTTCCTGATGGGAGGGACTGGTGATGGGTAGAGCTGGCTGTTACTCTGGTGGGCAGAGCTCAGTAAAACTTTAATCTGCTTGACTGTTGATGGGTGGGGCTGGCTTCCCTTCCTGTCGGTTGTTTGGCCTGAGGCAACCCAACACTGGAGCCTACCCTGGCTGTTTGGTGGGGTTAATGGCGGACTCTGGGAGGGCTCACGCCAAGGAGTACTTCCCAGAACTTCTGCTGCCAGTGTCCTTGTCCCCATGGTGAGCCACAGCCACCCCCCGCCTCTGCAGGAGACCCTCCAACGCTAGCAGGTTGGTCTGGTTCAGTCTCCCCTGGGGTCACTCCTCCTTCACCTGGGTCCCAATGTGCACACTACTTTGTGTGTGCCCTCCAAGAGTGGAGTCTCTGTTTCCCCCAGTCCTGTCAAGTCCTGTAATCAAGTCCCACTAGGCTTCAAAGTCTGATTCTCTAGGAATTCCTCCTCCCACTGCCAGGCCCCCAGGTTGGGAAGCCTGATGTGGGGCTCAGAACCTTCACTCCAGTGGGTGGACTTCTGTGGTGTAAGTGGTCTCCAGTTTGTGAGTCACCCACCCAGCAGTTATGGAATTTGATTTTATTGTGATTGCGCCCCTCCTACTGTCTCCTTCTGGCTTCTCCTTTGTCTTTGGATGTGGGGTATCTTTTTTGGAGAGTTCCAGTGTCTTCCTGTCGATGATTGTTTAGCAGCTAGTTGTGATTCCGGTGCTCTTGCAAGAGGGAGTGAGCGCACGTCCTTCTACTCCGCCATCTTGAACCAATCTCTCTCTTCCCCCACATTTCTTAAGTGAGTTGTAATAACAGGTGGCTTTGCACATTTCCATGGATTCTTTGAATGGAGGAATTGTTTTAAGTTAAAATAATAGTAGCCTATATTTTGATAGCACTTATGTACCAGGCACTATTTTAAGAGCTTTTTATGTATATAATTCATTTAATCCACTCTTCTTTGTAGGAGATAAGTAGTAGTATTATATTCATTTTACAGATAAAGAAACTCAGGCACAGTGTAGTTGAGTGTCCAAGGACACAAAGCTTGTACATAGCAGAGCCAGAATTTAAATGAGCAGTCTGGTCTAGAGCCCACGCTCAAACTATTACATCTTTTTAGAGTGCTAGAATCTTATACTGTTTTTAAAAAAATCTTTTTATTTAAGTACCTTTTACCAGTCTCAATATCAACTTAAATTGATAGCAGTTATAATAAACTCTTTCATTTTTCTCTTTAACAGGTTACAATTAATGCAACATTGATTTTTTTTTTAAACCAGAATTTTAAAAAAATTTGCTCTTGGTAGCAAGAGTAAGTAATTAAAAGTACTTAGGTATCTCTTACCTTACTCAGTAGTCAGGTATCTCTTGACTGTAATTGTGGAAAGGTAACTGTTCTGCATTAAATTCTCTGGTAGTGTTTTTTTTGCATCCTGAAGTTGAGTAATATGTTACTCTCTTTATTTCAATTTAAATGTTATTCTGGGCCACCTGAAAGTTAATTATTCACAAAATTGTGTGTGGTTGTGTTTTTTTTTTTTTATCAGCAAACACAATTCAAATTCTGCGGGCCCATTTGTAGTGCCTGACCATCTTCGTCACGATGTAGAAGAATTTGAAGCTCTGTATGAACAGCATAGTAATGAATATGTTGTCCGTAATAAGAAGCTGTGGGACATTAACCCAAAACAAAAATGTTCAACTCTATACGAGTAAGTAGTTTAACATTCCTACAAGTACTATACTGAAGCTGCCAGTCAAAGATCTTAAGTTGTTTACTTTGTGTCCCTTTATGCTTATTGAAGGAAACACTGCTTGACTCACAAACTCTGGGGAAGAAAAGTGTTTTTATGGCTTTTGTCATGTATTACACAAAGCTAATTGAGGGTTTTTAACTATTACATTTAGAATCCTAATGATTATTTAGTTTTGTCAGTTTGAGCTGCTAACGTAGATTCTGTCTATTTCCAAAACTGTCCTGGTATGTCCTGGTAGGACTGATAAACACAGTTTCCAGCCATACTCTTTTATCATGAAGTCCAAAGTATATACATTGGACAAAGAATAGTATAATTTCTTGATCTCATTGTCCTTATGTTGATGATGCAGTTGTTTGGCATCTCCTAAGTCCAGTGACAATTAATGTAGCTTGGTGAAGTATTACCCTTTTATTGGGGAAGGGATACCAGGATCTGGTTATTACTTCTGCTGAGATAGTTGTCCAGCTGTGATGGTACAGAACACATATAGAGCCCTGTATCTCTGTATTGTGTTGAAAACTTGACTTCCCGACATTTATCTAAGAAAAGAGAAACAGACTTCCTTTAAAGAAACTTTGAATTACTTTTGGATTGAAAATATGAACGTGAAATTAACGAAAGGGGACTTCCCTGGTGGTCCATGATTCAGCGCTTCTACTGCAGGGGGCATGGGTTTGATCCCTGGTGGGGGAACTAAGATCCTGTATGCTACATGGCATGGCCAAAAGAAAGAAAAAAGAAATTAACACTAAAGTCAAGTCTTTGTGTGGTGGATACAGTACTGGAGTAAAGAGTTCAGGAAAATCTAGGAAACGTTTGCCTTTTTTTTCTTTTTTTAGCTTGGCATTAATAAGTTGTGCATGATGCCTTCCTTAGGAAAAGAAGTTGAGGGGCAAAGATCTGCAACAGAAAATTAATTTGAAAGCAAACTCCTCTCTCAGAAAAGAGGGGATATATGTATATGTATAGCTGATTCACTTTGTTGTACAGTAGAAACTAACACAACATTGTAAAGCAATTATACTCTGATAAAAATTAATTTAAAAAAAATGAACTCCTGGAAAACCCATCACTCATCTATAATTTGGTTATTGTTACTTCTTCTGTTTTTCTCAGTTGCATTGTTCCTATTCAGTCTTGTTATATCCTCTTGGATCCCTTATCATGGTTTTTCTTCAGGGTTGAAGTGCTGAGCAAATCATATTCTCAGAGAACTGGATGACAACCTGTAATCAACTATAAAACTACACTAGTATTTCTTAAAACATGCTGGACTTTGCTTCAAGCATCCAAAACTGAAGCTAAACTGTAGTTTTCAGGAGCTTGCTTCTTAAAGAATTTATTACCACTATAAGAGGGAAGAAATTTAATAATTTTATGAGAAACCAATAGGCTGATTTGTTCGTGTATTTTGCGATAGAATTTATATCTTACAATAGGAGAAAGTCAAGAAGTTACAGGAAGTCATACCTCAAAACATAATTCTTTCCTTGAATTTTCAAAAGTAAACATGTAATGATTGGCGTAAGAATGATTTTTTTAGTGGCCCATGGGTAAGAGAAAGAAAAATAAAACTATTGTATATGAAAAGAGTGTAGAGTAGAAACATATTAGGCAAGAAGTCAAGAATACTAAGATAACTGCTGTTAACTTTTTCTTGATGTAAGTATTTCAGTTTAAAGTAGGGGGTTGGACTGATTTTTTTTTCAGTGACCTCCACCTCGTTCTAACATTTTATGATACACATAGTTGAAGCAAAATAAATTTCAGTAGGTGGCATTCTGCATGCAGTTTTTCCTAACACCTCTTTAGTAGTGTTGATTAGTCAAGATTTATTAACCACTTAAGGTTAAGCACTGGGGAAGATTTCAGAAAAAGTAGAAAATGTAGTTCTATCACGCAGCTTACAAGTAGCAGGAGCGCAGAATTGATCATTGGTTGAATCACAGTGTATTGCAAATAAAAATGACTTTGTGCATTAAGAATTGGGTTTTTTTCTCCCTATCAGTCTTTGCCTACCAAAAAGAAAATGTGGTTCTTGCTTACTTGTCATGCCCTCTTCCAAGAAAGAGGGAACTGGGTCCTCATCTTTAATCGATTTCTTTAATAAAAAAAAAAAAAAAAAAGGAATCATGAGCATGTAGAAAACAGTGATTTTTCAAAGGGGCACACCAGAATAGTAGGATGGGAATGCTTTTGGAAATATTTTTCTCATTCCTATCCCTTGCCCCTGTTCTGAAAGTGACATACACTAGCACTGTGACAGTCCATTAAGGACCATTTAAGACACTAATGATCATCATTGAATTATAAAAATATACATACACATATTTGCAAATGGGAAAATATTTGCAAATCGTATATCTGATAAGGGGCTAATATCCAAAATGTATGAAGAACTGATACAACTCGATAGCAAAAAAACCAAACAGTCCAATTAAAAAATGGGCAGAAGACCTGAATAGCCATTTTCCCAAAGAAGACATACAGATGGCCAACAGGTACATGAAAAGATGTTCTGCATCATTAATCATTAGGGAAATGCAAATCAAAAACACAATAATGGGGCTTCCCTGGTGGCACAGTGGTTGAGAATCCGCCTGCCGATGCAGGGGACACAGGTTCATGCCCCGGTCCGGGAAGATCCCACATGCCGCGGAGCGGCTGGGCCCGTGAGCCATGACCGCTGAGCCTGTGCGTCTGGAGCCTGTGCTCCGCAATGGGAGAGACCACAACAGAGAGAGGCCCGCGTAGCACAAAAGAAAACAAAAAAACAGAAACACAATAATGTAATAACCTACAATGGAAAGTAACCTGAAAAAGTATATGTATAACTGAATCACTTTGCTGCAAAACCTGAAACTAACACAATATTATAAATCAACAATACTTCAGTTTAAAAATAAACACACAATAAGCTGTCATCTCCATTTCATACCTGTTAGAATAGCTTTTATCAAAAAGACTAGAAATAACAAGTGTTGGCAAGGATGTGGAGAAAAGGGAACCCTTGTGCACTGTTGATGGGAAGGTAAATTGGTATAGTCACTACGGAAAACAGTATGGAGGTTCCTTAAAAAATGAAAACATGTACATGTATATTATATATAGCAACTGTTGTTATCTGTGGTAAAATTAACTTTATTATTATTTTTATCACTTCCGTCAAGCACAGCATGGCCAGTCTTTGCCTCAGGTTCTGAAGTGCAAGAACACTGTCCCTGTTAAGAGTCTGGATTATGAAGAAATCATATTTGTGCTATCTTGGGCCCCATGTTTATCTACAGAGACTATTTTTCAAGCCTAGAAAAGCATATAAACAGAGTTTAGGTTCATTTTGTGTTGCATTTCAAATAACAGTCACTATAAAAATTTTATTCACAATGTGGTTATAATACTATTTTTCTTTGGGCTAGGGACCCTTGTTGAATTAAATTTTGTTCTGTTTGAATGTATGAAAAATTCATTGCTATTTAGCCAGTGGAAAAAACGTGGAGGCTCTGTTTCTTCAAAAAAAAGGTGCGTATCCTTTCAGACTTTTTATTTTATTTTTTTGGCCATGCCGTGCAGCATGTGGGATCTTAGTTCCCCGACCAGGGCTCAAACCCATGCCCCTTGCAGTGGAAGTGTGGAGTCTCAACCACTGGACCAGGGAAGTCCCCAGACTTTTTAAAAGTTTATATGTATGAAATATATGTTTTGGACTTTATAAGCTGCTATTTAACTATACACTCAACTTTGTCATTTGCCCTTTTCACCTAAGAATGCATGGTGAGCATTTTTTGTATCCTTAAGTATTCTTCAGGAATCTGACTTTTATTAATTGCTCAGTAATCATCAGCGTATCTATATCATCATTCATGTTGTGAACTTTTGAAAAGCTCTTTGCTAAATTACTGGTAATGGTTTTCTTTCCTGTGGTCTGTGTTCTTTAGTGATCCCATTTTGGATTTAAGTATTTTAATGCAGGTAGAAAAGCTTTATTTTTTAATGATTCTCTTTAGTATTCATCATGGAGAGCAAAAAGTAAATACACATACACCACTGATGAATTATCTGCTGTTGCTTGTGGCAGCTAAACACCAACTGGAATGGTCTCTCTTGGGACAGATTGTGGGGTCAGTGTTATTTATACCAATCGGCCAGAACCCTCAGCAAGGGTTATTGTTCCTGAAGCTACAGTGATTTGCTTCTTTTTACCTTTTTACCCTCCCTCAACGGTTTCTGGTTTTAGAGATTTCTCATTAAAAATGAAGTTTGATTAGAATCTTAAGGCAAACGCATCTTTAACCTGTTACCTTGCAAAACAACATGTATGTAGGCGAGTTTCTATTGCAGAGCTTATTCTGAGGGGAAAATGTTTATCAAAAAACACTTTAAAAGAGACTGACGGCTTTTAGGTATTTACATCAGCAGTGCAGACAAAGAGAAGTGGCTTTTGGTCTTTATGTTTCAGTACAGCAGTTGCTTTGAATAGGGGTTAATCACTTGTAATTGTCCTATGCATTTATGTGCAGCAGCATCTGCACATAAAGTGGTTTTCTTTTGCTTCAAAGAGGTATTGTTTTTACCTTCCTCCTGAATAAGTTTTCTTCCTGGTTAGCTTTAATTTACTAAGAATATTCCTTTGGAGGTTTTTTTTGCTCTTGAAAAAGCCTTCTTAGTGTACATGGTATGTGTCTTTCTTGCTACTTGTGCCACTGTTACAGACAGAATACCAAATTCAAATGGGAGAGGAAGCCTCTTTGAGCCTGGCACAAGAATGGCAAAAGAGCATGGCCCCAGAACTGGAGTGAACAAACCCAGTCCACAGATGGAAGCAGGTTAAGGGATTGGCCCCATTACTGTGGATCTGATCCTGCACTATGGTGGTTTATTGATCAGACCTGATTGATTTCAATAATTCTGAATCATTATATTTTCTAAACAGAGAAATGTTAATAGATTTACTGTATGTAAATTCCAGTAGGATTTTTTTGAAATTTGATTCCCGTTTTTCATTTGATGTTCTTGTTATTGATAGCCTTGTTATTTTTCTTGAATAAGTTTCTTTGCTTTTCATTGTTTTTTAAAATATATTGAATAATTATTTAATTGAAACTTATAAAAATAACTTTTTAATCTCCTTTTGTTTTTTTCCCCAAGATTTTTTAAAGGATTATTTTCTGAGGGGTAAACAAAATTTTATTTATAGTATCATTGATTACACTTAGCCTTTCTCAGATTTAATATAAGTGTAATATATTTGTTGGGGAGGTGTCAAGATGAGTTAGAAGTGAAGTAGTATTTTGCTTTGGGAGAAATTTTGGGAAATATTTTTTTCAGATAAACATGTACAATTACTTCTTTATAATAACTTATGTATATTTTTTCCAAGTTATTTCTCTCAGTTGTTAGAGGAACATGGTCCCTTGGAAATGAGTAACAAGATGTTTTCTGAAGAATATGAGTTTTTCCCAGAAGAAACTCGACAGATACTAGAAAAAGCAGGAGGTTTGAAATCTTTTCTCCTGGGATGTCCTCGTTTTGTTGTGATTGACAACTGTATTGCATTGAAGAAAGTTGCGTTACGGCTTAAGAAAAAGAGAAAGAAGAAAAACATTAAGACAAAAGTAGAAGAAATTTCGAAAACAGGAGAGTATTTACGAGTTAAACTACCGCTGAATCCAACTGCTAGGGAATTTAAACCAGATGTGAAATCCAAACCAGTGTCTGACTTACCTTCAGCACCAGCTTCTGAGGATGTGAAGCCCCACCTTACATCTGCTAATTCTCTCCAGTCACCTTGTGAAGCCATGAAGCCGAAACTAATTTCTGATACTTCTTCCAAATCAGTTTCTGAGGATGAGAAGCCCAAAGGGGTGTCTTCTGATCCTCCAAAACCAGTCTCCGAGGAGACAAGTCACAAGCTTGTCTCCTCTAGTTCTCCCAAACCAGTTAATGAGGATGTGAAACCAACCTATTGGACCCAACCCCAGTTGGTCACAGGATACTGTACGTATCTTCCCTTTCGGGGATTTGACATTACCCAGACACCACCAGCGTTTATAAATGTGTTACCGACTTTGCCCCAGTATAGCATTTACACACCTCTGGCCAGAGTTTCTTCTGAATATCAGCTGCAAAGATCAATACCAGTGGTGCGGTCTTTTGTAGCCAGTGACATAACAGAAGTGCATTTTGAGGGCCATCATTTCAATGCTGAGAATGTCCCTGGTAACCAGATTGCCTCTGAAACACAGATCCTTCAGGAATCTTTGGAAATATCAGTAAAGTCACAGTGCATCACGGGTGGTGCTGATACAGCCCAAAGTGAGTCTAACAGAAATGATGACCACTGTGGAAATTCTGCCAAGCAGGAAGTAAATCCAGAAAGCACCGATGAAGTAACAGATATTCCACATACACAAATGGTTGCCGTACAGGTAAGACTGAAAATAGAAAGTCTTCTTAATACTAAAGTTAAAATTTCCTCTTCATTTTTCATTGCCATTATATTTACTAAAATTCTTTAAAATGATGGACTTTATGAACCCTTTTGTAGGGCGTGACAGGTAATGCCAGAAGGAATTTTGGGGTTTAGTAAATAACGTCCTTCTTCCTATCCAAGTTTTGCACCAGTTGAGAAATAAGATAGTGGAACCACCAGATGGAGCCAGCACATCACCTTGATAATTAATAAAAGTATGGCTGGAAGATGTGGCTATTTCTGTAGAGAGTGCCTGACCTAAGAGTGAAGCCCATGACATACCAGCTTCCCCACCTAGTTACAGCAGTGCTGGACTAGAAGGCCTCCTAACTTGGGTGCCTGCCCCTAAGACATAGTGCATGGAGAAGGAAGGGGAAAACGTGCTTTCTGCATGGGCAGCTCCCAAGAAAAAGAAAAAAGGAAGAGTCTGGGCTGCACATGCCCAATTCTCCTACCAAACCAGGGGAGGAGTGAGAGTTAAAAGACACAACCAGATGGAGAGAAACGAGAGCTGGGAATAAAAGTTCCTTCCTAACAAGCATGAGAATAAGCTAAGGTTTCTCTATAGTTAACTTCATAAGGCATGAGTTCATTAAACCCTTACTGGTTATTCTCCTACTCATTAAGTTTTTTGCTTTCTAGAAAGCTTTGAAGAATTATGTTAACAGTAATGAACCAAAATCATTTTCACTTTTACTAATTATAAATAATCACTTTTTCCTGTTACAAATATTTGTAGAAAGCATAGAACATTATCTAAACTGGCGCAAAAAAACCTTGAAAAAGTTATGGGCATGTTTCAAAATGTTATTACATGATGGATTTACTTTACTAGAGCAGTTGAGGTAGACTGAATGTGTTTGTTTTGCCCCAAAGGTGTCTTGGAATATAATGCATCAAGAAGTCAATACTGAGCCGTATGATCCTTTTGAGGCACAACAGGTGAGTCAAAATCATATTAAAAGGTTTAATTTTCCTTTTTAACTAGATGGGAATGATGAACTTAGAACTATTTTGAAGCCAGTTATTCCATACAAAACATTATAGAATAAGCTTTAGAACATAACAAAAAATTATTGTGTTGTGTTTTTTTTTGCGGTATGTGGGCCTCTCACTGTTGTGACCTCTCCCATTGTGGAGCACAGGCTCAGCGGCCATGGCTCACGGGCCTAGCCGCTCCGCGGCATGTGGGATCTTCCCGGACCGGGGCACGAACCCGTGTCCCCTGCATTGGCAGGCGGATTCTCAACCACTGTGCCGCCAGGGAAGCCCTATTGTTTTGTTTTTATTGTTCGAATTTGGGAAGGGGAGGCAGAGGAAAAGGTAAGTTTTTTCTAGCTTACTGATTGTGAAGCCTAATGGCTTTATTGTTTTAACTGGTATAATGAGCTTGTATTAATTTATAAATAAAAGTTTATTCACATGAATAATACAGAAATTATTATAAAACCCTTCACTGCTTTAAGAATGATTCAATTAGAAAATCTATTAATATAATTACTATGTTAATATATCTTAAGAGAAAAGTCATTTGATCAACTTCATAGTTGCTGATAGGGTATTGGAAAAAATTCAAGTTTTTTTCTTGACTAAAACTCATAATCAAATGGGAATAGATGAATACTTTTCAACATGCTTGTATCTTTCTTTTTTTTTTTTTTTGGTGGTATGCGGGCCTCTCACTGTTGTGGCTTCTCCCATTGCGGAGCACAGGCTCAGCGGCCATGACTCACGGGCCTAGCCTAGCTGCTCTGCCTCATGTGGGATCTTCCCGGACCGGGGCATGAACCCATGTCCCCTGCGTCGGCAGGAGGACTCTCAACCACTGTGCCACCAGGGAAGCCCCTGCTTGTATCTTTCTTAAGCCAAATGCATCGTCTTGCTTAAAGGTTATATATCATCATTAATATTTATTATTATCCTGGAGATATTAGCTGACAAAATCAGATAAGAGAAAAAAAATAAGATTTTAAAGGTGGAGGTATAAGTATCATTATTTTTACAGAGGCTAAGACTGTGTCCCTGGAACATCCAAAGTGATCGACCAAAAACCCAATACCAAAATGTAAGATAATTCAAAAGGTTGATTGGATAAAATTCCTTTCCATATATAAACAACCCATTGCAAATTATATTAAAAGAAAAGATTCTGTTTTCAATAGCATCAAAAAGATAAAATAT
Organism: Kogia breviceps; assembly: GCF_026419965.1. Lineage (NCBI taxonomy): Eukaryota > Metazoa > Chordata > Mammalia > Artiodactyla > Physeteridae > Kogia > Kogia breviceps. Next base: position 141,755,691 of record NC_081314.1, read on the forward strand.
GTAAACCTGTGAAAGAAGACTTTAAAATGCTAGTTAGACACACAGAAGACTTAATGAGAAAACGTTCAGTGTACTTGAATAGGAAGACCTATTATTAAAGAGATTGGTTCTCTCTAAAGATTTTAATTTAACACAGTCTCAAAACAAACATGAACAGAGTGTATTAGTTACCTATTGCTGCATAAGAAGCTACCTCACAATTTCTATGAGTCAGGAATGGAGGAGCAGTTTAGCTGGGTCATTCCAGGTATTTCTTATGAGTTGCAGTCAAGGTGTTGACCTTGGCTCAAGCATCTGCAGGAGTAACTGGGACTGGAGGTGCTACCTCCACGATGGCTCATTGACATACCTAGCTAGTTGGTGCTGGCTGTTGGCAGGAGGCATGAATTCCTTGCCTGTGGACCTCCACCTAGGGCTGCTTGAGTGTCCTCCTGAAGCCTGGCTTTCCCCAGAGTGGGTGATCCAAGGCAGAAGTCGCAGTGGCTTTCATGACCTACTTTAGGAGGTCACAGTGTATAGCTTCTCCTGTATTTGTCTTGGTCACATAGACCAACCCACCAACCCTCATACATTGTAGGCGAGGATTATACAATGGCATGAATACCAAGAGACAAGGATCTTGGGGGCCACCCTGGTGGCTGGCTACTGCATAGAATTTATTTGGAACTGGACAAATTGATTCTAAACTTCATATGGAAAAACAAACATCAAGAATGCCCATGGAAAAGAAACTATAGGAAGGGGAGTTGTGCAGGTAGGTATCAAAACATAATATAAATCTATATTAGCACATAAAAAGACCATTAGACTAAGAATCCAATAGAACAAAACATAGAAATTTAAGCTCTAATAAAAATGCTAGCTGTTGGTGAGCAAGAAGTAGATTATTGAATACGTGGTGTTAGGAGAAGTGAGTTGCCATCTAGAAAAAATTAATTTGGATCCCTACCTCATTCCATATACCAGAATAAATTCCAGGCAGATAAAATATTTAAATGTTAAAAAATGGACCTAGAGGAGTACCTTGAAGAAAAGGAAAATTTTAAAAATAAGATTAATGAACAAACAGTAGAACAGAAAAGCATTTGTGTATATGTGTTTACACACATATATGTAATGTGTCTGTACATGCACATAACATATATATGTATGAACAAATATATACAGCATCAAAACACAAATGACCAACTAGGAAAATTATTTGCAGCATAGGACAGAGAACTAATTTCCTTGCTTAGCATATGAAGTTGCTGTAAATCAATAAGGAAAAAATTAATAATCTGACACAAAAATGGGAATGGATGGGGCTTCCCTGGTGGCGCAGTGGTTGAGGGTCTGCCTGCCTATGCAAGGGACGTGGGTTCGTGGCCCGGTCTGGGAGGATCCCACGTGCCGCGGAGCGGCTGGGCCCCTGGGCCATGGCCGCTGGGTCTGCGCGTCCGGAGCCTGTGCTCCGCAATGGGAGAGGCCGCAGCAGTGGGAGACCCGTGTACCGCAAAAAAAAAAGGGAATGGATGGGAATAGACAATCTGCAATAAAAGAAATAAGGATAATTTTTAAACATATAAAATGGTGCCAAACCCAATGGAAGTAAGAAAAACAATCATTTATACATTATTGAAAGAATATAAAAATGTAAATTTTGGAGGAAGGCAATTTGGAATTTATCTGCGTTCGTATATGTGTACAGAGACCAGTGAACAGGATATTTGTATATTTGTTTTATCTGTATTTATGTCAACAAAAAATTGAATACAACGTGAATATCCATCAATATTCACTAGTTAAGTGAATTATGGTACATCCATATAATGAATGTTACTCTGACATTTAAAAATGAAGCAATTCTATGATCACTGATTAGGAGTGATTTATAATATCAGATGTGTAATTAATTAGGAATAAGTAAGGTTAGAACTTTGTGTTGCCTGCTACTATTTTTACAAATAGCTTTACAGTTTTAGCCAATTATAAAATATAATATAGAGCCCTTAAATTTTTTTAATGAACAGTATTGAAAATTATGAAAGAGAAATTGAGAATTATCTACATTCTCATCACCCATGTTAGAATTTGTTGTGCAGCCTTCCAGGTTTTATTTTAACATTGGCATGTAAGTTAACATGCTTTTTATTTTATTTTATTTATTTATTTATTTATTTATTTATTTATTTTAGCAATGCTTTTTTTTTTTTTTTTTTTTGCGGTATGCGGGCCTCTCACCGTTGTGGCCTCTCCCGTTGCGGAGCACAGGCTCCGGACGCACAGGCTCAGTGGCCACGGCTCATGGGCCCAGCCGCTCCGCGGCACGTGGGATCTTCCCAGACCGGGGCACGAATCCGTGTCCCCTTCATTGGCAGGTGGATTCTCAACCACTGCGCCACCAGGGAAGCCCAGCAATGCTTTTTAAAAGATGGGATCATACCATATATGTTACATTTGAAATTTTCAGCCTTAATATATTGTGGACTTTTTTTCCATGTCAGTAAATACCAATTTTCACCAATGTTTTTAATGCATGCTTGGTATTCCATTATATGAATTCATAGTTTATTTGACTAGATTATTTTGTTGAACATTTAGATTATGTTAGCTGTTCATGCTTACAGTGCTGTGGTGAACATTGTTGGCTGAATATGAGTGTATAGCAAGTAAAATGAGTGGTATTGAGTTCTTACACTACTTAGCTTTAACCAGGTACGCTGTGTTGTTTGAGCCAGTGTTTTTACCCTCATATAAATATTTTCATCAGTGTTGGGATAATTCACGAATACTTTCTTAAATTAGCTCTTAGTTTCAAGACCTTGGCATTAGCATAGTTGATTGCTGGTTTCTCAACCAGTGAGACTTAAAATTATCCCCAGCATGGCTGCTTTCTTCTGGGACTTTGAGAAGTTGCCTGTCTTCTCTAAACCTTGGTTTCCTGATCTGTAAAAATTGAAAATAACATATCTCTTACACAATTGTGGTGAAATTTAAGTATAATAACATAGGGATGGCATATAACTTGCTGCCTGTCTCTGTTAGCAATTTGGGGCATATGAATTAATTCATAATACTGAGTTGCATTGTGATCCTTTTGCTGAATTGAGACTGAAAACAGAAATACCTAAGTTCTGAAACCGTAAAGGCTTGCTTGTGGGTCATAGTAAAGTTCACCATTTAGTTGATTATTTAAATATGGGCTGTATTCATAGAGCTGAACTTTCAGTTTGGATGACAAAAGCTGAGACTCTCCACAGCAAATTGGCACGTATGGTCACCTTGGCCACAGTTCACGGTTCTCTGGTAGTTTACAGAATTTCAAAACCTTGATTCCCTGCCTTTTTACACTTGGAAGATGCTAAGATGCTGGGAGAGGTGCAGGAGATGGGGAAGATGGACCAAGTTTGTGCCACTGGGTTAGATTTCCAAAGCCTGGCTGCCAAGGCCCCTCGTATCTTGGTAGAGCAGTTACCTGCCTGGGAGGAGTTGCCAGCATCAAACAGGTGCTTCTTTCAGACACAAATGTGTGATTGCTGCCAGTCTTAGCAGTATGAAAGGCTTTAAAAAAATACATAAACGCTGCTTTTTGTTTGCCAACATTTAACATTGCAGTATGACTTCTGTTTGCTTTTTTTTTTTTTTTTTTTTGTGGTACGTGGGCCTCTCACTGTTGTGGCCTCTCCCGTTGCGGAGCACAGGCTCCGGATGCGCAGGCTCAGTGGCCATGGCTCATGGGCCCAGCCGCTCTGCGGCATGTGGGATCTTCCTGGACCGGGGCACGAACCTGTGTCCCCTGCATCAGCAGGTGGACTCTCAACCTCTGCGCCACCAGGGAAGCCCTCTTTGCTTCTTTTTAAAGCTGTCTGGGAGACAGTTACATAACTGTAAATAATTTATTGCTAATATTTTAACTCGTCTTTTAAAAATATCAGCAACTATCCATTTGAAACACTATAAAAGTAGGGCCAAAATTAATATGTCCTGTTCATATCTAAAATATGCATAATATTTGCAGTTTTTAAAGCTGGTAAGTAGTTCTTTTTTTTTTTTTTAGTTCTTTTTTTTTTTTTTTTAAAAAGAGCTGGCTTGGCACTTCTCTGATCGTCCAGTGGTTGGTAGTCTGTCTTCCATTGTGGGGGACACAGGTTTGATCCCTGGTTGGGGAACTGGGGTCCCACATGCCGCGGGGCAGCTAGGCCCACACACTGCAACTACTGAGCCCGTGCGCTGCAACGAAAAAAGATCCCACATGCCGCAACAAAGATCCCACGTGTCACAACTAAGACCCAATGCAGCCAAATAAATAAATAAATAAATAAATAAAGAGCTGGCTTTGAGAAACAGTGTAATGGGTTTTTAATTCTTGTGACAATTTCCCTTGTAAATTTTCATCTGCTATATATTCTCCTTTGTTTATTTTAAGAGACAGTTCAGAACAAGATCAGAAATAGGCTTTTAAAACTACTTTTAATAGATAATTTTGTATTATACTTTTAGGGGAGTATTTCACAGATTGAAAAGGAGTACCAAGTTTTACAAGAGCAGCTTAAGGAAGCATGTGAAAATTATGAGCAGAGAAATATCAAGGGCTCAGAAGAAACCAAGGATTTGGAAGAAAAGTTGAAAAGGCACCTAGAAGAAAACAAGGTAATCCTATGTGAAACCCTCTTTAATAGCATGCGGTATCATTAGGAGAATTGTGCTTGTGTAGCCTCAGTTAGCTGAGCTACTGCATTGTTGGCTAAACAAAAGGCTTCTTTCTCATTGCCTATTTCAAATTTCTTTATGACATATTAAAGTAACAGTGTTTTTTTTGCAGTGTTTTCGAAGCTCTACAAGTTTCAGTCTAAGAAAAGGACTGTGAATCTGAATTTTCGTATATCATAATTCAGTTTGCTTGCTTAACTAAAACTATTTTCTGAGGGAACCCTCTTGCACTGTTGGTGGGAATGTAAATTGATACAGCCACTATGGAGAACAGTATGGAGGTTCCTTAAAAAACTATACATAGAATTACCATATGACCCAGCACTCCCACTACTGGGCATATACCCTGAGAAAACCATAATTCAAAAAGAGTCATGTACCACAATGTTCATTGCAGCACTATTTACAATAGGCAGGACATGGAAGCAACCTATGTGCCCATCGACAGATGAATGGATAAAGAAGAAGTGTCACATATATACAATGGAATATTACTCAGCCATAAAAAGAAATGAAATTGATTTATTTGTAGTGAGGTGGATGGACAGTCTGTCCTACAGAGTGAAGTAGGTCAGAAAGAGAAAAACAAATACCGTATGCTAACACATATATGGAATCTAAAAAATAATAATAATAATGGTTCTGAAGAACCTTTGGGCAGGACAGGAATAAAGATGCAGACGTAGAGAATGGACTTGAGGACACGGGGAGGGTCAAGGGTAAGCTGGGACAAAGTGAGAGAGTGGCATGGTCATATATACACTACCAAATGTAAAATAGATAGCTAGTGGGAAGCAGCTGCATAGCACAGGGAGATCAGCTCAGTGCTTTGTGACCACCTAGAGGGGTGGGATAGGGAGGGTGGGAGGGAGACTCAAGAGGGAGGAGGTGTGGGTATATATGTGTATGTATAGCTGATTCACTTTGTTATACAGCAGAAACTAGCACACCATTGTAAAGCAATTACACTCCAATAGAGATGTTAAAATAAATAAATAAATAAAAACCCCAAAACTATTTTCCGGAGACTAAGCTCCAAGTTAAATTATTATTATTATTATTGTTTAAGTTTTTTTATCATTGTGTTCTGAATTCATGGCATTTCTTTTTTGGCTGCGTTGGGTCTTCATTGCTGCACTTGGGCTTTCTGTAGTTGCGGCGAGTGGAGGCTACTCTTCATTGAGGCATGCAGGCTTCTCATTGTGATGGCTTCTCTTGCTGCGGAGCGTGGGCTCTAGGCGTGCAGGCTTCAGTAGCTGTGGCTTGCAGTCTCTAGAGCGCGGACTCAGTAGTCATGGCATACAGGCTTAGTTGCTCCACGGCATGTGGGATCTTCCCAGACCAGGGATCGAACCTGCGTCCCCAGCATTGGGAGGCAGATTCTTAACCACTGTGCCACCAGGCAAGTCCTTAAATTCTTGTTTATAGTGAGAGAGGTTGTGTAAGTGGTTCAGAGTGTGAGGCCTGGAGTCAGACTGACTGGGTTCAGATCCAGGCTTAGTTCTATACTAGTTCTGATCTTGGTCAAGTTATTTAACATCTCTGTGCTTTAGTTTCTTATCTGGAAAATTGGGGTAACAATAGCTCCCATTTGCTGGGTTAGAATAATACTTGTAAAGTACAGTTATCCCTCAGTATCTGCAGGGGATTGGTTCCAGGACCCATTCAGAAATACCCAAATCCACAGATTATCAAGTCCCTTGTATACAATGGTGTAATATGGTTAGCCCTCTGTATCCGAGAGTTCCACATCTGAGGATACAGAGGGTCAACTGTACTTAACGTTGCCTGGTGCATAGTAAGAGCCCTCTAAGTGTTGCCTGCCACTATTATTATTACTACTGCTATCATCATCATCTTCATCTTACTACTCAGGAAATATAAAAATAACACATGGAGCGTTGGCATACTAGAACTGTAAAGTCACCCAGAGTATCTTGGTTGAGTCTACTGATCTTGAATTCCATTAGTTAAGATAGACCTTCAGTTACATGTCACTGGTTCTTGGAGTAATACTGATTCATGGCAAGGCCCAATTGAATTAGTGGGAAAATGGAATTATAGATGTGAGGAAATCATGGTATGTTTGTTTTTTAAACTAAGGTCTTTTTTTTAAAATTGAAATATAGCTGATTTACAATATTAGTTTCAGGTGTACAACATAGTGACTTGATATTTTTATTAGATTATACACCATTTAAAGTTATTACAAAATAATGCCTATATTTCCCTGCGCTGTACAATATATGCTTGCCTCTTAGTTATTTTATACATAGTAGTTTGTGTCTCTTAACCCCCTACCCCTATCATGCCCTTCCCCTCTTCCCTCTCCACACTGGTAGCGACTAATTTGTTCTCTCTATCTGTGAGTCTGGTTTGTTATATTCATTCATTTGTTTTATACTTTAGATTCTACAAATAAGCAATAAAATAGAGTACTTGTCTTTATCTGTCTGACCTGTTTCACTTAGCAGAATACCCTCTAGGTCCATCCATGTTCTTCCAAATGACAGAACTTCATTCTTTTTTATGGCTGAGTAATATTTCATTGCATATATATACCACATCTCTTTATCCATTCATCTGTTGATGGACACTTAGGTTGCTTCCGTATCTTAGCTATTGTAAATAGTGCTGCTGTGAATATTGGGGTGCATATATCTTTTTGAATTAGTGTTTTAATGTTCTTTGGATATATACCCAGGAGTGGAATTGCTGGATCATGTGGTAGCTGTATTTTTAGTTTTCTGAAGAACCTCCATTCTGTTTTCCATAGTGGCTGCATCAATTTACATTCCCACCAACAGTGTACAGGGTTCCCTTTTCTCCACATCCTTGCCAGCATTTATTGTGCTCTTTTTAAATTTTTTTTTGGCTGCATTGTGTCTTGGTTGCTGCAAGTGGGCTTTCTCTAGTTGTGCCGAGCGGGAGCTACTCTTCTTTGTGGTGCGTGGGCTTCTCATTGAGGTGGCTTCTCTTGTTGCAGAGCACGGGCTCTAGGCACGCGGACTTCAGTAGTTGTGGCACGCGGGCATCAGTAGTTGTGGCACACAGGCCCTAGAGAGTGCGGACTTCAGTAGTTGCAGCGTGCAGGCTCTAGGGTGCACGGATTTCAGTAGTTGTGGTGCACAGGCTTAGTTGCTCCACGGCATGTGAGATCTTCCCGGACCAGGGATCAAACCCACGTCCCCTGAATTGGCAGGCAGATTCTTAACCACTGTGCCACCAGGGAAGTCCTATTGTGTTCTTTTTGATGACAGCCATTCTGACAGGTGTAAGGTGATACCTCATTGTAGTTTTGATTTGTATTTCTCTCATGATGAGTGATGTTGAGCATCTTTTCTTGTGCCTGTTGGCCATCTTAATGTTTTCTTTGGGAAAATATCTTTTCAGGTCGTCTGCCCATTTTATAATCAGCTTGTAAAAACTGAGGTCTTTTGTACAGAGGTAAGAAAGGGCTGTTAGTCCATTTAAGAAAGGAAGAATTTGTTCCAGAAGTCTGAGTCAATAGCTGACATCATATATTAAGTAGAAGAAAATGAGCTGTGGGACCTTAATCAATAAACTCACTTATTGAGATTTAAGTATGCCCAGAAGAAAAGGGTTGGTATGTAAAGGTTACTGTTATAACATTCCTTAGGACATGTTTTTACTTGGGGTAAGACTGGGGAGATTTGAAGAATGAGAAGAATTGGAAGGAACCAGCCTTTCTGCTCAGTCGCCCAGTTGAATGAAGTCTTCTTGATTGCGAAGAGAGAAAAATGATCAGAAGTAAAGCCCTGCACAGTGGCTCACAGAACACTAATTTAGATAAGCTACTTGGGGGGCTTAACAAAATAAAATATATTTGTAAACTTTGTATTGCCTCAGGAAAATTCAGTTTTCAGTTTAAATAAATCCGTGCGGGAATGCCTGTGTTCGCCCGATTAAGTGCTGAGGGCAGATTTGCAGACTCAGCCACTTAATTTTAGGTGGGCATCTGGTGAGTGAGGTTTCTTTCTTTCTGGCAGAGGCTTGTCCAGCTTTATAAACTGCTGGTCTGACTGGTCCTGTATTTGTGCAGCTCATCAAGGCTTCTTTGTACACTTGACCACGAAATGTACAGTAAATTAGCATCTGGGGAGGGAGCGCTGTGAGAGAGTAGCAGCTTTGGCTGGTGGGCTTAGGCTCTTGACCTGCTTTTTAACTTTGCTAAGGCTCCGGGTCTGGTTCCATGTGGTTGTACTTAAGAGTAGTCAGTCCATTTCTTAAAAAGAGCCATTATTTAGTCCCTCAAATTACAGGCCAGTTAGGGTATTAGACTTTGCATGTAAAATGTATACCCGTTTCCTAGCAGGATAAATTGCTTGTCTGAGCATATGAGGTTTAGTTGTGGCCACTTCTTTATTAATCATGACTATACTCAGAATTCACTTGTGGAAAATCTTTTATAAACGTAAAAAGAAATTTCCACTTTTGTTGATCTTTCCCTTGGCCTTTGACTCTCTTAGATCACTGAGGTTATGAGCTAATACTTACTTAAAGTTTCTTGATCCCACATTTGGATATATTAGATATAGCAGCCCTTCCCCCTTATAGAGAAGAGAGGCAAGCAGTAGCAAATCACGTTTAAGAACTCAGGCAAGCAGAGCAGCTAAGCCCGTGCGCCCCAACTGCTGAACCTGTGCTCTAGAGCCCACGAACCACAGCTGCTGAGCCCACGTGCCACAACTACTAAAGCTCGCGTGCCTAGAGCCCGTGCTCCGCAACAAGAGAAGCCCCCGCAATGAGAAGCCCGCTCACGGCAGCTGAGAGTAACCCCTGCTCGCTGCAATTAGAGAAAGACCGTGCACAACAACGAAGGCCCAACACAGCCAAAACTAAAAAAACAAAACAAAAAAAACTTGGGCAATAAGAGTCAGACTGCCTGACTAGTGACCCCAGCACCACCACTTAGTAGCTTTGTGACCTAAAATAATTTACTCAATCTCTTCGACCCTCAGTTTCCTCATTAATAATGTAATCTCTACTTCACAGTTTTGTGAGGACTCACAGAGGTGATTGGAAAGGGGGGGGGAATGGCCAGAGATAAGTATAGAAGGAGGAAGACTTGTCTCACCCAGAATGCTGTCCTGCCCTCTTTGAGAAAAATCACTTATTTACAAAGCACTTGAAAAGCGCTGAGCATTTACAAAGCATCAGTAAAAATCTGGGCCAGCTATTGCATATAGCTGATGGAGTTTGATTATCATGAGCTAGGGATGGGCCAATTCTCTATTCCCTGCCAGAGGAAAATAGCAATTCTAAAGCCAGAGTCTCCTATTGTTTTTTTTTTTTTAGCGGTATGCGGGCCTCTCACTGTTGTGGCCTCTCCCGTTGCGGAGCACAGGCTCCGGACGCGCAGGCCCAGCGGCCATGGCTCACGGGCCCAGCCGCTCCGCGGCATGTGGGATCTTCCCGGACCAGGGCACGAACCCATGTCTCCTGCATCGGCAGGCGGATTCTCAACCACTGCGCCACCAGGGAAGCCCTCCTATTGTTTTTAATGCACGTCTCACCTGCAGCCAGCAGGTTATAACTGGTTGCCATATTGCTCATGGGCATATGTTCTTTCTTGTTTTATTAAGGTAAAATTCACCTTTAACCACTATAAAGTATACAGCTCAGTGGTTTTCAGTATATTCATCATGTTGTGTAATCATTGCCACCATCTAATCCAGAACTGTTTTCAACACTCCAGAAAGAACCCTGTACCCATGAAGTAGTCACTCCCCATCTCTCCTAGGTCATATGTTCTTAAAGGTGCTGTAAGGAGATTTGCTTATAGCTAAGATGGGGATTTAGTTGACATTGACTCTTAAAACACAGTCAAAATAATTTTGGCCCAGAATAATTTATGGAGTAGAATTTGGAACTTTGTCCTGTTTCAACAGAATCTTCAGCCCTTGTCTGCCAAAACTTCCTCAGTTCATGTCTGCATAGAGGTGGGTGTCTCCTGTTCAGTTATTGCCCTTGCCAAGTTCAGCCTTTTAAAATTTTTTTTAAGATTTTTTTTAATGTGGACCATTTTTAAAGTCTGTCTTGAATTTGTTACAATATTGCTTCTGTTTTATGTTTTTTTGGTATTTTTGGCCACGAGGCATGTGGGATCTTAGCTCCCCAATCAGGGATCAAACCTGCAACCCCTGCATTGGAAGGTGAAGTCTTAACCACTGGACCGCCAGGGAGGGCCCCAGCCTTTTTTTTTTTTTTTAACATTTATTTATTTAGTTATTTGTTTATTCGGTTGTGCTGGGTCTTAGTTGTGGCAGTTAGGCTCCTTAGTTGCACCAGCATTTTTTTAATCTAACATTTATGGAGCTCATGTTATGTGCCATACTGAGTTGTAAATATTTTACATGTATTATTTTATTTAATCTCAAAACAATTCTAGTGTACTAGTGTTACAGTATAGTATATAATATTCTTTCCATTTTACTGATAAGGAAAAAGGAGGCCAGACTTGCTAATGCATCTTGCTCCAAGTCACACCAGTACTAAGCAGGAGAACAGGTGGTGAGTGTCAGGCTCCAAATACCTTGCTTTTGTCTTCCCTTAAGAGAATGTCAGTTCCACAACCAGTTGAAAAACATTACTCAGCATTTCATGAGCAGCCTGTCAGTTAATCGACGCCATAATAATGCCGAGTAACAACCACCCACAAAAACCTCAGAGATGTACAATAATAAATATTAAGTGTGTGAGTCTGTGGGTTAGCTGATCCCGATTGGGCTTGGCTAGACTGTGTCACCTTTGGGTCAGCTAGGGCTCTGCTGTTTTAGGCTGTGCTAGAATGGCCTCAGCGGGGACAACAGGAGCAGCTAGATCTGCTCCACGTGTCTTTCATCTTCCAGTAAGTACAAGGGCAAGTGAGGACAGTCACTGGTAATATCACATCAGGCAAAGCAAGTCACATAGCCAGCCCAGATTCAAGGGCTGGGGAAAAGAGACTGCCTCTTTAGTGAAGGGAACGCCAAGGTCCCATGAGAACGGGTGTAGATATGGGGAGGGGTGAAGGATGGGGCTGTGAATGCCATCCCTCTGCCACAGTAGGTTAGCACCAGTAATTCACTAATGCTCAGTAATTACCAAGAGCTCAAAAGACCTTCTGTGATTGGTATCTAACTCCATCTTCTGCCTTCTTCCTTATGTAATGGATAGTGCTTGTCACGCGATTTGCTCACTTCTGGACCTTTTCCCAGCACTTTTCCTTCTGCTTCAAGTGGCCTTCTTCCTCCCCAAGCCTGGCTCACTCCTCCTCACTGTTTGGGTCCAATTCAGGCATCACTTTGTTGAGGAAGCAGTCACTGACAACAGCTCAGGCCTGGTTAAACGCCCTTATTAATGCAGTGGTGATAATGAGTGCCTCACACTATATTATACAGTAATTATCGTTTTGTTGACATCATTGTTGAGATATAATTCACATACCATAAAATCCACCCATTTAAAGTATATAGTCAGCGTTTTTAGTATATGCAACGCTGTTGTAGCCCTCACCACAATCTTAAGTTTAGAACATTTTTATCGCCCCAAAACGAAATCTTGTAACCACTACCAGTCACTCCCCTGTTCTCCTCCCTCCCTTCCCCGGCTGTAGGCAACCACTGATTTACTCTATGGATTTGCCTGTTCTGGGCATTTTATATAAATGGAGTCATATTATATGTGGTCTTTTGTGAGTGCCTTCTTTCACCTAGCTTAATGTTTTCAAGGTCCATCCATGTACATTCGTCCAAGTAACATGTATTGGCACTTCATTCCTTTTTACTGCTGAATAATATTCCTCTGTATGCTGTTTCACATTTTATTTACCCATTCATCAGTTGATGAACATTTGGATTCTTTCCAGTTTTTGGCTGTTATGAATAATATTGCTATGAACATCTGAGTACAAGTTTTTCTGTGGACATATGTTTTCATTTCTTTTGGGTATATACCTAGGAGTGGAATTGCTGGGTCATATGCTAACTCCATATTTAAGAGTTCGAGAAAGTTCCATACTGTTCCAAAACAGCTGCACCATCTTAACATTCCCACCAGCAGTATATGAGGGATCCAGTCTCTCCATGGTCTCACTAATGCTTATTATCATCTATCTTTTTGATTTTAGCTATTCTAATGGGTATAAAGTGGTTTCTTATTGTGGTTTTGATTTGCATTTCCCTAAAGGTTAATGGTGTTGAGCATCTTATATGTGCTTAGTGTCCATTTTTATATCTTTGGAAAATTTGGAGAAATGTCTTTTTTAATCCTTTGCCCATTTATTAATTTCATTATTTGTTTTTTAACTATTGAATTAAGAGTTTTTATATATCTGTATTCTAGGTACAAGTTGCTTATCAAATATATGGTTTAGAAATATTTTCTCCCATCTTCCATATTTGCAACTTTATTTCTTCTATCTCCTGTTCTGTGGGTTGTCTTTTCACTTTCTTGATGGTATCATTTGCAGCACACAAGTTTTAAATTTCAGTGTAGCCCGCTTTCTCTATTTTTTCTTTTGTTGCTTATGCTTTTGATGTCGTAGCTGAGAAACCACTGTTAAATCCAAGATCACCAAGCACCAAGATTTACTCCTGTATTCTAGAGTTTTACAGTCTTAGCTCTCTCCACTTAGGCCTATGATCCATTTTGAGTTAATTTTTGTGTATGATGTAGTAATTATCTTTTATACCTATTTCCCCCACCAAACTGTGATATCCTTGAAAATGAGGACTGTTTCTTAGCCATCTTTGGATCTCAGTGTACAGACTAGGAGCTCTGCCGATGTTATCAAACAGTTGTACTTGGGCCCCTGAAGAACTGGGTTTAGTGAATTGTGTCTTCATATTCTGTCAGCCTACATGAAAGGCCACCAGTCCTGGACGTTCTGTGAAGATTGTTGCTTTATTTACTGCTAGTATGTAGTTGAGGATATTACCCATTCTTTCATTTGACAAATATTTATTGGATGCTCCTTAAGTGCCAGGTTCTGTGCTGATCTTCCAGGACTTTTATATAGCATCCTCTTTATGAGGCCCTGAGAAGTCATTTCTCTCTGCTTTTACTTATCTGGGTTTCTTTGTGCAGTGGGCTTGTTTTTATTTGACTTCGACTGCCAGAAAGTTTTAATACTGTTTCTGAAGAATGGTTAGGACCTCATGCCATTTGTTTTTTTATTACTCTGGCTCTGTTTTTATATTACCATTCTTATCTTTTTATTCTGTTTTCTTTACTTAGCATTCTTTTTTATTTTGTATTTTTTAAATTATATATATTACTGCAGGCACTTCAAACATTTATTTTAAAACATAGTTGAAGTTTAGAAAAAGAGGTATAAAAACCAAATGTTCTCTAATTGAGAAAAAGACTTTCAGAGGTGTTTATGTCAGTGAACTGTGCAAATACAGGATGCAGTTGTATATAGCCTGTTGCTTCTCCTATTCTAATGTTTCAAAGAAAAGCATTCAGATTATTCTTTTTCATGTAGTCAGAGGCAAGCTCATGATAGCTGCCCTAGGCCAGCTGTGTCATTAAAGGGTGGTGAGTGCACATGGCAGATGAACTCATGTAGCATTTTTCACAGCTGAGCTGTAGGGGTGTGGGTGTGGGTGTGTGTTTATAATACTTTGTGCCTTTTGACACCTGAACTGCTTTAGGTACTTGTTGCCAAGTAGGTTCTTATGTCCCAGTATAACCTTGAAGTTTTACATCATCTCCCAGCCAAAGGGCCGAATCCTAGGTGAAATCATTGGCTTAGAATAGAGGCAAGAAACAAGTTTGGCTTGGCCGTCAGCAGCAAGGTGTGCATATGGACATTGGTCATGGTAGTAGAATATAGGATCTTGTCAGCCTAGTAGGCATGGTGGGCCCCTCTGTCACAGTAATGACTCAGCACATTCAGGATCAGCAAGATTGCAGCAAGGGAAATGTGAGTTGAACTGTCCCCATGATGGAGGGAATGTCGCTGAGCTGTTGAACCTCTGCTGCCTTAGAACAGTTGGCCTGCACATCTCAAGACCATCGAGGTCAACCCTACTCCTGCGGCGGGACTTTAAAGTCATTAAGGACCTGGACTGGTTCACAAATCTGCTTCCCATGAACATCCAAAACATTGGTGTTGAAAGCTGATGAGGGAGAAGTGTCCTTGTAAGTTGATGCCTCTTTTGACTAGAGAGCCATATTTCACAGGGAGTCTGTGAAACTTGGCTTCAGGGTACACCGTCTTTTCTGAGGGAGGAGGCTCCAAGTTTCTGTAGCTGAACCCGTGTCTCAGTGACCTGGTCACATTCTAAGCCTAAGAAGGAAGTTCAGGCTACAGGGGACCTGGTCAGAGGTGGAAAATGAAAGACTCCCTAAGCGGAAATGAAGTTGGGACTTCATTAAGCAGTCGTCGTTACTAGTAGAATTTCAAACTGGAAAAGGGTAAAGTTGAAACGTGCTTCTTTTAGTCTCTTGTAAATATTGCTCCATTCTGAGTCACATAGTAATTGTTAGAAATATTAGTCTAGAGCGTGTTTATTGATAAGTGGCTGGCATCTTACAAGCATATGCACGGCCTGTATATCTGCTGGCATTGAAGAGATGACACCTCGAAAAATGACATAAAACTTTTAGAGAATTTGTAGGTTCAGAAGAAGTTTCAAAATGCATCACCTGCATAAGAAAGCTGACCAAGAAGGCTGTCTCAACTGGTGTTGTACTTAACCGTCCAGAGCATCAAGATAACAGCTTTTCATTTCTCTTTGTCATATTGCCTGAAATTCTGGCAGCTATTGCAAACCGAAGGCCTTTGTGACAAGGCAGAGATAACACAGTTATATTTTGAAAAGCAAACAAAAAGTACTGGGCTTGCCAAATAAAACGAGTGCAGACTCCCTGTAGCTTAAAGGATCGTTTAGGCTGAAGAGTGAAGTGTGGATACTTCCAGGCCAGTTGAAGTGGTTCGTCTGAACACTGTGCTGCAGTCAGGCGCCCTCGGGGTGAGGGATGGCAAGGGAAGGAAGTGATGGTGAGGGAAGGTGAGGAAGGACGTTCTAGAAGTATGCCTGGGAGTTGGCAGGCTCTCAGCTGGGGGTGGGCTTAAGTCAGGGGTCCAGAGAAACTTGAGGGTGTTGAGGGAGGAAGGGCCCCCAGAGAGCGGAACCCACTGCCAAAAGGAAGATGGGAGGCTGCTGAAGACAGACAAGAGTCTTTTTCAAAACTGTCTCAGAGGGGAGTCTTAGCTTTCCTCCTCGTCTTTCCAGCTCTGCATGTCTCTGCTCCCAGAACCCTGGTTGAGACTATTTCTTCTACAGACAGACTCTTCATGGTCTGGAAACTTGCCTTCTTTAACACTGTAGACCTCGTTTTATTCAGCTTACCACTGTAACTGTGAGCTTCTTGGAAGAGAAGTGTTGGCTATTTAACTGATGTTTCTAACATGGCTTTTTACATTCCAGGTTACAACTAATTAATTGGTGAATGGACTTCTGGATGGTAGTATATTAATGGGGTTGGAGCTTGCCACACTGGGAAAGGTTCTTTGGGGAGCAAAACACAGCTGACTTGATGGTGTGTGAACCCACTCTAGAATAGCCTGTTAGAAGATGTGTAAATCAACAAAACTTGCAAATACGTTATTCCTTTTCTGTGTGGCTATGTTGGAAGACTGTTTGAATTCAGAATTTTATTCCTTTGATCTGTAGTCTTTGTCAAACACTTATAAATTTCTACTCTGTCCCATCAAAATGATTGCAGGGTCAAAATTATTAAGTTCTATATATATTTTATTGTTTACTCATAAATGTATTCAAACATACATACCTAGGTTAATTTCCCTCTTTCCTGTACATCTTCCATGTTCTCCTTCCTTGTTAATGGCATTTTGTTTAGTTATTCACCCAAGGTAGAAACTTACCTTTAACTCTGTCACCTTCTGCTTTACCATATACCCAGTCGGACACATGGTCTTACCCATTCTAGTCTTCTAAAGTTCCCTTTATTTTTTTAATCATCTCTACAGTTACCACTGTCATCCTCATTGTCTCTCACCTGGGCTATTGCAGTCTTTAACATTAAAGGTTATAATTCATAATGGGCTATGAAGTCAGTTTAATGATGGTGACTAGAATGGTTTTTAATAGTAGAATAGAATAGAAATATCGGAAAACATCTCAGAAAGTGAGGGCAATTTTTTTTTCAGTTTTATGTGTATATACATGCATATATATATATGTATATACGTATGCTGTAGATCATTATTAAAATGTATTTGCTATTGTGGGTCACAATAAGAAAGTGTCAGAGAAAGTCAAGAAAATGTGGAAGCCACTGTTCTCGTCTTTCATGTACCCTCTTACACCTAGTCTACCTCTGTGTCTTTCAGTTATTTTTCTAAAATAAGAAACTCGTCATCTCACAACCCTGCTTAAGAGCCTTCACTGACTTCCTGTTTTCTGCAGGATAAAATCCACATTCCTTAGCATGGCTTACAAGGCCCTTGATCATTTTAACCCAAGGTGCCTCAGATGCCATTCTCTGTGCGCTGACTTCCGAACACCCACCTCGTCCTCCAGCCATGTAGCACCTCTTGCTTTTTTGCACAGACAGGCCTTACTCTTTTAACTTTCTGCCTTACCAGTTGCCACTACTTGGAATTCATTCTCCACGTGACAGACCCATTTTTGAAGACAGAGATCAGATATCACTGATTTTGAGAAGCCCTTCCCAAGTACCAGATAGTCTGTCATGTCTCTCTCCATCCTTGTTTAAGGGCTGAGACTGTGTATTGTGCGACTTTATGTCCCAGCCTCGGCCAGGGTAGCACATAGAGCCAGCTCCTGAGTGTGTGTTCTGTGGAACTGGAGTCATTGGTTAAGCTAGCACACCACCACAATTACAGTCTTTCAGCCTCTTTTTTTTTTTTTTTTTTTAAGTATATCTTCCCATTTATTTAGGTACTTTCTAAAATGTTTTTAGATCTCCAAGACAGAATTAGATTGGTTCCTCAAAGATTTGGAAAAGGAAGTTAAAAAATGGGAACACGAGAAAAAAGAAATCCATGAGAGACTAAAGGCACTGAAGAAGAAGATGAAAAAGGTTTTAAATGCCAGTGAAATGTAAGTAACACTTGAAAGTCAGTGATTTTTACTTATCTATTTATTATTGGGGTATATTTGGGGTTATCTTTCATTTTTGATATTCAGTTTCAAGCTATATCAAGTAAAGTGAAAATTTTAGGTATTGTTTTCATTTCATTTTAAAGAACATCGTTGGGGAATTATTGCACCTAAAACTTTTTATAAACCTACCATGCTTGCAGATAAATTACATAAAGGTAAGACTGCAAATCAACAAAGAACCAACTTCCAGTCTGAACACCACCTCTTACTGTGAACATTACCTTTAACCCCTTTTCCTTATTGTAAAAGGAGGGGGCTTGTCTAGATCTAAGGTTCTTTCCAGCACTAAGATTCTGTGATGATTATTTTATTTATTACTTCCATCCTGAATCTTGAAAGTATTAAAATTTGGTTCTGTAATCTGAAGGATTTGGTAATACATTCAGGCAATTGTCAGATGGGCCAGGTTTGCTTCAAGATTCTCTGTGATCCGTTCCTAACCCCGCTTTCCCTAAACAGTGATATGTCACATGATCCCTCAGCTTAATTGTTACCTGCTGTTGAACAAAACACCAGAAACTCAGTGGCTTAAATTAATTTTTATCTGATCCTGCTCTTGCAGTCCGGGCTGTTTGGCCGGACCATTCTTCTGCTGGTCTTGTCAGTGGTTCCTCTTGTGGCTGGGCGCAGCTGGAATGCTGGGGTGACTTGGCCTCTTTCTTCCTATGCATTTTCAGGCCTTCTCTCTCTCCATGTGGCTTCTTCTGTCTCTTTGATCTCTCCGTGTGGTCTCCATCATGGTAGCCAGACCTCTTATGTGGTGGCTGAGAGCTTCCAAGAGTGCAGAAGTGGAAGCTGCCCACCCTTCTGAAGTCAGACCCAGAACTGTCAGAGCATCACTTCTGCCACATTTTGTTGTTTTGAGCAAGTTGCAGGTGCAGTGGCAGAAGCCAGAGATAATTATGAAAGAAGGCAGAAATTCCATGAAAAGCCACCCAGTATTGAGAGCGTAGAGGAACTATTTTGTAAAAGAAGTGAAATGGCATTTAACCTGGTTCTCAGTGGAAACGTGGGGGGTTTTTGTTTGTTTGTTTGTTTTTTGCGGTACGCAGGCCTCTGACCGTTGTGGCCTCTCCCGTTGCGGAGCACAGGCTCCGGACGCGCAGGCTCAGCGGCCATGGCTCACGGGCCCAGCCGCTCCGCGGCATGTGGGATCCTCCCGGACCGGGGCACGAACCCGTGTCGCCTGCATTGGCAGGCGGACTCTCAACCACTGCGCCACCAGGGAAGCCCGAAACGCGGGGTTTTTAGCAAGTAGAGATGACTAAACAGGTGTATAGGTGAGCGTGAAAGAAGAGGCAGAACCACCTGCTACAGGACATTGCTTAAGTATCAAAGATTTACACACTTTGTTTTGAAGAATTGTCCCACGGTGTGCATGCGAGTGTGTGTGTGTATGTGTTCAATTGGACTTGAGGTTCTGTTGTAAAGAATAGAAGGCTGTTTTCATTTTGAGTGAGAACCACTGTTAAACTGATGATGATCCGACACCTTACTCCTCTGTCTCACGTTGAAGCCCCTGGAGGTGCTCCTGACAGAGGACTGAGACAGGGGATCTGTGCTGCAGACATGCGACTTAGAGTGAAGAAAAAGGTGATCTGCCCTGCAGGTGTAGAAGGAAATTTTCCCAAAAGGAAAATGGTCCAAATTCTTTGCCTATTTAGAAGATATTAGAAATGAAACAAAAATAAATGTAAAGAATTCAAGAGATGTTTGCATGGATATAGGAATTTACTGTGTAAGATCGTGTTTTTTAAAAAAACTTTGAAAATTAATTCAAATTTGGTGATTATACTTACTTGTAGGTATACCCAGGAAAATGCCGGAAAGGAAAAGGAATGTGAATTACTTCTGGACCAGTCCTTTGAAATCAGGCAAATTAAGCTTAAATTTATTTTAACATCTTATTATACTTTTAATACCAGAGGCACAGTCTGCACATATTTAGACATCCAAATATAATTTTACTTGTCTTTTTCTTTTAAATAATTGTTTCTCTTTTTAAAAATTTCTCTTTCTATTTTATTATTTAAATTAATATTTAAATAAATTTATTCTTTAAATATTTTTATTTTATGATGTTTCTCCTTTTGTTTCACATTGTCAGTGTAAAAAATGTCCTGAATTTATCATTGTTGATTACTCTTCTTTTCCCTTGAATTAACCTGAAACTAAAAATGTGTTTTAAAAGCTTTTGTGTTACTTGAAGTAACAGTCTCAACTATATTATGGTAGTTTCTTGCTCTACAAATAAAGATTTATTAAAGAATTTTTGTTATGAACCTATAAAAAGTTTCCCTTTAACCTTTATTAATAGAAATGTTTGTACATACCGGTAACCAATGTATTCAGTAGTAAGCAGTTGTATTCTGCTTTTCTTATTTAATATTGTTTCATACACATATTTCCATTTACATCATAGTCCATGCTGGGTTTTTGTTATTTTTTTAAGCTGTTATAAACGTAATGCCATGAACAGCTTTGTGCATATCACTTTTTTCCTTTGGGTTATTACCTTGTAATATGGGTCAAAAATAGAATTTCTGACTCAGTAGCCAGATTAGACTTAACCTAACCTCATAAAAATGGTGAACCAGTTTCTCAGCAGTCCCACCAATACTCACTTTTAATTTCACATCTTCCTTTGGTCATTTGTAAAGTGCAAAGAGCACATGTGAGTCTTGCATTATATAGTCAAATATTAGGCAAGAAGGTTCTCGAGAAGATGTTTAAGTCTTTTGTGGCATGACTTAAAAGCTAACCTGGCTTCAGCCTTTGTGATCTCAGTGATTAAGTTCTTTTCAATAAGTTTTTTTTCTTTAATATTTGCAGTAATACATTTATGAATGAGAAAATGAAAATAGAAGAGTGTATAAAGAAAGAGAAAGAGCATTATGAAGAGAGTCTTCAAAGGGCTGTGGATGCAGAGGTGAGTCCAGGACAGTTGGTGACTGACAGATACGGCAGGATATCATTAGTTTACAGGCACAACAGCATTGCCGGGAAGTGTGGAGGCTGAGGGATATCCTTTCACCCATACTCCTACCTCCCTGGAACAACAGCTCTCTCCTTGCCTGTGGCTTTAAAATTTTTTACCTTTGTGCTTATTTATTACATAGCTGTACTCCTAGTGTACACCACATTTTATAACCTGCTTATTCAACATAATTCAGTCATTTTCCATGTGCTACACTGTTAACGGCTTCATCATATTTAATCAAGTGCTGTACCGTGAAGTAGCCGACCATAAAATCTATTTGCCAATGCTAGAAAAGGAACTTGAAAATAATCCATTTATTAAGACTATACTCTCCTCCCTGCAGAAGAATATATACCAATGTCAGTATACTATTTGAGAAACTACTGAGACAAAAATAATAATAATGACTTCTGGCTGTATTTTATTTAGTTCCTGAAATATGGTTGTCTTTGTTTTTTGAATTGAGAAGTAAATGTTATTTATTGGTGTATGTGTCTATGATTATTCTAGGAAAGTAAGGAAAAGCTTAGCTTATGCAGTCTGTAAACATGAGTCTTCCAGCGAAATATCAGCTATGCAGCTGCTTTTCTAAAGAAAGGAAGGAAAAAAAGTCCAAGTACTTCTACTTTGTGGCTACTGTGCCTGCAGCTCTGTTCCCAAGTCATTCAGTTCCCCTTTACCACCATGTGGCAGCAGCTTTGCCTGGTGGGCCCTGTCAAGGTTACTGACACCTGGATTAAAACAAGGCAGGTCTACATTTCCTGCAGCGACTTTTACCAAAATGGCCAGTTAGGGCTTCCCAGGTGGCGCAGTGGTTGAGAATCTGCCCGCCAATGCAGCGGACATGGGTTCGAGCCCTGGTCTGGGAAGATCCCACATGCCGTGGAGCAACTGGACCCGTGAGCCACAACTACTGAGCCTGCGCATCCGGAGCCTGTGCTCCGCAACAAGAGAGGCTGCAATAGTGAGAGGCCCGCGCACCGCGATGAAGAGTGGCCTCCGCTTGCCACAACTAGAGAAAGTCGCGCAGAAACGAAGACCCAACACAGCCCTAAATAAATAAATAAATAATTTTTAAAAAAAGTGGCCAGTTGGCTTGTGCGGGGAGCCAGAGAGTCTAAAGTTTTAAAAACATGCCCTAGAGCCTTTTGATGCCCTTGCTGATAACAACTTCGCTGAGGCTTTTATTTTATTTTAATGCAGCTATTCTGTAATTATTTATTTATTATTGAAGTATAGTTGATTTACCATGTTGTGTTAATTTCTGCTGTACAACAAAGTGATTCGGTTATACGTATGTGTGTGTATATATATACATAATATATATACACATTCTTTTTTATATTCTTTTCCATTATGGTTTATCACAGGATATTGAATATAGTTGCCTGTGCTCTACAGTAGGACCTTGTTGTTTATCCATTCTATATATAATGGTTTGCATCTGCTAACCCCCAACTCCCACCACATCCCTGCCCCCTTCCCTCTCCCGTGGCAACCACAGGTCTGTTTCCGAGGCATTTAAATTCGGTAGGGTTCAGCCTTGGGGTTGTTCTGCAGGGTCCTGGCCCTCTGCTCACCATGAACAGGACCATAGATTATGCACACCAGGTATATACATGTAGGTAACCTAGCTCTGTGCTTGTATATGGCTTAAGCAGTAAGCCATGTGGAAAGTTTCATATCTGAGAAAAGTATAATTTTAGGTATATAATTTTACTGTCATCTTATTATTCTATTTTCAAATCCAAAAGTTTAATTCCTGTTCCCCTCAGAGAAATTATAATTAAGTTCTGGTGATTCTGATCATATGTCATTTAAGGAGAAACTTGAAAGTGGTTTAGAATGTTTGTTTTAACAATCTTAAAATGGTTTTAGTTTTAAAGTACTTACATTCTTTAATCTAATGGTAGGTATCTGTGCTCGAAAACTGGAAGGAGATGGAAATATATAAGTTACAGACCATGGAGTCACAAGCCGAAGGGTTTCTTAAGAACCTGAAGCTAATGAGCAGGTATTGTGATGTCACAGGTGTCTTTCCAGAAGTGTCATTGAGTAAAAAAAGGTTAGGGCTGATTTTAGAAAAAAATTACATTAGGACTACTTTATTTTTAATAGTTAATATAGTTAATACATATTCAATTATAGAAAAATCAAAACATGTAAACAAAAATGATACAAATTATCCTAATTCTTAATTGAGCTATAACTAGTTAATATTTTGCAGTAAATCCATTAAGTACTTGAAAAAAAATTTATATATCGTTTTCACTAAGTAGTATACTGGAAGCTTCCTTTCATATCAATAATTATGTTTCTTCAACCTAATTTTAAAAGGTTAAATAGTATTCCAGTGTACAAACATGTCATGGTTTATTAAATACCACTGTAGTGAGAGAGTTGGGTTGTTTGCACATTTTGTTAATAAAAGCTGCACTGTAGCAAGTATCCTTATAGCTAAAGTTTTATCCTTATAGCTAAATTATTAGTCATTTCCACGCAGTAAATAAATTTCTGGAATGAAGATCACATTTTTAAGGCTTTTTAAACAATTGCTTCCGTAAGAATAGTTACTTCACAGTGTAAACGGGAGGGTATGGGCATGTCACTTCAAAAGACATTGACATCTGGTCATTTGTTTTCAACCCTCTGTAATCTTTACCTGTTTTCTTTCTTTTGCTTTGTTTTTGGAATAAGGTTTGCCTGGGAATCCTACAGGGTCTCCTTCAGCCTAGCATTTAGCACTTTTCTGTATAGATTTTTGCACATGGGATTACTTTTCATCTGGTCCTTTTATCATATTCCACACACAGGTTTGGGTGTTTTTTTTTTTAACATCTTTATTGGAGTATAATTGTTTTACAGTGTTGTGTTAGTTTCTGCTGTATAACAGAGTGAATCAGCTGTATAAATGCATATATCCCCATATCTCCTCCCTCTTGCATCTCCCTCCCACCCTCCCTTTTCCATCCCTCTAGGTGGTCACAAAGCACAAAGCTGATCTCCCTGTGCTATGCGGCTGCTTCCCATTAGCTATCTATTTTCCATTTGGTAGGGTGTATATGTCCATGCCACTCTCTCACTTTGTCCCAGCTTACCCTCCCCCTCCCCATGTCCTCAAGTCCATTCTCTACGTCTGCATCTTTATTCTTGTCCTGCCCCTAGGTTCAATAGAACCATTTTTTTTAGATTCCATATATATGTGTTAGCATACGGTATCTGTTTTTCTCTTTCTGACTTACTTCACTCTGTATGACAGACTCTAGGTCCATCCACCTCACTACAAATAACTCAATTTGGTTTCTTTTTATGGCTGAGTAATATTCCATTGTATATACCTGCCACATCTTCTTTATCCATTCATCTGTCTATGGACACTTAGGTTGCTTCCACGTCCTGGCTATTGTAAATAGTGCTGCAGTGAACATCGTGGTACATGACTCTTTCTGAATTATGGTTTTCTCAGGGTGTATGCCCAGTAGTGGGATTGCTGGGTCATATGGTAGTTCTATTTTTAGTTTTTTAAGGCACATCCATACTGTTCTCCATAGTGGCTGTATCCATTTACATTCCCACCAACAGTGCAAGAGGGGTCCCTTTTCTCCACACCCTCTCCATCATTTATTGTTTGTAGATTTTTTGATGATGGCCATTCCGACCAATGTGAAGTCATACCTCACTAAAGTTTTGTTTTGCATTTCTCTAATTATTAGTGATGTTGAGCATCCTTTCATGTATTTGTTGGCAACTTGTATATCTTTGGAGAAATGTCTATTTAGGTCTTCTGTGCACTTTTGGATTGGGTTTGGTTTTTGTTTTGTTTTTATAAATTTATTTGTTTCTTTTTATTTTTGGCTGTGTTAGGTCTTCGTTGCTACGTGTGGGCTTTCTCTAGTTGCAGCGAGCGGGGGCTACTCTTTGTTGTGGTGCGCGGGCTTCTCATTGTCATGGCTTCTCTTGTTGCGGAGCATGGGCTCTAGGCACGTGGGCATTGTGGCATGCGGGCTCAGTAGTTGTGGCTCGTGGTCTCTAGAGCGCAGGCTCAGGAGTTGTGGCGCACGGGCTTTGTTGCTCTGTGGCATGTGGGATCTTCCCAGACCAGGGATCGAACCTGTGTCCCCTGCATTGGCCGGCAGATTCTTAACCACTGCACCACCAGGGAAAGCCTGGGTTGTTTGTTTTTCTGATATTGAGCTGCATGAACTGCTTGTATATTTTGCAGATTAATCCTTTGTCATTGCTTCCTTTGCGAATATTTTCTCCCATTCTGAGGGTTGTCTTTTCATCTTGTTTATGGTTTCCTTTGCTGTGCAAAACACTTCCTAACACCATACACGAAAATAAGTTCAAAATGGATTAAAGACCTAAATGTAAGGCCAGACACTATAAAACTCTTAGAGGAAAACATAGGCAGAACACTGTAACATAAATCACAGCACGATCCTTTTTGACACACATCCTAGAGAAATGGAAATAAAAACAAAAATAAACAAATGGGACCACACACAGATTTTGACTTCTTAATTCCTAGCGCTTTTTGATTCAAATTTCAAACCCTCATTGTTGAACCAGAGATTCTGTGGGTTATGGAAAAACAGTTTTATTGTATAGTTCTTTACTTCTTCATGTTTCAAGATTAAGTTTTTTTCAGAAAGGTGAGAAAACCTTTCTGATTAAAGGTAAATTGATATGCTGATTCAGATTACAGGACCAGCACAGCTGAGGTTGAGACCCTGTGGTGTTCAGTTGCCAGTATGCAGCACAGCTGTAGGCTATGCGTTGTGGTGCATCTGGGAAACAAAGAAACCTCAGGCCTCATTTTATCTAATGGTATTGACTCCTTATTAAGCCTCACAGTACACGGCGTTTTTTTCTTAGGGATTCTGTGCTAAGTCTGCTCATTCCACCAAAGGATAGCAAAAGAGGAAAGCCGTAAAAGCAATGTTGTGGTTTTTCTTTAAGACGTATGCTGAGAACTGATACCATTGCGCATTGCTAGTGTTCCTGATCTTCTCAATTAGGAGTAGAAGTTAAACATAGCCTGTTAGACACCCACCCTTTATTTTACAGTAAGGTGGGGATGAAGGTTTTATTGGGATGTTTCCAGGCTGCCTTTTTGGGGTTTGTTTTTCAATACAAAGATAGCCTTTGATGTTAAATATGAAGATGTCAACTGAAGAGTATCTGATCTTCAAATTGAGGAGAATATTTGCTCTCTGCCTACCAGTTTGGGGATTTGGATTAGATCAACAGTTAAAGTTTCCTAAAGTGTAGTGACTTTGTAAGATATACAGTTCTTTAAAAATAGTTGTTTTTGTGTGTGTGATCATGTTTCTCTTGTGTTTAAATGTTTATTTTCATTTGTACTTTAATGCTTTCAATTTAAAAACATTTTTAAGTGGACATTAGCAGTTTTATAAATTTTTCTACTTTCTCAGTGATTCTGCAGCATATCCTGTCATGGAATCTGACATACATTCATGGGAATCATTTCTCTCTAATGTTAGAGAAGAAATTGAGAAAGCAAAGGTAGGTTATAAAGTATTTTATAATTCTGTCAAAATCTATCTGATGGTTATAATTCAAAGGAGGTCATGTCATATTGAAACTATTTCTTTTTTGAGCTGTTAAAGACGGTATTTATTTTTTGTTGTAATTAAGAATTTTTCATGAAAGAAATGCTATCTTCTTAACTCTCTTTAAACTCAGCCCTTGACTGTTAAGATTAGAAAAGTTATGTTTGATAAGACTGTAGAGCATTCCGATTAATAAGGACTTATTTTGAACTTCTTTCCTTGCAGCTCAGTTATATTTCTTGGAAAACGGTTGAGCATTTGTTATGTATGTATAGTAAGGGGAAAAAAAGTATTAATTGACAGTGGTGGTTTTCTCTTGGAATTCGTTAGAAAAACTTAACATTTTTCCTTCTACCTACAGTCTCAGTTTGAAGAACAAATTCAAGCAATTAAAAATGGTTCTCGGCTCAGTGAACTTTCTAAAGTGCAGATTTCTGAGCTTTCGTTTCCTGCCTGTAACACAGTAAGTCTATTACATCTTTTTTTTTTGAAGGAAAGAGTACAGCAAAGGAGTGAAGCACAATTTCTTTCTTAACTGGCCTAAAGTAGTTTGTTGTTGTTGTTTGGGGAGTGGGCATGAGATGGCTTAACAATTGCCTTAATGTTTTCATTAAGTGCGAGGTTAAGCCCTGTGAGGGCTGCCCTTACTTGCCCCTCACCCTGTGACCCTTCTGTCAATGCTTTCAGCGTCTTAGATTGTAGGCTCTGGAGCTACAGTCAGAAGCCTCATCTTGAGTGTCTTTTTCTCCCCAGTACCTTGCACACTAAGTGTTGGTACTTACTGTGGATTCATCTGCAAAAAAAAAAAAATGGTTTAAAACGTTAAAAAGGTCAGCCACCTTGGACTGATTAAATTTTCTACTGAGCGCCAGTTTTTTTCTCTCCACAGAAAAAGTTTTTTCTCTCCATTGAACTGAGTAAGAAACAAGAGTTTTATTTAGAATTAAAGATCACTTATTTATAGTGTTTCCAAGTTCTTATAGCAGATATGGAAGGGGGAAAAGCATTAGATATCAATAGAAACTTTACTATTAATTTTTAACTCTAGCTTGTGTAATTTTAACATTTAAAATTCCTTGGGAACTCTCCGTGTGCCAGGCGCCTAAGTAGTAAGTACCCCTAAAAACGATTTACTTTGTGTGTCATTTCTCTCCTCTTCATTCATTGGGTGTTTAGTGGTGATCAAGATTGGATGTGGTCTGTGCCCTCAAAGTGCATATGGGTTTGGGAAAGAGAGACTTTAAACCTATAATTATAAGCAAAGTGTGCCAAGATTTTTCACAGGAACATAGAATGCTATGGCAGCATAAATTAGGAGGAACTAATCTAACCCAGAGGCCTAGGCCTCAGCAGAAGCTCCGCTGTTGGAAGTCTCAGTGAGTCAGAGATCTGGAATAGGAATCAACCAGGCAAAAGGAGTAAGGGGGCGTGTGTTTGAGGAGGGGTGTGTGGTGTGATGTTTCCAGGGTCAAAGTGTTCCCAGTGGAAGAAGCCGCATATTTGGAGGCTAGAAAAACAGAGAATACACTCCTTTCGTAGCTATAAAGGGAGTCCATGATGACAAAGGGGCCGTAGGGAGAAAGGTTGTAATCTCGTGCCCACGGGCCGGGACAAAGGGAGCCTCATTAAGGCGTAAGGTGTGTTCAGCAGCGTGGACTTCTCCTCAGGTCACCAAGAAGCCAGTGTAGGTGTCAAGTTAGGGAACGACATCAGCATTGTACTTGACCATCAGCCTGACGGCAGTGTGGAGATGCGGTGGGGAGGGGGCTGAGTGGGCCATTTCCAGCCAGCCAGGTACAGCTCAGTCCCCAGCCGTGGCCTGGGTCAGAGAGCAGCGGGGCTGCAGGCAAGAGGACGGATTTGAGGGCCGTGCAGGAGGTCTGATGAAAGGATGGTGCTGCTTGCGAGACTGTAAGGGTGATAGTCTCCAGGGTGACTCTGGCTTTCTGTCAGTGAAGTGGCACCAGAGGAGGGGCAGGGTGAGGAGACCACCCTGACGCTGGTGTTGAAGACGCGGGGCTCGAGTGGCCTTGGAATCCGTCGCCCACGTGGAGCTGCCCATTAGGAAGTTTGGATGTGCAGACTTGGATCTCAGGAAGATATTCTAGACTGGGATCTTTTTAAAAGTGGGCATTATGGACTTCCCTGGCAGTCCAGTGGTTAGGACCCTGCGCTTCCACTGCTGGGGGCATGGGTTCGATCCCTGGTCGGGGAACTGAGATACTACATGCTGCACTGCGCGGCCAAAAAAAAAAAAAAGTGGGCGTTATCCTTAGCACGCAGTCACCGAGGCACGAGAGGACGGAGCACGGGTGGGTGGAGATTGCACCTCCGGCGACATGAGGGGCAGCAGCACTTCAGGCGTGGATGGCGGCGGGGCTGCGCGGAGAGCTGAGCCGGGGCCCCGCGGGTGGGACGGAAGCCAGCAGTGTGGAGCCATGAAGAGATCATTTTGAGAAAGAGGAGGTGGCCAGCAATTTTTAAGAACAAAACATTTAATTTGTTGTAATTCAAATACTGTGCACTTGAGCAGCCAGGTTTTTATCATAGTTGTGCTTAATTGTTAGTCTTTGTTCACAGATGTAACTCTTAGTGATCCAGCCACTGTGGCGTATTCCTTGCAGATGCATCCTGAGTTACTTCCAGAGTCCTCGGACCATGATGATCAAGGCCCCTCCACTTCTACAAGTCACAGGACTGGAGAGCGAACAGCAGTTCCCGAGCAGTCAAGTCTGGTCTCTGCTACTGATGAGCCAGAAGCCGGCCGGCTGCCAGAGTGTGAGAGCGCCGGCCAGGCAGCTCGGTCAGAGCCAAGCCCAGTGGCTGATCAGAAGTTACCTGTTGCTCCAGGACGTGCCACCCGTTCAAGCCAGTCTCCAAAGAAGCCGTTCAATAGTATCATTGAGCACCTGTCAGTGGTGTTCCCCTGTTACAGCAGGTGCGAATCTGAAATGTCTGCGACTCTGTTAAGCGCTTTATTGAACTGAGGGTTCCTGATTACATAACGTTACAGCCAATTAGGGGCTGAAGTGGAAAGGACTGCATAATGGTTTTACTCGGAAAGACAAGCGGTGCCTTTTTTCCTTTTGTAAACATAGAAGTGAGCAGTTTCAAACCAGTAGATTGAAAACACTGGACACTGGTTAATCAATACTCATCAGAACCCACGGCAGTTTGCTAAGATTTTGATGAACTCGATAACTGTCCAACACTAGTTATGGAATCACTAAATGAACTGCAAAACATTAGTTTTACATTATTTCAGGGAAAAAAAATCCCATGTATAGCAAAGAAGGCAACAGCAACTTACACCTTGTTGGACAGCACCTCCGATTTGTTAGAGGTGTGAGGCTGACGAGGCTAATTGTAATCTGCTGGAGAGTCAGGAGTGTGAGCATGTTACAAAGGGATCCTTATGAGGGTGAGGAGAGCTGCTTTTTTGGCGGGTGGGGGGGTATGGTTGATTTGCAGTGTTGTATTAGTTTCAGGTTATAGCAAAGTGAATCAGCTGTACATTTACATATATCCACTCTTTTTTAGATTCTTTTCCCATGTAGGTCATTACAGAGTATTGAGTAGAGTTCCCTGTGCTGTACAGTTGGTCCTTGTTGGTTTTCTGTTTTATATCTAGTAGTATGTATGTGTCACTCCTAGTCTCCCCATTCATCTCTCCCCCCCTGCCCCAGAAACCATAGATTTGTTTTTTTTTTTTTTTTTTTTTTTTTGTGGTACACGGGCCTCTCACCGTCGTGGCCTCTCCCTTTGCGGAGCGCAGGCTCTGGATGCACAGGCTCAGTTGCCATGGCTCACGGGCCCAGCCGCTCCGCGGCACATGGGATCTTCCCGGACCGGGGCACGAACCCGTGTCCCCTGCATCGGCAGGCGGATTCTCAACCACTGCGCCACCAGGGAAGCCCATAGATTTGTTTTTTATGTCTGTGACTATTTCTGTTTGGTAAATAAGTTCATTTGTACCATTTTTTTAGATTCTACGTATAAGCAATATCATATATTTGTCTTTCTCTGTCTGACTTACTTCACTCAGTATGACGGTCTCTGGGTCCATCCATGTTGCTGCAGGTGGGGAGAGCTGCTTTTAACTAAGTCAGCCAGAATTGTCATTCAGGCACTTCAGCAGTGCTTCTGCATCAACCTCTGACCTCACTCCAGATTGGTGTGAGGGGACAGAGGTACTCCTGGTCTCAGCCTGGAGAGAAGGTGAAGTGGAGGGAACGTCTCTGGGGTACAGCTCAGAAGAGAGGAATCCACATCCAGGAGTGACCCTCTGCACGTCCCATGTTATTTCTGTCTTTGACACAATATGAGTCACAGTCTTTGAGATTATACTTTTGAAACACAGTAGTTAATTATGATTGGCCAAATTTGATGTTTTGCATTTGTCAGTGGAGCCCTGCCCATTTGGAAATAAGTATATCTTGTCTGCCCATGGGCATGCTTAGCTTAGCCCGGCCTAAGTTTGATAAACATTGTAAGTTCTCTCAATAGCAATTACCATGCAAATTAGTAAAAATAGTCAAGTTGTAATTACCAAAAGTACATTACAAATAAAATTGTTTGCAATCCTGACTAAATCTGGCAGAATATAACCCACCAAATAGATATGCATCCTAATTTTCTGCATGTTAAAGCATATGAGGTATTAGTGCTACAGATACCAAGTTCCTGTTGATTAACGATATAAATCACATCCACTGCTACCTATGAAAAATTCAGGCTTCGAAAACTTTGTTGTTGGATAGATTTTTTTAAAGGGAAGAAGTCAACAAAACTAGTTTGTTCTTAGACAGAAAGAGATTTTATTGATTTCAAGTCAGATCCAGCGGCATCTGATCATTCATTGATTTTGTCTAAAGCTACAGTATATCCAGGCTGTAAGAAGTCAGGTTTCTAAGTAGAGATGGAGATCTCAGATGGATCTATCAGATACGCTATTACTTTGAAAGTCTGTTAAAACAAATATTTAGAAATAATATTGGAATTTTCATAGTGCTTTGAAAGAGTGATTTTGCTGCTTTCTATATACAGTTACTGTTGTTGTTTACAAATGAATTATTTGTGTGTATTTGATTTTGTTTCTTTTTGCTTTTGGGTTAATATTGGCCCATAATATTTCTTTGCAGCAGAAAACTTTAACTTTCTCTTGACATTATCCCCACTTTCCCTTTCAGCACCGAGCTTGCTGGTTTTATTAAAAAAGTGAGAAACAAAAACAAGAACTCGCTCTCTGGATTGAGTATTGACGAAATTGTCCAAAGAGTGACAGAACACATTCTAGATGAAGAGAAAAAGAAAAAGGTCAGTATTTCATTTAAATTCAATAAAATGTTCCACTTTATTCTTATTTATTTATAAAATAAGAGAATTGTGGGAAAAAATGCTTCCAACCCCAAAATGGAGAGCAATTTAGTAGACAGAAGAGGGTCAGGTTTTTGGGTAACTGAACTTGCTTCCCTGCTCCATGTTCTTGCTGCAGCCAAATCCAGGCAAGGGCAGGAGGCCGTCTGAGCCCAGCTCTGCTGCTTCTGTGACCAGGGCCACCCAGGGCCCGCCCTCCATGGTTGTTGGACCATCACCCAAAAGCAAGGGGCAGGAGACAGACGACGTCCCTGTGAGTGTTGCATGTATGACCATAGAGTCAGTTCTGTTCTTCTGATGAAGAATAAGAAGGAAACAGAACTATTAATCCATGATTTAGCCCCATTTTTCTAGATTGAATTTATTTGATCTTGAAATTGGAAACCAAGTTTAGATGTACTTGAGTGTTGCATTAGGGGAGTCTGTGAATGGCGAGGTTGT
Organism: Kogia breviceps; assembly: GCF_026419965.1. NCBI lineage: Eukaryota > Metazoa > Chordata > Mammalia > Artiodactyla > Physeteridae > Kogia > Kogia breviceps. Next base: position 141,787,919 of record NC_081314.1, read on the forward strand.
CTCTCCAGTCTTACGGGCAGGGTAGCTCGGGGTCCCTGCATGTAGTGACAAGAAGAGCTGTGACCACATTGTGGGAACTGGGCCTGTGGATGGTCAGATAAATTCACTTTTTATATCAAGTGTGAATAGTTGGAAAAATTGATCTTTGGATAATTTTCTTCTACGTGAGACCATGGGCTTTGGAATAACACAGACTTGGTTCCATCACTTAATAGCACTGTGAGCTCGAATCATACCTGCTTGTTCGGGTCGTTGTGGGGATGAAGTGCTGCAGTAGAATAGGCAGAGTCAAGCGCTGTGCTCGGGAAAGGCTGGTTGCTGCCCTTCTCTCTTCCCCTCAAGGGGCGCGGGGGGCACACAGGAATGAGCCCCTTACATTAATTTGCCTTTAATTTGCTATACTGATTTAGATTGCTTGTTGTCCTTTCAGACAATGAGAATGTCACAGTTACACAGAGCTTTTTATGAAATACTGTTATGTCTGTGATGTCAGTTGGCAGGGCGTTATAACTGTCTTTGTGAACGAGGCACCCGAGGCCCGGGGGGCTTGCGCACCTTGCCAGCGTTCCTTCCTTCGATCTGAACACAGCGTCCTCGGCACACTGACCAGCTCGTGCTGGGGACTGTGCGTTAGGGACCGGCTGCACGTGTGGCTGGAAGAGACGTGGCCGCCTGGCGGCTCACAGCCGTGGGCTCCAGATTGAATTCTGGTGCGAGCACGTTTCCCTGTTTTGTCCAGCTACAGTATCGCCGTTCAGGTGAGATTGAAATGAGAAGAGTTGCAGGCCCCGTAGTGCAGTCAGCAGTGAAAGACTGCACAGAGAGCGCCGGTTTGCCGACTTGAGCTAAGCAGTGAATCTTTTTTGTGAACGCGTTTTTATGCCTCCCATACATTTTCACTTTCTGCTACCCTTTGGAGACTTTCTGCATCACATACACTCAGGTCCCAGAGGGTATCACCCCAAAGGGAAAGCTTATGATCATGCAGAACATTCCTGCAAGGCCTGGCTGGAGTCCCCTCCCTCTCTCAGGGGTGTTCCTGCTGGTCACGCGCTCTGTGGTCGAAGAGCCAGGTCACCTTCTTGGCATTCTCACTGATGTGTGGGTGTGCGTGTGTGTGCGTGCTTGTGTCTGTGTGCTTGTTGGCCATCCCAGGATAGACTGTAATCACCTTTGGGGAAGAGATTGCTTTCTACTTCATGGTTGATGTTGATAGTAATAAAGGTGTAAAAGCTGACTTATAAGAATAATATGTATTGAAACTGGGACTTAATTTGCTAAGCATAGGTAGTTTTTAAAAAATTTAAAGTAGGGCTTCCCTGGTGGCGCAGTGGTTGAGAATCCGCCTGCTGATGCAGGGGACACGGGTTCCTGCCCCGGTCCGGGAGGATCCCACATGCCGCGGAGCGGGTGGGCCCGTGAGCCACGGCCACTGAGCCTGCGCGTCCGGAGCCTGTGCTTCACAATGGGAGAGGCCACAACAGTGAGAGGCCTGCATATCACACACACAAAAAAAATTAAAAGTAATTTGCTTTTTTTTTTTAAATTAATTTAAAATTTTACTTTTGGCTGTGTTGGGTCGCCATTGCTGTGTGCAGTCTTTTCTCTAGTTGTGGCGAGCAGGGGCTACTCTTTGTTGTGGTGGGCGGGCTTCTTATTGCAGTGGCTTCTCTTGTTGCAGAGCATGGGGTCTAGGCGTGCAGGCTTCAGTAGTTGTGGCTCGCGGGCTCAGGAGTTGTGGCTCACGGGCCCTAGAGTGTGTGAGCTTCAGTAGTTGTGGCTTGCGGGCTCAAGAGCACAGGCTCAGTAGTTGTGGCGCACAGGCTTAGTTGCTCCACTGCATGTGGGATCTTCCTGGACCAGGGATCAAACCCATGCCTCCTGCATTGGCAGGCGGATTCTTAACCACTGTGCCCCCAGGGAAGTCCCTGCTTTGTATTTTTAAAGTACAAAAGTTTTGTGGTTCATAATAGAAAATCCAGATAAAAAGAGCTTATAAAGAACCCCAAAACCCACCCTCTAAGGGTAACCAGTACTATCACATCAGTATATATTTTTCTAAACTCTTTTGTATCTGTGTGCATACGTGAATTTAGTCAACTGTACATATATTTGTGGTGGTTGTTTTTTTTCAATTAGAAATATATTGTGCCCACTTTTCCATACTAGGAAATAGTCAAGTTAACCGTGGATTTTTCTGAACTTTGCAGAGGCCTTAACCTGCCCTTTCCCCAGGGCTGACACCTCCATTTCCTCCCAGACCCTTCCCTGGGGGGCTGCAGAGAGGAGTGAGAGCACATCTGTCCTGTTGCTGCAGCGGCGACAGTGCTATGGGAAAGACAGCCCCGTGCAGCGGTTCAGGGTTTCACAGCCTTCAGGCACTGCCCCCAGCTGTACTCCCTGACCTTAACCCACTGCCAGGGCTGCGTTCATTCACTTTCTTGACAGTTTATGGAGTCTCAGTTTGGGGCCAGGTTCCTTGCCAGCTGCTAAGAACACAGATAAGCAAGCATTTCCTGCGTTACGATGGGGAGTGAGAGCGGGGTTAATTATGGGCTGTGGGGTGAGTGCCGTGAGCCGCAGGGAGAGCTTCGTGCGCGGCGTTCGAGGGTTGGCGCTCTGGTTGGCGCTCTGCCCTCACACAGAACACGCTGTCTGTGCGCAGCAGGGTGTGAGCGGCCAGGGCCGGAAGCCCTCCCGGCTCATCTCCGTGTCGCTGTGCGCTGCACAGTCCCGGACCACGGAGGTTTGCTGAACGAGCCATCAGTTCGTTTTGTTTTGATTTGTACAAGTAATCCATATTCACGGAAACTTCAGAAAACTGGCAAAGAAAATGTTAAATCTCTCAACCAAAAGTAGCCAGTAACCACTGTTACCATTTTATATCTTTCCAAACTCCTTTCTAGGCATCTCTATATATACACATTCTGTTTTTCAAAAATTGAATTATATAATCATATGATACATACTGTTCTGTAGCCTGCTTTTATTCAGAGAGTTTTTGTGACTAACTTTCCACGTCACGGATTATGGAATTCCGTCATGATTTTAATCAGCCCTGTGATAATCCATAGTGTAGAGATGTCATAATATATTACTGTCTCCAACTGTTAGATAATTAGATGAACAATTAATTTGGAATATTCAGCTAGTACCATACTTTAGGTATGGGTTGGGGTAAGTAGGTATTTCTAGTATTTTAGCTGGGAATGAGTTAACCACATAAAACATGTTTTTGTCTGAGAAAATTAAAACTTTATTTTTTCCTAAGAAATGTTATTAGAAAATAAGTTGTTCCCTCAGTCTCCTTAACTATAATTGAGAATAATTTGCTACCTTAGCTGTGAAAGTTCTGGAAGGCCACTTGTAAGAAGAGCTCATGTAGTAAGAAGAAATTTAGTCTTTACTATTGAGGTGCATTTGTTTCCACAGGTGTCCGGTGCAAATTCCTGTGAAATATGCCTGGAAGTATTCAAATCCAAAAATGTACGTGTGCTGAAATGTGGGCACAAGTTTCACAAAGGGGTAAGAATTCTCCTTGGCCATCCTCATGTCATGCATTTTGACTATGGAGTATTTTGAAAATAAAAAGGGACTTTGTTTACTAGGCTTCAGTGCTTGCATTTTCAAAGCACTTTCTAAGCCTCCTCATGTCTGTGGTGATTGTCTCCCTCCCAGAGGTTGATGCTGCGGGAAGGGGAGCGGCTTCCTTTGCCGGGCACTGGGCACTGTGCGCTGTCCTCTTCTCTGCGTCATGAGTGGGAGAGAGCAGTTGGCTCCATCAGTTGCTGAAAGTCAAAGCAATACTAGTTCCTTAGAAGTCAGGTTTTTATACGCATCACTTTCTTATATGCACGGTCAAACAGATACACAGTGCAGCAGTTTGTCAATTTACTGCAGTATGTGAAGTAAGTTTAACATTTTGGAGGAGAAAAACTAAACCTAACTGGGTCCACTGTGCCTGATCCTGGGAGATTCTGGCCCGTGCCCTTCCAAGATTGGTGGTAACTGTTTTGGTGTTGCGGGTGTTGTGAGCATTTGTCCTCCACCCCTGCTGCTGGGTTAGAGCAGATCAGGTCTCTGCCCTGTCAGTGTAGGAATCCCTGAGAAAAGGGATACACACGGTATACTCAGTAGAAAGAGTCCAGACAGCTTGTAGTCTCCCGCGTGGCCTGCCTTCTTCCTCCTTTCCGGGTAGGGGCAGCCTGCCTGGGCTCTCGAACTTAAACACACACTTGGCTCTGTAGCAGCAGCAGGCCAGCCAGGAGCACGCTGGGTAGACAGGCTCCGGTGAGGCTGTGTGGCGTGCAGGCTGGTGGGATGGGCAAGGAACAAGACCAGGCAGACGGGGTGAGTCCAAGGGCCAGCCTCGAGAAGTCAGGGTGGCTGAAGCACGAGACGGGAGCAGGGTGTGGGGGGATGGGAGGGCAAGGCCATGCCCCAAGGTCAGGCCCTGAGTGTTCAAGGTCACATTCTGAGGTGGGTTTCTTTGTTCCTGGAGCTTGGTCCAGACTCCTACCCTGAGCAGGCTCTGGTGTCCCTGGGTGTTGGGTGGCTCCAGGCCCTGCCAGATGTCACGGTGAAGTTAGCCGTGTGTGCTGAGGCTAGTGGCACGGGAGGGCTGAGGGTCCACGTGCTCCTAAAGGCACTGGCTAATTGTCTTTTCTCATTTCAGTGCTTCAAGCAATGGCTTAAGGAGCAGAGCACTTGCCCAGCCTGCCTGGCTCGTGATCTCCGGTCAGAAGAGTAGCCTGCCCTTCCGGAAGAGGCCCACCCACTATTCTAGGTAGTTACAATCCACTAAAGAGTATATATTGTTTGTTGAGTTGCAAGAATAACAATATACTACCTTTGATATAAAAAGCAACATGTGAAGATTCTTTGCACCGTGTGTCACGGTGCTAATAAATGGAAATCTTTAATATAGTTGACAGTAAGTAATGTCCCAACTCGGACTAGCCACTTAATAATCGCCCAATGGTGGCTGATAAAGTTATGTGTAACCACATCCTTATATTGCCGGGGCCGCTGCAGAGGTGCTCTCTGAGGTGGAAGGAAAATGTGAGTGCCTCAAAGCAGGACTTAAATTATAAGCATCCTTGACCTTTTAAAGTGCCCCTTGTTAAAGTTTTTTGAGATCAGTATTCTTAAACCAATGCCTACATTTTTCCTTAAAGATTCTGCATTTTAAAAAAATGGGCTTACGCAAACCACATTTGAATAGGTTGTAGTTGATGTTAAAATATTGGCTGATTCAGACCAAAAGATTCATTCAGATCTCCTCTTCATGTGATTTTTTTTTTCTTCATGTGATTTTGATTTTTCATTTCATTATTGTATTTCTCCCCAGTCGATTTATAAGTGCTTGTGCTTGTTTTTCATCTTAAAGACATAATGATTTTTGAAAATCACACAAAAAACTAATTAACATCAGCCAAGACTTTTTTTTAACCCCTAAAATTGAGTCTCCGCATCCATTATCCCAGCCCCACACCGGGAACTTACTCTGAATACTTTTCTGTTCTCATTAGTGATGTTGTCCCTCTTTATGAGTTAGACAACAAGTGTTTGGGTGTCTCTGTCTAGCACACAGTGGGCACTTTCCTTATCCTACCACCAAAAAGAGACACTTGTGTAATTAGACAGTCCTGAGGTGTCCCTGTTACAATTGTTCGGTGTTTGACATTTGTGTAAAGTAATGCATGCTCTCTTGTACTGTGGCCTGAGAACAAAACTGTAACTGCATTAGAAACTGTTAAAAAATTAGTTCTCTTTAGTGACTTCATAGGCAGTAGTAGTAAATACAGAAGCATGAATTCTGGACACATTCCATTTCTCTCAAACAGGAAGGGTCAAAAAATGTTTTTCCGTGTGTTCTTGTTACCCCTGGAAGCTCACAGTCCCACGTTCATGAGCTGATTTGGTCGCTTCCCTCTGCCTTGGTTCCCTGTGAGTTTTGATGTCTTAGTGACTTAGTGCATAGAAGCTTCCTCCATATTTTGAAGCAGGTCCCTAAAACATTGTCTGCACGCTCAGAATAACTGAGGACTTGTGGATATGAAGATACACAGGGCCCAGTTTGTAGCAGCAGTTACAAAGGGAAAGAAGAGCAGCTGGAGAGAAAGAACGTGTTTTGTACATAACTTCAAACAAATACTTGTGAACGTGCCTTACACATGTCCTGTAAGTGTCGAAATAAAAAGCATCCTAAAATAACATCAGTTTACTGTCGTGTTTATCTGCTCTTTGTCAAATAATTTAAAGTATTCTACTTGAAAATTCAAGACGTCTGTTACGCTGACATTTTAAAAGGTGACTTCATTTGGAAAGAAGAGCCGTGGTACGTCTGAGGAGTCTAACCAAGAGGTCTGAGGACGTTTTAGAGCCTGGATCAAAAACATCCTTTGTGCCTGTGTAGAGGTTGGTAAAGTCAAGTTCACAAGATTGGCTGTTGAAATTTGTGAATGGAAAGATTATTACAGAGATGGTAGAGTTTACTGTTTAGGCTAGAATAAGAGGTTTTTCATGTGAATACACGTGAAAATGTTAGAGTTGATCAAATTGCATTTCTCAGTATTGACTTTTTTGAGGTACTTGTGGATGGTTAGCTGACATTTGGTCCACACCAAAATGTCCTTGATATTTGGTCCTGTCTAAAACCATTTGGCGTGGACCAAATATGCTTATGGATGTTTTAGATTGGGCCAGATTTCAAGGACCTTCTGGTCCTTGTGGACTCATGAGAAGGGTTTCCCTCTTAGAGGACCTTCTGGTATGCTGAGCACTAAGAGATGATTGAAAAGAGCCAGTGTTGTCAGTCTGTGTCTTTAATCCAGTAGCATTTAATCGAAAGTAGTGTATAACTTAAAACCATGACTGTTCCTAAGAGCTTGGATTATTTTCCCTGCTGAAAAGTTTAATCTATGCTATAAATAACGCATAATCCAGTATAAAACTGAAATGGTACCCCAGCATTGCAAAATGTTACTACACTTTTAAGGTTATTTCAAAGACTGTAGAGAGGAAACAGGTGGGAAAAGTGATCACACCACAAAACTGAAGCAACGCAATTATTTTAGGTAGTTTTTCAGTCAGATGTTGCTCTCTGGAAAAATGGATTAAAGGAAACAGGTAAAAGAGATAATAGCAAGGTGGAAATTTCTTTCATCAACATATGAGGTACTTGCTGACGAGGCTGATAAAAAGAAGACAGTGAAGTAGATGGGAAGGCTTGTCTGAATGAGGACCAAAACCATCTCCAGTATGACCCTTCGTGGAAGAAATAGGAAATACATTTCAGGTGTTTTAACTTTAATCAAACTTGATTAATAAACGTTAATCATCAAACTGTATTAAAAAAATAATTGAAAGAAGAATGGATCATCGGTTGTATCTAATCCCTTTTTCTCCTCTTCACCCTGACATGATCTACTTAGAGGACACGTCCACCTTCAAGTAGCCGTATACCTTCAGTGCTTTGCTGAGAAGGGTGAGCAACAGTGAAAACCAGTGTGTACTGAGTATCCGCTGTGCACTAGGCCCTGGGTTCGACACCCTGATAACAGCAGTGAAGGAGAGACAAGGACTGTGAAATTTGTCTTCCAGTTACAGACAGTACACAAATTTAGAATGTAATTTCAGGTGCTGAGAAGGGCTTTGGAGAAGTATCAAGGAAGGTGTATAGATTAATAATAAAATTCCTGTACAGTGCTTAGCGTAGTGCCTAGTGCATCAACCTGTGATAAAGGGGAGCCAGTGATTGTTACTAAGGTCAGGGCCTGGAAATCGCACAGGGAGAGAGAGCTTGGTGGTCCTGTGTAAGAAAAGCTTTGTTAGATTAGGAGATTTCCTCAGTGTAGCCTAGACCGTGGAATGTAGTCAAGTAGAGGACAGAGCGAGAAGAGATCAAATCACCTCAAAGTCGTTTTGAAAAATAACAGCTTTGTTCCTGAAATCTCCCTGAGTTGACTCTGGTGACATCATGATTCTGTAGCAAAGGATAATTTCACCTGTGGCTTTCCCACATCACCTGGATGAGCAGTTTTGAGGTCGCTTTTCCGTTCAGTTTGGTTTTAGGACCAGAGTTCCATGCCTGGCTCGGCTGGGGGTTTGTACTGGAGCATGGGAGAGGCCTGGGCAGGCTCAGCCCAGTGGAGGAGGCATGTGATCCCAGCTCCCCGGTTTGGGGGGAGAACTGCTATTACCATCACCTCCAGTTTGTATTGTCTCTTCCTATTTACCCTTTAAAGGTAAAAGAAAAAAAGGTAAAATATTCAGCCAAAATCCAGAAATTAAACAGCATTAGTAAACAACAAAATCCTAATGAGACAACCATCAATAATCAGAGAAAAGTTTTTAGCCGCATTAAGAACACTAATTTTAGGGGCTTCCCTGGTGGCGCAGTGGTTGAGAATCCGCCTGCCGATGCAGGGGTCACGGGTTCGTGCCCTGGTCCGGGAGGATCCCACATGCCGCGGAGCAACTAAGCCCGTGAGCCATGGCCGCTGGGCCTGCGCGTCCGGAGCCTGTGCTCCGCAATGGGAGAGGCCACAGCAGTGAGAGGCCCGCATACCACAAAAAAAAAAAAAAAAAAAAGAACACTAATTTTGGGCATACATGTGGGAAAAAATGAAGCTTGACCTCAAACCATATATAAACATCAATTCCAAATGGATGGATTCCAATGGATTCCAGTGGTCCTAAATATGAAAAGTAAAATAATAAGGCTTCTGCAGAAAACACAGTCTTCTTGGCCTTGGCAAAGATTTATTAGGACATGAAAAGCACTAACCATGAAGATAAAAATCTGATAAATTGTATCATTACAATTAAGAACTCTATCAAGTCAAGCTATGAAGTGGAGGAAATTTTTAATACTTCCAACAAAGGCTTCGGAATATATTTTAAAATGTTAAGAAGAAGAAAAGAACATGATGTTAAGAAAAAGTTGATACATTTAGAAATGAGCTAGAGATTTGAACAGGCTCTTCCCAAATATCCAGATTAATAGGCACTTTGATGGCCAGATTTGTTCAATATCCATCATCAGAGAAACACAAATGAAAACCAGTGACGTAGGTGCCACCAGATGCCACCAGGATGACTAAAATAAAGACCAACAGCTAGTACTGTAGTACCCTATGACGGAGTCCCACGCCAAGGCATGCACTTAACAGAAATGCATGCCGTAGTACAGTATTTTAATACGTGCTTCATTCGTAACAGCCTCAAACTAGAAACCATCCAGATGTCCCTCAACACAGAATGGACAAATCCTGGCCGATTCACATGATGGAATACTCGGCAATGAGATGAAGGAAGTACTACTACCCAAAACTACACAGATGATTCTCACAAACAATACCGAGCCAAAGTAGTGAAACAAAATAGAATTCCCTTTATGTGAGTTTCGAGAACTGGAAACTGGTAGGAGAGGTCAGCATCCTTACCTGCGAGGTGATGCTGCTCACAGGGAAAGGGCATTGGAAATGGTCTGCAATCTTCAGCCGAGCAGTGCTGAGCAGAGTCATTCAGAAAATTCACGGAGCTGTACATTAAAAGTGCGGGCAGTTCTCTGTTGTTTTCAGTAAAACTGAACAGCAAGTGTAAAAAACAAGACAAAGCTGATACACCTGGGCCCCAGAGGCATCGTGATTATGTGGTCCCTGGCGTAGCTCATGGGAAGCTGGTCCTGCTCCTGTGTGCACGGCCCTCACAGCTGTTCGATTACATTCCCATCAGAGGCCCGGAGTGACCTGAACGCCCCACCGTGGAACAGGTGCCCCCTCCTTGGGTTGCCGGCTCCTGCAGCCTCCCAGCAGGGACCTCAGCCCGCCAGCAGGCCTTCGGGAAGTTGCTCCGTAGGGTGGTGAGGAAGTGAGCCTGATGCCAAATTCGTTACTGCTGCCGAGTTGAGATCGGACAAAAGCCCGACCACACCTTGCTAGGAAGGTGGCGCCAGTCATCTTGCGGTTGCCTGGTACTAGCACGGAGGACCGTCCCCTTTGCAAGAACCGGTGCTGGCGTCCTTGGCGTGGGTGAGGTCTGGGGTGCTGGAGTCTGCTCAACCTGTCCCCAGTAACAAGAGCTCCTTGTTAGGTTTTCAGGACTTTTGTGATCTGGCTGTTAAACTCCTCTTAAGAGTTGAATTCATAAACGTACACTTAATCATATAGAAAACAAAAGCAATTACTTCCTGATTACTACAGTTTATATCATCCATGCTTTTGCTGTAGGGTGGAAATGCTACGTAATGGGATTCTATGCATCTCTTCCCAACTCCAGTGGTGTTCAATGGTGTCACATAGATACCTTAGAAATTACATAGGTGTCACGTAGACGGCTTGAAATTGGCTGTGGTGGGAGTATTTACACCACAGAAATGGGCAAACGCTACATACGAGGCCCCCGCCCACCGCAAAGAATTTGTGAAAGCGGGAGTCTTGTCTGTACGAGAAGAAGCCTGTCTGATGGCACTGAAGTTGCCCTCTGTGTCTTTCTCATTTCACACTTGACCTGGTGATGAGGGGACTTTAACACGTAAGCCCTCTGAGGTGATTCAGGCTGAATGAGTCCCTCCCCATGGCTCCCTTCGGTGGGGGTCCTCACTCTCACCGCCATGGCTGCTTCCTGGCGCCCCCCCGCCCTGGCCCCATCCTGGGTCTGTCATCCCTAGAAGAAGGCGCTGCTCACCGCAGTGCCCAGGACGCGCCGGACCAGAGTCAGAGGCCCCAAGTCCATCACCGAGTCAGCCTCTCCCACAGCAACTTTGCCCCCCATCTCGCCTGGCCCTGCTGCAGGTCCTCCTCTGCTGAAAACCAAGGAAGGCCCCCTTCTTGCCTCTGGCGACGCCCTGCCTCCAGAGCTTGCAGGTAAACCCAGAGCAGGTGTGCTTCAGGAGGGTCAAACGGAACAGCCAGGAGGACAGGTCCAAGCCCGAGGCAACTGACTCATCTGCCCTCCCCTTGAAATTGGGCCACAGCCCTCGGCAGTGCCGCAAGAGCCTCCACGACACAGCGGTTAGTACTTAGCGCCCGGGCCTCTGTGGCCGGACGCTTCAAAGAGAAAGCCCTGCTCTTTCCAACACGTGTTTTTGTGTCAAACAGAGGTGTCATTGTTTTCAGCAAATACCTTGGGATTCGAGTGAATAAATAGCATTCTGTTTTCGTAACTTCTTTCCCTCCACTTTTCAGAAGTTATGTATAAAGGCATTTTGCCTAATTCCTTGAGCGCTCTGTTTCAGCTACTATTTGTTTGGTGTGATAGAAAGGTCTTAATTTAGATCTCCCCGCTGCCAGTTCCAGGAAACCTGCCACCAGCTCCAAGCTTCGTGTCCTGAAGTGCCGCCCCGTTCTAGCAGGGTGAGCCAGCAGCCTCCCAAAAAGGAAAGCAATTGAACAGATGGACATTGTGCTTCCTGATGCGCTCTGCTGTCCCAGTGCAGCGGGGCTCAGGCTTTTATTGGGGCCTCGCTGGGGGCCACACTGCTTTTGCTTCTAGTTTCAGAACTACCACAGCCTCTAAGTTGGCCAGACCTTCGACAGCTGAGGCTTAGCGCTTGCTACACCCCTTCCCTGTGAGGAACGTGGCCATCGAACATGTTTCCCGGGCCCGTATGAGACGACTGAGCCTGCGTCTCCTTGTCTCCACTCCCGGGGAGCCCCCGTTCATCCTGCTGTGCTCTCTGGGGGTGAGTCACGTGGCCCTGACATTTCGACGGGCCGTCCTTTCATTCATGCGTCAAATCTCTATCGAGCTCTTGCAGGCACTGTTCTAGGTGCTGGAGATGCGACAGGGCACAGAAGCGATGAGAGGCCCAGCTTCAGGCCCTTGACGTTCCAGTAGGGGAGGCCGGCATCAGCTGTGATGGTAGGTAGGTTTGGGGTATGTCTCTGGTAATCTGGAGAAAAATGCAGCCAGAAAGCAGTGTGTATGGGAGGGGGAGGGTCACGATTCTAAACAATGGCCAAGGGTAACATCATCCCTGAAGGAGATGGCAAGGAGCTCGGAGGAAAGAGAAGGGAGGATGTCTAGGCAGACAGCACGAACAGAGCCTGCAGGGAGGGACCTACTGGTGTCTAAAGAGAGCAGCAGGCCCCTTGCTCTGGTGGACTGTGCAGAGGTGGGAGGTTCCCGGGGCAGGGACAGGGCACCCGGGGCAGGGGTTGGGTCTTGGGCCTTAGACCAGCCAACGTGGAGGCATTTCAGCATCTGGCGGGCAGAGCAGCCTGCAGGTGACCCCTTGTTTAGTTCTACATGTGGACATAGAGTCACAGAGGACCGGCTCCAGGCCAGGCAGGGGGCATTTCTGATACCTTTTCAACTGCATTCCATCAGCCTCCTAACAACCTCTGCTTCCAACCTGGGCTCCCCAGCCCCTTTCCCATCCCCCTCCAGTCACTGGAAATTCTGGGCCCAGTCAGGCCCCAAGGAGCTGCCTTCAGTGGATCTGCCTTTTAGGGCTCTGGGGACACCGGTGGGTCCACGTATCCAGGCTTGAGCCCCTTCATTCCCTGCCACCCTCCACCGCCCGGTCATCAGCCTCTTTCTTCCCTGCTTCACTTCGCACACCGGGTCCTAACGTAGCCCCTGGCCTGCAGCAGCCGGCCCCCTTCCAGGGCTCCCGCTGTGCTGGCACCGGAACCTCCCCTCTCCTCCTGCCACACTGCCTGCATCCCTTCAGTTGTGTAGCTGGCAAATTATTTCACCTCTTGGAGCTTCAGTTTCCACATGCGTATAATGAGGATTAATGAGTGTACTCGTACAGAGTTAGCTGCTCAATAAACGCTTAGAAAAACACCCCAGTTCAGGGTCAGAACCCCCACTGCAAAGTGGCCTTAGCGGCCTCCGAATCTGGCACCTCCAGCCCCCATCCAACCTTCCTCACATCCCCAAGACACAGCCTCTTACCCTCACTGTCTCCCAACATGCTTTTCATGAATGACTGTTTCTCAAGTGTAGTAGAATGTTCTGGCTACTGCACGGAGTGATTAGACACATCGCAGCACTTAATTTCTCCCAAGTACCCTGCAGGGCAGAGCTAACTCTTACCCCCGTTTTACAGGTGAGGAAACAAACCCAAAAGGTTACATAACTTCCCCAAGTTCATGTAGCTGGAAAATGTCGGAGTCAGGATTTGCCCCTGCTGGCCTGACTTGCATCTCTAGCTATTTATCTGCTGGCCACTTCTTCCCCTGCAGCCAAAAGAGCTCAGGTTCCCAGGCCGCAACGGAAACTTCTCCAACCACATATTCTGAAAGCCCCTCAATATTTTACCACTAAGAATGGAGGTTTTCCGTACATGCCCTTGATCAGACCGAGCAAGTCCTTTTATTTTCCTAACTGGCTGAGAGGGTTTTTAAGTCAGAAATTAATGCTGCATTTGTTAAATGCCTCTTCTGTGTCCCTTTGGATGGTCATACAGTTTTCCTTTTTCAGTCTGTTAATATGGTAAATTACACTGATTGACTTTCAAATATTAAGTCAATTGGGCTTCCCTGGTGGCGCAGTGGTTGAGAGTCCGCCTGCCGATGCAGGGGACGCGGGTTCGTGCCCCGGTCCGGGAAGATCCCACATGCCGCGGAGCGGCTGGGCCCGTGAGCCATGGCCGCTGAGCCTGCGCGTCCGGAGCCTGTGCTCCGCGACGGGAGAGGCCACAACAGTGAGAGGCCCGCGTACCTCAAAAAAAAAAAAAAAAAATATTAAGGCAATCTTACTTTCCTGGGATAAATCCCATTTAACCATCCTTTTTCGTATTGTTGAATTTGATGTTCTAATTTGTTTTAGAATTTCTGCGTCTATGTGCGTGAGGAATATTAGTCTATATTATCTTTTCTTGTAATATCTTTCCTCTGGTTTTGATAACAGGGTCATTTTGGGCCTCATACGGTGAGTTTAGAAGTATTCCCCCTTTCTGATTTTCTAAAAGAGTTTGTGTAGAATTGGTAGTGTCTTTCATAAATGTTTGGTAGAATTTGTCATTAAACCCATCTGGACCTGGATTGTTGTGTTTTCATTTTGATTCAGTTCACAGTACTTTTAAATTTTGATTTTCTCTTTGACCCATTGGGTTGTTTTAAAAGTATGTTATTTAGTTTCCAAATATTTTGGGTTTTTCGTATATCTTTTTGTTATTTCTAATTTATTAATTTTGTTATTTCCATGAGTCAGAGAGCACGCTTCGTGTGATTTGAGTCCTTTTAAAATTATTGAGTTGGTTTATGGCCCACGATACAGGGCCAGAACTTGGCAAACATTCCATGTGCACTTGAAAAGAATTGTATTCTGCTGTTCGTAGGTAGTAGGTCAAGTGTTCTATAAGTGTCAATCAACCAGTGAAATTAGTTTATAGTGTTGTTCAAGCCTTCTATATACTTTCGGATTTTCTGTCAATTTGTTCTCCCAATTAGAGTGTGAAACTTCTGACTATAATTGTGGATTTCTCTCTTCTTGGAGTTCTAACAGATTTTACTTTGTCTGGTTTTTTTGTTTTGTTTTTTTTGCGGTACGCGGGCCTCTCACTGTTGTGGCCTCTCCTGTTGCGGAGCACAGGCTCCGGATGCACGGGCTCAGCGGCCATGGCTCACGGGCCCAGCCGCTCCGCGGCATGTGGGATCTTCCCGGACCGGGGCACGAACCCGCGTCCGCTGCATCGGCAGGCGGATTCTCAACCACTGCGCCACCAGGGAAGCCCACTTTGTGTGTTTTGAAGCTGTGTTACTAGGTACGTAAATATTTAATATATGTCCTCTTGATGAATTGACTCCTTATCATTATGAAATGGCCGTTTTTTAATTTCCAGTAATATTCTTTGGTCTGAGATCTACTTTGTCTGATATTAACATAGTTACTCCAGTTTTCTTTTGGTTAGTGTTGGAACAGTATATCTTTTCCCATTCCTTTACTTTTAACCTAATTGTCTTTATATTTAAACTAGGTATTTTGTCAGCAGCGTATAGTTAGGTATTACATTTTTAGCCAATCTGACAATTTATGCCTTTTAATTAGGGTGTCTGGACATTTACATTTGATGTAATTGTTGGTATTGTTGGGTTTAAATCCACCAACTTGCTATTTTCCTATTTGTAGTATCTTTTCATTCCCACTTTCCTCTTTTTGCCATATTTTTGAGCAATTGTGTATTAAATTTTTTAAAAATTTTTTTGGTTTATTATCTATTTGATTTTAGTTGTTGATTTATGATTTACAATATGCATTTTTAACTTCTTTCAAATATTGATAATATCATGCCAGTTTTCTTATGAGAACCTTACTACAGTGTTCTTCCATTTCCCGCTCCTGGCCTTCGTGTTACTGTTGCTGTACATTTTAAACCCTATAAATTATAAACTCTATAATACATTGCAATGGTTTTTGTTATAAACAGTACACTGCGTCTTTTCTAACAACTTTATCAAGATATAATTCACATACTATACAATTCACGCATTTAAAGTGTATAATTACATCGTTTTCAGTATACGCAGAGTTGTGCAACAGTCGCCACGATCAATTTTAGAATATCTTCATCACCCCAAAGTGAAACTTTTATATCTTTTAACAGTCGCTCCCATTTCCTCCATCCTCCTAAATTCTAGATGACTGCTAATTTACTTTTGTCTCTATAGATTTGTCTATTCTGGACATTTGATATAAATGGAATCATAGAATATACAGCCTTTTGTGATTGCCTTCTTTCACTTAGCATAATGTTTTCAGAGTTCATCTATTTTATAGCATGTATCAGTACTTTGTTTCTTTTTAATTGCTGAATACTATTCCATTGTATGAATACAACACATTTAATTTATCCATTCTTCAGTTGATGGACATTTTGTCTGCTTCCACTTTTTGACTTTTATGAATAATGCTGGAATGAACATTCATGTTCAAGGTTTTATATGGACATATGTTTCTATTTCTCTTGGGTGTGTACCTAGCAGTGGAAATGCTGGGTCACATGGGAACTCTACGTTTAACTTTTTTTTTTTGCGGTACGCGGGCTTCTCACTGTTGTGGCCTCCCCCTTTGCAGAGCACAGGTTCCGGACACGCAGGCTCAGCGGCCATGGCTCACGGGCCCAGCCGCTCCACGGCACGTGGGATCTTCCCGGACCGGGGCACGAACCCGCGTCCCCTGCATCGGCAGGTGGACTCTCAACCACTGCGCCACCAGGGAAGCCCCTACATTTAACTTTTTGAGAAACCGCCAGACTGTTTTCCAGAGTGGCTGGCTGCACCATTTTACATCCCCACCAGCAATATATGAGTGTTCCAACTTCTTCACATTCTCATTGGCACTTGCTGTTTCTCATCTTTTTGATTATAGCCATCCTAATGGGTTTGAAATGCCATCTCATGTAGTTTTGATTTGTACTTTTTTAATAGCTAAGGCTATGCATCTCAATGACGTCTTCCCCGCTCCCAGGCTTTATATAGCAAAGTAATTACCAAAATAAGGTTAATCAGTACATCCATCACCTCACATAGTTACATGTGTGTGTTGGGAGGGGTTAAGAACTTTGACGTTCTAGCAACAATCTATTAAGGAGATTTGTTTAAATAGGGGGAAAACTCTCTTTTATATTTATGTATGTAGTATTTCTAGTATTCTTTCTTCCTTTATATAGATACAGATTTCATTCTGGTATTACTTCTGCCTGGACGACGTCTTTTAACATTTTTTGTGAATCAGGTCCTGTAGGGATGAATTCATTCAGCTTTTAAATATCTGAAAAACTCTTTATTTCACCTTTCTGTGAAATACATCTTTAGTGAATATACAGGTCTGTGTTGATAGCTTTTTGTTTTCACTTCTCTAAATATATCTGCTTCGTTGTCTTTGGGCTCACTTTGTTCCCAATGTGATGTCTCATGGCATTCTTATCTTTGCTTCTCCGTATGTAACGTACCTTTTTTCTCTGGCTGCTTTTTAAGATTTTCTCTTTATCAGTGGTGTTAAGCATTTTGATTATGATGTGCCTTTGATTTAGTTTTCTTCATGATTCTTATGTTTATGGTTCATTGAAGTTTTTGGATTTGTGGGTTTATGATTTTCATCAAATTTAGAAAATTCTCAGCCATTATTATTTTATAAATTTAGATTTATTTATTTATTTATTTTGGCTGCACTGGGTCTTTGCTGCGGCATGCAGACTTCTTAGTTGTGGCATGCACGCAGGATCTAGTTCCCCAACCAGGGATCATACCCGGGCCCCCTGCATTGGGAGTGTGGAGTCTTGTCCCCTGGACCACAAGGGAAGTCCCTCTCAGCCATTATTTAGTCAAATCTTTTGCCTGTTCTTCTCCCTTTTTTCCTGTGGTGTCCAATTACAGGAATATTAGGCTACTTGAAGTTATCTTACAGCTCAATGATATTATGTTCTTTTTTTCAGTCTTTTTTTTTTCTCTCTGTTTCATTTTGGGTAGTAGTCGTATGTCTTTAAGCTTACTAATTTTTTGTTTTTTACTACAGTGTTTGATCAGTTTGTAATCCCACCAAATGTATTTTTCATCTCAGACATTGTAATTTTCAAGTCTAGAAGTTCACTTTAGGTCTTTTCAGTGTTTCTGTGTCTCTGCTTAACACGCTTAGCATTTCCTCTACCTTCTTGAATATGGTTATAATAACTGTTTTAATGTCCTTGTCTAATTCTATCATCTGTACTCTTTTTTGGTCTGTTTCTATTGATTAATTTTCTCATCATTATGGGTCATGTTTCCCTGCTTCTTTGCATGTCTGGTAATTTTTTAGTGAATGCTTGACAGTATAGCTTTTACTTATTGTATGGCAGATATTTTTCTATACCTATAAATATTCTTGAGCTTTGTTCTGCAGTGTAGTTAAGTTACTTGGAAGTAGTTTGATACATTTATCATTTGCTTTAAACTTTGTTCAGACTAGAGTAGATTTTAATCTGGGGCTTTTTCTTCACTACTGTAGCAGTACCTTCTGAGTATTCTATCTGATGCCTTGTAAATTACAAACCTTTGTATTCTACCTGTTTGGAACAGTTCCTGGTCCTGAGTGAAGCATAGGGGTTATTCCCTCCAGTCCTTTTGAGTGATTCTTTCTCCAGTCTGTTAGTTTCTTTATTTGCATGTGTTGGTCAGTACTCAGCTGAAGACTCAAGGGGGACCCTCTGCAAATCTCTGGGACTCTCTGTATGATTTCCTTTTCTCTGGGTACTCTGCCTTCTTAACTCTGGCTGCCTTGGCCTCTTTCGACTCTCAGCTCCATTTCGTCAATTCAGGGAGCCCACGGGCCTCCACTGGAGTTTCCCCTCCCTATGCTGTAGTCTGGAAACTGTCCATACAGTAAGTTGGGGACATTATATGGCTCACCTCATCTTTTCCCCTTTCTGGCGGATTAGTCTTGTGCTGCCTGATGCCCAGTGTCTGTGTATCATTGTTTCTTTTTTTTTTTTTCTGGTGTCTCAGTGATTTGAGCAGGAGAGCATCTCTTATCCTTGTTATTCCTGGAAGCAGTAGTCTTAGAAGGCATTTTTTTTTTTTCTTTTTTTGCGGTACACGGGCCTTTCACTGTTGTGGCCTCTCCCATTGCAGAGCACAGGCTCCGGACACGCAGGCTCAGAGGCCATGGCTCACAGGCCGAGCCGCTCTGTGGCATGTGGGATCTTCCCGGACCGGGGCACGAACCCACGTCACCGGGGCACGAACCCACGTCCCCTGCATCAGCAGGCAGACTCTCAACCACTGCACCACCAGGGAAGCCCCAGAAGGCATTTTTAAAAATTGTGGTAAAATGCACGTAACATAAACTTTACCATTTTAACTGGTTTTTTTTTGTTTGGTTTTTTTTTTTTTTTTTTTTTTTTTTTTTTGGCTGCATTGGGTCTTTGTTGCTGCAGGTGGCTTTCTCTACTTGCGGCGAGCAGGGGCTACCCTTTGTTGCTGTGCGCTGGCTTCTCATTGCAGTGGCTTCTCTTGTTGCAAAGCACGGGCTCTAGGCGCACAGGCTTCAGTAGTTGCAGCATGTGGGCTCAGTAGTTGTGGCACGTAGGCTGTAGAGTGTGGGGGCTTCAGTAGTTGTGGCTCGCGGGCTCTAGAGCACAGGCTCCATAGTTGTGGTGCACGGGCTTAGTTGATCGGCGGCATGTGGGATCTTCCCTGACCAGGGATCAAACCCATGTCCCCTGTGTTGGCAGGTGGATTCTTAACCACTGCGCCACCAGGGAAGCCCCTTAGCTATTTTTAAGTGTACAGGTCAGTGGCATGGAGCACGGTTGACCCGTGAGTAACTGATGATCATCCCCCTGAGCTGAAAATCCACGTGCGATTTTACAGTCGCCCTCTGTATGTGAGGGTCCACTGGATTCAGCCAGTCATGGATTGTGTAGTGCTGTAGTATTTATTGAGAAAAAATCCACATCTAACTGGACCTATGCAGTTCAAACCCAGTCGTCCACTGTACATTCATATTTTTGTACAACCATCACCACCATCCACTTCTAGAACTTTTCATCTTCTCAAACTGAAACTCTGTCCCCATTTAGCACTGACTCCCTTGGATTATATACGTGAAGCTGTGGATGCTCCACTGTTGAGAGTCTGTAGTTCATTGTCTTAGTTCGTCGTCTTCCCTTAAGTAATGTGTAGTTTTATGCTGAAAGGCAGTTAATCTGCTGATAGAGCTTAACCTTCGCAGTCTTGTTAGTGGGCTTTGTGAGGGACAGAGGGCCCTTGCCCTGGGGCTGGAGGAGTCTCAACAAAATGACCGGGTTGTTAGGCTACAGGTGCCTCCGCTCTGGCCGGTCAGAGCTCCAGCACCGCGTGACTTCCCAAAGCTCCCCTCGTTGCACGGCCCCCCCAGTAGCTGTTCTCTGCCAGGCCTGCGGAGTCTTGTCCCGCACACACACAGCTTAGCATTTGGCTGAGGTACAAGGGAGCTTCGATGGCAGTTTCTGAGGCCCCTTCTCTGTGCAGGTTTTCTCCTCTCTTGTACCCTGCCCTGCGGATTCCAGCCGCCTCAGCGGCCTGAACTCCAGTCTCTCTTACTTGTCCCCAGTGGAGAGCCCAGCTGCTGCCGGGCCCCTTCCCTGTGCCCCAGGTTGGAAAGTGTCCCCAGGCAGAAAGCCACGGTGAGTCTGCACTCATCTCAGCTTTCACTTTCCTCCAGGGTCATCACGGTCCTATGACAGCTTTTATCCAAAGTCCAAAAGCAATTGCTTCCTATTTGTCCAGCTTTATACTCTTTTATTGTGAGGGAAGAGGTCCTATACCTGTTCGTCAGTTCTGATGAGACAAAGTCCTGGAGGGCATTTATAAAACAGGACGTCTGACTCACCATCTGAAGTTGTTTGCGTTTCTGTAATACAGACTGCTGCTTCCCAGCCCTCCCACTTCTTCATGACATATATCGCCATTACATATCTGTGTAGGGCAAGGTTTTGTGGAAGGGACAGATTGAGGAAGAGTTTCATGACTCAGTTGAGGTGTCAGAGCAGCAGAAACCCGGAGCAAGAGCCACTCTGAGGACAGAAACCCCCGTGGGACTTGCCAGTATATTGCCGAGAAATTTGGATTTTGACGAGGCCGGGCAAAAAAAGGAATGGATTCAACTTAACCTTGCCTGACTCAGAAATCCAAGAAATCCTGCTGACACCTTACTTACCTTTATATGTCCCACAGCACCTAACAGGGGCTTCCGCTTAGAAAACGGAAAGAAGTTATCATAGAAACACAATAAATAAATGAATGAGTTTATGGTCTCACTTCGAAGGCAAAAGAGAATTGTTTCCTATATATTTCTGTAACTTTTTTCTCGAGTGGTCAAAGGATTTTAGATTTAAGTTCCAGTAGCAAACTCTCTTATATCCTAACGCTTTCCCCCTGTGCCACACTTTAAAAGAGGTTGGATTTTTCTGTCTCAAGAAGCTTCTGTGTGGGCTTCACTGGTGGCGCAGTGGTTAAGAATCCGCCTGCCAATGCAGGGAACATGGGTTCAATCCCTGGTCCGGGAAGATCCCACATGCCACAGAGCAACTAAGCCCGTGCGCCACAACTACTGAGCCTGCACTCTAGAGCCCGCGAGCCATAACTACTGAGCCCTCACACCACAACTACTGAAGCCCATGTGCCAGAGCCCGTGCTCTGCAACAAGAGAAGCCACCGCAATGAGAAGCGCATGCACCGCAACCAAGAGTAGGCCCTGCTCGCCAAAACTAGAGAAAAGCCCACGTGCAGCCATGAAGACCCAACACAGCCAATAATAAATAAATAAATTAAAAAAAAAAAAAAAAAAGCTTCTGCATGTCAGGGCAGCCTGACCGCCCCAGAGGCAGGTCATTCAGCGTCTGGAGCGGCGGCCCTGGCAGGGCCTGCGCTCCCTTGACGTGGCAGCTGGCGGAAAAGGGCCTCGTGGCACAGGGAGGAGAAGAAAGGAAAATGATTGTGCAGAATGGACTCTACAACTTGTCTCCACATGCCTGCTGCTCTGACCAAAGCCCCGAGGCTCTGCCAGCCTGGGGGCCAAGCCTGTGAATGTGGAGCCCAAGGAGCCCTAATATGGCCTTCCCGTCTCGGGGGGAGGCGGGGGCCTGGGGCGCTGGCTTTGGGGCTCTGTGGCGGCCCTGGTTTCCTTTCCTGTCTTCTCGCTGACCCTCCCACTGCTTTCTCAGCAGCTTCTGCTTCCCTTGCTGGCCCGTCAGACCGGGAGCTGTTCTGTGGGCAGCAGTAGGGCCTGCGGAGCCGCCCTAAGTTGTCAGTCTGAGGCGGCAGAGCGGCTTTCTGCTGGGACCGGACTGGGGGGGGGGGGTGGGAGGAACCTGCAGACCCCTGTCGCCACCGAGAGAAAATATAAAGAGTGGCCTGGATGTGTGTGTACTACCAAGTGTAAACTAGATGGCTAGTGGGAAGCAGCCGCATAGCACAAGGAGATCAGCTCGGTGCTCTGTGACCACCTAGAGGGGTGGGGTAGCGAGGGTGGAAGGGAGACGTGAGAGGGAGGGGATATGGGGACATAGGTGTATGTACGGCTGATCCACTTTGTTGTAAAGCAGAAACTTAACACACCACTGGAAAGCAATTATACTCCAATAAAGACGTGAAAAAAAGGGGGGGGGGCAGTACAAGGGGTGAGATGAGCCTGGAGCTCAGACAAAGGAGATGCGAATCCTGGAAACTCCTTCCACACTTGTCACCACATCAATCCTAAAAATAGTCTCTTTAATCCCGAGGAAGCAACTAGAGGAGAAATGGGCTGGTGGTTTTTTAACGCCTCCGTGTCTGTTAGGTGGGCTGGCTGGCAAAGCCCCTGGCCAGGGCGTGTGCTTGTGGACGAGAGGAGGCAAGAGGTGGCGAGGCTGACACCCCACGGCTTTTGGCCGGTGCCCCCCTAAAATGAATAAACCCCACTAACATCCGAACACCGGGGCGAAATGATGCAGGCGGCTCCCTCCTCGTTTCCCGCCGTGGTGCTTCCCTCGCAGCCTGAAGATCACTGGCGTTGAGTGGAAAGAGTTAGAATCTTGGAGTGGAGCAGATGGGCATTTAATGCCTGGCTAATGGCGTCTATTTAGTGAGCCTCGCTCTGGGCTGTGAGTATATTACGACGCCCATGAGACTGTTTGGGAGCAGAGCCTTTAAGGAGGTAAATAAGGTTAAAAGAGACCATCAGGTCAGAACCCTAATCCGATAGGACGGTGTCCTTGTAAGAAAAGGAAGAGACACCAGAGACGCACGTGCCCAGAGAAAGGATCCTGTGAGGGCGCAGTGAGAAGGCTGTTTGCAAGCCAAAGAGAGAGGCCTCGGGAGTAACCAACCCACAGCCGTCTGGATCCAGGGTCTGGGACTTCCAGCTCCCAGCACTGTGAGTGAGAGAAGAAACTTCTTGTTTAACTCAGCCCATTTGTGATATTTCGCTATGGCAGCGCTTGCAGATGAACACAATCCAGCATCAGCATTTTTCCTTTTTCAAAATAGCTTTGGCTCCTCTAGGTTTTTTGCATTGCCAAATACAATTTAGAAGCAGACTGTCTACAGCCTGCTGGGGGTTTGGGGATTGCATTGAATCTATGGATCAGTTTTGAAAGACTAAACACCTGAACAATATGGATTCTTCCAATTTCTAAACATGATATATCTCTCCATTAATTTATATCATTTTTAATTTTTCTCATCCATTTTTTTTCTATATATCATTTAAAATTTTTCTCATTGATGAGACACCAGTTTTCAGTCTGGTGTTTCATATCTTTCATTAAATGTATCCCTAAGTATTCTATGTATTTTGATACTACTGGAAATGCTATTTTTAAACTTTATTTTCTAAAAAAACAAGTTTTTGCTGGCACACAAATATAATTTTTGTATATTGACTTTGTATCCTGCAACTTTGATAAATGTTATTAATTCTAGTAGTCGTTTTTATTCCTTAGAATCTTCTATGTAGACAACCATGTCTGCAAATAGAGACAAAAAATTTTACTTTTTCCCTTCTAATCTTATGCCTTTTACTTTTTTCTTAATACACTGGGCTAGAACTTCTGCTACAAGACATTCTCACCTCGTTCCCAGTTTTAGGGGAAGAGAATTTAGTCTTTCACCATTAGTATGATGTTAGCTGTAGGTTTTCCATTAGATGTCCTTTATCCAGTTAAGGAAGTTTCCTTCATATTACTAGTTTGTTGAGAGGGTTTTGTTGGTTTTTTAAAATTATTAATAGATGTTGAATTTTGGTTTTTTTTAGTGATATGAGTTTTCTCTTTTATTCTGTTAATGTGGTAAATCATACTGATTTTCAAGTGTTGAACCTCCAAGAAACCCTATTTGTTCAAGACATATAGCTGGATTATATTTGATAAAATTCTGTTGAAACTTTTGCATCTGTGTTCATGAGGGAGCTCCGTCTTTGCTGGAATGTCTGTCAGGATGTGGTGTTAGGGGTTTGTTGACCTCGTAAAATGAATTGTAGCGTTCCCTTTTCTGAAAGAGTTTGCATAATGTTGGTATTATTCTTTGTTAAATGTTTGATAATTTGGATTTTTCTCTGTGGAAGAGTTTTATATAGTGATTATATTTTTAAAATGCAGGGCCATTCCCATTTTCCATTTCTTTTTGAATCAGTTATGGTAATTTGTGTCTATTAAGGAGTTTTTCGTTAATCTGAATTGTCAAACTTGTTGAGATAAAGTTATTTAAATATTTCCTTACTATCGTTTTAATATGTAAAGGACCAGTAGATATTTCTTCATTCTTACTATTGGTTATTTGTATTTTCTTTTTTTTTTCTTCATTAGTTTTGCCAGTTTATCAATTTTACTCAT
Source organism: Kogia breviceps (assembly GCF_026419965.1). NCBI lineage: Eukaryota > Metazoa > Chordata > Mammalia > Artiodactyla > Physeteridae > Kogia > Kogia breviceps. The sequence goes on from NC_081314.1 coordinate 141,812,202, forward strand.
CTTTTCAGAGAACCAGCTTTTGGCTTTGTTAAATTTTTCTATTGTTTATAGCTCTTCTTTTTCTAGCTTCTTAGATTGTTTGTTTTAAACGTATTGTCTTTCTTATTATATGCATTTAAATGGTAAATTTCCCTCTAAATCATGCTCTAGCTGCATCTTACAAATTTTAATGTGTTGTTTTCCTTTTTATTCAGTTCAAAATATGTTCTAAATTCCCTTATGATATGATCCATGGGTTATTTAGAAGTGTATTTAGTCTCCAATATTTAAAGTTTTTCTAAATATCTTATTGTGATATTGAATTATATTGAACTACTGTGATCTAATATAATTCAATTGTGATCTGAGAGCATACTTTGTAAGATCTGAATCCTTTTAAATGTATTGAGATTTGTTTTATGGCCCAGCTTTTGAACCATGTTGGTAAATATACTAAGTGACCTGTGTCTGTGCTGCCAGAGGGAGATTTGAAACATGATCAAAGATGAATCCAGGGGCAAAACTGGGGTGTGAGTGGTGTCCAAGGAGTTCAGGGACGCGGAGGCATGGAGTGTGCAGCTGAGAGTAGGAGGGGGCTGGGCGGTGGGCAGGCCCTGGAAGCTTCATCCTGTAGGGCAGGGGGGTGGAGATATGTGAGGATGTTTATGGTTGTTACAATGATTGGGAGTCAGGTGGGGAAGACCAGGGATGTGGGATATTGTGCAATGAGTTGGGTAATCCCACAGAGTGAGGACTGGCCCATTGCCCAGCAACTTTCCAAAGTCTACACATCAGTGCTGCTGTCTGATAATGCAAGTCACATATCACATTTAAAATTTTCTAGTAGCTACATTAAAAAAAGTAAAAAGAAACTACTAAAGTTAATTCTGGCAATATATTTTATTTAACCCAGTATATCCAAAATAATATTTCAACCGATATAAACATTATATGTTACTATTGAGATATATTACGTCCTTTTTTGAAACATTCTAAATCTAGCCTACAACATTCAGAGTAGCCACACTTCAGATGCTCAGCAGTCACATGTGGATTGGACAGTACGGGTTGAGACCCTAAAACGTCATTTTATGTATATAAATATCAAGTACCTTTTGAATTTTAATGTACTTGAATTTTCCAGGAACGTGTTACCATGCAAAAACAGGTTCGAGGGTTTTTGTTTTTTGGGGGTTCTTTTGGCCGTACCTTGCAACTTACGTGATCTTAGTTCCCTGACCAGGGATTGAACTGGGTCCACAGCAGTGGAAGCCTGGAATCCTAACCACTAGGCCACCAGGGAACTCCCGAGGTTTGAAGTTTGACTCTACTTTTTTCTCTGAACATTACCAAGAATTGTTCACCATTTTGGAAAGTGGTGTCATCCATCAGACAACACACCTGAATCAGCTACATTTGTAGCTGTCGTGTTCATGGCGATCCTACCTGTGCGTACAGGCACTGAGTATGTCAATATTCTGTCTTGATGTCTTCTAGTTTATCTATGTCTAAGCATCTACTTATTGAAATATATATATTATTTTATAACATTACTTTTTTTTTTTTTTTTTTTTTTGCGGTATGCGGGCCTCTCACTGTTGTGGCCTCTCCCGTTGTGGAGCAGAGGCTCCGGACGCGCAGGCTCAGTGGCCATGGCTCACGGGCCAGCGGCACGTGGGATCTTCCCGGACCAGGGCACGAACCCATGTCCCCTGCATCGGCAGGCGGATTCTCAATCACTGCGCCACCAGGGAAGCCTAACATTACTTTTTTTTTCTATTTAATTTAATTAATTTGGCTGCATTCGGTCTTCATTGCTGCGTGCGGGCTTTCTCTAGTTGTGGCAAGCAGGGGCTACTCTTCGTTGTGGTGCGTGGGCTTCTCATTGTAGTGGCTTCCTTGTGGAGCATGGGCTCTAGACGCGCAGGCTTTAGATGTGGCACACAGGCTCAGTAGTTGGGGCACGCGGGCTCTAGAGTGCAGGCTCAGTAGTTGTGGTGCACGGGCTTAGTTGCTCTGCGGCATGTGGGATCTTCCCAGACCAGGGCTCAAACCCGTATCCCCTGCATTGGCAGGTGGATTCTTAACCACTGCACCACCAGGGAAGTCCCTATACCACATTACTTTTATTTCTTCTCTGTATTATAGTTGAACATTATATTGATTTTTAAAAATTATGTGCATAGGTGGCTTATACTATGTGTTCATTTCTTATCAGGTTATTATAGGAGATATTTAAATATATTCAACTAATGTTAAACTGTTGCAAATCATGTAGATATTGGTTATAAGTAAAAATATAAAAAGTACTAGTTATTAAAAGGAATATCCTTTCCCCTGTGCTGGAGGCGGGGAGAGGCCCTGGAGGCTGTGTGGCAGAGGAAGGGCCCCGATTCAGGTTTTAAGTCCCTCTGTCTGGAAGCAGGATAGAAACCAGAGCTGGTCTCGAATGTTGGGACAGAGAAAAGGGACAGATAATTTGCTTTATTCATTTTTTTATGTGAAAGCCACACCAAAAGTTCCCTGATGGTAGAAAACTCGGGGATGCCTTCAGATTGTTTTCCAAGGTAAAGGCCTTCCCAGAAAATATCTCCTACCATGTAAAATAACTTTTAAAATGCCATTATTTCTTACTAAGCCAAATATTTACTTTAAAATATCAGGACCACCTTTCATCCTCTCATGTTGGAATCAATTTCCTGGTCTTAATCTGCATCCACCAGCGTCGTATGAGTTTCCTCCTCTGAGAATTTCCCTCCTAAAGTTGGGTGGAGCAGTTAATGGTTTATCTGAAGACCCAGAGTAGCATACTATGAAGTCACTTCGTCTCGTTATGCTGCAGAAGAAAATATATTTCGTGCTCTTACATTTTTCTCAATGGCAATGAAAAGGAAAGAACATGACTCCTTAGTATAGATGTGGTAACCGATAGAAAACGAAAATGTATTTTTAGGACATTGCAAATATGAATTCAGAATTTCTCCGACCCTGTAACTATCTTCTAGGCTGTCTTACCCTAAAGGGAGAGGCCAGTGAAAACAGGGACCATCCGCGTGACCACAGGGCCCGTCCCCGGCATAACGCCTGCCCCGCGGCGAGTGCCCGGTAGATATTTGTTGATTAAGTTGCTGTTTGTCCCTGCCTCTTCGTTGCACACTTTGAGGGAAAGATAACGGCCGCACTTGCCCAGCACTTTTTAGGGGCCGGGTCTTGTGCCAGCTGTTTGAGTCCTTCAAGGTGGAAGTTACTGTCCACATTTCATAGATGAGGGAAGGTCTGATTTATCTTTCTACGGGCTCCAGGGGCAGGTCTAGGGATTACATGCAGTCACTAACTAAACGTGGTTGAGCTAATTTAGGTTTCAAGCTCATCTGTTCTTCAAAGCAATGGCCAGTTCAGCGGTACTAACCTCAGGCTGGTGATCTCATCCGCTCTTTTCCAGGCCCTTATTCAACAAACGTTTGTTGAGCACCTGCCCCATGCAGGGCCCGGGAGACTTAGCGAAGCCTCTCATGCTGTGTGATGTGAGCTGGGCCCAGGGGTGGGGTTGGAAAACCTTGTCCCCCCAAATTACCGCTCCATATCCTAGGGCGAAGTTTTAGAACTGCCAGAAATCACTGTCTTCAATGAGCGAATCCCCAGCACAGGCTGTGGTCCTCTGGCTTCGAGTGAGTATCAACAGCTGCCGGCCTGGGCTCTCTCCTCAGTGCTTAATCAGTCCAACTGTGGCCTGCAGGCTTTTTTGTTTTGTTTTGTTTTGTTTTGTTTTGCGGTACGCGGGCCTCTCACTGCTGTGGCCTCTCCCGTTGTGGAGCACAGGCTCCGAACGCGCAGGCGCAGTGGCCACGGCTCACGGGCCCAGCCGCTCCGCGGCACGTGGGATCTTCCCGGACCGGGGCGCGAACCCGTGTCCCCTGCATTGGCAGGCGGATTCTCAACCACTGCGCCACCAGGGAAGCCCCTGCAGGCTTTTTAAAGCCCTGCCCTAGATACTTCCAACATGCAACCAAGGTCGAGGACCAGGGTACCTGCAGATGTTGGCCACTTGGACAAGTGAATCAATCACATGCGTATCAGGCCTGGAAGGGCCTTCCTGAGAAGTGGCCTGGTCACCTCCCATAATCAGGGGTGTATCAGGGGCTAGCAGTGACTGGGAGTGCCAGCTCCAGCACTCACTGCTAGGTGACCTTGGGCAAGTGGCACTGACCTCTCAACACCTCAGTTTCCTCATCTGTAAGATGGGGACATAAGAACACTCTCTTTACGGCCTTGTGAGAATTAGCAGTTAATACACATAAGGCATCTAGCACACTGCCTGGTGCATGGTAAGCACTAGATAAGTGTCAGCTGTTGTTACTAGCTACATGTCAGACATGAGAGACTCTGCCTCTCCTACCTTTAGAGACTCGAGCAAAACAAAGAAGGAAACAGCAGCCTTCCTTACTCCTCTCTTCTCGCCTGCGAGGCTTTGTCTGGACACAGATATTGCTGCCCAGGGTGGGTGGGACCCATGGTCATGGACTTAGGTGTGCTGGCCAACACCTAGGTGAGGACCATCCTTGAGGCCTGAGGATGCTCTGTCTTACACAATCTCTTCTTCCCAGGTCTCACGCCTTTTTCTAGCTCTCTGTTTTTTAAGCACTCTCTAAGCCTTTACTCCATTTTGTTGGCTTGTTTGTTTCAGGTTTATATAAATCCCAGGATGAACTGTATATGCTGACAAAGGTTTAATGTCACATGTAATATGAAAATTATCATAGCATACTTTACTTTTAAAAAATATTTTTGTAGATATTTTTTATTTTTCCCTTAATCTGAACCATAAATATATTTGTATATGTGTGTATACATATATCCAGATATATGCCAACTTACAGTCCTATCAGCAATGCATTAGAACCCATAAATTTTTTTTTCTTTGCCACAACAAGTGGCTTGCAGGATCTCAGTTCCCCAACCAGGGATTGAACCTAAGCCATGGCAGTGAAAGCCCCGAATCCTAACCACTAGGCCATGAGGGAACTTCCAAAATTTTTTTAAATTGTTTTTTTTTAATTTTTTTTCTTTGAAGTATAGTTGATTTACACTATTGTGTTAATTTCAAGTGTACAGCATAGTGAGTGATTCAGAATTTTTTGGTTACACCATGCAGCTTGTGGGATCTTAGTTCCCCAACCAGGGATCAAGCCCACACCCTGGTAGTGAAAGCACTAAGTCCTAACTGCTGGACTGCCAGGGAATTCCCATGAGTCAGTATTTTCGCAGGTTATTTTCCATTATCGGTTATTACAATATAATGGGTATAATTCCCTGTGCCCTGTGGTATATCCTTGTAGCTTATCTATTTTACATATAGTAGTTTGTATCTGTCAATCCCATACCCCTAATTTGTCCCTCCCCCTTCTCTCTCCCACTTGGTAAACACAAGTTTATTTTCTGTATCTGTGAGTCTGTTTCTGTTTCGTACATACATTCATTTGTATTTTTTTAGATTCCACATATAAGTGATATCATATAGTATTTGGCTTTCTCTGACTTATTTGCCTAAGCATGATCATCTCTAGGCCCATCCATGTTGTTGCAAATGGCAGTATTTCATTCTTTTTTATGGCTGAGTAATATTCCACTGTGTGTGTGTGGGGGGGGCCCATCTTCTTAATCCAATCATCTGTTGATGGGCATTTGGCTATTGTAAATAGTGCTCCTATGAACACTGGGGTGCATGTATCTGTTTGAATTAATGGTTTCATTTTTTCCAGATATATATCCAGGAGTGGGATTGCTGCATCACATGGTCAAAGACAGCTGGGTCATGGCTCTATTTTTAGTTTTTTAAGGAACCTCCATAGTGGCTGTACCCATTTACATTCCCAGCAATGGTGTACAAGGAGCCCCTTTGCTCCACACCCTCTCCAGCGCTTGTTATTTGTAGACCTTATGATGATGGCCATTCTGATAGGTGTGAGGTGATACCTCATTGTGCTTTTCACTTGCATTTCTCTAACAACCAGCAATGTTAAGCACCATTTATGTGCCGGTTAACCACCTGTATGTCTTCTTTGGGAAAATGTCAATCCAGGTCTTCTGCCCATTCTTTAAATATTAATTAATTAATTTTTGGCTGCATTGGGTCTTCGTTGCTGCGCGCAGGCTTTCTCTAGTTGCGGCCGGGGGGGGGGGCTACTCCTTGTTGCGGTGCATGGGCTTCTCATTGCAGTGGCTTCTTGTTGCAGAGCACAGGCTCTAGGTGCGCGGGCTTCCGTAGTTGTGGCACGCAGGCTCAGTAGTTGTGGCTCATGGCCTCTAGAGCGCAGGCTCAGTAGTTGTGGTGCACGGGCTTAGTTGCTCTGTGGCACGTGGAATCTTCCCGGACCAGGGCTCAAACCCGTGTCCCCTTCATTGGCAGGCAGATTCTTAACCACCATGCCACCAGGGAAGTCCTTGCCCTTTTTTCTTTTTTAACATGTATCTATTCTTTGTCAAATTCTTTTCCCATTTAGGTTATTACAGAGTACTGAGCTGTGCTCCCTATGCTATACAGTAGATCCTTGTTGGTGCTGTCCATTTTCGATTGGATTGTTTAGTTTTGATATTGGATTGTATGAGCTGTTTGTATATTTTGGATATTACCTCCTCATCCGTAGCACCGTTTGCAAATATTTTCTCCCATTCCATGGGCTGTCATTTTGTTTTCTTGATGGTTTCCTTTGCTGTGCAAAAGCTTTTAATTAGGTCCCATTTGTTTATTTTTGCTTTTATTTCTTCTGCCTTGGGAGACTGATCCAAGAAAATATTACTACAATTTATGTCAAAGAGTGTTTCACCTATGTTCTCTTCTAGGAATTTTATGGTTTCATGTCTTACATTTAGATCTTTAAACCATTTTGAATTTATTTTTGTATATGGTGTGAGGGAATGTTCTAATCTCACTGTTTTACATGTAACTCTGCAGTTTTCCCAGCACCCCTTGTTAAAGAGACTCTTTTCTCCATCATATATTCTTGCCTCTTTTATCATAGATTAACTGACCATAGGTGAATGGGTTTATTTCTGGGCTCTCTATTCTGTTGCATTGATCCATGTGTCTGTTTTTGTGTCAGTACCATGCTGTTTTCATTGCTATACCTTTGTAGTATAGTCTGAAGTCTGGGAGGGTTGTCCCTCCAGTTTTGTTCTTTTTCCTCAGGATTGCTTTGGTAATTTGGGGTCTTTTGTGCTTCCATATAAATTTTAGGATTATTTGGTCTAGTTCTGCGAAAAATGTCCTGGGTATTTTGATAGGGATTGCATGCAATCTGTAGATTGCTTTGAGTAGTATGGCCATTTTAATAATATTAATTATTCCAATCCAAGAGCCTGGTAGATCTTTCCATTTCTTTGAATCATCTTCAGTTTTCTTCATCAGTATTTTATAGTTTTCAGAGTATAGGTATTTCACCTTCTTGGTTAAGTTTATTCCTAGGTATTTTTTAAAGTGATTTTAAATGGGATTTTTGTTTTTACTTTTTGTTTTTACTTTTCCTTTCTGATATTTCAATATTAATGTATAGAAATGAAACAGATTTCTGTATATTAATCTTGTATCCTGCAAACTTGCTGAATTAACTTACTAGTACTAATAGTTTTGGGGTGGAGACTTTAGGGTTCTCTATATAAAGTGTCACGTCATCTGCAAGTAGTGATAGTTTTACCTCTTCCCTTCCAACTTGGATACGTTTTATTTCTTTTTGTTGTCTGACTGCTGTGTCTAGGACTTCCAATACTATCTTAAATAGAAGTGGTGAGAGTGGGCATCCTTGTCTTTTTCCTGAATTTAGCAGAAAATCTTTCAGATTTTCACCATTGTGTGTTATACTGGCTCAATGGGTTTGTCATAAATGTTCTTTATTATGTTGAGACATGTTCCCTCTATACTCACTTTGATGAGAGTTTTTATAATAAATGGGTATTGAATTTTATCAGATGCTTTTTCCACATCTATTGAGATGATCATGTGGCTTTTGTCTTTTGTTAATGTGGTGTGTCACATTGATTGATTTGTGTATGGTGAACCATCCTTGTGATCCTGGAATACATCCAACTTGATCATGGTGTATGATCCTTTTTATGTATTGTTGGATTCAGCTTGCTAATATTTTATTGATTTTTGCATCTATATTCATTAAACATATTGACCTGTAATTTTTTTTTTTTTTTGGTAGTGTCTTTGTCTGCTTTTGGTATCAAGGTAATGGTGGCCTTGTAGAACGAATACAGGAGTATTCCCTCCTCTTCAATTTTTAAAAAGTTTGAGAAGTATGCCGTCTTCTTTATATGTTTGGTAGAATTCCCCATGAAGCCATCCAGTCCTGGATTTTTGTTTGCTGGGAGTTTTTAAATTACAGATTCTATTTCACTTCTAGTTATCGATCTGTTCAAATACTCTGTTTCTTCTTGACTCAATCTTGCCAGGCTGTATGTTTCTAGAAATGTGTCCATTTCTTCTAGGTTGTCAAATTAGTTGGCATATAACTGTTCATAGTATTCTTAGGATATTTTTGTATCTCTGTGGTATTGGCTGTTATTTTCTCCTCTTTCATTTCTTTAATTTTTTTATGTAATTATAATTGATTTAAAATGTTATGCCAATCTGCTGTACAGCAAAGTGACTCAGTTATACACATATATTCTTTTTTAAAATATTCTTTTCCATTATGGTCTATCACGGGATACTGAATATCATTCCCTGTGCTATATAGTAGGACCTTGTTGTTTATCCATCCTATATATAATAGTTTACATCTGCTGATCCCAAACTCCCAGTCCTTCCTTCCCTGACCCCCTCCCCCTTGGCAACCACAAGTCTGTTCTCTATGTCTGTGAGTCTGTTTCTGTTTTATAGATAGGTTCCTTTGTGCCATGTAAGTGATACCATATGGTATTTGTCTTTCTCTTTCTGACTTGCTTCACTTAGTATGATAATCTCTAGTTGCATCCATGTTCCTGCAAAAGGCATTATTGTTTCTTTTTTAACAGCTGAGTAGTATTCCATTGTATATATGTACCACATCTTTTTTATCCATTTATCTGTCAGTGGACATTTAGGTTGTTTCCATGTTTTGGCTATTGTGAATATTGTTGCTATGAGCATAGGGGTGCATGTATCTTTCTGAATTATAGTTTTGTCTGGGTATATATCCACGAGTGAGATTGCTGGATCATATGGTAGCTTTATTTTTAGTTTTCTGAGGAACCTCCACACTGTTTTCCATAGTGGCTGCACCAACTTACATCCCCAACAGCAGGGTAGGAGGGTTCCCTTTTCTCCACACCCTCTCCAGCACTTGTTTGTAAACTTTTTAATAATGGCCATTCTGACTGGTGTGAGTTGGTATCTCATTGTAGTTTGATTTTCATTTCTCTAATAATTAGTGATGTTGAGCATCTTTTCTTGTACCTACTGGCCATCTGTATGTCTTCTTTGGAGAAATGTCTATTAAGGTCTTCTGTCCATTTTTCGATTACGTTTGGTTTTCTGTTGTTGAGTTGTATAAGCTGTTTGTATATTTTGGAGATTAAGCCTTGTCTGCAGCATCATTTGCAAATATTTTCTCCCATTCTGTAGGTTTTTTCATTTTTTTTTTTTTATGGTTTCCTTTGCTGTGCAAAAGCTTGTAAATTTATTTTTGTTTTTATTTCTGTTGCCTTGGGAGATTGACCTAAGAAAACATTGGCATGATTTATGTCAGAGAATGTTTTGCCTATGCTCTCTTCTAGGAGTTTTATGGTGTCATGTCTTATGTTTAAGTCTTTAAGCCATTTTGAGTTTATTTTTGTGCATGGTATGAGGGTGTGTTCTAATTTCATTGATTTACATGCAGCTGTCCAACTTTCCCAGCACCACTTGCTAAAGAGACTTTTTCCCATTTTATATTCTTGCCTCCTTTGTCGAAGACTAATTGACCATAGGCGTGTGGGTTAACTTCTGGGCTCTCTATTCTGTTCCACTGATCCATATGTCTGTTTTTTAAAAATCAATACCACACTGTTTTGATTACTGTAGCTTTGCAGTATTGTCTGAAGTCTGGGAGAGTTATGCCTACTGCTTTTTTTTCCCTCAGGATTGCTTTGGCAATTCTGGGTCTTTGATGGTTCCATATAAATTGTTGTATTATTCTAGTTCTGTGAAAAATATCATGAGTATTTTCATAGGGATAGTATTTAATCTGTAGATTGCTTTGGGTAGTACTGCCATTTTAACAAGAAAGAAAGGAAAAGATGTGGTTTTATTTATAAAAGGTAAAAATAAAAAGCACATAGTTAATGAACACTTTTATTTAACTTTTCTAATGTAAAATTTGAAAAAGACAGCATATCTCATTTTATCAAGCAATTTGTTTAAACCTAGAAGTTAAAGAATATGTTGGAAGGTATTTAAAGATTGTTCAGATTAAGTCTGGCAGGAACAGGAAGACAGTACTTATCTTTTGTCTAATTAATCTATAAGTTAATTGACTGATGTGTAATAGTTATTAGCAAAGAGTAACACCACAGAGAATTTGATTGTCATGGAGCAGAACCATGTTTTAAGTTTTACTTAATGTTCCTTGCTTGTTTCAATCTGATTCATTGGCAATAGGTTCTTTGCTTATTTCCCTGAGTTATAAATACTTTGTATTCTTAGTTTCTATTGGGAGGAAAGAACAGAAATGTGTAACATAGAGCTTGAATGGGAAAAGGATTATAGGTCATATGACTGGCATTACAGTTATTCTTTTTTTAAAAAAAAAAATCCCACATTTCTTGATTTTCATACATTTCTGAATCAAGGAAAGAACTTACATAATTTTGTTCCCACAGAAATCATGCTTTTTACCCATCACTAGGTATTCCAGAACAGTGGCTGATAAATAGTATTGCTTAATAAATGTCTGCATACATGAAGAAACTAATGAGGCTGACCTTTTTCTCATGAGTTTATTGGCCACATGAATTTTTCTTTCTTTTAATAAATTTATTCATTTATTTATCTTTGGCTGCATTGGATCTTCGTTGCTGCATGCTGGCTTTGTCTAATTGCGGCGAGCAGCGGCCACTCTTTGTTGCGGTGCGTGAGCTTCTCTTGTTGTGGAGCACAGGCTCTAGCTGTGTCGGCTTCAGGAGTTGTGGCACACGGGCTCTCAGTAGTTGTGACTTGTGGGCTCTAGAGTGCAGGCTCAGTAGTTGTGGTGTACAGGCTTAGCTGCTTCGTGGCATGTCGGATTTTCCTGGACCAGGGATTGAACCCGTGTCCTCTGCATTGGCAGGCGGATTCTTATCTACTGCATCACCAGGGAAGTCCCTGATTTTTTCTTTCTTTTCTGAATTGTCTATTCATATTTTGACCTATTTTTCTTCTGAAATGTTCTTATTTTTCTTACTGACCTGTGTGAGTGCTCTTATATGTACACTTCATGTCATTATGTGATATTTTTCCTAACTGGTCCTTTTTTTTCTCTTTTAACTTATAGAAAAATATAATGTATTGAAGGTTTTTACTTTTTCCATCAATATTTTTTTTCAGGATTTTTGTCAGTGTAATGTTTTAAAAGTTTCACCATCCAACAGTTATATATTATCTGTATCTTCTTGTGGTATTATGATGTCATTGTCTACTTTCATATCTTTATACCTTTGGTATTTACTTCCTTTTGAGGTGCTTATTGGTAATATAATTTTTTAAATTAATTAATTAATTTATCTTTGGCTGTGTTGGGTCTTCGTTGCTATGTGCAGGATTCCTCTAGCTGTGGCGAGCAGGGGCTACTCTTCCATGGGCTTCTCATTGCAGTGGCTTCTCTTGTTGCAGAGCATGGGCTCTAGGCACATGGGCTTCAGTAGTTGTGGCGCATGGGCTTAGTTGTTCCGCAGCATTCGGGATCTTCCTGGACCAGGGCTCGAACACGTGTCCCCTGCATTGGCAGGTGGATTCTTAACCACTGCACCACCAGGGAAGTCCCTGGTAATATAATGTTTAACACAATTTATATTATCAATTCTGCAACTGATTTGAAATGCTGGTTGTACTTAGTATTCCTTGCTTGTTTCATATACTGAATTCTTACCTATACACATGGGTCCAATTATGGATTTTATATTTATTTAATTGACCTGTCTCTTCTGGCACTACTACCACACTTTAAATTTTCATATAATACTATCTCACATCTGGTTTGTATTACTTTTATTGTTTTTCAAAATGTTATTGAATATCATAACATATTCTTACATATGAACCTTAGATCTAAAGAAAATATTACATTAAGCTGTGCATGGAACAAAGTTAAATGTTAAAATTTAAAAATTAACCTGAGAACTGTTATCTTTACACTTGAGTCTATATATAATAACACGGCATTTTCCTCAACTTTAAAAAGTATTTCTAAATGTTTTACAGATTTCCTTAAATAAGTCTTGCAGATGTTTTATTAACAAGTTTTATTAAAATTATTCACTGTATTTTATAGTTTTATTTCTGTTGTGAATGGAAACATTGATAAAATTAAATCTTCTATTGTTTAGAAAGCTATTTTTACAGATCTATATATGTAACAGGCTATTTTATTGAAGTGCCTTTATAGTTATAATAGTTTTTTTATTCAGTTGGTTTTCTTGGGTTTCAATAGTTTTACTCAGTTGATTTTCTTGGGTTTCAAGGTTTTCAATCATATTATCTGCTAATAATGATAATTTTATGTCTCCTTTTGCAGTGTTTATACCTAATATAGGGAACAGAAACTCACTCAGATTAGTTTCAGTGGAAGACTTGTTAGGATGCATCTAGACAAGAAGGCAAAAGCTGTTTGGAATCCAAGGGAAGTCTAGGGATTTTTGTTTTCCTCACCTGCTCTCACAGTCCCCAGGATCTCTGCATGCTGTGCAAACGCATCTATATCCTTTTCCCTTAGCATGAACCCATGGAAGGGGTCCTGGATTGGATTATCACTATGTCAGATGGAACTACCCTCCTGGGTTGTCACAGTTGAAGTACCTGATCTAAGCAGCTAAATCCAGATTAGAAGGGTTTTTAAAAAAACAATTTATATTTTTTTATACAGCAGGTTCTTATTAGTAGTCATCCATTTTATACATATTAGTGTATACATGTCAACCCCAATCTCCCAACTCATCACATTACCCCCACCACCCCCCCGCTGCTTTCCCCCCTTGGTGTCCATACGTTTGTTCTCTACATCTGTGTCTCAATTTCTGTCCTGCAAACTGGTTCATCTGTACCATTTTTCTAGGTTCCACATATATGTGTTAATATATGATATTTGTTTTTCTCTTTCTGATTTACTTCACTCTGTATGAAAGTCTCTAGATTCATCCACGTCTCTACAAATGACCCATTTTGTTCCTTTTTATGGCTGAGTAATATTCCATTGTATACATGTACTGCATCTTCTTTATCCACTCATCTGTTGATGGTCATTTAGGTTGCGTCCATGACCTGGCTATTGTAAATAGTGCTGCATGCTGCAGTGAACATTGTTTCTTTTTTCTTTTTTTTTTTTTTTTTTGGTGGTACGCGGGCCTCTCACCACTGTGGTCTCTCCCATCGTGGAGCACAGGCTCCAGACGCGCAGGCTCAGTGGCCATGGCTCACGGGCCCAGCCGCTCAGCGGCATGTGGGATCTTCCCAGACCAGGGCACGAACCTGTGTCCCCTGCATTGGCAGGCAGACTCCCAACCACTGCGCCACCAGGGAAGCCTGAACATTGTTTCTTTATAAGCACATATAACCATCACTATGAGACTTCCTAGTGCATCTAGTAAATCCCTCTCTTTTCTGATCTTACTGCATTGGCCAAACAGCAAGTTTGAATACCTACTAGGAGAGCTCTCAAAATTAACAAGATATCTCTAACACTTTATTATATAGCTTATTTCCTATTAATTTTTGTAAATCCATTTTCTTATATATTTTAAATTCTGTATTTCTCTAATAAGAGTTTTTGAAAATCAAGAATAGATGCCATGACCAATTGCTTCTTTGAATATGTGAATATAGATGCAAAAAATCCTGAACAAAATTCTAGCGAAGCAAAACCAGCAACATATAAAAAGAAAGAATTATACAGTTGTTTCTCAGTATCTGCAGGACATTGGTTCCAGGACAATGCCCCCACCCCACCAGCCCCGTGGACACCCAAATCCACAGATGCTCAAATCCCTTATATAAAATGGCAAATTTGTCCTGCAGTTGGTTGAATCCATGGGATGTAGAACCCATGGATTTAGGGGGCCAAGGGTACACACTGCCAGTTTATCCCAGGAATGCAATGTTAATAGCTGAAAATCAATCAATGTAATATACCATATTAACAGAATAAAGGTCAAAACAACCAAAAGGTTATCTCAATAGATACAGAAAAAGCAACTGACAAAATACAACACCCTTTCCTGGTAAAGACACTCAGCAAACTGAGAATAGCAGGGAACTTCCTCAACCTGATAAGAGCATTTATGAAAAACCCACGTCTAACAAACATCATACTTAACGGTGAAGGACTGAAACGTTTCCTCCACAATCAGTAACAAGACAAGGATGTCTGCCCTTGGCACACTTCTACTCAAAACCAGAGGATCTAACCTGGGCACTTGGGTAAAAAGAGAAATAAGAGACATCCAGATTGGAAAGGGAAACATAAAACTATATTTGCAGATAACATGATCTTGTATATAGAAAATCCTGAGGAATCTACCAAAACAACCCCCAAAACCACCAAAACCTTTTAGAGGTAATAAATGTCAGCAAGACTGCTAGATACAAAACAATACGTAAAAATCAATTGTATTTCTATACACTAGCAATGAAGAGCCTGAAATTAGGTTAAGAAAACAATTCCATTTATAACAGCATCAAAAAGAATAAGATACTTATAAATTTAACAAAAGAAGGGCTTCCCTGGTGGCCCAGTGGTTGAGAGTCCGCCTGCCAGTGCAGGGGAGGCAGGTTCGTGCCCTGGTCTGGTAACATCCCACATGCCGCGGAGCGGCTGGGCCCGTGAGCCATGGCCGCTGAGCCTGCACGTCCGGAGCCTGTGCTCCACAACAGGAGAGGCCACAACAGTGAGCGGCCCACGTACCGCAAAAAAAAAAAAAAAAAAAAAAAGTTTAACAGAAGAAGTATTAGAATTGTACATTGAAAACAATAAAACATTGTTGAAACAAGTTAAACAGGGTGTAAATAAATCAAAAGACTTCTCATGTTCATGAACTGGAAGATATAATATTGTAAAGATGATAATACTCCCAAAATTGATTCTTTGTAATCCCTATCAAAATACAAGCTACCTTTTTTGGGCAGAAATTGACAAGCTGGTCCTAAAATTCATATGGAAATGCAAAGGACCTAGAGTAGCCAAAAGAACTTTGAAAATGAAGATAAAAGTTATAGGACTCACACTTGACAATTTCAAAAGTTACTATAAAGCTACAGTAATCAGTGAGGTACTGACAGAAGAATAGACTCGAGAGTCCAGAAACCCACACATCTACGGTCAGTTTTTTTTTTTTTTCTTTTTAAAGCAAAGAGGTGGCTGCTTTGGGTCTTTGCTGCTGCGTGCCATAGGAGTAAATATTCATGACCTTTGGATTAGGCAGTGGTTCCTTAGATAGGACACCAAAAGCTCAAGCAACAGGGACTTCCCTGGCTGGCCAGTGGTTAAGACTCTGTGCTCCCAATGCAGGCGGCATGGGTTCGATCCCTGGCCTGGGAACTAAGATCCCGCATGCTGCATGGCGTGGCCAAAAACAAACAAACAGACAAAGCTCAAGCAACAGAAGAAAAAAATAGATAAACTGGTCTACATCAAAACTTAAAACTTTATATACTGCAAGTTACACCATCAAGATGGTGAAAAGACAACCCACGCAGAATAGGGGAAAATACTTGCAAATCATGTATCTGAAAAGAGACGTATGTGCCAAACATACAAAGACCTCTCACAGCTCAACAGTAAAAAGACAAATAATCAAATAATTGGCAAAAGATCAGCATAGATATTTCTCCAAAGATGATGTATCAATACAAATGGCCAATAAACACATGAAAAGATGCTCAATACCATTAGTTATTAGGAAAATTAGAATCAAAATCACAGGATACCACTGCACACCCACTAGGATGACGCTAATAAAAAAGGTGGACAGTTGCAGGTGGTGGAGAAGTTGGAACCTTGTGCATTACTGGTGGGAATGTAAAATGGTGCAGATGCTTTAGAAAACATTTCGCAGTTCCCCTAAAGGTTAAACACAGCACCATCATATGATCCTGCAATTCTATTCCTAGATGTATATCTAAGAGAAATAAAAACATGTGTCCATACAAAACCTTGTACATGAATGTTCACAGCAGAATTTTTTCTTAATAGCGAAAAAGTGAAAACAGTTCAAATGTCTGTTAACTGATGAATGAATAAACACAATGTGGTATGTCTATACAATGGAATATTATTTTGCAACAGACGGTAATAAGGTACTAGGGAGATCAGCCAAGAGGGTACAGTAGGAAGACTCTGAGCTCACCTCCTCTCACGGGCACACACCAAAGTTACACCTATTTACAGAACAGTCACTGACGGACAAGACCTGAACCTACCAGAAAAGACCTTCTACAACGAAAGATGTTAAGAAGGAACCACAACAAGATGGGTGGGAGGGGCAGAGTTGCAATACCGTCAGGTCCCATACCCTGGGGTGGGTGACCCACAAACGTGAGAATAATTACAATTGCAGAGGTCCTCCTAAGGGAGTGAGGGCTCTGAGCCCCACAGTGGGCTCCGCAGCGCCTATGCTGGGAAAGTGAGCCCCCGGGACATTTGGCTTTGAAGGCCAGCGGGGCTTGCTTTCAGGAGTCCCAGAGGGCTGGGGGAAATGGAGACTCCTCTCTTAAAGGGCACACACACAAGCTCACACTCCAGGATCCAGGGCAGAAGCAGTAATTTGAAAGGAGTCTGGGGTCAGACCCACCTGCTGATCTCAGAGTGTCTCCCAGAGAGGTGGGAGGCAACTGGAGCTCACCCTGTGGACACCAACACAGGCAGCAGCAGTTTGGGGGCAAGCATCATTTTGGAATCCTCCCTCTACTTTCAGGACCCAGCCCCGCCCCAACCCAATAGCCTGAAGGCACCAGTACTGGGAGGCCTCAGGTCAAGCAACTAACTGGGTAGGGACATAGCCCCACCCACGAGCAGACAGGCTGCCCTAAGTTCCCCTGACCCCACAGCCACCCCTGGACATGTAGCCTTGCTTACCAAGGGGCACAGAACCTGGTCCCATAAACCACTGTGCAGGCTCTAGACTTGGGACCCCCCCAGGACACAGCTCGACCTACCAAGGCACCAGCTCCAAAAACTCTGGCCTCTCCGCCAGCGATCCTACTCTAGCCTTGGGATGAGCCTTACCCACCAGCAGGCAGGGAAACAGCCCAGGACACACAGCCCTACAGACCGCAGACCCAGCCCGCCCACCAGCAGGCTGGCACCAGCCCTGGGGCTGGCTGGGCCCTGGACCCACCTCTGGCAGGCTAACACGAGCTTCGGGACACTCCAGATCCTGCAGCCAGCTGTATCAGGGACCGGCCCCACATACCAGCAGTCCGACATCAGCTCTGGAACCCCTGGGCCCTGCAGCCAGACTCTGGGACCAGCTCTGCCTGCCAGTGGACTAGCACTAGCCCCAGGACCTGGCTTCACCCACCGGTGGGCGAGCACCAGCCCTGGGGTCTCCTGGACCCCAACTTTGCCCACCAGTGAGCCAGTACTAGCCCCAAGGGCCCCCGGGGTTCTGCAGCCAGCTGATTTATTACACTGCCCTGCCAACCAGTGGCCAGCAGCCTCTGCACAAGACAGGGCCTGCAGCCAACCAGACCGAGGGCCAAGCAAGCCCACCAGATGACCCACAGTCATCAATCTGCCACAAGAGGCCCCACACAGCCCACAGGGAGGGCACCCCTAGAGCATATAGCTCAGGTGACCAGAGGGGAGTGCCCTGCCGGGATGCACAGGACGTCGCCTACAAAAGGCCACTTCTACAAGGTTGGGAAACATAACCAACTCACCAGATACATAAAAATAACGACAGCAAGTTAGGCAAAATTAGGAGACAGAGGAACATATTCCAAGCAAAGAAGCAAGATAAAATCCCAGAAGAACTAAGTGAAGCAGAGACAGGTAATCTACCCAAGACAGAGGTCAGGGTAATGATCAGAAAGATGATTAAAGAACTCTGGAGAAGAATGGATACACAAGGTGAGAAGTTAGAAGTTTTTAACAGAGTTGGAAAATATAAAGAACAAACAGAGATGAATACAATAACAGAAATCAATAATATAGTAGAAGGCATCAACAGTAGACTAAATTATAGAGGAACAGATCAGTGAACTGGAACACAAAGTAGTGCAAATCAATGCTGCTGAACAGAGAAACAATAAAAAAAATGAAAAGAAATGAGGACAGTTTAAGAGACCATTGGGACAACATCAACAT
This sequence comes from Kogia breviceps, assembly GCF_026419965.1. NCBI lineage: Eukaryota > Metazoa > Chordata > Mammalia > Artiodactyla > Physeteridae > Kogia > Kogia breviceps. Next base: position 141,830,693 of record NC_081314.1, read on the forward strand.
ACTACTACTTGCATTATAGGGTTCCCAGAGAAGAGACAGAGAAAGGGACTGAGTACATATTTAAAGACATAATAGCTGAAAACGTCCCTAATCTGGAAAAGGAAATAGTCATCCAATCAAGGAAGTGCAGAGCAGCCCCAAAAAGATTAATCCAAAGAGGAACACACTGTAACATACTATAATTAAAATGGCAAAAATTAAAGGGAGAATATTAAAGGCAGCAAGGGAAAAACAACAAGTTACGTAGAAGGGAACTCCCATAAGGCTATCAATCAGCAGACTTTCCAAAGGAAATTCTGCCAACCAGAGTGGGGTGGCATGATATATTTAAAATGATAAAAGGGAAAAACCTACAAGACAAGCAAAAGCTAAGAGAGTTTACCACCACCAAACCAGCTTTACAAAAATGTTAGAGCGACTTCTCTAAGCAAAAAAGAAAAGGTCACAACTAGAAATGTGAACATTACAAAAGGAAAAATCTCATTGGTAAAGGCAAATATGCAGTAAAGGTAGTAAATCATCCATGCACAAAGCTAGTAGGGATTAAAAGACAAATGTAATAAAATCATCTATATCCACAATGGGCAGTTAAGGGATACACAAAATAATTATATGTAAAATATGATTTCAAAAACAGTAATTATGAGGGGAGGAGAGTACAAATGCAGGGTTGTTAAAATGCACTGCACTTCAGAGATCAGCAGCTTAAAACAATCACATACATATATAGATTGCTATATATAAACATCATGGTAACCACAAACCAAAAATAATATATATGCACATAAAAAAGAGAAAAGAATCCAAACATAACACTAGAGATAGTCATCAAATCACAAGACAAGAAAACAAAAGAAGAAGAAAGGAACAAAAAAGGCCTACAAAACAACTCCAAGACAATTTTTAAAAACTGCACTAAGAACATACATATCAATAATTAAATGTAAATGGATTAAATTCTCCAATCAAAAGACATACAGTGGCTGAATGGATACAAAAATAAGACCCATATATATGCTGCCTACAAGAGACTCATTTCAGATCTAAAGACACACACAGACTGAAAGTAAGGGGATGGAAAAAGGTATTCCATGCAAATGGAAATCAAAAGAAAGTTGGGGTAGCAATACTTCTTAAAAAAATACATACATTTATTTATTTATTTATTTAATTTTTGGCTTCTCTTGTTGTGGAGCACGGGCTCTAGGCACACGGGCTCAGTAGTTGTGGCTCGTGGGCTCTATCTAGAACACAGGCTCAGTAGTTGTGGCGCATGGACTTAGTTGCTCCGTGGCATGTGAGATCTTCCTGCACCAGGGATCAAACCCACGTCCCCTGAATTGGCAGGTGGATTCTTAACCACTGTGCCACCAAGGAAGTCCCAATACTTATATCAGTCAAAACAGACTGATAGAGACAAAGTAGGACATTACATAATGATCAAGGGATCAATCCAAGAAGAAGATATAACAATTGTTAACAACTGTTTATTAACAATTGTTAATAAACACACACACACCCACCCAACATAGGCCACAGCAGTGGTCAGAAAAGAAAAAGAAATAAAAGGAATCCAAATTGGAAAGGAAGAAGTAAAACTGTCAGTGTTTGCTGGTAACATGATATTACACCTAGAAAATCCTAAAGATGCCTCCAAAAAACTACTAGAGCTCATCAATGAATTCAGTAAAGTTGCAGGATATAAAATTAACATGAAGAAATCTGTTGCATTTCTATACACTAACTATCTGAAAGAGAAATTAAATAAACTCCCGTTTGCAATCACATTAAAAAGAATAAAATACCTAGGAATGAGCCTACCTAAGGAAGTAAAAGACCTGTACCCAGAAAACTATAAGACACTGATGAAAGAAACTGAAGATGACACAGATAAAAAGATACACCGTGCTCATGGATTCGAAGAATTAATATTGTTAAAATGATCATACTACCCAAGGCAATCTACAGATTCAATGTAGTCTCTATCAAAATACCAATGGCATGTTTCACAGAACGAGAACAAATAAATTTAAAAATTTTATGGAAACACAAAAGATCCTGAATAGCCAAAACAATCTTGAGAAAGAAGAACAGAAGAATCATGCTTCCTGACTTAAGACTATACTACAAAGCTACAGTATTCAAAAACAGTATGGTACGGACCCAGAAACAGACACATAGCTCAATGGAATGGAATAGAAAGCCCAGAAATAAACCTACCCACTTATGGTCAATTAATCTACAACAAAGGAGGCAAGGATATACAATGGAGAAAAGACAATCTCTTCAATAAGTGGTGCTAGGAAAACTGGACAGCTACATGTGAAAGAATTAAATGAGGACATTTTCTAATACTACGTACAAAAATAAACTCAAAATGGATTAAAGACCTAAAAGCAAGATCTGAAACCATAAAAATCCTAGAAAACATAGGCAAACACTCTTTGACATAAGTCATAGCAATATTTTTTTGGATCTGTCCCCTAAGGCAAAGAAAAGAAAGCAAAAATTAAAAAATGGGGCCTAATTAAAAGATTTTGCACTGCCAAGGAAACCAATAAAATGAAAATACAATGTACTGAATGGGAGAATATATTTGCAAATGATATGACTAATAAGGGGATAATATCCAACACACATAAATGGCTCATACAACTCAACATGAAAAAAACAAACAACCTGATTAAGAAAATGGACATAAGACCTGAATAGACATTTTTTCCAAATAAGACATACAGACAGCCAACAGGCATATGAAAAGATGCTCAATGTCATTAATCATCAGAGAAATGCAAAACAAAACTACAATGAGATATTACCTCACACCTGTCAGAATGGTTGTTATCAAAAAGACAATAAATAACAAGTATTGGTGAGGGTGTGGAGAAAACAACAATGAGGTTATCACCTCACATCAGAATGGCTATCATCAAAAAGTCTACAAATAACAAAAGTTGTAGAGGATGTGGAGAAAAGGGAACCCTTGTACACTGTTGGTGGGAATGTAAATTGGTGCAGCCACTATGGAAAACAGAATGGAGGTTCCTCAAAAAATTAAAAATAGAACTGCCATACAATCCAGCAATTTCCCTCCTGGGTGTTTATCCAAAGTAAAAACACTAATTCAAAGAGATATATACGCCCCTATATTCACTGCAGCATTTACAAAAGCCAAGATATGGCCGCAAATAAGTACCCATCCATACATGACTGGATATAGAAGATGTGGTGTGTGTATATACATACACACACACACACACATATACGAACAATGGAATATTATTCAGCCATAAAAAAGAATGAATTGTTACCATCTGCAACAACATGGATGGACTTAGAGGGTATTATGCTTAGTGAAATAAGTTCAGAAACACAAATACTGTATGTTAATCACTTATATGTACAATCTAAAAAGTAAAAATAGTGAATATAACAAAAAAGAAAAAAGACTCACAGATATAGAGAACAAACTAGTAGTTACCAGTGGGGAGAGCGAAATGGAGAGTGGCAAAAGAGGGGCAGGGGATTAAGAGGTACAAACCACTGTGCATAAAATAAATAAGCTAGAATATAAAGCTTGATATATTATATGGCACAGGGAACATAGCCAATATTTTATAATACCTATAAATGGAGTATAACCTTTAAAAACTGTGAATCAGTGTGTTGTCTGTATACCTTAAACCTATATAATATTGTAAATCAACTATACCTCAATAAAATCAGCCAACTTACAAAATAAAAATAAAATGACTACTGAAAAAATAATATCTACTTTACAAGCTTCTGATAATAACAACATGAAATAAGCTATGTAAAGTTTATAGCATAAGACACACCTGGCACATAATAAGTACTCAATAAAGTTATTATACTTATTGTGGTAGAAGATTTTTCTAACTTCCATGTAGTCTATTCAAATATAAATAAAAGCTGCCACGGAATATATTTATATCCATATTCTAGAATGGATTTAGGTCTGCATGCCCAAGAATGCAGGCAGTTCATTTCCATTTGATAGTCCAAACAAAAACATCTGGCTCTGGTATCTGAAAGAAACTGCATGAAGTTTTTTTTAAGTTAAGAGTGTTCTATTTGTAGATCACAAACCCTTATCTCCAGCTTTTTACTCTATAAAGAAAATGCATGTGTGAACTAACCACTTGGAATCCTCTTGTAAAAGATGGTCATTACCCACTAATTAAAAATACATCTAAACTATTAGGTATAAAATAAGCTACAAGGATATATTGTACAACACAAGGAATATAGCCAATATTTTATAATAATTATAAATGGAGTATAACCTTTAAAAATTGTGAATCACTATATTATACACCTGTAACATATAATATGGTACATCAACTATACTTCAATAAAATTTTTTAAAATAAACCTACTGAGTGACAACTTAAGACTACAGTTTTTTTAATTCAAGTACTTTATGTATTCCTATGTATATATTCAAATACTATATAAATAAAATGCAGTAATATACATATATACATATATCACTGCATTTAATTCTCATGATGTTCTTATGAATAAGTATCATTGGTCCCATTTTGCAAATGAGAAAACTGTGGCTTATGGAATTCAGTTATCTTGCTTAGGGTTACACAAGAAATAAGTATGTCAGTGCCCTAGTTCTTAGTACAATGCCCCACATATACAACTATTTAATAAATAACTGGAATTAATGACTGTTAGAATAAAGTAATTTAAAAAATACATCTAAAAATGTAAAAAAAAAAAACCACAAAAAACCAACTTATGAGGGAGGGGGAAGGAAAGAAAGGCCAACACAGAAGGAGCACGAGGTGGCTGATAGGAGGAGAGTAAGAAGCGGCGCTGCACTTGACAACCAGCATGCCGAGATGTCAGAAGAGGCAGAAGTAGATGCGGGAGAGAGGGAGAGACTCAGAGAGACAGAGAGCCAAAGAGGGCAAGAGACTGGACTCTAAGAGACCCCTGGACTGACAGCTCCATGCAGTTCAGAACCAGAACGACTATGGCTGAACCCGGGTTCCTGGTGACATGGCAAAGCACTGATACTAACCTCTTATTCAGAATGTCCCAACCGGTATCAATGTTAGGGTTCCAGAAAGAACCAAAACCAAAGCCCTGCTCTAGACTTTGTGGAAAGACTTACTGTCCTGCTGTGGAAAAAACTGTAAAACCCCACATTGCCACGTGGTAGTCTATTTGTATGTGATGCGCAGACAGGCAGAAAGTGTGCACCTGTCCTTTGGTTGGTTGTGGGAACTGAGTAATTCATTTCTAGGTTTGCTGAGGATTTGTCAGTAGCTGCCTCAAATGCAATGAGTGAGCGATGGATGGCTCACCCTAAAAAGGAATTAATTCCCCATTTCAGGAATGTCAGTTTAATGATTCCTTACTTTGTAGCCTTTCTGCTCCTTGAGGGTAGTTTTTTGGTGAAGCTCAGTGTCGTTTACTGGGAAACAGCTTGATTGATTCTTACTTTGTGAACTGCCACTTTAAACCAGGGAAAAACAACAGTTTTCTTCAAATGAGTTAGAACTAAGCTGGGATGGATATACTGAAATCAGACTGACTCATACTTCAAACGTCTCATCTTTTCCCGTCCCAACTGCTTCTTTTTAGTTTTCTTGGACAACTTTGGAAAGTAACTATGGGACTGAATAAATCTTAAAATATGCTACCCCCCCCCGCCACAAAAAAATAAAGCAGTTATGAGGTAGTGACAAACGTTGCAATGCAAATGAACCTTAAATACATTATGCTAAGAAGCCAGTCACAAAAGACCACACAATGTATGATTCCATTCACATGAAATACCCAGAATACACAAACCTATGGAGACAGAAAGTAAATTAGTGGTTGCTTGGGGCTGAAGAGGAAGGGACTGACTGCTAATGGCTTCAGGCTTTCTTTTTAGAGTGAAGAAAATAATCTAAACTTAGATTTTGGTGATGGTTCCACATCTCTGTGAGTATACTAAAACTACCAAATTGCATACTTTAACATGGGTAAATTTTATGGTCCATGAATTATATTTCAATAAAGATGTTAACAAATAGACATCTTTTGGGTATGACATAATCTATATGACTCTGTGCTTTTCTCTGTTTGAAATTTCCAAAATAAAAGGTTAAAATAAAATAATATATACCTTATGGCATCCATCAAGATGGTCCTCAATAGAGTTGGTGCTTGACCTCTGACCTTTTTTCACCTTTATCCTTCCTCCCATTCTGACGCCTGGAATGCAGATGTGATGGCTGGAGCTAGCTGCTACTATCTTAGAACATGAAGACGAGGGTCACACCCTAGAAAAGGCATCACAGTGAGCTGGAAGTAGCCTGGATCTCTAAGAACATCTTGGCTCTGAGCTGCTATGCCAGCTCTGGACTACCTACCTGTGGACATTTATACGAGTCCTGTTTAAGCCACTCTTCACTTTGGGTCTCCCTTACTCACAGCTAAACCTAATCCTAACTGATAATGTCATATTTTTTATATTTGGGTTATGCTGGTTTCATAAAATAAATTAGAAGGCTTTTCGTCCTTCTCTATATCCTGCAAAAGGTTAAATAACAGAGTAACTATTTAATCGTTAAAGCTTTGATAGAAACCTGCCATAAAACCATCTGGGGCCTGGCACCTTTTCAGTGATACTTCTTTGGCAGTTTTTTCAGTTTCTTCCATAGGCTATCATTTTATTCTGGTACCCCATCTTTTCTGGAGTCACTCTGCATTTTATTGACATTTGCAAATTTATTAGCAGGAAATGCACATACTGTAATATTATAATTCTTATCAGGTTCCTTTTAATATAAAATTGTTCCTAGTGTTACATATTTTTCTTCCTTCACTTCATTTTGTGCTATTAAAGATCAGGCAGTTGAATTAGGCTTTTCATAGTATAAACTTGTGGACTTATTTATAAATTTCCAGTGTTTTAAATTTCATATCAATATCAATTGGTTCCTGCCTTCATCATGATTATTTCCTATTTATTTTGCTTATCTAGAGTTTTAATTTGAATTCCTAACATTAATTTTCATTCTCTCTGGTATAATAAAAACATTTAAGGCTATGAATTTTCCTCTGACTGCAGCACTGGCCATAGTGCAAAGCTCTTGCTAAATAGTATACTCATTTTCATTAAATCTAAAAGGGTCCATAAATGAAGTTTTAGTTTCCTCTCTGAAGAATGTTATAAAATTTACAAGTGGTTATAATGAATGTGATTTTCCTTTTAGTATCAATTTCTAATTTTATTGCATTATGGTAGAGAATGTGGCTTGGGCAATTTCTACATGTTAACATTTTACGGAGTTTTTTTCTTTGTGGCAAGAACGTATCATTGATTTTTTCAAATTTTCCATGGATTGAAAAGTATGTATTTTCTGTAAAATATAAAGGAACATGGTGGTGAACATTTTAGGAAGTAAATACTCAATTCTTAAACTTGTCTGCTCTTTTACTGTACTGGGTTTTGAATCTGAGTTTTCTTAATATATACTGATGTTGAAGGTATTTTAAAACAAAAATGAGTATTTAAGATTTTTATTTTTCTGCTCTTTTCTACCACCTTTCCACAGCTAAGTCTGAGCACACCCCTTTCTTGGTGTATCCAGCAGCAGTAGGTCTGGGTTGCTGGGCCAGCCTCCCCCAGGTGGCTGCTCATCTGAAGACAGAAAAGCTCCTCCCACTTCTGTCACATAAGACCCAGAGGTTGTGGTCTTAAAACTCTAATCCTTGATCGAGATGGGAGGCAGTGATCACATCCCGTCGTGGGGCCCTTGCTGAACAAACCCCATCTCTCAGAAATCCTTTTCTCTGGAGCTGCTTCTTCATGGACCTTCACAGAGCCTCCTGCCTGCCACTACTGGACTTTATCAAGGGAACCAAACAGAGGCCTCTTCTGGAGAAAGGACAGTTGATCCAGATCACAAGCAACCAAACTTTCTAGTGTTATCTCAACCCTTGGTCTTCAACAAGCAGATGCTCCCCCAAATCTGACGAGTCTTGAAGAAGCAGGCACAAACTATGTCTTTGTGTCTTTCCATCAGCCACAATCCCCTCATGTTTAAATGGGGATAAGAGTTCCCTCCTCATAGTATTGCTACACAGTTCATTAAGATAATACATGCATGGCACTCAGCACAGGGTCTGATCCAGAATAACAACAAATGCTCACAGAGCTCCTGCTCTCATTAGATGCACAGACATGGCCGGTATCTATCAACACTCCAGCAACTGAAACCATCTGCGTGGCGGCCCCTGAGTGGGAGCCTTCGAGGAGGGCGGCCTCACTTGAGAAAGCAGTTCCTGCAGGTTTCAAAGATGTGTGGGAACCAGCACCAGACAACAGTAGCACCTTACTCACCAGCCTGCAGCAGCTCTCCTCCCAGAAGACAGGACGAAAGGGCTGCGTCACAGCTGTCATCACAGAATTTATCTTGGTATTGACACTTCTCCCAGGAAAACCTAAACCAAATCTTTTAGATCTCTCTAGAACAGTTAGTGACAGTGAAAACCAGCCTGTTTTCCTTCCACGCTGGTCAGGGAGGTTTTACTGGGTAGGGCTGGGTCAGCTGGGTCCTGGGGTGGCTGGATGAGATCAGCAACAGCTCCGGGGAGTGTTGGTCTACACCCGCCCTGGTGTTTGACCAGCTGGGCCCAGGCAAGGTTCTGGACCCCTAAGAATCTTGATGCAGAGCGTGGGCATGAAGATAAAGGAGTATTTCTTAATACTACATGCGTGTGGACCTCGGGCTGTACGAGAGGCAGGGGTGGGGCTGGACCCTACGTCACAAGCTCCAGGGCGGGACAGGGCAGGGCTGCGGCAGCCCAGACCCCGGGCAATCCCGTGCTCTGAAGATGACCCACTCCTTTCCCTCTCCGGTGACCGCGACACAGGCGGGAGGCTAGCTGTTCTGCTCACGTGTTCCTCGCGCTCAGCATGGTCTAGGTGGGGAGCAGGCCTGCTCCCGTCCAGCCACGGGAAGGGGCCCACGTCCTCCCTGTCACATGACCACGCCCCGCCGCAAAGGAGTTGGCAGTCAGTCCCCAGTCTGGTGGGCATGGCTCCACGGAAATACAACCCTATTTCTGAACTCAGAAGGGAATCGGGGGGGGGGGGGCTGTGGAGAGCACTGGTGATCTGCCACAGCCCAAAGCACTGCCAGCATGTGGGGGTAATGTTACCCCAAAGGTCTTAAAGGTAATTCAGACTCAGGTTCGGGAATTATCAGCCTCAAGAAGGCAGAAATGTCACCAGGGACCCACCTCCCCCCAGCTACCGGAGCAGGCAGCCTTGGGACAGGAGCTCTGGGTGAAGTCAGGCACGGTATTTTGGCTTCTTTTTAAAACCTTTTATTTCTGGCTGACCTCTCCACCTTTCCTGTGGAACTCACGATGTGGCTGAGGACCAGAGCGAGGCCCCACTTCTGCTGGAGCTCCAAGAGCCAGAAGGTGCTCCTGCCTAACCGGGCACTTCCCCCCACAGTGTACTGTTTTAGGTTCACGGCCTCTTTCCTTCGCCTCCCCTTCCTCCTGCTGTAATGGGAGAACCTGACAATGGGCACCCCCGGCTCCAGCCAGGGCAGCAGTGGCACTGCTGCTGCCCAAGATACCCAAACGTCCGAGCTTTCCTTAATACTGATGGTGGAGGTGCCCGTGCAAGAAGCGCAAGGAAATGGCCCGCGCCCGGGCCCCTCGAGGTTGACTAAAACGATAAAGGAGGCCGGGCTGCTGGCAGCGCTTCAGGTGATAATGACTCCCTCAGGAGAGGAAGGCCAGGCAGAGGGCACAGCGCGCGGCTCACTTCTGAGGTAAACCGTGGCCCCAGAGAAACGACAGCAGGATGTGAACACGGCATGCGTGTAGTAGCAATGTACTGCAGCAGACCCACGTGCACTGCAAATCCCAACAGGAGGCGAGGGAGAAAATGGCTTCGGGCCGAACTACCTCCCCCGACCCCGCCGGGCTGGAGGTGGGCCAAGTGCATCAGGCCCAGGTCCCGCCCAGCACAGAGGGGTCTTCGCTGCTGCCTTGGGCCCGGGTCCCCTGCCACTCAGAACCCAGCCAACAACGACGGGCGTGGACACGTGTTTTTATCCCGGACGGAACCTCGCACTTAAACGGACTCTGGGAAGACGGCAGCAGGCAACTTCACACCAGGTCCTGAGACTCAGAAATACTCCAGTACCAGCCGTGGTCACCAGATCCCCTCACTCCTGGGAGGGCCAAGCACACTTTCCCCAGGTCCCCAAAAGTTCTGAAGTTATCACAACAAATGTTACAAAAGAGAACAGAGTGGGAAACACGCTCTGCATCTGCAGCGGGCGCCACAGCCCCCTCCTAGGCGGGCGCCCGCCAACCTCACGAGCCACCAGCACGCCTGTCGCCGCCCTGCGGGGTCGGGGAGCTGTCGGGAGCCCTGGCCACAACCGTCGGCCACACAGGAGGTTTCCTTTGTCCCTGACCTCACTTTCCAGCGAAGTTCAGACTCTGTTACAACTGTGCTCGGAACCTAAAAAGGAGCAGGGTAGTCAGGAGGCACAGGACATTTACCCCCTGGGAAACAGTCTTGCCAACGCCAGGAAGAAATCCCGGTGACTTTCAACGGGAAGCTCTGACTAGAGGGGCCTCGAGGGAATGCGGAAGAGGGGTCAGACTCATTTCTGATCCAGAGCCATCAAGAAAGCAAGCTCGGTGCTGCCGGCTTCGGCTCCCGCACGTCAGCACGGCTGCGTTTCCACCTGTTCCCGGCTACATCCTGCAGAGCTTCAGCGGGAAGTTCTCTGTGATGAGGTGCTCGGGGTGAAGCAGCACAACGATGTTAACCTCGAACTCTGGGAAGAGAAAGGACAGGCTTTATGCCCGCCGGCCCGGGGCAGCGGGAACCAAACAGCAACCCCGCCACGGGCGCAGCGGGCCCTCGACGGAGAGGGAGCACTGGGCGCTGTGTGCGTCTGCACGCGCAGCATCCCAAGCGTCCAGGGGCACCAGCGTAGACGGCTACACTGGCGGGACTGCCTGAGGAAGCTGGTCTTCTCACCTTGGAACACGCTGTAAGGCCTCAGCTTCCCCAAACTCTCTCCTTGTCCTTCGTCTGTACTACAGAGAATCTTCTAGAATCCTGCCAATTCACGCGTACTCTTTGGCTTTATTTTTACATTTCTTACAGTTCTTAATGGAAGAGTGGACTCCGAACTGGCCCGCCGCTGTCTGGGGACACGTCCGTCTCCCAGCCCAGGCAGGAAACAATGTTCAGAAACAGCAAGCAGTCTACCTGTAGTTCCTCTGGACGCTGGTTGGTTTCCCTACAACAGCTGTTCAAATAGTCCTCTTTTACCTTTCAGCAACCAGGAGTCTCCTCCCCAGCTCTCCAGCCGCTAAGGCTGAGCTTACTGACAGAAAGAGGGGCACGTGACGAGGGAGCCCCCGAAGAGAGCCCAGCCAGGTCCCTCCCCAGCATGAGCAGCAAGGCGGGCAGCACCGCAGAGTGGGGCTCGGTGGGGCTGGGGGTCCGCCTGTCCAGGACCCTGCCTGCGGCCCAAGGACAACGTCCCCGTGTGCGGCTGTCACCTGCACCAAGCATCAGCCGGGACAGGAGTTGCGCACCAGCAGCACGCACCCTCTTCCTTTCCCTTCTGTTCCTTGATCACGGTGACGCACCGGAACGGCCCCTGGCCCTGCCCGGCACCATCCCCCCCCCAGGTCCTCTAACCACCTCGCGGTCCTCCCTGACGGGGGGCACCGTGAGCTGGGCTGGAGGACACCGCGGGCCTGGCTGCGCACACAAAGTCCCCTGCGGTCAAGGTGAAGGGGTACACCCAGATGTGCGCCTAACGCGGGACGCGGGGCTCACCCCGCCCGCACCTGAGACCAGAGCCCGACCTCGCCAGCCACACGACAGCAACCCCAGGGCTATGAGGCTCCAGCGCTCAATGACCGTGGGCCACCTCCTCCCTGTGGGACCACCCCCCCCCAGCTGACGGGGCAGCCCCTGCACAAGGCCCCGAACAGACGAAACAGGAGCCACGAGGACAAAAGCATCAGTGACGTCTTAGCTGATGGACCGCGGGCGTTATTTCTATGGAGGAATCACAGGCACCTCATTAAATCTTATCTGGACACTTAGTAAGTCTGACAAATATAACACACAGAAAATAGAGGTGCCTAATGCACAGCATAGCAGAAAAAAATAATTTTTGGGCCTTTTTTGAAGTTTATGTAGGAAAACCAAGTTGAGAAATCAACAGACAAGCTCCTCCTCAACTTCAAATCAAGGTCAGTCAACTTTTGAACAACGCCGACCCTGAACACAGCTGACGATCTGCATGGAGTTTACAGGCTGCCCCTTATTCAGCAGTTCCTCCACAGCTGTGGTTCTGCATCTGCAGATTCAACCAACCACGGCTCAAGTCGCACTGCAGTGTACGCTCCCGAAAAAACACCCGTTTCAGAACACGGTGTGCGGCGTGGCCAGGGAGCACTCCCGGTGGGACGCGCGGGGGTGGCACAAGGCCGTGGCCGGGCGGATCCCGGTGGCTGCAGGCACTGACTCTGCACTCGAGGCCCTGGTGCCTCTGGATTGTGTACAGTGGGCATATACTACCTGTTCAATAACCATACACAGTTTTTGAGAAAAAACGTGGTACCTTGTTAGCTCAGGTCAAGTTTGACCCTATGTCATCTTTCAGCCGACCGTGCTATGCTTTTCCGTATTCGGTGAACAACTGGATCTGTCACCCTCATTTCTATTGACAAGGGTGTCCTGACCCCATTATGGTCTCGCTACAACACAACGTTTCAGATAAAGCACTCGAGGGCTCCACGGGTATTAGACTGGGCTTCTAGCCGGCCGGGCTGGCGGTGCTCCGGGGCTCACGCTCACACGAGGGCACAGAGAGGTGCGAGCAGCACCCCGTGATGCCAGGTGCAACCACCTTTCCCTCTCTTAAAACAAAGAGCATACACTCAACTTCAACTTCGGTGATGAAACTCTACTTACTTCAATTTTTTTTTTTTTTTTTTTGGCGGTACCATGCAGCTCGCGGAATCTTAGTTCCCAGACCAGGGACTGAACCTGGGCCACGGCAGTGAAAGCGCCAAGTCCTAACCACTGAACCGGCAGGGAATTCCCTCTACTTTCTTCAATTTTAAATTACATTATTTGTAATTATTTAAAGTAAAATCACAGTCTAATTTTTTAAAAAAAGATTGTCTCTGGACTAGTAATAACGTATGTTAGAAGATTTAGGGGGAATATGACATTAAGAAAACACACTGGCCTTAGGGACTATGTTCCCATTTCTCAATGAAATGGGTATAAAAACAGTCATTTACCAAAAGCTCCTTATTCTGTCTATTCACCAGCGGGCGTGCGCAGGACGGAGCCCGGGGACGCTTCTGTGGCCTTTTGGTCAGTCTGCAGAAGGTCGCATCAGCCAGGGCAGAGGCCCGAGCGTCCGTCCTGCCGCGTCTCTGTGGTGGGGAGCAAGCTCTCCACTGAACTTCGTAAGCATGAACATTTTATTAGGATGAATGCACCATCAAAATACTTTATAAGAACACTTAAAACCACGGCAAGGTTCATAATATAAAGTGAAGGGAGGAAAAGCAGGACAGAAAACTGCATCTGTCACGTGATTCCGATCTTGTGGTCAAAACACCTACCCACGCATTCGTGGAAAACGACCGACACACCCTCAGCCGCTGGAGGTAAGCCCTAGGGAAGTTCACCGTTCACACTGGGCTGTCTCAGGTCTTGCGTCTCCGTCAAATGCCAGCCCATCAGGGAGCCGACCTGACCTCCTCATGCGCCTGGCCGGCTGGTCCCTGGCTGAGCTAGTGTCCTTCACAGAGCTCGTGGTCACCTACCCGGCCCACGCTGTCTCCCTTCAGGGGCGACACAAGTTCCTCGGAGCCGGGACTGCTCACCGGGGACCCTCAGCGCGACACAGCTGCTCTGCCTGCGTTTCTGTTGAGTGACCGAAGGACCGGGTGCTCTGGGCTGCATCTGACCCCAGCGGACCAGCAGGCCCGTCCCCTCCGGTGGCTACACCCCTCCCGGGGGCACCCCAAGGGCAGCACACGTACCCACTTTGAAGTTGGTGGTCTCCAGTGTCGGGCAGGTGAAGAGCCGGGGGAAGACCATGTATATGGGGACAGAGAGGCCCCGACACACGTCCCCGTCGGCGATCTGAATGTTCTGAATCTCCGTGGCATCGCGGGCGTACCCTTCTGCACAGCCTGGAGCGGGGAGGAAGCATCACGCGGTCAGAACACAGCAAACGTCCAAACAGGCTGAGCCACAGGCCCCGCGTGAGTCTAGGAGAACCTGCATCAGCTCACTCACCTGCTCTCCCCGTCTCTACAGGATTCTGGAGTCCTCCCCTCCCTCCACATCCCACGTTCCTCAATCATAAGTTTCTTGGCATCGAGAGGCGAGCTCGCGGCTAAGGGCTGGCGGCAGCGGGGTTGGGGAGGGTGGAGGGGGAAGGACGGGAGATGGGGACGGGGTGGGGACCTTACCGCAGGTCTCCACGCGCACCAGCTGCAGCTCGATGCTTTTGATGGCGGCCTCCGAGCTCTCCACCACCAGCTCTCCCGTTAGTGGCTGTGTGATAACACAGTTGGTCGAGTTGAGATGTCCTCTGATGAGAAATTTGGGGAGCAAGGCTCTCTAAAACAAGACAGAAACAGACACATCAGGAGTGGGAGGCGCCAGGAGAAGTTACTCAAGTCACTTTGGTACAAATAAAAACTGAAAACAGGGTCAGGTAATTTTTATAAAATCCACTGGGACCCTGGTTTACAAAATGGGAAAAAAGGCACAACAGTACTTACATTTTCTGTCAACTTAAGTAACAGACTGAATTATTCAACAGCTATCTACAGACGTAAGGCACCTGGTGTTGCTGGCACAGAATGGCCAGCCCTCTCACAGAAGCATCCTGATTGCCTAGATCAGGTCTGGAACACTCCTTCTCACCAAGGACACGACACAAAAATGTCTAAAGAAGCTGCTGACAGTGCTTAAGGACAACCAGTCACCAAAAGGAAAAAAAGAGGTTTTAAAAAGATAATCGATGTTTAAATGTTCCCAATTATGCAATTTTGAAAAACCAGGACATGAACTTTATTTCAAGGAAATTTAAAGAGAACAATTTTCTTCAATACTTGACTAAAAAAAACCTATGGACCTTTTTTTCTCTTCGGACAGAGGAAAATGATCATGGGTGAGTGACGATGCCACAGGAAGAAGAGAACTAAAGACTCAGAGGCACCTGTCCTAGCCACCTTTCCTACGGCTATGTCCCAGTGACTGTAGATAATTCAGAGTTTAGAACACCACTGTCCAACAGAAACATAATGGATGCCACAAATGTGAAGCAACTGTGTAATTTAAAATTTTCTAGTAGCCACATTAAAAAAGTAGAAGGAAACAGGTAAAATTAATCAATATATCCAAAATATTATCAACTCCACACACATCAGTAGTTTACAGTTATGAATGATGTTGTACATTCTCTTTTTCATAGCGAGTCTTTGAAGCCCAGTCAGTACCACACCCTGAAGCTCATCTCGATCCGACCAGCCCCACCTCAAGGGTCAGTGGTCATGCGTGGCTGCTGCCCTGTACTGGAGGTCAAGAGCAAGGGCGCTCTGTACCTGGTAGCCCCCAAAGGCAAAGAACTCTAAAAAAAAAACTTGATTCAAGACAGAATTCTAAAAAAACTAAAAGGGGCTATTTGTTTAGAAAAAGGAAAAGCCGTAGCAGTTCCCACTAAAATTCTCTCAGGCAACTGCATGTTTCCAATCAAGGTTCGAATTCCTGAGAAGAAATTCTGTCTGGCCTACTGGGGTCACTGCTCCAGAAACCAGAGAACGGAGAGACGTTCAATGGACTTTCTGAAAGGCTCCCCATGACACACCCCCACCTCAGCTGTGCCTCCCGCAAGGTGAAGCCAATAATCCTCCCCAGTTGGCCTTTGACCCGACCCCAGTCAGGGGGGTCCAGGGAGCAGAGTGCAGGGTTAGGGTCGGGGGGAAAAGCCACGTCCACAAAAGACAAGTGACCAGGGGCCCAGCTGAAAAACCAGGGTATGCGGCCCCCTTGACAGGCAGGGGCGGCGCTGGGGCTCGGGGGAGGCGGTCTCCGACCACACTGCAATAAAACTGGGAGAAGATGGTAAAGAATTATAAACATATACCCTCTCTTTTAAAAAACATCCTTCTGCTAAGTAGTTACTGAATTTAAAAAGAAAGTAAAATTGAAAATACAGACTATTTTGGGTAGAGACAAAAATTTCCTCTTGCTGATGACTTGATACCCAAATAAAGAACAGGTGGGCAACAGTCTGTCAGTGGGATCCGGTTACTAAGAAAGCCTCCCTGGCACCGGCGTGTAAGGGACATGTTACCTCTTTGACATTCTGTAAGGTTTCGGGTGTGACAGTGAAGTCCACGGGACTCGGAGTCAGTTTCCCCTTCTGAGGCTACAAGAGGAGGAGAAAACAAAATCAGCAGAGAGGGCACAGGTCAGACTCGCCTTTCCCCATGTAAGGAAACACAAGGTGGCACCGTGAACCAGGAAGACCTTGGCACTAAGGGGCAGGAGGCTTGGATTCCAAACACAGTTCTGCCGAGAAACCAGGAAGGCCGTGCGCTGTCCAAGGGCCTCATCCCCGTGACTCAGTTTCCTCATCTTACAGATGAGGGGACAGGCTTCTTAGTCTCCAAGGTCCCTTTCAGGTCCAGAATTTAAAAACAGAACAGTATTGTTGGGAGACATTTATTTTGAACCTCTTTCTGAGAATAAAAGCCACTGAATCGGCACCATACCCTGTGAGTGCTGTCACTGGCCCTGGTCCCACTTCACAGAGGCCAGTGGGGCACAGAGGGCTCAAATGGTGGCTCAAGCATGGGGCAGAGGTGAGATCCAAGCCCAGGCAGCCTGGCTCCAAGGCCGGCGCTCTTAGCCACTCAGCTGTACAACTGTCTACCAGGAAGAATCACACCTAGAACGTAAGTAGTTGTATGTTAACGTAATGAATTATATGTTGCCGTACTTGGTTAACAAGGATCATCTCTGCATTACGTAAGTGCAGAATCCATCAACAGAGCCAAGCTTCGCGGGGCCTGCCCAGTGTCTTTTACTCATGGGCTGGGGCCAAAAGGCCACTGACGCCCAGACGGCCGGGGAGCCGCGGAGGAGGAAGGGCACCGACCGATTTGCCAAGTTCACTCACTCAAAAAAAAAAATAGTTCACTCACTCACCAAAAGCTTATTCTAGGAAATATTCTTCTTGAATATATTCTTTTTACTAATAGGTTCATGAACATATTCTCTAGGGAATAATACATTCTTCCTCACAGTATACAGAGGAATATTGAACTTCATGTACTACAGGTCACAGCATGGTTTGGCTTCTAGTGAAATCAGTCATGAAGACTCTTGAAGGCCAAGTATGGGCGAACCCCCAGGAACAGGGAGGAAGCCCGAGCTCTGCGGCCACCCATGGGCCAGGGTCCAGGGTCCGCGGGCCCAGCTCTGGGCGGGGGGCTGGGTTTGGGCTCATTCTTCTTCACAAAGTTGGAGGCACTTTTTATTTAGCACATAAAATGGCAGGTGACTTTTTTAGAGGATAATCTACATGAGAAAAAAGTTTTTTTGCTTCACTTTGAAAACTCTTGATGGAAAAAAGGAAAATATCCATCTAAACCAGGTTAACTTCCAAAAAGGATAAATATTTCATCATATTTTACATAAAATATTGTATCGCTGAAAGAAACACTTAACACTATGATTATTAAAAATTTATAAACAGGGAAACTACAAATATTGGAAATCCTAAAAAGCCACAAGAAGGATGCAAGGGCATCAGTGATTTTGCCGATCTTACGCACAAGAAGTCTGTCTTACATTTTCACTTAATCATCACTAAAAGACACCCACGGACATTTCATAATAGTGTAAAAGGCGCTGCCCCGAAGGACACGGACAGGCTGAGACACGAGGAGACCAGGGCCGTGGGCACCGACTACGCACCACGTGTCGCCTGCAGCACTGACGCGTGAGGGGAGGTTTTAAGGACACTTCGTCACTGCAGAGCACTAGCAGAAGGTGTCAGGAGAGGCTCCCCACCCCGGCCCCGCCATCCCTGCGTGTTCTTGCTGCACAGGCCGAGAATGCAAGGCCCTGGCCTTCTTTCCCTGGGCTGGGCCATTTCTCCCAGCTGTTGGCTGAAGCTGCCTTCAGGGACGAGGTGATGTCTCCCTCCAGGACAAAGAGCAGGCCTGCTCACTGCCTGCTGTAACAAAGGCGGATTCCCCGGCTTGGGGCTCCGCAGCTGAGGCACAAAACCCCTCAGGAGCAGCGCCCCTTTGGGCCCGTGGCAGCGCCCCACAGGCCTCTGGCCCAGGGGAACGACACACACGCTGACACCAGCCATGCCAGGAGAAATACAGTCCCCCGTCTCTAAGCCAGGAGTCCCGGGTCTCTCCCAGCACCCACGAAACACTACCAGGCTAACTTATTGCTTGTAAGTGGGGTCCAGTCCCAGACCCCACAGAAGATTCCTATTACTGAGCCCAGAGCCCCCGAGTGCAGCTTACAGCAGAGTGAACGATGAATTCACAGGTCTTGGTCAAGTCCTTGGCCAGCAGGGACCGCCTCATGTCACAGCGCAGGGTATACTGGGGGGAGAGGCAGAGGAGAAAACATCCTTTCAGATGGCTTGCTTTCATCTTGGAATTACTTACAAAGAGGCAAGTCAGTCAACATATTTTAGGGAAACTTTGTCCAATTAATGTGTTAATGAAAGTAATATACATAAGAGGGGGAGTTAATGCTCAGAACAAAAACACTGCTATTAAAAAACACTTTAAGGTTATTCCTCGGCCATCCTGTAGCTGGACCCCCCGGAACACTGGTGCAGAGTCTTACCTGTAACACTGGAGAGACCAGAGAGGCAGGGCAGCAAGAGCAGGCCGGGAGGCGCAGAAGCTCGCCCAGACCCGGTCACCCGCCTTACTGGGTGAACCCGACAAGTAACACAGCTTCCCTGAGCTTCAGCTTCCTGCTCGCTAGCAGTACCTTAGTGAGGGCCCAACGAGGTAGCGTGTGCTGAGCCAAGGCCTGGCACACAGCAGCTCTGGGTAAAACGGCAGCTGTTTTGTAGAGTAAGGATGAGAAAACACAGGCAGCAGGGCTGCAAACCCCTGGACGGCACCTAGACTTCACAGGCCAACCTGGGAGATGCGGGTCAGCCCCCAACCCGCTCTCACTCGCTGGGCTCTCTGCAGGGGCAGCACGGCGCCGGGTGCCGGGGCAAGGGCAGAGCTGCGCCCCACGGGGGGAAGAGAAGCGATACCAGCGACAGGGCTCAGAGTCCTGGAGCTCAGGCCTCCAGGGCATCTCAAAGTGAGCTCTTCGTATCTTAACCTCAGGAGGAAAAAAGAGGGGAAAGTCCTTGCAAAATCGTTATTTTAGAAAATTAAAATGTATGCAGACGTGAAGAGAAGCGTGTAAGGAAGCCCCAGAGCCCGTCAGCCAGCTTCCCCAACGGCCAGTCCTGTCCTTCTCCTCGGCCCCCCCTCCATCTGCCGGCAAAGACGTATCCTGCGAGCAAAAGAACGTGGACGGGAAAGGGACGGAGCATCACGCTTGCTTTGAACTTGGCCGTATTCAACTCCTCTGCTGTCCCCGTGCTGTCCTTCTGAACCCGCCACTGCCGGTGCACCTGCTGCCATGGGCCCCGAGCCGAAAGCTCGGCTTGACCTGAGCCTGTTCCTTCACATTCCCGTCCACGAGAGACTGTGCGGGAACAAAATTCTACAGCACGATCACTGTCTTAACGTTAATCTTAAACAAAAAATCACAGAATGTACGTTTGATAAAGTGAGCTGTTGTTTTAATCATCCGAGAAAAACATTAAAATAATTTGTAGAACTGGAACTATATGCACAGTTGAGTCAAGAAGCTACAACTATTATGACCAATCTGTCCACGTTAAACAAGAAGCTGCTATGCATTTAAGGTACTCCTGGGAGATTAAAACATTAAAGAAAAAAAAGAATCACCCTTTGTCTGCAAGGGCCTTCATATATATATATATATACAAAGATATAGATATAGATAATCTCTACCGAGATTTCAATCTGGTCTCCCCAACCAGACAAGCTTAGTGAGGGCTGTATCATATATGTATGTATATGCTACGCTTGTGTGTCTCATGTACAGTATATACATGCACGTATGCATGTCCCACTGTCTTTCTCCTGTACAGCCCACACGCTGCCTAGAATAGGCAGCATTTTATTCGGGCTTTGCCTGGTCTCCCTGATCGTTTTCCCAATGGGAACATCCCTTCCTCATTTTCAGTCTCAGGGCTTTGGGCAGGACTGATTTCCCCCCATGCCACGGGGGTGTGGAAGTGACCAGAAAGGCAGGACTGCTGCTGGGCCACGGGAAACAGTCCCCTCTGCTGGGGTTGCCAGGCCAGGAGATCGTAAGCCTGCGGCCGCCGGCCAACAGCCAGCTTCACCCCCGAGAACGCCGAGCTGGGGGCTGACCGGTGTCCGCCCTGGCCTAGATGGTCCCCTGGAATTGAGAGTTCCATGATCCAATATCCCTTTTTTGGCTAAGCCAGTTTGAGCTGGATTTCTATAACTTGCAGATGAGAGAGTATGAGTAATGGGCCCCAACTTTTGGTCACTGAAGGTTTTTAAGTGTGAAAGCAATAATTAGTAATATAAGGCAGCTGGTGGTAAGTGGGGGGAAGGGGAGAAAGATGGAGAAAAGAGGAAAAACACCGAGGTTATGTTTTAGGAATTGTGTTAAGTTCTTAAATTTTTTTTTTCCTTTTTTCTTGGCCACACAGCACAGCTTGTGGGATCTTAGTTCCCGGACCAGGGATGGAACCCGTGGCCCCTGCAGTGGAGGCGTGGAGTCCTGACCACTGGACCGCCAGGGAAGTCCCACGTGAAGTTCTTTCACATGTACTTTCTCAATTAATTCTGATAATACAAATAAGAACTGTTGACAAAATATAAGGATAGTCACCATTCATTCATTCATTTAATCATTCAGAAAATATTTACTTGGCATGTTCTATGTGCCAGGCACTACGCTAACTACTTCACACCGAGGCCTCATCAACCACCCAGGAAGAGGGGCCATGAAGGCTGCTTGGGGTCACAGAGGTGGGATGTGAACTTATACCTGCCTGCCTGCTGCTGAAACCCATGCTCTGAATCTTTACGCAGTTCTGTAACTCCAGCCCAGATCTGTCTGCTGCCAAGCCCTGGATCTTTTCGCTCTGTCATGATCCTTCCCAGTTACTAAGGAGTGATCCACACGCTGTGAGCTACAGGAGGTCAGAGGGGCTCAGGAGGGTCAGACTTGAGCAGGGCTCCGAGAGGAGGTACAAGATTCGATTTTTTTTTTTTTTTTTTTTAATGGATGCTCAGCACGCAGGATCTTAGTCCCCCAACCAGGGATGGAACCTGTGCCCCCTGCAGTGGAAGCACGGAGCCTTCACCACTGGACCGCCAGGGAACTCTCAAGATTTGATTTTTTTGACTGTCAGTAAACACAGGACAGGAACGAGGAAAGAAAACGCGTGTCAACAGATTTAAAGCAGACTCCTAGAAAGGAGTCTGTGAACAAGGACTAGCATCTCCATCATTTAATTCTGAATACACAATTTCAGCAGACATGTTGGTACTGCTGTATTTTGTGTTTTATAGTATAAAACCTTGCTAGTATGGCCACAAGAGTAAAACAACCATAATAAAACTTCCCCGTGATTTAAACAACTTTTAAAGGAAAAAGTGGCTGCACAGAGGACGACAGCTTCCTGTATGCTCTATCTACTAAGAAGGATGAGAAATGGATGCACGATGGCTGAGAAGCAGAATCAGAGCAAACAGGATCAAGCCCTCTAAGAAGTTACAAGGAAACCAGCCCCTGCAAGTTGGCAATTTAATACTGGCTACATTTTAAAGCCTTTATTCTGTCTTATGATTTTTCCTGTTTTTACATTATGTTACTACAACACAATTCAGAGGATAAATTAAAATGTCTTTGCACCCATATAATTTGAGAAAGATGTTATTAGGGCTCAATAACAACACTTTCAACCCCAAGTCACGCACCCGGGACTCTTCACGGGAAGCTCGATAAGTGATGGCACTGAGAAGGTGATGCCCCGTGTGGCACCTCTCTGCAGGGCACCTGCTCCACCGTCCAACAAGGAGGGTAGAAAAAGCCCCATCTGGAGACTGAGTGAACTGATGAATGAAAAAGAGATCAAGAAGCTATAATCCTAGTTTCTCTCAAGAAGTATATTTCTCAAAAGAAGTAATGACAATTTGAATGAGAGCTGAGAATTTAATGATATTGGGGCATTTTTATTCATTCTGATAGGTGTGAAAATAGTTAACTGGGATTATGTAGAAGAATGTCCCTATTTCTTGGTGATAGATATTGAAGTATTTTGAAATGAATTGTCAAGATTCTGTAACTAACTGTGAAATGATTCAGAAAAAAAATAAATACAGATGAAACAAAGGTGGCAAAATTCTAATAAATGATGAATCTAGTGGTTAAGTGTAAGGTGACAAGCTCTTATAAATTTGAGGTTGAGAAGACATCTCTACGTTTTCAGAAATTTATGAGACATTTGGGCGGTGCAGAATTCCAAGCTGCACCATTCTGAGGTTAACTCTCAGAGTGGTAATAAAATCTGATGACCAAAATGAAGGGGGTCGGGGTGATTATGTACCTTACTAAAGAATTAACCACATGTTAACTCTTCTTCTGCATTTTAACTAGTTTCCAACTTACACACAGCTACACAGGAACGCAAGTTTTGCACATATATCTGTCTGGTTTCTTGGCAACATTTGGAAAAGGGTGAGATTTCCAATTTTATGTTAAACAAATTAATCTTTTAACAAGAATGATAAACACGGGAAAAGAACGTGACAAGTAAGAAGTATGACCACAGAAAATCTGAAGTTATTCTATTCAGTTTCTAATGAAGATATGCTTCTATTGCTAAATAAGCAGCATCAAAGAACTACTGTGTGGGTAAAGCGGGCTGATGCTGATTCTGGCAAGAGAATAAAAGTAATTTTGAAAATGCAACGTTTGAGATATTTTCAGTCTTGCTAAAAAGTAAAAACGCAATACTTTCTTTCATGGTGATAAAGTATTCCCAACCTAGAAAGCTGGTCAGAGGATGAGGGTCTCTTCAGCAGCGATCTGTATGTCTATGCCAGGGGTCTCCTTTGAACCTAGACACTTTACTGTTACTTCTCATGAGCTGCCCAAAGCCTTCAGTATATGTATTGCCTGAAACAGGTGCACCGATAACAAAGGACTAGAAAAGTTTTTCTATACAGAAGGGTATTTATTGCGATAGAGTACATCACACTACATGAGTTTCTTCTTGACCGATCTCTCAGGCCATACATAAAACTCACATACAGACAAACCTTTGGTTAAACTCTCACAAGTGTCCGGAGGATTTTTATTTTAAAAGTGCTACATTTTAAGCAGGGGAATGGTCTCTACTAAGACCAAATTATCAGCCAAAAATTAATAAATCAAAAAATTTCCTAACTGCCAGCCCTCTCGCACACACGTAGGACAAAATACTTTTGTCTCATCCAGCAGGGGAACCGCTGCAAGGCTGATAACACAAAAGTACCTTTCTTTCCGCTGAATAAAGGAAAGGCTCTCTTTCTCTCGCTCTGAGTCATGACTCCAAACTGTGCCTGAGACAACAATAGGGACTGTGAAAGAACCCTGAACCAGCGGAGGTAGACGGGAAGTCATAAATCCACTTCCCCCTCATTTACAAGGTTTGTTCAATAAAGAATACAAGCCTATGTCAGAGCAGGAGCCTTTGGGTATGAAACAAAGAGATATTTATACGCATAAAATAGACAAGTTAGTGCGGCTGCCGGAGAGAAGTGAGGGAATGTCTACTACCAACAATAAAAGCAGCCCTTACAGTGTCAGTGTGGCCCGAACAGAGCCCCAAAGAAACAACGGAATTTTGGAAAGAAGCTACAGCTTGGGTCCTCCTAGATCCCCATCAAAGATAATGGTCATACATAAAATATGTTCTGCAGGGCAAAATGAGAAATCAATACAGAATATACATGGGAGGGCTCAGCAATAAATACAGTATTAAATTCTTGGGTCCACCCATGAACTTTCAGTGAAAGAAAGACCAAGCTGTTTTGCAGAAGAGAAGTTGTGAAGTCAGCCTCACAGGACGAGGAAACTCTCACCTGAATGTTGACAAACACGCCGTGGTAAGTCTCATACAGAACTCTGTTACCCTTCACGTGCAGAGGAAATTCAAAAGGAATTTCTGTTTTGCCACTGGGAAATTTTCCCGGTTTCACCATTTCGATGGTACTGTTGATAATCTGGATGGGCTGTAAAGAAAACCCAAGTCAGTCCATCAACAAGCACTTCTTGATGCACTTTCTTTCACGTCACTGCGTCTATTAAATAATCTCCCGAGACACCACACCCCAGCCCTCGGCCACTAGCATCCTGGTGCCCTGTCAGCGGTGAGTGGGCCCAAGGTCTCTGGTTCATTTGCAGGATTGGATGCTCAGGTGTTTGGTGCACAGTAGGAAGTGAACTGATATACTTCCCTCCCTTATCCCGAAGTATCTCAGTTGACTGTCCTAACGACCCTTCCGGCCGGCACCTCCACCTTCAGGGTGAAGCAGATGTGCACGGCACTTGGAAAGGTGCGGGGCCCTCGCGCAGGCCTCCTCGGCCGGGCCCTGGGAGGGAAACAGTACTCACACTTGGAACCTGCCTAAAAGGCAGGTGTTACACCTTACTTAGTTAAGGTACTCTAAGCCACTGATTTACAATCCCTTTGAGAAAATCCACAGCTTCTGAAATGAGTCTCTAAGTGTTGATGGAAGAAAATAAGAAAACTGTGGAAAAACCGGGGAAGGTCCTGAATCTGAACACTCTTAATGAACCTTTCTTTCCTCTCAACTCTTCCCCCCTCAAAACTTAAAGAGTTAATAATATGTCCTTCAGGAAAAGGAAACTATAAGTATACAAAAAAGACTTCACTTTCTAGAACACAGAACTGTAAGTGACAGAAAAGCATGGCTCTACCTGCATCTTACCTCAATGCCATATCCAACAGCGGCTGGATTAAAATAACAGTTAAAATAACAGTTTTGTTCCAGGAAGGTAAGTGCCAGAAGGCCCAGGCACTTCTCAGACAGCTCTGATCTCTTTAAGGGCTGAAATCAGCCCCCCCTAAAGTTCCCCTAATCCTATCTAACGGGAATAAAAACAAGCAGACTTTCAATAACAGCATATATTCAAAATCAAAACATCTGAATGTTTTTTCAGTTTGATTAGTAAATAGTAAAAGCATGACTACCACCATTCCTTGCAAAATAGCGACAAACAACAGGCCAGACAGCAAGTGAAAACCACCACGGACATTTGAAAAACGAACTGAAAACGTGCAACGCAAGCATTCTTACCTTAACAGAATTATAGAATGCTTCGAACACACCCACACTCTTGGCACTGAGCTGGAGGTTCACGGTTCCTTCCACTGTCAAGGAGACTCCCTGGTGCTGGACCGAATCCTTCCCAGATACGACCACCACCCCGGAGAGCATTTCCTGGGGGAGCGGAGACAGCCACCCAACACGTTAGCACGGCTCTTTCATCCACCTGGTTTACTAGAAAAGTCAGCCTCCGTAACCATCAGTTTGTTCAAAGATGCAGACACTCATTGAGTGCTTGTCACAGACCAGATGCCTGGATACCAAGATGGGGAAGGGCCAGCCCTGGGGGGTCCCGGGGGATCGGGGCGAGGAATCTCATCCCATCACCGCCTTCCAGACACACCTTCGTTCCCACTGGAGACTCCAAACTAATGTCTGATTTCAAAAGGGCAAGGAGAAGGGCCTGGGGGAAAGGCAGATTCACAGACCTTTACACCGGAGCGTGTATGACGATCTCCTCAGAAGGAATATGACACAATAAGACCCTTTTCTTTCGGTTCTTTCTCAATTATGCTGACTAAGCTGATTACACACTGTCAAATGCATGAGTAATTGAGAACGGCTGCTGTCCGGGTGTCCTCTGCCCAGAGAGCCTCGTGGGCGGCCTGGAGGTCGTGGATATACCACCCGACGGCCACACGGCCCTTCACTGAGCCCCCCAGCCCCTCTGTGTCCTGCTTCCCGCTGGTGGACAGTCAAGCCCAGATTTCCCTGGTTCATGAATCATTTAAGAAAGACTTCACAACAGAGCATCCATTCACTTCTCTGGAGATGATCACTGGGTCACAGAATATGGACATTAACTACATTCCCTCCTGTGACCGTGGGCTTGACGGTCTCAAGTTGCGACTGGGGTCTGCGTGGAACAGGAAGTTGAGAAGATTAACTAGCACCAACCAAAGGAAACACACAAGAAACACAAAACAACGTGTTTCTGAAACGACCTCGAGAAACGGTTTGTGATTGTTCTCAAATGGTAATGTGATGGCAGAACTGTTGACAAAAAGACGAAAAAAAGAAAAACAACAAAAATTTAAAATGGCCCCACAGATCAAAGCATTAAAAAAAATCTGTCCTCCCTGCGTTTAAATCTGTTTACCTTTTATTTTCTCTAGTCATCTGGTGAAAAAACTTTCACCAATGTTCTCACATTATGTGAAATTTTGGGAGCGGGGACTAGTCTATGTCCCTTAAATATGCTAAGTATTTTGGCTATGCTTCCCATTGCCCATCCCAAAGCCCTGAAGTCTAAATAAAACAAACACTCTCAGCTCCCTTTAAAGCAGAATTCAAGGGGTAGAACTCATTTTGCTCTTAACATAAGAAGCTCATAAGATAATTTAAATGAAAACCCTTCTGAATACTAATTTTACTTTTAAATTTAATTAGAATTAATTCTATTAATTTTTGTACAACCTAAATGAAATGTAAAAATCTAATTTTTAAGAATTTAAATCCACTAGTATATTTTAAGAAGTATGCTTTACTAGTATGTCCCAGAATTAAAATCAGAGAAAACAATTTCATGAACTTTATCAATTAAACAACACAATAGTACTTAGCTCTGCTTCTATTTAATCGTAACGTATTCAGTTAATCTCATGGGAACAGGATCTGGGTTGACCACTGAATACCAAATTATAATCACGACATCAATAGAACTGTTTCCTTCCTTAATCTCTATGGCATAAGAAGGAAAAAGCAGTAAAGTACCCTGGAAACTAGCAGAGTAAATATTTTATGATTCTTTTGTCAATCCTTGATTTCAATTAAGAAATACAGTAGAGAGAATAAAAAATTAATATAATATTTGCAGATAAATTAGGCATTCTAACAATACACAGGTCCATTCAATTCCTACCAACATAAGAAAGATAAAGAATTAGTCCAAGTACAGCCCATAGAGCCAAGAATTTTAAAACATATTTCAACTAGAGTTAAGACCCATGGTAAGAAGAGGACTGACACTTCTTTTTGTTTTTTTAAAATTGAGGTGTAATCGACATACAACACTGTGTTTGTTTTAGGTGTACCAGACAATTCTTGGTTAATCCTGGTGAGAGAGGAGAGAATAACTTGTATAACTGAAATTAAGGAGAACCCAAGACCTCACCAAGAACTTCCCGCTCAGACTTCCACCTAGACGGCTCAACAGGGAGAAAAGAAGCCCAGGGCCGTGGACAGCGGGGGTACCTCGCCGGTACCGTTAGGTGATAAGTGGGGGGGTCCCTCACTGAGGGGGCATGATTTCAAAGAGGAGCCCCTCCTGGACGTAAGGATGACAGTGAACCGCGGAAACAATGTACAGTGTGTGCTGATTTTCGGGGGGAGAAGAGCCACGGCTTTTGTCACATCAGCAAGGAGGCCCTTGCCCTGAGAAAGGTTCAACAGAGAAACGCAGGCCCCGCACTCGTGCGCGTGTAGCCGACACGAGGAGACAGATCCCAGCGCCCTGGCCCGCCCGTGGGGCCCTCCGAGGGGACCAGCAGACGCCACGCTCCCACCAGCATGGGCAGAAGCCGGGCCCTGGGGGGGTGCGTCCCTCGCGGCGCCCGCGGCAGGGGGGCCCCAGGCTCTGCCCCGAGGAGCCGAGTCCAGAGGAAGGCCTGGAACCCCGGCGCCAGAGCCAAACCAGAAGCTGGGGCGCCCAAAGGCTCCGGGTCTCCCTGGCTGACCGGCCGCCGGCTTTCTCCGCAGAAGCCACCGCCGAGGCTTCCCGAGGGGGCTGAGAGGCTGCGGCTTGTAACTTTGTATTCCTTAAACGGAGGAGGCCGCTAGCGAACTCCACAAACTCTTCTTCTTTGTTCTCCGGAATCTAATGCCAAACCCATAATTAGGGCTCTGGGCTGCAGGACGGTGGCGTCGAGTCAGCAACGCCCCCGCCCGCCCGGCCTCCTGGAAACCACCCAGAAGAACAAGACACAAAACCACAAACGCGCTGCTCGGTGAAGCAAGGAGACGGCTAAGTGCCGTGAAATAGGGGAAGACGAGCAGGGGCCGCGCAGCCAGAAGCCGAAGTGAGGCCCGCGGCTGCAGAAAGCCGCTTCTGGAAGGTGAGGGGCACCTGGGAGGGAAGCTCCCGACGCCCCACGCGGGAAGCAGGAGCTGTGACCCGCCCCCCAGATGCTTCTCACATACGGGGGGCGGGGGTAAAGGTCAGAGACTCACACGTCAAACCTCAGTCCGCCCGGTCCAGGAATAAATCATCTCCTGCAAGGAGACACTGAGAGAACCAGCCGAGGTGCTTGGACACAAAGCACAGACCACGTGGCTCTTCTACGTAAAGGAATTCCACAGGGTAAAGGCCAGTCATTTCCACGGCCCTACAGATGGGGGGGGGGGGCGCGGCTCCCGCCCCACCTGTGTGACCTCATCTCTAAACCCTCCCCCTCAGCCACTCCTCTCCACCGTCCTGGCCCCTCATCGAGCCTCAGGACGTGTGCATACACTCCTCCCCCCACCTGGAGGCTCTTCCTCCAGAACCCACGTGGCTCGTGACAAAGACGCTCTCCTTGACCCAACTCTACTCGGCCTCTCGAGCTCTGTTTCAACTAGGCCTCGGCTTCTGATTTCCGTGTTCCTCTCTACATTGTCCGCTTGGAGCAAGAATTCTGCTAAGTCAGCTTAACCATCCTCCATATCTATCATCACCCTCAACACCTGACCAGGTACCTCATTCTCCACCTCTCCCGGCCCCCGGAGGGTGTCTGATGAGCCTGGCCTGCCTTCAGCAAGAACCCTGTGAGCCGGCTTATCCCTTTACCCTCCTGATGTTTCTTCTCAGTAATTCTCCATCCAGTGACCCCCGCCACTCTGCTCCCTGGCGGTAATTACCACTTGCCCACGCTGCACTCAGAGTCGAGCCTCCTCTCCCCACTGCAGTGGACCCTACATCTATCGCAACAGTTCCCCCCTGAACGAAGTCTGCTTTACCATCTTCAACAAGGGCCATGGGTAATTTTTTCTCTCACACTCGCTCCCTCCTCTCCGTCAAGTTGGTGCTCAAATGACGCATCTTCATGAGGACTCCTGGCCCACTCTAAACTGCACTACCCCCTTTCCAACACTCACTTATCCCCCCCTCCCCGCCCTAACTTTGCCCTGCAGCGCTTGTCGCCTTCTAAAATACTCCATAAGTGCTTATCTATTTTACTTATCATCTGTACTCCTGGAATGTAAACTCCACAAGGGTAGAGTAACAGCAGGAGCAGGCACTCGATGTTTACCGAATGAGTAAATGACTACCCAGCAGAAAAAAACAGCACCATCAAGCAGATGGAAACTGTGCACATGCATTTCACCATGAATTTTTTCAGGTAATGATGCAATTGCTTCTATGAGGGAGGAACACAAGACAGAGCTATGAGAGTTCAGGGATAAGATGGTGAGGCAAAAGAGATAAAAAATATAAGAAAAGCTCAGAAAAGAAGTGGAAGGAAAAAATAAAACAAAACCATCACAGAAAAGGAGGTAAAACTGAAAGGGGCTCAAAATACATACAGGACAGAAATGAGAAAATTCAAACAAATCGTGTGAAAATTTAAGAATTAAAAAGAATCAGCAGAGAAAAAGATAAATACAAGAGACCATGAGGAACATCCAACATATGCATAATAAGTTCCCAAATAAGAAAACTGAAATAATGGAACACAACATATTTACTGATGTAATTTTTAAATACTGAAAAAGCAAATGGATTAGGAACGGTTAAGAAAAAGACTCTAGTAAAACTATTCTACTTAAAAAAAGAAAGAATCCTTTAGAAGTCAGGCAAAAGAAAAGTCACTTACAAGAGAAAAGCAGACTTCTTCACAGCAAAATACAATTCAAAATGAAAGTACAGCAATATTCATTACAATGCTCAAGGAAACAAAGTGTGATGATACTAGGGTTTTATACTTACCTAAACAGTTGCTCACATATAAAAGAAGTTTTAAATGTGCAAAAACAAACAAACAAAACCCCAAGGAGCACTGGATAAAAAGCCTTCTTGAGGAACTGATTAGATAGTGAACTATAACTCTTCAAGAGAAACCCTGCATCAAAAGAGCCAATTGTGAGGACTGGATCCATTCAACTGAAAGAATAAGACTAAGAGGTATGTGATGATTATGGTGAGAGAGCAGAGTGTAAAATACAAGTCCTGACCGTGCAGAAACTACTTAAGTAACACCAGTTGGGCAACTAAGGGGCTAGAAAGCAGGAGGCAGTACAATGTATGCGGCTTCCTTGTCCTTGACAGCTGGGGTTTAAAAACGTATCATTGAAACCATGCTCTCCAATACGGTAGCCACTAGCCATATGTGGCTATTTAAACTTAAATTTATATTAATTAATATTAAGGAAAATTTAAAGTTCAGGTCCTCAGCTGCCCTAGCTACATTTCAACTGCTTGCAAGCCGCATTATGGCTAGTGGCTTTCACAACGGACAGGGCCGGTAAATAGCACATTCACATCATCACAGAGAGTTCTACTGCACAGTGCTGATTTAAAGTTAATAAATCAAATAATGTTGTACAAATAAAGTTAACAAGTTAAACACCAATAAAGGTAATATTTGTAAATAACTAAGATCAGTTGGTAGAAGACAAGGGAGAAGGAAAGAAGAGGAACTATACTAATTTCATCATTGTTCATAGTAGAGAATTAATAAATAACATCTAAAACAGAGAAGATTTAGGGTACAATAAAAAGCTGTAAGGAGAAGAATTATAATAAAACTGCAAATTATTAGAAGATCATACAAACAACATAAAGCAAGTAAGACTGTAGAGAGGCAGATGTTCTAAAAGCTACTTAAAAAACAATACCCCAAGGACTTCCCTGATGGCACAGTGGTTAAGACTCTGCGCTCCCAATGCAGAGGGCCCGGGTTCGATCCCTGGTCAGGGAACTAGATCCCACACGCATGCTGCAACTAAGAGTTCACATGCCACAACTAAGGAGCTGGTGAGCTGCAACTACGGAGCCTGCCTGCCGCAATTAAGACCCAGTGCAGCCAAATAAATAAATAAAATATATTTTTAAATGTTAAAAAGAAAACCAATCCCTCAAATGATAACATAGCACCAGTGGCAGAATTAATGCCAAACATGTCATATTAATAAACAGGCTAAATTAATACCTATTAAAAAACTGACATTCAGATTTTATCTCAAAGCAAAACCCAATTTTATGTTGTACGACAAAGAAGCACCTGAAAATGGCAGGGGTGAGGGTGGATTTGGAAAGGTTAAGGAAGAAAGGATAAGCAAAGGTACATGAAGCAAATGGAAGAAATAAATTGTGGGCTGTAATCTTAATATCAGACAAGGCTGATCTCTGAGAAAGAAGGATTAAACCAGACAAAGAAGGGCACTGTATGATTTTAAAGGGTACAGCCCACAGGAAAGACATGTGGCATCACTATCTGTGGATCAAATAGCACAGCATCAACACTCAGAGCAAAAACCACAGGGGATACAAGGAGAAAATTGAGTAAAACACATTCATTATGGGAAATGTTCATTTATCCCCCTTAGCCAGGACGGAAAAGAGGACAAAAAGAAAAGATATAAGCACCTTAGTTACACATCAATAAAGTATAACCAACTGAACTCAATATACAACATGCTGACCTCCACACCCTGAATGGTGTAAGTCCAACAGGTCTTTCCTTAAGGAAACAAATAGCAAAGCAAATTATTAATCTAATCGAGAAGTAAAAAATATCAAAGATAATAGCAGTAATTAAAATAAGAATAAAAGAACACATTGTTCAATTGCATATAAGTGAATTTGAAAAGTTGGTAAAGTGAATTACTTTTCTAGGAAAATATAATTTACCCAAACTAACTCCAAAAGAGACAGGAAAGCTAAGCAAATAAATCACCATAGAAAAATCAGAGAAAGTTATACATAAGCCCCCCACAAAGCACCCGGCCCAGAGACTTTCACAGATCATTTCCAAATGTGTAAAGTACAGAAAATTTCAATGTTAAACTACTCCCAAACGCAGGAAAGTAAATAATTTCTTTTAAAAAATAAAGCAAATATATCAGTGACACCACGGTAAGACAATATCTATACACACAACACACCCATTGAGAAAGAAAACTAGATTTTTCTCACTTATAAATACCAGTGCAAAAGCCCTATATAAGATATTAGCAATACAATCCAGTAGCAACTTAAAGGAATATTACACCATAAGTATGTGGGATTTAGTCCAGGAATGTATGGATAGCTCAACTGTTGAGGAAAACTATTAATACAACTCACTATTAATAGCTCTCTAGAGAAGAATCGTAGAGTCATTTCTATAGATGCTAAAAAGTCACTTGCTAAAATTAATATCCATTCCTGATAAAATTCTTATCAGTAAAATAAGAATAGAAGGATATTTCCTTACCCAGAAGCCAGCATCAAACTTAATGGGAAATGAAATACATTGCATTGAAGTCAGGAAAAAAACAAGGATGACCACTATCATCACTATTAACGTACTATAGGTACAAGTTAGTGTGATGAAACTAGAGAAAGAAGTATGAACTGAAATGGAGGCAAAATTACCATTACTTGTAGATGATATGATTGCATGCCTGAAAGAACTCAAGAGAATTTACTGAAAACTATCAACATGAAGAGAATTTCAGGAAGGAAGATAGCTGGGTACAAAATTAATATACAGAAATCAATAAGGCAACATGTAAACAACAACAATCGATGAGAAGATACATTGGAAGAAAATACTGTCTTTTTAAAATGAACAAAAAGTTAAAACGTTATAAATCAATTTAACAGGAAATGTCTAAAACCCTTAGAAGATGAAAACTTAAAACATAGTTGAAGGGCACAAAAGAAACAAATGGAAAGCCACACCATGTTTTTACACTCTTTATGTGTCTACTTTCAGTCTATAAAGGTAACATAACCCAAAGAAAACAACATCAGAATTGTTTTTTCTTTTTTAGAGGTGGGCTGGGGTGAGACAGACTAGACAAGCTGATTTAAAAACTCATCTGGAATAATAAATAAATTTTGAAATGAGAAGAAATGAGGGGGACTAGCCCTACGAGATATTATAACACCTCCATGACTTACAAAGTGAGGTACAGGGCATGTACAGGCTGAAAGATCAATGGAACAAGAGGGAAACTCCAGAAATAAACCCAGACATATGGGAATTTAGTAGATGATACAGGGAGCATTTTAAATCCAGAGGGAAAAGTTGGAAGATTCACTAAATACTATACTGGAAAACCAGCCAGAGATCTGGGGGGGAAAACTGTCCAGAAAGCTGGCAAAAAAAACTAAGTCGGATCCATACTGCAAACCTCTGCAGGTAACAAGTTCTAAATACATCAAAGACTTAAATGTAAAAATTGAATAACCAAAATTTTAGAACCACAGAGAATGATTTTTATCATATCAAAGTGGGGAAGGCCTTTCTAAGAATGACTCAAAACTCTGAATAACATAAATGACTACAAATACAACCAAAAATAGTTGGTTACATAAAAGTGATTACAAGCAACATCACTTATATAAATGATAAACTACAGAAATAATGCAACTTAATCTAACAGGTAAAAGGCTAATTTCTCTAATATTTTAAGAACTCCTAAAAAATAAACAGAACAAAAACCACCTAACAACCTAATAGAAAAACTGAATGATATGAAAACAGGTCACAGAAAAGGAAAAGCAAATTGCTCGTAAGCCCATGAAAAAATGCTCAATATCAATGATAACATGAGAAATGATAAATAAAACTATCCTCAGTACCATCTCCCACCTATCAGATTAGCAAAGATCAAAATATATGATCATATTATAGTAGGGCGGAGGCAACAGGCGCTCTCATACATTGCTGAGGGTAGTGAGAATACCACAATCTTATACGGGCCACAAACCGAAAACATTTTACAAACTCCTGGGCCCAGCAATACCACTTTCAGGAATTTTCCTCAGAGACATTTGCACGTTGAAATGATTATGAACAGTAGTTACTCGTTGCAACATTGTTTATAATAACAAAAGAATGTCAACAACCTAAATTCCAACAATAAGAAAATGGTGGTTTTTCCCATTAATATCTTGGAGATATTCATATTAGTACATGTATGTTCTCTTTTCTCTAAAGGCTGCATGTTGCACCATTGTGAAAAATGGGGAGAAAAAGAACATTTATATATATTTACTAGTATGTGCATAAAATATCTTTGGCAGGAATGACAAGAAATCGAGAGCTTTTAGTTGCCCCATAGGAGAGGCCCTTGATGGACAAAGGAGGGCAGACGCATCCGTTCTGGAAACTCATGAATTTTAAACCATCTGCACTGATGTTAACTGGTAACATAATAAATCAATTTTAAAATAAGATCAATCCCAGACTGGGTGACCTCTAAGTGTAAAAATGTACAAAGTTCTAAGCCCCTGAAATGCTGATGACCCAAGGGCACAGTGGTCTTCCTCGGGAAAAGATCTAAAGACTGTACGCTAGAAAGTCACATTCTCTGGACTACCTCTTACTTTGGACTTGAACAAAACTGCTAGGAAGTAAAAGTCTCTGAGTTAATGCCTCAGCCACTCTCTCTCGGATATTTTCCTTTCTGATGGTCCCAGCAGCACGAGGAGCCTCGACAGCCATCGTTGTCGCCAAGAGTCCTCTGAGTCTCTGAACAAGTCCTTCCTTCCTAACGTTTCAGCGATACTCTTAGGACCACCTGGGATTCTTATACCACGCTGGTCTAGAGATCCTGTACCCCGAGAGTGAGTTGGCCTTTCATTTACAGACAGTGAATCAAATGCGTTACGCAGTTCACTAACATAAAAAAAAAAAAAAATCACAAGGTAAATCACTGAGCTAGGTGGGAAAACACGAGTGGACTTTTGCTTGTTGAAAGACTCTAGTCCTTCTTAGTGGCACTGAGAGACCCATTTTGGTTGCAAAAGGGAAATCAGACCCATTGAAGAGATTTCAACTTCTTAGGTGTCCCCATCTCCATTTTTCTGGAAAACAACTGTTTTCCATCTTGTTTTAAAACAGAATAAACAATCACGAGGTATTTCTCCACATATTAAGTAATGGGCCAATACTGTGTGGTGTTTACTAAGGTTCTAGAAAGGAGAATTTTGAAGAGATGCATCGTCTCCAATCTATCATTAAAACCAAGACAATGTCGTTGAGCAATCCCATTCCTAGATTTCACTCAAATGAAATAGAAGGTTATGTTCACACAAAAATCTGTACGCCGACATTTCTTGTAACTGCACTCATCGTCACCCAAGTGTCCTTCAACGTGTGAATGGAGGAACGGTGGTACATCCGCGAAAGAGAAGACAACTCAGCAATGAAAAGGAACAAACTACTGACACACACAGCAACTTGAATGAGTCTCAAAAGCGTTATGCTAAGTGGTAAGGCCAGATTCAACAGGCTGCGTGCAGTACAAACGTACTTCTGTCACATATGTGACCTTCAGCAAAAGGCCAACTATAGGGATTAAAACCAGATCAGGGCTTGCCTGAGGCGGGGGCGGGTGTGGGGGAAGAGGCTGAGTACAGAGGACACGAGGGAATTGGGGGGAGTGCCAGAACTCTTCCATATCTTGATTGTGATGGCAGCTAAGGTCTCAGAAAAACTTGCAGTGAAAAGAGCAATCTATTGTATGTGATATACCTCAATTAAGAAACTCACAAAGATAATCAAGTATAGAAAGAAACACAGTTATCCTAACTTGTTGACGACAGGGTCATATTCTTAAAGTGATTAATATTTAAGTAAAAATCAAGCAGTTCATTAGCAACAAAACTGTAACAAAATACTGATACTAATTTGTGTGGCTTATATACACGTACTGCCAAAACAGTAGAAATAATATAATCACTCAGTCAACATATATTTTTGGCATGCATCAGATACTGCTCCAGGCACCAGGGACAGGGCAGTGAACAAAAGAGGTAAAGCCCTTGTTCTCAGTGGGCTTACATTTCAGTACTGCATTCAGAATGCATACTGCATTCATATTAGTAAATACCATATTAACTAAGATGGTAAAACAAAGCAGGTTTCTTCTAGGTCAGTAGAGTACAAGTATAGGCCTAAATACTGAGTAAAATGGGCTGACAAAAATCACAGCTATTGTCTGATGGAGCCATCTCTGAAATTTCTAGTTCTGAAATTTTTTTTTTTTTTTTTTTTTTTTTGCGGTATGCGGGCCTCTCACTGTTGTGGCCTCTCCCGTTGCGGAGCACAGGCTCCGGACGCGCAGGCCTAGCGGCCATGGCTCACGGGCTTAGTTGCTCCGCGGCATGTGGGATCTTCCCGGACCAGGGCACGAACCCGTGTCTCCTGCATCGGCAGGCGGATTCTCAACCACTGCGCCACCAGGGAAGCCCTAGTTCTGAAATTTTCTTGAGAGTCTGGAAAAGAAACCTGAGCCCCTGAATAAAAGTTTAGATGAAAGGGACAAAATGAGATTGCCAATACTAGTCAGAAAAGTAAAAATTAATAAGAGTAAGTAAATATGAGGTCTTTAGCGCAGGAATATTAAAATCGAATCTTGGTGTGCTGCGTGGTTTCAGGGGTTAGATACTACATATTAGCAAAATTATGAGTTAATACAGATGACCAGATTTCAGAATTCAATAACATTAAAACTCACAGAAACTTTATAGTGTTGATACTCGTTTGGCACTATTGGCCTAAGTGAATGCAAAGACTCCAGACTATAAACCCCAGAGTTTAGGAGAGCTCTGACCGCAGAGGCGTCTGGGAGATGGCCTGATTACAGGCCAAAGTAATGACCGTGGAATACAGGCAGATGGCCAAAGAAAATGCTCTGAGTAGCCAGCCCAACACTTACATAACGAACCACCACCACCAAACTGAATACCAGTCAGAGGGAACTCAAGTATGAGTGAGACCGACAATGCATCATCCAAATCCAAGGCACAGGCGAACTCCAAGAGCGAGAGGTGAGCCCTGCAGCAATAGGCCACGCCAAGGGCTGTTGAAAGCAGGAGCTCACAGAAGAGCTCAGGGCAGTCACGTGCTGCCCAGCACAGGTGCAGCCTCCCTGCTTCAGACTGGCCTGGCAGCTCCCAGGGCCACCACCCGGGGCCACCGTTCCATCCCACAGCAGAGGCTGGGAATGTGGAGCGTTAGTCCTGGGAGATGCGTATGGAGCAGTGAAGGGGGAGCAGGGAATATTACTTCTCGTCTGATACTCCCTCCTATTACTTGAATGTTCTCAGCAAGTTAAAAGAAAACTTTTTTTAATGTACAAAAGAAATATAAGCTCTTCTGAAATATCCAAAACAAATGGACACTATTATATATTTTTTTAATTTTAAAAAAGTTTTTTCCCTGCTTATTATTGAAGAGGGGAATTTCTGCCCATCTACCCCTTACTTTTCCACTGATGGGACTTGTGCTCCTTTCCCAAAGATTATGATTTGCATTTTAGAGTAATGGTCTTAAACGATCTCTTCTGATGAAACAAAGGAAGGGCCAGTGTTTGGCTGACGTCATGCCTAGTGTGTGACAGTAAAACTGTAAGCCTCAGTAAGAATATCATCATGGTGGGACAGGGTAGTGAGGATTAATGGAACCCAGTCGTCATTAGAAAGCATG
Organism: Kogia breviceps; assembly: GCF_026419965.1. NCBI lineage: Eukaryota > Metazoa > Chordata > Mammalia > Artiodactyla > Physeteridae > Kogia > Kogia breviceps. The sequence continues at coordinate 141,868,894 of NC_081314.1, forward strand.
AGTGCCAATGTCATACAACACAAGAACCTGCCAACAGCTGGGAGGACAGCTGGTGTAACCCTTCCAGTTCCTCGGGGCAAGCTCTTTCTGGGCATCAGAAATCCAAGGTCATAATAGATTAATTAGGTACAGGTTCCCATCAAGAGTTAAAGGCTACCTACAGTCTCATACTACCCTTCCCAGGATGAGTTTAAACACCAGGGAGAACAGTGAAGGACAGACTCCATCAGCTTCTGTTGGGTCTACTGGCCCAAGAACCCCAGGTGAGCAGGTTTCAAGGAGGAAACTGGCAGAAGCCTAACCAAGGGTGGTCAGTCCATGGGTAACCTTGGTACTCATGGATGGTGGGTCTATGATCTGTATGGAGTTAGAAGGCTACCTTTTTTTGACTTAAATCCTCCAACAGATAAAAGCAAAATGTTTTAAGCCTGGTTGTACGCACTGTTATATCAGAAAGTTAACAGAGCCCGTAAGTTTTGGTATAAAACAAAATAAAATGGGATGATATGAAAACACTTCAACCTTGTTGGCTCTGGCTAGTCATTACATCCTACAACTAGTAGTTAGTTTCAATTAGTTTCAGACGTGTGTAGATGCCTCAGCAGCCACTTTGGGATTTGAGGAAGAGTCAGGGAGGGCAGGGTGTGGGGATCACTTCAAATGAAAAAGTTCTCCTTTTATCTGCTTATAAAATGAACTATTTTAATGGGTATTATATTTATTAAAATTAATATATCAGAATGCTAACTGATAAGACTTCATTTAATAAAAGACTCTCATTGCTTAGAATTGCAGCAGGGAGGAGTGGAATCGTTATTCTAAACAACGTTGTTCATTTTCTTGAGCTGTTTATGAGGAAACATTCACTGTAGTTTGTGAGATGAAGGGTAAGATATAGTTTCCATCACCTTTAGAAAGGCTCCATTTCTCTGAGCCTGAATCTTCTGCCTACAAGTGAGAGTAGACTGTCTCTTCAAAACAGACAATAAAAGACAAAGGAAATCCTTGTAAAAAATTTTTACTGAAATATAGTTAATTTACAATATCATGTTAGTTTCAGGTGTACAGCAAAGTGATTGTTACACATATATATATTCTTTTTTTACATTCTCTTCCATTATAGGTTATTACAAAATACTGAGTATGGTTCCCTGTGCTACACAATAGGTCCTTGTTGGTTATCTATTTTACATATAGTATATATTTTAATCCCAAACTCCTAATTTATCCCTCCACCCCTTCCCTTTGGTAACCATAAGTTTGTTTCCTATGTCTATGAGTCTATTTCTGTTTTGTAAATAAGTTCATTTGTATCATGTTTAGATTCCACATATAAGCAACATCATATGATATTTGTCTTTGTCTGGCTTACTTCACTTAGTATGATAATCTCTAGGTCCATCCATGTTGCTGCAAATGGCATTACTTCATTCTTTTTTATGGCTGAGTAATATTCCATTGTGTGTGTATCTCACATCTTCTTTATCCATTCACCTGTTGATGGACACTTAGGTTGCTTCCATGTCCTGGCAATTGTAAATAAGGCTACAATGAACATGGTGTGCATGTGTCTTTCTGAATTATGTTTTTCTTTGGATATATACCCAGGATTGGGTTTGCAGGATCATACGGTAGCTCTGTTTTCAGCTTTTTCAGGAACCTCTACACTATTCTCTGTAGTGGCTATACCAGTTTACATTCCCACCAACAGTGTAGGAAGGCTCCTTTTTCTCCACACTCCCTCCAGCATTTGTAGACTTTTTTTTTTTTTTTTTTGTGGCACATCGGCCTCTCATCGCTGTGGCCTCTCCCGTTGCAGAGAACAGGCTCCGGACGTGCAGGCCCAGTGGCCATGGCTCACGGGCCCAGCCGCTCCACGGCTTGTGGGATCCTCCCGGACTGGGGCACGAACCCGTGTCTCCTGCATCAGCAGGCAGACTCTCAACCACTGCGCCACCAGTGAAGCCCTTGTAGACTTTTTGATGATGGCCATTCTGACTGGTGTGAGGTGGTACCTCACTGTAGTTTTGATGTGCATTTCTCTAGTAACTAGCGATGTTGAGCATCTTTTCGTGTGCCTGTTGGCCACCTGGTCTTCTTTGGAGAAATGTCTTTTTAGATCTCCTGCCCATTTTTTGACTGGGTTGTTTGTTTTTCTGATATTGAGCTGTATGAGCTGCTTGTATAATTTGGAGATTAATCCCTTGTCAGCTGCATCATTTGCAAATATTTTCTCCCATCCTGTAGGTTGTCTTTTTGTTTATGGTTTCTTTTGCTATGCAAAAGCTTTTAAGTTTAATTAGGTCCCATTTATTTGTTTTTGTTTTTATTTCCATTACTCTAGGAGATGGATCCAAAAAGATACTGTTGCGATTTATGTCAGAGAGTGTTCTGCCTATGTTTTCCTCTAGGAGTTTTATACTAGCTGGTTTTACATTTAGGTCTTTATCCACTTTGAGTTTATTTCTGTATATGGTGTTAGAGAATGTTCTAATTGCATTCTCTCATGTGTAGCTTTCCAGTTTTCCCAACACCCCTTAATGAAGAGACCATGCTTTATTGTATGTTCTTGCCTTCTTTGTCGTAGATTATTTTTTAAAATAAATTTATTTATTTAATTTATTTTTGGCTGTGTTGGGTCTTCTTTGCTGCACACAGGCTTTCTCTAGTTGCGGTGAGCGGGGGTTACTCTTCATTGCAGTGTGCAGGCTTCTCATTGCAGTGGTTTCTCTTGTTGCGGAGCATGTGCTCTAGGCACGTGGGCTCAGTATTTGTGGCTCATGGGCTCCAAAGCACAGGCTCAGTAGTTGTGGTGCATGGGCTGGGTTGCTCTGTGGCATGTGGGATCTTCCTGGACCAGGGCTCAAACCCGCGTCCCCTGCATTGGCAGGTGGATTCTTAACCACTGTGCCACCAGGGAAGCCCTGTCGTAGACTAACTGACCATAGGTGCGTGGGTTTATTTCTGGGCTTCCTATCCTGTTCCATTGATCTATATTTCTGTTTTTGTGCCAATACCATACTGTTTTGATTACTGTAGCTCTGTAGCATAGTCAAAGGCAGGGAACCTGATTCCTCCAGCACTTGTTTTTCTTTCTCAAGATTGCTTTGGCTATTCTGGGTCTTTTGCATTTCCATACAAACTTTAAAATTTTTTGTTCTATTTCTGTGAAAAATGCCATTAGTAGTTTGATAGAAATTGCACTGAATCTGTAGATTGCCTTGGGTAGTATGGTCATTTTGACAATATTGATTCTTCCAATCCAAGAACATGGTATATCTTTCCACCTGTTCCTTTTATCTTCAATTTCTTTCCTCAGCATCTTATAGTTTTTGGAGTACAGGTCTTTTGCTTCCTTAGTTTTTTTTCCTAGGTATTTTATTGTTTTTGATGGAATGGTAAATGGGATTATTTCCTTAATTTCTCTTTCTGAACTCTGATTGTTAATGTATAGAAATACAACAGATTTCTGTGTGTTAATTTTGCATCCTGCAACTTTACTGAATTCATTGATGAGCTCAAGTAGTTTTCTGGTAGTGTCTTTATGATTTTCTGTGTATAGTATCATGTCATCTGCAAACAGTGACAGTTTTACTTCTTCTTTTCCAATTTGGATTCCTTTTATTTCTTTTCCTTCTGATTGCTGTGGCTAAGACTTCCAAAACTATCTTGAATAAAAGTGGAGAGAGTGGACATCCTTGTCTTGTTCCTGATCTTAGAGGAAATGTTTTCAGCTTTTCACCAGTGAATATGATGTTAGCTGTGCTTTATCATAAATGGCCTTTATTATGTTGAGGTAGGTTCCTTCTATGCCTGCTTTCTGGAGATTTTTGAATGTTATCAAAAGTTTTTTCTGCATCTATTGAGACGATCATATGGTTTTTATTCTTCAATTTGTTAATGTGGTATATCACAGTGATTGATTTGTGGATACTGAAAAATCCTTGCATCCCCGGGATAAATCCCAATTGATCGTGGTGTCTGATCCTTTTAATGTATCGTTGGATTCGGTTTGCTAGTATTTTGTTGAGGATTTTGTGTCTATGTTCATCAGTGATACTGGCCTGTAATTTTCTTTTTTGTGTGCTATCTTTTATCTGGTTTTGGTATCAGGGTGATGGTGGACTCATAGAATAAGTTTGGAAGTGTTCCTTCCTCTGCAATTTTTTGGAATAGTTTCAGAAGGATAAGTGTTAACTCTTCTCTACATGTTCGCTAGAATTCTCCTGTGAAGCCATCTGGTCCTGGACTTTTGTTTTTGGGGAGTTTTAAAATCACAAATTCAATTTCAGTACTTCTAATTGGTCTGTTCATATGTTCTATTTTTTCCTGGTTCAGTCTTGGGAAACTGTACCTTCCTAAGAAATGAATAAGGCAATCTTTTAAAGAGCTGCTCACCATATAAATGTGCCCAGAAAGTCCTGTGTGCAAGTAGCGAACAGTACTTGAAATTGATAGGCATTCTTCACTTCCCAAAAGTATCTTACAAAAATTATATCTTTACTTGCTTGTGCCTATATGGAAAAGTATCTGAAAAGAGCCAGGACCCCAAGGCCAGAGAGCAACAGTGTACAGCTCGCTGGGTCTACCGCCCCACGCAGGGATTCAGACAGGCCTGAAGCAAGTCACTGCATGAACTGACCTCTCCCTAAACCCTCCTTCCAAACAGGCCAAAGTTTATTTCTGAGCTTTGGAACGTTGTGCTTTTCTTGTTGGCATAATACCATCAGTTGTTGATTTGCTAATAATGCTCTTCTGCAACAGTCTGGGGCTCATGTGCTCACTGGGAGGGGAAGCAGGTCAGCCCACCTGGCCGACGGCTAACGAGTAAGTCTGTTCTCCCAACAGAAGTTGAAGCCTAGAACCCTAACTGGGGGAGGGGGTGGTGTCACAAATTTGTCTGGTAAATGAAGCGCATTTACAGATAACAACTGCCGATTAAAATCTTTGAATGAAATGAAGACATATTCAGAGCTAGAGAGTTTAAAATTCCCGAAGTGGAGCTGAGATGAAAAAGGAAAGCAAATAGAAAACTGGCTTCAACTTACAACTTTTCTGGAACCTGCCTGTACTAAGAGGGCAGATGACAAGCCAAGAGGCCTGGAGAGCACATGGGGGCAGAGGTGCAGGGAGAGTGGTGGGAGTGAGAGGGGGCCAAGGATGGATGTCAGGGAGGATATCAGAGAGTCTGGTTGGCTGAGCCCGGAGGATGGTGGGGAGGGAGAGGGCGCAGGTTTTAGAGTCGCAGGACCAGAGAGGGGGAGGTAAGCATGACAGTAGCAATTAAGCTCCTGGCAGGTTGAGAGCAGGGACCCTCTCTAAGGAGGGTCACCTAGACTGGACATCTGTAGAAGAGAGCAGCTGGGCTCTGCCAGCTCAGGCTGGGGCAGCAGTGGGCAGGGCGTCAGAAAAGGGGGAATGACGGGAGAAGACGGGTGCTGCTGATTCTCCAGACTGCAAGCAGCACAGCTAGGAGCTCAGCACTGGGGACAATCACTGGAGGAGTGGGTGGTGTCAAAGACTGCACGTTTCGGCCCATGGAGAGGGCACTGCTGGCTGCACAGGCTGAACCCAGGACCACACAAGGCCAGGAGGTCTGGACTGTGGTCTCGGCATCAAGAGGAAGGCGGAGGAAAACCCAACCACCCTGCCAGAGTCAGAGCAGCCTGCGAGGGGAGGGGAGTGTCAAGGGTGTCCCTGACATGCTTGAGTCTAGACATGGACACGCCCACAGGGGCCAGGCAGGCGTCACTAATGCTCAGGCCAGGACAGAATCTGCTGCAACAAACACCTAACGGAGAACTAACAAACACTCTGACTGCATCCCAGGGTTCAAACGGCATTGGACAACTCTGAAAATACTTCTCATGCATTATATAAGGGTTGGGCTATGACTGAGGGAACAAGCCTTTTCAGGAGTATCAGATAATTAGTGAGAAAAAAACACCCATTTAAGGTTCAGATGACTGCATTCCTTAATGGGTTCATACCTCCCACAAAGTTATTTTGAGATCCCTCCTAGCTCAAAGTTCTACCCTAAGAATTTGCACCAGCATTCAACTATAACTGACCGTTCACATATCAAGAATCCAGCAGAACAAAGTAGAACAGTTAGGCTTCGTTTTTTCATACCATTCTAGCTTTGCAATTTTTCTTCATAATAATGAACTGGCATATACAGGATTTTTCCTCTTTAAACTTTTCTTTTTTAAAACAAGAAATTACATGAAAGCCAAACAAGACAAAATGCAAACCTAGAAGTTCTTGTGGTAACAGTAATCAGCTCACTGTGCATAAATCCTTTATCACTGTAACCTGGCTATGCTGGACAGTAAATCTCCCGTTAATATTTTTCACAACCATAATATATAACAGTGTCATTTTCATGAGTACATGTGCCAGGATTTCAGAAGGTAAAACATTCTGGATTTATAAAAACAAATGAACTATATTTACATTGCAAAAAGATTTACCGTAGGGGTCTTTAGCCAATAAGCTCTAGTACATTGAAAATATAATGTAATTTAGAATGCATTTGAGTCATACTTTTGGTTCAAGAACACATCTACTGCACCAAGCAAAGAAGTACATAACAAAGCCCAAGCCACATCCAGCTTGCAGTGCCCAAAATGCTGTAATCTCTATATGCTCTCCTGGGTCCCTGGCCTCCATTCTCCAAGTTCACCATGGGGAGACATCCAGCAATCTGTACAGCATCTGATAAGCCCTTACTATTTGTAAGGCGCATGAACAACATGATTAACATCAAGGCAGACAGAGCAATTCTAAGTGCAAACTGAGACCGTGGAAAAGCGTAAGGATACCACCACTTACCATTTGACCCCTACTTCGGGTCAAATCTATAGTAAATGTCTTGAAACTTTCTCTCATTTAATTCTCACAACAAAGCCTCTGAGCAGGTATCAGCCCCATCCTCTGGATGAGAATTAAGACCTGGAGAAGGCACACAGAGTTCCAGGCTTGGGAATAAAAAGACGTGATTTCAAACATTCACTCTTATTACATCAATGCCCTTGACATGTCGCTGAATTCTCTGAGCCTCAGTCTTCTCACACATAAAATGGGAGAGAAATGCCCTCTCTTCAGTATTTGTGAGCATTAAAGCAGTCTGTGTGTTGGAAAAGGGCTGTACTGGTACCATGTTATCATAAAACAGTATCAGTTAAGTGTTCTCTTCCTCAGAATTTCCAGGAATTTTCCCTGAAATACAGAAGTAGGGAATTTTTTTCACATGCCTGATTGCTCTGTATCACATATAGAGCTTTGGAAACACAAATTAACTTTCTGGATTCAATGAGTCGTCTCAGGGAGAAGGTGGCGTTGCTCAAGCTCTGGGGAAGGTCTCCTGTCTCTGAGCTGTGCAAATTGTGACAAAGACTCTGGGGAATCAAATTTTGGACAATTTTCTACTTCTGAGTTGGAAGATAACCATACATACAGGAATTCTGAAGTCCCTGTTCCCACATTTATTGGAACCATTCTCTTATGAATGACCATCCTAGGGACTTCCCTGGTGGTGCAGTGGTTAAGAATCTGCCTGCCAATGCAGGGGACACAGGTTCGAGCCCTCATCCGGGAAGATCCCACATGCCACTGAGCAACTAAGCCCGTGAGCCACAACTGCTGAGCCTGTGCTCTAGAGCCCATGAGCCACAACTACTGAGCCAGTGTGCCGCAACTACCGAAGCCTGCACGCCTAAAGACCATGCTCCGCAACAAGAGAAGCCACTGCAATGAGACACCCATGCACTGCAACGAAGAGTAGCCACCACTCACTGCAACTAGGGAAAGCCCACATGCAGCAATGAAGACCCAACACAGCCAAAAATAAATTAATGAATTTATTTTTTAAAAAAGAATGACCACCCTAAAGCAAATACAAGTAATGGGGGGGGGGTCATGTGTAGCTGTGGGGATACATCAAAATAAGAATCTTACCAGCATCTGTCTAGAATTTATGTCTAGAATATTATTTATAATTACAAAGCAAAATCTGTACTATACCTATAAGACAACAGTTTTCTTTTTCTGATCAATGCATTCAAAAAACTATTAGTCTTTATGAAGTTTGCTTAAAGTCTACGTTTTAAGGCTTCAACTATCATTTAATAAAGTTTCTGCCATATGCGGGCCTCTCACTGTTGTGGCCTCTCCCATTGCGGAGCACAGGCTCCGGACGCGCAGGCCCAGCGGCCATGGCTCACGGGCCCAGTCGCTCCGCGGCATGTGGGATCTTCCCAGACCGGGGCACAAACCCGTGTCCCCTGCATCGGCAGGCGGACTCTCAACCGCTGCGCCACCAGGGAAGCCCTAGAACACTTCCTAACACCATACACAAAAATAAACTCAAAATGGATTGAAGACCTAAATGTAAGGCCAGACAGTATAAAACTCTTAGAGAAAAACATAGGCAGAACACTCCATGACATAAATCACAGCAAGATCCTTTTTGACCCACCTCCTAGAGAAATGGAAATAAAAATAAACAAATGGGACCTAATGAAACTTAAAAGCTTTTGCATAGCAAAGGAAACTATAAAAAAGATGAAAAGACAACCCTCAGAATGGGAGAAAATAGTTGCAAACGAAGCAACTGACAAAGGATTAAGCGCCAAAATATACAAGCAGCTCATGAAGCTCAATATCAAAAAACACAAAACAATCCAATCAAGGAATGGGCAGAATATCTAAATAGACATTTCTCCAAAGAAGATATACAGATTGCCAACAAACACATGAAAGGATGCTCAATATCACTAATCATTAGAGAAATGCAAATCAAAACTACAATGCGGTATCACCTCACACCAGTTAGAATGGCCATCATCAAAAAATCTACAAACAATAAATGCTGGAGAGGGTGTGGAGAAAAGGGAACCCTCTTGCACTGTTGGTGGGAATGTAAATTGATACAGCCACTATGGAGAACAGTATGGAGGTTTCTTAAAAAACTAAAAATAGAACTACCATACAACCCAGCAATCCCACTACTGGGCATATACCCTGAGAAAACCATAATTCAAAAAGAGTCATGTAGGACTTCCCTGGTGGCGCAGCGGTGAAGAATCTGCGTGCTAATGTAGGGGATATGGGTTCAAGCCCTGCTCCAGGAAGATCCCACATGCCGCGGAGCAACTAAGCCCGTGCGCCACAACTACTAAGCCTGCTCTCTAGAGCCCATGTGCCACAACGACTGAGCCCACGTGCCACAACTACTGAAGCCTGCGTGCCTAGAGCCCATGCTCCGCAAAAAGAGAAGCCACCGCAATGAGAAGCCTGTGCACCACAATGAAGAGTAGCCCCCGCTCGCTGCAACTAGAGAAAGCTCGCGTGCAGCAACAAGACCCAATGCAGCCAAAAATAAATAAATAAATAAATTTATATAATAAAAAAAGAGTCATGTACCACAATGTTCATTGCAGCTCCATTTACAATAGCCAGGACATGGAAGCAACCTAAATGTCCATCAACAGATGAATGGATAAAGAAGATGCGGCACATATATACAACGGAGTATTTCTCAGCCATAAAAAGAAATGAAATTGAGTTATTTGTAGTGAGGTGCATGGACCTAGAGACTGTCATACAGAGTGAAGTAAGTCAGGAAGAGAAAAATAAATACCGTATGGTAACAAAGATATATGGTATCTAAAAAAAAAATGCTTCTGATGAACCTAGGGGCAGGACAGGAATAAAGACGCAGACGTAGAGAATGGACTTGAGGTCACGGGGAAAGGGAAGGGTAAGCTGGTACGAACTGAGAAAGCAGCACTGACATATATACACTACCAAATATAAAATAGATGGCTAGTGGGAAGCAGCCGCATGGCACAGGGAGATCAGCTCCTGCTTTGTGACCACCTAGAGGGGTGGGATAGGGAAGGTGGGAGGGAGGGAGACACAAGAGGAAGGGGATATGGGGATATATGTATGTATATAGCTGATTCACTTTGTTATACAGCAGAAACTAACCCAACACCGTACAGCAATTATACTCCAACAAAAATGTAAAAAAAAAAAAAAACATTAAGAACAACTCACTGTCAAATGAGATGCGCATGAGCCGCAGGGAAAGGTGGGGAAATAGAGTAAAAGAAGGCATTCACTGCACTCAGACTGCTCCACAAGTGTCTACTAGCTCCTGCTCACTTGGCTCGCACTGTGTGTTCCTTCTGATGGAAACAGTGCCAGGTGGGGAGGGAGACCCCGGCCCGCCTCGCACACAGCTTCCAAAAGTAGGCTGCAGCATCACTACCTCAGTGAAGCTCCAGAAGGGCCCTCCCCCACCCCCAAATGACTACACCTTCCTCTGAGCTCCCTCACACCAGAGATGCACCCATTCGAGCACAAGTACGTTAGCACCTTTTGTTTTCTCTTTACCTACTTCTCTCCAGACCTGTAAGGAGATTCTCAGACACTGGCTGAATAAATCTGTTTTGATTAAGTAACAGTCTGAAAAGAATGAGCTGATGAAGATGTGGTGATATGGAAAGGTATCCAAGGTAAGGATATGCCGTTCAGCAAAAACAACAAGTTTTGTGTATGTCTGCGTGCGTGTCTGCGTACATGTGCAACTATTACTCATAGGAAATGTCTGGAATAGTACATAAACTGTCAGCGGATACGTCCAGGGACAGAAAACGGGGTCAGAAAGAGGAAGAACTTGACTTTTCACTTTCCAGCCTTCTGTAAAATGTTATGTTTATATATTTTTTAAATTATTCAACTGTGATTTTTTTTTTTTTTTTTTGCAGTACGCGGGCCTCTCACTGCTGTGACCTCTCCCGTTGCGGAGCACAGGCTCCGGACGCGCAGGCTCGGCGGCCACGGCTCACGGGCCCAGCCGCTCCGCGGCACGTGGGATCTTCCCGGACCGGGGCACGAACCTGTGTCCCCTGCATCGGCAGGCGGATTCTCAACCACTGCGCCACCAGGGAAGCCCCTCAACTGTGATTTTTTTTAACAAAAAAACACCACCACTTTGAATGAGCGTCTTTTTCTAGGAAAAAACCCAAATGACAATTTTAAACCCAAGAATAACTTAGGTTCTCTGGTGTCCACAGAATCAAAACCATTTTCAAATGCTTCCACAACAACTAAGAACTGAAAAGCACAGGAACAGACTTGGCTGCACATGTTCCGAGGGGTCGTCACAGCAGCTTTTTAACTGAAATATTACAATGCTATTCACAGCACTCCTGGGAAACTAATAACTACTATTCCCATGTAAAAAGCTCCTCCATTTTGCACAAAAATGGGCGCTCTCAGGGAGGAGGTGTAATAAGAGTGTTGGCTGGACACGCTTTGCAATCTGATGACCTGCATTGGAATCCAGGCTGTCATTTGCTGGGTTATCTGGGGCAAATTCCTTAACTTGTCTAGGCCTCAGTTTCCCCGCTAGCAAAATGGGAGTGATGCTGCCAGGCTCACAAAACCCTACACCAGTGTTTCCCGAGTCCCTCAGGTGGAACATAAGACTGTCCTTACATGGACAAACGTGTTTCACTTGAATGACAAGCACTTAAAACCTGAGAACACAGGTGGCAGCCACCTCGAGCAAACCAGGACAACGACAGGTGCTGTGCTCTGGCAGGCCCATGGATGAGTCCGATCTATAGCAACTGAATCTTTACCAGTGCTGTCGAGCTGTACTGAGAACACTGAAAATGTGTATTTATTAGTCCCACCTGCCGCCAGCTAAGAGTGGAGAGGGTGACAAAGACAGGACACCACCCCCTTGTACAACCATGGTGCAAACTGGGCTTGAGACACGCGCTGTCTGCGGGCACTGAGACCTCGGAGGGTCCTTCTCCCTGGGGCTCTGGGAGCAGCCCTAAAAATGCTGGTTGCCTCCTCTACCCATCCTTAACCACAGATGACAAGAGTCCGTCCAACACATGAGTCACGGCACGCGTTTCCAGGTGTGTATCTTTGTCCAGTGATTAGATTTATTCATTTAATAACTTTTTTTGGCTTTAAAAAATATACAGTTGACCCTTGGACAACATGCGTTCACACTGTGTGGGCCCACGGTGGATTTTTTTCAATAAATATATAGGAAAAAGTTTTTGAGATTTGTGACGATTTGAGAAAACTCACAAGAAAAACCATATAGCCTAGAAACATGGAAAAAATTAAGAAAAAGTTAGGTATGTCACGAATGCATAAAACATATGCAGATACTAGTCTATCTTTACAAAGGCATAAGGTGAGTGATATTTAATATAAAATTAATGTGTAAGTTTTCTTACTGTTTAACAACTTTGCTTTCAAGCATTTACATTTCCATACAGTATATACCTCTGTGTAATTGAAGAAACTGTGTATCAGCCTATCATAACAGGTAAGTTTTTTTTTAATGTAACAATGTTTCCAATACCGCATTGTGAATATGACTGTAATACTGTATGTGATAACACCTTTGTAATGATGCATTCATCGGTGTATAGGCTAGGCTACCACAAAGCAATCATACTGCCGCTTATTCATTACCAGGGCATGAATTGTTACACCTGTAAATAAATGTGAATTTATTTTTCACATTATCTCTTGATTTTTGATGTCTAGTGTTAGTAATACATATAGCATCTACAGCGTTCTGTATCACATAAGACGATATTGATGTAGGTACTGACAGACGAGTCACCTTGTAAAGAGACAAACTATGGTATCGATAAACACAGTACAATGCTCTGTAAATGTGTTTTTTCTTCCTTACAATTTTCTAAATAACATTTCCTTTTCTCTAGCTTACTTCATTGTAAGCATACAGTATATGATACATATAACACGCAAAATATGTGTTAAGTGCATGTTATTGGGAAGGCTTCTGGTCAACAGCAGTCTGTTGGTAGTCAAGTTTGGGGGGAGTCAAAAGTGAAACATAGATTTCGACTGCACATGGGGTTGGCACCTCTAACCCTTGCATTGTTCAAGGGTCAACTGTACACAGCAACCCTCTATTTAGGAGAAGCTACACAGGGTTTTCTTTCACAATAGCCATATGAGGTCTCCTTTTAAAATGCATTTAGTGTCAAATACATTAAGTGTAAAAGTGAAGACTGGGAAATACTGTCATAAGGCAACAGGTGCAGATTCTGTTCCTAATCCTGGCATGAAGGGATGTGCACGGGATGGGCAGAGCTAATACCCCCTGCCACCCTGCCACCCAGAAGGAGTGGTCCTGGCTGCGTTAAGACTTCAACTTTTTCAAATGTACTTTTCATTACCGATACTATATTTTAAACCTCAGAAAACGTTTCAGCATCTCAGCTGCTATAACATCTTTGAATGGAATCTGCTAACTTCTGAATGAAAATAATAAGTATTAAAGTTAAATGTACATATCGCCTGTCACTGCCTCCCCCAATTCTTCTTTTTTTTAAATTTTATTTATTTATTTATTTATTTATTTATGGCTGTGTTGGGTCTTCGTTTCTGTGCGAGGGCTTTCTCTAGTGGTGGCAAGTGGAGGCCACTCTTCATCGCGGTGCGCGGGCCTCTCACTTTCGCGGCCTCTCTTGCTGCAGAGCACAGGCTCCAGACGCGCAGGCTCAGTGATTGTGGCTCACGGGCCTAGTTGCTCCGCGGCATGTGGGATCTTCCCAGACCGGGGCTCGAACCCGTGTCCCCTGCACTGGCAGGCAGATTCTCAGCCACTGCGCCACCAGGGAAGCCCACTCCCCCAATTCTTACTCTTATATTTTCCAAGCTACAAAAAAAGTTATGAGTATACAAAGTGGAGGAAAAATTGGAACTCTCACACAGCTCTAGTGGAGTGTGAAGTTGTGCAGGTGCTTTGGAAAACAGTTTGGTACGTCTTCAAAAACCTAAACATAAAGTTACCATATCACCTAGCAAATCCACTCCTAGGTATATATCCAAGAGAAATGCAAATATATGTTCACACAAAAACTTGTACTAGAATGTTCATAGTAGCATTATTCATGATAGTCAAAAAGTGAAAACAACTCAAATGTCCATCAACAGATGAATAGATACATAAATGTGACATATCCATACAACAGATTACTATTCAGCCATTAAAACAAATGAGGAACACATACATGCTGCAACATGCATGAACACTGAACACAGTATGCTAAGTGAAAGAAGCCAATCACAAAAGGCCACACACTGTATGATCCCATATACATGAAATGTCCTAATTAGGCAAATCCACTGAGACAGGAAGTAGATCTGTGATTGCCAGGGGCTAAGAGGGAGAGGGAATGAGGAATGACTACTCATGGGTACAGGGCTTCTTTTGGGGGTGATAAAAATGTTCTAAAATTAGATGGTGGTGATGGTTGCACAATCCTGAATATATTACAACCACTGAATTGTACACTTGAAAAGGGTGAATTTTATGGTATTACATCTCAATAAAGAATACAAAGTAGACCCATATAACTTTCAACTAGAGTCACCGATTGTTAATATTTTGGCACATTTGCTTTCTTTCTCCTCACATGTGCGCACACACACAATATGGCTGGACCATTTAAAACTTAGTTATTGTGACACTTCTCTCCTAAGCACTTCAGCATGTGGAGTATTCTCCCACATAACCAAAATATGAATATCATACCGGGGAAAATTAACACCAAAACAAAACTTGTATTTAACATATAGCCCATATTCAAATTTATCAAAAATTAGGTACTGTATTTGGTTTTCAAATCCCTTTCATCTCTTGAATCTAAAAAAATTCTTTTTAATGACACTGACATATTTGAAGAATCCAAGCCAACTACTGTACAGAATGTTTCTCAATATGAATATGCCTGTTTCCTTATGAACTGAGGGAAGTCAAGCATTTTTGGCAGGAAGGCTACATAGGTGAGTTGTATCCTCAGTTTTTCATGCCAGAACCCTCTATTGTTATGCCAGAACATGTCAATCTCATAAGTGGTGACACTGATGGAAAGGTGGTATTCATTGTTGGTCTTGGTCAGGATGGTAACGATCAGATTCCGCCACTATAAAGGTAACTCCTCCCCTCTGTAATTAACAATCTGGAGATGACCAATTGAATCTGTAAATATTAGGTTTCCGCAAATATCTTGCACCGAAAGGCTTTAGCGTCGTCCCTTTTGAGACCTCCCTGCATTCACGTGACCAACCACTACTCTCAATTTTATTCCACAGAGTGTGAGAGCTGGCTGTGATTTCAACCCTGGCTGCACATCAGAATCACTGGTGTCTCTGGGTGTGAGACCCCAGTTAGCGTATTTTTAAATTCCCCTGAGTGATGGATTCTGATGTACAGCAAGCGTTGAGATTGCCCGAGTTGGAGGCAGAGAAATCTTGCATCCTCATTTGGCAGATAAGGTAACTAACGCCCTAAGAGGTTAAGTAGCCAGGTTAAGTAGCCAGTAACCCAAAACTTGTTAATGGCGTAGTTAAGATTTTTTTGACTTGCATTTTAATATGCTATTCCTTTTGTATGTTATTAAAACAACAAAACCAGAGATATACATAACTTTTGTATGGTGTTAAAGCTGAGCACGGCCTAACGTGCGTATTTCTGCTTCCAAGGTTAATTCTGCCTTTCTGTCCTTAGACCTTTGCACTCAACTTAGAAATGAGGAACGGGGCGTTTGGTCATCAAGCTCCTCCCCCCTCAGTGCTCACGGCGACAGCTCAAGCCCGGAGGCCCAAGGCCGAGCTGGATGTTCAAGGGGCCTGACGGTCAGCGCTGCAGCCCTGGGGCCAGCCTCTCGGCCCTGCATGCCTCCCCAACCGCGGCGGCGACTCCGGCGGGGGCCGCTCTTAGAGCAGCCAGCCGCGCAAGCGAGACGCACCTGGCAGGGATGCACCTGGCTGGTCCGCACCTGACCGGGACTTACCTGTTGGTGCGCCTTGCCCCGCCCAGGAAAACCCAGAAGTATGCGGGACCTGGGAGACAACAGAACCTGCAGGGACAGCCACCCCTACTTACCCCGGCGTGATAAACCTTGTTCGCTCTTTTAACCTTTATGTCCAGGGCGGTCCCCATCTCGAATACTCCGTTTCAGGAACCACTTCCTGCCGCGCGTGACCCAAGGGAAAGGAGGGCACCCCACTCCTCCGTCCGAGGTCCCGCCCTTTTCTCCTCTCCACGAGCAGTTGCGACACGTGACCCCGCCCCTGACGCCTGTTCGACTCCCCCGCCTCCCTCCTTCCGGTGCAGGGGCGGGCCTTAGCGCTTGCCGAAGACTGTCAGTCTTCCCCCCGCCGGGCAGGAGGGGCGGAACAGGATTAACCCCACCCCTTCCGTAATGATAGTCGTTAACACCGGAAATACCCTTCGTCTCCCCGTTTACTAGAGGGAGGGGGAAACTCGGCTCTCCCGGCGTGCCCCGCGGTAGGGGGCGGTGCCAGGGTCGCGTTGCGGGCGCAGCCTGTACCTAGAGGGTGAGGCTCCCGTCAGGCTGTGCGGTGCAAAGAGGCGTTGCGCTGTTGAATTGGCTTTAAGGCGGTGATAACTGGGGGCTGCCTTCCCTTCCAGTCCCTTCCTCTCATCGTCTCTCGTCCTCCCTCGCTTTCTTTCGGGGGCTCTGAAGACGGAGGCCTTGCGTCCGTCCTCGGCTAGGCAGTTCTCCCTACCCGTTCCGCGGCCCCGCGCTCCTTGCCTGCAAAGCGTGGATTGGCGGGCGGCTCGGCCGCCCCGCCCCCGCCGCCGGGCCGGGGGCCAAGGTCTCGGGGAGCGCGGGTGACCTCGCCCAGCCTCGCAGGGCCGCGGGGGCTTGTGGGAACTCCCCCGGCGCGCGCCCTGGAACGGGGTGTTGAATATTCATATTCGTGCGCAGAATGTGGGGAGGCGCGGCTCGCAGGCCCTGGGTCCTGGCAGCGCCTGGAAATGTAAACCTCAAAGCAGAAACGGTGCTGCCTAGACCTTTTATTCCCACCAAGAGCTGACTACACACAAGGAGTACATTGCTTTGTGGGAGGATTGCCTCCAGACAGGGCAGCAGTACGGTGCTAGGCAACATACCACGTTGATTGAAATAAAATCCCTTGTCAATGTTTTAAACAAGAACTTTTCTTATAAGCAGAGGTAAATTTTCATTGTTTTGGTAGCTGACTTAATACAGGGCCTTTTGTTTTTTTAAAATTCTTTGATTCTAGGGCTTCCCTGGTGGCGCAGTGGTTGAGAGTCCGCCTGCCGATGCGGGAGGCACGGGTTCGTGCCCTGGTCCGGGGGGATCCCACGTGCCGCGGAGCGGCTGGGCCCGTGGGCCGTGGCCGCTGGGCCTGCGCGTCCGGAGCCTGTGCTCCGCGATGGGAGAGGCCGCGGCGGTGAGAGGCCCGCATACCGCAAAAAAAAAAAAAAAAAAAAAAAATTTTGATTCTGCTATTTGTTTTTTAAAGTGCTTTTAGGATTTAAGTGCTTTTAGGATTACGTGAGAATTTTTCCGTAAAACGGTATACTGAATTAGTATCACGAGTGCCTCTCTCTTGGGAATGTAAGGTACTTTACAGGATAACAGTGATGGTGCTATAGCTACAATTGCTTTTGAAGGTTGATACATTGGTGTTTCCCAATATTGTTTTCAGCTCCTCTGTGCCCTGGAACTTCCTCTCGGTCTTGGATACCTTCCTGACAGCTCAAACTCAGCAATTCTAAAACAATTCATTAGGGCCTTAATAATCACTGTCTAGTCTATTTGCAATTCAAGACGTGGATCCCTCTCCACCAGACTCACCCATCATTTCCAAAAGGTAAAATGTCAATCTCAGTAGACAAAGCAGGGAAACAGGAAAAGAAACACCTTACAAGGATCCACATTCCAGACTTGTTTGCTTCAGCAAACCTGCTTTATACTTATGTTGTAACAGAACATTACTTGTTCGTTGAGGACAAGTGTGCTGTATTTCACTCATCTATGTAGGTTGTACACAATCTTTCTGGAATGCTGGTGCACTGCAAAGAGCTTTAGTTCCGGCAGTTATCAGTGTAAACAGTTTGTTGGACCCTCTTCGTGTGATGGCTTCCAAACGTAGGAACAGTCCATTTTTCTCCGATTGCTGCTCTTTTGAATCTTTTCTATCCCTTAACCACACCTTAGGTGATACTGTTCTGTTCAATTCAGTTACTAAAAATCAGACCCTGTCAGAGTGTTGATCTCGTGGCTTGAGTGGGATCCTAGATTCTTAGGGTGCTAAGGTACAAGTCATGGTTCTGGCTCTCAGACACTTCCTCAGCATCCTCTTGAAGGCCTGGCTTCTGTGTCGAGGCAAGTTTCTCTTAACTGGCTACTGCTAGAGTTCTCTCTTAGTTGATCCCTGCTTCTCTGGATAACTGGCTCTTGTTTGAAACTCCTTTCATGGGGTACATATGGGAAGACCTGATGGGCCTTGTCCTCTCCATATGTTCTCATGGAAGATCTACCTTCCACTTGATCTTTTCCATCACCCTACTGACAGCACCCAGCAGTATACCAAGGCTTCTGGACGAGGGTCCAGCGAGAAGGCTGGAGACGATTTACCTTCCACAGAGTCCACCTGATTCTTGAGAAACACGCACCCTTGCCACACAAACGGGCCAGACTGGAGGCTGCCCGCGGCCTCTGCTCTTCACTGCCATCTCTCTTCCATCTTCTTGCTCTCTCCTGAAACACAGACAGAAGTAAGTCAGCAAGGATGCTGACTAGACAGGTTTGCAGGTAGGAAGTGGAACACAAGCCTCTCCTTGCCGTAGGCCCTACTGATAGCGGAGAGATTATCGTACAGCCTCCCCACTACATCACTTCCCAGCAGAAACACTCCCCAAGGCCAACTACCTCCTTTCATTCCTTTGCCTGCCTTCCGATACAGACTGAGAAGGAGAGGATTGAGAAAGTATTCCGTGGAAGCAGGGCTAGATCTGCAGCTTTTATTAATCCGTGGGGAAAGTGTCTGTCTCCAATTGTGGCATCTTTTGTTAGAAGATGGGGTACTATGCTGTTTTCAGCATTGAGCTTAGTGCTCGTCCTGGGACAAGAGGAGAGGCCCCACTAAACATCTTTTAGTGGATGCTGTGATTCTCTGTTCAGACCTTCTTTCAGGACTGAAGGACATGTTCCCTGATCTACTCAGAGCATTGCTCTCAACAGTTCTCAGTTAAGTCACTCTTCAAAACTTGCCCTCAGCTGAAGAAAACTGCTTTGCCCAAAGTCATGGTCCCTTGGGGGTGGTGGGGGAGAGGGGGCGGGGACAGCCCGTATCTAACGACTAGTCAGTTTAGGATATGAAGACCTCTTTCCCTCACCGCAGTTTGAGACAGTTCCAGCTCCAAAGCTCCCTATATTAGTATCTACCGTGCATAACAAGTTACCCCAACAGTTAATAAAGTGGGTAAGAACTTAGGAGCAGCTTCACTGAGTCGTTCTGGCTCAAGGTCTCAGGTAGTTGCAGTCAAGATGTTAGGGCCACAGTCATCCAAAGCCTTGACTAAGGCTGGGAGATCCAAGATGGCTCCCTCCCGTGGCTTGGCTGGAGGCCTCAGTTCCTCATCACGTGGGACTCTCCAAAGGCTGCTTTTTTTAAAAATTAATTTTTATTGGAGTTTAGTTGCTTTATAATGTTGTGTTAGTTTCTACTGTACAGCAAAGTAAATCAGCTATACATATACATATATCCCCTCTTTTTTGGATTTCCTTCCCATTTAGGTCACCGCAGAGCACTGAGTAGAGTTCCCTGTGCTATACAGCAGGCTCTCATTATTATCAATTTTATACATAGTACCAATAGTGTATATATGTCAATCCCAATCTCCCAATTCACCCCACCTCCCCCCTTCTTCCCCCCTTGGTGTCCATAGATTTGTTCTCTACGTCTGTATCTCTATTTCTGTTTTGCAAAGAAGATCATCTATACCATTTTCTAGATTCCACATATATGCGTTAATATACGATATATTTGTTTTTCTCTTTCACGCTGTATGACAGTCCACAAGCTGCTTGAGAGTCCTCACAGCATGGCAGCTAACTTCTCCCAGAACAGGCAATCCCACAGGGAGAGCAAACAGGGAGCTACAGTGCCTTGTATGGCCTGACTTCTCACATTCACTTTTCTTCTGTTCATTAGGAGAGAGTCACTAAATCAACCCATACTTGAAGGAAGGGGAAGTTGGCTCTACCTTTAGAAGGGGGCGTCAAAAAATTTGTGACATCTTTTTTTTTTTTTTATTGCGGTACGCGGGCCTCTCACTGCTGTGGCCTCTCCCGTTGCGGAGCACAGGCTCCGGACGCGCAGGCGCAGCGGCCACGGCTCACGGGTCCAGCCGCTCCGCGTCATGTGGGATCTTCCCGGACCGGGGCACGAACCCGCGTCCCCTGCATCGGCAGGCGGACTCTCAACCACTGCGCCACCAGGGAAGCCCAAAAAATTTGTGACATCTTTTAAACCACTTAGCTCCCACTGGATGGGGAGCCTTTGCTGTAACTGCATGACAGTTCAACTTTTTGAAACCTCTGCCCAACCCAATCCTGTTTCTTCACCCTATCCCTCCACTCCTGTTACTCACCCCCTAATATGCTTCCTGAACATTAATCTCCATCCTGAGCCTGCTTCCTGCAACAATCCTGTCACGTTAGTTTCCTGACTTAACTTCTCTGAGCCTCAGTTTTCTTCATCTGTAAAGTGATCTCACAATACCTTCGTTACAGAGAAGTTAATAGGATTCATAACAGTTCATATATCTATCAAGTACTTACTGTGGGCCAGGCACTGTTCTAAGCACTTTAAATGTTTTGATTTATTCCATCTTCATAACAGTCTTACGATACAAGTACAATGACTGTTTACTCACTTTATAAAAGGGAAAAACTGAGGCACTGAAAGACCATGTAGCAAACAAGTGGCAGCCACCCATTTTGATTCCAGAGCTCACATATGCAATCACCAGTCACCGTGCCACAAATGCGTGTACAACAAAGCAGAGAGGCACAGGACCTTAATTAAAAGACTGAGCAAAGGACTGCCAATCAAATGTGAAGAGCAAAGCAGGGGTACAATGTCACAGTAAAAGGTGATTTTAAAGAAAGAACTAGGGGGTCATTTATCAATTGGTAGTGAAGACTTAAAACTATGGCAGAATTTTATAGTGTATTAGTTTACTAGTGCAGCTGTAACAAAATACAGTATTACAAATTGGGTGGCTTAAAACAACAGAAATTGCTCTTGCACATTAGGTTCTGGAGGCTGGAAGTCTTAAAACAAGGTGTTGGCAGGATCGGCTCCTTCCTAGGGCCATGAGGGAAGGACCAGTTCCAGGCCTCTCTCCTTGGCTTGCAGACCGCTGTCTTCTCCCTGCGTCCCTTCACATTGTCTTCTTTTTCTGTGTCTTCACTTTCACAGGGCGTTCCCCCTTGTATGTGTATATGTCTCCAAATTCTTCCTTTTTGTAGAGACACCAGTCATATTGTATCAGGGCCTACACTAATGACCTCATTGTAACTCCATTAACTCTGTAAAGACCCTATTTCCAAATTCTGTCACATTCTGAGGTGCTGGGGGTTAGATCTTCAACATATGAATTTGGTGGGGACACAATTCAACCTGTAACATATAGTAACAAAATATATACAACAAAAATATTCAGGCATATAAAGATAAGTAGGTACAGTAAGTAAAAATTTTTAACACAACACAGTGTATCAGAGATCAAGCAGACTAAAACAAAGACATAGAGGATTTTAACAAAATAACTAAGAAGTGCAATTAGCAAATAAGATGGAATTACAGGGAATTCACTTTTTCGAGTGTCCATGATGCATGTATAAGCATTGATTGTACACTAGGCCACAAAGACACTCTCAAATTCAATTAACTAGGTATAGTACAGAAACTTTAACCACCAAAACTTTGACCACTTGGAGATTAAGACATAACTTTCCCAAATACATTAGGTCAAGGAGTAAATAAAAATACAATAACCAGCTAAAAAATAACAAGGTAAGAATGCTTCATATCAAAACCTATGGGATACAGCCAAAGGAAGAACAATTATTAGAAAAAGTTTGAAAATTTATTTAAAAAATTGTTTGATGCAGCAACGAAGATCCAATGCAGCACCCCCCTCCAAAAAAAAGTGTTTGAAAATTTGGCCAGAGTAAAATGATATGAAATCAGGGATTTGCTATAAAATAACTCCAGGATGCGGGCAGCAGCAGGAAGAAGGGAGGAGTTGTGACCGGGCAGGATGATCGTTGAAACAGATGTTGATAATTACTGAAGTTGGGTGAAGGGAACATAGAGCTCTATTATACCATCTCTCTGCTTTGTACGTATCTTTGAATTCCATAGTAGAAGACAAGATAAATATATGCACTAGGATAGTACTTTTAACTATTAGCTGAAGTATTTTTTATGCCCTGTAATTCCTAGTAGGTGCCCCCCCAACATTCCTTACATCAAATTTATACCCTGAATCAAAAAATGTGTGACAAAGAGAGCACTTTTCCAAAGATATGAAATGTGTCTGGTGTAGAGGAAGGGGTATGAACAGAGAATGGAGCAAAAAAGATCCTGGGGGGAGGTCTGGCTATCTGTCCTCTGAAGTCAACAGCCCACTTGGAGATGGGGATGGACAGGGCTGCAGAAAATGATGGAAAACTCCGAGAGGCTGAGTGAGCCTGAAGGAGCCGAGGATGAGCAGATCCAGCAAGAGTGCGTGGTGAGCTGGGTGGAGAGAGCTCAAGCCTGCTCTAGAAGCCCTCTAGCGTGGTGTTGCCTTTGCTGAAGTGGACTGCAAATTACTGCAGCTGGGTCACTGGCCAAGATACATGGCATTTTCTTTTTTGTTTTTTAAAATTTTTATTGGAATATAATTGACTTACAATGTTGTGTTCGTTTCAGGTATACAGCAAAGTGAATCAGATATACACATACACATATCCACTCTCTTTTAGATTCTTTTCCCATATAGGTCATTACAGAGTAATGAGAAGAGTTCCCTGTGCTATGTAGTAGGTCCTTATTAGTTATCTATTTTATATACAGTGGTGTGTACATGTCAAGTCCAGTCTCCCAATTTATCCCTCCTCCCCTTCCCCCTTAATCATAAGTTTGTTTTCTACATCTGTGACTCTATTTCTGTTTTGTAAATAAGTTCATTTGTACCATTTTTTTAGATTCCACATGCAAGCGATATCGTCTGATATTTGTCTTTCTCTGTCTGACTTACTTCACTCAGTATGACAATCTCTAGGTCCATCCATGTTGCTGCAAATGGCATTATTTTATTCCTTTTTATGGCTGAGTAATATTCCATTGTATACATGTATCACATCTTCTGTATCCATTCCTCTGTTGATGGATATTTAGGTTGCTTCCATGTCCTGGCTATTGTAAATAGTGCTGCAATGAACATTGGGGTGCATCTATCTTTTTAAATTATGGTCTTCTCTGGATATATAACCAGGAGTGGGATTGCTGGATCATATGGTAGTTCTATTTTTAGTTTTTTAAGGAACCTCTATACTGTTCTCCATAGTGGCTGTATCAATTTAGATTCCCATCAACAGTGTAGGAGGGTCCCCTTTTCTCCATACCCTCTCCAGCATTTATTGTTTGTAGATTTTTTGATGATGGCCATTCTGACCAGTGTGTGGTGATATCTAATTGTAGTTTTGATTTTCATTTCTCTAATAATTAGTGATGTTGAGCATCTTTTCATGTGCTTTTTGGCCATCTGTATATCTTCTTTGGAGAAATGTCTATTTAGATATTCTGCCCATTTCTTGATTGGATTGTTTTGTGTTTTTTGATATTGAGCTACATGAGCTCTTTGTATATTTTGGAGATTAATCCCTTGTCAGTTGCTTTGTTTGTAAATATTTTCTCCCATTCTGAGGGTTGTCTTTTCATTTTGTTTATGGTTTCCTTTGCTGTGCAAAAACTTTTAAGTTTAATCAGGTCCCATTTGTTTAATTTTGTTTTTATTTTCATTACTCTAGGAGGTGGATCAAAAAAGATCTTGCTGTGATTTATGTCAGACAGTGTTCTCCCTGTTTTCCTCTAAGAGTTTTATTGTATCCAGCCTTACATTTAGGTCCATTTTGAGTTTATTTTTGTATATGGCATTAGGGAGTGTTCTAACTTCATTCTTTTACATATAGCTGTCCAGTTTTCCCAGCACCACTTATTGAAGAGACTGTCTTTTCTCCATTGTATATTCTCACCTCCTTTGTCATAGATTAGGTGACCATAGGTGCAGGGGTTTATCTCTGGACTTTCTATCCTGTTCCATTGATCTATATTTCTGTTTTTGTGGTACATGGCATTTGTGAACCACACGACTCTCCCATCCCAGCCAAGAAGGAGAACGGGGATGTGAAAGGAGAAAGTAAGACACTATCAGCTGAGTTCCAACTGAACAGTAAGATTGATTTTTCCCCCCACCCTCAGCGGAAATGATTGCTGGAGAGCTAAACTGGGTTAATTTATAGAGAAATGAAGATTGTTACTTTTTTGGCCATTTATATGTTATGCCTGTAAATTTTAAAACAGCTACATATACAAAATTCAATAGGCCTTTCTATTTAACAGCAATAACCAGTTAGAAAATAAAATGAAAATGGGGATTGTATCCTAAATAGCAATAAAAATCTAAAATACTTGGGAGTAATTTGAATGTAACATATGCTTGAGTTACATGAATAAAGCTATAAGGCTGAATTAAGATATATGAATTATGAAAAATGGAGAGAGGGATAGTATTTCTGAATAGAATATCTAAATACTTTAAAATGCCCATCCTTATAAAATTAATTTTTAGTCTTCATTAATTCCCCTCAATATAATTTTTAATGAGGAAATTTAATGAAATTATGTTAAAATTCTTCTGAAAACATAATGAATGCTAAAAAATGATGTATCTTTTAAAAAAGTTAATTGCAGGGAAAAGAGTCCTACTTAGCACAAAGTAGAGCTATAAGAGTTAAAACCACATCATTCTGGCATAAGATCAGTTGGACAGGATAGCTCAGAACAGACACCAATATATTAGTATAGAAGATTTTAATATATGATAAACGAGTTATCACAAATCTGTAGAAAACAGAGGATTATTCGGCAAATGATATTAGACTAAATGAGTTGATAGTTAGAAGAAAAATTCATTTAGATTTTGCTGTCTCACCATAAGCTCTCCTATCCCCTCCTCCCGCCAAAAATTAGTCGGATTAAGAGTTCAGGAAATGACTAAACAGGGAATTCCCTGGCAGTCCAGTGGTTAGGACTCAGCCCTTTCACTGCTGGGCCCAGGTTCAATCCCTGGTCAGGGAACTAAGATCCTGCAAGCTGTGCAGTAGAGCCAAAAACTAATAATAAAAGGAAATGATGAAACAAGTTAGGCATAGACTTGTTTTGTTTTTTTGCGGTACGCAGGCCTCTCACTGCCGTGGCCTCTCCCGTTGTGGAGCACAGGTTCCGGACCTGCAGGCTCAGCGGCCATGGCTCACGGGCTGAGTTGCTCCGCGGCATGTGGGATCTTCCCGGACCCGGGCACGAATCCGTGTCCCCCGCATTGGCAGGCGGACTCCCAACCTCTGCGCCACCAGGGGAGCCCAGGAGGGTACTTTTTAAGATGAAGGAAATAATCTATATCTTGAGTGAGAGTTAGTTACACAGGTAATCCATTTCTTCAAACTGTGTATATATACGGTGGGTGTGGCTTATTTTATATAAATTATATTTGCATAAGTTGACTTCAAAAGTCATACAGTTATGCAGATCATATTCTAACACAGAAAATGGTTGTGCTAAAATTAAAATTAAAAAAGAATTCAGAATTTTAGCTATAATATGATTACAGCTGTGAAAAACAGGCAAACAAAAAAATACATGCAACATAAGTCTCTAAGTTAAACAAACAAACAAAAAAGCACAGAAATCCTAGCAGAAAAAGAAATGCCCCCAAAATGTTAACAGTGTCTGTACTGGGGTGGTTACGACTATGAATGTACCTTTTGTTCTTTTTTAGTTCTTTTCATAAACATGCATTATTTAAAAAATATTTATCATCAAATTTAAAATATTTACTATTAAATTAAAAAAAATACTTACCATTAAATTTGAGAAGCGGAAAAAGGATTGATAAGGGCAGAGTCAGCATTCTTTCAACTGCAAGAGCCAGAAACCGACTTAAATGATCCTAAGGCAAAGACGTATGTTGGCTTTTGTAATTGAAATGCAAGATGGAATTAAGTTATACACAAGATTAATTTACTCATTTCTGTATATTCTTCCTTAGAGAAGATTCTTACCATTTATGGGGGAGACATCTAAAATATCTAAAATATTGGGCTTCCCTGGTGGCGCAGTGGTTAAGAGTCCGCCTGCCAATGCAGGGGACACAGGCTCGTGCCCCGGTCCGGGAGGATCCCACGTGCCGCGGAGCGGCTGGGCCCGTGAGCCGTGGCCGCTGAGCCTGCGCGTCCGGAGCCTGTGCTCCGCGACGGGAGAGGCCGCGACAGTGAGTGGCCCGCGTATCACACACACACAAGAAAAACCCAATAAAATATCTAAAATATCAAATAGGCAAATTGATGAATACAACACCATAAACACTTTTGGTATTAAAAAAGGTATAAGGAAAGGAAAACTTGTTAAGACCATATATTTTATCTCCTACGTTAATTTCATTCCCACAGTCTTCCAATAATTGAAATTGTGTAAAGTTAACATTTGGTGCCAAGCTTCTCCTCTCCTGGTTTGTTATTTTCTTTCCATTTACCTACCTGAAGTAGACTGTCTGTTTACCATGTCAATTACCAAGGAGATATTGCTGATGTACCAGCTGTAAACGTCCTACAGTGTATCAACAACGGACCATCATGCCCTGAGAGTGAGCGTACTGGAGTTATCCAAAATTCTACAGTGTGAATCCACTAAGAAGAAAATAGAACAAGATGATGTCTTGTAAAAGAGTCTCATGAGGAAAATCACGGAAGTTACCTTGATTTCCTGCCATTGCTCATGAACGCCTAAGGACCTGTCAGGGATGGAGCTTCTCAAGGTTTAAATATGGCAGTGGCCAGGTCCCCACTCCAGCTCCTGTATCCACTACAGGAGTGTGGTGTGCTGATCTCCTCCACAGACGACTGGGTTTTCCTGGAATTCCAGGCAGGCCAGGTGGCAAGGAGATACCAGGTGCTACCACAGCCCTGCAGGTAAGTTCCACCTTTTGGTTCACCCTCTCTGACCCTAACTGAGCAGCCAATGGCTGCCCCCCAAGGCGCCCATCCTCCAGATTAGGTATCCTTTGCTCTGTCGTGGTTACGGTGCCATCGGTTTATGATTTTTTACAGACTTTCTTCCCTTTAATTGATTTCTAATCTCATAGCACTGTGATCAGAAAAGATGCTTGATATGATTTCAATTTTCTTAAGTTTACCTAGGCTTGATTTGTGACCCAAGATGTGATCTATCCTGGAGAATGTTCCGGGTGCACTTGAGAAGAAAGTGTATTCTGCTGCTTTCAGATAGAATGTCCTATAAATATCAATTAAGTCTATCTGGTCTAATGTGTCATTTAAGGCTTGTGTTTCCTTATTAATTTTCTGTCTGGATGATCTGTCCACTGGTGTAAGTGGGGTCCCCCACTATTATTGTCTTACTGTCGATTTCCCCTTTTATGGCTGTTAGCATTTGCCTTGTATATTGAGGTGCTCCTATGTTGGGTGCATATATATTTACAATTGTTATACCTTGCCCCATTGGTTTATTTTCTCCATCATCATGGAGCTCTTCTTGGTTGTCCTGAGTAGTTTCCATACTAATCCTAAACTGAGAACAAAATGTTTCGTTAGATACTCTCTGCTAAATACACACCAAAACTGAAAATAGGTAAGGATCTGGAATAAAAGAAATGCTAGATAACTCTGCAGAGTTCCACTTTTAAAATTCCAATTTTGGACTTCCCTGGTGGTGCAGTGGATAAGAATCCGCCTGCCAATGCAGGGGGCACGGGTTGGAGCCCTGGTCCGGGAAGATCCCACATGCTGCGGAGCAACTAAGCCCATGAGCCACAACTACTGAGCCTGCGCTCTACAGCCTGCGAGCCACAACTACTGAGCCTGAGTGGCACAACTACTGAAGCCCGTGCGCCTACAGCCCGTGCTCCACAACAAAGAGAAGCCCCAGCAATGGGAAGCCCGCACACCGCAACGAAGAGTAGCCCCCGCTCACCGCAGCTAGAGAAAGCTCGCACGCAGCAACAAAGACCCAACACAGCAAAAAAAAAAAATAAATTAATTAAAAAAATAAAATAAAATTCCAATTTTAAAATTATAAATCCTTATGATCCTAGCACTAGTGCAAAGGGCCAAGGATATGACTTTCAGGAAGACTGGTCCTAGAGCTATCTACTGAACTGAACAAGCATGTTTGCCAGGCACCCTGAAGGCACTTATGATTCAAAATTCATAATCATATGAGAGAGATTGATGGGTAGATAGATATGTGATGAAGCAAATCTAGCCAAGTGTTACTTCTAGAATCTAGGTGGTAAATGCCTGTTCACTGTACAATTTTTTCAGTTCCTCTCTATGTTTGAAACTTTTAAAATAAAAGTTGGGGTGAAAATGGAAGTAGAGATACACAAGTTACAGGGAACATATATTACTCTTGCTTTTGGTGAGTTGTCTCACATCTATTTACTGGGTGCCAGCTATGAACTATGCTAAATCCGGAAGACAGCTGTAGTCTTCCTTTCATGTAGTTTACAGGCTAGAAAGAAAGAGGGATGGTTGAACAAATAATTCCAGTAGAATGTGAAGAATTATTGTAGGGCTCACTCCAATGACCTCGTTTTACCTAATTATCTCTGTAAAGACCCTATTTCCAAATAAAGGCACATTCTGAGTACTAAGGGTTAGGACTCTAACATGTCTTTTTTGGAGGGACACAATGCAACCTGTAACATGCGGTGATCGGCTCTGCATTTTAGAAAGATCTTTCTGACTGCAGTGTGTGCAGAGTACATAGGGGAGGAACATCACACAAAGCATCTCAGGAGGTGTTTGTAGTAATCTTAGCAAGAGACACTAGTAACTGGACAACGATCATAGTAATCATGTAGGATGGAAAGAAGTGGGCCAATAGAGACATTTTAGGAGCTGGTCCCGATGTGAGCTCACACATGAGCTGGGAGAGTGAGAAGGGTTCTCCCTATGCATGAGGGGCTCAGGGTCCCATGTCTCACCCAAACCCGCATTCCCAGCAGGTATGACCATGTGGCCTTTGGGAAACTTGTAGTCACCACAGGGAAGGGTGCCCACTTCCTGGTTCTCCAGGTCCTGGAGCTGCCCTTCCACTCTGAGATGCCACGCCCCCATTCAGCAAGAGCTCAAGTTATCCATTCACTGATAATCATTAGATCATTCAGGAAGTTGCTGAAGGAAAAACTCCTGTTTGTTTCTGGAACCATCAGACTTCCATTTCATGTTCTTCCCTGGAAGGTATTTATGTGACTGTCTCTGATTTTTTTTTTTTTTTTTTTTTTTTGCGGTACGCGGCCCTCTCACGGCTGTGGCCTCTCCCCTCGCCGAGCACAGGCTCCGGACGTGCAGGCCCAGCGTCCATGGCTCACGGGCCCAGCCGCTCCGCGGCATGTGGGATCTTCCCGGACTGGGGCACGAACCCGTGACCCCTGCATCGGCAGGCGGACACTCAACCACTGCGCCACCAGGGAAGCCCTGATTTTTTTTTAAGGGAACATTGATGTCTGGGTGCTACACAAAGGATGCCTGTTACATTCC
The DNA here is from genome assembly GCF_026419965.1 of Kogia breviceps. Taxonomy (NCBI): domain Eukaryota; kingdom Metazoa; phylum Chordata; class Mammalia; order Artiodactyla; family Physeteridae; genus Kogia; species Kogia breviceps. The sequence continues at coordinate 141,898,644 of NC_081314.1, forward strand.
TCCAAAGATCTGCATGAGACTAGAAGCAACAAGGCAAAAACTGTCTGCCTTCTGGAACTGAGCACACCTGCATGTGAATTAAATTCACTCTCTGAAGATGTCCATGTAATCTTAGAGGTTTAGTCAGGAACTCTGGAGGGAATGCTAGATGCCCCCAGTACATGTCCTCCCCTTCCTCTGGAGTAGTAAAAACTCCATTTTTTTTCTCAGCTGTGTATGTGGTTGCCCAGAAGAATTTGTACAAGGGTGTCTCCATCACCCTTGTAACTAGGTGTGGCCACGTGACTACGTTCTGGCCAAAGGGATGTTAGTGGAAGCCACGTGTGCTACTCCTGGGAAGTATCTTTAAAGAGAACGTGCAAATCCTTCTTTTCCCCCTTCCTCCCACCGCTGGTTAGAATCTGGGATGTGTTGGTTACAGTTTGAGGAGTCCTCTTGGACCCTGAGGTGGAGACTTCTTGCTGAGAATGGAAGAGAGACAGTTTAGAAAGAATCTGAGGTCTTCATGACCATGGACCCTCCATCCTGGCCCTGACTGCCTACATTTATGTGTGAGAGAAGGAAACTTTTTGTTGTTGTTGTTGTTGTTTTTGCGGTACGCGGGCCTCTCACTGCTGTGGCCTCTCCCGTTGCCGAGCACAGGCTCCGGACGCGCAGGCTCAGCGGCCACGGCTCACGGGCCCAGCCTCTCCGCGGCACGTGGGATCCTCCCGGACCGGGGCACGAACCCGTGTCCCGCGCATCGGCAGGCGGACTCCCGACCACTGCGCCACCAGGGAAGCCCGGAAACTTCTTTCTTGCTGTAGTAGACAGAATCATACCCCCTCTCCCGCCCGCAAAAGATGTCTATATCCAAATCCCTGGAAACTGTGAATGTGTTACCTTACAAAGAGACTTTGCAGCTGCGATTAAGTCAAGGATCTTGAAAGAGGGAGATTATCCTGGATTATCCAGGTGGGTCAAATTAATTAAAGGGGTCCTGAGAAGAGGAACGTCAGAGACAGGAAAAGGGGATGCAGTGATGGAGGCAGCCAAGGTTGGAGTGATGCACATTGAAAATGGGAAGAAGAGCCACAAGCCAAAGAATGCAGGTTCTAGAATGAGTCTGGAACCTGGAAAAGGCAAGCAAACAGAGTCTTCCCTGGAGCCTCCAGAAGGAACTTAGCTCTGATGAACCTTGATTTTAGTTGCAAAAGACTCACTTCAGACTTCTGAGCTCTAGAACTGTAATAGAATAAATGTGTGTTCTTTTAAGCCACTAAGTATGCAGTAATTCGTTATAGCAGCCACAGGAAACTAACACACTTGCTTAAGTGCCTGTTATTTTGTGCTTTCTAACACTGGCAGCTGACTCCGGTCGTAACTAATACAGAGTTGGGTATCCAGAAGTGGGAAGATGCACGCGGCAGAACCTAAGCTGCAGCGCTGAGGTCGCAATTGGACGACGAGGGCTCAGATATTGCAGGGAGGAAAAATGACAACCATGAGTAGGAAAAATGACATTTGGTGGCATGTTCTCAGTATTACTTTAGAAAGCATACTACCTTCTGACAAAGGCTGTGCACTGGGAAAAATGATTGAAAAAAATCAGAATTTGGAGCGCACATTGGGCCGATTCCTTCCACTTTCTGCAAAGTACAAGAGAGAGGTGAACTTGGGGGGAAAGCCAGCCAGTCTGTAAACAAGGAATATTATTGTGCCAAGGAAGCCCTCTCTGCCTGGAGTCTACGATTTGATTTGACTGATAAACTGATAATCTGGGGTCTGCTTCCATACCCCAAGCAAAGGTAGCCCGGCAAGATGGTTTTACTGAGGTGTCCAAGTTTTACAAATGGCTTCATATTTCAATGTTTCTGCCCAATGGTTAGAGCCAGTCCAGAGGTAAACCTTAGGGTAAGGGTGTTTTACTTTCCCAACCGAGCCCGTCGTTTCATGTGTCCTTAAGGTATTAAGCCGAAGAGAAGAATAGTGCACAGCAGCTAAAAGACCGAAGTCTTCAGACAAAAACTGTCCAGGCAAGTATTTGGGCTCCGGTTAGCTGAACACGGAATAGAGTTGCCAAATAAAACACAGGATGCCCAGGTACATTTGAATTTCAGATAAACCACGAATAATTTTTTAGGGAAAATATGTCTCAAATATTTTAATTCTAGAGTAGCTTTCATTGTTTATCTGAAATTTAGGTTTAACTGGGAATCCTGTGTTTTCTGTTCTTTTTAATTTGCTCAGTCTGGCAACCCTAAAATGGAACAGACCAGAAACAAACATATCAGAAGCGTACTAAATTTGTGAGGGTATTCACTATATTGTCAAGGAAACCAGAAACTGTCTTGCAAACGCAGGTGACTCAGCAACCCGTAAAGCAGCTCCTAGGACCCCATATCTGTTCAGCTCCTGAGAAGCGTGTTCCCTCTAATGCTTACTTCTGATGTGGTTTTTGAAGATAAGGGACAGGCCAGTCCTCTTGCCAGGCAGGGCCAGAAGGATAACAAGAAGAGACTTCGCTCCAGAACAGAGGGCGTTCAGATGGGCTGGCCAAGGAATCTACTCTGCTGGCAGAGAAGGGGTTCTCACCACTCCTGTTCCCACAGGATTTGATCACTGCTCTGGGCCAAGGACTTCCAGGTGTTTCCCATGAGCCCTTTTTCCAAGTGGGAGGTTTTACTGCAACTAGCTTTTCCTACTGCACGACCGTATGTTGCTCATTTTGAAGCACAGAACTTTTCTTTTAGCTTGTGGGTTTCCAGACCACAAAGAGTCCCTTTGGACCAATGGAGAGCTCTGTATACCGCCCACAGTGCAGGTCTCTGAGCTGGAGGGACTTTGGAATCGCTGCTCTTGGGAAAGGTAGACATCTGTATACGTGTGGGAAGAAAGAAGTGTATAGATATATGCGGAAAAGGGCAAGTTTGCTTTTGTGGCAGCTTTCCTTCCTCTTCCAACATCCTCCCCTTCTTCTGGAGTAGAATATCTTTTTTTTGCAGCATGCTGGGATGTCACAACTAAGTTACAAGTTTATTCAGATATTGGTACCCTCACTTTCAGGGCAGATGAATAAGTCCTGGAGCACATACAGCCTTTGGCCACAAACAGCCTGTCCTTTTGTTCCCCTGGGCCATCATCAGGAAATGGTTGGAACGCTATGAAATTAGAGACAGCATGGTCCACATAAAACCGCTCTCACTTCTGAGGCCAATTACAAGTTTGGGGGAGTCTCAAAAGCACCCTCAGATTCAATAATTCATTGGAAAGTCTCACAGAACTCGCTGAAAACTGTTCTACCCATGGCTATCGTTTTTTTACAGCAAAAGGATACAGTTTAAAATCAGCCAAGGGAGGCAGCGCACAGGGCTGGGTCCAGGAGAGCACCCAACATGGATCTTCCGCTGTCCTCTCCCTGTATAGTCAGGGACAGTGTTACTCTCCGGGCATCAATGTATGACAACACATATGGAACACTGCCGCCCAGGAAAGCCCACCCAAATTTTGAGTCCAGGGTTTTTATTGGGGCTCCATCATGTAGTAATGCTGACTTATCAGATGGCTGATCTCAGTCCCAAGCCCCTCTTGAAGTTGAACTAATACCCAAAGCTCCCTCCCTAAATCACCCTAAGTTACATAGACTCTCTGCCATGGCCAGCTCCCAACCTAAACAAAGACACATCTATTGAGCGTGGCGACCTATCAGAAGCGGAAGGCAAAGGTCAGACCTCTCGGTGGGCAAGGTTAAATTCTTTACTACACAGATACACTCTTCTACAATAATAGAACCCCAATTCTTTTTCTTTCTTTTCTTTTTCAGCCGTGCCACGCGGCATGTGAGATCTTAGTACCTGCAGTGGAAGTGTGAAGCCTTAATCACTGGACCGCCAGGGAAGTCCCAGAACCCCAATTCTTAACTTTGCACAAGGCACCCAGAATCCAGAATCCCAACCTCCTGTGTGTCTAGTTGTGACTATGTGACTAAATTCTAGGCAATGGGATGTAAGTGGAGGTGGTATTTGTCACTTCTGAAAAGTGTCCTTAAATGGAGACTGTTTCTCCGCCCCTCTCTCTCTTCTTGCTGCCTAGATGGGGCTTCAGGAGCTGTCTTGGCCCATAAGGTAAAGTCTCATGTTGGGGATGGTGAGCAAGAAGGTGGAAGGAACCTGGGTTCCTGTTGGCTGAGGCACCCTTCATACGGCTGTTAAGAGAAAACATTAAATCATGTTTAAGCCAGTGTTACTTTAGATTTCCTGTCATTTGCAGCAGGATCTAATTTCAACATTTGCTTGAAACTTACTTTCATATCGCTTACCTCCAAGTTTGCAAAACTCTTTGCTCATCTCTCACTGGATTCCATCTTTAATCCAACTCACCCACGTGCTGTCAGATGCTCCCCGGTCATTTCCTCTCTGTGGTAACTCTTGCCTCTCTAGGACACTGGCCTTTATCCCAAGCCTTTATCACATCCGGGCATTTCGCTTTCCATTTTCAGCTGAGGCATGAGGACAGGAAAGGGATATTTTCTGATTATATAATCATCATATTTTCCATGGCTAATTGATTGGTGACTGACTGACTTAACACCTAAACTTTATATTTAAACATACAGGTCAATTTTCTTGATACACCTTTTAAAAATTGAAGAACAGATATCTGCTTAACCAGAATGAAGATTTATAAACCTTTCTAAAACCTAATATTTGAATTTTATCCGCATTTTATCAAAATGCGGCACTGTTCCTTATGCCCAGTTGCTTTGCATCATGTACACAGAAGGGCACAGGATTATACAAGGATACAGCAGGATAAACACTAAATTTTTAATTTTTATGATTTGTTTTGTCATCCATTGTTCTTCAAAAAGGCTTCGTCCCAGCTTTTGCAGGCATCTAAGAAGTTAATCGTTGAAACATAAAGGATGGGAGTTCCCTAGCGGCCTAGTGGTTAGGATTCTAGGCTTTCACTGCTATGGCCCGGGTTCAATCTCTCGTCGGGGAACTGAGATCCCACAAGCTGTGCGGCGCAGCCAAAAAACAAACAAACCAACAGAACCAACGAAATAAAAGAAAACAAAGGATGAACAAATACTACTTCTAAGATTATGAAGACAGGGATTTTATCCTTCCCTTAGTTAAGAAGAGCAGGACACCGGGACATCGTGCAGTCTCTGTCACCTTCTTCATGGTCCACCAGTTCCTGAAACTGGAGGCGGGCAGAGGGTGGAAGAAATGACACAAACCCAAAAGTCTCACTTCTAATTTGCCTACATTAATGACCTGATTTTCTCATTTTCATGGTGGAAAGAGATATGTGTATATGTGAAATATAAAAGTTAATTTTCTCATTACTGCCCAGTCACGATCTGTAGTTAAAACTTCAATGTGTATCAGTGATGTGATTCTTACTTTGCTCCATTACAAACTCAAGGAAAGAAAAGGTGTATAACACCTGGAGAACGGAAAAGTCATAAAGCCTTAGGAAGGTGGTCTAATAATAATTATTAGACAAGGACTTGACAGGGATTTGTGCCCTCAGTGAAAAAGGCCTCACGGAATCTTCTTGCTGAAAGGAACCTAAGGACTTAATGACATGAGTTTCCTCCAGATGAAATAACCAAGGCCCCAGGGGGATCAAAGTAGATGCCAAAGGCCACCTTGCTAATCAGCAGCAAAGCTGGAATCAGCACCCAAGTTGTTCTCAGCATCCTATGTGTCCTCCGTGATGGTTACAGAAGTTTTATATCATCAGGGTGAAGATGAAAGAGCTTCTCCTAAGCTGCAGACGTGTTTAGATGCACCCTCAGAAAACAACTGGATCCACTTAACCTGTGCTCTTCTGATTGGAAAGAAACTTGTATCCTGGTGAAGCAAAAGACTTCTGTCTCCAGAATAATACAAAAACCATTTTCCTGCCGAACCAAATCAAACCAAACCAAAGAAAGAACATGTTGACGTCCAAAGTTCATCAGCAACACCAATCAGCTAAGGAATAACAAACACTAAAGTCGTATCTCCTCTTGTAAGTTGTTCATTCCTTGCTGATGAGAATCACTCAACTTTGTATCTGCTACCCCACTTAGCACATTGTTGCTGCTGAAATTTCTTTTTAATGAATGAAGTATATAAATCATTGCTTTGTTGCCCTAGTATTGTACCCCTTTCAAAAGAAGCACTTAGTAAATATGTGTCTAATTTCCTGTGCTGTCAGAAATATTGTTTAATCATACTGTTAAAAATAAAGACCTCCGGGGCCGACTGAACTAAATTCCCCAAACCACTAGATGCTCTTTCCTCTTTGGGCCACTCAGCTGTGCAGCCGGAAATGGATCACGGTGAGAGAGCTGCAGCTCTTCCTCAAATACCCCGGAATGTTGGCTATGTCAGAAAGTGTTTGGAGAATGCCTCGGAAGCTGAGAGAATATTTCCAAAGCAATACACACACAAAGATATTTGAACCAGAGAATATGCACTCGAAAATAGATGCGTGGAGCACATCCACAGACTACCAAGTTTTTACCAGGTTTAGGAGCTGCAGCCCATTACTGTGAACCCAAGAATTACAGTAACTATAAAACATGTGTCTGCACTCAAGCATGTGGTTTTACACTGATCTTCTTACAGTAAAATACGTATAAAATTGTGATCAAACTCATAGGCATATTAATAAGTGACAAGACCTGAAAAAGGACACTAGCATGTTTCAGGAAAAATACCTGTAGAAACAATTATATCTTTTTCTAAAAGACATACAGTGATTTTTCACTGACAACTAGGTATCTTTAGTTGAAATCTGGGAACACAGCTAAGTGTTGGGCCCACACTAGGAGAAACATCCTCTCATATTCTCTGCCAATTCTCTCACGCAATCAAACGGGTGTGCGCGTTTCCTCAACTGACAACACGGAGACAGGTAGGGATTGTCTAGGTTTGGAGTTTCTAGTCCTGAGAAGATTCCCACCATGTCAATGGGAAAACGTGCTGTTTCAGAGAGCTGAGGGCAAATCAAGACATTGCAAGGATCAGCCCAGTGGAATACTACTCAGCAATAAAAAGGAACAAACTACTGGCCCATGCAACCGCCGGATGGACCTCAGAAACTTTTCACTAAGTGAAAGCTGTCAGACACAAAGACTGCAGACTGAAAGATCCCACTTCTGTGAGATTTCTAGCAAACACAAAATTATAGAGACAGTGTAGATCGGCAGTGGCCCGAGGCTACGGGTGGGAGCACGGAGCAGACAGGCAAAGGTAGCTTTTCAGATGGATGGAAGTGTGAAAAAAACTGGATTGCAGGGATGGTGCATAAATGTATAAATTCACTAAAACTCACCAACCATACCCTTGTAAGAGTGATGTTTAAATGATGCTTCCATAAAGCTGTTTTTGTAAAAAGGAGAAATTAAAAGAGATGATGCTTTCAGGGCCAGCCTGTTGCACAAACAGGTTGCCTCACCTGTAATATTCATGGTAGCCATCGTACTTTCCAAATGTGAGAGGATCTCTCCAAAAGGGGTGCTTTGGCATACACATCTAGATATTGTTATATCAAATCAGGTTTCCAAAATTCGAATGTACAATTTCTAAGTATAATTTTTATTATATTAGCGTGCTCACAGTACGAATGCCATGTTCAAGAATGTTAGTACGGGGCTTCCCTGATGGCGCAGTGGTTGAGAGTCCGCCTGCCGATGCAGGGGACGCGTGTTCGTGCCCCGGTCCGGGAAGATCCCACGTGCCGCGGAGCGGCTGGGCCCGTGAGCCGTGGCCGCTGAGCCTGCGCGTCCGGAGACTGTGCTCCGCAATGGGAGAGGCCGTGACAGTGAGAGGCCCACGTACCGCAAAAAAAAAAAAAAAAAAAAAAAAAAGAATGTTAGTACGTTAAATTGAGGGAGACAAACAAAAAGCTTCCCTGATTTGGGGCAACGGTGGTATGAGTGGGAGCCCAGCTTCGCGGGCTTTTCTTGAACCAGGCAGCTGTTTAGGGCAGCTCCCAGGCCAGGAGGAAAGGTATGTAGGGTGTGGACTTCAATGCCTTCACTAACAACTGCAGTACGCTGCCCACACTGACCTCTACCACCACAGAAATGTGGGGCAATTCTATCAGGAAAATTCATCCTGTTCAAAGGGCAAAGAATGACTGGATCATTCTGGGGTCAACTTGACTGGTGCTTCTGTCCACAGCAAGTGGTTCTCATACTTGCGTGGGCATCCAAACTCTCCTGACTTGTTAAAAAGTCAGGTTCCCGGGCTGGGGCCTCAGGCTGCCAAACTGGGTGTCTGGGAAGGAAGGCCAGAGTCTGAATCTTTAATGAGCTCCCAGGTGACTTTTATGCTGATGGTCCTCAAAACACAGGTTAAGGAACACTGAAGAAAGAGAAGGAAAGAAAAGAAAAAGAAAAGAGAAGAGAAAAGAAAAGAAAGGAGAAGAGAAGAGAAAAGGGAGGAAGGAAGGAAAGGAAGAAAGAAAAAGAAAGAAGGAAAGAAAGAAAGGAAGGAAGGAAGGAGGGAGGGAGGGAGGGAGGGAAGGAGGGAAAGAGGAAAGAAAGAAGGGAGGGAGGGAAAAAAGAAAGGAAAGAAGGCAGGCAGGAAGGCAGGGAGGGAGGGGAATAAGGAGTGCCCCATGAAGGGGGTGAAGATGAAGATGAAGATGAAGAAGGTAAGGGCCTTGCTGCCTAGGTACCTCTGCTGAGTTTAGTTTTAATTCCTTCCAAACCACCAGCTGTGTTTCATCTCCACATCTTACACTGCGCCCTCTTTACCTGTCTCTTAGCCTTGCTCTCTGGTCGAGGAGTCTCACATGTGTTGGGCTGGAGACAAATAGTAGTTAAAGCATTTTCTCTTTCATGCCCCCCACCGACCCCCACGGGACAAGACTGAACGAGAGGCAGATTAAGCCTTGGCTCACTCACCGGTAGGGTGGCCTTCACCTTGGGATCCCTGGAGAGGAACTTGCAGGGGATTCCTTGTTCTGAGATGTTGCTGAGGGGGAGGGAAGCAAGAGTCGACTGGATTTGACGAGCCAGCCCGGAACAGAACCCTTCCCCTGGTGAGGACACCTGTTGTCCCGTGGGGAGAGAGGAATGCCCTCCTGCCTAAACATAGTGGTCCGCGTGGATTCCTTAGCTCTCGAGATGCTTCTGCTTTCCATCCTCCTTGGCAACAACCCAGCCCGCGGAGAGCGGCCCTTGGCTATCTCTGGGAGATTCTGCCCACCCACCAGACCACATGGGTACGCCATGTTTACAAACATGATAGCCATGTTTGTAACATGTGACCCAGTGCCTCAGTCACTGGTGATTGGACCAAGAATGGACACTTTACCCAAACTGGCCCAATCGGAGCCCCTTTTCCTGGGAACTTGCAGTTATAACTAAGATATTCCCACCTCAATGTGGGCTGGTTTCTCATACAGAGAAGGAGGAAAACGCAAGAACTTTAGCATTGCTTTTTTTCTACTCATGAGGAAGGAGCAGCCCAGAAATCTAGGAGGGAGAAAGGACAGTAGTGTGATGAAGAGGACACCCCGGGGGTGACTGCATTTATTTGCCAGTTCAGTCCCTTCTGGGGCCCAGCTGACCTCCTGCGCTTCATTCAGTCCCCTGAGACACTCCAGTACTACTGGAATAAAGGGTCCTTCTATGGTTCTTTAATCCAGCTCTGCCCTGCATTCAGAGTCCTCACGAATCCAGGTGCGATCATATTTCCCTTTGGCCATCCCTGTCTTTGTTTTAACTCACATCCCTTCCTTCTGCAGACAGGAAAGCAGACCACATTGCCTTCCTGATGGTGCAAAATGAGAGCTTTCCTCAAAAACTGATTTGGTTTGAATTACTGACTATAATATAATACGCTGACTGTATTTGAAATTATGAAATAATAATTTTTTAGGTGCAAAAATGGAACTATGAATGTTTCATTTAAAAAAGCATCCTTGTCTTTAGAGTTACATATTGAAATATTGATGCTTGAAATGACATGATGTCAGGATTTGCTTCTAAACAATCCCACAGGGCAGGAAGTGGGTGAGGGCATAGATGAAACAAAGTTGCCCTTGAGCTGATAACTGTTGAATCTGGGTGACTGGGGTTCATTGTACGAGTCTCTCTACTTTTCTATATGTTTAAAATTTTCCACAAAAAGAAATTCTAAAAACACCAATGGGAAGTTTTTCAGGGGATTACCTCTGAAATAACATGAAACTATCAACGTTCAAAAGTAGGAAGAAGCCTTTTAAATTAGAGATCCAAGTGTGTCACCCCTAATGGGAGTGGGTCTCAGGCACCGTTCAGCTAGTGTGTGAATAAAAACACACCAGGTGTGTGTGTGTCCCCCCTTCCCTTGAATGGAAATAGCAACTTTGAGTTTGTGTTCAATTCATCTCTGATGATGCAATCCGAGATAAAATGTCCAAAGATCTATAGCTTTTTTATATTAAAAAAACTACACACTTGACTATATACTTAGTGGTTTTTATTTTATTAAAATTATTTGGTAGATTTAAAAGTAACATTATCTCAAAGTAGAATATTTTCCAAATAGGTTGAAAGCATGTGTGCAAGAAAATAAAGCATCTTGGATGCTCTCCAATAGCTCCAAAAGGCTTCATGTATCTATGCATACCTTCTTATTTAGAGCAGTGAGTAGGAGGTGGAGGTGGGGGATGCTTGTTGAGTATATTCCAGAGCATCTGATTTCATTCTTTCCATATTCACTATGGTTAAGAGTGGTCTCTTCCAGGGGTACGGATTTGCGGAGAAGTATTTAAAGTTTACGTTGTGATTGTCCATTTCACCTCCATCCCTACCCATTTTCAAGGTGGCCAAAGTCAGTTCTCCGTAGGAAAACCCAAGGGGACCGTCTGTTCCTTGTATGACCCATTGCTGTCCTGATTACATGGATGCTTTCACGCTGTCGACACATTTTGGGGTGTCTGCCTGAGACCAGGAGCCCCAACTGCCCTTTTAGTATCTGAATGTCCACTTCTGTTCATTGGTCCTTTCCTCCATCAGCTTTATTTGCTCCTTCTACCCATTCAGGTTTACTGTGATTGGACTTGGCGACACTCCATCCTGACTGGTTTTTCTACTGTAGGCTTTTGCTCTCGTAACACACGTGTACTCAAAGCAGTTCATAGCAGTTCAGAGGAGTTCACGGCAAGGACGGTTTTGATCAAAACATACTGGGATCAAAAAAAGGAAAAACAAACAAACAAAAACCCCAACCAAACCCATTTCTACACTCAAGAGCTTGATGACTGCCTTCATTGCATCTCCAGGTGTTCATGAGTTGAATGAGACTAAAGGTTTAGAATCACAAAGATAGCACCTAAAAACCTCCTTGTTAATATGAAATATTTATACCACAAAAAGAAAGCTAATAATATAGCTGAGTCAATGAACCAATTAATAGTTGACATCAGTTTTCCGTGGAGCCATACTCTTTCACAGTGAGGGTGCTATTAACAAGAAATAAAAACATAGATGAGGCCTCACATCAATACATCCCCAACCCAGGCTAAAGTTTAATTACGTTGCAAACTTCAGACCTTAAAATAATATTTAATTTAAAATATTTTAAAGAAAAATGCAAAGGTCTTTCAAACTACAATTTCTTCTATGGATTGTACTTCTACAGAAAGTACATCTACATATCATATCATAGTTTAAGACTAACACGGTACAATTGCTTATGGTCAGACATAAGAAGAATTTTGTTCAACCTATGTAGTATGTTTGGACTATAACTTTGTATATTATATAAAGGGCTTATGAATATTTTTGTCCAGTACCCTCAGGAAGAAATATATTTTATACAACAATACAGTAAACACTGCATTAAAAGTTATCCATAACAATATTTAACTTTTTCCCTAAATAGTCTGATATTTTCTATTATGTTCTCTCTGTTTTGTTTCATTTTGGCTGCACCGCATGGCATGCGGAACTTCCCCAACCGGACTCGACCACCAGGGACGTCCTCTCTCTTTTTTTAAAAAGGTGTTATTATGAGCCACAAAGCTGATTCCACTAACCACTTACGCAAAGTGACCTGAAGTTCGGAAAACATCGCTTTATTAACAAATAACGACACAGAGTGTTTAGTGATAACAAATATCCACGTAGTCACTGCATGGATTTGAAAAATCCTAACATTTTACTGTATCCACTTTAGATTATTTTTTAAATTAAAATATTGTAGCTGGAATCAAAGGCTTCTTTGTACCCCTCTCAGGTCCAGTGCATCTTCTGCCTTCCCACGAGCAAGAACTATTCTGGGGCTTCCCTGGTGGCGCAGTGGTTGAGAATCCGCCTGCCGATGCAGGGGACACAGGTTCGTGCCCCGGTCCGGGAAGATCCCACGTGCCGCGGAGCGGCTGGGCCCGTGAGCCATGGCCGCTGAGCCTGCGCGTCCGGAGCCTGTGCTCCGCAACGGGAGAGGCCACAACAGTGAGGCCAGCGTACCACAAAAAAAAAAAAAAAAAAAGAACTATTCTGAATTTGGTGATTATTGTCCCCATGGCAGGTTTTCATGTAACTACTACAAATGTATGGATCCATAGCAATATAGAACATTGCTTTCCATGTTCATGAATTTAAAACAAAGGTTATATTATGCTGCAACTTATTTTCTTTCCTATTATTGTTTTTAGGTTTTATCCATGCTGATGTAGTGTTCTAGTTCATTTAACTGCTATTATAGTCTACTGTATGAATATCCTTGTGCCCTTTTGTCCCTCCCACCCTCCCAAAACTTTTTGAGACATTGATTAGGAGAATGTAATTATCAAAGCAGAATCTGATTTACATAAACAGGTCAGAGAAACCACCTGCTTTTCCAAACCCCTGTCTCACATATGTGAGGATCACTGTCAGGCACACAGAGTTACCAGGACTATATTTTCTTTTTTTAAAAAATGTATTGACTTATAACTCACATACCATAAAATTCACCCCTTTAAAGTAAAAATAAAACAAAACAAAACAAAATAAAATTTAGTGTATGTTCATAAAGTTGTGTAAACATTGCAACTATCGAATTCCAGAACATTTCTGTCATTCCCAAAGGGAAACTCTGCATCCAGCAGCTGTCAGCCCCAATCCGTTCTCCTTCCAGCCCCTGGCAACCACAAGCTGCTTTCTGTTTCTGTGGATTTGCTTATTCTGAACATTTCATATACATGGAATCATACAATATGGCCTTTTTGACTGACCAGCTTTTCTCACTTACCGTAATGTTGTCAAGGTTCATCCACGCTGTAGCTTGTATCAGTACTCATTCCTTTTTATGGCCAATTAATATTCCACTGTATGGATATACCACATTTTTTATCCACTCATCAGTTGATGACATTTGGATTTTTTTCACCTTTTATTTATTATGCATAATGCTGCTATCAATATTTGTGTATAAGTCTTTATGTGGACATATTGTTTTCATTCCTCTTGGCTGCCTGCCTAGGAATGGAATTGCTAGGTCATATGGCAACTCTATGTTTAACTTTTTGAAGAAATGCCCGACTGTTTTACAAAGCAACTGCTGCATTTTATACTCCCAAGAGCAAAGTATGAGGGTTACAATTTCTTCAGACCCTTGCCAACACTTGCATTACCTGCCTTTTTTTTAATAACCATCCCAGTGATGTGAAGTGGTATTTCATTGTGGTTGTGGTTTTGATTTGTATTTACCTAGTGACTAATGATGTCATGCATCTTTTCATATGTTTACTGGCCATCTGTATATCTTCTTTGGAGAATGTCTATACAAGTCCTTTTCTCATTTAAAAAAAAATGGATTATTTAATTTTTTATTATTGAGTTGTTAAGATTTCTTTACATGTTCTATATACAAGTCCCTTATTGGATATATGATTTGCAGGTATTTTTTTCCCCATCCTGTGGGTTGTCTTTTGACTTTCTTGATAATGTTCTTGGAAGCACAAAAGTCTTAAATTTTGATGAAGTCCAATTTCTCTATTTTTTCTTTTGCTGCTGGTGCTTTTGGTATGGTATCTAAGAATCCATTGTCAAAACTAAGATCATAAATATTTACTCCTATGATTTCTTCTAAATGTTTTATAATTTAGCTCTTACATTCAGGTCTTTGATCCATTCTGAGTTAATTTTTGTCTGTGGTGTGAGGTAGGGCTCTAACTTCATTCTTTTGCACGTGGCTACCTGGAGTCCCAGCACTATTTGTTGAAAAGACTATTCTTTTCTCATGCAATTGTCTTGGCACTTTTGTCAAAACTCAATTGACTTTAAATGTATGCTCTATTTCCAAATTCACTATAGCCTACAGTTGTGCCTTGGTATCTGTGGGAGATTGGTTCCAGGACTCCCCTGCAGATACCAAAATCCAAGGATGTTCACATCCCTTAGTGGGTCCTCCATATCCTCAGTTTCCGAATTCGAGGATTCAACCAATCAGAGATCCAGCACTAAGCTTATGTTCCTCGGGTTGGTTGAATTCGTGAATGTGGAACCCACGTATATGAAGGGTGGTCTGTATTTCAATGAGACTTGGCCCTCCTCTGGCTAATAAACCAGCTTATTAGGGGGAAGAGAAGACGATCAAAACCAGAGGCAACACACACTGCCCTGTGAACCACTAGGAGAAAAGTGCTATCAGTACGACCATTTCACAGGTAAGAGGCTCAGGGTGAAGAAACAGTAGCTGTCGATGGAGCGGCGCTTTGCACCCAGTGCTGCCTTGCTGCAAGGCTGGGATTCGTAACTCCTTTCCCAGGCTGCCTTCCCTCTTGAGGTCTATTAAGCAGGACACTAATAGAGAAAGCAGCTCACTTGGGTTGAACACCTTGTGCGCGCCATTCCTCACTTTGGGAGGCCCGCTGATTGGTAGGAAATGTTTCCGTACCCACTGTGCGAAGGAGGAAAACAGGCTCTCAGCGCTGAGAGTTCTCCGTCCCCAGCCCCTCGCCAGCCTCCGCGCTCCATCTCTTTCCCCTCGCACGCCCACACTCACCGTCTTGAGCGTTTGCTGCTGCACGATGTGGGCCTTCTTGGGTGCGATAACGGAAACACCCTTCCTTGGGCTCAGTTCCCCCACCGCCAAGGTCCTGCTGCTTGCCTGCCTCTGTGCCTGGAATTTGCACCGCCCCTGCGCCGCGTCCAGGCAGACACCGGAAGAGGCGGGGCCGTTGATTTTTATTTGTCTTTTAAAGTCATACTTGGCAAAGCAAAAAAAAAAATTATTTTTTTATTGAACTATAGTTGATTTACAATGTTGTGTAAATTTCTGCTGTACAGCAAAGTGATTCAGTTATACATATATACATTCCTTTTAAAATATTCTTTTCCATTATGGTTTATCATAGGATACTGACTATAGCTCTCTGTGCTCTACAGTAGGACCTGGCTTATCCATTCCACATACAATAGCTTCCACCTGCTGACCCCAACCTCCCACTCCATCCCTCCCTCAACCCCCTCCCCCTTGGCAATCGCAAGTCTGTTCTCTATGTCCCTGAGTCTGTTTCTGCTTCCTAAATAGGTTCATTTGTGTCATAGTTTAGATTCCATATATAAGTGATAGGCAAAGTAAAAACTTAATAGCCATATACCAATCCACACAATTTGGTCAGTATATTTTACTGGTCTCTAAAGCAGAAAAGTTTGGAAAATGCTAGTCTAATATCTCATGGTTATATGGGATTTCTTATCATGATGTTAGATATTACTTATCTGTTGCTTATATTTAATTTCAAAACTTAATGAACAGTCAGAAAAAAAGTGTGGATGTGTATCATGTACACATATAGATGAAAAATCTGAAACTACCACCAAATAGAATTCAGGACCACAATGACTACTTTGCCTCCGGAATGTAGAAGGGTAAACTCCCACTTCCTCCATCCTTTGTGCTATTAGTGTTGTATATTTTACTTCTACATATATTTTTAATTCCACACTATATTGTTATTATTATTGTGCTAGAGCATATATTCTTGTCATGTGGGGTAATTAGATAAAAATGCCTAAAAATGTTGCTTAGGAGGGTTATAATGAAAACCTTGAGAAACGCTGCTCTCGGCAGTCAATTATCTTTTAATGAAAATTTAATTATAGAGGAAAATCATATTTAACTCATAAATGCATATTTACCATTTCCAGTGCTTTTTATTCTTTTGTGTGGACCCAAGTTTCCATCTGGTATCATTTACCTTCAGCCTAAAGAACTTTCTTTCTTCGATATTTTAGTGCAGGTCTGCAGGTGACAAATTTGGTCAGCTTTTATTTACCTGAAAACGTTGTATTTCACCCTCATGGGTGTGTGTGTGTATTTTTGCTGGTTGTAGAATTCTAAGTTGACAGTTTCTTTTAATACTTAAAGATGTCTTCCAATTGCCTCTGTCTTTTCTAGTTTCTGAAAAGAAGTCTACTGTAGTATTATCTTCTGACTTTTTCTTTTTTCCTCTGGCTACATTTAAGATAGTCCCTCTATCAGCCAAGATATGGAAGTAATCTAAGTATCCATCAACAGATACATGAATAAAGAAGATATGTACAAACACACACACATACACACACACACACGCACACACAATGGAATACTACTCAGCCATAAAAAAGTATGAAATAATGCCATTTGCAGCAACATGGATGGACCTAGAGATGATCATTATTAGGTGAAGTAAATCAGACAGAAAAAAAACAAATATCATATGATATCACTTATAGGTGGAATCTAAAAAAAATGATACAAATGAACTTATTTACAGAACAGAAACAGACTCACAGACATAGAAAACAAACTTATGGTCACCAAAGGGGAAAGGGGGGGTGAAGGGATAAATTAGGAAGTTGGGAGTAACATATACACATGACTATATATAAAATAGATAAGCAACAAGGACCTACTGTATAGCACAGGGAACTATACTTAATATTTTGTAAAAACCTATATGGGAAAAGAATCTGCAAAAGAATATATATATTCAGATACATATATATATTCAGATACAGCTATATCTGAATCACTTTGCTGTACACCTGAAACTAACAAAACATTGTAAATCAACTATACTTCAATTTAAAAAAAAAGATATTCCCTCTATCATTTATTTTTAGTGATTAGATTTTGATACATTTGAATTGGTTTGTGTGGGGTGTGTGTGTGTGTGCATGTGTGTGTGCGTGTGTGTGTAAGTGAATTCTGTTTGGAGGTCATTGAACTTTTGGGGTCTGTGTGTTTATATAGTTTTCAAATTTGGAAAAATGTTCAGCCATTATCTTTTCAAATGTATTTTCTGCTTCCTACTCATTCCTTGCTTTTTTGGGTCTCCAATTAAATGTGTGTTAAATCAGTCTACATTTCCTGTGGATTACAAAACCTCTTTATTTTCCCTGTCTTTCTCTCTATGTATTTTATTTTAGAGGGATTCTATTTCTATGCCTTCAAGTTCTCTGATATTTTCTTATGCAGTGTCTAATTTTGTGTTAGTCCAAGCCAGTGAAAAGTTAATTTCATACATTGCATTTCCATCTCTAGAAGTTTCATTTGTTTCTTTTTTATTTCTCACTTCCTTATACACATTTATTCATTAAATTCTTAAATACAGTTATATGACTTGTTTTAATGTCCTTGTCTACTCGTTCCTTCATATCCGTCATTACTGAGTGCCTACCATTGCCTGATTTTTCTCGCGGTTATAGTCACACCTCCCTTGCATATCTAGCGTTTTTCAGTTGAATGGTGGACATTGTGTGTGTTACAAAGCCGAGTGTCTGGATTGAGTTTTCATCTTTTAAACACTGTTTCAGCTGGCAGTTGGTTTACTTGAGGCTATCAGTTCGATACCTTCAAGGCCTGTCTTTCAGTTTTGCTTGACCCCCTAAGAGTAGCCCCGTTCTAGGACTCCTTCAGCCCCTACCCTGACCATTACTCCTATTGGGTCTCCACTGAATGTTGCCCATATTTCTCCTCTGGCTGGACACATGGAAATGTCTTCCTGCTGTGGGTGTTACTTAGATTACAATCCTCTGCTCACTCTTTGTGGAGCTTCATGGGGATTCACTCTCCGCATGCGCAGTCGAGTGCTCAGCAAAGACTCAGTGGCGCCTCCGCACAGGTTGCAGGAGTTCTTTCTCTGCACAGTGCCTTCCTTTCCAGAACTCTTTCCTGGCTTCAGCCTTCCTGAACTATAATGTCTTGTTTCCTTCAACTCATCAAGGCTATCCTAACTTGCCTTCCCCCTTCTCTGCACCACAGTTCAGAACAAGTTTGTCTGCTTTCTCCAAGGGCTCACAATTCTGCGCTGTCTGTTGTGTGATATCTGACAGCATTTGGTTTATATATGTTTTAAAGTTTTCTAGTCATCTATGGGGGAATGGGAAAGCTAAACTGGCACCATTTACTCCATCATGGCAGAAAGCAGAAGTCTTATAGATTTTGATATACCATTTAAAAAAATCATAATTTATACAGCACAGGGAATAAATCCAATATTTTATAATAATTTTTATTTTATTTTTATTTTTTGGCCACGCCACCCAGCTTGTGGGATCTTAGTTCCCTGATCAGGGATTGAACCCGGGGCCCTCAGCAATGAACGTGCCAAGTCCTAACCACTGGAGCCCCAGGGAATTCCCTACAATAACTTTAAATAGAGAATAATCTGTAAAATTTTGAATCACTATGTTGAAAACCGGAAACTAATATTTTATAAATCAACGATACTTCAATTTAAAAAATAAAAATAGTAATAAAATAAGAAGCATGATTTAAATAATCATTCAGGGACTTCCCTGGTGGCACACTGGTTAAGAATCCGCCTGCCAATGCAGAGGACATGGCTTCGAGCCCTGGTCTGGGAAGATTCCCACATGCCACAGAGCAACTAAGCCCATGTGCCACAACTACTGAGCCTGCATGCCACAACTACTGAAGCCCGTGCGCCTAGGGCCCGTGCTTCACAATGAGAAGCCACTGCAATGAGAAGCCCGTGCACTGCAACGAAGAGTAGCCCCTGTTTGCTGCAACTAGAGACACATGGTTGTTGTGCAGCAACAAAGACTCACGCAGCCAAAAATAAATAAATAAATTTTAAAAAATCATTCTGTTTACAAGATTTTCTAATTTCCCTTGGAATTTCTTTTTTGATCTATTTTTTAGAAACGTGTTGCTTAATTTCCAACATATGGGGACGCTCTGTTTACCTTTTTGTTACTGATGTCTAGGAAGTTTCACTAGGGCCCAGGCACATTCTCTTTATAATTACTATCCTTTGAAATTTGTTGAGACTTGCTTTATGCTCAGCATATTGTCATTTTTGGTAAAGATATTGTGAACACTTCAGAAGAATGGATATTTTGTATTTAGTGTTATATATACATATATATATACACACACACACACACGTGTATACGAATATGTATATATATACAATCATGCAAATAAACTGATGTAACTAAGTTATGCAGATCACTGTATATATATATTTGTATCATTTGCATTGTTCAAATCATCTATATTGTTACTAATTTCTTATTTATGTCACACGTATTTTCCAAAGATAGCCACAAAAATATCTTCCATCCCACAAGGTATTCAACAATGTGTCCTGGCTACTCTTCCCATCCAGAGATGAGGTCTATCACTCCCTTTGAATCTAGTGGGTTTGGGACGCCTTCAACAATAGAGTATGGGAAAACTTAACTGTATGACTTCCAAGGCTAGGCCATAAGTGGTGATTTAGCTTCTGTCTTGTTTGCTGGCACACTCATGCTACGAGCCCTGAGCTGCTACTGAAGAAGGGCTGCATCCCAGGCCACTGTGCCATGGGGACATCAAGCCAAGGGGAAAGACAACATGCAGGTGTTCTGGTCAGCCGTCCTAGTCTTCTGAACTTTACCAGATTCATAAGTGAGTGGGTCTTCAGATGACTCCAGCTCTTACTCGCTGAATCCCTCTAGCCTTAACATCTTACCAGCGGAGGCCTCAGACATCATGAGGAAGACACAGCCATCATTACTGTGCCCCGTCTGAATTTCTGGCTGACAAAATCTATTAGCATAACAAGATTGTTGTTTTAAGCTAAGTTTTGGGCTCATTTGTTAGGCAGCACTAGTAACTGGGACAGAAATGTTGGGTCTGGAATTGGGGTGCCACCCATAACAAAAAACCTAAAACAGCCAGCATGGGCCTTAGGACCAGCACTGGGCAGAAGCTGGAAAGGCCCATGAGGAGACCATTAGTATAAACCTAAAGTCCCTTGAGGAGATACTGTTGTAGGTGGGAGACCAGGGAGGACATTAGTAGTGGAGGATTAAAAAAAGCAACCCTTTTTATGTTGCTATGCTGCAACCCTTTTTATGTAACCCTGTGGTGATACAGGAAACAGAAAATACATCTCATAAACTGATGGATTTGCCTGAGGAGCTATCTGGGCAAAATATTTGAAATACTTGGCCACAAATGATAGGATACAGAGAGAGGGCAAAAACATTTTCAAGAAAATTTTAAAAAACTATAAAGGAGCCAGGATTATCAGGGCTTAAGGATAAAACTGTTTCTTATTCCAGTCTGAGCGAAAGATTCTCAAAGGCAGAAAGATAATTTAAAAAGATACACGCACCCTGATGTTCATAGCAGTACTAGTCACAGCAGCCAAGACATGGAAACAACCATCGACAGACGAATGGATAAAGAAGATGTGGTACATATATACAATGGAGTACTACTCAGCCATAAAAAGGAACGAAATAATGTCATCTGTAGCAACATGGATGCAACTAGAGATGATCACACTAAGTGAAATAAGTCAGAAAGAGAAAGACAAATATCATATGATATCACTTATATGTGGAATCTAAAATATGACAGAAATGAACCTATCTAGGAAACAGAAACAGACTCATGGATGTAGAGAACAGACTTTTGGTTGCCAAGGGGGAAGGGGGTGGGGGACGGATGGACTGGGAGTGTGGGATTAGCAGACACAAACTATTATATATAAAATGGATAAACAAGTTCCTACTGTAGAGCACAGGGAACCATATTCAATATCCTGTGATAAACTGTATGAAAAAGAATGTATATAGACATATAACTGAGTCACTTTGCTGTACAGCAGTAATTAACACAACACTGTAATTCAACTATGCTTCAATAAAAATAAATTTTAAAAAGAATGTATATATATATAAAATTTAAAATTGAAATAAATTTAAAAAGAAAATCTCAGGGCAGATATTAAATATAGGATTTTGTCAGGAAAACATCTCAAAGTTTAGCGGTGATTTTATTAAATTCCCAATGACCAGACTGCCTAAGGATTTAATCTTATGCCTAAATCAGTGTTTGTTTACAAATTAAAGCTCAATTTTAAAAATTAATGTTTTTAAAATCAAAGTTGTTAAATGTTTCCAAATTATGTTACTCATTTTTGTATATATATGCATAAAAAATTTCTAGAGGCATACACACTGACATGTAAACAACGGATGCCTCTGGGATATAGGATGAAAAATATAGGAAGGGGAAACTTTTCTTTATATATTTCTGTATTTTAAAATTATTTTCAGTGAGAATGTATTAATTTTATAAAGGTTAAGTTAAAATCCTTAATGAATGTGGTAACATGTGTGGTTTTATGTTCCTGCCTCACCTGAATCTACCAAGTATAGTTTAACCTTTATTTCATGAATTGCCACCTTATGCTCTTTATAGTTTCATTATTTGCTCAATAAATATATAGATATGTGACTGGACTGAATCTATTCTGATGTGGAACATAATTTCAGAGTATTTTTTTGCAACCAAACCCTTTATATAATGTTTATTGATTTCCGATTTGTTTCTCTTCTAAATGTAGCATGAGTTGTTTTTTAAAAGAGAATGTAGGGACTTCCTTGGTGGCGCAGTGGTTAAGAATCCTCCTGCCAATGCAGAGGACACGGGTTCCAGCCCTGGTCCTGGAAGATCCCACATGCCTGGAAGATCCCACATGCCGTGGAGCAGCTAAGCCCGTGTACCACAACTATTGAGCCTGCACTCTAGGGCCCGCATGCTGCAACTACTGAGCCCGCGTGCCACAACTACTGAAGGCCGAGCGCCTAGAGCCTGTGCTCTGCAAGAGAAGCCACTGCAATGAGAAGCCTGCACATCGCATCGAAGAGTAGCCCCCACTCGCAGCAACGAAGACCCAACGCAGCCAAAAATATAAAATAAATAAAATGAATAAATAAATAAAAAGTTTAAAAAATAAATAGAAGAGAATGTAAAAATTTCCCGATAAAGTCGTGAGAACATAAATATGTTCTCTACTATGGGCATTATTTGAAATCATTTTGAAACTTCCAACCAATGCAAAAGGAGAAAATATATAAGAGGAGAAAACAAATGGTTATTTGTGGGTCATAGTCTTATCTACTCAGAAAATCTGAAAGAATAAACTAAAAATCTATTGGAACCAGCAGTAGAGGTCATTAAGGTAACCAATCCCTAGATAAATACATCCCCATACCAACTACTAAGAGAAAAAAATGCTTTACTTCGTTAAAGATGTTTGTCTATACTAGCAGTAATTAACTGGAAAATATTCTTAAAAGGAAAGAAAAAAATCCATTCCCAATAGCAACAAAAAGCTAAAATATAGTAAAAGTTCAACAACAAATGTTTGCAACCTCTATGAAGAAAACTGAACATTACCAAAAGACATTCAGAATATATAACCAAGGTATTTCTGTGCTTGAATACGAGGGTTACATTTATTGAACACTTATTATGTGGCAGGCACTGTGCTACTCACTTTATATGCGTTATCACATTGAATTCTCATAATAGCCCTATGACATGGGTACTATTATCATCTCTGCTTTAAAGATAAAGAAACTGAAGTTTCACGAGATGAACTGACTTGCCAAAAGCAGAAAAGCTGTCTTTGTCTAGTGCCTGTTTAACCATCATTGCCTCATGTTCCCGTGTCATTTCTCCCCAAATGGTCATAGAGTCAATGCAATTCCAAGCAAATCTTAAGAAGTGTTTTTTTTTTTTTTTGGCCGCACCACGCAGCTTGTGGGGTCTGAGCTCCCCAGCCAGGGACTGAACCTGGGCCCTCCGCAGTGAGAGTGCAGAGCCCTAACCACTGGACTGCCAGGGAATTCCCAAGAGGAAGTTTTTTGCAACTTTAAACTTCATCTGGAAGAGTAAATGTTAAAAACTGCTAAGATGTCTTTGAAAAGCATACCAATGAGGAAGAAATTGCTCTAGTAGTTCTCAGAACGGACTACCAGAATAGTGTCATTAAAATAGCGTAACAGAGGCAGAGAAACATACTTACATATGGACTTGATAATGTTGGTATTTCAACTTTGGGGTAAAGTAAATTCAATAAGTGGTGTGGGGATCATTGGATATCCAGCTGGGATACAGAATAGACAGCTTCTTCAAAAATAATAAATAAAATGAAATTAAAATGAATTAAAATTCTAAACAAAGTAATAAGAGTACCAACAGAAAATATAGGAGAATACACATAGGGGTAGTCTTTCTAAGTGAGACATTAAACCCAGAAACAAGAAAGAAAAAAATGTGGCTGACTGGATTACATTATCATTTCTGGCTAAGAAAAAAGCTCAACTTCCCTTCTGAACAGGAAAATGCAAATAAAAACAAGATAGCACTTTCTCTCTTGTCAGGCTAACAATTTGTTTAATGGTACTATTTAGTATTAGAGATGGCATGGAGAAAACCCCTCTTTGTTGGTAGAAATGTTAACTGGCACAGCACTTTTCTTATTTTTCTTTTTCTTTTGTTTTTGCGGTACGCGGGCCTCTCACTGCTGTGGCCTCTCCAGTTGCGGAGCACAGGCTCCGGACGCGCAGGCTCAGCGGCCACGGCTCACGGGCCCAGCCGCTCCGCGGCACGTGGGATCTTCCCGGACCGGGGCATGAACCCGCGTCCCCTGCATCGGCAGGCAGATTCTCAACCACTGCGCCACCAGGGAAGCCCTGGCACAGCACTTTTCGAGGACAAACTGACATTTCTATCCAAAAATGTTTTTACTTTTTATTTTTTTATTGACATATATTTGACAGACAATATTGCATTAGTTTCAGCTGTACAGCAAAGTGATTCGGTTATACATAAGTATACACTCTTTTTCTATATTCTTTTCAATTATGATTTATCACAGGATATTGAATATGGTTCCCTGTGCTTATACAGTAAGACCTTGTTGTTTATTCAAATTTTAATACTCATTCCCCTTCACCAAACAAGCACACATTTAGGATGGTAGATTAATTATAGATATGAATACAGTACTGATGTATAGGGCAAAAAGAGAAAACTCTCTCTTACCTCATTCCAGAAGAGTTTTAAAAGGGATATATTTTGACAAGATGTCATAAGGCTCACATCTATCACACCTTTGTGAGAGACTGACTCCTTTATCAATGTACAATATTCATTTATCTCTGTCTTAATGTGCTTTGTCATCAAATTATATTTTATCTTTTATTAATATTGCCACCTATATTCCTTTTTAGTTTGCATTTGCCTTTGATCACCCCTTATTTTCAATTTTTTTTGTTAGTATGTGTCTTATGAATATGATATTACTGCATTAAAAAATTTTTTAACAGACTTTATTTTTTAGAACAGCAAAATTTAGCAGAAAGTAGAGAGAATTCCCACATACCTCCTGCCTCTGCAAATGCCTAGCCTCCCAGCCGTCAACAGCCTGCACCAGAGGGCTACATTTGTTACAACATGATGAACTTATACATGTTAATATCACTCAAATTCCAGAGTTTACCATAGGCTTCGCTCTTGTGTTGCACATTCTGTGGGTTTTGACAAAAGTGTAATGACATATACCATCATTACAGTATCATACAGAAGAGTTTCACTGCCCTAAAAATCCTCTGTTCTCCATCTGTTTATATTTTCCTCTCTCCTAACCCCTGAAAATCACGGATTATTTTTTTTTAATGTCTCCATGGTTTTACCTTTTCCAGAATGTCAGGTAGCTGGACTCATACAGTAAATAGCCTTTTCAGATTGGTTTCTTTCATTTGGTCACTCAGTTTGAGAATACTCTTTTTAAAAAAAAA
The DNA here is from genome assembly GCF_026419965.1 of Kogia breviceps. Lineage (NCBI taxonomy): Eukaryota > Metazoa > Chordata > Mammalia > Artiodactyla > Physeteridae > Kogia > Kogia breviceps. Next base: position 141,923,704 of record NC_081314.1, read on the forward strand.
ATTTTAACTGTGGTAAAATATGCATAATGTAGAATCTACCATCGTAACCATTTTAAATTATACAATTCAGTAGTGTCAAGTACATTCACATTATATATATATATATATATATTTTTTTTTTTTTTTTTTGGCTCCATTAGGTCTTCATTGCTGCGCATGGGCTTTTCTCTAGTTGCAGCGTGTGGGCTTCTCATTGCGGTGGCTTCTCTTGTCGTGGAGCACGGGCTCTAGGCGCGTGGGCTTCAGTAGTTGCAGCATGCGGGCTCAGTAGTTGTGGCTCTCGGGCTCTAGAACGCAGGCTCAATAGTTGTGGCACACGGGCCTAGTTGCCCCGTGGCATGTGGGATCTTCCCGGACCAGGGCTCGAACACGTGTCCCCCGCATTGGCAGGCAGACTCTTAACCACTGTGCCACCAGGGAAGTCCCACATTCACATTATTGTACAAGCAATCTCCAGAACTTTATCATCCTACAGAACTGAAACTCTATATCCATGAAACAAGAATTCTTCATTTTCCCCTCCCCCTATCTCCTGGCAGCCACCACTCTACTCTCTGTTTCTAGAAATTTGACTACTCTAGACACCTCATATGAGTGGAATCCGACGGTATTTTTCTTAATGTCTGGATTATTTCACTTAGCATAATATGTTTGAGGTTCATCCATGCTGTAGCCTGTGTCAGAATTTCTTTTTAAGGCTGAGTTATATTCCATTGTACATGTGGACCATATTTTGTTTATCCATTCATCCATTGATGGACACTTGAGTTGCTTCCATCTTTTTGTTATTGTGAATAGTGCTGCTATGAACATGGGTGTGCAAATAACTCTTTGAGACCCTGTTTTCAATTCTTTAGGATATATATGTGAAATAAAATTCATATTTTATGGCACGACAGAAAAATTTAAACAGGAAAAAAATTTCTCTGCCCTTTGGCCTCCTCTCTCCCCTCTACTGTGAATTGTGTATCTGCACTATGCTTTGACCAAACCTCCCTATCAGCAGAAATACCTGCTCGGCCATAAAGAGCAACATTCTCTTAGTACCAACAAGACAACATCTTAAAGGATAACATTCCTTCTTAATCTTGTAAGGGGCCACTATGATCCATGACGGACTACTCATTAGATTGCGTAAACTGTCAATAATATGTCATTTAATGTAGAGTGCTCTGTCTCAGAAAACTTACATAACTGTACGTTGGCCCCTAACGGACAGAAAAGCTCTCAGAGCTTTCTGAGAGGCTGTTCCCAGGTTATAATCCTCATTTTGGCTCAAATAAAAATTTCGACTTCTTTTTTAGATCGACTGATTGATTTTTGGTCAACAATACCCCAAAGTGGAATTGCTGGATCATATGATAATTCCATTTTTAATTTTTTAAGGAACCTCCATAATGTTTTACATACTTGCTGCACCATTTTACATTCCCAGTAACACTGCACAAGTGTTCTAATTTCTCCACATCTTCACTGTGACATCGTAATTTATAAGAAATATATATATGGTATTCGTCCACCTTTTCTGGCACAGAACTAAAATCTTTAGAACTTCCTAAGTGATGACAGCAGTATAGGGGTCTTTTGCTAAGCTAATGAGGTGACTTTTGGACTCCGGCTAAGGATAGGGGCTGGTTGCCAGTGGAGTCAACCTGGTGATTAGAGGGTTGGAACTTTCAGTTTCACTACCCCTAACCCCATCTCCACTGGGGAAGGGAGAAGACCTGGAGGTTGGATAGATTGCCAATGGCCAATGATTCAATCAATCATGCTTGTAAAGTGAAGCTTCCATAAAAACCCAAATGGATGGGGTTTGGAGAGCTTCCAGGTTGGTGAACATGTGGAGATTTGGGGAGAGTGGCGTACTCAGAGAGAACATGAATGCTCCGAACCCTTTCCCCGTACTTTGCCCTAAGCATCTCTCTTTCTTCTGGCTGTTCCCAAGTTATATCCTTTTATGATAAACAAGTGATCAAGTAAGTAAAATGTTTCTCTGAGTTCTGTGAGCTACTTTAGCAAATTAATGGAACCCAAGGAGGGGGGTGTTGGAACCTCCTATCTAAAGCCAGTGGGTCAGAAACAGAGGTGACAACCTGGACTTGCAATTGGTGTCTGAACTGGGGCGGCAATCAATCTTGTGAGACTGAACCCTTAACCTGTGGGAGTGATGCTGTCTCTGGGTAAATACTGTCAGAACTGAGTTAATTGCTTGGTGGTCACGGTGCAACCAAGTCTTCCCCTCCCCTGTTGGAAGTGGATGCAGATCATTTTACTCACCAACACTTGTTATTTTCTTTTTCTTTCTTTTTTTAAAAAAATTTTAATGTGTGTGGAATCTTTCCCTTAAATAGTGAGTTTAACCCATTTGCATTTAATATAGCTAATGATTCCTTATATCTTATGTTTTTATGTAAATACAGTTTAACGCTTTCTTTAACTTTTCTATTTTTCATTGGATAAATTAAATTAAAAAAATTTTTTTAAATACATTTATTTATTTATTTTTGGCTGCATTGGGTCTTAGCTGCTGCACGCAGGCTTTCTCTAGTTGTGGCGAGCGGGGGCTACTGTTTGTTGTGGTACACGGGCTTCTCATTGCAGTGCCTTCTCTTGTTGCGGAGCACGGGCTCTCAGCGTGCGGGCTTCAGTAGTTGTGGCGCAGGGGCTTAGCTGCTCCGCGGCATGTGGAGTCTTCCCCGGACCAGGGCTTCAACCCGTGTCCCCTGCATTAGCAGGCGGATTCTTAACCACTGCGCCACCAGGGAAGTCTGCATAAATTAAATTTTCTTTTTTTATCTCTCCTCTCCCACCATCCATAGTTTGGGAAGTTATGCATGCTATTCCTATTCTTCTGTTGACAGCCCTTAATTTTAAAATGATTATTAAAAGCTCATATTTACTGAATGCTTACTATATTCCAGTCCCTCCGCAGATCTTTTTTTTTTTTTTTTTTTTTTTTTTGCGGTACGCGGGCCTCTCACCGCTGTGGCCTCTCCCGTTGCAGAGCACAGGCTCCGGACGCGCAGGCTCAGCGGCCACGGCTCACGGGCCCAGCCGCTCCGCGGCACGTGGGATCCTCCCGGACCGGGGCACAAACCCGTGTCCCCTGCATCGGCAGGCGAACTCTCAACCAGTGCGCCACCAGGGAAGCCCCGCAGATCTTTTTATATTGATTATTTCACTTAATTCTTACAATAACTCTATGAGGTTGTTTCTAATTTTTAAACAAATTTTTTTTATTTTAGAGTAATTTTTGATTTATAGAAAAATGGCAAAGACAGTACAGAGAATTCCTGTATACTCCATACTCAGTTTCCCTTGTTAATATTTTCCATTAATATAGTACATTTGTCAAAATTAATGATCTAATATTGATACATTTTATTAAATTAAGTTCATACTTTTATTCATACTGTAAGCAGATAGAGTAGGGGGTCCTGGGGAAAGAGAACCAGGCAGGCATGGCTTTCATGACAGAAGAGAAGCCATTTTTGGCCTAAGCCATTTTGTGATCTAAGCCTGGCCACAGTGCTTTCCCTTGAACAGGATCAGTAATGAATGATCTTAAGGGAAATGAGAGAAGGCAGGAACTATGGGAAAGCCGTCAATAAACAATAGTTCAGGGCTTCCCTGGTGGCGCAGTGGTTGAGAGTCCGCCTGCCGATGCAGGGGACACGGGTTCGTGCCCCGGTCCGGGAGGATCCCACGTGCCGCGGAGCGGCTGGGCCCGTGAGCCATGGCCGCTGAGCCTGCGCGTCCGGAGCCTGTGCTCCGCAACAGGAGAGGCCACAGGAGTGAGGGGCCCGCGTACCGCAAAAAAACACAAAAAACCCCCCAAAAACCCACAATAGTTCAGTGATTAGAACAGAATCGTATTTCCTCCTCAAGGGATGTAGGTAACAATCTGATACATACCTTTGAGTTCTGTAGGAGCTAAGGCCGGCATCCAGGTGGAGGATGGAAGGCTGATGTTGACCTTTTCTGACTTCAAACTACTAAAACGTGGACTCTGTGGTCCTTTGCCCCAGTTCTATGCTGGATTCTCCTCTGCTCAAGCCCCTTCGTGAATATGCATGTGCCCTTAGCTTAAATCTTCACCAACTTTGCTGTGTAGGAAGACACTGCTTTGGGGAAGGTCCCCGGTGTGCTCCTTACTTGCTGCAAATAATGATAAATCCTTCCTTTTCCTCATCTTTGCCTTGGTTGTGTCTTTTGGCTCAACACCCACCAAGAGGCAAACCCAGGTTCTGGGTAACAATATTTCTTTAATTTTTGTCAAATGTCCTTTATCTGGTCCAGGATACATTACATTTAGTTGTCATGTCTTCTTAGTCTCCTCTTGGCTGTGACAGTATCTCAGCCTTTCCTTGTTTTTTTTTTTTTTTTTTTTTTTTTTTTGCGGTATGCGGGCCTCTCACTGTCGTGGCCTCTCCCGTTGCGGAGCACAGGCTCTGGACGCGCAGGCGCAGCGGCCACGGCTCACGGGCCCAGCCGCTCCGCGGCACGTGGGATCCTCCCGGACCAGGGCACGAACCCGTGTCCCCTGCATCGGCAGGCGGATTCTCAACCACTGCGCCACCAGGGAAGCCCCTTTCCTTGTTTTTGATGACCTTGACCATTTTGAGGAGATTGCCCTTAAATTTAATAAAACCTTTTAAACATGCCTTTCTATAAGCATTTAGAATGAATCAGTATAACTTTTTCCTCTGGAGAAAGGTAAGATCTTAAGCATCTCATGTTTGTAGCAATACTATGAAATTTTAGTTCTAGTTTATCATTAACTTTCTTTTTACATTTTTCTGTTTTATTTCTTAAAAATCCTTTCTTAAATGTCTTAAGATTAAGATTTAAGTATAAATTTTACCAGCATTTTTTTTCAGCACTTTTATATGTTTTGAATTTCCTTCTCTTTCTTGGATTCCTTGTTTTTGCCTGAAGGAAAATTTTTCAGGAAAAATGAATGGGTGATAAACTTTCTGAGTCCTACATATTCATGTTTTTTTTATCTGCAAAATGAAGATAATAATACTTATCCTGTAAATTCTTGAAGATTAGGTGAGGCAAGAGTTAAGCTTTTAGCAACATGTCTGGCACCTTAGAAGCAAACAATTAATGTTAGCTTTTGTTACTATTGCAGGGAGCATGGATTATTTTGTATTATAAAGAAAAATATACACAGACATATGCAAATGAGGAAGTTACTGGCAAGGAACGTTATAATAAAGAAAGAGATTTGATAGAGCAATAGAGTAGGTGACGCAACCCCTGTGATAAGCATGATAAGTTTGGAAAAAGCCTGATCATTCTTGCCAACCACTTTAACCTGGGTTATGCTGTCAACTATAGTCCAGGAAGCCACGTGGGTGTTCAAAGCCACACAGCCCATCTGTCCCCTCAGAGGTCACTGGAGTTTATCAGCTGTTGTGTACCCTTAGCACAAGTCAGGAGGGTTCTGGGGAAATGTCTTTCCAGTTACAAGGACTGACAATTGAGTTCAAAGATTAATAAACACAAAATAACACTTGAGAAGCATATGTCATGTCAAATGCAGAATGTGTCTCCAGAAGGAGGAAAAAAGCATCAGAGTATTCTTTATACAAACCAAAATTTCTTCAATTGATTCTTTGTTATTCATGAGCAAGGAGAGAGAACAAATTGTTATGCCTGACACCAGATTTCAGGACTAGAATTTTGTAGTGTGATTCATGTAGCTATATTTAATATTTGCAGAGTCACAGAGTAACTTCTGTTGGAGCCCAGGGACGCCTTCACCTGGGGATCCCTTCTCTTCCAGGGCTCTGCTTAGAGACCCTTATAGGATGGTCTTGGTACAGCATAGAAATTCATTGCTCCCTTCAGTGGCTGTCCAGGGATTCCATCAAGATCAATGCTTGCAAAACACATCTATGTCTTTCATTTTAACTTAAGAATATGTCGCCCTTATAAAGATAAAGTGTTTACCTCTCCTGATCTTGTTAAAGGTCTGTGACCAGTCCGGAATTTTTAATACCAGGGCCTCTGGTAGTTTCCTGTGCTCAGTGGGTGGAATCCTGGAACGGGAGGTATACACAGAAAAAGAGAAAAGAAGTCAGATTTTTAAAAATGTGTGGGTTTTTGATCATTAGCGTAGGATATTGTGCTTAAATCTTCTTATGATGTACTTGTAAATGTTGATGGAATAATATTTAAATAACAAAGGACATGGCTTCATCAATTGGTACTTTAAAAGCTTTCACAGGAAAGAGATAAAGGATAATGTGGCTAATAAAGGAAATGCTGATAAAGTATTAAAGAGAACAGAACACTTTTGATGGCTTCACACTCCAAATGGAAGCCTGGGAAATAAATGAACACAAAATAAAACAGCTGGGTAGACTCAAAGAAAATAAGAAAGGTTCCCCCACACCCCACACCCCAGTATGTTCCTCCAAATAGAAACTAAGAGGAAAAATAAAATTGCTCCAAATCATTATAGGGGAACATTTAAGAATTCTAATATTGTAAATAGACATTCAGGCTGAGTTTTCCATGCAAAACTAGAACAAGAAATAAATCCTTAGGTATCAACTAAGAGACTAATACAGCAATAAGAATATTTTCACAGGTTTAAAGTAAATCACTAAAAAAAAAAATTGCAAACACAACGTAATGAAGACATTTTGTCAGATGTCACATATGACAACACATATACATACCTGGCTTTTTCTGAGATTGAATGAGATATAAAGTACGACAACACATATACATACCTGGCTTTTTCTGAGATTGAATGAGATATAAAGTACTTTGAAACTGTAAAACGTTACTCAAATGTATGGCAATATTAGGGTTATATGGGAAAATAAAGGCATCAGAACTCTTCTTCCTGCTCCCATTTTCCATTCCTTACATTTACCTTAAAATGCAAGAGTTTATTTCTACCCGAGAAACTTGACGGGCTGCCTAATGTAAAATGGGACACACAAAATCTGGCTTTTCCTTATTCTCTTATCGTTCAGTTGTGAAAAGATTTGTTTTCCTGGTTATCATTTAAAAGTTGTTTTGGAGAAGTTCAAACAGATACAAAGTTAGAAAGAATCCTATCACGAAGCCCATGTACCCATCCATCAGCTTCAACGCTTATTAGCTTTTGCCCAGTCTTATTCCATATGTAACCCCCCTCCACTCCCCCATCTCAGACCATTTTGAAGCAAACGCCAGACAGCATTATCATTTCAGTCAGAATTCCTAAAAGATTAAAAACTTTTCAAAGAAAACGTGAACATTAACATCATGATGGAGGCTTAAAATAAGAGCAATTCTTTAATTTCATCCCGAACCAGTCATTTCCATTATCCTGTGTTTTTTTAACAAGTTGTTTGGATCAGATCCAAAACAGGCCCATTCATTGTGGTGGATTGATGTATTTCTTTTTTTTTTTTTTTTTTTTTTTTTTTTTTTTGCGGTACGCGGGCCTCTCACTGTTGTGGCCTTTCCCGTTGCGGAGCACAGGCTCCGGACGTGCAGGCTCAGTGGCCATGGCTCACGGGCCCAGCTGCTCCGCGGCATGTGGGATCTTCCCGGACCGGGGCACGAACCCATGACCCCCGCATCAGCAGGCGGACTCTCAACCATTGCGCCACCAGGGAAGCCCTGATGTATTTCTTAAGACTTAAAAATCTATGGGTGCTACACAACATTGTAAATCAACTACACCCCAATAAAAATTTTTTTTAAAAATCTATGAGTGCTGCAATGATCTCCCCTGCCCCGCTTCCTACAGGTCTGACCTAGGACTCAGCATTCCACCCTCTGCCTGAAAAAGGGCTCTACCTCTGAGTGCCGTCCTCTTCCCTTCTCTGCAGAATCCAAAGAGTCTGAAGATCTAGCAAAGATGTCAGGATCTAGGAGTGAATGAGAAAACTCTTTTTAAAAACCCTCCAACATTTACTTGGCCTTACTCCTTAACAAGAGCCTGCACTGATCACTGGTATAAGAAATGTGGGAGACATTCTAGGAGAAATTTCTGTGTAAATGTAAAGTGTAGTGTTGGTAATGTTATCGTCATAGAATGTTTTAGAGAGGAGAGCTTTACACAGGAAGTACAAGCAAAATTGAACCATGAGCAATGTTTTTACCTTCAGGGCATCCTTAACTTAAACCAGATAATTATTCACAGGCTCAGAAACCTCTGGGACAAGAAGCCATGGCTGTAAGCCAAGAGGGAAAAAGTTGGATATTTCCTTAATACCCATTTAAGAGAGGGAAACAATTAGAGAGTAGATCATTTAAGTAAAGGAAGATGGGGAAATACCATCAAGTCGGTATCCAGCCAGTTATTCAATAGGATGATGGTACAAATCATCATGCAACAAATATCGTCTCTTGCTTTCCCCAAAGTTTTAGGAATTGGCTCATTGAGTTTTTAGCAGTAATGAATTGGAGAGGTGAGTCAATCTACACCTCCCAGCTCCGTCCTTCTCACAGAAGAGAAAATGGCAGCCTAGAGGGGCTATGAGATTTGCCCCAAGTTGACCCACTTAACTGCAGAGTCTGGGGAGAGACAGGCCACCTGATGCCTAGTCCAGGGCTCTCTCCATCTCTTCTGCCTTCCTTCCATCAGGTTTTGAGAGAGAATTTACAAAGTGTTTGCAGCAATTTGAAGTTGGTAACACCAGCACTGAAGGTGCCTGAGCTCACCAACAGTCTTGAATCTGGAGATTCCCCTGTAGGGGAGGAAGGACTTTCCCCCCACCTTCCTAGGTTCGATAGCTGGGCCTTTGACATAAACAGATAGCAGGCAGACTGTAAGCAGCAAAGGTGTACACACTTATTTATTTTTAATATTATGTGCACGGGGCATCACAAGAAAAAAAGTGAATACTCAGTAAATTGGTGTGATCTGAGCTTAAATACCATCACCAGGAGAAGGGGAGGGAGGATGTAGCCTACTTAGGGAGAGCAAATGATTTTCAGGAGAGACGAAGGGGCCCTTTGAGGAACAGATGGGAGATATGATAGTTTCTGAGGACGTCTGGGTGTGGTGTTGACTTCTGGTCTCTTCTCCTGGGATAACGGTCAGTCTTCCCTGCTGCTGACACTTCTGAGGGAGGCACTTATGACATGTGAGTTTCTTTTGGAGAATCTGACTTTCTGCAGATAAGGGGAGTTCAGAGAAATCTTCTCCCTGTGTGTGCTGTCTTTCCAGTAGTTTCAGCTCAAAATAATCAATATCCCAAAGCAACATATTTTGGGGTGGCGTGTTCTGAACTCCTTCACTATTTAGTAAATATTTGTTGAGTACTTCTATGTCACAAGGATATTTGGGGGTTTCTTTTGCTTTTAACATCAGGCTTGTTTCTCAAAGTTCATGCCTCACACCTTATCATCAGGTAGATTACTCTGGAAGGCAGGGGGTTTCTGTCATCCACTTTAGCACTGGTATTTCCATCATTGCCCCTTATTTGCTCTTCTCCGCACCATCCCCTACTGCCTCCTCTCCTCATCACAACCAAGGACCAACTTGTTTTGTTTGTTTGTTTTGTTTTTGTCTGAGCCACTTACGGCATGCAGTATCTTAGTTCGCTGACCAGGGATGGCACGTGCCCCTGCAGTGGAAGCGCAGAGTCCTAACCACTGGACCGCCAGGGATCAACTTGTTTTGTACAGAGGGTGGTCACATCTACCTGGCAGGAAGGTAAAAAGAGACCCCCGCTGGGTGTGCAGACGGCTATCTGCCCGAGAACTCTTTCTTTTCTGCTCACTTCAGAATCGTTGTTTGAAAGGTACCTTTCATTATCAACTTGGTCCAACCCCTTCTTTTTATAGATAAGAACACTGGAGCCTAGAGAGGCGGGCCGTCTGGCTCAAGGTCACCTGAAGTGTCAATGGCAGATCCGGGCCCAGAAGCCAGGCTTCCGCATTTCTCTGTCTTTGCATCTTGCTTTATCACACAGGAGAATCAAATCTATTCAGCTACTAAGGGATTTGTGCAGAAACAACTTCCATTTGTGGTTGAGATAACCGACACAAGAATTTTCAGTAACAGAACTTCTTGGGTAGATGAGGGAAAAAATCCCCACTGGGACAAGTTGAAAATGAAAAGCTGTGAAAACGTATGCCTCTCTGAGAAAAGGTGTTTAACCTGCTTCCCGGAGTGACTTGTGTTGGGAACTTAGTAAGCACATGCTGACCCACTTAACACAGGGACGGCATCAAACTCTAGCTGAAGGAGACCTAAGAGAGACGGAGTTGTAGTTTTCGTAAATGTACACAAATACCATCTTCATTTTTTCCGTTTCACTTTGTATATTAAAGTAATATATGCCCACAGGAACAGTTTCAATAGGAACCTTAATCTAATCATGAGGAAACACCTAGATGTGAGCCATTTTATAAGACAACTAGAGTCCTATCTTCAAAAAAAAGACAGTGTCATAAGGAACAGAAAAGTCCTAGTGGGGCAGGGATTATTCTATTATTTAAAAGTCCAGAGATCCGGCAGGGAGCGCGTTGAGAAGCGGATCGCGGCCTCCTAGCCCGGGGCCCTCCAGGCCCTCCGGCCTCCGGTCGGCAGGTGAACGGGGGGGGGGGGGGGGGGGGGGGCCTCCGGGACAGGCTCAGGCTGTGTCTTGCCGAGCCCCAGAGGCCGCCCACTGGCAGGGCCCGAGCCTGGAAGCAGCAACGAACTGCCCCCCCACCCCCACCTCCGCGACCTAACGGCGGTGGCCCCTCGGAGCCCAGGCCCCGCCCACCGCCGGGTCTCTTGACCCCACGCTGCAGGGGTCAGGCGGAGCCTCCGGCCGGCCACGGAGGACGTGGCGCCTTGCGCGTCGGGCGTGGCAGGGCGAGAAGAATGGCGGCCGCTGGATTGCCTCGGATGCCCGGTAAGGGGGGCCTACGTGGACGCCAGCTCAGCCACCCTTAGGCCTTGGAGGCCGCGCGGATCCGGGACCTGAGGGGACCTCTCTGTCCCAGTTGGACGAGACCTCACCTCGTCCGGACAACGAAGGACAAAGGCCTTAACGGCCCGGATGGTGAGTGGAGCCCCGGTCGGTGACGGGTGGAACGTTAGCGGGTCATCGGGCGGTGGGTCGTGGATCTACCAAGACCTCGATGTCGGAAGATAGAAATGGTAGAATCACGTACCACGTGCGGCCAATAGGAAGTGCCCGCCACCCTTTGGGAAGATTTACTGGCCGTTTATGGAAGGCCTGTGTATATAATATGAAAAGAAAAAGCTGCTCTCAACTTTCCCCCAACCTTTCGAAAGAAAACTTTTCGCTACATATAGGTCTTCTAGATGTGAAGAGGTTGCCGACGTATGATAGAGTTAAAGTCACATGTCTTGTAAATGACCATTTGTTTCTTTAAAAAAAAAACGTAGAAAAGAAATGTTTTCTGGAAATGACTTTTCGAAATGGAGTTGTTTGACCACCTCTAGAGGCGACATCAGGAGCCACAGAGGTCCACGTTTGTGCAGTGGGTTAGAGGACGTGGAATGGAAGACGTTGAGGAGGAAGAAAAGAAGGTTCTGTGCCAGACTGGTCACAGTTAGAAGACATTTGCATATTAGAACCATTGTTTTGTGTGTGCATTTTACTCCTTACTACTGTATATGTAGTGGACAATCAGTACTTTTTTGAAATATCTAGTCTTTCTAGATGTTCTAAAGTGCCTGATATATGTTCAAAGTAGAGGTGGTAAAAAGACATTTTGTAAATATCTTTTTGTTAAAATTCGTATGAAATGTTGTTTTTGGGGAGAGGGGTGGCCAAACCACCTTTTTGAACAGTACGCAGTATACACGGTGTTTGTGCACTGGTTCAAGGTCGGGGGAGGAGAAGGAAGTGCGAAGAGCTCTGTGCAAGTGTGCTTACAGTGAGGCGAGATTAACCATTGTCTTTTTCATGTTCCTGCATTTTGTTTCACTTTGCTGTTTATATAGTGTATATAATGGACAAATGAGTCCTAATTTACAACACCTAGTCTTTCTAGATGTTAAAGAGGTTGCCAGTGTATGACAAAAATAGAGTTAGTAAATAATACATTTTGTACATTTTGTGTTAAAATTTCTAGGAAAGATTGTCTTCTGAAAATATGAACATTATAGCCCTCTGGGTTGGTGCCCTGAGGGGGGAGAGAGAGAAGGGGGTTAGTCTTAGAATGGCTAGAATGCTGGTATTCTGAAGACACTTGCAGATTATAAGTTACATGTGTGCAGTTCATTCAGTACTGCTCTGTATATAGTGGACAAATTAAGTCCTTGTTTGTAACATCTAGTCCATCTAGATGTTTAGAAGTGCCCAGCGTATGTTAAATGTAGAGGTAGTAAATATCACTTTGTAAATATCTTTTTGCTAAAATTCACAGGAAGTACTGTCTTTGGGAATGTTAAATGTTAAACCAACCCCCTGAGCAGTATACTATTGTCTATACTTGTTCAGTGGTTTGGAGGAGGGAGGGGAAGAATTGCAAAAGGTAATATGCTAGTGTGTCCATACCTGGACATTTTCAGAGAAAACCATTTTTTGTATGTTCATTTTGTTTTGCTGTGTATATAATGGACAAATTGAGTCCTAGTTTTGCAACATCTAGTCTCTAGATGTTAAAGGGGTTGCCAGTGTATGACAAAGTAGTAAAATTAGCACATTTTGTACACCTTATTGAAATTCATAGGAAAGCTTGTCTTCTGTAAATGACTTTTGGCTATGAATTTGTTCAGCCACCTCTAAGCATTACACATGCATGTACTTGTCCACTGGATTGGCGGTGGAGAGAAGGAAGTGAGGGAGGAAATGGTTCAGGCCAAAATGGTCATATTTAGAAGATACCTCAGATTATAACCATTGTTACATGTGTGCAATTTTATTTAACAGTGCTGTGTACATAGTGGACAAGTAAGTTCTTATATGAAATAGCTATTCTTTCTAGATGTTTAGAAGTGCTTGATGTATTTAAAAGTAGTTTTAGTAGAATAATGCTTCTTGTAAATAGCTTTTAAAAACTGATGGGAAATACTGTCTTTGGAAATGGAATTGTTAAACCTCCTCTCTGAACAGTATACTCTGTGCTTGTTCATTGGGTTTAGGGAGGTGGGAGGGAAGATTGCAAAAGATGTTTTGCTAGCAGGTACTAGAACATTTCAACTTATCCATTGCTCTATATGTTACATGCATTTTGTTTAACTTTACTGTATATATTTTGTATACACTGGACCAGTGGGTCCCAATTTTATAATATCTAGTCTCTAGATTTTAAAGAGGTTGCCAATATATGACAAAAGTAGAGTTAGTAAACTAACACATTTTGTATACTTTGTGTTAAAATTCATTGAAAGGCCGTCTTCTGAAAAGGACCTTTGGAAGTGAAGTTGTAAATCACATCTAAGTGACACCTGTGCCTGTACTTGCCCAATGTTGGATGGATGGCAGAGAGGAGGTACTGGGAGAAATGAAGTGTTCTAGACTAGAATGTTCCTATGTAGAAGACACTTTCAGATCCAACCATTGTTACATGTGTGTAGTTTATTCAACACTACTGTGTATATAGTGGACAAACTTAAGTCCTTATTTGAAACATCTAGTCTTTCTAGATGATTAGAAGGGCGCAAAGTATGTTAAAAGTAGAGGTAGTGGAGTAACATAGATATATCCTTTTGTTAAAATTCATATGAAATACTGTCTTTTAGAAATGGAGTGTTCAAAATGATCAAAGCACCTCTCTGAGCAGTATACATTATCTTATTTGTGCTGGTTCAGGGAGAAAGAAGAAAGTGTAAAGGGCTTTATACTGAGACTAACCATCGTCTGGTATGTCTCTGCGTTTTGTTTTACTTGGCTGTGTACATAGTGTACATAAAGGACAGAGATCCGAATTTACAACATCTAGTCTTCCTAGATGTTAAAGAGGTTGCCAGTGTATGACAGAAATAGCCAATAAATACACTGTGTACACTTTGTGTTAAAATTCATAGGGAAGACTTCTGAAAATAACTGGAGGAAGTAAAATTGTTAAAATCCCCTCTAAGCATTACAGATGCTTATTATTCTTGTCCGCTGGGTTGACAGAGATGAGAAGGAGAAGCTTCTAGGCCAGAGTGTTCCTGTGACTATAGCCTTTGTGTGCAGTTTCTTCAGTGCTACTACGTGTATACATAGTGGACAAACTTAAATCCGTATTTGAAACATCTAATCTTTCTAGATGTGTAAAAGTGTACAACATATGTTGAAAGTAGAGTTAAAAGTAAAATAAAAAATAAAAATAACAGTCCAAAGAGATAAACCATCCAGATGCAAACTCTGCAATCTGATTAAATCCTGGCTGGAAAAAAAAGATATACAAACAACACTTGGGGGACTGTGGAGGAAATTTGACTGTGGATTGTCTATCACTCCACAGAGGGGGTCCTTGTTAATTTCCTTAGAGGTGATGATGATATTCCGTGTGTGGAGGAGAATGTCCTTGTTCTCAAGAGACACCAGCTGGAGTATTTATGAATGAAGCTTTGTGATGTTTTCAACTCACTTCAGGTGGTGCAGAAAAAAATGAGGGAGAGATAAAGCAAACGTGGAATCCAGGTTAAGAGTATATGGATGCTACTTGTGGTAGTATTCTTTAACTTTTATATAGATATGAAAAATTTCAAGACAAAATTCTAGTGGGAAAAATCTCACCACAAAAAATGTGGTCTCTTGTTTCTGCCTACTTCCTGTTTCCCAGGATATCTGCTTTCAACATATTTAGTTGCTTATTCTGGTCTGTACCTCCAAATGTAAAAATAAATGCAGATACTGCTATTTCTTGAGTCTACAATTTTAGGTCTAATAACTTTCTAGTATAGTAGGTGACACTTTTAGCTCTTTTGTGGTGAGATCCATATTTGACCTTTTCACTCATGACTAAAGGACATAAGGCCATACACTGATTAACAAGTGAGTATATAATGATGGCAGTTCCTGATTTGTAAAAATGACCTTTTTAAAATTTGACTTAATTGCTTTATTTCTTCATTTGCTTTGCTTTTTATGAACTATTGTTAAGTGTTCTCTCACCTAAAGATAACAGCTCTGTAAGCTCCCACTCAAAGCTCTTTCCCCACAAATCATCTGTATTAGTTCCGTTTTCTTTCTGAGGACACCCGATGTGGAACTCTCCGAGCACCTGTTTGGCTCTGGACTGTGTACTCCTCAGGTTTGCTGCTCTGCAGTTAAGTGGGACTTTCCTTCACCACCACCCTGTGAATTCCCACAGCCTCTCCCGTGTGTTGCATCCCAGATTCCTGGATCCCATGTTGTCTTTGCTTCCCTATCTTATAGATATCTGTGTTTTGTTGAGAAGTTGAATTCCATTCCAACTCCTGACCCTTTGTAACCTTTTTCTCTCTAAAAATTCTTGGGATGTCTCCTTCCATCTGATGTCCTGACCTTGCAGCGTGGTGTTCTTTGATGTTAGTCTTTTTCTGTTCATCACGCTGGACGCTCAGTGGAATTTTTCATTTGGAGACTTGTGTCCTTCACTTCTGGGAAAATGTATTCAAGTAATTATTTACTAATTTCCTTCCTTTCATTTTCTCTAGTCTATCTTTCTGGGACTCCTGTTAGCCAGATTGGAGCTTCCACATTAAGCTTCTAATTTTCTTACTTTTTTTTTCCTCCTGTGGAACATATTCTTTTCCTTCTACTTTCAGAGAGATATCTTTCCCCTCTTTTACTGTTTTTTCTTTTTTGCTATCATATGTATTTATATCTATCTTATTTTCAGTTTTCAAGAACTCATTCTTTTTCTCCAATTAGTTCCCTTTTAAGCATCCTATTTTAGATTGATGGCTACAATATTTCTCTTATTTTTCTGATATATATTATCATTATATTTTTTTTGGCTGCACTGCGTGGCTTGTGGGATCTTAGTTCCCTGACCAGGGATTGAACCTGGGCCTTCAGCAGTTAGAGCACAGAGTCCTAACCTCTGGACTGCCAGGGAATTCCCCATCTGATGATAGATTTTTAATTAAGATTTTTAAAAAGTTTTAATTTTAATTTTTTATTGAAGCACGGTTGATTTGCAATATATAGCATTTCCCATCTTATACAATATATCCTTGTTGCTTATTTATTTTACACAGAGTAGTTTGTATCTCTTAATGCCCTGCTCTTGCTTTACCCCTCCCTCTTTCCCTCTCCCCACTGGTAACCACTAATTTGTTCTCTATACCTGTGAGTCTGTTTCTGTTTTGTTATATTCAATTGTTTTATTTTTTATATTCCACATATGAGTGACAACATAGAGTATTTGTTTTTCTCTGTCTGACTTATTTCACTTAGCATAATACCCTCCAGGTCCATCCACGTTGTTGCAAAGGGCAGAATTTCATTCTTCTTTATGGCTGAGATATATTTCACTGTATATATATGTACCACATCTTTATCCATCATCAATTGATGGACACTTAGGTTGACTCCATATCTTGGCTATTATAAATAAAGCTGCTATGAACATTGGGGTGCATGTATCTTCTCAAATTAATATTTTCATTTTCTTCAGATATATACCCAGGAGTAGGATTGCTGGGTCATATGATAGTTCTGTTTTTAGTTTTTTTTGCGGAAACTCCATACTGTTTTCCATAGTGGCTGCATCAGTTTACATTCCCACCAACAGTGCACTTGGCTTCCCTTTTCTATACATCCTCGCCAACATTTGTTATTTGCAGATGTTTTGGTGACAGCCATTTTGACAGGTGTGACTGATAGCTCATTGTGGTTTTGATTTGCATTTCTCTGACGATTAGCAATGTTGATCATCTTTTCATGTGCCTCTTGGCCATCTGTATATCTGCTTTGGAAAAATGTCTATTCATGTCTTCTGCCTATTTTTTAATTGAGCTGTTTGTTTGTTTTTTGATATTGAGTCGTATGAACTGTTTATATATTTTGGATATTAACTCCTTATCGGTCATATCATTTGCAAATATTTTCTCCCTTTCATTAATTTGTCTTTTTGTTTTGTCAATGGTTTCCTTTGCTGTGCAAAAGCTTTTAAGTTTAATGAAGTCTCATTTGTTTATTTTTGCTTTTGTTTCTTTTGCCTTAGGGGACAGATCCAAAAAATATTACTATGATTTATGCCAAAGAGTGTTCTATGTTCTCTTCTAGGAATTTTATGATTTTAGGGCTTATATTTAGGGCTTATATTTACTTTTGTATCTGGTGTGAGAAAATGTTCTCATTTCATTCATTCTTTTACATGTAGCTGTCCAGTTTTCCCAGCCCCACTTATTGAAGAGGCTGTCTTTTCTCCATTGTATAGTCCTGCCTCCTTTGTTGTATTTTAACTGACCATTAGTGGGTTTATTTATGGACTGTCTACCCTGTTGCATTGATCTATGTGTTTGTTTTTGTGCCAGTATCATACAGGTTTTTTTTTTGGCTGCGTTGGGTCTTTGTTGCTGCATGTGGGCTTCCTCTAGTTGCGGTGAGCGGCGGCTACTCTTTGTTGTGGTGCGCAGACTTCTCACTGCGGTGGCTTCTCTTGTTGCAGAGCACGGGCTCTAGGCGCACGGGCTTCAGTAGTTGTGGCACGTGGGCTCAGTAGTTGTGGCTCATGGGCTTGGTTGCTCCGCAGCATGTGGGATCTTCCCAGACCAGTGTTCCAACCCGTGTCCCCTGCAATGGCAAGTGGATTCTTTTTTTATAAATTTATTTATTTTATTTATTTCATTTTTGGCTGTGTTGGGTCTTCACTGCTGCACGGGGGCTTTCTCTAGTTGCTGTGAGTGGTGGCTACTCTTCGTTGCAGTGCGTGGGCTTCTCATTGCGGTGGCTTCTCTTGTTGCAGAGCATGGGCTCTAGGTGCATAGGCTTCAGTAGTTGTGGCTCACAGGTTCTAGAGTGCAGGCTCAGAAGTTGTGGCGCATGGGCTTAGTTGCTCCATGGCATGTAGGATCTTCCCAGACCAGGGCTGGAACCCGTGTCCCCTGCATCAGCAGGCGGACTCTCAACCACTGTGCCACCAGGGAAGCCCTTTTTGGTGTAATTTTAAACAGGATTGCTTTCTTGCTTTCTCTTTCTTTTTTAAAAAATATTTATTATTTATTTATTTATTTGGCTGCACCTGGTCCTGGTGGCTGCAGGTGGGCTCCTAAGTTGCTGCTCCAGGGCTCCTTAGCTGCGATGTTAGCGCCTTAGTTGTGGCATGCATGCAGGATCTAGTTCCCTGATCAGGGATCTAACCTGGGCCCCCTGCATTGGGAGCACGGAGTCTTGTCCACTGTGCCACTTCCCTGTGCCAGGGAAGTCCTTGCTTTCTCTTTCTGATTGTTCATTATTAGTGTTTAGAAAAGCAGCAGATTTATGTTTATTGATAAAGTATCCTGCAATTTTACTGAATTCATTGATTAGATCTAATAGTTTTTTGGTGGAGACTTTGGGATATTCTATGTACCGTATCATGTCAGGGCTTCTCTGGTGGCGCAGCGGTTAAGAATCCGCTGGCCAGTGCAGGGGACACGTGTTCAAGCCCTGGTCCAGGAAGATCCCACATGCTGTGGAGCAACTAAACCTGTGCACCACAACTACTGAGACTGTGTCCTAGAGCCTGCAAGCCACAACTACTGAAGTCCGTGCTCCTACAGCCCGTGCTCTGCAACAAGAGAAGCCACCACAATGAGAAGCCCGCACAACACAACAAAGAGTAGTCCCCACTCGCCGCAACCAGAGAAAAGCCCCCACACAGCAACAAAGACCCAACACAGCCAAAAATAAAATAAATAAATACATTATCGTGTTATCTGCAAATAGTGACAATTTTACTTCTTCCCTTCCAATTTGGATGCTTTTATTTCATTTTCTTTTCTGATTGCTGTGACTAGGACTTCCAGTACGATGTTGAATAAAAGTGGCAAGAGTGGGCATCCTTGTCCTGTTCCTCATTTTAAAGGAAAGGCATTCAGATTTTCACCATTGAGTATCATGTTAGCTATGGGTTTGTTACAAATGGCCTTTATTATATTGAAATATATTCTTTCTATACCACTTTTCATGAGAGTTCTTTATTATGAATGGCTGTTGAATTTTGTCAAATGCCTTTTCTGCATCTATTAAGTTGATCGTGTGATTTTTATCCTTCCCTTTGTTAATGTGGTGTATCACATTGATTTGCATATGTTGAACCATCCTTGTGATGCTAGAATAAATTCAGCTTAATCATGGTGTATGATACTTTTTTTTAGATATTGTTGAATTTGGTTTCCTAGTATTTTGTTCAGGATTTTTGCATCTATATTCATCAGAGATACTGGTTTGTAATTTTCCTTTTTTTGTAGTCTTTGTCTGGTTTTGGTATCAGGGTAATGGTGGCCTCATAGAATGAATTTGGGATTGTTCTCTCTTCTTCAGTTTATTGGAATAGTTTGTGAAGGTTAGGTATTAGCTCTTCTTTATATGTTTAGTGGAATTCCCCCGTAAAGCCATCCAGTATTGGACTTTTTTGCTGAAAGTTTTTTTATTATTATTTTTTTTAATTACAAGTTCAGTTTCACTACAACTGATTGGTCTGTTCAGATTGTGTATTTCTTCCTCATTCAGCCTTGGAAGGTTACATGTTTCTAGAAATTCGTCTATTTCTTTTAGGTTGTCCAATTTGTTGGCATATAACTGTTTGTAATATTCTTATGATTTTTTGTATCTTTGTGATATCATTAGTTATTTCTCCTTTTTTATTTCTTATTTTGTTTATTTGGGTTCTCTCTCTTTTTTTCTTGATGAGCCTAGCTAAGGATTTATCAATTTTATCTTTTCACAAAACTAGTTCTTGGTTTCATTGATTTTTTTCTTGTTTTCTTTTTTATTTATTTTCTCTCTGATCTTTATTATTTCTTTCTGCTGATTTTGGGCTTTGTTTTCCTTTTACTAATTCCTTTAGAGGATAGATTATGTTGTTTGTCTGAGATATTTCTTATTTCTTGAGGTAGGCTTTTATTGCTATAAACTTCTCTCTTAGAACTGCTTTTGCTGAATCTCATAGATTATGAAAAGTTGTGTTTCCATTTTCATTTGTGTTGAGGTATTTTCTGATTTCCTCTTTGATTTCTTTATTGAACCATCGGGCTTTTAGTAACATGTTAATTAGTGTCCATATGCTTCGGTCTTTCCCATTTTTAAATAATTGACTTCTAGTTTCATACCACTGTGGTCAGAAAAATGCGTGATGTACTTTCTATCCTGTCTAAATTTGTTGAGACTTGTTTTTCAGCCTAGCTTGTGATCTTTCCTGAAGAATGTTCCATGTGCACTTGAAAAGAATGTGTAGGACTTACCTGGTGGCACAGTGGTTAAGAATCTGCCTGCCAATGCAGGGGACACAGGTTCGATCCCTGGTCCGGAAAGATCCCACATGCTGTGGAGCAACGAAGCCCGTGCACCACAACTACTGTGCCTGTCCTCTAGAGCCTGTAAGCCACAACTACTGAGCCCGTGCACCCAGAGCCCATGCTCCACAACAAGAGAAGCTACCACAATGAGAAGCCTGCACGATGCAACAAAGAGTAGCCCCTGCTTGCTGCAACTAGAGAAAGCCCGTGTGCAGCAATGAAGACACAACACAGCCAAAAATAAATAAACTTTTTTTTTAAAAAAAGAAGCTTAGGGGCTTCCCTGGTGGCGCAGTGGTTGAGAATCTGCCTGCCAATGCAGGGGACGGGGGTTCAAGCCCTGGTCTGGGAGGATCCCACATGCCACGGAGCAACTGGGCCTGTGAGCCACAGTTACTGAGCCTGCATGTCTGGAGCTTGTGCTTCGCAACAAGAGAGGCTGTGATAGTGAGAGGCCCGCGCACCGCAATGAAGAGTGGCCCCCACTTGCCACAACTGGAGAGAGCCCTCGCACAGAAATGAAGACGCAACGCAGCCACAAATAAATAAATAAATAAATTTTAAAAAACCACACACACACACACACAGTCCTGGCCATCCTAATCAGACACTCCCTTAAAAAAAAAAAGCTTAAAGTTTAAAAAAGTAAAAAAGAATGTATATTCTGCTATTATGGAATGAAATGACCTGTAGTTATCTATTAAGCTCTTCTGGTCTAATGTGTCATTTAAGACTACTATTTCCTTATTCATTTTCTGTGTGGCTGATCTGTCCACTGCTATAAGTGGGTGTTAAAGTCCCCTACTATTATTGTATTATTGTCAATTTCTCTCTTTATGTCTGTTAATATTTGCTTTATATATTTAGGTGCTCCTGTATTAGGTCCATATATGTTAATGAGTGTTATATTCTCTTTTATTGATCCCTTTATCATTATCTAATGCTCTTCTTTGTCTTATATTATAGACTTTGTTTTAAAGTCTATTTTGTCTGATATGAGTATTGCTACCCCCACTTTCTTATCATTTCCATTGGCATGAAATAACTTTTTCCATCCCCTCACTTTCACTCTGTGTGCATCTTTAGCTCTGAAGTTAGTCTGTTGTTAGCAGTAAATAGATGGGTCTTATTTTTTTTTAATTCCATCAGCCATTCTATATCTTTTGATTGGAGCATTTAGTCCATTGACATTTAAAGTGATTATTGACAGGTATGTACTTATTGCCATATAGTTACTTGTTTTCTGGTTGTTTTTTGTAGTTCTCTGTTTTTTTCCTTCTTCTTTTAGTTTAGTCCCTTGTGGTTCGATGATTTTCTTTAGTGGTATACTTGTGTTCCTTTCTCTCTTGTTTTTATGTATCTATTGTAGGTTTTTGTTTTGTGGTTACCATGGGGTTCATATATGTTGACCTAAAACTATATCAACTTGTTTTAAATAGGTAGTCATTTAAGATCAAACACATTCTAAAAAATATACATTTTTACCCCCTCCTCCACTTTTTGTGTTTTTGATGTCATATTTTACATCTTCACATTTATCCCTTTATTAGTTATTGTAGTTCTAGTTGATTTTACAGTTTTTTGTCTCTTAATCTTTGTCCTAGCATATTTAAGTGGTTGATCCTCTGCCTTTACTATATATTTGCCACTTTGATTTTTAAAAAAACACTCAATAAAAGTAGTAGATGGGTGCTTCCACAACATGATGAACTTAAATATCTACCTACATGCAGCATGAAGCTTAATGGAGAATGCTCAAAGCATTGCCATCCAAGTCAGGGCAAGATAAAGATGTCCTGTATCATAACTATTACTTGACAGTTTTCTGAGGGTCCTATGTATGCAAATTTTACTTGCAGATTATATGATTGTTTACAGAGGAAGCCCAAGAGAATCAAAAGAAAAAGTATCATGAAGAGTAAAAGAATTCTGTGAGGTGGTTAGGTAAAATTTTAATATAAGGAAATCGGTAGCCTTCCTGTATACAAAAGCTAACTTAGCTCAAAGTGGTTGCTATCAAATGCTTTTTCAAAATCTATAGAAATGGTCAATTTTTTTCTCTTTTAATATTTTAATACTGTGAATTATTTTAATAGATTTTAAAATGTTGACACACCCTTTAATTCCTTGGTCATTGTGATAGTCATACAAGGTTTTATTTAGAATTCTTGTGTTGTCAGTCTTAAAAAGGTATTTCTTTGTAGTTTTCTTGTTTTTGCTATCATAGTTGGGTTTTTGTTGTACATTAAGCTAATATCACACGCACAAAAAAAGACTTGAGATTTCCTTCACTTTATAATCTAACAATTTGGATAGAATTGCAGTTATTCATTCCTTTAGGGTTTATTTGATTGAATCTCATGGTTAAACCTCTTGGCATTTTTCCTGAGAGGATTTGTCTATTTTGGTTTCCTGTCTCATATTAATTAACAAATAAGCCTTTCTGAGTCACTGAGTTTTAGGTATGTCTCCTGTAGACAGTTTGGCTTAGTGATCCAAACTGAGAATATTTTTTCCGTAGATAACCACATTGTTGACTCCATACTATAAGCATACTATAAGAAATTAGTATATTTTCACTTCATTCATCTCCCCTGTCCCTTCCACCATGTAATTCTACTTAAGTACAAGATTTTAAACACATGTTTACCTTTATATATTTAAATATGTTTATACCTCATTTAATAGCTTTAAATGATGTTATCTTTTTATCTCTGGTTATAAAAATATTTTAAAAACCTATTTTCCATCTTCTTTCCACATTGCCCATACTTCGTTTCTAAGTTATTTCACTTCTGTAGTCTTAAGATTTTTAGTGTTATTATTCAGTTTGGTACATACAATCTCTCTGTTATATTCTTAAATGGATTTAATGCTCATTAATGCTTTGTATGTGGTTCTGCTATCTCTTGGTTGGCTGAAGTTCATTCTGTGTAATTTCTTTAAACAGCAATCATGGGGACTACAGATCTAGATGTAAAATTCTTAGGTTATGCATACTTTCCTTGAGAATGCTAGGAATGCTCATGGAATGTTAATGTGGAAAAGTCTGAGGTTAGATAGATACAGGTATATATATATTCCCCACCCCCCGAGGACAACTCCAGTTTATGCTGTTGTACCAATATAATGATGAATGATGCCCACCCACTTTCACTCACAAGTGTCCCAGTTAGGACAACAAATTATATGGTCACCCTACATATAGATAACATGATATTTTTACAAGATGTCTAAAGAATTATCTTTGAAGACCAGAAACCTTAGAGATTATGTCTTCATGATTATCTTTTTTTGTGAGTTTTTTTCTGGAACAAGGTATTTCCTTATAACCTGCAGATTGAAATTCTCTTTTATTTTTGGAAAGTTGTCTTGAATTATATCTTTAAATATTTTTCTACACTCCTTCCTCCCTTGCTTTTTTGTTTTTTCTAATGGTATGAAGGTTATGCAGGTTAGATCTTCTTTGTCTTCCGTATGTAAAAAATATTCTCTCATCCTTTTAAAATATTTATTCATTTTTATTTCATTTTTTCTTGCTTTTCTCTTTCCTATTCTCTATATGCTTTATTATGTTTTTCATAGTGTTCATTCTTTTTTGTGTTGCTTTTAATTGGACCTTCATTTCTAGGATTACTTTTTCAATTTCTTTTCTAAGCTTTCATTTCTTTGGCTTGTATGGACACTTCCCTGAGCTCTTACATGTCTATTTGTGCTTTTGTATTACAGAGGAAACAGCCTAATTAGGCTTTTGTAGTTCAGTTTTATCTGTTCAGAACCAATTTCACCTACTTTGTCACAATTTTCATCTGCTCCATGGCAATATTTTTCTATTTAATATTTCTTATTTGCCATTTTTTTCTTTTCATCATGTACTTATGGCACTATAATTACATAGATTCTATTTTAATTCAGTTTTAAATTATGAGTTTTGCTTAAATAAACAGAAGTTTTTACAGACAACAAATTTCAGAAGGTTTAGATGGAGGAGGAGCCAGAGTTATGTTCCTGAATATTAGACAAAGTGCTGTGTGCCTGAGTGTACTCTTTCAGCCTTCACTTCTCCAGGCCATCAAAGATCAGCCCTGCATTGCTGTTCATAGTGCTGAGTCTCTCTGCTACACCATCCTCACCAAGAAGATGGCTCCTACAAATTATGACTTTTCCATGTGATTCTTTATTCATTACCACACTCCTTGCTTATAAAAAATCTGTGTCCATTTAAACTATTAAAATCACAAAATGATGACACTGGAAAAAAAATCGAGGAAATACAATGGATTTATACATTTCTTTGATTTATCCAAAAGAAATTAGTAAAAGGAAAAAAAGAAAAAAAATCAAAGGGACAAGGAACAGACTGCATAGGTAGCAAACAAATAGCAAGATGGAGGCATATATTCAGTCATATCAGACAGTAAATTAAAATGGATCAAATTATAATTCAAAGTCAAAGATCATTAGGCTCAATAAGAAAAGATCCAATTATATACTATTTCACAGAGTTACACTTTAAATATAAAGGCAGAGTTAGGCTGAAAGTGTAAAGATGGAAAATTACATACTCTGTAAACTTTTGCTAAATAAGGTTGGTCTGGCAAATATCACAAAAAAAGATGGAAAGGCAAGAAGTTCTAGTGGTGATGAAGAGGGACATTTCACAATATAAAAGGTGAATTCAGTAGGAAGACTTAAGAATCACAAATGTATGTGTATCTAATAACATAGCTTCTAGATATTAAAAGCAAAATTTGACAGAAATTAAAGAGATAAACAAATCCACAATCACAATAAAGACAAATCTACAACCACCTCTCTCAATAACTAATAGAACAGGCAAAACAATCAGTAGGAACACAGATGTTTATAAAACACCACCCAACAATTGCAGAATACACACTATTTTCAAGTGCACATGAAATATTCACCAAAAGAGACTATACATTGAGTGACAAAACAAGTCTTAAAAAATTTCAAAGGATTGAAATCACACTGAGAATATTCTCTTACTATAGTGGAATTAAAGTTGAAATCAATAACAAAAACTAACTAGTTATCTAAATATTAAGCCACACATTCTTAAATAACCCATGTGTTAAAGAAAAAGCACAATGGATTAGAAATATCTTGACTTGAAATGATAATTAAAATATAATCCATCAACATGTGTGGGGTATAGCCAGAGTAGGGCTTGATAGGGGAATATATTGTTCTAATGTGCAAATTAGAAGACAAGGTAAAAGCTAATTACCTAAACTTCAATCTGAAAAGGCTTAGAAAAATAAGAACAAATTTAACTGAAAGTAAGTAGCAGGAAAGAAATACTTTTAAAAAGGCCCTAAATCAATGAAATGGAAAAACAGAACTGCAATAGACAAGAATCAACATGACCACGAATCAACATGACCAATCTTTTTTAAAAGATTAAAAAAATGTTTACAAGACTGATGAATAAAAATGAGTGAAAACACAAGTTATCAATACCAGTCATGAAAACTTAGATATCACCACAGATCCTACAGATAAGAAAAGGATAATAGAAGGAAATTAGGAGCAACTTTATGTCAATAAATTTGACAGGTTAGATTAAATGGAGAAATTATTTGAAAAAATTTATCAAAAACTGATAAAAGAAGTATATATAATATCTGAGTAGTCTCATATCGTTTAAAGAAATAGAATCTGTTATTAAAAACAGTCCCTCTACAAAGACGTCAGTCCCAACTGACTTCACTGTTAAATTCTTTTGAAAATTTAATGAAGAAATGATACCAATCTTATATAACTTTCACAGGAAGGAGAAAAGGGGAGTATTTCCTCATTTTATGAGGCCAGCTTAACGCTGAGAACAGAACCTGATGAGAACATTGTAAGAGAGTTACAGACTGATATCTCTGATGAACACAAAAATCTTAAACAAAAAATTAGCTATTATTAACAAAAAATCACGAACAAAATAAAGGAGGAAGGCCATACGATCCTCTCAATAGATTCAGAAAAGTCACTCAGTGAAATTCAACACCTGTTCATCACAAAAACACTTAGTAAAGTAGGAATAGAAGGAAACGTCCTGCATTTGATAAAAGTATATGAAAAGCCTATGGCTAATATATGAAATTCTGAATCATGAAATACTGAATGCTTTTCCCTCTGGGATCAGACGAGACAAAAATGTTTGCTATCACAACTTATATTCAATATTGTACTGAGGTTCAAGTATGTACAATCATGAGAAAAAAGAAATAAAAAGCACACGGTTTGAAAATGAAGAAGTAAAAGTATTCTTTACAGATAAGTGTACACAGAAGATCTAAAGGAATTTACAATCTATTAAAACTAATTAATGAATTAAGCAAAACTCTGGGAGACATGGTCAATATACAAAAATCAATTCTTTCCATATGTTTGCCACAAATTAATTGGAAAATGAAATGGTAGGGTTAGAAAACTGTTTTAAGGAGCCACTCAAACATAACTGAGGACACTTACTTATTCCTTGCTAAAGCCTGTATTGATCACTGGTATAAGAAACATGAAAGATACTCTAGCAAAAATTTCTGTATAAATATAAAGTGGTATTGTTGGTAATGTTATCATTACAGATTGTTTTCGAGGGGAGAACTTTACACAGGAAGTACAAGCAAAATTGAACCGTGAGCAAGGTATGTTATTACCTTCAGGGCATCCTTAACTTAAACCAGATAATTATTCACAGGCTCAGAAACCTCTGGGACAAAAAGCCATGGCTATAAGCCAAGAGAGAAAAAAATGAATATTTCCTTAATACCCACTGAAGAGAGGAAAAGCAATTCGAGAGTAGATCATTTAAGTAAAGGAAGATGGGGAAACACCATCAAGTCGGTATCCAGCCAATTATTCAACGGATGAAAGTATAAATCATGCAACAAATACTCTCTTGCTTACCCCAAAATTTCAGGAATTGGCTCATTGAGATTTTAGCAGTAACGAATAGGAGAGGTGAGTCAATCTACACCTCCCACCTCTGTTCTTCTCACAGATGAGAAAATGGCAGCCTAGAGGGGCTATGAGATTTGCCCCAAGTTGACCCACTTAACTGCAGAGTCGGGGGAGAGACAGACCACCTGATGCCTAGTCCAGGGCTCTCTCCATCTCTTCTGCCTTCCTTCCATCAGGTTTTGAGAGAGAATTTACAAAGTGTTTGCAGCAATTTGAAGGAAATAACACCAGTACTAAAGATGGCCCAAGATCACCAACAGTCTTGAACCTGGAGGCTCCCCTGTCGGGGTGGAAGGACTTTCCTAGGTTGGATAGCTGGGCCCTTGAAATAAACTGACAGCAGGCTGATTGAAGAAAAAAAAGCATAAAAGAAATGCCAGCTCCACCATTTTGTAGTATTCTTAAGCCACTAAAATGCCAGGATATTAAAGTAGAATAGCCAGGAGGTAATTCTTCCATCATACCCGTGACGTCGTATTAGAGTACATTTTCTGATCTATGGATCTCCAAAGGGACTGGAATTATTTGCCCCGGAGAGAGAGAAGCAAGTATGATATGCTGTCCACAACTTTGTGTATTAATGGTGTGCTTTTTTTTTTTTTTTTTTAAGAAGGTGGTCTAGACAGTGAGTATTCAAACATAAGTAAATGGAACATAAAATCAGACATCTCAACTTGTCAAACCAGAACTCATCTTCTTCCTTAACTGGCTCTCTTAGGTGACGCTTTCATAGATCCAGCCACCATTTTTAACAAATTGAATTATAAGTTGCCTACAGTGAAGTACATTATTATTAACTGACCCCACATGCATTTGAGTGTCTGTTCTGTGTCAGAAACCCTGATCAGTGCTGGGGATACAAAGATGAATCAGACTGCGTTCCAATCCTGACAGAGTCTAAGACTGGTGGAGGAGACCAACAAGGAGACAGACAAACTATAACATGATCAGTTCTGGGGAAGAAAGGAAGGAGTAGATGAACCTTGTCTGGGGGAATCCCAGGTCTGTGGCCTGAAGCTTCTTACTCTGTATATATACTCTTTTGGGTTCATCCACCATTCCAGCTTTAATCTTGTGACCTTGAGTGCCTAGGAGTGAGTGCCCAGGAGAATTGCAGGAGGAAAAAATTTGTGTAAAGATTGTTTCTCATGAAGGGGTTCAGGACACACCACCCCAAAAATGTTGCTTTCGGATATTATTTTGAGCTGAAACGACTGGAAAAACAGCAAATGCAGGGAAAAGCTTTCTCTGAACTCCCCTTATCTGCCTAAAGTCAGATACTCCAAAAGAAACTCAAATATCTAAGTGCCCCCCTCAGAAGTGTCAGCAACAGGGAAGACTGACCGTTACCCCAGGAGAAGAGACCAGAAGTCCACACCACACCCAAACGTCCTCACAAACTATCGTATCTCCCATCTGTTCCTCTAAGGGCCCCTTCATCTCTCCTGAAAATCATTTGCTCTCCCTAAGTTGGCTACATCCTCCCTCCCCTTCTCCTGGTGATGGTATTTAAGCTCTCAAATCACACCAATTTACTGAGTATTCACTTTGTTTCTTGTGATGCCCCATGCACATACTATTAAAAATAAATGTGTGTACACCTTTGCTGCTTACATCTACCTGCTATCTGTTTATTTCACAGACCCAGCTATCAAACCTAGGAAGGTGGGGGGAAAGTCCTTCCACCCCTACAGGGGAGCCTCCAGGTTCAAGACTGTTGGTGATTCAGGCCAACAGTGCTGGTGTTATCAACTTCAAATTGCTGCAAACACTTTGTAAATTCTCTCTCAAAACCTGATGGAAGGAAGGCAGAAGAGATGGAGAGAGCCCTGGACTAGGCATCAGGTGGTCTGTCTCTCCCCCGACTCTGCAGTTAAGTGGGTCAACTTGGGGCAAATCTCATAGCCCCTCTAGGCTGCCATTTTCTCTTCTGTGAGAAGGACGGAGCTGGGAGGTGTAGATTGACTCACCTCTCCAATTCGTTACTGCTAAAAACTCAATGAGCCAATTCCTGAAACTTTGGGGAAAGCAAGAGACAATATTTGTTGCATGATGATTTGTACCATCATCCTATTGAATAACTGGCTGG
Organism: Kogia breviceps; assembly: GCF_026419965.1. NCBI lineage: Eukaryota > Metazoa > Chordata > Mammalia > Artiodactyla > Physeteridae > Kogia > Kogia breviceps. The sequence continues at coordinate 141,953,118 of NC_081314.1, forward strand.
ATACCGACTTGATGGTGTTTCCCCACCTTCCTTTACTTAAATGATCTACTCTCGTATTGTTTCCATCTCTTAAATGGGTATTAAAGAAATGTCCAATTTTTTCTTTCTTGTTCTTGGAGCTGGTGTCTATCAGAGCCCCCTCCTCCCCTGCCCCGCCACAAATCAGTTGCTTGGACAGAGCTGGAGGTACAGAGAATGTCTTTTGTAACATGGTATCAAAATCCAGGCATAGGAAGCAGATGAAGGAAATTTTAATGAGAAGGGAGGATATGAGAATAGTTCTCAAGAACTTAGTGAGGTAAAGAAGGAAACAAATACTTGTTGGATGCCGGCTAGGCTCCTGGTATTCTGGGCTTACTGCCACATGTTTATTTCTGAAATGAGACGTGGGAAGAGGCCTATTTTATGATATTCCCAAGACTTAGAACCTGATTCATTAGGTTAAAAACTATAGGGACATAGGGTCTATTCTTTTCTCCTAATCACCAATAATTCATTGTAGAGAATTTGAAGAAAGGCACAAAAAAGAGAAATATCACCTACAATTGTACCACCCTGTGATAAATATTACAAAAATTTATTTTTATATATAATTTTCATTACAAATTTGAAGTCATACCAAATCTACTACTTTATTTATTCTTTTATTATGTGTTCTATTTTGACATGATTTTTAAAGAATATATCTATTTATTGGCTGCACAGGATCTTTGTTGCGGTGTGTGGGCTCCTTTAGTTGCGGTGTGCGGGCTCATTTAGTTGCAGCATGTGGGCTCATTTAGTTGTGGCATGAAGGATCTAGTTCCCTGACCAGGAATCAAACCCAGGCTCCCTGCATTGGGAGTAAAGAGTCTTAACCACTGGGCCACCAGGGAAGTCCCTATTTTGACATGATTTGCCACATTTTTTAGTCAAGCCACCACTGCTGGACATTTAGGTTGTTTCCAATGTTTCAACTTAAGGATGCCCTCGAGGGGAGTTGCTTGAAGGGTAGTGGATTGGCCAGGGCAAGTGTTGAAAGAAAAGGAGACGTTTAGCCTGAGAAAAGTGGGAAAATCACAGCTTTCTTCCAATATTTGAAGGTTGTTATTTGGAGGAGGAGTGAGACTTGGTCTTTGTGGTGCCAAAAGAGTGGGTGGAAAGTGTGAGGCGGTCAGTTCATGGTGTGTACAGTTAAGGGCAGCTTCAGGAGGTAGTGAGTTTCCAGCTCATGAAGATATTTAAACTCAGACTAAAAATCACTTAACGCTTACGGTAGAAAGAGCTGAGAGTTTTGAAAACACAGAAGAAGTAATTTATTCATTATTTTTTGAAGGGGAAGATGTCATGGAAAAGGCTTCAAAAGCAAAAACTTGGAGGCAAATCTCTTATTATTTATTACTATTTGTATCAGGGCCCAATATTTATGTAATAATTTACAGTTCACGAAGTATTAGAAAGAATCCCCGTTTTAAAATGAGAGAACAGGGCTTCCCTGGTGGCGCAGTGGTTGAGAATCCGCCCGCCGATTCAGGGGACACGGGTTCGTGCCCCGGTCCGGGAAGATCCCACGTGCCGCGGAGCGGCTGGGCCCGTGAGCCGTGGCCGCTGAGCCTGCGCGTCCGGAGCCTGTGCTCCGCAACGGGAGAGACCACAACAGTGAGAGGCCTGCGTACCGCAAAAAAAAAAAAAAAAAAAAAAAGAACAAAGTTAGGGATGTAGGCTTTTTTTTGTAGTAGCTTTACTGAAGTATAAATACATACAATAAACTACACATACCTAAAAATAAATAAATAACATTAAATAAAGTGAGAGAACAGATTCCGAGAGGTTAAGTAAACCACCCAAGTTCCTGCAGCTGGGAGGTAGTGGAGCTGGACCAGAGGTTCACGTTCAGAGTCCCTACAAGCGCTCACTTTTCCAGTTGCTGCTATTACTCTGTTAAGGTCAGCAGTCCCTTCTTGAAAGTCCAGACTCACAGGACTTCGCCTGAGCCCTGCTTCACTGCAAGGCAATGAAAATGTCCCGTGCCTAATGTGAACAGAATGTCGCTGTACAGCTAACAGGTAAGGTCTCCTGTGTGTCCTTTCTCCGCCATAGCAGCGACTTCATGATTAGGGGTCTGACAGGTGAGGGCGGGGCTCCTTCCCACTCTAACATCCTAGGATTCCATGATGTCTCAGGTGTCTTCTGCTCGGGACAGGGCCCCCGTCCCTGGCGCTCTGAATGACTATACCTGCCACATTATCCCTCCGTCTCCAACACACCTTGGACCCTGTCAGCTCAGACCCCCGGAACACCGGGCTTCGAGCCTCCACGCTCTCTGTCTAGCTGGAAAGCACACAGCCCAGGAAATTATTCCGGTTTCTGGCACGCACCCCGAATCCTTGCCTCCCTCTCAGTCTGTTTGGGCCTGGCGCACTGAAATGAAATGTCAGGCTCCCTTCTGGCTCCAGGAAGTTGCCCAGCGTCATGTTCCGGTGAGCGACTGCCATCTGCACTCCTGGGGGACCCTCCGCACCCGGCCCTTCTAGCAAAGCAAGTCAGCGGGTCCCACGATGCTGACCCACTTCCCTGAAAACACCTGTGGGTTTATAACTCTCCCACGCAGCCTCCCTCCCAATCTGCAGGAAGCCTGCATCCACCGCGGGACAGAGAGGAAGGCCGGAAGCAGATGGCCACCCCCTTTCAAGCCCAGAGTGAAGTGGGCTCCTCTTGCTTTTAACCATTTCCTGGTTTCAGCTGCTTCGCAATTCGATGGTGACTCCATACTCACAAAAACATTTACTTGGTTGCCAGTATATTTCAAGCACTGGGGGTAAAAAAAACCAAGTGAGCTAGGTCTCTGTCCTTGAAGAGCTTCCTTTCCTCGTGGCAGACGGAAAAGGAAACCTACGATGAAGGTGCAGGAAGAGAAATGCTTTGACGAGGGAAGGAGACCTTCCAAAAGAGAGAACAGTGTTCTGGAGGCCTCAGTTGGGGATGCCTCTACCAAGAAGGCCTGAGGCTCACATCATGAGAGGACTGGGTGACAAACTGAGGAGTAGGAGTGCTGTCCCCAAGGCAGTGAGAGCCCTTTGGGTGTTTAGCAGGTGATACTATACTGAATTTGAGAAAGAGTCCTCTGCAGCCCTGAGGAAGAGGGGGAGGGTGGAACAAGCCGAGAGGCTGGGAGGGGGCTTTTTACTCTTTATGTCATTCTGGTCTGTTCTGTTTGGATTTTCAAACCATAAGCTTGAATTTTTATTTTTAAAATAAACAGTTATTATAATGGGATTAGTGGTTCCTTTTGTCTTAGTCTTTATACTCTTTATGTTATACATTTAAAAAGGAAACATAAATAAGTTTTGCTTTTAAAATTCTGGGATTGCTTTCAGACATGGGAAGGGCAGGCGTTTTTGTTGACCTTCACAAATGGTTTGGCTGTTTGACTCTGCCCTTAAGCTGCTAATAGTACAAGCAGACAGAAGGCTGTTATTTTTGTGTTTGGGATATAGAAGCTAAAAGACTCAGCCACGCAAAATTCCTGCCTAAACCTCTTTCCAATGAGAATGCCCTAATCTATGGTTTCTCAAACTGGAGGTACTTAGGGTGAACTGCGGACTGTGCAGGAACACTGGTTTGAGAAACACTGATAAAATAGAACTAGCTCCATGGTAATCACTAACATTACTGTATCTCTTCAGTGAAATCTTCTTCTTCCAGCTTTGCCCTGCAACAATCTTTCCTCTGGCACTAGAGAAATTCTATCCATTTTAAGATCAGAAGAGAACATTTCCCACTTCTATACAAATCAATGGACAGTTTCTCATAAAGTTTTATGATTGCCAAAAATCTCACGTAGGAAAATAGGAAGGAAATAGCAGTAGATCATCATTCATTTAACAATACAAAACAAAACAGTATTTATGGTATGCCAGGTATGGTGATATAAAGATGAAAATATAGGAACCTTGCCCTAAAAGCACTTATAGTTTAGACATGCAAATACAATGTAATAAAGTAATGCCACTGCTATACCCACGTAAACATCTTTTGTACTGAATTGAAGCAAACATTGGAAAATTGCAGGAAATGGACATAACAAAAAACACTGTAGGAATATTAAATGATGTCCACTACATACCTACATTAAAGTGCCAAGAAAATAGCCAAAATTCTCCAAAACTGTTGAGCTAATGAACCACTGAAGTAAGTGGCCTTTGTAGATTTCTGTGCCTCCTACTTTTTTTTTTTTTGCGGTACGCGGGCCTCTCACTGTTGTGGCCTCTCCCGTTGCGGAGCACAGGCTCCGGACGCGCAGGCTCAGCGGCCATGTCTCACGGGCCCAGCCGCTCCGCGGCATGTGGGATCCTCCCAGACCGGGGCACGAACCTGTGTCCCCTGCATCGGCAGGCAGACTCCCAACCACTGCGCCACCAGGGAAGTCCCCCTCCTACTTAATTTTTAATTCCATGTACTTAATTGTTTTTCACAGTTTCATTAGGGTATTTTTCCTCAACCTGTTAATTTCAAGGAAGATATTATATATATATGAATCAATATATTAAAGTGTATTTCTTTTCAAGTCTTGCCAAAATGTTGCAAAATACTGTTTCAAGATATCCCCAAACAGTGCAAATATCCAATTTAATCCACAATTTCACATTTTCTATTCAACTTTTATCTTGATGTCACAGAAAAAGACAATGTTAATGATAATTCATGAAATAATACTGGTAAACATTCTTACAGGTTAGGAAAGTAATGAATATTGTATTGTCCTAGTTTTAAAAAATGACACCATTAGAACCCCATCTTGGGATAAAACAACCTTGTAGGCAACCTTATGATGCTAGGATAATGGCAGCAGAGCACTTGGTCCCAGTGCCTGTTCAAGAGGAGGCAGGGATGCTGAGGGCAGTGAGGCTGAGAGCAGGAAAGAAGTCTGGGCTAGATCCAAGGAGAGATGGCCACCGGTAAATTGACCGTGGTGATGAATGTCTGGTGTTGATATCATATACCAGCTTAACGGCATATGGCCTGCTAGTTTTCTTTTCTTCCTTTCTTCCCTGCCCTCCTTTCTCCTCCCCCCCTTTCTTCCCTCTCTCCTCCACCTCCTCCACCTCCTCCTTCATCCCCTCCCCCCTTCCTCCTTTCTTTTTCTCCTCCTCCTCCTCCTTATTCTTTGCAGTAACCAAAAAAAAAAAAAAAAAAAGAAATCGATAAAAAGATGACATTATATATTTCCTTTTCCCCCAAATAGGCATAGGATATACACAATCAGGGCACAAATAGCTAATAAACATATATATACATATATACAAAGAAGATACTAAATGGTCAAAGAAATGCAAATTAAAACAAGAGGGTGTGGTAGAGTGTGGGGAAAAAGCCATTCTCACATACTACTTTTAGGAGTGCAAATCGGTGAAATCATTTCTGTGGGATATTTTCACAACATGAATCAAGCCTTTTAAGGATACATGCCCTTATACTAAGGAAATAACTAGACAGGTGTGTAAAATGCATATATGGGCTGTTTACGCAGCTTTATTTGTAATAACAAAAAAAGAGGAAAACTTCCCTAAAAAACAACTAGAGGAGCAATTAAATTAATTATGGTTCATTCAACTGATGGAATACTTGTAGCTTTTAAAATAATTATCTAAATTTCAATGGATTAACACAAAAATGTGGTCACAACATAACTAAGTAAGAAAGGCAAAAGGCATAAAAGGTACCTCTGTACGTTGTATGTGTGTGTGTGTGTGTGTGTGTGTGTGAGCTCATGTCTCCCTACGAAAATCTGGGAGGACTTATTCCAGTACGAAGCTAATAATAAGGTTTACCTCTGAGTGGTATCTATGAATAATCTTTACTTCTATTGTTTTCCATATTGTAAAACTGTCTGTAATGACCATATATTACTTTTACTTTTTGGCTTTGGACCTCCACTGCAGAGAACTGAGTGTTAACTTTTCGGTCCATGCAGCATATTACATTTGTCAGCTTAAATGAGGCCCCTCTCTTGTTTTAATTTGTTTCTTTTAAATCTGTTTGATATACATGAATTACTTCTAAAATCAGAACGAACAATAAAGCTTGTATGAGGGAACAATCAAGAACTTTCACTCAGAAGTCTGTGAGAAGAGCAAGGGCGTCCTCACCGCTGTCCAGGGATGAGTTTAAATTGTGCACCTTGTCACCTGGTATGTGGCGCAAAGATAGGATTCTTGGTTAGCTTGTTTATCCTTGGAATGTTTGGGTTATAACTCCCAGTGGGGTTCCAAGTGCTGAACTTTGGGGCTTAGTATGGTACACCACCAGGAGTGGTCATGAGCAGATTTGGAGACCAGCAAAAACCCCTGGCATCTTGACTCAGATGGGTGTATCAGTCTGCTGCGACTGCCGTAACAAAGTACCACCAACCGGGTGGCTTTGACAACAGAAATGTATTGTCGCACAGTTCTGGAGGCTAGAAGTCCAAAATGGAATCTTCTTCCAAGCCTCTCTACCAGTTTCGGGCAGCCTCAGGTGTAGGTGGTGTTCTCCCTGTGTCTTCATCTTCCCTGTGTGTCTGTGTGTTCAAATTTTACCTTTTTATAAGGACATCAGTCATTGGATTATGACCTTATCTTGATTACCTCTGTAAAAACCCGATCTCCAAATACTCTTGCATCATTTTGGTGTGGTGGAAAAAACGTAGGCTTTGCAATTACACGAGTTGAAATCTTGGCTTTACCACTTACTGGTGGTATGACCTTGGGAAAGTTATTTAATTATTCAGGACTTGATTTCTCACTGGTATAATGGAGACGTAATGTTGCTGAGGTTTAGAGATACCCTAGACTGTGCTGGGTATGTGCAGGCTGTTACCATCTGTGATTTCGGGGTCTTTGCTTGTAGATGTTAATTTCTATGACTAGATATATTTGTAATACATCTGTCAGTGGACATGATGGGAAGATTCTCAGATGAGAGAAAGGATTTAGTCACTGAACCTGGTCAAGACTAAACTGACATCTGTACCAGAGTCCTTCCTGCCTACATGTGTTCACGTGTTTGGGATCAGCATAATTCACAGGTTACTTTTTAGGTGAAGCCTATATAAAACCATTTTACAGCATTCCAACCTGGACGTGACAGCTTATTGATCAACGTTGTTTAAGGCTGTCATACTGGGAGGAGGGATGGTGGTGGCGGTGAGGTGGACGGGAGAAAGGGTGCAGCCTTCTAGATATGAACACCAGCAATGCCTTCTATTACTGCATGACTATAATAAGCTCAAGATTCTGCTTCACCCTGATAACCTTCTAGGTGGACTTGACTGAAGACAAGGGCACATTTCTTGAGACACTGTCATATTCTTTTCAGGTTATCTAGAAGATTACTTATGCAAGTTTCCTTCATTACCAGCAATAAACATTTTTAAAAAATAAACTTTTTATTTTTGGCTGTGTTGGGTCTTTGTTGCTGCGCAAGGGCTTTCTCTGGTTGCAGTGAGCGGGGGCTACTCTTCGTTGTGGTGCATGGGCTTCTCATTGCGGTAGTTTCTCTCGTTGCAGAGCACGGGCTTCAGCAGTTGTGGCTCACGGGCTCAGTTGTTGTGGCTCGCGGGCTTAGTTGCTCTGCAGCATATGGGATCTTCCCGGATCAGGGCTCAAACCCCTGTCCCCTGCATTGGCAGGAGGATTTTTAACCACTGCGCCACCAGGGAAGCCCCACCCGCAATAAAAAACTGACTCAAATTTAATTTAGGGTTAAAGGTTGCAGATGCTTAAGTGTCCTGATAGAAGTGAAACTGCTGAACAGGGGTGGGTTCAGCGGTGGGAGCAGGGAGAAGAGAAGCAGGAGGGAGGAAGGAGTTGGTTGTATAGGTGGAAGTGTAAGTTTGGGCAGAGTCACGATTGCAATCTCTCACCCCAGTAGGGACACTCTTCGCCACTTCCTTCAAAACAATCAAGTTGAATGTGGACTTCGACTGCATTACTAATTTTGAAAAAGTCGGCACTCTAAAAGAACTTTTGATAGTCATGGCAACTTTTGATACCATGAGAATTAGTCTTAAGTAAGTTATTTGCCTACTTTTTGCCTAATTTATCTTGAGTGGTTTCTTTCATGGCCTGTACTAATTTGAATGGTTGCCTTAGTATATCAAGGTTCTAATAACTGTAGGAGGGAAACGTTTGTTGGAAAAACTCAAGTGTCTTTTCTCCAGTCACACAGGATAGAGACCAGTATTTATAATGGGGTTGTTTTTCCTTTTTTTTCTTTTGATTTGTACTAAAGATGAAAAACATTTTATTTATTGGAGTATAGGTGATTTACAATGTTGTGGTAGTTTCAGGTGTACAGCAAAGTGAATCAGTTAGACATATACATACATCCGCTCTTTTTTTAGATTCTTCTCCCATATGGGCCATGGGGTTGTTTTTCTTTACACCTGTAAGATTGTATCTGCAGTCACTGTACTTATGAACGGTTTAAGCTTCAGAAAAAATTGATATGAACATTATCATAAGATTGCAAAAACAAGCTTAGAAATAAATCCATAAACTGATGACTAAGAGTAAAATAATATCTATAATATCCTTTTTATCATAATATTAAATGCCATTTTACTAGGCTTGGTACAAAACCTAATTTCAGACAGTGGCTGTCTACTAATTACACAGTGGTCAGCACAGGAGGGCTACTAGCATACCTAGGTTTTAATGCCTGGGGAGCACACCTCGCAGTATTTAGTCAGGCAGAAGGTCTAGATAAAACAAAGATAAACCAAGGCCAGAATATTAATAAATTGTGGGCGGATCTAGAATCTGGAAACTGAGACGGTACATGAAAAAGAAAATCAGGGAGTTGGACAAAGATACAGTAACAGCTTAAGACGATTAATTTTCGGGGAATTCCGACGGGGAAGGAAGGCTGTGCCCGGAAAGGCGGGAGGGGGGGGGTTTAAATCCGTGGGAATGTCTGGGAGAGCCTGCACCGCCTAAAGTTTTTATGATGGCTCCGTCCATAATTTCTGTACGCTTACACTGGCCGCCTCAAAGACCAAGCGACAGGATTTAATCAAGGTGTCAGCCGCAGGGGCATCCTGAATGCGGGCGAAGCGTCCGGAATTCCTGAGATGTCTGAAACGCGGAGGCGGCCTCTTCCCCACCCCCCGCCGCAGCCTCCGTGGGCATTTTCCGGCGAGGGGGGCACGCGAGCCCTTCGAAGAACAGCTTAAACCCGCGGACGTGCGCGGCTGGCGCGCTCCCCGGGGATGAAGGTGAGAGCCCCCGGCCCGGTCGCGCGGGGGGTGGGTTCCCTGGGTCCCCGCGCGGCCTCAGAGCCCGGCCCCCCTCCCCCCGGAGCGGGCGGGGCTGCGGGCGCACGACGCGGAAGCGCTGGGCTCCGAGGGCGGTGGCGCGGGGGCCGCGCGCGCTCTGCGGGCCGCAGTCGGCGCGGGCGCGGCGGGAGCGGGGCGGGGCGCGGCCGGGCGGCCGGGGAAGAGGCGGGCGCTCGCGCACAGGCCGGGCCGCCGCCTCGCCCCCCTTCCTCTTCCCCTTCCCTACCTCGGCCCGGCCATCCCCCTCTTCTCCCCTCCCCCGAGCGAATCACGCGCCCTCCTCTGACACTCGTAGCGGGCCCGAACTCCGAATTTATCCTTCACGTGACCTGAGGGGGTTGGGTGGTTGGTTGGGGACGGAGGGGGAGAGGGAAAGGAGGGAACGGAATCTGCCGTTGCCCGAGCAACAGGCCCCGCCCTCCGGCTTGGGGCCGGGGGGCGGGAGGTGGACGTCAGCACGTCAGCCGGGGTTTTGCGTTTTGATTGACAGTTGCTATAGCGACCGGGTCGGTCCGTCGCCATTTTGTTGGTTGGTTTTTTTTTAAACCCTTTCGCTTCCCGCCCGAATAATAATAAAAAGCCCCATTGGAGTGAGGCGGGGGTGGCGGCGGCAAGAGCGGCGGGGGGATCCGGGGAGGCTGCTGCCGTCGCTGCTGCTGATCGCGGCCCGGGACGGGCTCAGGGAGCGGACACCCCGAGAGGGGGGTGCGGGCGCCGCCGCCGCCGCCGCTTCTGCTGCTGTTCCTGCTGCTGCTGTTGGTGCCGCTGCCGCCGCCGGCGAGCGGGCGGGACCGGTGTGAGTGTGAGAGAGTGTGTATGTGAGTGAGCGTGTGCGAGGACGAGTGTGCGTGCGTGTGTGTGTGAGTGTGTGTGTCTGTCTGTCTGTGCGGGGACTCGGGGGCGGGCGGTTCGGGCTCTCCTGGCGGAGGAGCCGCCGCCGCCGCCGCCGCCGCTCGGGCCCCGGCGCTTCTCGCTGCGCAGGTTTGGAGCGCGCGCCATTTTGTGAGATTTACAAAATCCTTCTCGGGAAGAAGCCACCGGCAGCGGCCGCGACTCGGCGCCCGGCCTCGCCGCCGCCGCCCTCCGCGCCGGGCCGGGCCTCGCGGCCCCGCCGCCGAGAGTCGGGGTCCGGGGACTGCGGTATTTGCCGGGGAGGGGGCTGTCGCCTCCCCGGCCCCGGGCGCCGCTGGAACCGCGAGCCGGAGAGAGACTGAGGAGGCTGCGGCTCGGTCGCGGAGCCGGGAGCGCCGGGGGCGGAGAGAGGAGGCCGGGGCGGCGCTGGCTGCGGAGGCCGCGGCGAGAGCGTAGCGGCGAGAGCCCGAGGCAGAGACTCACCGGAGGGAACGGCGCGAGCGCCCCGCCATCATCCCGGTGAGTGTCCGGCCCGGCCCGGCCCGGCCGCGGCCCCGGCCCCGCCCGGCGCCCGGCTCCCCCCGCGGCCTGCAACCGGGCCCTTGCCGAGGCCGGCCGGGCGGAGGGAGGGACCTGCCATTTTAGGAGGAGGCGCCGCGGCCCGGGGCCGGCCGCCGGGGGAGGGAGCCCGACAGGCCCGGTCCCGGAGGAGAGGCGGGTGCGAGCGGAGGGAAAGTTGCGGAGGGTGGGAGATGGGGCCGCAGCCTCCCGGGAGCCGGGGCCTAGGGGCCGGAGAAAGCGCCAGACCTTCACTGGTCGCCCGAGCGAAGGGGAGGAGGTTGTCTTCCTCCTCCTCCTCCTCTTCCTCCTCATCCTCTTCCCCCAGCTCCTCCCTCGTCCCTCCTCTTGGTCCCCACCAGTGTGGGAACGGCCGGGCTTCTCCGCAAGGACAATGCGCGGGTTAAGAAAATGGGGCTGGCTGCCGGGCTAGGCGCCGGGGAAGGTCGCGAGCCTGGTCCCCGCGCGGCCCTTTGGGGTGTGTGCTGGAGCCAGGGCACTCGGCGTGCTCCGAAGTTGTGCAGTGAGTGCAAGTGAGCCCGGCCACTCGAGGTGGATTGATGACCTGTTTAGCAGCCGGAGGAATGGGTGGCTGAGGATGCGTAAATTATAATTGATACCTGGGTATTGCAACGGAACTTCACAAGTCTGTTAATAAGCACAGACCCACTCTCGCTTAGAGCCACCGGAGCTGCTGAATAGCTTCACACCTAGCGAAAGGCCCCTCCCTAGTCCGAAGTAGTTAAAAATGGCAGAATTAGTGAGTGAGTGACTCTGACCACTTCTCTGTGCCTGTCGTCCAACCCTTGGATGATGTGAATCTTGTAATCTAGGTGCAGTACTTGAATGCCAGCACCATTTGGTTCTTGAATTCTGCCCAAGTTGTCAGAAAATACACCTTATAACATTGTTTTCACACTGATTTGAAGATTAGGACGAATAGTGCCAGGCACTTTTCTTCTGGGCCTTACGTGTATTAATTAAGTCGGTTATCCTCCCGGTAGGAACTGTTACCCATTTCACAGATGAGGAAACTGAGCGGTGACTCATCCAAGGTCATACAGCTGGGACCAGGAGCCTGTAGCCAGCCTGGGCTCTTAATCACTAGGGTATTATAACTCATTATTATAAATATTTGCAAATTTTGGAGAGATCTGTGTGTAATGACTCAGGGTTCTAACCTAGAGCTTCTGTCCACGTATAGAGTTGTGCATGGAATTAACTTTGTGGTTTGCGGAAGCGGAAAGGAAAGGTTGAGGTGAGGGCCTCTGAATGAAACTAACTTGTCAGCTTCACCACCCCCCCTCCTCACCCCGCTCCCAAGCAAACTACGTAGACAATTTCTGAATGGAAGGAATTAAAAAATATTCTTCAGTGCGTTTTGTTCACACTTAAATTTAGTTATAGTCATGTAAGTATTGATGAGTCATAAGAAAGTTTTGTGCAAAGTTATTTTTAGTTACTTTTTATCTTTGAGTACTTAAGATTTTCTCTGTGATCCCTTACACTTTACATATACAAAGTATTTAAGAATGGATATATTTAATATTTTGATTTTGGGTGCGTTTTCATAATTCAGTGGAATTACCTTTAGCTTTTGTTTTGTAAACTTCTCATATCTTGATAAGTTATGAGTATTTTTTTCAGCTAGAGTATAAATGTGGAAAGAGAATTAAAATTTCAGGTGCTAAGTTTTTAAACGGAAGAAGATCGTTTCAAAGAGACTGCAGTTATGAAAAAAGTTCACTCAGTTATAATAAGATTTTTAGTATACATATGACTTACACTTAAAGTACCCCGGCGCTTTTGGAGGATTTGCCTTGGAATAGCAGTGATGTTTATGGTGGCTGTCCAAATTCATTTAGACTTCAAACCTTGCCAAAAAGTTGAGTCCTGTCATTGTCTACAGCAAGTTGTAATGTAAAACTGAGTATAAAAAGTTCATAAGAAGCATAAGCTCAGAAGTTAATTATCCTGGAAGGAAGGGTCACTCCTGTGTCTGTAAGGTGAAGACTCACTCCTTTGAAATCTAAAAAAGATTATGGATTTGAGTAGAATTAAGTGAGTGGATGGTCCTTATTGGTAGGGGTGGGAGATGGACTGAGTGATCTAGTGAGATCTTTGTTTTTGTTTGGAATATGGTATTTCGGTTTAAGATCGTTTCTTACATTTATTTTAACGACTTTTTGGTGGGACTTATGAAAACTTAACAAACATACATAGTTACTGTGTCCTGGGGATTCAAAAATTGAGTTAATCCAGCCTCTTTTAAGGGCACTAACATTCAAAACAAATGAAAATGTTCCATTGTAATGCAGTGTCTTGTTTGGGAATGTAGATGTTAAAAAAAAACCCCTGGCTTAGAATTTTTCCTCCTCTAGAATTTTATCTGATGTCTGCCCCTTAGTTTCATTTATGTAGATTTTTTTTGTGTGTATGACTTAGAGATGTTGCTTGCGGGTGGGGAGTGTGGTAAGTGCAACAACTGGTATTTAAAGAATTTACATAGGTTTTTTTGTAGAGCTGCAAATTCATGTGAAACCAAATTTAATATAACTTGTTATAATACGTGGTGAGAGTGACCTTTGGCATATGTTTTGTTTTGAAACTATACAAAGAAAGAAGATGCTAATTTGTAATGAATCTTGGGTACTACTTGAAAACAAAACAAAAAAAGCTTAGAAGTTTTTCACATGCATGTTGATGCTTGGCAGTTGTCTAGTCATGGGGAGAAAACTTGAATAGAAATAACTTTATTATGAGTGAGAAGGGAATTAGTTGCCTTCTACATGATCTTAAAAATAAGCTTAATAGAAGAGGTGGCTTCATTTGTGACTTTATTTGTGGTAAGGTGTGTGTCAAATTTTCTTTGCTTTAACATTCACTTTTCTCGTGTCTCAAAGAACTTTCACATTTCCTACACGCCCACCCCCACCCGCAGCAGTTTCTCTTTTTATCCCCCCCCAGAAAAACTTTATCTAAACCCAGCAGAACCCCAAAACTTCCAGAGACTTTATAAAGAACTTGACTTTCCTCTCCCAAAATTTTAGTAGTCCTAGAATTTTGTTGTATTACTATCAGTAATTTAAACTGTGAGCTAAGAATCACTATTTTCTGTTTAGAAGTAAAGATATTACTTGAAACTATCAAACGTCACTTGAAGCTTGACACTAACACGCTTTGTCCTGTGAGGTGAAATGCGTGACTTTATTACTTTTGGTAGTGAGCGCCTTACATGTATACATAGTGGTTTTGCTTTTTGAAAGACTTCTTACCGTCTGTCATTTTGACAATGGGCAATGTTTTGATGGCTAGAGAAATTATAGTAATTCATAACCCAAGGCGTGCACAGTTTTGGATTAAAAATTTTGGGGGAGGGGGTTGAAATTTGTGGTTAATTACTTGGAAAAATCATCAGATTATTTTAAATTACTTAAAATTTCTCCCCAGTTGCCTCTAAATAAAGAAATCATTTGAAATCTTGCCTTATGTCAATGCTATAATGTTCAGGTAGAGCTGTAAAGTTTACCATTGGTTATGTGAAAGTGAAATGTTGACTTCACATGGCTAAAGTAATTAATTTAAGGCTCATATTAGGCAGTTAGAGACAAGTCTTGTTTCCTAACCTAGTGGCTACAGGCAGCCTTAGTTTCATTTTTTGGTATATGAAAACAAAATGACTTGGAAATATTGCATTGTATAAACCAGCTAAGTGTTTTTTAAAAGTTATGGTTTTGCTTTGAAATTGTACTTCCAGAGTTGTATAACAAGTTAAAATTCTTTATTGGTGAGAACATCTAAGATAATGTGGTTCCTTGTAGGCGTACTTTTTGCCAGTACAGAACCATTTTGGCTTTTCAGCAATTGATTTTTCTCCCAGAGCTATGTATCCTCTCTTCTAGAAGGTGACTTTTCAAAGTTTGTCATACTGTTAAAGTTTTGTTTGTTTGATGGACATGTGCCCATATCTGATATATAGTGCATAATAGTTTAAAATGTATCTTTATTCTTGATGAATTTTCATTTTCGGTTTTATCTCCCCATAATTGGATTGCTTGTTCAAATTGATTTTGTGGAGAGGGGCTTAGTGAACTGGTTTAACATGAATGAAACTGGTTTCGGCATCATCTCTATTTTAAATAACATACCTGTTCATTAAATAATCCCCTTATTTCTCTAAGTGTATAAAATTTCGACTAGAAAGAGTTTATTATTTTTTTAAGTTTTATGGATATTTGTGGTTAAGGTTGGCATTTTAGCACATGCATTTGGGTAAGAAGATGCTCAAACTGTGACATCGATCCAAAATCTGCTTGATAGCAAGTTAGAGATAGCAGTTGAGGAAGCATGATAACTGTGGAGAGAGTATTGGCCTGTGAGATGGTGCCAGGCAGAGCCTCCTGAGTCAGGCAGGTCTGGAATCTCAACTGGTCCTGCCACTCACTGGCAGTGTGGACTTAAGGCACAGTGATTTTGCTAAGTATCAGTTTCTTCATCTGTAAAATGGGGTTGATGGTACTTACCATGGGGTTCTTGTGAAGACTGAGATAGCACACTTACATTTCTTAATAGCTTTCTCCCTCTTTTCCTCTTCTTCATTGATACTCATCCTATGGTCTCAGCATAAATGCTACTTCTTCAGAGGCCTTCCCCCAAACCCCAGTCTAAGTAAGATTCCTTGGCCATGCATTCTTACAGACTCTGCTTTTTTTGACAGCCATTACTAAAAGTTGCTATACAGTTATTCATATGTACGCATAAGTACACTTACTCATTTACTGTCTGTCTCTCCCTCTCTCCACTAAACTGTAAGGTCCATCTGGACAGGAATAATTCTGTAACCCCAATGCCTGGCACATAACAGGTGTAGCTAAATGTACATGTACATGAAATGATGGAATGAGGAACCTGTGTGCCAAATCCTGCCTGAGCACCACTCCTTAGTTGTGCAACCTTGGGCAAAGTAGCTTCTGAGCTTTAGTGTCCTGTATCCAAATGTGCAGAGCACCCACTACCTTGCCCAGGATTTTGAGAATGTGAAATGAGATACTGTAATGAGGTGTTCTGCAAAAAGTGTAAAATGCCATATAAATGTAAGTTGGTACAGTAGCAATAATTTCAGTAGTGAGATTACCCAAGAATTTATAATTAGAGTTTCAGCTTTACTGAGCTGGTAAGTAGCTGTTATGTAATATTAGTAACAGTCTTTCTATATGTAGTTGGAACACAAGATTGGATCTATGTTCTGACTAAATACAGTGGCTTAAACAAGGAGTTTACTTCTCTCTCATATAAGTAGTCTAAGCCTGATGTGGTGGCTCCAAGATATAGGGGACCTTGGTTCCTTCTCTCTTGTTTTCCTATGCTTAAGGGGACACCATTTCCTATATAGTTCAAGACAGCTCCTCACCACATTCACAGTCCAGGAACAGGATGTGGGGAGAGAACATCCCCTCTTTAAAGACAAACCTGGAAGTTGCATATGTGGCTTTTGTTCACACCTATTGGTCAGAACTTAGGTGGCCACATGTAGCTGCAAAGGAGGCTGGGATATGTGGTCTTCAGTATGTGGCTGTTTGGCTGAAAATCTGTTTCTACTGAAAGAAGAGAATGGGGGGGATTATGAAACATTGCCTGTCACACTTTCAAATGTTTTGGAAGAAACTTACAGAAATGAACTTTGAAAAGACAACTTATTGCACTAATTAATAAGTTTATATTCCATATTTGCTCTTTTGAGCAAATTACTCTTTTGAACTATGGTGTACAAATTGAAATAGACTATTAGTACATAGTGTGTAGAGTATATACATATGTAGTCAGATTAGAAAAAATGTAAACTTCTAGTAGTGAAGGAATTTTGGGTCACATTATTTTACTGATGTACTTCTGATAGAAACATGATTCTTGATTGCTGTGACTATTATATGTAAACAGTATTTGACATCTAAGCTCTTGGATTTAGGTTTAGCAGTCCCCTTGACCATTTTGTATGCATGTGTGCTCATATCCTCAGCAAGAATACTAGGATATTGTGATTCAGTATCGCAATATCTTGTTAGGTTTTCAGTAAATGTTTGAATCACTGAAGTTGCAAGGAGGATGATAGCAGTGATATTTAAACATTTACTGTCCAGTATCTTCCTCTTTATTTCATGGGTTTGCCAAAAGAGGAAGGTCTAGGATTCTTTGAACTAGCGTATAATTAGGTCAAGTAGAGACCTGAGGAACTAATGGGTCTCAAACAGTTTTCAGGAGAACTTGTCAAAGTTGTGGGATTCCCTAGCTCCGATACTTCTCTTTCTGTAGGTATGGGTGACACTCTAGAATCCCCTTTCTTAATTTGGGCTCCAGGTAATCCTGATGCAGTAGAAACACTTTGAGAAACATTGACATAGTTCATCTCTCATTTTAGAGAAGGAAAGGGATGGAGAGAAAATAAATGACTAACCAGTGCCTCAGAATAAGCAGGTCTGGGGGACTAGCACATGTTTTCCTGACTCTTGGTTCTTTGTTCTTTCTTCAGAAGAGGGGACAGAGAATAGAGTACAATTGCATTTTTGATTTTATAGGAAGATCTGTTGTTTTCAAATATGTTGCTGTCTATGTGTGAGCTCACTGGTAGTGAATGGTTGGCTCACTTTACCTGTCTTCTTAGCCTCTTAGAAGAATAGCCTGAGTTGGTCAAATAAGTACTTAAAGGTGGGAAGTTGAGGTTTTAAGTCAGGTATAGTTAATGTCGGTGCTGTAGTGGGTAGGGTAGTGTATCTCCAGCGTTAGATGACAGGTAGGTTTTGACTGGGCACGTTTAGCAGGAGCAAAGGGAGGTCATGTCCTCAAATTATTACTTTCCTTTTCTTCTGGTTTGCTTGCAGTTCTCACTGTTGAATTCATTCCTTTAGATTAAGGTAATAGCTGGATTCCCTAATTTAAAGTGGAAATATTCCCAGAGGAATATCCTTTATCTGTTATCAGGTTAACACTTGATATTTATCATTCAGCTGGCTGTCATTTTAAACATTGGAGAGTAGCACCTGCACTAATAAGAGGGCTTTTTGGGACGGGGAGGGAAGGGTAGGACACATGTGCCCTTGCCCAAGGAAAATGAAGGGCATGTTTGAGAAGTGTCTGCTTGTGGTGCAGTCCTGGAAGGGCTCATGGAGGCTTCTCTGGTGGCGGGAGGTTGGTAGCATTACTGGCCTTCTGTTGCTAAGAGTGTCCGTAATGGGACTGTGGATAATTTTGCTGAGGACCACTGGGCTTGATGGAATACGGAGTCATTGGAGTAGGAGTGTTCTCTTTTCCTTAGTGGTTTTTTTTTTTTTTTTTTTTTTTTTTTTTGCGGTACGCGGGCCTCTCACTGTTGTGGCCTCTCCCGTTGTGGAGCACAGGCTCCGGACGCGCAGGCTCAGCGGCCATGGCTCACTGGGCCCAGCCGCTCCGCGGCATGTGGGATCTTCCCGGACCGGGGCACGAACCCGCGTCCCCTGCGTCGGCAGGCGGACTCTCAACCACTGCGCCGCCAGGGAAGCCCTTTCTTAATGTTTTTTCATCTGTTTAGGGCTCCTATTTGAGCAGTCTTATATCAGACATAAAAGGTATCATTTTGATCTAGAGAATTTTCGTTCTTAACAATCAACAAGTTATGTATTTTCACGATTAAAAAAAAAAAAAAGATCCAGCCGGGTAGAATGGTGTCACCCCCCTACCCCCTGTGCTTCATAAGTAATAGCTATTTAGTTTTTCCTACTAGAAATGTTCTATACATATAAATGTACAATTGTATATGTAAACATTTCGTATATGCACGTCTGTTACAAAGTTGTATATTTAGTGCGTGTGATCCTGATTTTTTTTTAGTGTGACATTGTGTGTGTTTATGTATCCACTCTGTGTACTTAAAATGAAAAGCAAATGGAATCATGCTCAACTGAAGCTTCTTGATCATCTTAGAAATATTCCCATATCAGGTGGTAGAGTTTCCCTGTTTTCTTAACAGATGGGAAGTATTCCATGTTATGGATACAGCACAATTGAGTCAGTCTCCATTAAAGAGCATTTAAATTTTTTTCCCCTATTTTTAAACAATGCTTCAGTGTACATCCTTGTACATGTAACTTTTCTGTGAGCGTTAGCCAGAGAGTATATATTTATAAGGGAAATTGCTGGTTCACCAGGTATGTGCATTTTTGAATATGTATTGCCAAATTGTCTTCCAAAAAGTAGCACCAATTCCTACTTCATCAGCAGTGTCTGAGAGTGTATAGTTTTCCAAATCTCACCAACACTGGTGTTATCAGTTTTAAATCTTTGTCAATTTAATAGGTGAATAGTGAAGTCTAGTTTGAATTTGCATTTCTTTATGAGTGAATTTGAGCATCTTACATTGTACTGTAAGTCTTGTACTTTAAATAACAAAGTATTCATTCTTTGTTGTTTAGTTACAATTGTTCTGTCATTTTCCTGTATTTATTCTGTTGAATGAAAAACTTTTGATAAATTGTAAATGCTTATAAGTAAATTGTAAATTCTTATAATTGTAAATGCTTTGATAAATTGTAAAAGGGGATTCTTGTTCCTCTTCAACTGAGGAAACATTTGCCTGTCCTCTGTATAAGATATGTGAATTACAGTGGTAGAAACTTTGACTACAAAAGTGAATACGGTTTGTTGACCTGTGCTGTTAGTGTTGAGATAGTTGTGTGTATACGGGCAAAATTAGCACAGGTAAGGCCATGGCTGCTAACAATTAGAGGTATTGCCATACAGAGAACTAACTAGAAGAACACGGGGAAGTCAGACAGATCTGGGGATTGGAGCATGCCTTGTGGAGGAGGAGGGATGGGAGCTTGGTCTCGAAGAATGGATGGGCTTTTTACAGTAGAAGAACCTGGGGAAGTGACAGTCGGCTGGAAGAAGTAATATGGGCACCTGTGATAGGTGTGCCTGGAGTATAAGAGCGCGTGTGCGCGTGTGTGTGTGTGTGTGTGTGTGTGTGTGTGTGTGTGTGTGTGTGTGTTATGTTGAGGGAGGGATAGGAACAATTGCAGTGAGAAATGAGAGTTATGGGTCTTAAAAGGAATTTGAATTCGGGGCAGTTGAAGGTTTTTCAGCAGGGTAATGATGGCAGATCCATGGGTTAGGAAGATGACAGCCTTAGAAGGAAGGTTTTGAAAGGCTCATTCTAGGTGTACAGGCATGAGGAATAAGAGGGAAAAACAAGACAGAGGGAGAGCCAAATTTGGAACATCTTGAGTTCCTAATTATTTAATTTTCAGCAGAACAAAGTGAATATTTCTGGATTCAAATAGCAATGTGACCCAGGTTTTGGAGATAGAAGGGAGAGAATTCAGCTTTGGTGGCAGTATAGTAAAGGTCCTAAGGAGTCGAATGACTGGCTTAATGGGACAGTTGAGGATATTTCCTAGTAAGGTCCTGAAGGAACTGTGGAAGAACAGAAGATAGAATTATGATTGTAGTCCAAACCTGCCATGAGTGACAGGTGGAAATCTTTTGTAGCACCATTAAAAAGGGGGCAGTGGGACGAGGCAGTGTTAGAGGCTGTGATTCTGGAAGGGAACAGGTTGTACCACAGTTCACGGTTTGAAGAGTGCAGAGTAGTTAAACATGGGAGAGTTTAATTTATTGAGTGTCTTAGTATTCTCCTGAAAAATATCATATTTATTCTGTTTATTTTCACATATGTTGTTATTGGGAGACCAGTCGTCTAAAAAGCATTTATCTTGTGAGGCAGATAGAGCGATTTATTGAGTACCTACTAGTGCCAGAGATGGCACTAGGGCCTGGGATCCAATGCTGAAATAAAGCCCTCGCCGTATGTGTCATCATGGAAGTTAGTTGTAGCGGGGGATGTTTAATAGCCTGCCCCTAATCCAGAGCAGGCTTAAGGACTCAGTCTAGAGTATACATGAATTTTCATTAAAGGGAACACAGTCTATGAAATTGAGTAATGTTTGATGTTGCTTTTTGAAGGTCAAAATTTTTGTTTCCTTTTAAGAGTCCCTTTGACAGTTAATTTTAGGTTAAAGTTTATTTGGATATAAGTAGGACTGCTGTCTTTGAGACAAATACTGTCTGTTGAAAAATTTGTTCTGATTTGATCGTTTCTCCTTGAAAAAGAACAGCTGTCATCACAGTAGTGTGTTTTACTTCACCTCTACATCAAATACATTTTATTTATTTATTTATTTATTTATTTATGGCTGTGTTGGGTCTTCACTTCTGTGCGTGGGCTTTCTCTAGTTGTGGTGAGCGGGGGCCACTGTTCATCGAGATGCCCGGACCTCTCACTATCGCGGCCTCTCTTGTTGCGGAGTACAAGCCAAACATTTCTTTTTGAGAGACATTACTGTGGTACAAAAGACTGTTTCATTAAAGTTTTCCAAAAGAGCAATGGTAAGAAAATTATTAGGATCTCAGCATATTTTGCAATGTCATTTCAATTTTTGAATTTCCCTATAGTGGTTCTGTGGTACAGTTCAGAATGTCAGTAATGCTAGGTAAATTTACCTAAGAATTGGCCTGAAGGCCCACAGCTACTCAGCAGTACTGGAGTCAGCTATGCAAAAGGAAGAAATTTAAGACAGAGTCTTAGGATTCGTGGGAGACGTTTGGAAGAAGGTTGTTTGCTGAATAAGATAAAGATACAGACATCTGAATAAAGGATGTGGGCATATAGGGAAGGTCAAGGAATAAAATTCAATAGAATGGATAGAAATGGAGG
This sequence comes from Kogia breviceps, assembly GCF_026419965.1. Taxonomy (NCBI): domain Eukaryota; kingdom Metazoa; phylum Chordata; class Mammalia; order Artiodactyla; family Physeteridae; genus Kogia; species Kogia breviceps. The sequence continues at coordinate 141,974,567 of NC_081314.1, forward strand.
AGAGATTTGAACAAATGGATGAACAAGAATTCTCAGTTCTTTAAAAAAAAAAAACCACCTCTTTAATGATTTATTGTGACTTCTAGGGGAAAGACTGGACTAGTCATAGGACCCCCTACCTGGAGATCTGGCTCCAGCTGACTTAAGCTGTCTTGTCTCCCATGTCTTTGCATGTCTGCTTCCTGGGCTAGCCATCATCCCTTCTTTCTTTTAGTTAACTTCTTTTCCTCCTCCATTTTCAGTTCAGATATTACTTTGTCAGGGAAAGCAGACCCCTGGCCTAGGCACCTCTTCTTTTTTTAATAGCTCATGTCTCCCTGTACATTTCTTTCACAATGCTTATCACAGTTGGTAATTTTTGTTGTTGTTGTTGTTGCGGTACGCGGGCCTCTCACTGTTGTGGCCTCTCCCATTGCGGAGCACAGGCTCCGGATGCGCAGACTTAGCGGCCATGGCTCACGGGCCCAGCCGCTCCGCGGTATGTGGGATCTTCCCAGACCAGGGCACGAACCCGTGTCCCCTGCATCGGCAGGCAGACTCGCAACCACTGCGCCACCAGAGAAGCCCCATAGTTGGTAATTTTTTTAGTGCTTGTTTTATTAATACCCTCCAGAGAGCAGGAGCAGTGGTGTTTTGCTCCCCCTTGCATTCTGAGAGATTGGCAAGTGTTTGGCGTATGGTGAGTACCAAATAAACATTTGTTGAATGAATCAGTGAACTACGTTTTGGTCTTTACTAGTTGGTCTCAAGGACCAAATGATTACATAAGGGGAATGTACATTTGGAGTAAGAGTTGGACAGGGAATATGGAGCCTTGAAGAAGAAGGTGAATCCTGTCTTTTTAAAGATAATCTTGGAAAATTCTATGTAGCCAGTAAAAAGACAAAGTTATTTACTCATGGATTAATTTAATAAGTGCATATGAAATACCTACTAGTTAGAAGTTCAGTGTTGGTATTACAGAGTTGAAAGATTGTGCCTTCTCTATTAAAGGAGTACATAATCTTACTAGTTTATTGAAATAGATACAGTTCTTAGTTTCATTTGGAATGGTTTTTTAAATTGTGGAGGGAAATCAGGCTGGATGTTCTTTATGATTCTTAGCCAACAAAGTGAGGTTCATTCAACAGTTATATCTGGAACGTCAATCTAGCATTTGCAGTAGCTCTCAAGTTCACATTTAAAATAAGCTCTAGCTTTGGCGTCATTTAAAAAGTGATAGAAGGGACTTCCCTGGTGGTGCAGTGGTTAAGAATCCACCTGCCAGTGCAGGGGACATGGGTTTGATCCCTGATCCGGGAAGGTCCCACATGCCGCAGAGCACCTAAGCCCATGCGCCACAACTACTGAGCCTGCTCTCTAGAGCCCGCGAACCACAACTGCTGAGCCCACGTGCCACAACTACTGAGGCTGCATGCTCCTCAACAAGAGAAGCCGCCGCAGTGAGAAGCCTGCACTCCGCAATGAAGAGTAGCCCCCGCTCGCCACAACTAGAGAAAGCCCTCACACAGAAACAGACCCAACACAGCCATAAATAAATAAATAAATTTAAAAAAAGATATGTTCATGTAAATCAGTGAGTTTCTCTTCTTAAAAAATAAATGAATAATGGTAACATTATTAAATAATGTTAGTGTTGATTGCCTGCTATGGGCCAGACTCTACATATTCATTATTAGTTATTTTAATATTATCAGCAGCCCTAGAAGGTGGTGGATAGTATCTGTTTATAAGTTAGAAAACTGAGATGCAGGGAAGTAAATTTGCTTAAGGTTAATCATAGTAGATTGCTTATGCTGCTTCCAGATAATAAAAAACCCAGTGAACAGTTATAGGCCCTAAAGTTAAACATTCAGATAGAAAAGAAAAAGGAACATAGAACTTCTATAACCCATTAATTGAAGAAATAGATAAAAGTTCCAGTATGCTGGGATTGATGCTTTGTGCTACTGGTTCATTAGTCTTTCAGATAATTAACCAGAACATCCAATAGCTTTCTATGTTTGGGGAATTCTTTACCTTAATAATCTTGGTGGGAGGTAGATGTCTTCCATTATGAAAGCCAGTTGCTCACTTTCTTTGCGTTTTTTGGGGGTTAGGATGCAATCATATGACCTGGGACCTCCATTTCATTACCTCAGAAGCCAGTGATTTGCAGAAGCAGGCACTTTGCAGAGTCTGTGTTCTAAAGTGCAAGGGGGATGGCAGCTGCGGCTCTTCTGGAGGCAGTCAGTGACAGATCCAGTTGTAGCAGTTAGTTCCGGGGTCAGTGGTATCTCCACAAATCACGGGGACTGAATCCTGTGTTGTTGCCACTGGACCAGATCTGTGGTTTGAATTTTTGGTGTTCTTGGTTATGTAGCCTTCCAGTCTGGCCCTCCTGGGGTTTTCTGTGAGTTGCCTAATATACTTTAATAACGTCCTTTACAATTTCAACAAAGCTAGAGTTAGTTTCTTTTGTTTACAACTAAGAACATTTACTCAGATTATGCTAATTACAACAATAGACAATTCTAAGGAACTCTCTATGGTCAGGGTTACCTGTATCTAGATTAGAATTTACTAAGTAGAAGAGTTCACAATATATATTAAGTGAAATACTCGTAAAACACTTTGCTTATTGATTTAATGAATTTGCTGAATTTGAGTGCCTGTTCTAGTCCAGGATATGTTCTAGGTGTTGGAGATACAGGAGTGACAATGTAGGTAAGGTCCCTGTACTCACAGAGCTTATGTTTTATTGTGAAATGTAGAATAAGCAAGAAAGCAAGTAACATAATTGACCAAGTGTGATATATATCATTATAAAAATAAAAACAGGATAATATGATAATGATGTGTGTGTGTATGTTTAGGAGTTGTATCTTACAAAACATTTACTTTAAAATGGTTGTCAGGAGTCGTGAGTTCTGTTTTTGACTATGGGGCAGTAACATTCTGAATTTACCCTCCCACCATAAACAGCTAGGAAACTGGACAAAATACATGGAACAGATATTAAACAATAGGCAGTACAGAACCACGATCCCTAACAGATGGGAAACAAACGAGGAGGTCCAGTGATGGTGCACTTTTCTTCCTGGAGGCAGATCTCAGTGCAGGGAAGAAGATCCCCAAAAAAGCCAGTGAGTTGAGGAAAGAAAGTTTGGAGTTGGGGGAGGCCAAAATGGTTCTGATTTGAGGAGCAGAGTTCTGGAAAGAAGGGAGTTATGCAGAGAGTTATGAAGAGAAAGGGTTCCATAAATCTTAGTGGTCCCCTTAAATGTTGACTGAATGCCAATCTGTGGTGCATGTGTAGGGTACAGTTTCATGAAGGAAACATTTCTGGGGAAGGAATCCACTGGGAAGCTGTAAGCAGAACAATTTTCTGAGCTCACCCAGGGCTGGAAAATATTTGAATACTTTATAGCCAAAGTAGAAAGATCTCATTATATGCTGTGTTGATTGAGAATCCAAAAGGGTCATGTCTTAATGGGGCTAAACTACTCCTAAAATAAAGGTTACTCTAGATCCGTTTGAAAAAAAATCTTAGAAACAAGCCTTAAAAGGGGCAAACTGCAATTGACCCTTGAACAACATGGTTTGAACCGTGCAGCTCCACTTAATACATGGATTTTTTTAAGTACTACATGATTTGTGGTTGGCTCAATCCATGGATGCAGAACTGCAGATATGGATGACTGGCTGTGAATTTATACTTGGAGATTTGACTGTGTGGGGTGGTCAGCACCTCTAACCCCTCTGTTGTTCAAGGGTCACCTGTAATTTGAAAGTAATGTAATTGCCAGTTGTTCAAAGGCCAGTACTCTTTAAAGAAACGTAAAGAAACCCAACACTCAACAGTGTAAAATGTCCAGCATTCAATCAAAAATTACTAGATGTGTGAAGATGTAGGTTAATGTGACTTATAATAAGGATATCAGTAAATTGAAACCAACCTAGAACTGACATGTTAGAATTAACAGTTAAGGACATGAAAGCAGTTACTGTATTCCATATGTTCAAAAAGTTAGAAATTATGAAAGGTATAAAAAGATCCAAATAAAACTTTTAGAGGTGAAAACTAATGTGTGGAATGAAAAATATACAGGATGGCATTAATGGCAGATTAGACATAGCGGAAGAGAAGATTAGTAAGCTTGAAGACAGAAGAGAAAACTGAGGAGAAACAGAAATGATAGAGACAATGGAATTGGCAGACAAGGTTATTAAAAAATGGCTACAATAAAATGGAGGGTCAAATGTCAAATCACTGTGTTGTACATCTAATACTAATATTTTATGTCAAATAAAAACATAAAACACAGGGTCAGGTTGTGGTTAATGTTGACATCTTGGTACATGAATTTTGCTTAAAAAGAGCAATTGTGACTGCTACCTGAAGTTGGCTTGATGTGTAGTTAAGAGTAGTTGCAAATCATTATTTCAGCAAAGCACCAGGATATGGCGGAATAACTTTATTGTGTAACAGTGTGTTATTTTTTGATATGTAATAATATTACCATAAAGTTAGAAACTTAAAAACAAGTACATTTATGGCCTCACAGTTTCTGTAGGTCAAATGTCTGAGCACAGCTTAGCTTAGCTGGGTCTCAGAGGGCTCTGGTCAAGTTATTGATGGGGCTTTGGTCTCATCTAAGGTGTAACTGGGGAAGGTCTCCCCTAAGCTCATATGATTGTTGGTAGAATTCAGTACCCTGTGCAGTGTTGGATTGAGGGCCTCAGTTTCTTGCTACCTGTTGGCAGACATCTGCCCTTAGTTCATTGCTGTGTTGTCCTTTCCAGCATGTCCACTACTTTCTCAAAGACAGTGAAGGAGCGAGTCTACGCACTAGACAGATACACAGTCTCATGTATCATAACCGCAGAAGTGACGTTCCTTCCCATTTCCTGTATTCTCTTCGTTGAAAGCAAGTCGTAGGTCTCGGCTCAAGGGAAGGGTCTGTGGAAGGGTGTGAACAGCAGGAGGCTGTGTTATGGGAGCCACATCTTAGGCTCTGTCCACTGCAGACAGTGGAGTGTGTTGGTAAAGAAATGCTGTACATTGGATTGGATGCTGTGCATTTTTGTGCATTCCCTGGAGTCTGATCTAGATATCTTGCTTTGAATCCTAGCCCTGCCTTTTCCCAGCCATGAAAACTTCTCTGAGCCTCAGTTTCCCTGTGGGGATAATCTATGCCTACTGTTTATAGCGTTGTGAAGAGTAATAGAACGCTTGTAAAGCACTTAGGATTCCATCCTACTAACTCCTAGTCATCTTCCCCATCTCAGTTTAGATGTCTGTGTTCAGAGAAACCGTCCCTGACTCCTTCCAGTCTAGGTTAGGTTTCAGAACACCTCGAACTTTTCCTTACCACTGCTTCACACTGTTCTACCTGAATTTTATACCTGTTAGGTTTATGTATTTTTGTATCTGTTTTCTTTAGACTGAGCTGCTTAAGAGCAGGAGTTGCATCTGCTTTGTTCACTGCTGTCTCTTCAGGGTGTAGCATAGAATCATAGAAGGGCCTGGTGTATAGAAAACTCCATAAATGTTTGCTGAATAATTGAAAGAATGAGGTTAAACTGCATGCACTGTTTCTTTGAAATGGCATCTTTAGTGTTCCCATACTGTGTTTTTCCAAGTACTGGAGCTGTTAGTCTAAAAGATACTCCCTCTGTTTCTAGGATGGTCAGGATCTAGCATGGGAGACTGAGGCATAGTAGTCTTAAAACTGTGATTAAAGAGGTTTGCAAAGTGGATGCTAAAAAGTGGTTAAAAAAAAAAAAAAAGAGGCTGACAGTATTGAGGATACAGTAGTAAAAATCAGTCCTAGTGGATTAGAAGTAGGGTACACAGAGAGTTTCTCTTGCTGTAAATGTGCTCTGCAGATCACTCCATGGTGTGGTATGAAGGAAATAAGCTTGGAGAAAATTACCTTCTTGGAGAGTCACAGTATACATTAGCATATTATAGGAAACCTGTTAACATAGTAAGGGCAATCTTTATTAAGCTTGCTCTGAATACTTTATAAACACACACATATCACAGCCTAGTAAGGTATTATTTTCAAATAACTGATGATAAAAATTAGGTTTAGAGGTGAAGTAGTTTTCCGTAGTGGTTGGTGAGATAGGATTCAAACCAGGTTCAGCCCTCACTCTTAGTTATTATTTGTATTGCTTCTGTGGAATATGTTTTAGCAAATATTAATTTCATGAGAGCAGGAATCTTGTACCTTTTTGAAAAAATTTATTTATTTTTTGTCTGCATTGGTCTTCATTGCTGCACGCAGGCTTTCTCTAGTTGCAGTGAGTGGGGGTTACTCTTCGTTGTGGTGTATGGGCTTCTCATTGCGGTGGCTTGTTGTAGAGCATGGGCTCTAGGCACGTGGGCTTCAGTAGTTGTGGCACACGGGCTCAGTAGTTGTGGCTCTCAGGCTCTAGAGCGCGGGCTCTGTAGTTGTGGCGCACGGGCTTAGTTGCTCCGCGGCACGTGGGATCTTCGCGGATCAGAGATTGAACCCATGTCCCCTGCATTGGCAGGCGGATTGTTAACCACTGCGCCACCAGGGAAGTCTCAGAACCTTGTACATTTTGTTCGTCATGTATCTAGGACTAGAATCTTGCTTATCCCTTAATACATGGCTGAATGAAGGGTATCTGGTATTATTTTAAACTGTATCTCAGCTTCCCAACTTGAATTCCATGTAAAACTGGAAGAGAGTTTTGTAGATAGCAGCTAGTATAATCCAGTCAGTGGATTACAACAGAAAGTAATTTTGTGTGTTCACTTTGCAGTGATTGAGTAGTTATGTCCCTGAAGAAGAAACATCTATGTAGTCTTTGACTCCTTGTAACTTCCTCTCAGTTACTTTTGCATTTACTCTATTACCCAGCCCTCTTGAGTTTTGTTTCTGAAATAGTCTTCAATTAAGTTCTTTCTTTACATTATTGTTAATGACCTCTCTACAGATCAGATCTTTAGTTTCTTTTTTGCTTACCGCAATAATTTTTTTTAAGAATTACTTTTTAGTTTTAATGTGCATATAATCAAAATTGAATACTACCGAAAGGCTTGTGATGAAAACACCTGTCCCCAGGCACACCCTTCATTCCTCTAGTCCTGCTCCGTAGAGCGGTGCTTCCTGAACTTTCCCACTTCAGGGTCTGTACGGATAAAACAGAAGAGGCTGTTTGGGTGTCCTGAGGTCTTTAGGGGATCTTGGCACTTCTGGAACATTAGTGGTACTGTGTGCCATGCACACTAGCTGGCAAGCTCTGCCACGTAGGTAATCACTTTTTCCTCAACTCTTAGCTGTTTCTTCTGCTCTTTATCTAGTTCTAAATAATTTGCTTATCAGTTAGGATGCTTTTGGATGGTAGTACTGAGACCACGACCCAAACTGGCTTCAGTGTAAATCCCAGTTGGAAGTCCAGAGGTAGGGTGGGCTCTAGGGCTGATTGGTTTTGTGGCACAGTAATGTCTTCAGGGCCCCAGTTTTCTTTCTCCCCCTTTAGTCATTGGCCGGCTACATCCTCAGATTAATAAGATGGCTGCGGCAGTTTGGGGAGTTGTACCCAGATCCCGCAGTGTCCAGAGAAAGAAAATTATTTTTCTTGTAGCTGTTTAAGAATATGGAAACTTTGCCTAGAAACTCCGGCAGACTTACCTCCTGGGTTATATGCCTGTTTCTGAAAGACTCGCTAGAAAGGGAAATGGAATTACACTTAGACCAATTAGGCACATGCCTGGAACTGAGCGCCTTCCCTGAGAACGTGCCTAAAGGGATGGGTGTGCAAAGCGGTTCTGGACAAAATTAGCTTCTGTTAGAAAGGAAGAAGGGGGAGAGTGGAGGCTGCGTACGTAACTCTGACCCTAATTTGGTATTTGACTTAAAATTTAAGATATTATCTGTTGACTTTTATTAAGGTAGATGAATATTTAACTTTAAGCCACCTGTTTTACACGTCTTCTCCCATCTGTCCGTTATAGTTTTAATATATATATATTTTTTCTTTAAATGTATTGTGTTTAATGATGATTATGTAAGTCTTGTTCACCATGGAGGAAAATTGTATATGATGATTACATTTCCCTCCTTGTATAATTTTGTTTTTCCTGTTTTGTTTCCTCGTATAATTTTGTTGCGCTTTGTTTTCTAGGTACTAGTGACTGAGTTTTCGTGTACCTTCTAATAGCCTCTCCATGTAGTTTTGCACAAATACCAGATAATTAGTTGTCCCGTTCCTCATTCTCACCCCCCCCACCCCACTTAAGAATGTTCTTAAGGGGCCCTCCATCAAACTACTCCTGTATGGAATTCTTTTTTATTTTTTAAATTTTTATTGGAGTAGAGTTGATTTACAGTGTTGTGTTAGTTTCTGCTGTACAGCGAAGTGTATCAGTTATACATATACACACATCTACTCTTTTTTAGGTTCTTTTCCCATGTAGGTCATTACAGAGTATTGAGAAAAGTTCCCTGTGCTGTACAGTTGGTCCTTATTAGTCTGTATGGAATTCTTGCTCTCCAGGTCTAATATGGTTCCTTTGCATATTTCCAGCAGGTTTGGGTCTCCTGTTTCCTAGTTCTCTGACCTTTATCTTTCCTGCCTTTATCTTGCTTTTTGCCAGAGCACAACTTTCAGTACTTCCTGAGAAAGGGTGCCAGAGAGGTTAATTTTTTGAGACATCATCTGAAAATATCTTTAATCTGCTTTCTCTCATGAGTAAAAGTTTTGACTGGGTACAGAATTGCAGTTGGAATATAATTTTTACTGAGAACTCTGAGTGGATTGCTTAATGGCTTTTTAGCTTCTATAGCAGATATAATTTGTATTCTGGGTTCCATTGGAAAAGTTAGAGAACATAATGCACTCCCATGTATCTGTCACCCAACTTCAACATTGATCAACTCATGGCCACTTTTTTTTTTTTTTAAATTTATTAAATATATTTATTTTTGGCTGTGTTGGGTCTGTTGCTGTGCACGGGCTTTCTCTAGTTGCAGTGAGCGGGGACTTCTCTTCATTGTGGTGCGTGGGCTTCTCATCGCAGTGGCTTCTCGTTGCAGAGCACGGGCTCTAGGCGCACGGGCTTCAGTAGTTGTGGCACATGGGCTCAGTAGTTGTGGCAGGGGGGCTCTAAAGCGCAGATTCAATAGTTGTGCACAGGCTTAGTTGCTCCGCGGCAAGAGGGATCTTCCCGGACCAGGGTGAACCCGTGTCCCCTGCATTGGCAGTCGGATTCTTAACCAGTGCGCCACCAGGGAAGTCCTCATGGCCACTTTTAAAAAAAATTCTTAATCCTGTCTATCCCTCTTCCCTTTGATTTTATACAAGCAAAGCCAGATATATAATTTCACTCTTGAATATTTCAGTATGTATCTCTAAAAGATAAGGACTAGTTTCTAAACTATAACCCCAGTAGCATTATCGTACCTTTAAAAGATTAACAGTGATTCTTCAAATATCCAGTTAAAAGTTCAGGTTACCTCGATTGTCTCATAATTATATTTTTAAGCAGTTCATTCAAATCAGGATCTAGGTAAGGTCCATAAATTGTCATTGATTGACAAATCTCTTAAGTCTGTTAATCCATTGGTGGTTTTTTCCCCCGGTTTATTGAAGAAAGTGCATCCTCTGTCTTGTGGTCTTCCACAGCCTGGATGTTGTTGAAGGAAACCCTGTGGTGTCATTGACGTGTTCCCCGTCCCTTGTAATGTATTTCCTGTACTTGGCAGTAAGATCTTGATAAAATTTCATTTTTTTCTTCTTTTTCTCTGTTTTTTTGTTTTTTTTTTTGAGAGGTGGTGAGTGGGGAGAATACTGCATGGGTGGTATGTTATCTTTAGGAGGCACAAAATATCTGACTTTCTGTGATGTTAGTGGCTACTAAATATTAATATAGATCCATTAATTTATTAGAAAATTTGGTCATTTTTATGTGAACCCTCCCACTTCCCGGAAGTTTTAAGGATCTGATCTTCATCTGTGGTGTTCTGAAGTTTTGTAGTGTTACCTTGTCTATTTTCTATTTACTTTTTACCCTTATGGGGAGATATTTTTCAGCTTTTATTTTCCATCAAGGTATTTTTTATGTTCTCTTCTCCTCCCCCTGCCCCCCACTAGCATTTTGTTTTTACTTCATGGTTACATATGTTCTTTTGCCTCTTCAAGCACGTTCATATTATGGTTAATTGCCTTTTTTCCCCTTTCATGGCATTGTCTCAGTTTCCTCTGGATTCCTGTTTTTCTGCTTGTTTTGATTCCTGTCTTTGAGTTTTGGCAGCTTTCCTCAAATATCTGGCCATCCCTGGGGTGGTGGCTTGTATTTAGGAGTAAGTTACAATAAAGCCGAAGGAAGCTCTTTGTGAGGTTGAGGCTTGTTCACTGAAGGCTTAGTGTGGTGCTTGAGGGGGACCCATGACTATGAGTAACCCTAGGGCTTTTACTCCAGGGCTCTTGGTGTCTCCTGATTGAAACTGTAAATCCCATGCCTGGGGGAGAGAGAACGTGTATTCCTGTTGCTGATGTTCTGCAAGCAGAACTGGAGAAGGGGACTAGAGTCCACAGTTCTGTATAGAGACTCTTAATTCAGTTCTGTTTTTAGTCTTCTGCCTCAAACCAATTCTCTGTTGTGCTTGATCTTTCAACGTGTAGAGCCTCTTTGCATTTTCCCCAGAGAGCGCGCATGCCTCTGGTCTGTTTGGGGACATGATAGTTGCCATCCTGTATAGGGTTTGGGCTGCAATTTGGGGTTTTACTACATTTATTTTATACACTTATTTGTTAAAACGAACTCAGGAAAGTTGCTGGTAAAATACAGATAACTTTTATTACTTGAATCTTTTGAGAGAGAGTTGTTGACATGATGTCTCTTCTTTGTTGAATATTGTAGTGCATGTTTCCTACAGACAGACATTTTCTTGCCTGACAACAATACAACCATCAAAGGCAGGAATGTAACATTGATACATTACAGCTGTCGGATTCTTAAGCCTCCATTCAGGTTTCAGCAGTTGCCCCAGTGGTGTTCTTTATAGGAAAAGGATGCAGTCAATCTAGGATCACTTAACACATTTTGTTGTCACGTCTCTTCAACTCTTGATCTAGAATAGTCCCTCAACTGTTTTTTCTTTTATGATATTGATATTTTTGAGGAATACAGGCCAGTTATTTATAGAATCACTCTCAATGTGAGTTTGTCTGATGTTTCTTTGTATTAGATGTAGGTTAAGCATCTTTGCCAGGAGTATCATAGAAGTGATGCTATATTAATTTCATTGCATTTTGTTAGATGGTGTATTATTGTTTTTCTGTTTGTGCTGTAAAAATATTACCACAAATTTAGTGGCTAAAAAACCATACATTTGTTATATTACAGTTCTGGAGTTCAGAGGTCCAAAATGCATCTCAACTGGGCTCAAATCAAGGTGTCAGTAGGGCTGCATTCCTTTTGGAGACTCTACAAAATATTGTTTTTCCTTGCCCTTTCCAGCTTCTGGAGGCTGCCTGCATTTCTTGGCTTATGGGCCCCTTCTTCTCTTTTCAAAGCCAGCAAGTTTGGACCTCGTCCATCTCATGCTACCACCTCTCTCTCACTCTTCTCCGCCCCCACCCTTTCACTCTTAAGGATCTTTGTGATTACATCGGGCCCACTGGGATAATTGAGGATGATCTCAATTTTAAAGTCATCTCATTGGCAAATATAATTTCTTCTGCAAACATAATTCTCCTTTGCCATGTAAAGTAACACGTTCACAGGTTCTAAGGATCAGGATGTGAACCAGTCTTGGGGCAGGGGCATTATTGTGCCTACTACAGGTGGCATATGTTTTCAGTTCGTTCTATTATTGATGACGTTTACTTTGATCACTTGATTATGGTGGTGCCTTAAGCCTTCTCCATTTTAAAGTTACTTTTCCTCCCTCTTTGTAATAAATATTTTGTGTAGAGATACTTTGAGACTGTGTTGAAATAAATATTTTGTGTAGAGATACTTTGAGACTGTGTAGATATTCCATCAGTAATCAGACTTCTAATTTATTCACTTGTTTTATATCACTGTGAGTACCTGATTTTCTGTTTTATGCAGCGGGTTGTAATCCATTACTGTAATTATTTATTTTGATGCCTCAGTTGTCCCAGGTTTTGCTAGTAGAAGCCCCTTCCAGTTTGCTTCTGTGTCCTTTTAGCATATCTCCATCATTTTTTGGAGCACTTTCCAGGCTCATCTTGAACTACTGTCTCAGCCCTGGAATTGGAATTGGCTATTTTTCCAAGGCCCTCCCCTTTAAAAAAAATCCTTTATTTTGAAATAATTGTAGACTCACAGGAAGCTACAAAAATAATATAAAGTCCCATGTACCCCCTTCATCCAACTTCCTTCAGTGGAGTTTTGTGTAGCCCTACTACAGTATCAGAATCAGGAAATTTGATATATCTGGTACATTTCTGTTAACTGCACTACAGAACGACTCCCTTTTCGTTATTTTTTAAGCTTGCATTTGCGTGTGTGTAGTCTTTTGTAACTTATCTATTCCATGTATAGAGTTGTGTAGCTAGCCCCACAATCAAGATAACAGAACTGTTGCCTCACTTTAGAAGAACTCTTGCTACCTCTTTGTATTTCCAACACCCCCCACCACCATTTTGTTTATTCTCCATGTCTGTAGTTTTGTCACTTCAATATGTTATATGAATGGAATTATACACTAGTAACCTTTTGAGATCAACCTTTTTCACAAAGCATAATGCCTTGAGGTCCACTTGGTGTTGTGTATATCAATAGTTAATTCCTTCTTATTGCTGGGTAGTGTTCTATTATATGGTTGTGCCAAGTTTGTTCACCCATTCACCTGTTGAAGGACATTGGGATTGTTTCCAATATTTTGTATAATATTATGAATAAAACTGCTTTGAATGTTTGAGAACAGATTTTCGTGTAAACATTGTTTTCCATTTTGGGGGGTAGGAGTTTAAGAGTGTGATTGCTGGGTCATGTGGTGAGCACGTGTTTAGTTTTGTAAGCGATCACCGGACTGTTTTCCATAGTGTCTGGGCCACTTTATTGTTCTCACCAGCACTATATGAGGGACCCAGTTCTCAGCGTCCTCCCCGCCATTTATTGTTATCACTGCTTTTTATTTATAGCTGTTCTAATAGGTGTGGTGATACCCTGTTACGGTTTTCATTTGCATTTCTTTAATGACTAATGATGTTGCACATTTTTTCATTTGCTTGCTTGCCATCTGTATCTCCTCTTTGGTGAAATATCTGTTCATGTCTTGCCCATTTTCTGATTGGATTTTTAAAAAAAATTTTAACTGCTGAGTTATGAGAGTTCTTTATGTGTTCTAGATACAAGGTCTTTGTTGGATATGTGGTTCGAAAATACTTTCTCCCTGTCCGTAGCTTGTCGTTTCATCCTCTTAAAAGAGTCTTTCAGAGCAAAAGGTTTGAATTTTGATGAAGTCCAGTTTATTAAATCTTTCCTTTATGGATCATACATATGGTGTCAAGTGTGAGAACTCTTTGCCTAGAGCTTTGTTTCTTTTTCATGGAGAATGGTATTAGAAACCAAAACCTGAGCATTAGGTGTGCTTGTTGCTCTTAGGGTGTGGATCTTCTCCAGGTCTCAGTGCACATAGAGAATATGTGTGTGTCCTAAGCCTTTCCAGGTTTCAGGGTACATTAACTATTTTCTTTGGTATCTCCAAGTGTAGACACTTATTCTGTGCCTTCCTTCATTCTCCCTAAGTCTACTACCACTGTCTATGTTTTATTTCATTATCTAAACATTTGTCCATTACTTTTATTATTATTATTTTTTGACTTCTATACTGATTTTATTTTCAGTGGAGCTTTGTGAGAGAATAATTGTAAATGCATGGACTATCCACTGTGTTGAATATGTACTTGTTGAAGCTGTAGTATTCCCTTTTCAGATCTTTTTTTTGTCTTTTTTTTTTTTTTTACACTTGTCAGCCTTACCCCCCTCCTACTATAGCTGCTTTCACCCTGATTGTGTTGTTTCGCCACAGCCTGTAATCATCCGTGATTCTCGTTTCCATGTAATGAAGACCAAGCTTATTAAAATATTCAGGTTCTCTTTATAGTTGGACCTCAGCTTACTTTTCCAGTCTTTTTATCTGCAACCCTACCGTATTTGCTCCACTCCAGAGCTGTTCTAAGTAGCTTTCGTTTCCCCACATGTGTTATGCTTTCTGCTCCTTTCCTCTCAGTTTTCCTTTGAGACACATTGTGCTAGTTTTACAGCATTTTCTATAGAGCACAGAGCTTGGCATATAGTGGCCACTTGATGCATTAAGTACATAAACAAATGCTGCTGCTTCCTCTAAAATAATAATACCACCCAAACGTTTTGTTGACCTATTATCATTTTCCAAATACTACCATACAGCATCTCATTTAATTCTTAAAGCAGCTCTCTAAGCCATTATTCATCTTTTATAAATGATGCTGAGTGAAATGTCCAAGGTCGTAACTGTAGGAGTTAAATTACATTTAACAAATGTTGGTGTACCTATTTTGTGACAGGCCCTGATTTAGATGCTCGAGACACTTGGGGAACAAAGCAGACAAATGTGCCCTTAATAGAACCAATATTAGAATGTTTTCCTTGTGGGGTGGGTTTTGGGGAAAGTCTTCCATAACCTTAGTTACTCATCTCAGATGTCATCTCTTTTAGTTTCTCCTAGCTCTTCTGGAAGGAGGTAGGAATTGAGTAGAAAGAATAGCTGTGTCTTCTGTGTTCTTGTTAGTTCCTGTTTGTGCACAGTTTTATTCTAAGTAGCATTTATAAAATCATTTGTATTTGGGGCCTTTGCTAGATTGAGCAGCTATGGGCAAGGATTGTTTTTTTTTTCTGGTATCCAGGATGCCTGGCCCATAGTATATTTAATATTCTCAATTAGTGTTTGAACCCATTAATATAAAGACTTATCCATGGTTGTCATTTACTGATAGCAGGTAACAATACTCTTCAGTACTTATTAATGCCTCTGTGTAAGGATACAAACCAGTTTAAAAAACTCTACTCTGTATCTTAGCCAGGAGGACATATTCTCAAAGAGATTATCTATAAGTTTTTTACTGAAGTTTAATAAGCTGTTTTGTTTGTGGATATGTATACGTCTCTAGTCTGGAGATGGAGTCTTAACCCCCTTTTCTCCTCAATTTTGACCATCTCATAGGAGTCCTGAGTTATTTGTTAAAGAAGTGTGCTGATACAATATAAAGAATTTACCAGCCTTTTTCCAGTTCAAGAAGATAAATGATTTCAAATGTAGAGTGTTTACTTTCAAACATTTTCCAAACACGTACATCGTAACTTTTCTTCCATGTTTGTTTGCATACAAAATGTTGAGGTTATCTATATTTATTTAATGAACCATGTCAAATCTCAGTGGCTTAAAACAACCAGTACTCTTTTCTTTGCTCACAATTCTCCAATTTGCGCAGGCCTTACCTCCATGCCACATGGTGTCTCCTGGGACTGGAAAGTCTGAGATGTTGGATTCCAGCACATGTGTGGTCTCTGAGACATCTTCCTCCTTGTGACTTTTTCATCTGGTTACCGTGGGCTTTCTCACAGCATCGTTTTGGGGTAGTTGAACTTCGTACGTGGTGGTGGATTCCAGAGGTGGTGACTGGATTCTGGAGGTGCCAACAGCGGAAGCCACTGGGCCGTCTTAAGACTTATGCCTGGAACTGGCATAATGTCATCTTCACTAGATTCTTTAGGCCAAAAGCAAGTCACAGGCCTGTCCAGATTCAAGCGGAGGGGACTGTACAAGGTGTGGACACTGGCAAGAGTGGTTTATTGGGACCACCAAGGAACATCCCACTACATGAACCAAGTATTTTTCTGAAGGAGAAAAAGGTGACTTTTCTGTTTTTTTTTTTTCCTCCTGTGGTACGCGGGCCTCTCACTGTTGTGGCCTCTCCCGCTGCGGAGCACAGGCTCCGGACGCGCAGGCTCAGCGGCCACGGCTCACGGGCCCAGCCGCTCTGCGGCACGTGGGATCTTCCCGGACCGGGGCACGGACCCGTGCTCTCAACCACTGCGCCACCAGGGAAGCCCTCTGTTTTGTTTTTTTATTATCTAATCTGACCAGTTTATGCATTTTATAATGCACTGATGTGATTGTATGCCTTTTTGCTGTAACTACATTCAGATAGCTGTATCATATTAACATAATTTGTCTTATTCAGTTAAACTGTGGTTTGATAATTTTGGTAGGGTTTGTAAATATAGATTTGGAGATTGGGTAAAAGAGATAATGAGTACTTTATGGCCTTCTCAGCTCCAAATTACACCTAAGTTAAAGTACCAAAGTACTAGATAAAAACACTGAATATGTACTTTGTGAAATAAGTGACGTAAACCTCCTTTTGGGTCACATGTTACAGTCCATAAAATATCTCAAGTATTTCTCCAGTAATCCTGTGATTGTCCTTTGTACAGGAGAAAGAAGAAATAGATAATCACATCTCCTGTAATTGTAGCTGAAGACTTTTCTTTTTTGCCCCTGAGCAGATCTCCTTAATGCCGGGAATGTGACAGTGTTTCATTTCATTTAAATAGTTCTCATATTGAGGTCATCCTATTACTGGGCTTGGGTGTAACAATAGAAATTTGTCAGAAACATTGTGGCTCATTGACCATATACATTGGAGTCCTCTGGAAAGCTTAAAAGAAATGCAGATTTTTGGGTCTTCCCGCAGACTTAGCATACCCAAATGTCTGAGAAGGGGTCTGGGTGATGTGTAAAGTTTGCGGATCACATTTTTAGGTCCTGTGACACGCATTCTCCATGGGAGTGATATCACTCCCCAAGGGGGAAAACTTGTTCTTGGGCATGGGGGAGTGAAAAAAATCTTAGATATTACAGTAAGTCAGCCTTAGCTGACAGAATCTTATTCCATAATATTTAATTTCTCTCATTAAGGAGAAATTTAATTTAACTAAAGTTTTCTTCCCGGTGATGGGAACGAAGGAGAGAAGGTTGAGAAACATTCCTCTGTAAGGGTTACTCCTGCACGGTGCCTGCCCCACAGGACTTGAGCCACTTCCCCCATCCTGGAAAACCTTGGTATGTGATCTGGGTAATTTGTTTTAATACTGAGGTTTTACCTGCACTAAATAGATTTTCTTTTAAAAATCCAGAGGGGGAAAGCATTTTACTCTATGGAGTTTTGCATCCAGGCAGATCGATCTTATCCTTATGGACAAAGCACTGTTAGAATGGACTCTGTTCTGGGATTTGGAAACCTTTTAGCTTTCTAGCAAAAGCTCTTCCTGTTCTTTAGCTTATTATCAACATAGCTCACCAGGATCTCTTGTATGCCACAGGAAAGGAGGCGTTCCTGTCTCTCCTGGGAGTGAGGCCTGTTCCCACTCCTCTGTCTCCTGTATGGTGCAGGCCCCAGGGGGTCAGGGCGGGTGAGAAGGCAGGACCCCAGTGCCCCTGTTCTCTGGGAAGGAGTGTAGGCCGAATGCTGTTACTTGGGTTTACTGACTTCTTTCTTTGCTTTGGACTGGGTGCAAATGAAAATGCTTGTTTGGGATGGAGGCTATTACAGGGCAGTGGCAGAAGTAATATATTACTTGCTATAAGGAGAAACTTCACATTTTGATTTGAGTATATCTGGGTCCTTCAGGGTAGTGTTAACGTCTTTGCACTTGTTTTCTGTGTAATTTATCCAGGCTCAGGAGGGTTAAAGGCATAGTACAGCCAGAAAACGAAAGGCCTCTGTAAATCTGCATTCACCTGAAAACACATTGCTTGGCAAATGGCAGATGCTGGGGTAGATTATTTGTTGAATCAATGAATAAAATTAATCCAAAGGTGATTTTTAAAAATGCATTCATTTTTCTATGATTTTAGAATCCAGGCTTAACATAATGTTAAAGGGAGAGTGACCTGGGAAGTTAGGAGTCCCAGGGTCCAGTGTTCTTCTTGCCGTGTCTTTTAATCTCTAGACTTTCATAGATGATCTTTTAAGAGCCCTTCAGCATCCAGCATTTTATTATCAAACACCTTAGAGACGCCCTCAGCTGATGTACTAAACAGCTGTTAGAGGGGATGGGTTCTGGTTGTCACGCACACAGTAGCGTATTAGGTGCCCGGTTCACCTGCTGTAAGCGGGAGCCAGCGCCTCGAGGGCTCTGAGAGCGCAGAATCCTCTTGAGGTGAGTGGCCCGGCCGCTGTGGGTGCTGCCTCAGTGGGTCATCCAGAGGCACGTTTCTTCCTCCTTGATCATTCACAGTACCCTGGGGACGGTCCTCATCTGTGTTGGCCTTGCCCCAACTCACAGGCAGGCGAAGAGACAGAAAAGCGTTCACTCCTTGTCCTAAAGGACCAAAAGTGTCACCCCACGCTTTTTTCCCACATTCTGTCCATGAAAACTTACTTGCATGGCCATACCCAGCTGCAAGGGAAGCTGGGAAGTGTCACCTAGCAGGGCAGTTGTGTACTTGTCTATATTTATGGAGGAAGGAGATGACTGTCTCTGCCACAGATAGTGTGGATGAAACCGTTCAGCTTTCTTAGCAGTACCCTTCTGGGGGAAGCTTTTTACTTAATGTTTTTGTTTAGCAAAAAATCTTAACAATTAACACAAAGAGGAAGTAAATTATTTTGGCACTCGGATTAAAATGCTGAGTAGAGGATATCAAAAGACAAGTTTTGAAATTGATTAGGAACATAAAACTAACCAGCTCTAACGGATTATACCTTTGTGTCCTCAGAGTACAAGCCAGGTAAAGAGTCGTTTAATCTTTGCTGTGTACTGTGTTCCTGGAAACACCTAGGTGCACATTTGGTCACAAGTGACATCTCAGTTTTCCAGAGGAGTAGCCCGTAGTACTAGCCCAACAGAAGGAAGCTCCTTCTTAAATACCATCAGGCCTCTTGGGTCCTGAATTCTTGTAAGATTGTAAATTTGGCCATGTGTCAAAATCGCTTGGGGCCCTAGTTCAAAATATAGATTCAGGCCCTATCCTCTGGAGGTTCTGATGATTATATCTCTGAATCTGAATTTTTAACAAGCCCCTCAGGGTGACTCTGATGCAGCTGTCAGTGGTATGGGATGTCCACTGCTTTGGATAGTCTGCACCTCAGTTGCCTCACCTGTAAAAGTGCAAAATTATACCTACCTGGTTTCACAGGGTTCAGGGAGCATGACATGAGTTGTACTTGAAATTGTTTCATAAATTAAAAAGTATCAAAAAAAATGTTAGGTGGCAATATAAGTTAAGTCTGTGCCAGGTATTGTGCCAATTTATTTGGTAAATAAAGTTAAGTGCTCATATCTCCCTTTAGAAGTAAGCTGGGAAATTACTGTGAGATAGAAATCTAGACTTCTTGATACTTGCCTAATTGAACAGGGATTCTGGAAAAGTTATCTGCTCAGCATAACTACCAATAGCAGAACAAGCCAGATAATTTACATACTTTTAACATAGTGTTAAGATACTGTATATTGACTTGATGATTTCAGTTAAATACATCTTCATTGTCATCTGCGTGGGAAACTGTGCTTTGTACTTTGGCCTTGAATATGATATAGTCTCTGCCCATAAGGAAGTTACAACCTGGTAGAGAAGACAGGATTCATAAACAAATCACAGTACCATTATTAAGAGCATTTTCTTCTTAAGGGATGAATTCTACAACCGTTGCAAGGCAGGTTCTGAATACGATATTCAGGTTCAGAGGATGGGAGAGGTCACGGAAGGTGAAGAGCACAGCTTGAGACGGGAGGAGTGACTTCCCCTGTTCTTTCTACCCCAGAGGGACCAGCCTCTGTCAGGTACGAGGAGGACTCTTCTCTCTCCCCATTTGCAGTTGCCGGGACCTTGTTAGGCAAGTAACACGGATCGAGAACCTTGTGAAGGTTAAGGATATGTTCCTTCCCTTCTCTGAAGCAAAGGGAAGTGGAACTAAACGTGATAACGCAAACCATGTGCTAGGCACTTACGTATATCACCTTAATCAGTTCCAACAGTTCTGTGAGTTGAGAGAGGCCGTGTCCTTTAGTGGAAGGAGCCTGGGATTTTAAAGCCTAGAAGCAGTTGGTAATGTTGGAGCCAAATCTGGCTTATGCATAGATGTTCAAGTAAGTGGCTTCTTCCTGGTAAAACAACTTGACAGGACATGTCAGACTCTTCCTTCGTTTCAGCATGTTAGGTTTGCCTTGGCTTTGACGAGGGCGTGACTGCTGCTTAACCCATTGAGATATTATGGATGGAGGTCTGGGGGTTCATTATTAAGCTTCAGAGTAAAGGAAGGGGAAGAGTGGTATAGAAAACATGCAGTGTATGGTAGTAGGGAATCTTGACAGGAAATACAAAGGCTGATTTATTTGATAATGTACCAAGAGTTGGGGATAAAGTAGTGAAAAACACAAATTCAGTTTGTGCCCTCATGTCATTGACAGCCTAGGCTTGACATTTTTAACTTTTGCTGTTTGTGATAGAACATGTGAAAGCTTTCTTGAACTTACTGATTGGATAGCTCAGCATTGGGTTTCACTGAGCGTGAAAGTGGTGGGGATTTTACACTGTATGTTTCTCAGTGTTTTTGTCTTTTTAAATCTTGAAGGAACTCACAAAACAGTAAGATTGCAGATCATTGCAAATGAGATGTTGACATAAATCGAGCGTACTTTTCCACATCCTCCAAGAATACAGATACAGATTGGAGCGTTTTTCATAGGTGACATTTGTAAATGTACATATTTTAAGAAGATTTGAAAATGTCTTTCTTACCTCTCTGTATTAGTTTCCTGTGGCTACTGTAAAAAAAGCACTACAGACTTAGTGACTTAAAGCAACAGTAATTTATTCTATCCTTGTTCTGTAGGCCAGGAGTCTAAAATCAGTACCATTGAAACGAGGTGAAAGTGTCATGGGGCCCAGGGGGTCTCTAAGAGGCAGCCTCTTCCCTGCCTGCCTAGCTTCTGGCTGCTGCCACATTCTTTGAGTCGCGGCTGCGTCCCTCCGACCTCTGCTGCCTTGGTGGCTTTGCCTCTCCTCTTCTGCCCCTCAAGCCACACTTGTAAAGGCACGTAGGGCCCACCTGGATAATCTCCTCATTGCACGATTCTTAGCTACATCACAGTCACACCTGTGAAGACCTCTTTCTAACGGTGATAACATCCGGAGGTTAGGACGTGGATATTTTTTGGAGGGTGACATTTTTTAGCTTACACTCCTAGGCATTATTTGGAAGAGTAGGAAGTTTGCTTTTGAAACAGTAACTTTAAGAAATTCGTAAGTATATTTCCAGTTACAGTAAAAATTCATGATGTATCTTACATCTTTTCAACATTAGCTTGAGATTCAAATTTGGGATCCAAATTGAGAGGCATTGCCCCAAATTTTACCACCTCACATGTCATTTATAACAGTGGTTTTGAGCTACTAGTCTCTAAATAGTGGAGGTCATTGTTCTTTTAGGACTAGCTCAAGCTGAAAGTAGTAATTTTGATCAGGATTTATTAAAAATGAGTCTAAATTTGAGAAAATGATATAAGTTATTGGCACTCATTTTAGCAATTTAGGAATTTTAATGACTTTGTGAGAAGGTGCGATTGCAGGAGGATAATGAAAAATATACTATGATTATACTTTTCCTAAAATTGCTTGGTTGTATCAAACTTGAAAATGTGTTACAGTTGGACTTTTTGTTTTTTATTATGCTATACCTTATTTTAGCTAATTTTGGACTGATCATTTTCAATAAGATATGAACACACAGTAAACAGTGTTGTTTAAAAAAGAAAAAATGGTCACACTTAGAATGGAAGGTACCAGTGGAGGGTTTTTGCAGTCCTGAGCCAGTCATGAACATAAATGTATGTGTGTGTATTGATTTTAATTCCTGGTTCTTTCTTGAACGTGCCTAATTTTTTTTTTTTGTCACCCTTAAAAAAAAAACAGACTCTTTTCTCTGATATCTTAAGATATATATTTGAAAGTTCTTTTCAAATAGTTCTGTTATTTCTAGTTCCTTGGGTATGAAGTTTGGTTGTTTACCCACTGAGTTTCTCTTGTGATGGAGGGTTTCTTTGTGTGTTTGTAATTACTTTGTATGAGCTCTTCTTCACAGGAACTTCTGAAGGTGTTCTGTGTATCGAGGGAAGTTCATATCTGTGTTTAAATATTTAGAGTCAGTGACGCTTTCCACTTCCCATTCCCCATTTCCCAAGTGTAATAACGGTAAACACTATCAAGCTGTCTACCTGCCTCCCACTTGGTGCAGTTGTTGCCATATTTTTTTCCTCCTACATGTGTACTCCTACATATGTTACAATTTTATGATTTTAGCTTTAAGCACATTTTAAGCTCCAATTTGATTAATTTTTGTTTTAAACAATAATCTTTTAATTTAATTAGAAGAAGGGAAAAATACTCATTTATGAAAATTTACCTACTTATTTACCATTTCTGGCACTCTTCACTCCTTGTATAGATTTGTGTTTCCATCCAGTATAATCTCCCCTCAGTCTGAAGAACATTCTTTAGCAGTTTTTGTAGAGCAGGTATGCTGGTAAAAAATTCTGTCTTTATTTCACCTTTGTGCTTGGAGGTTATTTTAACTGGATATAGAATTCCAGGTTGAGAGTTGTTGTCATTGAGTATATTAATGGTGGCGTTCCACTGTCTTCTGGCTTCCTTGTGTCTGGTAAGATGTTAGTGATAATTACTGTTTTGTTCTTTTCTCTGTGTATACTGTCTTTTTCCTCTCTGGCTGCTTTCAAGATTTCTCTCTTTATCTTTGGTTTTAAGCTGTTTGCCTATGACGTGCCGGGGTATGGTTATAATTTGAGAGGTTTTTTTTAGCCATGATTTCTTCAGATATTTTTCTCCTGTTTTCTCACTGTCTTCTGTGATTTTATAATTTCCTTTTCTTTCGTAGTTTCAATTTTTCTGCTGAGATACTCTGTCCGTTCACACATTAAAGAGCAAATTGTTCCTTAAAGTTTTTGAACACATTTTCTTCTAATTCTTTGTATAAAATATCTGCTTTAAAGTTGTTGTCTGCTATATCTAACATCTTGTCCAACCTGGGGTTGGTGTTCCATTGACTCTTTTTTCCCCTTGACTGTGGATCACATTTTTCTGTTTCTTGTTTACTGAATTTTGATTGAATACTGTTTTTTTCTTCTTGAGAAGGTTAATGTTTGTTCTACAAAGCTGGTTGGTCACCTCGAATTAATTATGTTTGGTTTTGTATTTTATTACTCAAGATTTATAGAAAGCTCAAGGTTACGCCTGGCCCCTCTAATATGGTGGGACATGACTTCCAAACTGGGTCTTCCGTGGATCTTGCCTGGGTTTGGTTTTAGACATTATTCATTTTGATCTGGAGTAGGCTATACTCTAAAAGTGTGGTCCTTAGTCTTGAAAGGGGGAAAGGATGTTAAGGTGTGTATTCATAAGGGTTCTCCAGAGAAACAGACCCAATGGGGGTATATGATTTAGTGTAAGAAATTGGCTCGTGTGGTTATGGAGGCTGAGAAGTCCCCACATCTGCACTTTGCAAGTTGGAGACCCAGAGAGCTGATGGTGTAGTTCTGGTCGGAGTCTGAAGCCTGAGAACCGTAAGAGCTGATGGTTTAAGTTCTATTCTGAAAACCAGCAGGCTTAAGATTCAAAAGCTGAAGTTTCAGTTTGAGTCCAAAGGCAGGAAGAAGGTTGAAGTCTCAGCTCAAAGCAGTCAGACAGGAGGAGTTCTCTCTTGCGTGTGGAAGGGTCAGCCTTTTTATTCTCCTCGGGCCCCCAACCAACTGGATGAGGACCACTCATATTAGGGAGGGCAGTCAGTCTGTGGCTTCGAATGTTAATATCATCCAGAAACACCCTCACAGACACACCCAGAATAATGTTTGACCAATTGTCCGGGCAGCCCATAGCTCAGTCAGGTTGACACAGTAAACCTCTGTTAAAGAGATCTCTCCACTGTGGCTGGGCAAAGACTCCAAGATTTCCCATTCTCTTTCATTTCTGTTCTGCTCTCAACCTCTTAGCAGTCACTCTGCACTAAGCTTGTCTCACCTTGCCCCATGTACATTCTGGTCTTCTTGGGACCCCTCTACAGACTTTTGGAGACCCCTCTCTGCATAGCTCTCCCCTCTCTGTTGCCCTGTCTCCCAAAGATTCCAGGTGCTTCAGCTGTTTGGAACTCTAATCTTTAGCTTCACATCTCAGTAGGACCCCCATGCTTTGCTTGGATTCTAGCTCCCTCCACCATGTTGGGAAGTTGTCCCCAGAGAACCAGGGCAAAAAAATAGGGTCAGTGGAGGAGACAATTTTCTTTAAAAATTCTGTTTCCCTGATTATATTTCATGGAGTAGGCAGACTTTTAAATAATGTTGTAGTGATGTGGACCTTTGGATGAAGGTCAGGCCAGAGGGGTGGTGGGCTCTAGAGTAAATTGTACTCCGCTTCCCACTTAGTGTTGGAACCATAGCCAAGGCAGATACCATGGGTTGCTAGCTATGCAGATGACTAGGGGCTGTCACTCATGAAACAACTCTCCCATTAATGGATGCCTTCATTCTTTCCTTCATTTGCCACTTGTTCTCCTGTAACATTCTTCTTACTCTTAGTCCTATCAAGTCAGTCCATTCCATCCTTGAGACTTGCTAAATTATTTGGAGATATCTAGTCACTGGTCCTTTAATCTTTCATTGTCTTGGCTGAACGTCCTTGGTACTTCCAGATCCCCACTCACCTAATTACTTTCTCAGAAGTTCTGAATTTTCACCGCCTCTCTTATGTAGATCTAGAAGTTGAAAGAATTGTGAGCTTCAGAAGCCTTACACATACTAAGACTACAAATCCAGGTCTCACCTGTCAAATTCTTGGAAAGATTTTTCTGATACTCCCTCTTCCTCAAATCTAAATTGGTTCCTCTCGTTAATTTTCTCTTTTAGCAATCTGTACTTCCCCCTCATAATCGTGAGCATGGTTTGTAGTTATATATTAGTGTGATTTTGCCTGTTTCCCACGTTGGACTGTGAGTTCCCTGAGGAAAGACACAGTGGCAGTAAATCTCACCCTTATGTCTCCAGTTCTCAGCACATATTTGTTGAAGAAATGAATGATAGATTTGAAACTCTCATCATGTCATGACATCATCTGATTTTTAGGATATTATTTGTGTATATGCAGTTATGTAAAATTATTTTTCGGTTGTTTCAGTAGGCATAAGTGATGGCACTTCTGAATTGTATACAGAAGTATGTATGGTTGTCCCTCTTTCGACTTTCTGTCCACTCCTGTCCATTCCTACCCAGCCACCTTCTCAGTCCCATTGTCCTAACGACAGATACTGCTGTTGAAGGTGTGCAGTTATCTTTCTGGACATTTTCCTGTGTATTTCCATTTATATGAAAAGAAACATAAGTATGCTTATGTTGTTGTACAGATACATGTTTGCCCATATGTCTTTGTAGCAGTGGAGTTTGAATGCTTAATTAAAATGGCAGTAAGTATTATTTTGCTGTTATCGTTGGTTTGATAATCAGATCTTTTCTGATCTGTTTATTTTACTTTCACATACTCTTTAAGTAAGGCACATAACCTCTAGACCTGCATTTCCACATCTACTAAAGGATTGATTTGAATTAAATGAAATTGAAGACCTCTTGCTCTCAATCTGATACTAAATTCAGTGTTATTGTATAATTCATATGTATTAGCTACCACAAAAAATGTTATTCTTTGTAATATTGAAAAAACAGGAAGATCAAACATCAATTATGACTTTGGGTAGCAAGAGGAAATTTTGGGGCAAGTTGTTAAAATGTTCAATTTTTTTTTTCTCCAAGAGTGGCTAGAGAATGTTAGCTGCTAAAACTAGTAGTGGGATCTATCTGTCTTGTGGACTTCAGCACTAGGAAGTTTGTGCTTTATCGATCCCTCAGAGCTAGCTGATGACACCCTAAAAGGAATTTCACCCCAACTCCCTGAATTTTCACATCACAGCTGTACGTTTTTATTAACACAATAAATGTCCCTGTGAAAAATTTTATAGGAACCAAAGTTTACATAGGTAAATCTTTGTTAGTGATTTATATAAAGCATTTTATGTAAAATAGTTTCCCAAGCAATTTTAACCCCTATCTCCTCTCCCAAAAGAGAAACAAACAAAAGAATTTAAAAAAGCAAATTTTGCTTAGTCATGGTATGTTTTTAAGTTCTCTGTTGTAGAATATCAAATCTTTAAATTTCTTTTAGTTAGCTGCTTTTGTCAAGTATCTCACTTATTTTATAGTTTAAAGAATTGTATTTCTAATACTTCTTTCATGTATCACCACCTCTATTAAAATTTTTTTTTTAATTATGGAAAACTTCAGATTTACATAAAAGTAGAGAATATAATGAACCCGCATGTCCCTGTCCTCCTGCTTCCACAGTCATCACTGTTTTGCCCACCTGGTTTGCTAACCTTTTCAATATAAATAATACCACATTTAAAAATATTCTCTTTAGAAAAGAGGCTTGGTGTTTAAGAGGAAAAATAACTCAAAACAAGAAGCAAAAACTATGCCCAAGCTTTATCTGATTATGGCTATTTATAGAGAATTGATAATTATATAAAATATGTTTTTAGTTCATACACCATTCTCTGTATCAGAAATACTCAATTTTGTGCCTTTCGCATTGAAATGAATTAGCAAAGTCATTTGTTCCATCATTAGATTGCAGGTATGACTTAACTGTGCTTATAATCTTGTCTTAAATATTAAAAGAATATAACTCATTTGTTTCAACAAAGCAACCAAAAGCAGATATTGTTTTGGAGACGATGTAGTTTGATGATACTGGTTTCCTTTCCCTCCTGTATTGAGAGTCATGTATAGTTGAGGAAGCTGACCATCTGGAGGGTGAGTTGAACAGGCTGTTCCCACTTTCTGGGGCTAGGTGCTGTCAGGCATATAGTTTGTTAGCTGCAGTTGAAGGCAGAGTGGGGTTAGGACCTTACTCATGGTATAAATCCTGCTGTGGCAGGGTTGAGGGGAAGTGGTGTCTACTGTAGAAGTTGCTGGTGGGAGACTTTGTGGAGGACAAGGCATTGGTGTTGACTGGTAGAAAAGGAAGGAAGGCTCATGGAGTCTGAGCAAAAAAGTGATGTTCGGGGAGAGAGCGTTGTCCCTCGTGGCTAGAGTGTGGATCTGGGGAAAGCGTGTAGTAGGAAATGAGACTGGAAAGGTGGAGATGATGATGACAGTATAAAATATGACAGTATGAAGAAGTGAACAGGTAATGAGCATTTACTGGGCAGTGCTTTAAATGCTTTACACGTGCTGTGTCATTGATAATGGCACTATTTTGTGGGGTAGTCTTCACTTTGTAAATGAGGGCACTTAGTCAACTAGGAGTTTAGAACTTTGAGTGAGGCCACCTAGTAAGTTGTGGAGCCCGGAGTTAAACTAGGGCAGGCTGACTCCGGAACCTGATGGCTTTGGGCCTTGCACACCAGGTTAAGCAACACAAAGCACTTTTGGGGGGCCCTACCATGGCCAGTGACCTAGCAGTATATTAACTGAGTTTTAAAAGCAGAGATCTTTAATAGTTTATTTTCATGAGCTTTTCTCACCTTTACTGGAGTTTTAAAAATTGGAGGTACTTAAAGGTTGTTTCATAGTTGTGGCTTTAGCTAGATTCCATGACAACTTTTATGTTAAGATGGAGGCTGAATTTCTTGGACCATTTTTTTTCCTGATTATAAAACATGTGCATATTTATAAAAGTTGCGATGCACTGAAAAGTGTAAAGAAGACAATAAAACCATCCAGTCTTTTATTAGCCAAAGACATTCATTACTAATAATTTTATGTATTTTCTTCCAGAGTTTTTTTCTGTGCTTTTTAAAAAAAAACTTTCCTGAGCTTTGATGAAGATTTTGAGTTCTTTCTGATAAAATATAATGCGTGACCTTTTCCCTCATGTAATATAATTGTTTTAAGAACTTAAATGATTACATAATATTTTATCATGTGAATGTACAGTAATCTTTGTCATCTTTTCTTTTGAAAGTGTTGAACATTTTTATTGTTTCTGATTTTTTATTTTTGATGATGCACTTTTGTATATAAATTTTGTATTTTTCATCATGAAATGTATTTCTAAAAGTAGAGATTGAATATGAAGCAAAGTAGACTACAAGCATGAAGAAAACTGTATGGGAATAATGCTTAACTCTTGCCGAAGCTCGTGTTCAAGTATACCGTGTATAGATTTGAAGATCATAAATTGAGAAATAAAGCATAAGATTCGAGCAAGAAAAATGGACTGGGACTGGCTAATTAAATTTGAGAAGAGAGATTGAGTGTCTTGATGTTAAGCTGGAGAAGCAGCTGAGGAGTAAGTCTGTGCATCTGAAGAGTGTTTTGTAGGCTCTGTATAGTTATTTTCTGTTTCTTCAGAGTGCATAAAAAAACATGAACTTAAGTTAGTATGGAGGAATTTAGCATACAGTTTGACTCAGGATTGAAAATTCTCGGTATAGTTTATCATGAGAATTATTCTTGGAGATGGGTAGATTTTCACTATAAATTTAGGATTTTATTCTGCATAAGGAGGAAGGGGTGCTTAAGATGGCGATTTAAAGGTATAACTAGACCTTTATTTCTTTTTTTTTAAACATCTTTATTTGAGTATAACTGTTTTACAATATAGTGTGTTAGTTTCTCCTTTACAACAAAGTGAATCAGTTATACATATACATATGTTCCCATATCTCGTCCCTCTTGCGTTAGACCTTTATTTCTAAGATTTATTTTAATATTAGTTCTAGTTTTCTTACCTGTTGTATGTTTCTTTTTTGATATTCCAATATAAGAGCAGCACTACTATGTTAAAGTTTGCAGTTTTGATTGAAAGGACAAACCAGAACAAGAAACAAATAACACTCCACACAGGCAGCTAGCAAACTAGCATGCCCGTGTATGTAATTGATTTGCATGACTGTGAATGAGGTCCCCAAAGTTGAACATCCAGTCTCGTGAGGCCAGCGGAATTTGAAATATAGGTTGGGAAATGTTGACATTAACAAATCAGTCATATGTGTTGTGGCTGCTGATACCCCATGCCAGTCATTTATATAGAATTTCCATTGATCAGGAAAATTCTAGTTTAAGATTTTAAGGTTTAAGATTCTAGGTTTAAGATTTCGTTTCATTACAAAATGCACATTCGTTTTAGAAACTTTAGAAAATACTGAAGATAAGAATAACAGTTTCCTGCAGTTCCTCTTTCTGGAGATAACTACTATTTGCATTTTGTGTATAACCTGTCTTTTTTTTTTTTTTTCTTTCCCTGCACACAGTTATTCTTTCCTTTTAAAAAATGAATATATTTGCATACTGCTTTATAGCCCACTTTTTCTATATAAGACAATATTTTCCATGTTGTTATTCTGTCTTTCTAACGTGCTTATTGAACATCTGCTGGGCTATAATAGAAATATGAGATTGAGATTCACCGAGCAGTAGGTACTATCACTTGAGTAAGAATATAACATAAATAATTACTAAAGTATAGTGGTCGATAAGTAAACGCAAGTTCAGAGGAGAGATTGGAGTGGCTTTAAGCTGAATGAGGGGGAATTAAGGTGGTCTTGAAGAGTGGATAAGACTTAGGTAAAGAAAGGGCAAGTTTTAGGCAAGGGGACTGATTTGAGCATTGATGCAGAAGGAGGTTAAGTGGCATTTTATGGAGTGCCGTGCTGAGCTCTGAGGTCAGGGCGATTGAAAGTCTGCTTCAGGGATGTATGCGTGGCAGCTAAAGGTGCGATGAAATGGGACATTTCATGGGATGAGCTGTCTTTAAGTAAAACAGTTCCCAAATTTGGCTGTGCTCAAGAATAACCTGGAAGTTCTTGTTTAAAAAACAACCAGATTCTTGAGTCCTTCTCCACGCTTCCTGAATCAGGATCTTTCGGGGTGGAGTCTGCAGTCTAGTTTTGGCAACCTCCTGTATTGTTTCTGACATACTGTCTGGCCTAGGAGATGCTTAGTTTAGGAGGCATCTGTACTATGTGTGAAACAGGGACTGATACAAGGGCATGGACCAGCGTGATGACAGTAGGCATGGACGAGAATGGAAAGGCATGAGGCATTTTGAAAGTCGATAGAATTTAGTGAGACCGTTTAGAGTAGCTAAAGAACTCAGCAGTTTCTAGCATGGTTGTGGTGTCGGGGGCACGTGTAGAGATGGCAGCGTGAGCTGTGTATGGAAGGGACGAGGATGCCTTGTAGGCACAGTGAGTTGAGGTAGTAATGTGGCACTGCACGCAGCATCCAGCAGCTGTCGGACTAGATACTGAGTGAGCGGTCGGGGTAGAGAAGAGAGTCTGGAATTATTAGGTGAGAGTAAATCTTTGAAGTACTTCTTTTATTGGGAAAGATGTATAGAAAAATGAGTGGAGGGGCCAGACAGTGGAACTGGAGAGTAACACCTGAGTTTGGGGCCAAAGGTGAAAGAGACATGGAGGATGATTGGTACCCTGAAATACAAGATCACACATTTTAAGAATTTTTTAGGAGGTAGCATTTCTCTAAGTTCCACAGAAGTCTAGCAGGGAAAATAAGTACAACAAAACTCATTTTACTACTCTTAGTGATAGGCTTATTGGAAGAAAATGTAAGCTGTTAATAATAGTGTGTGTTTTTTTATTTCTGGATCTTGTCTTTCTGTATTTTTGAAATTCAAGGATAATTAAAAAACAGTGGTTCATAAAATTATATATAATTATATGTATTAAAGTATACATAATCAACTAAGTATATGTGTGCATGTACTTATGTAAATTAATTATATATAATGTATATTTTATAAATAAAATTGTGTGTATATATATAAAATACTTAAGAAACACACATATATATATATAAATACTTTAGACCATTCTATTTAGAAAAGTCAGTACTATCAGAAAGGAGAGAGTGAGCAGAGTAGTTTTTTTATTGCATTTCTTAGAAACTAGTTACGAGAAGGGGTTGCAGACTATTATTGATTGAACATATTCTTCCTAAGTGTCTTCTGTCTGATAGATATGCTTTGTTTCTGGAATACATGCATGCATGAGATCACCCCAGATGTTCAGGTTAGGGAGGGAAGTGTAACGGGGGATGACACTAAGCACTGGATCTCAACCTTGTTTGATTCTCAAAGCACCTAGAGGTCGTTGGGCCACCACTTTTTAACGAGCAGGATCGATTTGAGTAATAGAAAGTTTGAGTACATTATGTGTAGGTGATACGAAGCAAGCGCATCAGCAGAAGAGATTGAAAAAATTTGTTCATATTACTTTGCTTTTAATTCCTATTTACAAAGGGATCCTGTACCCAGTTCCAACATGTGAGAGGGTGTGTGTCGGGGGGGAGGACTTTTTCACACCAAGCAGTTCTCAGATGGCAGCAGGGTGTCTGAGAATTCAGCCCAATTCTCACACTGTCTACCTGGTAAAGGGCTCAGTCCTGTAAGACCCTCCACTTCTGACACCAGGCACAAGCCCAGGCTGTTACCTGGGCGTCTGACTGGCTACAAACTGGAGGTTCCTGTGACCTCCTCCTTAGGTTTGGTTCATTTCCTAGAATGGCTCACAGAACTCACTTTTCTGTTTTTTTGGTTTTTTTTTCTTTTTTTGGCCACGCCTCGAAGCTTGTGGGATCTTAGTTCCCCAACCAGGGATCAAACCTGGGCCCTGGCAGCCGAGTCCTGACCACTGGACCGCCAGGGAATTTCTCAACACAAGAATTTGTGTGGATTGGATGTGGGGTAAGCAATAGGAAAGAGGTCCTAGATGATTAGGGTTTTAGTTTGGGAGATTGGGGTGTAGTGATACCCATTAACCAAAACTGAGACTACAGGAAGGAGAAGTGGATTTTTTTCCTGTCCTGCCTGGTCATTCCTCTTCTTTTTTTTTTTTTTTTTTTTTTTTTTTTTTTTTTTTTTTTTTTTTTTTTTTTGCGGTACGCGGGCCTCTCACTGTTGTGGCCTCTCCCGTTGCGGAGCACAGGCTCCGGACGCGCAGGCCTAGCGGCCATGGCTCACGGGCTTAGTTGCTCCGCGGCATGTGGGATCTTCCCGGACCAGGGCACGAACCCGTGTCTCCTGGATCGGCAGGCGGATTCTCAACCACTGCGCCACCAGGGAAGCCCTCCTCTTCTTTTTTGATCAAGAGATAAGAATGGGGAAATGACAGATTTCCCCACTTATTTCCGCTTATCTCAGTGGGGCCTGAGATAAGCGGCTTTGGAGTCTGTTTGGTTGGATTTGAATCTTATCTCTCTACAATTCGTCCTGTGTGACTTTGGGCAACTTCACTTCTCTGGGTCTTAGTTTCCTCACCTGTAAAACTGGTAATAGTGCTACTTAACTTATGTAATTATTTATGGGAATTAAGTGAATTAAAGGAAAATGTTTATGTGTACATTAAATATAAGATACCTCATATGCAGTAATAACTGGGAAACAAAATCAAGCTCAGTTCACTGGACTCTCAGAAATGTGGGCCTGAACCTTAAAGGAGAAAGGTGGGCTAGAGGCAACTTGGTATTTTCAGTCTGCTTAATTCCACATATAACTAAGATAGTACTTAATGTTGCCTTTCAACCAAATCTTAGAAATGAGCCTTCTGGAACTTAGGTCTGCTTATGATAGGGATATTTCCTAGTCTCTACTTTATATAGTAGTCACTCTCCAGTAGTGGAAGTTAGGTTCCTGAAAAGTGCTGTGGTCTGATTATTAATGTTTGAGGAACTTGGAGTAGAAGAGAATACATGCAGATATGTTGATAGACATGAAGGTTGAAATGAACCTGTGAAAATCATTGTTTTCACACTCACTAAAGGAGACAAAGGATGGCAAGCAAAATAAAGTATCACTGGTAGTTTATATGTTTTTTTAAAAAAATAAATTATTTATTTATCTTGGTTGTGTTGGGTCTTCATTGCTGTGCATGGGCTTTCTCTAGTTTTGGCGAGCGGGGGCTACTCTTCATTGCGGCGCGCGGGCTTCTCATTGCGGTGGCTTCTCCTGTTGCGGAGCGCGGGCTCTAGGCGCGTGGGCTCTAGAGCGCAGGTTCAGTAGTTGTGGTGCAGCGGCTTAGTTGCTCCGCGGCATGTGGGATCTTCCCGGTCCAGGGATTGAACCCGTGTCCCCTGCATTGGCAGGCGGAGTCTTAACCACTGCACCACCAGGGAAGTCCCTATATGTTTTGAATTAGTGGCAGGGACCTGTACTTTTTTTCGGTCATAGCTTACTCCTAGAAACTTCAGTCTCTGCCCACCAGTCTTAAAAAAGATATTTGTCAATGTGTTGTAACGGATAATATGCCTATGAGTTATTTCCCTCCTGTTTTCCTGTATTTATTGCCATATACAAATACTCAGTGCCTAATTTTGTCTCAGTTTAGCCCAGATATAGTCCTGGAGAGGCCAGGTAACTTGGTGCTTGAGGTAGCAAAAATTGGGACAATATTTATTTAATCCACTCAGCTCTGTCTTCTTGAACCTTTTCTCTGGTGCTCACTCAGGGTTGTGTTAGTTCTTTATGTACAGTTTCAGGAGAAAGCACATCCTTCTTCCCCTTAAACCCATGTATCAGCTGCTTCCACTTCCGACGTGCCATTGGAGTCATATATTCCAAGACCCAGGTTTTCAGTCCTTCATGTTCTTTTTATCTTGCCTGAGGCTTTAGTGCAAAAATAACTTATTTGCTATTGGTTTTTATACTCTTTTCAGCTTGTCTCCTTAATTTTTTTTTTTAAAGGGAATATAGAACAAACTGTTGTTACATGCTATAATCAGAATTTCTCTGTTAGGCTGACTTTTCAGGAGAGTTACTTTTCCATTCCCCAAAAGTGAAATACTTTATACAAATTAATTTACTGCTTATGAGCTTTATTTCATGTTTGGTATGGTTGAGGCAGAAGAGCGGTGAGTCTAAAATCAGACTGAGTCACTTAGATTCTTGCAGGTTTGCAATTTTCTCATAACCATTTCAATGTTCCCTAATGAGAGGCATCTTGGAGTGGTGGAAAGTAGTGAACTTCGTTGTGGGACCAGAGTTCTCAAGCTGTGCCCTTAGGCCAGGCGGGTTAATATCTCTGACCCTTGATTTCCCCACATAACAGTGCCTACTTGTAGGGTGTGTGTCAACGTCTGTGAAGTGTCTGAGCTGATGGTGTATAGCAAATGTCTTTTTCCCTGCAATTTTACTCATAATTTTGATTTGATATCATCTTACGCTTTTTACTTTTTTTTTTTTTTTTAAGACTGTGACTATTTCCTAGGGATCCTGGGGGAAATCATAAGTGTTCTTGGTTTTTAGGATTTCTCTTGAAACCTCCAGTTAGTGAAAGGACTTTTTCTGTGTATGCCATTTGATCATCTTATTGGGAATTAGAGTTATAGATTTTTTATTTTCCTTGTGTGTTAGGTATCAAAACATTTCCCCCATGACTCCTTTGGCTATTATAATTCTTGAAAAAATCTATTTCTAAAATTATTATCTGAAAAAAAGACATTTTCTTCTATCACTTCCTTGCTCTGTTAGTGTAATTGAGCAGAAGTTTATAAGGAAAGGTAGTCACAGAGTATAATTTTAAGATAATCACATTGTAATTTGATCCATGGAATCAAATTTTAGGTCTTTCAAATTCATTTTCATTTTTTTTAACATCTTCATTGGAGTATAATTGCTTTACAATGGTGTGTTAGTTTCTGCTTTATAACAAAGTGAATCAGCTATACATACAAGTATATACCCATACCTCCTCCCTCTTGCGTCTCCCTCCCTCCCACCCTCCCTATCCCACCCTCCCATCCCACCCCCCATCCCACCCTTCTAGGTGGTCACAAAGTACCGAGCTGATCTCCCTGTGCTATGCAGCTGCTTCCCACTAGCTATCTATTTTACATTTGGTAGTACATACAAGTCCATGCCACTCTCTCAACTTTGTTTTCTTTTTTGTAGCTTTTTATTTTATTTTATTTTTTTTGTAGCTTATTCTTAATTGGCATCTTCTGAACTATCAGAATTGTCCTTTTAAATCTCATTGTGCATTATATTTTTTCATGTGGGTTAAATTTTTAAAATTGTGAATATATGAGAATATATATTGATATAACACGTAAAATTAAAAGGTCATAAAAAAACAACTGTATACTCACCGGCTGCTTATAATACTTCCCTACTGCTTTAGTTATTTTCGAACTAGATACAGGGCTTCCCTGTTAGTGCAGTTGTTAAGAAACTGCCAGCCAGTGCAGGAGACATGGGTTTGAGCTCAGGTCCGGGAAGATCCCACATGCTGCAGAGCAACTAAGCCCGGGCACCACAAATACTGAGCCTGCGCTCTAGAGCCCGTGAGCCACAACTACTGAGCCCGCGTGCTACAACTACTGAAGCCCGCACGCCTAGAGCCTGGGCTCCATAACAAGAGAAGCCACTGCAACGAGAAGCCCGCGTACCATAATGAAGAGTAGCCCCAGCTTGCCGCAACTAGAGAAAGCCCGCGTACAGCAACAAAGGCCCATCACAGCCAAAAATAAATAAATAAAATTATTTAAAGAAAAAAGAAACTAGATACAGTTTTTAGATTTGCCTCAGTACAAAACATTGTGTCATTAGAGAATACATCAGTACCTGCCATTTAGTTTATTAACTCTTTTTGAGTTAATGTGGATTTGCCATATCATGCTAATGCATTCATTTCAATCATAGTTTTGCCAGTCTAGTTTTTTTTCAGATTTGTAGTAATTTTATAAACCTCAGCATGACAGTGCTTTTGATTAGGTGTCTCGATATCCTCCCACCCTCTCTCCCCTCCTCTCGTCTCCCCCACCCCTCTTGGGAAGGAGAGACAGACACAAAGAGACCGAGTCTGATACCTTCCTGAGCATACCATGCACATAAACTCAGCTTGTTGAAATTCTGTTATCCCTGCAGATGTGCTGTAGGTTAATTTTATGTAGTGATTTTCAGACAACTAAAAATTGGTTTGTAAGTTTAGCTTCAAAAAACCACTTAAGCTCAGTTCCTAGACTGTTCGTAGACCATTGTATTGCCTTGGGCAAAATGTGAGCTAAAGCACTGTAAAAGATTTTGAGGACTATGGGAGGTTCCTGTGGTAAGGATAGTAGATGCTTTTCGTTGGCATCTAATTTTGCTCCATAATTTGTGAATGGTTCCATTTGTGGGGGAAAAGATAAAAAATTCACTGTAGGTTTTTCTCAGAAAAAATTAAAATATGCCTGTCTGGATTTGTAAGCTTCTTTAGAAAGAAAATTGTATCTATAATTGGCAAAGTACATTTGTTGTTTGCTGTTACCTACTTATTGTCATTAAAACTCACATCTATTTTTGAAAAGTGACCAGCCTGAAGGATATATTGGAAATAATCACTAGAATCTTTATTTAAAGTAATCCAAGGTCAAGACTTGAGGGGTTTATCATTTCTAAGTGTATGATGGTTTAGTTGCTGCATATGTCAGCAGCAGATTTTGTAACTTACGGAAATTCTTTACCCTTTGCTAAAGGCTGCTTTTCAAATGAGCGTGATTAAATGGTTGATTTTTTTTCTAAAAGATGTCAGTTTTAGGGTGAGGCCATTTTGATAATCCAGAGTCAGATGCATTATCCATTGTGCCAGTGGCCCACTCATCTTTTCCTGTTGAAACCATTGAAGTTGGCAGCGTATACAGGTAGCCATTGTGACATTTTACAGGTGAAGAATATGATATCAGGAGCCTGAAGGATTTGAAAATGTCCAATTCTTGGCAAGAGATTTAAACATTCACATTTTCCTTTACCATAGTTTATGCTAGAATTGTAAAGACTGACCATTTATGAGGGAAAAATTATTAGAAAACTGTGTCTTTGAAGTAAAAATCTTGAATCCTTGATGGTTCAAGTATTATTTTTGCAAATAAAACTATTTTGATGCACTACTTTAATGTTCATCCATTTATCTGTCCATATCCCCTTTCCCCCAAGTTGGGTACTGATTGGTCACATGCCTGGGGTTTTCCTTGATACCACAGCAGCATCTGAGCTGGAAAAGTGGTTCTTCAGGAATGGAATCTGGAATCCAGGGAATGATTTCAGACACAGGTAGTTCCTAATTTACAGGTAATTCGTACATGTAAACCCCTTCCCTGAGCTGCTCTTTCAGTTGCTGCTATTTGGAGTACAGAATTTGAACTTTTAAAGAACTTCTGGGGTTCAAAAGTAAGTAGAAGCAGAAATAAGTGAAAAGCAGCAGTATTTGGTGGCAATAAATATAGAGTCAAATCCATATTATGACCCACTTGCATTAAAATGTTTTTCCTCAAACTACCTCAGTAGTTTTTAACATTATTTTGCAACACTGTTAGAATTCTACCATTTAGGGGTTTATTTGAAGGGCTAACTAGCTAGCATCCTCGTTGAAAACTGCAAATACTAAGGTGCATTATTTCAGCCCTGTTGATTTCTTCCTACCTCACACCTGAAATGAACCACGCTGAGGCAATAGGCGCTTTGGGCGGGAACGTAGGAACGTACTTAGGGGAAAGCATTGTTGTTATATTAGCAGGATGACTGGAATGTCCTAATGTGAAATTTAGGGAATTACAGGCATTAGGAGTTGAGAGAGTGCTAGCAAAGGAAAACAACCTGCTTCAGAATTTGTCCGGGTAAAGAGGATCTAGAATTGGTTACGTTTCTATGTTTCTTCTGCAGGGTCCCCAGTGCCCATGGCTGGTGTAATATCTTTTGGGTTCAATAGATGTCTTTTGGCTAGTCTGGGAACTTGGCCAACATAAGCAACATTGTTTCATTAGGAATAATACTTAGTTCCACAGCATCAATTTGAAAAATAGATTTTTAGACCAAACTCACTTACAAGTTAGGTTTCAGCCTGTGCTTGTCTTTGTCTTGTCTGTCATCACGTGCTCTCAGTTGACAATAGCTGTGAGGTTGCTTTTGCTTTCCCATCAGTGATGGAATTTGCTGGCCAGTCATAAAATAGCAGCGGAAGTAATAAGTAGGAAGTAAAGTGAAAAAATTACAGTAAGTACAAGAAGCCACTTGGAGAGCAAAAGAGGGCTTGTGGGCTTAGGGGAGAAATTGGTGAGCAGAGTCTCAGAACTCAATTTACCAGTAACATTGGTAGATTGACATGTGATCGTTCCTATAGAGTAACTTTCATTACCTCTGTAGTAACCCACGGTGAAAAGTGAATTCACATTTACTGATTTGTTGAATTGATGTAGATTACAAAATGTAGATGTTTTTTATTCGGATAAAATTACATAGAATAGTGTAATATTGACAGTTTATTTCATCCCTAGAAATGTGTGAAATTTTTGTTGGTAGTAGTCAGATTTTAAAACTGTTTTTCTCCCTGACAATGAAATATTTTATATTTTATATATAATTGCTTTTCATTAATGAAAATTATCTTCAAGTAAGCTTAAATAAATGTGAGGAAATGAATTTGCAGTAATTTTATCTCTATGTTTTGGGGATTGTATTTACATTAGATGTTCCTCAATTAGGGGTAATTGTCTTGCATCCTTATCTCTTATCATAATCTGTTTTTCTTCACACAGTGTTATAGTTTTGCTGCTGGACTCTTCCCTCCCTTCCCCCACCCCATCAGGATGATATGAGACTTGAAAGAAGACGATGCATACAGGTGACTCAAGTTTTGAAATACAGTAAAACTGTGGCTGTCTGAGAGAATGTGGGAACTGGTGGTATATTTTGAATGCGGGAGCTTTCTGATAAACAGCATTTGTGGGGAGAATTATTTAGATCAGTAAATGCAAAGATAGTTGGGATATTTATTAAACTTGACTTTGGGAATCGGTTTGATAATCAGTGACAGATAGTGGTATTAATACAAATACAGCATAGTGATTGCTAGTACTTGACCTTTTCAAAAGGGGTGTTGGTTAATACTTTGGCGAGAATTGAAGTATTTCTGTTAAAAATAAATAACATATTCACCTTTATGGTTGAATGCATGTTCCCCCAGATCCCTGTTACAAGAGAGCAAATCTTTTAAAGGCATAGGGAGTAGATGTTAGTAGTGTGTCTTAAGTCTCTGACAATTCAGTTAAGGATATTATACCCATTATGTATGATTCCTTAAAAAATATGGTCTGGGATTTTGTTTTTTCTTTCCTGCCTCTCCATCCCTTCCTTCATTCCTCTCTTTCTCCTTTCTTTCTTCCTTTTCTCCTTCCCTTTTATCCTTTTGTCATTTGTATTTATACAGGAGAAGCAGTACAGAAGGCATTTTTGAAAGAATATTTTTGATTGCTTTATAATTAATTGAGGTGATCTTAACTTATACACGGAAGAATGGAGGCTGTTCCATCTGTGGCTGTGTTTGAGCTCTTGGAAATGTAGTGTAGCTAATGGATGAAGTGTTACTAACTTTTAAACTCAAATGTTCTTAAATCAGGCCGATTAGGAGGTATTTTGTTGAACCAACTGGCTTATATTTGCAGACCTGGTCAGAGATACTTATTTGATTTATAAACTGTTTGAAAGTGTGATCTTTAACTGGAAAAGAATTAACCACATAAATCTTGGATAGATGCTTAATTACGTTATTGGTGAAGGTGTTAAGGTTTTTGTGATTGCTTTTTATTTGCGTGATCTTTGTTTTCTAAAAAGAAAAAAATTACCATTTTTTGACTTCAGCTTGGGATTTTAAAAAATAATGTCTCAGGTGTGCCATTTTGTATGAAGAAATGTGCTTGAATATATATTAAATTTAATTATCGATCAAATCATATTTTACATTCATGAGGGACTCAAAGAACTGATGATAATTCTTTTTTGAGTAAAAGGTGTTTGAGTAATTATTTCTGTAATCTGTCTCTCAGGGGTGCACATGTATATTTGCCTGTACATATTAGAGGTATACCATGTACACATTCTGGCTGAGTGGCTGACAAGAGCAACATGATGCTGAGGCTGAATGTCAGTGTCATAGAGGAATAAATAGGAATATTTACAGAAAAAATTATAGAATTTTATGAAAATTTTGTTGTCAGATTTTGTAAGTTTGACCTTTTGGTGCAAGAACAGTCGCTCAGCACTGTCAGCCCCCGGCTTGCCGCTCGGGCGCTGTACTGCACGGTGGCCGAACCAGTAGATGCTCACTTTCACCCAAGGTCACGAGAGGAACAAAGTATTTGGGGGGTATCTCATAGATTTATCCATGAATATTAATGATTTTGGAGATTTTCCCTTAAGAAATTTTGAGGTGGCAAAGTTGCTATTTTATTTCTAGTTTACCTTCCCAAGATATGAAGTTTCTAAATAACTCTTTTTCTTGAGAGGCTTATGGATGAAATGAAATATCTAAAGAGCAAATCCAGTTTATAAAGGTTATCTAGTTAATTTTATGAATGCTAGAACACACAAAAAGTTACAAATACTAGTTTATGATATAATCTAGTCTCTTACTCAGCCTCATAGTCTTTAAAAATTACCAACATTTACTGGCTTATAAAGGAAAAAACTCAAGAAGAAAGATCTGACTCTCTAATATACATATTAGCTGTTGGCATATTTCCCTTTCAACAGTTTGAAAGTTAATAATTGTTTTTGAATGTAAAATTAACAGCTTTCACAATCATCATTAATTAATGAAGTTTGCTCTGGTTTTACCGTGCACACATTTATTCTTCAACGGATAGAATTTTAACACATAAAAGCTCATAAGGAGTTTTTTCATTGAAAGTTATTTCTAGAATGCTTTTGCCTACTTGAAAGTGAATATTGTTTCCCCAGGCATTCATGGTCCTGACTTTATGTTGGTGAGCTGTGATGGTACCTTACTCTCTCATACCATTTCATTTTAGGTGCAGGTTCAGGGATGCTAGAAAGGACATTGAAGTATGCTTTGACTGACTTTCAAAAGCCACAGCTTACTAATCGATTTTTACTGAACAGCAAGCCAAAGTTAAACTTCAGTATATCTCTGGTACGTGTGTATATAGGTTTTCCTGTACTTACTTAATTTGAGGGTATTTTTGCATATTTTTAAATATAGTTAGAATGTAAGTTAGGTAAAATTAGATGATGATGATTATTATTTTTTTAGATTATTTTTTGATTTTTCGGAAAAAAATCATTTGTGACCAAACATTTTATTTGGCTAACATTTGCTTTGTACCAGGTACTGTAATAGTGTTCTGCTCGTAAGGATCCCTGTACTTAGAATCAAGGAGCGCATAGGAGCACATTTCAATTGGAAAAGCGGGCAGATACATAACAAATTTTGCAGTGGATGTTTATGATAAATTTTAAACACTTGTCTGTTGAATTCAAGCCATCTAGAGTAAAAACAGAAAGCACTCTCTGGTTAATAGCATTTGCAGTAATGGCTTCACCTGATACCTTCATGCCGACGTTGTCAAAATCTACCTTTGTGTCCCAGTCTTCTCTTTTGAGCTCCAGACTCATGTAACTGCCACCTACATGTCTCTCCTGCACATACTCCCTCCTCTCCCATTTACCCCTGTTAGCGATGCGTGACACCGTTCTACCCACGCACACTGTCATCTTGGGGACCTAGGAGCTACCTTTTACCACTTTGAATTAAGCGATAACCAAATTCAGTTTATTTAGAATGTAGAAATCACTTAGGAGATTAAATTCGGAAAATGCACTGCCTCAGAGATCACTGTGGACATTAACATAAAGGCGTTTTCATTTTTCCAGTTTATTTGATAAAAGGACCTCACCTTCCTTTTATTTCTTATTTATACCTGTTAACATCCAAGGGAACATTAATGGGAAAAGCTGTTGGATAAAGCAGTTGATACTTCTCTTTATTTGTTGGGCTTCTTTAACAACTGAAATTGTTTTTTAACAATAGTGATAGGCTAGTCATTTTAAAACTTGAAATAGTTCTAGAACATACAGCTGTAACTCTTTGAGGATGAATAACATTGGAAATTTGTTTATTTTGAAATCAATTCTTTTTTTAATATAAATTTATTTTATTTATTTATATTTGGCTGCGTTGGGTTTTTGTTGCTGCGCGCGGGGTTTCTCTAGTTGCGGCGAGCGGGGGCTACTCTTTGTTGTGGCACGTGGGCTTCTCATTGCGGTGGCTTCTTTTGTTGCAGAGCGCGGGCTCTAGGTGCGTGGGCTTCAGCAGTTGTGGCACGTGGGCTCAGTAGTTTTGGCTCGTGGGCTGTAGAGTGCAGTCTCAGTAGTTGCGGGCTTAGTTGCTCCGCAGCATGTGGGATCTTCCCGGACCAGGGCTCGAAGCCATGTGACCTGCATTGGCAGGTGGATTCTTAACCACTGTGCCACCAGGGGAGTCCCGGAAATTTATAAATTCCACTCATTTGTTCATATTGTCTGCCATACTTCTATGAATTTAAGTGCTTAAAACCATCTGATGTGGCAGAGTTTTAATTTTAGATTAAAATGTGAGTTTTGTAGGGCAAAGTTTGTATACCTCAGTGGTCACAGGAGCATGGCATACTATTACAGAACAATTAGAAATCAGATCTGTATATTTAAATAAAACCAACTTCTGTAATTCCATTTATGTACAGGGTACACTGGGGGAAATATAAGGGTATGTACATTTGGACAGTTGCGAGTGTATTGCCCATTTTCCTCCTTTTGGACTTGTTCTTCATGTGGTCCTGTGTATCTGGTCTTTTTATGTAAGTGTTTTCCCTCCTTTAGCTGTCATTCATTTCTTAACCCTGAGTGATCTGATTTTGTGCTTAATAATTCAATGAATTGATGGGTTTTGGTGAATGGTAAATCTAGTGGATTTATTTTTGCTCTCAGATTTTTTTTTCTTAAAAGAAGATGTTGGGGGTAGGAGTTTATTAATTTATTTATGTATTTTGGCTGTGTTGGGTCTTCGTTTCTGTGCGAGGGCTTTCTCTGGTTGTGGCAAGCGGGGGCCACTCTTCATCACGGTGAGCAGACCTCTCACTATCGCGGCCTCTCTTTTTGCGGAGCACAGGCTCCAGACATGCGGGCTCAGTAGTTGTGGCTCACGGGCCTAGTTGCTCCGCGGCATGTGGGACCTTCCCAGACCAGGGCTTGAACCCTTGTCCCCTGCATCGGCAGGCAGATTCTCAACCACTGCACCACCAGGGAAGCCCTGCTCTCAGATTTTAATTTTTTCTCCCAAGAAAAAATTGGTAAATACTTGTATTTACCAAGTAATACAGCATCAGTGAAAAAATTTGGAAATTTATAAGAATATAGGTAAGTGGAAGGAAGCATACCCAGAGTTTTACTGCCCATTGCACTATGGCACTTTCCCTTCTAGTATTTTGTTTGCAATGCCATTTTTTTTTTTTTTTTGCGGTACACGGACCTCTCACTGTTGTGGCCTCTCCCGTTGCGGAGCACAGGCTCCAGACGCGCAGGCTCAGCGGCCATGGCTCACGGGCCCAGCTGCTCCGCGGTATGTGGGATCTTCCCGGACCGGGGCACGAACCCGCGTCCCCTGCATCGTCAGGTGGACTCTCAACCACTGCGCCACCAGGGAAGCCCATGCAATGCCATTTTTGATTAATTAAGATGATCTGAGCATCTGTTCAGGTTGGTGTGCCTGGGTAGAATCTTTTTTATATTGTTTATATTTTTTATTGCCTAGCATTATATTGTGAACATTTCCCTGTGTCATCAAAAACTTACTAGCTATAGTGATCTGCTGTTCCTTTGAACTTGGGAGCAAATTCAGAGCATTCAGAACTATAACTTTTTGCAGGTGAATTATTTTAGAAATTTATTTTAAAGTATGCTGAGTTGAAACCAGTTCTTTGTATGCTCATGTCCCAGTTAAGTTAGGTTTCTCTCTTATTAGACATTTTCTTTTTTAACTTTTCCTTTTCACTTTTTTTAAAAAGTACTGACATCTGTGCATGAGTGTTTGATTGTATGTTAAATTATTTCCTTGTAATTTATTCCTAGGAGCGTGTTAGGTCATAGGGCTTGGAAAATTTTAAGGCCCTTCATACAGCCTTTTAGAAAGGTGTTTGGTAATGTGTACCAGTTTATACTCACTAGCATTAGATGAATGTTGGTCTTTTAATATACATTTGTGAGCATTGAGTATTATAATTAAAAATAAGTTTCTGATTCAGCTGGCAAAAAGAAGAATCTTCTGTTTTAGAAAATATAAAAGTGATAGTGTGTACTCAATGGAGAAAAAAGTTCAGTTGCTTCAGAAATGTATAAAGTGACAAAACTAATATAGTTCAGTAAATATTCTCCTCCCAGGATTCTTTCTAGCAAATGGTTGTATTTAATGCTTTTATGGCTGACCAGTTTTTGGTCCCAGCTAGTCTGATTCTCAAAGTCTTATCCTGTTTGTGTTTCCTGTGTGTGTCTCACAGGGTTCCTGTGACATAGAAAGTGCTCAATGAACACTTAGAAAAAACCCACTTTTTGTCGTTCTACTAATGCCTAAAAATATCTTACTCTGAATGTCTGCTTTAATAAATTTCTTCAAATGGTCTTAAGAGTTCTGCATTATTTTCTATTTCCTTATCCTTTTATGTTTCATATTTTTATTAAGTTTCTGATTTCTAAGTGAAAGCAATTAATAATGATTACATCATATATGTATCTCATAAGAGAACATATGATATTTATAGAGAAGATGGTGGGAAACCTGAGGTTAGCCATGTTGTAAAGGTGAATTTCTTAGACCCTAGTGCCTTTATTCAAGACCTAGGCGAAAGCAAATAGATTCATATTCATTATTTTAGATTTTAGGGACTTACTAAATGTACCTCCAAAAGAATGTTTGAGTTCTGGGAAGATGACAGCAGGGTATAGTTTTTTGAATCTTCG
Source organism: Kogia breviceps (assembly GCF_026419965.1). Taxonomy (NCBI): domain Eukaryota; kingdom Metazoa; phylum Chordata; class Mammalia; order Artiodactyla; family Physeteridae; genus Kogia; species Kogia breviceps. The sequence continues at coordinate 142,019,446 of NC_081314.1, forward strand.
CAGTTTTCCCTAAAGACAGAGTAACGAGCACAGCAAAACCAAAAATTCACGGACACTTTCTATAAGACTAGGTGTGAACAGTATCACTACAAACCCTAATAGAAGTAGGTGGGGACAAATCTTCAATAACTACAAGACCTGCATGGTGTCAGCATTTGTACAGAAAGATGCAGAAGGGAGCAGCAGGAATCTGATGGACCTGAGAACAGGAGAACCGTTCCCAGGCTAGCTCACAAAAAGTCCCTGGAAAGTGTGGCAAGCAAGTTGGAGAACAGAAGCTAAAATTAAGAGATGTTTTTGAGTTCTCAGGGTACCAGGGGCCCACAGTGAATTCTGTGGGTTAGATCCATCTGGTCCCTATGAATTTTCAAAACTTACCAGTTGAAGTTCCCTTCCTGGTCAAAGTCCTGCACTAAGGAGACGCTGCTGGTAATCGAATCCAAATTTAGGAGGATGAAGACAGTGGGGAAAAGGGAAAAAAGGACGTATAAAGTAGGGAGAAGGTGAAAGTATAAGAGACCTCATTCATGAAACTATATTTCAGTGTCCTTCATTTCCTCTTCATGAAAACAGAAGAGGACTCTTATTGAAACCGGAAAAGCTACTCCAGTTTCCTAAACGTTTTTTATTTTACATGAAATAGAGCAGCTGACTCGGATCACAGTCAGATTCCCTATAGAGCTTTTGTAAGAAGAAAGGAAAAAGGAGAGAATAATATTTCTGCAGACAGTGAAAGCATACTACTAGAAAGAAATGTAAATGAAACAGATAAAAAATGTAATCTAATGTTTCTAAATGAGCTCAGAGAAATTTAGGAAATGGTACAAATATGGAAGAGCAACATAAATCTGAATAAGGAAATCTTAGAAATGTGGTGATAATGAAGGAAAGAGAAATAAAAGAAAAAATCATTTAAAAAATGAAGTCTAAACTAGAAGTTACACAAGAGTGAAAAAACAGTAGAAAATTTCTTCAGAGAAACAGAAGATAAATAGGAGAAAAAAAATTTGACAAAAAAGAATTAAAAATAAAGAAGCATTCTAGAGAAAGTGACATTTACTAAAGAGAGGCAAAGAAGTTTCAACATACAAATAATAAGAGTCTCTGAAGAGGAACCAAAGCAATGAAACTTAATAAATTCTAATAATAATAACTCAAGTAAATTTCCTGAAATTAAAAAAAAAAAGTGTTGCCACTACATTTGGAAAGGGTATGTTGTATACTTGGATAAATCGATACAGAAACGACCAACATGAAGACATATTCTTTAAACATTATTGGACTTTAAATAAAATTCTTTGGGGTATCTAGGTAAAGACCCAAGTCTTTAAAGGAAGAATATCAGATTATCTGATTTTGATAGCAATGCTTTATTCTGGAAGCAATGGAGTAACATCTCATATTCACAAGGAAAGGAGATAAGAGCTACGAGTTTTATACCTAGCTGAATTGACTGAAGTATAAAGACAGCAGAGAAAATATTATGAACGTGAGTATGAATTTGGAGGCTGTTCTTTCTTTGAGCACTTCTTAAGGAATCTTCCAGAGACTAAACTTTGGCAGCCAGAGAGATTGCAGGGACATTGATATAAGGGAGCTTTAAATAGGTACTTGTGGAACTTAAAGGATGCTTATGAGTGAGTTTAATATGTAATGGCTAGATTCTCTGCAATGAAGATACAGTACAAACAACAACAAAAAAGGTAGAATAAAGTTTCTGATTGCTTCATTGTTACTAATGGGAAATAAAAGAATATCACTTCAAATTGGAGAAGAGGGAGGAGAGGGGGGAAAGTTACTAATTAAGTTTCAGTGGTATTCTAAGTAGGGGAAACAGTAGGTCATACTCCTTCACCCCTAGACACATAGTGAAAAGAAAGGAAAATAGAAGGGATTTGGGTAACCATGAGAACAAAATACAAAGTTCCAAATCTCACTTTCTTCATATGGGGAATAGGAGGCATAATAATGGTAATAAAACCTTACAGTGTAGTGCTGAGCACATACATAGCACATGCCTGATAGATGTGCTCTATTTTAATTATTATTATTCTCATACTATTAATGAATATTTAGGGTTTGTATTTTCTTAACTTTCCCCTTTATTTGAGAATTTGGCCTGTCTTCTCAAATTATATGTTTAATGTCTCAAATTTTATCAGACTTTCAGTTAATTCAAATGCATCTCATTTACATAATTTAAAATTTGTGTTGAAAGACTGTTTTATTTATTAGGCATTGGAATTAATGCTGAATTTTTCCCCTCCTTATTGGAATTATTCAGAAGGGATTTATTTGCAGGAGCAGGGTAGATAGGAAAAAAATGTAATAGGGATAAAAGGTTTTTTCTGGGAACCAAGTTACCTGAAAAGCTAATAACATTTTGTTTTTTCATAGTGATATACTTGACATGATTATCTAACATCCATTTTTACATGAATCTAGTAGAAAAAGATTTTGTTACAATGAAAATTTATTGTCGAAAGAGATCTGAAATACTTTAGTTTTCCCTCTTCCCCACTCAATAAAACACAAAATGTAATTGTTTTCTCTCTTTGAGGGCAAGGACTTTTTTCCTATCCCTCACTTTTTATAGAAGTAAAGTATGTGTGTATTTGTGTGTGTAAATATTCTCTGAGACAAATTACATATCATAAAATTCATCTTCGGAGTAAGTTTGAGTTTTGAGTGAATTTATGCAGTTGTGCAGCTATTACCACCACAGTCCAGTTTGTGTGTGTAATTAATTAATTAACTTTTTTATTTTTGGCTGCATCGGGTCTTCGTTGCTGCGCGCGGGCTTTTCTCTGGTTGTGGCAAGCAGGGGCTACTCTTCGTTTTGGTGCGTGGGCTTCTCATCGCGGTGGCTTCTCTTGTTGCAGAGCACGGCCTCTAGGTGCGCCGGCTTCAGTAGTTGTGGCACGTGGGCTTAGTTGCTCAGTGGCACGTGGGACCTTCCCGGACTGGGGCTCGAACCTGTGTCCCCTGCATTGGCAGGCAGATTCTTAACTACTGTGCTACCAGGGAAGCCCAAGTTTGTATATTTTTAATTAAAAATAATTCAAGTTCAAATAGAACTTCTGTAAAGAAGAAAATAAAAATCAGCAGTAATCCAAATAATCAGAATATCACTGTATTTTTTTTAGTTTATATAATTTTGCCTGTTATACCTTATGTACATGTGGCTCCTTCAAACAGTATTGAAGAAACAAAATGGGGTCACATTTTACTTACTTTTTCTAGTCTTCTTTTAAAATTTAAACATTTTTCCATCAATACTCTTTTATAACATCATTTTTAATGAGTAATTAGTATTTTACAAATCAGTTAACTATTCCCCATTGTTGCTAATTAGTTCATAACAATGTTTAAGTGAACGTTACTCTGGTAGTCCTTGTGTTCATGTATGATTTATTGCCTTAGGTCCAGTTCCTAGAACTTGAATTTATTGAGTTAAAGAATATGTACTTTTTAAAAAAAAATTTGTTTATTTTTGGCCGTGTTGGGTGTTCATTGCACGCGGGCTTTCTCTAGTTGCGGCGAGCAGGGGTTACGCTTTGTTGCGGCGCGTGGGCTTCTCGTTGCAGTGGCTTCTCTTGTTGTGGAGCACGGGCTCTAGGCGTGCGGGCTTCAGTAGTTGCAGCACATGGCTCAGTAGTTGTGGCTCTTGGGCTCTAGAGCGCAGGCTCAGTAGTTGTGGCGCGTGGGCTTAGTTGTTCTGCGGCAATGTGGGATCTTCCCAGACCAGGGCTTGAACCCATGTCCCCTGCGTTGGCAGTTGGATTCTTAACCACTGCGCCACTGGGGAAGCCCCAACGATATGTTCATTTTTAAGATACATATTTTCAAATGTCCTTTTAAAGAACAGTTTATGCTTTTCCCAGCTACACAGCAGAATTTTACCACATTCTAGAATCCTGAGTATTTAAAAATATTTGCCAATTTAATAGACAAAAGATAACTTAATATTTTAATTTGCATTTATTTGAATATAGTGAGATTGAATATGTTTTTATATGTTCTATGAATTTCCTTTTAATATTTTTTGCTGATATTTCTCTTGAGTATTTTTTTTTAAAATTTCATTTTCTAAGGGTTCCTCACTGACTCTGATGATATGCCAGGAACCATTCTAAATGATTTATATTTATTAATTCATTTTTTCTTGATGATAACTCTCAGATAGGTATGATGTTTCACCCAGTCAGAAGTTAGGTAGCCTGCCCCAGGTCACCCAGCGAGTCAGGGATGGAGCTTGGATGCAAACCCAGGAGCCTGACTCCCAACTCTTAACCAGTATATTCCTGCTTTGTTACTTCTCATAATTTTGCAGTTTATATTTGTGTTTTAATTTAATTCATAGTATTATTTTATACAGGAGCTCTAAGTTTTTGTATGGAGAGACTAGGTCTTGTTTATTAGTGTCAATGCCTGGAACATAATCGATTCTCAAATATTTGTTGAACAAATGAGAATAAACCCATTAACAATCTGGTGGTGGTGGTGACCTTTTATTTTGTGTATTGTATATCCTCTTTTACAGGAATTCCCAAGGGCTTCATAAATAATTTGCTCTTTGGTTTTGATAAGATACAATAAGCTTATCTGTATTAGCTTTTCTGGAAAGTCTGTGGAAGTAATTACTGCTTTAAAAAGGAACATGCGTTCTTACACAGCAGATATGAGTGGTGAAGAATGTATATTATTGACATGGATTTGCATTGTAGATTCAAGTGAAATGAAATATTTGTTTTGAGTGTAGGAATAATTTGATGGAGTTTCGTTTTTGTAGTTTTAGAAAATGGATAGACTTGGCCATTATTTAAAAGGCTTTTTGAATAAATTTTGGTTTATTTTGAGCAGTAAGATCCTTTAAAAGGAAAACCCAAACTAAAAAAGCTGATGTAAAAAGTTAGTGCGAAAGGTTTTGACAATGTAGATCAGCTACTCCAAAGGTATAATTTAAGATTGCAATTCTAAGTGCTTTTTCTCCCTTTTCGTTTGACATCGGGCTACTATTTACTGGTCCCTCTTTAGTTTGGTTGAGGCCTGGGGTGTCCTTTAAACACTAGTCTTATTAAAAAGTGTAGAGGTCCATATTATTAAATGGATCTATGTTAGAGATTAGAGAGATGCACAAATAAGTTTACTTCCATTTTTACACACTGTCCACAAAATATACATGGGATCAAGTACTCAGAAAGCAGACACTTGAAAATGTAAATATTTATCTTGTTAATAGAAACCTAGGTCTGCTTTGCATAAAGTTATAAAAGCTAAAAAATTTTGTTGAATGCTTGCCTTTTCTATAACCTCCTGGTTACAACCAACCTTCTTTTCCCCTACTAGTAGTAGTATTTTTTAGCCCATGCTTAACTGACGTGTTAAAATCATATTTGTACTTTTCTTCTATATTAAGCATTAATTACTAATTAATTACTAAATTTATGGGCATATGTTAATAAACCTTAATTCTGGAAGTAAAAAATGAAATATCAGTTTTCCTTTTCCTCATTCTCACTCCTTAGTGCTAAAATGCCTTTTAATCTTCAGTTTTTAAATTCTTCCTTTGGTTACTTACATCACTTTAAATAGAGTAATAGATCTACTTTATTATTTAAGAAACTAATGGCTGTCGTCCCAGAAAGAGGAAATCAAATAGCTCTCTATGCTACCTTTCTTTCTGCCAATTTCTATTACTATTTTAAAGTTTTTCTGTTATTATTAAAATTTTATAAAATTGATTTAAACCTCTCTTTCTTGACCTGTCAGTTTTAGACAGTCTCTCTTGTTTTCCCAAGATATAAAATGAGGGCTTTAGTACCCTTTCTTTTTACCTTACAGACAATGACTTTTACATTGTATATAAGAATACACACTTAGATATCTTTCTTTAACTGCAGTTGAGTTCCATGATTTTGTCTTGAGGTTCTGTTGAAAATTAAAAACAGAAAAAGCTATACTGGAAAAACCACATAGTGTATTAGGACCTATAGAGAGGGAGATGTAATACTATGTCACTGAGCTCCTTCCACTCATAGAAGAAATGTTTGTGCAAAGATTGGAGGTGTAGTGCAATGTCATGATGATTTTTAAAAATGATTTAATTGTATGATGTGCATTCAGTTTTCACTGGGAAATAATTTTTTAAAAATCTCAGATGCAGAGTGATTGTAATTTTTATTTTAATAAAATATATTTGCAACCCCCGTTGCCCGACTCAGGAACCTGAACTCCCTCTGCCATTATCATCTTTTCTCCCAGGCGGGAGGACGGGTGCAGATTTGGCATTTGTGGGGAGACACTGGTCGGATGGCCTCAGTTCAGTGGCTGTGAATTGGGATCCTGGCAAGAGGTTTCTCATCCTTTCATTTCCAGGGTGGGGGACCCCAGTGAGCAGCACGGAGTTGTGCTGCTCCTGTCTAGCCCTTCCTAGGCAGGGGGCTTAGTGCCTTCTGGGGCATTTCTTTGGCCTCAGCCTGGGGGTGACTGTTCATCTGTGTTTGAGTGTCTGAGTCTCAGTGTGTTGACTGTGTGGTAGACACTTCTTGGAGCTGTTGGGACAGGCTGACCACGCAGCAGGCACTTGTCTGGTAATCAAGCCCACTTCTGCCCATCCTTCTCCTCCAGTTTTCCTTTTCCACTCAGAATGGCACCTGCCACTTTTGCTGTGGTTCTTGGTGTCAGCTTTCAGCTCTAGTTCTTTCTGATACTCTTTGGATTATTGGTATGATCCTGTTGGCCTTATATCTTGAAGAAGTGTGTCAGAACCTTTGGCTCACAGGTATTTCTCCATCCCATGCTTTAATGAATTGATTTTATTTTTGTGACTCTTGACTGCTGTGTTGGTGGATATTAGGGAGGATATGAACCGGTATGCTTAGTCTATCTAGTGCTGTAGATTTTCTTTTTAAAAGCACCTTCCACCCTCAATTTAGGAAACTTGAGCTTCTGGGTGTGGCGTCAGTTCCTTCTCTTGCCTGGTAGTCTTAAAGGATTTTTCAAGCATTACTCCAATTCTGGCTGTCCTTGGTTCTCTATTTACTAGTGAGTTCTGGTAGTAAATATTAAGAACTAGGTGGCAAAAAAAAAAAAAAAAAAAAAAAAAAAAAAAGAACTAGGTGGCATTTGTGGTCTCAGTAAAACTTTTCCTTCTACTACCCATCTGTAGTATAGCACTTAAAGTTGCCCATGTGAGAAATAGCTCTCTTGAGAGTCAATACCTGTACTTCAGTTTCTGCCTTTGTGACTTTTGGTTTGGGCTCTGTTTGGAAGCACTGTTTTCTCTGTCCGCGTTTTGCCCATTACCTCCACGTGGCCTCTCCTTGTTACCTAGGTTTCAGCTGCTTGGGAAGATGTCTACTTATCTCAGGTGCTTCGAACACAACCATCTTGAAAGTGAATTTTTCATACTGTTCATTTTAAAAGTCAAACTGAATATAACCCCTAAATGTGTTAAATCTGTCCACATGTTTTCATAGGACATGGAAATTGGTAAGAAAATACTTAATGTAGTTTGTACAGGTGAAGATGGTTAAGAAAGATGAAACTTAGTATATTTTATTGTCTTGATAAGCACAATACAAAGGAAGTTTTTAACCCCAAAGTTAATTTGCAAGAATCTTTTTTTGTTGTTTATTTTGGCAATGTGCATTGATTATGATAACATTTAGCTAAATAAAGGCTTGATCAGTCAGCTTTTTATATTTCCATGATACCTGATGAGGGAGTAAAAATATATTTAATATACAACAGTGAGTATTCATAATGTTTTGGGTACCTTTTTTGGTTTGGGAGGGGAAGGAGGATGAAGATGGGGCCATTTCCCAAATGTGAATTACTTGATCCACAAGAGTGGAGAATAGTCCAGGATTTAAAAATTTATGTCTGTAATCCAGATTTAAATAACAGTTTACCTTCTGTTTTTATAAGCAGACTCGTGAGAAGGAGGGGGAAAAAAGCATCAGGATTGCTCTTAAGTTGGAGAGAATCTACTGGACTTAATCTTTTGTAAAGGATGTCCAGCTAAACAATATGGTGGCAGCCTCACTTTATAGAATGAGGCATTACAAACTTGACCAAAGTAGTTGCTCAAAAATTTTTGAGTATTTTTCCAGATTAGATGGCTTCAAATTAAAAAAGGAAAATACTTGCCATTTTTCAAAACTATAAAACTACATTGTATTTCTCCCTAAAATTCAAAATTGTTGGTATGGTGTGATTTGTCATTTGAGATAATCTTGGATGATTTGTTACGTGGCATAATAATGGTCTGTTACACATTGAGAGGATAGAGGCTGTTTATATGTCTTGAGCATCATTAATTGCAGATGAGAAGTTACTAGTTATATATTCTAAATATGTTTCTTCTTAGAATATAGGGGAGAAAACATAACTGGAATACTATATTTTTAAAAAGTTAATGATTAATTGTATACTTAGAAAACTTACCATTTCCTTTACTAGGAATTCTAAAATACATATTTTATGTAATGAAGATTCTAATTTAGTGAGTTAACTAATTTTAAACATTTTAAATGTTTAATTTCTGATTCTAAAAGTAGTAGTCATTGATGTTTTCCTAAACTCCACAATTTAAGTAACTTTTAAAAGAACTGCTGATAACTAAACAACATTTAAATTCAGGATGTTTTATCCTAGAGCATCTGTCACCAGGCAGATGATATTTCCTTGTGTCTCTAGGCCCCAAAGGAAAGTAAGAATCCAAGGTTTTAATTTTTTTTTCTTCTTCAAGGATGGGAAAATTTTGACCTATGAAAAATGTTTAAGAGGTGGGCCAGGAAACAGCCTTTGTTTACATGGAAAATGCTTTTTTAAAATTTTTTAAACTGCTGTAGATTGGAAGACAGGCTGGATTAAGATCACTTAATCAATGTGATGGAAGTAAGAAAAGCTTGAACCTGGGAGAAATGACTAAGATACTAAAGATTCATGAGCAAGAGCAAGAGTATGAATGAATTGGCTTAAAAATCTTTTTTGCCCTTGTCTTTAGGAATTAAAGGAGGCTTGTAAAGGGTTCCAGGTATTTAAAAAACACACCAAATGATATGTAAAGTTTGAAGTGAAATGAGATTGCATCTTTCAGGGAGTGGATTAAATGCTTTGGGTTAGTGATTTTTCAACCCTTTCTTAAGTAAGCCTTGGTTAATAGATGCTTTTGTCATATGATGGCATGGAGAATGATTCTGAGCTAATTTTTTTTGAACATTTATATTTAAATATATTTTCATATGAACAGCAAACCATGAGACTTACTGGTACCTGACGGATATATTGATTATTTATAGGTACTGTTAGAAGATTATTTGGGAGGGCTTTGATTTTCATCTGTAGGATCTTATGCACTATTTTTCTAAAAGTATAGTTTGTTTATGGAACAAGGGGTTAGTGTTAGAGTCTTTCAGGTTTCTTCCAGCTTTAAAGTTCCTCCCTCTAACAAGCTGACTCTGGTTTGTGGTTTTATTGGACTTTTTAAATGATTTTCATCCAGAACTGCTAAGTAGAGAGAACATGAGAAGAAATTAGGAGACAAATATGGGTGATGGATGCTTGGAGATGGTGGAAAAGTGGCTTCAGTTTTCTTAAGCGGGAAGATAGTCTGCAGTGGTAGAGATAGGAGCAACATGCTGTTTTCTTTGAATCTGGTGCTTGAAATCTGCTCTTTGTCTTAATTCAATGTATTTTACAAATGCTAGCAGTCTTTCTGGAGACATTTACAGACATTCTGTGGAAAAATATATTTGAAAATCACTGACTTCTTGGTGTGGGATGGATCTGTACTCCCATTTAGAAGGAGATAATTGCTAGGATAGGTGGGACAAGTTGATCTATTTTAAAATAAAACTGTATCTTTTATAAAGATACAGTTATAAGGCACAAATGGGAACTGTGTCTCCTTGACATGTTTCAAAGCATTTCTCTGAATATGTGAGATTAAAGAAATTTTCTCAACCACTAAGAATTGTCAGGACACTGATGCTCTTTAAGGCTATATTTGTAGCTGTTAGTATGTACTGACAGAGTAGAAGGTTTTTTTTTAATGTTTTATTCATTATTAGAAATTTTACATATGAATATAATGTGTTTATATTTTGCTCATATCTTGATCTTGGTTCCAAGATACGAATATTATTTTCTTGGTCCCAATTTGTGTATTCTGAGCCCTATAGGTTAACAATTAATGTGGGTTTTATTGTTTTAAAATTATTTTGAAACTATATATTAACACATACCATAACCAAAACCAAAATGTTTTTTCTCTTCAGTCTTATAAAGCTTGTTTCAGACTTCCACTGAGTCGTGTGTTCTGGTATGCCCACCTTTTGTTCAGGCTTTCCGTAATAGAATAAAAATGCTTTATACGATTTCTCTAAAATGAGAATCTATTTGAATGTATAGAAAGACATTTACATAATGCCTGCCTTTGAGTAGGTGGGGGAAAAAGTTAAAATGTTGATGGCAGCTTCTGATAGAAAAACTCATAGCTATATAGTAAAAAGTTAAAATTACAACACATACACTACATTAACTGTATTCTGTGTGTATTGCCATTGGATTTCATTTGGAGTGAAAAATAGAATATGATTGTAGTCCTTTACAGTTGCTGTTAATTTTGCTCTAAACCTGAAAGTGTTAACAGCAACTTGAAAATGTGACAAAGCTCAATTTCATTTCTTGTTTATTGCTTGTTTTCCTATTGGACAATTGGAAGTAGCTCTGCCCTGGCAACTGAAATAGGCTATTTGCATAACCTAGTTTGATTGGCTAGTATTCCGACTAACAGTTCCAATCATATGGCGTCGGTTTAGTGGTAGGCTATGCTAATTAGCCGCTGTTGCTGGGGTTCAGGATGGTTTCTATGTGCTGTTCTGCTGCGTTGTGTTGCCTGGTGAGAGACATTGATAAATGAGCGTTTAATGATCTGCAGCAGTTCCCACTCACTGCGGGCAGGCGGATTTTAGAACAGAAGTGGAAATAAGGATTTAATTGCTTTGTTAAATACCTGTAACCAAAATATGTGTATTAAATTATAGAAGTTAAATTGTATAAAATCTTTATCTAATTAAATACTTTATAACAGAAAGGGAATAGCATTGCCAAAATATAATCCAGGGAGTAGCGCTGTGCACAGGTTTTCTAAAACTATTCAGTAAAATTGATCTCTTTCTTTTCAGATTAGAAATAGTACCATTGCAAAAAGTAGCATATTTGATATTTCTCATGATTTTGACCTTTTATAAAGGTACATGTTTGTTTTTAATAAATTGGTGCAAGCTTTGGGGCAGAATTTCTCTTGTACTGCTCATGTAATCTTAGCAAATAGGAGCTGGAATCCCCCGGTTCATGTTCTTCTGTTCACTTGGAAGATCAGGTTGTTATTCACCACCTCTTGTTACTATTATCTTTCTGATTTAAGTCAGATGTTTTAACTATTGCTTGTATTATACTATCTTAGGTTTACATTTTTTATTGAGTAGTTAGGTGAGAGATTCTGTAGGAAATTGAAAACTCCGTGCTTTGTTCAAAGAACTTAAGAGGTGAAGAGTAAACACATGCAAAGTTAGATGAAAATGTAAGACAGTCATACAGAAAGTTCCATGAGTATTTATCTGGAAGAGTACAGGTAAAAAGAAATCACCAAGCTTTTTGAGGATAGGGACATGACATGGGAAATGGGTTGAGTGGTCTGGGAAAGGCTTTTGAGAAAGCCCACAGAACTTTGTTAAGGTTTTAAGTATGACTTAATTCAAATAGCTGGAGAATAATGGAAGGAAGAACATTTTAGTATGAAGAATAGATAACAATTGAAGAAAAGTAACATTCTGATATTATTGTTATCCAGTATAGGTGGTCACAGTGATTAAGGCTTCAGTGTCTTAGATGTTTCAGTGCCTGAGTTTCTAAGCCAGCTGGTGTCATTCCCTTAAAATAAGAACTGCTGTTTTACTGTTCTAGCTCTAATTTTCTTTGGCTTTTTTCTTCACTTGGTTTTGTGGCAACCAGTGCGCTTCACCTTTTGTGTCTGTTGCTTAAAGCATAGGGCTTTTAAACTTTCTTTCCTCCCTTGTTCTTGGCCCTAAAGCATTGAAACACAAGATGGCACCAAAAATAATCCATTTGAGTTTTAGATGTCTATATCAAATTTTCTAAGAAGTTTACCCCTTTAATTGTTATATCTTTTATTTAAGGGCCTGGTTAAATTAGACAGACAGGCTAATTGGACAATCTTACAGCCTTGCAAAGAATGTAAACAAAAATTAAACCTTAATATCTGATTATTATTTTTCCTAGGCATATTTACTGAAAATGTATTCTAAAACAGATGTACGCAGTGCTCTCTGTCAATTATATCTCAATAAAGCTGGAAGAAAAATAAATAAATAAAATAAAACAAATGAATAGAAATGCTTTATTCATCCCCAGAGTCAGAGAGACATAGGCTCCTACACTCAGGGAGTTTATAATTTAATGGAGGTGGATGAGGTATGTCTTTATATAACTGTATGGTATAATTATGCAAAGTGGTGAAATATCCATGCTATAGGAGAGGTGGAAATTCAGAAGAGGGGGTGATCCTTTTTCGATTGGGACTAGGAAAAGATTCTTGGTGGAACTGGTGTTTCACATGGTCTTAGGAATGCTTATTTGCACTCTGTATGTCATCTTTGGTGAAGTGTTCAAATCCTTGTCCAACCTTTTTTTTTTTTTTTTTTTTTTTTCTTCTCCTTATTATTGAGTTTTGAGAATTACCTATTTTGGATTCAAGTCCTTTAGCAGATACATGATTTGCAAATAATTTATCCTAGTCCATGGCTTACTTTTTCATTCTCTTAAACGTGTCTTGAGGAACAGATGTTTTTAATTTTTATGAAGTCTAATTCATTGATTTGGTCTTCTATGGATCATGCTTTTGGAAAACTTTTGCCAGATTGTCCCAAGGTCTAAAAGGTTTCCTATGTTTTTTTCTTCCCCTCCAGATTTTAGAGTTTTGGGTTTTACATTTAAGTCTGTGATCCATTTGGAGTTAATATTTGTAAATGGTGCTGCAAGGTGTAGCTAAAAAACCACATTTTCTGCAAGTGGGCCATTTGAAGAAAGGACTGTCCTTTCTCCAGTGAATTACTTTTGTATCCTTGTTGAAAATCAGTCTTCCATATGTGTGTGGGTCTTTTTATGGACTTTCTGTTCCATTAATCTGTCTGTCTGTCTTGGCACCAATACCATATTGCCTTTATTACTGTCGTCATATAATAAGTATTGAAATCTGGCAGTAGTAGTGTTAGTCCTACAACTTTCTTCTTTTTCAGAATTGCCATGATTACTCCAGGTCCTTTGAGTTTCCATGTGAATTGTCACATCACTTTGTCAGTTTCTACAAACAAGCCTACTAGGATGTGGGTTGGGATAGTGTTGAATCTGTAGATAATTTTGGAGGAAGGATTGACATCTTAAACAATATTGATTCTTCAGATACATGCTCACTGTATATCAAGAAAACAGAAGCCATTGATTTCAGAACTTTTTTTTTTTTTTTCAGTACGTGGGCCTCTCACTGTTGTGGCCTCTCCCGTTGCGGAGCACAGGCTCTGGACGCGCAGGCTCAACAGCCATGGCTCACGGGCCCAGCCGCTCCGCGGCATGTGGGATCTTCCCGGACCGGGGCACGAACCCGCGTCCCCTGCATCGGCAGCGGACTCTCAACCACTGCGCCACCAGGGAAGCCCTCTACCAAGTGTTGATATAATGTATTTCATTTTCTTTCAGTTCAAAAAAAATAAATTTGCTCTTTGATTTCTTCTTTGAGCCACAGGTGTTTAGAGCCATTTTGTCTTTGAGCCACAGGTGTCATTTAGTTTCTAAGTATTTGGGGATTTTCCATACATCTATTACTGCTTTCAGATTTCATTGCCATCAGAAAACATTTTGTGTGACTTGATTCCCTTTAATTTGTTGAGATTTGTTTTATGACCCATAATATGGTCTGTCTTGGTAAATGTGCTGTGTTGCTAGAAAAGAGTGTGTGTTCAGCTGTTCTTTGGTGGAGTATTGTCTAAGTGTCGGTTAGGTCAAGCTTGTGTATAGTGTTGTTGCTATATCCCTACTGATTTTCTGTCTACTTGTACTATCAGTTATTGAGGGAAGGATATGAAATTTTCTAATATAATTGTGCCTATTTATTCTTGCAATTCTATCTTTTTTTTTTGCTCTGTGTATTTTAAAACCCTTAATAGGTACATACATATTCGGAATGAATATATCCTCTTGATGATTTGGCATCTTTATCATTATAAAATGACCTTCATTCCTAGTCATATATTATATTCCTTGGGTTACAGAATACTTTGTTTCATATTAATATAGCTGTTCTGTCTTAATTTTGATTAGTGTTAGTATGATATATTTTTTCAACCCTTTACTTTTAATGTGTTAATGTCTGTATTTGAAATGTGTTTTTATAGGCAGCATATAGTTGAGTCTTGCTCCCCCCAACAAGTCTGCAAATCTCTGCCTCTTGATTATTGATATGTTTCAGTTTAAATCAGGCTGCTATTTATTTTCTATTTGTCCCGTCTGTTCTTTGTTCCCCCCTTTTTTTTCTGTCTTCTTTGGATTAAATGGATATATTTTATTATTTGATTTTTTTCTCCTTTGTTGGCTTATTCATTTTAACCCTTTGTTTTTAAATTCAGTGACTGCTTTTTATCTGATAACAGTCTACTTTCAAATACATCACATTTGGCATATTGACCGTACCATAGAATACTTTCTTTCATTTATCTTTTACTGGTCTTTTTACTGCTTTTTCACAGATTCTATTTGTATGGATGTTAAAGCCCCACACTACATTATTATTTTTGTTTAAATAGTTAATTTTTTTTTTTTTTTTCCCCAGTACGCGGGCCTCTCACTGTTGTGGCCTCTCCCGTTGCGGAGCACAGGCTCCGGATGCGCAGGCTCAGCGGCCATGGCTCACGGGCCCAGCTGCTCTGCGGCATGTGGGATCTTCCCGGACCTGGACACGAACCTGTGTCCCTTGCATTGGCAGGCAGACTCTCAACCACTGTGCCACCAGGGAAGCCCCAGTTAATAATCTTCTAATGAGACTTAACTAATTAGAAATTTCTTATACATTTGCCCATGTGATTACCTTTTCTGATGCTTTTAATTTCTTTATCTAGGTCCTGTTTCCATCTGGTCCCATTTTCCTCCATCCTCAGTACCTCCTTTAATAGTGCAGGTCTACTAGTGACACATTTTCTCACCTTTTGTATATCTGAAAATGTTTGCATTTTATTTCGTTTTTGACAGATATTTTCATTGGGTATAGAAATTCTAGGTGATACTTTTTTCTTACAACAATTTTAAGATGTTACTCCACTGTCTACTCACTTGCATTGTTTCTTCTAAGAAATCTTTAATCCTTATCCTTGTTCCTTTATGTATAATATGTATATGTCCTTTTTCTTTCCTGGCTGCTTTTAAGATTTTCTATCTATCTTTCTATCTTTCTTATCTTTTCTTTATGTTTCTTGTGCTTGGGGCTTGTTGAACTTCTGGATCTGTGAGTTTGTGGTTTTTTTTTTTTATCAAATTTGGAAAATTTCTGACTTATTTTTACAAAATTGTTTCCATTCATTCTCTCCTCTCTATCAGGAACTTTACTTACATGTATGTTATGGTATTTGAGGTTGTCCCAGAACTCAGGGATGGGTTACTGAGTGTCTGTTAATTTTATATTTTATTTTCTCTCTTTTTAAAAATCTGTTTTATTTTTTTCTGTTTTTTTCTGTTTTAACAGCCAGCTTCAGGTGTTGAGTAGTCAGTTGGAATTCTGAAATACTTTTTATTGCTATGTCTTCAAATTCACTCATCTTTTATTTCTGCAATGTCTAATGTGTTTTTTTAAGAAATTTATTTATTATTTAATATTTATTTTTGGTTGTACTGGGTCTTCGTTGCTGCGCGGGGGCTTTCTCTAGTTGTGGTGAGCGGGGGCGACTTCAGTGCGGTGCACGGGCTTCTCATAGCAGTGGCTTCTCTTGCAGAGCGCGGGTTTCAGTCGTTGTGGTGTACAGGCTCAGTAGTTGTGGCTTATGGGCTCCAGAGCACAGGCTCAGTAGTTGTAGCTCACAGGCTTAGTTGCTCTGCAGCATGTGGGATCTTCCTGGACCAGGGCTTGAACCCATGTCTCCTGCATTGGCAGGCGGATTCTTAACCATTGTGCCACCAGGGAAGTCCCTCTAATGTGTTTTTAATCTTACACAGTGTAGTTTTATTTATACAAGTTCAATTTGCGTCTTTTTAAAAAATATTTTCCACAACCCTCCTTAACTATTTGATATGTGGAATGTAGTTATAATAATACCTCTTTTAATGTCCTTACCTGCTAACTTTAACAGCTGTGTCAATTCTGGATCAATTTCCATTGATTGATTTTTTTTTTTTTTTCTCATAGGTTATGATTTCCTGCTTCTTTGCATGCTTGGTAATTTTGATTGTGTGCCAGACATTTGTGAATTTTTACTTTGTTGAGTGCTGGGTAATCCGTACCTATAAATTTCCGTGATCTTTTTTTCTGGGACAGTTAGATTTCTTAGAAATGATTTGATCTTTTGAGTTGTACTTAAGGTTTTGTATGTGAGACCAGCACAGTGTTTAGTCTGATTGTCCCTCACCACTGAGAAGATAGTACCCTGTGTCATTTATTTAATGCTCTGTGAGTCTTGATGTTTCCCGTTCTGGTTGGTGTGTATGTTGCCTAGCTTCTGGTGGTTTGCTGGCAGTCTTTGGCATGCCTTGACCTCTGCTGCATCACCCTGATCTCTGTCTTCATCTTCACATGGTGTTCTCCCTGTGTGCCTGTCTCTTTGTCCAAATTTTCTCCTCTTATAAGGACTTTAGCCATACTGGATTAGGGCCCAACCTAATGACCTTATCTTTACTAACTACATCTGCAGTGACCCTATTTTCAATTAAGGTCAGTTCCAAATAAAGTCATATTCTCTGGTGCTTGGGGTTAGACTTCAACTTGAATTTTGAGGGGACACAGTTAAACCTGTAACTGCCCCCCTCCCCCAGTGGTGTTTCCTTGAACGTACCCCCTTTTAAAAATATTTTTTCTTTTTAATTTTTAAAAAAATATTTATTTATATTTGGCTGCACTGGGTCTTAGTTGTGACACGTGGGATCTTTTGTTGTGGCACGCGGGATCTTTTAGTTGCAACATGCGGGATCTTCCTGGCGGCATGTGGGATCTTTTGTTGTGGCACTTGGCATCTAGTTCCCTGACCAGGGATCCAACCTGGGCCCCCTGCATTGGGAGCGCAGAATCTTAACCACTGGAACACCAGGGAAGTCCCCGAACGTACCGCTTTTATGCTCTTACATTCTTATCTGTGTTCTTCCCTCATTGGAATGTCTCCTTTTCCTTTCCTTTGCTTATCTTAATTAAAAACTACCTACTAATCAGAATTAATGTCTATTTACCTTTTATTATAAGTATTTACATGGCTGTTTCTTGCACACACTTGCAACATTTTTGAAGAACTGGAGAGGACTCATTTTTGGAATTGTGCCCCAGTTCTTTCTTTCCTCTCCAGTACCGCCTGTAGTACCTTATAATTAGTGGTTACTTGAATTGAGCATATTAATTAGTGTGTCTGAGCAGACAAGTTGTAGGTACGAGGCATTTTACGAAAGATTAATAACTTTAGGAAGGATTGGAGTCTGGACTCATGGAAGCCGTTTAGGAGGTGATTATAGTAAGCCAGCCATGCATTAGTTTATTAAACAAATACTTATGGAGCCTACTAGGTACAGAACCCTTTACTAGGTGTTAGGAATTGATAGACCTGTGAAAATTACAGAATCTGCCACTATTCTCATGGAACTTACTATCTATGAACAGTTACGAGGTAAAAGAACAGAGAAGATGGATATGAAGGAATTTCCTAAGGAACCCGAGACAGAACTTAAAGAATGATTAGTCACAAAGGTGGAGGATGAAGAAGAGTTAAAGAAGCATGATGTCAAGCCTGGAAGAGTGGGAGAGTATTGTTAGTGGGAATTTCAAGTCAGGCAAGGACATTCTTTTCTCAGGGGAAAAGATAAGTTAGTTTGCTCCTGGATAAATAAATAGAACCTCTAAGTAGAAATTGCAGATTGTAGAAAATTCAGAAATGAATAGTGAATTCATAGATGTTGGTCTTGCTTTACCATGAAAAGGAGAGGGAGCATGAGCAGTTAGTTGAAGGGAGGGGCTGACAGGGTGGACAGCAGGGCTTTCCTGGGTAGGTGATATTCTGAAGATGTTTGGAGGAAGAGTGAAAGGGCTGGAGAACTGGGAGGTGATACTGTGATGATCGTTTATGCTTTACTAATGAAGAAGCTAGGGCACAGGAAGTTAAAGGTGCTCAAGGACACAGCTAGTAAGTGGTGGAGCTGGAATTCAAACTGGGTATCGCGCGGCTCAAGGGTCTGTGCTTCTAGGCACTACTCCATGCTGCGTCTAATATTTTTCTTTAAATGTACTCACTTATTTAACACGTTAAAGTTTTTCATAAGGGAACTGTAATACTGCTACAAAGTTAGAACATCAGCCTCACTTGTCACTTAATGAAGGTGGGAGTAAAAAGAAATATAGGGAAACCAAAGCAATTCTGTTTTATTTTTAAGATTTATTTATTAAAAAAAATTTTTTTTTGGCTGTGTTGGGTCATAATTGCGGTGCACGGGATCTTCGTTGAGGTGTGTAGGATCTTTCGTTGTGGTGCACGGGTTCTTCATTCCGGTGCATGGCCTTCTTTCTAGTTGTGGCGCACAGGCTCTAGGGCACGTAGGCGTTGTAGTTGCGGCTCACGGGCTCCAGAGTGCGTGGGCTCTGTAGTTTGCGGCACACAGGCTCTCTAGTTGAGGTGCGCAAGCTCAGTAGTTGTGGCACGCGGACTTAGTTGCCCCGCGGGTTGTGGGATCTTAGTTCCCTGACCAGGGATCAAACCCTCGTCCCCTGCAATGTAAGGCAGATTCTTTACCACTGGACCACCAGGGAAGTCCCAACAATTCTGTTAAATTTATACAACTTACAGAATGCGTACCTGAAAATAATGGAGCTATTTATGATCAGTTAGTAGCTAAGGGATATTCTGCTGGATGTCAGGTAGTTTAAGAAAACGGTAAGGTAAGCAACGTACGTTCTGGGGCATTTATTGTGCCAGGCATTTCCTCTTGGTGTCGAATATATACTAGTGGATAAGACAGAGCCCTTGCTGTCATGGAGCTTATGTTCTCATGGCTAGAGATACACAGTAAACATCTAAACAAGTAGATGGTTGGGGGAGGTACAGTTTTTGCTAGAAAGGCCAGGGGTGGTCTCTCTAAGGGAGTGCTTTACTTCAGTTCATTTGACTTGTTTCAGATGAACCTGTGCCTGTGGGGTAGTCTAGTTTATAGTTCCAACCACAGTCCTGCATAAGATCTTGCAAACATATTCTTATATCTAGAACAACTTCATATTTTTTCCCAGTTGGAGTAGGGGAATGATAGTTGTCCATATGAAAGCCCAGGAAGTTCTGTGTAAAAGAGTGGTCATTCGTAATCACAGTCCATCTCCTCATGGAGCCAGGGAAAGGGAGGGAACTTAGCATCCTGCTCTTGTCAGTATTAGCAGTCTTAACATCATTCATTTGGGGGTGAGGACTTCCCTGCTTTGAAAACAGTGAGTAGACTTTGTTACCACAAATGTCTTCAGCATTAAGAAAATAATGTAGCACTGTGCAGGAAAATCCCTGCTAGTGCCCCTGCAATACGTATCATCGATATTTCTTGATAGATAATGTGGAAGAACATTTTATAACTGAAAGTTTGAAAAGGTTTTTCTGAGCACTAGGCCTCTCAGTTCACTCATTTTGCATAAAATGGATTATACTGCACTTAGTTTAACCATCTACTAAGTATTGTCATAGCTCTGAAAACATAGTCATAAGAACTTTTTTTCTAAAACATGTTGAACTAAGTGCATTACTATTAAATACTCACTGTAGCGGGTGCAACTCAGGAAACAAAGCAGACAGGTTGCATTTTTCAAAAATTCGAAATGAAAATAGCCTATTCAGGTCCATGGGGGACTTTAAAAAAACATTTTAATTGACATTAGTTTTCTTTTCAATAAAGTAGTTAATAGGAAAATTGGTACTCTTTTCTAGCTATGAAAAATACTAGTATCCTGGAGTTTGAGAATTCATAGCATGAAGGCAGCTTTCAAATCCTTCATCTTTGAATTTGGGTGGTGTTTTAGAGTTTACAAAGTGTGTGTTCATATGTGTTAGCTCACATGACCCTCTCATAGGTGTTGGAATGACTTTATCATCCCCACTTTAAGGAAGGGCGGCTGAGCCTTGAAGGCAGCCAGGGTCACACTGCGAGATAGTAGGGCTGAGGCTAGAATCCTCCTACTCTTTTTAGTGCAGTGTTTGCTCAGTGCCCGTCGTGTGCCACAGGCACTGTAGACGTCACAACTAGGAAGGCCTGGCTGGCTCTCCTCGCTGTGGAACCACCGTGCCCAGGATGGGCGGGGGGGGGGTTTGCCCCTCGGTGCCCCCTTGATAGCTGCCGCATAGAGCTCTTGACACACGCCACTGCTCCTCTGGCTGATCTAGTCTTATGGCTGTCCCTCTTTGTTAGCGCTTGTCCTCTTTGTCGGTGACAGTGACAGCTTGGGAGGGGACCAGAGGGCACTTCTTACCATTCCTCTACTCTTCTAGTAGGAGAAACTGGTTCTCTTGTATCCCCTTCCTTCCTGTTAATCTGTGTTTGAGTCTCATGAGGTGAGTTAGTTGAGCCACAGGCAGTGATGTTTTTTGAGTGCCGTTATGTGCCCGTTCACTGAAGGTATGTCGGTGAATGAAGCAGCAGCAGTTGCGTCCTGCAGGGCCTTGTGTTATAGTTGGGGTAAAACAGATAATAACAGAAACACATGTATTATATAAATAAATACATAAATACACAATATTTTATATTACACATGTAGATACATAGCATACAGATATATAAGCATGTGTGTGTGTATAATTTTAGGGTGCCTCACGCTAACATTGCTGCCTCTGAAGTCACAAGACCCCAAATCCAGCCTATTGCCTCTTTCTTATAAAATACACAGCCACACTCACGGGTTTATGTATTGTCTGTGGCTGCTTTTGTGCTGTGAGGGCAGAGGTGATTAATTGCAGCAGAGATTGTGTGCTTGATAAAGCCTAAAATATTCACACTCTGGCTTCAAGAAAAAGTTGGCTCACTGCTTGCTCAGGATCTTGCCAGCTATTGTGCTCGAAGGTACTGGTTCAGCTTCAGAGCTGGGAGATAAAGCTTGATTTGGGAAGCCAACAGAGATGATAGATGGTTGGAACTTCGGGGCGGAGAGGGTAGTTTCCATTCTCTAGGTGTGGGATCACTGTGGTAGCTCCAAAGGTGGAGGTGACTGAATAATTTGTTTTGAAGTAGGGAACCTATTATGCTTGCAGAAGAGCGTTTACTGTTGCTGTTTTCTACTAAGTGTGAATCGTATGTGGTGATTTTAAAAATGTGTATTAAAATGATGTAATAAGGACTACCCTGGTGGCGCAGTGGTTAAGACTCCGCCTGCCAGTGAAGGGGACGCGGGTTCAAACCCTGGTCCGGGAAGATCCCACATGCCACGGAGCAACTAAGCCCGTGCGCCACAACTGTTGAGCCTGCACTCTAGAGCCCGCGAGTCACAACTACTGAGCCCGCGTGCTGCAACTACTGAAGCCCGTGTGTCTAGAGCCCGTGCTCCACGACAAGAGAAGCCACCGCAATGAGAAGCCTGCTCACTGCAACAAAGAGTAGCCCCCGGTTGCCACAACTAGAGAAAGCCTGCACGCAACAACGAAGACCCAATGCAGCCAAAAATAAATAAATTAATGAATAAATAAAAACCATGTAATAAAAGTATATATAAATTAGATGATGTGAGTTGCTCCTGTTACCCTAGAGTCCCATTCTTCAGAAATATTCGTTATTAAGGGCTTTTTTTTTTTTAAGATCTACTTTGTTGTGGACCATTTTTAAAGTCTTTATTGAATTTGTTACAATACTGCTTCTGTTTTATTTTTCTGGCCATGAGGGATGTGGGGTCTTACCTCCCAGACCAGGGATCAAACCTGCAGCCCCTGCATTGGAAGCTAAAGCCTTAACCACTGGACCGCCAGGGAAGTCCCTTAAGGGCTGTTAAGACATGGATTTTAACCTCTGTCTAAATATTCCCTTCTACCCAAGAGTTTAAAAAAAAAATTGATCTTCTGATTATCTTCTTTTACATTGTGACCCCTTAGTTGACTTGGCACCTCAAAATGCAAAGAATTAGAAAGGATTTTAATAGAAGCCTTCCCGTCAGTTTTGATGAGTTGACATTGTAGATTTTTAAAATTATGCTTTCATGCCAAATATTAAAGTACTTCGTACTATATCATCACTGTTCTAAATCTCACAAATTTTAGTCAGAATCCTCGTTCTCGTAGAGGGACCCCATAATCTGATCACCCGGGAAGTTGTTGAAACATATTGATGTCTGGTCCCCATTTCAGACCTAAGTGGCTCCAGATCTTTAGAGGCTGGGATGTCCCCCAAGCGACCTATTGAGTAGGTAGCACTTTGTGTAATACAACTTTGTGTTCATAATGAAAATTTATAGGAAAACGGTAAGGTTTTACATGCTTCTAGTGTATATAGTTCATGGTTTATCCTGGAAAAAAAATCTGTATACTGAGTTTCTTTGAATTCAAATATTGAACAATGGAGGGAAATACATATAAGACAGGGATTATTTTATTTGACTTGAAGATTCACATTAATTCACTCCCTCCCACACTCTGCTTTTGTACTTATTCACCAAGAAAAAGTCTACCTTCTCAAAACCAAAAACACATTCCTTAACCTCTGGGTGGTAGCTTTATATTAGCCCAGATCCTTACTAATGGGAGGTGGCATACATCTGATCACTGTTTTCAAACTGGGAAATAACGTTTCTTTTAAGTATTTACTAACCTTTCTGGGTAGATATTACTTTCTGTATTCATTATGGTAAGCTAACTGGTATAACAAACGTACCCAACATTTCAGTGATTTTATTTTATTTTTTAAATAATTTTTAAAAAACTTACTTATTTTTATTTATTTCAGGCCACATTGCGTCTTCGTTGCTGCGCATGGGCTTTCTCTAGCTGTGGCAAGCGGGGGCTACTCCTTGTTGCAGTGCGTGGGCTTCTCGTTGCGGTGGCTTCTCTTGTTGCGGAGCATGGGCTGTAGGCCTGTGGTCTTCAGTAGTTGTGGCACGTGGACTCAGTAGCTGTGGCTCTTGGGCTCTAGAGTGCAGGTTCAGTAGTTGTGGTGCAGCGGCTTAGTTGCTCCGCGGCATGTGGGATCTTCCTAGACCAGGGCTCGAACCCGTGTTCCCTGCATTGGCAGGAGGATTCTTAACCACTCAGCCACCAGGGAAGCCCTCAGTGATTTTAAATTAGAAGTTTATTTCTTGTTCATGTAGTAGCCCACTGACTGTTGAATCAGGGGATAACTAAGTGCCTTTAGTTACCGATCAGCAGTCTTGTCCACGTGGCAAATGCAGCCACCATAAATATGACCAGCAAGACCTTGATTTAGTCTATGTAATTTTTTCTTTCATTGTTCCTTTTCTCATCCCCTCGTGATTCTGCTAAATTACTTCCACCACGTGCGCCCCCCCCCCCCCCATTTTGGGTGATTGTCCTTCATTGTTCCTTTATGTGTGACAGGGTTCTTGGATGCAGAAAAACGCATCCTTTCCTAATTTGGGAAGAAAATGAATTTAATGGAAGGCTATAAGTTAGCTCGCAGAATTGGTTGGAAAGCTGGAGAGTGTGCTGGAACAATAAGTAGGAGCCACAGTGGCGGGCAGCAGGGGACACAGCCGGGTGCGGCCACCGGCCTGGTCCTGGCGCCCCGCGAGCTTTGTCCGTGCCGCCCCCGCGGTGAGTGTGCTCTCACGGTCTGTGCGCCTTCAGAAGTGACTCCTCAAGATGCTCGCTCTGACGGATCGAACTTGGGTTGCTAGCGAAGCCCTAAGTACCAAGGAGTGAGGAAGAGCAGAGTTTTGTTACTGGTCAGCTTTTATAGTAGGAGGCATGGCTTTTTTTGTCTTCGGTGATTCCCACAAACTGTGGTGAGTGTCCAGAGACCAAGTGACCAAAAAGTGACAAACCCCTACTTGAGCACCTTTTCATCAGGAGAAAATGTCCCATATTTTGGTGTAAGATGGGAGACTGTTCCAGTCTTGATTTTGCCACTGACCTTTTTTGACAAGTCGTTAAAACTCTCTGGGTTGCAGGTGCCCCCTCTATAAATTGAGGTTGGGAACTTGATGCCTGATAATATTTGTTCATCCACCCCCTCACTGAATAAAATATTTATTGAGTGCCTTTATGTGCTGGCTTAAAAGAGGTGAGTGAGAGAGACATCCTGGCCTTCTCGTAGTTCAGTGGATGAGCACAGAAATCATTCTAATGCAGTTAGGGTGGGATGGCAGCTCATGAGGAGTCCCTTACCCAGGTTAGAGGGTTGTGGGCAGGGGATTCCTGTATCTCTCTTTGCTTCATTCACTCATTCATTTATTAAAGTGCCTACTTTAAGCCTTTGCATTGTTGTATTTATGAGCATACGTGAACAAATAAGACCAGTCCTTCCCTCAAGGGTGCTAACTGTGAGGGCGTGCTGATAACTCGGCACAGAGCACGCTTGCTGTGCTAACAGCAGAACAGTAGGAAAAGAAATGGAGCAGGGAGCAGCTCACTGTAAGATTCTGGGAAGGTTTCTAAGAGAAGATGACATTACATCTGGGTTTTGAAGTTTGAGTTCAAGATTTCTAGGAGCTGAAAAAAGAAAAGGGAGTATTCTAGATAGAGGGAAAACTTACGCTCAGACACTGTCAGAGCACCTGAGAGAAAGGATGTGTGACGTGTGATGGGGGGACAGGATGGAGGGAATGGTGACAATGAGATGAGAGCTGTAAACACTTAAACCTGGAAGCTCTGAATGTCTCAAGGTGTTGGGGGATCTTGAAACTTTTTTTTTTTTTTTTTGCGGTACGCGGGCCTCTCACTGCTGTGGCCTCTCCCGTTGTGGAGCACAGGCTCCGGACGTGCAGGCTCAGCGGCCATGGCCTACGGGCCCAGCCGCTCCGCGGCACATGGGATCCTCCCAGACCGGGGCACGAACCCGTGTCCCCTGCGTCGGCAGGCGGACTCTCAACTGCTGTGCCACCAGGGAAGCCCCTTGAAACTTTTCTAAGGAAGCAAACTTTGACAGCGGTGGGGAGAAGGTGCAGGTACTGTAGAATCCTCCTCAACACTTTCTTCTGAATTGAGATCTTGACAAAGAGTATAGAAGTAAGCAGATGGATTTGTGCGACATTCTTGAGGCCAAAGTCATAGAATGTAGTTGGATTGTGTGTGTGTGTGTGTGTGTGTGTGTGTGTGTGTGTGTGTGTGTGTGTGAGAGAGAGAGAGAGTGTGTGTGTGTGTGTGTGTGTATGTGTGTATATATAATGTGTGCACGCATGCACGTGCACAGGGCGGGGGGGAAATGAGACAGTGAATAAGGCTCTGCGGTCTCTAGCTTGAGTGGATGGATGGGGGGGATGCAGTTTATAGAAGTGGGTTGCACTTGGCATTCCTCTCCGCTCCAGCCTGGGCAGACACAGCATGCCGTGCTTTCTAAACCGAGGTTCAAGTTAGCCTTGGAATCTGTAACAGTATGCGCTCCAGATGGCCACTGCCAGTCTGTTTGAGTTTGTACTAGAGGGGAAACCTGGCTGCCTTTTCTCTGTTGTGAGGGATGCGAAGCGAAGAGAAGACACAGCTCCCCTCCACACCCAGTTTCTCTTTTCCTTGTCTTATTTTCTTCAGAACACTAATCGGACATTTTTTCTGATATTATAAAGTTCACTTACTGTCTCAGGGATCCTGCCCTCCCCCCACCAGCAATAAAATACAAACTCCAGGAAGACAGAGACTTTGCCCTTTGTCTTCACATTTTTGGCCTTAATGCTGAGAACTTTATCGAGAACAGCACTGTCCAGTAGAATATAATGTAAGCCACCTATGTAATTTAAGTTTCTAGGAGTCACAGTTTAAAAAATAGAAAAAAGAATCAACATTAATTTTGGTAATATATTTTATTTTACCCAATATATCTGAAAAATATTTTTTAAAGTTAAAAATTATTGAGAGTTTACATTCTGTTATTTTGTACTAAGTCCTTGAAATCTTGTATGTTTTACATTTGTTGTACACTTACAGCCCATCTCAGTTCCAACCAGATGCATTTCAAGCACTGAGTAGCCCTACCTGTGATTAGTGGCTGCCCTATTGGACAGCTTAGGTCTAGAGCGTAGTAGGGGCTCAGTAAATATTTGTTGAATGAATGAATTAGAAGATAGATTGGTTGTTAAGGGAGCCTGTAGAATCCAGGAAGGATTTTGTTTTAACAGTAAGGAAATATAGCATATTTATATGTTTGACAGAACTGGAAGGGAGAGGTAGATGATAATAGAGGGGCAGTTTGATGGAGGAAGGCCCCTGAGGAAGTGGTTGGAAATGGGGTCTAGCAGCCCAGGTAGGAAGGATGAGAGATGTTCCGCTATCTTACCTCCTTGGAAGAGGTATGTTCTTCAATTATATTTTAAGAAACCCAAATCCAGTTTGTTTAGCATAAATTTCTAATTGGGATTGTGTTATAACTATTTCTTCCCCTCATTTTAGATATTAGTTGAGAGTTATTTTAAAAATCTTAAAAGTGGTTTCCCTAATGACTTAGAAAATTGAATCATTATGTTGTACGCCTGAAACTAATATTATGCTGTATGTCAGTTATACCTCAATTAAAAATTTTTTTAATTAAAAAAAGAAAGGAAAAGAAAACCCTCGGGCTTCCCTGGTGGCGCAGTGGTTGAGAATCCGCCTGCCGATGCAGGAGACACGGGTTCGTGCCCTGGTCCGGGAAGATCCCACATGCCGCGGAGCAACTAAGCCCGTGAGCCATGGCCGCTAGGCCTGCGCGTCCAGAGCCTGTGCCCCGCAACGGGAGAGGCCACAACAGTGAGAGGCCCGCATACCGCAAAAAAAAAAAAAAAAAAAAAGAAAACCCTCTTTTTAGGTGGGAAGTGGGAAGAAGCGTTGCTGGCGTGCATTGTCTCTCTTTCTTTGGTGTCATTTGGCCAGAAAAAGAAGTGTTTTCTGTGTTAAAATTCACGTAATCAAATCTAGTTTTTAGCATTGTGATTATATTTGGGATTAAAATTATCTGCATTGTACACGTCTGAATATAAAATAAGGTTATTTCCCCAGGTTATTCCTCAGCCCTTACATAGTTGAGTTCTTAAACAGTCTTCTATACTGTCTCTTCTGTTATGGGGTATACTGTTACTGTTCACTATTTTATTTGAATAAGAGGTCTGTTTGAGGGTGACATGTAAGCATGGGGGAACTGCTTTCAGTAGTAGTTTGGGATGCTTACGGAGATCGTTTGATGTAACACATCTGTTCAAAGTGAGGCAGAGGAATTTAACACAGATTTTTAAGGTCATGATCTCATGTTTTCACGTGTTGATGTTGTAAATAAAACTTTTAAAGACCGTTTTTAAAAGTATTGTAATAAGTAGAAATCGTGAATATACCCGTAGAATTAATGGAAAACATCAACTCTTCTAATTTAAAAAGTGTTTAATCTTACTGTTACTTGGGATAATATATCCAGTTATAGTGTCATACGGTCATTCAAAAAATGTTGCCTTTAAAACAGTTTAGAAGTTAAGATTATGTGCTCTGGGAAACCTAGGTGACTTTATAGGACATCTAATGAGGACAAGAAACGGGTATTGAACATTGGAAGTAGGCTTTTGACTACATTGTGATGGACACCTCCCATATATATAGATAGATATACACAGGGACACCTCAGAGATACTGTGGGTTCGATTCCAGGCAACCACAATAAAGTGAGTCACATGAAGTTTGTGGTTTCTCAGTGCATATAAAAGTTATGTTTACACTAGACCATCATCTGTTAAGTGTTCAATAATAGCATTATGTCTTTTAAAAAAGTACATACCTTGATTTAAAAAATTCCAAAAAACCCCCAATTACAATAGTAACACCAGAGATCACTCATCACACATCACCATAACAAATGTAGTAATAATGAAAAAGTTCAGAATATTGCAGGAATTACCAAAATGTGACACAGAGACGTGAAGTGAGCAAATGCTGTTGGAAAAATGGTGCCGATAGACTTGCTAGACTCGGGGTTGCCACAAACCTTCAATTTGTAAAAACCACAATATTTGCGAAGTTCAGTAAAGTGAAGCGCGGTAGAACAAGGCGCGCCTGTAGTCGTGGTCTGACCGGGAAATGTGAGCTGCGCTTGCTCTGGGGGCAGTCGTGTGTTCCTGACTGAGGTTTGCTCAGGCAAATGCGATAATGTCAAGGCTGGGAGTGACGGCGGGGATGGCTCTTCATGGCGTCCAACCTTTTCTCTGCCCGAGAGCATCCAAAGCGGCTTAAGTTGACACCTGTC
Organism: Kogia breviceps; assembly: GCF_026419965.1. NCBI lineage: Eukaryota > Metazoa > Chordata > Mammalia > Artiodactyla > Physeteridae > Kogia > Kogia breviceps. Next base: position 142,048,084 of record NC_081314.1, read on the forward strand.
AGGAACAGAGGCTTTCTAGGAAAACGCTTCAGAGGTGGGCGAGAAAGGACAGGCATGTGTATATTTTGAAGAAGCCCCACAGAGATGGTGAGACTTCCTCTGTGTGTGACGCAGCAGGGCATGTGATGGGATGGGGCTGTTGGTACAGGTGGCATGTTTTCCCCAGCGTCACGTAGTTGACCTCTGAATTCGGCCCAGAACCGTGGGCTTCTCCTCCCCGGGCCAGTTTTCGTCTTTCTCTGCCACACTCTTTTCCTTCTCCTTCTATTGTTTTTGTACCCTTTTCTCCTTTCTCTTCTCAATAAAGTTTTAACTGTCATGTGCTTGATAGCATGAAAACTGCTGATATGTACTAGGAAGCAGTTTTTGACCAAGTCATTACATTTAAGGACATGTGCTCATTCAACCTAGTGCCCTGTTCAGACTTTCTCATCGTCACCGCTGTTTCCTAAGTCGCCTAGGCTCAAAACCACTGAGCCATTTTTGAAACCAGCTTGTCTCTCATCTTCCATCTTTAAACAAGTTTTTAAGTCCTGTCATTTCTATCCCATGGTGTCTCTTCATACATCTTCCTTTTTTTTTTTTTTTTTTTTTTTTGACGTTAATCTCTTAAAGGCTCTCCCAGTCCTTTGCTCGGACTGTTGAAATAAGCCCCTAATTGATTTCTGCTTGAGGTTTCTCTCTGTTGCAATCCGTATTACACATCAATGATGATAAGCTTAAATAATAGAACATCTAACAGAACATCTGTTGAGCACTGCCATGTGCCAGGTATTGTTTAAAACAGCGGCCCCGACCTTTTTGGCATCAGGGACCGATTTCGTGGAAGACAGCCTTTCCATGGACGGGGGCGTGGATGGGGCGTGGTTCAGGTGGTGATGCAGCGCTGGGGGGCGGCGGGGAGCGGCAGATGAAGCTTCGCTCGCTGGCCCTGCACTCACCCCCCGCCGTGCGGCCCGGTTCCTAACACGCTGCGGACCGGGACCGGTAACGGTCTGTGGCCTGGCGGTTAGGGACCCCTGGTTTAAAACGTTGTCTTTAACTTTCATAATAGTCTCGAGGTTCCAGCACTGTTATTAACCCATTCTGCAGATGGAAAGGGAGGCAGAGATTGAATTATCCAGTCACTCAGTAGCTAGGTAGTGAGTGGCAAAATTGAATCCAGACACTCCAGAGTGTGTGTTTCTATAGTTGAAAATACAACTGGAGTGGTGTCACTCCTGGCACCCTTTCTCTGGCACCCTCTTACCTGTTTTACAAAATCCAAATCTCTTATCCTGGCAGAAAGACTCTGGTCCAGCCTTCCTTTCAGTCTGTAGCCTACTCCTCTGTCTGTGTTCTCCAGCCACACTTGAAGTGACATTTGAACCGCTGTCTGGAAGAGAAGTGGGAGTTGGTCGGACAGAGTAGCGGAGGGTGCGCCTGGGAGAGCTGGGGCTGGAGCCTGAGGGAGGGCCTGCCAGGGTGAGGCTGTGGGTGGAGGTCGGTCTGGACTGTGGCCCGCTTCCCGGTCTTGTCTTTTTCCACAGGACATTTTTGTGAGCTCTTCACAAGATTCATGGAGGCTGAGAACTGGCTTTTTTAGGAAGGTACTTTTGTAAAGCTTGATGTGAAGTTTATCTGCTTTTCCTAGATTCCTTTTTAAATTCCCCTCTCTTCTGGCCACAGCCATCCAATTGGATGCATCCGTGCTGCATTTATTTTCACTTGGATTCAAGCAGGTGGTACTTGGGAAGGGACATTCTCAAGCAGGGTGCTCTTTCTCAGCCTCCATCTCTTCCCTGCTAGTTCAGTTTATCTTCACTCCTTTGCAAGGGGGGGACCTAGCAGTCTCGTGTTGTAGGAGCTGTTTCTCGTGTCTCTTGAGCACTTCCCACTCCTTCTTTCTTTGAGGCATCCCCTGGTGAGGAGAGTGGACTCTGCAGAGCCTGGGTTGTGTTACCACTGACCAGCCATGAGCATGAGGCCACCACATTACGGCCCCTGTGCAGCTGCTGGACTTCAGTTTCTTTCTGTGTGAAGTGTAGCAGATGCTGTAATGATGCCACCTAATTCTTGGAGCTTTCCTGGATATGAGGCATACTGGAACAAAACTTGGCATGGAAGAAGAGTTTAGTGAATGTTGTTACTATTTTTTACTTTTATTACTTTTTCTTTAGTTGTGAAAAACTATAGACAGAGCATTCTGGTAAAGGGTCATACAAACCTGCTTTATTCTTACTATTACTACTGAGGGCATTTATTCCCTTTGGTTTGGAAAAATGTGCTTGTTTGAGAGGTAAATAATGAAATCTCATTGTTATTTACCTGTTGACTTACTTTTTGACTTCTAGTGAGTTTGAAAGTTTTCCCATATGCTTATTATTGGTTTGTGAGAATTGCATCTTTTGCCTTTTTTCGGGGGGTGGGGGCAGATTTTCATGTTTTTAATTGTATCATTAGAGAGCTTTATATATTTAAGGATATTGTATAACACTTTGGACAGTAACATTTTCCAGACTATTTTCATTTGGCATGGAACTCAGGTGCAAATTTTAAACACTTTTGCACAGTTGATATGGAAGAGGGAAAACTAATGATGAGCTCTAAAATGATGTATTTATTTGCTACATAAATATACTTTTAATGAAGTGTTCCCTTTTAAAATATTATTACATTTTATAACCTCTGTGAACAGTTAACAGTTTGCTCAGTGCTTAACTTTTAAAGTGTCTCTGGTCAGATAAATATCTTGCCTTTGGGGCGTTTTGTCATGGAAAATCCCTGTAAATACACAGTGTTGTAATTGGAATCGCAAGGCCAAATGATTGCCTCATTGGGTAGTTTTCAGTATTACGCTGCAATTCAATATAGGTGCCCAGCTGAGTACTTCACTAGATTTAAAAATATCCTGTATGTTTAACAGCTGTCTAGCTAGAACGAAAAAAGAGTGAGGAGAGGAGTTATGTGTACGGTTCTCCTCTTTTCCGCCTGGGATCAGAGAGGGAAAGAATTTCAAAAGTGTTTTTTTCTTTCTCAGCTGCTGTTGCTGTGCCTGCTTTGGGAGAAGGCAAAGGCAAAGATGAGGGAACGTATGGGGCAGCTTTCTTTCCAAAGAAACTTTATGTGCCTGAAACTTAGTAGCATCTTCAGACACTTGGTAACGTGGCATGGTTGTGGCATAGCTGAAGTGACGGCAGCCTGTGGTAGGTGACATTTCTGCCTGTGTTGTATTCCTAGCCGCCTCTGTGTTCTGATTCTTCTTCCTGGAGGGGAAGGCAGCTAAGCAGGCAGTGTTCAGCTTTTTAATAGCTTCATAATATTTCAGCTTTTAGATGTGTTGTAATATATGGTTTCTCTTCCTTTTGTACTTCCAAGGTTTTGGAAGGCAACTGTAGTGTGTATGGGCCCTAGCAAAGTCATGGTCAAGAGATCTGAAGAAAAATCCTGGAATGGGGTGGGGGAGGGAGCATCTTTGGGTAATTCAGCTTTTATATGTATGAACATATTCATACATTGTGTGTGTGTGTGTATATACGTGTATATACTTTGTGTGTATATATATGTATATATAAGACATTTAAAGGTTTTTTTAGATAAATAGTATTTTACTATGTTTTTGTGTAGATTTTTTTAAAAAGGACATAAATTAGAATCTAACCACCATTTATTAAAATGTATCATTTAAGCTCTAAACAGAGACTTTTGAGCACAGCCTTTCCTTTTCTCTGGCAATGATCTGTGTAACATTTCAAATCCATGGCATTTTACAAAGGAAGGAATACTTTGCGTTTATGTGACTGGACAAGATGATGAACGATCTCATTTCATGTGTGAGGAAACTGACTTATTCGTTACCATGCTGCGTTTGCGCAGGTGTGTTACAGCAAGGGAGAGGAAGTCTTAAATCCTAGTTCAGTGTATTTCTATGTAGCAAGCTTGAACTTTCCTGGTGTATTTCTCATTTTACCGGTTTTGTTAAATGAATATGCTAAATTTGCCTGTTACAGAGGAATCTGAGATACGGAAAGCAGAGCTTCACAAAGGTGATTATGAGCAGCTTGAGATCTACAGTTATCCCATCTGGATGGTTCCAGTGCTTTCCCTTAACTGTCCCACAGATGACTCTGACCTGAGAGGAGGTGAATGAAAGCCCCATCTTCTGACTGAAAATGGGAGGTGGCGTTCATTGAATGCACATGTCACGTTACTGCTGGTTAGGCTGACTTTAACTGTTTGATGCATTGTCAACTACCGCTAACCCTGTCTCAGGTGATTGTATTTGCTAACGCATGAATAAGGGTACATCTTCTGACAAGTACGGCATGAGGGACAGCTGTCTGGTCACTGTTGTCCCTTCTCGTTCGATGAAAGGCACGCTAGACTCTCAGGTCCGGCTTCCCGTCTGATTGAGTGATGATCGTTCCTTAGCTTGCTTGAAAGAATTGTTTCTTGATTTTAACCAGTATAGTTTGTCAGTTTGAATGACTTACATCATTTTTGTAATACTTTCTGTATCTTTATTTATTTATGAAGGTTAAACTTACTGAAGGCCAGATGACTGCAGTGAGCATGTGACTCCTTCAGTTAGACAAGCGTTTAGCATTTACACAAGCGTCCTAGTCAGGACCCCACTTATTTGCTCATTTTCTTCGGTACTAACCTGGATGCCTGATAGAGCAACCAGCACTGTCGTGTGTAGATCTTCTGGATTCTTGAAAATACTTTTATTCTCATAGTGGTAGTAGATTTTTTTCTTTTTTTAGAATCTTGGTCTCCTCTAGCCTGATTAGTTACCTGTTGAATAAATCATGTTATTCTCATACTGTGGCTAGAAAGAAATTTATGTAAATTAGGTCCTATATTTATAGGTGACACTGTTTTTTTACTGAGACACTGATATTGCCAGAAAAGGCTGCTGCAGCAGCTGTTGTCTCATTGCTGTTCCCTTGTGCTGAGAGCTGGATTTTGCTCGTTCAAAAGGCATCTTTTTCTGCCCCTCTGCAGGGCTGTCCGGTGAAACAGCATCTAAAATTAAACTATCAGGAACAAGTTTGCTTTTTGTTTCCCCGAAGCACTGGAGTAGGGTGGGGTGGATGGGTTAGAGGCTATATAACTTTGAAACAGTTATGAGCCAACAAGAATCATGCAGCTACCATCATGAAGATAAACCATTTTTTTCTTGTATTTCCCTCAAACTTAATTTGCCTCAAAAGCATGTTTGTGAGCATTTTGTTCAAGTGGCCATTATTTTGGTTGCTGTGTTAATTGAAGTATGTTGCTTTCTTTAGCATGTAATTTTTCCAGTAAAATTTTGGTTTTAAGTTTTAGAAAAGTTTTGTTGAAGTCATTTACAATCAGTTACCAGTTAATCATACCTAAAATTCAGCGGCTTGTATGCTTAATTTATTGTAACATAATAATCTTTTGTGTTGGCATTTCTAAATCTTCTCCTAATGGCAGATTCTTATTACATAAATTTGTAAATGTCTGTGCTCGTTCTGTACTGCACGGTGAGTTGGTCAGGCAGCAGTTACTTACAGCGTGTCGACTGCATGGTGAGCACTGTTCTGAGTCCTCGGGAGTCAGTAGTTAACAAAGCTGGAGGAGGGCGGGGGGAGTGTACGCTGCAGTAACGTGATTGCCCTGGGAGGCCGACCGGCTTCTCATCGGGATCCGTCACTGAGTAGCTACCGGCCAAGGTAGAAAATCCCTGATCTTCATTTTCTTCAAGTAGTTGGAATTGATCTCTTGAAAGGTTTAATCTCGCTTCTAAAATTTCTCTCCAGACATTGTGTATGTTTACTTGTCTTTTGTTTCAGCCCCACCCCCCATTCCTAAAAATTAAGGGCTCAAAGGCTGCTTGACATCTTGTTTCCTACTAAAGGGGGAAATCTTTTATTTAGGTGGGCTTATTACTGATTAAACATTTTAATTTAATGGACAGTATAAGAAAAAAGGGATTTCTTTTTTTCCACTTGGAATTTTTTCATAGCTGCTGGTCACCCATAAAATAACCAGGTAGTATTATCTGTTTTATTTATTTTTTTCTATTGAAGCATATTTTATAATTTTAGAATATTGGGAGAAATATAAATTTACCCATATTACGTGTTATATATACTATGTATAGTATAATAATTATAGAGTCTGGCAGCTGTATCTTGAGTGATTATTTTAATCCTTTTTGTGTTCCAGATGCTATTATTAAAAATAAGTGCTTGACATTTTACTTCAGCTATAAGAATTTGGTTTGCCTTTAGTAACTGAAAGGGTAAAGGACCATTTACTGTCTTACTTAGGGCTAAGTAAGATTTTCTGTGATCTAGTTGAGGATAATCCATCCATCTTTCCATCCATCCATCCATCCATCCAGTCTTTCTCAGTGGTTGCTTGAGGGCTTACCACATGCATCCTTAATTTATAGTGTCTTATACTCTCGGCATGTGGGCTTCAGTAGTTGTGGCACATAAGCTCAGTAGTTGTGCCTCGCGGGCTCTAGTGCGCAGCGCAGGCTCAGTAGTTGTGGCGTACCGGCTTAGTTGCTCTGCGGCATGTGGAATCTTCTTGGACCAGGGCTCGAACCCATGTCCCCTGCATTGGCAGGCAGATTCTTAACCACTGCGCCACCAGGGAAGGCCTGTTGCTTTGTTTTTAAATTCGCTGATTTTTTTTTTCTTTTTTCCCCTTCCACAGTGTCTAGTCTCCTATTAGGTCCATTTAGTGAATTTTTCACTTCAGTTATTTTTCATTTCTAGAATTTCTTTTTGGTTCCTATTTATATTTTCCATTTATCTGTTAAGATTTGCTGTTTTTTCTTTTATTTTGTCCATAATTTCCTTTATATTTTAAAAGATTTCTAATCTATTTTTTGTCTGCTAATTTCATTATTTCTATCATTTCTGAGTCTATTAATGAGGCATTTTCTTCCTGAATACAGATCTCATTTTCCTGCTTCTTTGTGTGCCTAGTGATTTTTGATTGGATATGGGCGTTAAGAATGCTGGGCTGTTGAGCATCTGGGTTTTGTTGTCCTTTTAAGAAGTGTTGAATTTTGTCCTTGTGGGCGGTTAACTTACTTGTTGATCATCTTGATCCGTTGAGGTTTGTTTCAGTCTCTGTTATGACAAGTGGAAGGCTGCCTTTCATAGGACCAGTATAGCTTTCCTCCTAAAGTGTGGATTTTCTGGGGTCTCTGTTGAATGTCTGTGGTGTTTGTCGGGGTTTCTCCACCCTAAGTGATTTCGAACGGTTACTGTCTCCCAGTCTGGGGCAGGTTCTAGTAGTTGTTCAGCTTTCAGCTCCCTGCCTGTTGCTCTTTGCGTGGCCTCATGGACCTTCGCCTGATGATTGTGCACCTTGGTATTTGGCCGCACAGTCAAGGGCATCCCCAGGTATAGATGAATGGAGCTCCTTCTTTGCATAACTCCCTTATTTCTACTGCCTGCCCCCCAGATTTCAGCCAGCTCAGTAGCCTTGAACTCTCATCTCTATCTCCTCAGTTCAGTAAGACCACTGTGTGTTCTGTTTGGGCTCCCCTCCCTGCACTGTACTCTGGAAGTTGTCTCCAGCTAGAAAGCCAAGGTGATTGTGGGGCTCACCAAGTTTGTTTCCCTTTTCTCGGTGATCACTAGGCACACAAAGAAGTTGTTCTGTGCGGCCTATTGTCCAGGGTCTGAAAACAGTCATTTCATCTGTTTTGACCAGTTTCTTAGTGGTTTGTTGTGAATGAGGTAGTTCGGTACCAGGTGCTCTAAAATGGTCAGAAGTGGAAGTCTGATATTATAGGCTTTAAAGAGAAATATTTTTATTCCTATACTATTGTTATTCTTAACAATTTAATGCACAGATTTACTTAACATCTCATTGATAAACTCGAGCATTTGTTTAGGTCTTATATGAGCAATTTCATCCTGTTTGTAGACAATTGAATATGCTGTTTTGGCGCGCGCGTGTGTGTGTGTGTGTGTGTGTGTGTGTGTATACACGTACACATGCATTCTGTGGTGATACATATTGGCCACTAACTAGAGGGTAATAAGAAATCAGTTCATTTGTTCTTAAAATTAGATAATTTATAGAATCATAACATAGTTTCACCTTAATGTGTATTTATTTAACACCTGTGGAGGCAGGCACTGTCATATGTGCTTGGGATGTAAAGGTGAGTAAGAGAAATTGACTGTCAGCAATAGATGTAGCCTGTGCTGTGATTAGACTGTTCTTTATGTCTGGCATGAGCCCCCATTTTATTTATTTATTTATATATTTTTAATTTTTATTTTTGGCTGTATTGGGTCTTTGTTGCTGCGCGCGGGCTTTCTCTAGTTGCAGCGAGCAGGGGCTCCTCTTCGTTGCGGTGCGTGGGCTTCTCATTTTGGTGGCTTCTCTTGTTGTGGAGCACGGGCTGTAGGTGCACAGGCTTCAGTAGTTGCGGCACGCGGGCTCTAGAGCGCAGGCTCAGTAGTTGTGGCGCACGGGTTTAGCCGCTCCGCAGCATGTGGGATTTTACCGGACCAGGGCTCGAACCCACGTCCCCTGCATTGGCAGGCAGATTCTTAACCACTGTGCCACCAGGGAAGCCCCGAGCCCCCATTTTAAAAGTACTTCTTTCATCCTCACCCCCTTCAGCTTTCTCCGTCCCTTTTTGAACCATTTCTTCACGTTTAAACATTCCTGATGGATTCAGTTCATTCTTTCACTGAACAAATATTTATTGAATGCAGGCCACGTCCCAGGCACTGTTCTTAGTACTAATGATATCTTACTCGTGAACTTCCATTCAATTACCCTCTTAATGTGTATTTTTCTTTCCAGCCATCATTAAAAGTGCAACTGGCTACTCCTTTAACGTTTTTCTTCTCTTTTGCTATGGGTGCGTCTTGTTGCTAGAGACCTCGCAGATTTCTTCCCACTTAAGCTTGGTTGCCTTTCTGTGATTTCTTAGGGGATTCTGTCTCAGAAACTTAGCCTCATAAAAGTTTCTGCATTTGAATGTCTTAGTTTTAATTAACTTGAATTATTTTCATTTATTTTTGTTCTTTAATATTGTTCTGTCTCTTTAAAATCTAATGTGGATTAATACTATCACAAGCATGGTCTCCTATCAGTATATTAATTTAAAAAAATTCAAGTTAGCTACAAGTGGCGCTACATGGGGGTCTCATATCAGAGATAAATGATTGTTATTTTCACTCAGGGTCTTCTCCCAGGCTTTTCTGTCTGCTATTTCCTCTGTGTCTACTTCTGCCTCTGTCTTGCCGTCTCTCAATCTCTGAGATCCGTTCATGGAATGTTTCTCTCTAGAATCAATGCTAATCTCTACTAGTGTTATGGTCTCTAGTTGTTAAAGTTTCTTTTTAGAACATAGTGAGGAAGCTGCTTCATTTTTTAATAAACTATTTACCAACAACATTTTTATGAACTTGTAAAATTTATGAAGATATGGTTATGGTAAAAAAGATCCATAGAGTTCAGAAGGATATAAAAAATGAAGACAGGACCTTACATGCATACTTTTCACTTGCCTTTTATACTATTTGGCAGCAATTTAAAATATTACATTGGAGTTGCACTCCAAGAAATGATTTTGAAGCAGAAACTAACCCACCATTGTAAAGCAATTATACTCCAATAAAGATGTTTTTTAAAAAAGGGATAATTTTGAATTAAGTTTTATAAGTTTATCATTAAATTAAAATATCTGCTGTTGCAACATGTATTTATGATACATTCTTGGGCTAAAATACTATTTTTAATTTAGTTGAATAAGGGTTATATATAGTATGGCAGATACAGGTTAAACCATATGAAGTTGCTGTTTTGTAGGCCAGAGGAGGTCTAATATCAGCAATTTCATGTAGTTCAACCTAATTCTTTATCATCATCTCTGTTATAGGATGAACTGAGTCTTTTTCCTCATTAACATTTAGATTTAAAAAGGAAGATGGAAACTTTAGAAAGAATAAAAACCATGGTGATTTGCTTAATTATGAAATCAGGTTGACAAGAATTCCCATGTTAGTTTGTCTTCTTGGAGTCTTGTAATAGGAGAGAAATGAATGAATGAATGAATACCTTAAATACTTTCTGGAATTGTGGGAGGAAACTAAACTTGAGTCTCTTTCTGGATTTCACACGCAACAGTTGAGCTAAGAAAGGAGACAGTGAGCGTGTGGCAGACACCACCTATATACCAGGCCTTAGTGCTAGAAGCGTAATCTTTCTTTCACTTCACCAAATAACTGGCAATGTTACTAAGTAGTTATAATAGACTTTATAGTAAACAGATGGTGTAGTAAATAGCTTTAAAAATAATCCCACAGGGACTTCCTTGGTGGCGCAGTGGTTAAGTATCTGCCTGCCAATGCAGGGGACACAGGTTCGAGCCCTGTTCCTGGAAGATCCTACAGGCCACGGAGCAACTAAGCCCGTGCACCACAACTGCTGAACCTCTGTGTCTGGACTATTGACTCCCATGCGCCTAGAGCCTGTTCTCCGCAGCAAGAGAAGACACCACAATGAGAAGCCCGTGCACCACAACAAAGAGTAGCCCCCGCTCGCCGCAGCTAGAGAAAGCCCACACTCAGCAGCGAAGACCCAGTGCAGCTAATAAAAAATCCCACAAGTGAAAAACATAGTTATTTCTTGTTGACCCACATTTAGATTACCTACAGCAAATTTTAAAGGAAAATCAGATTCTTTGTCACCTACCATACCACTCTTAGGATGGGAATTTAGTCTTAAAAAAAAAAACCAAAAACCCACAAACCCCAAAATGTGGGGGGAAAAGCCTTACGGTGTATTGTGTAGTCAGAATATAGCCTCTTTGTGGACTCTCTGCTACTTGCATTAGTTGGAAGACAGCTTTCTTAAGATGAGCAGTTAAATTTTTTTAGATGTTATTCAAAGCAGCATTGGCATTATCTGGTGGCTTGTTAGACTCTCAAGCCCTACTCTAGATCTACTGAGTCAGTCTGCAGTTTTATTTTTTTTTTTAATTTATTATTTTTATTTATTTACTTTTTTGTGGTACGCAGGCCTCTCACTGCTGTGGCCTCTCCGGGGGCGGAGCGTAAGCTCTGGACATGCAGGCTCAGTGGCCATGGCTCACGGGCCCAGCCGCTCCGCGGCATGTGGGATCTTCCCGGACCGGGGCACGAACCCGTATCCCCTGCATCGGCAGGCGGACTCTCAACCACTGCGCCACCAGGGAAAGCCCAGTCTGCAGTTTTAACAAGATTCAAAGGCGATTTGTAAGCATGTTAAAGTTTGAGACTGTTATAGATCATGGGTAGCATTGTCACCCCCACAAAACAACGCCTTACTTACCCCTCAGTGAGTGCTTGTTGAATTCAGTGCATGTAATTGACTAGATGTAGATTCGGAAAATGAAACAAGTATTTTAGGAGAATAGTTGTTAACAGTAATAATGAAGTAGCAGCTGTCCAGTTCATTGTATTTCTTTCCTGGCTGTCTGGAGATCAAAACGTTATTGATCCGTCACCCAAAACGTATTCTTAGTCTGATCCTACTCATGCTGGATGATTAGTCACTGTCTTGTGGCCGTGTGTTTGTGGTGTGTGTGTGTGTGTGTGTGTGTGTGTGTGTGTGTGTACATACACAAGGCAACAATAGTATACAAACTAAAGGAGTAATTAGATTTTGGTGAGTCAAAGATATATAATCCATATTGTAATGTATAAGATAACTTAAAAAAAATAATCTGCGTGCAAGGAGGGCATATAAAGTTTAATCCAGCAGAAGGTAAGAAAGGAACATAAAACAGTTGGAATAAGTATAGAAAGGTTATTAGTGTTCATACCTGAATTAAACCCAACTACATACTGTTTAACAAGAAACAAACCTAAAATATAAGGAAACAAAGGTTGAAAGTAAAAGGATGAACAAAAGACATATCATGCAAAGATTAAGAGGTAGGCTTGGTGTAGTCATGCTAATGTCAGACAAGGTGAAAAGCATTATTGGAAACAAACGGGCAGTTTATAATGATAAAAGGTCTTATTCATCAGGAAGGTATAAAAACTTTCAATTTATGTAATGCAGTACATAACCTAAATGGGAGATTTTAATATACCTCTCTGGCTAACCGATGGAATAAGATAAGTACAGAAATAGAAAATACAAGTAAAAGAGGAATACTTAATAAAATTAATAAACCTTTGATTAGACTGATCACAAGCAGAAAAGAGAAGGACTTTTTAACCAATCTTGGGTGTAGGGGCTGTCACTACAGTTATATCTACATTGATTGAAAAGCTTATAAGAGAGGATATTATGAAGAAGTTGATAACAATGCATTTGAAATTTAGACGAAGTAAACATAGTATTGGAAACATATAGCCTACCAAAACAGACACACCAGAAACTGTAAAATCTGAATAGTCATATTTAAGATTTTTTTTTTTTTTTGCGGTACGCGGGCCTCTCGCTGCTGTGGCCTCTCCCGCTGCGGAGCACAGGCTCCGGACGCGCAGGCTCAGCGGCCACGGCTCACGGGCCCAGCCGCTCCGCGGCATGTGGGATCCTCCCGGACCGGGGCATGAACCCGTGTCCCCTGCATCGGCAGGCGGACTCTCAACCACTACGCCACCAGGGAAGCCCTGAATAGTCATATTTAAGAAATTTAATTGAAAAACCTACCCACAAAGAAAACTGCACGTCCAGATGATGTCACCAGTGAATTTACTACAAAAGGATAATCATGACCAAATTGTATTTCAGGAATGCCACAGTTGATTTAACATTCATAAACCAATCAGTGTATTTCACCACATTAACCAAGTAAATAAGAAAACGCATGTCATTTCAGTGGAGTTCAGAAAAAGCATTTAATAAAATTCAGCATCAGTTCATGAGAAAAAGGTTTTAGCAAACCGGGGCCAGAAGGGAACTTCGTTAACCTGATAGTGGTTTTCAGTTAAATACCTAGAGCAACCACAATACTGGAGAAATATAGAAAGCTTTCCTTCTGAGATTGGGCATAAGACAGCAGAACCTGTACCTCCTCCTCTAATCACCACTGTACTGAAGGTGGCAGCAAGTAGAAAAAGGCAAAGTGAAGAATTAAGATTGGGAAGGGGGAAAAAAAGACTGTTCAAGTGCCCAGTTGTGCTAGTAGCTACTTACTAAACAGTGCAGATAAATCCATCATTGCAGAACTTTCTGTTGGACAGCGCTGTTCCAGACAATGCAGTTTCAGCCAAAATCCCAGCATGCGTTTGTCTTGGTGAATTTGATGAGCTAATTCTAAAACATAGACACAGAGAGGGCTAAGAATAGCCAAAACATTCTTGTAGAAAAAAAAATTCTTTACTACATATTAAAACTTCTGAAGCTATCATAATTTAGACAATATTTGGTTCTTAGACAAAGGTGTAAGAAATCTAGGTAAGTCTTTATCCGGCATAACAGAATAAAGAATCCCAAAACAGATCCAAGTATGTATGAGTATGTGATTTTTGATAAAGTTGACATTACAGGGCATTGGGGAACGTTTCTTTTTAATAATTGGTTCTGGGTTAATTGGATGTCCATTTTGGGGGGAAATGAAACTTGATTGCTATTGAAAACACACAGATCCAAGAACACTGCCCGTCTTTAGATGTGAATGGTAAAACCCAACTTCTGGAAGATAACAGAATTTCTTCATGACTTTGGTATAAAGGAAAGATTTCTTAAACAGACACCAAAAGTACTAATTTTAAACCAAAAGTTGGTAACATTAAGAGATTGTGTTCGTCAAAAAATACCATTAAGGGACTTCCCTGGTGGTGCAGTGATTAAGAATCCGCCTGCCAATGCAGAGGACATGGGTTTGAGCCCTGATCCAGGAAGATCCCACGTGCTGCAGAGCAACTAAGCCCGCAAGCCACAACTGCTGAGCCCGTGAGCCACAACTGCTGAAGCCCATGCTCTGCAACAAGAGAAGCCACCACAATGAGAAGCCCATGCACCGCAACGAAGAGTAGCCCCTGCTTGCTGCAACTAGAGAAAGCCCGTGCACAGCAATGAAGACCCAAAGCAGCCGAAAAATAAATAAAATAAATTAGTTAATTTAAGAAATACCATTAAGAGAGTGACAGTGTAAACCATCTATAACCAATAAGGGGCTTAATATCCAAAATATGTTTAAAAAATCTAATTTTTTTAGGTTTTAGATATTTGTGAGAAAAATCTTGATAGAAAAATTGAAAAACAGTCTGAATGGGCATTTCACCTAAGTGGATACCCAAGTGGCTGATAAATGAAAAGATGCTCATAGTCATGAGGAAAATACACATTAAAATGACAGTGGAGTACACACCTCCTGTAGTGGCTGAAGTTAGAAATACTGATGATTCCAAGTGTTGGTGAAGGAACGGAGCACAGGGAATTTCATAAACTACTAGGGGAAAAAATAGATTAAACAAAAAACTGGAAAAAAAGCCAACAGAACAGCATCTCTGTATATACCGAAAATCATTTAAGAATCTTCCTAGTGGCAGTATGCGTAATAGCTCTGAACTGGAAATCATCCCATGTCAATCAAAAGTAGGGTGGATAAAGTGATGATGATAATGAACAAGCTACAGTTCATAAGCCTAACATTAAGCAAACAGATTCATTTATATAAAGTTAAAACTAATTTGGTTTTGGAGGTCAAGATACTAGTAACTTTTGGGGATGAGGGAGTTAGGTATTGATTGGGAGGGGTCATAGAGTGATGGGGGGGTTTCTGGAATGATGGCAGGTTTTATTTTTCTTGTCCTACAGGTTGAATTGATGATTATTTAAGCTATATACTAATGACTTTTTTCTATATATTATAACAAATAAGTTTAAACACAATATGTAATAATGACATTGATGATAGAAACAGAAGCTCATATTTTTTTAAAAGTGCATGTTATATACCAGGTTCTATTCTGCATGTCAACTTGTGGTATCTCGTTTAAACTTTATAACAATCCTAAAGGAACGGGGTTAGTGTAATAATACCTCTGCTATAGGTAGGGAAAATAGGACCCAGAATGTTTAAGTCATTTGCCATTCAGAGCCTTAGTCTTTTTACTATTTATTTATAAGAGTTACTTACAGATCAAGGACCCCAATTCTTTTCATATACATTTATATTTATATTCCTTCCCAGTCTTGTGTTTTTAACATGCAGATTTCTCACACACACACACACACACACACACACACACACACACACACAGAGTTATTTGACAGGTTTCCAATTTTTTGCTGTTGTAAACAATACCGAGATAAACATTCTTCCCTTACTGTTTGTGTGCACATCTATTATTTCCTTAGGATAATTTTTTTTTTTCACTGAACAAAGTCACTCTATGGAATTGGATTAACTGAATGTATTTTTTAATTATGAATAATGAAATGTTTAGAGAAGTTATCCCATCTGTCATCGCAGGAACACTGTGCTTATCCAGCAGATGTTTAATTTTCTTTTCTTTTTTTTTGCGGTACGCGGGCCTCTCACTGTCGCAGCCTCTCCCGTTGTGGAGCACAGGCTCCGGACACACAGGCTCAGCGACCATGGCTCACGGGCCCAGCCGCTCCGCGGCATGTGGGATTCTCCTGGACCGGGGCACGAACCCGTATCCCCTGCATCGGCAGGCGGACTCTCAACCACTGCGCCACCAGGGAAGCCCATCCAGCAGATATTTATGAATCATGTACTCTGGGTCAGTAAGAACCGCACGCTGTAATGGAGGGAGATAGAAGCTAAGGTCTAAAAGCAACGCTAAGTAGGGGGTGAAGACTTGAGATTTGCACCTTAGAAAGGTCACTGTAGGCATCTTATTGAAGAACTGTGGAGTTGCACATGGGCAAAGTAAAGATAAATAAAATAGATTCTATTAGGAATCTATTTTAGTCATCTAAGTGAGGCATGGGGTAATGGAAATGAAAAGAGGAGATTGTGTTTGAGCGTTCTATGGGAAGTAGAATCAGTGAGATCGGGCTGCCATTTGCACGAGGCCGTCTGTGGAGGAAAAGAACTCGAACGTGACTCAGAGCTTTGATTCTGGTTGACTGGGTAGAAGACAGTGGCATAGTGGCGTTTGCTGTATAGGATATAAAAGTGGAACTTCTATTTTGGGGGGCGGAATTGAGCTTTGTTCTCTTTAGTTTGCAGAATCTATGCAACATTCAGGTAGAGATTGTATGCTCCAGAAGAAGGGTACTCACGCCATCTTCCTTCCCATCTACTGTACTGTGCATTACAGTACAGTAATTGCAGTTGATATTAAGCCATCTACTAATTGCTGGAGCCGTTCTGAGTACTTTACGGGTATTAAAGCACTTAACCTTCACCACAGCTGTTTGAGGTAGATTTTATTACCATTATCAGGAAATTAGGTGTGCAAGGCCACACAGCTGGTAAGTGTGAAGCTGAAATTTCAAACTGCAGCAGCCTGGCTAAGAATCTGTGGTCTTCACTTTGGGGCCAGCGCTGTTGTGTGTTTCAAAACAAGCTGACTTTAGAAAAAGTACTCTGGTGCTGAACAGTGTGGTGTGTTGTGTGGTTTACTCAGGAAGACAGGCACATGTATTCTGGGCCAGTGTTGGTTGACCAGGGTTTTGTGCTTTGTTTTCTGGCTTTAGTCTGTGATTGCAAATTTGCAGATTTGGTTGAATATAAGAAGAAAAGTCTTTTTCTTTTCCTAAAGAAAAATTAACTTTTATTAGCTAGCTACCAAGTACTTTTAGGACGAAAATGTTAATTTTCCATTTCTACTGTGAAAATCATGACCATGGTCCCAGCTTACCCGTGGGATAATTGATTGTTCGTTTTTGTGGCAAGCTTGCCTGGTCTAGCTTCTCTTAGGACTGTGTCAGAAGAGTCCAGAGGAATACAGCAGCCTGTGAATTTGTTTCCATGTATTGTGTGCTCAACTTTTAATTACCTGTGTCAGTGGTGAGCACCATTAGGACAAATTTTTCACCTGGTTTGGGGGATGCTAGGGCTATCGATTGCCGTACACCTGACAGGTACAAAGCAACATCTCAGCAGTTTTCCTTTGAATTGATTTCTAAAGAGCTGATCCATTGGACAGGCCCTTTGCAGGAATTCAGAGATTACTTTTGCAGCTTATGGTTCTCAATTGATGAAAATCTCATATGTAAAAATAAGTGTGGAAGGTTATTGCCATTGCTTTACAAAAGATTTACTTAAGATTTTCTCTTAAAACAGACTTTTAGATATTCATTTTAATCACTATTATATTTTATACCATTTATTATACAACATTTGTATTGTCATACTCTTGTTCGCAGTTTTTAAAGGTTTTTAATATTATTGAACATCCTGAAGTCCTTATTTAAAGAACTATCAGATAAGTCAAAAGATACAAACATTAGGATATGAATGCATCCTTTAAACCTCACTTATTGTCTTCTTGTAGGAGGAGAGACTTCAGCATGCAAACCTTCATCTGTTCGGCTTGCACCGTCATTTTCATTCCATGCTGCTGGCCTTCAGATGGCTGGACAGATGCCCCATTCACATCAGTACAGTGACCGTCGCCAGCCAAACATAAGTGACCAACAGGTTTCTGCCTTATCTTATTCTGACCAGATTCAGCAACCTCTAACTAACCAGGTAAGTTTATGACGTATCAGAAATGATTTGTTGGAATGGTAATTTATTCATTAAAATGGTAAAATAGTAAATAGGCAGAATGCCTTAATGGTTTTCAGTTTACGTGTCACATGGGATTCCGGGTTGACAGAATATGATGTTAAGGAGTTTGTGTGTTTTTTGGTTTTTTTGTTTTTTTTCTGTATTTCACTTTAATTAGAAAAACTCTTATAAACATAATCACATTCTCTCATTCTGTGATGGGGGAAAAGTTACTTCCAAAGAATATTAGTTAAAATAAAAAAACTTAAACCTTATTTTTATGGGAAGGCGGTTAAGTAGAAAAATATGTTCTAGGAAAACAAGTCAGATTCCATTATAGGAAACTTAAAGAGGTGATTTTACCCTGTTATAAACTACTTTAGTACACATTTATAAAAATAAATATGAAACTCCTTAAAATTAAAAAGAAAAAAATGTAAATTAACCATGCTGCTCATTCTAATATTCAGACTAGAGATTCAGCAGTTTTCCATAAGATGGATAGTGTAAAGTGAATAAATGCTGAAATCTCTTGATATACATACACATACATGTGTGTATGTGTGTGTATTTTTAATATCTTCCTGAATTAACTGTGTCCACTATGTTGATTTTTGATTTCGGGAGTTTTTTTTTTTTTTTTTTTTTTTTACTGGCTATAGTTGTGGTAAAGTTTCTTTCTCCACTGAGGCTGTGTGTGATGAGTGCTGAAAATGGCTGTTTTTCCATATACTCAGGAGTTTGGTTTGTCACTGTTCAGGTCTTTCAATACGAACAAAAACTTAGAAAATTTCAAAGTATTTCCTACACTGGATTATTTGAAGGCAATGTGTGTTCTCTAATTCAATAATACTTGGTTTTAATGAACTATTGGCTACAGTTAAGTAACATTATTTGAGGATACCCTTGTATGTATTATAATAAGATCTTGTGAATAGTTGAACTGACTTTACATTTATAAAATTATATAGCATGTGAATAATATTCATAGTTAAATAGTAAGATAAATTATGACAGGACATAAGAATTTGTTTTATGCAGTAAATGGAGAAGTTGTATGTTTGAGAATTGGAGCGAGCAGTTGGCCAGAATTGGAAAGTGTTTCATTGTGTTCCAGAAGAAAATTCTCTGGACATCCAAAAAGTGGTAATAGCACAGTCTTTGCACTGTACTTTTAAGAAACAAAGTATGTTTGGATTCATTTTCCCGCTTGTTCAAAAGCAGCCTATCAGGTAGGGTGTCTGTTTTTAGTCTGTTTTTACAGCTGAAGGGACTGAGCTCCCATTTGTGACTTCTCCAAGTATGGAGGCAGTAGACTCTGGGGCCCAGTCCAGGCTTCTTTCTTCTTAGACACAGTGCTTTTTCAGTTCTAACACCCGGCATCCAAGGAGGGCTAGGAAAAAAACATCCAGTCCTTTCAAGTTATTTTGTGTTTGTATTATTGTAGTAGGTAATTTAGTTAGCAAAGTACCTATTTTTAGATACAACTAACATCTTATTTGAGGGTGATTTTCAAATAAGAGATAAGTTACTTAGTATTTCCGTTGTAAGCTGTAAAATATTTTTAAAGATTTATATGATGTAAAAAGACTATCTTTTAAGTAATAGTATTCAGCCAGATACTTCTGCCAAAGTCCAGGAATTTTGGAACCTACTAAGGCAGATTAAAAGCTTACTTATAACTGAAGTGTAAAGCACTGAAAGTCTGCCCTGGTGTGGTGTGGCCTGCCGGTCAGAAGACATGGGCTCCAGGTCTTGACTCACGATCTGCTTGTGTGACTTGAGTCAGGTCACATGGACCCTTCTCTCTATTCCTTGAATGTAAGATTGGGACCTTAGACTAGACCCTCCAGAAGAGTACTTTCTAGCTCTAAACTTCTGTAATTTCATTATTCAGTTTCCATAATCATCCTATCAGTGCCTTTTAAGTCAGGTGTATTGTACAAGTAAGTTGAAAGGAGAAAACCTTTTATTTCTGGTAGTTAATCTTTCTTGTGTGAGTGTGTTTCATGTGAGTTTAAATACAGTTTTGTTCAAAAGATAAATGCAGTAAAGGTAAATGTAGAAAAGTAGGATTGATACTCAGAATGCTGAGTCTCTCTGGGCTGCTAACAGTTTTCACAGTACCTTTCATGGTTCTTAAGCTATGTACTCTGGATGTGTGTTACATATGCTATTCAGCTTTATTAATAGCCCTCAAAATAGCAAGAATGGCAGGACGTGGTGTTTGTCATTCTCCACTATATATATGAAAATATGAGGTAAACATAAAATGGAATAGGTATTATTGAACTAGAAAATAAAGTCCTGGTACCTAACACTATGGAATCTTTTCAAGAAAAAAAGATGGTTTTAGCTCTTGTAACTTCTCTAAGCAGGAGGTGTGAACTACTGCCTTATTTGTTTTTTTTCCTTTTCTTTCTCTCTTTTTTTTTTTTTTGGCTTTGTGATCTGTGTCGTCATCACACAAAAAGGTCAAGAGATAGGAGCGTTGGGGATGTGACTTTTTTTTTTTTTTTTTGGCCCCCGGAGCCTTAAGGCTGAGGCGGCAGGAGAACAGCTCAACAACTTTGCCTTCTCAGCGAGGGCGTTGGGGGCTGTGTGGAGGCCGTGGTGGGACTGGCTACCTGCAGTGGCTCAGGGAACCCATGGGTCCTCTGAACACTGTGGGACTTCCACCCGGCTGTGCAAGTGCAAGAGGGAGCTTGCTACATTACATTGTCCTGACTGTGTGACCATAAGAAGTTGGAAGCGGGCAGAGTGTCAAATGCTTAGGGCTGGCTTGAGTCTTAGTATGTAGATTTGTAACTGAGTGTGTATTTGGACAAGTTAATTTTCTAATTCTGGATTGGTGCTTATGGCACCACAATAATGAAGAACAGAAAGTGTGGTGAAAGTTTGTGAAGAAAGAGTTGTTTAGTTTGTTGAAATTAATTCGTTCTTTCCATATATTTTGAGTGCCTATAGCCTGCACAAGGCACTATTTGAAGCACTGAAATACAGCCTGATCTAAAGGCCAGCTTTTTGTGGGTGGAATTCATCTGGTTTATATATACAGATGCCCCTGAAATAGTAACTTCTGTTGCCAGAAGAGTATAAGAAAAGTAATGTATTTAGAATTAGCTACTTGATTTGGCCTTTTAGGTAGCTTGGCTAATTGTGGAAGAGGTCAGCAATACTGTGGGACATGCCAAGGCCATGACACACACTCATATATTGACTGCAGAAAAAGATTGTTAGTCAGAATTACATTCATATCCAATTTCGTGCATGTTCTATATACACTTAATTTTTTTTTTTGAATTGTGGGATTTTGGTGTTTTAAGCGAGCATAATTACTCATGGAAAGATGTAGTCACTAGTCACATTTTTTCCAATGTTTGAAATACCAGTGGAATTGTAAGTGGGCAAGTTAAAGCATATTTACAGTTTTGAACATAATTAATTTTAATACATTCATGTTTATTTTATTGGTATTTATTATGCATGACTCAATTATTTTGTCCAACCAGTAGCCTAAAAATGATTCAACAAGAGGATAGACTAGAGACCTAAAATTAACAGGGAGCTCCTGGCCCAGTGCTGTGGTTCAGATCATAGGCTTAGGTGGGAGACTGCCTCAGTTCTCATCTCTGTTATTTACTGGCTCTAGGACCTTGGTCAAGTAACTTTACATCAGACTCAGATTTCTCATTTGTAAAATAGTGACAGGAACTTACGTTACTTATTCTCATGAGATTGTTGAGAGGATTACCTGAGAGAGTAAAAATCTACATACTCAAAGCATAGTGTATAGCAAATATCTGCTGCCGTAATTATTATTTTATTATTAACTACTTAAGTAATTCAGTTGTTTCTAGCAATAGTTAACACCTTCTATCAATTCTTGTGACAAAGGTAAAGAAGTATTTCACTGGTTCAGATTTCATGAAACCTCAGAGTGAGGCTATACTCCAATAGTCCAAGAAGGGTCTTGCCAAGTACGTTACCTGCTGGAAAACGGTCAGGGTCTTAAAAAATAGAAAAAGGAAGTACATTAAGGGAAACCTCTTTCATTACCTTAAATGCTTACAGCATTCGTTCACATAAAAGTATTTGACATGCTTATTACTGATATTGTCTATTCATTAAATTAAGTCTCCAAGGATAGGTATAAGAACCAAATATTCTGTGAACCTAAGTGTACCTGTTCATATTTAGAAAAATAAAACTATATATATTTAATAAATTAATTCAGATGATCTTATTAAGTCTTACTATACTTTCAGACATAGTTATAATCATTGAAGGGTTTTTTTCACTTAAACCTTATTTGGAACTTTAAGAAGGAGAGGATCATGGGAAGAGATAATAATTATTAACTTAATACAGTAATTCAGTGAATTTACCATCCGGATAACAATTTTTAGAGTTTGAGTATAGATTCAGAAGAAACTAATGTTAATACCGGTTTAAGAGAAAATGCAGGGTCGGAACAGTTCTCGGAGCTGAGTTGCTGTTCCCAGGTTATAATCCTCAAATTTGGCTCAAATTTCCACTTCTTTCATAGAACAGAGAGAGAGAGAGAGAGGAGAGAGAGAACAGCTAGGTAACTGCTGTGATCACACCATCTTTTCATACCACAGGGATGGGGATTCTTTTCTGTTCTGTCCTTACAACCCTTCTGTCTTCTCTTTTTGTTACTGTGGGTTAACTTGGTTAATTTTCCCAAGACTCCAGACATTTCTGAGAGGCTTTAGTATGATGTCTTTTCTGTCTCTCTGCCCCTCAGATTGACTGACCACAGTGCCTTTGGAAGGGGCTGCATCAGGGGCTTCTGGTTCAGTTGTCTTGCTGGTGTAAATGTCCGCAGGAGAGCTAGATAGGAGCCCAGGGATGGATGACTAGCGGTAGTGACTGAAGGTACCTTGATGTCATTAATTGGTTTGGAAGGATCTGTTGGTTGCAAGAAGCCCCTCTGGGAACTCCTTTGCTGAGGCTCGAGGAGTGAGGCGAGAACAGCCATCCAGGGTCATTAGTGTGCTAGTTGCAGCATTCCTGGGCGTATTTATGTTTGGAGGACGTTTGTGTGTCCTGCTTTATCCCCCGTCTAGCAGGAAGCTCACAGTTGAACCCTGACTGCTTAATTGGACGTTGAAAGAGACATGGGTTAGTTTTGGGGTGGGAGTATGGTTGAAATGAGTGTTCTAAAAGGAAGTTTCATTAGCTTTAAGGTGTTCTCTGGAACTTCTTTGTGGTCAGCTCCTAGTGTAATCATAGGTAGGGATATTGGTATTATGGCTTCACTTGTTTATTCAACAAGTATTTATTAAATACCTACTGTGTTTCAGGCACTGTGCCTGCTACGTTTTAGGCAAAGGGAATACAACATTGAAGAAAAGAATCCCTGCCCCATATGGAGTTGTCCTTGTAGTGGAAGGAGGAGGAGAAAAAACTAAAACCGGTAAATGAGTGAATGTTTACCAGTATGTCAGGTGCTGAAAAGTGCTGCTGGCTGGGGGCGCAGGGAACGTGGAGGGTGAGGTCGGCTGTGTTTAGGTGGAGGGTGTGTTTTACTCAGTCACGTTAGGGAAGTGAATGGAGAGTTCAGCCTCGCTTACAGGCAGATGTCGGTCAGAGGGCAGGGTCTGGGGGTGTTAGGAGCTGCAGTTCTGAGCACCAAGCTCCATCTCTGCTCCTTGAGCAGCTCGCTTCGTGGTGCCGACTGGGTCTTAAACTCCCGGATGAGGAAGCTGAAAGGTGGCTTAGTCTTCATCTGCCTGTGTGAACCAGGTCAGGCTTTAGGAATAACTCAGAAGACATTTTTCCGTAGGCTAATTGTATGGTGGAGAAGCCCTCTTGGGCGGCACCATGCATGTCTCCTGGACCAGGGGTATATCTGTAATCCTCTTGTTGAATTTGGGGAACAGAATTGAAGGCTTGGTAACGGGGCATATTATCTTCTAATTTCGTTCATTCGTTGCAGTGGTTGTCTTCAGTGGATTCCGGATGAAAGAGATGACCGAGACAGGATGTATACTATTCTAACGTAGATGTCTTTTTTTTCTTTCTTTTTAAAATACGTATACACAGGTTACAGAAGAGGGAATTCATACCAGTACAGTAGAGTTAAAGTGCTAGTCTTTTCTGTCTATTTAAGGTGATGCCTGATATTGTCATGTTACAGAGGCGGATGCCCCAAACCTTCCGAGATCCAGCTACTGCTCCCCTGAGAAAACTTTCTGTTGACTTGATCAAAACATATAAGCATATTAATGAGGTAAGACTATGGATTTGTTTTAACAGCATCTATTTTGCAACAGAGCAGGGAAAAAAAGTCATTTTGTAGCATATTTAGACATACTAAAATTATTTTTAACTCCCAAGGATTGTCATATTGATGATTATCATGAAGACTGGTAAGTTAGTGATTTATAGATAATAAAATTATAATTGTGTAAAACAAATAAGATATATTAACAAGGACTGCAAAAAGTTAAAGATAATTGTGGATAACTTCCCCTCTTTTTAAAGTTATATTTAATATATGCTGAGTTGTCATTTCTATAATAATCTCGTCTCCAAAACTTCAGGGGAAAGGAAGGTAATAATGATAACATAAAAGTATGAAAATGTTACAGAATTTTGCTTAAATTTTTACATATCTGTTTCTACTTTTACCATGGATGTCAGGAAGCTCTGAGATGTATTTAATGCCCAGTTAACAGGCATTTGGTCTAGTCTATCTGATCTATCTATATTTATGTGGTTTAAAGTTTTCGTTTTAAATTAATGTGTGTTCTCTTATCTGTATGTTTTTCATTGTGAGATATCTGAAAGCCTTTTTGGTGGAAGTAAGTAGGATAAAAAACACGGACAGCCCTTTGATTTACTCACCTTTCAACTTGACTCTTTGCTTTCAAAAATTATTTTTCTGGTGTCTTAGACCTTTGGCTTGGTTGTTACTTGCTTCTAACCCCAACTCTAGCTCTGTAATGAATTATTAAATGAGCGTTTTTGGAGAAGGGTGGACATGGCTGTGCTTTCTTTCCTCTTCCAATGGGGCCCTACATCCTTTCACATTAAAGACTTATCTTCTACCAGCTTCAGAGCCATTTAACTAAAAAGATGTTCTTATGTGTGTATAAATTTTATAGCAGTTTGATGCTGTTTAATGCCAGTATTATATTATTGTGGCAATGTGGCAGGATAAAATTGAAGTGAACTCATTGAGGAACATTTCTAGATTGGATTTTGTATACAATTTATATGTTATAAAAGATGTACCAAACTTAATGTCAGTTTGTTAATATCTGATAAATCGTTAAACTGTTAACAGTAGCTTTGTTAAAGCTTGTTTTTAACTGTTTTGCCACCTTGTAAACTAGCTTTTCTGATGTTGCTCTGTGCAATGTAATTTATAATTTCCTCAAAGTTAGTTACCAATTACCTGGACCATTGCCTAGTCCACCTATTATTTTTTACTAGTCTTAGAAACTATTTTATAAGAAAAACAGATACAAGGAAAATAACTCAATCTGTGACCAACCACAAGGTTTATGGCCTTTAGTGTGGGGGGAGGGGACATGGCTGTTTTTCATTAATATGTTATTACAGGCTTAAGAACTAGGCATGTCTCAGAGGCCCTTTTTATATTAGCAAAACATCAGTTCATATATTATACATTTAAACTTTCATTTTTAAAATCTTTTGCTTTAGGATCAAATATAAAATGGGGATTGAGTAGAAAGGGGGCATGAGGGAACTCGAATATAAGGAGGATGAAAATGTTCTTTATTTCGTTTGGCATATGTTGATTACATCAGCATATACATTTTCCCCAAAGTCCTTCATATTATACACTTTTTGGGGGAATTTTTGAATTTTATTTATTTTTTTATACAGCAGGTTCTTATTAGTCATGCATTTTATACACACCAGTGTCTACATGTCAATCCCAATCGCCCAATTCATCACACCACCACCACCACCCCCGCCACTTTCCCCCCTTGGTGTCCATACGTTCTCTACATCTGTGTCTCAGTTTCTGCCCTGCAAACTGGTTCACTTGTACCATTTTTCTAGGTTCCACATACATGCGTTAATATACAGTATTTGTTTTTCTCTTTCTGACTTACCTCACTCTGCGTGACAGTCTCTAGGTCCATCCACATCCCTACAGATGACCCAATTTTGTTCCTTTTTATGGCTGAGTAATATTCCATTGTATATGTGTACCACATCTTCTTTATCCATTCGTCTGTCGATGGGCATTTAGGTTGCTTCCATGACCTGGCTATTGTAAATAGTGCTGCAATGAACATTGGGGTGCATGTGTCTTTTTGAATTATGGTTTTCTCAGGGTATATGCCCGGTAGTGGGATTGCTGGGTCATATGGTAATTCTATTTTTAGTTTTTTAAGGAACCTCCATACTGTCCTCCATAGTGGCTGTATCAATGTACATTCCCACCAACAGTGCAAGAGGGTTCCCTTTTCTACACACCCGCTCCAGCATTTGCTGTTTGTAGATTTTCTGATGATGGCCATTTTGATGATGGTGGGAGGTGATACCTCATTGTGGTTTTGATTTGCATTTCTCTAAGATCTATACCATCTCACTGTATATAAATTATACCTTAGTTTAGAAAATAAATATGAATCAGGTCCTGTTACTCTTCTTGAATGGGAGACTTTGGCATGGTCACTTAACATCTCCTATTTAAAAAAATGTATAAACAGTATAATTCTAAAGTGAATTTTACTGTAGATATTTTTCATTTGTTATATATCAGTGTTATTCTGTAACTCCAATAGCAACTATAGAAAATTCTTTATTTCGTTTTTGTGCGTGTTATAAAGAATAAAAATTCATCAGTTTCCTGCTGATAGCAGGTGTGTCTTGTATGTACTCGGTATATGGTGCCCTCACTGCTCCCTGTCCCCAGTGATTTTTAATTGCACAGCTAACACTGTATTTTCTCATTTCAGGTTTACTATGCAAAAAAGAAGCGAAGACACCAGCAGGGCCAGGGAGACGATTCTAGTCATAAGAAGGAGCGGAAGGTTTACAATGATGGTTATGATGATGATAACTATGATTATATTGTAAAAAACGGAGAAAAGTGGATGGATCGTTACGAAATTGACTCCTTGATAGGCAAAGGTTCCTTTGGACAGGTAATTTAATGGAAGATGCTGAATTTCATAAATTAGAAAGAACTTCTTAGTGAATCATGTTACTATATCCTTTTCTCAGTAGTATACTTTTAATGTTTGTAAATAGATCTACTAAACAATGGATATGTAAGTATTTGGATTATTATAGTTTTCTCTAAAGGTAAGAAAACTGCATCAGCTATAAAAACTCCATTAGACTTAAAAGAAAATCTTTCTATAGCTATCAAGTAGTTATTTTACTAAGTGGTTGATTTTAATCACTGATAGACAGTATTGCCTCTTTCATATGGGGTTTTTAGTCTCTGGATGGTTCTTCGTTATGTATGACAGAGATAATTACCTTCCTGTCTGACACTCCTCCTCAAAGAGAAAAAGAATTACCATTTTCAGCTGGCACAGCAGGTGTCCTCTCGCTTCTTTGGAGACTCGGGACACCAGGGGCTGTGCCCTAAGTTTGTCCTCAGCTCCTCTTCTGCCTCCATCAGGCCTCTTAAGTGGGCAGAGGGTCTCCAGGGTCTCCTCTTAAGTCCTCAGGGCATCAGCGTTGCTAATATTGTGATTGGCATTGTTCCGATGGGTGGGATCGTTCAGGCCGCTTCTACCTGGAATAGTGAGGGAGGAACTCCGGTGGACCTGGCTTTTCTCTTTGTTCCTATAGCCTCTTCTCTCCACCCACAGCTCTCTTCTCCTCACTCGCCCACCCTATCCCAGTACAAAGCACAAGCCCTAACTACATCAGCCTCTTACATCAGCTGTGTCCAGACTAAGAGCTGTCAGACCTTCCTCCTTGCACTTTTAAAAAGCTTTTCTCTGGCTGTGGATTCCCCCAGCTGTTCCCACATGTAAATCTCCCTCTCTTATCTCATCAAGTCACAGAGCCTTTCTGTTTGAGGTATGATTTACTGTTAATCCCAGCCTCCTTGGCCCTCATAGCTTTTGTTCAGTGAGTCAGTTACTATAATAACTTCTAATCCAAATACTTCTTTTGACTTGGACAATATTTTGGATTTTGGAGGTGGTTTTTGGTTTTTCTAAAACTATGGAACCTGCATACACTCTTACTTACCTGTTCCTGCCCTAAGAGAAAGCAAAGTATGCCTCTTTTCAACCTGTGAGGAAAAATTCATCATGTGTCAGTCTAATCACGCTTAGGACAGAAAGTATACTACAGGCCATTAGCAGCTACAGCTCTAGACCCAGACAGATCAAGCTATTTAACCTATAGGGAAGTATGAACAAGCTTCTTAGAAGACCCCTAACTCTGGTGTGGCTCTACCAGGCCCTGGTGTCCCATGTATAATATGTCTGCCCCTGTCCATGATTTCACAGAACTTTTGTAATTATACGTAATTCAGGGCCTTTCCCCTTGATTTGTAACCTCTTTTTCTCCTGAGTCTCAGGGGATTCTCAGTGTGTGGGGAGTCCCTCTTTAAGAAAGTATTACTTTTTGTCAGAAGGGGCTTCTGCTTCTCTTTCAGAGCTTTTTAAGGAAAGGCAGTTCTGAGGCCTACCTCTTAAGTAAGGCTGTGAACACCCTGCATAGAGTGATTGTCATCTCCACCTTCAAAATTACACCAGCGTTTGGGCAGTTGCTCTCAACAGGACACTTTTCAAACTTCTGTGATGTCCACCATGAAAGCTGTGGCTATAGGGCCTGTTCTCTAAACTTAGTTTTCCTTAAATACTCAGTCTTTGAGCTCACTGTGATCTTTCCCCCTCCCCTTTAATTTTCTCGTACTCTGATTCCTAAGAGCAAGTCAGCATAGTAAACCTGTGAAAACATAGGCCTGTTTGACATCAGAATCCATTTTACCAGATCAGACTGACTGATGCCTTTCTCCTAGGCTTATGTGTGTTCAGGATCAGGACCTGTCACTCACCAAATAAAGTCTTCCTTACCGACTCGGTCAGACTTCCTCTAAATTCTCTGCCAGATCCTGGTCAAAGAAGCGGCTCCTTCATTTCTTAAGCCAGTCGTCATCAATCCTGATTGCACTTTGAAATTTTCCAGGGAGCTTTGGGGATTGGGGGTGGGGTGGGGAGGGGAGGATGGATACTTAGGCTCCAACCAATTAAATCAGAATCTCTGTGACTGGATTCTGGGCATTGGTATTTTTGAAAACACCCTACTGAATGTGTGATATTCAGGGTTGCAAATCATTGCTTTAGCATTGAGCAAGTTAACTATTTGCTAAGTCAGTAAATAGTTGAGACCATGTTAGTGGCCTTTGTCCTGGAGACCATTAGGATCTGGGCACTGAACTGCAACTCTTGGTACAGTCAATACGGTCAGTGAAACAGAAGAGTATCAGAAGCACTTGGTCAGATGCTTACATGGGTCGCCTCTGATTCAAAAGACAATAGTATTTTCTTAGAATTGGGTGAAACCAGAGATACTGCACTTCTCATTCCAAGTTTGATTTCAGCTGAACGATTTATGATCTATTATTTGACAATAACCTTGACTGATGTGATCTTGGACCATGCGTTCCATTCTCTTCCTCTAATCCAGTGGTACTCAGCCAACAGTTGGAATCATTTGGAGTTCTACCTGCATCTCTGTACTTTCTGAATAAGCTAGAAAATGTATCTAAAACTATTACCTATTCAGACTATATGTAATATTATAAATATAATAATACTTAATCACTTATAGCAGTTTCTGATTTGTAGAGATATAGTTTTATCTGTGTATTTCCTAATTTTTGTATAAGTTGAATAGCGTGAAACTTGTTTTCAATGAGTACAGTTTTCACTGAGAGGTGCGCATGGCGATTTGCATATGAATGTTTCAGTTTCCTTCTCATTTTAAAACTCAAAATCTCCTAATTATGGCATTTTAAACTTTTTTCCTGGTTACTTGTTTTTGATATTTTTTTAATTGAATAAGTGTAAACTAATTCTTCTGGTATATGCCTAAGTTTTTATCTATGAAAATCTAAGTTAAATTTAGAAAGTTATCTACATTTTTCAGATGGCTTACAGCCTTTTAAGTATCTCACACATACGCTTGGGATTTCAACCAGATTTTTCTCTTATTAAAAGAGTAGTTAGGAGAATTGTTTTGTAATGTTATTTAGTAAGAAAGGTAAAAAACCCCAAAGCACTTGTCAAGATTCATAATTTATTTCTGAAGGAGGAAAGTAGTTAATCTGATTTTAAGAAAGTTGTCTATTTTGTGGATGTTTAGAAATACTGTAAGGATGCAGAAGAAATCCATTTAAAAAATGACTTAAAGTGACAATAAAGTAGTAAATAGATGCTATTGAATGGAAACGAATAGGATCTCTTTTAATTAGGAAGGTCAGAAAAAGGAATTAGATAAATGTACAATTAAGGTGAACTGTAAAGTGTTGTTAAATTGTTCATTAATTAAATAGGTATCGTTTATCTTTTTTCTCTTTTAGGTTGTAAAGGCATATGATCGTGTGGAGCAAGAATGGGTTGCCATTAAAATAATAAAGAACAAGAAGGCTTTTCTGAATCAAGCCCAGATAGAAGTGCGACTTCTTGAGCTCATGAACAAACATGACACTGAAATGAAATACTACATAGGTAAACAAACAAACAGGCAAAGAAAGCAGTGTGCCCTAACCCAGACCACAAATTTGAGTTAATTGTTATTTTTCTATGAATATATGTTGATTTTATCTTAAAGTGATTGGGTAAAAATTCATTTATTTCTTTTGGAGGGCATAGATTTATATACGTTACTTGATCAGGCAGTAATATTTTAAATCTTTGGGAATGTGCATTCTGGGTGGTATATAGTATAAAAACAAATGAGAATAGTGTCTTTGTTTTTTTTGTTTTTTTGTTTTTGTTTTTTTGTTTTGAAACTTATAAGCGTCAATTTGTTTGCTTTTCTGGTGCATCTTTATCTGGAGAGTCCACTTTGTATTAACTTTAACCATTTCTAATATAGCGCAGAAATTAGAAGTGAGCTAATATGTTAATGGTTACAGAACCATTTTTGGAATGTCTGAGCCAAGATCTCAGGTTCTTCCTCAAGAAATAATAGCCAACATTTCTTGAACTCCTACCACATTCCTTGTGCTTTTCTTCCATCATCTGTAATCATAGCAGTCCTGAAAGGAAGGTGGTAAATCCTTATATTACAGGTAGTTTGTACAAAGAGTAACGTACCCAAGGTCACAGGGCTCTTGGAGCTATGGTCTGAACCTACCTCTGCCTAACTCCAGAGCTTGTGTTTATTTCATTGTCCTATGGTGTTTCTTCTGAATACAAAAAGAGGAGACAGAAGAATTATGAAAATATTTAAGTCTAGGGCCAGTTGATACATGGATAAAACATCTTCTGATTATACATTCTTTAATACTTTTTTTTTTTTTTTTTTTGGCGGTACACGGGCGTCTCACTGTTGTGGCCTCTCACGCTGTGGAGCACAGTCTCCGGACGCGCAGGCTCAGCGGCCACGGCTCACGGGCCCAGCCGCAGGATCCTCCCAAACCGGGGCACGAACCCGCGTCCCCTGCATCGGCAGGCGGACTCTCAACCACTGCGCCACCAGGGAAGCCCTTTAATACTATTCTTAATCAAATCTAAGACACCATAATTTTATGTGCCACCAAGAAACAAATTGCTGCCAACTGTAAAAACAAGATAATGTCAATTTTAAGATAGAGACCTTAGGATCAATTAATTACAGACTTTTTTATAGGCATGTATTAGCAACTCACATTCAGAAATGCTAACTTTACCTGAAAAACATATGAGGTTAAGTTTTATTAGCAAACTCCTTTTTAAGAAATGAGGGGAGGGCTTCCCTGATGGCACAGTGGTTGAGAATCTGCCTGCCAATGCAGGGGACCCGAGTTCGAGGTCACAGCTACTGAGCCCGCATGCTGCAATTGCTGAAGCACGTGCGCCTAGGGCCCATGCTCCGCAGCGAGAGAAGCCACAGTAATGAGAAGCCCGTGCATTGCAACAAAGGGTGGCCTCTACTCTCCACAACTAGAGAAAAATCCTGCGCGCAGCAACGAAGACCCAACAGCCAAAAATAAATAAATTTATTTTTTAAAAAAAGAAATGAGGGGAGGGCCTTATGGTTCTTTAGTCCCCCCAAAATAACAGAAACAAAGAATTTCATGTTTAAAGGTGTAAGGTTGGGCTTCCCTGGTGGCACGGTGGTCGAGAGTCCGCCTGCCGATGCAGGGGACGCGGGTTCGTGTCCCGGTCCGGGAAGATCCCACGTGCCGCGGAGCGGCTGGGCCCGTGAGCCGTGGCCGCTGAGCCTGCGCGTCCGGAGCCTGTGCTCCGCAACGGGAGAGGCCACAGCGGTGAGAGGCCTGCGTACCTCAAAAGAAAAAAAAGGTGTAAGGTTCACATATTCAGATTAGATTTCATTTATGAAACACCCTTCATTCCTCATTGTTGTAATAAAATGAGCTTATACTATTAATTTTTCTTCCTTAGTGCCTTCTCTGTAGATATCTGATATAACCCACAGTAATAACATTTGTATTTCAAGTCTTTTCACGCTTACTGCATGTTTGCTGTTCACTTTCAGTTAAAACTTAGTGTCAGGTGAGCACATTTCCATTCAAGGGGCTTAGGAGGCCAAGAAGGACATTCTGAGGATGCTTGACTTACAATCTCTAAACATACCTCCCTTTTTCTTCTTTCTCACTGTTGTGTGTTTTATTTTGAATTTTTGCTTAAGTCGTAGAGAAAATGTTGATAGCATTACTACAACAATTTATTTCTGCCTTGTTGAAAGAAAACATGAAATGTTAGCTACTTGGTTATGTTATAATAATGGCTGTTATTTTTGTTTTTAATAAACTGACTTTAATGATCATTAATTGCATCAGTTACTACAGATATTCTTTTGGATGAGTTTTTTTTTTTTAAGGTTCTTATTTAGGAAGAAGGTGAATTCATGCACAGTGTCTTAAGAAACTGAGTTTCTATATTGGAAACCAAGCAAAAAGAACTTTAGATGTAGACACAGCCATGGCAGCAGAGTTGATACGTTAAATTTCAGGTGTCTGGAAGTTGTATTGCTCTTTCATAACGTAAATAACTTAATGTTGAAGTGATTTGATCAATATAATTTAGTCTCATGAGTTGTATAGTGTTTAAGTCTTTGAACTTCTAAAAACTCTTACTTTTTTACCACATAGCATAATTTCTTATCTGGATTATTTGGTACCTGCCATGGTCTAGTTAAAAGAATATTCAGTTTAAGTGTAGAACAAAGTCTTGCCAACTGTTCGTTCTCCCCAAAGTTCAGTTTAAAAAAACTGAACATATATACTTGTGTTTGAGCTTTCTTTGAGAATGTGTTTCGTGCTCAGCACATTATAGATACTTAGTAAATGGATGATGAATGAGTGGAATTGAGTGGATTGATCTTCCATTGGAAAAACATTCTAATCACAGTTTCTTAGAGGGATTGTCATAATCACGTTTGAATTCTGACATCCGTTACCTTTTGCATTCCTTTTGCGGCTGCTGCTTAACCAGGTCAAAACTCTTGTTTGGACCATGTCTCTGGGGTGTCTTATGTCCCATGGAGCTGTGTTCTTAATTTTAAACCTGTGAACTCAGTGATTAAGAGCAGGTGTTATACATTCTTATGTAACTGTTGGTGAGAGTTGAGTTGTACTGTGAACTCCTATAGAGCCATGTAGCAGTTGTATTGTGTTATTTATCCTAATTTTAGATCACGTGTATCAGGAATGATCTAAAAGCAATATTGACAGGCACTGCTTCCAGGGAGACAGTTCAGGGCTACTACCAGGACAACACAATGTATCCCCTTTCTCAGGGACCAGACATTGAATACTGTCCAAGTTATTCCAGATAAATCTGTAGAGAAACCTCTGTTTTAAATGATACTAAAAGACCAAAATGAAGGTAGCCTTGACACATGGTGGTTTTGTGTCATTCCAGTTGAGTTACAGGTGCTCAGTTTGGTGTGTAAGAATTTTTATACTGAAGGGCAGTTCTTTACTTTATTGAAGGACTTCATCGGATGTGAAGTCAGTGTTAATACTTTACAGCACAACTTTTCGAAGCAGTGTGTCGACTGTTAAGCCTTTTTAGAGCATCAGTAGTGATACTAAGTAAAGTATTCTATGAGTCTTTCCGCATTCATAAGCCTACTCATAATTTCTTGTGATTGAGCTTTATTTTGAAGTTTTCCCAAACCTTCGGTCTTGGACAGGATGTCCCATGTACCAGTTCGATGAACATAATCAAATTCCTTGATTATGAACTCTAGTACCTTACAATGTGATTTTCTAGCCTTTGCTATATTTGCCCAAAAGAAAAAACAATCTGTCTTCCTTTGACAATTGTTTCAGAAAATTACTAGTGAAATCTAAGGCTCAGCAAAGCAGATTGTGTATATTTATCAAAGCCTTCCCAGAGAGGGCTGCCAAGTACGGCATCGTCACAAGCTGGACATCCCAGTGGGTGGAGCTTAGATGAAGTTATGAGGTAGGGCTTTCAGGGAGAGCAACGTGTTTTCTCTTACAAGTGACGATAAAATTATCAAAGTATTCTCAGTACTCTTTGTCAGTTTGCTACTTGCATTTTCATACCTGACTTAATTTCTTTTTAAGCAAGGCATTTTGGTGGTACGTCTTGCATTATATTGCATATTGGCAGGCACTATATACTAATATATTAATTCAGCAGATGAACAATTTAGATATTCTTTTTTTTTTTTTTTTTTTTTTTTTTTTGCGGTTCGCTGTCCTCTCACTGTTGTGGCCTCTCCCGTTGCGGAGCACAGGCTCCGGACGCGCAGGCTCAGCGGCCACGGCTCACGGGCCCAGCTGCTCCGCGGCACGTGGGATCCTCCCGGGCTGGGGCACGAACCTGTGTCCCCTACATCGGCAGGCGGACTCTCAACCGCTGCGCCACCAGGGAAGCCCCTTAGATATTCTTAACTGATTAAAGAATGTGCTGTTTAGTGCAGAATGCTGATCTCCAGATTTTAACTTGATTTTCACTCTGCATTTGACATTGTCATGTTATAGATTGTTGGGCAGTTCATATGCATGTTATTCTCATTTTATTGGTATGTATAATTTAAAATGAAACTTTTTTCTCTTTCAGTGCATTTAAAACGCCACTTTATGTTTCGAAACCACCTCTGTTTAGTTTTTGAAATGCTGTCCTACAACCTCTATGACTTGTTGAGGAACACCAATTTTCGAGGTGTCTCTTTGAACCTAACACGAAAGTTTGCACAGCAAATGTGCACTGCACTGCTTTTCCTTGCGACTCCAGAACTTAGTATCATTCACTGTGACCTAAAACCTGAGAATATCCTTCTTTGTAACCCCAAACGCAGTGCAATCAAGATTGTTGACTTTGGCAGTTCTTGTCAGTTGGGGCAGAGGGTAAGTATATTTCAGGACTTGTGAATTAAAATTAGAATTAGGTTAAAACAGTGTAAGTAGATACTTGAAATGTTATTAATCTGTATATGATTTGGAGGTAATTACAGGATGGTTATCTTTAAAATGCAGCACTTGAATCACCTTGTGTTGATACCTGTTTTGGAAAATATCTTTTAAAGTGCAGATAGTAAACTTTGAATTAGAAGGTATTCGTTTTTCAAAGTTTATCATAAGAAATTATGTGTATGCTAAAAGTCTAAGAGAAAAGAGGGGATGGACATATTAAATATTAGGTGATTTGTTGTAACTGTATTTTCCAAATAGAAGTCCTTAGTATAAATTTGGGGAAATTCCAATAATAGAACATTGACTCCTTGCTGTAAAATATTTCTCTAAATATAGGTCGAGATAAATGTTTTTCCTCAAAAGCTGATGGGTTTAAAAAAAAAAAATGCAGGTAATTTTACATTACACACAGTGATACAGTGTAAATTACTAGGTTGATAGACATACTTTTTTTTTTTTTTTTTTTTTTTTTTTTCGGTATGCGGGCCTCTCACTGCCGCGGCCTCTCCCGTTGCGGAGCGCAGGCTCCGGACGCACAGGCCCAGCGGCCACGGCCCACGGGCCCAGCCGCTCCGCGGCATGTGGGATCCTCCCGGACCAGGGCACGAACCCGCGTCCCCTGCATCGGCAGGCGGACTCCCAACCACTGCGCCACCAGGGAAGCCCCGACATACTTGTTTTGATAAATAAGTTTAAATCTTTTCTTTGTTTTATAAATTATGATACCGAACTAGTTTTCTTTAGAGTGCTAAAAACAGACATGTCCATAGCAATAAATAGATTTAGGTTTAGCTTATTTTAGGAAAGCAAATTTTTCCTACGGATCTTTCTAGCGTTATGAAAGCTACTCTAACAGTGTTTTGCATATAAAATAGAAGTTATAGGATGTTCTCTTCTTGAAACCAACTAGGGTCACTATTTGATAATACTTTATTCATTTAAAAATGTTGTTCCTATTTACTTGTAAGTATTGAAACTGCATTTCTTACCAAAAAAAAAAGGTAAAATCATTAACTAACATGGAGATATTCCTATTTCATATTGGCTTTTCATTTCTTGTTTTTCCAAATTAGTGAAATTTCCTATCCAACTTTATTCCAGCTTTTAAATACAGTAGGTTAATTTAATCATGAAGGTTTATGGTCAGTTAACAAGATTGTCTTTTTGTTATTTTCTGCAAATTATCTTATGGTAGCAATGCTACATTGAAATAATTTTTGAAAATGGAAGGAATAGGAAGCAAAGTTTGCAGTTTCGGATGCCTCTGAAAATCAAAAGATGCTCGTAGTTGTTAATGGGCTAAAGTATATTGTAAATGGAGAATATGTGCTCATCTCGAGAGTCATCTGAATAGA
Organism: Kogia breviceps; assembly: GCF_026419965.1. NCBI lineage: Eukaryota > Metazoa > Chordata > Mammalia > Artiodactyla > Physeteridae > Kogia > Kogia breviceps. The sequence continues at coordinate 142,084,667 of NC_081314.1, forward strand.
TTTTAGACTTGTAAATTTTTTTCCTATTTAAACCAAATCATATATGCCGCCCTGATATCAAGCACTACTGTCTCTCTCCAGCCAAAGTGAAACAGCTGTACCTTTAGCTCAGTGAATTTTTAACTATGTGAGTGTATCAGAATTCCATGGCAAGTCACTTCCAAAACAGACATGCAGTGGCCCTATTCTAGGTCTGCTGGCTCAGTGTTAGAAGGTGGCAGGGCAAGTATGTTTCAGAAAAAGTTTCTCAGGTGATCCTGGCTCATAGGCTTGTAGATAACCCAACTACTGCTTTAAGCAGCTGGATAGGTAGATGACAAACTTCCTTTCCTAAGCTGGGAAATAAGTCTCAGTAGTAGGGAGTCTTTGGGGCTTCACGATGCCATTGGCTTATAAAAACTTGGAAATGTAATACCTCTTCCTGGTCCCTTTCGGTTAGACTGTCTTCACTCTGAGCAGGCCTTAATGTTGGGCCGACCTGCTTGTGGAGGCATGGGATGGTTCTCAGATTTGACTGGGGTTGTGGAGGTCACAGAAGCTTTTGTGAGAAGCGGCTCCATGCTGCTGGCTGCCTTGTTTGAGTGTTAAGTTAGGAAGTTTGGGTAGGAGGATTTTGTTTGTTTCTCTCCCTTTTTTAAGTAAAACTATCTTTGCTTTTGTAGTATTTCTAGATATAAATTTTAAATGGCCAGGTGAAGATGAATTGGTCTCTGAAGATATCTCAGATTACTTCATCGAAAATAATCCATTTCAACATTTCTTTTTCTAAGAAGTCTTAGAATGAGATGGAGGGGGACAGGGTAGAGAAGTGATTAGTCAGAAACGACTCCCAATTGAATCTTTACGTGGCAGTGTTTCTAGATTTATCTGTGAGACTAGTACAGTACAGATGTCTGAAATTTCAGTTACATTGTACTGAGTTTGAGTCTTTCTTAATGCTTTGAATTAACCTGAAAAAAGTCTTTCAGGTTAATTTAGATACAATTTAGCTGTTAAATTAATGGTAAACCAAGTACCAGCCATAGCAGGAAAGAATAATTAATAGGGAGATAAATTGTTCTCAATAATATTTTCTTCTAATAGACATAATTGTTTAAGATATATCTTGATTACTGGTTAGGATTGAAGTAAATGAAAGGGCTTGAATTATATATATGTATTTTATATATATGTATTTTATATATATATATATATATATATATATATTGCCTTTCACAGTCAGATTTACCACTCCCTTGAAATGTTTAGTTCTTTAAATAGTATTCATAGTCTAATGTTGAAATCAGTAAATGGAACTTTAATAACCCAGTTATTTTTTGTTGTTAATATTAGACTTGTGTTCTTAATTCATTGTTGACCACAGTTAAACAAAACTTATTTTGGACTTAATACTATTTTGAAATATATTTCAGATATACCAATATATTCAGAGTCGCTTTTATCGGTCTCCAGAGGTGCTACTGGGAATGCCTTATGACCTTGCTATCGACATGTGGTCCCTTGGGTGTATTTTGGTTGAAATGCACACTGGAGAACCTCTGTTCAGTGGAGCCAATGAGGTATATGATGGATCGCTTTAAAAATTGTTCTTGTTTTCAATCTCTGACAGTGTAATCTGAAAGTTATTTTTAGGAAAAGATGTCTATTTACCAACTTTAATCATTCAAGTGTTAGGTCAGTTTTGAACTTATTTTATCCATTTTTAATTTTTTTTCAATTATGTAACGGTGTGTTTAGAATTATGAGATGGGAAGCAAGATCTTTCAATCTGCCAGTGGAGGAGAACAATAAATTAGATTAGAAAATGTTAAGTATTTTGGTATAAATTTTACAGATTTTAAGTATAAGAACAGAAAAAGATGATAATGAAGAAAGGAGGACCACCCTAAAAACAGTGTAAACGTCACTGTAAATTTTGAGAGTATGATTTGAAATTAAAGTAAATGATGACTAGTAGGGTTGATGAATATTTGATCTGAATAATTCAGGGTAAATTAGGACTATAGAATTTTAGAGCGAGTCCACAGGTGTTCATTCTGTGTTCTTAGAAGATTTTTGAAGGTCAGAGTCAGTGCCTGGGAGGAAGGAGGGAGGGCAAGAGAGAGGGAGGCCAAGTTCCCTGACAGTCAGAGGAATGGCCTTTCATTGGTTTTAAAACTATTTGCTTGTGGGATCCTGTTGTGAGTTGTTTTTTAAAGAAAAGTTAACCATTGCAGATCGTGATCAGTGCAGACATTTATACGTGAGAAAAGAAAGACTAATGAAATTTCATGACTTGAACCGGGTTATGCAACTGTCGATAAATAGTGTCAGAAACGTGTCCCTTCCTCCTTCCTTTTAATTCACTTCAGTCTAGCCAGTGAGCTGCTCTTTGGCAGAGCTGCCATAAGTGTGTCTTTGGTTTTCTTTTAATAATAAATAATATAAAGGAAATAGTACCTTTTTCATGGGCTTAAACAATATTAGGAGCATCTGAAACGTCAGTGGCTTCCATCTCACTCATGGTGAAAGCCAGAGTCCTTTCGAGTAGCTTGAAAATCCCTTAATCCTTGTGTGTCCTGCTGTCTCTCCCCCTCTCCCTGCTGTCCTGTGTGCCCGCCGTCTCTCGGCCCAGCACACACAGCTCGCTCTCAGGCCCCTACGAACCACAGGCCTGCACCCGGGCCCTTGCGTTCATTCTTTCCTCTGCGCCTGGAGTGCTCTCGCTCCTGCCCTCGTGGCCTCCGTGCTTTTGCTCTCGCGTCACCTTCTCGGGGAAGCCTTTCGTGACGCCCTGTTTCAAGTCGCAGTGCCCTTCTCACTCTCCATCCCCTTTTAATTTTCTCCATGGTTCTTAGTGGTCATCTGACATGTATTTGCTTCTTGGTGATCTCTTCCTCTATAACACAAACTTTTGGGCAGGGATTTTTGTCTGTTTTGCTTATTGCTGTGTTCTAGTGGACATGGTTTCCAGCATATAGTAGACGCTCAGTATTTGAGTGAATTAATCTGCACTTTAAAAAAATACTTTTATTGGGTCCACACTTCAAGCCTTTGGATTTTTTTTTTTTCTGTGTGTGTGATTATTTAACTAAAATTCTCCCCAAACTTAAAAACTCCGTCCAGTCATTTCCTTACTCTCCATTGTATCCATGACCACCTGCCATCCCATGGATGTACGTGTTTGCTTCATTGTGTGCCCTCCCCTCTGTGGAGTGTGGGGCTCAAGGAGGGCAGGGACTTTATCCCTTTTGTTCATATTCTCTGCTTTCTGCCCCGAGGGGTGCCCAACGCACAGGGGATGCTCGATTTATTTATTTCTAATTTATGAATGAATGAATGAATGAATGAATGAATTGGTGAGCACAGATAGGATGCCCTACAGTAGAAATTACAGGTTTTTTGTTTCTATTTTTAATACAGGTAGATCAGATGAATAAAATAGTGGAAGTTCTGGGTATTCCACCTGCTCATATTCTTGACCAAGCACCAAAAGCAAGAAAGTTCTTTGAGAAGTTGCCAGATGGCACTTGGAACTTAAAGAAGACCAAAGATGGAAAACGGGTAAAATAGGGAAATAATTTTTTTGAGCCTTTGTTATTGCTTTTACTGAGCTGTCTTTATATAGCGCATTTTGTATTTTCGAAATCAGTGTTGCTGAAGTCAGTTATTAACAGTAGTTCCATTGATAACTTAGGTATATTTTCTTCATAAGTTGGTTATAGAGTTTGACCTGAACTATCTGTATGGACCAGTCTTTGCTTAGTGCTTTTTAAGGCTTCATTTTGAAACTATATGTCTGCCTTTTGAGGTAGCTGATCAAATCACCATGCCTTGTTTCCACAGTAGAATTAGTAAGTTTGACCTTTGTTTCTCATAGTTTGAATATATAGTGAAGTCACAGTTAACAATACTGCAGCTGTGAACAGTGGAAGTCATAATCGCAGTAAATGGCTCTTTTTTTTAAAGTTCAGATGAGAGAAAAGGATTTTTGACTTAAGCAATTTGTGACAAGACTATGAACTGACTAAATGGTCCTTTGATAGATTTCAGATTCCTAGCTTGGGTAACAGGAGTTTCATATCTCCAAAATCTTTAAAATTTAAGTGAGGTTTTTAACACGTTAGGTACGTTTTAGTAATTTTCTTTTATCTGAGAACTTTTTTCGAGACCTAAACTGTGTCAGTTTAATAGAGTAAATGATAACAGTTTTGCATCTTGATTTACATCTTTGTTTTATATATCTGAAAATAATCATGTTTTGTAATCTAGTTTGTTTCTAGTATAAGATGAAAATGATCTATAAATATGTGATTGTATGTGATACATATACCAGACACCTTGTGGTTTTAGTTTTTGCATTTCCAGCACTTAAGAGATTTTATTTTTGCTACACTTTTTATTTTGCCCTTGCGTTTTAGCGATGCTGCCACCAGGTGTCATTTCCAGTGAACTGAAGATGATGCTTATGTGCTGTAATTCACCTTCAGCTATGGAGTCTTAACTTTTAATATCAAATAGGTTTTTTTTTAAGAATATTAAAAAAATGTGTATATATATATATAGTTGTATCTTTCACAACTGATTTGTAACTTACTGCATTCTGCCTTAGATTCTCTGACGTTCCAGGCATTGTAATATCTGGCAGCTAAATTATGCCTACTCCCCATAAGGAAGGGATGGAAAATACCAAGCAGACATCCTGAATCCTTTTGCCTTTGTCCACACAGTTTTATCAGTCATGGCCCCTTTTCCCATTGAACCAAAACACAGCCTAGGAGTCCTTAGCTTCTGCAGCATTCAAGGTTGCTCCTACCAGTTGATTTTAATTAGCATGGAGGATGCGAAGCCTTCTTTATGTTTTTATCTCTCTGCAATACAGGCTACCACTTCTTTTTCCAGTTTGAAGGTTTTTTTTTCTTCTGCTGCTGCTGTTTTTTTCCTTTTTCTAAATGAAACAAACATTCATCTCATTCCATTTCCCTAATCTCTGCCTTATAAAACCACAGCTAAGTCACAATGAATTTGTAGCCTATCATTTCTCCAAAATTCAGGTATAATTATTTTAAATTGTTTAGGGGGGACATTTCAGAAAAGAGTAGTTAAATCTTTTCCCTTAAAATTGAAAGTGAGTATCTTGACCTACATTTAGTACATATTAATTAACCATAGATTATTTGAGATTTTCTTTAGCTGCAATTAAGCAACTGACTTAAGAAACTTTATTTTCTTTTTCTTTTTTATTTTTTTGTGGTACGCGGGCCTCTCGCTGTTGTGGCCTCTCCCGTTGCGGAGCACAGGCTCCGGACGCGCAGGCTCAGCGGCCATGGCTCACGGGCCCAACCGCTCCGCGGCATGTGGGATCTTTCCGGACTGGGGCACGAACCTGTGTCCCCTGCATCGGCAGGCGGACTCTCAACCACTGTGCCACCAGGGAAGCCCAGAAACTTTATTTTTTAAAGTGTAAAATAATTACTTCTCTTTAAATAGAAGTAAATTTTCAGCAACAAAAAAATCAAATCCATAATCAAATGGTTACATTATAACATGCACTAGGGATTTTAACCATAAGTGTAAACAGGTGTGCATGCACTATCATTGGGCATATTTGTTTGCTTTATTTCCTTGGTGATTTTATTTTTACTTTTAATTTCTCATTTTATGTTTCAAGGGCCCATTTTAGCTTCCTAGTAATGAAATCCATACCTACTATCTATTTTTTTCCTTTGGTGGGGAAGGGGGATGAAGAATTAAGAGTATAAACAATGCTGTTTTGTTGAAGTATAATTTATATACAGTAAAATGAGTATTTTAAGTGTTCTAACTTTTTAACTTTTAAATACAACAGGATATATCCACTACCTAAAACAAGGCATAGAGTACTTCCACCACCTCTTATATCCTTTTCTGTCATCTCACCCTCAGTTTCTGATTTCTGTCATCATAGGTTAGTTTTGACTATTCATAGGAAAAATTCATGTAAATGGGATCTGTATAGTATTTATTACTTTGTTTCTTTCACTTAACAGACATTGTTTTTGGAGATTCATCCATACTGTGCCTCAGAAGTTACTCCATTTTATTGCTTCATAGTATTTCATTGAATGGAAATACTGTATTTATATTTACCTGTCAGTGGATGTTTGGGTTGTTTCCAGTTTAGGACTATTACGAATAAGGCTACTGGGAACATTCTTGTATCAACTTTTGTACACTTAAGTTTTCATTTCTCTGGGTTCACTACTTAGAAGTAGAATTGCCAGACTGTAGGGTGTATGTGTGTTTATCTTCATAAGAAAAGAGCAAACAGTTTCCCACAGTTTGATCATTTTGCATCCCCACAAGGTATGAGAGTTCCAGTTGCATGACATCCTCACCATTTGATGTGGTTGGTCTTTTCGATTTTAGCCATTCTAATTGGTATATAGTGGTTTTCATTTGCATTTCCCCAAGACTGATGATAGTGACCACCTTTTCCTGTGCTCATTAGCCATTCATGTATCTTCTTTTGTGATAGTCTTTCCAGTCTTTTGCCTGTTTGTTATTGGGATGTTTAATTGTTGAGCTGTAGGAGTTCTTTTTTTTTTTTAACATGTAATGGATATAAGTCCTTTGTCACATATATGTCAGTATTTATTCTCAGACTGCGGCTCGCCTGTTTCTTTCCTTAGTAGTAGTTTTTAATGAGCAGGAAATTTAATCTCTTTTTTTATGAATAGTGTTTTTTGTGTTCTAAGAAATCTTTACCTTCTTCAAGTTTATGAAGATACTCTCCTTTAAAAGTTTTTAAAAATACCCTCCTTTTTAAAAATTTTTTTTAAATTTAAATTTTTTTAATTAAAAATTTTTAAATATACATACATATATATATTCTTTTTCAGATTCTTTTCCCTTCTAGGTTATTGCAGAATATCTAGTATGTCCCTGTTGGTTATCTGTTTTATATATACTAGTGTGTATATGTTAATTCCAAACTCCTGATTTATCCTTTCCCCTTTGGTAACCATAAATTTGTTTTCTATGTCTGTAGGTCTATTTCTGTTCTGAAAGTAAGTTCATTTGCATCTTTCTTTTCTTTTTTTTTTTTTAGATTCCACATATAAATTTTCTATTTGTCTTCCTTTGTCTGGCTTATTTCACTTAGTATGATAATCTCTAGGTCCATCCATGTTGCTGCAGGTGGCATTATTTCATTCTTTTCTATGGCTGAGTAATATTTCGCTATACACACACACACACACACACACACACACACACACCCCACATCTTCTTTATCCACTCATCTGTCGATGGACATTTAGGTTACTTCCATGTCTTGGCTATTGTATTGGGTTAGCCAAAATGTTCGGGTTTTTCTGCAAGATGTTACGGGAAAACCCGAACGAACTTTTTGGCCAACCCAGTAAATAGTCCTGCAGTGAACATCGGGATGCTTGTATCTTTCTGAATTAGTTTTCTCTGGTTATATGTCCAAGAGTCAGATTGCAGGATCATATGGTAGCTCTATTTTTAGTTTTTAAGGAACCTCCATACTGTTCTCCATAGTGGTTGTACCAATTTACATTCCCACCAGCAGTGAAGGAGTGTTCCCTTTTCACCACACCCACTCCAGCATTTATCATTTATCGACTTTTCCATAATGGCCATTCTGACTGGTGTGAGGTGATACCTCATTGTAGTTTTGATTTGCGTTTCTCTAATAATCAGTGATGTTGAGCATCTTTTCATGTGCCTGTTGGCCTTATCTTTCTTCGAGAATCTTTACATCCTTACTTTGTGTGTGTCTGTCTGTGTATATTTGTTTTATCAATAACTGAGAGGAGTGTTCATCTTTAGTGATGATACTGGATTTGTCTTAATCTCCTTTAGTTGCTTTATGTTTTTTTGAAGCTCTCTTAATAGGTATACCTATTTAGTATTGTTAAGACTTGGTGATAAATTCAGTCTTTCATTACCATGAAATACTCCTCTTTATCTCTAATAATATTTTTGTCTTTAAGTCTACTTTGTCTAATATTACTCTAGCTATAATGGCTTTTTAATTCTTAACATTTTTATAGTGTTTTTTTACCCTTTTACTGTAGTAAGCCTGTTAATACTTTGGTATGTAAAGTATGGCTTTTGTCTACAAAATGTAGTTGAGTCATCCTTTTTAGTCTAGTCAAGTAGTATCTTTCTTTCACGATGAATATTTAGCCTATTTAATTATTCAGGGGTTTGGGTTTTAGGCTTTTGCCTTATTTGTATTCTATTTGTTTTATCTGTTCTTTGTTCCCTGTTCCTTCTTTACTGCCTTCTTTTGAGTTGAGTACTTTTTGGTATTTTATTTCACCTTTTCTTAATTGACTGTTTAGCTATTCTTCCGTGTGTAATTTTTAGTGTTGCTTTCACTATATGCATCTTTAACTTACCAGTTGAACTTAACAAAATGTTATATCACTTGATAAACCGTGTGATAACCACGTGCTTTTATCTAACCCCTTCCGTCTCTTGTCGTCATATATCAGTTACACATATGTTATAACCCTCACGACACATTGACTACTTAAATTAAAAATGATTTTTAAAAGAGATTGAAAAACACATAAAAAATAAAGAAAATAAAAAGTTCTTTTCGGGAATTCCCTGGTAGTCCAGTGGTTAGGACGTGGAGCTTTCACTGCTCTGGCCCCGAGTTCAGTCCCTGGTTGGGGAACTAAGATCCTGCAAGCCCAAAAGAAAAAAAAAAGTTCTTTTCTTTTTACCCATAGAAGTTTTCATTTCTTTTTGCAGTTCCTGACTTGAATCTTGTATTATGTTCCTTCAGCTTGAAGAATTTCCTTTAACTTCTTATTTTATAGCGAATAACTTCTGCTGATGAATTATCTCAGCAGTTGTTTATCTGAAAATACCTTTATTCACCTTCGTTTTGGGGAAGACATTTTCCATGGATATGGAAATTACAAATTGATATAGAATTTTAGGTTTACGTTTCAGCAAAAGAAAATGAAGTTGTTTAAATATGTTAATGACAATGTTTTCTGTATTACATTGTTTCTGAAGAAAAGTCAGTGGTTTTTCTAAGCATTGTTTTCTTTATGAAATATTTCTCTCTCTTCCCCCTGGCTGATTTTTTTTTTTTTTTTTTTTGGTGGTACGTGGGCCTCTCACTGCTGTGGCCTCTCCCCTTGCGGAGCACAGGCTCCAGACGTGCAGGCTCAGCGGCCATGGCTCACGGGCCCAGCCGCTCCACGGCATGTGGGATCTTCCCGGACAGGGGCACGAACCCGTGTCCCCTGCATCCGCAGGCGGACCCTCAACCACTGCGCCACCAGGGAAGCCCCCCCTGGCTGATTTTGATGCTTTTAAAAAATGATTATAATTTAAGATGTTTTTATTTGATTTTCACAATAAGAAGATGATAGTAATAACAGATATTCTTAGTTCCATTTTTACACATCAGAAAACTGAGATTCAAGAGTGTTAAATAAATTCTTTGGCGACCACAGCAAGGAATGGTAGGGCTAGAAAGCAAGCTCAGGTCTTCTCAAGCTGCACTTAGCACTCTCATGCTGAGAAAGAGAACTTGGGGATATAACAAAGAAGGAAAATGCCTTTAGCACAGGGATCTTCTATGGAAGAGAAGAGTAAAGAAGCAAGCAATTTGGGTGACACACTCAAACATGACATATAAAAGCTGGTATGAATTTTGTAGATCTTTTCGTTCAACCTCTTTTTTTTTTCTGCGATACACAGACCTCTCACTGCTGTGGCCTCTCCCATTGCGGAGCACAGGCTCCGGACGCGCAGGCTCAGCGGCCATGGCTCATGGGCCTAGCCGCTCCGCGGCATGTGGGATCCTCCTGGACTGGGCCACGAACCCGTGTCCCCTGCATTGGCAGGCAGAATCTCAACCACTGTGCCACCAGGGAAGCCCTGCTTTTTTTTTTTATGTTTGATTTTTCAGCAGTTTGACTATTAGATTCTTATGTATAGTTTTCCTTGTATTTATTTTCCGTGGAGTTTGCTGAGTTTGTTAGATCTGTGGGTTGATCTCTTTCATCAGTTTTTGAAAGTGCTCAGACATCATCCTTGCAAATATTTGTTCTGCTTTTAATTCTCTCCTCTCCTGGTAATTATTCAATTAAATATATGTTATAGTGCTTACTATTAGAGGTGTCTGTTTGGTTTATTCATTTTGTTTTCTTTTTGTGTGTTAGTTTAGATAATTTATTTGCTGTCTTTCTAGTTCACTGATTGTTTTTCTTCTGTTGAGCCCAGTCTGCTGTTAAAACCATTAAATGGATTCTCTGCATTTTTTTAGTTCTAGTGTTTTCACTTAATTTATCTTTTTTTAAAAAAAGTTTTAAGTAACACCCCCCCCCATCTGTCCACACATTACCTAACTTTTGAACTAAATTCTTTTTTGTTTTGTTTTGTTTTGTTTTGTGGTATGCGGGCCTCGCTGTTGTGGCCTCTCCCGTTGCGGAGCACAGGCTCCGGACATGCAGGCTCAGCGGCCATGGCTCATGGGCCCAGCCACTCCGCGGCATGTGGGATCCTCCCAGACTAGGGCACGAACCCGTGTCCCCTGCATCGGCAGGTGGATTCTCAACCACTGCGCCACCAGGGAAGCCCTAAATTCTTTTTATCATAGTTATTTTTTAAAATTAATTAATTAATTAATTAATTTTGGCTGCATTGGGTCTTTGTTGCTGTGTGTGGGCTTTCTCTGGTCGTGGCAAGCGGGGGCTACTCCTTGTCGTGGTGTGTGGGTTTCTCGTTGCAGTGGCTTCTCTTGTTGTGGAGCACGGACTCTAGGCACACAGGCTTCAGTAGCTGTGGCACATGGGCTCAGTAGTTGTGGCTCATGGGCTCTGGAGCACAGGCTCAGTAGTTGTGGCCATGGGCTTAGTTGCTCCGCGGCATGTGGGCTCTTCTGGACCAGGGCTCGAACCCGTGTCCCCTGCATTGGCAGGAAGATTCTTAACCACTGCGCCACCAGGGAAGCCCCATAATTATTTTAAAATACTTGTCTGTCAATTTCAACATTTGGGTCATTTATATATGTGAGTTTTCTACTGTTTTTTTCACTTGATTATGGACTCTGTTTGTTTGTTTCATGTGTCTGTAATTTTTTATATGTATGTAGGACTTGCTGTATTTAAGAACAGTTGAGATGGAAGTAAATCTTATTTCCCTTTAGAAAGAGGCATGCCGCTTACTCTGTCAGGCTACTAGTGTGATGAGACTGAGTCAGTTTCGTTTGTAGTTTAGCTGAATCTGGGCTTTGTTTGTTTTGTTTGTTTGCTTGACTTAGATTCTATTCTCCACTGTCTTCATAGGTTTTAAGCGGTGTTAGGAAACTGGAGAGATCTTTTATGCATTGTTGCCCAGCCAGCAACCCGCTGCTAACTCTCGGTGCCTTGGGGTGACCTGTGTCCATACTGCTGCTCTGGCCCCAGCTCTGCGGCACCCTGGGGGACCCTCCCTGGGTCGTCTGCCTGTCCCATCCTTTGGCCCAGCCACATGTGGCTGTTAGAAGTTGGTTGGGAGCTGAGCTGGACTCTTCTTAGTCACATCTGTGGCATTTGCTCCTTCTCCCACCATAAGTCTCTTCTTTCCTAGGAAAGACTGTTCATTTTCTAGAATTTAGTTAATCTGGTTTCTTTAGTCCTCAGCTCTCTGATAGGTTTTTAAAGAGCAGTGATTTTGTTGTTTGCCTGTCTGGCTTGTTCTTGATTTTAGAGTAAGACTTGCAAATTTCTACGTTGTACCTAGAAGCAAAAATCCAGTGATACTGTTCTGAATAAATTCAGTATTCATAGGGATTTCAAAGGTTATACTGTTATCTGTTAAAATGAGTTCCCAGAAAATCTCAGCACATGTTAAGGCAATTTATTATTAAACATATTTTCTATCAATAAAATGAGGCATAAATAATTTACTTTTGATTTTTTTATCTGCATATGAGCAGGTAGGGTTAGACCCATGATTCTTTGAGTGATCTTTAAAGCTTTAATGAGCCACTGTTACTGAGTAATTGCCCCTGAGTTCACAGGCGTATTGGGCAGAAAAGAGGTTCACAACCACTGGTTGGCACGCTTCCTTTGTAAAGGACCCCATAGTAAAGGTTTCGGCTTTGTGGGCTTCTGTTGAGCTTTCTTACTTGGTTTTGTTTGTTTTTACCATCTTTAAAAATATAAAAACCATTCATAGTGGAGGCTATATAAAAATGGGCTCTGAGCCAGGCTGTACTTTGCTGTTCTCTGGGCTAGATGATCTTTATAGTCATTTCTGGTCTCAAAATTGAATTTCTCCTAACTACAGTGTGTTTGGAATAGTATGTGTGAAAATGTAGAGGTTCTAACTATATAAAGCATTCTTTTTAATAAAGGCCTCAACATTATCATACATGTAAGCATATTTCACATTATGTAGTCTTTTACATATTCTGTCAGATTTAGAGAAAGCCTTTTTATCTTTTTTCTCTTTAGGAGTATAAACCACCAGGAACCCGCAAACTTCATAATATTCTCGGAGTAGAAACAGGAGGACCTGGTGGGCGTCGTGCTGGGGAATCGGGTCATACAGTAGCTGACTACTTGAAGTTCAAAGACCTCATTTTAAGGATGCTTGATTATGACCCCAAAACTCGAATTCAACCTTACTATGCCCTGCAGCACAGTTTTTTCAAGAAAACAGCTGATGAAGGTACAAATACAAGTAATAGTGTATCCACGAGTCCTGCCATGGAGCAGTCACAGTCTTCGGGCACCACCTCCAGTACATCTTCAAGCTCAGGTCTGTTCTTTTGATAATATATTAGGCTTTGAAATGTTTCTTCTTTTCTTTACAAAGTGGGGGTTATTTTAAAGTTTTTTAAAGTTTTTTAAAGTTTGTTAATGGGTGGGAGGAATTATTTTTCCCGAACCTATTCTTTGTGGCTAGTAAAAAAAATTCACCTCCCCCAAAGCTGTAATAATTATGCATATAATAAATTTTGCTTGGAAACAATACTCTTTATGAGCCAGATTTTTAAATTGTTTTTAAAATGGAAATACTTGGTTCACATGCTTGAGTTTTCCCCTGACTTAACCAAACTTGGTCATATTTTAGTTCAGTGGTTGATGTGAAGGAACATAGAGAATTGGAAGCCTTCCTGGTATACTTTCAGGTTAATACAGATTTTTTTTTTGGTGACTCACTTCCCGTTTTAATGTTATAGTTTTAGGATATATACTTGAACAAAATTAACTTTACACTCACAAGCTGTACCATGTTGTGATACTTCAGGTGGATCGTCGGGGACGAGCAACAGTGGGAGAGCCAGGTCGGACCCAACGCACCAGCATCGGCACAGCGGCGGGCACTTCACGGCTGCTGTCCAGGCCATGGACTGTGAGACACACAGTCCGCAGGTGAGGGTCACACAGCCCTTCGTTCACGCCCTCCACTGTGCCCAGGGCTACCAGTGTTGGCTGCCAAGTGGTTTTAGAATGGTAACGTCATTTACTCTAAAAGGTTCATAGCTTCCTTGGTTGTAAGGAATTCTAACTTAAACATCCTTGCAACTTTTTCCCTCCATGTTTAGAAATAGCTACCGTTTATTGAGTGCATACCAGCCGTTGCTCCAGGTGTTTATCTTGTTTACTCCGGCAGCATTTTGAGCCTTGCCCTGTTTGGATTTTCATTTTACTTTGGGAACTGTGACTTCAACGTTTAGGGAACTTTCCGAGGTGCGTGATCTTAATTACTGCACTCCACTGCCTCTCATGATCTGCTATCACTGATAGTCCTAGATTCTGAATCAGTTTGTGGTTTGATTTTCACCTCCATTTTTTGTTTTGAAGGTTTTTTGTTAAAGAGGATCTAATTAAGTAAATTTTTTTAAGCGGTGAAGCAGATGATGGTAGTCAATATTTATTCAACAGTCTTTGTAAAATAGTAAGTTAATTCATACTGAGTACTGCATTGTGATGTTTATAATGAGAGGCAAGTATATTATCTAATGAGAAATAAAATGGAAGTTGATGAATATCACTGCCCATTCTGGGGACCGGGGCAGCTGAGTGCTGGAGGAGAAAGGCGTACCTGTAGATGCATTGTTACCCCTGTTAATTCGTAGTCACCAGCATTTACTTGGGCAAGCTTACATGTTTCTCAGGTCATCTCGTCGTGTTCCCATTCTCTTTAATAATTGCTTCAGACCCTTCTACTCTTGCTAGAAACCTTTGCCTCCCCTTCTCTGCCCTCCCTCACTCCTCACTGTATAAAGGAACAGTCCTCAGAAAGGAACGCCTCACTGCGTGTCACCAGCCACCTCGCCCCGTCACCATGTGTGCTTGTCCCCTTTCTCCCTCCCCTTGTCAGCAGGGGCAGCAGCTCCTGCCTGGGGCCAGCCACCTCGGGCCCTGCCCCTCTCCTCCCACCTGCACAGGACTTGGCCCTGCTCAGCCACTGGCCCCTGTGTCCTCTGCTTGCCTTCTCCCCGTCAGCACCTGATTATCCCCAGCTCTCTCCCATCTGAAGCAAAACCTTTCCCTGGCCCTTGTCTTCCTCGGCCCACATTTCTGCTGCTATTACTTCACCCTTTAAGAAGTCTTCAGCTGCTCCAGTTGGGCTGCTTCCCAACTCAGGAAACTGTTCCTTTGGAGTCACAGTGGTCATTACTGAGGAGCTCGGTGGACACTCAGTCACTTGTCTCTCTCTCTCTGGTCCTCACTCACATTGACACAGCCCTGGCCTCTCCGTGCTTTTTGTAGCACTCTCCTCTGCCTTCCCGGACAGGATGGCCCTCATCCCAGCCCACCCCCTTCCTTCACTGTCTCCTTTTTGGATTCTCCCCCCCCCCCCCCCCCCGGCCACGTAAACACGGGTGGTCTGTGCCCTGTCTCTCACCTTAAACACTTCCTGGTGACCTCACCTGCTCTTAACAATGACTGCAGCTACCATATCGATGTTGGTCACTTTAAGTCTTTATTTCTGATCTAGACTTCACTCCTGAGCCCCACGCCTTTATTTCTAATCATTTACTATAAACACTGCTTTGGAAGTCCCTACCGCATAACACTACAGATGCATCCTTTAAACCGATGTCATCATTTTCTCCTCCGCCACAGCTCATCTCCTTATATCTGTATCAATACAGATGGCCCTGAATTTACCCATTTGCTCAGGTCGTACACCTGGCACCTGGGGGAGTTCATTCTTGACTCCTCTCTCCCTCACCCCCCACCTTGAATCCAATGGTAAACAGTATGGATTCTGAATATATCCTACATATGTGTCTGTTCTCTCTACTTCACCCCCTTGGTACAATCATCTCTAGGTTATCTTACTATAAAGATTATTCCAACTGGACTTCCAGTGTCCAGTTTCATTCACCAGTCCACCTCTGTTCTCTTCTCTGCAGCCAAGTGAATGTTCAGTAGAGCAGTCTGATCCAGCTCTTTCCCCTGCTTTCAACCAGTTTCTGGCTTTCTCTTGTACTTAAAAAATATTGCGACTTCTTAACAAAGGATTCAGTGATTTCTGTGATCTGGCCCCTACCCAAGGCATCCTTCCTCCTCTTCATTCATTCTGGCCATCCTGGAATTTTTTTTTTTTTTTTTCATTCTTCAGACTATATACCATGTTCCCTTTCACATTTCTCACATTGACCGTGCTCAGCCTGGAATAAGCTTTTCCTCCGTCTTTGCTTCGGTAACTACTATATATCCTTCAGGTCTTAAATATCACTGCCAGAGGCTTTCCCTAATTCTTTAGAACGACCTTCCTTCCTTCCTTCTTCCGTCCCTTTCTCTCCCAGTTTCTAAATTAATGTTATTAGTTTTATGTAGTCTTTCTGAGATGTTTTATACATATCAAGCAAATACAAATGTACATCCTTCACCTAATCTTTGTACACAAATGGCAGCATACCGTGCATACTGTTTCACATCTTGTTTTTTTATTTTAACATGTTTTACATATATTTTAAAATACACATTATGGAGCTCTTTCTGTATCATTATATAGGGAGCTTTTTCATTCTTTTTGTTTTGTTTTTAACAGCCACACAGTATTCCATTGTTTAGATATTCTAAGTCATTGCAGTAGTTCCCTGTTAATGGACATTTAGCTTATTTCCAATCTTTTTTACTACTGCAAATAATGCTGTAATAAATAACCCTATATGTAAATCATCCACACACATGAAGTTTATATGTGATATGAATTCCTGGATATGAAATTGCTGGGTCAAAGAGTAATGTGGTTTGTCATTTTGATAGCTGTTGCCAAATTGCTCTCCATATAGTTTTACCAGTTTAGCCTCCCACTGACAGAGTTTGGAGAAGCAGTCAGTGTGATCACCTTTGGATCGGTCTGAACTGAAAAACCTGGTATAAGACAGAGTATAGTTACATGTTGCTTATTCCTTCTTTCCATGAACTTAAGTATCTTCATAGTTTAAGAACCATTAGTATTTTCTGAGAACTTTCTGCCTGTTTTTCTACTGGATTATTTTCAATAGTATTTCTTGAATTTTGATTCTGAGGCCACCTTTGTTGAGTGGTCTTAATGATCTGTGCTAGCCACTGGTGATAAAGACACAGGCTTTGCCTTCCTAGAGCTTACCGTGACACAGAAAATAAATAAAACGAATCAAATGAATAGAAATTACAAGTACTATTAACTGTTAAAAAGAAAATAAGACAGGATAATGTAATAGAGAATAGTGATTTGTTGGGTGGGAGGTATTAATACAGATAGGCCGAACTGATAACAGGTAGACCCCCCAAAATATGGTAGCTTAAAGAATGTGAAGTTTCTTTTTTCTGTAATAGTCCAGGGTGGGTACTCAGGTTGGTGGCGTGGCTGTGTCTCCCACATCCTGGCTTCCTACCGTCTTCTGACTGCCCCATCCCCAAGGGCTTGGTTGTCTGCTGCATCTGGCGGGCAGAAGGACTTGGGATGGGTTTTGTGGGCCAGATCTGGCTGTGACATATGGCCCTTCACTCATAGTCCATTGACTAAAACAGTCATATGGCCATGTCCAAGTACAGGGGAGGCTGGGGAATAAGCGTAGTGCAGCCTTGTGCTCAGGAAGAATTTGGAACCTCTGCCACAGAAATTGGGGGAGCATTAGCCAGAGTGGTGAGGGAAGACTCTGGAACTGAAATGATGAGAAAGAATCATCCAAGCAGAAATGAGAAATCTGAGTATTCTAGGCAGAAGGGAACAGTAAGTAAAAACACCCTGAGGCTTTTGAAAGATGTTGACTGGGTAGAGGGATAGAAGGAAGGTCCTGTGCAGCAGGAACTTAAGCAGCAGGAGGAAGGATGGCTAGAGGAGAAGGTTGGAGAAATGAGCATTGGCCAGATTGTTTATGGATTTTGGATTATTTTGTTAATCCATTCATCCTTCAATGGACACTTAGGTTGTTTCCATATTTTGGCTATTGTAAATAATGCTGAAGTGAATGAACATGGGAGTACATATATCTCTTCAAGATAGTGTTGTTTTCTTCATACAAATACCCAGAAGTGGAATTGCAGGATCATACGGTAGTTCTGTTTTTAATTTTTTGAAGAACCTCCTCCATACTGTTTTCCACAGTGGCTGCACTAATTTATATTCCCGCCAAGCAGTGCATGAGGGTTTCCTTTTTTCCACATCCTCACCAACACTTGCTATTTGTTGTCTTTCTGATAATAGCCATTCTCATGGGTGTGAAGTGATACCTCGTTGTGGTTTTGATTTGAATTTCCCTGATGGTTCATGATGTTGAGCTTCTTTTCCTGTACCTATTGGCCATCTGTATGTCTTCTTTGGAAACATGTCTAGTCAGATCTTCTGCCCATTTTTCAATCAGATTGTTTGGATTTTTGCTGTTGAGTTTTATCAGTTCTTTATATATTTTGGATATTAGCCTGTTATCAGATAATATGATTGACAAATATTTTCTCCCATTTAGGAAGTTGCCTTTTCATTTTGTTGATGGTTTCCTTTACTGGACAGTAGCTTTTTACTACGATGTCGTCCCATTTATTTTTTTTGATTTTGTTGCTTTTGCTTTGGTGTCAGATTCAAAAAATCATCGCCAAGACCTATGTCAAGGAGCTTATTACTGCCTATGTTTTCTTCTAGAAGTTTTATGGTTTCAGGTCTTACATTCAAGTCTTTAATCCATTTTGAGTTAATTTTTGTGTTTGGTGTAAGATAATGTGGTTGAGTTTCATTCTTTGGTATGTGGCTATCTAGTTTTCCCAACACCATTTATTGAAGAGACTGTCCTTTCTCCATTATATATTCTTGGTTTCTTTGTCATAAATTAATTGACCATATATGCGTAGATTTATTTCTGGGCTCTCTCTTCCGTTCCATTGATCTATGTGCCTGTTTTGTTGTTTTTTTTTTTTCTCTTTTGCGGCACGTGGGCCTCTCACTGTTGTGGCCTCTCCCGTTGCGGAGCACAGGCTCCGGACGTGCAGGCTCAGTGGCCACGGCTCACGGGCCCAGCTGTTCCGCGGCATGTGGGATCCTCCCGGACGGGGGCGTGGACCTGTGTCTCCTGCATCAGCAGGCGGACTCTCAACCACTGTGCCACCAGGGAAGCTCTATGTGCCTGTTTTTATGTCAGTACCATACTGTTTTAATTGCTATAGCTTTGTAGTATAGTTAGATATGAGGGGGAGCATGATGCCTCCATCTTTGTTCTTTCTCAAGATTGCTTTGGCTGTTTGGGTTTCTTTGTGGATTACAAATTTTAGGGTTATTCTTTTTTTTTTTTTGAAAAATGACATTGGAATTTTGTGGGAGGTTGCATTGAATCTGTAGATTGCTTTGGGTAGTTTGGACATTTTAACAACATTGATTCTTACACTCTTCCAGTCTGAGCATGGCCTGTCTTTCCATTTATTTGTGTCTTCTTCTTCTAGACCTTCTTCTTCTACAGGTCTTTTACCTCCTGGTTGAAGTTATTTCTTGATATTTTATTCTTTTTGATACAGTTGTACATGGGATTGTTTTCTTTTTCTGTTTCATTATTAGTGTATAGAAATGCAGTCGATTTTTGTGTATTGATTTTATATCCTGCAACCTTATTGAATTCATTTATTAGTTCTAACAGTTTTCTAACAGAGTCTTCAGGGTTTTCCATATATAATGTTACGTCATCTGCAGGTAGTGACCATTTTACTTCTTTATTTCCAGTGTGGATGACTTTTCTTTTTCTTGACTAATTTGGATTTGTGTTTTTAAAAGACTGTTCTTGCTACTCTTTGGAGAATGGTTTGGAAAAAGGCAAGGATAGAAGATGGGAGTTGATTTAGGAGGCTGTTGTATTAGTCTAGGCAAGAGATGATAGTGACCTAGGATAGAGTAGTCGTGATGGAGATGGAGAAAAGAGGCCAGATTTGGGTTCTATTTTGGAGGTAGCTTTAGTAGTACTTACTGATTGTTTGGATGGAGGAATGGTTGAGCAGCCAGATGGGTACTAGTGGTTCTGTTAAAACAGGAAGGATTGGAGAGAGGAGGAGCATTAGGGGGAAAGTAAAGAATGCCTTTTGGACCTGTCAGAAATATTTACTATCTGGCCCTTTCCAGAAGAAGTTTGCTGACCCCTGGCATAAACAGTGCTCCCAAGGAAAGAAAGTGGTAAATAAAATATATGTGTATAGGTGTAACTTGCTAAAAATTGAAGCTTTCATAATAAAATATTTTTCACTCTTGAACACATTTGGAAGTTTGTGTTACAGAACTGTCTAACACATTAAAGTTTCAAAACCCTCTCTCTAACTAACGTAAATGCTAGTGTTGTAACTTTTTATTGAAGATTAAAGCTTGGAAACGGTACTCTTAATACATCGTTTTAAAATCTGTTCTTACAGGTGCGTCAGCAATTTCCTGCTCCCATTGGTTGGTCAGGCACTGAAGCTCCTACACAAGTCACTGTTGAAACTCATCCTGTTCAAGAAACAACGTTTCATGTAGCCCCTCAACAGAATGCATTGCATCATCACCATGGAAACAGTTCGCATCACCATCACCACCACCACCATCACCACCACCACCATGGACAACAAGCCTTGGGCAACCGGACCAGGCCGAGGGTCTACAATTCTCCAACCAATAGCTCCTCTACCCAGGATTCTATGGAGGTTGGCCATAGTCACCACTCCATGACATCCCTGTCTTCCTCAACTACTTCTTCCTCTACATCTTCCTCCTCTACTGGTAATCAAGGCAATCAAGCCTACCAGAATCGCCCAGTGGCTGCTAATACCTTGGACTTTGGACAGAATGGAGCTATGGACGTTAATTTAACCGTCTACTCCAATCCCCGCCAAGAGACTGGCATAGCTGGACATCCAACATACCAATTTTCTGCTAATACAGGTCCTGCACATTACATGACTGAAGGACACCTGACAATGAGGCAAGGGGCTGATAGAGAAGAGTCCCCCATGACAGGAGTTTGTGTGCAACAGAGTCCTGTAGCTAGCTCGTGACTAAATTGAAACTTGAGTTTGTTTCTTGTGTGTTTTTATAGAAGTGGTGTTTTTTTCCAAAAAACAAAGTGCAAAGCTGCTTGAATCAGAAGGAGATTAACACACTGAACCGCTACAAGAGGGCAAAGCTGACTTTTTTTTTTTTTTTAACTTGAAAAGATTGCAAAGGGACAATGAAGTTTTTTAAAGAGCCATGTCCAAACCCATCTTCACGGATAGCTCAGAGGTGTCCTCTTTTTGCCTCCCCCATTTTAACTCGCCACATCCCAGTCGTGGTGGGGTTTTTGTCTTTCTATTCCACAGAAGTTGTTGTTCAGATGTTGGTCTTAATCATTTGCCAACTAATTTTAAAATAAAAGGCACTGCACATAATTTGCATAAAGGGCCCCATGAGGGTGTTTTTCCTTCCATTTTTGTTTTTCCTTTTTCCTTCCCGTTTTTGTTTTGTTTTCATTTTGTTTAGGGTGGGGGGTGGGAAATTGGGGTTTTTAAGTCCTCTAAACACACTTGGGCACGGAAATGCAGTACTGTAAGGAAGAGGGACCTCCAGCTCACACAAACATCACCTTCAGCTGTATGGAAGGGACGGTTGTATTGGAGTCTGTAAGGCACAGTAAGCATATGCTAAGTGGCGGGATCAGAGCTCTCCTGTCTGAACCTACTGAGGAGCAAAGCAGCAATTGCCTGGGATCCTGTGGGTCTCCCGTTGTTGAGGCCGCAGTGAGATAGTAATGGAACGTGACTGGTCTCCTAACCGAGGTGCACTGAGAAGCAATCAACGGGTCAGTTGTGGCCAGTCCTGGGGAGGTCTGAGTGGTGGTCTTTGGGATAACCTTTGGCCTTATGGATTTGGACTCAAAATTAGAAGAGCCTACCATTTCAGATGCAATCACTTTTGGACATGCTTTTGCAGACAGTCCTTAATGCTGAAAACACAGAGAATGGGTAATTCAAGAGGCCTTTCTTTTAAAATAGACTTTTGTGACCCACTAATTGTAAGGTATTGCAAGGTCACTTTGCGTGTGTCATAAAGTTGACTTCCTTATTGGTTGAAGGTCACAGAAGTAGTGGTTTGCTTTGATGGAAATAGCTACAGCTGTGTCCCTTCCTGCTTTTTACCTTTTCTTTTGCTTTTTCTCGGCACGTGGTATCTCCACCATTTCTTCTGCACAAAGATGTCTTCTGTTCATCCTGAACATTTTTAAAAAAATGCAGAATTTTATGTGACTGCTTTTTTGCCTCACAATTATGCTGTGAATTTTACAAAAATTTATTTTCTTTTTTGATAATTTATTGTACCAAAGCTGTTTTTATAGCACATAGATGTCTGTAACCAATAATGTAGCAGTTCTGCACTTTGACACAAGGTGTAACTAGACCATTTTTAAATGTCAGTTGAAAATTATGGCTGTACTATTGCTTAAACAAAACTGGAACTGTTGTTGAATCCATAGCCAATACATTTACAGCAATCTGTGTACTGAACATAATAGATTGACATCTAACTCAAGATTACAACAGCTGTTACATCCTAAATGTGTTCAGGCTTCTGAAGGTAAAGGGACACTGGATCCAGAAGCTGTGGAACCAGCAGTTGATTCTTGTATTCCTGATTAACCTACTTGTAAACTTGAAAGGAAGACCTTGGTTGCACCAACAGGTCCAAAATATGAGCATGAGTAAAGCAAAACGTTCATGCATGACCTGAAAGGAACAGGCTGGTGTTTAACAGGTGCCTAGTTTTGAGATTATGCTGCCTTAATGTAACACAGTCTGGCAGTTGCTAAATTTGTGTTCCCATTTTAAATTGACCAATTTTATGGTGTTAAACTTTTGAGCGGTTGAGTTGGGAGAATGAAGATTAAGGATCAAAGAAGCCTAGCAAAGAAGCAGTAATCTACCTCTGCCATCACCCTGTTCAGAGCAGCTCAGCAGAAGCACCACATCACTTTCTGCTGGTCAGTTCCGTGCGGCTGACCAGATCCGTTGTTTTCTGAACAGAAGCAGGTTTTTATATGTAAACAGTGACAAAAGAGGCTTAAAACTATGTGAGTGTGAATGGAAACTTGGGAATATCCGTTTTTATAAACCACAAAAATTCCTTTTGTTGTTAATCAGGAAATCCATATTTATTTTGTATTTACATGTCAAGCCTGTGGATGGAGTTTTGAACTCGGTAGTTCATAAAGTTTACAGTGAATGAAAGGACATCATCTTGAGTCTGGCAATATCAAAGGAGTTCAGTAGTTCCTGCTGTTTAGGAACGGAAGGTGAAGGACATATAAGGTCATTTTTTTCTGTGCTGGTTGCCACGTCTTAACAAGCACCAAAAAAACGAAAGCAGTTTTTAAACCGCTATTTACATAAAGGAAGTCATAAAATCCAATGCTTCTGCATACTGTGTTATGTTACAGTCCAGTTTTGTGTGCTTTACTACACGGTTTGGTTACAGGACTTCTGTGCATTGTAAACATAAACAGCATGGAAAAGGTTAAATACCTGTGTGCAGATTGTAAGATCTGGTCCGGACTTGCTGTGTATATTGTAACGTTAAATGAAAAAGAACCCCCCTTTGTATTATAGTCATGCGGTCTTATGTATGATAAACAGTTGAATAATTTGTCCTCAGACTCTTTACTATGCTTTTTTAAAATTAATTTAAGAAAAATGTCAACATAGTCGAAATCTTTCTATGCAGTTAACCTGGTCCAGGTAATGGTCTGGTAGGTATACTGACTTATAAGTTTAGTCAAATGCGTAAAAAGGAAAACGGTAGTTACATCAACGTAGGCTTCAGAAGTCTTGGAAAGTAAACATTGGAGGTTTAACAGACCATTTTGATTTTTAAAAATTGTTTCTTTACTTGATATTCACAGTTTCTCTTTGATTCAGAGCGCTCATAGTCTGTAATGTTTAGGGTGGATGTGAGAGTTAGATGATTTTCTCTAGGATTTGACCTGCTTGGAAGCAAGAGGAAATACAAATGATATCCTTCCTCTTTCCCCAGATCCTTGATGGGGGCCTATCAG
Source organism: Kogia breviceps (assembly GCF_026419965.1). NCBI lineage: Eukaryota > Metazoa > Chordata > Mammalia > Artiodactyla > Physeteridae > Kogia > Kogia breviceps. The sequence goes on from NC_081314.1 coordinate 142,108,149, forward strand.
GGACTTTATACAGGAAATAAGTCTAGAATTCCTGCCACAGTGAATTAACCCTAACCTAAAATCTCCTGTTTTTTATAAGTTAGCCTGCATAAGTATACATTAAGGTGGCTTTCAGAAGGCAAAAAACTTACTGTAAATTTAAATGTGGTTTTGTAAAGTTCAGATTGTCTACATAAAGTGCACTTTTACCACATGTATGAAAGAAACTTCCTTTAGTGTTTTTCTTAGGGTAATGAGCATTTTATAGGTAAGTGGCACATTTTGTATATCAGACTCCAAAAAACTTAGGCTTATTTTTACTTAATGAATATTAGAACTGTTGATACATGTGAAAAATCATTAAGGCTACAATAATTATATACGGCCCACAAGATGACTCCTCTGTTTGCTACTGTATCGTCTTTCCCAGCTCCTATGTTGTTAAACTTACTGTGATAGTAAGTCTTATAATAAGGCAATACAACGATGAGATAGTAAATGATAAATTTCTTCTAGATTAGTTCCCGTTCCCTTTTGGCCTGCCTTTACTTTGTTAGCTCTCAGAATACAAGCTCAGTACTCATTTTTATATCCATTTTTGTAGTGGTGACCAAAGCCAACAGGTCAGACGGCTCATTCCAGACACACAACTTGGTCTTAGTGCCATATGTGAGGAAACAGTTTGAAATTTTAAGATGAGGGTTAGGAGAAAACCCGGTGGGTATACTGAGTCTGTTCAGATCTCTTAGAATCCCTGGGCTCGCTCGGCAGTGGGAAGCCTTTGGTGTCAGGAAGCGCAGGGCAGACGGTCTCGTGTTCTTAACCGTGGGTCTCCTTCCCTAGACTCGTTTCCTAGGGTGAAAACACACATCGAGTAATTTTTAGCACAAAGACCAGAAAACCCTAAGGACGCGGCGCGCCGTATTCCTCACCATCCCTCGTGAGGCACAGCAGTGACCTGTCCCCCCGTCCCCGAGAACCCTCTTGGGGGGTCACCGGGGCTTTCACACCCTAGTAGTCATTCCTACACACCCCTGTGTTTACAGCGCTCGTTTTTTTGTGGAAGACTCATTTAGCGCGCTAAGCGGCCTTGTCGGTTTGTGCGCTTTTCTGTCTTTTGGGCGTTAGGTACGGCCAGGGTCCCTGCTTTCAGCTGCTCACAGGGAAACATGATGAAAGAGCTGAGGTGTTCTTGCATCGTAATTTTGGGGGATACCATTCACCTTAACACAGAGAGGGCCCAGGGTATACGTCACCAGTTTTCTTACCTGAGATCTTCAAAGACCAAAGTATTTCTCCAGCTAAAACAACGATTTAAATGTGTACACCGGATAACTAGGTAGAGCCCCACAGGTTTCAATATCGGCTTCTTTACGTGACAACACAGGGTGTTTGTTTTGTTTCTCACATAATCTCACACCTTGAGGGCGTGACCTTTTGTTAAAGAGAGCGGTGGGAATGGCTAATTCTCAGTCTTGGCGCGTCGTGAGTCCCCTGCCACCCACAGCAGGACTTGGAGACGCTGCTTCAGAGCAGCGAGGGGGGACGGTGAACCTTCAGTTCGCTTCCTTGTCCCTTATCTGGATGTCATTGTCCAGTCTCGGCTGGGTTCTGAAGGGCCAGAGGCACTGCGGTAGGAATCTTGCTGGCTGGTAAGGCGCAGCGTAACTGTGTGGCGGGAGAACTGGGTGACAAAGCTCCTGGTGAAGGATAGAGGAGGTGGGCCGCAAGCGAGCGCACACCCGTTCCCGGTGAAGATGGCGCTCTTGGGTGACGCAGGCTCCGGTGTGGTCCAGCCGCGTGCTCACCGATCTGGAAAGATACTTGAGGATTTTTCAGGTTGCAACATGTAGAAAGGCCATGTAGGAATTATACACATTTGTCTGTCTTAAAGACCACGGTTTATTTAAAATACTTCTGTAAAATTTTATTTTATTCTTGTACATTTTACTCCCGATATTTACTCATTCATCACTCTAATTGCGTCAGGTCTTCAGGGGGAAGGATTCAGAGCCTAAGGTAAAACAGAGGGGCAGGCCCTGGGCGTGTGGCAGTGCCTCCTCAGGCAGGGCCCAGTGACACCGGCCGAGCAGCTGGGCCCAGGGCTGGGGCCCAGGGAGGTCTGTCCAGAAGGAACAGCTTCGCCAGGAGAGTGTGGAATCGGTTCAAACAGAGCCCGGGGCGGTGAGTCGGTGGGTCACCCTGCGCTCGCTGTTGGCATAGGAAGGCGATAGCAGGCTGGGTGAGGATGGGGCCTGTCAACTCCCCGGACGCTAAGGCGACTCCTGATGGTGTCAAAGGATTATGTTCTTAAAGGTCTGAAGCACAGTGTAGTGAAAGAGTGACCCTAAGGAGAAAGTCTGTTCGTGTACGTCGCAGGCAAGCAAGCCCCAGTCTGTTGAAGAGGCGACATGACACCTCGGGGTCCTGAGCTGCGTGAGGGAGTTGACTTCAGGCTCTGCTCCACTCATTGCCCAGCAAAGCCGTAAGCAAGATCGAGGGGAAAGAAACGGTGTGTCTGGTGAACCCTAGGTGATCTTACCAAACCGTTAAATCAGTGCTCGTCAACTTAAAGCAAGTTTTCCACCCTGCCACGCATCCGACTCACCCGTAGAACTGTATAAAATCACAGGTGTGCTGATCATATGCGCCCAGAATTTTTGATTCAGAGAGTTGGGAGTGGGGCCTGGGTCTCTGCTTTTTAAGTGGCTTCACAGGTGACTGTGCCCTTGCGTAGGATGACTCGGAGGGCCCAGAGATAGGCTTGGCTAACCGGGCAGGAGTCTGAACTGAAGAACGTTTTAAAGTAGTTTCATTATTTTTTTTTTTTTATGCTGTATGCAGGCCTCTCACTGTTGTGGCCTCTCCCGTTGCGGGGCACAGGCTCCGGACGTGCAGGCTCAGCGGTCATAGCTCAGGTCATGGCTCACGGGCCTAGCCTAGTTGCTCTATGGCATGTGGGATCTTCCCGGACCGGGGGCACGAACCCGTGTCCCCTACATCGGCAGGCAGACTCTCAACCACTGCGCCACCAGGAAAGCCCAAGTAGTTTCATTATTGAAGTGGATATAATTAAACATATATCAATGGGTAATTAAAATTCACAACTTAGCCTGCATTATAAAATATTACAAACAAACCTCCAAGAAAGGCAGAAAGTAGCAGATGTAAGTGTGTAAACCTTTCACAGTTTGTTTCTTGTCATCTTCCCTTTCGGAAGAGGTTGGTGTGACATCCTGTCAGTAGTTCTCAGATGTCCCGTGAGAATGGCACGCGTTAAGTTTATTTCCCAGAGATGGGGCCGGGCCGTGCTGCTTCACACCTCAGTCTCGCGTGGTCTTTGTTGGCCCAGTGGCGGATTCTCCAGGGCGTGAGCCGCCTGGTCTGAGCGTGCAGACATTCAGGAGGGCTCCACGGCGCAGTGGCCACGGTTTTCAACTCTAGAGTCGGGTTGAAATCCTTGCTATCCTTGCTCTTATCCTGGGCAATTTGTTTTACTTCTCTAAGCCTCACTTTCCTTTTTTTTTTTTTGGTAAAATGGGAATAACTGTAGTATCCACTCTGGGATTTTATGCAGGCTTCACTGAGATAATGTACGTAAGAATCTTAGCACAACGTAGGAAGTGCTCAATAAATAAAATTTGTAACTAGAGAGCTTGAGTCCACAGTATGAACGAATGGATCTACTTCTCTATAAATTTAACAAGCATCCTGTGGGAAACAGTAGTGTTCTCTATGAATAATTAAATAGGATTATTTTCCAGTTTACTTTTATTTCTGGAGTCTGTAACTGGATGTTGTTATTCCTTCACTACTTGATTTTGCTACTGCACATTACCTACATCGATTTTAGAATTTTGAGGTCGTGTGTTTTGTAGATTGCTTTGATATAATGTGTGATATTTAAATGTTTTATAAAGGATTTTCTCTATAACTTAAAGGAAGCTGTTTGGAGGCCTATCTCTGGAAAGGTCCCATTTTCTAACAAGCACTGTCATTCAGCCTGGCCGTCCTGTGTCCGGTGGCCTCTCCCCACGTCCCTTTTCCCACTTGAAGGCATATCTTACATTTTTAAGCCTTCAGAGATTTGACTTAGTAAAAAATCAGTTCCCAAGTTCATAAACAGTGATATACTTGGGGAAGCTTTCAGAACTTAGTTATAACCCACGTGTTAAAAGCTTTAAGGAGCTAGCCGCTGCTTGGATTTTTTGGTTTTTATTCTTTATTTTGTTCCTGTGTTAGACGACTGTGTACCTCCACCGACTTGGGGGGCCCGTAATTTGACTCCCTTTTCTCTTCATCCCTAAGGCATCCTCCTTTCCTCAGAGCAAGCATAAGGACAGAAATGTCTTAAGACAGAAAGCCTGTTCCTTCGAGTTAGAACGTACGTATGTGGTGGACGTTACCGCACGGGAGCGCGTGCGAGACGTGGCCTGTGGCTACAGCTGGATGGAGCTCGCGATGGATCTAGTAACGGATTTAAATGTTTCCCTGAGGTAGATAACATGCTTTGGGGAGGCAGGAGTTCCCCGTGACCCTAAATCGCACATGCGATAGACAGCCTTCTTGTTGTACGCCAAACTGGGCTGCTTTTGCGCCTCTCGGTAGCTCTCCGTCTTTCCCGGACCCGCTGGCACACCTCTGCCCTCTGGACGTGCCTCTGGCGCGAGGACCTGGCCAGCAGGAGCCCTGGTGCTGGCTGCACACCTCGGATCAGAGGACGATGGGGATGAATCTCAGACTGCCGTCAGACCTGAGCGACGCTCTGCCGTTTGCAGGGGGGCTCACACGGCCCTCATCACCACCCCTCTCTGACTCAGTACGCCTGTCGCCCGGGTCCTGCGCCCGGCGTGGGGAGGTGGGCGCTGCGGAGACTGTGGACGCTTTTCTGAAGGTGCCTCCTGCCCACGTGCAGGGGCAATGATTTCACATCTGTACTGGTCCAGGAGGAGTCGAGTCAGGGCTTGTCCCGTGAGGCTGCCCCCGTGGTCACCGGCTGCGGGTCCTTCTCCACAGCTCAGCCTGCTCTGTGGGTGAGGGCCCTGCCTGGCTCTCACTAGGAGCGGGGCGCTAGCAGCGACTCCCCTCACTGGTCGGATCAAACCGGAGTGAACTTGAAACATCTCCCCTGCTGCCTGCAGAAGACACTGCGAATCGAAGAAGGCCATCAGTACCAACCCGGGAAGTAGAATTTATAAATGGAAAGTCCTACTCTCTCTGAAGTTAAATGTCTTACTAGCTGGAGGGAGGGGGTATGTCTTGAGGCAGGTGACATGAGGACTACCTGAGAGGAATGTATCATGACCACGTGCCATGTGCAAGGCACTCGGCTGCGTCCTAGGGGTGACGCCAAGTCCATCCCTGTTGCTGGGGGTGGGGCTCAACTCCAGCTGAGCCGAGTGTTATTAAGGTCAGGGTGTGAACGGGGACCCTCTTCTGGTCCAGGGACTGGAGGGGGTTTCCCTGAGGAACTGAGGGTTAGGCTGCTAATCCAATGGGTGAATGGGAGTTAGCCAGGTGGTGGTGGGAATGTTCTAGAATCTCGAAGAAAGTATGTTCAGAGCCTGACGAAATGAGGAAGTGAGAGGCCTTGCAGGTATCTGTTCATAAGCGGATGGAGTCCGGAGCTGCTTAGGGAGGAGAGCTGGCAGGCCTGGGGTGTGGATCGGACAGAGCGGGGGGGGGGGGGGGGGTAGGGGGCAGGAGTGGAGGCGTCGGCCTGAGCAGCTTGGTGGCGGCCGTGCTGTTACTGGTATCGGGAGCGTTTGAGGTAGAGCAGGTCTCCTACACCGTCTCCCTGCAGTTCAGGACTTTGAGTGCTAAGGGCTTACAGGACATTTAAGTGGGCATGTCAAGTAGATAATTTGATATAAAAGGACAGGTTGAAGGGGTGAAGCTGAGGCCTGGGGTGGTAGATTTTGGTCCTTCTGTGAGCAGGTGATGGTGACTGAGGTGCCGTAAAAGGAGGTGGGAGGAGAGCCCGGGCACTTTCACCAGAGGAACCTGTATACTCGGAAAAGGAAGAGCCCAGGCCCGCCTTGAGCCTTCGGATGATTTAGGAGTAGCGAGGGCAGAGAGGTCATCGAGGCCCTCGCCACCTGCGCAGTCTGGGCGCTTGCGGCATCAGCTTGGGCCCGTCCTGCCTGTTAGAAACGCAGATCCTCAGGCCCGGCCCAGGCCTGCTCAGAACCCGCATATTAACCACGGCTGTGGGTAATGCACGCGCGCACGTGCAAGGGCGAGAACCGCTGGCTGGCACCTCCCTGGGTGAGGTGAAGACCTAAGAGGAAACCCTGGAGGAAACCTAAGAGTTGAAGCCGCTTGTTCACGATGCCACACCCGACCGGTGACAGCCTCCGACTTCCAGGCCAGGCTCTGGCCACCACGGTGACCTCGACTTTGGGGAACACGCATTACAACCCGCAGCTGCTGTGACCGCCCGAAGCGGAGTTCCCGGCGACACTGCTATCAATGCCGGTAGACTCTTGGCATGTGGGCTGAGTTATTCTGGAAGGACTGCCCTGTCCTCATGAACCACGATGGACATGGCTTTCCTGAACCTGGAAATGTTGGACAGGTTTACCTCTGATTGTCTTTTCCTTTAACTGTGTAACTGAAATCGCTCCCGCGAGACTCTGGAGAGCGAAGACGGAGATTCCGCCGCTTCCCCTTGCTCCTCCTCTAAATGCTGCTCCTGGCCCCCGTTCCTTTCTCCCAAGGTCATTTTTGTTCCTTCCGGTTGCCAGGGTCCAGCATTCTTATTCCGGCTTCCCCTCTCCCCGGGCGGTGTTTCAGGCTGGTGTCCGGGGTGTCGTGTGACACGGTCGGGAGCCCTTCACCGAGGCTGTTTCTCCCACGTGGCAGCCGTAGGCCCCTCTCGTCTTTCCCAGCTGTCCTCCAGGTCCGGACGAATCGTGCAAATCCAGATTGCACTTCAGGCCCCCAGCCCATGCCTCTGGATTAAGTGAGGCTCTTGAGGACTCTCTGAACAAAGGTAAAAATAGAGTTGTAAATGGAAGAAAAAATAGGGAGATTCGTTCTGTTTTAGTGATTATCAGGGAAGCCTTCCCTTTTTGCTCCTCTCTGAAGCATTTCAGCTCGCTCGCTCTTTGCTGCTGTTACACTCACGTTTGCCCACGTGCGGCTGGCAGCAAGCCCTCAGCACATCTTGCCAGGGCGGTGGGCCCCTCAGGAGCAGGAGACTCCGGAAAAGCAGGGATGACTCTGGCCTCTGCTTCCTGTCCGTCGCCAAAGATTAGGTGTTGGCAAATTACAGCCACCCTCCTGCTTTGTTTGGTATGGCCCGCCCAGCTAAGAATGGTTTTTATATTTTCAATGGTTGAAAAACATCAAATGAATAGCATTTCATGTTGTGAAAATTGTATGAAATTTAAAGTTCAGTACCCGTAAATGAAGTCTTATTGGAACACCACCACATTTTAAAATTTGCATATTGCCTGTGGCTGCTTTTTGCTACACTGGCAGCGTTGAGGAGTCGCCGCAGAGAGCATACGTGGAACACTCATTTTGCCCTGCTCTTTGGTGCCCTACACGTGGCAGTGACAGTTTTAAATCAACGGTATTTTCAGTGCTGCATATTTTACCATGCCATGCGTTTATCTTTTATTACCAGTGCGGTCATTATGTCAAAACAAGAGAAGAGGAAAGTGGATTTCAAACATCACAGCTTTTAAGACATGAATGGAGTCTGGGTTATTTTGTTCCTGAATTAGGTGGCAACATGCAATGATATGGTAGCTGTCACGTTACAAAGAATACGATATATGTTGGCATTACCAATCTAAACAGCCAACAAATGACTTCTAACTCACAAGAAAGCAATGGCCAGGAAAATTAGAAAATTTAAAATTGAACATCTAATCACAGAATTCCTTCACAGAAATAAAAATTGAAAAGGAGGCTGCAACCAAAGTCAGTTTCTGATTGGCTCACTTATTAGGCAAGCTAGGAAAGCCTACCTACCTATGGTGGGTTAATTCAATCGTGTGTGATGCAGCAGCTGAAGAGACACCACCAGAGAAAGTAAGCCTGTTTAGAACTACCAGCCTTTCGATGATGACACTTGCTCCAGAATTTTGCAGACGACAGGAGTACCATCAATAGTCAATTTAAAAACAAAGCAAGTGATTTTGAGTGTTTTTCTGTGACTCTTTTGACAAGAGTTGATGTATGTTAGCTTACTTGAGGAGCCTGTGCTAAGTTGGAAATTAGCCTTTGTCCATACCCTGTGGTGTAAACTACAGGCAAAGATATTTTCAAAGTTGAGAAACTGAGTACAATCTGAAGTGGAATCTGCTAAGATGTGCTACAACTGATGGTGGGAAAAAAATAGGTGAAGAGTAGAAAAAGGATTAACAGGACAAACTTACAATGCTTGTGATAATATAAGGTGTTAAAGTATAGGGTTATTTGTTGTATTATTTAAATCAATGGGTATGTTGTGGAAAATATTTGAATCATGTGTTATTGAACCAATATTGTCAACAGTGAACTTCAGTTGCTGTTTGTGGACTTACCTGGCAACAGTTCCATGAATTCTTGTCAAAATAGTAGCTGGAAGTCCTACCCTGGTCTATAACACAGCAGTTCAATGGTTTAGTAGTCGTAAAGTTTATTTCAATTTTTGACCTCAGGACCAAGACTGAAACTTTTCTGAATAAGAACTGCCCTCAACCACTATTGTCAAACACTGAACAGCTTTGGAAATTAGCTTTTGCTGCAGACTGATAGTGTTTCTTAATGAATTCTGTCTAAAATCACAAGGGAAAACTGTTTATACATGGAATTCACACTATGGTAAAGTCATTTCAACAAGAACTAACGTTGGGATCACAACTGATGTTAACATGTTGTCAAAAGTTGAAACAGGGAGCAAGAGTTCCATTATTGTCACACACATTTGCAGCAGGTATATTATCTGAGCTCATACTACTGTTCCAGGAGCCGTTTTTAGACCTTAATGTAAACCCAAAAGAAATGTGCACATTTCAAAATCCATTAACGTTAGCAACTGAGGAGCTTCCACATAACCTTCAATTGAAGTGATTAATCTGCTAAAAAGCAAGCATCAAGAGAAAAATCTAATAGAATTCTATAAATGTCTTTCTTTCTTTCTTTTCTTTTGTCTTTTTTTTTTTTTTTTTTGCGTTACGCGCAGGCCTCTCACTGTTGCGGCCTCTCCCGTTGCGGAGCACAGGCTCCGGACGCGCAGGCTCAGCGGCCATGGCTCATGGGCCCAGCCGCTCCGCGGCATGTGGGATCCTCCCGGACCGGAGCACGAACCCGTGTCCCCTGCATCGGCAGGTGGACTCTCAACCACTGTGCCACCAGGGAAGCCCAGTAACTCAGTTCTTATTAGTTGTTCTAGCTGCCCAGACAGAAGGTAAGGACTGTTACCTGCAGCTCAGTAACTGGCCTAAGGTCGCAGAGCTATTAATTTTCAAGTCAGTTTTCAAGCATAGGTTTTCAGACTGAGCGAGTTCACTCACCATTACCCCAAACCGCCTCCCATCCAAGCCTCCACCCCGACTCCAGCTCTGTCTCTTGCCTCCTATGCCCCCCGTCCACCACTTTCCTGATAGCATTCTCACAGACAAACATTGACCTCCTCCATATAAAATCCTACCCCATCACTGCCATGATATAATTTAAGGTTCTAGAAAATTCGTTCAAGAGCTGACACCCACCTGCCCCACTGAGCCACAGCCTCCTGTGTTCCAGCTTCCCCAGCCTCTCAGATGTGCCTCCATCAGCCTTTGCTCCCAGCCTGATCTTCTGCGATGCTTTCCTGGTCCTCGCCAGCGCCCCCTCCCTCCATGACCCAGGGTCCTGCCTGTGTTCCACGGCTCCTGTGTGCAACCCCAGACATCGACCAATGTGTCAGACGTAACCACGTCTCTCCGGCCAGCACCTGGAGGGCGGGCCTGCTTCTCCTACCTCCTCTCTCTCCAATGCTCGGGGTAAAGTCAATACAGGATGTGGGATGCACGTGGTGTAAAAGAATGAATGGGAGCATTTGCTTCCTGGAAAAGAAGAGAATATGGCCGGACCCGTTAAGTCTCTTTCCAAAAGCTTTTTGAAGTCTGTGTGTTTGGGACTCCCTGAAGCAGGAAGTTGCTCACAGAATCACGGACGGAGGGACACCATGTCTCCCTCTTGCACCTGGCAGAGCATTCTCAGGCCAGAGAGAGGAATCGGCTACCTCTACCCCTCTGGCTTTAGGGAAACAGAGGGGTGCTGCACCTCCATTCGTGGTGTTGACTGAAAGAAAAACACACAATGGAAGAATTATGAGTTAAGTTTTATTCAAGGGTCTTACTGAGGACTGTAGCCCAGGAAGCAGCCTCTCCTCAGTAGCTCTGGGGGGACTGCTCCAAAGAGGTGGGCGGAGAACCAGAATATACATGATTTTTGGCTCAGGAATACGTGCAGTCAAGCACACATCTTGGTGAAACACTACTGCTAGTCACAAGGAATAGGTATCTCAGTTAATGATTTTAGTGCTTTTCTATGTAGGGGAAGATGCAAGAATCTGGGTTCATTAAAATTCTTTCTGAGATACACATCCACCTGTCTGAGGGGTGTGTTTTTTCCAAAGCACAGAGTGCCTCTTCCTGTTTTCTGTCCGGAATTTCAGGGTGAACTGCAGGTTCCGACAGCAGTGACTAAGGACTTAATCCTTGTAGAACTGAATGGTGGGTAGCATTCTTTGTTTTACAGTGGATACCACCCTGGGGCAGATTCTTTTTGTTTCGTTTGCACAGATCGGAAGCTTGGGGCTGGGGGCCATTGAAGGCGTCCTTTGTGCATCCGGCATCCAGGCTGAGCAGGGCTGGGTGGGGTTGCAGTGAGGGTGACATGCCAGCTATCAAGGGGCCAGGGTAGGGGTGCAGGTGGCTTGAAGGGAGCTGGAACAGGCATTGGACCACAACTGAAGACCGGGAAAGGGGTGAAGGAAAACAAAAAAAAAGAGGTAAGAATTGCACCAAAGGAATTTTGGTTTTTGAACCTGAAGACAATTTTTTTTAAAAATGGACAAGTTTCTTTGGGTCTCTGAGTATTTAGTAAATGGTTATATGTTTAATAAGCCTAAATTGCAAAAACTCTGCGGTGAGGAAAAGTCTGGGCTTGAGAAGTGCGTCCGTCTGGGTCCCCGGTGGTACTTTTCCTTTGAGAGACACGGGACAGAAGCCCAATGTCACCACATAGACCAGAGTCACAAGAGCAGCATCAGGGTTTTATAAGATGAAAATAAACCCTAGTCAAGATTAAATATATCAATCTTGGGTTGGGAGGTGACAGCAAGTGTTAACATACTGTCAAAGGAAACTTCTTGGACCTTAAAACTACCTCTAGAGCATTGACGGCTCAGTCTTTCTAGAAAGGCCCACGGCTGCAGGGGACCAGCTAACTGCCCATCGGTGATGCTTCCGGTCAAGCTGAGTGGTGACTTTTGCCCTGGAAAGGGTGAGTCTGCACCTTCTCTCCTTTCTCGGAAAGGGTTTGTTCTTTTTTTTTTTTTTTTTTTTTTTTTTTTTTTGCGGTACGCGGGCCTCTCACTGTTGTGGCCTCTCCCGTTGCGGAGCACAGGCTCCGGATGCGCAGGCTCAGCGGCCATGGCTCACGGGCCCAGCCGCTCCGCGGCATGTGGGATCCTCCCGGACCGGGGCACGAACCCGCGTCCCCTGCATCGGCAGGCGGACTCTCAACCACTGCGCCACCAGGGAAGCCCCTACATTTAAATCTTTGATCCATTTGTAGTTTATTCTTTTGTATCTTGTGAGGCAAGGATTCGATTTTGTATTTCCCCAAATGGCTATGTGGGTGTTTCAACACCTTTTATTAAAAAGTCCATCTTTCTCCCATTAATTCAAGATTTCACATGTATCCTTTGTCATATGTTAACTGTCATAATTACTTGGGTCTTTCGTACCTTTTAATGTGTTGCATAGTGTGTAAGCCTACACATATGCCACAAGCACACTGTTTTCACTGCAGAGGTTCTGTGGCACGTTTTAGTATCTGGCAGGCCAGTACCCCCAATTTATATCACTCTTTTCCTCACAGTTTTCCAGGTTATTCTTGCTGGTTTATTTTTTTTCCATGTGACTTTTCAAATAAATATATCTAATTTCAGAAGAAAATTCTGTGAATGATGAATTGACTTGGGAAGAATTGATTCCCTTTGATGCTGAGTCATCTTATCCAAGAACATGGTCTGTCTTCTCATTGGTTAAATCCACTTTTGTGTCTTTCAGGAGTGTTTTAAAATTTTCTCATAAAAGTTTTACACAATTCTTTTAAATTTTGCGCTGAGGTATTTTTCCTTTTTTGTTTGTACTGTAAGTGGGAGTTTTCTCTTCCCGTATATCTTCTAATTGGTTATTATATGAATATAGAAAGGCTATTTATTTTATGGTATTTTAATGTTAATTTTATATCCTTACTAAATTCTCTCATTTTTTTTTTTAGTATATTGTCCGTGGACTCTTTTGTATTTTTCTAGTATGCAATAAAATCATCTGCAAACAGGGATGTTTTATATTTTCCTTCCAGTGATTATCATTTTGTTGTTCTCTCATCGAGGGACATTAGCTAATAATTCCAGTGCAATTATTGGAGTGGTAGAAAACATAGTGGACCTCCTTGTCTTACTCCTGGCTTTCTTTATAATTTGTACAGTTGTACCAGTTATCTTTTGATTAGTGTTTGCATAATATATCTTTTACTATCCTTTTACTTTCAGCCTTTCTGTATCCTTTTGTTTTCTATCTGTCTTTTGTCAACAGCATAGAGTCAGACTGGACATTTTTTTTTTTTTTTTTTTTTTTTTTTTTTTTTTGCGGTACGCGGGCCTCTCACTGTTGTGGCCTCTCCCGTTGTGGAGCACAGTCTCCGGACGCGCAGGCTTGGCGGCCACGGCTCACGAGCTTAGTTGCTCCGCGGCATGTGGGATCTTCCCGGACCAGGGCACGAACCCGTGTCTCCTGCATCGGCAGGCGGATTCTCAACCACTGCACCACCAGGGAAGCCCAGACTGGACATATTTTTATCCACTCTGAAAGTCTTTTCGTTTTTAATTGGACTTTCAATCCACTTAGATTTAATATAATTGCTGATGTATTTGGAATTGTACATTGATTCCATATTAATTATATGTTAGATTTTAGATGTAATATAAGTAAGAATATATTTGGAATTATACATTATTTAGAATTATATTACCTACTCTTTTTGTCCCCAGTGGTTTCTCTTTCTATGTCATTTTCTTCTTCTTTTGGGTTGATTGGATATTTTTCAATTATCATTCTATTTTCCCCATTAGTCTGGAAGTTATCCAACACTCCACTTGTCTTTTAGTGGTAACCATAGAGATTAAAAAGTGTGACACTCATTTATCTAAGGTTACTATTATTAAAGCACTTCACCCTCTTTCTAGACAATGCAAGGATCTTAGAATATTTTTAACTGTACATACTTCTCAATTTACATGATATGATTATCATATCTGAACTCTATTTTTAGCCCACAGTAGATTTTGTTGCTTTCTATGAATTCAGCAGTCGGTAGGATTTACCCACAGTAAGATTCGCCCTTTTTCATACTCTTCATTTCTTCCTGCATCTCCGAGCTTCCAACCAGGATTGTTTTCATTCTGCTTGAAGGACACCTTTTCCGTGTTTGTGTTTTTTAAATTGCAGTGTACTGGTAGTGAATTACTTTAGTTTTTGATATTTGAAACTATTCCTTACCTTCATTTTTAAGGAATTTTAGTTTTAACTTTTAATTTTTAAATAATTTCAGGATTATTAAGAAGTTACAAACATAGTGCAGAGGGTTCTCGGATACTTTTCACCCAGTTTCCTCTAAAGTAACCATGTTCTGTAGCCATAATACAATTATGCAAATCAGGAGGTTAACACTGATACTATACTATTCACTGACCTACAGTCCTTATTCAGATTTCATCAGCTGTCCCACTAACGTTGATTTTCTGGACCAGAATCACGCGTTGCATTTAGTTGTCACGTCTCTTCTGTCTCCTATACTCTAGGACAATTCCCCAGCCTTTGTCTTTCAGGACCTTCACAATTTCGAAGAGTTCCACCCAGGTATTTTATAGAATTTCCGTTGGATTTGTCTTTTCTGATTTTCTTGTGATTAAATTAGGGTTATACACTTTCGCTAAGAATACCAAGAAGTGATATTGTGCTCTTCTCATTACATCACACCAGGAGGCATAGGCTTTTGTTATATCTTATTACTGGTGATGTTAACTTTGATCCCTTGGTTAAAGTGGTATTTTTCAGTTTTCTCCTCTGTAAAGTTACTAGCTTTCCCTTTGTGAGTCATAAGCATTTGATGGGAGATGCTTTGAGACCATGTGTATACATTATTTAATACTGTATAACAAGTTACCCCCAAAGTTAGTGGCTTTAAAGTAATAACCATTTATTAGCTCACAGTCTCCTTGGGTGAGGGATTTGGGAGAAGCTCAATGGGATAGTTTGGCTTGGCGTCACTAGAGCTGAAGTTGTAGTCAAGATGTCCATCAGAACTGCAGTCATCCGAAGGTTCGACTGGGCCTGGAGGGTCTCCTGCCAAGATATCTCCCTTCCAGACTGTTGGTAAGAGGCCTTAGGTAGTCACTGAATTCAGGCAGAAGCTTCATTTCCTCACCATGGGGATCTCTGCGTATGACCCCTATAGCATCCTCACATAGCACCTAGCTTCCACCAAGTCCAGTAGGCCAAGAGCTTTAGGTAGAAGCTACAAAGTCTCTATGACTTATCTCCTCACTCTGTCATTTCCTCAGTATCTTACTGGTCGTCCCTAAATGGGGAGGGGTCTACACAGCAGCAGGATCCCCCAGGATCCCCTGGGGCCCCGGGGATCATCGTTGGCCATCGCCATGGACCTCGGTTCCTCTGGGCTTTTGACCCCACCTTCTCAGGCATCCTTCCTCCTCCATGAAAGGTAGCCGACGTTTGCTGCGGAATTGTTTGCTTAGCCTGTGTGTCAGTCGGGGTCCATCCAGAAGACAGAAACCACACAGAAATTTGTACAGGGAAAGCTTGGTATAAAGAAGTATGAACAGGAGTACCGGGGAACTGGCTAATAAGAGGACGCTAAAGGATACAGGCACAGAGACTTCCCTGGAGGTCCAGTGGTTAAGACTCCACCCTCCCAATGCAGGGGACACGGGTTCAGGCCCTGGTCGGGGAGCTAAGATCCTGCATGCCGCGCGCTGGGGCCAAACAAAGGAAAAAAGAAAGAAAAAAAGAACAGGCACAGGTAGCCGGCACCGCACCTGGGACTGAGACAAGCCCCGCCCAGGGCTGAGATCCAGACCCCGCTGGGCGGGCACAGTTCAGGGGATTACGGGGACTCCCCCAGGCAGGAGTTGCTTGCATTCCACCCTGCGAAAGGAGGTACCACGTCTCGGAACCCTAGCGGCTGCCTCAGGAGGTGCTGCAGAAGCCCCGCGAGAAGAGGGGCGGGCCGGCCGCCATCTTGAGCGAAGGCCCCTCTGCGGAGCGCCGAGCGGTGTGTCCAGGGCACGGGCTCCCGGCCGCCTCAGCTGCCCGCACGCTGCCCTGAGCCGCCCGCGGAAGCCTGCTGGGCGCGCCTTGCTGCCAGCCACATCCGAGGAGACGTGACGAGCCAGCAGCACTAATTCACACCGAACGGACTCAAATGCCGAATATGAGGTCAAGCGTTTACGTCCTTTTGTAAGGAGGGGAAAACAAAGCTTCTGAGTTCCAATCTAACCGCGCCCCCATTTGCCAAGTTGCCAAGGTCCTAGCTGCATTCGGCATAAACTCTCAGCAACAGCCCCGGGGTACGGATGGGTACATTGAAAGTGTTTGGGGGCCTCCCTGGTGGTCCGGCGGTGAAGACTCCGTGCTCGCAATGCAGGGGGCGTGGCTTCTACCCCCGGCCGGGGAGCTAAGATCCCGCCTGCCTCCCAGCGTGGCCAAAGGTTAAAAAAAAAAAAAAAGTGTCCAGTTTGAGTAGTTTCAACGTATGTATACACATGTGTAACCACCACCGTTGTCGGATAACACTTCCATCTCCTCCAAAACCCCAGTTCCCAGTGTGGCCCCTCCTTTCTGCCTCAAGCACTTAATGCCCAGAGCGTTTCATCGCTTGGAACAACCTCAAAGTGCATATAGGGGAACCAGTTCCTGAGGGTACGGACAAGAAAGGCACAATGAGGGAGTGATAGCGACTGGAGAGACTTGCTTTACCAGATGTCAGAAGGTGCTGTAAAGCCGCTGCAACCGAATCAGGGTCTAGGAACAGACCGCGAGATCCGAGGCAGAACAGACAAGCCTGAAACACGGCCCACCGTCTATGGATGCAATTTAAGAAGTGACAAAGGCAGTTCTTTTCAGTGGAAAAGGTTTCCCGTTCTGTGTGTTCTCGGTCTCAGGGGCTGACATACGTAGTTACTTTAACACAACATGCACACGGTTCAAGGATTTGCAGGATCACAGGAGGAACAAAGCGGGTAACAGAGGATATAACGCTTAAGAAGGATTTTGAATGAGAAACGAGTTTGTTCAGGGGACGAGGAAGTCTCATTTTGGACTTCTGACCTCCAGAACCGTAAGACGATCCACTGTGATTGTTAAAGCCGGTGAATTGTGGTCATATGTTACAGGAGCCACAGGAGCCCATGTAGGTCAAGTAGATCAGGTTGGTGGTACCTCAAGTCTGAGGGGAAGGTGGGGGTGGGGGGCAGGCTGGGGTCTGGGGCAAGACCAAGGGGCTCACAGGACAGGCTGGCAGTGACTTCCGTTTTCGGATCGTCACGCTGGCAGGAGGGTTTGGAGGCGGGCAGCGAGGGGCTGTACGCTTTGTTCTGCACAGATGACGTGTTCATCTTGGTGACCTCACTCTTGAGAACAGCCTCTCAGGGGACGTGTTAGTGGGTATCACTGTCACGATACGTGAAAGGTCACATGTTTTCTTCTGTTTCAGGGTTTCTGCCGAGATTCTCCTGACCTCCCCCTTTGACAGGCTGGTTGATCCATTCAGGCGTCACGAGGCGGAAGAGCTGCGGGCAAGAGGGAGCGCCAGGTGAGTCAGGCCGCCAGGAGGAGAGGAGGATGCAGGTGGAGGGTGACACCGGGAACAGCAGAGGCCACGCAAGAGGGACCGAGGGGCCCCTAGACACATCGTCTGTGACACTTGCTGCCCGTCTTGGTCAGAAGGCCCCGCCTGGCTCCTCTGGGGGCTGTTCTTTGGCCGTCACCTCTGCTGTCGTGCAGGGTTTCTGTGCATGGAGACCCCTTCACTGAGGGAGCCCAGGGGGTCTTGTGACCAAAAGAGCTGAAAACATTCTGATTATCATTAGTTATTATGGTTATAATAATCATTATATGTAAATCTCTCATCTGAAGTTCATCTGACCCAGTTTAATTAATTCCAGGATTCAGGTCAACGCGTGGTTATTGTTGTGTTTGCTCAAAAGGGTGTTTCTTGCAGACGGCAAAAGCAACGTGAGTGTTTGCTATTTGGTGACAAACGGAGCTCAATTAAAAGCACTGTCACTTTCAGGAGTGGCTGTTTTGCACAAGGGTCATTCGCCCAGTCGTGGTGGAAAGGGACCCACGCTTGTTAAGAGGTTGCTGTCTTTAAGCGAAGCCGAATGCCCACTACGCTCCCCTGTGCACGGTGAGATCTGAGTCCACCGGCCACGAGGCGCTCCCACCCCGCGCCCTCCTGACACCCTCCAGGCAGCCTTGGTGACAGCCGGGCACTGAGACGGGCACAGCGGTGTCCTTGTAGGTTCTGAAGCACGTGGTGGGGAAACTGAGCCTGTGCCGCCCAGACCTTCAGATTCTCCTGATAGATGAGAAGGGAAAAGCATTTATAAGGTGACAAATTAGGACTTCTGTGTTGCCATCTGTGATCTGTTAGATGATCAAGAATGTACATTTCCCTTCCTCCCAATGCGTTTCTCGTTGTCTTTTGAGAAAAATTCAAGAATTGAGGATTTTGTGTCAACCTCTGTGGCCTGCGGGTCATTCCCGTCAAGAGTAGTTAGAACTGGGGGGTGGAGGTGAAAAGGGGGGAGAAGCCGAAGGCACAGGAAGGGGCTGTAGGTGGGGACGGTTTGCTCATGTGTACGGTCTGAGGGTCCCCGTGCGGGCAGGATGTCTTCACGGGCAGCCTGAGGTTCTGTCCTGTCATCCTGATACCGGGGAGGGAAGCTGAGAAACAAACAGGCAAAACAAGGTTAACAAAGCTCTTCCACGTCAGTGGACAAGGTAGTGGGACCTCATTCATACTAAAGTGTTACTGTCATCAGTGTTGCCCTGGGTGCACTGGGAACGCAGAGGGGCGTATAAAGGCCTCCTCTCTGGTCCTCTAAACCGGACTCTCCTGTCGAGCCTGTAGTCCATCACCTCCCCACCCTGTGCTCAGGGTGCTGGGGGGACCGAGCATCCTTCCCAAAGACTCATTGACTTGTTGCCTTTGGTTCTACACAGACCAGACTTGCAGCCAGTTTGCCTTTGAAGGGAAGGTGAAGACGTGGCTTCAGGAGTTCGGTGACAAGGCTGTTAGAAAGGGGACACTCAGAAATCGAGTTCACTGGGATTGGCTTTTTATTTGCTTCCTTAATCAAAAGTATTAGCCGTTTATGATTTCAGGGTAATAATTCTGTTTAGTACAGCAAACAATGATTTAGTGCCTGCTGCCGTATGTCTTTGAGTGTCAGATGTTGTCAGTGGTAAGGTGGACGGTTCATTTATAACAGCCATGCGGGAAGAATGAGAGGAAACACCATGACATAAAGGGACCCATTGATTGTGGGATTTGTTCTAATATTTGAATCATTGTAATGCAAATAAATAGTGTGCTTTTTTCAAACTGAGGGAATAAGTCAAGTGTGACGAGGGGAAAAAACATTAAGACGAGCAATAAAAATAAGACTCCTTGGTATTGAGAACCCTTCCTTCGTCTGATGTTATGTGTTAGGTAGACTCTGGTAGGTTACAAGTCAATGTAAACCTAAGATGGTTTGGAGTTTCCTTCAGGCGTTGGCGTTTCTTGTAGGGGAAGGGTGCCCAGGTGCATCAAATGCACGGCCAGGCGTGGGAGCTGCAACATGCATAATATTAATTAGAGTTCAATATTTATTTATAGTCTTTATTTTTAGGTAAAATTTATATAGAGTGAAATGCACAAATATTAAATGCGTATTGAATGAGTTTTGACAAATGCATACAACTGTGTAACCAAACATCTGTCAACTTATGGAAATCACCGTCACTCCAGAAAGGTCCCTGGTTACCCCTTCTAATCAATCCCCACCTACAATACTCAGAGGTAACTATTGTTGTGATATTTCACTACAAATTAACTTTACTTCTTCTGAAACTTCATATAATAGCATAAAACAGTATATATTGAATACTTTCTTTTAATTAAATTTTCTTTCACTCAACATAATACATTTTAATAGCTTTTTTGAGGTGTAATTTGGCTTTACCATGAATTTCACTGATTTTAAGTGCCTAGTTTGATGAGTCAGTAAATTCAGAATCCAGCTTTTTAGAACACTTCCGTTACCCCCAAAAGTTCCCTCTTGCCCATTTGCAATCCATCCCTACTTTCATTCCAGGCAACCATTGCTCTCCCTTATGTCTCTATAGTTGTAGAGACATATGTGTCTGGATTCTTCCACTTAAGTTTTTTTTTTTTTTTTTTTTTTAAGATCGATGTATCTCTTTTTTAAATGTGATTTCAAATGTGTATACATAGCTATATTTTATTTTTTATTTTGGTATATGTCTTTTATTTATCTATTTTTTATGGAAGTATAGTTGATTTACAATATTGTGTTAATTTCAGGTGTACAGCATAGTGATTCAGTATATTTGCAGATTATACTCCATTTTAGGTTATTACAAGATAATGGGTATAATTCCTTATGCTGTACAGTATATCTTTGTTGTTTAACGTCTTAAGTGGTTTTAATGTCCATTTATGTTGTTACACATATCCATAGTTAATTCTTTTTTATTGCTGAGTTGTATTCTGTTTATAGATATAGGAGATTTTATTTGTTGCTTCATCACTTGATGGATTTGGCCATCATGAATGCTGCTGTGAGTGTTTGTGTGCAAGTCTTTGTGTGGACATATATTTTAATTTCTCCTAGGAAATGGAGTACAATTACTAGGTCATATGATAAATGTTTGTTTAACATTTCAGGAAATTGCCAGGTGGTTTTCGAAAGTGGCTGCACCATTTTACATTCCCACCAGCAATATATGAGTGTTCCAGTTTCTTCACATCCTCACTAATGTTTGGAATTTTCAGTCCTTTGATTTTAGCTATTCTACTAGGCATATAATAGTGTTTCATTGCTTTTTTGTTTGTTTGTTTGTTTTTGGCTGAGCCATGTGGCATGTGGGAATCTTAGGTCCCTGACCAGGGATTGAACCCATTCCCCCTGAAGTGGAAGCGTGGAGTCTTAACCACTGGACTGCCAGAGAAGTGCCTCATTGTGGTTTTAATTTTCACTTTCCTGATGACTAATGATGTGGAACAACTTTTCAAGTGCTTACTTGTTATTTGTATACCTTCTTTAGCGCAGTGTCTATTAAAATATTGTGTTTTTTTTTATTGGGTTGTTTTCTCATTACTGAGCTGTAAGAGTTAGTTGTGTGTTCTAGATGTGTCTTATTGGTTCCACCAGGTGGATATATGGTTCACCAGTAATTAACTGCTAAGTCAGACAAAATACAACACATTCTAAAGAGAGACAATAAAACTCAGTCTCAATAACAACATGAACAATATCCAGCAAACAATAAAAAATTACGAGGCATCCAAAAAAGGCAGGAGGGACTTTCCTGGTGGTCCAGTGGCTAAGACTCCATGCTCCCAATGCAGGGGGCCCAGGTTCAATCCCTAGTCAGGGAACTAGATCCCACATACTACAACTAAGTGTTTGCATGCCTGAACTAAAAGATCCCACATGCCGCAACTAAAAAAGATCCCACAGGCTGCAACTAAAAAAGATCCCACGCGCCACAACTAAAAATCTCATGTGTTGCAACTAAGACCCAGTGTAGCCAAATAAATAAATTAATATTAATAAAAGCCCAAATACAAATATTTTTTAAAAAGCAGGAAAATATGATCCATACCTAAGAGGAAAAATTGTACAAGAGAAATAGAAGAGGAAGATTTTTTTTGGCCATGTCACACAGCTTGTGGTATCTTAGTTTCTCGACCAGAAACTGAACCTGTGCCTCCTGCAATAGAAGCTCGGAGTCCTAACCACTGGACCACAAGGGAAGTCCCCACATTTTCCAGTCTTGATGAGAAATATCCTCCCCAAAAGTTCAACAAAACCTAAGTAGGATAAACACAAAGAAAAACCACATCTAGGTGTACCATATTTAAATTGCTAAAAATCAAAGATGGAGAGAAAAATATTAAAAGTAGCTAGAAAATCTCCTCATATTACATACACAGGAACAATAAGAATGATTCTGACTTCTCATTAGAAACAATGTGAGGCAGCATAATGGCACGTTTTTTTAAGTGCTAAAAGGCAAAATTGTGAATCTAGAGTCCCATTTTCAAAGAAAATAGCCTTTAAAAATAAAAATGGGGCTTCCCTGGTGGCGCAGTGGTTGAGAATCTGCCTGCCAATGCAGGGGACACGGGTTCGAGCCCTGGTCTGGGAAGATCCCACGTGCCATGGAGCAACTGGGCCCATGAGCCACGACTACTGAGCCTGCATGTCTGGAGCCTGTACTCCGCAACGAGAGGCCACGATAGTGAGAAGCCTGCACACCGCGATAAAGAGTGGCCCCCGCTCACCGCAACTAGAGAAAGCCCTCGCACAGAAACGAAGACCCAACACAGCCAAAAATAAATAAATAAATAAATAAAATTTTTTTAGAAAAAAAGAAATGATTCATATTCAGAAACAAAAGAGTTAGGAAAATTTGTAGACAGCATGCTTGCTCTACAAGAAATGTTAAAGAAAATTCTTTAGGCTCAAGGGAAATTGTACTGAAGGAAATTTGAATTAACACACACAAATGAAAAGTACAAGAATGGTAAATATGGGAAAAGTATAAAATATTTTTCCCATTTCCTAATTTATTTGAAAGCCAATTTGCTTAAAAGTAACAATATTAACATCTTGTAGGGCTTATAACAAATGTGGATGTAAAATTTCTGAAACAGTATGACACAAAGGGAAGGAGAAAATGTAAGTGTACTTTTGTAAATTTTTTGCATTATATCAGAAGTAGTGTAATATTAATTCATGTAGATTATGATAAGTTAAGGATATATATCATAATTCTACAGCAACCATTAAAACATCTAATTCATGAACAGCTAAGTATTCATAGAAGAGAAAAAATGAAGCAAGAAAACATACTTGATTAACAAAAAAGAGGGCAGAAAGAGGAAAAGGGAACAAGGAACATATAGGACAAATAGAACACAAAGAGCATTATAATAGATTTAAACCCAAACATTTCACAAATTACACTAAATATAAATGAAATAAAAATTCCATTTAAAATATAGAGATTGTTAGACTAGATTAAAAAAGAGTCAGTGATAAACTGTTTATAGGAGATATGCTTTTATCATAAAGACAGAGTCAGGATAAGAGTTAAATGAAAGAAAAAGGTATAGCACACAAACTAACTATAGGAAAACCAGAATGGCTATATTAATAGCAGAGTACCAGACATAAAGAAATATTAACACAAATGATGAGGAGGCATTTTATAATGATAAAGGGCACTACACCAAGAAGACTTAACAATCCTAAAAATGTACATACCTAAGAATTGCTTCAGAGTATATGAAGCAAAGCTCACTGAATTATAGGGAGGAATTTACAAATCTACAATTATAGTTGAAGATTTTAGAAATTCTCTTTCCATAACTGATACAACCAGTAGTCAAAAAATTTAGTAAAGATGAAAAAGATTTAAATAATCCTTTTGATCCACTTAACTTGTTTATCATTAACAAAATTCTACACCTAACAAAAGCAAAACACTTCTTATTTTTAAGTACATATTGAACAGTCACTAGAATAGACCACAGAATAAAACTCAACACTTTAAAAAGTATTGAAATAATACTTTCTGGTCTCAATAAGATTAATTAAGAAATACTTAGAAAGTCCCCAAATATTTGAAAGCTAAGCAACATACTTTTAAATAACTCATGGATTAAAGAAGAAATCAAAATAAAATTAGAAAATATTTTAAGAATACTTTAAAAAGAATTTTAAAATTTGTGAAATTCAGGTAAAGTAGTGCACAGAAGGAAACTTATGGCTTTAAATGCGTATATTAGATAAGAAGAAAAAGTTTAACATCAATGATCCATAAAGCTAAAAATGAAGAAAAAAATTAAATCCAAAAAAGTAGAAAGAAGGCAATATGAGCAGAAATTGGTGAAATGAAAAATGGAGAGGCTGTACAGAAAATCAATAAAACAAAAAGTTGGCTCTTTGGAAAGATTAATAAAATTAATAAATGCCACAAATGACTGAAGAAAAAACCCACAAATTATTAATATCAGGAATAAAAGAGAGGCATCACTATAGATTTGAAAGGCATGAAAAGGATAAGGAAATATGAACAGCTTTCTGCTAATAAATTCAATAACTTAATTAAAATGGCCAAATTCTTGAAAGATGCAAATTTATAATACAGTCAAAGAAAAATAGAAAGTCTGAATCACTCTATATCTGTTGAAGAAATTGAATTTGTAATTATAAACTTTCCCACAAAGAAACTCAGGGCCCAGATTGCTCACTTGTCAATTCTACCAAGTATTTAAGAAATAATAATGTACATCTTATGCAAATTGTTTGGAAAATGGACAAGGAATCCCCTGACATCAAACCAGGCAAGAACATTTCAAGAAAAGAAAATTGCAGAAGGTTGTCCTTTAAAACACAGATGTAAAAATTCTTACCAAAATATTGGCTATTAGAATCCAACAACATATAAAAAGGGTAATCATGACCAACTAAGATTTATTCTAGGAATTCAAGGTCATTAAAACATTCCAATCAGGGACTTCCCTGGTGGTGCAGTGGTTAAGAATCTGCCTGCCGATGCAGGAGACACGGGTTCGTGCCCTGGTCCGGGAAGATCCCACGTGCCGTGGAGTGGCTAAGCCCGTGAGCCATGGCCGCTAGGCCTGCGCGTCCGGAGCCTGTGCTCCGCAACGGGAGAGGCCACGACAGTGAGAAGCCCACATACCGCAAAAAAAAAAAAAAAAAAAAAAGAATCTGCCTGCCAGTGCAGGGGACGCAGGTTCAAGCCCCGGTCCGGGAAGATCCCACATGCCGTGGAGCAACTAAGCCTGTGCGCCACAACTACTGAGCTTGCACTCTAGAGCCCGCGAGCCACAATTACTGCAGCGTGTGAGCCTAGAGCCCATGCTCCGCAACAAGAGAAGCCACCGCAATGAGAAGCCCGCGCACCACAACAAAGAGTAGCCTCTGCTCGCCACAACTAGAGAAAGCCCGCATGCAGCAACAAAGACCCAGCGCAGCCAAAAATAAAAATAAAAAAAAAAGAAAGAAAAGGGGGCAAGATATTTGAACATATACTTCACAAAGGAAACATTAATTGTCAATAAGCTCATAAGAAAGTGTTCAGTATTCATCAGTAATATGCAAATTAAAATCATAACGAGATACTCCTACGCCCCAGGAGAATGGCTAAAATTAAAGACCCAAAACACCAAATGCTTGTTCAGGACATGAAGTCACCACAACTCTCATATGTTGTCATGAGCATATAAAACGGTACAATCACTTTGGGAAAATAGAAGTTTCTTATCAAGTGAAGCATTCACTTCCCCTATGACTAAGCATTTCCACTTGTTTAGCCACAAGAAATAAAAACGTATGTCCACTAAAACAGTCGTGCAAGGATCTTCATAGCAGCTGTATTTCTACTCGTTAAAAACTGAAAACAACCTACATTTCCGTTCCCAGGAGAGTGGATTGTGATGTATTTATATGATGGAATACTAGTCAACTACAGAAAAGAACGAACTATTGATATGTGAAACCGTATGCATCTTAAGAACATTATGTTGAGTAAAACGAGCCAGATGCAAAAGAATACACACTATTTGGTCCTATATATGATGTTCTAGGACATGACAGACTAGTGTATGCTGATAGAAACCACAACAGTGGTTTTCTCTGGGGCAGAAAGATTAATAGGAAGGACGTGAGTAAACTTTCCGTGGTAATGGAGATGCTCCGTATTACTACTGGGGCTAGAGTCACATGGGTTTATCCATTTGTCAAAACTTGTTGAATGGTATACTTAGGATCTGTTCATTCCACGTTATGTGAATTTTGCCTTAACAAAACAGAAAGAAAAGGAATAAAGCCTAAAGGAACAGACCTAACACATTTAAAAGAAGATGAAGGGTTAATTCCCAAATGTACAATCCTTGGCAAGGCCACCTTTGAGATGCAAGAGGCACCAAAACTGCTTTTCAAAAAGCATTACCACTGAATGATACAGTGATTATGGGAGGAAGCAGGAGTTAATCTGAGAAAAGATATAGGGCTATGAGTAGTTTCTGAGAAAGATTTGCGGAGTCAAAGGTCTACAGCCAACCACATTACATTCACACTACTGACTTCAGACACGTAATAAAGTGAAGGGAGTCTTCACATTACTTATATTTATTATAGCATCATCTAACACAACAAACGTAAAACATAAAATGAATCTACCTAAACTAAACTTTTTTTTTTTTTTTTTTTAACCACACACCCTTTTCTTTGAGGCAGGGTTAAGAATCCAAAGTACCTTAACCTTCAGGTGGGCGTTTGTGGAGTCTCTTTCCAGGATGACTTTGTATCAGATTGGATGCTGGGGGTCAGATCCTGTCCCATGACTCTCCTCAGGGATCCAGAGCTTCCGGCCAAAGACTAGACCTACAAGTGTCCAGAGAGTACAGGGACCACCATAGCCTTCCCGCGGGGAAGCAAGTCCTGGGGGGCTCTGAAAGCACAGACATTATATATTCAGTGAACCCCAATCTGTCGGTTGCGGGCATGATGCCTGCTGATTCTGGCCCTGCTTTCCCCAGCCATCTACTTGTAGAATAGCCAGTTACACATCCTGATAGATGTGACTGCCTTCCCTGGAAGAAGGCAGCTCTTTGTAGTTGGTACCCATCAGGAGCTGTGGCTGGGACTGAGATTTCAAGTCTCAACTCACACACACTCTACATCCGGAGTGACACCCTTGTGTTACTATTTCACAATCAAACTGAGCAAAGATGCCGCAGCCATAGATGGCTCACCCAGAGAGGTGTCCCGGAAGGAGAAACCCTGGGCTGTGGCCAAAATTAAGGGAGGAAAAGCATTATAAAAGGAAAACCAGTGGCCCCAGGCTGTGAGAATGGCCTGGAGCTCCTGCAGGAAGGTGCCCTAAGAAACCAGGACCCGGCCTCTCACGCTGGGGTTTGCAACTTGGATGGCCCTCTGAGTGGTGTGTGTCCTGCCTGTTTTGCATTTCAGGGAGAAAGGAAGAGAATGAAATAGGCTTGGTCCACAGCAAATTCCAGGCCTATTTCTTCAGCTATTGCAGTGCAGGGGCTCCCGGTCCAGCAGTATTTTGAATGACAAGGGTGGGAAGTTGTGGGTAGTTGGGGGGATAAGAAAGGAGGGGCTTCTTGCATGGAGCTGGAGCCAAGAGTAAGGAGTCTTTGGGGAAAGCCTGTGCTATGTTCCAGGATATGCTATTGTTATTTTCTAATCTTTTAATCTCATAGCCTCTGGTTCACACACTTAATCTCATTAACCTTCAGAACAATCCGGGAGATAAATCAGATAATTCCTGCTTTACAGATGAGGGTCCCAGAGTGAAGAATTGGCTGGTCCTACATCGTACAGCCAAGGAGGACCAAGGCTCACCCCAGGTTGGGGAACTCCTCAGGAGTGCATTCTGGGGCTGCCCTGTGTTCTCTTAGAGCACACGGGCACCCTGGCCTGACAAGGCCATTGATCTGGTGGGAGCTTCACGAATTACTCCAGCATGAAAATCTTCCAGAAGGATTCTTCACTGGGCAATGAGGCAAGAAATTTATGGCTCCGCCTGATTAATGGACCAGGCAGTTAAGAGTTCTTTGCCAAGCTATGAGCATAATTTAAAGGAACCATGGCAGGAGGAAAGGCCTCATAACTCACATCCTTTAAGGGCTCTTAGAACAAGAGACATGTTGGATCATTGAAAACATCTCTGCTCCTTGGGCCAAAAAAGATGGGTGTGTTTCTGGGTATTTCGGTCAAAGAACAGGGAGTCTGGATGAATATACATGGCAGAAAAAGTAAGGAAAATACTTGCAGGTCGTAAATTTCTGGCTGATATTTCCTTTGCTATTTTCTGAGCGGCTTTTGGTATTTATTCAACCACGTGCTGGCACTTCATGCCTCTCCCCACACCTTGTAAATGCCACCCTCTGAGCCGAGTAATTTTTCGTTGAATAGAATTGAAATGCTGCCAGGAAAATGGGTTGGGGGGTTGTGGAAACAGAGGGTGCAAGAGTCCCGGTAATTCGAGTCCCGGCCCTTTTGCTACCTGAGTTTGGAGGGGCACTGCGTCTCTCTGGGCCTCAGTTTCCTTTTCTGGAAAATGAAGAGTCTGGACCCATCATCCGCCCTAGTTTGAAAGTTCTGTGAATTCCTTGCAATCATGACAACCCCCAGTATTATCGTTCAGCATCTGGAATTAACACGCGCCCTCTGCTAAACCCCCCGGAAGCATTTTCTCTAAGTGTTTATCACTTTTCATCTCAAGTTCTAATGATTTATGGGCATTTCTTTCCTTTTTCCCCTCCCCGCCTGGACTCTGAGTGCTTCCAGCGAGCTGTCTTTTTCCCCCTTGGACCCCTCCCAGCCCCCGAGTGGCACGTTGTCACCCAGTAACCCTCTGGTGTGAATGAAAATGAATGAATAATTGAAGATGGCCTCTACTCACTATTTGTCCTGAGGTCGGATGACTTTGAAACCGACAGAACGCATCTCGGTGTTTAGTCGAGTGTAGGTTCCCCTGTCTCGGCGCAGAAAGAATTCAGTGAGAGGCAGGGTGACAAGTAAGGAAAGAGTTTATTAGCATAGGACACGTGCGACAAATACAAGTAGCGGCGGGCAAGAGCATGCCATGCCAGGACTTAGTGGGCTACAGTTTTATAATCCAAGGAAAAGTGGGGAGGGGGAGAAGACCACCTTGTTCCGCATTCTTCTTTTTTTTTTTTTTTTTTTTTTTTTTTTTTAGCGGTGGCTCCGGACGCGCAGGCACAGCGGCCATGGCTCACGGGCCCAGCCGCTCCGCGGCACGTGGGATCCTCCCGGACCGGGGCACGAACCTGCGTCCCCTGCATCGGCAGGCGGACTCTCAACCACTGAGCCACCGGGGAAGCCCCCTCTTCCGCATTCTTGAGTAGACATCAAGCTTCCATCATCAGCTTCTCCTCCACGTTGGGTGGGGGAGTTTTCTTGTCCCTACATGGTCAATCTGGGCCTATCATGGCACTATTCAAATTAGCAGAAGGGTGATATATGCTAAAAATGGTAAAGCATCTCAGATTTTAGTATAGTGTCACTCTTTCCTTGTATTTTTATTTTTAGTGTGCACAGAGGACCATGTCCTAGGAATCGTTGACTGACTGAGCTCACTGGGCAGGATGAGGGTCTCATGCCACCATTGTTTTATTGTTTGGGGGCATGTCTCATGCTTCTGTTGCATGGTTTTGTTGCTAAGTGAGCCTGCTTGGTTTTGTGGTTAAACAAACCTGCTTTCTTGAGTGATCATTAACTTACAGGGGTCTCCCATACTTTTTTCTCTATTTACAAGCCCCTTGGTGGGATTAACTATTTCATCACCTACTTTGTCCCTTTACTCTGTCCCTATCAACTTGATTTAGAGTTTTTCTTATAAAAAGTACATTATTTCTATTTGATAAATTTTAATATGTGCGTTTCAAAATGCAGAGTTAGAAATACATTTCATTTTTGTAAGATACTGTTATTTTAGAAGACTCATTAAAATGAGTCTTTTCTATTGCAGACTTTAAATCAAAGCACCACGTTTTTCGTGTTTTCTGCAAGATGCTGCTCCACAAATTTCATCGTGGCCACTGTCTCCTCTCTGCCCCAAATTGATCACGTGAATTACCGTTGAGCAATAATTCCCCCTGTCACTGTGGACACGATATACCCACTGAGGCTGGGTCTGACCAGGTTGGCTGGCTTTGGCAATGGAATGTTAGCAAATGTGGTACAAGCAGAGGTCTTTTTTTCTTTTTTAATACACCTTTATTGGAGTATAATTGCTTCACAATGCTGTGTTAGTTTCTGTTGTACAACAAAGTGAATCAGCCATATGTATACATATATCCCCATATCCCCTCTCTCCTCAGCCTCCCTCCCACCCTCCCTATCCCACCCCTCCAGGTCCTCGCAAAGCACTGAGCTGATCTCCCTGTGCTATGTGGCTGCTTCCCACTAGCTATCTATTTTACATTTGGTAGTGTATATATGACCATGCCACTCTCTCACTTCGGCCCAGCTTACCCTTCCTGACCCACCACCGGGTCCTCAAGTCCATTCTCTGCGTCTGCATTTATTCCTGCCCTGCCACTAGATTCATCAGTACCATTTATTTTTTCAGATTCCATATATATGTATTAGCATATGGTATTTGTTTTTCTCTTTCTGACTTCCTTCACTCTGTATCACAGACTCTAGGTCCATCCACCTCACTACAAATAACTCAATTTCGTTTCTTTTTATGGCTGAGTAATATTCCATTGTATATATGTGCCATATCTTCTTTATCCATTCATCTGTCAATGGACATTTAGGTTGCTTCCATTTCCTGGTTATTGTAAATAGAGCTGCAATGAACATTGTGGTACATGACTCTTTTTGAATTATGGTTTTCTCAGGGTGTATGCCCAGTACAGTGGGATTGCTGGGTCAAATTGTAGTTCTATTTTTAGTTTTTTAAGGAACCTCCATACTGTTCTCCACAGTATGGCTATATCAATTTACATTCCCACCAACAGTGCAGGAGGGTTCCCTTTTCACCACACCCTCTCCAGCATTTATTGTTTCTAGATTTTTTGATGATGGCCATTCTGACTGGTGTGAGGTGATAACCTGATTGTAGTTTTTATTTATTTATTTATATACAGCAGGTTCTTATTAGTCATCAATTTTATTTATTATTATTATTATTATTATTATTTGCGGTACGCGGGCCTCTCACTGCTGTGGCCTCTCCGGTGGCGGAGCGTAAGCTCCGGACATGCAGGCTCAGTGGCCATGGCTCACGGGCCCAGCCGCTCTGTGGCACGTGGGATCCTCCCTGACCAGAGCACGAACCCGCGTCCCCTGCATCGGCAGGCGGACTCTCAACCACTGCGCCACCAGGGAAGCTCTAGTCATCAATTTTATACACATCAGTGTATACATGTCAATCCCAATCACCCAATTCAGCACACCACCATCCCCACCCCCACCACGGCGTTCCCCCCTTGGTGTCCATATGTTTGTTCTCTACATCTGTGTCTCAACTTCTGCCCTGCAAACTGGTCCATCTGTACCATTTTTCTAGGTTCCACATACATGCATTAATATACGATATTTGTTCTTCTCTTTCTGACTTACTTCACTCTGTATGACAGTCTCTATATCCATCCACGTCTCAACAAATGACTCAATTTCGTTCCTTTTTATGGCTGAGTAATATTCCATTGTATATATGTACCACATCTTCTTTATCCCTTCATCTGTCGATGGGCATTTAGGTTGTTCCATGACCTGGCTATTGTAAATAGTGCTGCAGTGAACATTGGGGTGCATGTGTCTTTTTGAATTATGGTTTTCTCTGGATATGCCCAGTAGTGGGATTGCTGGATCATATGGTAATTCTATTTTTAGTTTTTTAAGGAACCTCCATACTGTTCTCCATAGTGGCTGTATCAATTTACATTCCCACCAACAGTGCAAGAAGGTTCCCTTTTCTCCACTGTGTTGAATAATAGAGGTGAGAGTGGACATCCTTGTCTTGTTCCTGATTTTACAGGAAATGCTTTCAGTTTTTCACCATTGAGAATGATGTTTGCTGTGGGTTTGTCGTATATGGCCTTTATTATGTTGAGGTAGGTCCCCTCTCTGCCCATTTTCTGGAGAATTTTTATCATAAATGGGTGTTGAATTTTGTCAAAAGCTTTTTCTGCATCTATTGAGATGATCATATGGTTTTTATTCTTCGATTTGTTAACATGGTATATCGCATTGATTGATTTGTGTGTATTGAAGAATCCTTGCATCCCTGGGATAAATCCCACTTGATCACGGTGTATGATCCTTTTAATGTGTTGTTGGATTCTGCTTGCTAGTATTTTGTTGAGGATTTTTGCATCTATATTCATCAGTGAAATTGGTCTGTAATTTTTTGTAGTATCTTTGTCTGGTTTTGGTATCAGGGTGATGATGGACTCATAGAATGAGTTTGGGAGTGTTCCTTCCTCTGCAAGTTTTTGGAAGAGTTTGAGAAGGATGGGTGTTAGCTCTTCTCTAAATGTTTGATAGAATTCACCTGAGAAACCCTCTGGTCCTGGACTTTTGTTTGTTGGAAGATTTTAAATAACAGTTTCAATTTCATTACTTGTGATTGGTCTGTTCATATTTTCTCTTTCTTCCTGGTTCAGTCTTGGAAGGTTATACCTTTCTAAGAAGTTGTCCATTTCTTCCAGGTTGTCCATTTTATTGGCATAGAGTTGCTTGTAGTAGTCTCTTAGGATGCTTTGTATTTCTGCGGTCCCTGTTGTAATTTCTCTTTCATTTCTAATTTTATTGATTTGAGTCCTCTCCCTCTTTTTCTTGATGAGTCTGGCTAATGGTTTATCAATTTTGTTTATCTTCTCAAAGAACCAGCTTTTAGTTTTATTGATCTTTGCTATTGTTTTCTTTGTTTCTATTTCATTTATTTCTGCTCTGATCTTTATGATTTCTTTCCTTCTGCTAACTTTGGGTTTTTCACTGTTGAAAGAACCATTGCTCTTCTTTCTCTAGTTCCTTTAGGTGTAAGGTTAGATTGTTTATGTGAGATTTTTCTTGTTTCTTGAGGTAGGCTTGTATAGCTATAAACTTCCCTCTTAGAACTGCTTTTGCTGCATCCGATAGGTTTTGGATCGTCGTGTTTTCATTGTCATTTGTCTCTAGGTATTTTTTTAATCTCCTCTTTGATTTCTTTAGTGATCTCATGGTTATTTAGTAATGTATTGTTTAGCCTCCATGTTTTTGTGTTTTTTACGTTTTTTTCCCTGTAATTCATTTCTAATCTCATAGCGTTGTGGTCAGAAAAGATGCTTGATATGATTTCAATTTTCTTAAATTTACTGAGGCTTGATTTGTGACCCAAGATATGATCTATCCTGGAGAATGTTCCATGCACACTTGAGAAGAAAGTGTAATCTGCTGTTTTGGATGGAATGTCCTATAAATATCAATTAAATCTATCTGGTCTATTGTGTCATTTAAAGCCTATGTTTCCTTATTGATTTTCATTTTGGATGATCTGTCCATTGGTGTAAGTGAGGTGTTAAAGTCCCTCACTATTATTGTGTTACTTTCGATTTCCTCTTTTATAGCTGTTAGCAGTTGCCTTATGTATTGAGGTGCTCCTATGTTGGGTGCATATATATTTATAATTGTTATATCTTCTTCTTGGATTGACCCCTTGATCATTATGTAGTGTCCTTCCTTGTCTCTTGTAACATTCTTCATTTTAAAGTCTATTTTATCTGATATGAGTATAGTTACTTCAGCTTTCTTTTGATTTCCATTTGCATGGAATATCTTTTTCCATCCCCTCACTTTCAGTCTGAATGTGTCCCTAGGTCTGAAGTGGGTCTCTTGTAGATAGCAAGGTCCTTTTCTCCTCTTGTGTTTCCCACTTAGAGAAGTTCCTTTAGCATTTGTTGTAGAGCTGGTTTGGTGGTGCTGAATTCTCTTAGCTTTTGCTTGTCTGTAAAGCTTTTGATTTCTCCATTGAATCTGAATGATATCCTTGCCGGGTAGAGTAATCTTGGTTGCAGGTTCTTCCCTTTCATCACTTTAAGTATATCATACCACTCCCTTCTGGCTTGTAGAGTTTCTGCTGAGAAATCAGCTGTTAACCTTATGGTAGTTCCCTTGTATGTTATTTGTCATTTTTCCCTTGCTGCTTTCAATAATTTTACTTTGTCTTTAATTTTTGCCAATTTGATTACTATGTGTCTCAGTGTGTTTCTCCTTGGATTTATTCTGTATGGGACTCACTGCACTTCCTGGACTTTGGTGGTTATTTCCTTTCCCATGTTAGGGAAGTTTTCCACTATAATCTCTTCAAATATTTCCTCTGGTCCTTTCTCTCTCTCTTCTCTTTCTGGGACCCCTATAATGTGAATGTTGTTGCCTTTAATGTTGTCCCAGAAGTCTCTTAGGCTGTCTTCATTTGTTTTCATTCTCTTTTCTTTAATCTGTTCTGCAGCAGTGAATTCCACCATTCTGTCTTCCAGGTCATTTTCCATTCTTCTGCCTCAGTTATTCTCCTATTGATTCCTTCTAGTGTATTTTTCATTTCAGTTATTGTATTGTTCATCTCTGTTTGTTTGTTCTTCAATTCTTTTAGGTCTTTGTTAAACATTTCTTGCATCTTCTCGATCTTTGCCTCCATTCTTTTTCTGGAAGGTTGCCTATCTCCAATTCATTTAGTTGTTTTTCTGGGGTTTTATCTTGTTCCTTCATCTGGTACATAGCCGTCTGCCTTTTCATCTTGTCTATGTTTCTGTGAATGTGGTTCTTGTTCCACAGGCTGCAGGATTGTAGTCTTCTTGCTTCTGCTGTCTGCCCTCTGGTGGATGAAGCTATCTAAGAAGCTTGTGTAAGTTTCCTGATGGGAGGGACTGGTGGTGAGTAGAGCTGACTGTTGCTCTGGTGGGCAGAGCTCAGTAAAACTTTAATCCACTTGACTATTGATGGGTGGGGCTGGGTTCCCTCCCTGTTGGTTGTCTGGCCTGAGGCAACCCAACACTGGAGCCTACCTGGGCTCTTTGGTGGGGCTAATATCAGACTCTGGGAGGGCTCACACCAACGAGTACTTCCCAGAACTTCTGCTACCAGTGTCCTTGTCCCTACAGTGAGCCACAGCCACCACCACCCGCCTCTGCAGGAGACCCTCCAACGCTAGCAGGTTGGTCTGGTTCAGTCTCCCCTGGGGTCACTGCTCCTTCACCTGGGTCCCAATGTGCACACTACTTTGTGTGTGCCCTCCAAGAGTGGAGTCTCTGTTTCCCCCAGTCCTGTCAAGTCCTGTAATCAAGTCCCACTAGGCTTCAAAGTCTGATTCTCTAGGAATTCCTCGTCCCGTTGCCAGACCTTCACTCCAGTGGGTGGACTTCTGTGGTATAAGTGGTCTCCAGTCTGTGAGTCACCCACCCAGCAGTTATGGGATTTGATTTTACTGTGATTGCGCCCCTCCTACCGTCTCATTATGGCTTCTCCTTTGTCATTGGATGTGGGTTATCTTTTTTGGTGAGTTCCAGTGTCTTCCTGTCTATGATTGTCCAAAAGCTAGTTGTGATTCTGGTGTTCTTGCAAGAGGGAGTGAGAGCACGTCCTTCTACTCTGCCATCTTGGTTCCTCCTCCCTCATTGTAGTTTTAATTTGCATTTCTCTAATAATTAGTGATGCTGAGCATCTTTTCATGTCCTTCTTGGCCACCTGTAAGTCTTCTTTGATGAAATATCTATTTAGGCCTTCTGCCCATTTTTTAATTGCGTTGTTTGCTTTTTGATATTGAGCTCCATGAGCTGTTTTGTATATTTTGGAGATTAATCCTTGGTCAGTTGTTTCATTTGCAAATATATTTTCCCATTCTGTGGGTTGTCTTTTCATCTTGTTTATGGTTTCCTTTGTCGTGCAAAAGCTTTGAAGTTTAGTTAGGTCCCATTCGTTTATTTTTGTTTTTATTTCTGTTACTCTAGGAGGTGGGTCAAAAAAGATCTTGCTGTGGTTTATGTCAAAGGGTGTTTTTCCTATGTTTTCCTCTAAGAGTTTTATAGTGTCTGGTCTTACATTTAGGTCTTTAATCCATCTGGAGTTTATTTTTGTGTATGGTGTTAGGTAGTGTTCTAATTTCATTCTTTCACATGTTGTTGTCCAGTTTTCCCAGCACCACTTATCGAAGAGGCTGCCTTTTCTCCATTGTATGTTCTTTCCTCCTTTGTTGTAAATTAGGTGCTCATATATGCATGAGTTTATCTCTGGGCTTTCTATCCTGTACCATTGATCTATATTCCTGTTTTTGTGCCAGTACCATACTGTCTTGATTACTGTAGCTTTGTGGTATAGTTTGCAGTCAGGGAACCTGATTCCTCCAGCTCCATTTTTCTTTCTCAAGATTGCTTTGGCTATTCAGGTTGTGTTTCCATATAAATTGTAAAATTTTTTGTTCTAATTCTGTGAAGAAGGTAGTTTGATAGGGATTGCATTGAATCTGTAGATTGCTTTGGGTAGTATAGTCATTTTTTACAATATTGATTCTTCCAATCCAAGAACATGGTATATTTCTCCATCTGTTTATGTCATCTTTGATTTTTTTCATCAGTGTTTTATAGTTTTCTGAGTACAAGTCTTTCACCTCCTTAGGTAGGTTTATTCCTAGGTATTTTATTATTTCTGTTGCGATGGTAAATGGGATTGTTCCCTTAAATTCTCTTTCTGATTTTTTGTTGTTAGTGTATAGAGATGCCAGAGATTTCTGTGCATTAACTTTGTGTCCTGCAACCTTACCACATTCATTGATTAGTTCTAGTTGTTTTCTGGTGGCATCTTTAGGGTTTCCTATGTATAGTATCATGTCATCTGCAAACAGTGATAGTTTTACTTCTTCTTTTCCAATTTGTATTCCTTTTGTTTCTTTTTCTACTCTGATTGCCATGGCTAGGACTTCCAAAACTATGATGAATAAGAGTGGAGAGAGTGGACAACCTTACCTTGTTCCTGATCTTAGTGGAATGCTTTCAGTTTTTCACAATTGAGTATGATGTTTGCTGCGGGTTTGTCATATATGGCCTTTATTACATTGAGGTAGCTTCCCTCTATGCCCATTTTCTGGAGAGTTTTTATCATAAATGGGTGTTGAATTTTGTCAAAAGCTTTCTCTGCATCTATTGAGATGATCATGTGGTTTTTATTCCTTAATTTGTTAACATGGTGTATCACATTGATTGATTTGTGTATATTGAAGAATCCTTGCATTCGTGGGATAAATCCCACTTGAACATGTTGTACGATCCTTTTAATATGTTGTTGGATTCTGTTTGCTAGTATTTTGTTCAGGATTTTTGCATCTATGTTCATCAGTGATATTGGTCTATAATTTTCTTTTTTTGTGATATCTTTTTCTGGTTTGGTATCAGGGTGATTGTTGCTTTGTAGAACGAATTTGGGAGTGTTCCCCCGTCTGCAATTTTTTGGAAGAGTTTGAGGAGGATGGGTGTTAGCTCTTCTGTTAATGTTTGATAGAATTCGCCTGTGAAGCCATCTGGTCCTGGACTTTTGTTTGTTGGAAGATTTTAAATTACAGTTTCAATTTCATTACTTGTGATAGGTCTGTTTGTATTTTCTAATTCTTCCTGGTTCTGTCTTGGAAAATTGTACCTTTCCAAGAATTTGTCCATTTCTTCCAGGTTGTCCATTTTATTGGCACATAGTTCTTTGTAGTAGTCTCCTATAATCCTTTGTATTTCTGTGGTGTCAGTTTTGATTTCTCCTTTTTCATTTCTCATTTTACTGATTTATGTCCTCTCCCTTTTTATCTTGATGGGTCTGGCTAAGGGTTTATCAATTTTATCTTCTCAAAGAACCAACTTTTAGTTTTATTGATCTCTGCTATTGTTTTCTTCATTTCTCTTTCATTTATTTCTGCTCTGATCTTTATGATTTCTTTCCTTCTACTGTTTTGGGTTTTCTTTGTTCTTCTTTCTCTAGTTGCTTTAAGTGTAGGGTTAGATGGTTTATTTGAGATTTTTTTTGTTTCTTGAGGTGAGATTGAATTGCTATTCTCTCTTAGAACTGCTTTTGCTGCGTCCCAAATGTTTTGAGTCGCTGTGTTTTCATTGTCATTTGTTTCTATATATTTTAAAAATTTCTTCTTTGATTTCTTCAGTGATCTCTTGGTTATTTGGTAGCACACTGTTTAGCCTCCATGTATTTGTGTTTTTTACAGTTTATTTTTCCTGTAATTGATTTCCAATCTCAAAGCGTTTTGGTCAAAAAAGATGCTTGATACGATTTCAGTTTTCTTAAATTTACCGAGGCTTGATTTGTGACCCAAGATGTGGTCTATCCTGGAGAATGTTCTGTGTGCACTTGAGAAGAAAGTACATTCTGCCACTTTTGGGTGGAATGTCCTATAAATGTCAATTAAATCTATCTGGTCTATT
Source organism: Kogia breviceps (assembly GCF_026419965.1). Lineage (NCBI taxonomy): Eukaryota > Metazoa > Chordata > Mammalia > Artiodactyla > Physeteridae > Kogia > Kogia breviceps. The sequence goes on from NC_081314.1 coordinate 142,145,700, forward strand.
GTGTCATTTAAAGCTGTGTTTCCTTATTTATATTCTGTTTGGATGATCTGTCCATTGGTGTAAGTGGGGTGTTAAAGTCCCTACTATTATTTTGTTACTGTCCATTTCCCCTTTCATGGTTGTTAGCATTTGCCTTATGTATTGAGGTGCTCCTATGTTGGGTGCATAAACATTTATACTTGTTATATCTTTTTCTTGGATTGATCCCTTGATCAATATGTAGTGTCTTCCCTTATCTCTTGTAACAGTCTTTATTTGAAAGTCTATTTTATCTGATATGAGTATTGCTACTCCAGATTTCTTTTGATTTCCAGTTTCATGGAATATCGTTTTCCATCCCCTCACTTTCAGTCTGTATGTGTCCCTAGGTCTGGAGTGGGTCTCTTGTAGACAGCATATATATGGGTCTTGTTTTTGTATCCATTCAGCAAGCCTGTGTCTTTTGGTTGGAGCATTTAATCCATTCACGTTTAAGGTGATTATTGATATGTATGATCCTATGACCATTTTCTTAATTGTTTTGGCTTTGTTTTCATGGGTTTTTTTTCTTCTCTTGTGTTTCCTGCCTAGAGAAGTTCCTTTAGCATTTGTTGTAAAGTTGGTATGGTGGTGCTGAATTCTCTTAGCTTTTGCTTGTTTGAGAAGCTTTTGATTTCTCCATTGAATCTGGATGAGATCCTTGCTGGGTAGAGTAATCTTGGTTGTAGGTTTTTCTCTTTTATCACTTTAAGTATATCTGCTACTCCCTTTTGGCCTGCAGAGTTTCTTCTGAAAAATCAGCTGATAACCTTATGGGGATTCCTTTGTATGTTATTTTTTCTTTTCCCTTGCTGCTTTTAATATTTTTTCTTTGGATTTAATTTTTGTTAGTTTGATAAATATGTGTCTTGGTGTGTTTCTCCTAGGGTTTATCCTGTATGGGACTCTCTGCATTTCCTGGACTTGGGTGACTATTTCCTTTCCCATGTTAGGGAATTTTTCCACTAAAATCTCTTCAAATATTTTCTCAGACCCTTTCTTTTTCTGTTCTTCTTCTGGGACCCCTATAGTTTGAATGTTGATACATTTAGTCTTGTCCCAGAGGTCTCTGAGATTGTCTTCAATTCTTCTCATTCTTTTTTCTTTATTCTGCTCCTTGGCAGTTATTTCCACCATTCTGTCTTCCAGCTCACTTATTTGTTCTGCCTCAGTTATTCTGTTATTGATTCCTTCTAGCATATTTTTCATTTCAGTTATTGTGTTGTTCATCTCTGTTTGTTTGTTTTTTAGTTCTTCTAGATCTTTGTTAAACATTTCTTGTACTTTCTCAATCTGTGCCTCCATTTTATTTCCGAGATTCTGGATCACCTTTACTATCATTACTCTGAATTCTTTTCCTCTTCATTTATTTGGTCTTCTAGGTTTTTACCTTGCTCCTTCATCTGTGACATATTTTTTTGCTGTCTCATTTTTTTTTTTTTTTTTTTGATGGGTGGGATTGTGTTCTTGTCTTATTGGTTGTTTGGCTTGAGGCTTCCAGCACTGGAGTTTGTAGGCTGTTGGGTAGAGCTGGGTCTTGGTGCCGAGATGAGGACCTCTGGGAGATCTCACTCTGATGAATATTCCCTGGGGTCTGAGGTTCTCTGTTAGTTCAGTGGTTTGAACTCGGAGCTCCCACCACAGGAGCTTCAGCCTGACCCCTGGCTCATGAACCAATATCCCACAAGCTGTGCAGGGTGGCAAAACAAAAAAAAGAAAAAAGAAAAAAAGGAGCAGAACAGTAACAAAGAGTAAAAAATAAAATTAGGAAACTAACAGATATCTTAGAAAGGATATAAAAATAAAAATATAGATGAAACAAAAACTGGAAGGTAAAACAGAACCACAATAGTAAAAAAGAGGAGAAAAAAAAAAGGTGGAAAAGGCTTTGGCTGTGAGGGGGCGGAGCTTAGGAGGTGTGGGGTTTATGCAGTGGGTGGGGCCTATGCTTAGGACCCACAGGGCTGGAAAAGGCCCTCGGGGGGTGTGGGCTGGGGCTTAGGCTCAACCCTACAGAAGGGGCCCAGGTGTGCCTCTGGTCTCTGAGGGTGGGGGGACCCGGCCTGGGAGCCCACCAGGCTTCCTAGGCTCGAGTAGGCGAGGCATATGCCCTCTGCTCCTCTCCCACTCCTCCGGTCCTGGAGGGCCCCTCCCGCCTGCCTCTCCTCTTCTCTGCCAGCCTCCTTCCTATGCCCCCAGGACCAACATGGCCCAGAGTGGGCCTCTGAGGGTGTAGGACCTGGCTCAGGAGCTGGGAAGGCTTCCCACGCTGATTGAGCAGGGGAAATGCTAGGCTCGCTACCCCCTGATCCAAGCCCCCGAGGATCCCTTCAGCATGGGGACCCCTCCCCCCACCCAGCTGCCCCTCAGGGGCGCTGGTCCTGTCTGGCTTCCACTTCTCCTCCCCTCTCAGTCCCCCGACCTCCTACCTGGTTGCTTGGGGGTTCCTCCCATCTCCTTGAGCATCGAGGTCCCCCACCAGCATCTGGCAGGTGCCCTAGTTGTGGGGAGACCCAAACTCCACGTCTTCCCATGCCGCCATCTTGACTCCGCCCCTTGCAAGCAGAGGTCTTGAATGTGTGCTTTCCCTCGCCTCTGGTGCTCCTGCTATTTATCATAAAAAGAACATGGGGAATAGACCAGAAGCCACACTGCAGCCTAGATCCACCGAAGTGCAATCAAGCTGCCCCAACATCTAAAAGTCAACAAGGTACGGAGGGCTGGGGTTGTGTGTTAGGCAACGGTATTGCAGCAATAGGACCTCGATGACAGATTGATGTCATAATGGACTAATTATAGCTCAGGCATACAAGAAGGAGTCAGCGGCCATGAGGATCTGGTCTCAGACACGTCCTTGCACCCCTTGGAACTTGGACTTTCTGTGAACTGTACCAAACTCAAGGACACCATCAGCCATTTTTAAAACAACACCTGCCAACTGCAACCTTGTGGTCTCAAGGCTGTTCTCCCTTATAACTATGTAACCATCTTGGACGCCAACCAATCCTTCCTGCCAGCTCCCATTATAATTCTTCATAAACAACTCATGTAGCTAACAACAGCCTTGCAGTTTTTGCCTTTACAAGCTTTCTCCATTTTGTAGTCCTGGGAACACCGTTCAGGTGCCCCTGGAATCCAGGTCTCCTGGCTGCAATCCTAACAAACCCCAAATAAATATCTCCTTATTTCCATCAGATCCCCGTTTCTGAAATTTTGGTTAACAAACAATACTTCCAATTTCTAGTTTCGTCCTTGTATGGTTTACTTTCCCCCAACTTCCCCATCATGCCTGTCTTTGTGCTTTTGGGGACAGAGCTAGAAGCCCTGCTTGGACGCCTACTTTTTGGTAGATACAGGTCCATCGAGCAGGTGACTTCTGGAGTTTCAAGCCTTCATTTTGAGAAATGAGCTGAGTATCTCTGATTCTCTATCATTGTGTCCATAGTTAGTTTGTTGTTCTTTACATTTGGAGTATAATGTAAGGAAACTTTACATGATTCACTAAATTTTCTTTAAAAATTAACATATTTTTTATCACATTTTATGGAATCAGAATTTCCAGGTTCCTCCTCCTTATTAAATCAATGGCTGAAATAAACATTTTAAATAGGATTTTAAAAAGTTAAAAATTAAACAAGACTTAAAATAAGGGTATTATTATTACTGAAATGAAGCAAAATTCACATTACATAAAATCAACCACTTTAAAGAAGGGCGTTAGCCTTCTTTGTCTTTAAGCCCCCTCCTTTCATGAACAGAACCCTTTGTTCCCCTCCCCATTCTTAGCCACATGATTTGAAGAGGTTGAAACCCATCCCCAGCTCCAGGAAAGGATCCCTAAGTCAATCAGGGAATCCCAAGCCTCTGGCCATCAATAACTAGTTCAAGGAAGGACACAGAAACTAGTCAGAGCCAAGGAGATGCAAAGAGATCTTCCTGGGGCTGGTGCGCTTGGAGACAGTCTCTCCTCGTTCTGTAAATCCACTAGGAGAGACCCTCTCTCTTCCACTTGTTGGAACAGTATGAGGTAAGGATTAGAATTCCAGCAACTGTGTTTTTTCAAAAAAGTTTTAATTTTTTTTTTCTCTTTACCGTTTCATCCACTAGTCTTAATCTACTCTAGTAGGTGGCCAGCCAGCTACTTCTTTCATCTTAAATGTTATGGTACAGTGTAATTCAGGCTATGCCAGAGTCAGAAGGGGAAGGAGGAGGAAGAAAGAGCCCAGAGCAGTTAGAGAGAAAGGGGGTGGGACTGAGGCAGAAGACTGGGAAAGAAAGGAGCTCCTGTGTCATCACTGCCCTTCTGCTCCGGGCCTGGGTTCCCTGGCTGGGGTGGGTCTAACAAGGACTTGCGTGTGTGTGTGTGTGTGTGTGTGTGTGTGTGTGTGTGTGTGTGTGTGTGTGGCGGGGAGGGTGGGGTTACTAATGCTCCCCAACACCCATCAGTTTGATCAGTTTCTCATTGCACGTACAGCATCCAAGGGTTCTGCACCCTTGGATTCAACCAACCACAGATCAAAAATATTTGGAAAAAAATTCCAGAAAGTTACAAAAAGCAAAACTTGAATTTGCCACACACCGGCAACTATTTACATAGCATTTATACTGTATTTACAGCTATTTACATCGCGTTTACGTTGTACTCAGTATTATAAGTAATCTAGAGCCGATTTAAAGTATACGGGGGGATATGTGTAGGTTATGTGCAAATACCATGCCGTTTTGTTTTGTATGAGACTTGAGCATCCTCGGGTTTTGGTATCCTGGGGGTGGGGTGTCGTCCTAGAACCAATCCCCCTTGGACCCTGAGCGACAACTGTAATCTTGGAAGTAGTGGAGGAAAAATGGAACTAGCAAGCAACGAGGGTTTATTTATTTTTCATTTCTGCTTTTTTGCCTTTGCGTCATCAGGTGGGAGGTGAAGATGCCGGAAGTCATTGGCTTTGACCCGTCTTACACTTCTTACCTTCTGCTCAGGCTTGGGGCATTTTCCTCCCTTGTGAGATGAGTCTGTTTGACTAGGGTGGGTTATAATCCTCCTCCTCCCACATCGCAGTGTGCCCGGGCTTGCTGCGGGTCTGATTTCTACTTTGGTCCACATGCATGAATCTATGGCTGTGGTCTGGGGACTCCTGGGGGTCCCTGAGATACTGCAGAGGGCCTGCAAGGTCAAAACTATTTTTCACGATGATCCTACCATGTTATTAGCTTTTGTTCATTCTCATGAATGTAATGTGGGGTTTTCCAGAGGTCACATGATGTGTGATATCCCAACAGATTGAACGTAGAAGTGGACACGAGATTCCAGCTGACATTTAAGAGATTTGTAAAAATTTAAAGTAATGCCACTCTTGCAATGTTTTTCTTTTATGAAAATATAATTATTTTTCATAAAATGTTATTTCCATGAACATGTAATGGGCTTAATGTTTTAAAAGTCTCTTAGTTCTAATGTGGTGAATATTGACAGCTATTCTCCACATCGGCAAATGCTCTTTGCGGTCCTTAAAGGGAGGAGCTAAACCCAAAAGCCAGGGGACCGCTGCTCTAGGGTCAGAGTATCTACACTTCCTCACTACACGTCTGTGCTCAGCCTCGTGGGAATAAAAAGAGAAGGGTTCAGACGGGGCCCCTGGGCATTTTGCCTCTTCTCTGGACAAGGGTCTGAGCCGGTCTGCCCTGTGGGATTACCCATCATGGATCTGCCCTCGTGGGCACTGAGCCTTTCCAGTGCTGGGCCTTCCAGACCATCTGCCTCCCACTCCGGCCCCAGAAGCATCCTGAGAACCTCAGGAGGTGTCATTTGCACTGAGAGACTGAATATAGCATGGAGAGACCATGTAGATCTAAATAGAACCTCTGCAGCTACTGGCCCAAAACGCCCAGGACTTGGTCAGTGACTGCCAACTTCCCTAAATTTTGCCCTGACTTCCAGCTCAGGACCAGCCAGAGAAAGTTAAACGTGTGCTTGTTCTTAACCAACCACATAGGATGCCCACTTCTAATCAGCTGCTACCAGCTTCCCTGGGCCAGCAGCCTCCCATCAGAGCCCCCGTGAAGCCTCCGCTCTCGTTCACGCTAAAGCTTTCCCACTTCCTGCTTTGCTTGCCTTGGAGTCTCTGCCAGAGGCAAGTGTTAAGGGTTGAGTTGTGTCCCCGAAAAATTCACTTTTTATTTTATTTTTTTTGCCTTGCCGCATGGCTTGCGGGATCTTAGTTCCCCGACCGGGGATTGAACCCCGGGCCCTCGACAATGAAAGTGCTGAGTCCTGACCACTGGACCGCCAGGGACTTCCCAGAAATTCATATGTTGTAGTCCTTATCCTCAGCAGCTCAGAATGTGACCTTATTTGGAGATAGGATCATTGCAGATGTAATTAGCTAAGACGACATCACACTGGAACAGGGTGGGCCCCGAACACAATACGACTGGTGTCCTTAGAAAACAGAGACGTTTGGAAATGGATCTGCCTAGAGGTCTGCACCGAGACCCGGGGATGCATTGACTAGTCAAAGAACACCAAAGGCTGCCAGCAAGCCAGAGGAAGCCAGGAGAAACGCTTGGGGACCTTCTCCCTAACACCTTCAGAGGGAGCACAGCTCTTCTGATTCCATGCTCTCAGACTTCTGGCCTCTAGAACCATGAGAGAATGGATTTCTGCTGTTTCAGACTCTCAGCGGTGGGTGCCTTGTTACAGGAGCCTGAGCAAACCAGTACAGCTCCCTTGCTAAAGCCAGCTGGAAAGAAACGAGAGCCTTTGCCTGCCGCCACTGGGTGGGCTTCATCTATTTCCACAGCACCGCATCCCTGCTGGGAAGGCCAGGTCTTCAGATGGAGTTAGCAGGACCCCAGGCATCCAGGCTTTCAAAGGGTCGAAGGCTGCTAGAAGCCGTCTCTCAGGCTAGGGATACTGGACCTTGACACAGCCCCGGGGGATGACCTGAGACGGTCCCATAGGCTCTGGACTGACCATCGGTGCTCCTGTTTCATCACCTCTGTGGGTTGTTACCAAAGAGCTTCCCATGAGACAGTGAGAGGCCTGGGCCTTGGCTCAGGGCGGTAGTAGGCTAGCTGCCCAGCTGGCTGTACCCCGACCCCAGATCCCAGGTGCTCACAAGGCAGCTGGAGCCCTGGAATTCCGTGCTGCTGTTTTACTCCCATTTTGCAAAGCATTTGGGCTCATGCAAAGGTGTTCCTCTGGCCTTCCATGTGCGTGGGGAACGAGGGCCTCTTGCCTCACATGGCACGTGGAGGCCGGCTGGAAGCAAGTTATTTTGAGACCAGCACAGTCTGTACGGATAACAGTAATAGTATTTTATTGCTGCAGTCGTGTGAGAAATGTTAGACTTGGAGGGAGAAGAATGCAGATGAGTTTAAAAATAGAAGGCTGTAATTAGCCAAGCACGGATTCGTTCTAGAAGATATCGATTACTACGGCAACCACACAGCCCACTTTCTCCAGGGCAGCCTTCGTTCTGTGGAATTTGAATCTTTTCAGTTAAGGTGATCTGTTAAATGTCTAAATGCAACTTACTGTTATGGAGTTGTACGTTACACACACATGAATTCACAAATCCAAACAAAGACTCTGTCCTGTCATCACTCAATTTCTTTCTTTTTTTTTGTTGTTTTTTGTTATGGAAATATAGGCATTGTAGTTGTGGTCGTTTCCTATAGGTTAAGAACTAGTTACGAAGATAAGAATCCAGGAGGGCGTGTGTCAGACGTGGGGCTGCTGATAAGGTGTGAAGTGGGGAGTTAGGCTTAAACTTCGTGGTTGGAGAGCTGGACGTCTTTTACTGGACGTAAATCCAAGGGGCCAGTTTTCAAGTCTCTGCTCTGTTCTGAAAGTTGCGTCTCATGGAATTCCAGACTGGTTCTGCAGGGGACACGTGTGTGAGCCGCTCTGGGTGTGGGTCATCGTGGCACGTATGCTGTGCTTACCCATGAAGTGACAGGTGTGCGATGAATGGGATTTGCACGAATGTGTCCCTGCAAAGCCCAGAGCCCAGAGCTTGGGGCTAAGGAGACCAGAGCCCCTCGGGTGGCAGCAGCATGGGTTGGGTCACTCTATGGACAGAGTGTAGGAAACCATCTTTCCATTTCCTGCTTTGGTTCTCAGAGGAGGTGATGGCTGTGTTGTCCGGTGGTTGGAGAGGGATACAGGGCAGCAGGGGTCCAGGAGGCGAGGACACTGGGGGTGCCGGTGGGAGGCACCCACTCACCGCTGGTGGATGGTCATCTTAGCACCGGAAACCTCCACTTTGGAAACTTGCATGTTTGTTGCTATTGGTATTTTCAATAAGGATTCCCCTTAGCTTTTTGCAGTCTTAGTTATATTAACATTCTTTTGCAAATATCAGCTAATTTTGGTTATCCTCAGGGAATTAGAGGAAAGAGACTTTGATCTAGGACTGGAATTTTGATTGGCGTCACGGAAATCAGAGTTTACAAAAGCAACAACGACACTCTAAGGGGAAAGTTAGTCTCGGAGGGAAGTCCTGGGAGCCCTGGAGATGAGCTGAAAAATGCACCTCTGTCTATGCGGGGTCCCTCTCGAGTGCTCCTCTGCTCGAATTTTTGAGGGGTTTGCACTTTGGTTTTAAAAGGAAGCTGCTCTGTGTTCTGACTGTGTGTAGCCCTAGGAGATCGCATCTCAAAAAACTCGCCTCCAACACTACTTCCGGTTTGTAAAACAGTAAAACCATTTCTCAACGTGTGCTTTGGGGAGCAACAGCGTGGGAAGCTCCTGGGGGCCCGGAACTGGCGGCCTTCCAGCCTCCTCTTCAGACCGAACGTCTCAATCTGAATCTCTGGGTCTCTGGGCCTGGGGCTCTGCATTTTCAGCACACACTAAAGTTTAGGAACCTCTGCTGCAAAATCTCAGCAAGTCCAGCTGAACTCTGAACCTAGCCTAACCTCGCAGCCCCTTAAAGGGGAGGATGCTTCCGGAGCGCCAAGGCCACGCGCCCCGCACCCCGCACGTGTGCGCCTTTGTAAGGCTAAGGCCCAGCCGAAAGAGAAAAACAGGCGGACATGCCCCGGGTGGGACTCAGAAGACGTGCCGTTTCCAAAGAGAGCGACACCAAAGCCCGCTGATGACTCTGTGCGTCTAGCTGTGTGCCTTGCACGGAGCGCGGAGGGCCCGGGGAGGATCTACAGGGGGGGCCAGACCGAGCAGCGCTCCTGAAGGCGGCGTGTCCACAGTGTCACCATGTGTCTGCGCCTGTCTTCGGAGAGCGCCCGGCCGGGTGTGGTGAACAGCTGATACATGCTTGTAGCAAGCAGAGCTGGGCAGCCGAGCCATCTGCAAATGGCAGCAAACATCTGGAATGGTTTCTTGTGGTAGTGGGACCGTCGCTGGTCCTACCGAAGGAGGCAGAGGAGACACCACAGAACCTCCTTAGGTCCTGCAGGAGATCCGGCAGCGGTGCCAGGATACGTAAGTCGAGGTCAGTCCCCGCCCCCCACCCCCTTTCCAGATGTCACCTTCTTAGTCCCATCTTGACTCCTCCCTCGGAAAGGGCGCTCCCTCTCTCCCCTCGCGCTGCTTTACGTTTCCTCAAAGCGCTCCCCCCCCCCCCCCCCGTATGGACACACGCGCTCAGCGTCACACCCTCACTGGACGGTGGGCCCCGAGGGCAGGCTCCCAGGCTGTCCTGGTCGTCACAGGATCCCCGGTGCCTAGGGGGCTCTTGGCGCGTGGAGGTGCTGGAACAGTGTTTGTTGAGTGAATCAGTGGTAGACAAGACGCTCAGAGGAAGAGCCGTGGGCCCCTTCTCGCCCCTCTGAGTGACCCCTGCCCACGGCAGCGGGAAATCTCCGAGTCAGCGCTGCGAACGGAGCTGAGCACCGAGAGCGTCTGGCAATGCTGGCTGGAGACGGCAGGGGTGTCAATCTGCAGCTGTGGATTGTACGCTCCTAGGCCTCATTCTTGGGCTGAATCCCATCCGCGTGGAACCTCAGGGGGTCTTGACAGTGTCACCTGCCCCTCGTACCTGCCAGTCATCCGAAGGCTCCAATTCTTTAAGGCCAGCTCGAGGCCAGCCCTCCAGGGAGCACAGTTCCTTCTGACGTCACCGACCCATCCTGATCTTTGCTGACTCCCAGTGTCCATGGCCTTGGGGCCGCGCCGCCCGGGGCAGCTCTGCCTGGCTCTCGGTCTTGTGAGGTGACAAGCAAGTGGGATTGATGGACCCCTGGGTGCAGGGTCTGGGCATCTTTTATCATTTTAAAAATTTTATTTATTTATTTTATTTTTTGGGGCTGCATCGGGTCTTAGTTTGTGGCTCGCGGGCTCTCTCGTTGAGGTGCTTGAGCTCAGTGGCTGTGGTGCGCGGGCTTACTTGCCCCGTGGCATGTGGGATCTTTGTTCCCCAACCAGGGATCGAACCCGCGTCCCCTGCATTGGAAGGTGGATTCTTTGCCACTGGACCACCGGGGAAGTCCCTGGGCATCTTTTAAAATCCCTCAGACCACCTTGCAGGTGGGGGGCCCCACAGAGGTTCACGTGGATCCCCTGTTGGTTGTTTAATTGTTCAGCCTCCATCCCTGGAGGTACCACGGTCCGTTTTTTCCCATCTTCCTCTCTTGAAGTGACTTAGGATGTGAAGGATCCCTTGTTGAGCTCAAGAAATGTTTATCAAACAGATGCACGTAGTTGAAGAATTATCTAGAACTGAAAGGCACAGACGGTGAGGGCTGTCCCTCGAGCCAGTCCTTTCCCCCCATAGCCATGCTCCCCAGAAAACCGTTTCACCCTTTGAGCTGTTGCTTCTGGGCATTACCTCCTATGTTAATTTCCTGTGGTTGCTTTAAAAACTACCACAAACTTAGTGGCGACAACACAAATCTGGTATCTTACAGTTCTGGAGGTCAGAAGTCTGCAATGAGTCTCACTGGGCGAACATCAAGGTGTCGGCCGGGCTGTGTTCCTCCTGGTGAGGCCGGGGGAGAACCCGTTTCCTCACCTTTTCCAGCCTCGGGAGCCCGTCCACAGTCCTTGGAGTGTGGCCCTTCCTCCGACCTCACAGCCACAGTCACACCACTGTGCCCTCTGCTTCCACGGTCTCGCCTCATTCGTGGTGCTCCTGCCTCCCTCGTTCATCTTTTAAAAACCCTTGTGATTATTACGCTGGGATGATCCGGGATCATCTCCCCATCTCAAGGTGGTGAATTTCATCACATCAGCAAAGTCCCTTTTATCACATAAGGCACCGTAGTCACAGGTTCCAGCATCTGGACGTCTTTGGGAACCATTACTCTGCTGATCACACGTCCCTATGTGCTGATACTGTCATTTCCTGACACCCATCTTTCCCGCATTATCTGTTGATTTCTTATTACTGGACTGGAGGATTTCACTCTTAACATCTTTATTCATCTCCTCCCCTTACGCTCTCAGTGTGTTATCATGACAATGTAACAACTGTTCCCTGCTGAGCCAACTCATATACTGTGATTTCATTTCCTTTCTTGTAGAGAATTTTCTCCCCTGGATTTCTACTTGCCTTGATCTCTGTCCTACAATTTAGTATGGTCATATTCCCGTGCTTCTCCTGGAACTCTCCCTGTGAGAGCCTTCTGACCTCAGGTCCCATAGGGTTTCTGGGCACCGCACAGCATGGTGGCTGGGTTTTAAGCATGTGCATTCCGAGAGAGAGACACACAGAGAGAAGGAGGAGAGAGGTGGGGAGAGAGGTGGGGGAGATGATGTGTCGGGGGGGATGGTGGAGAGAGAACACTGGGAAAAGTGGGAACACCAAGGGGAACCCCCTGCCCTTGGACCTGGCCTTGAAGTCAGCAGTGTTGCCTCTGCTGCATTCTGGTCCTCACATTCTATTTCCAAAGACCCTCTGAGTTTCAAGGGGGGGCAGGGGGTAGACACCATCTCCTAAAGGGAGTATGCTACCTCCTGGCAGGATATGTGAGACCAGAAATATTACAGTTGACAATTTTGGAAAATATTAACCTACCATACAGTGTAACACAGTTGTTGTTTTTTCTCAAACAAGAAATTTGTGCTCTAAGAGAGAGACTGGTGCCAGCTGAATAAAAAATGTTTTTTACTCCACTCCACTTGCTTTGCACTGTACACCCAAAATACAGCTTCTACTTCCTTGTGTGCACAAACCACATTGTCATGAGCTTTTAAGAGAACTTCCTCGCATACTATTTGCATCTCCTTTTTTTTTTCATTTTATATACTCATTTTCCTTTGCTCACTGTTAGAAAAATTGCTTTTAAAATAAGTAATCATTTTCTTTCAAAGGATACATCCAGAAACAGTTGTATTTCCTAAAAGTCCTTCAGTAATTTGTTTTATCTGAGAAAATATAAGGTGTTTTGAAAGATAGATGTTTTGGGGGGGATTTTTTTTTATTCAAACAGAAAGTCACAAAAATTATAATCATCCTCATCCGTTCACTCAGTCCCATGTAATTAATTATTTTTTCATGTTGATCTTTTGTTAGCACTTTTATGAATTCATCAGTTTTCCATTAGAGTTCTGAAAATGCTTATCCATTCAGTTCAGCAGTAGAGTCAGTTACCAGAAACCTGTACTTGTCAGTCTTTTCCATGAATTCCTTGAAGATGAAACCCTTTTATAGGAACATTTTTGCAAAAGCATCAGAGTACACCCAGAACTGTCTGTACATGACAAAAGACTTAAAAATGACCACGGTTAAAGATTTGATGAAAGTTCATGATAACGCAATTGACAGGGAAATTTAGTTATTTCCGAGATGTACATTTTAAAGTAATAACTAGAATTATGACTTATAACATTATACCAGAACATATCAGATTGTTAGAAATTTCATGTAATGTCTGAAATATTTATGTTAACATATTTCCATACAAATAACCCCAAGAAAGTTTAGTATTAGTGGTTTTGTTCGTTTTATACAGCAGGTGCTTATTAGTCATCAATTTTATACACATCAGTGTATACGTGTCAATCCCAATCGCCCAAATCAGCACCCCCCCACCCCCACCCCACAGCTTTCCCCCCTTGGTGTCCATACGTTTGTTCTCTACAGACAGATTTTTTTGTTTCACGAGAAGGCTGATGTTAGGACAATGGCCATACAAACTGTGACCACACCCTGTCACCCCCCCCCCGCTCCCCCGCCCCCCCCCCCCGTCCCCAGCTTGTTCTTATTTCAAAAACAACTCTTTGGAAAATAATTTTAAGCAACAATATTATACGATTTTAATTCCAATATGATCGATAACATTTGGGCCAGCTGACCCAAATCAACATTAAGTTGAAACCTCCGATTATTTAGGCAAAAAGCAAACCTAATAAAGTACGTGTGGATGTCGCGGTATGTACAATATTAAAATCATCGTGCCATAGCAAGCCGGGGCTGCCTGCAAGCCCCTCTGCCGTTATGTACTGTGAGTGCCCCGGAGGTCACACAAAGAAGCCTTACTTCTCTGAGCCCTGCTGATGCAGGGGCTGCTTGGACCTTCGTGAGACCTCAGTGGCTTTTTTAATCTTAGGTCCTGATCACAGAGTAGATTGTGTTTGGTGCTTGGGGAGCCTCAGCCTGATCAATGGCCTGTGCGGCCCTCTGCCACGGAGGGTGTCCGAGTGCGCTTTCCACTCTAGGCTGCCTTGTATGGCGGTGCATGTCACGCACGGAGCCACTCCAGGGGCACCATTCTCATCACACGCACCTCAGGTCAGTTTCCTGGCACTCAGCAGTATCTTGAGGAAGGGGTGCCTTTTCCTAATTCGTGCAGAGGTGCGAGCTGCCTGGGAGGCGAAGGAATATATGACTGGACTCAGTGAGTTGGAGGATAACCCTCCATCCTCCGCTCCGTGGCTGTGTGACTGTCCTCTGAGTACTAGTCTGCTCAGGTTGCCATGACAAAGTACCACAGACTGGGGGGCTTAAACAACAGACGTTATTATTTTCTCACAGCCCTAGAGGCTAGAAGCCTGAGATCGAGGTGTCAGCAGGGTTAGTTTCCTCTGAGGCCTCTCTCCTGGTTGTGTCGACGGCCACGTTCTCCAAATGTTCACATGGTCTTTCCTCTGTGTGTGTCCTTTGTCTGTGTGTGTCTTTCCTTTCCAGGTCCTAATCTTCTCAGGAAGACAAAGACTGGTCATATTGGATTAGGGCCTCTCCCTAACGACCTCATTTAACCTTAATCGCCTCTTTAAAGACCCTCTCTCCAAATACTGGGGGTTAGAACAACATACGAATTTGTAGGGGGACACAATTCAGCCTAGAACACTGTGCCCCGGCGTCCTGACCTAGGGCTTGTAATGATAACCGTCTTAAAGGAAATTATGTGAAAGTACTTTGCAGACTGTAAAGTGCTGTGCAAATATAAAGTGTTGCTACCTCCTTTGTCCTCCTGACCTGTGCCTGGATCCCTGATGTGATCGCTTAGATCTCGAAGAAATACCAGGCAGAGTCTGTCCCCTAGAAGGTGGGAAGAGCCAATAAGGGGTGGTGGGGCTGGGGCCCGAGGTGGTGGCTTGCTCTTCCCGCATCAGGGGCCTCTCTTCCCTGCCACCCCAGCTGTGGATGCTGGTGCTTACTCAGGGGATAGTCGGTGGGTACCTGCTCTGTGCCGTGCCTCTGGTGGGGGGGAGGGGGCAGTGTGGAGGAGGAGGAAAGGGAAAGGATGTCCTTACCAAGATGTAAAAGGCCTGAGAGTTCTGGGTGCACTGGCCTTCCATATAGTTAGAAGTGGTGGCGTCTTTACTGGGGGACCAACAAGTTACTGGCGACTGGCTCTGCCTTCCCTGAATCACATCAGATTCTGAGCAAGCATTTGCCCAGGAGAGGGGCGGGGGCAATGGTGATGGATTTAGTTTCCTCTGGACCACTTGCTTCATTTTGATGATAACATTTCTCAAAATTTATGGAAGTGCTCTTGCTTCCTGAATCTACCCTTTATTTCTAGAAGAGTGAGGAAGGAACGTCAAATCTCTTCCTCAGATGATAAATGATAAATCTCTTCCTCTGCGCCCCTTCCGCCACATCCACACTCTCAACCTGGGCTTTGAAATCAGGAGTCTGAGCAGATGAAGAGATAAGAGTCAAGAGCGTGTCCAAACAGAATAATTTTCTGTTTTAATAATAATGTTTATTGCCTTGGGCTTCTTAGTTTCTTCTTTGGAGCCAATACAATTGATTTATCAATTTGTTTTCCTTTTTCCTTTGACTTCATGGCTCTTTCTCATTATTTCCTGAGTATGGCTTTGCTTTGCTTCCCGGAATGGGAAACAGAAATGGTTCTGATGAATCCTGGGAGAGGCCAGGTCTTCCTCTCTGATGACACGGGTTGCTCAGAGGGAAGTCTGGCCAGTAGAGAGTGCTGGGATTCCTGTTCATATCCCTGGTATGTGGCTACATGGGGCCATGAGCATTCAGTAGGCTCATGTGGTCTCAGAACCCCACAAAGGGAAGAAAAGCACCCCTCTAAGGCTTGGGGAGTATTAAATGAGTTGGAGAAACCAGGTCTGATAACTTTCTGAGTGATCTGCACCAAGTGGAAAGACCCCCTCTTATACTCTCTTCAGAGGCCCTAGGGGTGGGGGGAGGAAGGCTTCCCCCTCCCTTGTGTCCTCTCTTCCCTCTCCCTAGGAACCCAGCACTTTAAGTTACCTCCTCTCCTATCAGAAAATCAGGGATTTAGTGTCTTTTATCTATTAAAGAATCCAGAGAGGATGATTCTTAATCTCAGAGAATCGCTAATGGAATTTCAGGCATTTCCACGGAGCGTTTTAAATGGTAGGGCAGCCTCTGACTCACCTGCAGGTGGCCGAAGTGGACTGGTTTGGCTCTGCCAGGTATCCTGGTGGGCCTGAGACAAATGTTCGTTTGACGTGAATGGATTTAAGTTGGCACAGTGTTAATAACCCCTGAGGAGTTCCGTCAGAGAAGTGTATCTGAGGGAGGCCATCTTTCACTCTTGCCCATCTCTGTGGTTAACAAGTGGCCCCTCGTAGCCAGAGCATTCTCATTACAGCTGGAGTCCATGGTGGGCCTCCTTCTTCCTCCAAGGCCCCAGGGCTGGAAGGCTGGATCCAGGGGCAGCACCAAGCCAGAGGCATGTGAGGAGCTCTGGTGGGTACTGCTGACAGGCCGTCTTCTCTTGGGGACCAGAGGTTGGGTTCGGCAGCTGGCACATCTGGGGCCGGGGATCAAGCCTGCAGCCCACTCCCTGATGAGTGCAAAGGGGCACTGAGCCGAGCCTTTCCCCTCAGACCTCAAGGCCCACCTGCCAGCCTGCAGCTGGTCACTCGCAAGCAGCTGAGATGCAAAGCCTGGCTTTGTGCAACCTTGGACAAGCTCCTCAAACCCGTCTTAACTTTTTTCCTCATCTCTAAAATGGGGACGAAGCCCACCCTGCAGGGTAGTTATAGGACAGGTGAGGTGATCTGGGGAGAAGCTGGAGCCTTTGTGGGATGCGCAGACACGAGCTGCTCTCACCACATCTTCTCAGATGGGGTCGACCCCGGATTTCCTTCTGGAACGTTCTTCCATGCCTAAAGGTTTCCAGTGGGCGGAGGTTAGGTGGTGACAAAGATGTTTTAAAACCGTAAAATCACGGGATCCAAATTCCCCAGTGACACCCGTTAACCCAGTCACTACTTCCAGCCCCGGGAAGTGCAGGTCAAGGGCCTGGGGGTCCCCGGGGTCGGCTGGAGGCGATTGACATCAGGGCAGTGTGCAGCCCCGCGGAGCGCTGCTGTCCTGGCGGGGAGGGGTGAGCCGGCTGCAGCTCCCTTCCACGCTCTTGCCCTCGCCCTCGCCCTTGCCCTGGTGGGGCCCCCTACACGCTTCGCCGGAGCCCCGGAGCTTCGCAGCCTCTATTCTAGGGTGCGGCTACAGGCGGCGCGGGACATAGGAGATGACAGGCTGTCTGAGTTGCTCTCCCGAGCAGACCCTCAACCTGGTGGTGCCAGCACCCTTCCACCACGTTGAGCCCAGCTGCTAGGCGGAAGACGGAAGAGGCCGCCCTCTGCCGGAGGTCACGTGACCTGGAGCCCGCGGCACCGATTGGCCGGACTCTCCCGGGCCACGCCCCGAGGGCTGGGCCCTTTGTTCCCAGAGGAGGTGTGGCCGCCGGCAAAGTGGCGTCCTCAGGTGCACTTGGGTGGGGACATCTGGGCTTCTTGGCTTCCAGGTCATGTCGGGATCTGTGCTGCTGCGTCTCTGGTGGCTGGACACATTAGCTGTGCCGAGCTTGGCGTCCTGCAGGGCAGGTCTCCGGAATGGGGCTTTCTAGAGACTGCTCCAGGGCTGCACTAGGAAAAGCAAGCCCTCCATCCACATGGGGTCACATCCTCGCCGTGCCCCGTGACGTGGTGCCCGAAGAAAGCCCTCACCGCCATGAAGGAACCCTCCCAGGAAAATCCTTGCAGAGGCCATCTTCCCCTCCCCGCAGTATCCAAGCCTGGTCCCAACTTGCTTTTCACTCCTGTTCCCCGTGGGGAACGCAGATTGGACCTCAGGACACCCCGCCTCCCCCCGCCCCAGGTTCCCCAAGGTTGATCTTCAGTGAGACGTGTACTGTGACCCACGGTTGCAGGCATTATTTCTCTCCGTCCTGGCAGAAGGTGGCAGGCTGCTGCTGGCCTTCATTCCTGTGTCTGGCAAATCACAGATGTGATTTCTGAGTGAAATTACAGCGGAGCCTGCTGAGGAGTCCCACGAGCTCTGTCTGCATGACCAGCGGGTCTCCCTCCTCCACATCATCCTCCAGCTCGCTGCAGCGCCAAACACGGTATAAGCACCGACTCAGGAGACCTGCAGAAAATAGGGAACCCTGCCCAGTGGGACTCAGAGTCTGGAAAGGGAGAGAGAACAGGCCCTTCAACAACTATAGTGCAATATGCCACAGCTTCCACGGCCAAGTAGCCCCAGTTAGGCATTTATTTGTCAAATACAATGACCCTGTGAGTTAGATGTTACCTTCATTTCACCCAGGAGGACTCTGAGACTCAAGAACTGAGACCTTGTGAAACCACTCTTGAGTTTTCTTCCCATTCATCAACTTCTAAGATATCACCTGTTTTAGTTTTAAATGGTTGAAGTCCTTTGCGGTCCCCTCCACTTTATAATCAATACCAATGTTTCCTCAAAACCAACAGGGGTTCTTAACCCCTATAGGACCTCTGTGTTCACTGACTTTATTCTGAAGAAACTTAACTCCAGAACTGATTGAGATCTAAGGATATCACAGTGGATACTTTATTCCATAGAACTCCAGATTTTCAATGTGAGAGAAAAGGAAAGGGGGACAGGAGAGCAGACTACATTTTCCAATGAACTGTGGGAGGGTCCCTGACCCAGGAGACAGGGTCCAGGTGGCGTTTATGGGGGCGCACATATGGAAAAGGTGAGGGAGCTTCCATGGAGGAAGAGGAGGGAGAGAGAGAGAGAGAGAGAGGGAAATTTTAGAGTTTTTGCTATGTAAAGCACTGTGTTGCATCTTCAGAAATTCCTACAGAAGAGTCTACATTATTCTTCAAGACTTCTGGGGTTGACTTATTTTATTTTATATTTTGTTATTTTATCTAATTTATTTCTGCTTCAACCCGCAGAGGAAGACTTCAAGGCACTGCGGTTGTATTCTGGCTATCTGAATTGATCAGAATATGAAAACACATTTAGAGACTTCTCTGGTGGTCAGTGGTTAAGACTCTGTGCTTCCAATGCAGGGGATGCAGGTTCGATCCCTGGTCAGGGAGCTAAGATCCCACGTGCCTTGTGGCACGACCAAAAGCAAAAACAAACAAAAACCCAAAATGTATTTAAATCGATCTCAAAACACTTGAGCAGATTTGATTTTCTTCCCAAAGTGAGGTACAGTTGAGTAGCCCTGGAAGGAAACTGAGCAATGATTCTGTCCTTCCCTAGATGTGGTCCAGGCCCCACCTGCATCAGAAGGTCAGTCCCCGAGCCACAGTAGGACCTGCTGAATCGGACTCTCTGGGACAGAGTTTGGGAATCTGCAATTTTAATGAGCTCCCAGCAGCTGCAGAAGCACCGTAAAAATAGAGAACGACTTCTCTAGGCCACTCTTTTATCACGTGTTTTAGGACATGGAAGGTGGAAAGAAGGCTGAGACCATATTCGAGGCCCAGAGCTTTTTCTCTAGTTGAATATATCAAAAGAAAGAAAACAAACCCTAGTCTTTAATAATCTTTTATTTCTGTCATTGATCAGTCTGAAGGCAGCGAGCCCAGCAAAAGCTTTGGGGTGGAAAGTGCATGAAAGGAGGCCTTTGCGCCACATGGATTGGTGTAGATCATTTAGGCAAGTGTGAGAAAGCTCCCCGGGGGGTTCTGAAATGTCTTCCCCTAATTTGAGAATTAGACCCAAGATCCTTGCTACTCCAAGTCTGTTCCTTGGATGGTGTCACTGGGAACTTGGAAATGCAGAATCCCAGGCACCTGCCTTATAACAGGGTCCCCAGGTGGTCCACCAACCCCCCAAACTGGAGAAGTGCTGCTCTTGATAATAGTGTGAATGTGCAGGCTGGACACAGGGGCCAGAGGGAGAAGGACATCAAATTACTTTTGATAACAATTTCAGGAGAAAGAGCAGGAAGAATAACCTCTATTCAGTTCTACTTTGTGGAAGAGTTGCGAAGGGTTTGTTTCCATGAAAAAGTGCGTCTTCCTAGGTCCCCTACAATTCATCCGTAGCTCCCCTAAGCCAGTCTACATCTCTTTGCCTCCTAATGTAGACCCTTTACCCTGGTCCCATGTTTCTCCTCTCTTCCCTCCAGAACACATGCTCATACCTACCCAGCACCGCATTTATGACCCATCTTTCCATGACTTCTTTTTTTTTTTTTAAATGTGGCCTTATACCATTATGGTTAGATTTATTTATTTATTAATTTTAAAAACATCTTTATTAGAGTATAATTGCTTTACAATGTTGTGTTAGTTTCTGCTCTATAACATAGTGAATCAGCTATATGTATACATATATCCCCATATCCCCTCCCTCTTGCGTCTCCCTCCCACCCTCCCTATCCCACCCCTCTAGGTGGTCACAAAGCACTGAACTGATCTACCCGTGTGATGCAGCTGCTTCCCATTAGCTATCTGTTTTACATTTTGTAGTGTATATATGTCAATGCTACTGTCTCACTTCGTCCCAGCTTACCCTTCCCCCTCCCCATGTCCTCAAGTTCATTCTCTGTGTCTGCATCTTTATTCCTGTCCTGCCCCTAGCTTCATCAGAACCATTTTTTTTTAGATTCCATATATATGTTACCATATGGTATTTGTTTTTCTCTTTCTGACTTACTTCACTCTGTATGACAGACTCTAGGTCCACCCACCTCACTACAAATAACTCAATTTCGTTTCTTTTTATGGCTGAGTAATATTCTGTTGTATATATGTGCCCCATTTTCTTTATCCATTCACTGTCGATGGACACTTAGGTTGCTTCCATGCCCTGGCTATTGTAAAGAGTGCTGCAATGAACATTGTGGTACATGACTCTTTTTGAATTATGGTTTACTCAGGGTATATGCCCAGTAGTGGGATTGCTGGGTCATATGGTAGTCCTATTTTTAGTTTTTTAAGGAACCTCCATACTGTTCTCCACAGTGGGTGTATCAGTTTACATTCCCACCAGGCGTGCAGGAAGATTCCCCTTTTCCACACCCTCTCCAGCATTTATTGTTTGTAAATTTTTTGATGATGGCCATTCTGACCGGTGTGAGGTGATACTTCATTGTAGTTTTTATTTGCATTTCTCTAATGATTAGTGATACTCAGCATCCTTTCAAGTGTTTGTTGGCAATCTGTATATCTTCTTTGGAGTAATGTCTATTTAGATCTTCTGGATTGGGTTGTTTGTTTTTTTGATATTGAGTTACATGAGCTGCTTGTATATTTTGGAGATTAATTCTTTGTCAGTTGCTGCGTTTGCAAATATTTTCTCCCATTCTAAGGGTTGTCTTTCTGTTTTGTTTATGGTTTCCTTGGTTGTGCAAAAGCTTTTAAGTTTCATTAGGTTCCAATTGTTTATTTTTGTTTTTATTTCCATTTCTCTAGGAGGTGGGTCAAAAAGGATCTTGTTGTGATTTACATCAAAGAGTGTTCTTCCTGTGTTTTCCTCTAAGAGTTTTATAGTGTCTGGCCTTACATTTAGGTCTTGAATCCATTTTGAGTTTATTTTTGTGTATGGTGTTAGGGAGTGTTCTAATTTCATTCTTCTACAAGTAGCTGTCCAGTTTTCCCAGCACCACTTATTGAAGAGGCTTTTTCTCCATTGTATATTCTTGTCTCCTTTATCAAAGATAAAGTAAGCATATTTGTGTGGGTTTATCTCTGGGCTTTCTATCCTGTTCCATTGATCTATATTTCTGTTTTGTGCCAGTACCATCTGTCTCGATTACTGTAGCTTTGCAGTATAGTCTGCAGTCCAGGAGCCTGATTCCTCCAGCTCTGTTTTTCTTTCTCAAGATTGCTATGGCTATTTGGGGTCTTTTGTGTTTCCATACAAATTGTGAAATTTTTTGTTCTAGTTCTGTGAAAAATGCCATTGGTAGTTTGATAGGGATTGCATTGAATCTGTAGATTGCTTTGGGTAGTATAGTCATTTTCACAATGTTGATTCTTCCAATCCAAGAACATGGTATATCTCTCCATCTGTTGGTATCATCTTTAATTTCTTTCATCAGTGTCTTATAGTTTTCTGCATACAGGTCTTTTGTCTCCTTAGGTAGGTTTATTCCTAGGTATTTTATTATTTTTGTTGCAATGGTAAATGGGAGTGTTTCCTTTTTTCAGATTTTTCATCATTAGATATAAGAATGCAAGAGTTTTTTGTGCATTAATTTTGTATCCTGCAACTTTACAAAATTCATTGATTAGCTCTAGTAGTTTTCTGGTAGCATCTTTAGGATTCTCTATGTATAGTATCATGTCATCTGCAGACAGTGACAGCTTTACTTCTTCTTTTCTGATTTGGATTTGTTTTATTTCTTTTTCTTCTCTGATTGCTGTGGCTAAAACTTCCCAAACTATGTTGGATAATAGTGGTGAGGGTGGACATCCTTGTCTTTTTCCTGATTTTAGAGGAAATGGTTTCAGTTTTTCACCATTGAGAACAGTGTTGGCTGTGGGTTTGTCATACATGGCCTTTATTATGTTGAGATAAGTTCCCTCTATGCCTACTTTCTGGAGAGCTTTTATCATAAACGAGTGTTGAATTTTGTTGAAAGCAGTTTGTTAATATGGTGTATCACATTGATTGATTTGTGTATATTGAAGAATCCTTGCATCCCTGGGATAAACCCCACTTGATCATGGTATATGGTCCTTTTAATGTGCTGTTGGATTCTGTTTGCTAGTACTTTGTTGACGATTTTTGCATCTATGTTCATCAGTGATATTGGCCTGTAGTTTTCTTTTTTTGTGACATCTTTGTCTGGTTTTGGTATCAGAGTGATGGTGGCCTTGTAGAATGAGTTTGGGAGTGTTCCTCCCTCTGCTATATTTTGGAAGAGTTTGAGAAGGGTAGGTGTTAGCTCTTCTCTAAATGTTTGATAGAATTCACCTGTGAAGCCATCTGGTCCTGGGCTTTTGTTTGTTGGAAGATTTTTAATCACAGTTTCAATTTCAGTGCTTGTGATTGGTCTGTTTATATTTTCTATTTCTTCCCGATTCAGTCTCAGAAGGTTGTGCTTTTCTAAGAATTTGTCCATTTCTCCCAGGTTGTCCATTTTATTGGCATATAGTTGCTTTTAGTAATCCCTCACAATTCTTCGTATTTCTGCAGTGTCAGTTGTTAATTCTCCTTTCTCATTTCTAATTCTGTTGATTTGAGTCTTCTCCCTTTTTTTCTTGATGAGTCTGGCTAGTGGCTTATCAATTTTGTTTATCTTCTCAAAGAACCAGCTTTTAGTTTTATTGATCTTTGCTATTGTTTCTTTATTTCTTTTTCTTTTATTTCTGATCTGATCTTTATGATTTCTTTCCTTCTGCTATCTTTGAGGTTTTTTTGTTCTTCTTTCTCTAATTGCTTTAGGTGTAAGGTTAGATTGTTTATTTGAGATGTTTCTTATTTCTTGAGGTAGGATTGTATTGCTATAAACTTCCCTCTTAGAACTGCTTTTGCTGCATCCCATAGGTTCTGGGTCGTCATATTTTCATTGTCATTTGTTTCGAGGTTTTTTTTTTTTTTTTTTTTTTTTTTTTTTTTCGGTATGCGGGCCTCTCACTGTTGTGGCCTCTCCCGTTGTGGAGCACAGGCTCCGGACGCACAGGCCTAGCGGCCATGGCTCACGGGCTTAGTTGCTCCGCGGCATGTGGGATCTTCCCGGACCAGGGCACGAACCCATATCTCCTGCATCGGCAGGCGGATTCTCAACCACTGCGCCACCAGGGAAGCCCCGTTTCGAGGTTTTTTTTTTTTTTTTTGCAGTACGCAGGCCTCTCACTGTTGTGGCCTCTCCTGTTGCGGAGCACAGGCTCTGGACGCGCAGGCTCAGCGACCATGGCTCACGGGCCCAGCCGCTCCGTGGCATGTGGGATCTTCCCAGACCAGGGTATGAACCTGTGTCCCTTGCATCAGCAGGCGGACTCTCAACCACTGCGCCACCAGGGAAGCCCTCGAGGTATTTTTTTATTTCCTCTTTGATTTCTTCAGTGGTCTCTTTGTTATTTGTTAGTGTATTGTTTAGCCTCCATGTGTTTGTATTTTTAAAATTTTTTTCCCCTATAATTGATATCTAGTCTCATAGTGTTGTGGCTGGAAAAGATACTTGATATGATTTCAATTTTCTTAAATTTACTGAGGCTTGATTTGTGACCCAAGATATGATCTATCCTGGAGAATGTTCCATGAGCATTTGAGAAGAAAGTGTATTCTGTTGTTTTTGGATGGAATGTTGTATAAATATCAATTAAATCCATTTAAAAAAAATGTGTTATTTAAAGCTTGTGTTTCTTTATTTATTTTCATTTTGGATGATCTGGGAGGGGCATGGTAGTTATAACTGGATTGCAGGGTGAGCCTGCGGTGGCAGAGGCCGGCGTGACTTTGCACCAGCCTGAGGCATGTTGTGTGTTCTCCCGGGGAGGTTGTCCCTGGATCATGGGACCCTGGCAGTGGCGGGCTGCACAGGCTCCCGGGGCTGTGTGGATAGTGGCCTGTGCTTGCACACAGGATTCTTGGTGGCTGCTGCAGCAGCGTTAGCATTTCATGCCTGCCTCTGGGGTCTGAGCTGATAGCCGTGGCTCACGCCCATCTCTGGAGCTCATTTAGGTGGTGCTCTGAATCCCCTCTACTCACGCACCCCAAAACAATGGTCTCTTGCCTTTTAGGCAGTTCCAGACTTTTTCCTGGACTCCCTCCTGGCTAGCTGTGGTGCACTAGCACCCTTCAGGCTGTATTCACGCAGCCAACCTCAGTCCTCTCCCTGGGATCCGACCTCCGAAGCCCAAACCTCAGCTCCCAGTCCCCCCTCCCCCCCAGCAGGTGAGCAGACAAGCCTCTCGGGCTGGTGAGTGCTGGTCAGCACCCATCCTCTGTGTGGGAATCTCTCCGCTTTGCCCTCTGCACCTTGTTGCACTCTTCTCTGTGGCTCTGAAGCTTCCCCCCCCACCAACTGTCTCCACCAGTGAAGGGGCTCCCTAGTGTGTGGTAACTTTACTCCTTCACAGCTCCCTCCCAGAGGTGCAGGTCCTGTCCCTATTGTTTTGTCTCTGTTTTTCCTTTTGCCCTACCCAGGTATGTGGGGAGTTTCTTGCCTTTTGGGAAGTCTGAGGTCTTTTGCCATCATTCAGTAGGTGTTCTGTAGGAGTTGTTCCACATGTGGATGTATTTTTGATGTATCTGTGGGGAGGAAGGTGATCTCCACGTCTTACTCCTTCACCATCTTGAAGGTCCACCTCCATGACTTCTTGAGTCTCCTCCATGGGTACCTTCTGCATATTATTTCTCGCATCATTTGAAAAATCCTGATAATTAATTTTCCAGTTTTATTGAGAAATAATTGACATACATCACTGTATAGGTTTAAGATGTACAGCATAATGGTTTGATTTACCCATATTGTGAAATGATTACCACAATAGGTTTAGTTACCATTCGTCATCTCATATAGATACAATAAAAAGGAGAGAAAAATTCCTTCTTGTGATGAGAACTCTTGGGATTGAATCTCTTAAAAACATTCAAATATACTATACATCAGTGTTAACTATAGTCACCATGCTGTACGTTACATCCCTAGTACTTATTTATCTGTTAACTAGAAGTTTGTACTTTTCATTGACTTGAAAAAAAACACACAATGTGAGAGCTGTGAGTTTCAGTTGCAGGGGACTTACTGAGGACTAGAACCCAGGAGACATCCTCTCAGATAGCTCTGAGGAAGTGCTCCAAAGAGGGAGGGGGAGAGGTCAGTGTGCACGTGACTTTGGCAAAGGGGTATGTGCACTCAGGCATAGACCTCAGTAGAAGCTTACTGCTCATCAGGAGGGACAGATATCTCAGCTAATGATTTGAGTGCTTTTCTAAGCATGGGAAGAAGCAAGAATCCAGGTTCATAAAAAGTTTCATCTGAACTATTTCGAACTCTCTAAGGGCCTGTTGTGCCTCATTCTTGACCTTTGCCCTGAATTCTATATATAGGTCAGCAACTGCAGTGACTAATAACTCAATCCTTGTAGAACTGGGTGGTGGGCAACATTCTTTGCTTTCCACTTTTGACCACCTTCCTCCAATTCCCCTTTCCCCACCCCTATTTTTCACTTCACTTTAATTTCCTGCAGTAGTTCCCCCTTATGTGTGGTTTTGCTTTCTGTGGTTTCAGTTAACTGAGGTCAACTGTGGTTCAAAACTATTAAATGGAAAATTCCAGAAACAAACCATCCATAAGTTTTAAATTGTGCACCGTTCTGAATAGCATGATGGAACCACATGCCCTCCTGCTCCGGCCCTCCAGGACCTGAATCATCCTTTTCTCTAACATGTCCCACTCGTTAGTCATTTAGTACTGCCCTTGGTTGTTAGATCACCTATAGCGGTATCACAGTGGTTGTGCTCCAGTAACCCTTATTTTACTTAATAAGGACCCCAAAGCACAAGAGTAGTGATGCTGGTAATTAGGATATTGTCTTACTGTGCCTAATTTATAAAGTAAACTTTATCTTCAGCATGTATGTTTAGGAAAAATCACAGTATATATATAGGGTTTGGTACTATCCTCGGTTTCAGGCATCCACTGTGGGTCCTGGAATATATCCCCCAAGGATAAGTGGGGATGACTGCATGTATTAATTGGAAGGGCATACTTGGGAGCTTATCAGTATCCCATTCTGAATTGTTATTTGGTAGTTCTACATGTTGAATCTCTCTTCTAAGTGACATTGGGAGCTACAATGACTGGACACCAGTTTTTTCAAAATCTTTTTTTTTTTTTTTTCTTCTATTGAGTAGGTTTTTATTTTATTTATTTTTTGTGTGCGTGGTACGCGGGCCTCTCACTGTTGTGGCCTCTCCCGTTGTGGAGCACAGGCTCTGGACGCGCAGGCTCAGCGGCCATGGCTCACGGGCCTAGTTGCTCCGCGGCATGTGGGATCTTCCCAGACCGGGGCACGAACCCGTGTCCCCTGCATCGGCAGGCGGACTCTCAACCACTGCGCCACCAGGGAAGCCCCTCAAAATCTTTGAATATGCAAAACCTTGCCCATTCTTCTGAAGGTAACCAATCAGTGGCAGTGATTCCTTAGAGCTGAGTCAGATCTCATGCTGTAGTTCATACTTCTAGCATTTTAACTAAAATTGGCTTTAGGACTGAGGAATCTGATTATCTTCACTGTACAGTGGAGAGACAGGGTTCCAACCATTTGGCTAAAGCCACATGGTAACTTTGGAACTTAAGTGAGGGGCATAGGCAAAGCCACAGCATTCAGTGGTAGTTATTGAGATGACACAAAATAGGAATAAATATAGTAATGCAAAGAGAATTAGAATTCAAGTTTAAAAATCCAACATCTGAGGAAAACCATCAAGCCATTGGCATCATGAAAATGTGTATCATGGTAAAATGTTATATTTTACTGTCGTTTTGAGTAAAACAGATAGCAAAACAAAACCAGAGTTAAAAAGTTCAGAACTTTTTTTTTTAACTGAAGTATAGTTGATTTACAATGTTGTGTTAATTTCTGCTGTACAGCAAAGTGATTCAGTTATACATACATATATATTCTTTTCATATTCTTTTCCATTATGGTTTTTCACAAGATATTGAATATAGTTCCCTGTGCTATGTAGTAGGACCTTGTTGTTTATCCATTCTATGTATAATAGTTTGCATCTGCGAACCCCCAACTCCAATCCTTCCCTCAGCCAGCCCCTCTCTCTCTTGGCAACCACAAGTTCATTCTCTATGTCTGTGAGTAGGCTTCTGTTTTGTAAATAAGTTCATTTGTGTCATATTTTAGATTCCACATATAAGTGATGTTATATGGTATTTGTCTTTCTCTGTCTGACTTACTTCACTTAGTATGATCATCTCTAGGTCCATCCCCATTGCTGCAAATCCATGCCCTGAGAATTTTGTTGTTATTATTGTGTTCTCAAATATTTTTGCCTGAAGAATTTTTCAGTCTAAGGACTTTTCTCCCCTAGAGGAATGGCTTTTCAGTCTTGCTGTTGAAATTACTCTTACATCTCTTCTGACAGAGTTGCAAACATGCTGACAACCCCCAAATGATCTGATACGGGATCCTTAATAAGCGTGGAGGTGTTCTCCAGACAAGAAGTCCCGCCCTCGCTGATCTCGCTGATGGTGCTGGTTCTGGATTAGAAAACCAGGTGGGAGTTTGTTTGACAGATCTGCCAGGAACTGCAGGATGACTTTCCTGATCTGGAAGAGTGAATCTCACATTTTTTACCCATTTGCAGGTATTTAAAAAAATTTTTTTTTTTTTTTTACGGTACGCGGGCCTCTCACTGCTGTGGCCTCTCCCGTTGCGGAGCACAGGCACGGGCCCAGCTGCTCCGCGGCACGTGGGATCCTCCCGGACCGGGGCACAAACCCGTGTCCCCTGCATCGGCAGGCGGACTCTCAACCACTGCACCACCAGGGAAGCCCCTTAAAATAGTTTCTCTAAGATGCAAACTTTACATGTACAATATCTTGGGGTTCTCCCATGTTTATTGCAAGAAGAGCTCAGTGGTGTTTATACTGAATTTTGGGTGCGCTCTATGACCCCAGCCCCCCTCACCCACCAACTTCTCTCTGGTTCTCAAACTCCACTCCCCTGGGACCCCTGGTGTCCTTTAGGCTTCATGCTCCAGGACCCATTCCTCCCCCTGGGTCTTTGGCTAGAGTCTTTCTTCTGCTAAACCAAACCTGCCACTTCCTTCAAGATTCTGCTCAAGACTCTCTCTTCCGAGGAACCTTTCCTAAAAACCCGACTCCGTATTTTCATCATTGGACTACCCCGTGCCCTTGGTAAGATGAAGTTTGACCAACGACTCTATGGCAATAGACATTTGCATTCACATAATTTTTCTCTTCCCTTGAATTATTTGCTTAAATTCCCAGGACTGAGTTTACCGGATCAAAGCAGACAGATACTTTTCTGGCTGACAGAATTTATTCATTCAAAAAATATTTGCTGGGCTTCCCTGGTGGCGCAGCCGTTGAGAGTCCGCCTGCCGATGCAGGGGACGCGGGTTCGTGCCCCAGTCCGGGAAGATCCCACGTGCCGCGGAGCGGCTGGGCCCGTGAGCCATGGCCACTGAGCCTGTACGTCCGGAGCCTGTGCTCCACAACGAGAGAGGCCACAACAGTGAGAGGGCCGCGTACCGCAAAAAAAAAAAAAAAAAAAAAAAAAAAATTGTTGAGCAGCTGTGGGGTGCCAGGACTGGGCCAGCAGCTGGTGGTGAAACAGCAAACTGTCAGCTTTCCTGGAACTTACCACCAGTAGAGGGAGAAGACCACAAACAAATAAACAAATAGATAGATAGAGAATCAGGTAGATGACCACCATAGAGAAAAACAATGCAGAGTCGGAGGCCTGGAAGTGCCTGGTTGGGAGATGGTGAGGAGGGCTAGGGAGTTGCTGTTTTACACAGGGAGGTGAGGAAAGACCTCCACGTTGAGGAGATATTTGAGTGGAGACCTGGAAGAGGAAAGTGAGTGAGCCATGCTGATAGATAAGGGAAGGACAACTCAGAGGAGCAGTAGGTGCAAATGTCTTGTGTGTCCCCCTCAGAGACTCCCATTAAGTGCATGTTGGTACACTTGACGATGTCCCACAGCTCTCTTGAGATACTCCATTTTTTTTTTTTTTTTTTTTTTTTTGCGGTATGCGGGCCTCTCACTGTTGTGGCCTCTCCCGTTGCGGAGCACAGGCTCCGGACGCGCAGGCTCAGCGGCCACGGCTCACAGGCTTAGTTGCTCCGCGGCATGTGGGATCTTCCCGGACCAGGGCACGAACCCGTGTCCCCTGCATCGGCAGGCGGATTCTCAACCACTGCGCCACCAGGGAAGCCCGAGATACTTCATTTTTAAAAAATTCTTTTTTCTTTCTGCTGTGGACTGAAAGTTTGTGTTCCTCTCCCCCCACACAACCAAGTTCATATGTTGAAGCCCTAATCCCTAGTGTGATGGTATTTGGAGGTAGAGCCTTTGGGAGGTGATTAGGCTTGGATGAGGTCATGGAGGTGGAGCCCCATGATGGGACTGGTGTCCTAATGAGGGAATGAAGGGACCAGAGATTTCTCTCTCTCTCTCTCTCTCTGCCATGTGAGAACCAAGAAGAGAGAACTCACCAAGAACCCAAACATGCTGGCACCCTGATCTCGGACTTTCAGCCTCCATAACTGGGAGAGATGATGTCTGTTGTTTGAGCCACCCACTCTTTGGTATTTGTTACAGCAGCTTGAGCTGACTAAGACACTTTCTCTTCCTCAGCCTGTGTAATCTCAACCGACCTGTCTTCAAATCTGCTGTTGAGCCCCACTCTTCAATTTTTCTTTGCAATTACTGTACTGTTTAGCTCCAGAATTTATATTTGTTTATCTAAAAAAATAAGTCTCATCTCTTTAGCGATATTATCTGTTTGGTGGGACATAGTTCTCATGCTTTCTTTTTGTTCTCAGGCTTGGCCTCCTTTAGTTCTTTGAATCTATTTATAATAGCTGATATAACGTCTTTGTTTAGTAAGTTCAACATCTGGGCTTCCTCAGGGGCAGTTTCTGACAGCGTTTTTTTTTTTTCCTGTGGGCCATATTTCCTGTGTCTTTACAGGTCTAATAACGTTTTTGTTGAAAACTGGACATATTAAATCATATGCTGTGGAAACTCTGGAAATCACATCTCCCAGGCTTTGTTAGCAACAGCTGCTGTTTCTTTACAAACTTTCCAAACTAAATGTGTATAGTCTATTTTCTTCATCGTGTGTGGCCACTGGGATTTCAAGAGAACTCACAGACAGGACAATAATGGCAGAGGCTGGGAATGGGGCTTTTTGGGGGAGCAACTTGCCCAACTGTCCCAACTGGGAAAAGGAAGATGGGCCCAGGGCAAGTGAAAATGCTACAAAGTTCACATTTCTCACCAAGATTTAGTCATTTTTCTTGAATAAATCTCAAATTGTTGCAAGCCTTTGGTTAATTTTCAGAGTACTGAAAAAGTTGCTTTTGACAATTTTCTGTTATTTGCAGCCAAACCTAATTTCAACATTTGCTTGAAACTTACTTTCATATCGCTTACCTCCAGGTTTGCAAAACTCTTTGCTCATCACTCACTGGATTCCATCTTTAATCCAACTCACCCACGTGCTGTCAGATGCTCCCCGGTCATTTCCTCTCTGTGGTAACTCTTGCCCCTATAGGACACTGGCCTTTATCTGAAGCCTTTATCACATCTGGGCATTTTGCTTTCCATTTTCAACTGGGGCATGAGGACAGGAAGGGGCTGTTTTCTGATTATATAATCATCGTGCTTGCCATGGCTAAGTGATTGGAGAATTGACTAAACTTTATATCTGGGCTTCTAGGTCAGTTTTCTTGATACACCTTTTCAAAATTGAAGAACAGATACAATGAGCTAACACTTTATTGGTGGTATGTGTGTATGTGTGTATGAAAATCCCTGAGAAGCCAGAAGTAGGGGTAATTGATTGAGCAGAGAAGGAGGGAAAGCAGACAAGCGGGTGTGTTACTTACCTGTCCCAGCCTCGCCAGACAGGCTGGCTGGTTGTTTGGTCCCATGCACTGTCTCCGGGCTGGCTGTATGAACATGCAGCTGCTCAGAACCATCCTTCAGGAGGGAGGCAGGTAGAATTCATCCCCTGGATCCTCCTGTTCCATCTCCCATTGTCAAAGTTCCCTTCACAGAGATCAGCTTCCCACACTTCTGGGTCCTGCCACCTGCCCAGGAAGCCCCAGGGGTTGGAACCTCTCCTGGGCTACTGTCACCCCTTCTCTGGTCAGCTTGTCTTATTTCTCTTAGGGAGCACATGTTCTTTGTTCCATCTTTCCATGGGGCCCTTTGGCTTGGTGGTGGAACCACTATTACCTTCTGCTTCAGAAGTGGTCTTGGTGGGTGAAATGGTCCCAGGATGCTTCCCACTTGGATATGCTGTCACTTTCATTAACATGACCGACAACCCTTCCTTAAGGGGGAAAAAGACAAATCATAAAAACAAACCCAGCAAGCGAAAAATAAGAGGCATTGGTGACTTATTTAGAAGAACCTGGGGACTTCCCTGGCGGTCCAGTGGTTAAGTCTCCTCACTATCCAGGGAACGTGGCCAGTGCCCACAGAGACTGGCCAGTGCTCTGTGTGGGTGGAGCTAGGTTTTCCGAGGCCTGAAGCTTGTATTATTGGAGGGTCCATTTTAATAACAAGTAACATGAAATTATGAATATGGGGTTAGGTTTGATGGTGAATATTTATTTAGGAGAGAAAAAATCACCATCGATCATAAATTTAATAACACACCCATTAAAACGTCCAGAAAAGTAACACACTATTTTATTAGTTAGCTGCCCGAACCACCTCTTTTCCCCCCTCTCTATTTTTTGGGCTGCATATTCTTTGCTTTCCTCTTCATATGACAATGATTTTAAACTATATTTAAAAAGAGAGAAGAGGTTGGTCATTCGATCTTGCCTCTGGCATCTGTGATCAATATTTGTTATTGATAGTTTGGCAAATATTAATTAATTAATTAATTACCACCTCACAACTAATTACTGGTAATATCATGTAAAGTTTTAGGATTGTTAAAATTGGGACCATCTCTATTGAGTTTCTGTCACCCATGAGTTTTTTTTTTTTTTTTTTTTTTTTTTTGCTGTATGCGGGCCTCTCACTGCTGTGGCCTCTCCCGTTGCAGAGCACAGGCTCCGGACGCGCAGGCTCAGCGGCCATGGCTCACGGGCTTAGTTGCTCCGCGGCATGTGGGATCTTCCCGGACCAGGGCACGAACCCGTGTCTCCTGCATCGGCAGGCGGATTCTCAACCACTGCGCCACCAGGGAAGCCCCACCCATGAGTTTTAAGATTGCAAGGCATTTCAACTTTTTTGTGATTCACTATTCTTAAGTATTCTTTATTTTTTAATTTTTATTACTATTAGTATTATTTTTTTGCGGTACATGGGCCTCTCACTGTTGTGGCCTCTCCCGTTACAGAGCACAGGCTCCGGACGTGCAGGCTCAGTGGCCATGGCTCACGGGCCCAGCCGCTCCATGGCATGTGGGATCTTCCCGGACCGGGGCATGAACCCGCATCCCCTGCATCGGCAGGCGGATTCTCAACCACTGCGCCACCAGGGAAACCCCTTAAGTATTCTTTGAACTGATCCTCTTTAACCAGATGGTCATCAATGTCCTTGTTGTAGTGGTGTGTTAGGAGTTTTACGTTATCTTCATCAGTGTCACTATGCAGTGTCACAGGAGCAAAACATTGAAATCTTATTTTGGTGTGATCCTATGACTCACTTCTCATTATTAATTGGATACCACGTCATTCAAGAACATCTATTTCTATTAGAAATTTATTTCCTTGTCTTAATGATTGACTACTTTTAGAATCATCTAAACTTTTTCATTATTAACGTTCTCTCTTTGACAGCAGAATGATTTCTGTTCTTCATTTCTCATCTTTGTTGTTTTTTAAATATTCTATTAATTTTTATGTGTATTTTATTTCAGGGCTTTAACAAATTTTAGTGTCAAAAAAGGCACTTTTTATACAAGTCCATACAAGTCTATAATTTCTCATTTGTTTTATTGAAACATTCCAAAGCACATTTTCAAATTGCAGTTAAACTGGCATATTCAAGTTTTATCAACTTTTTTGAATAATTCTTTTTCTCATTCCTGCTGTGTTTAGGTTTCTCTCTTGACTCTTTAGAAACATATATTAAAGTCCTTAAAATATTGTTATATCCAAGTTACAAGGCTTGAATGAATTTATAGTAGCATCTCTCTACAAATAGACTCTCCAAATAAAAATCCAGTTGATAATGTGTACTTAAATTACTCAATCACTTGAACCTGAGGAAAAAAACATATAATTACTGCAAAATATTACAGTAGTTAACAACTTTAGCTCTTATGAAGGCAGTTTTTTCTCCTATGAAATTAAAGAAATGAGATGCTCAAGGCAAATATATTGTGATATTTGTGTCACCAAGCCAGGTGAACTGGAACAGAGGGCAGGAAGAGTGTTCCTGGAAATCATTTCTGCACTAGACTAGGTTTTCATTTTATTTCTCTGTTACAATTCCTTACATTTTCATGAATTTTGCCCATTTTTCACTCTAAAAATGTTAACATATATTAATACATTTAAAGTCTTTATTTGCACATGACAGTTCTGGGTCATCCCTGGGTCTGTTTCTACTGACTATTTTTTCTATTTATGGGTCATATTTTCAGGTTTATTCACATGTACTTTAGGTATTTTTTCTTGTTGTTCTTTGTTTGTTTTTTTAATTAAATACTACTATTTGAGTATAGCAGAGCAGTGAAAACAGACAGAAATTATAATATTTTCCAGGAAGTGCTTGCTCTTTTTTGAGTCAGGTATCTTGGTCTAGGATCTGGTCTCTTCAATCTAATCATTAGTTGAGCTGAATTAGCACTGGGGTTGTCACTCTGGTTAACTCAATTCACCTCTGTTCCTAAATATCTTGAGTGTGGGTTTACCCTCCTTCCAGCCGTGCTGTGAGATCTGATATCACAAAATTTCTCTTTCTTGTGTCATCTTCCTGGCCACCATTTACTCAGTAAATTTCTGTGAGAGAGGGTTGCCAGACAGTGATGTCTGACTCTGTGTTTGGGGCTCCACCAGATTCAAGTCTACACATCAGCTGTTAAACACTCAGTTTCTCCTTATCCCCCCAATTTTTCTCTACCAGTAGCAAAGTTGCTTTTCCGCCCATCCAGGCTCCCATACTTGACAACTTACCCCAGTAATGAAAGAGGCCATGCTCAACAAAGAAGGGCTCATCCCTCTCTGGATTTTAGTTTATTCAGACTTCTTTTGAATCTACAACTCTTCAATGGTGTGAAAGAGAAATACAATTTCAAGCTTAACCAGTGCTTTCTCATTGCTATGGTGTAGTGGTGGTCTTTTGTGATCTTTTATAACCAGAAGTGGAACCTCATCATTTTGTTTTGATTTTGGAAAATCTGCTCTTTTATATTTTGTTTCTTTTAAGCCATTATTTGTTTTGTTTATTGCTTTTGATGTCTCTTCTAATTTAGTTATTTTTTTCTGAAAAATTTTCCTTGTACTTCTAATCCTGTTCTGAGTTCTGTTACCTGTCCTTTCAAAACTTGTACTTCTAAATGTTTCTAGTTTTGATTTTTTACACTTTTTTTTTTTTAGCCACATGGCTCGCCTTGTGGGGTCTTAGTTCCCCTACAAGGGATTGAACCTGGGCCATCGCGGTGAAAGTGACAAGTCCTAACCACTGGACCGGCAGGGAATTCCCTAAGTTACACTTTAATAACATCTGTCATTTGCTTAATTCCTTTCACCTCATTTCAAATATTAGGTTACATTTTCATCTGCATTGTGCAGCATAGCTTTCTGTTTTGCTCTCATTGCCTGTAGGGACAATATTATGTTCTTTTCCTCTTTTCTCTTATAACAACTTTATATTAGAGTTGACCATGATCCTTTTCTATTGTGTTTTGTTTTTAAGGGAAATGAGTTTTTCTGTATTTATAAGAGGGAGGGATACAGCAAAATAGGTTCTGTAGCTTTTCTGGCTCTAGTGCTCCCTCTTCTGCTGCTTTTGCAAAGTGACAAAAAATATTGTATTCAATATTTTCAGAGATCTGACTTTCTGATCCCCTCCCCCACTTTTTTCCTGCACCACCTCTGTTCTCTGCACCCTTTATTCCTAATCTCTTCCTTGTGGAGTTTGTCTTGACAAGTAGCTTCCCTGTGCTATTTGAAGGCTTCCAGACTGCTCCTTCCTGGTCAGAATGGTGTGTCATGGTCCCCTGTGCTCCCCTGTGAATTGGATGCTACCATTTTCAAATTGCACCTCTGTGCTGTCAGTGCATACAGGTGAGCAATGCTGTGGTTTGTCTGTTCTCTGTATTGTTGAAATCCCTTTCTTTCCTCCCACACAGATCCTCAACCATACGGGTCTTGTAGCTGTTGGTGATTTACCCCACACGCTCATTCTGCAAGATTCATTGGGATACCTTGTTAAGTATTTTGTTGTAGAAGTTCAAGGTCTTTGATTTTGATACACTGGTTGCTTGGTCTGATTTGATGGAGGAATTTGAAGAGATGAAAATATTATACCTCACAATCTCCCCAGAATCCTTGTCATAATTATTTTCATATGATTCTAAAAGAAAAAAAAAGATTTTACTGATGATTCACCTCTGATGCCAGTCAACTAGGATATTTCTAGAGAAGATAGTTCTGTTCTGCTTTGGTGGCTAAACAAGGCTATGTCACCATCTATGACTGTTTTCACAGAATCTCACAAACTCTGATCTGATTCTTCACACCTCGTATTTTCCCTGTTTTGGGCTGAATTGTGTTTCCCCTAGATTTATGTTTTGACGTCCTAATCCCTGGTACCTCAGAATGTGACTGTATTTGGAGATAGGATTATTTAAAGAGGTCATTAAGTTTACATGAGGATATGTGAGTGGGCCCTAATCCAATAGGGCTGCTGTCCTTATTAGAAGAGACTCAGGCACAGAGAAGTACAGAGGGAGACCATGTGAAGACACAAGGAGAAGGTGGCCGTCTACACGCCAAGGAGAGAGGCCCTCAGAGGAAACCAACCCTGCCGACACCTTGATCTCAAACTTCTGGCCTCCAGACTGTGAGAGAATAAATCTATTTAAAGCCTCCCAGTCTGTGGTACTTTGCTACGGCAGCCCGAGTGTGATCCAACCCGCTCCCCCCAACCCCGCCTCCCGCCCCCCAACAAACAAATGCACACATGGCTTGTGAGAATCTGTTCCCAGTTCACCACATCTGGAGTGAAAAGACCATACCAGACCTTATTTTCCCTCTTGTTATATAAGAATAGCTCCCTAGACGTTTTACTCCCTTAAAAAACTCATTTCGTGGAAAGAATAAGCTACAATATTTTTCAGTTTATTTTGTGATCTTGGTTCAGGCAGAACTAGGAGGTGACTGACCTTTTGTCTGTTTTCTTATAATCTGTTCTCTTATAGCTGTACCTACAGATGTTTAAATTACACTAAATATATTCTCTGCCCTCTCTCTCTCAGACTTTCACTGCAAAGGCTTTCTGGAGAAGGAGTATGACAGGAAGAGGGCAAGCTTTGTTGGAAGAGAGAGGTGGGCTCAAACATTCTGTCTGTTGCTCATGTGTGTGGGATATTGGGTGTGAGGCACCCAACATCTCAGAGCCTTTGCTTCCTCCTTTTGAAACGGAAATGATGCTCCTCCTTCAAGGACAGGCCCAAGGGTCACAGGAGACAAAGC
Organism: Kogia breviceps; assembly: GCF_026419965.1. NCBI lineage: Eukaryota > Metazoa > Chordata > Mammalia > Artiodactyla > Physeteridae > Kogia > Kogia breviceps. The sequence goes on from NC_081314.1 coordinate 142,182,692, forward strand.
TGTCATTTGCTTCCTGGCACATAACAGACATCCAATAAGTGCTATTTTCCATTTTTTTTTCTCTTCCTTCTCCCAACCATACTTAGCCAGAAAAAAAATCATGGATCAAGGAAAATTTCCGTTAATTGAATATAAGTTTAAATGTGTGCAAATTAGCAACACATTACTCCCTGCACTCCAAATGAACTGTCATCATCGGGAGTCCAGAGGAGTGTTGCTTCGAACTCGGGAAGCACACCACGAACAGCTCTCTGAGCGTGGTCCTCTCTGCAGAAACAGAGGCTGCTTCAAGGATTCTCTATGTATCATTTTTATTCAGCAACTGGCAAGCTGGTGTCCTACCTAGTGGTCAGCAGGAGGTAGCCCATTTTGAAACGAGATGAGAAGACATTTCATATCATCTTCAGAAGTCTGAAGAACTATCAGTTCATCCTTTTCTCCCCATTTACACTGCCCCAGAGGCCTGGGCAGTGCAAAGCCCACTCTGTGAGGGTGACAGGGGGCCTAGTACGTGTGCAGCTGCCGTGGCAACCGTGGGACTGATAAAAGAGGTCCTGCTCAAGAGAAAAAGAGTCACTACATTAAGAGGCACGCTTTTGAATGGTTTTCTTAAGATACGAACGATTTCAAATACACAGAATAGTTCATGACAAACACAGCACATTTACCACCGGGCTGTAGCGAGTTCCAACATTTTGTCACACTTGCTTCCTCTTTCTTTAAGAAGCAAAAGAACACACATGCTGGCAAAGCTACCAGTATATCCTTCCATGATCTCTTTCTTTTCCCCGTCCCTCACCCAGAGGGGAACTGTCATCTCGAATTTGGTGTTTACCTAGAATGGCATTTGAAAATTCTATTAACATCCTATATGTGAATCCCTATTTTTTTTGTGTTGTCAGAATGTATTTTATTGATGTCATACTGTGTACATTTTTTCCATGACAAACAAATAATGCAATAAACTCTCTTGTGCCATTTTCCCTATGGAACTTCTGTAAGAGTTTTTCTATTCTTTTCCTAGAAATGGAGTCGCTGGATTGAAGAGCAAGTCTTTTCTTTCCAGAGTGATTGTAGCAAATTACCCTTCAAATCCCCACGTGTAAGCTATAGCCCATGGCTTTATATCTGCACTGATACTGGAATTGTTAGGCTTTTGAATATTTTCCAATTGGGTGGTTATAAAATATTTCAGTGTTTTAATTTATCTTTCCTTAATTAGTATGCGTATTGAGCTTCTTTTAAAAAAATTTTTGTTGAAAAATAGTTGATTTATAATGTTGTGTTAGTTTCTGCTGTATAGCAAAGTGACTCAGTTATACATATAAATATTCTTTTCCATATTCTTTTCCATTATGGTTTATCACGGGATATTGAATATAGTTCCCTGTCCTATATAGTAGGACCTTGTTGTTTATCCATCCTATATATAACAGTTTGCATCTGCTAATCATACTGGCCATCTTTTTATATATTTCTTGGTCTTGTATTTACCTCTTCAGGGTGGGGGCTGGTTTCCAGAAAGATCACACCAGGAATAGAAGCCTGGAACGTTCAGCCTCACCCCCTCAACCTCTGGGGAGAGAAGAGGGGCTGGAGGTCATCACCAATGACCAGTGATTGAATCAATCACATCTGTGTAATGGAACTTCTATAAAACCTCCTGAACAATGGGATTCAGGGAGCTTCCACGCTGATGAAACATCGAGGTGCTGGAGGGTGGCCTCCCTAGAGAAGGCCTGGAAGTTCTATGTCCCACCCTCAACTCCTCCGCTTCTCTTCCATTTGGCCGTTGTTGAGTTGTATCCCCTATGATAAACTGGTAAGAGTAAGTGATGCGCTTTCCTGAAGTTCTGTGAGTTGTGCTAGAGGATTATCAAGCCTGAGGAGGGGGTCTTGGGAACTTCTGATCTATAACTGTTTGATCAGAAGATTGGGTGGCCCAGGATTTGTGAATGATGTCTGAAAGAAGGGAAGTCCTGAGGGACCGAGAGACCCCTTTAACTGACTGACTCCAGGTAGAGAGTGTCAGATCTGAATTGAATTGCTGGCCACCCAGCTGGTGTTGGAGAGTTGGAGAAGTGGTGTTGGAAAAGACACCATATATATTTGGTGTCAGGAGGAAAAAAAATCTCTCAGGATTGTACATAATGTATGTGTGGTGCCATCACGGAGGGAGCAATTAACAAATTCATTCACTTATTCCACAAATATTTAGTGCACAACTGCTTCACACAAGACACTGTTCCAGGCACTTGGGTGGTGAATAAAATATAAAAAATCCCTGCCCACGTGGGATTAGATTCTAATAGGGAGCAAAGAAAAAGAAAAAAAAAAAAGAAATCAACATGTAGCAGATCAGAAAGTGTATTAGTTTGCTAGGGCTGCCTTAACCAAATACACAGACTGGGCAGCTTAAACAATAGAAATGTACTGTCTCTCTGTTCTGGAGGCCGGAAGTCTGAGATCAAGGTGCCAGCAGAAGGTTGGTTCCTTCTGAGGCTGTGAAGGAGAGTCTGCTCCAGGCTTCGTGGTCACTCTGTTTCATCGTTTTTACATCATCTTCCCTTTGTGTGTGTCTGTCTCTGCGTCCAAATTTCCCTTTTTCACAAGGACACAGGCATATGAGATTGGGACCCTAATGGTCTCATTTTAACTTGATTACTTCTGTGAAGTGTCTATCACCAAATAAGGTTCCAACATATTTTGCCGGGGAGGAGACAATTCCACCTCTAACAAGTAGGTATTGGAGAATACAGAGGGCAGGATTGGGTAGGTTTGTATATAGAGAGTTCTCAAGGAGGGCTTCCCTTAGAAGGTGATGTCTGAGCAGAGAGCTGAAAGATACTAGGGAACAAATCCCACAGATGTCAGGATGTTGGGGGAAGAGCTGCCAAAGCAGGTTGGTGGGGGGGCTCCGAGGCCCTTGCTGAGGGTTTGAGGAACAGCAAGCCGGCAAATGGGGCCAGGATGGAGCTGGTGGGGAGGTCACGGCGGCGCCTGCTCTAGTATGAAGGGCTGTATCAGTTTCCTGAGGCTGCTGTAACAAAAGACCACAAACTGGGTGGCTTAAAACAACAGAAATGTGTTCTCTCACAATTTTGGAGACCGGAAGTCTGAAATCAAGGTGTCGCCAGGGCCATGTTCTCTCCCCAGCCATCTTTGGCATTTCTCGGCTCTCAGCAGCCTCATTCTGACATCGCCCCACCTCCGCTGCCCCTCCCCCACCGTTTCACGGCCATCGGCCCTCTGTGTGTCTCGGTCATCACTGGGTGTCCTTCTCTTTGCATCCCTGTCTCTGTGTCTCTTCCCCTCATCGTATAAAGACACCAGTCTTATTCGATGAAGAGCCCACCCTACTCCAGTATGACGTCACCCTAATGGACATCTTACTTTTATCTTTAAAGAGCCCATTTCCATATAAGGTCACTTTCGCGGGTACCCAGGAGTTAGGGCCTCAACATACCTGTTGGGGGACACAATGGAACCCACACAAGGACCTTGTACGTGAGGTGGGGCCACTAGACAGTAGGGGTTCCTGTGTGTCTGCTACTCTGCTCAGGGCTCTTCGATGCATGCAAGTAGCTGCATGGAATAGAGCATCTTTTTAGCGACACATCCCTTGCCTACTTTCAGAAAAGCTTGGATGCAGCTTATAAAGGTAAATGCATAGGTAATAGGACAATTACAAAAGAAAGGAAACATTTCTAATGACAAGACTGAGAAGTAACTATATTCTGGCCCCAGGAATGCATCAAGGACTGAATTCACTGGCAGCAAAAGCAAAGGGGAGAAATTGGTTTAGTTTCATAAATGCCTTATTTTTAAATTACACCATAAACGCCATAGGTTAGTATGATGACAAAGGTCTGCAGCTACAGTTTGGCAAAGTCGGGGATGCCTCCCCAGCATCTGTTTCCTGCCCCGATCCTCTCTCCCCTTTGCCCGGAAGTCAGCATTTTGGGGACCAGCTGAGGGCATGCAGCATCCTGTTTCGGAAAGCTGAAAGCATCGTATTATCTCTGAATCCAAGGAGGGCTCTCTTTGTGGAGAGTTGAAACCACACGCTTCCTAATGATTCAGTTGAACACGGCGTTTGCATTTAGAAGTCCGAGCGGGAGGGACAGCTAATGGAATCAGTAGGTCGAGACTGTGCTGAGTTGACCTCAAATCACCCTTAAACCGACCACGCCAGCCACATTACCCGCCCCCCATCTCCCCACCCTGGGTCACCCCAAATCCTGCTTCTTTTTCCTCTCCCACGTCCCGGTGAGTCCTCCCTCAGCACCTCCTGTGTACCTCACTCCTTATCCTCCCCCAGCCACAACCCCAAATCACCCCTTGTACCCATTTCTGGATGACGGCACCTGCCTTGACTAGCCTCCCAGACCCCTCTGCTCTTAGAGGAATCTTCTCAAAACCTAGCACGCTCGTGTCAGCCCTTCCGTAAGGATGGTCAGCGGCCCCAACCCTTCAGCCTGGCCTCAGCGAGTAAGCGGAGGGTGGAGACACCGAGCTCTGATTCCCGTATCGATGCTCCCATCGAGGCTCTCTGAACCTCAGCCAGCGTACTTTAGCCGGGTTGCCTAAAGGCGTCGTTGGGGGCATCCTGCCGACTCAACCCTGTAACGTCGGGGGAGGACGCCGAGTGTCTTGGGTGGCTTTGCTCTCCTCTCCCCTCCCGCTGACACCGCGGTGCAAAGCTCAGGGAGCAGTCTTACTTCTTGCACTTTTAGGTTCTTAGGGGTTGCGCCATCATGCACCAGCCACGGTGGTGTGACGTTGCCAGGATCTGGGGTGTTGGGCGATCGGGATGGAACTCAGTGATGAAATGGTGAGCCCTTTGGTTGTCAGCTGCGTGCCGTCTCATGCCCCATCCGCAGAGCTAGGGGTCCACCCTTCTGAGAAGAGAACTCGTCTAGAAAGCAGACAGTCCGTTTTTGTTTGTTTGTTTTGCGGTACTCGGGCCTCTCACTGCTGTGGCCTCTCCCGTTGCGGGGCACAGGCTCCGGACGCTCAGCGGCCACGGCTCACGGGCCCAGCCGCTCCGCGGCACGTGGGATCCTCCCGGACCGGGGCACGAACCCGTGTCCCCTGCATCGGCAGGCGGGCTCTCAACCACTGCGCCACCAGGGAAGCCCCCTTCTTATTTTAGGTACTGAATTAGCTAACATGAGAGCAACTTTATGGAAGAAATGATAACTTTCAATTATGCCCCGAATATTTGTTTCAGGGTGGTGAGAAGCGGTGGTGGGTTGCTAATGAAATAATTAGAAGCGGCTGCTTGAAGTTTCCTCAGTTTTAATAAAGTGGACATTCCTAATTAAGGGTGACAGATGAGGATGACAGGCATTTAGAGAGCCAGATCCACCTGAAACAATTATTTTACAGACAGATGATGGCCATTACAGCCTTCAAAGCTTCCAGAAATTTCTGTTGGCTCATGGACCGTGGGTTCCTAGAAATCTAGTTTCAGACACCGGAGGGGTCTGAACATCCATGGGGAGGACACCCAGGATGCTTTGTGTGGATGCTGGATCTGGAGGTGGATAGCATGTTGGCTCCCCCTCTTGCTAGCTATGAAGCCAGGGAAGGTCACTGAAAGGTCCTGAGCCTCAGTTTCCTCATCTCTAAAATGGGGGTAATCAAACCTAGCTCATCAGGGGTTGTGGGGAATCTCATGAGTTGATGTATGTGAAGCACTTAGCCCAGTGCCCAGTATTTGGAGGCCACGTAGCTTCTATTTTTACTCTGTGATCAGGTGCTCACGGCAGAACTTTCCGTGTCGACCATGATCACGTGGGCAGCCTGCTTTTCTTCGTTCAAATTCTTTCTTTGAAGGATGGATGAGAAAAGGGCTTAAGACTCCAGACTTAGAGGAAGCTGCTTGCTCAAAGCAGGGCCTCCTGGAGACTGATGATATTACAGTCTGGAAAGGCTAAAAGGTCAGGGGGCGTGATTGGCCTTCTCCTTTTGCATGTTCTGGGAGGGCCTATTTAGGCTCTGGGGATGTGCTCCCAAATTTTTCAGGGTCAGGAAGAAAGTGAATTTGTAGCTGGGCAGTCTTCCTTCTCCATGCTGTGCAGTGCCGAGGTTGGGCCCTCAGGCTGGGGCGGCGCCGGGGAGGACCGGGGAGATGACCCCAAGCATGCTTTGACTTGGTCTCAGTTGCCCGATGAAGGTAGAAGGATGGGTCGTGGAAGGCAGGTCCTGGGCTGGGATGGTAGCCCTGGGTCACTCTCCCGTCCCTTCTCTGGGGTTTCCTGCTTCGGTTCTCTTGGGTGGAAATTCCAGTAGGGAACTTGGATTTTTCCAGTGCAGTAACTTGAAAGGTAATTGATGATAATACTCCTTGATGGTAATTGTTGAATCCTGGTATGGTCCAGGCGCTTAGCTAAGCTTCCGCTCACAGTGAGACTCATCCTTCCTGGCAATACCGCTCAAGATAGGTCCTGCTGAGGGTGCTGAGGCTCAGGGAGGCTGAGTGACTTGCCCAGAGATGCACAGAATATGGCAGATACACACCTGAGTCCAGAGCAGGTGTGTGTAAACACTGCGCTGCTCTGTCCTCCAGGGCTTTCTCCCGTGGCCAGTGCCCCCTGCGGCCTCTGTAAACTCAGAGCAGACACAGAGCTAGGCTTGCTTGCTGGGCTGTGAGCCCACCTGGACCTTGTGTTCAAGGAGCTGGCGAGGTCGACAGGCACAGGTACCGCAGAACAGCTCATCCTGGGTGGGAGTGCGAGGTGCCTGCAAGCGGGGTTGGTGGACTGGTGGCAGGGCGTCTGGGTCCTGTTTCTGACTGTCACCGCTGGAAAGGGGACATTCAGCCATCTGCATCTTCTTCTGGCCTGAGGAATGGGACGATGTCCTTCTGATGTAAATCCTTACAATTCTAGGTCTCTGTGCGCTCTAGGATTTTAGGAGGAAAGGAGGCCATACGTGGCTAGAGGGAGCCAGGGATGCACCGGTGCTCTCTGCCAAGCTGTAGGCCGCATGATGTGCTTTCCAGACGGATCCGGGCTTTGTACTGCCCCCAGGTGAGCCCTGGCTTTGCCCTGCGTGAACCCTGGTACTTTCCTGGTTGAGCCCTGGTCCCATGCCTTGCACTGCCCTTGGGGAATGTGTGCAAGCCTGGCATGTCCCAGTGCCACCTAAGCAGGTGAGTTGGTCCAGCAATCCCACAGAACCAGCCCTGGATGCCCAAGGTCACAGAGTCACAGGGTCTGGATGTCTTTGCCTCCCTCCTAGTGGAGCTGCTCTCCTTGACCTCCTTCCTCCTGGGAATGAAGAACTCCAGAGGGACCCCAGACTCCCTTTTCCCTCGTGGGACCCCCTGATCCCATCTCTGTGGGATGCAATGCCCCCGAGACCCCTCCTAAGCCTGTGCGCCGGCTTCACGCAGACAGACCGTGTCCCCCGGAGGATGCGTCGTAGCCTGAAGGGAAGGCAAAACAAACCTCCACACTGTGTATTTTTCCTTTTAAAAAATGCACCAGGAAAAAGTGTAACTAAACACAGACATGCAGGCAAAGGGGATACCGTTCCTCGGGCTCGCTTCTGTTCTTCCAGGATGCATTTCAGAGCGCCCTTGACCTTTCTAGTCATCTCACTATCTCCTCTGAAGGGTGGCAGCCTGCAAAGTTTAGCGCCTTTTATCGGCTGAACGGTGGAGATTGCTGAGTGCTCTAGAAGTGGTTTATGTTTAGACCGTGTTCCAAGTTATGCAAGACATCCCCTCCGGTGGATAACGGCAGGTCCCTGAGTCCCTTGTCTCCTGTCCCTTCGTCCCTCCCTCTCCTCCTCCCTCTCTGCCCGCTGCCCTCTCCTAGTTAATAGAGGAGACTCCACCTGGGATGTCCTTCTCTCCTGGTAGCCACTGGGAATTCATACGTGGGTTTCAGCCCCTGCTTCCTTGTTAATGCCCTCTGCTTTGGTGACAGTAGCCTGGACAGTAAGAGAAAAGCCCCCTATACCCCAGAGTCTGACAAATTGGGTTTGACCCTGGCATAGCCTCCAGCAAACCTCTAAGTGGACAGGTCACTTAACCCCTCTGAGCTCCCATCTCCGTTCCATGAGGTACCAGTAGCTCCCATCCACTCGGGTGTTGCGGGCGGAAGAGAGACATCGTGTGCTCTTTCGTTCCTTTTCCGTGCAACTTGAGGACAGGGCCTGTCATATAGAAAACTATCAAGGTGAACTGTCATTGCCATGATGCCTTCAGCGTGCCCCCTGCAGTGTCTTCTCGGTGGAGCCCAGACACCGATCAAATCACTCCTGTTCAGATTGGACAATCACAATCCTCAGGGCTCCCAAGATGAGGGAAAACACGAGGGGTTCCAGACCCGACAGTGTGGCTGCCTTTCCTTGTGTGTGTGGTTCTGTTTCTGGATTTCCCTTTCTCTGCCGATTGGACGCCTGGGGGTTGGGCTTTATATTCAGCTCCCAGCGCTGCTGTAGCAAGTTACCATGGACGGGCTGGCTTAAAACAACAGACCTGTATTATCTCACAGTTCTGGAGGCCAGAAGTCTGACATCAAGATATCGACAGGCCCCGGCCTCCTTTGAAGGCTCCAGGGGAGGACCCTTCTCGCCTTTTCCAGCCTCTGGTGGCTCCTGGCATTCCTTGGCTTGTGGCCGCATCACTCCAACCTCTGCTTCTATCTTCACTTGGCCTTCACCTCTGTGTCTGCCTTTTCCTCTTTGTAGCAGGACACTAGTCATTGGATTGAGGGCCCACCTTATGATCTCATCTTAACCTTAACTAATTATGTCTGCAAAGAGTCTATTTCCAAGTAAGGTCCCATTCTGAGTTTCTGGGTGGACATGAATTTCTGGGAAATACTGTTCAATCTACTACAGGTATTAACAATGGGGTCAGCATGGGGTAGCCATACATGCATGCCCCGGTGGCCTGGAAGCTCCTTCCTCCAGGCCCTGAGACAGGCTGACCAGACTGTCGAGTGTTCCTCTACTTTCTTTCTCCAGCACCCAAGGCAGCTCAGAAATTCCCTCTTGCTCTCCACTGGCATTTCCCTGACTCTTCTTGCAGACTTATCTTTTGAAACCTTCCTATTTTTCTGTTTATCCCAGGTACCCTCCAAGGAAACCAAAACCATGTCTGAATGCTGTGGCTTCTGAGAGGATAAATAATTTTTTTAAATGCTAAAATGTTTAAAAACAAAACATTTTAAATTTGAAAAGAACACAGAGATAACCACAATCTATAAATCAAGAAGTTGGTGGGGCTGCAAAAACGCCCAAACCAAAGTCTGTCTGTTCCGCCCCCCTCAGCTCTGTTGTCTGTTTCTGCGCCCATCTTGGGCTTTGCAGGGATTTCATTCTGCTGTCTTTGTGCACACATAACAGACCTCCAGGTCTCGGCAGCCCTTAGGGAGCTGGTTCTGGCAGGCAATTATGGACAAGACTCCTTTCCTGTCAGGAACTAGTGGTATTTTGTTCGTATACCCTTATAGGCTTATGCAGCGCTTCAGTGCTTCGAGGCAGAATTTTGTCATCTCTTTGTGCACACAGATGTTAGTTGCAAGTGGATGAGTGGCCTCTTTGGCCCATGGTGGGTGAAGGCCCAGCGCAAGGTTTGGTTCTCCTCCAGTAGCTGGCAATATGGTTGTGGGGCAGGGTAGTGATGGGGGTGGTGGTTCCAGCTAATTTGTTTCTCGTGCATCTTTGGCCCTGGCGGTCTCCCTCTAGCATTTCCCGGAGTGGACAAGACCCCAGAGACTGCTTGTTTGGATTCTGTTTGACATCAGTTACCTTGGCCGAGCTGTGTCCTATGGCCATCAGGGCAGCTGTCTGACTGCATTTCTCATCTTGGGCTTCTCCCATCTAGGGCTCGTTAAGGCCCATAAGCCAGTCGTGCATCTCATATGAGTATAGATCTTTATTTTGTGTGTGTGATTCAGCTTAATTTATTGTTTCAAAGAAATTTAAAATTGAACTATAGTTGATGTACATACAATATGATATGTTACAGGTATACAACATAGCAATTCAAAAATGTTAAAGGTTATACTCCATTTATAGTTATTGTAAAATATTGGCTATATTCCTTGAGTTGTACAATATATACATAATAGTTTGTGCCTCCTAATCCCCTACCCCTACTTTGCCCCTGTCTCCTTCCCTCTCCCCACTGTAACCACTAGTTTGTTCCCTATGTCTGTGAGTCTGCTGCTTTTTTTGTCATAAGGATCATTTTATAAGGCAGCTCTATGTGATTCCAGCTCAGTTAGAAACTCAGGAATGACATGAATAGAGGTCTTGGCTGTTGTGTTGTCATCAGAGAGCCACTATAATGCTCTAACAGGAATGTAATTAATATGATAAGGTTCTATTTTTCTTGTTGCTATTTTTTCTTTCTTTCTTTTTTTTTGTGATGGAAGGAATGTGTGAATTATGGGGGAGGAAGTTAAGGAGGGCCTCAGTGCATGTTGTCTGGAAGGACGTGGAAGGGGGTGGGGACGGGGTCCAACCTGGGCTGAGGGAATTAAACCTTTCACTGGGCACTTCCAGATCTAGTGTCGGGAGGATGAGAAGGCAATTGCCGTGCACTGCAATGCGGGAAGGCCGGGTTTTTCTACTACAAGGGCAATGGGTAGTGAACTTGTCCCTCCCCTACGGTGGAGTGGAGTCTCTGCCTCCTTGGATCTGGGATTAGGGTGGACGCTGTGATTGTTTGGGCCAGCGGAGTATGGTGACAAATGGCTCAGTTCCTGGTGAGACAGGCTGGGACCTGGGGCCCTTTACTGCAGGGCTTGCACCTGGACAAACGTCTCCTCCAGCAACAGATACAAAGAAACTACAAGGGACTAAAAATAACTGCGTGCGTGCACAGCTGGGGCAATGTATGAACAGTAAGATACAAAAAGGCCACAAGGGCTTCCCTGGCGGCGCAGTGGTTGAGAGTCCGCCTGCCGATGCAGGGGACACGGGTTCGTGCCCCGGTCCGGGAAGATCCCACGTGCCGCGGAGCGGCTGGGCCCGTGAGCCGTGGCCGCTGCGCCTGCGCGTCCGCAGCCTGTGCTCCGCAATGGGAGGGGCCACAACCGTGAGAGGCCCGCGTACCGCAAAAAAAAAAAAAAAAAGGCCACAAACCAACTGCCATTTCTGAGGAGCCAGGAGCAAAAGCAGGGGACTGGGCACGATCCTTGCACACAGCACAACCCAGGGGCTGGGCAGTCCACCTAAGCCCGACCCACCGGTCCGTCCCTACCTCCACCCCATTGAAGGAACCAGCTTGCCCACACGGGGGGTGGGGACGAGTAAGGGAATCTGTTACTTGTTTTCTCTCCCTCGTGCTGCAGCGCGAGTCCCAGCAAAGCCTCGCCCGTGTTCCTAGTCTGGCCTCTGATCAATTTCTGTTGCTTCAAGAATCCTAGAACCCTGGTGAGTAACACTGGTGCTGCCCTTCACTGAGCAGCGTGGGCTTCCTGCCTCTTGGAAGCGCTGTCCTGTGCGGAGTGGGACACCTGGAGACATCCACGCTGGGCAAGACCTGAGTCTGGTGGCTGTGGGCATCCTGGGCCAGGAGCGGGCCACGTGGAGACAGAGCTGGGCGAGGAAACCAAGGCGCCCAGCGGACGGCTCCTGGCTCCGAGACACACCATCCCCGCACGCGCTCCCCCGCCCACAGAACTGTGAGCAAAATAAAGCGTTGTTTGAAGCCCCTGTGGCTGGCTTCACGTGGGGCAGACGTACCTGGGGCATTGTGTCAAGACAAGATCGGTCACCCAGCTGGGTCGCGGGGGAAGCTCCATGAAAAGTGGCCCAATAAACTGGTAGATAAAGAGTTCAGCTGCTGTCTCAGGTGAAGGTGAAGAGGGGCGTCTACTGGGGACCAGCGAGGGGACACGATCACGGTGCAGGCCTGGATGAGGCCCCACCACCCCGCCTCTTGGTGGGGCAGGGCGGCTGCAACAGGAAACACATGCGATCCCCGAGGCCCCGGTGGCATCACTGAGCAAATGCCTGCTGAGCTCACACCTGCTTGGCACATGAGGCCGGAGGAGTTGGCAGACACGACTCTGGTCCCCGGAAACCCCTGCCTCTGTCCTCGGGGACGGGGTTCCTGTGGGTTAGCGTGCAGAGGGAGCGGGCTCGCTGGGACATTGGCCTCCTTGATTAGGCAGCTGACCAGTGTCCTCAGACCTGTCACGTCCTGGTCCGCCTGCCCCATCTCTGCCTGCTGATGCGGTACCGCTGGATGCCCTCCCTGACGGCCACTCTGGGGGGAGACCCAGCCAGGCGTGGCGTTAGTGGCAAGACCTTGCTGAGGGGGTCACGGACACTCCATCCACTAGTTTCCTTCGTCATTAGCCAGCGTTGGGCCCCTGCTGGTCTTGGCTCCCTGGCCGACATTCTGTTGCCCTCTCCTGGCTCCAGCCTGATGACCCTGTCACTACGTGGGTAATGACGGTTTGTCCTGGTGTCCGTTTCTTCCTCTCAACACGAATCTGTGTATTCTCTGGGTCATCTCGGAATGTTTAACACGGAAATGGCGGTATAGCTTCCAATTCAATATTATCATTGTAGCTTTGCCGTGTCATTTGGGACTAAGTGTTATGATCTTTGAGCCTCTGTTTTCTCAGCTAGAAAATGGACTAATATTACTGATTTTGCAGGGCTATAAGGATATGGAATTCCTTGCACCTATAGGTAAATGTGCTAACAAGTGGTGGGGTTTTTCTCGTGGTTATTCCATCAAACAATCAGAGTCCAAAAAGGGAAGAATCATCGGCTTGCCTTGAGTCTATAAAAGTAGAAAAACCATGTTTTTTGAGACTGGCCTGGGGAAAAGAAGCTGCAATGGAGAGCTTCAATGTATTGACAGTGACCTTCAGCAAGGCGGCCCTGTCACCTCTGTACCAGCTCTGGTAGGGACAAGCTGTGTTTTGAGAAATTGGACTTCTCAGTGTGGATTCCTTGATGCTGGAGGGCAGAGAGGCAGAACCTGGTCTGCTCAAAGCATCTTTTGTGGATGGAATTGAACTCCCAAGTCTTCCTTCTAGAGATTACTTCAGGGCTTTGAGAAAAAAAAAACCACAATGTTGTGATTTAGGAAAACTGTAACTTGAGCAATTACCGAGAAGACCGAAAATAATGCATTTCTTTGTAAGAGAAGAAAGATCATATGATACAATCAAAGCATGTAAAAGGATGTGTGTGTTGTGTTGGTTAAAGAAGCCTCGGGTGAGCTTCGGGAAAGCATTAGCAGTGGGAGGTGCTGGCTGTTCTGTCTCCCACTGGATACAATGTCCATCCCTCCTGATGGGTCCTGCCAAGTGATGAATGAGAAACACTTACCATTCTGTAGGATATCTATTGACCTTAGGTGGCTGAATTGTAGCCTACTGTTTGTAAATGCCCAGGTCACAGTGATGGACAATGATCAGACAAGAGGACCTCTTTAAAAAATTTTTTTAATTTAATTTAATTTATTTTTTAATACAGCAGGTTCTTATTAGTCATCAATTTTATACACATCAGTGTATACATGTCAATCCCAATCGCCCAAGTCAGCACACCACCATCCCCACCCCACCACGGCTTTCCCCCCTTGGTGTCTATACGTTTGTTCTCTACATCTGTGTCTCAAGTTCTGCCCTGCAAACTGGTTCATCTGTACCATTTTTCTAGGTTCCACATACATGCGTTAATATACGATATTTGTTTTTCTCTTTCTGACTTACTTCACTCTGTATGGCAGTCTCTAGATCCATCCAAGTCTCAACAAAAGACCCAATTTCGTTCCTTTTTATGGCTGAGTAATATTCAATTGTATATATCTACCACATCTTCTTTATCCCTTCATCTGTCGATGGTCATTTAGGTTGCTTCCATGACCTGGCTATTGTAAATAGTGCTGCAGTGAACATTGGGGTGCATGTGTCTTTTTGAATTATGGTTTTCTCTGGGTATATGCCCAGTAGTGGGATTGCTGGGTTGTATGGTAGTTCTATTTTTAGTTTTTTAAGGAACATGCATACTGTTCTCCATAGTGGCTGTATCAATCCCACCAACAGTGCAAGAGGGTTCCCTTTCCTCCACACCCTCTCCAGCATTTGTTGTTTGTAGATTTTCTGATGATGCCCATTCTAACTGGTGTGAGGTGATACCTCATTGTAGTTTTGATTTGCATTTCTCTAATAATTAGTGATGTTGAGCAGCTTTTCATGTGCTTCTTGGTCATCTGTGTGTCTTCTTTGGAGAAATGTCTATTTAGGTCTTCTGCCCATTTTTGTATTGGGTTGTTTGTTTCTTTAATATTGAGCTGCATGAGCTGTTTATATATTTTGGAGATTAATCTTTTGTCCGTTGATTCGTTTGCAAATATTTTCTCCCATTCTGAGGGTTGTCTTTTCATCTTGTTTATGGTTTCCTTTGCTGTGCAAAAGCTTTGAAGTTTCATTAGGTCTATTTGTTTATTTTTATTTCCATTACTCTAGGAGGTGGGTCAAAAAAGATATTGCTGCGATTTATGTCAAAGAGTGTTCTTCCTATGTTTTTCCCTAAGAGTTTTATAGTGTCCGATCTTACATTTAAGTCTCGAATCCATTTTGAGTTTATTTTTGTGTATGGTGTTAGGGAGTGTCCTAATTTCATTCTTTTACATTAGCTGTCCAGTTTTCCCAGAACCACTTATTGAAGTGACTGTCTTTTCTTCATTGTATATCCTTGCCTCCTTTGTCATAGATTAGTTGACCATAGGTGCATGGGTTTATCTCTGGGCTTTCTCTCTTGTTCCATTGATCTATGTTTCTGTTTTTGTGTCAGTACCATCCATATTGTCTTGATTACTGTAGCTTTGTAATATAGTCTGAAGTTAGGGAGTGTGATTCCTCCAGCTCTGTTTTTTTCCCTCAAGACTGCTTTGACTATTCAGGGTCTTTTGTGTCTCCATACAAATTTTAAGATTTTTTGTTCTAGTTCCATAAAAAATGTCATTGGTAATTTGATAGGGATTGCATTGAATCTGTTGATTGCTTTGGGTAGTATAGTCATTTTCACGATATTGATTCTTCCAATCCAAGAACATGGTATATCTCTCCATCTGTTAGTATTATCTTTAATTTCTTTCATCAGTGCCTTATAGTTTTCTGCATACAGGTCTTTTGTCTCCCTTGGTAGGTTTATTCCTAGGTATTTTATTCTTTTTGTTGCAGTGGTAAATGGGAGTTTTTCCTTAATTTCTCTTTCAGATTTCTCATCATTAGTGTATAGGAATCAAGAGATTTCTGTGCATTAATTTTGTATCCTGCAACTTTACCAAATTCATTGATTAGCTCTAGTAGTTTTCTGGTAGCATCCTTAGGATTCTCTCTATATAGTATCATGTCATCTGCAAACAGTGACAGTTTTACTTCTTCTTTTCCAATTTGTATTCCTTTTATTTCTTTTTCTTCTCTGATTGCCATGGCTAGGACTTCTAAAACTATGTGGAATAATAGTGGTGAGAGTGGACATCCTTGTCTTGTTCCTGATCTTAGAGGAAATGGTTTCAGTTTTTCACCATTGAGAATGATGTTGGCTGTGGGTTTGTCATATATAGCCTTTATTATGTTGAGGTAGGTTCCCTTGATGCCCACTTTCTGGAGAGTTTTTGTCATCAATGGGTGTTGAATTTTGTCAAAGCTTTTTCTGCATCTATTGAGATGATCATATGGTTTTTATTCTTCAATTTGTTAATATGGTGTATTGCATTGATTGATTTGCATATATTGAAGAATCCTTGCATCCCTGGGATAAATCCCACTTGATCATGGTGTATGATCCTTTTAATGTGTTGTTGGATTCTGTTTGCTAGTATTTTGTTGAGGATTTTTGCATCTATATTCATCAGCGATATTGGTCTGTAATTTTCTTTTTTTGTAGTATCTTTGTCTGATTTTGGTATCAGGGTGATGGTGGCCTCATAGAATGAGTTTGGGAGTGTTCCTTCCTCTGCAAGTTTTTGGAAGAGTTTGAGAAGGATGGGTTTTAGCTCTTCTCTAAATGTTTGATAGAATTCACCTGTGAAGCCATCTGGTCCTGGACTTTTGTTTGTTGGAAGAAATTTTTTTTTTTTTTTTTTTTTTTTTTTTTTGCGGTACGCGGGCCTCTCACAGTCGCGGCCTCTCCCGCTGCGGAGCACAGACTCCGGACGCGCAGGCCCGGCGGCCATGGCCCACGGGCCCAGCCGCTCTGCGGCACGTGGGATCCTCCCAGACCGGGGCACAAACCCGCGCCCCCTGCATCAGCAGGCGGACTCCCAACCACTGCGCCACCAGGGAAGCCCTGTTAGAAGATTTTTAATCACAGTTTCAATTTCATTACTTGTGATTGGTCTGTTCATATTTTCTCTTTCTTCCTGGTTCAGTCTTGGAAGGTTATACCTTTCTAAGAAGTTGTCCATTTCTTCCAGGTTGTCCATTTTATTGGCATAGAGTTGCTTGTAGTAGTCTCTTAGGATGCTTTGTATTTCTGTGGTGTCTCTTGTAACTTCTCCTTTTTCATTTCTAATTTTATTGATTTGAGTCCTCTCCCTCTTTTTCTTGATGAGTCTGGCTAATGGTCTATCAATTTTGTTTATCTTCTCAAAGAACCAGCTTTTAGTTTTATTGATCTTTGCTACTGTTTTCTTTGTTTCTATTTCATTTATCTCTGCTCTGATCTTTATGATTTCTTTCCTTCTGCTAACTTTGGGTTTTTCACCGTTGAAAGAACCATTGCTCTTCTTTCTCTAGTTCCTTTAGGTGTAAGGTTAGATTGTTTATGTGAGATTTTTCTTGTTTCTTGAGGTAGGCTTGTATAGCTATAAACTTTCCTCTTAGAACTGCTTTTGCTGCATCTGATAGGTTTTGGATCGTCGTGTTTCCATTGTCATTTGTCTCTAGGTATTTTTTGATTTCCTCTTTGATTTCTTCAGTGATCTCTTGGTTATTTGGTAACGTATTGTTTAACCTCCATGTGTTTGTGTTTTTTACGTTTTTTTCCCTGTAATTCATTTCTAATCTCATAGTGTTGTGGTCAGAAAAGATGCTTGATATGATTTCAATTTTCTTAAATTAATTGAGGCTTGATTTGTGACCCAAGATGTGATCTCTCCTGGAGAATGTTCTGTGCGCACTTGAGAAGAAAGGGTAATCTGCTGTTTTGGATGGAATGTTCTATAAATATCAATTAAATCTATCTGGTCTATTGTGTCATTTAAAGCCTATGTTTCCTTATTGATTTTCATTTTGGATGATCTGACCATTGGTGTAAGTGAGGTGTTAAAGTCCCCCACTATTATTGTGTTACTGTCGATTTCCTCTTTTATAGCTGTTAGCAGTTGCCTCATGTGTTGAGGTGCTCCTATGTTGGGTGCATATATATTTACAATTGTTATATCTTCTTCTTGGATTGATCCCTTGATCATTATGTAGTGTCCTTCCTTGTCTCTTGTAACATTCTTTATTTTAAAGTCTATTTAATCTGACATGAGTATTGCTACTCCAGCTTTCTTTTGATTTGCATTTGCATGGAATATCTTTTTCCATCCCCTCACTTTCAGTCTGAATGTGTCCCTAGGTCTGAAGTGAGTCTCTTGTAGATAGCATATATATGGGTCTTGTTTTTGTATCCATTCAGCAAGCCTGTGTCTTTTGGTTGGAGCATTTAATCCATTCACGTTTAAGGTGATTATCGATATGTATGTTCCTATGACCATTTTCTTAATTGTTTTGGGTTTGTTTTTGTAGGTCCTTTTCTTCTCTTGTGTTTCCCACTTAGAGAAGTTCCTTTAGCATTTGTTGTAGAGCTGGTTTTGTGGTGCTGAATTCTCTTAGCTTTTGCTTGTCTGTAAAGCTTTTGATTTCTCCATTGAATCTGAATGAGATCCTTGCCGGGTAGAGTAATCTTGGTTGCAGGTTTTTCCCTTTCCTCACTTTAAATGTGTCATGCCACTCCCTTCTGGCTTGCAGAGTTTCTGCTGAGAAATCAGCTGTTAACCTTATGGTAGTTCCCTTGTGTGTTATTTGTCGCTTTTCCCTTGCTGCTTTCAATAATTTTTCTTTGTCTTTCAGTTTTGCCAATTTGATTACTATGTGTCTCAGTGTGTTTCTCCTTGGTTTTTCCTGTATGGAACTCACTGCACTTCCTGGACTTGGATGGTTATTTCCTTTCCCATGTTAGGGAAGTTTTCCACTATAATCTCTTCAAATATTTCCTCTGGTCCTTTCTCTCTCTCTTCTCTTTCTGGGACCCCTATAATGCGAATGTTGTTGTGTTTAATGTTGTCCCAGGGGTCTCTTAGGCTGTCTTCATTTCTTTTCATTCTCTTTTCTTTATTCTGTTCTGCAGCAGTGAATTCCACCATTCTGTCTTCCAGGTCACTTATCCGTTCTTCTGCCTCAGTTATTCTGCTAGTGATTCCTTCTAGTGTAGTTTTCATTTCAGTTATTGTATTGTTCATCTCTGTTTGTTTTTTCTGTAATTCTTTTAGGTCTTTGTTAAAGATTTCTTGCATTTTTATTTTGATCTTTGCTTCCATTCTTTTTTCTGAGGTCCTGGATCATCTTCACTATCATTATTCTTTTTCTGGAAGGTTGCCTATCTCCCCTTTTTTAGTTGTTTTTCTGGGGTTTTATCTGGTACATAGCCCTCTGCCTTTTCATCTTTTCTATGTTTCTGTGAATGTGATTTTTGTTCCACAGGCTGCAGGATTGTGGTTCTTCTTGCTTCTGCTCAAGAGGACCTCTTTTTTTTTTTCTTGTGGTACGCGGGCCTCTCACTGTTGTGGCCTCTCCCATTGCGGAGTACAGGCTCCGGACACACAGGCTCAGCAACCATGGCTCACGGGCCCAGCCGCTCCGCGGCATGTGGGATCTTCCCGACCGGGGCACGAACCCGTGTCCCCTGCATCAGGAGGCAGATTCTCAACCACTGCACCACCAGGGAAGCCCAAGAGGACCTCTTTTAAAAATGTAAACTAATGAATTTCACAGAAATTATGCATTAGAAGATGGTAGGATGTGAGCAGTGCAGCATGTTTTGTCAAAATATCAGATGATGTAATTTGGTACGATAAACCATTTTACCATAGACGGAAGGAAGCACCAGATCATTCCTGGTTGGCAAAGAGTGAGATTTTCAAAATATACTGCAACTGTGAAAGCAATAATAGGAGTTTCTGTGGCTGCTGTAGTTGCCTGAATGGCAAGCTATGACTGTACTACTCTTTCCATCCATCCAACCATCCATTCACCTACCCACCCATTTACCCATTCACCCACACATCCATCTACCCATTCAGTCATCCACCCATCCACCCACCCACCCATCTACCCATCCATCCACATACTCATGCATCCAGCCAGCCACCCATCTACTCATCCATCCATCCAACAAAAAAGCACCAACTAAGTACCAAGCATTGTGGAAGGTGCTGGAGACAGATGAGTGAGACGATATTTGGCTGTAAGGAGTTTGTTGTCTACTGGGGACGACAGACCAGAAGAGTTAATATACAATGCAGTGCTAGCTTATGAGCTCTGAAGATGGAAATTCGGAAGCCTGCTGGGGTCAGAGGAGTTAGGGAAGGATATCTGAGCTCCCCAGATGGCCCCAGATTCACATTTCAGGAAGGAAAAGCAATGTTTTCAAAGTCTAGGTGGCCTGGGAGGGCGTACCCTGTTGGGGAATGTAGACATTTGATAAAGAGGGCTAGTGGGGTGGAATATTGGCCCATCCTTATAAGGCCCAGCACGAAGTTTGGAAATGATGCTGCACAACAGTGATTATTAACCTGGGCTCCAAGGACAGGGGCCCAGGACACTTGGGTTTGAGAGGCAGGGCTCCTAAGCTCCACCCCTGCTGCAACTGGCAACTCATTTAAATAATGAGCTTCTGCTTGAGAGGTCTGTCAGAGAAAAGTTTCTGCAGCTTAGTTTGGAAACCACCAGAGTAGATGAGGGGGTTCCAGCTATGGCTCTGGCTGGGGAGTTGCTTTAGACAATCACTCCAGGATAAAGTGTAGGGTGGCTCCAGGGGGGGTCAGGTAGAAGCAGGGACGGGAGCTCTTCTCTTGGGTACCTGAAGGGATGGAGACATGCCCATGGGTTTCTGCTGGGCCTGGTGAGTGCTAAGTGGGACAGATGTGTAAGGGGCCGGGGGATGCAGAAGATAGGTTAGTAAATTTACCAGGTGCAGCAGCGAGACTGGGGGGGAGGTCACACTAGGAAAAGTGGGATGAAATAGTGATGGTGTCCTGAGGGTTTTATTTCACATCCAGCAGGCTCTGGGAAATGATATAACCCAGGTATATTTTTACACAACGTCTTCTGTTCATGTTATAGTGTGAGGCGACCAACATGCCATTTGGAAACTCTGCTGGACCCAGGGGCTTCTTTCATGCCTCCCTAGAGGGCGCTGTGGGCCAAGGCCCTCTGGAGTCAGAGCTGAGGTGCTGGAGTTGGACAAAGCCAACCCCAAGCAAAATGGAACACTGAGAACTTGGAAAACTCTCTTAGGAACGTTTCTTCAGTTCAACATTGGACTTTGTCTGGTATTGTTAAACTTGTCTAGTTAAGACACTTAGAGTTGTGACAAGCTGCTGTGAACTGCTCTGTGAGTCCTGAGGTCTTTTCATCTTTTAAAGTTTCATGAGGTGCAAACAGCAGATGAGTAGAGAATGTGTTGTGCCTGGGTGGGCAGGTGTGGGAAGGAGCAGGTCCGCCCCAGTTCAGGGATCTGACCATAGGCAGAGCATGGGGAGAGGTGGGTCGGGGAGGGGAGAGGAGAGAGAGACAGAAATGGAGAGACAGAGAGAGAGAGAGAGAGAGAGAGAGAGAGAGAGAGAGAGGGAAAGGATTATTACAAACCCATGACACCATCCTTGATTTATGGGGGGAGGTCTGACCTCCTGGTGGTCCTGTGAAAGGATATGGCACTTCAAAAATGATTCATGTTCCCACATGCAGAAAAGGCTGACTTCTTTGGACACACACACACACACACACAAAGAAGAAACCAAAGACATATCAAATTTTTCTTTTATTGTTCCAGTCAAAAAAAAGAGGAACACCTCAATATGTAAACAGTTTCCCTAACACAGCGAGTTCTTAAAGATATATTTTTTTATTCTAAAAAAATTTGGCATTGTAGTGATTTCTCAATACATAATTTGTGCTTTCGCATTTTGCATGCTTTCGCCTCATTGTCCGTGCACAGATGTACTTGGAGTTGAGTTACAAAAGGACTGAAAGGTGGGTCAGGAGCCAAACCAGCACTTGAGCCCTACCTGGCTTTCCTTTCCAAAAAGCGTGGCGGGAAGGTTGGCAATACTGACTTCAGAAGCCAGTCTAATCACTTGTCACGAGGAAAAGTCAGAAGCCTTGGTAGGATTTTTTGAAAGATGCATTTTCTTATTTTTTTCTGTTTATCACTAAAGGATCGTTGGTTTTGCTCAAGTAAAACTTCATTTTTTGCATTGTATTGTTTAATATCTATAAATGTCTCTTATAATAACCCTTGTTTTACGATTTTTCTGGACTTGTAATTTACTACTAAATGCTATTGAAATTCCACCAATGATTTTTTCTGTTTCCACAGATTCACTGAATCATATCAAAGTGCTTGACAGTTTTGTCAAGGACATTTTGCCTTTTTCTAGTGAAAGTTATTCTGTTAAAAAAATCCAATCCTAAAGCCTTAAGAGCCTTTTAAGCATGATGGTGGGTTTATTGATAAATGCTACCTACTATTCTTTCTGTGGTCTGTGTTCCTTAGCCTGGAATCCTGTCTTCTACAATTTAGCACCAGTTTTCAAAATGCATATTTCATCAAATCTACAGTAAGCCATCCCAACCCATCTAGCCTGGCCTAGGTACCATCTCCCAATCTTGCTTTGTGTATGCCTATCTTTGGACCCTCTCTCATGCTGGCTCCTCAAACTGAAAGGAAGGCCCTCCCTCCTGGATCTCTATCTTCCAAATCCCATTTAGTCTCAAGGAATGTCAGGACAAATATCCCTTCCTTTCCCAGGAAACCACTCCTTATGGCTTACATGGAAGCTGATCTGCTTTCTTTAAATTTCAGAACAGTTGTTGTGCCTTCTCTATTAGGTTGTCTTATTCCTAAAAGTAGAGTATGTTAATTTCCCTCTTAGGCCTCAGTATCTTCATTTGTAAAGTGGGAGTCAGTATTTGCTTACCAGGCTTTTGTGTGGCTTGATGCACTCAGCACGTGTTGTCACGTGGTGAGAGCTGGTAGCCATGAGGTTGTAGGCTTGTTGAGGGCAGAGGAAGAAGTCACCATTTCTTAGTCTTCAGAATAACTTGTCTAGGGCATCACCCACTGTACTACAACTTTTCATTGGCCAATACTCAGTCAAGCTCATGTAGATATAGAATAATAAAATATGGAGCATCAGCCAGCTTTCAGAATATTTTGAGTAGAGTTCTTTCTTTTTCTAGTTTTAGTCGGTGGTTTAGATCCCTGAGAATGGAAATACAAGTGCATGGCTGCTCCCAGCACTGGTGAACTTCGTGCACCTTGAAAATGAAATATCTTATTTCTCTGTTGGAGAAATTTATCAAAAACTCAAGTTCTTAAAAGAATTTCTGGGAACAACATTGAAGATCAAATATGTCTGTGTCTTGTCTCTTTTTAGAAGACCTGCATTCTCTAGGAATGGATACTGGACCTGGAACACCAGCATGCACCCCAGTGACACCCCAGCTTGATGACCTGGTCCCGGGAGCGTCCATTCTTTGTTTTGTTTAAATAGTTCCTGACAGTTCTGTGTGATGGTAAGAATGAGGACTTCCAGGTCAAGAGAAACATGGATGTCTACAAACATTCAATGCTCAAACCAGATTAAGAATTACCCTCAATTTCACAGATTCAGATTAAAAAGACTATTGAAGTTTAGGCACTGCTTAGGACTTTTGAACTAGTGAACTTTCCAGAATAGTTTTCTTTCTATCTTAGGAAATGGCTCACAGAACAACCTTATATTTTGTAGGGCCATAGTACATGTTTGGGGCCTCAGTATTGTGCTATTTTATTGGGAAAGACAAACATAATGAATTATCTTTCAATTAATAGCGGAAGAGAGTGATATGGTTGAAATAAAGCAGTTGAATGAAAATGTTATTATGGTATAAGATTTTTGCCTCCTTAATTATCTTCTGCTTGGTTTAGTATTAATTCTTTTTTTTTTTTTTTTCTTGGCTGGCCTGGGATCCCAGGTGCATACTTCAGGAAAGGTAGAGTTGGATTCAGGTTAAAAATAAGTGGCCAATAACCTGCTGGAGCTGACTGAGCTGTTCATGGATGAACCTAAGATGTAGGCATGCACTTATTTTCTATCAAAGTTGCTAAGCTTTCTTGGGGCTTTTTCTACTGTAGAGGAGAGTATAGTGCTTCTCTGGTAATACCTCATTTTTCTAGAAGGTACCTAACTCACACTCACAACTTGTCTATTTGCTACAGGTTTAGTTGTGGTAAAAGAGAGGAGAGAAGGATGTGGTTGGCAAGGGGATGCTGGAGACAAGCATATGGGTGGTGATGAAATTTCACTGCTGCCAGCAAAGGAATCAGTGAAACTCTTAAAAGCAGCTAAGACTTAAAGCTAAACCATTTTGGGCTGTTTAGTGTAAAGAAGGATGGTATAGACCAGATCTGATGGTGAAGTAGACCGGAACAGATACTGAGTCATAGACGCAGAGACTGTGGGATTCAAATACTTGCTGAAAAAGATGAAACTAACAGCAGACACATTTTTTTTCCCTCAAGCTTACATGAAACATTCACCAAGATAAACCACGTTCTGGGCCATAAAACACACCTTAACAAACTTAAAAGAATAGAAATCATGCCATATCTGTTTTAGACCGCAGTGGAATTAAACTAGAAGTCAATAACAGAAAGATAGATGAAATATCTTAAAGTACTTGGAGATTCAACAACACACATCTAAATAACACATAGGTTAAAGCAGAAATCTCAAGAGAATTAAAAAAATATTTTGAACACAATGAAAATGGAAATACAACTTATCATAGTTCGTGGGATGCAGTGAAAGCAGTGCTTAGAGGGATTGAGAAGGAAGAAATAAAATTGTCTTTGTTTGCAGATGACATAATTGTCTAAATTGTCTATGTAGAAAATCTGGAAGAATAAAGCAAAAACTCCTGGAGCTAATAAGCCCTTATAGCAAGTTTGCAGGATACAGGGTTAATATACAAAAAGTCAATCAATTTCTTTCCTATATACCAGCAATGAACAAGTGGAATTTGAAATAGAAAGTACACCACTACTTACATTAGCACTCCCCAAAATGAAATACTTAGGCTTAAATCTAACAAAATATGTATGAGGAAAACTACAAAACTCTGATGAGAGGTATCAAAGATGAACTTAATAAATGGAGAGACAGTCCATGTTCATGGATTGGAAGAGTCAATATTGCCAAGATGTCAGTTCTCCCTAAATTGAACTACAGACTCAATGCAATTCCAGTCAAAATCCCAGCAAGTTATTTTGTGGATATTGACAGACTGATTCTAAAGTTTATATGGAGAAACAGAAGACCCAGAATAGCCAACTCAATATTGAAGGAATAAAACAAAGTTGGAGGACTGACACTACCTAATCTCAAGGCTTATTATATAGCTACAGTAATTAAGATGGTGAGGTATTGGTGAAAGAACAGACAAACAGATCAATGGAACAGAATAGAGATCCCAGAAATAGACCCACATACATAGTCAACTGAACTTTGACAAAGGAGCAAAGGCAATACAGTGGAGCAAAGATAGTTATTTCAACAAATGGTGCTGGAAAAAATGGTACATTCATATTAAAAAAAAAAATAAATCTAGGGGACTTCCCTTGTGGTCTAGTGGTTGAGACTCTGTGCTTCCAGTGCAGGGCATGAGGTTTTGATCCCTGGTCAGGGAACTAAGATCCCACATGTGGCATGGCAAAAAAAAAAAAAAAAAAAAAAGAATCTAGATGCGGACTTTACACCTTTCACAAAAGTTAACTCAAAATGAATCATAGATTTATATGTAAAACGCAAAACTAGAAAACTCCAGAAGAGAACATATGAGAAAACCTAGATGACCTTGGGTATGGCAATGACTTATAAAATACAACACCAAAGGCATATTTCATGAAGGAAAGAAATGATAAGCTGGTCTTCATTAAAATTAAAAATTTCTGTTCTGCAAAAGACACTGTCAACAGAATGAGAAGACAAATCACAGACTGGGAAAAAATATTTGCAAAAGTCTCATCTGATAAAGGACTGTTATCATCCAAAATATATGAAGAACTCTTAAAACTCAACAATAAGAAAGTAACCTGATTAAAAAATGGGCAAAGAGATTAGACCCATGTACCTATGGTCAACTAATCTATGACAAAGGAGGCAAGACTAAAGAGAAAAGAAGTAAAGAGAAAAGACAGTCTCTTCAGTAAGTGGCGCTGGGAAAACTGGACAGCTACATGTAAAAGAATGAAATTAGAGGACTCTCTAACACCATACACAAAAATAAACTCAAAATGGATTAAAAACCTAAATGTAAGGCTAGATACTATAAAACTCTTGGAGGAAAACATAGGCATAATACTTTCTGACATAAATTAGAATAATGAAAATAAAAACAAAAATAAACAAATGGGACATAATTAAACTTAAAAGCTTTTGCACAGCAAAGAAAACCATCAACAAAACAAAAAGACAACCCACAGAATGGGAGAAAATATTTGCAAACAAAGTGACTACAAGGGGTTAATCTCCAAAGTATACAAACAGCTCATACAGCTCAATAACAACAACAAAAACAAACAATCCAATCAGAAAATGGGCGGAAGATCTAAATAGACATTTCTCCAAAGAAGACATACAGATGGCCAAAAAGCACATGAAAATATGCTCAACATCACTAATTATTAGAGAAATGCAAATCAAAACTACAATGAGGTATCACCTCACACTGGTCAGAATGAGCATCGTTAAAAAAATCTACAAATGGACTTCCCTGATGGCACAGGGGTTAAGAATCTGCCTGCCAATGCAGGGGACACGGGTTTGAGCCCTGGTCCGGGAGGATCCCACATGCTCTGGAGCAACTATCCTGGGTGCCACAACTGCTGAGCCTGTGTTCTAGAGCCTAAGAGCCACAACTACTGAGCCTGTGCGCTGCAACCGCTGGGGCCCGCGTGCCTGGAGCCTGTGCTCGGCGGCGGGGGGGGACCACTGCAATGTGAAGCCTGTGCACCACAAGGAAGAGTAGCTCCCACTCACCTCCACTAGAGAAAGCCCGTGTGCAGCAATGGAGACCCAACTCAGCCAGAAATAAATAATAAATAAATAAATAAATTTATTTATTTATTTAAAAAAATCTACAAATGATAAATGCTGGAGAAAGTATGGAGGAAAGGGAACCCTCCTACATTGTTGGTGGGAATGTAAATTGGTACAGCCACTATGGAGAACAGTGTGGAGGTTCCTTAAAAAACTAAAAATAGAGCTACCATAGGTTCCAGCAATCCCACTCCTGGGCATATACCTGGAGAAAACCATAATTCGAAAAGATACATGCACCCCAATGTTCATTGCAGCACTGTTTACAATAGCTAGGACACTGAAGCAACCTAAATGTCCATTGACAGAGGAATGGATAATGAAGATGTGGTACATATATACAATGGAATATTACTCAGCCATAAAAAAGAATGAAATAATACCATTTGCAGCAACACGGATGGAACTAGAGATTTTCATACTGAGTGAAGTAAGTCAGACAAAGACAAGTATATGATATTGCTTATATGTGTAATCTAAAAAAATGGTACAAATGAGCTTATTTACAAAACAGAAATAGAACCACAGATGTAGAAAACAATCTTATGCTTACCAGCGGGGAAGGTGGGGGGAGGGATAAATTGGGAGTTTGGGATTGACACATGCACATTACTATATATAAAAGAGATAACTGGTAAGGACCAACTGTAGAGCACAGGGAACTCTACTCAATACTCTGTAATGACCTATATGGGAAAAGAATCTGAAAAAGAGTAGATGTATGTATATGTATAACTGATTCACTTTGCTGTACAGCAGAAACTAACACAATATTGTAAAACAACTATGCCCCAACAAAAATTAAGAAAAAATGGGCAAAGACCTGAACAGACACCTCATCAAAGAAGAAGTACAGCGGCAAATAAGCATATGAAAAGATGCTCCATATCTTATATCATCAGGGAAATGCAAATGAAAACAATGAGATAGCAGTGCACCCCTATTAGAATGGCCAAAATCCAAAACACTGACAATTCCAGATGCTGGCAAGGGTGTGGATCAACAAGAATTATCATTCACTGTTGGTGGCAATGCAAAATGGTACAGCCACTTCTGAAGGCAGTTTGGCAGTTTCTTACAAAACTAAACATAGTTTTATCATATGATCCAGCCTTCATGTTCCTTGGTATTTACCCAAATGAAAAAAAAAAAACAACATGATGTCTACATAAAAAACCTGCACACAAATATCTGTAACAGCTCTATACATCATTGTCCAAACTTGGAAGCAACCAAGATGTCCTTTGGTACGTGAATGGATAAATACACAGTGGTCCATCCAGACAGTGGAATATTATTCAGCACTAAAAATAAATGAGCTACCAAACCACGAAAAGATGTGGAGCAACTTAACATGTGTATTACTAAATGAAAGAAGCTAATCTGAAAAGGTTATATACTGTATTATTCCAACTATATGCCATTGTGGAAAAGGCAAAACTATGGAGACAGTAAAAAGACTAGTGGTTGCTAAGGTTTAGGGAGAGGGAGAGATGAATAGGCAGAGCACAGAAGATTTTTAGGCAGTGAAATTATTCTGTATGATTCGACAATGGTGGATGCGTGTCGTTATACGTTACACATTTGTCAAAACTCATAGAATGTACAGCACCACGAGTGAACCTTAATGTAAACTGTGGACTTTAGGTGATAAGGACAATCAAGATAGGTTCATCAATTGTAACAAATGTAGCCACTCTGATGGGGGATGTTGATAACAGGGGAGGTTGTACATGTGCAGGGACGGGGGTTATATGGGAAGTCTCTATATTTTTCGCTCAGTTTTGCTGTGGACCTAAAACTGCTCTAAGAAAATAAGGTTTATTAATTTTTAAAAAGACGAGAAAACTGTTTCAAAGCAGTTAATTTATTTATCCAAGATCACACGGCCCATCTGGGGATGGAACCAGGACCAGAATCCCAGTCTCCTCAGACTGAATCCAGGTTTCCTACATACCAGTGAAAAGAAAGTCTACTTTATGTATGACCTGTTGCCTGTGGCTTCAGGGAAGCATATGGTACATTTCAGAAAGAATATCACAGTGATGGTGAGGGGGGGGCTTGGGGGAAGTGATGATTATTGTTATGGCTTTGGCTTTCTGGAAATTCACTTATGTGGACCAGCTCATAACGGATTGGGAAGGATAAGTGTGTGTGTGTGTGTACACGTGTGTGTGTGTGTGTGCGTGCGTGCGTGCGTGTATATAAGTGCATGTATATTTGTGTATATGTATGTATGTGTGTATGCATTTGTCAGTTGATGTGTTAGTTACAAAAGACTGGAAACTCCCACTGCATTGTATACGTTTAGCGGAGTCTTTTAGAAACGGAAAAAAAGCATATAAAGATACAAATAGAGAGGAACCATAGGAGAAGAGCCCATACGTCTTGTTCATGCCTGTTGTAATCAAATTAAAAAATAAGGTGGAAGTCAAGCTGCTCAGGTTGTGGCAAGTTCTCACTTATTCCCTAACACCCATCTGAACACGGCCAGCTGACCCAGTGAAATGCAAACTCTGGGATCTGATCTGGCCTGACTTGTACAATGTGGGCATGACTTAGAGATCTGAATGTTAAGATCCCCTCTCTGAAAGCAGGCCGTCATCCTGAGTACCACCATGTGCAAAGTTTCCATGAGGTCGGTGTCCAATGGGATTGCTGCTGAGACATTCCTGGTTAGCAGAGTTTATTCCAGCCTGATTCATGGGGCCAGACTGAATTGAACTCTAAAAGCTTCAGTGCTAAATTCCACTTCACCTTTCATGCCAATGTCAAGGAGTTTTTTTCTCAGTTTCAAAGCCAGATGGAAAATGGCAAGTTCAAGGAGAAATAGTACTGGGGAGACTTTGCATCCTGGCAGCAAAAATGAATATCTCTGATTTGAAATTAGGGCTTCTAAAAGAATTTGTAAGTAAATTTTAAAAATCGCTTGTTTGTACTTGAGCTTATTATTGAAACACTAACTATTTATTGTGGACCAATCTTAATCTTTTAGGCAGAGATCAATAAGAGGGCAGCTCTTTGGACATCTATTACATCAGATGATGTGAATTTAGTTTTGGTTTTGGAATCTTTTTTTTTTTTTTTTTAAAGACGAATGTGATTTGGGTGTGAGAGTGTGTGTATGGGGAAGATGGCTTAAAGAATAGCTTTTTAAGGAGCAGTTTGGCCACCTAAGTGCATGCCATCCTAGGAGGAAGGGGTAGGAATATCGCACACCTGGCATGCTGAATGACTACCTATTTGCCTGGGCACTGTCCCATGTGTCCTTGGATTCCCCCAAGGCTATCTACAGGTGGAGCAGTCCTGGGGTGTCTCAGTCCCCTGGGGCCTTTGTCAGTTCTCATCAAAGACTCCATGGAGTGGTCAGTAACGATAGGCTATGGTTGCCATGGCAGCAGCCATGAATGTCCTGGGTAGCCAGGCTCCACATAGGTGCTGGCTTTTTCCCCAGAGCACAGTCTATGCAGATGGTGGGGGAGGAAAGACCACTTTTCACAGGCAGATTTTGGGGTCATTGTTTCAGAATCCCGTACACGCTTGAGAGTTCACTGTTGTCCCTGTGTGGCTCTCATTTTAGATGCAGAATCATTGGGCGGAATAAAGATATTCAGCACTATCTTTGGCAAGCTGGCTAACCTAGTCACAAGGACAAGAAGGTCCCCCCGGAAAAGTACAGCTGTCTCTTCCGCACAAGACTTCACTGATGTTCTATTCAGTTATGGGCTGATGTCAAAACGCCCGACCGTCACTCGTGCACTCTCAGTAGCTCATGTTTATGCGGCCGGAGCAAAACAGTCTACATTTTGGTCTCAGGTAATCAGACCATGAACATAATATATGCTCAATTAAAACTGGGGGTGGACAATGAAGTGGTAAGAGATAGGACTAGCCCCAATAATAGGTTCTCGGCTACTGCTCAAGAATGGAATGAACATTCCGAGGAAGGCGCCAGGAAAGATGACTGTTAGTGGTTAGCCGCGGGAGGAAATTCAGAAAGAGGAGCTGGGTAGAAGGCTTGGATGGCCACCTGAGGTGACGTGAAAGCTGGGTGGGCACCTGGGCACAGCACAAGTTGTGTCTCCAAGAGTTGCAATCCAGAGGCGTTCCTTGCAAATAAAACGAAAACCCCTGACATTGCTGCCACATTTGGTGGCTCTGCCGGAGGAAAGAGAAGGGATGTAAAGTTTCTTGACTGGGGCAGCATTTGTTTGGTTGTGGGGTAGACTTGTGGTGACAGGTCAAGACCTCTCACTTAAAAAGAGAAGACAAGGTCAGACCATCCAGGGAGATGGCTGAAAAGTGAGAATTTCTAGAGGCTGAAGAAAGATCTGTAAAGGAAAACAGAACAGTGAGGTAATCACCATGAGAAATGAGAACTCGTTTGGACTTCCTTACACTTACTTCATTTATGCATTAGTGTTGTTTGATGTTGACTCACACATGGGTGGGGCATCCCCGTGCATAGGGGACTCAAAAGGTCTTAACTTCAGTTCTTCTAGGGAGAGCCATCATCCCTAACCCACGTGGGTGCTCTGTGGGGTCAAGTGTGCTGGCCAAGAGAAGCTCAAAAGATACAGGCTTCCCAGCAGACACTTCTGGGGGGTCATTGTCTAAATGGGCAGAAACAGGGCTGGAGGGAGAGGCTCACCCAGAGAGGGGGTGGGTATGAACAAGGCTTCTGGACTACCCAAGGCTGAGCCAAGGGACAAGGGAGGGTATGGCTCATACCCACACCCCCAGTCAGCCATGCTGAGAGATGATGCCAGAACGGCACCTGCTATGCCTGCATCTGAGAACAGTGTTCCTTCTCCTTCTCTAAGAAGGCTGGCTGAAGACCCAGAGGTTCCAATCACGCACAGCTGTCCACAACCCAGCTCTCTGCGCTACAGCTGATCCAGTTCTGCTACTTGTGTTTAGTGGTGATAGACCCAATACTGACATATTCCATAAGGCATTCAGCTTGGACTGGGGTTTTAGTAGCCAAAGAGATCCGATCCTGGACTCCAGGAACGTTTGCTCCTTTGGATGGATATTTTGTGGTTTCTGTTAGAATTTTAGAAATGATGATGAATTACATGTTTATTTCACTAGTGCCTGTTGGTAGCAGATATTTACATTGCCTGAGAAAAACAGCCCTTCCTATTCTTATAAAGATTGGCTGGTTGATATCACAGTATTCATGATCCGTGTTAATACAACGGGTATGTAGCCTTAATCTTGAAATGGTCAATTACACTTTGTTAGTAGGAAGATTTAGTTCTCCAAGCTCTGTTGCTTATGTGGTCACAAATCTCTAGCTGACCACAGGGCACGTTAAGATTGATGTCTAGGGGGGTAGTGTCTAAAAATAACTTTATAAATACCATTTTCACTGGTGATAAATCTCAATCAGTTAGTCATGCTGACTACTTCAATTAACTATTCTTGTGAGTGCTAAAGTATTTTGTCCTCTTTTTCCTTCGACTCTCCTATTTGAATTAGGTGGATGCATGAAGCTTTCTTTCACCGAGGTAATGAGGCCAAGTAACAGTTTGACTCCTTTTAACATTTATTTAAGTTTTATGGTGTTGAACTTTGAGATTTTTTTTCCCCTCCCACTTAGTTATGCTGTTCCATGCGGTTGCAAGATCGCAAGCTTTTTGCACGATCGCAGGTACCATCAACCACTTAGTTTCAGACACAGGACCAAATTCATCTCAATTTCCATCATTTGTGTGTCAGCAATACAACATCACAATGATTTATTACAAAATTTTTTCTTTTCCACCTAACTTCCAGGAGAGCACTCATAAGAGAACTTGATATATTTTTCAATAGAGCTAAAGAGATAAAAAACGTAACTTGGCTTTGGAAATGCTTCCTTAGAATACAAGTGAGTTCAGCTTAGTGATACTAAAGAATGTCATTTAGTATTGGT
Organism: Kogia breviceps; assembly: GCF_026419965.1. Lineage (NCBI taxonomy): Eukaryota > Metazoa > Chordata > Mammalia > Artiodactyla > Physeteridae > Kogia > Kogia breviceps. The sequence goes on from NC_081314.1 coordinate 142,214,962, forward strand.
TTATCTCAAAACTCCATTGTCTAAATTCCTTTGATCCAATATTTCTGTAGTTACCAATTTTTATCTTGTGCTTCAGACTCAGAAAGCAGCAAACAATGCAATAACCCTTTACTACGCCTCTGTTTCTTCCTGAGCTCTTTCACAGAACCTGTTTGTTTTCTAAGAGAAGCATTTAGTTTTTATTTGCATGTTAAACTTTTAGCTGAGTACCTAGAGGGAGCCAGAACAAGCACAACTAAACAGGAGTGGTGGTTTAAGCTTCTTCTTATCACGCTGATCAATTGTGGGCTAGAGGAAACTAGCAAGGGAAGATGGAGAGGCAGCTCAGCAGTCTAGTTAGTTCTATTCCAGAAAAGAATTAGAGGGAAGGCATGTAGGGGAGGGGAATTTGTTTGGATGTGTGACAACTACTGCAAGTCCAGTTCATCTCACTCAGCAGAGACCCAGGCCCCAGCTGTCTACATATTTAAATACCTATGCATGTCAGCGAAGCAGTAGCTCAGTCCCTGGAATTCCCAGTTTTTAAAATTGTTCATGAATGAGTAGTTGTACCACATCACTTTCTGAGCTGGCCACTGGCTCTTGCCTGACTGTTTACTCTATTTACCACTCTTGGGGGAATGGTTATGAAAAGAAAGGAGCTTTTCTTTGAGACCCAACTCAAAGTCCTATGAAGCAGTTGTCTATCTTACAAAAAAATGAGTTATTTTTCCTTGAACAAACCTAAGCACAATACTGGAAAATAGAGTTATACTGGAAAAGAATGTCATCATTCTAACTTGCCCAGGAATATTTTAGTAGTACAGTACAGTATGTAATAGTACTTAATGGTATTAATAGTATTTAATAGCACAGTACTGGGGTTGGCAAACTTTTCCTGTAGAGGGTCAGAGAGTGAATACTCTAGTCTTCCGGCTATGTGACCTCTGTTTTAATTACTCAACTCTGCTGTGTGTCGTGAAAGCAGTCATAGAAACACATACACCAATGGGTGTGCCTGTGTTCCAATAAAACTTTATTTATGGACACAGAAATTTGAAATAATTTTTGCATGTCACCAAGGATCCTTCTCTTGTTTCTTTTTTTTTCTTTTTCCCAGCCATTTAAAAATGTAAAATCAGTCTTAGCTTGCAAGTGGTGCAAAAACAGGCAGTGGGCCAGATTCTGTGAGCAGATTTGGTTTGCTGACCCTTTTTGTAGTAAAAAGAGCCCATGGTTTTAGCCTCAGCACCTGGATTTGAGACCAGGATCTGTGATTGACTGGCCTTGTAACCTTGGGGAAGTTACTCAGTTTGCCCAAACCCTAGTTTTCCATCTATAAAATGTAAATTATAATACTCAAGCTCTGATGGTGGATTAGAATTAAATGAGAAAACGTGTGCAAGTACTCTGAACGCTCCAAAACACCACACAACGTAGGGTGTAATATTGTTTGGTTATTATTGTACATACTGTGCTTTGTCAAAATCAAATAGTAGCCTGACAGAGCTTTGACTGCTAGATGACATTCTACATCAAAAGCTCTCCAAGACGTTAAGGGCAGAAATATTAGGAAGAGGTATGCTTTACTCAATTTTAAATTAAAGGATAACATTTTCTTAAATGCAGGGTGGCCATAGAGTCTAGAAACACGGTATTATTAGTTGATTATATTGTAATGCAATATCAATGAATCATCTATTATGTATATGTTACCTATGTTTTTTGACTTTATAGCCATCCATTGAAATGAAACCATAGAAGATAATGTTTACCATCTATGTAGGACATTTAATCTTCAACTACTCTTATGATTCTTCTGAATCACATAGAGTATCACCCAAGTCAAGGAAAGAAAGACTGTAAAGTAGTCAGACTCTTGGCAAGCTGTTTTGGAAATGACTATGAATATATATATATATATATATATTTTAAATCTTGTATCACTTAGCTAAGCAAATGATTTCACATTATTCTGCTGAGTTAAAGTAGTTTTCTAGTGGAAGTTTTAGAGTCTCTTTCTCTGTCCACCAGCTCCCATATTTATAAACAGTTTCTGAACATCCCAAAGATACTGGCTTCAATCTAAATAAAAAAGCAAAGGGGAAAAATTAAGAAACCTGAAATGTAAGAAAATGTAGCAAGGGAAAACATAAGAATGTTGCTTGGAGACTTGAAAACTTAGGCTTTTAAATGAAGTCATAAATAATTTTTAAATTAGAGTATAATGAAAAACAGACATTTCAGAGCCCTAGTTTGGTTAAACCAGCAAGAGAAAATTGTGCTTAAGAAATAGATTGACCTTTTTAGAAACAGTAGCTGGATTTCTGTTAGGGAACATAAGATATTGAACTAAATCAGTGGATCTGGAACTGAACTAAATCAATGGATCTGGTACTGGAGAACTAGGGAAAGAGCAAAAGAGAGGGACAGATGGAGGAAGGGAGTGGGGAAAGAGAGGTTTCCTTCTCCTGGACATAGAGTGTCTATGTATTGGACCAACCAGGCTAAACGGCCATATTTCTTAGGGATGGAAAAGTAATGACCTGACATTACAGTGATTGCAAAGGTGTTAATCCAAAAGAGTATAGTTTGCCCATGGGACCTCCAAAGACATAAACAATTTTATCAGTTATATAAAAGCTGACATAAATAAATAGGTGCTCTTCCAGTTGGAAAGCATGTTGGGGTGAGTGGAAATGAGAATCTGAGGGTCTTGTCAGCCCTTGGGGAGGTCATGCTCCCAGCTGAGTCTGCCCTTTCCTCCAAACTGGAGTCAACTGTGGCAAACTGCAACCCTTTAGCCCAAAGTTCTTATCTGGCTAATGGATACTGCCATGATTTTATGGGAAAGGGACTCAAATACACCATCAAACAGACCAAAATATCAAGTTGAGCGTGATCCTCATTGATTATGAGTATTGGTGCATTAAAATAGGCTTATTTATTTCCATAGCTCTGGATTTGCTAACAAAGTGACTGAGTGATTGGAGCCTGGATATGGTGGAAGAGAATGGGTAGAAATTGTAGAGGCATCTTTGCTGAACTGTTAATGAAAAACACCATTCAATACTTGCTACTTAGAAAATTCAGTCTTAATGAGCTTTTTTCAGTTCCAAATTTTAACAGTTGACACAAAATACACTGTTAAACTGTGTTATCAATAATTGTAGAAAAATAGACATGTTTGATAAGGACATTCTAATAAAAGGTTCTTCTGGAGCATCCTCATTTAAAGATTCAGAGGCTCACATTACAAAAATGAGATTTGGTTCATGTTCCATCTCCAACCACGTTGACACCAAAGACGGTGAGAAATAGGGAAAGACCTCACACCTGGGTGCCCTGTCACAGATACAGAACTGACGTGTGTGTCTGACCAAAGGGTTGTCAAGGCTCTTCATTCAGTTGTGCTCAATGGCCCCCAACTGCTCTTCCAACCAGACAACAGGGTGTGTGTTGTCCTTTAAGCCTTAGTAATGGATCTTAAAAGGCCCATTGAGTCTTTAGGAACTAAATTAGCAGATTTTTTGCAGCCCCAGCTGATCTTGCTTTGTGCTACCATGCCTCGTCCTGCAACTCTGGTGATGCTGCAGGGATAGCGCCCCCAAGGCAAGAGGGCCCTTCCTAAGGCTACACTGAGGTAAGGCCACAGTACCTCCCCACAGCCTGGCAAGAAGTGTATGGGGCTCCCTCCTCCTCCTCAACTACAACCTCCTCTTTGGAGTGTGTGGAATGAATAAATGATTCAACAAATATTCGATGTGAAAAGTGAAATGTTGGCAAAAGGAAAGAGTTATGGCCAACAGTTTTGTTTTCCATACGGTCAGTGCCAAGAAGCAGTTGTCTTGATACAAGGTGTCAGAAGTGGGAGAAGAGAGACCCACCCCTCCCATGTCAAATTGAGGAGTTACTTTCCTTATCTCTGGGACATGCTTTTTAGTAGACAAGGTCCCCAAACTACAGTGTGAAGGCCTGTGCTATCTGGTCAGGGAAGGCAAGGGCAGCAGGGAGGGACAGCTAGTTTGAGCTCTTTGACCTCCATGGTGCAAAGCCTCAAACTGAGCGCAGCTGTAGAAGTAGAAAATGAACTTGGATCCAGTCAATGAATACTTATGATGGATGATTATGTTAGGGAACAAACAGTTTATAAAGGCCAACTTAATGTGAAAGATCTGTTTCAGTGCAAAATCTCCACCTGCCCTTGAGGTTTTGTCTAAGATTCTCTTCCTTTTCTTTTTTTTTTTCATTTGAAAATGATTTCGTTTTGAAAATTAGATTTTCAGTACAAAATACTATTCCTTCCTTCCCTCCTCCTCTCCTCTCCTTCCTTCCTTTCTTTCCTTCTTTCTTTCTTTCTTCTTTCTTTCTTTTTATCTTTGCAGATTAAAATGAATTAAGGCTGTAGCTTTTTGTTTTCTTTGATTGGGAGACACTTTGGATTTGATTTCTAACCTGTGGCATACTCTAGAAAGATTTCTTAGACAGTCATGAAGATTGTTGATCTAATCTTTAAATATTGAACTCTGGAAATTTCATAATAATAAACTAATAATAATAATAATAATAATAAATACCAATGCAAGGAATGCTGATGGATAAGCCCCCCAGGTATAGGGAGAGTGCCAGATGGAGTCAAGGTGTGTGAGATCAGTGATTACAATATCCTTCGCCCATTACATGCCATTATGAATTTCATGACTTTAGACCCAAACCATCTTTTACTAACTTAACATGTCTCATTTTTTAACTGTGATTACAGAGTGAAAATAGTTGGAGAGTCAATGGTTTTGTAGAAGAAAAGTTTCTCAAACTGTGGTACTACAAAGGGTGAGAGCTAACTTGAAAAGCATAAAGACATAATTCCCATCATTGGCGGGAATTCCCTGGCTGTCCAGTGGTCAGGAGTTGGCACTCTCACTGCTGGGGCCCTAGGTTTGATCCCTGGTCAGGGAACTAAGATCCTATAAGCCACGAGGTGTGGCAGAAAACAAAAACAAAACAAAACCAAAAAACACACATTGTTGGTGACATGCCAGAGCATGTCCTCCTCCTGAAATTCTGCCCCAGGCTAGTCAGTGAGGTCTTGTTACTTAAAAAAGGGACCTCAGTTTTGTAAACATTTCACAGTATATCAGCATACTGGTGGTGTGTTTTGCCATCTACTGAACCTCCAAACTTCTCCCAGACCTATGGCTTATTAGATTCAATTAAAGGGAACAGTGAGGTACCCAAATGGCTGCCAGTCTGGGACACGGAGCAAACGCCATGCACTAAAGGGCCAGCGGTCAATGGGACCAAAGAAATCCAGAAAACAGGACATCAGAACAGAAATGCCTACTGTACTTTGGGAATCTTTTTTTTTTTTTTTTTAAATCTTATTTCTAAAGTTATATATCTAAACCTACATTAATTTTACATGTATGTACATTATTTAGAAGTTTTGTTCTACAGTACTTTTGTACATGCTGGGTTTTATTACTAACTGCAAAAGAAAATAATTACATAAGGCATATATATGTACAGTATTTTGTCATTACCTCACCTGGGTCCTATAACTGCAATGCCTGCAGGGGGCAAGCACCTCGCCCTGTAGATGAAATTTATTGAGATATATAAAACTGAGGGCTCGACTTCTATGTCTCACTGCATGAATGAATAGGCACCAGAGACCTTCCTCATCATATCCCAGGTAAACTCTGACGCACTCTTTTGAGTGATCTGGTATTGTACAACACATGCAGGTAAGTAGCAGAAATCTCTAGGACTTGAATGTGTCGTATTCAGGGAGGAGACCAGGCTTGGGTCACAAATGAGGGCACATGACACCTTAACCCAATCTGAATCTGCCTTGTCAATCTGAATAACTGAGAGGGCAGGTAGATATTTTACACCTTGAAGATTTGTTTTCTGGTAATGCCAAACTTCAATATAAGGAAAGAACAAAGTAAGAGAGACGGAAAATAAAGAGAATGAGAGACAAGGGAAGGTTGTGGGCGGAGAGGAGAAGGGGTGGCCCGGCCAGGGGACTAAACTTTGGATTCGTTCTCTAGATTCGCCACATCACCATTCCTCGCCGTCTGCTGCTCAGGGTTCTTTTCTTCCTCCTCAGTCTCCAGCTCTGCGTGTTGGTTGAGTTTGCTGGAGACGGACCAGCTCAGGGGCAGCTCAGCCCTGCTGGCTAACTCGGCCAGCTCTTTGGCACTGAGAGATGGGGTGCTGGTCTCGTAGGTCTCATGGAAGCTGTTGTAGTCGACTTCGTAGAACCCGTCCTCCAGCGTCAGGACAGGGGTGAACCGGTACCCCCAGAGGATCTCACTAGTGATGTAGGAGCTTCGAGCTTGGCACGTCATCCCTGCAGAGAGGAGAACGGAGGCTTTAGTGTGTGTGTCTGTGAGCTTTGCATCGCCCAGGGGACTCAGGGAGACAGGCAGGGCTGCTGCAGGTGCTGTTGAGACTGTGACCCGCATAGGTTGCTATAATAGGGAAGAACAAATCTGACTCCATATTAAGTCTGCTTCTTTCACTTTAACCTTGCATTCAATTGCTTTTGCTACAAGTTAAGAATGTTGCCTAGAGCCTGAAATATACAGGAGAGCCCATTCTCAAAGCTCTGACCCTTAAAGGTATAACACTTTCCCATTCCTATAGAGATAAAAAGCTGCAGAACAGAGGATAATGTTTGTCTTGTTGGAGGTTTACAGGGGCATCATGACCTGACCTACATGGACAGCTGTAAGAACAAAGGATTCTGACACCAAGAAGTCTGCAACAACCAGTCACACCCCCTCCCTTTTTAGTATAAAAGAAGCCTGAATTCTAACTCAGGTAAGATGGTTCTTTGGGACACTAGTCCTCCCTCTTCTCCGTCTGCCAGCTTTCTGAATAAAGTTGCTATTTCTTGCCTCAACGACTCGTCTCTTGATTTATTGGCCTGCCGTGAGGCGAGCGGTTCGAGTTTGGACTTGGTAACGGTGCCACAACTACAAGTAGGTGTCTTTCTTGTTGTAGACATGTGCTACCATGCAGGAGGGCATGCGGTAGAGATCCCAGGCTTCCACGTGGAATCCCAGGGAGCAACGTGAAAGTTCTGGCTCACACCAGGCACTTGCAGGCACTTGCCTGCAAGGTCAGGCACACACACAGGAAAGCATGTGTGCACATGCGCACAGGTGCACACTCATGTGGTCACGCCTTGTCCGCTTTTTACTCCAGGATCATTTGAGGTCTTGACTCTGGTCTCACACTGCTTTTAGAGGTTTTGCCTGAGTCCTGCTGGGATTTGAGTCTTGGCTTTGGCCACAGACTTAGAATGAAATTTGACTTTTTTTTTTTTTTTTGTGGTCCACGGGCCTCTCACTGTTGTGGCCTCTCCCGTTGCGGAGCACAGGCTCCGGACGCGCAGGCTCAGCGGCCATGGCTCACGGGCCCAGCCGCTCCGTGGCATGTGGGATCTTCCCGGACCGGAGCACGAACCCGCGTCCCCTGCATCGGCAGGCGTACTCTCAACCACTGTGCCACCAGGGAAGCCCCGAAATTTGACATTTTAAACTAAACTTATGCTGCCTTTCAGCAGGAGGCCATGGATTTGTTTTACCCTCCCATTGCCGTGACACAGAGGCAGCTACTGTGGTCCCCTAAATGAGGTTGGAAGGGATGCTGATCTGAGTTTGTCCTTTCCCCAGGACCAGTGGAAATGGTTATTCAGATCGTGTGATAATATAATACTTTAAAGTCGCCCCGCATCTCACCCGTCCTTCCTGCTTATAGACAGGAAGACTTTTTCTAATTTGCACAGAAATGCCATATGAACTGCTCGCAGCCCAGGAGTCAGGAATAGCTTCCTGTTAAATGTGAAAAGGCAGAACAAGGGAAATCCCACCCATCTCCTTAGAAAAGGAAACTAGGCAACAGGCTTGGTGTAAAATACGGGGAATGCCATTGGTGCATTTTTTTCTGAGGTCGAAGACTTCTCTTATGAAACTTCTCAGGAAATGGAAGCGTTCATTCAGCCATTCCTTCAGGGCTGACTTTCCATAAGCTCAGTAGGTCCAGTACCAAGGGCCCACAGAGCTTTTAGGGGTCCATGAAAATATTCATCTTTATAGAAAGTATATTACATATTATGTAAGGTAGAGTATATACTTTATATTATATAATTATATAAAAATGTAATTAGAAAATTTTTCAATGGAATAAAGGGCCCACAAAGGTAAAACCACGTAGGACTCACCATAGTCCTACTGCAGCCCTGTGTTCATTCATCCAGGGAAGCATCCAGCCAGCCAGTCAGTATATTATCCCTTAGGACAGCCTATAAGATATATTAGGCAATTGCTTTATGCTGAATGCAGGTGCGGTAAGGAGAACAGGACACATGTAGGTTTTACACAGAAGGGTTCAGATCTACAAAATATTCCCACAGCAGTGCACCTGTTCCTCATGGCTAGAAGAAGGAAGTTGAGGGCCAGGGACTGAAGTGACTGACCCACTGCAGCTCAGAGTTTGAGCCCATACAGCCCTCGTCCACATTTTGCTCTCCCTCTGAACCTCAAAACTGAATGCTACCCTTCCTCAGTGTTTCCCTGACTGACCCAATTATTTGGTCCGCCCACCCCCATGCTTCTGAAGCAAGTACAGCAGGGCTATTGGGCATGGTAAAGCGAAGAACAACAGCATCTTGCTTTTATTTCTCAACGCTTCTCTTCTGAGTTACCACCTCTTTATCTGTGTTTGGGAGTGATGGGGGGAGACAGGTGATGACAGGGTTCTGTGGGCTCAGAGGGAGGTACAAACAGGAAGTCAAAAGGAAAAGGTGATAAAATAGCTTTCAAACTTTTGTTCCCACCAAGGAAGCATATGTTTATTGTCACATGACTAGAAAACAGAGACAGGCAAATAGAATAAAATTCACCTAGATTTTGATTTCTGGCTGTGTAAATGGCCAAATGGAACTAGAAATTAAAAATACAATTATTATTTTAAAAAAATAAAAAAAATACAATTATTAAAATTAAAATCTATATAGAGGTTTAACATCCAACTGGAATTGACTGAAGAGAGAATTAGAAACTTGGGATACAGGTATGAAGAAACAACACAGGATGCAGCCAAGAGGATGTCGTTGGGACTGATGGAGAAAGGACCTCGGAAAACCCTCTCCTCCATGAAAGCAATGAGAACGCTGGCAGAAACTGACTAAGCAAACTCTTTGAGAACTCTGTAAATGAACTCCAGGAGTGTTTGCTCAAGAAAAATGGCTGAATCGCAGTAAGAACCCTGAGCTTTGGGACATTTTAACTTTCCCTCTGCTCAGCTTCACGTTAGCCTTAAAAATCAACAGGCTGCAATCGTGGTGCAAAAGAGCAGTCCAGCAAGTCCTGGAGGGGTCAGGACAGGATTGGAGCTCTTTCAAAGCCTCATAGGCTCAGAACTGTCATCATTTGAAGTTTCTAGCAGTTCCCTAGAAAATCCCATTTACAAGGCTTGTCTCCTTTTGACTTGGGACGGAGTTTGCCCAATGCAAATGACTTGTTCCCTTGGGCCGTTTGTCAAACACAACCAGTGGTTAAACTTTGTACTCTCCCCCAGCCCAAATCCTATGTTGTTCTAACCCCCAGTACCTCAGGTTGTGACTTATTTGAGAGAGGGTCTTTAAAGAGGTAATTAAGTTAAAATGAGGTCATTGGGAGAGTGTCCTAATCCAATAGGACTGGTGTCTTTATAAGAAGAGGAGGTAAGTTACACAGACATGTGTAGAGGAAATACCATGTGAGGACATAGGGAGAAGATGGTCATCTCCATCTATAAGTGGAGGAGAGAGAAACCAACCCTGCCAACACCTTGATCTTGAACTTCCAGCCTCCAGAATTACAAGACAATAAATTCCTGTTTAAGCCGCCCAAGTCTGTGGTACTTTGTTATGGCAGCCCTAACCAATGAGTGTGCTTATCGAATTCCACAGGGATCGTAAAATACCTTTTCATAGTACCACTTTAATAGGATTAATTTATGTAATCAAAAATGAATAAGAGAGATTTAAACAAATGCTTGTGGATGCTTTCCCAATTTTTATTCACCTTTTGGTGTCCTAATTCATTTGAAAAGAGGTGAAAAGAATATTAATATATTTGTCTAACAATATCGAAAAGTATTTCTAGTGTAAGTGGATAATTTTCATTTTCTTCAGAAAGATTCCTGTCTTACATATTGACATTGGTCCCAGTCCATTCTTAGAAAAAATGTGATTTTTACTGATGTTGAAAAAGTAACAAAATAAAACCAACTAAGGTGCAGCCGCCAAAATTACATCAGTGTGTGACAGTGGAGCCCTTGTGATTTTCGATGTTACTTAACTCACTGAAGTGTGACCATGACTCTGAGAGCAATTTTTCATGGATTGTGTTTCAGGCTTTGAAATGAGTGTGAGCCGAGGATGCAGAATTTTCTTTGCTTAATAAAGAAGATTATAAATGAAAAACATGGGGCTTCCCTGGTGGTGCAGTGGTTGAGAGTCCGCCTGCCGATGCAGGGGACACGGGTTCGTGCCCCAGTCCAGGAAGATCCCACGTGCCGCGGAGCGGCTGGGCCCGTGAGCCATGGCCGCTGAGCCTGCGCGTCCGGAGCCTGTGCTCCGCAACGGGAGAGGCCACAACAGTGAGAGGCCCGCGTAGCACACACACACAAAAAAATGAAAAACATGAAAATATCCACAGCATTAATAATGGAAAACAGGAATGATACATGTATATTTACCATGCACGTAAAAGCTGAGATACTACTTATCTAGGTATGTACAGAAATATAAAGTAAAAGGAGACCCACTGGTCGTCAGAAAAAAAAAAGATTCCATCAGTGTGTATGCAAGTTGTGTTTGTGTTTCATATCAGAAAGATCATTATGGTGTCCTGAGGGAGTTTTTTTTTTTTTTAAATTAATTAATTATTGGCTGCATTGGGTCTTTGTTGCTGTGCGCGTTTCCTCTTGTTGTGGCGAGCGGGCGTTACTCTGTTGCGGTGCGCGGGTTTCTCATTGCGGTGGCTTCTCTTACTGTGGAGCACGGGCTCTAGGCACGTGGGCTTCAGAAGGTGTGGCATGAGGGCTCAGTAGCTGTGGCTCGCGGGCTCTAGAGCGCAGGCTCAGTAGTTGTGGCCCAGGGGCTTAGCTGCTCCACGGTATGTGGGATTTTCCCGGACCAGGGCTTGAACCCACGTCCCCTGCACTGGCAGGCAGATTCTTAACCACTGCATGACCAAGGAAGCCACTGAGATAGGTTTTTGAAGTGAGTGAAGTAATCTCTGGAAAAAGAAAAGCTCCTTTTGTAGAGATGAATAAAACCTGAAAAATCTGATTTCCAAGTTCAGATCACAGCCTTTACTCTGAGCATGCTGGCTGTCTTGCCATTTGCATTTATATTTTTATGCCTGTATTTGCGCTATTTGCTTTATCTTGAATGCCCTTCCCCTGGTGGACTCCTGCTCATCTTTCAAGAGCTGATTTATTATCTCCTTTCTAAAGCCCTCTTTGACCGACCCCACTTGAGTTGGAACTAGGAGCCCACGGCTATCAGGACATTTCAGTGACACCCCATCACAGCCTTCTCACAGCCTTGGCAGCTCATGCTAAGTGTCTGGTTTCCTTGTTGGACTGTGGATGCCTCAGAGTTCGTTTATCTTCTTTATTTCCATATTCCTAGCATTTAGCATAGTTCTTCAACATTGGAGGTTCCCCCCAAATACCTGTTGTTAAGTGAAGAGAATGGACCTAAGGAACTATAGAGAAATGTTGACTGGAAATGTCTGACATGTATTATTAAATTAAAAGATGGCTTGTGGTCCTTAGAAAAGAAAGTGGGAGATTTCTGTTTCTGAGTCATATCAGATTACCTAGGAAGGACCCTCAGCTAAAATACAAACTAGATACTGGAAAGTTACAAACTCCCTAATTTTAATCAAAAGTAAGCTCAGGGCTTCCCTGGTGGCGCAGCGGTTGAGAGTCCGCCTGCCGATGCGGGGGACACGGGTTCGTGTCCCGGTCCGGGAGGATCCCACGTGCCGCGGAGCGGCTGGGCCCGTGAGCCGTGGCCGCTGAGCCTGCATGTCCGGAGCCTGTGCTCCGCAACGGGAGAGGCCGCATCAGTGAGAGGCCCGCGTACCGCAAAAAAAAAAAAAAAAGTAAAAAAAAAAAGCTCAGTAACAAGTAAGGGATGGGACTTCTGGGCTTGGTGAAGATGGAGTCAGTGCAGCCTTTGCCTCCCGTTGCTTACAATGAAGACTTCTAGACAAAACACAAAATGCAACAACCTGAAGACTCTGAAAAGTTACCATTCGTGGGAGGATTGGGGAGGGGTACCAAAACTTGAAGAATGACTTGCTTGGGGGTGAATTTCTTGGTTTGTTTTTTTCTCTCTTTTATCATCTCTTTTATTATCTGAGAGTGGTCCCTATGCAGAACTGGGCTGTGGTGCTGCAACAAAGTCTCAGAGAGAAACCCTGTCTTTCTGGCCAAACGACCAGGACAAGGTGCCCCTCTGGGCTGGAAAATGGGAGTGGGCAGCCCTCATTAATTTTGTCTCTCTGCACCCAGCCCTCAGTGCTGCGTAGTCCGGAGCTGGGAGAAAATCTTTCTGGCCAGAGGACGGGGGAAAGAGGTGTCTGTGGACCAAAGAGTTTGTGGCTGCGTTTTCCTCTCTTCTCACTGCCTTACTCTGAGAATGAACTCTGAGCCTGTGCAACCGGGCAGCAGTATGGGTGGCCAACACGTGGAGAGAAATCCTGTCTTTATAGACAGGGAAGAGGGGGTCTGGGAGCTGAAAAGGGTGGGGAATCTCACAGAGGACAAAACTGAAGAAGAGTATCCCCTAATTCTGTGTATGAATAGATGCAAATCATGAATAAAAAGAAATGATGAATGAAAAGAAACTACTATGTGTTTCATAACATATAATCATACTTTGAAACAACTTCAAGGAAGAAAGTCTAATGGGAGTTCAATAATACTTAGAACTGAATGATACTGAAATGTAGAATGTCAAGATTGTGGGATACGTGGAAAGTAAGAAACATGTATAGACCTAAATGCTTATATTTGAAAAGAAGAAAGTCTGTGCAGAATAGCCAACTTAAGAAATTAGTAAAAGCACAACAGGATGAATCCATGGAAAATAGGCAAATAAACATCAGTGTATAAATGAATAAATTAGAAAACAATATTGAGTGAAAAAGCAAGTTGTATAGAATATATACAATGATACCATTTTTATTAAGCTAAAAGTAAGCATAAGTAATATATCATTCAGGGGCACATTCAAAATGATTTTTTTAAAGAAATTAAGGGAATGATAAAAATAAGTAGTTACGTTAGGGTGGAGAAGGAATACAGAAGAAGATATAGCAGTAATGTTCTAGCTCTTAAATCGAACAGTCAAATTGGAAGTATTTTCTTATACCCTGGAATGTAATACGTGACATGCATTATTTTGTACTTACCAAGTGTTATATTTTAAAAGATTGCTAATTCCATTTGTTGTTGCAGTATTAGCCTGCTTATCTTTTGTGCAAAGGCTCCTCTTCTGTGTTTTCAGAATTGTTTTTTTTCTTTTTAAATTGAAGTATAGTTATTTACAATGTTTCAGGTGTACAGCAAAGTGATTCAGTTTTATATATATATATATATATATATATATATATTCTTTTTCAGATTCTTTTCCATTATGGTTTATTATAAGATATTGAATATAGTTCCCTGTGCTATGCAGTAGGTCCTTGTTGTTTATACAAGCTTATTTTTTAATGTAAAGAACTGGAAACAGTAAAAAAGAATTGTGACATAATCTATGTAATTCTGCTTTGTACTATTATTTAAATGTTTCCAAACATCTGTTGGCTCAAAATAGCTATAATGTCTTTTCTTAAAGTTACCCTGTGATCAGAATTTTTTTTTTTTTTTTTTGCGATACACGGGCCTCTCCCTGCTGTGGCCTCTCCCGTTGCGGAGCACAGGCTCCGGACGCGCAGGCGCAGCGGCCACGGCTCACGGGCCCAGCCGCTCCGCGGCACGTGGGATCCTCCCGGACCGGGGCGCGAACTCGCGTCCCCCGCATCGGCAGGCGGACTCTCAACCACTAGCGCCACCAGGGAAGCCCCAGAATTGTTAACCACTCATTTATTCGGGTCATATTGATTAAATGGAATGCACGTGCTAGGTACTGAGTTCCCAGCCTCAGGGAACTTATAATCCGTCTTTTCATTGCTGTAGAAGCTCAGAATCAGGAATTCTGACTGGGACTTCCAGAAATGAGGACCCTTGCCTGCGTCCCCTAATGACCAAGGGTTCACGATAACTGACATCAGCTGGGTGCCTGGGGTCTTCGGAATGTGTGGTGGGGGCAGGGGAAGGAGGGAGGCTTGGTGCATCTGGGGCGTAAACTGCATCCATGGTCTCCTTGGCTCTGTGATCCAGCTAGTGGGGTTCAACAGAAATACCTGATTGTGTTTCTCACCCTTCAACTAGTTTTTCGTGCATTTTAATTTCCTTGACAGTGAGTCAGAAACTGGGTCTCTGTAGAGTAGGATGCTGTCTACTTAGCCTCCTTGACTGCTTTCTGTGCAAATAACCACAGGAAATTCCACAACTGAGAGTCAGCTTAGAGGTGGGCAAGACAAAATCAGGGAGGAGGACGCGGCATGCAAGGCCTGTGCTATGAATGATAGGCCCCGTTTCTTCTCATTCCTCATTGTCATGTCATTGTCATCTTCATGGAATATTCCCGACTAGCTACTGTGAGCTGGGGCTTCCCTAAGCCCTTTACCTTGTCTGTTTCATTCAATCCTTATAACAACCCCATGAGCAGGTGCTATTATTCTATCCCGGTTCTACAGATGAGGAAACTGAGGTGTGGAGACCACTCAGGTCACATCCCTGGGGGAATCTGGCCTCACAATCTCAAAAGAAACAGGTGGACACCGACATTGCAAGACAGCACTGAGGCCAGTGGGGTTAGAGGAGGAACGGCCTGTTGGTGTGTTCCTGGGTCAGGCATGTCTTTAACTTTGTGCTTGAGGAGTCCGCTTGATTTCCATAGCAGCGTTGTCTGGTCTAAGTTATTTCCCCAGAGCCCAAAGGCGCGCGCGCGCGCACGTGTGTGTATCTTAAAAAAAATTATTGCACTTCATAATTTCTCCACTGAGAGCTTCTCTGCTTAATCTTCCAAGAGTTTAACTCACTTGGAAGTGAATAGAAACAGCCCATCTTTTGGGTGGTGTTTCATTCCTTGTGTAAGGCTATATTAGAATAAGGAGTGGTGAAGGAGGGACTGCATGTCCTTGGTGGTGAACAAAAAGCCCAGGAAGCCAGGAAACCAGACTGAGGCCCAGTTGAGGGATCTATAACAGGCACTGAGCAAACACAGGTCAGACCCTGCAAGATGGAGATTTAACAGGCAAAGCCTTATTTTTAGATTCATGGCGACAAATGATGACTGGAGATGCTTTGTGCAGAATACCAATATGATGAAAGCCATCCTCAAGAGAAGGCCCTCTGCATAAAGCCCTCAGTAGATAGAAGATGCATCAAAATTGCCCGGAGAATGTGATTCCAATAAAATAAGATGGAATAAACCACCCTCACCACTTTGGAATTCTGTAACATGAATCTATATTGCCAACATTCAGAAACAAAGACTTGGCTGCAGGCGTTTTGTCTTTTTATCTCAAACACCAGGCTGCATGATGTAATGTTTGCCTTTACTCTTTGTTCTCATCCTCAAGAAAAACTGCACGGAATTAGTTCAGTAATAAAGCATTCTGCACTAATGTTTATAAGTCTTTGTGAGGGAGAAGGATCTTGGTGATTTACCAAGCCCAGGGTCAAAAAGAAGCAGCAGAGAGTAATCTCTGCCATGATGTGACAGTGATTTTAATTCATCAGGCTCAGTCAACTGCTGATCATTTAAACAACAACAAGGCCTGTCTTATGCTCGGGTTAAGAATACCTTCACTAAACAGTTGTACTTCTTCTGTTACTGAAATTTTGGATGGCCAGTGAGGTGCACCTCTAGCTACACACAGAAATATTGAAAAGTGTCTTTTTAAAAAAGTTTAAAAAAAGGCACTCTACATGTGTACTCCCAATTGTACTCTCACCAAAGTAACTGATAAATTCATAAATCAAGTATTGAATTAAGTAATAAACATTATTTATTAAGTGTTTATTGTATGCCTGGCACCAAACGCTTTATGTACATCAACCAACAACATCTTACAACAGCCCTCATAGGTGGATGATACGACGATATCCATTTAACATATAAGCAAACTAAGACAAAGAGAGGTTGAGTAGATTTTCTGGGTCACACAGTTTTATGGACTGAATTGTGTGCCTCCAAAATTCCTATATTGAACCCTAACCCCCTCATGTGACTGTATTTGGAAATAGGAACTTTAGGGAGGGACTTAAGGTAAACAAAGTCACCTAATCCAGTAGGACCATTGTCCTTGTAGAGGAAGAGGTACCAGAGAGCTTTCTCTCTTTCCACGTGCCACGTGAGGACACAGCCAGAAGGTGGCTGTCTACAAGCCAAGAAGAGAGGCCCTACCGGAAACCAGCGCTGATGGTGCCTTGCTTTTGGACTTTCAGCCTCCAGAATGGTGAGGAAATAATTTCTGTTGGTTAAGCCACCCTGTCTGCGGTATTTTGCTATGACAGCCCTAGCAGACTAATACCAGTAAGAGTGGAACTAGGGCTCTAATTTAGGGAGCCTGTCTCTAGAGCCTATGTCCTCAACTGCCACACTATTATATCCATTTTTGAAAACAGGGACCATGTGTTCACTGTGACCTTTATAACTCCTATAAGTGCCTTATATTTATATTTACAAAATAAAATGGAGAGTAGATGAATCATCATGGCCCAAGGGATGTTGCCGCTGGGTGTTGTAACTTGACTGCCAAATAATACCTGCTCACCAATTGTCTCTCCTATCATATCTACCATTTGTTCCCCACCAGCTCTCCTAAGCTTGTCCATTCTGTTTTTTTTTTTTTTTTTTTTGCGGTACACGGGCCCAGCCGCCCGGCGGCATGTGGGATCTTCCCGGACCGGGGCACGAACCCGGGTCCCCTGCATCGGCAGGCGGACTCTCAACCACTGCGCCACCAGGGAAGCCCAAGCCTGTCCATTCTTACCTTGTCTTCCATACAAATGTACTTATTCTCTACTCAATCTGGAGCGTGGCTACCAGCTTCAGAATGTTGCTTGGAGACACTAAACAACCTTGATTCGTTTTGAAAGAAATCATGAGATCGCCTCAAATCAAATCATAAACTGCAGGATTCTTCTTCAACCTCTCCCATTCTATATTTGTTTCTCTCTTCTCCAACAGTTCCGGGTTCCCAAAACTCTATACATTTATCATTGGCTCCATCCTATGAGCACACAAAGCAGCTTTGGAATGATCACACCTGTAAGTCTACTGAAGAATTGTTTGTACAAGACTCAGACCTCACAGCAGAGGACCAGATATGCTTCTAGTTGAAACAGGAAAGCCCCTGTGACTTTACAAGAAAGCCCCAGTATGTACCGTAAACAGTGAACCAAAGACTGCCAAATGCACTTGAAAGCCAATTAGAACACCTCTGCTTCCAAAAATTCTATAATAGAACACTCACCAATCAAAGACTATCTTAACACTTCCTCCTTTTACCCTATAAGTCCTGTGAGTTTCTACCGAAGGAAAGAGATAGTAGCAAACTATCTCATATGATCCGAATAAACAACCTTTTGTTAATAGAACAGGTGCTCTGTGTACTTTTGAAACCATCATCCACAAACCTCTGAGGTAAAATTAAAAATTGAAATTCTTTTTAATCTTAGACTTTTCCCACTGAGGTAGTGCAATCCAAGTACTGAGTTCCAAAGTTATTGGATTCATCCTTTTTTCTATGTGGCCTTGTTATCTGTTTTATATCTAGTTAGGTTCATTTGTTTCTAATTGTATTTCCTTTTAGGATTTGCTTTTGTCATCCTTTTTTTTTTTAAAGAAATTTTAAACCACTTAAATAGTTCAAAAATTGTCAACATAAAAAGATATATTCAGAAAAGTCTCATTCCCACCTCTTCTTCTATGCTGTTTCTGCCCACCGCCTGTATGTGGCCATTTTCATTTGTTTCTGCTTTACCCTGTGTTTCCTTTTGTAAAATAAGCAAACTTAGATGCACACACATTCTTATTTCTCATTTTGACCCTGCAGAGGGAATATATTTCAGGATAGGAAGCTGTATGATGATTTTCTTCTGCTAAAACAATTTGAAATCTCTGGACGTGCTCATTTCCTTTTATCATAGAATCCATAGGCTTCTCGATACAGTGGAGCTGAACAGTGGGAGCTGGAAGCAGACAGGCCCAGGTTTGAATCTGGGCTGCCCAGAGCCAGTGTGGCCTGGATAGGCTGCTTCGCTTCTCTTATTCCTCATCTGTCATAGCTGGGAAAATAATGACCAGAGTAGAGAAACGATGACGGCATCTACAAGAAATTTCACAGATGAAAGCCTTGACGTAGGGCTCTGTTTGAGGACATCACTGGCAATTCTCTTAGTGCTATTCCTTCCCTTGGTCAAGCATAAAAGCTGACCTTTCTTGGAGAATTAGCAGCATTGATCAATAGCATTTTTTCCCTTACATCAAGTGTTTGGTTGCCTGTTGATTTTTTTCAAAAGGAATAAAAACTATTCAGAGAAAGATCTGGAGACATCATGTTTCATCTTCCTGTTGATGTCAGGGTTTACTTTATGCCTTACTATTCTTTGAACATTTCAAAATACCATTTGATGCCTGATATTTGAAGAGTTACTGGTCTCTTCATTGTCCCCCATTATTCTGCATTTTCCAGGCAGTGGTTCTTAACTTTTTTTGGTCAAGGACCCTTTTGGGAATCTTATGAAATTCATGGGTCCTCTCTTCTTAAAATATGCAAACATACAGCAGTTTGCAAAGGCTCAAAGGCTCAGGAACTCTCTGAAATTTGTGGGATCCTAGGTTCAAACAAAACAAAGAGAAGCAAAACAAAAGAACAAAACAATACTGCTTTAGGAGAAGGTGTGTGCGTGCATGTGAGGAGGAAGAGGTTTAAGGGAAAATAGAGAAGAGAGGGTTTAGTTAAACTGCAACTGGGTTATAGGCAGGTCATGTGCTTTCTCAGTGGCCAGTGCTCACCCTACCAGAATCTTCCTCACCAAATTGCAATTGTCAATATTTGTCCCTACATTTTCAAGTCTGGGGATGGGGGTTCCCGTGGGCAGGAGCTCTGTCTTGGCCTCTACTTTATCTCTGTCCCCTGCTACAGTGTTTGGCAACAGTGTTTGATAATATGCCCAGAAAGTATTTGTTAATGGCTAAACGAATAAAAGGGCCCAGGTGATAATAATTCACTTATTCATTCATCATATAATATTTATTGAGGACCTACTATGTGTCTGGCATTTTGGCGAATTCTGGGCGTCAAAAGATGACATGGTCCCTGGGTTCCTCGGATTTATAGTCTTCTAAGAATGGAATAAACATCTAAATGAATGTGAAATGATAACTGTAATAAATGCAATGAAGAAAAGGTAGATTCTTCTATAAAACATAACAAGGAAATCACACTTGGGTTGGCGTGGGAATTAGTGAAAGTGTCCCTGAGGATGTGGCACTTGGGTTGAGACTTTCAGGATGAGCGACGGAATGAGTGAGGTAGGGGTAAGTGGACTATGAAGGAAGCATTTCTGGCAGAATGAGGCTCTGTTGGAGGAGGTGCCCTGAGTCCAAGAAACTGAAAGACTAGTGTGTTTCGGGTACGGGTGGGGGGAACTAAATAAAATATTACTCTGGCTACAGAGGGAAAAATGACTTGGAGGTGGGCAGTGTGTGTGGGGAGAAGAGTGAAGAAGCTACTTCAATAGTACAAAGAGGAAATTATGGTTATCAGAAGCAGAAGGGAACCAGTGGAGATGGGAGACTAAAATGGACTGAAGATGTATTGAGGAGGCCAAATGGATAGACCTGTGTAATGAATTATTCATGGGGGTGAGTTAGAAGGAAGAGCCGAGAATGATGCCCAGATTTCTGGCTCAGGCAATGGGCTGGATGGTGGTGCCATTGGGGGATCTCGAGTGCAGGAAAATTACATGTTTGGTTTTGGGAATGTTAATTTTATTGTGACTTTGAGATCTGCAAGAATATTGAATCGGTCCTTGGGATAACCAAGTCTCAAGTCCACAGAAGAGGTCTGGATTAGGTATATACTTGGGACGTCAGTGGCATGTGGATGGAATTGAAGCCTGGGCGCAGATGAAATTGCCAAGGGAAGGGTTTGTGATGAGAAAAACTGAGGATGAAACTATTGTGAAAATTTAACATTTGAAGGTGGAGAAGGATGAGCTCGCCCAGCATGTTGAGAGAGAGGCCGGGGGCGGGGTGTGTGTGTGGCTAGAGAGATGGGAAGAAAGACAGAAGAGTGGAAGGTGGCACCAGCCATGGGAGAGGAGCGTTCAAGAAAGGCAGGGGGTTAACAGTGCCAAGAACCGATGAGAGAAAATTGCCCCAAACTGAAAAGTATACATTGGATTTCAGACATGGTGGTCATTATCAACGTAGTGAGAGCTGATGGGGAAAGGAGTCAGTGACGTGGTTTGAGAAGTGGGTTTGGGGTGAGGAAATGGGGTGAGTGAATTTAGGAAGGTTTTTCAAGAACCTGACAGTGAAGATGAGGAGAGAAGGCAATAGTTAGCAAGGGACATGGGATTGAATGAGTTTTTAAAGATGTGGGACACCTGCCCACGTTCAAATACTGATGCGAGAGGCTCTGGTTGAGCGGGAAGGGCCCCATCTAATGGAGGAGAAGATGTAAATCAGTAGCTTGTGGTTCTGGAGAGACGGGTAAAGCTAGGAAATCAAGGTGGCAGAAGAAGACTCTGTCCTTTCAGACCATGGGCGTTGGTCCGGGTAGATTTGTGATATGGGGCAGAGTTGAGCGAATTTCTGCCTGAAAGTGCCTATTTTCTTATTGAAGTAGGAGGTGGGTGGGGGAAGATTTGAAATTTTCTGAGGAGAGTGGGTCAGTGGATTGATCAGAGAAACTAAGAAGGATTAAGACAGGAGGATAATCGTGAACTTGCAATGAATACGTATTGCTTATATTCCTTCTTCCTAAAGGTACTCAGAGTCTTATTAGGTGCACCCCCTCCACTATAGCCCATGAACTTTGGGGTCCCACTTGGCTTAAGCTTGTTGCTACATTTCATTTTCTTGGCCACGGTCACTGGTTCCAGAAGGCATATGATGTTCCTTCAGTGGTTCGTTCAGGATGCATTTCAAACCACTGCATAAAGTGATGGAAAGAAGTAAGCTGTCCTCATGACTGCGAACCAGGGCACATATAGCCCTCCTGGCTGCTGGTGGCCATATTGCGGCTGTGAAAGCAGAGAGGTGGGAAAAGATGACGGAGCAGACACCTTCTCTGTCCACGGACTTTGCACTTGTGAGAGGCAACAAACCCCCTAAGTGTTCTAGCCTGGCTGTCAACAGCATCCTAAAACAATCTGTCCGACCCTGGCACCATTTTCCCCTGATGTGCGTTAACCTTCGCTAGCCGGACTTCTGGGGTTAACACAGGGGTCCATTGACCTGCCAACTAGACCAAAACCAAATGAGGACTAATGTATTTACTGGTTCAGTGAGAATTTATCGAATACCTTCAAAGTGCCACATCTATTCTGTGCTTGGTGATGGGGATTCAGTGATGACCTTGACCTCATAGAGCTGACCATCCAGTGGGGGCCGCAATAGGGCCATTGACCCAGCACCACCGATGATAAATTCTCATCAAATTTCAGCAAATGAATGAATGAGTGAATGAGTTTCTCATTATCACTACGACAGTTCAGGGTGATTGGCTATATTCTCCTGAATGGCATATTGCCTTAAAAGTTCCCCCTTGGGCTTCCCTGGTGGCGCAGTGGTTGGGAGTCCGCCTGCCGATGCAGGGGACACGGGTTCGTGTCCCGGTCCGGGAAGATCCCACGTGCCGCGGAGCGGCTGGGCCCGTGAGCCATGGCCGCTGCGCCTGCGCGTCCGGAGCCTGTGCTCTGCAACGGGAGAGGCCACGACAGTGAGAGGCCCGCGTACCGCAAAAAAAAAAAAAAAGTTCCCCCAAACTTCAATTCCCCTTCAAAGCTGTTCTTGATGTTCATTTCAATCGACTTCTTCTCATCAGAAAATACTAATTTTAAGGGGGTGGCCAAGGAGACGGTGAGAATTTTCTCTGGGTCTGGACCTACGTAGATGTGCTATCAAACGTGCTAAGCGATAAACCGGTCCTGATGCTGACATCCAAAGCACCCACACGTACACACACCCACTCACTCTGGGCTCCGCCCCCCGCCGCTGCCAGACACTCCCCTGTCCGTGCTTGTCGCACGCTGGCCACCAGCCTTTCAGTTTTCACCGTGCTCTCTCCTGGTCGAGGAAACGTCACTTTAGAGCCGATTCCTGCCGTGGGGATTTCCCTGGAGGGACCCATGAACAAGCAGAGGGAAGATCTTTCGGAACGTTCCTGAACGCAGTTTTGTTCCTGATGATCCCAGGTTATTCCTGGCTTCCCTGTGTCCTCCTACTCATGGCGTGGATGCTTTTCACGGCTTCGTGGGGTGGCTGGAGAGGGGCCAGCTCTCAGCTTTGACACACTATAAATTACGCTTGGAGTCCAAAGTTGCACCAGTGGCCAGGACAGCAGGACTTTCATTGACAAGAGCAAAACTTTGCGGAGAGAAAATAAAAAGGACTTGGGAGTTCCAGAAGCCACAGCTATGAGGATTGAAGTCTTCCTGTGCCATTCAGGAAAGTGAGACCAGCTGGGGAGAGGGGGGACCCGGTGGCGGAGTTGGGGATGTGACTAGGGTTTGCACACTGCCCGGGTTTCCAGGAAATGGCTCAGGACCCCCTGCCTTGGGCCTGACTTCGGCGTGGGAAGAGGCCAGGACGAAAGGCCCTAAAGAGTTTGAAGTGGAATCGGAGCTCGTCAGGACTCAGTGCCTTTTCCGTGGCCCTGGAAGATTTCAGACATCGTGGAGCAGCCTAGGGTGGGCCCCGCTTCTGAGAGGCTGGCTGCCAGCACCGACAGGGAGTGTCTGGTAGCAGCGGGGGGCGGGTCCCAGAGTGAGTGCGTGTATGTATGTGTGTGCGTGTGAGTGCACTGTGCATGTTGGTGTGTATGTGGGTGCGTTTTGCCCTTGTGCAAGCTCCCCTCGTGTGTGTGCAAGTGCGTGCGTTCCAGAGCGTGTAGGCGAGAGTGTGTGTGTGTGTGTGTGTTCCCACATCGCTCCACGGAGAGGGTGGAGCCACTGGCAGGCCCAGCGGGGAGAGGCGCCCAGAAACTTCTACCCAGGAGCCTCGGCACCTGGATCTGACACAGGGACACCACGGGATACCCTCGAAGACCTTGGGGGGAGCAGCAAGGAGACAGGATGTACTTAAGCCACACCCCTCCATCCCTCGTGCCAAAATGATGTCTAACCCACCCCAATTCAGAGCGCTCCTAGGGTGGTGGAGGGGCACATCTCGAAGGACAGTTTAGATCTGAGTTAACCCCATTTACAGTTGGAAGTGAGGGAATTCCCTGGCGGCCCAGTGGTTAGGACACTGTGCTTTCACTGCCGAGGGCACAGGTTCGATCCCTGGTCAGGGAAATAAGATCCCACAAGCCACAAGGTGTGGCAAAAAAAAAAAAAAAAAAAAGAATTTGCAAAAAAATTGTTGGAAGTGATTTGTTACCTTTTAATTCCCAAATTTAAGGTTTCTTTTTTCTAGGAGGAAACAAAAAGGGAGCTTAAGAGAAGAGTTAATAAAACACAGACCTACTAGAGCATGGACTTGAGGATATGGGGAGGGGGAAGGGTAAGCTGTGACGAAGTGAGAGAGTGTCAGGGACATATATACACACTACCAAATGTAAATTAGATACCTAGTGGGAAGCAGCCGCATAGCACAGGGAGATCAGCTCAGTGCTTTGTGACCACCTAGAGGGGTGGGATAGGGAGGGTGGGAGAGAGGGTGATGCAAGAGGGAAGAGATATGGGAAGATATGTATATGTATAACTGATTCACTTTGTTGTAAAGGAGAAACTAACACACTATTGTAAAACAGTTATACTCCAATAAAGATGTTAAAAAAAAGAGAGAAGAGTTAATTTCAGTCGCAGAGAAAGTCACTTCTATCTCTACTTATCTGAGTACTGTCTATAAAATTATCAACTCCCCTTGAACATGTTTTTAAAAGTTGGCTTAAGATTTTTAGAACTCTTTCTCAAATAAGACATCAAATGACATTTATAACGAAAATGCCTTTGTCTTGGAGGGAAAAATCAGAGTATGTGAGCCTGAGGATGTCCTCTGATGAGTTTACAAAACTTGTGAAAACTTATGTCAACTCTTTGTAGAGTTCACCATAAACATCCTATTTCAACTGACTTTAAGATTCTAGTAAAACCAGTTTTGAGTTTGATAGTTAGAACAGTATAGACATTTGGGCGTGGGGCTCAGTTTTTTCCAAGGACTTAGGATCTTTTTGATGGGTAAAGATGTACAGATGGACCGTTTCTATGGACCTGTGGGCTCCTGTCCAGTACCTTGATTCATCGGTGTTAAAAGCATGCACTGTGGTTTTGAGAAGACTAAAACTTACATGAACTACTGCCGACATTGTTTTTGAGGCAGTTGAGAGTTAAAAATGTTGAGGGAAACTCTAGATGATGATCTCATGCTACCTATCTAGCTTTTTATAAAACCCCGAACTCAGGTGAAACTGCGGGCAGGCAACAGATGGGTGATCATGTCCTGCAAAGATCAGTTGCATGATTGGGGAGCTCCTACTATGTGCAAGCTCACTGGATTGGCTCTGCAGCTGACCACGCCCGTCCTCTTGGCCATCAGGGCCCTCTTCTGGGCCTTTGGGGTCCTCTGTCTACACTCTCTCCCTGGATGATCTCATTCACTCATGTGATTTCCTGTGCTGCTGGCTTTCAAACCTCCAGCCTGACCCTCATGCCTGATCTCCAGACCCAGACGTTCACCTGCCCACTGGGCATCTCCCCTCCAGT
This sequence comes from Kogia breviceps, assembly GCF_026419965.1. NCBI lineage: Eukaryota > Metazoa > Chordata > Mammalia > Artiodactyla > Physeteridae > Kogia > Kogia breviceps. The sequence goes on from NC_081314.1 coordinate 142,240,072, forward strand.
GTCTCATTAAATGTTCCTGATGGAACACGTGCAGCCACTTTCCCTCCAAACCCGCTCCCCACCCCAGGTTTCTCATTCCAGGTACCATCACCACCAGCCGGACAGAGCTCTCTCCTCCCCCCAGCATCCACCCCCTGACCACATCTGGTTGATTCTGCCTCTGAAATATTGCTGGGATCTCTGCTGCCCCCTTCCCTCATGGCCACCACCGTGACCCGTATCATCTCCAGCAGCAACTCCTGCCTTCAGCCTTTCTGCTCTCCTCTCTTTTCTCCTCCCGCCACCAGAGTGACCTTGCAACAAAGCAGATCTGATTCTATCTGTGTCTGGCTTAGAGCCTCTCAGTGACTCCCTATCGCTCCTCGAATAAAACCCCCAATCCTTACAGCTTTGTCTCCGGGTCTCTGCTCTCACGACCTGAAGTCCACCCCTCCTCTCACCTGGCTGGATTGACACCTTCCTCGGGGGCCATATTGCCTTCTCCAGGGGGTCTTTCCTGACCCCTGCACTGAGTTAGACCTTCTGTCACTCTCACCCATCACACCCGCCTGTTCCCTTTGAGACTCTCACTGCAGTTCTTGATAAAATGCCTGTATTCCCTGATAGAACATATATGCTGTGACAGCAGGGACTGTTCCCGTTTTATGTTCCTGGAACCGTGCCCAGAGTGGGACACGGTAAGTGCCCAATAAAGACCTGGGGAACTAAAGAAATGAGAGGAAGTGACAAAGCATAAGCAGCATTTCTTTCACTGATAGCCCTTACAATGGCACAAGTCCAGCTGGAGAGGGAACACCTTCACCTGGGAAAAAGACAATGGGAAGTTAGAGGCTGCACGTGATCAAACCTAAATGAGCAGCCCAGGGAGTGTTTCCAAGTTTAAAGCCTGACGGATTCTCTCTGGGTTGGGGCCGGCTGGGAAGGCTCTGGACTAGGATGCCTTTAGCTGGGCCCTGAAGACGGGACAGGATGGGGCTTCAGGTTAGCAGAACCCATGTGCCTTGAATTTCCATCTGTCACTTGAAAACAAGCTCTGGGCTACGGTGCTACCATTGAGAACTAGACACTTCAACAAAGGCTCAATTTGGCATCTCGTGGATACCGTTGGCATCCCAGTGGGGGATGTATTTGTCTCTACACCACCCCCTGCCACAAATTTGCACCTGGGCAGTTGTGTAGAAAGCTGAAAGTGAAGAGAAGGGTCTCGGCAAAGGTGACACAGTTATCAGAGAGAAAGAACATCAACTGATTTGCATTTGATTTGGCCAAGAATACGAAGCCAGTAACATCTATCAAAACAACTTTTAGTTCTCCAACCTGAGATTTGTCTCCGCCTGTAAGAGGCATGTGTACAGCCTTCGATTTTTTTTTAAGGATGATTTACGTGTGGGAAGGGAACAGAAAGAATGGGGAGACCCCTCCTCCTGATTTTCCTTTAGGTCTATGAATCTGTCCTATCTCTCAGAAGTGTACGAAAACTGGAGACCTTTCACTGAAAATTAAGTATAGCTTAAGCTTGGCCTGGACATAGTTCACTTTTATTACCTTTTCATAATTGTTTATGTTTTCATTAATTTTACACCTTGGGAGCCACATTTGATCAATTTGCAGAGATACAGTTTCTGTGTCTCGGAGGACTCATTTGTACTCTGCCTTGTTAATAGCCTGTCAGAAGGAAATGGCTTGAGAAAGACAAATACTGTATGATCTCACTTATATTTGAAAAAAAAAAAAAGCCATCAAACTCAGAGAAAAAGAGATCAGGTTTGTGGTTACCAGAGGTGGGGGGCTGGGGAAGGGGAAATGGAGGAAAGTGGTCCAAAGTTACAAACTTCCAGTTATAAGAGAAATAAGTCCTAGGGATGTAATGTACAACATGATGACCATAATTAATACCACCATATGGTATATTTCAAACTTGTTAAGCGAATAGATCCTGAGAGCTCATCACAAAGAAAAAACATTTTCATTTCTTTTTTTTGGTATCTGTATGAGATGATGGATGTTAACTCAGTGATATTAAGTGAGAGTCATTTCACAATACATGTAAGTCAAATCATTAGGCTGTACACCTTAAACTTACACAGTGCTGTGTGTCAATTGTATCTCAATAAAATTGAAGAAAAAAAAGGAAATGCTTTGAGCATATTTTAAATTCTTCTTAAAGTTAAGGGCATACCTGCAAAACAATAGCCAAACTTCCTGCCCTCCCTCCTTTCCTCAAAATCATTTTCTGGCATATTCAAAGGTGCCCTTCCCCTAGGGGGAGGTTAAAGTGATGGTCATAAGGGAAGAATTAGCAAGTGTGGGAAACACCGACTGCAAGACAGCCAGTGTTTTTCTTTTGAAAAAATGAACAAACAAACAAACAAAAACCAATAAAACCAGACCCTAAAGGATTTTTTAACCAAAAGCAACAGATTTTTAAAAACAAAGAAGACCTTTACAGACTGACTTGCAATTCTAGTGACCTTCTTGTGATCTGTTGGAATTTCCTTGTTCTTCATCTAATGGTGAACAGTTAACGAACTTGGGGTCACTCCTACTTACGATTCTATTCTGCTCCCTTTCTTCAAATTAGGATTCTTTCCTGACATGCGGAAAATTGGGTTCGGCTTGTAGTGAGTGAGGCAAGCCCTCTGAATGAGCGCGTTCTCGTAAATGTGCGTCGTACTGTGAGAAAGGAGGCATTATCCCGGTAGCCTGCTTAAGCTAAATTTTGTGTTGAAGCCTTGATTTCAAGTGCATATATCAACTAATCTCTACATTCCTCATTCCAAAGCATTTATGGTGAAAAGTGTAACCCAGGAGGGTATGACGTTTCAACTACAGGGCTTTGATGTTAAATGAGAATCAAACATTTCTAAGCGATGAATGGAAACTTGGTGTGGCAAGATAAACCCTCACCACGCTTCATCCTTTGGCTCCGAATCGCCACCGGGTGTCTGGGTTCTGCCCGCCTGAGCTCCGGGCAGTGACAGGACCATCCCTTTGCTTTCTATTCTCACTTCTTCCTTGTTATTATCCTGGCAGGATACCGTGTTCTGGGAGCCTCATCGCTTACTTGGCTCTGCCTTTTAAGGCAAGAAGGGTCGCTATAACGACACTGTGTCCCTCCTCGGGCTAATCTCTGCCATCTCATCTCACTGCTCCTCCGGGAGGGAGGCTGCGATGTTCCAGCCGGGGTGCCGGAGGTGCCGAGCAGGGTTCCCCAGAGACAGGAGCAGCAGGTGCCTGCATTCTAGGTCATGGTGCATCTGCAATCAGCTCACACTCTTTGTGACGGTGGCACTCGCGCAGCGTGGTGTAGATTGTGTGCGCGGGTCAGACTGAAGGCAGGGGGGATCCCCTCCTCTGTCCCAGTGGGACAAAGACAAATCATATGTCAGATGGAATAATACACGAGTGAGTATCTAGCACGGTGCCGAGCTCTGATCGTGTTCCTAGTCAATGGCACCATCTCTTAAGCCTAGGCTGTTATGCTGAGTGTATCCTCAACATACTGGTGATTATTATTATTATTTTTTTTGCGGTACGCGGGCCTCTCACTGTTGTGGCCTCTCCCGTTGTGGAGCACAGGCTCCGGACGCGCAGGCTCAGCGGCCACGGCTCACGGGCCCAGCCACTCCGCGGCACGTGGGACCCTCCCGGACCGGGGCACGAACCCGCGTCCCCTGCATCGGCAGGCGGACTCTCAACCGCTGCGCCACCAGGGAAGCCCTGGTGATTCTGTCTAATTTCCTTGCACCCCATGATTTTTGGGGTCTTTCTAAGAGTGCCTTATTAAGTGTAAAGACCTGGCCGAAGGGCGTGTATGTTTTCAGGGTCAGGGTGGGCTGGGGGGGGCAGTGTTTTGTGGCTGTTTCGTGGCTTGGTTCTGAGTTAATGTACTAACCGTGTCTTTTATATTCTGTGCTCTGATGCTTTGACACCTGGGGCCTTGCTGACCCTGGACGGACTGTCCCTCGCAGCCTTAGCCAACGCCTGCAGTTTCCTCTAATTGTGCAGCATTGTTCCACAGACTCAGAATTCATTACAACTGTATAACTTCTCGATACAAGTTATGGATTGATAGTAAACAGCTTGCCTGTGACAGAAAGTTTTAAGCACAAACTGACCGATCCAGAGTCGACACCCCGAACCAATTCCTCCATGAGGTTTTCACCCCCCTGGGCCACTGTTCATTCACCCGCCCTAATCACCCCCGGGCCAGGTGGCAGACACCCGGGGCAGCTCCTAGGCTCGGAGTCCGCTGAAACCCTCCCAACCGGCCCGTTCAGTCTGGCCCCTGCCTCCTGTGAAAAGGGCTAAAGGAAACCTCATTGGAAGTGGAGCCGGGAAGCCCTGAAACGTACGGCCCCGGGGCGGGAAGAAAGGTTTCCTCTGACCGTACGACGCAAGCAAGCTGCCCGCCGTCTGCAGCTAATGGCGAACCCCACGGCCCGCCCCGATTCCCAGCTTTCAAGCCGCCTCCTCTGTTCTCTGGACTTGTCTGTGGTTCACCATAGTTTGCTTGTCCCGAACTGCAATTTTGTGCTGTTCCTGAATAAACTCATTTTGCTGGTGAAACACGTGGGTTTTGGGTTGTTTTTTTTTTTTTAGGTCAACACTCCCCACAGAAACCACAATAAAAGCTTTCCCCAGGGGCTTCCCTGGTGGTGCGGTGACTGAGAGTCCGCCTGCCGATGCAGGGGACACGGGTTCGAGTCCTGGCCCAGGAAAATCCCACATGCCGCGGAGCGGCTGGGCCCGTGAGCCACAACTACTGAGCCTGCGCGTCCGGAGCCTGTGCTCCGCAACGGGAGAGGCCACAGCAGTGAGAGGCCTGCGTACCGCAGAGAAAAAAGCTTTCGCCATAGTTTCCCCTCTCCCTCTGCTCCCGCCAATTCTAGTCCTTCTTCCTATCGCCCCCCCCGCATGGCGTGGCGTGCTGTGGGCTCTGTAACAAGCCGTCTTTGCAATGACAATCAGCTCCCGATGTGTTGGGCTGACTGAACCTCAACTTTTCTGCTGATACATAGAAAAGTTGGTTCTCTGTTTTGGAACAGTCAACCCCTGGAGGCAATGGAGGGCAGGGTCTGTGGCTTCGTTGACAACAGTGTAGCTGGTGAGGAAGTAACAGCACCGCTAACAGTGATTGTGTTTCCTGAACCTCAGACCAGGAGCCGGCACCGTGTCTCAGGTGTTACGGGCATCATCTGTTCTGCACTGGAGCAGCCAGGACAGGGCGGCGGCTGTCACAGATGCTCTTTAGACAGTCCTGGGGGGAATGTCAGGAGCTCATGGAAGAGGCAGCTTTGAGCATGACCTCTGCCTTTCTCTTTCAAGAATTAAAATGCTCCCCAAAAGAGCTGGGACTTTGGGGGCTCAAGGCCTGGAAGGGGCCCACAGGGGAAGAGGCTCTGCCTGAGAGGGTGGAGGCCGGCATCGTTGAGGCCGGCTGCTCTGGGTGCAGAGTTTGGGGCCATAGTCTCGCCAGTAGTGGGTTCCTTGCTGCCACCTGCTTGCCGAGCTCTTAGAATGTTCCTCAGGGGAGCCATGGGGAAAGCCGCCTGGCCCTGCCTTTGGGAGGTGCTTGTGCACGTGTGGTGAGCATCAACCCGGAGAACAGGTCCACGGCCTCAGGGGGATGTCATCCGGTTAATATTTAGACTGGGGGATGAAAACCAGAATTGTTTATTTTCCTTTCTGGATAATCTAACTTCACGCCTTCAGCATTTTCTCCTAACAAAACTGTCAGTAGGTGCACGTTTTCTGCTCCTGGAAGAGAGGGTCTTGATTTCACTGTGCTGCTTCCCGGACCATAGATGCCACAGGACCTTTCTCAGCCTGACGAAATGATAAAAACTAACCTCTTCCCCTGTTTTTTGTTATTTCCTGGGGTCCATCATTTCTAGAGCCACATTCTACTGGATTTATTACTCTGGGGTTTTAAAGTTGTTTTTTTTTTTTTTTTTTAAGAACTTGTAATGTTAAAATCACCGTGTTTCTCTTTTCTCTCCCTTTGACTTCTATTTAATTTTTTTTCAAATCCCTTGCCAATTTTTATTAAAAATTTTAAAATCAATTTCTTTCTTGTATTTACTTATTTTCAGCTGCATTGGGTCTTTGTAGTTGTGCGGGCTTTCTCTAGTTGCGGCGAGCGGGGGCTACTCTTTGTTGCGGTACGTGGGCTTCTCATTGCGGTGGCTCCTCTTGTTGCAGAGCATATGCTCTAGGTGCATGGGCTTCAGTGGTTGTGGCATGCGGGCTCAGTAGTTGTGGCTTGCAGGCTCTAGGGCACAGCCTCAGTAGTTGTGACAGCCGGGCCTAGCTGCTCCGAGGCATGTGGGATCTTCCCGGACCAGGGCTTGAACCCGTGTCCCCTGCACTGGCAGGCGGATTCTCCTGGAATATTCTTTCTCCTCCTCTGCTTGTCAAAGTCTCAACTAACACCATAAGAAGGCCTCTCTGAGCCTCCCAGCAAGCTTTATTCTCAGGAATTCTGATTCATTTATTGTCTGTACCACCCACTAGGGTCTTTTCATATTCTGTCCATTGTTTATCCCTTGACCATTTTTTAGGGTTTTATTTATCACTACTATAAAAAAGTTAAGTGTGAGTCTTAGTTCCTCAACTAGGCAGTAAGTCCATGGAGTTTACTTTTTATTTTTATTTATTTATTTTTGGCTGCGTTGGGTCTTCGCTGCTGTGTGTGGGCTTTTCTGTAGTTCCGGCGAGTGGGGGCTACTCTTCGCTGCGGTGCGGTGGCTTCTTCTGTTGCAGAGCACGGGCTCTAGATGCATGGGCTTCAGTAGTTGCAGTGCACAGGCTCAGTAGTTGTGGCACGCGGGCTCAGTAGTTGTGGTGCACGGGCTTAGTTGCTCCGCGGCATATGAGATCTTCCCGGACCAGGGCTTGAACCCGTGTCCCCTGCATTGGCAGGTGGATTCTTAACCACTGTGCCACCAGGGAAGCCCAATCCATGGAGTTTAGTGAATGTATTTTTGCACCTCCACGCTCATCCCTTAATCAGATAACCTGAAGAGAATTTTGTATCTTTTGCCTAAGCTCACTAAATCCTTGAAGATAATATCTAAATAATATCCCCAGAGTGGGTTACTTGATTTTTTTCTACTGGCACTACACAAATCTTTTGTTATTTTGAAGTGGGCGCTCACTCCCGCAGCCAGCCTGGATCAGGTGTCACGTACATAAATAAAAATCATTCAGTAATTCAGCACGTGTGGGTGCCTATTATACGAGTCAGGCACTGTGTTGGTTATGGGACACACTGATGAATAACACTAGACACAAATCCTGTCCTCTTGAAACTTGGGGTTTAGGGGGGTGATGAACATTGATCAGTGTATAAAAATTGTGATGAGTTTTATGTAAGAAAAAGGTATAGAAGGCTATGGATGTAGATAAGGGTGGGGACGTGGTATAAACTGGTGAGTAGAGAAGGCTGTCTTGGTGTTAGAATCAGCATTACCCAGGTGAAGGGGAATGTGGAGAGAAGGGAGTTATTGGACTGGTGAGCCAGCACCCTGAGGTGGGAGAGTGTGGGCTGTGGCCGTAATGGGAAACGGGGCTAGAGCGGTGGGCGGGGGCCCACGTGCAGGCTTGTGGTCATGTCAATAATTCAGCCTTTCCTCTGAAAGCAATAAGAGGTCATTGGGGGCGTTTTGAGGAGGAGCCCGAAAGGACCTGATCTGCGTTTTCATTGACAAGGGCTGCAGTGTGGAGAGTGGGCTGGAGGACAGTGCACGTGGTCACAGGAGGGCAGCTAGAGGTCTTCCTGGTGGTCTGGGTGAGTGGAGCAGCTGCAGAGAGGGAGAGAGGGGATGGATTCAAGAGGTAGGAGTTGAAATGGGCTGAGCTTGAAGCTGGATTGGAGAGGGGTGCGGGGAAGATGCAGGGGCCCGATGTCTCCTGGGTTTCTGGATTGAGCATCTGGAAGGATGGAGGTGCTGTACACCGACATGTGGGCTCCTGGGAGAGGACTGGGCTTAGGGGTTGTTTGTGAATTTAGTTTGGTTGTGTTGCGTTATGGTGCCTTTGAAACCCAAGCTCCAAGAGGAGCTTTCACGTGTGCCGTTGGATGAAGCATTCGGGAACTCTGAGGACAGGTCTGGGTTAGGGGTGAGCTTAGGAGTCACTGGTGTGGGGTAACTGAAGTTGTGGGTGGGTATGAGAATTGGAGACAGGATAGAATGAGGGAGAAGAGGGCTTAGATTGAACCTTGAGAAACTCTGACATTCATGGCTGGTTACAGGAGCATGAGCTTGACCAAGAGCCTGAGGGATGGACAGAGGGGAAGAAACCCATGAAGGTTAGATGTCATAGGAGCCCAGGGAAGAGAGCAGAGCCAGAGGGAAAGTGTGGTCAACATCAGAAATGGCTGGAAGGACAAATAAAATGAAGATTGGACCTGGCTCATTGGATCCGGAGACTAGAAGTCATTGAGGAGCTGAGTGAGAGATGTGTTGCTGGACCAGTAGGGTCAGGCCCCAGCGGGAGGTGTGGATGGGCAAAGAGAAGAGGAGGAGGGAAGTATAGACAGTTCTTCATTTGCTTGTGTGGGGAGAGCAATGGGGGACTGTGGAAACAGGGGAGCATTTCTTTATCTTTGTTAGTTTTTTGTGTTTTTTTTTGCGGTACGCGGGCCTCTCACTGTTGTGGCCTCTCCCGTTGTGGAGCACAGGCTCCAGACACGCAGGCTCAGCGGCCACGGCTCACGGGCCCAGCCGCTCCGCGGCACGTGGGATCTTCCCGGACCGGGCCACGGACCCGCGTCCCCTGCATCGGCAGGTGGACTCTCAACCACTGTGCCCACCAGGGAAGCCCCTTTGTTAGGTTTTTAATAAGAGAGACTTGAGTACAATTACAGACCAATGCAAAGGATTCACTGTCAAGGGAGAGGCTGAATATTCAGGAGAAAGAGAATCTTATCTATAGTGTTTTAGGGTGAATGGCTGTCCTTGTTTGCCCAGGACAGAGGGGTGTCGTGGGACCCAGGACTTTCAGTGCAAAACCCAGAACAGTCTTAGGTTAACTGGGATGGTTGGTCACCTGAGTTTTGAGAGAAGGTGAGAGGGGATGAGATCCAAAGCATAGGAGTAGGAATCTACTTCTGCAGGAGGAGGGCCACCTTTTCTCTTGCAATGGAGGGAAGGAAAGGATGAACTGAGGTGGAGGGAAGTTCATAGGCTTGTTTTGCAGAGGAATCGAAGGGTGCTCATCTGACGTTTTCAATTTCCTTTAGGAAGTAAGGGGTATGATTATTTGCTGAGGGGGGATGAGTGGAGAAAGTTTCAAATGCTTCTCATGGAGCCTGGGAGAGCAAGTTGACCAGAAAAACATAGTGGTATTACTGGGTGGTGGTGAAGGGCCATGTGAGGTTGGGTGCCATGCATTTATAACGATGCTCATTTGCCCGCCACGTGTATGGGATTATCCAGCAGAGATCAGCTGCTCAAGGGCAGCTTAGAGATGGTGGATGGTTGGCTTCCCGCAGGGCTGACACTTTTCCAGCTGGTGCAACAATTTCTAGCAACAGAACAAAAGGGTGAAAGGAAAAATTTAATGTACTGCCAAGAATTTTATTAAAGTGGTGGAAGATGGAACTTAGGCTGCATAAAGAAAAAGTGAAGAACTTAGGCTGGAGAAAGGAAGAAGTGATGATGGATTTGGAGAAAAATCAATGGATTGGTAAGGTTGGCGGTAAGGCTGTGAGCCCAGGGTGGAGGCTGTGGTTGAGCTGGAGGTGTGAAGTTGTCACCAAGCATGCCAGAGGGCACAGGGCATGAGGTTGGGAGGGTGCTGGCTGGGACCTGTGGATGTACATTCTCTTCATGGGATGTTATAACAAAGGAAGGGAGGGATGAAAATACTCTAGGGGGAAGTAGGGTGAGTGATTGATGGTAGAGGCAAGCTTCTAAATGTGTTGAAAAAAATAAGGCAAATGCATTTAAATGTTTTAGGGAAACTACCATTATCAACTGGTCTTTGATTCTAGGATGAATGGTGTTATGGGTTGAATTGTGTCCCCCTAAAGTTCGTATGTTGAGGTTCTAACCCCGGTGTCTTCACATGTGACCTTATTTGGAAATAGGGTCATTGCAGATATAATTAGTCAAGTTAAAATGTGGTCATTGGGGTGGCCTTAATCCAATAGGACTGGTGTCCTTATAAAAAGGGGAAATCTGGACACACACACACACACACACACACACACACACAGAGAACACCATGTGAAAATGAAGGCAGAGATCAGGGTGATACATGTATAAGCCAAGGATGACAAAGATTTTCAGCAAACTACCAGAAATTAGGAGAGAGACCTGGAACAGATCCTTCCCTCAGCCCCCAGAAGGAACCAATTCTTTTGACACCTTGATCTTGGACTTTTGGCTCTAGACTGTGAGACTAGATTTCTGTTGATTAAGCCTCTCAGTCTGCGGTACTCTGTTAATGGCAGGAAACCAATACAGTTGGGATTATGGGACTTCAGTCGGTATTTTATATACTCTCCTGTTTCATAGTTTTTCCCTATCCTGTCTCTAGTTCTGGTGTAATTCTAATTTGGTATTCTGAGCAAACGTATTCCTCTAATTATCTTGCCTTTCTTACTCTCCTATGTAATATTTTTAATCTTGAACAGGCTACCCTAGGTAAGAATATATGACCTGTCTTAGGGGTTTGAAATGCTTTCCACAGAAAGTTGGAGACACAGTCTTAGTTATAACAACTTCCAGAAAAATCAGGTAAGACGACTCCATACTCTAAAGGACAGTCCTCAAAGTGTGAAGCCCCCCCGCTCCAGCACAGACCCCGTGACGAACAGGAGGCTCAGGCAGGGAGACCCCAAAAGGGTCTGGAGCCGCGTGCAAGAGATGCCCACGTAGGAAGCTGGTTGCCTCTGGGCATCTTTCACCATCTCTTAGAAGCTGACATTCTGTCCCGTGGCAGCTTTATGAGCACCGGGGCCCATGCACGTAAAAGCATCCTGAGCACTTTGTCAGCTTGCTGTCCATCTCCTCGATGTTTCCTTTCATTCATTCCTGGGGTCCGCGAGCCGGTATCCCCCAGGGCTGCTGCGGCCGAGGCACTGGGATCGTGGGGCGTGCGGCATCGCCCTCAGCGCCAGGCAGACAGAAGCCGCGGTCAGCTCCCTGGCTGGTCTCCTGTCTTCCTGATGTCGACAGTCCCCTGTACTGACCAGTGGGAAATAAAGTTTCCGTGTCTCCTGATAACCCCTCCCAGCTCGCTGTCGTTCAGTGACAATCGCAGATCCCCTTCCCACAGTGCCTGAAGGCAGCAAGGGCGGGAGAAAGGGCACCAGCCGGGCCAGCCAGCCGGGGGTCAGAGCCCTGACTGTGCCCTCGGGCAGGGCCTGTCCCCACCGACCTCCCACTCCCATTGGCCTCCTTTGATCTTCTCAAGAGCTCTGTGAAGCGGGGGTGGGGGGGTGGGGTGGGGGTGGGAATGGGGGTGGGGGTGGGGTGGGTGGGTGGGGGTGGGAATGGGGGTGGGGGTGGGGTGGGGGGGTGGGTGGGGGTGGGAATGGGGGTGGGGGTGGGGTGGGTGGGTGGGGGTGGGAATGGGGGTGGGGGTGGGGTGGGTGGGTGGGGGTGGGAATGGGGGTGGGGGTGGGGTGGAGTAGCTGCTGCCATTCCCGTGTGACCGATGAGCAAATTTATGATTAAGTGACTTGCCGGAAGCAGAGGCGAATTCCTGGAGGAGTCTCGATGCAGTGGGTATTTGGGGTTCGCCTCCCCAGCATCTGCTTCCTCAGCCTCTCTGCACAGCGCCTGCCTGTGTTTGGGGACACAGCTGTTTTCCTGGGCTCCGGTGAGGACCCCGTGTCCAGGTCAGTGCCATCACGCGTGGACCTTCCCGAGGCCACGTGGGACCCAAGTCCGTCACAGTGATTCTCAGAGCTTACGGAAGCTACAGGAAAGGACCTTAGCCCTTCCCCTTTGAACTTGAACCTGAGAGGTGTGAGAGAGGCTGGCTGGGACAGAGGCAACACAGAGGAAGTACAGCTGAGAGAAGGAGGAAGGGAAGGTCCCATGACATCGTTTGAACTCTTGGGTCAAACTGGATCTTAGTGAGTCCTGCCTGGGCTTGTGACGCTGGTCTTTGTGCTCCAGACTCTGTGTGTGTGTGTGTGTGTGTGTGTGTGTGTGTGTGTGTGTGTGTGTGTGCGCGCGCGCGCGTACATGTGTTACTGGCACTGAAGCGGGTGACTGATACCCAGTGCTACGATGTGAAACCCTGAGCCCCCAGACCAACACCCCCCCCCCAGTGGTAGCCACACTGCTTTCTGAAATAATTACACTTTCAAAGATGACATCTCTGAATGTGACATGCAAATCAAAGCTGCTAGTTTTTGTAAAGAAGCCGAATGAACTCACTGGCTGTTCTTTACAAGAATTTCAACAGACTCTTTGTTCCAAGGAAGAAGTGATGCTAGATTTCATGTGGATCTCTGTGCAGGCTGTGATTGTGTGTGTGAAAGTGTATGAGGGGGAGGGTGGGACACAGGTGGGGGAGGATGGACGAGAACAAAGATGGGAAAATTCTTCGCAAAGTTACAGGTCTTGTTCAAATACGGTGTGACCTTCCATGGCTGTTCAGTTGATTCTTGGCCTCTGAAAGCTCCATGATGAGTGCAGGGCCTTCCCTTGATTCTTCCTGATGACCCGGGAGTTCCCGGCGGTGATCACTCACACTGGTGGGGCAGCATTTCTTCCTCAGAGACCGTGACCTGGAGCTCAGCCCCAAGATGGAAGGGAAGGCGGCGGAGGCAGAAAGGAGGCCAGGCCAGCAGGTGCTGTGCTGGGGACGGGCTCTAGAGGCACATCCTCCCCTGGCCCGGCCTCTGGCGCCGTCGCCACCTTCTCCTCTCCTGTGCCTGGAGTTGGCTGATGCCACGACTGGGACGCACGCAGCCCAGCCCCGGGGGCATTGCATGGACACGGTGTCACACCACCACCTTTGTCCCGTGGTTTCTCTCCACGTTCCCATAGCACATGGGACCCCCCCGTGGGCTTAGGGATCGTGCTGATGACAGCCACTGATCATCCTGGCACAGCCGAGGGGGGCCGGGCGGGCACAGCATGCTTGCCTGTTGCATTCACAGCAGCAACGCTGGTTTTGTGGTCGTCACTATATATCCTATTTTATTTTTCATTTGAAATATTGTGGGCGTCTACCCTAAGTCCAGCCTTTTTCCAGGTGGGAAAATTCAAAAGCAGGGGACAAAGGGAGAGGCAAATACCCTTGAGACGAGTGAAGTGTTCAGGCCCCTCTCCCCTTATACTCTCCCTTGGGATCCAGCCTCCTTTGCAGATGCAATAACAGCCCCGCCTCACCTCTCAGACCTTCTCTTACCAATTCACTCTCAAGATTTCAGCTCGGCTCCAGGCTTTGAAATGCACATAGCCTGAAAGCCGTAGCTCCTGGATCCATGGATCATTTCTGGCTCAGTGTAAGCACATTTTCAATGGGCTTGAATGGAGCAGAGCACCATGGGGACTGGGCTTAAGAGACCACGTTGCCTGGGTGCAACGTGACGTGCAGCACCCCCCAAAGTGACGCACCCCTGCGCCCCAGACTGGCGCCTGCTGCCCACCACTGCCTCCTCCTTGCCTAGCGTTACGGGCACTGCGTCTGCTCCTGGAGACCAGCACCTTCATCACATTGCCTGGGGCCCCTTCCGTGGTGTGTCCAGGGTCTAGGCTGGGTGACTCCTCCCTGGAAGGTGCATGCTGGGTTTGAGCCCGTCGGCGTCAGACCCCTCATGACCGCTAAGGGGCCTGCCTCAACATCCCCAGCAGCTCACCTCTCTCTGCTGGTCCCTCCGAAGGCGCAGCTGCAGACTCGGCTTGGTTTGTGGTATAGACGGTGGCTGGGTGGCCCTTGTCCTGGGCTGACTTCCGGCCCCCGGTGCCCCCACCTCGAGGTGGGTGGCCAGCGCCTCTCACGCCACGGGCAGCGCAGAGCTGCAGGGAGTGAGCCGGGAGAGCTCCTGGAGCTGGGAGCTGGCATCCCATCCAAGGGCGGTTTTCATTTCCGTCCTCACCCAGCCTGCCCTCTTGGACGGTGCCCTGGAGAACAGACACTTGGTCTGCCTTCTGGCCGGGGTGCTGTGCTGGTTGGCTGTGGGCTGAGGCCAGAGGTGGTGGTCGCGCACGACTTGGCCCCTGGGGCTCTCTGCTCTGGAAGGTTCTGGAAACCCCTGGAAAGAATGGGGGATGTTTGCTCCTCCTTCATCCCTGGGGGTTGCCGTGGCCCTTGTGCTTCCTTCTGACCTGGAGAGAGGCTCCAGGTGCAACCCTGTGCTACTCCACTGGAAGGCCCGGGGAGGGGGAGAGACCGCCCCTAGGGTGGAGGAAGAGTTCGGGGTGCCCCTTGCTCCCTGGGACGAGGAGTCCCCTCCTCCACTCCCACCAGCCCCCAGGCGTCTGGGACCTGGGAATGCCCTCCCGCAAGTGGCTCTGATCTTATTCCAAGGCCCGTGTTGGCCAGAGTCGCAGAGTTGGCTGTGTGGGCACCCCTGGGCCTGAGGGGCTGCAGGAGACCTCGGACATACCTGCTAGGGTGAACCCACGTAGGTCCCAAGGACCCCCGCTGGACCAGTTGGGAGATGGGGACTGGAGAGAAGAGGTGTGTGTTCTGGGGGGGCCTCCTCTGCTTTTGCTCTGGCCCCATGAAGCACAGCCAGTGGGAGCCCGGGGAGGCATCTCTGACTCAGGAGGAGCTGGTACTGAGATGGGCGGGGACCTGCCCCACCAAACCCAGGAAGAGCCCCGCTTCTCCATCAGCAGCAGGACCGCCTGCCCAAGCTCCGTGGGGAGCACTGGGCCCTCTTCCCCGCCTTCTTCTCTTCTCCTTCCTTTAAAGGGACACTGTCACTGGCTGCATAAGTTGCGGGGTCTGATGCAAAGTGAAAATGTAGCCCTCTTGTTCACAACTGTTATGAATATTAAGACTGTGACAGTGGAGCATTAAACTAAGTCAGGGCCCTGTGTACAGGTTGCTGGCTCATAACCCTGACCCCAAGCCTTTAGAATTTTTATTAACCTAATTTTGTACTGAGGTATAGTCGATTTACAATATTATATTAGCTCAGGTAGTATAACACAGTGGCTCAAAATTTTTATGGATTATACTCCATTTAAAGGAATTATACAATATTAGCTATAAAAAATAAAGTAAAGGGACTCTCTCCACTGGGAGGGGGTCCATCGGGATTACCACAGCGAGCCAGAGGGGCTCCCCTGATTTTCTGGACTTGGTAGAAATCACACTCCTCCACTTTTGCCATATCATTCCTCACAGGGAGATAAGTAAATAAAGTGGTGGTTTCTCAAAACGGACCCATCTGGGCCACCACCTGGTTTGGAAAAGTCCCTGCAACGTGAGGCGCCTTTTCGGGGGAAACGGCACCCTGTGTTCTCCGGCAGTGTCTTTCCCGTGGTTGTCTTGCGGGCTGGTGAAGTGGTGAGTGCGGGATTTGAACTCAGGTCCGTTGGCTATTCCAGTTCATCACACCATGCCTGAGTGGACTCAAGCTCCGAGACTCATTTCTCTAACTAGGATGTTTTCTCCTAAAACAAGGCTCCCGTTTCTGTAAATATTTATTGATCACTTTGTTACACATGGAACGGAATTTCTTTGAGTGAGGTGGGGGCAGGGGACGTGGCCATCTGCAGAAAGGGCCCAGTTAACTGATTTCATACCGGCCACAGCCTGACGGAGACATTCATTTTAGAGATTAAGGTGAAAATAAAAGGGAGATCAGAGCATCGCAAGCGTGTAGCAGGAACGCACAGTGAATTCAAGGGAGAGACGGAAGATTTGGACCCTGAAGACAAGCATGACATTGCAATTTAGTTTGGATGCGAAAACCGAGATCTCTGGGAAATGCCTCTGCACGTGTGCGAGTGTCTCTATCAAGTTTCTGCTGCTGTGCAGCCATTTAACATTTGGTCCTAAAATATCCGCAGTGCAGAACATTTGAAATGAGCTTTTCATTTGCTAAAATGTTGCAGCGAGCAGGCAGAAGTGGTGCTTGTGTGCAACTTTCGGATGGTTTAGAACGCCTTGCAGAAGTGGAGGGTGGTGATAGTTTTTCTTCCTTTTTTTTTTGGCTTGTCTACAGAATGAGTGGAAAGAGAAAATGTACCTAAACACTGTGCTCGTTGCCAAGGGCACACCAGGCAATGCCAAGCCCAGGGGCAGGGCTGGTGGGAGGGAAAGGGATGCCGAGGCCAAAAGGACTCTCTGTGGCACAGATCCTGCCTCCTCAGGGCTGGAAAGGAGAGCAGAGGCCGTCCCCGCCCCCCTCCTGTGCCAGGTGGGAAGACAGAGGCAGCGACCCTTTGCTCCAGGTGGTCCAGCCGGCTTGTGGCAGAGCCTGGGGTTCACCTAGACCTGCCAATCCTCCTTCCACTCTGCCTCCCCCTGACATTATCTGTCTAGAAATGTGGCTCCCACACTTCAATACAGAAAACTCCTCGCTCTTGCTCCCCAGGTGAGTAATTTGTTTTCAGTGTTTCCATTAGCTGGAGACAGAGCTGGGAATATCCTCACTGTGTTTGCAAATGAGATGCAGTTTGATGAGTTTCCTGGCCTCAAACGCTTCTCCCCTTTGTCAGGGCTTGTTGGTTAGAACTTGGCTCATGGAGGCTCTCGGAGCGGCGGGTGGAGCTCGGAGGAAGGGTTCCAGCTTGTCCCTGGATTTTGTTTTTTTCCAGGCACGGCTGGACCCTCCAGCACAGTCAGATCTCGCTGTGCCATGTTAAGAAATGTGCTGTGAGCTCGCATTCCCGGCCAGGAGCTTGGCACCAAGTGAGTCGGAGAAGTGAAACCAAAAGGTGTGACCAAGGGTGGGGAGATGACCTTGAAGACCGAGCCCCGGCTTTCAGCTGCCACCCCCTCACACCCGGGGCAGATCTCTTGTGACCCCAACTTCTAGAGATGCTATAAGCGTCCAGGTAGGTCTGAGATGTAACGGAGAAGACGAGGATGGAGAAAGGGAAGCTTGAGAGCGAGAAAGAGGCAGGAATAAAAGAGGCGAAGAGCACAGGAAGGGTGGGAGACGCATCCGGAGGGCAGGGGAGCTTGTGCTCACCGCGGCCCGCGGCCTCCCCGGGGTCCCTGGGCTTCCTCACTGTGGACGGTACTCACATGAGCCAGTGGTCTCCAGCGCAACCCAGTGGAAGGACCACAGTTTTCACAGGTGGGGGCCGTCAGGGATAGGGCGACGCTTGGTCAAGTTTGCGACTTCAGGATCCGGTCTGGTACACTCCTGGCTTCTTCTGGCCTTCCTTGCCGGGTAGAGATTCAAAACCTTTTGTACAACTACCCAAGCACTTCTGCGTCTAGCTGTGTAGGCAACCGGAAAACCGTCCCCTTCAGAAATACTTAAAATGCCGACACACGATAAAAACGTAGGTGTCGGTACAGACAAGCTGGGAGGAAAGGCAAGTTCCGAGAGGCAGGAAGAGGGAACGGGGGTGGGAGGTGGAGATGGCTAGGGGCTACTGCGGTGAGGCCGCTCTGGGTCCACCTGGGTGGGGGGGCTCTGCCTAGCAGGCCCGGCGCAGCGTCACCTGCAGAGCCTCACCATGTGGGGAGCCTTTCCCGAATGCGTCCACCTGGCACACACCTGCAGTCTCTTTTCCCCGGTTTTTTTTTTTTTTTTGATTTGTCCCCTTGCACTTGACCGAGAATGGCCACGTTTCACCAGCATCAGTGCCCCAGAGTGCAAGGACCTCCCGAGGCCCCAAAGGGGCAATAAGAAATATCAGAGCCGGTGGACACGCTTTTAACTGGGCACCGCTCTGGGTCTTGCACGCCCTGCCCTGGGCGGGGAGCAGTGGACACAGGTGTTCCGGCCCAGGTGCGACGCTTTGAATCCAGATGAGTTGCAGAGCGGGCTAGCACACAGGGCACCAGTCTCCCTTTGGCCACCTTGTCCCTTTCGTCTCCTACTACGGCCACAGCATGTGTTGTTCCCACAAGGACGAAACAAAGACTCTTGGATGGTGATGTCTCCCGTCATCCAAGCAGCAAACACACGCACACACGCACACACACGCAGGACTCCACGCCTTGTCTGCTTCCCTGTTAGAAATATCCGCGCTTGGGAGAAGGCCTGCTGGCAGGGCCCATCGGCCTCCGAGCACCCTCTCTGCCTGTTCTCCACCTCGAGACAGAAAGAGCTTCCTGCATGCAGGCCTGGCGCCAGGAACTGCACACTTTTCTTTATCAGCCCCATTGATCTTGGGGAGCCCTGTCTTATGCTGGTGTCTCACTCCGTGGACCATCTGCCTGATTTTAAGGACGAGAAAGTGAGACTGTCCACTTCTAGCTGGTCGTTATGACATCTTTGAGAGAAGGCAGCGTGTATCAGTGGTAAGATAGTGTTTCAGAGTTTCTTCAACATTATTCAGACTTATAGGGCAACGATTTGCATTAAATTTTGCCACAACTGGTTAAGACTTAAGTGGTTAAGACTTCCCTTTCCAATTCCGGGATACAGATTCGAGCCCTGGCCGGGGAGCTAAGATCCCTCATGCCTCACGGCCAAAAAACCAAAAGATAAAACAGAAGGAGTATTGTAACTAATTCAGTAAAGACTTTAAAAATGGTCTACATTGAGAAACACTAAAAACAAAAAAAAAACCAAAACAGGACCTAACTCATGTCTCAGCATGTGGATCATTTAACATATTTTGTGATGATTAATCAATATGTAATTTTTAAAACAAATGATTCCAAAGAAGTTCAAAGAACTGAGTGACAAGCTATAGTGATACACATTCTACCCCTATTTATGTATTTATAGGAATAATACTT
Source organism: Kogia breviceps (assembly GCF_026419965.1). Taxonomy (NCBI): domain Eukaryota; kingdom Metazoa; phylum Chordata; class Mammalia; order Artiodactyla; family Physeteridae; genus Kogia; species Kogia breviceps. Next base: position 142,258,927 of record NC_081314.1, read on the forward strand.
ATCAGTACTTGTAGCTAAACAAATAATAAATCAGAATGAAAATAATGCTCATGCCTGTCTCAGACTACCAATAAGTAATAGTATCTACAGCTACATGTGAAAAATAAAAACTCCACCTAAGTCCTTAAGAGATGTATATCTAATAAAATTTTTCTGTTTGTACTTAGTAATTATTTACTCCAAATTAATATATTATTTCTTTATTTATGACTGTGCCATGTGGCTTGTGGGATCTCAGTTCTCTGACCAGGGATTGAACCCAGACCATAGAAGTGAAATCCTGGAATCCTAACAACTAGGCCACCAGGGAACTCCCTTTAATGTTTGTTTTTTTTCTTTTTTAAAATATATTTATATTTTGATCATTTGTGTTCTACTTATGTTGTAATGATATCTATGTAGAAGAAAACAGTTTAATTCTTGAAGTTTTATAATTACAACAATCTTTTTTCAAATGTAAATTTGTATATGAATTCTTGTTGCAAAGAAGTCTGACATTGTAATCAAAAGATCTGGAAGCACAAAAAATGTAACACAATATGATAGAATTCTCTTGGGGAGGTGAAATGTAAATACAAGTTCAAGGGAAAAAAAGACACTGTAAAATGTCAGATGTTTAAAGAAAAGCTTGTATTGCGTTTTTAAAATAGGTGATAACTATTAAATTGCTATATATTTATATTTCATAAAATATATTTAAATGAATTATGTAATCATTTTATAGTTAATGTCAGTATTTACAGTATGCCAAAAAATCTTTTGCAATTACTTAAACTTATGATAAACATGTTAGATGTCAAATTAAAACTCTGTGAGAGGCCTGTTTGCCCAAAGTTTTAAGGAGTATGTGAACAGAAAAGTTGTATAAACCCCCCTTAGACCTCTGACCTAGAGCACTCAACTAATTCTCTAGTAGAAAGACAAAGATGGTTCTACTGAATTTTTAAAGAATCCAACAGCATCGTATTTACAAGAGGCAGTCCATCAAAACAGTATGGTACTGGGACAAAAATAGAAATATAGATCAATGGAAGAGGGTAGAAAGTCCAGAGGTAAACCCACGCACATATGGTCACCTAATCTATGCAAAGGAGGCAAGAGTATACAATGGAGAAAAGACAGTCTCTTCAGTAAGTGGTGCTGGGAAAACTGGACAGCTACATGTAACAGAATGAAATTAGAACACATCCTAACACCATATACAAAAATGAACCCAAAATGGATTAAAGACCTAAATGTAAGGCCGGATACTATAAACCTTTTAGAGGAAAGCATAGGGAGAACACTCTATGATATAAATCTCAGCAAGATCTTTTTCTATCCGCCTCCTAGAGTAATGAAAATAAAAACAAAAATAAACAAATGGGACCTAACTAAACTTCAAAGCTTTTGCATAGCAAAAGAAACCATAAACAAAATGAAAACAAAACCCTCAGAATTGGAGAAAATATTTGCAAATAAAGCAACTGACAAGGGGTTAATCTCCAAAATATACAAACAACTCATGCAGCTCAATATCAAAGAAACAAAACCCAATAAAAATTGGGCAGAAGGGCTTCCCTGGTGGCGCAGTGGTTGAGAGTCCGCCTGCCGATGCAGGGGACGCGGGTTCGTGCCCCGGTCCGGGAAGATCCCACATGCCTCGGAGCAGCTAGTCCCGTGAGCCATGGCTGCTGAGCCTGCGCATCCGGAGCCTGTGCTCCGCAATGGGAGAGGCCACAACAGTGAGAGGTCCGCGTACCGCAAAAAAAAAAAAAAATGGGCAGAAGATCTAAATAGACATTTCTCCAAAGAAGACATACAGATGGTTAAAAAGCACCTGAAAAGATGCTCAACATCACTAATTATTAGAGAAATGCAAATCAAAACTACAAAATAAGTATCACTTCACACAGTTCAGAATGGCCATCATCAAAAAATCTACAAACAATAAATACCGGAGAGGGTGTGGAGAGAAGGGAACCCTCTTACACTGTTGGTGGGAATGCAAACTGGTACAGTCACTATGGAGAACAGTATGGAAGTTCCTTAAAAAACTGAAAATAGAGCTATTGTATAATCCAGCAATATATACTACTCCTGGGCATACACCTGGAGAAAACCATAATTTGAAAAGATACATGCACCCCAATGTTCATTGCATTATTCGCCATAGCCAGGACATGGAAGCAACCTAAATATCCATCAACAGAGGAATGGATAAAGAAGATGTGGTACATATAAACAATGGAATATTACTGAGCCATAAAAAGAACAAAATAATGCCATTTGCAGCAACAGGAATGGACCTAGAGATTTTCATATTGAGTGAAGTAAGTCAGACAGAGAAAGATAAATATCATATGATACTGATTATATGTGGAATCTAAAAAACAGGTTACAAATGAATTTGTCTACAAAACAGAAGTAGAGTTACAGATGTAGAAAATAAACTTATGGTTACCAGGGGTTAAGGGGTGGAGAGATAAACTGGAAGATTGGGATTAACACATACACACTACTATATAAAAAATAGATAACTAATAAGTACCTACTGTATAGTACAGGGAACTCTACTCAGTACTCGGTAATGGCTTATTTGGAAAAGAATCTAAAAAAGGAGTGGATGTATATATTTCTATAATAGATTCACTTTGCTGTACACCTGAAACTAACACAACACTGTAAATCAATTATACCTCAATAAAAAGAAAAAGAAAAAGAGTCATTCATAGAACAGAAGAGTACAGAAAGTTTGAAGGAAAATAATAATAAGAGGTATATCAGGCAAATAGTAACCAGAAGAACACTTGTAGCTATATTAATATGTGACAAAATGGACTAGGGCTAAAATTATTGCAAGAGATGAAAGGATCACTTCATAATGATAAAAGTTTCTACTCATCAGAAGATATAAACATGCTAAATTTATGTACATCTAATAACATGTCCCAAAATAGAACAAGAATGGACACATTCACCAATGTAATGAAGGCTCTGTCAGTAACAGATAGATTAAACAGACAAGAAATCAGTAAGAACACATGTATCTTACAAAGAACACAATTAACAAGCTTAATTAATACCGTGAACACGTGTCAGACACTGCATCCAAGGGCTGGGATCACATTCTTTTTAAGGACATACAGAGTATTTTATTTATTTATTTATTTATGTATTATTTTTGTTTTGTTTTTTTTTGTGGTACGTGGGCCTCTCACTGCTGTGGCCTCTCCCGTTGCGGAGCACAGGCTCCGGACGCGTGGGCCCAGCGGCCATGGCTCACAGGCCCAGCCGCTCTGCGGCATGTGGGATCCTCCCGGACCGGGGCACGAACCCGCGTCCCCTGCATCGGCAGGCGGACTCTCAACCACTGCGCCACCAGGGAAGCCCCAGAGTATTTATTAAATTGACTATGTACAAAATCAGCAACCAAGACTTGATAAACTCCAAAGAACTATCATTCAGTTCACATTCTCCAGCCATAACGAAATTAAATTAGAAGTCAATAACAAGGAAGATTAATAAGATGCCATGCTTTTGGAAACAAAGTCATGTCTAAATAATTTATCTGTTAATGATCCAAGATCACAGAAATTGGATAACTCTTGGAATTGAACCATAATTTTAAAACTACATATTAAAACTTGTGGGATGAAACTAAAGGGACTCTTAGAAAATTAATTCTAAATTATATCAGAAAGGAAAAAGAGGACAGAAAATGAATGAGTGAAACACCCACCTTAAGAGAAAAATGTAACAGAAATAATCCAAAGAAAAAGAGGTAAAGAGACAATAAAGATAAAAGCAGAAAATAATGAAAGAGAAAACAATAATGTAATGGAAGGGACTAAGTCGATTCTTTGGAGGCTAATGAAATTGACCAACCCCTAATGAGATGAACACAGTGGGAAAAAGATAATTTGAATAAACAGTATTAGGAATTAATGAGTGTACATACTAAAGATGCCTTGAGATGTAAAACAGTAACAAGAAATATGAATTTATGCCAGTAAATTTGAAATTGAGAGGAAATAGACAAATTTCTAAAACATATGTAACTTCCCCAAACTGACTCAACTAGAAATAGAAAAACCTGAATAGTCCTATAACTATCAGAGAAACTAAATCGGTAGTTAAAAGACTTCATAAAAAAGAAATACTAGATGCAAAAACTGAAGTGGTTTTACTGTGGGCTCTTTTAAACATTTAAAGGATAGATAACTGTACAGAGATTGGAAAAAGGAAATATTCCTTTTATAAATTTTAAAATTTTAATGAATTAATTATTTAATTAATTTTTAATTGAAGTATAGTTAATTTACAATGTGTTAGTTTCAAGTGTATAGCAAAATGATTCAGTTATATATATGTATATACATATATGCATATAGGTATATATAATATATATATTCTTTTTCAGTTTCTTTTCCATTATAGGTTATTACAAGACATTGAGTACAGTTCCCTGTGCTATACAGTAGGTCATTGTTGTTTACTTATTTTATATATAGCAGTGTGTACATGTTAATCCCAAATTTCCAACTTATCTCCCCCCCAACTCCCCTCTATCCCCTTTGGTAACCATAAGTTTGTTTTCTATGTCTGTGGATCTATTTCTGCTTTGTAAATAAGTTCACTTGTATCCTTTTTTTTTAGAGTCCACATATAAGTGATATCACATGGTATTTGCCTTCCTTTTAAGGCTTGGTTTAGTCGTCTGTTGAATGGGGCAGCAACAGTACAAACTTTTTGGGATCCTTGTGAGGAGTAGAGGAGAAAATGGATGGAAGTCACTTGGGGGAATAGTCATTAAATAAACAGTAACTAGTATTATTAGTATGGATTACACAGCAGTAAAACAGAGCGTTAACATGGGGCGGTTGTCCCTGAGAGAGCCTGGCTGACAAGGCCATCCATGGTAGGGGATGTGGTAATCTTTGCAAGAGTCATTTCTCCAGGGAAGGAGTAATCATTACTCACTCTGGTTTTACAATAAACATTTAGCAATTGGCGGGATGCAGATTCATGGCAATCGGAAGTAGTTCTGAATCGTAAAAGGAAACACAGCAAGATCAGGTGGGGAGGTAATTTTTAATTATTCCACCTAATTTCATGGGGGAGAGATTGCCACCTTGGTGCCAGTAAGAGTTAGAGCTGGGATTCACACAGCTCTGTCTAGGAGCACAGCCCCTCCTGCCTCTTTCAGTAGTTCAAGGCAGACAAATAAGACTAAAATAGGGTTTTAGGTGGATCCAAGGGTGTGTTGGGTGAAATCGTTCATCCCTCCAACAAGTATCACAGAAAATTTTGTGCTTGAAAGTTTACTCCCTTTTAGTAATTTGAAGTGTATCTGAGAAACAAAATACCCCGACGGAGAGTTGAACAGCAGTAGGGGGTGTTGTGTGAATGTGTGCTAGAGGTTTGGTGGTTTAGTTATTCGGAGAAGGAAGTGTCAGACGTGGTTAGGGAAGGCTTCCTGGAAGACACATTATGGCAGCCACAGAACGGATGGGATGTGGGTAGAAGGAGGAAACGAGAACACATGCTACGATGCCCAGGGACTTTGCTAGTTGTTTTTGACGTGTGATCTCATTTTTTTTGGTTTTGTTTTGAGGTACGCGGGCCTCTGACTGCTGTGGCCTCTCCCGTTGCGGAGCACAGGCTCCAGATGCACGGGCCCAGCGGCCATGGCTCACGGGCCCAGCCGCTCCGTGGCATGTGGGATCTTCCCGGACCGGGGCACAAACCCGCGTCCCCTGCATCGGCAGGCGGACTCTCACCCACTGCGCCACCAGGGAAGCCCACGTGTGATCTCATTTTATACCGCATAGCCACCCTGAGAACCCGAGAGCAAGATACTATTACTCCGCATTTTGTAGGTGAGAAGGCTGTGGCCTGCACTGGTGAAATGATTTTCCGTAAACCAAACAACCAGGAGTGGGCGGATTCTAACCAGGGTGGGAGCTCAGAGGAGAGGGGAGAAGATGGAGTATGACGGAGAGACTGGGGAATGGGCAAGGTCAGCTTCTGTCGACCCAAGAGTACCCTAGTCCTGGCTTCCTGTTGGGTATCGCCAAGTCCCCAGCCTGGATCTTTTGGGCCAACGCTTGGCTGAACTGGACCCTCATGGTCTGGGCAGGATGGCATGACTCGGGTGCTGCTATATGATGAGGGGAATGAGCTGCTAAGAAGGCTGCTGGCGTCATAGGGAAGAACCTTTGCATTTTATTACAAGTTTATCACCAAAGGGATGTTGCCTATAAACTTAAGTTATACATATTGAGCATTACGTTAAAATACCTTTGTTTAGCTCACAGGAAACACCCTGACCAGGTCTACCTGTGAATGGCCACAGGAAGGAAGAAATTAACACATCCCCTCCGGAGGCTGACCGGGACCATGAAATGTTTGACTTTACTCCCTCCCCTTTTAGTAAGAAAAGAAGCTTGAATTCTACTTCAGGCAAGATGGTTCTTTGGGACACGAGTCCATCATCTTCTCGGTCAGCTGGCTTTCTGAACAAAGTCCCTATTCCTTGCCCCCAAAACTCTTTTCTAGACTTACTGGCCTGTTGTGCAGCGAGCAGTATCAGCTTGGACTTGGTAACACTGGGACATCCACCTCTTCCAGCACTCCTGTGTCATTTCAGGCAGGTCCCCCTACCTTTCCGCGATGTACTTTCCTCATTTGTAAAATGGGAATCCAATGCTAGTACCTCTTTCATTGTTTTCCCCTTAGGAATCAAATGAGACGACAGAGGCAAACACGCAGACCAGAGCTGGGTGTGTAACAATAAGTGCCAATGAGTGTTAGTTCCTTCTGGCTCAGCACCTGTATCTCTAGGTCAGGGTTTCTCAACAGCACACCGTGGCTAATTTGAGCTGGATAATTCATTTTCATGGGCGTGCTTGGCAGCTCTTTGCTCTCAGCACACAGAGCCCCAAGCTCTGCGCATCCTATCTGCACCAGGAGGTCCAGCCCAGCCTAGGTCAGCCCACAGAGCCCCAGTGCGAGGACGGCAGAGCCCTGGCAGAGTTCACCGGGAAGAGGCAGTAGGGGCTCTTGGATCAGCATGGTTGGATGTCAAGCAGCATCCCCACTTCTCTCCAGCATCTCTCATGCCCCGTTGTGACCACCAAGATGTCTCCAAACATTGCCAAGTGTCTCCTGGGGACAAACTTGCTGCTGACTGAGAACCACTGTTCCAGGTCCATCTCGTGCAGTGGGGCCAGATCCAAATGGGGCTTGGGCACAGGGCAAGAAGCACTCCTGCTAGGGAAGTGGTTCTTGCCCCTGGGTGTACATCAGAGACCCTGGGAGCTTCTCAAAAGAACTGGTGCCTGGGCTCCACCCTGAGATGCCGGTGTCATTGCCTGCGGGTGGTATTTGCTCAAAGCTCACCAGATGGTTCTGACGCAGCCAGAGCTGAGGACCACCGGTGACAGGCTCCTTGTGGACCGGAACCCTCACCGGTGGCCTGACCTCGGCTGCAGGAGTGCTGGCAGTTCTGTGCACGCTGAAAGCATGATGATCACCTAATATTGTAAGGTGCTCCTGAGGTCAGGAGGGGAGTTGAGGTGGCTGCTTCCTCTTCCTTGTCGACCCTGCTTCTCTCCAGGGAGCAGCGCTTCTAGCTCATCCATCCTCCCTCCTGGGGCCTTCATTTTCTCAGGCACAGGATTCCTCTCCAAGCCTCAGAGATGAGGGTGTGTCTCAGAACAGGGCTTCTCCTAGTCCAATGGCCAAGCCCACTTGTTTCTGTGGTTGGATCCAACTCACTCATCATACCCGTTATGGACCAGATGCGGGGCTGGGCACCAGGATATAGGGAGGGGTCAGACCCGAGGATGCAGACTCTGATGTACGTAGTAACCAGATAGATGGAGGCATTTAATTTTAGAGGCGTGTTCAAGGCTAGAGGGGGCAGAGAGAAGGGAAGGGGTGCCTGGGTGAAAGTGTTGCAAGGAAGTCTTCAGAAAAGATGGACTGGGCATTGAAGGATGAATAGGAGTTTGCCAGGTGGATCAGTGGTGGCAAGAAGGGGAAGAGGCTCTCGCTGGTACTTGTCCTGTCTGTGTGTTGGAGACGCCTGGAGGAGACTTGGAAGAGAAGACGGCTGAAGAGCAGGGTTTACCTGTCCGCTTTCATGGAGTGACTCTCAGCTCTGGGGTTTCCCTTTAGTGATTGCAGCATATGCACCCACGTGAACTTGGCCTCCATCTGGGGTCCATGGAGGCCGTGGAAAACAGGCTACTCTGGAGTGTGGGGCAGGGAAGAACCCCTAGTCCATGTGTATGCCCGGGTGTAGAGGTGGAGCTCACGGGTGGCTTTCCCACCTCCAGCCCCACCTGGCCCAGCGTCCCCTCTCCCCTGAGCTCTCGCAGCAGACTTCTCCCCCTCTCCTGCCTGCTGGCCACACACAGGGTAACCAGCTGGTCCAGGCTTGCCTGTGGCACTCCCAGACTTAGCACCGAATGTCCTACCGCATCCTGGGAAACCTCTGAATCCCAGGCAAACCCGGACATGGGTCATCCCAGCTCGCACACCAGCCGATGATCCTTTGAAAACGCACGGGACGTCTCGCCGCTCCTAGCTCAGCTCCGTCCACGGCTCCCCTCTCCGAGCAAAGGCCTCAGTCCTTACAGTGGCCCATGAGGGCTGCCGGGTGGGTCTGGAGCCAGGGTTCTCACTCCTCCACTCCACCCCCTCCCTCCCCTCCACACCAGCCGCACGAGGCTCCGGCTCCTCGCTTTCCCTGAGCTGCCTTTCACCGCAAGGCCTTTGCACTCCTGTCCTCTCTGCTTGGAACGCTCTCCCCCTTAGATCTACATGGCTCTCACACCGTCCCTGTCAAGGCAAGTTCTAACATCACCTTCTCAGAGGGACCTTCCCTGACTCCCCCGTCCCCGGCTCCAGAGCCCCGTTTCCCACTTTCTTTTGCTCTGTGCACCTCCCACCCCGACCCATGTCTTTTCTCACTTGGCCTCTCTCTCCCGCTCCCTTGCGTGCAAACACATGAGAGCCGGGCCTGCTTCACTCACTGCTGTGTGCACACTGCCTAGACCACTGCATAGTACGTGCTCAGTTAATGACGAATGGATGAATGAATGCATAAAGTCCAGACAACTTGCTCCGTTAGGGTGGCCAAGGAGGGGCAAGGGCGGCTCTCCCCAGACAGCCCCCCACCCCCCAGCCTCCCAGGTGGGCTCAGGTTGCCCTGCTTAGAGCTGCCAGGTGCCCTGGGCTTAACTCAGCAGACATCCTTCACATCATGCTCTAAGGGTCTCGCTTGGACTGAGCCCAGGAGGCCTCAACTGTGTTTTATTTACTCTCCTATTACTGTGTCTGGCCTAGGGTCAGTGCAAACCCCACAGCCCTTTCCTTTCATTATCTGGAGTTTCAGAGGTGATGAGTGTGCCTCAGAGATATGAATGAGCACACCTCAGCGATGTTTTCCAGCGACTGATCGCACTGGTTTTAGAAACCGGCCGCCAGCCCCGTGGACACCTCGGCGGCGCGGCCCGCTCAGGCCCGCTGTGCGGCCTCTGCACCACCAGGTGGCGCTCACACTCGCGTGTCTTTCAGGGATGGTCAGACGGCCCAGGTCGCTTTCGGTCGGTCGCTGCTGCTGGCAGCGCTGGGAAAAGAGCACCGGGCTGCCACCGCGAACGCCTTGTAGGAAACGTGCTGTCGCAGGGAAACCTCGGGCTGCACCTCGGGTCCTCGGGCCCCCCCCATCTTTGGGAGGAGCTGTTCCTTGATCTCTCCTCGGTCCCGGGATTCGGGAGGGGACGGCTGCAGTGATGAACGTAGCCCCGGGTGCCTTAGTCCTAGGCAGCCTCCTCTCTGCCCCAAGCTGAGCAGAAGTTTCCAGCCCCAAGGAGAGGGTGTGTGATAAGAGAGGAGGCCTTGACCTCTAGATGCAGACCCTGGAGGCTGTCACTAGAGGCCTTCGCTTCTTCTAGAAGCAATAGCAAACCAGCAAGCTGACTCTTAACACGATTTCCGTGTACTGGAGAAGAAGAAGTTGGAGGTCTGCCCCCGAAAAGTCTGTCGGTGTTACCCCCATCCCCAAACCCCTATTGCTAGAGTCAACTTCAGGGCAGACTCCCCTGCAGTCCCCGCGTCCACGACAGGCGGGGCACTGAACCCTGCCCGAGGCATCTGTCAGATTTCTAGCTGTGGCTCGGACCGCACCCCTCGCGGGTGGTCCCCTGGACTAGTGGCTGCGTCCCCTGGGAGCTGGTTGGAATGCAGAACGCAGACCTACTAAGTCGGGGTCTGCCTGTCAGCACCATCCCCAGGGGAGCGGGGGCATCTGAAAGCTCGCCCTGTGCCGGGAGAGGCTGGATGCAGGGCCCGCGGTCTGAGGGCGGTAAGCAAGGGTGGCAATGCCTGCAGCCTGGAGAACTGACCGCCGGGTCTGAGGCGGAGAGAGGGCTGTGGGCCCTTCTTCCAGGAGGCGGTCCTGCCACGGGTCAGGCATGTGTCCTGTGACCCCAAGGAGCTCGTGGTCGGGTGGCAGGTGGGCTCTAAGCGCCCCAGGGCCGGCCTTGCCCTCTGGCTACCACTGTATCCTGCTACCAGCCGACACTGGGCTCCTGATAAATCACGGTGGAACGAAGCGTGAACACGGGTGAACAATCCCAGGGCCCAGTGGCAGGGCCCCCGAGGGCTGGGGGCATGTGCACAGGGTCCCGGGCATCTGGAGGACACTGGCATGTGAGTGAGGGGCTGTGCCCACGGTGGGCCTGCGGGGAGGTGACAAGTGAATGAACAAAACAACAGGAAGGCAGAGGGGTCGACCTTCCAGCCAGATCAGTCGTTCTCAGTGGGTAGCTTTGCCCACCCCCAGTGCCATCGGCCACTTCTGGAGACACTTTTGATGGTTACAACTGGGGGAGAGCTGCTACAGGCGTCTAGCAGGGAGAGGCCAGGGACACTGCTGCAAGACACCCTACAATGCACAGGATGGTTCCACAACCAAAAGCCCCAAATGTGGGCAGCGCCAAGGTGGAGGAAGCGTGCGGGAAAGCAGAGGGCCTCTGTCCACATTGCGGGAGATTTCCTGTCTCACGGTGGCTCTGCGTCTCCTTCACGAACTCCACTTTCCCCAGCGCTGTGGCCTGAGACCTTAAGAGGAGTGACTGCAGTTCTGGTCCCAGTTGACTGTAAGGCTAGGGCTCTTCGCTAGGCTGAGGCTGCACCCGGGAGCTCTGTCTGTTCAGTGGCTGACGTCCATCATTGGTTCTAGCTGCTTCCCCCAGATGCCAGCATGCCCACCACCCTGCTTGCCTTGGACAATTGCCTCTGACTGCAGGACCCGTCCCTCCTGGGGCTTAAGGCAAGCTCCAGCCTGCTGCTCTGTGACAGCCTGGGGGCAGGGGAGGAAGAGGACTTCTGTAAACACAGCCCGGGGACAATGGCTTTTCCATGGCAACAGCTCAGCGCTGGGTCTGCTCACAGGCACACGGGGCATATGCAGCCTGTGTCCTACCCAGACAGCAAGTTGGCCAAGAGAGTTTATTTTCAGTCCTTTGGGGGAAAAACAATAATGTTGCTCAAGAGAACGAAATCCTTGGGTTTGTGAAATACTGGTGCTTTTATTTGCCCTTTCATTTCTTCTCCTGTCCTTCTCCTGTCCTTTCCCCCCCTTTTGTTGTTGTTTGTATTAAAATTTTACACTTTGCTTTTCATATGGTTTTATCCTGATTAGGCTATTTTCCATAACATTTTTCTTTAGTAAATTTCTCCAGAATATATATTCATAGTTAATATTATTTTTATATGACTGTTATAAGCTCCATGAGATCAGAAGATGTGACTCTCCATCCATCCATCCATCTACCCATATACCTACCAACCTAACCATCCATCCATCCATCCATCCATCCATCCATCCATCCATCCACCCATCCATCCACCCATCCATCCACCCATCCATCCATCCACCCATCCATCCACCCAACCACCAACCCACCCATCCATCCATCCATCCACTCAACCATCTATCCATCCATCCATCCATCCACCCATCCATCCACCCATCCATCCACCCATCCATCCATCCACCCATCCATCCACCCAACCACCAACCCACCCATCCATCCATCCATCCACTCAACCATCTATCCATCCATCCATCCATCCACCCATCCATCCACCCATCCATCCACCCATCCATCCATCCACCCATCCATCCACCCAACCACCAACCCACCCATCCATCCATCCATCCACTCAACCATCTATCCATCCATCCATCCATCCACCCATCCATCCACCCATCCATCCACCCATCCATCCATCCACCCATCCATCCACCCAACCACCAACCCACCCATCCATCCATCCATCCACTCAACCATCTATCCATCCATCCATCCGTCCACCCATCCATCCACCCATCCATCCACCCAACCACCAACCCACCCATCCACCCATCCATCCACCCATCCATCCATCCACCTATCCATCCACCCAACCACCCACCCATCCATCCATCCATCCATCCATCTACCCATCCATCCACTCATTTATCTCCCCACCCACCCATCTATTTATCAACCCATTCATTTGCTCACCCATCCATCCACTCATTAATCCAGGCAGCCAACTCTCCAACCGTTTGTCTGTCCGTCCATCTACTCATCAGCAAACATTTGGAGTGCCTGCTGTCTGCCCGGTCCACAGATCTTATTCTCACAGAAATATCCTTCTAGTGGGGGGTATAAATTCACAATACAATGTGTTAAATGCAACTTGAGTGGTAGGTACAAAGTCCTATGGGGCCAGAGAGAAGTTGCTGGCTAACTTGGCGGGTAGTCAGAAAGATCTCAGAGAAGAGAGATTTATCAGGAAAGCCTTGGAAGATAAGTGGGACCAGCGTTTATGTAGAGGGAACAGCATTTAGTGAGTGGTTCACTGGGGCTGAGGAATGGGTTGCTGAAGTGAAGTTGGGGCAGAGATGATACTGGACAGGTAAGTTAGGTGCACATTGCGAAGGGCCTTCAGTGACATACCAGGGAACTTGCACTGAATCCTATAGGCAACAGGGAGCTATTGAAGATCTGAGGAAGTGAGTGACGTGGTCAGCACTGTGCTTTTAGATAGATGCCTCTGGGTGCAGGGAATAATAGTTGGGAATTATGGCTTCTCCCCAGCAGAGTCAGAGAGAGGTGGGGAATGCTCTCCTAAGTGACTTAAAATTCTCTGGGAGGTTTAGAAACCTCTCTTCTAGGGTCCTAGGCTTGCTTGTTGCACAATTTCCAGCAACACCTAGAAAGCCACTATGACAGGTGGTGCCTGGACCTGGAAGGGAGTATAACTGGGCCAGCTACAGAGTTTTGCATGTGTGGTTGAGAGATGCGTGTTATCCAGTAAACTTAGGGATCATGACCGTGGAGTGCATGGCCTTTGGAGCCAGACTGAGTGATCCAAATCATAGCTCCACCATTTACACGCTTTGCTATTCCCCCTTCAAGAGTTGGAGCCTAATTTCCCTCCCCATAAGTGTGGGCTGGATTTAGTAACTCATTTCTAGTGAAGAAGTAAAAGCAGAAGTGATGATGTGTGACTTCAGAGATGAGGTCATTCAAGGCACTGAGGTTTCTGTCTGTCTTTTTTGGACCACCAGCTTTGGGGAAAACTATCTGTGATGTTGTGAGGACACTCAAGCAGCCTGTAGAGAGACCCACAAGGCAAGGAACTGAAGCCTCCAGCCAACAGCCACATAGAAGCGGATCCTCCGGCCCCATCAAGCCCCTGGGAGACCGCAGCCCTGGCTCATCTGCAATCCCATGAAAAACCCTGAGCCAGAACCAAGAGCAGCTAAGCAGCTCTTGATTCTTGACCTACAGAAACTGTGAGACAACACCTACTTGTTGTTTCAGCCACTAAATTTTGGGGTACTTTGTGCAGCCATAGAGGACCAGTACAGAAGCCCTGTGCCCTTGGACAAGTGAATTAAATCTCTGCTTCCTCACCCACAGAATTAGGGTGATAATAACGGTGTTTCCATCATAGAGGATCAATAGCAGTTCTGTGAGTTAGTCCATATAAAGTACTTAGCACAGGGCCTGGCATGCAGTAATTGCTCAATCAGTGGTGGTTAGTTTTAACTATTACTGGTAGTCATTGCATGAATTTTGGGCAAAAGTGGAAGAGGGCGCCAGAGGGAGGAGATACGGGAATACATGTATATGTAGAGCTGATTCACTTTGTTATACAGCAGAAATTATCACACCACTGTAAAGCAATTATGCTCCAATAAAGATGTTAAAAAAAAAAGGTGGAAGAGTGGGGAAGGAAGAGAGTTCTTGCTGGATGAATGGAAGGTGGGAATTGGCACTCGTCCTAACTACTCGGCGAGCTCTGCCAACCCCAACGCATCACAAGGGTGAGGATGTCCGGAGGCCGATGAGGGAGTGACCGTCACCGTGGGAGGGCCCTCTGTGCTCTGGGGGTTGTGTGGAGCCCTGCGCCCTGTTTGTCTCAGGAAATTCTCCTGCTGCCTTTTGCAGTGATTCAGCATATCGTACTGTCTCTCCTTCTAGACTTGGTTGAAAGAACCCTATCTACTGACCTGAAAAATCTTTATCAAAGACCCTCATTACTCATATTTTTGAAGCAACTGTGTATCTGTGAGCTTCGGTTCCCAGGGAAGCCCTGAGTCAGCAGAAGGGCCAGTTACGGTTGTGACAACTTTTATAAAAATTCTTATTTGACTCTAGCTGGATATCTGTATATAAATAAATGGTCTACAATGAATCATGTTTTTTGTTTATTTTTTCCCCTCTGATACAAAAGCTAGATGTGTAGATTCCGTTCACTCTCTCTCAACTGCTTTCCCCAACTGGCCAGGGGTATATAAAAATAACGGCCCATTCTTACTTGTTCTTTTTTTTGACTTTTTTTTTTTTTTTTTAACATCTTTATTGGAGTGTAATTGCATTACATTTCTTACTTGTTCTTTACTCATTTTTTTCCTCTTTGGAGTGAAAGAGCATATGAAGATTCCAACTGGGTGCAGAAATTCCTGAGGAAGCAAAACCCTGTGAGGACAGAACAGAGTGAAAGATGTGCCCAAGAATGATGTGAGTGAAGGTAAAACGAAACTCTGCTCATCGCAGACTGTGACCCTGGTCCAATCAGCCAGGGCCTCAGTGAGCAACTGACTATGAATTTCTAAGAGCTCTTGCAGGAAGGTCAAACCAGCGTGCATGGCGACACTGTCTCTGCTGGCTTCCAGAATATTTGGCTGCTGTCATGGGCACGCCCGCTTCAGCCCAGTGATGGGACCGTTTCTCGGAGTTGTGCTTCCTGTGACCACCTAGCATGTTTCACACCCCCCCCCCCAACCCCGCACAAAACCAACAGTTCTGAGACTGCGCCAGTCTCCAAGGATGCCCACTGAGCCACAGAGCGGCTGACCAGCCACCCCTGGGCCTCACGTGGCTGCCACTGGAACCTGGGGTATCCATACTGTGACGGTTCATTGTATGTGTCAACTTGATGGGGCCGCCAGCTGCCCAGGTCAAACATTATTCTGGGTGTGTCTGTGAAGGTGTGTCTGGATAGGGTTCATATTTGAATTGTTGGACTAAGCAGAACAGAGTTCCCTCCACAACGTGGGGAGGTCATCCGATCCATTGAAGTCCTGAATAGAACAAAAAGGTGGAGGAAGAGAGGGTTTGTTTCCTCTGCTTGACTGTCTTTGAGCTGGGACATTGGTCTCTCCTGTCTTGGGCTGGAACGACACCACTGGCTCTCCTGGGCATCCAGCTTGCCAACTGCAGATCTGGGGACTTTTCAGCATCCACAGCTATGAGAGTCAATTCCTTATCATGAGTCTCTTTGTCTGTCATCTGTCTATCTATATCTACCTGTGAGCTATTATCTCTCTATCTGTCATCTATTGATCTTTACCCCATTGGTTCCGTTTCTCTGGAGAGTCCATACTAACACATGTACTGAACGGAACACCACAGCCAGAATCTCCATGAGCCTTCCTGGAGCTTTTTCAACCCACACCTCTGGGACCTCAGGGCTCACTGAAGAGTCCCTTCTCCAGAGCAGGCAGCATTCACTGTTTGCGGCAGATCTTGTGTTTCTGCAGAGGTTCCCATCAAAGGCCCTGGGATGAGGCTTATGCCAGTTGTGGAAGGAGCTATGACCCTCGAGCTGACTGCAGGATTTCCAAGTAACCTCAAGAAATCTATCCGTTAGGTATCAAGGAGTAAAAAGCTTAGTCCCATGGCCCCCGTCAGAAATAACAACGCCAAGGTTGAGATTTCCTCTTGTCTTTCTAACTTTCCAGGGGTTGAGAATTTTCAATGCTTGACTTTTCCTGGCATTTTGCATCTGATGCAACAATGTGAAACTCTCAGATGAGGGGAGGAAATTCCCAAAGTGTCGGCAGGGATAATGCGATCCAAGTGAAGGGTGATCTAGAAAGAGCCAGATGGTAGTTTGATAACTCGCCAAGCTTCTCTGATGGGGCCCGTCTCTTCATCTTCGGTGGATTATTCCTGTGTTGGTTTCAGTCCGAGAGGAGAGTGACAGGTGCTTATCGATGAATTTAGCACAGGATCCCGTGCTGTCCGGAGCAGAATATAAACTTGTGATTTGGTCAGGAGCTTCTGAACAGCGTGTGCACAGGCCTGCTGGTTTCCCTCTGATCCATCCCCCAGGGGCTTTTGCTTCCTTAGGAGGTCTGCGCTCAGACTCTACATAACCTTTTTTGAAAGAAGGAAAAAACATGAGTAATGTTTTCTCATCTTGCTGTTCATTAAACTTTCTCTCTGTGAACGTATATGTGGCTGGTGAATTATGCTAGCGAAGTCAGCTGGCAGCAAAAAATAAGAAAAAGAAGAGAAGGTAAAGAGGGCGTTTTCTGGGAGGTCAGGGCTCTGGGCAGCCACCTTGGCCAACTGAGACCACCGTCCCTGGAGCTCCCGTGTAATCTGAGGTCACGGTGTGTGATCGGGAAGCTGGCCTTGGAGGGCTGACAAAGGTTTGGGTACCTGCTTCTCTGTTTCTTTATCCGGGCGAAAGAGGTCTGGTGTGCCCACATGTTGGGGGGCTGGCCTGGACCTGACACTTTTCTGTCTTGTCCGTTCCTTTATTCCACAAATATTATTTATTTAGATGGTCTGTGAGGAGATAGCAGAAGGTGAGAGATTACTTGGAGGGATGGAGCGTTCGTTTCCCACGGCTGCCGTGACACATCACCACAAACCGGGTGGCTTTGAAACAACAGAAATTTATTCTCTTGTAGATCTGGAGGCCAGAAGTCTGAAATCAAGGAGTCAGCAGGACTGTACTCCCTCTGGAGGCTCTAGGGGAGGATCTTTCCTGCTTCTTCCAGCCTCTGGTGGCTCCAGATGTCCCTTGGCTTGTGGCCACATCACTCCAATCTCTGCCTCTGTCTTCACATGGCCTTTTCCTCTGTGTCTGTGTCTTTGTCTCTTCTACCTCTTATAAGGACACTTGTCACAGGATTTAGGATGAACTCATCTTGAAATTCTTCGCTTAATTACATTTTCGAAGACCCTTTTTCCAATCAAGTCGCATTCAGAGATACTGGAGCTTAGGGTATAAACATCTTCTGTGGGGCGGGTCACCCTTCAACCCCCTACCTGTCGGTTGGTGCCCGAGCAGTGACAGAGTGGTCCTCTGTTGACCCAAGAGCTACTGAAGGGGGCTCCATCTGACCCTGCAGCCTGCTGGGAAGGTGCTGCAAACCCAGCAGCTTTCAAGAGCTCTGGAGCCACAGGGAGCAAAGGCAGGGATGCTTCAGGGAGAGCAGACCCTCGGGAACGGTGCTCAGGCCAAACCAGAGCTCCGACATCCAGGCTCACCTTTGCGAGGAGATCCGGCTTGCTTCCTCCTACGCTGCCTCTTATCTCTGAGGGAAGCATTCCTGGAAAAGCGTGTCCTCTGAATCATATTACCGTCCTGATTTACATTCTAATTTCTTCAGCTGTGTGTTCCCAGAGGGAGGAAATCAGCTACAAGCCATCACCCCAAATTCACATATAAGCACAAAGCAATCCCGAAAGAAAAGTCGTGTTTGCAGAAAAAGATGGGGCCAGTGTCGCAAAGGTGGATTCCCCGGTGACAGGCGTGGCTGTGGGCTTCAGTGTGTTGTGGCTGTGAAGAAACCCCCACTTCTGGAAGGATTTGCACGGTTCTCGCTTTTTGTAAAAACAGCATTTAACGAGAGCAGCTTTGAATAAATAAATCCTTCCTCAGGGTTCCCTGAAAGGATCATCCTTTTCCCTCCATCCCCCTTCCTTCGCTTAGCCCACTGGCTTTTCTACAGTTTGAGGAGCCCATTGTAGATAATATTTCTCAGCTGAGGAAACTCAGATGCAGTGTCTCTTCAGTGGTCGGAAGGGTCTGTTTGCCCAGCTCAGCATGTTTGTTTGTTTCCAGGAAGAGGGAAGGAAAGCACAGAGCCTGGCAGGTGGCAGGAGGGAAGGAAGCCAAAGCCAGGGCAGGAGTGGGCAGAGTTCTGCTGGGAGCTGAGAGCGGCCAGGGAGGGGGAGGGGGCTGCCTCACCATAGCAGATGGCTGGTCTGGACCCCGGGCCCACCTCTTTCCTGATGTACTGCAGGGGAGGAACCCTAACTTGGGTAGGCGGAGGGAGAGGGCATGGCTTTTGCAGTCTGGTGAGCTGGCTGCTTGCAGCATCAAACTGTGCAGCGTGGGTGGGAGTGAGGTCCAGAGTGCACCTCACCGATGGCCAGAGGTGGACAGTGACCACATCTGGGTGAGGCCCACCTGCACAGAGGGGAGATGTTCCCCATGGAACCTTCTCCATCAGCAGACGAACTGGTCTCCAGCCATAAAGAAGAAGTCAAAATTTTCCCTCTAGTTGTTGTATTAGTTTGCTAGGGCTGCCATAAGCAAGTGCCACAGACTAGGGGCTTCAACAACAGAAAGCTGCTGTCTCACAGGTCCGGAGGCCGGAGTCTGTGAGCAAGGTGTGTGCAGTTTGGTTTCTTCTGAGGTTGGTGATGGAAGGTCTGCTCCAGGCCTCCCTCCTGGCTTCTGGGGCTTTGCTGGCAATCATTGGCGAACCTTGGCTTGAAGCACCACCCCTATGTCTGCCCTCATCTTTATGTGACATTCTCCCTGAGCACGTGTCTGTGTCCAAATTTCCCCTTTTTATAAGGACAGCAGTCATTTTGCATTAGGGTCCAGCCTAGTGTAGTATGACCTCATCATAACTAATTACATCCACAATGACCCTATTTCCAAATAAGCACGCATTCTTAGGTCCTGGGGGTTAGGACGTTACCATATGGATTTTGGGGGATACAGTTCAATAATAACAATTGTAAAAAGTCGTGTTGGCGTAAGCAGCTTAGCAGAGCTTAGATTGATACTTGAAACCGTCACCCAAAGATCAGGGATATTTACTACTGACTTGTGTTTTCTTTTGCTGAAGAGGGTCAGGAAAAATCATAAAGTGCAAAGCTGATAAACACTCAAATCAGCTGAGAGAAAAGTGGATTATCCAATGGATAGTGTTTGCACAATCAGCTGGCCATTCAGAGCAAAATGCAAGCTGGGTCCCTAGCTGAGTCCAGCTGGATCAAAGATCTCAGTCTAAAAGTTAAACTGTTGAAAGGACTATGGGAAAATAAAGCAGAGTTATTTTTTGCTAATAATATAGGAATAGGGAAGGCCTATTCCTATGTTCCTAAAATATAAGCATGCCAATGACATAAAACTGAGGTCTCATAAAAAAGTGATGTTTCACTACATAAAATAAAAATATTATAAAAATATCCAGGCTAAAGATAACAAAATGAAAATACCATTAACAAAGAAAGCCATGAGACAAAGGATAGACTGTGAAAAACACGTATGTGTAAAACATGTAACTGGCAAAAGGCTAATTTTCTTTATATAAAACAAGGCTTTCCAAATAAATAAGAAAAAGCTAAAAATGCATTGGAAAAAAATGGGCAAAGGGCAGAAAAAGCAGCACCGGGAAATATATAAAAAGATGCTCAACTCCACTCTAAGAAATGTAAATGACACCTAGTTTTCACTTATCTTGCTGGCAAAGATCAATGAGCTGCTTATATCCAGCGTGGGTGAAAATCTGTTTACTCAGGCACGAGCCTCTCTGGAGGCAGGCTTTTAAATCAACACAACCTCTTGAGGGCAATTTGGCAGTATCTTTAAAAGCAAAATATGCATATCCTCTTTTCTCCCATCAATCTCACTTCTAAGAATCTATTCTATGGAAATCAAAGAGTTTCCTTGTAGTGTTGTTTGTAATAGAAAAAATGTAGGAAGCTATCTAAATATTCATCAGTAGAGGACTAGCTCTATAAGTGATCACACATCCATAAAATAGAGTATTATTTTGCAGTTTAAAAGAATACGTGATTTCCTTTGCTGTGCAAAAGCTTTTAAGTTTCATTAGGTCCCATTTGTTTATTTTTGTTTCTATTTCCATTTCTCTAGGAGGTGGGTCAAAAAGGATCTTGCTGTGATTGCAGCTCTATTTACAATAGCCAGGACATGGAAGCAACCTAAGTGTCCATTGACAGATGAATGGATAAAGAAGATGTGGCACGTATATACAATGGAATATTACTCAGCCATAAAAAGAAATTGAGTTATTTGTAGTGAGGTGGATGGACCTAGAGACTGTCATACAGAGTGAAGTAAGTCAGAAAGAGAAAAACAAATACTGTATGCTACACATATATATGGAATAAAAAAAAAAGGTTCTGAAGAACCTAGGGGCAGGACAGGAATAAAGACACAGACATAGAGAATGGACTTGAGGACACGGGGAGGGGGCGGGGTCAGCTGAGATGAAGTGAGAGAGTGGCATGGACATATATATACTAACAACTGTAAAATAGCTAGCTAGTGGGAAGCAGCTGCATAGCACAGGGAGATCAGCTCAGTGCTCTGTGACCACCTAGAGGGGTGGGATAGGGAGGGTGGGAGGGAGACGCAAGAGGGAGGAGATATGGGGATATATGTATACGTACAGCTGATGCACTTTGTTATAAAGCAGAAACTAACACACACCATTGTAAAGCAATTATACTCCAATAAAGATGTTAAAAAAATCTATTAAAATAAATAAATAAAACAAACCAAACAAACAAACAAAAAGAATACTTGAATCTGTACATAGATTACATTGTGATAAAGCAATTAACCAGGAGCAAAAACGTATGCTTCCACTTGTGTAACAAAATATAAATATGTATTAACGCATGTGGACGTATGCTTGAATAAGTATGGAACATTTCTGGAAGGCATACCAGTGGCTGTGAACCGTTCTCTCCCCGTAGAGGCACCAGAACAGAGGGGGTGGGTGGGGGATGTATTTTTCATTACACATTCTTTTATGCTATTGGGATTTCTTACCATGTACCACTGTTACTTGTAATGTAAAAACATCGAAATCAAAATGACTAAAAAAATGAGGAAGCAGACATTGATCCTTCTTTGTCAATCAGATGGTTTTGCTCTGGATGTGACTCTTACGTGTACAGCTGAGGACAGTGACAGGTAACATTTAATTGCTTTAGACTGAAGCAAATAAACAGACATGCGTTACCCAAATCAAACTGGCTATGTAGGTGGTGGATCAGGGTGTCTGTTGTGTGGGAGGAAAAGAACTCCTATGATTTAAAAAACAGGCATTGGACTTCCCTGGAGGTCCAGTGGTCAAGACTCCGTGCTTCCACCGCAGGGGGCGCAGGTTCCATCCCTGGTCGGGGAACTAAGACCCCACATGCAGCGTGGTGCGGCGAAAAAAAACAAAACAAGAACCAGGCACTGAATCTGGTGTTCTGACCTCCACATGCCCCCTTCCTTGCGTTAGATGCTCCCAGGATACAAGGGTAGACGGGGGCCTAGGTATTTGGTCACAGGCCTCAGACTCCTGGGCACCTAGGTGCCAGGACACAGACATGATGGGGATGGAGGGGACGAAGGTGAAAATGAGAGCTGGGGGCAGGAGGAGAGAGGGGGGCCTGCAGCAAAACCCGGAGCACACACCCTCCCTAAAGGCAGGCAAATTCAAGCTCCTAAGACTACTTGGTCAAATAAATGAGGAAAGTGAGGCCCAGCGTGGCTCACGTGGCTGCCCCAGTGGGCTGGGCCCCTAGTCCACGCCGTCCTCTCACACGGATCATCTGAGGCCCCCAGAGGACGGGGTACCTTCTAGGACACAGGGAAGCCCCCTAGGGCGGAGGATGTCATCCACACCGACGGCCAGGGCCCTTAGGAGTGATTTAGGTGCTGGCTTGGGTTAGAGCAGTGTGCCAGGGCCATCCTCACTTGGGACAGGCTGGGCTGGAGACCTGGGCTGCTGGGAGGCTGGAAGGCTCGTACCTGGCTGGGCCCCAGCCACGGGCTCGGCCACGTGGGACTGCATGCTGCAGGACGGATATTCCAGACGACAGAGGTTTTCCCCTTAAATGACAATATAAATAAACAAACTCTTCTCGGTTGAAGCCAGAATTCTTTCGGCAGTGTGGCAAACACTCCCCTTTCTTTGCAAGCGGACAATGCTGAGTGTCATCTAAGCATGTTCTCAGGTCCCCGTGCCATGCTGCTGAAACCTGAGATATTGTGCTGCCTTTCAGCGCACACCTGACCTCAGGAGATTGGAAGGTGTAGGAACGTGGGCTTCTCTCCTAAATAGTTCCAACGGCTGCATGTTTGGGCTCTTTTTCTTTGGCGTAGGGCTCTCTGGGCTTTCCTCACTTGCTGCCAGACTCAACTCTCACTGCTTTCCACATGCCAGCTGTTTGCAAACCCATCTCCTCCCTTTATTTACTGCTTCCGGTCTGTTGTGGTCTGGGAACCCAGTCAACTGACCTTAGGATTTCTTATTAGAAAAAAGAAAGAAACAGGCTCTGCTTATCTTCACGTCAGCCTTAGATACTGTGCTAAAATGCACGAGGTTTAATCAGTGGACACTCTGACGTCTTTTGTGGTTGCATTTCTCCCCTCACTTTTGGGTTCTTAGTTGGATTCTGGAATCTAGATGGATCAAGTTGCCGGATAAACAATCGTCACGTGACTGAAATTTTTTTCGTGCTATTTAGACCATATTCAATGATTCTGAATGATTTAAATTTTCTTGTTGTTCACTGAGTCCTAGCATCCAAGATGGAAGGCATCCCTCTCGTCTGACCTGGTTCGGGTATAGAACACCTGATGAGAAACAGGCAGCTCTCCAGTTCTTAGTTTAGCTGATATTTTTGGTAAGGGCTTGGCAGACAGGTTTTTTTTCCCCTATAAAGATAATTTTAGAGCTAACGTGTTCTAAAGTTACCTGAATTATATGGGATGGAATTCCCAGCTCATCCTGCTGGGATTCAACCTAAGAAAGAATTGCCAGCTAATAAGGAGGATGAGTGCTTTTTCTAACCTGACATTTTTAGGAGTTTGAACCATCTGTCATTTTACAGGTGAGTAGAGCCTCAGAGCACTAGAGAGATACCAGTATTTAAAAAGCAAGACTTTTTTTTCTCGATTGTCTGCAATATTTCAGATTCTATGCTAAGCTCTCTTATGTAATCTCATTTAAGCCAGGCAGGTTATTATCCCCTCTCATCAGACAAAGGAACTGGGGGTCCGGGTCGGGTAGACCAGGTATCCGGGTCAAGGACAGGGTAGGGTCAAGACGTGAATGCATCTTCGGGTCACAGGAGGTCACCGCTCTCCCTGGTGAATTGCACCGTCTTGGTCAGCCTAGGGGAGTGTGTAACACAACCCACTGCTGGTGACAAAGACTCTCCCTGACCTGACTTTAGGGAGGCTCCTCTGAACCCTCTCTCCAAGGAGGCCTTGACTCCGGGACTTACGTCTCTGTCTTTGCATCGCCCAATTTTAGCAGAAGTCCTGCTCAGTCGGTTTAGCCAGAACCCCCCTCCCCCCTTCCTTGATATCTGATCCTCCTCAGGATCTGATGTGGTTCTTGGGCCTCACCACTCCCTAGATGATGTCTGATCACCCCGGGCCGCCTTCAGTAAGAGTCCTATTAGGTTGGCTCAGTCAGAGTGTTCTTTCACCCCAATTGTTTCCCCTTAGTATTTTTCCATCGACCGACACCTTCCCCCTCCACCAGCTTGGCTAAAAGTCCCTGCTTGTGCACACTGTATTTGGAATTGAGCCCAGTTCTACACTGAGATTTTGTTTCCCCTATTGTAATAGTGCCTGATTAAAACCTCCTTCTACTGCTTTAACTCCTCTCAGGCTCTGGTTTTTCTTGAACGCTGGCAAGGCTTGTTCTGGGATATTGAATTCCAGTGGCCAAACAGGTGGGGAAGAGGGATATGCAGGTGCCAGACAAGATACCTGAGATTATTCATTAATGACACCTGTCTGTACTGCTACTTGGCTGGAAACCAGACTTGGTTGCTTAGTAAATATTTTCTCTTAGTCCTACAGTTTTAGAAAAGGTATTTAATAGACACAGTGACATTATGGGTGGAAGTGTTGGCTAAAATATCAGATCCAAAGAGAGCACGCTGGAGGTCACATGGAGAATTCTTTGGATATATACTGAACTAATGTATTGGGTTGGCCAAAGAGTTCGTCTGGGTTTTTCCCTAATACGTTATGAACATTTTGGCCAATGCAATAATTCAATTGTAGTGAAGATATCATTAAATATATGCATATAGATATACAAAATGTGTATATATATATATTTATGTACATATATGTATGCATATGTACAATATATAATAATATTATAAGTTGCATTATAATATACATTATATATCATTATATATTATAATATACATATATTCTTGCAAGTACAGTTAAAGTGCAGGAGAGAGTAAGAAGTACCATTTAGGAAAGAACTTTCAGGGTCTACAGCTTTTAAAAAGTGATCCTTTTCTGGTTGACTGAGCCCAAGTAAGGAAGAAAATGATCTCTCCTACCCTCCCACTGTCCTTCATGAGATGAAATCTTGATGAATTTCCTACCCTGGAATCACCTCAAAATCACGAATTTTAGAAGGTCTGCTGGGTTATAAAGGAGAAGGGTGACAAGAAAAATTGGTAGGCAAAGTGTATATTCCTTTTCTTCCCACTCCCCCTTCAAAGGGGTTCCACCTTGTTTTTCTCTTTCCTTTGAAGGGGCTCGGTGTTCACATTCTGTTTCTATGTTATCTAAGCCTCCCAAGAAGAGGGTGTTGAGTTTTTCAGAGTGTTACTTATCTATCTTCTACTCAAGTAGAAGTACCTAGTACTAAGTACCTAGTTCTTAGTACTTAGTAAGCATTCAGTAAATCCCCATCCTCCTTCCCTTCCTCCTTTCTTCCCTCTCAGGACTTAACAGTCTATTGATAATAGGAGAAAACAGTTGACATGTCATGCTGGGCTATTTGTATGTGGAATCTCATATTGATTGTGAAAGACAAGGCTTAGTCTCTTATCTCCTGTCAGGCATCAGGAGTGGGTGGGAAGCCTGGGTGACCTGCAGATCCTTTCCTCACACCATTTAGTTCACATCAGGGAAGCAGTGGCTCCTCTGGTTTGGGTTCCAGGCTAAGAATCAAAGGTTGGATCTCAGACGGCCAAGGCCCCAGCTTCTTCATCATCAATGGCCCGAGCTGCTGTATCTTTAGTGAACTTAATTTTGGATTGAGGATTTAGAAAGATGAAAGACATCCACTGCAATCAACTAGAGACTGTCCTTATAAAAACCCTTGCCTTCTCAGTATAGCATTATGTAATTAAAATTGACAAATAATCAACACATGATATAATTACTTTAAAATTACTATTACTTTCATTGTGGTCATCCTTATGAACTATTCTATGTCCAGAGGTTTATCATTAAATTTTTTTTTTTTTTTTTACATTTAGGTGCTTCCACTCTATAGCATACACCTGACAGTAACCATTTCCCCTTGAATCTTGTTTAAATTTATAAAATTCAAGGACTGTCGACTACAAGGCTTTTAATAAAATGTGGGTGTACATTTTTAACTTCAGCCACTGTCTGCTGGGCAGCTACACACCTTTACAGCTGTAACAGGCATTGGTGGGATACGAGGTCTTGGTTGTGGGAACCTTAGGAAACCTCAATATTTTTAAATTTTCCAATGCCCTGTGAATATTTTGCTCAGTTCTGGGGACCTGGTTACCAAGGATCGAACCTGGCCCAGATAATAGCCTATGGCCACAGTCAGGGCAAAAACATGAACTAAAAAAAAAATCCATAGAGTCCTTCGTTTTCCAAACAGAAGATGGATCAGAAGCAGGCATAGATCAGAGTAACATATTCATGGTGAAGCTTCAGGTGACTTTTCAATTTCAATTTACCTTCAATATGGGTGAAGAGTTGGCCACCAAGCTGGGTTCTGACCCCTCGCTTTTCTGGCTTTCAAGGAGCCCAGCAGATCTTGTTGGAAGCTAGAAGGACTTGACACCCATTGGGTGAAAGCACCAGCTGAGTCTGACTTCTGAAGAACTCCTCTTGGATGTCCTGTCCTGCGCCTGATTCACAATTTTGCCCCTGGCTGGAATGGTCTCCAGGTATAGCTTCAGGCCACTGTGCTTTTCTCAGTTTTTGGCATGAGTTGAAATCAGTAATAATAGTGGGGTGTAGTGAGACATGGCTGGAGCCACCTGGCAGGGGTGGAATAGGTAGAGTTACTAGCACACCTGTGCTTACCTGGAAAGCACAGCTACTAGAACTCTGTGGAACCTGCAGGACCCGTTAAGTTAAAACAGAGGCACAGATATGAATGTATTCATTCATTCAACATGCTTTTGCTATGATCCACCACCGTGGATCAAATATGTCTTCTGAGATGTTTTGCTATATAATTAAAAGAAGATTTCTCTACCCTCAGCTGATTGCCCACTTATTTCAGGCAATCCCTGACATAGTTGAATTCTAACACACTTTGATAGTCACTTGGGGTTGGTGGCAATGGAATTTGATATATGTGTCCACTTCCAGAGGTTAAAGAGCGTTGAGAGGCACCCACATTCCCATTTAACTTTTGTGTTTCAACTTCCTCTCCTTTTGAGAAATAAATGCAGTTTATTTTGTTTCCCTTTCAGAATAATTTCCAAGGAGCTGCATACAGGGTTCAAATTGTGTTTAAAGCAGACAAGATCAAGTATAATCTCTTCAGCTGTACCAACCCCAGTTCCTGCACTTACATTAAGAATAATGCCCCATCCTTGTTTTCCATTTTAGTAAAAAGATCAGGACAATGATGGGAATGTGGGGGCCAATATAAGCCATGTCTTGGTTGGATGTACTATGTCCTCCTGGTTCGGAGAGGGCTTCGGGGCCCAGGGCTTGAGCCCTTCTCTCTCCCTGAAATAGAGTTTAGACCCTGGCTTCAGAGTGAATCAGGAAGACAGGAGAGTACTTATAACTCACTTTCAGAGAGTCAGAGTATTGACAGTTTGACATTCTCCAAGAAACAGATCGCCCATTGAGACCCACAACTGCCTGGCAATACGCCAAGGAAATATCTATTTAGCCCAAATTTCTAAAGTCACTTCCCTCAACTAAATGCTTATTTAGTTAAAGTTAGAATAAAAGGGATGGATTAGATATGTTAAGTTTTACTTTTAATATAGAAGGGGTAGCTTTTCATACTTATCTTTATTTGTATTGTAAATAACGACAACGAAACGGATTCTGTGAGCAACCTTGTAAGAACAGTCTCATTAATGACTAGCTACACGCTGTTTATGTTCCATGTTGTTTTCCAGCTTCTATTAAAAAGTGTTAATGATCGACAGAGGAATGGATAAAGAAGATGTGGTACACATATACAATGGAATATTACTCGGCCGTTAAAAAGAATGAAATAATGCCATTTGCAGCAATGTGGATGCAACGAGAGATGATCATCTTAAGTGAAGTAAGTCAGAAAGAGAAAGACAAATACCCTATGATAGCACTTATATGTGGGATCTAAAATATGACACAAATGAACCTATCTAGGAAACAGAAACAGACTCACGGACACAGAGAACAGACTGGTGGTTGCCAAGGGGGAGGGGTGTGGACTGGGAGGTTGGGGTCAGCAGATGGAAGCTATTATATAGAGGATGGATAAATGACAAGGTCCTACTGTATAGCACAGGGGACTATATTCAGTATCCTGTGATAAACCATATTGGAAAAGAATATAAAAAAAGAAGACGTATATATATGCACATATGTATGTATAACTGAATCGCTTTGCTGTTCAGCAGAAATTAGCCCAACATTGTAAATCAATTAAAGAAAAGGGTTAATGGGTAGGGAGAAACATTCCTGTGATACTCTCTGTTGTGACAGCAGGAAATTAATAACATTAATCCAATTTGGAACTCTATCAGATCAACTATTTAAATGTGACAATCTTTCCTTCTGAAATTGACGGTGCCAAGTGCTATGTCATAGGTATTTTCTTGCTTCTTGAGGATTAAACCGACGTTTCAGGCAGCACTCAAGTAATGACTAGTTCAATGACATCTAAGCAGGGGTGGGGTGTAAATACCGTGGTGTCTTGATGAATGTTGCCGACTGGGGGATGGTGTCTCAAATGCCTCTTTCACAAGGAGGGGGCCCCGGGTCGGTACCTGAGCTGGAGGTGAAGGAGCACGTAGGTCTGGGCTGTCATGGATGAGTCCTCAAGACAGAATCCTGGGTGACGGCTTGGACCTGACAGCCGCGGTCCAAATGCCCAAATCCCGTGGGCAAGAAGCAGGTGTGAGGTGAGGCGCGCTGTGTGGCTCTTGGGCAGGACAGGGGAGGCCGGGGCAGCCGTACTCAGGGGGCAGGAGCTGTGCACAGAGCCTTGGGCCCCTCTGCTGGGCAGGCCTGCTTCCCTGAGAACCTGAGCCCCTCAGGCAACTGTAAGCAGGAGGGATCAGGGGAGGGTAGATGACACAGTACAGCTGATAATTCAAAATGAATCGATAGGCGATTTGGGAAGAAAAGCAGAAACCCTATCACGTGAGCAGAAACAGAGCTCCCAGAGCCACAGATGAACCCTTTTGGGCCAGCTGCTGGGCCAGCAGCACCCTTCCTGCCAGAGAGACTTGGAAGGGAAGTGTAGAGAAGGTTCCGGAGGGAGAAAGCTCCAAGCTGGGTGGCAGCTGTGGCAAACCCAGGACTCCAGCCTCAGGTAGCCGTGTGCCCTCAGGCTTTCCCTTTCTGAGACGAGGCCGACTGGACCCACGGCTGCTCTGCTGTGTGTTTACCTTGGTGGATCTCACCTTCCCACCCTGATGGCTCTTTCAGCAACCGTGAGCTCACGCTCCACCAAAGAGAGAAGGGTTGTGGGTTGTTCTGGGCAAGGGATGATGGGGGCACTTTAAGGACTTTTCCATACTGCCTGATTATAGAATAATGAGCCAAGTCTTAGTGGATTTTGCCTTATATAATTTTAGATAAAGCACAACTGATCAAGTGGCAGGCGTGTCAGGGGCTGTGTTCTAGGTGTCACTGCAATAAAGGCTTGCAGACTGTTAGGATGCAAACACTGTGTCCCTTTATTATCACTCTGACGTGGTCCACAAGGATAGAAGCAGTTTACATGGTGTTATGGCCTCAGCTGTGTTCCCTCCCCCCAAATTCACGTTGAAGCCCCAAATCCCAACATGCCTGTACTTGGAGGTGGGTCCTGTTCGGAGGAAACAAAGGTTCAATGTGGTCATAAGGATGAGGCCTTAATCCCACAGGATTGGTGTCTTTTTTTTTTTTTTTTTTTTTGCGGTACGCGGGCCTCTCACTGTTGTGGCCTCTCCCGTTGTGGAGCACAGGCTCCGGACGCGCAGGCTCAGCGGCCACGGCTCACGGGCCCAGCCGCTCCGCGGCACGTGGGATCCTCCCGGACCGGGGCACGAACCCGTGTCCCCCGCATCGGCAGGCGGACTCTCAACCTCTGCACCACCAGGGAAGCCCAGGATTGGTGTCTTTTTAAGAAGAGGGAGGGAGTTCTCGCTCCTAACACATAGAAGAAAGGCCCTTTGAGGACACAAGGAGAAGGTGGCCATCTGCAAATAAGGAAGAGAGCTCTCACCAGAAACCGAATCTGCCACCACCAGCCCCATCTGGGATTTCCAGCCTCCAGAACTGTGAGAAAATAAATGTCTGTTGTTGAAGCTGCCCAGCCTGTGGTATTTTTAATGGCAGTTCTACA
Organism: Kogia breviceps; assembly: GCF_026419965.1. NCBI lineage: Eukaryota > Metazoa > Chordata > Mammalia > Artiodactyla > Physeteridae > Kogia > Kogia breviceps. The sequence continues at coordinate 142,289,084 of NC_081314.1, forward strand.
CCACTAATACGTGTAGCCTATATATACATAGGACCGTCATGCTGGGGGTGATGCTACAGAGAGAAAGCCACCTAAGATGGGGTCATAGAAAGTACCAGGAATGAGGCATCATGAAAACGCCCACCACAACCACATGCAGCCTTGCCACGTGCACCCCAAATTTGGTTCTAGGCATTATGACAACCACACGGGAGACCTGGCTAGATACAGAGCTTACAGCACCCATCACATAAAAGGAAATCAATTCCTAAGCAAAAGTCCAGCTATTCTTAGTGCTGTGACATGAAGAAATGTCTCCTGAGAGTTTGCAACAAACTGGTGGACTGTGAACTCTAGCCAACGTCACCTGCTAGGAGACACAAGGTCCGTTTCACGGGGCTGGTTATACTTCACACAGCTCAGTAAAACCTTCTGCAGCGGGCGTCTAAGTCCAGGGTTATTCTCTGCTTCTCTGATAGGTGCAAAAGCTGGGTTATAGACCTTCTGGAAGAATGTGGGGTCTGCGTAACGTCAAGCAGGCCATCCCATGTGCTTCACTCCAGACCAACTTTCTGATAAATATTGGAGGAAGTCAGCTTGAGATTTCTCCCTGACAGGTTTCTGGAGTGCAGAGTTTCTGAACTGGTTTAGTTCAGAAAACACACATTTAGCAGCCAGCGGAGTTGGGGGTAGAACCGACATTTTCCTTTGTAATTGGAGGAGCTAATTAATACGGATATCTGTTCTGCATACCTAGTGCCCAAGTCTTGGTGCTAAAGACCATACTCTACTAAAAGGAAAAGAATCTTTGAAGAAATGTCTGATTCCATAGCAGGGATTGGAAAAACTCAAATGTGAGCCCGGAGCATCTTTTTGTGCCATAAAGGAAGAAAAAGCACAAAAACATTATGGGGAAATGTTCAGAGGATAAGAAGCCTGCCGGTAGGGGGTCCCACTGGCCAAATCTCAAATACCTGGAGCATCACAGATAATTAATGGTAGAAGCAGATTGTAATCCATTGAATAAAATAAGACTCAGTGAGTCCATACTGATATAGGTAGGTAGGTAGATAGATAGATAAGTAATGCAGGGAGAAAAGCTCTTCCTTAGTGTTGAAAGCCAACACCTAAACGTAGAAAGAATCATGGAGTTAGAAAATTGCCATTTGATAACCATCCTAATAATAGGTGATTTGGGTAGAATCATCAATGGATGCTAAAATGAAAGTCTGCGGAGGAACAGGATATTTACATGGTCTCGAAGTGTCTATCCGCAAGATGCTTTTTACAAAGTGAAAAGCAATAACTTTGCAATGAAGAAAGCTGGTAGGCACCCCTACCCAAGTTGGGAAAAACCAACATCACGTGCCTCCTGATCTGATGTACAGAGAAGGGCCCGGCTTCACTTCTACTGTATTCTTGTCAAAAATGCAAAACCTGAATCTAACCACAAGGGAACATGAGAAAAATCCATATTAAGGGACGTTTTACAAAGTAAGTGGCCTCTACTCCTCAAAAAAAGTCAGTGTTTGGACAGTTAAAGACACGCAGAGGAGCTCCCCTAGGCCACAGGAGATTGAGACATGACAACAAAGTACGGCCTGTGACTTCCTTTGACAATAAGAGAAATTATCTGGAAAATTGGCAAAATCTGAATCGTCTTTAGATTAGACAGTAGCCTTGTATCAATATCAATTTTCTGATTTTGATGATTAGACTGTGGTTTTGTAAGACTGTCTTTGCATTTACAAAATATACACGGAAGAATTTAGGGTTAAGGTGGCAGCTTTTCTACAGTTTACTTTCAAATGATTAAAAAAAAATCTCAAATTCATATACATGCGTAAGCACATGTATCTATGTTGAAACCTGTATGTAGATTGAGCAAATGTGGTAAAATGTGGAAGACGGTTCCTGCTGTTCCTGACTCGAGATATAGCACAGCTAACAGGATCAACGGGAGGACCCGAAATGGGTGAGTGATGATGAGTGTCTATAACTGACCCCATAACAGATTCTGGCCCCGACACTTGTCAAATTGTTAACAAAGAACTCCTGGCTTGTTTGGGATCCACAGGGGCAGCTCAGGAGGTACCTTGGCAGGTCCCTGAGCTACCACCAACGTGCACTGTGGTCCCCTGTGCTCAGCATGGTGCCACGGGGACCGGAGAGAGAGAAGGCAAGAAGCTTAGGGTCCACTCGGGAGATGACAGTGACACTTGGAAAAGGAGGGGACATTACAGGACCTGATTAGAGGTGAGAACAAGGGGCCGGCTGCGTCACGTGAAGGCCTCGCGGAGGAAGGGGCGCTTGTTGGACTTTACAGGGTGTGGAGAATTCAGAATGGGAAGCAAAGAAGCCACAGAAAGCAGTAGGGAAAGACGAGGAACAAAAGCGAACCAGGAGAGAAGCTGAGGCTTCCCCATGTGTGTTTTCCAGTGAAAATCCATTCTAGGGAAAGTGATTTTTGTCAAGGCAAGTTCCAACGGGCAACTGTTTTTCAAGAGTTTGTTATGATTAATCTGAACCAAGCTCGTGCAATTAGGTAGTAATACAGCCAAAGCAGGTTGTGGGTCTTGGTGAGGTCTTCCCTCTACCATATTTGGTTGGGTCAATGGCAGTTGTGTTGACAGCAAGTTGTTTGATTGGAGGCATTTCCAATGAATTTGTTAAGGACACCTTTCTGTGTGGACTGAATCTCATAATCGCCTGATGCAGGGCGGGGTTGTGTGGATGTGTAATTCATAGCAAAGGTTGAGTGTCTTCATTGATGGCTAGTCGCTATACGTCCCCCTCAGCCTCCTAATAAAATGGGAGTGAGAGTGGGAGGGGGCAGAGGGGAGTTTGGACCAAGAAAGGCTCTTTCGGGGTGGAATGGAGTTTAGGACCTTCAACCTCCAAATGAATTGATGTTAAGAATAAATATTGACGTAGAAAACAAACTTCTAGTTAGTGAAGGGGAAAGGGTGGTGGGGGAGGGATACATTAGGAATTTGGGATTAACAGATAACACACTCCTATATATGAAATAGATAAACAACAAAGACCTACTATAAAGCACAGGGAACTATATTCAATATCTTGTAATCATGTGTAATAGAAAAGAATCTGTATAACTGAATCACTTTGCTGTACACCAGAAACATTGTATATTAACCATAAGTCAATAAAAAATAAATAAATACATAAATATTTTAACTTAACATAAGAATAAATGTTGCTGGGAGAGAGTTGTATAACTTTAAGTAGGGGGAGTAATTTTCAGCCAAAGAAAAACAGAGCAAAAGCACAAAAGGAAGTGTCAGTGCAAACCCTCCCGAAACAGACACTCACATTCTTCACTTTCTTTCCCTTTAAAGCATCATGTTAATAATAGTACTGTTTACTGACGAGTCTCTGCTTTTGAACGGAAGTTCAGTTTTAGCTCTCTCTCAAAGGTCAGGAACCCGCTCCTCCCCATTATCTATCTTCTCATTCTGGGGCAATGCAGATGCAAAGAGCAAATGTAAGTGGTTCCCTCTCTCCTGGATTCTGGCCGCTCCCCCTCCTCCCTGGACGTGCCAGTGCTTGCTGCCGTCACTGGTACTTACTATGTAGCACACGTCTGAATGGGATTCTGGCTGGGAGCGCAAGAGCCGAGCTCCTGTACCCGCTGGCGCGGCTCCCCATTAAAAATGTTCTCTGTATATACATTATTCCATTTTGTATAGTAATTTGTTTTTATGTCCAGTCCCATCGCCTAGAACAGGAGAGAGCTAAAAGCAGTTTTGGCATTTTTAAAGGGTTGGAAAATACCCCAAAGGAGAATAATATTTTATGACACGTGAAAATTATGTGTCCATAAATAAAATTTTATTAGGACACAGCCACGGTCCTTTGGAAACATATTGCCTGTGGCGGCTTGTGCTGCAAGGCAGCAGAGCTGAGTAGTTGTAATAGAGACATCACAAAGGGAAGTATTTACTACCTGGCCCTTTACAGAAAACATTTTGCCAACCTCCTGCTCTAAAATGTGAGTTCCCTCAGGGCAGGACTGTGTTTGTCTAACTTTGCCCAATGCCAGGCACATGGGAGGTTCTGGAAAATCCTTGCCTGCAGATTGAGTACACTTCAGCCTCAGACACTTTGCCTGTAGAGTTTTTACCTTCAGAAAGCCCGCTTAGGATGCTTCAGATGGGGGCTGGTGTGTCCTGATCTAGCACCTACCCTCATCCTTCATCACTACAGAAGGTGAGGGTTATAGAGTGAGAGACCCTTTATTTATTTATGGATTAGAAACTTGGGTAAAGGAATCTCCCTTTCCCATGATTTGCTCTTCTGAGCTATCTGCTTGGTCCTTTGGCAGAGGGGAGGAGATTTGTGAGCAGAGCCAGACAACATCAGAGGGAAATATCCACGCGTGGGATGAGGGGGAATGAAAGTCATGAGGGACTCTTGTTATTGGAGCCCCATCTCCTGTCCCCGCCGAGCCTCCAGCGGACTAGACCTGCTTTAGAAAGGGGACCAGAGATATGTCTACTTGGAAGAACCCCTTGTGTAATTTAAGACCAAATTCTGGGACAAGTTTGCCTTTTGGATCTCTGCTTTAAAGTATCTGTATTTACATTGGATGGACTTTATAAGATGCCTGGTGAATATTGGATGGGGAAAGGATCTTGTAAGGATCTTTAAGTAAGAAGTCTTTAATTTTTAAATTAAATGATATAACAGCCTCATTGGGAAGGCAGATGTAGTCCTTGGCTCTCAGTAGAGTTGAGATAAGATGGTGCCAGGTGAAAAGGAAATGCTTCTGGGAGTCTAAGACACACTTAGAAAGGCCAGACCTTGCTTTTTACAAAACCATCAATGTATTCATTATTTTTATTGAGCACCTACCATGTGGCAAATTGTGCTAGTTGTTGGGGATAGAAAAAAAGGGGCATAATCCTTATCCTCAAAATACAGAGCCTGTTGGGGACACCCAGCCATGTGATCAGTCATCCACAATGCAGTCAGATATCATGGAGATTTGTAGAAACACAGGGGAAGCAGAGAGGGAGGACGCCAGAGTTTGCCAAGCAGTCAGGAAGGTTTCACAGGAGGCAGCATTTGAAAGGAGATTTGGTGGGTGAGTAAGGGTTATTGGGAAGATAAATGGAGGAGGATATTCTAGGCAGAGATAATATCAGCGCATGTGCAGGCCGGAGGCAAAATAACCCATGGTGCGTCCAGGAATTTCAGTAGCACAAGCAGGTAGTGGGGAAAGTGACAGGGCTCCTGGACAGGTGGCAAGAATGTGACATGCAAACGAGATTGGACTTAATTCTTTAGTTACCCAGAATCTACTGAGAATGTTTGAGCTGGGGCGTGAGGAGATGAGATCTGTAAGTTACAAAGTTTACTGTACTAATTGCAAGGAGGGTAATTGTAGAAATGAGAATCTATAATTAGGGAAGTCAGTATGGAAGCAGTGTAATAGCCCAGAGGGAGGGAATGGTGTTGTGAACCATTGCAGTGGCCAAGATGCTGGAGAGGAGAGGACGTTTGGAATCTAGAGACGGGTATGAGATGGAATGGATAAGTTTAGCTCTGGCCACCACATACGGTTGTGCAGGTTGTACACTGCACAACTCACTAAATCTAAGTGGTACAGATATATTGATGACACAAATTTCCCAGCAGATGGCAGTAGAGTTGAGGAGGGGTGGCTTTTCCTCATTTGCACAAAGGAGCCCTGTGGGCTTGGGGAAATGGTTGGGAGAGAGAAGGCTGCAGTGCCCAAGGGAGGGGAGAGCATAAATGACAACCACGTTTCTGACCTGGGCAACCAAAGACCAGAGGTTCCATTCATCAAGGGGTGGAATACAGGAGAGGGAGCAGGTCTGAGTTTAGAACAAGTTGTATTTAAGGGACCTGAGAGTCACTTAGATGGAGGCATCCAGGACCAGTTAGCTGTCTGGGTCTGTAGCTCAGGAGGCAGGGGTGGGGCTGTACCTGTGGGAACAACCTGCCTACCTATAGGAGTTGATGCCAAGAGGCAGGGATGGGTTGCTTTGCGAGGATGTGCTCAAGGAAGTGATCAGGGCCCTGGTTAGTGCCCCGGGGAGCCACTGAGATTTTCACTAGTGGGTAGTGGAAGGGAGCCTTGAAGAAGGGGTGCTTGGAACTAGTTTCCAGAGTGTTTCTTAATGTCAGGAGGGAGATGCTTCAGGCTGATCAGGACCAGGTTGATTTGGGGCGAGGGGGGCAATTTAAAATGACTCTAGACTTTCTCTGGTGCTTAAGGGACAAATCTGGTTTGTGACCCTATAGGATGTTTCATGCAATCATCCCTCCATTCATTTATTTTGCACCTACATATTTATGCAGTGCCCTACTATATGGTCCAGGAACTGTTCCCGTTACTGGGATAACACCCAGTATACTCTAGCAAAGAGCAGGACAAGGCACTGTTCTCAAGGAGCTTGCATTCCAATTGTTGACACACAAGTCCACAGGATAGCCTCAGCTGGTGACAAGTTCTGCACAGAGTGACAGAGGCACAGTGGTGGGAGCCGGTTTCTATCTGGTGGGCAGAGAAGACCTCCCTGTACAAGAGCTCTGTGCTCAGAACGGAGAGCCCACGTGGTTGCAGCGTGGTGAGTTGGGCGGGAAAGTGGTTGGAGGTGAAAGCAGACAAGCATGCTGGAGCCAGGCGGGTAGGGCCTTGTAGGCCAGGGCAGGGAATCTGGATTTTCCGAGTGCAGCCAGAATCCATGGGAGGGTTTTAAGCATGGGGATGACTTGCTCTGGTTTAGATTTTTATTAACCTCACTCTGGCTGCTGTTGCAAAATGGACTTGTGTAGGGTGGTCAAAGTTAAACAGGGAGACCCAGTTGAATGCCACGGGCTTCACATTATGACAATCTGTGGCGGTAGCCATAGAGATAGACATATTTTGGAAGTCACATCTATATAGGACTCCTGGACCGTAGGGGCAAGAGATGAATCAAGGATGCTCCCGAAGTTTCTGATGTACGTCATTACATGGTTGATGATGAAATTTATGAACACGGGAAGATGGAGAGGGAAGCAGATTCTAGGGGATGCTAGGATATCTAGTTTCTGCTTTGGTCACATTAGTTGTACAAGCATCTAAATAGGGATGCCAAGTAGGCAGCTGGATCTTTGAACTTAGAGCTCAGGGGAGAGGTTAGGACCAGAGATAGAAATTTGATGTCACATGCAAAAAAGATGGTAATTAAAGCCAAGGTCCTGGCTGAAATAACAGAAAAGGATAATGAATGGAGGCTAGGACTCTGGATGGAATGGGCCCTGAGACTTTGGGGAAAAGGAGAAATAGCTTGAAGATGAGGATGGAAAGGAGCTTTCACTGAAAAAGGAGGGAAAGCAGAAGTAGTGGTGAACGCCGGGGAAGAAAGGCTGGAGAAGGAGGAAGTGGTCAGCGTGTTGATGCAAAGAGGCCAAGTAAGACAGGAATAGAGGGGTGGCCTCTGGAGTTAGCAGGATGGATGTTGTTGGTGTGTGTCAGTGGTGTGCTAGGAATGGTAGCCCATTTGGAAAGGGAAGTAAAAAGGTGGTGATGGAGATGCAGACAATTCTTCCTAGAAGTAATGTGAGAAAGAGCGTTGAGAAATGGGACAGTACTGGAAAGGGACATGGTACCAGGAGAAGTCTAGTTTTGTTTTTGTTTGTTCTCAAAAATGATAGATATTAGGAAATATTTTTATGTTGTCGGAAATAAACTATTAAGAAAAAAATTGATGATGGGGGAAAGAAGATGGTGTAGTCTAAAAGCCTTTGGGGCTGACGGATGTGGTCCAGGTTTGGCCCCGGGTTGGACAGAGCTCGAGACAGTGGTGAAAGGCCCAGGTGGCGGAGGCGGGGGTGTGGTGGTGAGATGGGGCCCGGTGGAAAGGCCAGCGTTCCAGGCTGATGGCTTCTATTTTCTCAACGAAGTGTGAAGCCAGGTTGTTATTTAAGAGGGAGTGATGTGGCAGGCTTGAAGAGAGAGGAGGATGTGGAGCTCATGATTTTGGTGGATGGGAAAATAAAGAGACAGCATTTAAATGTAAATGCATATGCCTCGGGTCCATCTGTGGATTTTGTTTCAACATAAGAAGATACCCCAGACTTCCCTGGTGGCGCAGTGGTTAAGAATCCGCCTGCCAGTGCAGGAGACATGGGTTCGAGCCCTGGTCCGGGAAGATCCCACATGCCGCGGAGCAGCTAAGCCCGTGAGCCACAACTACTGAGCCCACGTGTCACAGCTACTGAAGCCCGCGCACCTAGAGCCTGTGCTCCACAACAAGAGAAGCCACCACAATGAGAAGCCCGCGCACCGCAGTGCAGAGTAGCCCCCGCTCGCCACAACTAGAGAAAGCCCGCACGCAGCAACGAAGACCCAATGCAGCCAGAAATAAATAAATTTAATTTAAAAAAAAAATAAATAAAGAAGACACCCCAGGGCGGGGCCTGTGAGAAACACTGAAGACCACGGCACATTTTTGCCTAACATCTTCTCTGTCTCCTGTCTACTAGGCCGTCTCCTGCCCAGGTTACAGATGCTTCTCGTTCTTGAGATGCCCCCTTCCACCCAGGTGAACATATATCGGAGTGAACTCAAGGAAAAAAGTACCACTGTGTCATTCCACCCTTCAATGCGGCCATAGAGGACACTTTGCTTTGCTGACACGGGAGCTCCAAGTGCACCCAGCTAGTCTCTTTGACATCAGGAGTGAGCCTTTCTGGTCACAGGTGAGGCTTTTGCTAAGTAATCCACCAAACACAGGGTGTGACTCTGTGCCAGGTCCCCACAGCAGCAGAGGCTTTGAGGTGGTACTGGAAACATCCCTGCCCTTCCTTGCTCTTGGTCTGGTTTGCTGATGGCCAGTCAAGCTAGCCAGCCGCCTTGCAGGTAGCCGTGACCCAGCTGTTTTTAGCTTAATGAATGTGGCTTCTTTCTTCCCCCAGCCTTGGGGGCTGACACAGCGTCCGCAGGCGAGGCTGGACATGCTGAGGTCCCTCTGGGTGAACATAAAGGACTCATGCTGTAAAGACCCAGGGAAGTGTTTGGAGATCTTTCTTGCCCCGTGTTGGACCTTGTGGATTCCTAAGCGTTCCTGTAAGAATCGTAGACATTTTTGTTTTGCAGCGTCAGTTTTGTTCTCCTCAGGTTTTACACCTTTTCCAACTTTGGGGAGATAGACAACATATATCGCCAAGTATCTAAAGCAAATACTTTATTACTAATACTTTGTTACTATAGCTCTCTGAGTTGTATTAAAGATACTTCATTTAGGGCCAGTGCGAATGTAGCATTAGTTCCTTTCAGGCTCAACGTTCAGTCTTATCTCCTTGGAGCTCCCTGCTGTGTGTTCTTCTCTAATATCATTACCCACCAGCCTCTCCTTTATCCATCAGCTTTCACAGATTTCTATTAATATTCACCCTACAGAAACTATGCTTGAGAAAATGTATTTACTTCGCAAATTTTTATATTTTTATTTTATTTATTTATTTTTTTGTAGTACGTGGGCCTCTCACTGTCGCAGCCTCTCCCGTTGCAGAGCACAGGCTCCGGACGCGCAGGCTCAGCGGCCACGGCTCACGGGCCCAGCCGCTCCGCGGCACGTGGGATCTTCCCGGACCGGGGCACGAACCCGCGTCCCCTGCATCGGCAGGCGGACTCTCAACCACTGCGCCACCAGGGAAGCCCTTCGCAGATGTTTAATTACAATCTTCTAAGGATGGCCTCAGTGACAAGAGAAAAATTATCATCCTCCTCCTCAAACCCCCCAAAAGGGTCTTATTGGATGTTTTGCGGTGAAATGGAAACCCCAACAGGGTCTACTTAGGCTGGTCAAAGCTTAAATCGTTTTATTATTGTGCTTTCTGGCAGGAAGCTCAGCGTCACAATTGATTCTTCCCTTTCAACGTTAAACTTTCTTTTTTTCTCCCCAGGGGTTTTTGTGCTGGCTGCTTGGCTGCACTTTGGCTTAGGGTTGGCACAGCACCAGGCTGTTTTAGGTGGGGTTGGCCCGGTGTCAAGTGGCATGCTTGCCTGGTAACGTTGCATTGGGCAGAATCTGAGAGTATGAACAAGTAGGTGCCCTTTCAAGAGACTCAGTGCCAACTGTTACGAAAGAGCAGATTGCCCGTACCTGCCTCCTGCGGTCTGGCGAGGGGAGCCTGACGGGGAAGCCAAGGCGAGTAATCGAAGGAGAATATGTCATCGAGCGATAATTGTCCACACGCTAATGACCTTTAATCAATAACCACTACTGTCAGTGTGCTGTTGTGTACTATGCCCTCCCTGGAGAGGCACAAGGGAGACAGACTGGGAAGGTGGGCAGCCCTGAGATGGAGACCTGCCTTCCTACTTCACCAGTTGGGTGACCTCGGCAAGTTACTCTCCCCGACTCCCTCCTCCAGAATCAACTTCCTCATTTGTTAAACGGGGATGGTAGCTACCTTTCAGAATTGCTTTGAGGATTGAAAATAATGTATGGAAAGCATCTAATAAAGTAATTGGCATTCAATAGGCACCTAATGAATGATGGATGAGAATAGTACGATTGACAGAATCAGAGATGCACTCTCTAAATTTATTGAGCACATACTATGGTCCCATGATGAATGACGTGCCTGTATTATCTCAGGGAATCTCCGTATAAACGTAAGTATCATCCCCATTTTTCAGAATGGAAAAAGGTTTGGTGGAGGTAAGGAAAGTGATGTGCCACAGCTCGCAGTGGAGGCAGAATTTGAATTCAGCCTGTCTGACCTCAGGGTCTTAAGCAGTGAAGAGAGAGTTTAAAGGAGGGAGGAGAAGTTTTGCAAAGTAGCTATAGCCAAAAAGTAGTCTCATGGCAAGTCTGGGGCTATGAGCAGAGTATACAGCAGGCAACCTGTCAAACCGTTTGCATGAAATTTTGTTTCAGGTCAAAGAGGTTAGTTAATATTGTGGTAACAAACAACCCGAATTTCAGAGGCTTGACCCCACCTAAGGTTATCTCTCAGTCATGCTACAAGTCCTGAGTGAGCTGGCAAGAAAGAGTCTTCTCTTCAAAGCCAGTCAAGGGTCCAGAATGACAGCAACTTCACTGTGACATATGCTTCCATGAGAACTATAGAAGCAGGAAGGGAATTATCACATTTCGCTTGTAAGGTTTCCAGCCGCGTGATACACGCGACATGTGCATATACTGTTGGGACAAGTGTAAGTCACATGGCCGTGTCCAACAGAAACAGGGAAACGTGATCCTGGCACGTGTTTAGAAGGACGAAAGCTGGACGTATTTCACAAACAACACTAATGACTACCGCACATTTTAAACCCTAACTTGCAAAAAGTTTTTAACTCGGTCTAGGGGTTTTCAAAACCACTTGGGTACCTGTGGTAGATCGTATTATTTTGTTCTGAGTTATTTATTCCGAGTCCCTGTGAGAGAATTACATGTCCCCACTCCATGGGCATCAGGCACTGCCATCTGACTTGCTCTGACTAATAAATGGCGAGCAAGCAGAAGCGAGGTGTTTTGTCATTTCTTTTTTCTCCCTGCCACGAGAATGGCATGTCCTAAGTAGGGCTGCCCCTTTCATCTGTATCTCGGAGTCAACAGGATGTGAACAGAGTTGCAACTGACATGTAACAGGAATGAGAAATAAACCCCTGTGCTTTAAGCCCTTGGAGGTATCTGTTACTGCACCATGACTGAGCCAAACCAGACCGTACAGTCTCTTTTCTCATTCTCAGTAAATAGAGAACAATGGAATTGGCCATATAGAAATTGACATTTACTGTCCACTTTGTTGACATAGATCTGTACTTTAAAGCGGAAGTATCTCTAAGGACTTATTACGTAAATAAATATTATTCAGTTGAATTAACAGCACAAAAATACATTCTCCAAATTGGGGCAGCAGCTGACACCATAGCATTCTTATAAAAACCTAGGAGGAGGATTGGGAACATAGAAATCTTGTTTTCAAATGCAGACTCTTGGTCCTGTCCTCCCTGAGCAGCTGCCTTAGAAGACTTGAGGATAATCTATATTCATGTCCCCTTTGGGCAGAAATTATAATGATGAAATGTTACTATCTATAGGAATGCAAAGTCTGTTCTGAGTCCAGTGATCCTCATTAATTCAGAGCTCATCACTCGTGGTAGGTAACTGGGACAGAGGCCAGGCCGGCGTTTACTGTCACGCGTGAGTGTGCATTTCTTGCACCGGCTATATCACAGGTTGACATTTGCCAGTTTGACTCTTCAGACTGCCTTCTGAGGAGAGTCCGTTGCCACTGTGTGGAGATGCCAGCTGCACAGTCCCTGGAAACAGTGGAGCCAGTCCCTGGGACCGACCCTCCCAAACGCCTGGCTTCCCTCCTCTCTACAGTCTCTGGGGGGAAGGAATGATCTGATCTAACGGAATCCGTGAAGCTGAAAGGTCACCAAGGATGTAGGTACCATTGTTGTTCCCATTTTAGAGAGGCAAAACTGAGGCCTTAGGGAAGTTAAGCAAGACGGTGAACACAGCAACTGTGGTTTGAACCCAGAATGGCCTGACAGTATAAATGACACAAAGAAGTACAGATAAGCTGAGCTATATGGCCAAGAGAGATGACTTTTTAAAAAGAGGAGTACTAAATAATTAATAGAACAAACAAACTCACTTCCAAAGTGAGTTGGTGTAAGTGAGTTGTTGTAAAACACAGGAGCAAGGGCATGCTTAACTGGGCAAGAAGCCCCTCTGGCTTCTGGCTGCTTAGCTATTTATTAGAGGGGTGTGTGTGTGTGTGTGTGTGTGTGTGTGTGTGTGTTTGCATGTGTGAATAAGTTATATGGTTTTCCCCAATGATCCTCTTCTGGTCATTAGAAATTATCAGGTAGAACTGTTGCACTGGTATCATGCTGTCAGCACTCATATTACTGAGTGCCCTAGGAAGTAATACAGCTCGATTTATTTAAGGATGCACTAATTAGAGGCTTCCCACTCTTTGATACTCATCTCTTAATTTGAATGGTGCAGTTTCTTCCCAACATGAGTACTGACTTCAGAGTTTGAGTCAGAGCTAACTTTTAGATGCTAGTCTATTTTTTTCCCTTGGGTTTGAACTTTAAATTGTATATATTGGGCCACCGTTCCTGACTTCTCCTGAACATCTATTTTATGAGCTCCTCACGACCCGTTTGGAGAAGGAAGAACAATGGATTTTCTGCCATTGATGTTTTAATAATGAAAAGTTTTATAATTATCCAGTATTTTTGTCTTTTCAACCACGATAGTATATGGTGACCTCGATACACTGCTATCTAAGTTATGAGATCCTAAGTGCCTTCTAAATTATGAGAAATGTTTAACAGAGGTGTAAGGTTTAACGGAAGTATAATAGAGTTACAGTGTCTTTCTTCTAGAGGGGTGGTGGAAAAGTTTAAAATTCTACGTGTGCCCTACTGCATCCAACCTCAGATTGTTAGGACCAGAACAGTGTCCCCAAAGCTGCTTAGGATCACAGAAAGTTTACCATATTTAGGGAGCAGGTATGATCAGTTTTTATCCAGTCATTGACACTACCTAGGTATATTATATTGAGGTAGGCATTTGGGAGGAAGCCCTGAATAAATCACCTGAACCTAATGCTCGAAGAAGAAAGGATGGTTGGATTTCTTGATGAGTGGTAGATTTCCATCCAGGAAAAATAAATTCACATGTCTTTGAATTTTTAAATTGCGCCTTATAGAGATTTAGCACAAGATTTTCACCCAAGATCTTAGCATTCCAGATCTTATCAATTAAGTCTTTTCCTAGGCTAGGTAGTTGGGGTTACAACTCTTAAAAGAGCAATGGTAAATCTGGAGATACTGACTTGCCCGTGGAGGGATTAGCAGGAACTTATCTAAAGGAGAAAATAAGATTTGAAAAGTACAATGGCTATGAAATATCATTAGTAGAAACAGCTTAAAAGTACGGTAATGCTAGCCCTCCACCATCTTAGCTGAGAAATGTCACCTTTTCAGACTCTGTGATCTCATATTCTCCTCTGTTATAGTGAAGTGGCATTTTTTTTTTTTTTTTTTTTTTTTTTTTTTTTGTGGTATGCGGGCCTCTCACTGCTGTGGCCTCTCCTGTTGCGGGGCACAGGCTCCGGATGCGCAGGCTCAGCGGTCATGGCTCACGGGCCCAGCCGCTCCGCGGCATGTGGGATCTTCCCGGACCGGGGCACGAACCCGATGCCCTGCATCGGCAGGCGGACTCTCAACCACTGCGCCACCAGGGAAGCCCGTGAAGTGGCATTTTGACTATGGCAAAGAAAAGTGGTGCTTGGAAATCAGATTTGACAGAACACTATATTCTTCCAGGAGTATTTTCGTAACTGATGCTTATTTAATTTTGATTTCAGAACAGTTTTGTGGCACATCTCATTTTAATATATGCTTGTTAAAAATTCATGTGAATGTAATAAAGAATTTTAAAACGAGCTGATGACATTGGAGACCAAAAGAGAAGCCTTAAAGAAAAAGAGCTGATGATGGGAGAAAAGAGAGCTTGTCTGCACGTTAAATACCAGGCATCTTTTGGGGTGCATGCTCTACAGAATCTTCACGAACCAACAGCATTCAGGATGCAAAGAGCACTGAACTTGGAGGCTGGACATCATCAGTGGTTTAGGGTTTCAAGTTCTTGCTCTGCCTGTAACTATCGCACCTTGGCCAGCTCGCTCGTCTCTCTGGGCCTCCATTTCCTCACCTGTAAAGTAATTAAGAGTAGGGCGAAGGCTCTCGCAACTCAAAAATCCTGTGATCTGTGATGTGGTTTATGTGACTAAGCTCTCCTCATGTGAATAAAGAACTGAGCTTTCCTGTGGGGAAGGATGGTTTGCCCTCACCTACTTCTGGTTTGCTTGCCTCCTTCTGATATACACTGCCCCTCCTCCTTGGTAACCCATAGATACTGACTTTTGGACAGTCAGCCCTGCTTCCTCATCTACAAAATGTTATCTAGTATATTGTCACTAAGTTGGCTTCCTCCCACCTTCCACTTTCCCCAGCTTTCCATGTAGTATATAAATATTTCAGAAATTCTCTTCTTTGAGAAAAACTTGAAAGAAAAAAAACTCCACAGAGATGGAAGGGGAGCTCATAGACTAAGGCTTGGAAGAGATCTCAGCCAATAACAGTGTGTTAACCTGATTTGGATCCAAACAGCAGATTTAAAAAAAAATTAAAAAGACATTTAGGAGATAAATGGGAGTCAGAGCATTTCGTAGATATTGGATCTTAAGAAATGATCATTCATTGTTTTAGATGTCATAACAGTGTTATAGTTATGATTTTTTAATTAATTAATTTTATTTTATTTATTTTTGGCAGCATTGGGTCTTCGTTGCTGCACACGGGCCTTCTCTAGTTGCAGGAGGTGGGGCTACTCTTCGTCGCGGTGCGCGGGCTTCTCATCGCGGTGGCTTCTAGTGTTGTGGAGCACGGGCTCTAGGCGCACGGGCTTCAGCAGTTGTGGCACATGGGCTCGGTAGTTGTGGCTCATGGGCTAGAGCACAGGCTCAGTGGTTGTGGCACACGGGCTTAGTTGCTCTGCAGCTTGTGGGATCTTCTGGGACCAGGGCTCGAACCCGTGTCCCCTGCGTTGGCAGGCGGATTCTTAACCATTGCACCACCAGGGAAGCCCTACAGTTATGCTTTTTTTTTTTTTTTTTTTTTTTTTGTGGTACGCGGGCCTCTCACTGTTGTGGCCTCTCCCGTTGCGCGGAGCACAGGCTCCGGACGCGCTGGCTCAGCGGCCATGGCTCACGGGCCCAGCATGGCTCATGGGCCCAGCCACTCCGCGGCATGTGGGATCCTCCCGGACCGGGGCACGAACCCGCGTCCCCTGCATAGGCAGGCGGATTCTCAACTGCTGCGCCACCAGGGAAGCCCTACAGTTATGTTTTTAAAAGAGTCCTTATGTTTTAGAGACATATTGGTATATTTGCAGATAAAATATGATGCTGGAGGGGCAGTTAGTGAGTGGGTGACAGAGGAAACAAGTTTGGCCCTGAATTGACAATTATGGAAATTGAATGATGGGTACATGGGAGTTGATTATACGATTTGGTCTACTTTTATATAAGTTGTATAGTTTCCATGATAAAAAATGCAAAAAAAAAAAGCTTAAAACAGATAATCAGCAAGGACCTACTGTATAGCACAGGAAACTCTACTCAATATTCTATAATACTAAACTATATGGAAAAAGAATCTGAAAAAGAAGAGGTATATGTATAACGGAATCACTTTGCCATACACCTGAAACTAACACAACATTTTGAATGGACTATACTCCGATATAAAATAAAAATTAAAAAACAAAAGCTTAATGGGATTCATTCTAAGGAGACATATTTGCTGAGGTGTTGGAAAGGGCTGCCTGTCATAGTTGCATAATCGTTGGGGGTAAATATGGAAGTTCATCAATCAGAAAGCCTATAGTGAGGAGCTGGCTGGCACCGGGCCCAGCTCTGTGTGGCTGTCATCTAGCCTCTACGCCAATTTGCCCTCTATAAATAACAGTCTATATGAATGCTTTACTATTTAAGGCACACTTGCCACAGCTGCTCGGCGTGTTTGTTTACGTAGCCATGAACCCTTCTGTAAACATCACTATCTCCAAATTGCCCCTGTGTCAGGAACATAAAGGGCCCCCTTTAAAAATATATTCGTGGGATGAGACACGGCCAGTTCCCAGATGTCTGGGTGGCTGGTGTCAGAATTTTCCAGGGTTTGATTCATTTTCAAAAATAGAACCACATGACTGGAAGGTTCTTGAGAGGTGACACATCCCCCTGACTTGGGACAGGACCAGACCGAAACCATCCACCAAGAACGTGGGTCTGTCTTTTGCGGGTGTGAGTCTGTCTTTCGGGAGGCCAGAGAACTCACTGAATGAAGGGCTGGGGCCAGGACCTGCAGAACATCAAAGGTGGCCGAGACTCACCTCCCGCCTTCAAGAAGCTTACTCCCATTTTCTAAAGACGAGCCTGACCCTGAGTGCTGTGACAAAGCAGGCTTGGGGCAGCACAATTGGGGTGGGCATATTATGTGTCAATCAGCTGGCCTGTGGACTAAAGGACCTGCCGGGTCAGCCTACTGCGTGGTAGCTCGGACCCCCAGAAAATCCCACATCGGGGTCGCTGTGGGCCCACAACGTGCAAGACAGAAAGAGGGAGGGCATCGCATCGAGGTTGCAGTGGTGGCGATGGTGAGGCTCGTCCTTGAAAGAGGCATCCTAACTGAGGTCCCTGAGAGCAGTTTCAGGTCAACTAAGACATATTTGAAAGAAAGCATGAGTCAAGCAGAGGCCGCTTGGTGTCAGCTTGCTGTTTTCATGGCTCCCGATTTCCCATCTAGCCTTCCAATGAATAATTAGATCCTTGTGAATCTGTTTTCCTCCGGGTGCATTTGGTCCACATCTATTTTTTTCCTGTGGCTTTGATTCATTGAAGCATTCCCCCCACCCCAAGGGCCTACTTAATACCCATAAATCCCAATTGGGCTTTTCATTCACAAAGAAAAAAGTGTACCTCATAAGATTAAGGGATGAGATGTGCTGGAAAGACTGAACTGTATGAATCCTATCAGGAAAGGATCAAGACGTGTCCAGCTTCCAGACAAACCTAGAACTTTCTAGAACACTCCTTCCTCCACTTTCCATAAATTAGAAAATTATTATTATTACTTTTAGAAAGTTAACAGTGGTCGCCTTTGATTCTTTTTTTGCTGGCAAAT
Organism: Kogia breviceps; assembly: GCF_026419965.1. Classification (NCBI taxonomy): domain Eukaryota; kingdom Metazoa; phylum Chordata; class Mammalia; order Artiodactyla; family Physeteridae; genus Kogia; species Kogia breviceps. The sequence goes on from NC_081314.1 coordinate 142,306,824, forward strand.
ACCCAGTTTTCTCTATGAAAGCAGTAGAAAGGCCACCGAATGCTCAGAGGTACCACTATTAAGTACCAACAAAAGGATGTCCCCCTATTTGGAAAGGCTCAGTCATTACAAGCTATCTTCAGAAAGACAGGGTCTGCCCAAGGGAGAATTCCGACTCAGACACATCACAAAGGTAGGTTGCTTATTCTGGACTGACTTATTTTTAGAGCTTGGGTTTTGATTTGAGGGAACACAGCTCCTGCAATCTGAAGCTCAGATTAACACCAGTAACCAGAGGGTACGTCTCCACTGGCTTTTGCTTCTTGAGCTCAGAGACGGAAGGAGAACAAGGCTTGTCCACTCCCCTCCCTTCTGTCCTACCCGGAGAGTTTATAGCGAGAGATCTAATGTTAAAAGCGCATCGCAAGTGGTCAGTTTATGCTGACAGAGACTGTATCTCAGTGGCCACCACTAGGGGGACCCAGAGTCCAGGTGCTTGGCCGAGGTGGGAGTAGTTTCTGGTCTGTGGGAAAATGACGGAGCTCCCTTATTGAGTTGGTTTCTCCCCGCCCTCCTCCCACCTCCTTCCTCCTCCCTCCCCCCACACAACTATTGGCTCACGAGGGCACCCCAAAGTCAGGCTCAGGGTACAGATAGCCCAGTGCACATGTGCAGCACTTATTTATAATTTCACAATGATTATTTTTGTTTTACACGTTCCTTTTGCCTTATGCAAAGGATCACACTTCATGCAAAGCGTTTTACTCACATTTTCATTGTTCGCTGCATTTTGAAAAACGATTGCAAAAGTTTTTACCGCTATAAGAGAAATTTGTTAGAGGTAATGACTTTGCCTGTCGGGTCCAGGGAGGCTGAGACATGGGAGCAATGACTTTCATTCGACGGATGACTGAGGTCAGGTTATGGGTGGATGAAGAGTCTGGGGTCTGGCTGGTGGCCGTGCATTTTCAGATTGTGTAAACCTACCTTGAGCCTCAAGTTGAAGACCTCAAAGCACAGAAGGGCGGAGTGTATAACTAAAGAGGATCCCAAGACTAATGACTCAGAAGAATAGTAATGCAAAGCTTGAATTCGTGTTCTAGTTTATACTTTTCCTATGGGGCACTATTGTTAGCTTACGGCAGAGTTTATGGCTCTATTTCATAGAACGTTACAGATAAATACAGGGAGAACCTCCTTTGCTCCTGGGATGTGTAACATCTATGGAAAGATATGAGTGAAGACTTCGATAAAAACAGACCATTTCTCTATTTTTAGAACAGATCATCTTTGTTAAAATGCACCAGGAGTTAGCTGTTCAAAGCAGATGGGTCAATAGGATTATGATGAGTGGATCTCAATTATTTTTCCTTCCTGTTAGAGTTATTTACTGGGTCTGCATTATTATATCTACAGGTGATTTGGCAGGTAGAGTATAGAGAAAAGATACCAAGTGCTCACTTGATATAAAAGAAAAACCAAGGCTATGGGTCTTGCAAATGGCTCCCAAAGAAGGGGCAAAATTGTATTTTTATTAAAGCAATTTGTCAGGCTTCCTTTGAAAGGCTTAACTTCTTCCTCCTGGCTTGGCAATAAATAACCTCAAGTATTTAATTTAAACAATGCTTTAAAACCATCTAAAAACGGCTTTAGAGAGAGAACAAATTTTAATTTAAGTAAATATTTGAAAATTTAAACTACATTAAGAGGTGTTTTAAAAAAATTGTTTATTAATTTATTTTCCCAAGGGCTTTTAAAAAGCTAAATTGTTAGACTTTGTGGTGGACATACTTAAGGTTATAGGCTACATACTACTTCATGAATAAAGAGGTGGCGTCAATAGTGAGTGAGGCTCAGTTTTCCATATTTTGTCAAAAATAAGAATGTGAGGTTCAGTTTAAAATGAGCATCGATCCGACAGATACCCCCGGATGGAGCACACCTTACCTGTAGCTTCCACCATGCCTTCTAGGATGACCACAATTTCCAGTTCCTCTTTAGGCAGCTGGGCTTTGGAGATCTCCCAGAAAGGACTCTGTTGGTTAATTTCATGGCTAATGATGAGTGGTGACACCAGAAAGAGACGGTCATCGCCAGTGTAATACCCTACGTTGATATCCGTCTGGTTCAAGGGGATGAACTCCCCCTCTGAGGTCTGTTTGGACTTGATCAACTTAGCTCTGATGGAAGCCTCCACGATGTGGGAATTCCTCAGATCCCCTACGCGAAACATCAGGCACAGTTTCCCATCCCTCATGGAGATCACCGCGTGGGTGGAAAAAACCAGGGTCTCTGCCCTCTTCTTGGGTTGCGATATTTTTACAAACATGCATCCCACCATGAACGCATTGACAATGGACCCCAAAACAGATTGGATTAAGAGGAGAATAATTCCCTCTGGGCACTTGTCCGTGATGACCCGGTAGCCATAACCAATGGTGGTTTCTGTCTCTATGGAGAATAAAAAAGCAGAGACGAACCCATTGAGATTGGTGACGCAAGGAGTCCATGAAGGGTCCTCTATGTGGTCCATGTCTCCTCGGATGTATGCAATTAGCCACCAGATCATTCCAAAAAAGAGCCACGTCACTGTGTAAACCATGACGAAAATCAACAGGTTGAATCTCCACTTGAGGTCTACTAAGGTGGTGAAGATATCGGTCAGGTAGCGATAGGTCTCCCTCACGTTGCCATGGTGGACGTTGCACTTTCCATCTTTCCGCACGTACCTCTGGATTTTCCTTTTGGTCCGGTCTCGGCTGATGTGTCTTGGCAGGTCGTCCCTGGCCTGCTTAGGCAACTTTGGCTGGTGAATGGCCACAGGGCTCTCAACATCCTGGTCCATGGAGTCACCCTCCAGGACATTAGCTGTTGGTTTGGAAAAAAGAAAAGAAAAACTGAATGAAAAGCTGGCTCTTTGGAGGTCATGGAAATCCCACTGTGGATGGAATATGGTAGGAAACCATCATTTGACCATTTGTGTAGCTATTAACAGTGTAGATGAAGCCTTTTTTGGGGGGTGTCATCTGGACGGGTTGCCTTGGATTCCTGGGCTCTGTGATCTAGCTTGTGTAAGAACTTCACCACCCTTCTCACAGGGACAGAGCTTAACTGCTGTGAAATTGTCTCCCTGCCAGCAAGTTCTAAGAGTCAGCTTCTACAGTGGGATGTGTGCCCATTCTCTCTGAGATGCTGTGGTATGTGAGAGGCAGTGCACTCTGGATAAAGAAATGTTTAGGTTCAGACAGTATTGGTTCTACCACTCAGCAGCTGTGGGCTCCTGGTCATGCTATCAGTTATGGACCAAATTGTACCTCCACTCCACCCCAAAATATGTTGAAGCCCGAACCCCCAGTGTGACTGTATTTGGAGATGGGGCTTTGAGGACAGAATTAAGGTTAAATGAGGTCATAAGGGTGGAGCCCTAATCCAAGAGGATGAGACACCAGGGGTGTGCACACAGAGGAAAGGCCACGTGAGGACACAGTGAGAATACAGCTGTCTGTAAGCCGGGAAGAAAGGTCTTCCAAACCAACCGAGGTCACCAGAAACCAACCTTGCTGGCACCTTGATCTTAAACTTCCAGCCCCCAGAACTGTGAGAATATAACTTGCTGTTGTTTAAGCCCCCCAGCCTGTAGTATTCTGTTACGGCAGCCCGAGTAGACCAATAGACTATTAAAATTCATTGACTGATCCTCAGTTTTCACATTTACAAAATGGTAATCATGATAGCCAATTCATAGGGTTGTTATAAAGTTAAACAAAACCATGTGCCTGCATGGAACAGACATGTAATAAACATTCTTTTGTAATAAATTGTTCCTTTGCCATTCTCCTTATATTTATTTATTTTTTTATTTTTTCCTGTACGCGGGCCTCTCACCGTTGTGGCCTCTCCCGTTGCGGAGCACAGGCTCCGGACGCACAGGCTCAGCGGCCACGGCTCACGGGCCCAGCCGCTCCGCGGCACGTGGGATCTTCCCGGACCGGGGCACGAACCCGCGTCCCCTGCATCGGCAGGCGGACTCTCAACCACTGCGCCACCGGGGAAGCCCTCTCCTTATATTTAGGGGCAAGAATTTTGAGTGAACTCTTTAAGGTGTCAGTCAAATTTCGGTTTTAAAAAAATTCTGGTTTTTATTGGTAAGCATTTGACCCTAATGGTTGATGCAATGCCAAGGTTAAAAAAAGTGTGGGGGAAATGTTCTTTCTCTTTCTATGTGTTTACACATTTCATTTGGTTTCTGCCTCAACGTTTAACATCTGCAGTTTTGGCTTGCGGTTATTTTCTTTCGCACGGCCTTCATGATTAATGCATCGGTACAATCATTTGATGACGAAGCCTTAGGAAAACGCTCCCTGAATCCGAGTGCAAAGGGACATTTGGAACTGATGCTGCTGTGAAACACATATAAACCACTGTATGAAATTACTTGTTCAGCCAATAATTTCAAAGCTTTCTGAAAGTTTTATAAGCAGTTTCTTCCCTCAGGCTTTTATTCTGTGTCATTTGACTTTGCCGTGCGTTTTCTCCCTTTGGTTAAGGGAGAAACACTGTTGAGAAAAAAACTTTTATCTGAATAAGAAAACAGCTGGGGATGGGGCTTGAGTGGCACCAACTGAATTTATGGATTAACCTTGCTCATGGTTGGATAGTTTCCTTAATTATCAATCCCACAGATCCGGTTTTAGATTTCAGCACAAGGAAGAGGCAGCATTTGGTCTGCAAGCTTGATGTCTGGTGTGATAGCTTTGACTTTAGATCGCTACCCTCAGTAAGTCTTCATCTGTAAATAAAACCTTGCCTTTATTTCCAAGCAAATACCAGGACAGGAGTCGAAGGAAGCAGCTGAGATTGGGACAGGATGGAGGGGGTTAGGGGATCTGGATGGAGGTCACGGGCAACGTCCCTGCCCACTGCAGGCACCCCTGGCAAAGGTGGGATGTTTGTGGCCCAGGGGGCCTCGTGTCTGATCTCTCGCTGCTAAGTTCGCCCCGAGAGGGAACCTCTAAGTGTGACTTCACGTGGGCTGAATTTGGCTCCGGACTGGCCAGCGTGGAGCGGCCTTGTCTGCAGAGTTGCAGTGTGGTCTGGCTCTGGCCCAGGTGAGGAGCTCGCTGCCTGTGCAGAGTCACCCTGGGTGCTTGTTTCCTCGGGCTGGGAAGTGGAAGAGGGGGGTTTGTCTGAATAGCTGACTCCCAACACTTTTCTGCCATCTTCCATGCTTTACCATTTCACGGAGGCAACCTACACGTACCCCAGCCCCCGGTGTGAAGCTGTTTTCTCCATTTTCTGGCTCAGTTGTAACCTTCCTGTCTGAAGGGTTAATGGGGGAGTAGAGATATGTGCTCTGGACAGTCCCGGGAGCCTGCCCGTTGATCCTCCAAATCCATTTTTTCCCTTTTCCCAGCTCAGGACTGGACCACATTTCCCGGCCTCCTTTGCACTGAGGGGTGGCCACGTGCTGAGTCCTGGCCCATCAGGAGTGGGTATGCCCTTCTGGGCCAAGGCCTTAAATAGTGGGTGTGTCCCCTCCTATGCCCTTGCCCCTTCTACGAGGGATGATGGAGTCATGAGGTGGAGGGCCTGGGTCCCCAGCTGGTGGCAGAGAGCTGCCATCCAACTAGAAACAAGAAAAAAATTGTGTTTGAGCAGCTATGTATTTTGTGTCTGTTATCAAATTGAGCCTTCTGCCTAATTTTATGGGCAGCAGTATTGACATGGATAAGCAGACAGAAGAGATCTCAGGGGGCTGGTGTGGGAAAGAGCAGGAAGAGAGGAAGAGAGTGAAGATGGGGTGTTTGGGTTTGGTGTTGTTGAAAAGAAACAGGGATCCAAAAATGGAGTCACTTGTGCTAAGCTCTACATCAGTCAATGGGGACTGAATACCTATCCGGGTTCAGTCCCTCCCAGGAATGTGACCTTTTACCAGTCAGTCTGGAATTTCCTGGCCACAGATGAGGTAGCCTACCACACAGACCCCTGTCTTCCCCCGAGGCAACTGAACTTGCTTGAAATAATCTTCAGTTGTTTATGACTTCCTGTCCCATCCCCTTTAGGCCTTTAAAAACCATCCATTTTGTACAGGGCCCCTCCGGTCTGTTTGCTAGATGGGATGCTGCCTGATTCATGAATTGTTGAATAAAGCCAACTTGACCTTCAAATGTACTCAGTTGAATTTTGTTTTCTAACATTGCCTTTTGAGAAATAAAACATTGCCAGCCATATCAGTAAACAAAGGATGTCAGAGTCATCAGCAATTGCAGCCCTCCAATGGTGAGCTGGTGAGCCCTGAGGGAACTCAGGGAGGAAACAAAGAATATCTGCCATCTAGCAGCCATCAGACTGTGGCCATGCCCCATGGTGAGCCTTGAGGAAACTCTGGACAAGGAAACTCTGGATGTGAAAACACGGGGTACTGGCCCCAGATAGCTGAGGTGCATATCAAAAGAATGATTTCAGGGCTTCCCTGGTGGCGCAGTGGTTGGGAGCCCGCCTGCCAATGCGGGGGACATGGGTTCGTGCCCCGGTCTGGGAGGATCCCACGTGCCGTGAAGCGGCTGGGCCCGTGAGCCATGGCCGCTGAGCCTGCGCGTCCGGAGCCTGTGCTCCGCAACGGGAGAGGCCACAGCAGTGAGAGGCCCACGTACAGCAAAAAAAAAAAAAAAAAAAAAAAAAAAAAAAAAAAAAGAATGATTTCAGTGAGCCTAGACTCTTGCATTTTCCCATGCACACAAAAGCACTAAGCACTAAATTCCTTAATTTGAGACACCTAGTTTTCTTTTATTAACAGTAATCTTTTGTTCCTACTACCCACCCTTCGCTGTAGAACTCCTGTATATCCTAGCTCCCCCCTCACCTCCTCAGAGCAGTTCTCTGAGGGTTACTTGAGATGCTGCCTCCCAGGCTTGAAGTCCTCAATGTATCTGCTGAATAAAACATAACTCTCAACTCTTAGGTGTGCATATACTTTTTTTTTTAGTTGACACTAATGAACTAACATGTGGTTAATTGAGTCTGTGTTTTGTGTCAGGGAAAAAAATATCAATGCATATGCTACTTAAAACAAACAAAAATGGAAGCAAACAAAGAAAGCTGAACATCCCAGGGAGTATGGTGGAAAGGTGGCTTTGGAGTAGGGAAGAACAAATCTGACTCCATATGGGATCTGTTTCTTTTACTTTAACCTTTGTATTCTGTTACTTTTGCTACAAGTTAAGAATGTTGCCTGTAGCCTGAAATATACAGGAGAGCCCGTTCTCAAAGCTCTGACCTTTAAAGGTGTCACACTTTTCCATTCATGAGATAAAAAGTTGCAGAACAGAGGGTAACAGTCTGTCTTGTTGGAGGTTTATAGGAACATCATGACTGGACCTACTTGAATGGCTGCAATAACACAGGATTCCGACACCAAGAAGTCTGCAACAACCAACTACACGCCCTCCCTTTTTAGTACAAAAGAAGCCTGAATTCTAACTTGGGTAGGATTGTTCTTTGGGACACTAGTCTGCCATCTCCTCGGTCTGCTGGCTTTCTGAATAAAGTCGTTATTCCTTGCCCCGACAGCTCATCTCTTGATTTATCTGCCTGTCCTGCGGCAAGCAGTATGAACTTGGACTTGGTAACAGCCTCAGAGGCACCACTGCAGCTGAGGCAGTGGGTGCGCGTGAGATGCATCCAAGGGAAGATGGGGAGGTAAGCTGGGCCTCCCACTTTACAGTGGCTGGTGGGGAACAGGCAGAGTCGAGAAACCAAAAAAGCCAATGAAATGTGAGAGTACCTGAGAGTAGAGGAGACTGAAGTAGGAGTCTCAAGGGGCCGAAGAGGTGAGCATGCCAGCGAGGACAAGGGGTGGCTGTGGAGTGGGCAGAAGAAGTCAGCACAGCCTCCAGGCCTTGCCCAGAGCAGTGTCAGGGAGCCCTGGACTGGCGAGAGGGCCATTCCAGGTCTGAGCTCTGAGCGTGCTTCGGCACCGCACCAGGGCAGGGGTAGGAATGCAAATGCGCGCGCAGGGGAAATACAGAAGGGAATGTTGATTCTCTAGATCTTTTTTTTTTTTTTTGTGATACGCGGGCCTCTCACTGCTGTGGCCTCTCCCGTTGCAGAGCACAGGCTCTGGACGCACAGGCTCGGCGGCCATGGCTCACGGGCCCAGCCGCTGCGCGGCATAGTGGGATCTTCCCAGACCGGGGCACGAACCCGCGTCCCCTGCATCGGCAGGCGGGCTCTCAACCACTGCGCCACCAGGGAAGCCCGATTCTCTAGCTCTTAACGTTTCTTTCTTTCTTGGAATCCCAGGTGTGAATTTGACCCGGTGATGTGAATTGCATTTGCAAGAGCATTTGAGCTGCTCGGGAGTGGGGAGCTGCAGCGGGCGGTTGGGAAAGCAGACAAACCTCCCCGCATTCCTGCACAGCCCGGGACACAAACGAAGTCCCCCCCTTCCCCCCTCGACCTCCACCGCCTCTCAGGAACTTGCCCTGGGCCCCCAGCCATGCGCATGCGCATCAGGGTCGCGGTGAGACCCGCCGCTCTGGTCCTTCAGCATCGTGCACGTGGCTTGACCAGAGATAATGTAGAGGAACTCTCTGCTGTGAAGTGCTGTACAGTGTGCAAAAGGACAGGAGGAACGGCGCCAAGGATCTTGATGATTTACTTAACCTGAGTTATTTTGGTTTAGAGTAAATGTGACTCTGTGTGAAAAAGCCACTCTCCCGCCCCCCTCCACCCCCATGTTCTTTTTCTTTCTATTAGAAAGATGACCAATTTACATAAAACTAGGTAAGGTGCAAAATAGCCTGGTGTTGAACTTTAACCTCAAAGAAATAACATGTGACTGAGTTACAAACTGGAAAGGACCTGATCCCAGAATTACCAGAAGCACCTCGAATTTTGGGGGCACCGCTTGTGGAGAGAAGGCTGCCGTGGTGGCCCAGGCCAGAATAGATGCTCTCCTGATGGGAAATTCTACATTGCAAATTATATACGAATTCTATGGGAGAAACTTACGGTGTCTAAGAAAATGTCCGAAGAGCACTTCAAGAATTTTTAGTATCGTGGGGGAAAAACCCAAAGAAAAAACGGGATGGATCTCAAACGCACAGGAAAAATCAAAGATTGGAAGGAAATGCACACAGATGTTAATAGGGAACTTCTGAGAGGGGGCTATGGGTGCTTTTAATTTTCCTTTTAAACATTCTGATTTTTCCAAATTTTCCAGAATGACTTTATATTTCTTTTACCATTGTAAAGAAAAAAAGGTATTTTCAAACAAAACCTTGAGACTCTCCTGGCATGTGATTGATGGAATTTAGCACATAGAAGCTAAATAATTATCAAGTACTTGATCTGAAGGTGTTCCATGCCATATATCTGGTAACTTAGAAACCGAGACATTTGTTTCACATGACTCTAAGAAAATCATAAGTAACCCCCATGGGGTGCTTGTGGGCAGAGGAGTGGTGGGTGTATACAGAATGCCTGCAGGTCTGAGACCACTGGAGGCCCCCAGTGGCGTGTAGATGAGAGGCAAGGTTCTGCAAACTTTTTCTGCAAAGGGCTGATAGTAAACAGTTTAGACTTTGCAAGCAACACGTCTCTGTTGCATACTCTTTTTTTTTTTTTTTTTGAAAGACTTTTTACAATGCTTTAAAAAAGTAAAATTATTCTTAGCTCATGGGCAGCACAGAAGGAGGCTGCAGGCTGGATCTGACTCCCTGGGCCGTCATTTGCTGACCTCTGGGTTAGAGGCATGCTGGTAAGAAGAAATGGCTAGCTGCTGGATTAAGGGAGCAGCCATGAGGGTGAAGAGGGGGCAATGGATTGGGGGCTGAATAAGAAGCAAAACTAAAATAATTTGGAGATTAGAGACTGTGGAGGGGAGTGGGCAGGAGAATGGGGGATAGCAGGATGGTTGAGACCAGAAGGCAGAGGATGATGTGGTTTGGGCAGGTTTAGTGTCAAGTGTCTGCTCTCTCCTATGGGCTGAAGCTTATCAGTGACCTGGACCGAGCTCTAGATTTGGAGGTTGTTAGCACATATGCGTGGAAGCGTAATTATGGGCATGGGTGAATGTTATTCTGGAGGCTGTGGTGTGAGTAGAGGATATAGAAGACAGGATTCTGGAAAACAATTACAATATGAAGCCAGAAGTAGAGAACCCAGAGCGGGTGCTGAGGAAGGAATGAGAGATGGGAGGAGAAGAGGGAGGGCAGGCAGGTAGCCAGGTGGTGGGCGGAACTGGAGTCTTAGGGGGTCAAAGGGAGCATTTGGCACACGCTGTAGGGACAACTGGAAGAAAAATGATGCATCCCTTCCCCCTTCCTTATATCAGAATAAATTCCAAGTGGATCAAAGATCTAAGTGCAAAAAAATAAAAACTACAGCAGGAGTAGAAGATTTGAGTGTTTTTATAGTTCTCCGAGTTGAGAAAGGCTTTCTAAGCATGAGAGGAATCCAGAAACTATCTTGGAATGTTGGTATTTTTATCAATATAAAAATTATAAATGTTTGTTAAAAAAAAAGCAAGAAGACAAACCACAAAAAATATTTTCACACGTCAACATATATATTTCTGATTTACAAAAGCAATAAATACCCCCGCAGAAAAAATGATCAAAGGAAATGAATAAGGAGTTTATAAGAGAAGAAATACTCGGAGCTGAAAAGCATATGTTCAACCGTGGCAAAGTAAAAGCAGTGCAAACATAATAACATTTTTTTTTACTCTAAAGTTAGTAACATTAAAAATAAACCATAAATACAGTATGTGGAGTGTATGTGTTGGGGGGCAGTGGAATTGTGAACTTGCATGTATTATCAGATGTGTAAACTGGCAAAGTCTTCCTAGAGGAGAGAGTGACAGTAGGTCTCACAATTTAGAAATGATTAGATGCCTTGTATTAGCAATTCTGGATCTAGACATTTATCCTAAGAAAATAATTTTACAAACATTTATCTATTGTAGGCAGGGGATATTGCAGCCTCATTTATAATAGTTAAAAATTAGAAACAACTTAAATGTCTATCCACAGAGCACTAGTTAAACATATTGTTGCAGCTGTAATCAGTGGAATACTGTGCAGTTATTAAATATGATTTCGCAATGTTCTGGGGTCTTCAGCTCTTTGTGTAAAAATCACCTTCTTAACGAGGACATTTACCTCCTCTTAAAAATCTCCATCACTTCCTCCAGGTCCTCACATCTCTCTTCCTTATGCTACTGTTTACTTTTTCTGTAGTACTTTTCACCTTCCAGCATGAAAGAGTTTATTTACTGTGTTAATTTCTTATTGTCTGTTGCCACTGTCAGAAAGGAAGTTCCTGGGCAGAGATCTCTATGTGTTTTATCTCAGGCTCTGGAAAAAGTGCCCGACACATAGCAAGCCCCAGCACCTATTTATTGAATGAATGAGTATGTGTTTGTCAACCTGGCAGGTTGTCCATGCCATAGCGTTAAGTGAAAAAACAGAATAAAACATATAGTTTACTTTGCATATATTGCCTTTTTGGATTAGTGTGTGTGTGTAGAAGAATGTCCTCCAAAATGTTAATTGAGATCAATCTCTGAGTTGTAAGTTTGTGGGTGTTTTTGCTTTCTTTCAATTTTTTTTATGTTTAAACTTTCCGTTAATAGTTCTATCATCTAAAAAATCAGTAGGCAATATAAAGGTATTTCTGTTCTAAATAACCGAAACAAATGCTGCGTACAGCTACTGAGCCATGTCCATTGGGCTTGGCAATTGGGATTGACTAGTGTAGTGGGTTGAACCTTGTCCCACCCCCCAAATTCACGTCCACCGGAATCTCAGAATGTGACCTCTTATTTGGCAGTAGAGTCTTTGCAGATGTGATTAAGGTAAGGATCAAGATGAGATCATCCTGGAGTAGGGTGTGCCCCAAATCCAGTTGAAACATCCTCATATGATACAGAAAACGACAGACAGAGACACAGAGAAGGCCATGTGATGGCAAAGGCAGCGAGTGGAGTGATGTGGTCACAAGCCAATGAACACCTGGAAGCCCGGAAGCTGAGAGGCAAGGCAGGGTTCTTCCCTAGAGCTTTTGGAGGGAGAATGGTCCTGCTGACGCCTTAATTTCAGACTCTGACCTCCAGAACTGTGAGAGGACACACTTCTATTGTTTTCAGCCCCCCACTTTGTGGCAACTTGTTGTGACAGCCAAGGAAACTAATACAGTTGGTGACTTTGACCCCGGGGAGTTTTTAGCACATTTGCATCCTTAGAAGAAGCTGAGGCGGAGAGGCTGACCCAACAAGGAAGGGGGGAGTGTGGGAGTGAGGGGTCTGGTGGAATGGAAGTCAGCACACAGTGCTGTCAAGAGCAAGGGTGGGGGGGTGGGCAGGTACAGAAAAAGGGATGAACCTTCCTCCCGAGAGGTAAGTGTGGTATGAGGAGGAAAGGAGAAAGATGGGAAGGGAATATTGGCGACATCTGTCTCAGGCTCTGTGTCATGGAGGAGCTTCAGATGGGCTCATTTTGCAGCGTGAACTGCAAGAAATCTGTACTTCAGCAGACTCATTGAATTGAACCTGCATCTCACAATGCAAATAACTGAACTCTGCATAATCACAGATCAGCCAAAGCTTTCCCCATCCTCACTGGTCAAGAAAAGCACACGTAAACGGATACTTGTACCCTCCTGTTCACAGCAGCATTAGTCACAGTAGCCAAAAGGTGGAAGACATCTAAGTGTCCATCAACAGATGAATAGATAAGCAAAATGTGGTCTATACATACAATGAAACATTATTCAGCCTTAAAAAGGCTACAACAGGGATGAACCTTGAGGACACTATGCTGAGTGAAATAAAGTCACAAAAGGACCAATATTGTATGATTTCACTTATATGAGGTCCCCTGAGTAGTCAAATCCTTAGAGACAGAAATTAGAATGGTGCTTCCCAGGGGCTGGGGGAGGAGCGAACGGGGAGTTAGGGTTGAACAGGTGTGGAGTTTCAGTTTGGGAAGATCGTGAGCTCTGTAGATGGATGGTGTTGGTTGCACAACAATATGAATGTACTTAATGCCACAGAACTGTAGATTCTATAGAACGGCTGGAATGGTAAATTCTATGTTATATGCATTTGACCACAATAAGAAAGTAAATTGTGTTAACAAAAAGAAAAGCATATCTATTTTCTAAACGAGAGGGGAAGATTCGCTTCTAAAATGCTTTCTTGTCTTACTTCAGGAGCAGGTTTACAAAACAGCAATAATGAATTGCAGGTGGTGATGGTCCAGACAGAGGACAGGGTGGGGTTTCCCTGTTACATTCATTCCTGCACTTTTCCATTGATGCTTCCCATCGACGGCTGGAACACATTGGAGAGAAAATTCAGAGCTGTAGTTACAAGTGGTGCTTAAAGCACAGAGTCAACAGTTTGCCTTTGGCGCCTTGCCGTGATGCTTGTTGTTTTGCATAAGTCCGTATCTGAAGAGTCTCCTTCCTTGGGGGCTGGTGGTGATTCCTGTCACTGACGTCTGATGTGTCGTAGGGAGGTGAAGTCGTTTTTATTTGTCCCGTACCTTGAGCTGGTGTAACTATGGGAGACCATTATCATAATCAGAAATTCTGACAGACTGGAAAGTTTAAAGTCATAGGGGTGTGTAGCAGAACGGCTACTACGTTCCACTGGGAATACGTGACAGAGACCGAAGGGCAAATGTTCCTACTAAAAATCTTAGCTTGGGGGCTCCACAACATGAACCTAAATCTAGAATGTCCAGTACCCACTGCCAGGTCAGAGGACTAACCCTGGCTGCTCTGCACCTGGATATGATTTTGTACAATGTGCAAGCTCAGTGCTCAGAGGAGGGAAATGACAGGTCACTTTGGACAGGTCAAAGGAGACGAACATTCAATACCATGGTTGCTCTTCTCATTGGATTTCAAGAATCTGAACCTTGGATAGTGAGAACCAGTAAGAACCGCTCAGGTTCTTACACAACTGCATACAGTTGTGTAGGTTGTGCACTGCACAAGGGTGCCCAGAGGAGGGGAGCAAGAAGACTGAGATCCAGTCAGTGCTTTGCGTGCCTAGCTAACAGTCCTGGAACTGTGGGCGGCATTTATTTTGTCCTCCTCCTTTTAAAATTTAAATTAATTTTTTTAAATTGAAGTATAGTTGATGTATAATATTCTGTAAGTTACAGATGTGCAAGATAGTGATTCACATGTTTTAAAGGTTAAACTCCAGTTATTATAAAATATTGGCTATATTCCTTGTGTTGTACAATATATCCTTGTAACTGATACCTAATAGTTTGTACCTGTTAATGTTCTACCCCTATGTTGCGCCTCCCCGCCTTTCCTCTCCCCACTGGTAACCACTAGTTTGTTCTCTATGTCTGTGAGTCTGCTGCTTTTCTGTTATATTCGCTAGTTTGTTGTATTTTTTAGAGTCCACATATAAGTGATACCGTACAGCATTTGTCGTCCTCTCTCTGACTTACTTCACTTAATGTAATGCCCCAAGTCCATCCATGTCGCTGCAAATGGCAAAATTTCATTCTTTTTTTTATTACACAGGAAGAAAGTGAGGCCCCAGGAAGCCAACTGACTTGCCAGGAGGCAGAGCCAGAGTGAGCTCTGAGTCCATGGATTCCAGTCCAAGTTTTCCCACCTTCCCTGTTCTCTGAAGAGGGGGCTGCCTCAGGTTTTCCCCTTCTTCAGAGATCTTGGACTTGGAGGTTTCCTTCTGGAGTGAGAATTCCTCTACTGATTCTCTCCTGATTAGTCAAGTGCGTGGCTTAGCCTCAGCCAGACCTGAGGCATCCCCGTTGGGCTGCTTACCAGCTGGGGGACTTCGAGCTACGGGTTCTTTATTTGTAAAACGGGTGAAATGCTGCCTTGACGGGAGAATGAAATGACATAATTGCGTTGGGTAGCGTGGCCTGGGACCAGGCACTGGGATTTGGCAGCAGGCAGGCCCGTCTGGGACACTGCTTTCCCACCTCCAATCCGTGTGCATTTGCTCAGGGCACTTCAGTCTCTGACTGTCCATTTCCTCAGTAATAGAATGAGAATAATAAGACCTACTTTGCTGGGTTACTGTGAAAAAGAAATAAATCGCCTGGTCCGTAGCAGACATTGAACAAATGGTTACAAATTATGATAGTGTCTGGGTTGAAGAAGGTACCCAATTTGTAGCCATAATAATCACAGTTTTTATAAGCTCAACACTGTCCTGGAAACTGCGAGAAATTCAGATGCAATCCAAGACACAGATGGGTAGACCCATCTGGAAGCGAAGAACCTGCTTGGTGATGCGAGACGCACACACTGTCCCATATCGATGTGAGTTGCACTCTACACGGTGGATGAGAGACTAAGAATTTGCCAGCATGTCAGAGACAGGGGTAGGCAGTGGCTGGGCTAATTAGCAAAGGCATTTTGGAGGAGGTGGGAAATGAAAGCCAACCTTTAATGAGCATATACTATGTGCCAAGTACTGGGTGGGGCGCCGTGGCCACCAGGAAATGTTAACCCAACTTGCAGGGCAGGCAATGAAGAGCTGTCGTGTTGAGTGACCTGCTGAAGCTTATGCATCTAAAATGGGGCCAGAATAGGACTCTCCGTCCTGTTGGCCTGATTCTGAAGCTCATATTCTTTCCCTTCGGCTACTGTGGAGAGATGTGAGGAGGTGTGTGCGTATGTGCACGTGTGTGTGAGCAACGCGAGGGAAAGTGTGGCAGTGAGAAGGATCTTGCCTCACTTGGGGGCCCTTGGAGTGTATTACCCCGTAGAGTGGAAGAGATGGAAATAAAGGAGTCATGGATTTGCGGGGTTGTGTCTGGGGTAAGGGTCCACTCTAGAGTGAGGAACGTGGAGGTGGAGGCGGAGGAGCAGGGAAAGGGTTGCAAAAAAAAAAAAAGACCTTCTAGGACTTCGTGTGTCCAACAACAGTGTGGTAAGTGTGAAAATTCTGGTGTCTTTTAGAAAATTTTAAATTGGGAAAGGGGGAGTGGCCATTGGAAGGCGAGGAGAATATTTATCGAAACCCTCCTGAGAGTCAGTGTTGAGCTCTGTGGCTTCACCTGCTGTTTCAGCTCGTTCTCATCTTTCAGGAATCGGTGTGGCTGACTTGAATCACTGATTCAAGAAAGGCTGAAGTCTTCGCCGGAGGTTACACGGCTGGAACCGTGTTTGGTCCAAGCGACTAGGGCTCTTTCCATTAATCAAACAGCCCAGAGATGCGCAATGCCCAGCCCAGTGGTGTCGAGGGCGGTGGGCGTGCTGTCCCAGAACATGAGAGCGTAGAATCGAGACCACAGGTACCCAGGGGGTATCGACCGAGAGTGGTCTGGGGAGGGAGTGCGGGGGAGGAGTTAGCAGAGGGGAGAAGGCTCTGCTGAGGGGAGGGTCCAGGTCAGGGAAGCCAAGGCCCCATGCTTAGCAGAGGAGAGGTCGTTGGCTTTAGCAGCCAGGAGACCCCTGGCGACTCTGAAGAGACTGGTCAGAATGCAAGTCAGGCCGCAGGGGAAGAGGGTGATGAGGGGCTGAAGATGCAGGAGGTATTTTGCCTGTAGGTGGAGGGAGGGGGCAGGGTGGCTGGGGCAATAATAAGCACGAGACCCAGATTTTTTCAAACGAGGAGGGGGGAGGAGCTGGTGGAAACGGGGCGATGGGGAGTTCTGGAGGGAAGCTCTGGCGTGGGGGTGAATAAGATGTCCCGGGGTTGGGCAGGGCTGGAATTCAAGCATCGCCCGCGGAGAGAGGACCCCTCCTTCCTGTCTGCTGAAGCCACCGTGCCTGGCACAGGAAGGATGAAGAGCTGTGTCCAGCTCAGAACGGGGACAGCCGTTCCAGTCCTCTCTTCTTCCTCTCCCCGGACTGCGGTCCTCCATCCTGGAGAGCCAGCAGAATAGATCTGACTTTCCAGTCGTGAGGAGCAACAAGGAGGGGCCGGGAGAGGTGAGAAAGTAGTTTCTCAGCTCTGCAGTAGAGCTGAGCCCCAAGACGACCTCCCGAAGATTCTAGAACTGTGAGGTGCCAAATTTTCTATGAAGGGTTTGGTGAGCTCTAGGGTGAGGACAGGGGAAGCCGTTTCAGAATATCCAGTCCCTCCCTGACTGATGGGCCTGACGTTTCTGTCCATTCTCTGGGGCAAGACTGGAAGAGCCTAGTCAGGCCACGCCACATCGTGGGGTTTCACAGTGGAGGAAGGAGTTCAGCCCTCACATTAGCCAGAGTTCCAATTCTGGACGATTGTTTCAGCTCACTGCTTCCCACAGGCCCCTTGCTGTTCAGAATTCTAGCAAGTGGCAAACGGAATTTTGTTTCCTCTGCTGCCCCTTTCCTGGGAGCGACAGTAATTGGGTTTCAGGAGAAGGGTCCCGGCAGTTCCCTCTGAGAAGTGACCAGGGAATTGAGCGTTCAGGATAAGTGGTCCCCACCGTGAAACACCTGTTGGGAGACTCCACCTGCTACCAGCAAAAAAACTGGGGGCGATGGAGAGCAGGATTCCGGATATTTGCTCTGCTCTAACAAGGTGTGTTTAATCTTACAAGGATTTCCCTGCATCATTTCCCCCCTCGGCTTCACCTTTACTGCACCATCTATAGGCATCCTGTCGTTTAACTTTGCACTTAAAGTTTAAGCGATAGCGTTTCGAGCAGATTACAGCCGATGGCCTCTTTTCCTATGAAAGCTTGTATCCTCCGAAGGTATTTCAGTGATTACACTAATTCCTGCATCAATGAAACTGCATTGCTTTTACTGGAGATGTGGTTTTACATTCCTGGTAAATTCCGGTTGGAATGCAAAAGGCCTACATTTTGCACTTCATTAAATCTGTGTTGTTCTGGCAAAATCTGCTGTTGGCATTTGAGAGCCTTTTGAAGAGAAACCTGTTCCATGCAATCATTGCCTTCGCACTCAGGAATGGACATGTCCTCAGCCAGGGCTTTGCGGAGGGCAAGTGCACTGGATTTGGGGTCTGGAGACTCAAGTCCCCAGACAACCACTGGGTCCCTTATCTTGGGCCACTGACCTTACTTCCCCACTTCTCGGTGCCTTTTTTTCCAAAAAAGGTGCCTTTTTGCTGGTAGACAACTTACCCCATCAGCTTTCATCCTGAAAAATATTTCCCATCTACAATTGTTTTTTTCAGGATGAAACAAGAAATTCGTTTTAAAAGGAAGCTTGAGGGATTCCCTGGTGGCGCGGTGGTTGAGAGTCCGCCTGCCGATGCAGGGGACGCGGGTTCGTGCCCCGGTCCGGGAAGATCCCACGTGCCGCGGAGCGGCTGGGCCCGTGAGCCATGGCCGCTGAGCCTGCGCGTCCGGAGCCTGTGCTCCGCAACGGGAGAGGCCACAGCCGTGAGAGGCCCGCGTACCGCAAAAAACAAAAACAAACAAACAAACAAACAAAAACCAAAAAAAAAAAAAAAAAGGAAGCTTGAAAAGAATGAAATAATGCCATTTGCAGCAACATAGATGGACCTAGAGATGATCATACTAAGTGAGCCAGACAGAGAAAGACAAATATCATATGATATCACTTATATGTGGAATCTAAAATATGACACAAATGAACTTATTTTACAAAACAGAAGCAGACTCCCAGACATGGGAAACAAAATTTATGGTTGCCAAAGGGGAAGGGGGGGGATAAATTAGGAGTTTGGGATTAACAGATACACACCACTGTATTTAACATAGATAAACAACAAGGATCAACTGTATAGCATAGGGAACTATATTCAATATCCTGTAATAAACCATAATGGAAAAGAATATGAAAAAGAATATATATATGTATAACTGAATCACTTTGCCGTACACCTGAAACTAACGCAACAGTGTAAATCAACTATACTTCAATTAAAAAAAAAAAAAAAGGAAGCTTGATGTGTTTTGGGATGGTCTCTATCCAATGAAGTACATTGCATCTTATTTTCCCTGGGAAGCAAATAAAATACGATCTTAGCCATACGTTCTCAGAAGACTTCCGTGAGCTTTCAGTAGATGTGAGAATGACATCTCACCATTTTCCCCACATACGATTACATCGCATGAGGCTTGCGTTCCCCCAGGTTTCAAAGATGAGAACGGCTCTCCTCCACCTGCGTCAGACACTGGCCATTTCCTCACCTCCGCCCCAACTTCCTGGGCAGCCCAGTTTTCTGTGGACCTGTACCAGCGTTCTGGGTTCTCTTCAAACGGCACTTGACTGGCTCAGCCCACCCGGTGACTGAGTAGGCGTCAAATCTCACTGCCTTCACTTTCCGCAGTCTCTTGGGTTTCCAATGGTTTTCTCAGCTGTCTGAGTCACGGGGTGTTGCCCCCAAGGCTCTGAGGGGCTGGCAAGCGGAACCTGAATCTCTAGGCTGGATGCCCGTTTCTGGTTCTCCATTTGGCCAGGCTCCAGGACTATCACTTTTCTTTTCATAATTAAGTCACTGTCTGGGGACATGTCATAAACAGTGTGGGGTGGGTTTCCTCCCATTAGGGCTGAGACTGGGGGGCTGGTTCAAGGTGTTCCCACTGGGAGGGGGGGAGTGGAACGTTACCTCCTCCCTTCCAGTCTGTGCAGAGGGGAAACTGCTGAGGCCTCAAAAGGCCCCACAAAGGGGAGCCAGGCCAAGGATTCCGCGGAGGAGAGGGCAAGACATGGGGAATCCTCCAGCTCCCTGACACCCCCTCCACGTCCAGGACACTCCGTAAATTGGGCTAAGACCACTGTTTTGCCACTAAGGCAGCCCCACGGGGGGTGGCTGGGAGGGGGGAAGTAAAGCCTTGATCCGAGGGTTTGCCTATCCCTGTGCTGCAAAAACTTCCACCACGGCTGATGCCAACCTCTCAACTGTTGACCAGCTCTCAAAACTCCTGACTATGTGAACAGTTGCCTCTCATGAGCTGGTACGAACCTACTTCTTCACCGGCTGGAACGACTTCTCCATCCCAGAGTGACGGGGAAGGACCCTGTTTTGAAGGGGAAGGAAAGTGAAGGGAAAGTAGGTTTGGGAAAGGCTGCTGACTCTGTCTTGCTCTTGGAGCGTTCTAGAACAAGCTAGGCTCGTTCTGAATCATCTTGTTTTATAGATCTATAATGTTACAATTATTTGTAATTGCTTACATGTGTTTCTCCCAGAATTCCACATCTAGGTTCCACAGAACATGTGTCTGAAATCCAGATCTGCTGGCTCCTGGGGTGCAGCGGGAATTGGAGCCTGTCGGGTGCACACTTGGCCTTCTTCGCTGTTTGCTCGGGGCTGGTGCACCTCGCTCTCCGTCTGGCTGACACGGTTGGCGCCGCGGGCTGCCCGGACTCTCGGCGTACCCACTGTTCTCGGGGCCCATCCGCCCACGGTCCTCCTCCCTCCCCTCGACTTGGGAAACAGAGACTCAGTCACCCGGTGACAGCAAAGATGAGAGTGACATATTATCCAAATAGAGGCAGACTCTCTGACACACATGGGAGGTTACCTTAGACTCTGTTGCTAGACTCAGAGGGTAGATGGAAGCCGAGTTTCTAAAATAGAATCACTGAACCAGAAACAGGTACAGCCCAGGGCTGGGAATCACCTACAGACTCTTTGTGCTGCTTTTTCTGCTTTCACCCGGTGCATTTTCCCCCGTGGGCTTGAAAATGCAATCCTTCTATGTTTAAGTGTGGTGCCCGCCCCTCATGGCGCCAGGGAGACCCCAGACCTCGGCACCCAGGCTTTGGGCATTTTTGTGTATTTATCCCCTCCAGCGCTTCTCCCCAAGGCTCTTGCCTCTGGTGGAGGCTGGTGCCAGGGCCAGTGCAGTATCCAGAGTAGACCCCATCCCAAAGGGTCAGTGCAGGTCCCGGCCCCTCCTCAGAGGCACAGTTTGGGCAGCCGGGCAGAAGGGGTGCTTAAAGCCTCAAGTGACTTAAAGTCCTTGAAGTGACTCATTGGGTGGAAACCCACAGCTGGAGGCCAAAGAAAAAAGGACAGCTTCTCTGAAAGAGCCGAAGCAGCCTCGCTGGTGGGGAATGAGGGCAAAGCCCTCATTCCTAGAGCAGCAGCTGCTGCTGTTATTGGAGACGGATGGAATTCTTAGGGGAAAGTGTGCCACAATCAAATGCCCATCCCTGAGAAATGCTTGCTGTTTCCTGATGTGATATTATCACATCACAGCATCCCATGGACCACCCATGGCTGGGTTTCCAAGGGGAGAGGGAACGGTGTCATGGCGCTCATCTGCGGACATGCCATTTGGGATGCCCTTGGGGTCTGGACTCCATGAAGGAAGGAGGATTCTCTCCTCCTGGCTCTCATTGGCTTCCCAGCCAGCTCAGGCCTTGGGTGAACTCCACATGGGGTCTAGGGTGAAGTGCAGCTTCAGGGCTCACCTCCAAACAGATGAGCTGAAATATGCATCCCTGACGCCTTAAGTGCAGGCTTAGCGCCCTGTCTCTACCATTTGGATCCCATAACTTCAACTGGGAGCCACATGCCACTTACTGCGCTAGGCCCTGGGATACAAAGATGAATAAAACCTAAATCCCTGCCAGAGGACGCCACGTTCTTTGGTGGCTAGAAACCGGTCTGAGGTCAGGGCAGGAGTGCGGGGGGATACTTTTTTTTGTAATTAGAGAAGATGTTCTTTGAAAGGTCGTGTTGGCATAGGGGATGTCAGCTTCATGGACATGGGGTTTCCTTTTGGGGTGATGGGGCTGTTTAGGAACTTGATAGACATGCTGGCCATACAACTTTATCAGCGCGCTAAATGCTGCTGAAATGTATGTCGAAAAGGTTAGTTTTCGGAATTCCCTGGAGGTCCAGTGGTTAGGACTCAGCGCTCTCACGGCAGGGGGGCACAGGTTCAGTCCCTGGTCGGGGAGCTGAGACGCTGCATGCCACAGGATGTGCTCCCCCCCCCAAAAAAAAGATTAGTTTTCATGTTATGTGGATTTCACCTAAAAAGAAAAGTTGCATCGGATGGTAAAAATCCAGAAGTTCATGCCGCCCCATCTGCCGAAGCCTGAGAAGCATACGGGCCGCTGGGAGACGGAGTGTATTGGGATGCCTGCCCGGGGCCGCCGGCCTTGCAGGGAGGTGGACAGAGGCTGAGGACTGTCCCCCAGCTCCTTGTTCATGTACCATTCACCCCTCCAGGCTCCAGCGCGGACCATGGTGCCGAAGCCAGCCCGGAACATCTGGCAAGTCATTCATAACCAGTGACCGTGCTGAATGCCTGTGTGCTTCAACCGACGTTAGCATTTCACTGGATGGGAGGTGCCATCCTTAATCATGTTCTTATGCAAATTAGACGCCAGTTGCCACCCCGGGCCACTGCGATTGACTGGGTGACAGTGAGCTTTTCTCCTGAGATCAATTTCCCAGCAAATCACTTAGGGTGCGTCATCTTTTCCTTCTGTGGTGCTGGCATTCCTGGCTTGGCACTAATGTCACGGGGTGCGTGGCAGCGTTCTCAGAAAGCACGGCTTGTTCTTTCCTTGAGGCCCCCCCTCCCCGCTCCGTCCGGGCTTGATGCCAAGGGAAGACCTATTTCATCTTGCCTCACTTTGGGTGTGTTTGCTGGAGACGGAAGTCTCATTTGGGGTTCGCGTGGCCAGAAGTCGGCCTGGATTTGTACCTATCATTCATTCGCTCCTTGGCAGGCGATTCCCCACTTGAACCTGAATACTTTGTGAATATTCATCAGGCATTGGAACTATTTGCCTTTCCCTTCTTCTCCCAACTCAGGCTGTGTGTTTCTCTTGTGAAATTAAGTGCTTTTGTAAAGTGAAGCCGAAGGAAAGTCAAGAGGGCAACTTCTCTGCGATTCTTTGCCAGTTTCGTTTGTTTGTTTTCTGGTCTCATCTTGCTAAAAGGAAGAAAGAGTTTCCCCAAGCAACGGCCTTGCATTGTGGAACACCTTTGGGCAGCTCTGACCACAGTAGGACTCAGAATGAGTCTTGCATCCTGGGAGGGAAGGCGATCTGGAAAGATCTGGAAAGGGGACTGTTGATTCCTTCCTGTCCATTCACAGCTAGTGAGGGTGGGACCTGAGTGAGCTCTGGGGATGGGGTCAGAACACCAGCAAAGGCTCTCGGTCCACTAAGCCACAGCTCTGGTGGCAAATTACTGCACAATAAAGTTGCTTAGCCCTACATGGCTGTGTCTGGGAACTTAAGGCCATTCTGGTCCTAGGTTTTCAAGTTTACGTTTGAAGGAGCTTGGAAAGCTCTGTGGCTGAGGTGTGCTTCTCACAGAAGATGCCTTTGGTAGAAAAGGAGAAAACGCCCACCTTCAGCGAGAGGAACTTCTTGGACCGTGCACCTGGTCAGCTCTCGGAGAAGCCGGGTGGAGGGATGGGTCTGGCACAGGGGCTTCTGGGGTTTTCTGTTGCTGTATGTGTTCAGTGTTCACCTCATACTCTTTTTAAACAGTGAGCTCTTTTAGATTCTCTGCTTCCACTGACAACTGCCGTAGGCCATGGTAACAGGCAGCCCTTGGGAGCAACTATGATGCCCATTTGGTGTTCTGTATCTCCCGAGACTGACTTATTAACAACCCATAGATTGCAAATGGCCTTGCGCTTCCCGTGCCTGGGGTCTGTCTGCTGCAATGCTGTTTGGGTTTCATGCTCTTGGGATGTGGTCCTTTTAAAACTGCATTTTCTCCTGCTTCTGTGCTCCTCCCCTGGGGCCCATTGGCAGTGCTGTGTGTTTCGCTCAGCCTCCCACGGAATCACTCTTTCCTTTCGGTTCTCCAGCAAAGGTGTATTTGATTTCTCTAAAGTCACTTGATTGAATTCGCAACACAAGCACATACACCGAAGTAATTGCATCTGCTCTTTTTAAGAGGAAAAATAGAAATTGGTGTTCTTCTCTCGACTTTCCCTTGCCTGTGGAAGTCAACAGTTGCAAATGATATGTCCTCGAAAAGTCATGTTTTATCTAGCTGTGCAAACTTGTGGCTTTTGTCATAAATCCAGAGATGCTGGCGCTCCTAGCCATAAATCTAATGTTCCTATTTATTTCCTTTTCCCCAAGTCCCAAGAAATATTTTTCAAATCAATGTTCAGGTGCACCAGGAGAGATTTTGTTTGTGTGTTTGCTTTAATGGACGCTGCGTTGGTTTGGACGATGCTGTTTGTCACACAATAAGGCATAACGGATTATGTACCAGCTCTCTCCTTCCTGCACCAGCCATCTCTAATAACTTCCTTTTATTAGGTTTTTTCTTTTCAAAAAATTTTTATTGAAATACAGATGATTTACCATGTTGCATTAGTTTCAGATATACAGCAAAGTTATTCAGTTATACATATATATGTATATTATTACAAGCTATTGATTGAATATGGTTTCCTGTGCTCTACAGTAGGTCCTTGTTGGTTATCTACTCCATATATAGTAGTGTGTATATTTTAATCTCATACTCCTAATTTATCCCTTCTTCACCTTTTCCCTTTGATAACCGTAAGTTTGTTTCCTATGTCCTTGAGTCTGTTTCTGTTTCATAAATAAGTTCATTTGCATCATTTTTCTTAGATTCCACCCATAAGTGATATCAAAGGGTATTTGTCTTTTTCTGTCTGACTGACTTCACTTAGTATGATAATTTCTAATAACTTCCTGATACGTGCAAAACAAAGAGAGCCTTTGTAGCCCACAAGTTCCTCCTTGGATGGGCTGATGGGCTCATTTTTTCTGGGAAGAGTGAGTAACTTCTGCTGGAGAGGACCCTGGGGTGGTCACCAGAGGAGAGGCCAGGATCTGCACTAATATGACAGCCGCCTGCCACGCTGTCACTACTGGGCATTTGAAATGAGCCTGACCCAAATTGAGATGTACTGTAGGTGCAATCGAAACAGGGGATTTTGAAGACATAATGAGAAAAACAATAATGCAATAATGTAAAATATCTCATCAATAGTTTTCCTATTGATTGCATTAGAGTGATAATACTCTGTATTGTTATATTGGGTTAAATGAACTATATCACTGTGTTAATTTTACCTATTTAATTTTCCAGTTAAATGTGCCTCCTAGAAGCTGTGAGATAACACGAGTGGCTGGCTTTATGTCTCTGCTGGACGGGGCTGTGGTGGAACGTCCACCCCTCAGCAACACCTGCTCCTAGTGTGTTGGGACTGGAGCTGATTCCAAGGAGCAGCCAACTTCCTGGCCTAAGTGAGAAAAAAAGCGCTGCTCTACGGGAGGAGCAAACTCGAGGGCCCGGGATTTGGGGAAAAAAAATGAATAAGGGTTTGGAATTAAACACAACTAGTCGAAAAAGGGTTAAGAGATTGCTGATAGTGTGAACCGTTTTCCATCTTTGGAAACGGTGGCCATTTAGCCCATTTGTTCAAGCGTGGGCTGGCTTCCTGCACATCAACAATAACCTAATTTGCGCCTGGCTGGAGAAAACAGACATTGAGAGCACCTCACTTTTGTGCTCTGCACAGTAAGGGGGCTTGGCAGAGAGGAAGAGCTCTTGGAAAAACGAACACTTGCAAGTGGAAAAAGTGAGATGTGAGAGCAGGTAGTGTGTCTCTTGGTCTAGGTGACTGGATGTTTCATGAATTTATTTGTAATTTTGTGTTCGTTAAAACTTCCTCGGGGATTTTGAAAGAAAAATAACAATAATAACCAAGCACTGATTGGCATCCAGCGCTGAAGGTATGAGTCTCGTATTCGAAGCACTGGTGACGTCGCCTGTATTTGACAATCATGTAATTTGTCACCGTAATCTTTCCTGCCAAGTCAATTCCTCCAGGGCAGCTTGTCAAACAGGCTTGCTGGGACTGCTGGTGGCGCAGTGGTTGAGAGTCCGCCTGCCGATGCAGGGGACGCGGGTTCGTGCCCCGGTCGCAGAAGATCCCACATGCCGTGGAGCGGCTGGGCCCGTGAGCTGTGGCCGCTGGGCCTGCGCGTCCGGAGCCTGTGCTCCGCAACCGGAGAGGCCACAACGGTGAGAGGCCCGCGTACCTCAAAAAAAAAAAAAAGTCTTTTAAATTATTTTTAATTAATTCACTTATTTTTATTTTTGGCTGTGTTGGGTCTTTGTTGCTGCACATGGGCTTTCTCTAGGAGAGTGGGGGCTACTCTTCATTGAGGTGCACGGGCTTCTCATTGTAGTGGCTTCTCTTGTTGCAGAGCAGGGGCTCTAGAGTGCAGGGTCAGTAGTTGTGGCACACGGGCTTAGTTGCTCCACAGCATGTGGGATCTTCCCGGACCAGGGCTCGAACCCGTGTCCCCTGCATCGGCAGGTAGATTCTTAACCACTGCACCACCAGGGAAGTCCCTTGCTGGGACTACTTTAGAAAATGTGTTCAAGGAAATGCAAATGCTGTGACTCCCAGTAACTCTTCCCTTTTTGCCTTTCCACCTAGAGCCCCCACAGACCATGAACTTCAAAAGTTATTTGCTTTTGGTTTGACCTTGTACCTTTGTTTAGATCTTTCCCTAATTTATCGGTAGACCTGACTGCTGAAAAGTATGACTGAAAATCTGATGAACATCCTGGTTCTTGTCTCCAGGTCTCTGATCCATTCTCCTTCCCATTGACCTTCCCTGACCCCTTCTCCTGTTTTCCCCTCAATGCTGGGGTCGCCCAGGGTTTGTCCTCAGCCTACTTCTCTTCTCATCCCTCACTCTTTCTCTGGGAGAGTTCACTTGTGCTGAAACTCTCCTGATATTTATTATTTTTAAATTTAATTTAATTTTTTAAAATTTATTGATTTATGTATATTTATTTTTAGCTGTGTTGGGTCTTCGTTGCTGCGCGAGGGCTTTCTCTAGTTGTGGCGAGCGGGGGCCACTCTTCATCGCGGTGTGCGGGCCTCTCACTGTTGTGGCCTCTCTTGTTGTGGAGCACAGGCTCCAGACGTGCAGGCTCAGCGGCCATGGCTCACGGGCTTAGTTGCTCCGCGGCACGTGGGATCTTCCCGGACCAGGGCTCGAACCCGTGTCCCCTGCATTGGCAGGCGGATTCTCAACCACTGCGCCACCAGGGAAGCCCTCTCCTGATATTTAGATGACTTCCACAGCCACCTCTCCAGCTCAGGTCTTCCCATTTCTCCGCCGCCATATTGACTTGCTTGCTAGACGGTTCCACCTGCATTTGCCATGGGAACCTCACAATGAACATTTTCAAGATGGAGCTCATTATCCCCAGGCTGTCTGGGCTAAGTATTCTCTAAGTGCCCCTGAAGAGCTTTCCTGAACCCTTCTTGATTCTCCACATCACAGGAGAACGTCTATTATGGATGCACCGGGTCTCTCATGTCCTCTGGTTTCCTGGTGGGTTTAGCTCATGGGAAGCACTGACAGGAGATGGAAAGGCGGGTGGCCAGTGGAGCCTTCCTGTGGGCTCCAGGTTGAATTGAAATGGATTGAGTTCCTCTTCCTACCACCACAGTCCCATTTGGTGGCCCTCTCTCCCACCGTTCTGTCTGGTTTCCTTCTTTGGCACCTGTGGACTCCGGGTGGTGATGGCTCCAGCCATTGCCAGCGCTGACGCCTCCCCATCCCTGGCTGGTTTCCCCTAGATTTCCCCACACCTCCGTAGAGTCTCTCTCCTAACCTCCATACCCGCTCCACCATGGGTGCCTTCTGTGTCCTGTAGACCCTGTCACATACCTCTCCCACGTGTTCCTTCCCTTTACATGACTCCACGGATGGCACCAGCATCTGCTCAGAATCAAAAGCCAGAAGCCAGAGGCATCCTTGCTTCTCTCTCCTTCACCTCACTGACAACAGAGACCAAATCCCATGGCTTCTTCTTCCTGAAACTTTTCCTCTTGTCCCCACTTTACTATCCCCCTGTAGCGGAACTGATTGTGTTGTGGAATAAATGAAGACCAACCACACGAGAAAAGCAAAGACTACTAGAGTTTGCTATAGCAAGAGTCAGCCATGTGACTTGCATTTTGTCAAAGACTCAAAGGCAGGCAGAGGAGTGGGAAAGCGTCATAGAGGAGAAAAGGGAGGGCTTCAGGTGTGCCCTGATTGGAGGCTCTAGTTCTGGAGAAGCTATGGGTGGCCAATGAGTAGGGGGTATCCTATGTGATTGCCTAGGGGTGCGTAGTTAGCTTTCTTTAGTTGGTACTAAGTTGGAAGCAGAGACGAAAACTAGGAAAGCTGTCAGTTATTAATCAAGTCCCGGCCATTTTGAGCCAGTTGTCATGGAAGTCAATATTTAGCTTCCTGGGTTTTACTAGAGATGACAGTCTGGGTTTCTACACCTCCGACTACAGTCTGACCCAGGAAGCAGGTTAGCTTCCTGGGTTTTTTATTGTACATCAGGGGTTGGTTTCCTGGGCAGATTGCTACAGGGGATGGGTCAACATTCTATTTTTATACATGGTCTGGCCATTGACTATTTGTATATTCAGTCTCTCAGGGTCATTGTCAGTTTTTAATAAGCAACCAAAACAAAACTTTTTTTGGTTTGTTCTTGTTTATAAAGATAACATACCCTCACGTAGAAAATTTCAAGCAACCGAAGAAAGTATAAAGAAGCAAGCAAAAAATTCACCCTGTGTCCTGCCACCAGAGGTAACTACTGTTAACATTTTAATGAACATCTTTCCAGGTACCTTAGTGCATCAACACACTTTCAAACACAAGTGATCAGCCCATCAATGCTATTCTGCAGCCCTCTTATCAGTTTTCATCTGGATTGTTGCAGGTGTCTCCAAGTCTAGATCATGGCTCCAGTCTTTCCTACCTCCACATCCCCCCCCCCGCTTTTTTTTTTAAATTGAGGTATAGCTGATTTACAATGTTGTGTTAGTTTCAGGGGTAATAGACTCCCCTTTCTTCTTCACAGAGCTTCCTCATGGGCTCTTTCCAGTTCGGATCCCATCGTGATCCTATCCTGCTGTACGTCGTTCAGGGGCCCCACTGCTGAAGTCCAAGCTCCTGGCAGTGGCTGCCCCCGCCGCCGATGATGTGACCTTGGTTGGCCCTGTGCCTGAACCTAGGGTTCCCAGGGTGCTCTAAGGACGATGCTCTTTCACACATGTGTCCTTTCCCATGACAATGTCTTTTCACTTCCACTGTCTTCCGTGCTCTTTCTTACCCCCTCCAGGGGTAGGGGGTCCTGAGTCCTCAGGACTCAGCTCAAACTTTCCCTCCCCGGGGAGCTCCAAGGCTGTTGGTTCCCATTCTCCCCACCCAGTGCCTGCAGAGGACACAGCACTCAGCACATCGTATGACTATGGCTGGCTCCCATGCCACTCTGCCCTGGCAGACCTGAACTCTCAAGGGTAAGTGGCTACGTCTCACCCATTTTCTCCACATCCCCGTGCCTGTGATGATGTGGGGAACACAGTGGAGGCTCAGTAGACACTGCCTGAATGAGTACGTTGGTGGATGGATGAAATTATATGAATGTGTGTGTGTGTGTGTGTGTGTGTGTGTGTGTGTGTATGTGGGTGGGTGTGTGGGTGTGTGGGTGGGTGTTTCCACACACATATCTATCTGTAGATGAACTGGTCGCATGTCAGGTTGATGTGGGGTATCAAATAGAAAATGCCAACACCTACCTTCTATGGGGTGGCCACTTAAACCACTTAAAAATCTCATTGATTGCCTTGAAATATGCTCAGTACTACTTCTATAAGTTGCCGCCATTTTTATTCCTTCTGTCTATAACTCTATAAAGATCTTGTGGGAAGTGAAATGTTACATTCATAAAAACGCTTTGAGCTTTTTGCAGGAAAATTCACTTTTCCCCAAATCAACAAGGGAGCCACACTCCCTTATAAATACTAGATAGCACGCATCCCTATTTTCCCAGATAAGAGCCTTTCAGGAGAGATGACTGGGAAGCAATGCGGATGATCTATGATTTTCCAGAAACAGAAAGAATTAGAGGTCCAACCTGCTAGAAGCACAGATCAGGTGTGGGCTTTCTCCAGGGTTTCCCACTCATGAAGCAGTGTCCTCTTGGGAAGGAGGAAGGGGCAAGAAGAGTGGCAGGATCCCCATTCCAGAACCTTTCCCAGAAGGCTATCCTGCACTTACAGTAGTAATTCAAGTGCGACAAGTGAAGATGAAGTGGTTGCTGGACTAAAGGCCAGCAAGAAAAAACTCAAGCATCGTAGGACTGGTGTTGTATCTCTTATGCAATGTTTTTCAGAATAAGTTCCTGAGATATTCAAGACTAGAGACCAGGCTTACTGGGGGTACGGGTTGTAAACGATGGCAGCAGGAAGGGGGTGTTAGGATTTTGCTGAGTTGCAGGCATCATAAATTAAGATCCAGGTTTATTCAATTTCTCCTTCTATGGCTTGTAGTGGGCAAGATAATGCCCTGATGATGTTCACATCCCACTCCCTGAAACCTGTGAATAGGTATGCTACACGGCAAAAGGAAATTGAGGTTGAAGATGAAAGCGAGGTTGTTAGTCAGTTGGGAGATTATCCTGGGTCCTTAAAAGTGGAAGACGGAAGACCAGAGAGATGGCAGCATAATTTCAAAGATGGTAGAATGAAGCCACAAGTCCAGGAAGGCAGGTGGCCTTCAGAAGCTGGAGGAGTCAAGCAAACAGATCTTCATCTAGAGCCTCCAGCAAGGAGCACAGCCCTAATGGCACCTTGACTTTAGCCCAATGAGACTCATGTCAACCTTTTGAGTAAGGCTGTAAGATAATTCATCTGTGTTATTAGTGCAACAAATTTGCAATGACTTGTTATGGCAGCGACAGGAATCCATTCAGGGCAGTAGATCCTGTGCTAAATGCTTGGGGTAAGATGGGGAATAAGGACACAGCCCTGCCCTTGTGGGTTCACAGCCTTGAAGAAAAGGTAGGCGCACACGGCCACTAGGGCAGCAGTGGTGATCCCAGGACTCTGGTGTCTTAGTCAGCTCAGGCTGCTACACCAGAATGCCAGACTGAGGGGCTTCAACAACAGTCACTTATTTCTTGCAGTCTTGGAGGCTGAGTCCTAGGTCAAGGCTCTGGTTGATTCAGTTCCTGGTGAGGACTCTCTTTGTGGTTTGCAGATGTCCTCACATGATGGAGAGAGAGAGAGAGAGAGAGAGAGAGGGAGAGAGAGAATGCTCTCTGTGGTTTCTTCTTAGAAGGCATTAATTCTATTAATGGGCTTCACCCTCACAATCTAGTTACCTCCTAAAGATGCCACCTCCAAATACCATCACACTGGGGGTTACGGCTTCAACGTTCGAATTTTGGGGAGACACAATTCAGTCCCTAGCATGTGGGAATGCAGAGATGGTGGACTAATTGTCTGGGATGAGGTGTGAAGGGAGAGGCTGAGGAAAGCAGGGAGTTCTTAAGTGGAAAAGCAGAGGCTTAGGAACATCCCAGACACAGGGAACAGTTTAAACAAAGCCTGGGATTACAAGAAAGCCACTTCCTTCTTTCGACCTGGAAGTCTAGTGATCTGGGATTGTTTTGAGTGTGTTCTGTGAGATGAGAGGGGTGAAGAGGGATATTTATTGAGTTCACTCTATGTGTGCAATTCTGTCTTCTCCCAAATGCTGTGTGCAGATGTCATTTGTATTACCATTGTTAAGATATAGGGGGGAGAAGTTTCTGGAAAGTTTTGTAGCTTACCCAGGACATCTGACCTCCTGTCTCATGTCAAAGCCCACATCCTCCATGATACTCACTCTACTCTGAGTAATTCCCCTCTGATTAAACCGTGGAGAAACAAGAGAGAACACAAGGTTTCCTGTGACCATAAACTTGGTACTTCAAACAAGGCCTTGCATATAATAGGAACTCAATAAATGTTTCTTGAATAGATGAATGAGTCATTTCCTTTCCTTAAGACTAAACATTTGGAATGGTAGTCTGCAACTTTTTCCTGCTCTCCAAATAGTACTTCATTCTCTTTGGTTGCTCTATGGCTTGTGTTTCTTAAAATGTTCTAGCACAATATCCAAATAGATCCCAAGCAAAAGTTTTAAGCTTTCCAATTGTAGGATTTTGTTGGCTATTGAGATTGGTGGCAAAGCCCTACATTCTTCTATATTTTTGATGATTTTTGAAGCCCTGCCGAGACAAAGCTAAAATCTCTCCCGTTGCATGTGTTGGTGTGAAATCAGTGAACGCTTGAACATGTGTGCAGAGCACGGTGTGAGCTCTGGTGGAAGGTTCCAGAGTATAAGATGTGTTCCCAAACCCAAACAAGCATAATGATAGGAAGAGGCACCCTGCAGGCATCGAGCAGACACAAGAAGGCAATTATCAGAAAGACAGCAGAGAAACCAGCCGTCTTTTCTCCCTCCCTGAAAGGGGCAGGTATTTTCCCCACCTGGAGAAGGCCGGAGGGATTTGTGTCTCGCCTTTGAGGAGTTCTTCAAAGTTCTTTTGTTTCCCAAAGATTCGGCTTCAGGAGACAAAGAGCTGGGTTGTTCTCAAGGGGTGAAGTTTTGAGGTTTAATCAGGAAAAGCTGGTAGAGGCCTTGCTAGGGGGAGGGACGAACCCCAAGATCTGGAGAAGGGGGTTGGTTTTGCAAGTGGGAGGGGACACCTGAGCGCATTATGCGAGGAAGTGCCAGGATGTCTGATGGAGTGTGCGGTAGGCAGGGTAACGTCCTCCCAAAGATGCCCATGTCAATCTTTGGAGCCTGTGAATATGTCATGTTCCGTGGCAAAGGGGAATTAAGCTTGCAGGTGGTATTATGGTTGCTAATCGGATGACCTTCAAGTAGAGAGGTTGTCCTGGATTATCCAGGTGGCCCACGGTAATTACAAGCATCCTTGTAAGTAGTGGAAGGAGGTAGAGGAGGGAGAACCAGAGAGATGGCAGCACGAGAGGGACTCGGCCCCATGTTGCTGGTTTTGCAGGTGGAGGAAAAGTCACGTGGGCAGCTTCTAGACAATGGAAAAGTCAAGGAAATGGATTTTCCTCTAGAACCTAAGAAATGACACAGTCCTGCACAAAACTTTTTTTTTTTTTTTTTTTTTTTTTTTGCGGTACTCGGGCCTCTCACTGTTGTGGCCCCTCCCCTTGCGGAACACAGGCTCTGGACGCGCAGGCTCAGCGGCCATGGCTCACGGGCCCAGCCGCTCCGCAGCACGTGGGATCGTCCCGGACCGGGGCACGAACCCGTGTCCCCTGCATCGGCAGGCGGACTCTCAACCATTGCGCCACCAGGGAAGCCCCTGCACAAAACTTGATTTGAGCCCACTATTTTTTCTGGGGCGGGGGGAAACAAGGATATGCCTTCCACAGATTTTATTAGAAATATTTATTTTAAAAAATATCCACTATATATATATATATATATATATATATATATCTTTGGAGGTTTAAAAGGAAGTAGTGTAATGGGCAGGACAAAGTCTCCAGCTCCCCCTCAGATTCCTCTGGCCAGCTTCTCTGCACATTCTCCAAGTTGCAGGCCTCTCGGCAACAGTCTCCGTGACCTCTGCTGGGTGGTAGCTGACACTCCCTTTCATCACACTTGGGTGTCTTTTCTGCCTTCTCATTTGCACAAGGAAGGCGATGCTGGTAACAGGAAAGAGGAGGCCAAAAACCAGGGCCGGGATGTCTCCAGCAGCGAGACAGGAATTCAGGTGGACTCACCCAACGGTCCAGACCTCTAATAGAATTGTCAGCTAAAGTATTTGTGTTGTTTAAGCCACCAGATTTGAGGTAGCTACCTACAGCAGCATTCGGAAACTAACACAGGGTGACGTGGGGATGCCTGGAGGCTAAGCCACTCTGTTGAGCCTGTAGCAGGCAGAGAAGGCTTCACTGGATGTGGAGGCATGAACTCCATGCTCCCAAGGTCTTGTTCCCTTGAATAGATGGTGTAGAAGTCAGACGACAGCACAGACCAGGACCACAAATCTTTCCGCAGGGTTTGTGGACTGTGTGAACCACTTGAGCTACTTATTCACCCCCAGGGAGAGCTGGTGTCCCTCAAGAACGACAGCCACAGGACAGCTCCTCCACCCTGGAGGGCGGCAGGTGCTCAGAACTCGGAAAATCTGTGGTTGTGATGGATCTTGCCCCCAACGGTTGTGAATGGATTCACAGCTGCTCTGCTAATCGAGATTTGTCTAAAGGAATATGGTAATTGTTGCAGAATTGCACTTGTCAGAGCAAGCTCACAAAAGAGGTGGGTTTTTGGCTATGTTTTGGCCAGGATGGCAGTGGCAGGTAGGGAGGTGGGAACCCGGCTCCACGTCAAGGATGGGAGGAGAGGAGACTTTCAGAGACGGATGGCAGGAGTCCATCTCTAGAAATCTCCATAGAGTTTCAGGTTTTCTCAGAGTTTGGTTTTATCTTGGGGAAAACATGACAAAATGAGTGTACTGGTGATAGAAAATGGAAGAATTCATAATCAGAAGGGTCAGGTCTCAGCAAAAAATGTCAAAGATCCAGTTTCTTTCTTCTTAGACTGTTTTTTTGCTTCTCCCACTCTGCCTGTCTGTTAAGTCCCAACATGCTAGGTTGAGGTTTGACAGCTGCTCCAGGATCTTGCAGTTTATTTTTTTGTTTGCTTCACTCAAATTCATACTCGGCTTTGTGCTACACAGGACAAACCTGTGCGCCTGAGTATCCCCACTGGGGTTTCACTGACCTGAAACTTGGGGGCCCCGTGAAGCTGCAATGACAGGAAAAATGTCCGGGGATAAAACTGTGGAAAAGCCTGAACATTACGGATTCCAAGATGACCTTTGCCTTGTGCTGCTTTACTAGGCAAAGAGCAATCAACCCTGAGCAGACAATGGATATTTAACCCTCAGATTATATGTATCTCTCAACCCTACACACCTACAGTTACACCTTTTGAGGGAGGGTGCTTTTAGAGATGTATAGATTAATTTCTTTTTTTTTTTTAGCATCTTGATTGTAGTGTAATTGCTTTACAATGGTGTGTTACTTTCTGCTGTATAACAAAGTGAATCAGCTATACATATACATATATCCCCATATCTCCTCCCTCTTGAGTCTCTCTCCCACCCTCCCTATCCCACCCCTCTAGGTGGTCACAGAGCACCGAGCTGATCTCTCTGTGCTATGCGGCTGCTTCCCACTAGCTATCTGTTTTACATTTGGTAGTGTATATATGTCCATGCCACTCTCTCACTTTGTCCCAGCTTACCCTTCCCCCTCCCCATGTCCTCAAGTCCATTCTCTAGTAGATCTACTATGTCTTTATTCCTGTCATACCCCTAGGTTCTTCATGACTTTCTTATTTTTTTCTCTTAGATTCCATATATATGTGTTAGCATACAGTATTTGTTTTTCTCTTTCTGACTTACTTCACTCTGTACGACAGACTCTAGGTCCACCCACCTCACTACAAATAACTCAATTTTGTTTCTTTTTATGGCTGAGTAATATTCCATTGTATATATGTGCCACATCCTCTTTATCCATACATTCGATGGTGGACACTTAGGTTGCTTCCATGTCCTGGCTATTGTAAATAGAGCTGCAATGAACATTGTGGTACATGACTCTTTGAATTATGGTTTTCTCAGGGTATATGCCCAGTAGTGGGATTGCTGCGTCATATGGTAGTTCTATTTGTAGTTTTTTTTTTTGTGGTATGCAGGCCTCTCACTGTTGTGGCCTCTCCAGTTGCAGAGCACAGGCTCCAGATGCGCAGGCTCAGCGGCCATGGCTCATGGGCCCAGCTGCTCCGCAACATGTGGGATCTTCCTGAACCGGGGCACGAACCTGTGTCCCCTGCAACAGCAGGCAGACTCTCAACCACTGCACCACCAAGGAAGCCCTATTTGTAGTTTTTTAAGGAACCTCCATACTGTTCTCCGTAGTGGCTGTGTCAATTTACATTCCCACAAGCAGTGCAAGAGGGTCCCCTTTCCTCCACACCCTCTCCAGCAATTATTGTTTCTAGATTTTTTGATGATGGCCATTCTGACAGGTGTGAGATGATATCTCATTGGAGTTTTGCTTTGCATTTCTCTAATGATTAATGATGTTGAGCATTCTTTCATGTGTTTGTTGGCTATCTGTATATCTTCTTTGGAGAAATGTCTATTTAGGTCTTCTGCCCATTTTTGGATTGGGCTGTTTGTTTTCTGGTTATTGAGCTGCATGAACTGCTTGTAAATTTTGGAGATTAATCCTTTGTCCGTTGCCTCATTTGCAAATATTTTCTCCCATTCTGAGGGTTGTCTTTTGGTTTTGTTTATGGTTTCCTTTGCTGTGCAAAAGCTTTTAAGTTTCATTAGGTCCCGGTTTTTAAATTTTTGTTTTCATTTCCAATTCTCTAGGAGGTGGGTCAAAAAGGATCTTGCTGTGATTTATGTCATAGAGTGTTCTGCCTATGTTTTCCTCTAAGAGTTTTATACTGTCTGGCCTTACATTTAAGTCTTTAATCCATTTTGAGCTTATTTTTGTGTGTGGTGTTAGGGAGTGTTCTAATCTCATACTTTTACATGTACCTGTCCAGTTTTCCCAGCACCACTTATTGAAGAGGTTGTCTTTTCTCCACTGTATATTCTTGCCTCCTTTATCAAAGATAAGGTGACGATATGTGCGTGAGTTTATCTCTGGGCTTTCTATACTGTTCCATTGATCTATATTTCTGTTTTTGTGCCAGTACCATACTGTCTTGATTACTGTAGCTTTGTAGTATAGTCTGAAGTCAGGGAACCTGATTCCTCCAGCTCCATTTTTCGTTCTCAAGATTGCTTTTGCTATTCGGGGTCTTTTGTGTTTCCATACAAATTGTGAAATTTTTTGTTCTAGTTCTGTGAAAAATGCCAGTGGTAGTTTGATAGGGATTGCATTGAACCTGTAGATTGCTTTGGGTAGTAGAGTCATTTTCACAATGTTGATTCTTCCAATCCAAGAAATGATATATCTCTCCATCTATTTGTATCATCTTTAATTTCTTTCATCAGTGTCTTATAATTTTCTGAATACAGGTCTTTTAAAAGTACAAACACATGGAAGCTAAACAATGCACTACTTAATAACGAAGTGATCACTGAAGAAAGCAAAGAGGAAATCAATAAATACCTAGAAACAAATGACAATGGAGACATGATGACCCAAAACCTATGGGATGCAGCAAAAGCAGTTCTAAGAGGGAAGTTTATAGCAATCCAATCCTACCTTAAGAAACAGGAAACATCTCAAATAAACAACCTAACCTTGCACCTAAAGCAATTAGAGAAAGAAGAACACAAAACCCCCAAAGTTAGCAGAAGGAAAGAAATCATAAAGATCAGATCAGAAATAAATGAAAAAGAAATGAAGGAAATGATAGCAAAGATCAATAAAATTAAAAGCTGGTTCTCTGAGAAGATAAACAAAATTGATAAACCATTAGCCAGACTCATCAAGAAAAAAAGGTAGAAGACTCAAATCAATAGAAATAGAAATGCAAAAGGAGAAGTGGACTTCCCTGGTGGCACAGTGGTTGAGAGTCCGCCTGCCGATGCAGGGGACACAGGTTCATACCCCGGTCCGGGATTATCCCACATGCCATGGAGCGGCTAGACCCGTGAGCCATGGCCGCTGAGCCTGTGCGTCCGGAGCCTGTACTCCACAATGGGAAAGGCCACAACAATGAAAGGCCCACGTACCGCAAAAAAAAAAAAAAAAAAAAAAAAGAGAGAGAAGTAACAACTGATACTGCAGAAATACAAAAGATCATGAGAGATTACTACAAGCAACTCTATGCCAATAAAATGGACAACCTGGAAGAAATGGACAAATTCTTAGAAATGCACAACCTGCCGAGACTGAACCAGGAAGAAATAGAAAATATGGAAAGACCAATCACAAGCACTGAAATTGAGACTGTGATTAAAAATCTTCCAACAAACAAAAGCCCAGGACCAGATGGCTTCACAGGCGAATTCTATCAAACATTTAGAGAAGAGCTAACACCTATCCTTCTCAAACTCTTCCAAAATATAGCAGAGGGAGGAACACTCCCAAACTCATTCTACAAGGCAACCATCACCCTGATACCAAAGCCAGACAAGGATGTCATAAAGAAAGAAAACTACAGGCCAATATCACTGATGAACATAGATGTAAAAATTCTCAACAAAATAATAGCAAACAGAATCCAACAGCACATGTAAAGGATCATACACCATGATCAATTGGGGTTTATTCTAGGGATGCAAGAATTTTTCAATATATGCAAATCAATCAACGTGATACACCATATTAACAAATTGAAGGAGAAAAACCATATGATCATCTCAATCGATGCAGAGAAAGCTTTCGACAAAATTCAACACCGATTTATGATAAAAACCCTGCAGAAAGTAGGCATAGAGGGAACTTTCCTCAACATAATAAAGGCCATATATGACAAACCCACAGCCAACATCGTTCTCAATGGTGAAAAACTGAAACCATTTCCACTAAGATCAGGAACAAGACAAGGTTGCCCACTCTCACCACTAGTATTCAACGTAGTTTTGAAAGTTTTAGCCACAGCAATCAGAGAAGAAAAAGAAATAAAAGGAATCCAAATCGGAAAAGAAGAAGTAAAGCTGTCACTGTTTGCAGATGACATGATACTATACATAGAGAATCCTAAGGATGCTACCAGAAAACTACTAGAGCTAATCAATGAATTTGGCAAAGTAGCAGGATACAAAATTAATGCACAGAAATCTCTGGCATTCCTATACACTAATGATGAAAAATCTGAAAGTGAAATTAAGAAACACTCCCATTTACCACAGCAACGAAAAGAATAAAATACCTAGGAATAAACCTACCTAAGGAGACAAAAGACCTGTATGTAAATTAATTTCTATAATTTCTAGTTTTCGAGTTGCAGCACGGGTAGTCTAGGGGATAGGAAGGAGGTGGGTTGGGTAACACAACAGCAGGTATGTAGACATCAACTAGCTGGTCAGAGGGAAAGGAGGGTGGGAGCAGGCATTGGCATCCCTTCAAGGAAACTGGGTTTGTGCCAGGAGCAACTTTGCTTGGGCAAAGCAACTGCTTGCTCACACAGTTGAGCAGAGAATGAGTATGTGTGGGTGAGACTGGGCAAACACCGACACAACCTGAAGAAACATCCTCTGCCGGTAGACAGAACACTGCACCATGCCGGGGACCCTGCAGGAGCTGCTTCATAAATAAACTTGGATTTGATTTATCACTAGGCTGTGTGAGATGGAATTTTTATAGCACTCATGCCTAGAACCCAGCTGTAACTCTCTGTGTTGTGGAGACAAAGTAGAGATGTCAGGGCTGTCCTGGTCGCCTTCCAAGAGGACTTAGACTCCAGCTTAAAGGGAGGCTTTGTGTTTAAGCTTATTGTATTGCAAGAAACGAGGGAAGTTATGTTTGTGGGTCAAGATTCTAAGAAACTTCTGTTAGGCTAAGGATGGAATCTAAAAGATGCTGGACATTGAAAAATGGTCTTAAGCAAGTCCTCTTGCTTGTTATAAGGACATAATCTATTGAGGCAGCATGGCGGGGCCGGGCAAACCACTGCCTTTGGAGCCAAAGTGCTGGAGAATGCGTCACAATGTCAAGGAGCAATAATCCCTCACACAGTTGCCAAGGGAGCTCCAAGCCAGTGTGAACTGGTGATCGGTAGGACATTATCTTAGGAGAGGAGGGCCTGGGCTACCAACTCACAGATCTGAACCTTTATCTGTGGGATAAAACATTTGAGTTGATATGTTTTTAAAAAGCTTACGGTTTTATTGGTAGCAGAGCACAGAAGTCTACATGTATGCAGTAGTTTTATTAGAAACTACACCTGGTAAGAGCTGGGAGCTTGCCTGAAGCTGCGATCTCCTACACACTCCCCAAAGCCCTTGTTTTGGGTTTAAGGTTTAATAAAATTAATGAAACTAACAATAAAGCCCCGGAAATAAGAGAACACTACTTGTATTTGTGTTCCATGATGTCCTTTTGAAGAAGTCACTGAACAATCGAGGGGAGAACATCTTTGAGAGCTCTGAAGGAATAGTCTTTTTGGAGGGAACTGCTTAAGCAAGTCCAAGAAACAGTGGAGAGAGCCGGACACACAGCGAGGATGCAATACCGTTTGCCTTCCATCTCACGAACATTCGCTAAATGTCCAACCTCTCCCTGGAATTCTTCACGCCTAAAGTAATTCATGATGTGGCTGGAGTGTGAGTCCTGGGCTGCTGGGCATGTTCTATTAGGAAAATGTGGACAGCGCTACCTGCTGCCCTGCTAAGGAGCTCGGCCTTGCCCCCGTCTCCCTGCGTGATGCTGGGCCCAGGGAGAGCGGGAGGGAAGGGGGACCTTATTGTTATGATGATGATGTGTCTCTTTTCAGGCTTACACACTGCAGCCCTCTGGGAGTCAAGTGCAAGGCTGGACACTCCTGTGTTTGGAGTGAGTTTGCACTTGCCGAGTATAGTGGGAAGTGAGAGGAGCTTCTTTGCTTTGCAGACCCAGTGGACTGGGAGGTTGTAGGGAAGGAACACAGCCGTCCAGAGACCTTTCAACTCCAAGGATGGGCTCCCCTTCAAATGCAATATTTACGGTGCCACAGGAGGTCCTGACTCTAAGCAATTTGGGTTCTGTGTACTGAGCTTAAAAGTGTGATGGTGGCACCTTCTAAAACACTTCCTCCCAGAAGGAAGAATGATGTGGAAAAATGACGAACATTTCACAAACCCATGTGCTACTGTAAGCTCTTTTACTGTTATGAGGTCTGTGAAGACAGGAACAACTTTTTTTTTCTTTTTGATTTCTGTACCCTCAGGCCCTAGCACAATACTTGATATATTGTCATTCCTCAGTGCATTCTTGTAAATGAATGAAGGAAGGAAGGAGAGAGGGAAAGAAGACATTTCCATTGTGTGAACAGAATGCATCAAGTTCAGAAGAGTGTATTAGCACAGTGAAAGAATGGGTAGCAATGGAAAGATACCCACAATGTACAGTACTCCTGTTCCTCTGCAAATTCAATTTAACCTTCAGTGGCTGCTGAAAACCACGTCGTTAAAAGAAAAGCTCTCCAGGAGTCTCAAGGATCTGTCGTTCATCAAGTGGAAAGTGAAACAGCACTGTACCGCGAGGCATACTGTTCTGTGTCCTCATGAGACCTTGGACACCAGAATCTACCACAGCTGTACCTCCCTGTAGAGGGATTTTCCTGGATAAGCTGCCCTGACTCATGCCAAGAGGCCCTGCTACTCTGCTCACAGCTGATTGGACGAGAGAGGGACACCTGACCAAAAAGGCAGCTGACCACCAGCCAATGGGTGACCTGACATGGAGCTCCGCCCAATAGGAGATGACTCTAGTGGCCAGTGGCTGGTCACCGGGTCTCTTCTCTCCCTGGAATGTGAGCCAGATAGAGAAGTCACAGGCAGCAGCGAAAGCTAAGAGGGGTGCAGAGAGAAGGCAATGAGAGGAAGCTCTGAGGGAGCAGGAAGGAGAGGAGAGCAAAGCCAGGAGCTGGCAGAGGAGCGGAAGTGGAGAAGCTGGGTCCCGACCCGGCAGACATGCGGCTATTGGGTCACCAGAGCCACCAGAACCCAACGGCGCTGATAAATCCTGGAAACCAAGGAGGCTTCAGTTCCCAGGAAACCTGGCTAGGTGGCCATCAGGCATTATTTAAACAAAATCCCTGACCCCGGGAACAGGCTTCCTCAAGAAGCCTCGTTCATTTCAACAGGCCAGCTAATCTAGGAGATGCAGCACTACACCTGTGATTTTAGGGTTCTGTGTGCTGTGGGGAACTGAGGGGACCCTGGGAAACTGTAAGGCTTTGCTTCTGCCCGGGAGGGAATTTAAGACTTGAGTTGAGAATGCAAAAAAAAAAAAAAACCCCAAGGCGGTGTATATTAAATTTCTTAAGTGAAAGGGAAAACGAAGGTTTCCAGGAGTGAGAAGTGGGTGCGGGCATCACGGGCCCGGCAGGCAGCAGGAGGAAGGCCTCTGAGAAGGCAACCCCCGAGCTGGGTGCTGCCTGCATAGATGCCTGTGTGCAGCCAGGGTGGGTGAGGGAGGCCACCGGAACCTCTGCAAGCCCAGGGGGCCTCCTAATGCCTAAACGTGGAAGCACGACTCTCTGAACTTCTCAGACGGCCAGAGGGAACAGTTAGGGCACCAGGTGGCATTTCCTGGCTCGGGAGACAGCTGTGACCTTGGATGTTCCCTAGTGCCCTGTAATCAGAACACCGAGGGCACGTCTGTTTCTGCCTGGGAACCACAGGTTACTGATAGAAGAGAGACCACAACGGGAGACGCTTCAGCCAGGTGTCAACTGCCAAGGGCCACGGTGCTGTGTTCACACAGTGAGGCTATGTCCCAGTTTCATAAACAAAATAGAAACAGAGGGCTGTGCCTGCAGAGGCGGGCTGCGGTCGGCCTGGTAACCAGGTAGGAACGTGGAGTTCTCGGAGTTCTCCACCAGGCTCCGCTCCTGGGGCTGAGAGGGGACTCTGGAGAGGAAGCTGGGAAAGCCTATGCAGACAATGTTGAGGACGAATGCATTTCAGAGGGCCCTCTGTTCTGTTTTCTCCTATTTCTTTTCATCATCTGAAATACCTGCTACCAGTGGAACAAAGGGACACTCACGGTGATGTTTTATAGGTGAGCCTTGGGAGAAGCCTTAGCACCCTTGGATTGTAATGCAGGGGGCTGGGCTGAGTCCTCCCCGTCCTTGGCCTCTGAGGCATGTGATGCCACTGGCTTCACTCCTGTGGGATGCTCTGGACTTCCTGGGCTGGCTTTATTCCATTGGGAACAGGCTGGACCCCGGAGCATATGTACTAACTGACTTTGGAGCGTAGGGCTGCTCCCTCGCGGGGTCTGAGATCAGAGGCGGCATGCCGGTAGGTAGTTGTCATGAATGTGTGAAAACGTCTGTCTTGGAGCCTGGATAATACCTAAGATACTGCAATCAATGGAGAATTAAACATGGATGTCTTACGCAAGCCCATTCTCTACATTTTGCATGTGAAATAGATGTTACTAGAGGAAGAGAATTGCCAGGGCAAGGAAGGCCCACGCCAGGCAGTTACTGCGGATGCAGATGTGGTCCT
This sequence comes from Kogia breviceps, assembly GCF_026419965.1. Classification (NCBI taxonomy): domain Eukaryota; kingdom Metazoa; phylum Chordata; class Mammalia; order Artiodactyla; family Physeteridae; genus Kogia; species Kogia breviceps. The sequence goes on from NC_081314.1 coordinate 142,349,737, forward strand.
GGTGTTTTTTTTTTTTTTTTTTAAGGGTAGTGAGTCTTCCCTGAAAGGAGACCTTCTGGGATCCCAAGACAAAGCATTCTAATTCTCCACTGCTGCTTGCTTGAGCAAAATGAAACTGGCTTTTTAAGAGACCATGAGTCTGTAAGAAGTAGGAGGCCTTTTATCAGGTATCTTCTAATGCCGTAGTTTGTGAGCGGAACACAGAACTGGTCACGATGGCTTGAAGCCTGTGGTTTGGACTGATGTGTCTTTCCAGTGTTCAGCAGTTCATAAACACCCGATAAATGTCATTTTGTTGAATAAGTAAATGAAAGAAGAAACACACTATGTCTTGATCTCCCGTGGTCCTGGCTTATCTGTTTTAAACTGTGCCGTAGCAGATGGGACTGGGACTTAATGCCATCAATTGCCTCAGTTTACTCACCCCATACAATGGGTATGTGAGGTTCCATTGATGGTGCATGTGGGAGAGCCGTGCCCACCAGGAGATGCAGGAGGGAGTGGGGTGAAGTATCCAGGCAGGCTTTGCCTCACCCCTAACTGTGGTACATTTCCAGCTCAGATGTTTGCCATGGTGACATGGATTTCTTCCTTCAGGATTGGGAGTGGTGGATTTCCTTTCTGGGGGGCTGTCCCTGGGCCTTTAGCCACATTCTCAGTGCTGAGGGTTATATGGCTGCCAGCCATAGGCTGGCACGTGTGAGCGCGTGCTGAGCAACGCGCCGTTGGGATGGGAGCAGCTGAGGTGTCTCAGGGCTTCGAGTGATCTGAAGGACTGAGGCTTTGCAACAGGTAGCAAAGTGACAAACTAGACGATCTGAGCCGTGTTCAACACTAAGACATATAGACTGCCAGTCTCCCTGAGAAACAAGTCTTAATTCCTCAAAGATCCACATGGAAATCTAAAAAGTCAGTCACTGGCTTAGTTGGTTGAAAGGCAAGATAAATAGAATTATCTAATGTCATGGAAGGAACAGAGACTACAATAAAGAAGGAATAATATCAAAAGGAACTTGGCTGACTTTTATAGTCCCTGGTTCCTTATTTCTGAGATATCCATGTTCAGTGGTATCCTGAAAATAAAAAATACACAAACACACACGCAAAGGCCCTCAAAGAAGGCAAGAAAAAAGCAGTGCTCCAGGGATAGAAGGCTCTTTGCCTCGACTTTTTTCTTGGTTATCTAAAAGTCCTGCAAATCTTCAAATGCTACCTGAGAGCTTTTCATCTGTAATTGAATTTCTTTTTAAAAAAAATCAAACCAAAAGAGAAAGCAGGGGGAGGCTAGGTTTTCTTGAAAACAAACACACTGGCTTTACAGATGCAAATCTGTGCGCACGGGTCACCAGTGGCAATTAAAGGAAAGAAGGGCCTGAGCTGCCCTTGGTGTAGAAGGTTTAGATGTTCGTAACTGTGAAAGCTAAGGGGCCTCCTCTACCTGCCTTGGACCCGAAAGGTGGCCCAGCCGCCTTGAATTCCTGGTCATAGCGTGAGCAGCTGTGATGGAGCGAGGTGGGTGCTGCCCTGGGGCCTGACAGCACAGGGAGAGGGACAGAGACGAGGACGTGGTGCGAGCCTGGGAGCTGCGTGGAGGCTGCTGGTTCCCTCCAGCACTTCTCACACGGCACCTGTTGGCCCTTGGTGAAGCCATCAACTTCTGGAAACTTCTGTGTTGGGTGAATGCGTCCTGCAGGATGCATGGGCTGTCTGGAGTCTTTATTCAGTGGCTCTAAATGGTCACTTGGTAGAGATTGAGAAGGAAAATAAATAGCCAGTGGGGTTGGTTTCATTGAGATGCTTTTGGCTTAGAGCTCTTTTAGGTTTTCTGGAGGGATGGATGGCGCCCCGTTCCCTCGTTTGGAAATGGAGCTGGTGGCACAGTTCTGGATTCAGTGAGGTAGGTTTGTCAAGCTCCTGGTTCTGGACTCAGTGCCTGCTGGCATCCTTTATGACTTTGGCAGAACCATCATTAAAAATGAGCAAAAGCAGGGACTTCCCTGGCTGTCCAGTGGTTAAGGCTCTGCGCTCCCACGGCAGGGGGTGCGGGTTCCATCCCTGGTCTGGGAACTAAGATCCCACATGTCGTGCGGTGTGGCCAAAAATTAAAAAACAAAAAGAGCAGAAGTAGAAAAACTGACTCCGAGGAAACAAACACTGCGACAGATAATCGTTCATTCCGTGTCAGAAATGGAAGGCTGGACCTTGTTTTGTAATAAACACAGGGAACATGAGACCACCACTTGAAGGGACATGGGGGCCACGAGCCCCACACTCAGGGGACACGTCCCTGGAATAGGGCTGGCTGGGGGCCCTGGGAGAAGACAGCTGATGTGCAAAGGGATAGAGGCTCAGTCTGGGGCTGGGGCTCCAGCCTTCAGAGCTGCACTGACATCTTTCTCCATCCTCTGCTCGGGAGGGCAGGCAGCCTGCTGGCACCTGCCACTTCCACCCTGCTTTTTGGAAAGCACCCAGGGGAGTGTCCGGCCCATTATGAGTGCTCAATTACAGCATGATAATTTCCTTTATTGTCAAAACAATCATGCCATGTTATAGTAAAGCGACAGTTGACCTTGACTTGGATAAAGTCACACATCTGGCAACTGGCTGTCTTGAGCCCAGGTCGTCTGAACTGACATCCGATTCTATTGCAAAATGTGTCTCCTAGAAAACGACTCCTGATTTAAGCAACAGCTGCAAGAAGGCCCGAGAATCTCAGCTCTTGGGATGAGATCAGGTTTTGACCCCCTCCCCCTGCAATTTGCTTGCTGGCTGTGAATGACTGCCTGGCGTTGTCTGGGGAAGTTGCAGGTCCTGGGTCCTGCCTGGGCGGATGGGGGAGACTGGGAGGGTGGCAAGGAGGAGACCCCCCTTGGTTTGGGGCCATGTCTCACGTGGCCGCAGTGGGGGAGGTTTTGTGGAGGCTGCTCCAGCTGTCTTTCCTCTTAAAGCCCCCGTGACACAACTTCCTTGACAGAGTAAGCACGTGAGCGTCCAGAGCAGCAGGGCATCATGGAGGTGGCTGGTCGCAGATGTCTGCAAGGTGGATGCAGTGTGCCTTCCCGGAGGTCCTGTAACTCTTCTGTCTTTAGACTCAAAGGGTGCTCGTGGTCATTACGGTTGGGTTGTTGAGGGTACGTGAGGACGAGTAGCAACTGTTTGGGGAGAAGTTACCGTGTGCTGTGGGTGCTGTAAATATTTTCTCCTTTTTCAGTTCTGAAAACAAGAGCACATGCAAGTGGCAGGCGGATAAACTAGCACCCCAGAAAGGGGGGTGGAGAAAAGTCCCGATTTGCAGTGTTTTTGCCAATTTCCCTCGTGTAAACGCTCCCTCCACTGCTGATTTCAGGCTCGTCAGCAGTTTTACAACCAGTTCACAAAAGCCCTGAATATTTACCAGGCAGATCTCTTGAGCCAGAGGAGCAGCTCCAGCACATTTGAGGTAATCAGGGATTTTACAGATGCAGGACGTAAGGATTAGAGATTTTATAGGTAAGGAAATGGAGGCTTGGAGGTCACCTGCCCTCTAACTGTGGGTTGGCAAAAACTATCCGAGCCTTTTTCTTCACTGCCTCCTGGCCTCCATCTGACCCTCAGCCCCGGGGGTGAAATGTCCATGTTCAAGGCTGGGGAGGAGGCCGTCTCTCAATTCAGCTTCCTGCTCCCCCCGGGTCAGGCGATGCCGGTGGCCTTGGAGAGCTGACTTTGTCCAGCCGCCTCCCACGGCCTGTGGCTTGCTCTCCCTTCTTCCTCTCTGCCCACTCTAAACTGTCTTGCTGCTGGTGCCTCTGTCTCGTCCTCGATGCCCTTGACCTCTCCTGGTGCGCTCTCCCTCCTTTCAACGCTCCTGAACGAGCCACCCTGTAGCAAGTACTGAGATTGCACTAAGTGGCAGAGCCTTTGCGAATCCGGAGAGGCAGATGAAATGCTGCCTTTCCACCCCTGTGCCAGCAGCGCTCACCCCCACTCCCCGGCTCCAGGCCTCCTGGCCTCGCCGATGTTCCGGAGCCCCCCAAGAGCCTTCTCTCCGTTGGGCCCTTGAGCTTATGGTTCCATCTACCTGGAATGCCCACCCCTTGGCTATTCCCATTACGGACACACCTCATTTTATTGCACTTCACAGGTATTGTGTTTTTACAGATTGAAAGTTTGTGGCAACCCTCCATTGAACAATTCTATAGGCACCATTTTTCCAACAGCATTTGCTCATTTCAGGCCTCTGTGTCACATTTGGTAATTCTTGCAATATTTCAAACCTTTTCGTTATTATTATATTTGTTATAATGATCTGTGATCAGTGATCTCTGAAATCACTATTGCAAAAAGATCACAAATCACTAAAGGACCAGATGATGGTTAGCATTTTTTAGCAATAAAGTGTTTTTAAAAATTTAAGTATGTACATTGTTTTTTTAAAAGATAGTGTTATTGCATACCTAATAGACTACAGTCTAGTGTAATCATAACTTTTATATATAGGCACTGGGAAACTAAAAAATGTGTGTGACTCACATTATTGCAGTGTTTGCTTTATTGCAGTGGTCTGGAAACAAACCCATGATCTCTCTGAGGTTTGCCTGTATTGGTTGCTTCTTGTCCTTTAGAAAGTGTCTCCAGATCATCCCATCTAAGTAGCTTTTCTGGCCTTCTCTGTATAGCACCCTATTTCTTTCCCTCCTGGCATTCCTAACATCCTTAATTCTTTGACAGTCCTCCCTTCAACAGGTAGACCGTGATTTCCCTCCTTTTGAATGTGGGCTGGACTTAGTACTCTCTTCTGATGAATAGAATGTGAATAGAATGAATAGAATAGGAGAGGTGGTGTCAGAATTTCTCAGGCTGGGTCATAAAAGGACAGCAGCTGCCTGGCTCTCTCTGTCCCAGATTGCTCTCTCTGGGGGGACCAGACGCCACGTTGCGAGGATGCCCAAGCAGCCCTGCAGGGAAGCCCACGTCAGGAGGAACTGATGCCTCGCACCAACAGCCATCACCAACTTGCCAGGTGGGTGCGTGAGCCCCCTGGGAAGCCGACCCTCCAGCCAGTTGAGCCTTGAGATGACAGCCCAGCCAACATCAGCTGGAACCCCAAATAATCCCGAGACTAACCTGCCCAGCCAAGCCAGCCCGCAAATTCCTGGCCCACAGAAAATGCCAGAGATAGTGTTTCCCGCTATTTTAAGCCACTAGGTTTTGGGGTGTTTGTAAAGCAGCAATGGCAAATTAATATGAACATTGAAGTGCTATCATTATCCTCATTTTATGAGTAAGGAAGCTGAGGCACAGAGGAGTTAAATGACTCAACTAAGGCCACACAGGGTCAGATTCCACGGCCCGTGCTCCTAACCACTACACTACGCTATCTCCCCGCAAAATGTTCTCAAACCCTTTTTACTTGTGGACAATGTATGCCAAATGAGGGACGGATTGGGTGGTGGGGAGGCACTGGGCCTTCCCCTCTGCAGTCAGATGCAAATTCAGGCCCTGCAAACAGGAGAGAGGCCTCTGAGTCAGTTTGGTGTCCCACACCGCAGGGAGTGGGGATCCTGCCTCAGGACCACCAGCCATCCAGATGTCACGTGCTGGTGCCCCTACTTCCGTGTCTACTTTGAATATCAGGTGAGCTCTTCCTGCTCAAGGACTTGTCTTGTCCTTTCACCCTTATCTGCAGCACGTTGGGGTCCAAGAACACTCCTCCCCACCTTTCATCAGAGCCTGCCTGGCCCTCTTGTCATCCGGAACAGGAGGCCCAGGATGAAGAGGGCTCACTCCTCTTTTACTTTCCTTACCTGTGCTGGGAATGGACCTTCCCACCCCCTCAACACACGTTTCTGGAGTTGGGGGGCACTGTGTTAGCCCACGCTTGATTAGGGGATGGCCAGAGGACCTTGGGCTGAGTTCCTGGGCTCAGAGGGACACGGCTGGTTCAGACAAAGCCAAGGAGGTGAGGATGGAGCTGGAAGAAAGACACAGCCTGGGGTCCTGGGGGTCTGGGTCCAGGCTCATGCAACTGGGCTAGGAGGGTTGCCATGGCGTACGTACCCCTTGGAGTAGGAGCAGGTTTGGGATGTGTGTGTGTGTGTGAGGGATGTGTGTGTGTGGTGTGTGTGTGTTTGGTGTGTGCATTGGTGCGTGTGTGCTTGCACGCACATTTACACAGGCACACATGCTCACTGCTGAACTTTCTACTCCTTTGACCCCAGAGTCCGATAAAGTCTAGAGAGGAGGGGAGTGAGGTCCACCTGTCATGGGTTATGTAGAAATAGCAGACAAGTAGTTAAGATGGTTTGGGGCCAGCCTGGAACCTTGTAGCTCCCTGGGGGCAGGGACGTTTATCTGTGGTTGGCTAGCTTTGCTCAAATGTGTGGGCAAGATTTAACCTGAAGTCTGAGATACCGAATGTGGAAGTCTTCACCGGGTAAGGACATCACATACCCTCTTCCTTTCTCATCAGGAGAATCTGAGGTCCATCTGAACTCTCTCCCCAGCCCCCCTATCAGGACAGTGGCCCTGAGGGTATGATGACACCCACAGCAGCCATAAAACACAGGTTGGCAGGTTGGCAGTCACTCCGAGCCAGGAGGGCCCAGAACACTCTGATGGGTTGAACTCTTTCAAGGAAACTCCCCTTTTCTCTAGAAAGGATCTGCCCACAGCTGGGACAGGAATGGACACCCAGCTCTCCCTACGGGATGTCACTGTCCACAGCAAGAAGCCCTGCAGCTCTCCTCCCCTCCGCATCCCAGCCCCTCGTCCAGAGGCCTCACGGAAAGAGCTAAGTATCCAATGAGAGCTGAAGCGAGAGGGAAAAGCCCATCCACGTGGCTTCGCTGCTTTCCCGGGGGCCCTGCTCAGCTTGGTGGCCCTGTGTCACTGCACTTAGCACCCCTGCCTTGCCCACCAATGCCATGCTTCCAGCGGCTTCCCGGGTGGAGGTAGACACCTGGGCTGTGGAAGCCAACTCATAAAAGGTTGTGAGGTTTCCTGCCCAAGTTAGTAGAAATTAAAACATTTAAGGGCCAAGCTGGCCACAGGGGCTCCAGTTCTGGGTTGATGGACAGGCTGGGCCTGAGCCTTTGCAGGGAGGAAAGAGGTCCCTCCTCCAGGCGTTGGCCACGCAGGACTGCCTGCTCCTTGGCTGAACACCAAGCCAGCCACTCTCGCGGGGGCCCCGAATAGGAGGCCACAAGGTCCCCAGCGAGATCCACACCCACAGCCAAGCGCACCCGCTGGCCAGAGCTGAGAGGACTGGCCACCAAGATGCAGGTGGTCTCCGCCACAGCCTTGGGCCGGAAGAGCCATGCTCCCTTGGGTCCCTCGGGACCCAGCTAGCTGCACGTTATGATTAGAGCTGCTCAGCTGTGGTCCCTGGCCCAGCTTGCACATTAGGGTCCTGGGGCAGATTCTAAGAAATTCCAGCATCTGAGCTCCAGCGCAATGTAAAGCCCAGGCTCTGGGGTGGGGCCTGGGCAGCTGTTTCTAACAGGTAGCTATGGGTGAGAAGCAGCGGCTGAGAAGAATGAGGTTCCCATCTCATCTCAGCAGGGAACTCTTCCCTCCACCAGAATCTGCACCGGGGGATAAACATGGACAGTTGAGGACAGGCTGCTCTGAGTGCTGTGCGTTCCCCGTGGTTCCCCAGCTTCCGAGAAGCCCCGAGTGATCGAAAACCACTGGTGGACGGGAATCCTGATAGAGGAATTTCCCAAAGTTCCTGGGAGAACATAAGGCCAGCCCTCATCTACCCCTGGCTGTTTGCCATTCCCGAAGGTCAGAGCCTGCCGCCGCCCCCTGCCTGGCACTGCCGCTTGCAGACCCTTCTCATGCCTCCCAGGACTTGAAAGCAAGGACGAAGCTTCAGGGGGCGAATAGCAGGGAAACCATCATCTCTGCCTCTCTTGCGTCCTCCTGTTCTGCTTCCCACTCCTGATCCCAGAGGGGCCACAGAGCCCGTGCCGGCCCCTCTGGCTGCTCTGTGAGGCTCAGGCAAGCCGGCGGGGCAGGTGGCTCCATGTGTCGTAGGTCCTGGCCAGGCCCATTTCCGACCGTCTCCATCACCTGGCAGAGGCGAGGCTAAGAGGACCCGCCCTTCCCTCCCTCCATCACGCCCGTCCCGACTGGGGGAAAGCGGAGCCTGCGGTATCGGGCGGCCACGGACTAAGCGCTAGTGCAGTGAGGCTGCGCGAGCCCCTGACCCAGGCGCCCCGGCCCCTCTGCCGGAGAGCGTGGCCTTGGAGTGACTCCTGGGCACAGCACCTGCCACCTGCTGCCTACACCCTCTGTGTTCCCTCTGTCGTGGGAAGAGCCACCCTCTTCATTGTAGATCAGAGTTCGGCTGAGGGCTCACCCCTTGGCACGCTTTCTCAGAAACCATGTTCTTCAGGGGGGCTGTTGGTCTTCCTCCAGGACAATCACCACCCCCTGCCAGACCCCCAGGACTGACAAGGGCAACAGGGGGAGTGCTCTGTGTGTGGCATCAGCTGGCTGAGATCTGGGGGCTCTGATAAATGGGGGGCACCAGGGTTGGGGGGGTAGGACCGCTGAGATCTGGGGGCTCTGATAAATGGGGGGCACCAGGGTTGGGGGGGTAGGGCCGCTGTCCAGTGATGCTGCTGCCCCCTGTCTGCTCTGTCCCCATGGTCCCTTCCAAGATTTGAGTCTGAGCCACAGGGACTCCTGGGGTCCCCATCCCCTCTAATATTCTCCAGTGTCACTAGCTGTGTCCCCTGTGCTGGGGGACTGGGTAACTGCTGCTCCCTGGACCCCCTGCCTCCAGACACCATCACCCTGGACCTTGGAGCACCCCTGCAGGAGCAGAGATAGACTGAGCCCGTTTCCAGGAAGGAAAGATTGGCAAGTGGTCTCCACGTGCGTGGGTGATGTTTCCTCAGAGTCAACACCCAGGCCAAGACCGAGCCTGTTTCCTCCCCCACCAGCCCCAGATCTTGACAACCTCCTCCTGGACAGAGAGGCTGGCTTTCACTAGGGCATCTGGAATCCGCCTCTGACCTCACCACCTTGCCTGTCCTGGAGACATTCATGGTCCAAGGGTGTGAAGCCTGGTTTCTGGGCCCCGTACTGAACTGCCCAGCCAGGCTGTCTGCACAGGGTCTGCAGGGCATCTGTGGATGAACAGAGACAATCAGCCCCCTCACATGAGCCCAACTTTGCTGTCTCAAGAGGGGAGAGGGCTTCTGGGCCCCTGCCCAGAGAAGGGGTTTCCCAGTAGCCAAATGCTTGACTTGGCCTCTTGCAGGGAACTGGCAGGTCCCCATAATCCCTACGCCTGGGGGAAGGCACCGTTTCACCTGCAAATGCTAGAGGCAGACCCCTGGCTCATCCTCTGCCATAAGATGAGCAGCTGCATTCAGGGTTTTATTTCTCGGGCAGGAAATAAACCAGCCAGATGACAGGCTTTCTCTGGGCACAAGGAAGGCCTCCCTTGTGGGGTATAAGTCTAGGCCTGCACAGCCAAATCCAGGCTTCTGAGGCTCCCCTGAGGTTGTCCAAGGCCCCGTGATGAAGGGCAGGGCAGAGGGTCAAAATCGACCTCCGGACTTCCTGGCTAATCTGCCCTTTTCTGTGAGTTGCTGAATTAAAGCCTCTCTTGGCAGATATGACACTGAGGGTCTTCCCACGTGCTTTCTGAAATCTTCTCCTTCTCATCACCCTCTGCATTATTTGTGATGATGTTTTGAGAGATTATCTGAGTGACACCTGGCCCTCCTACCGGAGTATCAACTGCAGGAGGGGAGGAAGAGTGTTTATATGACACACAGCTGTATCTCTGGTACCTGGACATTGCTTGGCTCATACGGAGCGTGATGAATGTGTCTTAAATAAATGACTGGCCTTTGCTTGTTTGAAAACTTTTGTTTCCCCCCGATTTATGCTGCGTATCACTACACACCCAAAGGCCATATTTGACTAGAGTGGAACCAAGTGCTTGATCAGCAGAGTGGATTATTATGGCACGGGTTATGTTTAAATTGAAGTTGCATCAAGCCACTGTGTAAAACAATATGGAGGTTTCTCAAAAAACTAAAAATAGAATTACCCTATGTCTCAGCAATTCCGCTCCTAGGTATATATCCAAAAAAACCAAAAACTCTAATTCAGAAAGATACACGCACCCAATGTTCATAGCAGCACTATTTACAATAGCCAAGATATGGAAGCAACTTATATGCCCATGGACAGATGAATGGATAAAGAAGAAGAAGAGATATATATAAGATGGGAGATGTGTATACACACACACACACACACACACACACACACACACACACACACACACTGGAATACTACTCAGCCATAAAAAAGAATGAAATTCTGCCATTTGCAACAACATGGATGAACTTGGAGGGTATTATGTTAAGTGAAATAAGTCAGATAGAGAAAGACAAATACTATATAGTACCTCATATGTGGAATCTGAAAACTACAACAAACTAGTGAATATAACAAAAAGAAGCAGACCCACAGATATAAAGAACAAACTAGTGGTTGCCAGTGGGGGAAAGGGAAGTGGGGAGGGAAAGAGAGGGGCAGGGAATTAAGAGGTATAAACTGTTAACATATAAAATAAGCTGCAAGGATATATTGTACAACATAGGGAATATAGCCAATATTTTATAGTGACTATAAATGGAGTATAACCTTTAGAAATTGTGAATCACTATATTGGACACCTGTAGCTTATATAATATTGTACAGCAACCAAACTTCAATAAAGAAATGAAATTGCATTATAGGTCAAATGCCATCTATGGAAACTGACAGCCGGTACCATCTCTTTACGAAGACCGTGGTGAATAAGGTTGAGGGCCTGGTGTTGTAAGAGGTGTCTTGTTGTGGAAATGAGTACAGAAGCAATTGACTTGAAGGGACTTTCTCCTTCCAAAGTAGCAGGTTGAGAAAACGGGACCATGTGAGCCATTAGCTGAGCTTCTGGGAAGCCTGACAAATGAAGGGAGAGCAAGGGAAGAGGGGGACTTTAGCCTGCGATGTTCAGAAGAAAATCCTGAAGGAACTTGTTACTTTTTCATGGGATTTTCCAAAATGAGTTTCCAGGCCGTCTGCTGGCCAGCTGTATTTTTTTTTGTTTTTTTTTTGGTACGCGGGCCTCTCACTGTTGTGGCCTCTCCCGTTGCGGAGCACAGGCTCCGGACGCACAGGCTCAGCGGCCATGGTTCACGGGCCCAGCCGCTCCGCGGCACGTGGGATCTTCCCGGACCGGGGCACGAACCCGCGTCCCCTGCATCGGCAGGCGGATTCTCAACCACTGCGCCACCAGGGAAGCCCGGCCAGCTGTATTTTTAAGGGTGAATGTGTGCTTGGTCATCTCGTGATCTGCTAGTGCTTTGAAAGCGCTTTCAAAAGAATGTGCCTCGGCTGAGGGGAGAGTGGGGAGAAGCAAATCATGCAAACAAACCAGAAACTCTGCGCCAAGGTGCAGGCTTAAGAGGCACCACAAATACTTCACTCGAAACTGCATGTTCATAATATTTCATATTTATGTTGAAAACTCTTTGAAGGTTATTGAATTATTCTTTAGAACCACTTCTTAGCTTATTTATTTATTTTGGTACACGGGCCTCTCACTGTTATGGCCTCTCACAGGCTCCGGACGCGCAGGCTCAGCGGCCATGACTCACGGGCCCAGCCGCTCCGCGGCACGTGGGATCTTCCCGGACCGGGACACGAATCCGTGTCCCCTGCCTCGGCAGGTGGACTCTCAACCACTGCGCCACCAAGGAAGCCCACTTCTTAGCTTTTGAGTGCAAAAATTATACTGCTCATGCCTACTACCATACCCAAAGGAGGGTTTATTTTTATTAGGAACTGACCTTAGGAAAGTGGGCAAAGACTTCCTTAAGAAACTACTGAGCTCCTTTACAGAGAGAAAGAGCCAGACCCCAGTTAATAGTTACGAGTAATGGGTCAAAAAAAGACAAAATAGTAAATGGAAACTTAAATGTCTATTTCTGTTTTTAAATGTCGAGATTCTATTTTTGCCCAAATCATACCCAATCCAATTGTCTAGTCTAGTACCCAATCCAATTGTCTAGTATAGCTCATCAAAAATTCTAGAATGACACTGAAAGTCAAAATAAAAATTCCAATAAAAAGTGCCAGTGATATGAAGATAAACAAAATCTGACTATTTCTTTATAAAATTTTCTGGGGAAAATTACAACTGAAAGGATCAAATCCTTTTAAAGTCCGAAGATGAAAGAAATAATGCTGAAAATAAAATTATTTTTTTATTTGTTTAAAAAAAAATAAAATAAAACCCTGCATGTTCTCATGGAGTCGAAGCAGTGCCGTACTGGAGCTCGCCCGACTGGCTGGTGAGAGCTGATTCCCAAAGTTTAGGTTTACGATCCGGTTGTTAAACACGGCCATTGTTAAAAATTAAACTACGTAAACTTACAATTAAATGAATTATATTCAAGACAAAGGTGATCAATACTCAAAACTTGTCACCTTCCTACTCCTTTTACTGTTATTTATTTCTTGAGGTTACTTACATCTGTTGTGTCTATAATGTGGAAATACCACAAAATGACGTTCGTGACGTCACTTTGAAAGCTGGAAATCGGCCGCGGTGGGAGTATTTACACCACACAAGTTGTCAAACACAACCAATCAAGGCTCGGTTTATTGTTTTGCTGATTATCAAAATCAGTAGTTACGAACCAGGGACGACTTTGTCTGCAGGGGACATTGGTCAGAAACACTTTTGATAGTCACAAATGGGGGTGGTGGTGCTACTGGCATCTAGCGGGTAGAGGCCAGAGATGCTGCTAAACGTTCAAGATGCACAGGATGGCCCCCACGACAAAGAATGATCAGACTCTCTGATCTGGAATGTCAATAGTGAAGGTGAGAAATCCTGGTCTGGATTCAAGGAAGTAATAGGGAATTGTTAATAATGTAGATTAAGCTCAAGAGTGTCTCATGTCTGTACCTGTTGCATTGTGAATACCACCAAAAAACCTCAGGAAATAGTCTTCAAGTATTCGAAAACTGTTATCTGATTCAGAAAAGGAGTTGTTCATGTCACTGATGAATGAGTGAAGTTCTGACTTGCACCTTCACCTTCTTTGTTTCACTAAATGAAGATCTCAACCCATATTCATGTTGGAACGACACTCATTTGTCAATGACCACCATAGTTTGGCTGCAGAAACAAGCGTTCTGGAAAAGTCCACAAAAACATTCTGTAAGAATCAATGGGCTAAGTGGAATTTACAATAAAAATGACTACATATATTATGATTGGTAAACTGTGTGCTAGACATCCTTTAGATGAGTACAATTTATTATAAACGTGTGTGTGTGTATGTGTGTGCACATATTTTTCCTGGAGAGCCTGTTGATAAACATTTACCAGCACACCATTGGTTAGAAGCTGCAAAGTTATCTGATGTTAAATTTAACACTCTCTTTTCGTGTCCTCAGAAATACGTTCATGAATTCTACATCTCGAGAAAGCACAGTGTAGTTCTAGGCAGCTATTTTCTGGGAGGTATTGGAGTAGCGATGAATACAAATGCATGATCGAGCTGGTTCCTTGGGTGGGTGGAGTAGGAGGCGTCTCTTGCGGTGTGACTTGTCGTAGGCCACTGAAAGCCTACCTACCACCCCTTAAATACCTGCTCCACGGGCCTGTCTCCAGTGTCTGACATGGGCCCTTGTGGAGACAGGTGGGTGGTCAATAGGCTAGAAAAGGATGGATGAAGGGACAGAAGGCATGGGGGTGGGTAACACAGTGAGTGCCTTGATTTTTGGCAGGATTTTGAGCATGCATTTAATCCATTAGATCCCATGGTGGTGGTAGCCCATCTGGAGCAGAAGACAGAAGAAACAGCCAGCGGGCCCGGTAAACTTTGACAGCAGGAGTGGGGTAGAAAGCCAGGTATGAGAAGTCAGTATGGGGCAGGGCCCCCTCGAGGGAGCTGGAGGAAGCCTCCCAGGAAGGGGAGAGGCATCCTCTACCTGCTCTTCAGTTGCACCAAAGGAAATGAAGGCTGAAGCTAGACAGATGTTGTGCAAATGTTATGAGGCCAACTTTGATATCCTGAGGGACTCCCCACCCCCAATATGCCACATCTTAGTGATGGGAACTCTGTGTATGGGATCGGAACCATCCCGAACCTCATTATCTGATAGCTTTAAGCATTGTGGGACACCCATCCTTTGTCCAGATGAAAAAGAAGGGACCCGGAAGGATGCAAGTTGCCTTGTTCTCATCCTGGAGATATCTCAGGTGTGCGTCATCATTTGTGTCCCCAGGTTGGCCTTCAAATCCATGAATGACAACACAGGATGGGGTAGAGGATCAAAGAAAGTAGAATTGTGGGATGTAAGATCTGCAAGGGGCCTTGGAAGCCTTTAATTCAAATCCCACCCTTCATGGAGAAGGGAGCAACCAGAGGAGATTAGCAACCTGTTTCAAGGGAGGAGCTGGGCTACCCTTGGGGGTGTGACTGCGAATCCCACCCTCTCACCACTTCCCAGCCAAGAGGAGAAGGTTGAAGAGAGGGCAGAAAAGTCAGAAACCCAGATGGAAGAGATGGTGGTCAAAGGTTTGGTTTTCCTCTCCCTCCCCAAGTCCTGGAGTTGCCTTTTAAAAAAATTCTGAGATGAGAATTTAAATTTAATTTTCATCTTTCCACTAAAAGAGTGGATTGATTCGATTTCAGCTTAAATCAGTGTTTGTGTCTTATGCACCAAAACTTGGAAAATGATCTGTACTTAGAAGGAGACACAGAAGTCTGGAGGTCTGGGAAATCATATGTGAGAACTGAAAATTTTTTTTAGCAATGTGGGTTTTCACGCAAATTATATTTCTACAGGACTTGGGTAAATTTTTTAAATTAAAATACCGTAGGTGGCTGTGTATAGATTTTTTATTTTCAAGTGTCTGTATGAGTCATCGTGAGTTGTCTGACTTTTTCTTCTCAGCCATATGTCAGCCTATTCGTCCTCCTTGAGCTGGTTGGTTGATAGAGTCGGTTCACTGAGGCCACCCCATACAGGTCACTGTGACACAGCAGTCAGGGACATCTCTGTGTGACATGATACTCAGGGTCGTCTACTCTGTGATATGGCAGTTCAGGGAACCCACTGAGGGACCACACGCTTTTATTTTGGCTTCTGAATATGCACATTGATAACAACACAATAGGAAGACATCTAAGCTGGTTTGGGAGTTACTGCACTTGTACTTTTAAAATGCCTGGTGGTCCCTGATTCTTACCAAATTATCAAGCTAAAGGAAAAAGTAAGGAGGAAGAAAAATGATAAACTGAGCAGCCAAAATAAAACAGTTGGATTTACAAGATGGAAGGTGGCATTGGGGTTACAAAGTACACAGAATCACCAGTCCTCTCAATTTTCCTGCCCGAAGAACATGTAATGGACTCCCCTGAGGTAGTTTCCTTGTAAGACACTGTGGATTCTGTTTACAACTTACCCTGCCATTGATATAGACCTATTAGGCAGATATTCTGTGTTCAATATTTTATCTTGAGGGTTAGAAGGGCTCTAAAAGTTTGTTTATTTGCTTGGATAAAACGTGGACTCAAAAATGGCCTAAACTTAATGAAGTTGAAATGTCAGAATGGCCTTAGTCTACCGTAGAGGGAGACAACCAAAGGCTTGGGATAGATTGAACTGTTCAAGAGGAGTTATGCTCTTAAGATCCAACCAGCTCACTCAGGGACGATTCATAAGACACACGTTTTACCAGGAGGGTGAGAAATAAGTCAATGTGGGGAACTCCAATATTCTTGAAGAGTTCTATGCTTACTCTTCTCTGTGGGGCAGAAATTACAGTGGTAACTGCTACTGTTGAACTGAGATCCCTAAGTACAATGAGGGTAATTGGATCCCAGGGTGGCAGGAACCAAGTGTTGGCAGTTCATTGCAAAATAAAGGTGGTCGTGCTTACTGTAAAGGATGGTGAAATCAAAAGCAGTGATCATTATAGCCTGACTCACAGAGACTATGGTATTATCTGGTTGATCATGGTGTCTCTAGACAAGAAGCAAATGAAGAGTCTACCAAATTCTTACCTGAGCTGTATAAGTGGAAGAGTTCTAGGTCTAGTGAACCGAAGTCTAACTTGATACAACAAAACAGAGAACCATGGCCCTTGAATCAGTTCTCAGATTTGGATGTGTTTGTAGACTAAGAACCTCTTTAAAAAGGGGGAAACCAGGTCCCCAAGAGGAAGGATCCCAGCACATTGTCAAAATTTTCTACTATTAATCTTTCTCCCAGTCTTCCCCAGAGGGATCTACAGCCATTTACCAGGGTTATTATGCACTGGAGAAAGGAAATAATGAGACATTTTAGAGTTTACCAGACACTGGATCTAAACTGATATAGATTCCAAGAGATCCAAAACATCATGGTGGTCCACCGATCAGAGTAGGATCTTATGAAGGTCGGGTGATCAATGTCAGGTCCATTACACAGTGGGCTCAGTGGGTCCCAGAACCCATCCTGTGGTTATTTCCCCAGTTTTGGAGTGCATAATTGGAATTGATATACCCAGCAACTGGCAGAATCTCCATATTGGTTCCCTGACCTATGGAGTGAGAGCTTATGGTAGGAAAGGCCAAGTGGTAGCCACTAGAATTGCCCCTACCTACAAAAATAGTAAATCAAATGTAATGCTGCATTCCTGGAGGGATTGCAGAGTAGTGCCACCATTGAGGACTTAAAGGTACAGTAATGGTCATTTCCACCACATTCCCACTCAACTTGCCTATTTGTACAGAAGACAGATGTATCTCAGAGAATGACAGTGGATTTATTGCTCAATCAGATGGTGATTCCAATTGCAGCTGCTGTTCCAGATGTGGTTTTGTTTCTTGAACAAATTAGCACATCCCCTGGTACCTAGTATGCAGCTACTGATTTGGAAAATGCCTTCTTCTCTATCCCTGTTAATAGAGCTCACCAGAGATAGTTTGCTTTCAACTAGCAAGGCCAGCAATACACCATCCCCATCCTACCTCAGGGGTATATCAGTCTCTCTTCAGTCTAATGTCGTAATAAAATCTTCAGGGAACTTGATGACCCCTCTCTCCTATCGGACATCACATTGGTTCATTAAACTGGTGACCTTAGGTTGACTGGACCTAGTAGGCAAGAAGTAGCAATTATTCTAAACTTGTTGGTAAGATGTTTGCATGCCAGAAGTTGGGAAATAAATTCCACAAACCGTTCAGGGGATTTAAACCTCGATGAAATGTCTAGGGGTTTAGTGGTATACAGCATGTCAAGATATCTTTTCCAAGTTGAAGAATGCATTGTTGCATCTGGTCCCTCCTACAACCAAAAATGAGGCACAATGCCTAGTGGGCCTCTTTATATTTTAGAGGCAACATATTCGTTACTGGGGTGTGCTACTCTGGCCTGTTTACTGAGTGACCGGAAAAGCTGCTAGTTTATAGTGGGGCCCAGAACAAAAGAAGGCTCTGCAACAGTCCAGACTGCCATACAAGCTGTTCTGCCACTCAGACCAGAACCCAGAACCCAGATAGATCATATGTGATCATGTTTGAAGTGTCAGTGCAGATAGGGATGCTGTCTGAAGCCATTAGCAGGCTTCTGCAGTTGAATCACAGTGCAGATCCTTACCATTTCATAGCAAAGCCCTGCCATCCTTTGCGGACAACTAGTCTTCTTTTGGAAAATATCTTTTGGTCAACTACTTAGTAGAGACCAAACACTTAACTGTGGGCCACCAAGTTACCTTGTGAACTCAGCTGTCCATCATGTATCAGTTATTGTCTAATCCGCAAAGCGATTAAGTTGGGTGTGCACAGCAGCACTCCATTGTCAAATGGAAGTGATATACACAAGATGGGTATATATGAGAGTGCTATAATTTTCGATCAGTGCACCTGGTTGCTCATTTTGTCTGGAAGGAGAAATTGCCAGAGGTATGAGGCTATACAGAGTCATGGGCTGTGGCCAATAGAGGGGATAGACAGGGATTTGTTAAAAACATGCTTAGAAAACTGGCGACAAGGAGACCAGGGAAAGGGTATGTGGATAGATCTCCCTGAATGGACAAAGAATGTGAAGATACTTGTGTCCCATATAAAAGCTCGCCAAAGGGTGACCTCAGCAGAGGAAGTCTTTAATAATCAAAAGGACAGGATGGTCAGTTCTGTGGATACTGGTCAGCCTCTTTTTACAGCCACTCCCGTCATTGCCCAATGGGCTCATGAACAAAGTAGCCATGGTGGCAGGGATGGAGGTTATGCACGAATCAGGAACTTACAAAGCCACCATGTCTACAGCCACTGATGAATGTCCAATCTGAGAAGCAGATTGGATCAATGTGGATTCCCCAACATGGCACCATTCCAAGGGGGTAACCAGTCCACTACCTGGTGGTAGATTGATTACATTGGACCACTTCTATCATGGAAGGGTCAGCACTTTTTTTTTTAACATTAATAGATACTTAATCTGGATTTGCCTTCCTTGTGTGAAATTCTTCTGCCCAAACTACAACCCATGGATTTAGAGAATAGCTCTTCCACTGTCACGATATCCTACACAACATGGCTTTTGATCAAGGAATTTACTTCACAGCAAATGAAGCATGGTAATGAGCCCATGATCATGGAATTTACTAGTTTTACTATTTCCCCCATCATCCTAAAGTGGTTGGCCTGGTAGGATGGTGGAATGGCCTTTTAAAGACTCAGCTACAGCACTAGGTAGGTGGAAATACCTTGCAGAGCTTGGGCAATGTCCTCTGGATGCAGTATATGCTCTAAATCTGTATCCAATATACATTGCTGTTTCTCCCATAGACTCACAGATCCACTCACTATTACCCCTAGTTATCTGCTAGCAACATTTTTGCTTCTCATCCTCTCATCTTTAGGTTCTGATGGTCTAGAGGTCTTGGTCCCTAAGAAGTAATTCTTCCACTAGAAGACACTACGACTGCATTGAACTGAAAGTTGTGACTGCCATCAGCCGCTCTGCGCATCTCATGCCTCTGAACTAACAGGCAAAGAAAGGGATTAACGTACTGACTGGGGCACTTGATTCTAATTACCAAGGAGAAATTTGATTGCTACTACACAGGGGGGTAATGAAGAGTATGTCTGGAATAAAGGAAATACTTGAGAGAGTCTCTTAATGTTACCAGAGCCTGTGATTAGAGTCAGTGGGAAATTACCAAACCCAATACATACTTGCAGGACTGATAATGGTCCAGACTCTTCAAGGATGAAGGTTTGGGTCACCCACTAGGCAAAGATAATAGTCTTTTAGATACACCAACATGGCTATGCTACAGTCCCTAGTTATTCACTCAAACATCAATCTCAAAGTTGCTGTGGAGGTATTTTGTAGATGTGATTAAAGTTCATAATCAGTTGACCTGAAGTAAAGAGGATTATCCTAGATAATCTGATCATGTGACAAGTTGTAGAAATGAGGACTGTGATAGTTATGAGTATTTCTTCCTAATTTTTTAAAGGAATGTATATAAGCTATTTTTGTTTTCTTTCTTTTCTTATTCCCTTATTATCTAACATAAGATCTATTAATAATCATTAACTTTCTATCTCAGCTTTTGAGGTACAGAATATCAAAGAAGACAGAACATCACTCAAGGGCTTTGCATCCTTTTCTGGGAAAAAGGAAAGTGTGTTTTTCGTTGAGCAAAGGATGTTTGTGTCACATTAGGTGGAATTGTGACTTGGATATTGTCTTTGTTTGGAAATTTAGTATGTTGAAGGAGACACGCACGGTTGCCAAGTTGACAAGAGTGGATGGTGGTCTTTTAGCTGTAACAACACAGCTAAACTATGGTTCCCAGTTACTCACTCCAACACTAATCTAGATATTGCAGTGAAGGTATTTTGTAGATGTGATTAAATTTTATCATCAATTGCCTTTAAATAAAGGAGATTATCCCAGGTAAACTGGATGAGCCTGATTCAATCAGCTGTAAGAGAAGAAGAAATTCTGCCCGTGGACAGAAGCTTCAGCCCATGCCCAATTGTTCTAGCTTGCTGTTCCCTATGGGCTGCCCTATATGTTTTGGATTTGCTTCCACAACTATGTAAACCAATTTCTTGCAGTAAGTATCTTAATATATGTCTCCTACTTGTTCTGCTTCTCTGGTAAACCTTAATGGATACACTTGATTTAACCTTCTGGTGGGTGTGGGAATGGGTATCTGCTCATCAACCTTAGTAATGGAGCCGAAAGCACTGCTGGATCCAAGGAAACTTCCCAGATGGGTAATTCTGATTTATAGTAAATACAGTAATGACCACATCATTTATAATGAATATTTTTTGGTTGAAGTAGCTGTAGTTCTATGAGCATCACTTCCACAAAGTATGCTTTTTGGGATAAAAAGAGGGCAGGGGTTTCTCTGGGCAAGTAAGTTTGAGAAATGCCGCTAAAGAGATGTCTCTATTTCAAGATTTCTTAGAGCCTTACAATGATACTGCGCATGAGAGATCCAAAAGGAACATAATAGGAGGTGTCTCCTCATCTTATTTGAATATGGAACACTTTTTCCCCCTCTGGGTATTGCAACACTAGAATTGCATGAGAGATATTTTAGGAAACACTTATCCATACATTTATGGTCCATAAATAAAATTCTGAGTGGGAAGAATCTTATCTCCTTAGCTTGCCTTTTACTTCACCCATAGTAAATTGGACTCTAACACTATTTTTAAAGACATTTTATAATAAAGACAAAGAGCCAAAAATTAAAGAGTGCTCCAAAATTATATTTGAAAGAAGAATTTTCATATCCTAATCTCAAAAGGATCCCCAGTGGAAATAGCATGCCAAGAGAATTTATCATTATTTGCACATATTATTACATTTGTACCTAGCTGGTGAAGTGGAAATCTTCTAGTTTGTACATTTAGTGTTCCTTGATAGAAACACACACACACACACACACACGCACATCCACATGCATATACACACGTATTTTACAGTAGAAATTCAACCAATTTACAGGTTAGAGTCGATGAAAATTACTGATTTTTTTTTATTCAGGCACTTAATATTTATCTTAGAATTATCATACTCTTAAATTCTACTCTCTAATTTTTCCAACAGCAAAAAAAAAAAAAAAAAAAAAGAAACTAAAGCAATGCTGCAAAATTAAGTTTTCTAAATGGGTTTAATTTTGAAAGACTAAATTATAAAGCTCAAGCGACTTGGGTAGAATGTCTCATGATTATGCTGCCACCTTAGTATTTTCTGATTTTTATCTGTAGAGCATATGTTTCTCTTGCTCTTACTATCTTCTTGCCAAAAATTTTGCAGAGTTTATTTGTCTTTCTCATCTTTACTTTTTACATCTTTTACTTTACATTCTAAAAAATTTTATTCTCCACTAAATCTGATAAAGTACATTTCAAACAAGATAAATATCTTAATTTACATATTTCAGTACTATGAAGATACTGCTGCCATTTCTTTATGCTATACTATATATGCTCGTGTATGCTGGATCACAGCATCAACTCAACATGGATGCTGTGAAATGATTGCATCTCCTGAGGAAAAATGATGAGTTTGTGGGAAAAATCTTTTTCATCCACAATACGTTAGAAAATTCATTATTAGTGAGAAAACCTATTTTTTCCTATGCCCATCTATTGTTCTAATATTCTATTTAGCCCCTCAAGGGCAATCTTTTTTTTTTTTTTTTTTTTTAAATACAGGGTTGCTCTGGGAGAGTTGTTTTTATAAATTTTATTTATTTATGGCTCTGTTGGGTCTTCGTTTCTGTGCGCGGGCTTTCTCTAGTTGTGGCAAGTGGGGGTCACTCTTCATCGCGGTGTGCGGGCCTCTCACTGTCGTGGCCTCTCTTGTTGCGGAGCACAGGCTCCGGACGCGCAGGCTCGGTAATCGTGGCTCACGGGCCTAGCTGCTCCGCAGCATGTGGGATCTTCCCAGACCAGGGCTCAAACCCATGTCCCCTGCATTGGCAGGCGGACTCCCAACCACTGCGCCACCAGGGAAGCCCCCAAGGGCAGTCTTAGGGACTTATAGGTTGCTGTGCCCCTGGGGTGTGGTTACACAGTGGACTGTATACAGTAGGTGCTAAATAACTGCTTGTGTAGGATGATCCCTGTGTGTTGTTTCCTTCAACTTGTGCTGCCTGAAGCGGGGGAGGGGGTGGGTGTCTGGCGTGCCTTCATTGGCTGGGCCGAGAAAGGTTGGGTCAGAGGCTCCAGGGCTCAGTGGAGGTTCTCTGGACATTTCTGTAGCATCCTGGGTTCCACCAGGGCACATCCTGGGCAGTCACTCTACCTTCTTGTCTTCATTTTCAAGGGCAGGCACCATGTCCTGTTTATCTTGCTCTCCCCAGGACCAGGGCAATTCCTGGTAAGGACAATGTAGCTGCTATTTTCTCCTTCCTGTGAGTAGGAAGCAGAGAAGGGTGTGGGAAGCCCTAAGGCTCTCCTTCGCCCTGCCCCCTTCCCCCTCCTCTCCCTCCCCAAACAGGAAGGCGCATCCACGCGGAGGTGGGTTCTTTGGAGGTAGGATGGATTGCTGACTTTTCTTGTAATTTGGAATCTAACATGTTGCACAGTGAGTTCATGTCTCTAGTTCTCTCCAGACGCCCCAGGTGGGCACCAGGCAGCCCCCCCGCCCAACGCCGGGGTCATGGCTAACAGCTCGGGACTATTGCTCCATCATCATCCTGGGGTTCTTGCTGCTCCGACCCTCCCCAGTTTGCCAATCTGCTCTAGGATTTCCAAAGATCTTTTCTGTAGCCAGCTTGAAGCATCCCCTCCGGGTATGCCTCCTGACCCCCTGGCCACGCCCTCTTTATTTCTTACCCTGGCTCCCTACTTTCTTTAACCCCGGCCCTCTCTGGGTCATCCTGGTGTGACCATTTTCCTAAACACTGTTTTTGCCACTTCTTTCCCTGCTTATCAAACCAACCTCATCTCTGTGGCAGAACACTGAAGATTTCAATTATCCATGTCTCATCATCGTTTATAGAATAGCAGTTAAGAGCAAGGATTCTGGAGTCAGAAGGCTGGGTTTGAAATCCAATTCTGCCCCGGATAGCTGTGTGACCTCAGACGAGTTTCTTAGGTTTCCTCATCTGCGAAATGGCGATAAAGCATTTACTGTATAGGATTGTCTAATATACTAAGTAATTGTTTGCGGTGAGAATTTTAGGAGATAATAGCAACTCACACACATACAGAGTGATGCTCTCATTCCCCTAGCAAACAAAGGTCACCGCTGTCTGTTACTCCTCTACCTCATCCGCTCAGTTCTACCTCTGCTGTCCTTTGCCCAATGCACAGCTTCACCTTCCCCAAGTCCTCTGATTGACTTTGCTCAGCAGTGTCCAGCTCTTGCATTTCCACCCTCAGGGCCCAGGCCTGGTCTGTATTACTTTATCCTTGGGTTCTTATACTTGCTTCTTATATTTTGTCTTCTCCCAGACATTGTCCGTGCCATGTATTCCAGCACTTAGAATAGAGCTAAGTTCATGGTTTCAGTATTTTTATTAAGAACTAAGTACTAAGTATTACGCTTAGTTAATTAAAGGTGAAGAATTGGTACCTTTTTTTAGAAGTTGAATTGCATTTTTTTTTTATTTTTTTTTTTTTTTTTTTTTTTTTTTTTTTTTTTTTTTTTTTTTTTTTTTTTTTTGCGGTATGCGGGCCTCTCACTGTTGTGGCCTCTCCCGTTGCGGAGCACAGGCTCCGGACGCGCAGGCTCAGCGGCCATGGCTCACGGGCCCAGCCGCTCCGCGGCATGTGGGATCTTCCCGGACCAGGGCACGAACCCATGTCTCCTGCATCGGCAGGCGGATTCTCAACCACTGTGCCACCAGGGAAGCCCTGAATTGCATTTTTAAAGATTAGTATAAAGTCGAGTTAACGACCATCTATCAACTGTCACTTCTATTATCAACTCACATAATACAAATCTTGCCTATTTGCCTGAAGGAAATGAAGCATCTGGTGTAGACTTCTCAGTCTGGCTCTTTTACCAGTGTGTCTGGTGTCTGTTGATAGCAAGAGATGCTTCATGGGTGCTAGGAAAGGAATCTTAAACTTTACAGAAGAAAGGGAAGCAATGGGTCCTTATGTGTGGAACCAGGAATGCCACCCTTGATGGCAGCCCAGCCCACTGGCAGCCCATTGTATCAGGAGCGTCAGGCATCCTTGCTCTCTGCTGCTCAGAGACTCAGGAATGACCCCTGTTTCCTAAGAACGGGAAAATGTTCCTAGTGTTCTTACCATCAAGCTGGTAGCAGAGGTTTGAAAAGAGGAAGGGAAAACATGACGCAAAGCATTAAGGCCGTTCTGCTTTTTCCAGGCTAGAAAAATAACTGTGTTTGATCTATGGCCGGGGTTTTATTTGAACAGAAGCTTCCAAGGGGTTGGGATATAACTTTGTATGCCAGGACTTGCCTAAGTGAGAATTCCCAAAGGAAGGACCTGTTCCCCCCTCGTGTCGCCACTTTGCCATCTCAAAGTCAATGTTTCCATATACCTGGCTTCTGAGCCTCTTCTGTTTCTAAGTTTGTCGCACTAGCCCTCCAAACATAACTACTTTTTCCTAGAGAACTGTCTCTTCCTGGAGAATGTGGAAAAAGAATGCATCACACTTCTGGAGGTGTTCCTCTTTTTCTTTTTTTGTATTTTTCTAATTTTATAGAATGAGCTTGTATTATTTTTATGATGGAAAAAGAAGTCTATATATACTTCTAAAGGCAGCAACAGCATTACTTCTGTTCATTAGTTGCCTTTGAATCGACAGTAGAGAATTCTGTGTTCTGGCTGCTGCATCCATCCCAACTCTTTGGTGAAACTTCTGGGTCCCCCAGACTCTGGCCCCTTCTCACCGTATTTCTTTTTATGCTTTAACACCCATCTTCTGTTTGAATTAAGACAATATCTTCCCCTCTCCTGTATCCCCTCCCCCACAGTGTCTGTCCTTTTGCTCTGTGCTTGCCTGTCCCTGGTGGCCTCTCTTCTGCCTCTGTGATCCGACTCACCTATCAAAGCTCACCTCAGACTCATAGCACTTTCTTGAACCACCTGGGTCCATCCAGACACAGCTGTCTTTTCTCTGAATTGTAACTGCCCTGATTATCTGCAGCAACAATAGACTCCTAGTAACATGACCTTGCGTTTCAGCAGCTCTGTGCTGTTTTCAGAGCATGCTCACCCCCATTATTTCATCTTAGGGCTGGGATTAGGGGGAGGAGAGTGAGGATCTCACCCTCAGGCTCGTGCAAGTGCTGGGTTGGATCCTGTCTTTGTTTAAAATGCTGATATTTTGTTAACCATGAATTTTTCTGCATTCATTTTAATGTTTTTAACATCTTTATTGGAGTATAATTGCTTTACAATGGTGCGTTAGTTTCTGCTTTACAACAAAGTGAATCAGTTACACATATACATATGTTCCCATGTCCCTTCCCTCTTGCGTCTCCCTCCCTCCCACCCTCCCTATCCCACCCCTCTAGGTGGTCACAAAGCACTGAGATGATCTCCCTGTGCCATGCGGCTGCTTCTCACTAGCTGTCCACCCTACGTTTGGTAGTGTATTTAATTTTTAAGTATATTGCATCAGAACAGTTTTTATCTTGATTCTTGAGTTTCTCATTGTCCTCTTAAATTTCACACCTGAGGCCAGTGCCTCCCTGGCCTCACCCTAGTCCCGACCCTACTTCGTTCGGTCCATTCAGTGACATGTGCCTGGGGTATCACAGGCCCATTTTGTACACAATGAAAGTCCTCTGCCCCACTTGATTATAAGCTTTGTGAGGCATCTTTGTAGCTGACACTGTTCTGGCCTTCCCACGTCAACATGTTGAGGTACCTGCTGATGTGTTTACTTCAAGGTGTAGCAATGTGATTAGGATTACGTGTATCTGATCAGGACCCTATGGGGCCTTCCCGGGACAGACCCTCCTCATGTACTCTGTCTGCCTTTTGTCTGTAGAAAAACTTTAGTCAAAGAATAAATTTAATCAGAGAAGTGAGCAAATAAAGAAAGGAAAACAGTCAAGTAAGACAAAATAATAACAGTTTGGCCATTAAACAGTCAAGGACCTTTAGTTTTTCCTCAAGGGCTATAGCTAATATTCTGAGTCATGTCCTCTGAGTTGTTTTGCACATCCTGAAACCCCCAGCAGGTGGAAGAAGTTAACTGCATGTTGCCCACAAGCACGTGGACCCCAGCTAGGTTGGAACCAGAAGGTTGATGTTGTTGACTCTCAATTACCTCACCACCAACCAATCAGAAGTGTGTCCACAAGTTGATCGCATATCCCATAACCTCCCTCTCTCACCCTGTCTTTGTAAAACTTTTTCTAAAAGCTTCGGGGAGTTCAGGTCTTTTGAGCACTAGCTGCCTGGACTCCTTGCTTGGCACCTGCAATAAATGCTGCACTTTTCTTCACCAAAACCCAGTGTTAGTAGATTGGCTTTACTGTTCACGGGCAAGTGGACTCAAGTTTGGTTCGGTAACACATGTGGGGACCATAAACTTGTAAAAAGCCCAGTCATTGCCCTTGACCTGTCCATGAGTGCATCTGCCTGTAGACCCCCCTGCACATCTAGGAAGTGGACTTCCTCTGCTTCAGAAATCGAGTGCCCATTTGATAGGGGAGTCATGGAGGCTGTCTGGGAGAGAAGAATTCTACTGGGAACAACTCACTCAGGGGACCTGAGGGAAGTCAAATGTTAGTTGGGTCCCAGGAGCTTCTGTTTCAAGCAAGAAGGAACTCCTTAAAAATTGGCCAATATTTCTGCAAAAGAACATATGCTATGGATTCTGGGATGAATGTAACTTTGAAGGTTTTCTTGTACGGTGGTGTGGCACTGAGATGACTTTTCTGGAGTCATGAAAATGAAAATGAAATAGTATATACTTAAAATCTTCTACTCTTGAAATAAAAGTGTAACAGTGTATGCCTTTGAATGTGGTTATGTTGGATTTGGTGTGTTTCAGGTTGGCTCATGGCTGGATTCTTATCCTACCAGGTTATGGAGACTTCTTGTGTCATTCCAATACACAGGGGTAGTGTGTGTGTGTGTGTGTGTGTGTGTGTGTGTGTGTGTGTGTGTGTGTAGTGGGGGTGTCTCTGACTACCTGTTATTCCTCTGTTGTTCTGGGGTCATTCTGCCTGTTTGAGGATCGGAGATAGAGTGTGGATCTAAATTATTACCTTGAGAGAATAAGATAAAGAAAGAATGTGAATACAGCGCTAAAAAGAAATGAGCTATCAAGACATGAAAAGAGATGGAGGAAGCTTAAAGGCATATTACCAAGTGAAAGAAGCCAATCTGAGAGGCTACATATTGTATGCATGATTCCAAACATATGACATTCTAGAAAAGGAAAAACTATGGAGACAGTAAAAAAGATCAGTGAGTGATTGCCCAAGATTATGGGAGGGAGAGAGATGGATGAATAGGTGGAACACATAGGATTTTCAGGGCAGTGAAATGATTCTGTATGATACTATAATGATGGATACATGTCATTATATGTTTGTCAAAACTCACAGAATGTGCCACAAGAGAGCGTCTAAACTGTGGACTTAAGTTGATAATCAAGGATCAATATTGGCTCATCAATTATTGTTACAATTGTAACAAATGTATCACATTAATGCAAGATGTTAATAATTAAGAAACTCTGAGGTAGGGAGAGAGGGGGTATAAGGAAATTCTTTGTAGTTTCTGCTCAATTTTTCCGTAGATCTAAAGCTTAAAAAACGAAGTCTATTAACTAAAAGGAAAGAAAGAGAGGAGAGAAAGAAGCCTATTTGTCTCATCTTTCATCTTTCAACAAAAGGCCTTAGCTCTAAATAGCATGTTAGGAAGGAAAGCTTGGTCGGCATGGGGTGAAGCACAGCTCCTTCCAGACGCAGCGCACGTCTGCTACCATCAACCCGGCTCGGAACAGCCCGATTTCCTTTTCCAACCCACCACCCATCCTGCATTTAGTCAAATGGAATTTTCAACAATGTGGGTCATGACAGAAGCTTCTTGACATGGCAAATGTTCCCTGGGGATATCAAGTTTGATCCCTATCTGAGCTGCCTCGGTTGTATGACAAATATTTTCACTCACAAGCATAATTCAAACCTTGGCAGAGGCGGGGGTGACGAGACAGACAAGGAAGTGTTAGATGGAGGAAAAAAGGAAAGTGTTTACATCCTTGACACAGCAGCCCGGGGAGGTGACTTTCCCTGCTGTAGTCAGAGCTGTGATTTCTTGCTAACGAAAAAAGGGTAACTGATACTTGCAGAGGGGCCCACATGCACTAATGAAAACTAGGATGATGAGGAGCAGGTGAGAGTAACACCCACCAATGTTCCCCATGAGCTGGGCACCAGTGTAAGCATTTTCAAAAGAGAAATTTATTTAATCATGACAACAGAGGTGGGGTCTACCAATATCCCATTCCACAGATGAAAAGACTGATACTAGATTTGGTTGTGTGGTTACGATTGCATAGTCACTAAGAAGCAGAACAGAATTCAAATCCAATCTTCCAGCTCAGGATGGTGGCCTTTCCCCAAACCATGTGGCCTCTGATTAGCTCCTCCGGACAGGTGACAGCTGTGAGTCCAGCACTGCCCAGCCCAAGGGGGCAGAGAGCAAATGGGTGTTGCCTGGAAATACCTAGACACATAATATATAATACAAACATTCATGCCGTGGGAATCTAACTAAGAACCTCCAGAAAGCGTCTGTGTCCTAATCTCTGGAGCTTGGTGAATATGTGACCTTGTTTGGCAAAAGGAACTTTGCATTTAATTAAGCTAAGGACATTCAGTTGGGGAGATTAACCTGGATTATTCATGTGGAATGTAATCACAGGGTCTTTATAAGAGCAAAGCAGTAGGGTCAAAGTCAGACAGAGAGAGAGACAGACAGACAGAGAAGGAGGAAGCAGAGGTCAGAACACTGTAAGGCCATAAGCCATGGAATGTGGGTGACCTCTAGAAGCTGGAAAAAGTAAGGAAAAGGATTTTCCCTGAGAGCTTCCAGAAGGAACCAACCCTACTGACACGTTGATTTGAGGACTTTCTGGCCACCAGACCCAGAGCTGTAAGAGACTAACCCTGTGTGGTCTTTGTTTTTATTTTTGGCTGCGCCCCACAGCTTCTGGGATCTTAGTTCCCCAACCAGGGATCGAATCCGCATCCTAGGCAGTGAAAGCAGAGTTCTAACCACTGGACCACCAGGGAATTCCCCTCTGTGTGGTCTCAAACCACTAAGTGTGTGGTAATTTGTTATAGGAGCAACAGGAAACTAATATATGTAGGGAACACACACACACATACTACACGAACATGTATTTTCAGGCATGTAGGGCTGAGCTTGCTGACTCTGGCTCGCAGCCCTTTCTCTGCCCTCTTGAGGTCCGGCTCCCCAGTGTGGCCGGCCTCCTTTCACGCCCATGATCCCTCCCTCTGCTCACTTGAGGGCCCTTACTGTGACCTGGTTTGGATGATAAATTATAGTTGACCCTTGAACAACATGGGTTTGAACTGCGTGTGTCCACTTATACATGGATTTTTTTCAATAAATACTGCAGTACTACATGATCCATGGTTGAATGAATCCCCCAGATATGGAGGACCCATTGATAGGGAGGGCCAACTACAAAGTTCCCTGGGTTTTCAACTGTGGGGTTAGGTTGCTCCCCCTAACTCTTCCCATTTTTCAAGGGTCAACTAAATATGGTTGTCTCATCTCCATCAACCCGGCAGTTGCCTGCAAGTGATTTAGTCCCTGAACATTAAAAATTCCAGGCTGTCCTCCTCCTGCCATCCAGCACACACCCTGATACCTCCTCCTTGAATCATGGGATTGCCCCAAAATCTATCAAGCCCAACTCCTTAATTTTACAGAAGATGATGACTCCTAAAGACATTATTGTTCAAGGTCCCATGAACTCAGTGCCAAAATGTGCCTTGAGCTCAGGAAAACTTCAGTAATGGTTCCACGAGAAGTATCTTCCCCACTGATTCACATTGCTCAGGGTATGCTGATGGGGGTGCTGGCCCACCAGGACCTAATACCTGTGTAACCTGCCAGGTATGACACCTGAACCCTTGGAGTTTGGTAGTCTCTTGACTGAAGGTTTCTTGTCTCTGCTCAACAATCTTTGCTATGGTTATGGACTGAATTTTTGTGTCCCTCCCAATCCATATATTGAAGCTTAACCTCCAGTGTGGCTATATTTAGAGATGGGGCCTCTGAGGAAATAATTACTGTTGAAAGAGTAAAAGAGGCCATAAGGGTGGGGCCCTGATTTTACAGGATTAGTGTCCTTATAGGAAGAGACACTAGAGCTTGCTCTCTCTGTCTTTTTCTCCTTATTTGCATGCACAGAGGAAAGGCCATGTGAGGACACAGCCAGAAGACAGCCATCTACAACCCAGGAAGAGAGGTCTCACCAGAAACAGAATCAGCTGGTACCTTGATCTTGGACTTCTAGCCTTTAGAACTGTGAAAAATAAATGTCTGTTGTTCAAGCCACCTGGTGTGGAATTCTGTTATAGCAGCACAGACAGATGGATACAGCTCTCTCCCTTTGAGTCTACACCTGCCTGGCATTTATGCCTCTCAGTGTGTGTCCTCTTCCCCTCCAGCTTTCTCTCACCCTCCCACTCACAACTCTGCTTCCAAACATAAACCTTTCACCACTGACAAACAGGGCACAGAGGTGTCTCAGCTGTTGTCTGGCCTGACCATTCTTGCTGACTGTCAGTGGTCTCCCACCCAAAGCCACTGCTCCCAGCTCCACAAGTTAAAAATCCCGTCCTCCAGTAAGGACCTGCTAGAAGACTGCTTTATCCATGGACCTCCCTGCTCACAGCCAGACCCATTCTTCTGCCTCTGTTGCTACAGGAAGTTTGGGTTTACTATGGCCATGTGTAGGGTGTTGAATAGTGTCCCCCAAATTCATGGCCATCTAGAACCTCAGAAGGTGACCTTATGGAAATAGAGTCTTCGCATTTGTAATTAAGTATCTTGAGATGAGATCATGCTGGATTTAGGTTGGGTCCTAAATTGGCCTTTTAAGAAAAGGAAGGAACACAGAGACAGAGGGAAGAAAGAGGCAGAGACCGGAGTGATGTGGCCACAAGCCAAGGAATGCCAGGAGCCACCAGAGACTGGATGAGGCAAAGAAGGATTCTCCCCTAGAGACTTTGGAGGGAGTAAGACACTGCTGACGGCTTGATTTTGGATTTCTGGCCTCCAGAACTGCGAATCAACTTATGTTGTTTTCAGCCACCAAGTTTGTATGATTTGTTATGGCTGCCCTGGGAAACTAATACCCCAGTATTACAGGTATTCGATTTCACCCCTGCCCTTCAAGAGAGGTGCCTTATTCTAGTTAGCATGGGGCCTCCCCTAGCATCCTGACACCTAGTGAGCTTGCAAACTCGTACACTGTGCTGAGTCACAGTGAATGTCCCCAGGCTGCTCTGTCATGCATTGTGTTGCTCAGAGGTCTAGTGGCTGGGTCTGTCTTTCTCAGCACAGGGTGTGTGCCCTCCCAGCTCCAAGGATGTGTGAATTGCTGGCAGAGCTGGATGCTAAAATTCCCAACCAGCACTCCAGATTCTCCGTCTGTTCGTTATGACTTGTATCTTAGAAATGGTCTCAGGATTCTCATAAAATGGTTCTTCTAGGCAGATGTAATATTTTCCTCCAGAAACTCATGTTACTTAGCTCTTCTAAGCCTCAGTCATGAAGGGGACTTGTGGTTCTGAGCATAGTTTGGGACTATTCTAAGGATATATCTCCTAAGGACCCTGAGACTCATATATACACCTCTTTTTAGAACAGGTGTTTTGGTAAAACTGGAGGAATGTAGGAGGCACCTCCTTAGACCACAGAGCCCCAGGGACAGCAATTTCCCCTGAGACTCTTGATTGTCTCCAGAGAGCTTAAGAGTTACTTCTGGAGGCTGAGATTCAGCCTGGGGATCCGTGGTGAGAATAAGTGGATTCCATTTATCATAGTTAATATGGCTCTATATGCAACCAAGATGAGGAGGACCAGGAAAACTTAGGTTACAAGTGAGTTCTGAGCATTATAGAAGATGTTCGAAACACATTTAAAAGGAGATTTTAGACTAGCACTGTTCATAAGTAAACCACGTGGCAGTTTCCAAAGACTCACTGTTGTACTCTCATAATTAAAAGGCATTCAGGTCTTAACATCTGGGAATGACAATGCACCAAAATTGCATTATCTCAGTGCATTGGGTTTTCGTCCTTGTTACAGTTTGTCTATATGGTGTTAACACAGAGTAACGTGCATTAGTTAGCATGCACTACTAACAAATAAAAACAACATCTATCACTAGTTGAGTGCTTACCAGAGAGTAGAAAGGCAATGTGAAAAGTGCTTTATACATGTGTCTTAGTCAGCTCTGGCTGCTATAACAAAATACCTTAGGCTCAGTGCCTTAAACAACATTTATTTATCACATTTCTGGAGGCTGAGAAGTCCAAGATCAAGATGCTGGAAGAGTTGGCTTTTGGTGAGGGCCCTCTTCCTAGATTGTAGACTACAGCCTTCTCTCTGTGTCCTCACAGGTGTCCCCTCTTCTTATAAGGGCGCTAATCCCATCATGGGGGCTCCATTCTCACGATCTCATATAAAACTTCTCACCTCTCAGAGGCCCCACCTCCCAACACTTTCACTTTGGGAGTTAAAGTCTTCAACACATAAATTTGGTGGCAACACAAACTTTCAGGCCATATAACAGTATTATTTTTTTAATCTCCAAAACAAGTCTTTGAGGAAAAGTTCATGCATTTTACAGGTAAAGAAACTGGGGGTCAGAAAAGTGAATTTCCTTGCTGAGGGTCACACAGGAAGTGGAGGGGATGTGAACACAGGTCTGGGTGGCCATCACCCAATGATCATTAACTAGGCAGTACAAATGTGACACCTCCCTTTCCCTCTTCCATGCAGGCATTGCTAACGAGCATGGTACTCTTTTCCTGATGAGCCCTGATGTGGTCCTACAACCCTTTTGAGCCCAGCCTTCCAAACAGTCAGAATTAATCAGCTGGAGTTGGTGTTGACATGGGAGATGCAAACTCCTTGCCTTTCTGGTGATAGAATGCTTTCCAACGTGGTGTGATGCTGGCCCATTGCACTTATGCCAGAAGTATTAGCTGCCACAGGGGGGAAGAGGTAGGGCCAGGGGTCTTTTAAAATTTTTATTATTTATTTATTTATCTTGTTGGCTGTGTTGGGTCTCAGTTGCGGTACACGCGATCTTTCGTTGCGGCACATGGGCTTCTCCCTAGTTGTGGCACGTGGGCTCAGGCTTAGTTGTCCCATGGCATGTGGGATTTTAGTTCCTCGACCAGGGATCGAACCCATGTCCTCTGCATTGGAAGGTGGATTTTTAACCACTGGACCACCAGGGAAGTCTCGCAGGGGTCTTTTTTAAAAAAAAAATTTAAAAAATATTTATTTTACTGTGGTAAGAACATTTAACACGAGATCTGTCCCTTTAACAAATTTTTGAATGTACAATATGGTGTTGTTCACTATAGGTCCACTGTCGTACAGAAGATCTCCAGAGCTTATTCATCTTGCTTAACACGGGGTCTTCTTGAAGTGTGGCCAGCACTTAGGTGGACCAACGCCTTCCTCTCCCACATGGGGCATCAGACTCTGGGCACTTTGCCTGCCCCGCAGTTCAGCTGAGCAGGAGGCCAAAGGTGTGAGTGCAGCCCACCTGAACCGTGGCAGCCTCCAAGGCCACGTGCAGAGCCTGGATATACTTCTCCACTCGGCTGTTGCTTCTACTGTTGCTCTAAGGTGGAGGGAAGAGGCGGGGCTTTAGAGTGAGATTAAGTGGAGCTTGGTTCTTGCATCTGCCGCTTACTAGCAGTGTGGCCCTGGACACTGTGTCTAATTTCTTTGAGTTGTGGTCTCTTCATTATAAATGAGGCCGCTGTGAGGATTGGATATGACAATATAAATAAAGTGATCTTGGCAGCTGACAGGCACTCAGTACACAATGGATGCACATCTTAGCTGTGATGATTGACAGTTATTTTCTCTATGTCTCTGTTCTATTTCTCTGAGTAGAGGGTAAGTTCCTTAAAAGCAAGGCCTCCCTGATAGTACCTCACAGAGCTTGCTTTGCACATAGTAGGACCTACTAAACATATTCCCTGAATCATGGTTGATGTACTATTTTTTTTTTTTTTTTTTTTTTTTGCGCTACGAGGGCCTCTCACCGCTGTGGCCTCTCCCATTGCGGAGCACAGGCTCCGGACGCGCAGGCTCAGCGGCCACGGCTCACGGGCCCAGCCGCTCCTCGGCACGTGGGATCTTCCCGGACCGGGGCACAAACCCGTGTCCCCTGCATCGGCAGGCGGACTCTCAACCTCTGCGCCACCAGGGAAGCCCTGATGGACTATTTTTAAATTCTGGTCTCAGCTGACCTGGAATCTCTTCTCTTTTGTCCTCTACCTTGAATCCAGGCCAACATCTGAGAAAATAGTTTCAAAGACAACAAATGAACAGGGGTTGGAACATTCTCCCATCATCTGTGTGTAAAGTTGTCTAAAGCTGTATATAAACTTTGGAAGCCCCCTTGGGACAAGCTGAGCCTGGGAGGAGCTTGCGGGCGGAGGGTGGCTGAAGCACAACAGCTTCCTGATGGGCGGGCAACTCTGCATGCCTAGGCTGAGTGATGCCCACGGCAGACCTTTCAGGAGGCAAGGCCTGGGACATGCTCATCCTTCCTCTCACAGGGATTTTGTAAAGGATGCTGACTGTTTTCACACTGGAGAATTCCAAAGAATCTCAAGAAACTTCTTTTGCTCTGAAAGAAGGAAATGATCTCTGATAGCCTTCTTCATTTAGAATGAAGCCACACACATGAATTTTTACGTGGCATTTGCAAGAGAATGGGGCGGCTGCTCTACCTTGGAATCCCCAAATACATGAATGTATTTCTTTGGGAACTTGCAGTGAGTTTTAACGGACACAGTCATGCTGGGAATAAAACAGAAATGGTCGTGCCTGATGCCCATGGGATTCTACTACTGATTATTTTTGAAAGCAGAGGGAATTGGCCTACAAAAAGAAAATCAGCATACACATTTAAAATGGAGTTAGAAAGAGCTGGCTGAAGAACTATGAAGGAATATTTATTAAAGTTTCAAGTTTGAGCCTAGTCATGGGAAGGTCAGAAATATTTTTCTTAAGGTCACGGATCCATCAGAAGTGACTTTAATTAAGAATAATGGGGTTGGACCACCTCTGCCCTCATCCCTGTGTCATTACCATCCCTGGTGGAGAGACCTCTTTAAAGTCACAGACAGAAAGCTAATGTGATTAAGGCCTGGTTTTCACATTTTTCAAGTACCAGTTGTGTGTGGACATGAGAAGAAAGATCTGTTATTCTCAAGGCATTTGCTCATGCAATTTTAAAATACCATTCGTTGCTTATTGACTTAATGAAGCTGCTCATGGATTTCCAGTTTTTCTCCCGCATTAATTTTAGACAAATAATATTAATCAATGAGCTTGTCATTCTTGCTTTGATGGAAGGTGAAAATATGAAGATTTAACAAGAATTTGGGCCCCATTCCAGAAGCTAGTCATGGAACATGGAGCTTCTTTTTGATCTTTTAGATATAGCATAGAATGTTCACTTTAATTTGCTTTGGGAGTGGTATTAACGTAACTCAACAAATTGCTGATTCAGAACATCCTTCTCATTCTCATTTGCACATTTGTTCACATACTTCCTACCATGTGACCAGCGTACTGTGATTGATTGCAGAAATGCCCTCTGTATTCATGATCTTTATGATGTGACTTTGCAGCTTCAGCCAATAAGAGGTAGAGTCCCCCCACCACCCACCTTGCATCTGATTTGCTCTGGCCAACAGAAGTGAAGGTGCTAGTTCTCTTCATCTCTTGGAAATGAGCCCAGGCTGGCCTGCTGGAGGATGAGAGGCCATGTGGAGTAGAGACGACCCATCTCAGCCAACTCAATAGCTGACCTGGAAGCATGTGTGACTACCCCTAAGACTGGGAGGAGAATCATCTAGAGGAGCCCAACTCAAATTGCTGACCCACTAAACTACTAACTTTGGGGAAATTTGTTACATAGCAAAAGCTAGCTAATAACCTCTCTCTAACCTAAGAGAGGTTCTTTGGTTAATCTATTAAGAACTCCTTAAAGAAAAAGTGACCCTCATTGTAGAGTCGTCAATGAAAAGGTTGACACTTATTCTGGAAGCTTTATCATTTCACTACTCTCAAGAAAATTAGGGTAAACAGTTTCATCATCTTCAGCATACTGCGTACACAGCCAATCCCAGCCTCCAGGCACAGTTATTATCTCCATTTCATAGATGAGGAGCCTGAAGTTTAGAGCCATTAAATACCTTGCCCAAGGCTGTGCAGACCGCAGGTGGCGGCAGGATTGAAACTTTTAGCACCTTCACGCTGCATAGGTCTGTATGATGAAACCAAGTGATGTAGAGCCAAGGTGGATCCTGATAACGGTAGGTGGCCTACCTGTGACTGGGGGAACTGTGGCTCTAGTCTCCTCGAAATGCAAGAGTAATATCTCACTGGATAACTTCTTCCCCTTTCCCCCACTTCGTAAGCATTTGGAGAAAACTTTGTAAGCAGGGCTGAAGCAGTTAAGGCTAATCAAATCAAAGGCACCCTCCCCTAGCCCCTGCCCCAAAGGATCATACTGGTGCTTGCTAATGTGAATCCTTTCTGTGCAAAGTTTAGTACCTCATCCAAGGGCTCCACAATTACATTTCCGTTACTTCCCACTGTTTATCACAGGTGGATTGCGAAAGCCAATTTACGTTGTGATTTCTCCTTTGCTAGATCTTTACTGTCTATTTTTAATTTTGTCTCACAGTCCAGTGGGAAGCCTCATCACAGTGTTGGCTCCATGGTGCTGTTGGGACATAGGCCCTGAGAGGGACCTTGTTCTCCAGCCACGAAGTGTCCTCTGGACGAGCCACGAGGTCACGGGAAGGCTCTGTCCTTGAACAGCTCTTTCTCACTCATCTAGGGCAGTTTCTCATTAACCTTACATCAAAAAAAGAAAGAAACATTTCCTTGTGTATTCGAAAAATGTTTGTGTCTCCCTAATGCCTCTGACCTGGGGTTCGTGAACCCAGACTCAAGTGTTTTCATCACATGACCATCCTCCATGACAGCTCTTACGGTCCATACTGGAGTGACCTGGGCTTTGAGCTGGAGGCCAAGTTTGCTGGGGCTTCCGGGGGTGCAGGGAAGGGTGAGGTGGGGACAAACATTTTGTCCTGTGACAAGAAGAAAGAAAGGTTTCAAGAATACCTTTAGAGATGGGTTGGCGGCCTGGGACAACAGTATTTTTATGGGCCTAAATTACTTCTGATAAAAAAAGAACCGGGATCCATGAAAGAAAATATAATTCAAGAATGTTTTGACCATAGCTGTCTAACGTTTGAAGAGGTTTTCTTGATGGGAGATTTTATTGCCACCTGTCTTTGTTTTTGTAATTCTCCAAGGCGACAGGCCAATAAGATCAGCTTATCTGTACGGCTTTTCTAATCTGTTGGCAAAGATTGAAGTGGTTTTTTTTTAGCCTTCTTTAACAATGTCCCTATTTCCTCCCACCTTATTTTCTTCATATGAATTGGGCAGGGGCTTTTTTAAAAAAAATTAATTAATTTATTTATGGCTGTGTTGGGTCTTCGTTTCTGCGCGAGGGCTTTCTCTAGTTGCGGCGAGCGGGGGCCACTCTTCATCGCGGTGCGCGGGCTTCTCACTGTCGCGGCCTCTCCCGTTGCAGAGCACAGGCTCCAGACGCGCCGGCTCAGTAGTTGTGGCGCACGGACTTAGTTGCTCCGCGGCATGTGGGATCTTCCCGGGCCAGGGCTCGAACCCGTGTCCCCTGCATCGGCAGGCAGATTCCCAACCACTGCGCCACCAGGGAAGCCCTGGGCAGGGGCTTTTTATTAATATTAGAGAGATATGACTTTGTCCGTCGGTGGTTGAGTTGTAATTTGGTCTGTTTAGTTGCCAGTGAATAGATGGAGGTTTTTAGCCTCCGAGACCAGCAGGTTCATCCGAAAATGAGATAAGAGAAAGCAAGTGAAGAAATACGTCAGTCCACGGAGCACGGATGCTGGTGTGTCTGCTGCCACCCTTCTGTTCATTGCTCTGTGGCCAGTCATCCTTCGACAAAGACCCCGAGTTTCCAGCAAAGCCTGCCCAACTCTAGGTGCTGTTCGAGTTCTACGGCCTCAGCTCTGAGCCACCAGTTGCCCAGATCAATCGCCAAGTTAATTATTTTTCTTCTTTGAACTCAATCCCCCTCCCTGCCTTTATCCCTGTGGCGTCCTGTGACAAGCACAGCAATGCTTCTCTTTGCCTATCACTTTGAAGAGCATGATGTTAAAAATTTGCAAGCAGCAAAGCCAAACTTTATGCAATCTTGTGGGAAGGGCGCAGATTCTGGGGTTCAGTGGCATTGGGAGGGGAAACTAGAGGCAGTAAGCAGCTAAGGTCGATTGAGCGCCTACTACCTGCTAAGGGTTTGGGGCTTGTTATCTCCTT
This sequence comes from Kogia breviceps, assembly GCF_026419965.1. Lineage (NCBI taxonomy): Eukaryota > Metazoa > Chordata > Mammalia > Artiodactyla > Physeteridae > Kogia > Kogia breviceps. The sequence goes on from NC_081314.1 coordinate 142,388,394, forward strand.
TAATCCACACAACAGGGTTAGTTATTACTGCATTTTGCAGATTAGGAACATGCATCCACCCAGAGTAGGTAATTTCCCCACTATCACACAAGGGCACGAAAATCCTGCTCTTGTCACCTTTCCTGCACCCTTGTCAACTTCTTGACGGTGAGAATATCTGTCTGCTTTAATCAAGGGGCATTTTTCAGTCAAGGTTTCATGAGACAATATGCACCAAAGCATATTTGTAAACTGAGGCACTCCACTGAAGCTAGTTGTTACTGCTCTCCACATGGAAATTCTCCTGGGTTCCTGGTCGTTTAGCCAGTTCCGCAAAGTAGGCTGACCAAAGTCCCGTGATGCATGAGGCCTGGTCCAAGGCAAGGTCATGAGCCCCTTCTCTGAAAGTGCTGAACGACGCACAAAGTAAGGGTGTCCCCTGGGGCACTTTGCTTCTCCTTTCGGGCTCCCTGGGAGCCCTAATTCCATGTTTACCCCATTAGAACCTGGGAAAGGTCATTCTTTCCATTTATCAGGTTGGGGTGGCCTCATTCTGAGGAAGCTGGAAAGGATTTGGGGTTAGAAAATCTTCGTGTTTTAAGTGTTATTTCTAGAACGTTCCCTATTCATTAAGGAACAGCTTCTTTTTTTTTTTTTTTTTTTTTTGGTGTTACGCGGGCCTCTCACTGTTGTGGTCTCTCCCGTTGCGGGGCACAGGCTCCGGACGCGCAGGCTCAGCGGCCATGGCTCACGGGCCCAGCCGCTCCGCGGCATGTGGGATCTTCCCGTACCGGGGCACGAACCCGTATCCCCTGCATCGGCAGGCGGACTCTCAACCACTGCGCCACCAGGGAAGCCCAAGGAACAGCTTCTTTTTGAGAGGCTGGTTTCTCATGGCTTGTCAAACAAGGCAGGTTATTTCGTGCATACATGAAGGAATTCACACATGTAGGCTGTGAATGGGTGTCCATCAACCAGAGGGGCCACGCCCTGAAGGCGACCACATCTGTGATACTGAGTAACCGCCCCCTTTCCACGTCCTCAGCCATGAGCTGAGATGCCACAGGCAGACACCATAGAATTCGAAGCCACCTTTTCCTGGGCACACGTGCTGTGGAGTGAGGAGCTTGGTTAAGGGAGCAAGAGCTGCCTCGTCTTGGAGGCTTACTGAGTGCCAAGCTCCCTGCATCATCGCGTGTAGTTCTAGCGGGAACCATGCCACAGAGGAGCCATGCCAGGGAGGAACCATGCAAGGGGGGTGCTAGTTCCAGGGGAAACTGATTGCTCAGGGAGGTTAAACACTTTGCTCAGGTGGGAAGTTCAAAAGCTGGGGTTTAAACACGGGAGAGTCTGATTCCACACCCTACAGGCTTAGACATATCATCACAGAGCTTAGGCAAATGGCTGGTGCCTGACTTGTAATGTGAGGTGAAAGTTTGCTTGAAGTTAATTAATACTACCATCGCTTATCATACATGGAAGGCAGGAAATCATACCTGTGTGAAAGTAAAAGACAATCCATCCATTAAAAGAAGTCATAGTTTAGCCATTGTTTTCCAGACTTTTTGGACAATACCTCACGATAAGAAATATATATTTTTTATCGTGATTCAGTGGTCATATTTAGATATTTGTGTATGCATACACATATGAGTGTGTGTGTATAGACACACCAAAATTTCATGGAATAATTCTTCCTAATTTACCATGTTCTCTACACTGAACGATTTTCTGTTCCCTTTTCCTTTATCTCATTTTTTTTTTTTACAGTGCTGGTTAAATTTATTTTATTAAATTCATTTATTTTCACAATCTGTAAGCCGTAACCCCCTAGTCACAGACACTGGTTAATGGGGGCTATGTCTCTGGAACAGCCTGTCTGAGTGGGAAGTTAAGACCTGCTACTTGTAGGCTGTTTGACCTTGGGTAAATCCCCTAACCCCTTCATGCCTTAGTTTCCTTATCTACAAAGTGAACATAATGAAATAATAGCTATACTTCAAAGAGATGTTACAGCAACTTGGAGCAATAATACAGATGAAGGGCTTAAACCGAAGAATGGTGAAAGTAAACAATTAATGTTAGTTTCCTAATTATTACGAGTGACTTTTCCACAATATATTTATTTTGCATCTGTAACTGCTATTTAATAACAGCAAAAAAATTAAGACAGTTGGTATCTATGGGAGGGATGCAAGTCTGTCTATGAGTATGTTGGAGGTCTGGGTAATGATCATATAAACCCTACTTTTCTAGGGCAGGTGTGGCTGATTTGAAGTAGGAAAGAGCAAAATTAAATTCAAACGTAACTCTATGTCTTAGATTAAAGTATGTTTATAAAACAGACACAAATTCATAGACAGAAGGTTGAATTATACTCAGTCTAAACTCTACATAAAGAAGGTGGGAAAACATAGAACACATTTTAGAAAAATTTCCATTGAGATAATAAAATGACACCAAAATGTTGGTACTATTAAAGGGTAAATTCTGTTATCTGGAAGACTGCATCCTGTGGAGATATTTTCCCCATGACGCCTGTGGGAAGATGAAAGTTTGCTTTACGGAACCTCTCCCATTGTGATTTACAGTTGGTACAGCACGAGGTGCTGGGGTGAAATCAGGACAAGAAGAGGCTAATGGAGCAGGGCAGGCCTCCATTTTTAAGGACAAGGGACGTTCTTTGAGTTAGGCCTGTGAGAAGGTGAAATCACCACATGGAATTCAATCCCAATTTTGGGGGGTTTAAAAGAAAAAAGGCAAAAGAAAATTAAGGAATCTCTTTGGGCCTTAAATAATCTCTTGGAATGGGTATTCTTTTGTTATGCCCATTTTACAGATGAGGAGATGGAGGCATGAGGGGTTAAAACATTTCCCTTAGGCATTAAGGTACCTCTTAGGCATCAACCTCCTGGGATTTCTCCCTGTTTTGATGTAGTGTGATATAGTATTATCCTGCCCTTGCATTTAAGACATAGAAAAATTATAGGTTTTATGGGGGCTGAGGTGAAGGGATGATCCAAGAACAATATAGGAGAGACCAGGAATCTGACATGACAGAACGGACTATGACTGGACGCTGTTTATGCTCTGAGGCCAGAAAACGGGGTTTATATTTGCCTTGACCCAAGGTTGCACCTAGATCTTTTTTCATGTCTTTTTTATGGACACTGCATGGAAGTGAAAAGGCTGGAATGCTGCCAAGATAAGTCAGCAAACCTAATGTCATTTGCTCTTAGCTGGATCAATGGCCTTCTTCTTGCCCTTTCTTAGAAGCTTGGTGTGTTGGAAACTCAGCAAAATTAAAGAACTGTTGAAAAGGATTAATTCATTTAAATGGATTAAGCCTGGAACCCGTGGAAAGATTGACTTCAGCGTCAAGGGGCAAAGTGGCTGGCTGTTTTGGAAGTCTAAGGTGGCAGATTCAAAGCCAGTAGCCTGGTTGAGCGGCCACAGGCAGGACCAAGCTTCATTTCATTCAGAAGTATTTGGCTCTAATTCTCGCTTCAGTTCTTTCCCAAAGTGAAGTACTTGGATGAGACGGTCTCTGAGTTCCCTCCTGCTTCTAATACTGAGATTTAAGGTAGTCACAATAGGACCTTCCCCAACGCCAATCAGGTCTCCTTGTAAACTACCTGCCTACATGTGCTTTCATTACTATACGCTGAAATCTTTATGTTATTTGTCCATTTGGTTGCAGTTGGCAATAAGTTGGCCTCTCTGGATTCTCCTTTGTGCCTTTTTTGTGGCTACAGTGCAGAAAGATTTGGGCGTGGGTTGCAAAGAGTAAAACAAGTGAGATTGCTTGTGCAACCATAGCAATCTGTAAAACACACCATTGGGAGTAAGTGGTTAATAGAACACAACGTTTCAGAATGAATAATGTATATGGTTTCATTTCCATGACACTGAATTATAACAACAATAAAAACAAGATGGCGATACACTAATATGTATAAAATAGATAACTAATAGGAACCTGCTGTATAGCACAGGGAACTCTACTTCACTTTGCTGTACGGTAGAAACTAACATAACGTTGTAAATCAACTATACCCCAATTAAAACAAAACAAAACAAAACAAGATGGCGACACTGTTGACTTGCTACCAACAGACATTTCTCCACCTATTTTTTTTCCCTCGCCAATCTACCATCCACAACAGAAGTTGTAAGTGCCAGATACCCACTTTTTCAGCCTCCCTCACAGCTGGGGATTGGCCATGTTTTCCATTCCTGAAGGGAAGTCAGCAGACGAAGTGGGTGAAGGAGAAATGAGAGAGGAGAAGATTCTTCCTTTGAACCTGACTGAGTCAGGATATTGTTTGTGGAGTTGTGGAGGCCTTCTTATCTCCAAGAGAAGCAAAGGGAAATGGACTCACCATAGTCCAGAGAATCTAGAGCTGCTGAACTGGACTAGTTACCTTTGGACTTCTCGTATGTGAGATTTATGAACAATCCCCAAATATTCAAGTCACTGTAGTCAGACCTTTCCTCACCTGCAGTTTAGAGCTTCCTAATTGATAACCTAACTTAATAACGCCCTTATTAAGTAACCACTCCACACTGGGCATTGTTACATTGTTCTAATAATGCAATCCCATAAAGTATATCTATTTTTAGTCCTGTATTAGTGATGAAGAAGTGGAAGCCTAGAAACAGAAAAAACTGGCTCTAGAACACTGGTTAGCTAGTGGTCAAGGCAGGATTTCATCCTATGCTTCCCAAACCCTCACTCTGTGCTTACAGCACAAATGGGGCAGGCAGCCATACACATTGGCTCTGAAGAGACCCAGAAAAGGCTCTATCTCTTCCTTGAATTCTCCTCCCTATTGGCCGCATGTCCCATGAGTCTTACCCCTGGTATCTCCTCAAGGAGCCTTTTGGGGATTGGCACACTTGAATGTGGTTAAATCTTAGTGCTGTCCCAAGAGAAATTAAATCTACATTCATACAAAAACTCGTATAACAATGTTCATAGCATCATTATTCACAATAACCAAAATGTGGAAATAACCCAAATGTCCATCAACTGACAAATGGATAAATAAAACATGTTCTATCCAATCCATACAATGGAGTATTAGCCAGCCATAAAAAGGAATGAAATACTGACACATGATACATCATGGATGGACATTGTAAACATGCTCAGTGAAAGAAGCCAGTGAAAAAAGAGCACATACTGTTCGATTATATTCGTATGAAAGTGCAGAATAGGGAAATCTGTAGAGACAGTAGGCTAGTGGTTGCTTAGAGCTGGGAAATATGGGGGATATGGATAGCTAAATGGTGTGAGATTTCTTTCTGAGGTGATAAAAATGTTCTAAAATTGACTTCAGTGATGGTTGAACATATTTGAGATTATACTAAAAATCAATGATTTGCCCACTTTAAATGAGTGAATTGTATGGTATGTGAATTATATCTCAGTAAAGCTGTTAAAAAATCATAGTGCTTCTAGGAGGGGAAGCACCTTAGCTAGTCACCCGTCATAGGTGGGCTCGGACTCCAGTAACTTTGATGGGGGCAGGAGGAGACGATGTCAAAGTGAGGGAGGGCAGGAGGAGCTGGAAACAGGGAAGCATGTCAGCCAGTGCAACAGAGGTCTGCGCAGCGACAAAGGGTCTGTCCTTGACCAAACTCTACTCAGGGTCCCCTGAGCTCTTTTTCAACCAGGTCTTCACTTTTGGACTTCTGTGTTTGTCTCCACATTGTCCAATTCTAGGAAGGATTCTGTTAAGTCAGTTTAACCAGAATTCCACACCTTTCATGTCTGATCACCCTCCATATCTGATCAGGTTCCTCATCCTCCACCACCCCCAGGGGGTGTCTGATCACCCTGGTACGGCTTCAGCAAGAATCCTGTTAGGTCAGTTTAGCCAGAACCCCCCTTACCCCCGACGTCTCCTCTTAGTAATTTTCCATCCACGGACCACACCCTGCTCCTTGTCTATAACTCCCACTTGCCCACGCTGTACTCAGAGTTGAGCCCAAATTCTCTTCCCCCTGTAAAACTCCAATGCAGTAGCCTCTACGTATACCTACGTCTACAGCCCTCCTTGAAGGAAATCTGCCTTCTTGTCCTTTAGCAAGTGCCATTGAATAATTTCCTTTTTAACAGCAGCAAGCAGGTGTGTGTGTTTCCAGGGGAGAGGGAGGAGAGGGGAGGGGAAGGTGAGAAAAGGTGTTTGCAGGATGATGGTGCCTTTTCCCACTACCTCGAGCAAGGTAACCCCCTCCATGCAGCAATTATGGCCAACAGACAAGGGCAAGTTCTGCTCGGGGTGGAGGAAATAATAGCTCAGCCAACTGCAGTTTAGATCACAAAACTCTGTGTAAAGAAATGAAATAGTTCCATCTTGTAGAAAAGAAAAAAAACACCTAGAAAATATCTATTCAAATATTTGTTCCAAGTTCTCTCAAAATAACTTGCTTGATAGTTCTGGGACTTGTACTCAATTTCTTATACGACAGTGAGAAGGATTACTGATCACCCTCTACTTAAACATTTAAAAAATGTGATTTGGTTTGGATATTTCCCTCAAAAGTCCCTCAGAATTTCAAGTGAGCATTTTCACAAGTGAGTTGTCTCTCTGGTTAGTCTTCCTATGGATTCTATTTTAAAGTTAGTTATATTATTTTTTTCTTCAAAAATTCCTATGAAAATGCGGCTTTTATTAAGAGAGCCACCCAACCCCTTTATCTGTTAAATCTTGGACGCCTCACCCCTAGGATAACACCAAGAGCCACTGACAAGTTTATCCTAGGCATTGGTAAGAAGGAGCTCATCCCTTGGCTATAATTCTCAGCTAAAGACCTAGAAGAAACTGGAAGCGGAGCATTCTGCAAGAGCAAAAGGAAGGTGTGGCTGGAACAAACTGTGCCCAGTTTTGCTGGAGCAGAGACTTCGTCAAAGGTACCCAGGCAGCGCGTGAGCTGGCTGCATAGCAAGGTACCCACTTATCCCACACGGGATGGTGGATAGGGAGGATGCAGTGGAGGAAGCCTTTATTAGGCTGGGGGGAAGGCCGTGGGGGAATCCACTTAAATAAAACTTCATGCTGAACAGTGAAAAAAAGAAAAAAAAAATAAAGAAAAGAAAGGTATGGTTGTTGGGTCTCTATCTTGAAAACTGAAACAAAAACTGTAAAAATAAGTTTATGTTATCTTCCATTGAACATGCTTATAATCATAACTATATGCACAAATTCTTAGGAAAACTGCAAGGATAAAGTGTTGATTATTTCTCATCTGGCTGACTTTTCTGGCAACCCTGCATATTAGTACAATCAGATAGCCTTCATTTTACACACTGAAATGATCAGAAAGGTCATAAAGAGGGTCAGGTCTGCAAAAATATGCTGAAGCTTTGTTTCCCCAAGGGCTTTGGATAACATTTTGCTACTCGAATCATTCTCTTTGAAGGCACCTCCTATTTGCCATCTCCCCATCATTACCTCCTCTTTGGGTGTCACGGGCCCATCTCTGCCAGGCCATCATGTGTCAACGACTTCCCCTGCGATGGGAGGAGATCCATAACTTGATCACTGTCAATTGACCCTATGAAATCCTGCATCTATTGCAAGATTTCACATTTCACTTTGTAATCCACTTGTGATGGATTACCTGGCAACATCTGTGACTCAGAGAGACCCACCTATAAAGTTTAAAGCCTTGGCTGGTGGGGGGGGTTTGATGCGGGGCGGGGAAAAGAGATGTTGGAGATAAAGGGGCGACCAATTGTTAATTTAGCCAACTCTTTAGGGGGTCTTCTTGCTTATGACATCTTCTACTTCCATACTCTATCCTCCAACTTTTCAGACTCAGATAACCAGGTTCCCTCCTATATAATCTGGATATTTGAACCTAACCTTTCTGCCTCAGTCTACTGGATATTCTGGATCAAAGTACATCCCTGTTTTGCTTGAGTAATCTTGCAAACAGTCCGAAATTTTGTTTCACTTATTGTCTGTGGTTTGGCACCAACCCTTTTGAGCATCCACTATGTACAAAACTCTCAGAGGACAACTAGGATTCCACAAAGGCCCTGCCCACGTGTTTCCTCCTGGATACTGTCTCGAGAATTCCATTCTTCTCATATTCAAAACAGTACTTGGGGAAGCTTGTTTGGGGTTGCCTGCCCTCTGTGTACACTCAGCACTTTTCATAGGGCTCACTTGCCTCTTCCATTGGGGTGGTTCATGTGTAAACCTCTCCCGGCCCCACCCCAAAGGCAGGGCTTCCCAAGGGTGTGGGCTCATCTCTGCCTAGGTTCTCTGACTCTTGTGCTTCTCTTCACCTCAAAGTGGAGATTCCCACCGTTTCCCTAACTCAAGGGATGTGTGTGGTTGGGACAAAGAAGATAATGTCAAACGACTTACATTTATTTACCATTTTTATTTCTAAAACTCCTTCCCATAAATTATCTCAAAATTGTTCCTCCCAGTCAGCTTTAGTGGTAGGCATGAAAGATACTGTCCTCCCAAAGGGTTGATGAAACAGTAGCTATAGTGACTGCTCAGAGAAAGGGTGATTGGCCCCAAATTATACAACCAGTGACCTGTGGGTGGTGAAGCTGGTGTTGACACCAAGCTCTCAGTTCTTTCCGCAGACGCAGAGCAAGTTTAGGGTTTTGACATCATGGCATGTCAGGGCCTATTCCTGTGTCTGGTGGAGAAGAAGCCACAGCAGGGATGGAGTATCTGAACATTTTTCCATTATTTACTCATTAGGGGGAAAGGTCCCCAAATCCCCTGGTGTTCAGGTCGGGGAGACTACAGGAGACTGAATAATGGACTCCCCAAAATGCCCACCTCCTAGTCCCCAGAACATGTGAATGTTATCTTACAGTGAAAAGGGACTTAGCAGATGGGATTAGGTTAAGGATCATGGGATGGGGAGAGTCTCCTGGATTATCTGGATGGGCCCTAAATGTCATCAAAAGAGTCCTTTTGGTGGGGGGGCCGGATGAGCAGAAAAAGACAAAAGTGATGTGATGACAGAAGCAGAGAGAGAGAGATCAGAAGCTGCTACATTGATGGCTTTGAAGATGAAGCATGGGGCCATGATCCAAGGACTATAGGCGGCTCTAGAAGCTAGAAAAGGCAGGAAAACAGATTCTTTCTTAGAACCTCCAGAAAGAACTCAGACAGGCCAACCCATTTTAGATTTTTAGCTGTTAAAACTGTAAGATAATAAATCTACGTGAGTTTCATGTTTGCCTCAAATTATCAGAAACTTAGTGGCTTAAAACAATACAAATTTAGGTGTTTCATAGCCATCTCTCTAGAAAAGAATATTTTAATCAGCTAGAGGTTCATATAAGACCTGCTCAGAAGGAAATACACAGGGAGAAGAGAAGAGGTGTCTGCAATAGTTAAAGAACCAGGAGACCTTCAAGATGGCAGAGGAGTGAGACGTGGAGATCACCCTCCTCCCCACAAATACATCAGAACTACATCTACATGTGGAACAACCTCTACAGAACACCCACTGAACGCTGGCAGAGGACCTCAGAATTCACAAAAGGCAAGAAACCCCCCCACGTACCTGGGTAGGGCAAAAGAAAAAAGAAAAAACAGAGACAAAAGAATAGGGACGGGACCCGCACCAGTGGGAGGGAGCCGTGAAGGAGGAAAGGTGTCCACACACTAGAAGCCCCATCGCGGGTGGAGACTGCGGGTGGCGGGGGTGGGGGGAGCTTCGGGGCCGCGGAGGAGAGCGCAGCCACAGGGTGCGGAGGGCAAAGCGGAGAGATTCCCGCAGAGGATCGGCGCCGACCGGCACTCACCAGCCCGAGAGGCTCGTCTGCTCACCCGCCGGGGCGGGCGGGGCTGGGAACTGAGCCTCGGGCTTCAGTCGGATCCCAGGGAAAGGTCTGGAGTTGGCGGAGTGAAAACAGTCTGAAGGGGCTAGTGCGCCACGGCTGGCCGGGAGGGAGTCCGGGAAAAAGTCTGGAGCTGCCGAAGAGACAAGAGACCACTGTTTCGGGGTGCACGAGGAGAGGGGCTTCAGAGCACCACCTAAACGAGCTCCAGAGACGGACGCAAGCTGCGGCTGTCAGCGCGGACCCCAGAGACGGGCTTGAGACACTGAGGCCGCTGCTGCCGCCACCAAGAAGCCTGTGTGCGAGCACAGGTCACTGTCCACACCTCCCCTCCCGGGAGCCTGTGCAGCCCGCCACCGCCGGGGTCCCGGGATCCAGGGACTGCTTCCCCGGGAAAACGCGCAGTGCGCCTCGGGCTGGTGCAAAGTCACGCCGGCCTCTGCCGCCGAAGGCTCGCCCCGCATCCGTGTCCGCCCCCCCGGCCTGAGTGAGCCAGAGCCCCCGAATCAGCGGCTCCTTTAACCCCGTCCTGTTTGAGCAAAGAGCAGACACCCTCGGGCGACCTACACGCATAGGCGGGCCCAAGTCCAAAGCTGAGCCCCGGGAGCTGTGTGAACAAAGAAGAGAAGGGAAATCTCTCCCAGCAGCCTCAGGAACAGCGGATTAAAGCTCCACAATCAATTTGATGTACCTGCCTCTGTGGAATACCTGAATAGACAATGAATCATCCCAGATTGAGGCAGTGAACTTTTGGGAGCAATGATATATATATATCTTTTTTTCCTTTTTCTCTTTTTCTGAGTGTGTATGTGTGTGCTTCTTTATGTGATTTTGTCTGTATAGCGTTGCTTTTACCATTTGTCCTAGGGTTCTGTCTTTTTTTTTTTTAGTATAGTTTTTAGCGCTTGTTACCATTGGTCTATTTGATTTTTGGTTTGGCTGCTCTCTCTTTTTCTTTAATTTTTAATAATTATTTTAATTTTAATAACTATATTTTATTTTATTTTTTGCTTCTTTCTTTCTTTTTTTCTCCCTTTTCTTCTGAGCCGTGTAGCTGGCAGGGTCTTGGTGCTCCAGCCTGGTGTCAGGCCTGTGCCTCTGAGGTGGGAGAGCTGAGTTCAGGACACTGGTCCACCAGAGACCTCCCAGCTCCATGTAATATTAAATGGCAAAAGCTCTCCCAGAGATCTCCACCTCAATGCTAAGACCCAGCTCTACTCAACAATCAGCAAGCTACAGTGCTGGACACCCTATGCCAACAACTAGCAAGACAGGAACACAACATCACCCATTAGCAGAGAGGCTGCCTAAAATAATAATAAGGTCACAGACACCCCCAAACACACCACTGGACATAGTTCTGTGCACCAGAAAGACAAGATCCAGCCTCATCCTCTAGAACACAGGCACCAGTCCCCTCCACCAGGAAGCCTAAACCACCCACTGAACCAACCTTAGCCACTGGGGGCAGACACCAAAAACTACAGGAACTATGTATCTGCAGCCTGCAAAAAGGAGACCCCAAACACAGTAAGTTAAGCAAAATGAGAAAACAGAGAAGCACACAGCAGATGAAGGAGCAAAGTAAAAACCCACCAGAACAAACAAATGAAGAGGAAATAGGCAGTCAACCTGAAAAAGAATTCAGAGTAACGATAGTAAAGATGATCCAAAATCTTGGAAATAGAATGGAGAAAATACAAGAAGCGTTTAACAAGGACCTAAAAGAACTAAATAGCAAACAAACAATGATGAACAACACAATGAATGAAATTAAAAATTCTCTAGAAGGAATCAATGGCAGAGTAACTGAGGCAGAAGAACGGGTAAGTGACCTGGAATATAAAATAGTGGAAATAACTACTGCAGAGCAGAATAAAGGAAAAAGAATGAAAAGAATTGAAGACAGTCTCAGAGACCTCTGGGACAACATTAAACGCACCAACATTCGAATTATATGGGTCCCAGAAGAAGAAGAGAAAAAGAAAGGGACTGAAAAAATATTTGAAGAGATTATAGTTGAAAACTTCCCTAATATGGGAAAGGAAATAGTTAATCAAGCCCAGGAAGCACAGAGAGACCCATACAGGATAAATCCAAGGAGAAACACACCAAGACACATATTAATTAAACTATCAAAAATTAAATACAAAGAAAAAATAATAAAAGCAGCAAGGGAAAAACAACAAATAACATACAAGGGAATCCCCATAAGTTTAACAGCTGATCTTGCAGCAAAAACTCTGCAAGCCAGAAGGGAGTGGCAGGACATATTTAAAGTGATGAAAGGGTAAAACTTACAACCAAGATTACTCTACCCAGCAAGGGTCTCATTCAGATTTGATGGAGAAATTAAAACCTTGACAGAAAAGCAAAAGCTAAGAGAATTCAGCACCATCAAAACAGCTTTACAACACATGCTAAAGGAACTTCTCTAGGCAGGAAACACAAAAGAAGGAAAAGACCTGCAAAAACAAACCCCAAACAATTAAGAAAATGGTAATAGGAATATACATATCGATAATTACCTTAAATGTAAATGGATTAAATGCTCCAACCAAAAGACATAGACTGGCTGAATGGATACAAAAACAAGATCCAGATACATGCTGTCTGCAAGAGACCCACTTCAGACCTAGGGACACATACAGACTGAAAGTGAGGGGATGGAAAAAGATATTCCATGCAAATTGGAAATCAAAAGAAATCTGGGGTAGCAATTCTCATACCAGACAAAATAGACTTTAAAATAAAGACTATTACAAGAGACAAAGAAGGACACTACATAATGATCAAGGGATCAATCCAAGAAGAAGATATAACATTTGTAAATATTTATGCACCCAACATAGGAGCACCTCAATACATAAGGCAAATGCTAACAGCCATAAAAGGGGAAATCAACAGTAACACAATCATAGTAGGGGACTTTAACACTCCACTTTCACCAATGGACAGATCATCCAAAATAGAAATAAATAAGGAAGCACAATATTTAAATGGCACATGAAAAATGATGGACTTAATTGATATTTATAGGACATTCCATCCAAAAACAACAGAATACACTTTCTTCTCAAGTGTTCATGGAACACTCTCCAGGATAGATCATATCTTGGGCCACAAATCAAGCCTCAGTAAATTTAAGAAAATTGAAAACCTATCAAGTATCTTTTCCGACCACAACGCTATGAGACTAGATATCAATTACAGGAAAAAAAATATGTAAAAAATACAAATACATGGAGGCTAAACAATACATTAATTAATAACCAAGAGATCACTGAAGAAATCAAAGAGGAAATTAAAAAAATACCTAGAAACAAATGACAATGGAAACATGATGACCCCAAACCTATGGGATGCAGGAAAAGCAGTTCTAAGAGGGAAGTTTATAGCAAAACAATCCTACCTCAAGAAACAAGAAACATCTCAGATAAACAACCTAAACTTACACCTAAAGCAATTAGAGAAAGAAGAACAAAAAACCCCAGAGTGAGCAGAAGGAAAGAAATCATAAAGATCAGATCAGAAATAAATGAAGAAGAAATGAAGGAAATGATAGCAAAGATCAATAAAACTAAAAGCTGGTCCTTTGAGAAGATAAACAAAACTGATAAACCATTAGCCAGACTCATCAAGGACAAATGGGAGAAGACTCAAATCAATAGAATTAGAAATGAAAAAGGAGACGTAACAACTGACACTGCAGAAATACAAAGGATCATGAGAGATTACTACAAGTAACTATATGCCAATAAAATGGACAACCTGGAAGAAATGGACAAATTCATAGAAAAGCACAACCTTCCAAGACTGAACCAGGAAGAAATAGAAAATATAAACAGACCAATCAGAAGCACTGAAATTGAGACTGTGATTAAAAACCTTCCAACAAACAAAAGCCCAGGACCAGATGGCTTCACAGGTGAATCCTATCAAACATTTAGAGAAGAACTAACACCAATACTTCTCAAACTCTTCCAAAATATAGCAGAGGGAGAAACACTCCCAAACTCATTCTACAAGGCTACCATCACCCTGATAGCAAAACCAGATATAGATGTCACAAAGAAAGAAAACTACAGGCCAATATCACTGACGAACATAGATGCAAAAATCCTCAACAAAATACTAGCAAGCAGAATCCAACAGCACATTAAAAGGATCATACACCATGATGAAGTGGGGTTTATCCCAGGAATGCAAGGATTCTTCAATATATGCAAACCAATCAATGTGATACACCATATTAACAAATTGAAGGAGAAAAACCATATGATCATCTCAATAGATGCAGAAAAAGCTGTCAACACCCATTTATGATAAAAACCCTCCAGAAAGTATGCATAGAGGGAACTTACCTCAACATAATAAAGGCCATATATGACAAACCCACCGCCAACATCATTCTCAATGGTGAAAAACTGAAACCATTTCCACTAAGATCAGGAACAAGACAGGGTTGCCCACTCTCACCACTATTATTCAACAGAGTTTTGGAAGTTTTAGCAACAGCAATCAGAGAAGAAAGATAAATAAAATGAATCCGAATCAGAAAAGAAGAAGTAAAGCTGTCACTGTTTGCAGATAACGTGATACTATACGCATGGAATCCTAAAGATACTACCAGAAAACTACTAGAGCTAATCAGTGAATTTGGTAGAGTAGCAGGATACAAAATTAATACACAGAAATCTCTTGCATTCTTATACACTAATGATGAAATATCTGAAAGAGAAATTAAGGAAGCACTCCCATTTACCATTGCAACAAAAAGAATAAAATACCTAGAACTTATCTAAGGAGACAAAAGACCTGTATGTAGAAAACTATAAGACACAGATGAAAGAAATTAAAGATGATACAAACAGATGGAGAAATAAACCATGTTCTTGGATTGGAAGAATCAACATTGTGAAAATCCCTATACTACCCAAAGCAATCTACAGATTCAATGCAATCCCTATCAAACTACCAATGGCATTTTTCACAGAACTAGAACAAAAAATTTCACAATTTGTATGGAAACACAAAGGACTCCGAATAGCTAAAGCAATCTTGAGAAAGAAAAACAGAGCTGGAGGTGTCAGGCTCTTGGACTTCAGACTATACTACAAAGCTACAGTAATCAAGACAGTATGGTACTGGCACAAAAAGAGAAATATAGAAAACAGGATATAAAGCCCAGAGATAAACTCACGCACATATTGTCACATTATTTTTGATAAAGGAGGCAAGACTATACAATGGAGAAAAGACAGCCTCTTCTATAAGTGGTGCTGGGAAAACTGGACAGCTACATGTAAAAGAAGGAAATTAGAACACTCCCTAACACCATACACAAAAATAAACTCAACATGGTTTAAAGACCTAAATGTAAGGCCAGAAACTATCAAACTCTTAGAGGAAAACCTAGGCAGAACACTCTATGACATAAATCACAGCAAGATCCTTTTTGACCCACCTCCTAGAGAATTGGAAATAAAAACAAAAATAAACAAATGGGACCTAATGAAACTTAAAATCTTTTGCACAGCAAAGGAAACCATAAACAAGATGAAAGACAACCCTCAGAATGGAGAAAATATTTGCAAATGAAGAAACTGACAAAGGACTAATCTCCAAAATATACAAGGATCTCATGCAGCTCAGTATCAAAAAAACAAACAACCAATCCAAAAATGGGCAGAAGACCTAAATAGACATTTCTCCAAAGAAGATATACAGATAGCCAACAAACACATGAAAGAATCCTCAACATCACTAATCATTAGAGAAATGTAAATCAAAACTACAATGAGGTATCACCTCACACCGGTCAGAATGGCCATCATTAAAAAATCTACAAACAATAAATGCTGGAAAGGGTGTGGAGAAAAGGGAACCCTCTTGCACTGTTGGTGGGATTGTAAATTGATAGAGCCCCTATGGAGAAAAGTATGGAAGTTCCTTAGAAAACTAAAAATAGAACTACCATATGACCCAGCAATCCCACTACTGGGCATATACTCTGAGAAAAGCATCATTCAAAAAGAGTCATGTACCACATATTCATTGCAGCACTCTTTACAATAGCCAGGACATGGAAGCAACCTAAGTGTCCATCGACAGAGGAATGGATAAAGAAGACGTGGCACATATATAGAATGGAATATTTCTAAGCCATAAAAAGAAATAAAATTGAGTTATTTGTAGTGAGGTGGATGGACCTAGAGTCTGTCATACAGAGTGAAGTAAGTCAGAAAGAGACAAACAAATACTGTATGCTAACACATATATATGGAATCTAAAAAAGAAAAAAAATGGTTATGAAGAACCTAGATGCAGGACAGGAATAAAGATGCAGATGTAGAGAATGCACTTGAGGACATGGAGAGGGGGAAGTGTTAGCTGGGACAAAGTGAGAGAGTGGCATGGACATATATACACTACCAAATGTAAAATAGCTAGCTAGTGAGAAGCAGCCGCATAGCACAGGGAGATCAGCTCCTTGCTTTGTGACCACCTAGAGGGGTGGGATAGGGAGGGTGGGAGGCAGACGCAAGAGGGAGGAGATAGGGAGATATATGTTTATGGATAGCTGATTCACTTTGTTATAAATCAGAAACTAACACACTATTGTAAAGCAAGTTTACTCCAATAAAGACGTTTTAAAAAAATAAAGAACCAATTCAACACTACAGTAATAATTTTCATGTGCAGACTCTAGAATCTTCCACCCAAAGGCCAATGAGGTCCTCTGCCCCAGGACACTCACTGACTTGCTTTACCCAGGAGTCCCAGCGGGGTTTTCAACTCTATCAGAGTCGGTAAGAATTCTGAAAGCCTTTTGAAGGTGGTGAGTTTCAAGTAGGTGACTTTCTCAGATGACAGTGTCATAGCACAGGGAAGCAGTCAAGCTTCAAGCCTTTGACAATTATATTGAAATGTGTGTGTGTGTGTTGTCCTGTATAATGTATTACATTCTAGAACTCTTCAAACATGGAAAATTCCAATAACATTTTTTAGCACTTGCATCAAATTGTCTTTATATAATTTCCTATAACCCCTTCATCAATACGTCTAGAAACCACACTAACATAAAGTAGATTGGTGAGGGCTTGAGCTTTATTGGGACAGCTTAATCTCTTTTTATGACAATGTTTACTTCAGTCTAAATAAACATGTTTAGGCATACCTATTTACATGTGGAGGCTTCCATAGAATCATGATTTAAAAAAAAAATTTGGCCACTGAAATTTATATTCTTCTCTCCAGGGTCGGTTGGAAGAGCGGGCATGTGATGGGGAGCAAAAAAAATCAACCCACCGCCCTGCCAGCGGCGTCCTTCTACCCCCATGGCCGCAGGATGGCCGACTAGACTGTGAAACATTTCCCGTTTTAGTGCTTTCTTTTAGGTGACAGTTGTGGCTGAGAATCTATGACCTCAGATCCACACTTCCCGTAACGCAGCATTTGAGTGATTTCCAAGCATACTTAATAGAACAAGACATCATTCCACAGTGGAAATAAGTCTGTGGGACGCCGGGGCCGGAGCAGGGGCAGAAGATTCATGGGTTATAGTTGGTCTGCCTGAATCCTAATTATAGCATTTATCATAATTCCTGCCACTCTAATTGGTTTCAGAGTCTTCCTGGGACAGTTAGGCGATATTTCATTGTTCGAATTTACTTTTGATTTTGTAGCCGACGTCACCACTGTGGCTGGTAATTGCTTTCTCAAATTGGTGGAGAAACACTTCCTCTTCTCCCCAAGGTAGATGACAGAGCAGAAGGTAGAGTGACAAGAAAGTGGTATTCTGCTTCAAATTTAAATGAGCAGAGGACACTTACTTCCCACTTGAAGAAATACCGGTATTGTACCCACTTTATTTCTCTCATTGTGTTTGTGCTGGGCTCACCTTTCAGCTGTGTCCTTTCCATCTAACTCCTGACTTCATTGTAGCCAGAGGCATGGAGGAAAGAGGTCACGCCTCAGTGAATGGGGAATCATTTTGGTGGAAAACTCTTGCTAATATTGCTCTTCACTTCTTTCCAAATCTCCCTCTTTAAACTTTATTTTTTGGGTTCAAAATCTATGTGTGGGGCTTCCCTGGTGGCGCAGTGGTTGAGAATCCGCCTGCTGATGCAGGGGACACGGGTTCGTGCCCCGGTCTGGGAAGATCCCACATGCCACGGAGCGGCTGGGCCCGTGAGCCATGGCCACTGAGCCTGCGCGTCCGGAGCCTGTGCTTCCCAACGGGAGAGGCCACAACGGTGAGAGGCCCGCATATCACAAAAAAAAAAAAAAAAAAAAAAAAATCTGTGTGTGAACAAAACTGCTCTGCACCCAATTAAAAAATGGACAAAGGATTTGAAGAGACATTTCTCCAAAGAAGATTTTAAAATCCCCCATAAGTACATGAAAAGATGCTCAACATCATTAGTCACTAGGAAATGCAAATCAAAACCTCAGCGAGATGCAACTTCTCCCCCACCAGGAAGCCTACAAACAAAATGATGGATACTAACAAGTGTTGGTGAAGATGTGGAGAAATTGGAACTTTGTTCATTGCTTTGTAAGACGGTAAATTGCTTCAGCTGCTTTGGAGGACTTACTGGCAGTTCCTCAAAAAGTTAAACATAGAGTTGCCATATGACCCAGCAATTCCACTTCTAGGTGTATGTCCAAGAGAACTGAAAACATAGGTCCACACAAAAATTACCATATGAATGTTCATGGCAGCATTATTCCTAATAGCCAAATAAGTCCATCAAATGATGAATAAATAGAATGTGGTATATCCATGCCGTGGTATATTATCCAGCTATAAAAAGGACAGAACATGAATGAAACTTGAAAATATTATGCTAAGTAAAAGAAGCTAGAAATAAAAGGCCACAGATTGTAGCCTTTTAAATATTTCATATTTATATGAAATATCCATAACAGGAAATCTCTAGAGTCAGGACATAGGTTAATGATTGCCAGGGGTGGGGGAATATAGAATGACTGATAACACATACAGTTTCTTTGCGGGGTGTTGGATGTCCTGGCATGAGGCGGTGCTGATGATTCCACAACTTTGTGAACATATTAAAAACCACTACATTGGACACTGTACAAGTGTGAATTTTATGGTATGTGAATTACATTTAAATAAAAAATTATATGAGAAAAAAATCAGTTCTGAGGAGTGATACTGGGGTTCCCAGGTGGTCCCATTCTTTTCCTTGAATTTTGAAAATTGTGTTATTTTAATAAAGATGATGATGGTAAAAGAAAAAAAACATGCTTTTCCAGTCTCAGTGGCCACCTCCTTCCCCGATGGCATTTAGTGCCCAAATGGCTCTCCCAGAACCGAGGAGCCAAGGGTCTCTTGCTGCCTTTGTGCCCTGAACTTGATCCGTTTGCTGTCTGAGCCTGGCTCTCTGACTGAGAGTCCCTCAGGCCTTAGTCACCACTGTCTTCCCGCTTTGTTGTGGGTTAACTTGTGTTGCCACAAAGGATAGATACAAGTCCTAATTTCCACTATCCGTGACTGTGACCTTATTAGGAAATAGGGTCTTTGCAGAAGTAATCAAGGCAAGACCAGGTGGTACTGGGTTAGGATGAGCTCTAATCCTATGGCTGGTGTCCTTAGAAAGGGGAAAATTCAGACACAGAGAGACGACAATGTGAAGACGCACAGGAAGAGGATCTTGTGATGTGGAAGCAGAGGTCAAAGTGCTCAGCTACACGCCAAGGAACGCCCAGGAACGCCAAGACTTCCGGCAGCCACCGGAAGCCGGAAGAGGTGAGAAGGGTTCTCCCCTGCAGGTTGCTGACGGAGCGCCTGCTAGCACCTTAAGTTTGAACTTCTGGCCTTCAGAACCGTGAGAGAGCAAAGTTCTATTGTTGGAAGCCAGCCAGTTTGGGACAGTTTGTTATGGTATCCCTAGGAAACTAAGATGCTTCTTTAGTGCAGAGCCTGGCACACGGAGACTCGAGCATATTTGCATATTTGCCGAGTGAATGAATCTTCTGCTTCCACACAAGCTGTCCTGGCTGAGGTGGGAAGAAGCCCCGGCCAATGGCTGGTAAAAAATTGAAATGGTAATCTCCGCTTCTGCAGGTGAAGGATCCAGAGAGCAGAAGTGGTTTACCCCAAGTAGGGAGCAGGGTGGGGGACGTGGGATTCAATTTAGATCTTTCTACCCTGAGTTAACAGAAGAAGACGGAAAAGAGAAATGAGCTAATGAGAGTCTAATGTGAGTCAGATGCTGTGAACTTGGCCTCATTTATTTCTCTTCACAGCCCTGTGTGACCAGTCTTCTCGTTCACATTTCTGCAAACTAGGCAACAGACATAAAAACAGAGATTAGGACGCCTCTAAAATCCTCTAGCACGTGGCAAAGCCAGAGTTCCGCCCCAGGGCTTTATGATTTCAAGGTCTTACTTCCCCTAACCTTGCTAGTGGGATCTATTCATTAGATAGCTTTCAGACTTCAGGAGGGATCTCAAGTTGATCTGATAAGTGATCCGAATACATTTACCTTATAAACTCAAGGTTTGAACAAAAAATTTAATATCTACATTTTCTAGTCACTGTGACTATAATGATTTTGATCTAAATTCACGAGTATAAACATTTTCTCTAATCAATGGGACAAAGATAATATTTTAATATATGCAATGTATTTTTGCCTTTTTGAGAGTAATGAATTGCTAAGATGAATATTATAAGCCATCAGTAAGACATGGATAGGTAAAACTTAAACATAAATAAGGAGGTGTTGCAGTACATTTTTGCAGGTGAACTGACTGATGAACCTTTCTGTAAAGGCATATAAAATATTGGTAGGTTATATTGTTTTAGTATCTGGGGAGTAGTAAAGAACTTTTTAATAGGATAGGTAAGGCAGTTTCTTTCTCAGCATAATTTAAAATCTTCTATAACAATTTAGAAAGATTATTTTTCAATTCGTTTCTCCATTTTCTTAGGAAATTTTTATGAGGTTTGGCCTATTTTGAAGTTGCTGACCTATCTATGCATTGGGGGACAGCTTTTAACATCGAATGACCCACACTTACCCCAAATGTCAGGGGCACCGAGTGTAGTTAAGCTAATGCTTTATAATCTTAGAAAAATTCGTTTCATTAGGGCAGCTGGGGATGTAGTTGGGGATGGTTTAGTCTGTTTTCCCACGGCTTTGAGAAAAATGAAAAGAAAACTACATGCCACAATTAAATTAAACCAGCAAAAAGAAATGCAACAGTTGCTCCCTGGAATGAGTTTCTCAAGCCTGTAAGTCACAACTGTGTGACGCTGAAGGTCAAGGATTGTGAGAGATTCAATGGCAGTGGTCACATTCAGGAATATCCCCATTTGGCCCAGCATGCTTTCTTTCTGCAGGCCCAGAGGCCCACTGGGAGAAGTGGTTGAATCGCGGTGCCTCCTCCCTGGCTGACAAGAAGATGTGGCAGCCCGGGTTCATAGCAGACACTGCAGGGCCTTGAGACATCAGGTCAGTCGAGAACCACAGCTGCCTCCTCAGCAGCCTGCACCTCCCAGGTAACGGCGGGTCTGGGAACCAACCCAACATACAGGGTTTGAGTTGGGAATGAGCACGTCCAGCAGGGGAAGTAGTCCCGGGATGCTGTTGGCTATTTATGGATAATTTGTGACTTTCTTTTCCGCAAACATCATTCTCTGTAAAATTCAAGGTAGTCACGCATTTGCTATATGATCAGATTAGTATGAATTGCATGGATTTTTCCATGAATTAAATAATAAACAGCAACCCACTAGGCAGATGACCTTAGGATACATTTTAACAGCATGTCTACTGAAATCCGTGGAATTCATCTTATCATCTGGCGTGACAGCATCACATTACAAGTGTTAATAGTAATACAGTGTGTGACCTCGATGGGCTGATTATTTGGTCATGGGCTATCAAGTTAGCTTTGCCAAGTTGTCCTGAAAAGGACCATAACCTGCCTTAAACCAAAGTCATGGGCGAGAATAACAACTAAAATTTAGATGGACTGTTGAAAAGTTGAATGAAAAGCTCTCCCACCACCTCATCCCAGAAACACACGAATCGTTCACTTTATGAGATTATGTCTGGCCTTGTGCATAGTTTTAAAGAGACAGCAGCTAATCCACTAATAATGCAATTGACTTTTCCTTGTGTTAAAAATCAAACTCAGGGCTTCCCTGGTGGCGCAGTGGTTGAGAGTCCACTTGCCGATGCAGGGGACACGGGTTCGTGCCCGGTCCGGGAAGATCCCACATGCCGTGGAGCGGCTGGGCCCGTGAGCCATGGCCGCTGAGCCTGCGCGTCCAGAGCCTGTGCTCCGCAACGGGAGAGGCCACAACAGTGAGAGGCCCGCATATCGAAAAAAAAAAAAAAAAAATCAAATTCAATAATATCACCCTAGTTTGTACCCTAGAGATCTAAGATGTGAGAACAGAAACATGAGTTTTCAAAGGCTAAGGTCATCTCACTCTCTGAGCTCTTGTTGACTGTTGTTGAAGTTGGGAGCACCTAGAAAGAGAGGGTACCTGACCCCTGGGGTACGGATACACAGCTACATTGGCTCAGCATGACTTAGAGGCCCTGCTTTTTTGGGCTAGCTCTCCCAAATTACCTTAATCTCTAGCCTTTCTTTGTTTTCTCATCAGACTAGAATGGAAAGGTCCCCCAAAGTGACCTTGGGGTCCCCACACTGGAGACGGCAAAGCTCAAAATGGCGGGAGTCTGAATTCCCTCCATAGCCAGCACCCCCTATGATTTGGGCTTTACATGAATGAGAAATAAACTTCCATTGTATTGGATCATTACATGTCTGGGTTTATTTCTTAATGCAGCATTGCCTATCCTACCCTGACTAGTTCGATATCTTACCACCAGAAATAATAGCATAACTTATTAGTAAATATAATTCCAGATATCTCTTTATGAGTAAAGCTTATGCACACATATGCAGGCAAACACAATATTTTCCTAGTAGGATCATAGTGTACCCAGTATCTGTTTCACTCAATTATTTCTGGTGCAGATATTTTCATATATTGTGTTCATTAATATAGATCATCCTTATAAAAGGCTTCATGCTATTTTATTGAATGATTCTATCACAATGAAATAAATTAATTTTTCCTTGATGGAAACTTAGACTGTTTCCAATTTTTCATTATTATAAACAACTTTGAGATGAAAAACCACGTGCATACCTCTGTGCACTTGTCCAATTATAGCATTAGGATAAAGTGTCAGAAGAGTTACGAGAGTGGGGTTTGAGCCACATTGCCACGCTGCTCTCCAGAATTTACAATAATCCACTTGTCAATTAACGGGTAGTGAAAGCACCTGTTTCCCCCACTTTCATCTACCTGGTATCTTCAAACTTTAGAATCTTGGCCCGTATAATAGCAAAGAGGGATCACCTTGGTGATTTTATTTTCATTTCTTTTTATCACTTTTGTTATTGACCTTCCCTTGCATGTCTATTGAGCCCTGACTGCATTTCATCTTTTGTGAATAATCAAGAAAAGCTTGTCCTTCTCTTTTCTTGTTCATGAGGTTTATTTTTGTGGCCAGTGAAATGTGCTTCGAAACTGACATGACTACCAAGTACTGGAATTTAAATGATCTTTGGGGGGCTTCGAAGAGCATCTGGTCAACCTCGGACTTGCCAGGAAGCAGTGCATTTCCAGCAGTATCCTGGTTAGTACAGCAGTGCTCTCCTAGGAGCAGTGAAAGGGGAGACACAGGGAAACTAGCCAAGAGACATCACGTTGGTGAAACATTCTGCAAATGTAAAGACGTCTCAGAAGGATACATGGCAACAGTGCCAACCCGGCAAGACAATGAAATGGCAGGGCTATTTACATTGCTCAGGTGGAGAGCAGGCAATAGACTCATACCTTGGAAGAACTGAGAAACTGAAGGAACTTGGCCAATGTGAGGGTCCCTCCTCCTCCGTGATGTTGGAAAGAATGTAAAATTATCTTCTGGATTATACATAGAAAGGCTTTGGCTGCCCAAAACTTACTGAGGAAATCATACCAGGGCTGGTCACGCTAGCATTTGAGGAATCGTGCTGTCTAAAATGACTCCCTCACCCGTCTACCCGCAACCTTGGGTCATGCTGGAGGTTCCCAGACCCGTGCGCCTCTCAGAGCTGAGAGTGTTGGAGAGAGTGAAGCATGGTTCAGTCTCAGAGAGTCTGTTGAGCTGCAGGAAGGAAAAGAAAGGCGCCCCGTCCGTCTAACCTAGCATCGGAGCTGGGAATTTAACTGCAGGGTCATCTTATTTGGCCATTAAGGAAATAGACATGATCACCGAATCTTGCCTTCGTCAGCCCTACAAAGCCACATGGGGCAGGTAACAGAGCTGAGTCTCCAGAATGGGGTTTTGGCGAGAGGCGGTCCTCCAGGGGAGAAAGCTGGCGCTCCAGGGAGATCATCTAATCCGATAGGCTTTGCCTTAGACAAAGTAGGTCCTTAAAGCAGCCCCAGAAAGTTAAGAAACATAGCCGGTAAGTGTGCATTCCGATCTTCATAAATTTGGGGCCTGGATGGGTGGTAAGGGAACAACGACGAGGGCTTTGGGCTCCGAATTAGCACATGGCTGATCATGGGCCTGGATGAAGAAGGGGGCAGTCTCTGGTGGAGTGGCGAGAACCCCTTTGCCTATGTCAGGTGACATCTCTGAGAAGTCCTCAGATCCCAGACTTCGGGGAGCAGGGATCTTATTTCCTGGAACTGCTCCCCTCTAGGGGTCTGGTGAAAGCTTTGAGCCCTTGGCCTTAACCCCCATCGTATCAATGAACGTGAGCACACACAATGTTGCGGGACATTTCAGGCGTAGACCGTGGGACGCAGCGGTGAGACCGTGACAAGAGCAAAAGCAGAGAGCGGAGGGGGCGGGTGTCTGGGTGACCACGGGCTCCGCCCCCTGCATGCCCACCTCCAGCCCCAGCCCTCCGCCTGCCCCGCCCCTCCGCCCCCCTCCGGTTTCCTCATTTGAGGCAGCCACAGGGAAAGGTGGTGGCCAGGCCATGCTGGCCTCTGGAGGGGGCAGAGCCAGACAGAGGCCAAGCCCAGAGCAGCGCTGGGTTCCTTGCCCTGCACTGCCATCCTAGAAGGCCTCCCGTGGGTACCTAGTGCTGGGGATCCAGGGCCGGCCCTCCTGGAACACCCTTCTCTGTGCCGGGCACTGTGCCAGGTGCTGAGGGCTCCAAGGACAGATAAGGTCCTTGGGTTTCAGGAGGGTGGGCTTAGATTTGTGGTGTTCAACTCTGAAATCCCTGCCAGGGAGGCGGGGGGAAGTTACGGCCAGGGCCTGAGGATGCTTCTATGCCCTAGGTGCCACCGGTAGATAAAGGAAATAATTGACAGTCCATATCCATGTTGCTCTCGTTCCGTGTGAACTTATGCTCTTGGGGTAACAAACTACACGTTGAAAGAGCCACGTGTTTTCAGTTGGTTTGCACTTTTTGTCATAATGTATTTTCTCACCTCTCCCACACCCTCTTGCTGGGACCGTGAGCTGTCTGAAGTCACCAAGTCGTGCGGACCCCGGGGGAAGTTAGGAACCAGCATGGACCTTGGTGGGAAGGATCTTGCTGGTTGGCAGAGCGGGTGCCTCTGGCTCTAGCAGTGAAACCTTGTGACGAGGATCTCTTCACAGGGGAAGGGACGCCACGGATGCTATAGCCGTGCTGAGCATGGATGGTGGGCAGGCCCAGGTGGACTGGCTGCCGCTCTGGTCCCAAGGGAAGCAAGCCCCTCCCCTCCCAACCGCAAGGCAACCCACTCAACAGCGCTGGACCAAGAGATGCCCCTCTGACCCTGGCCACCAGCACATGCGCTTTTCCAAGCTGCCCCCTTTCTGGAGGTTTCTTTTGCCATCTTTCCAGATCCCTGACTGGAACCTGAATGCCTGAGTTCAAATTCCAGCCCCCTCCTATTTTAGCTGTGTAGCTTTGGGCGAGTTGTTTTTTTTTCTTAACCTCTCTGGGCCTCAGTTTCCTTATCTGGAAGTCTATTAGCACCAACTTCATAGAATTGTTAAGTTTAAATACATGAATGCAGGTAAAACAAGAAGAATAAAAATGATGCAGTTCCTCTTAACATTGTAGCTTGGAGGCTGAGTACCTGGGTTCAGGGCCGGGTGATCTGGGTTTGAATCCTGACTTCGTTCCTTCCTCTTTGTGTGATCTTGAGTGAGTTTCTTAATCTCTCTGTGCTTTGGTTTCCTCACCCATAGCACGAGGATAATAACTGCATTTGTTCTGAAGGCAGTTGTGATAAACTAGTGAGAAAGTAAAGTGCTTGCAGAAGCCCACAGGACATACTAAATGCTATACAAATACTAACTTATTAATTTTGTTTTATAAATAAAAAACAGAGAGGTCAAGTAAATCCTCTGAAGTTACACAGCTAATAATGGTGGTTCTGAGACCATGACCAGGTCCCCAAATAAAAAGAAATTGTTCCCACACTTCACCATAGTATTTTCCTTATTGCGAGAGCAAGCGGGAGTTTCAGGCGTGAAATTCTCATCAGGCCGTGCATAGTCCTTTCCAAGGCAGCCAACAATAGAACATCATCCTGGCTCAGAAATCACCTGCCAGGGTTGGCTGTTTTCGCTGCTGTTGGGTCTGATACGGTTATGCTGAGGCGCACAGTTACCCTGGGAAGGGACTCCTTGTCTCCCTGGCTCTCTGGGGAGGGTTTCGGCTCTAGCTCCACACCTGGCCAGCCCTCCTGCCCTCACAGGAAGTCTTGCCCCTCAGGTACAGCATCTGCCTGTGCCCAGATGCAGACAAAATGGCCCTCTCTTCAGTCTCCTCTGAACACATAATCCAAAGGTTACAGATGCTTCAAGAAAGATTCTCCCCCAAGCATTCCCCAATCCAGTCCTTATTCCTCAAGCCCCCCTCAATTACCTTAGATTTCTTGCTCCATAGCCAGTTTGTCTAAATGAAAAGTGTGTGTGCACGTGTGCGTGTGTGTGTATGTATGAGTGTGTGTGTGTGTGTGTATACGTTGAGCACTGGGACAGTCTCTTTCCCTTCTGTAGGAAATGCCAGCAAAGCTGCAAAACATCTCCATGGAAACCAGCCTTTCAGTCCATTGGGCTTCGGCAGTGTGGATACATCCTGTGCAAAGCAGGCAGGGACTAATGGGGCAACTTGATAAAACATGCAGCATGCCAGTTTAGAATGCAATGGCCCTTCCTTGGGGCTCCTAATAAGCCAGTGACATCCAAATGATGACAGAACCCCATGTTTTACTCCATGAAAGCTTAAGTGTGTGCAGGCTTTGATTGTCATGAAACTTCTGTAGGTTCACTGCCCCACATCAGGTCATGAACTGTAGGTCTCTATAGTCACCTACAATACAGTCAATTTAGAAATGACAGTTTCTCCATCATGATAAGACTCCCCTCCCACAGCCCGGTTACCTTTTAGGTCTCTTACGTGGTCCTAAAGTGTTTTCTCTTGTTCTTTTGTCACACTGACATTTTTAATCTGCTGAGAAACAGAGGTGATTTCAAGAGGAATAATTCTGATTTTTTTTCTTAACCTTTCCCTCACCCTCTTCTACCTTTTCTCCATTAGAGGATGTGTATTAAGGCTCTAAACAATATATACTCAATCTTTTCGCCTTTCAGGCAAGGATCAAAATGGTTGTGAATCCTGCTGGTAATAGGTATAAACTGTAGGATACAACCCTTCAAAGGTTGTGTAGAAAGGTTAAAATATTAACAGATGGGATCAAACATATATTTGATGAGCTGAAAAAATTAAGTGCATGGGTAATTTCCACACGTATATTATTTTACCCCTTCACTAATATGAAAGCTCTTTTTTATGATTATAATTGTTTGGATCTTTGAATAGTTTTTCATATTATTTGGTCTCATCTACATTGGACCAACGGGATATTTGCCTTAGGTGGTTATTTTGGGGGCAGCAAACAGTCAAATATTCCAAATATGTTTCAATTTGATTGACCATTTTGCCTGGAAAGTTCTAGGGAAAAAATGTAAGATCTTATTATTTGAAAAGCATATTATGCTAAGTTGTCTGATTTTAGAATTGAAATCAGAATGTCACGTCAGCCTCAAAACTTGAGGCTGTTCTATTTTTGCTTCTTAGACTTGTTAACTCCTGGCATTTGAAAACCATCATTACTTATTATTAGAGTGATTATGACAAGAGAGTTTGAGAATGTTTGGAGATCTGAAAGGCAATAATATATTTAAAAGAAAAAAATGTCTCAAACTATACTCCCTCTCAAATAATGTACTACTTGTAAAATTATGTGGTTATGCTTTTTAGTAAATCTGTCAGTCTTCTTAAAACTGGCTTTTTCTTGTATCTTTATGCTACTGGTTCTGATGTACATAAAGCCTCCTAAAAGAATGCAGGTATGCCTTCCCAAATCGCCATCAGTTGATTCATTTATCTTTTATATTTGGCTGTTGAGAAAGCCAGGTCACCAGGAAGCCATTAATTAAATTCTAAGCAATTTTCCCACCAGAAAAATCTGGAAAAAAGGATGAGAGGAAAATAGATTAAAAAACCCACCTAATTTTCTAATTTCATGTAAATAGAAGTAATATTTCTTCTGCTTGAAAAAAAGAGAGCTGGAGATAGCATTAGGAATATATCAGAATTCATAATTTTGAATGAAAGTAAATTGCAAAGAGTTCTGAAGGAGGTTTTCCTGTTTGGGTTCCCAAAGTTAAACTGTCAGAATTTTACCTGTTTAAGGATGTTTTTCATTGTTTGGTGAGGGAGAAATTGAAATCATATATATATATATATATGGTCTGTTTCCACCTTAACTGGGTGCACTGCAATTCAATTCTGACACTAACCACTTGGCGATGGTGCGAGACCCCACAAGTTAAGGGCTCAGTTCTCTACAGCTCTGTCCTTACTTCAGATGCTAGACGCATTTTAGGGGTCCCCAGACCATCTGCACTTCTGACCTATATGTCTGACCACACTTCTAGCTATAAATTCTGGGGTTCCCACTATGCCTTTAGGTATGATAATCCACTCAAATGACTCCTAGAACTGAAGAGAGTGCTAGACTTGCAATTATAGATTATTATAAAGGACACACATAGGTGGGATCTAGGAGAGAGGCAGAGCTCCCATGCCCTTTCCCCATGGAGTCAGGGCACTTCGCCCTCCCGGGATGTCAATGTATTCACCAGCCGGGAAGCTCCACTGAGCCTCATGTTCACAGTTTTTATTGGGGGTTTCAATACATAGACATGATTCATGAAGTCACTGGCCATATGATTGAACTCAATCTCTAGTCCCTTCCCCTGCACCAAGGTTGGGTTTGGTATTTCTGGTGACCAACCCCCATCCTGAGTTGACCTAGGGGCCCATCATGAGTCACCTTGTTAGCAGAACAAACACACTCTTTTCACTGAAGAAACTCCAAGGGGTTTTGAAGCCCTGTTCCAGGACCCAGGGACAAGACCACATATATTCTTACTACACCACAGCACATACATAACTGACAAGACGTAGCCCTCCTGATGTCTGCTCTTACTTCCCTAGTGTCAGGAACATGCTGTTTTGTGTACATTATTGCCAGATTTGTCACTTTCCCTGTAGCGCTTTTTGTCAAGCGCCTAATCCTTTATCTGGTTATTTGTTTTGATTTCTGCCAAAATACATCAAAATATCATGACACATGGGTTCTGCCCATCTCCCAAGTTGCAGTTTCAGTCATTTTTATTCTTTCATGCCACCTCTCTCAACCCTGACTTTTATGTAAAAAATTGTTCCCTCAACCTAGAAATTTGGGGGCCTCTATATCAGGCTTACTTCATCTGCTCCCCTCCACTTCCCACCCCACCTTGGGTCAATGGGTTAACCATCAGTGTTGCTTCAGGGCCCTCATCAAGAAAATGAGTATTTTCTCTTGTGAAAAGAACTATGGTGCCTACGAAACACAGGGATATAAAATTTGCATTTTGAGGATTCCATATTTATGGGAAAGGCTTCAAGCAGCCCAGACTCAAAAATAAATACTCTAATGTAGATGGCCATAAATTGACAGGGGAGAGAGAACTTTCTGGAAGTACTTTTGTCTTATCAAATAGTTTGGCAGCGTAAAAACTTTTCCCATGCAAGGATTTATTGGTCTATGGACCTTTCTGCTTCTCAGACATCACAATCACTGTAGCAAAGTTTTGTGAAGACATGATTAAATCTGTCTGTTCCCAGTACATCAGGATGTATTATGGAAAGTATTTATTTATTTTAAATTGAGGTTAAATTCCCATAACATAAAATTAGCCATTTGAAAGGGGACAATGCAGTGGCACTTAATACATTCACAATGTTGTGCAACCACCAACACCTCTATCTAGTTCCAAAACATTTTCATCACCCCAAAAGGAAACCCCATACTCAAAGCCATTACTCCCCTTCAGAGGATAATTCTTTTTCAAAAAAATCTCTGTTTTCAGTCATTCACTTAACAAATATTTATGTCTACTGTGTAAGGGATAGGTGTCGAGTACTTTCTTTTTCCTTGTCATTTTCTTATTTTTCCTAATTGTATTGTATATGGTTATAGGAGGATTCTAGACAACTGGGTCTGGTTAATCAACTAGAAAATTCTACTCCATTGATAGAGTCTGTATCTTCCATCTTATCCAGCAAAAGAGCAGACACACAGCAACTACATAAGAAATGCTGAATGACAGAGTTTTGCTGTAATCATATTGGGTTAGAATTATATTACCAAATGGTTGTATCATTTAAAAGATGTCTTTAGGCAAGCAGAAGTCAGGAGCAACCAGAGATGAGATTACGTATCTGAGTCAATGCAAGGATTCAAACAGGGGAGGAGAATCAATTCACAGGAACTTGTCACACCTATTTGTGTGACAAGATCCCACATGCCATGGAGCAACTAGGCTCATGAACTACAACTACTAAGCCTGCACTCTAGAGCCCACGAGCCACAACTACTGAGCCCACGAGCCACAACTACTGAAGCCGGCGTGCCTAGAGCCCATGCTCTGCAACAAGAAGAACCACCACAGTGAGAAGCCCTCGCACCGCAACTACTGAAGCCCGTGGGCCTAGAGCCTGTACTCCACAATGAAGAGTAGCCCCTGCTCGCCACAACTAGAGAAAGCCTGCACACAGCAATGAAGACCCAACACAGCCAAAAACAAATAAATAAATAAATAAAATTTATTTAAAAAAAAAGCATTGCATTCACAGTGTTTCAAAGGAGACATTCTGAACTGAACTGAACTGCAACTTGCAGCTACCGTTCTGGATGAACCAGAAGTTCATTGCCTGGAAGTTGCCCTTTTGAGAGACAGCTCTAAGAAACATCGGGATGCACGTGGAAGATGACAAGTCCCTCGTTACGTAAGTTCTGGGCGTTGGGGAGTAGCCCCCAGACACCATTTGACAGTGAAGAGTGTGTTAGGATACGGCAGTGACCCCACTCCTTGTGGGTGGAGAAGGCGGTGTCCCCAGGTGCCCAATTCTGTCCCCTCAGCCCCACTCAGCATCCAGCGTCCCTGGACCAGCTCTGGGGCTCCTACAACCTGGGAGCTCTCATTTCTGAAAACCCACACAGCTCTGTGCTCCACAGCCTCTAACTGATGTCTGGCTATTGTTTTATGTGGGGGATTATCTGTCCAGACAATCTTCTTAATTGTGTTTTCCTTCTCAGCACAGAGAAGAATATTTTGCTGACAATATGCTTGACATGAGAAGATGCCTTCTTTCCTTTGGGTGTTGGGGTCCATGGTTTTGCTGGAGCTGGTGCCTGTGGACCAGTGAGAGGGGCTTTCTTAAAGAACTTTAAATCTACATACCTTCATTTCTCTTTTATAAGGATTTAAATCTCACCACCCATATTAGGTTCAGTGAAAGACAGCTGCTCTTTCTTAGAGCCACAGAGCCAAGCCATTTCTAACAAACATTTAGAGTGTGTCTTATGTGACAGCACAATTTGCTTTAGTGGAACTGACATCTAAAAGGGGCCTTTACACAAAACGGTGCATATTTTTGTTCTGGTCAACTTAGAGGGTCAGTAAGTATCAGGATATTTCAAAATTCCCAGTTAGTAAATACCCTAGATCTTCTATATCCCAGATCTTTTCTTAATCTCCCATTTAGCACCTTTATCATCTTTATAATCATATAACTGTTAGACAAATGTAATTCTGGGGAAAATTGTCATTAGGCCAACATCCCCCCTTGTGTTCATTTCTTAGGCCCTCCACTACAGACTACCCAATCCTAGATGGTTCACAACCACAGAAATTTATTTTCTCCCAATCGTGGAGGTAAGCAGTCTGAGGCAAGGTGTCGGCAGGACCATACCCCCTCTTGCTTTTGCCTCTTCCACTTTCTGGGGGCTGCTAGCAGTCCTCAGATTGTGACTGCATCATTGCAATCTTCAAGGCCAGCATCTTCAACTCTCTCTGCTCTGTCTTCACTTTGCCACTTCTGCTCTACATATGTGATTGCATTTAGGGTCCACCTGGATAATGCAGGATAATCTCCCCAAGTCAAGCTCCTTAACTTGATTCCATTTGCAAAGATCTCTGCCACTTTTATCTCCATATGAGGTAACATTCACAGGTTCCAGGGATTAGGATGTGGATCTCATGTGGAGCCCAGTTTTTCACTCCACTAAAGAAGTTAAGCAGACTTCTTTCCTGCAGAGCATCTTAAAGCCATTACTACGCTAATAGGTCGTGGGAATCTCAAGGGGAGAGGCAAGTACTCCCTACAAGAGTTGAATCACCAACACCATAAAAATTAGTCTGAGGATGTCATGGGACTAATGGCCCTAGGAATAAACTTCAGAAAATGTCTGGCTTTAGGATAACTTAGAAACTTCTTCTCCAGCATTACGGACCCCATCCACCATTCCTAGATTTCTCTCTTGCTATTTTCCTACTTAAAATGGCCAGCTTTAGTCAACATGTCCTGATCATTGTTCTCCAAATACACCTGTGCTCTCCTGACTCCACTTTCTCCTAAGATAATGACCACCCACCTCACCTCGACTCCCAAGCTCCCTGCCACCCCCTAATCAGCAGCACTGCCACCCCCTTCACCTCCTTGGTAAAACCCTGTCCATTCTCCAAGGCCCAGCTTTCCCAAATTCTTCCTGGTTCTTTCAAGAACGAGTCTCTCCCTTTTCCAATCTCACCTTTACTGTTGAGATACTCCAGGGTCAATAATAATTAAGTACAGAAATGTTCAAATCTTTACTTTTTAGTTTTACAGCCAGCAGATTCAAGGTTATCCCTATAATGACCTTGTGGTCTTTCCAATATGGAAAGACAGGGAGGTGAACTATAGCGTAATCTTGACTTTTCTCTTGGAAATGGGTTGTTGTGAGTTGAACTTCATTTGATTTTATGTCTTGGTTAAAAAAAAAAAGGTGAGGTCTGTAGGTCCTCACTGACCTGGAATTTTATCATCTATTTCCTTAAAACAGGACAATAGTTAGTTTGTTGTCCGAAATTGTATTAAATTTTTAATGTCAGCCTTAAGGTCCTGACTCTTGTTTTATAATTTATCACCCCTCCCACACACTCTCCGTGCCTGCTGGTAAGTACTTATTGATTACTTGGTTAATGATTTGTGATGGACTCACCCTTGATTTATTTAAAAGATTAGATTAACAAATTGTATGCAAGAAAGAATCCTGCACTTTGAGGAACACAACGCTTAATTTATTCAAAGTCTTATTCCTTCCTTCCTCTATGGTCGTGGAGTAACATGTACAAGTCTGGCAGGAGAAACTGGAGAGAAAACCTTTTCCATGGGAGGCTCTGAGACATGCATCTGACACCTTCATTTTCATTAAAGCCCTGGGGGGAAAAATGTGCATCTTACATGGGAATGAGAACATTCTGGATTTAAAAAAATCCAGACTTTTTTCTTCCTATCCATTTTCCTATGAGAGCGTCCTTGTTGAAAATGTGTGCTGGAAAAGAGGACTGCAAAGTTGTGAGCGTGCAGGTTAGGGACACAGCAACTTGGAGGAGAGAGTCATTTGGGGAAGGGTATTATGAAGTCAGAACACAGTGACCATTGGGCACCTTTCTTTGATTTAGTTGGACATTTACTCCTAGGTGAGAGCCAGCGCCATAACCTGAATTAAATATCTACTAAGAAAGCATCCCTAGCAACCCAGCAGGGGGTGATGTTTGGTTTGGCTCTGACTTCAGGAAATCCAAAGCCAGGTTTATCTCTCGTAATTCTGTGAACTGGACTGTGTGTGAATCTAGAGAGCAATCATCATCAACATCACGTCTGTTGCAGGAGAGCGCATACGCTATCGGGAGCAAAGTGTCTGCATACTGAGCTGACAGGATTACAGTATTTAGCAATGAAACCCACAAGGAGGCTCTTTGGCAAGGATGAAAGTCCAAGTATAAGGACTTGGAATATTTCTTGTCAGAACAAAGGTACAACAGGTAAAAACCACCACATGTTAAAATCCCTAAGGTAGCTGAAATCAGTCAACAAGAATTTTTTAGTACCTAACGCCAACTTAAAAAATCATACGGCCGTGCCACAACCCTTGGATCTTTGAGAGTTGGCTATAGTACAAGGTAACAAAACTCCACAACATGAATAGCTCTATAATGGGCTCGAGAATCGCGAGTACAGTGAGGTGTGGGGATCATAAGTTTCATTTCTGTTTTTGAGGGCCTGAGAGGGGACAATCGCTATGCTAGATGCTTTACATGCATTATATATTATGTGACTATATGAATATATGTGTTTATTAGCTTTCAATCATATCTATCAGCTTATGCATGTATATACATAGCCAAATGCAATTATTTATGCAAGCTTATATGGAGAAGTGTATATATATGAGCTTATATACGCATATCTGTTACCTTTATACACGTGATCAAAACACCGCCAGGTGGCTGCTATGCCCCATTGCAGGAACTCGGAGAAGAAGGGTTAAGTAATTCATGGGTAGGCTCACAGCTAGGAGGCGGCTGAGTGTCAGTCAGACCCCGGGAAGACCACGAAACCTTATGAATGCAGTTCTGGGCTGCACAGCGATTCTCTGAGTCAGTATTTAAACCTCAAGACACCCTCCCCCCGCCCCCCGCCCCGTCTCCCTTCCTTTTAACGCCTTTGAGCGTGAAATTGTAATCTCTTGTGAGAGATTAAATCAAAGCAGAAAAGCGCACGAGAAATGTAGGCAGGGATGTTGTTACTGCTGAACACCCCCCACCCGCTCTTTTCTTCTCGGTGAAATCTGGGAAATGCCTCCCTCCCACCAGGCGACCTCTACTCTCAGCCGATTTTCGTCTTCCCCCAGCGCCAGGAGCCAGGCGCTTCCCGGCAGGCCCCCCCTCTCCCAGCTCTGGCACCCGTCCCGGGAGGGGGAGCAGGGCGGCGAGGGGGAGGGGGCGGGGCGGCAGCCTAGCACCAGGAAACAAGTGGGTGACAGACGAGTGATGACAGGTCTCCGAAGGGCCTCACTCCCTTTGGCTGGGGAGCATCCCTGAGGCCAAGAGGGCTGCACAGGTAGAAAAGCAAATCTCTCCACCCAGACTTTCAGGAGCCCAGGCCCGCCCTCGGGTTCGCGCAGGGTCTCTCCCCTGCCTGTGCTGTGCTCTTGGGAGCCTGGGCTTTAGAGCTCAGTGTTCCCTGCTTCTCCCTCCGGTGATCTGCTCACTCACACCTCAGATGCCTTATATTAAGTCAGCGCTTCCTATACGCACACCCGCTCACATCCTCCGGCTCTGGGCTGGCCACACTTGCTCGCCCTGTTGGCCACTGGTCGCCCTGCCCTCTGGCCTTCCTCACGGCCACACTTCTGCGCAGGGGACCCTTCTCCCTGCAACCCGAGGGCGCAGAGGGATGCCCGAGACCCCGAGTTCCCACTCTTTCCCCTGATGAAACTTGCTCTCAGCAGACACGTGGAGAAGGGGGTTAGGCGTCGATGTGAGGAGGGGGAGGAATGGGAAGCAGTGGAAGGGAGGAGGGGAGGGATAGAGAGATGGTGGCAGCTGGTGGAGAGTGCAGCAGGCCCCCGGAGCAGGTGGCAGTGCGTGGTGGGGGGGAGGGGAAGGACAGCGGGTGGGTGACAGGGGGAGGGGGGAGGAAGTGGGAGGGGAGAGAGTTTAAAAATGCAATTGTTGGGCTTCCCTGGTGGCGCAGTGGTTGAGGCCCGTGAGCCATGGCCGCTGAGCCTGCGCTTCCGGAGCCTGCGCTCCGCAACGGGAGAGGCCACAGCAGTGAGAGGCCCGCGCACCGCAAAAAAAAAAAAAAAAAAGCATTTGTTTATTTTTTTCCTTTGGGCTGGAGCAAAGACAAGGGGGGAGCTGGACCCCCAAGTGGGGGGGGGACTCGGCACTTGGGTCCCGAGGGGGCGTCACAGCTCCTCCACAGCCCTGGGGTGTCACCTAAGCACTCCCAGGGGCTTGGCAAAGAGGGCCTGGGGAGAGCTGCCTGCTGCTGAGATGTGTGTGGATGGGGGGGTGGTGGTGATGGAGACGGAGGTTTTTGGTTGCTCGTGGCCCCAGTGGACGGTGGTGGCGGCCCGGCTAGGGCGACTGTCTCCAAGTTGCCCACCTGGGCTGGTGGCGTGGTGACTCACGCCCTGAACATGTGCTTTGTGTACCACGACCTTCTGTAAACAGAGCGGAAACCGAAGGGAGGCCAGAGTTCCTGTGATCCCAAATGAGAGAGGGAGGCACACCAGTGAAACGCCGATGGCACTGGTGCCCTCTGAGATCAGGGCACCTGGAAACCAGTGAAGAAGGGCCGAGTGGATGCAGCTGCCCCCGAGCCGGGCTTCCCACCAGCAACGGCTCGGAAAGGCAAAGTGAGAGGGAAAAACTGTTATTGCCAGAGCTAATGGGCAGGTCCTAAAAACTGCTGCTATTTTGGAAAGAACGATAGCCCTCCCAGCTTCTGGGAGAAAGGAGGTCTGCAACTTCCCTCCGCGAGCACCTTCCACCTCCACTATTTTTGCCAGTACCCGGAGCTGTGGTGTTTCCAACTCTCCTCTTGGACAGCATCACACTGGGAAAATCCCTTTATCCTTCCGAGTTTCATCCAATGGCTTCATCAATAAGGTAGAAATACTCTTTTGACTTGATGGCCAGGTGGCCGAGGGAGATAGATTCTCTTGGTGGCCACCAAGAGTGGCTCAGGTTTCCACCTCTGCATTAATCAAGTAGGGGCTGTAGCAGGGAGTGACATTGGAGACCGAAACCTCGGGAGGATCTGCAATTGACTAGAAAGTCCCACTATTGGCTGCATAAGAAGAAAGCACTGGTTCTTCCTGGTTTATCTAGAGCAGTGATTCCCAGTCTCTTAATGGAGAATGACCTGCCCTGCAGAGCAAATTTAGCAATGTCTGAAGACGTGGATTGTGACGAGTGGGGGAAGGTGCTACTGGCAGCTAGTGAGGTGAAGTCAAGGGTGCTGTTAAACATCCTTCAACACACACAGCTTCACAATATGACGAATTATCCAGATCCGAATGTCAATGGTGCCCAAGGCAAGAAACGCAATCTAGATCTTCCTAGTGCCTGAGAGAAGTTGTCGGTGTCGGAGATGAGTTTCTCACCAACCAAGTCACAAACATTCATCAGAAGGTGAGGGTGAAAGTGATCTGCAAAATCTTAAAGGAAGGCAAATGAACTTGAGAAAACAGATTTTCTCCATTTCCATTTTCACGAAGAACAGTAATAATCTATACAAATGTAAGGCACCCTAGGCTGAAATTTACTCACTTAGTTTGCTGCTTTGAACGTTGCTGTGTGTTTCTACCCGTCAAATCCTTTAAATTACACGCTCGTTCTGGAGATGGCAAGGAAGGAAGCTGCATTCTTATTTGGAGCAGGCTGCTGTCGGGCGAGCCTCAGAAGGGAGGCAGCAGATGGAAACCACAGAAGCAAGGAGGGCCCCGCATTGAGGGACACGGGAGGGAGGAAAAGGGGGGACCAGGCAGGGCATGAAGCCCATCCTCATGGACATGGTGGCTGGGATCGTTAAGCTGCATTTGGAATATTCAGGTCCTCTGAACTCAAGCTAGAATCTCTGATTCTAACTGAACAGGCCCGTAATCTCAAGCAGAAAGTGATTATCCTTGAATGTAAAAGACATATTCCAGTAAGGAAAGCACATGCCTCTTAGCAAAAAAATAACAGCCTTTTAGAGAAGCACAAGCAGGGAAGAGGCTGCTGGATCTCTGTCTTCTGCTTTGGATCAAAGGAAGCGTTTCTGCCTAATGGTGGGACTGAAATGATATATTGTGAAGGGACCCAACGTATCATGCAATACAATCTTCTGCATCCATCTGCGTCCTGCTGCCCCCTCCACGCTGGCTTCTCTGGGCATCCACTCCTGTTCCCCCCTCCCCGTGTCCTGCAGGTAACCCAGGAGAGAAGATACAGAAAGGAGGCTGCTCTGCTCAGAGTTGCTAGTTGGCGTGGCAGAGCCAATCTGGTGAGTGTGGGCTGCCGGCGTGGATAAGCGGTAAGACGGAGCCCCCAGAGTCCCGGGGGAGTGAGAGGCTCAGCCTGGAGGCTGGGCTTCCAGAACCGATTCCCAGAAGCACATGGCAGAGCTGCTGGGAAGGGGAGGGGCTGCTTGTCTGCACCTGTGCTGGCAGGCGCCCAGCCCCGTGGCCCGTCTGCATCAACTCGCCTGCAGGATGGAGGGGGTCACGGCCTCAGGCTGGGAGATGCAAAAGGAAGGGAGGTGGAAAACTACCAAAGGAGAGTCTGGAGGAGATGCTGGGTGGCCAGAGCGACAGGTGCCCTCTGTTGAGGAGGAAGGCACATGAGAAGGGAGACTTGACGGGAGAGAGAAGGTCGAGACGGCAAGGAGGGTCAAGGGCGCACTGCCAGGGAGAGCTGACAGTGATGGGGCGCGTGGGGAGGGGTTTAAGAAGACCTGAAACCTCCCTTTTCCAGGAACTAGAGGTAGCAATGCTTCCCTGTGCGGCTGTCATAGAGGAGTTCATTTAGATAATAATCACCAGGAACAAAGTGATGATTTAAACTGTGTAAGGGCAAGAACGAGTGCTCAAGAGCAATGGG
Organism: Kogia breviceps; assembly: GCF_026419965.1. Lineage (NCBI taxonomy): Eukaryota > Metazoa > Chordata > Mammalia > Artiodactyla > Physeteridae > Kogia > Kogia breviceps. The sequence goes on from NC_081314.1 coordinate 142,427,292, forward strand.
TTTGTGCTATGCGGGCCTCTCACTGTTGTGGCCTCTCCCATTGCGGAGCGCAGGCTCCGGACGTGCAGGCGCAGCGGCCACGGCTCACGGGCCCAGCCGCTCCGCGGCACGTGGGATCCTCCCGGACCGGGGCACGAACCCGCGTCCCCCGCATCGGCAGGCGGACTCTCAACCACTGCGCCACCAGGGAAGCTCCGGGTTTGTCTTTAAGTTGTGTTACTCTTTTTCCTTAGGGGGTGCCTTTTTGAAGTTTTATTAAATCTTTTATTACAAGTAATTGTATCCAAAACAAAAATAAATGCAGATAATAAAGAAGAGTATAAAATACAGAGTAAAAGGTCTTCCTACCCACTTCCAATCATCAGAGGAAATGCTGTCAACAGTATCTGGTTTTAGTTTTCCTAGCGATTAGCATGAATTTAATGAACTAGATTTACACCTTTATTTTCTAACAATTTCACTGCTCTTATAACCCATGGTGTCCTCTTGTATTCTTTTCTCTTTCTTGAAGTTTTTTTTTTTTTCTTTTAAAGGATGCATGGGATCCCTTTTTTTAAAGGATGCTTTCTGATTGTAATATGCCTGTATTCTTTCCTCCCACTTACCTATCAGCTGGGTATGAATTTTCAGGTAGAAATGATTTTCAGGTGGAAAATCATTTCCCTCAGAATTTGAATTTAGTATTCTGTTGTCTTTTTAAAAATTTTTTAATTGAAGCAGAGTTGATGTATAATATTGTATAAATTACAGGTGAACAATACAGTGATTCACAATTTTTAAAGGTTGTGGGGAATAGAGCAGATACTTTTTATAATAACTATAAATGGAGTATAACCTTTAAAACTCAAGTCGTGTGACTTTTGAGATGATGCTGTGACTACCTGTGTGAACGTGAGCCTGAGAGACAGATTTCCATATTTAAAGTGTCTGAGTTTTATCAGGAGGGAGAAGATACATTTTCAAAAGCACCATCTGGTGGGCCTGGTGTAGCTTTAGTCCTTGAGGATAGAGGGACATTTCACGCCCTCATGACCTCATGCAAAGAATAGCTCTGCCCTGTCCTAAATATCCTCCATCACCCTAAACTCCCAATCCAGCTATGGGGTCTCTCACCAGCCATGAACAGAAGCCAAAGTCTGGGTACCCACATCTGCCTGGACCTGTGACGTCTTCCTTTCACCCAAGAGGGCGTAGGGCAGGGCACTGGCAATAGTGTGTTTGAGAGGGTAGGCGGGCATTTCCACATGGAGATAAGGAGCTTTCAGTACCCCAGCAAGGGGGACAGGCCCCATGGGTTTAACAGCAAAGGGAACGGTGTCTCTGTTCTCCCACTGTCAGGAGCCCTGATGCTTTGGGACAAATGTGCTCCTGTGGAGAATCCTGAGGCCTGCTTTCCTGGCTCCTGGACTTGGTGGTTCCAGCTTGAGCTTCCTCTTCTTAGGTGGATGGTTCTGGAGCAGTGGTGGTAGCCATTCCTGCTCTTGTGGATTATTCTGATTTCCCCTGGGCCCATCCTGGCTCTTTGGCCTTCAGCCCCCTGCCTCGCCTTTCCTGTCTTAGCTTTTCTGCGGGTCTTAGATGCCTCCCCGTCCTCCACAGGAAAAAACAGAAGCTGCAGACTAGTCCCTTTATGACCCGACTCTTGGCTATGTGCCCAGCCATCTGCTGTCTCCCCCGCCTGCCCTCGCTTCGCCACGCTGGGTCCTGGGTCCTGGGTCTGGGCACTCATGTTCTCACTGGCTGCCTGGTGAAACCTGCATAACCTTTGGGTGCCTTTATGATGCCCAGGCATGCAAGCATGCACCTCCAGCTACAGTGCTTCTCCAGCTACAGGCGGCTTCTGCAAGACCCTGATTCTCTGTGCTGTAGTCTCCCACCCCCTTCACCCCCAAACGCTGCACATGGTGTGGCCCATGACCCAATTTCCTTATCCTTCCAGGGCTTCACACAATGCTGGAGTGATAACAGCTCCATGAGGAGAGAATACATGATTAAAAAAACCGCTGTGCTTTAATGAAGCTAATTTAATATGAGGTGATTGTAATTGGTTCTCCCTCTTCATTTCATTTGACACTAGAACATTTCAAGTCTGGGCTAAATTTCAACAACCTCTTTAATCGTAGGAGGATGAATTCCCTCTACATTAATGCAGACAGCCAAGACCTCTAAGTGCCTCACGAAACAGGCCCGTGGCTCCAGGTGGTGGGAGGAACCAGCGTCCCCTCACTTCTGTCCTGGCTGGGAAAGGGCCACCCTGAAGCTACTCAGGATACAGCGGCTACTCTGCTCTCTATCTGAAGATGAGGAGTTACGGTTGTGATAAGCACAGGGATAACTGAGGGGCCAGCCTGGGTAGAGTGATTTGTGGGGAGGTCCAGAAGGGATCCTCTGGGGCTCACGTGCCCGAGAGAGGCTGGCGGATGGTGACAGAAAGCAACAGAAGTCAACTCTTCCCGTCATGATTCAGAGTGAGCTGCGGCTGGCCCTGCGCACCGTCTCCTGCTGCAGTGATGCACTGCATACCTGTGACTGATGTGGAGAAAGAGGCAGAAGTGGAACTCCAGGAACGCTTGCAGAGCCCTGGGGGTGGGGCTCGGGAAGGGGCCCTGAAACTCGCAGAAGGCGTGGGGGCCAAGCATCCCCACCTGTGCTGCCCTCGCATCACTTCATCACTATGCGCGAGACAGACACTTGATTGTAATCCACAGTATTAATGGACCCCTGTGGTGTCTGACAGGTTCCCAGGTGTGGGGGGATACATCGGCAGGTGACAACCATGAAGAGAAATACTTGCAGAAATCTATGTAAGAGCAACCTACAAAGGTACTCTGTACAGATCGCGATTCTGGAGCCCCAGGCCATTTGCATGCCTCTCGACACCTGCAATTTGTCACCGTCTGACTTAGATTCGAGTGGCCAGGACAGAGCCCGCCAGCCTCAACGTCACCTCTAAGGACAGCACAGTGTGGGATTTGGTTTCCTCGTTTGGGTCACTGTGTGCCTATTTATGGACAAGGTTGGGAGTCTCCACTTGGGTCAGGCTTTCAGCTTGGTTTCCGTTAGTGCGTGGGTAGTAAAATCCTGGTTACTGACCGGCAAGTTCAGAGTAATTTCCTCTAGTGTGGGGTTTTCCACTGTCCCATTTGGAACAGGGTTTCTGATGGATGAAGTATGAGAATATCCTTTTCTAAGATGCTAACAGAGATTAAGATGTCAAAGGGCAATGGTAAAAATAACAATAGGCTTTGAGACGTTCAATGACCACAGCGAATGAATGCAAGTGTGTAGTGTATGAATTTTAGACCCCCTGAGCCTCCTTGTCAATATCTGTCCTTGCCTCCTTTCTCTTTGCCTTCTCATCTTCTCTTTGCCCCTGATTTTGTCTATTTCCTCCTTAATAGTTCCTTCTCTGGGTCTTTAAAATATTTATTTATTTATTATTAATTTATTAATTTATCTTTATTTCCTGGCCGTGCCTCATGGTATGTGGGATTTTAGTTCTCTGAACAGGGATCAAACCCACGCCCCCTGCATTGGAAGCTCAGAGTCTTAACCACTGGACCACCAGGGATGTCCCTGGGTCTTTTTTATATATATGTTTCCCCCTGTATTTTTCTCATGTGCATTTTTAAATATTTCATCTTTTCTTCTTCCTTTCTCTGTTTTTTCTTCCTTATCATGACCCTTCTCACTTCAACAATGTAGCAAATATATTTTGAAATCTTATCATGTATTTATTAAATAAAGTTGTTTTTCCTTAAACATTTGAAACCTGTTCATATTTTTGTGTCCCTTGCTTGCCCTTTAAAGAAACGACGAATGCTGTTGTTTTTGACGTGGTTGATTAATGGCACGTGATAGACAGAAATACTCCTCATCCTGCTCTAGAAGATGAAGAAGATACCCCATCCCCATGATGGTACTTGCATAGCCATGGAAAGCATTTGGACCCCTATGGTGATTGGAGAAGAATCGCTCTCTAGTTCTAGTCAGACAGAGAGAGATATTCTAGTAACCAGATGGTTTTTGCTTGGCAGGTTAACAAGCAGAGTGTTTACTGGCTCTGAAAACCCATTCAGCGCCCTGTGTCCTAGGCATTCGTGGTTCTGTTTTTGTCCGTTTTCTCTGGTGGCCGTGGATTTGACGTTCCCATCACATTTATTGTGCAGTAATTGAATGTTAATTCCTTGCTTAGCCCACTGATAGGCTCTCCTTCCATATTTAGGTATTCATTTCCTTGCAGGTTTCCTATGTCGAGTAAATGGATAGTTGTATATAACGGTATTCAGGAATTTAATTTTGATGCATTGTTTGTTGGTGTTGACCATGTGATTAACTTTGAGCACCTTGAAAAGTAAGAGTATGTCATGTATTTTAGAATTTTTTAAATCTTTGTCAAGATCACTGGACTGGAATGTTGGGTATGATTCCAAGGTCTGTTTTCAAACTTTAAATTTCCTTTGTGCATTGAGCTTATCTATGTGATCTTTTCTTTCTTCTTCTTCTTTTTTTTTCTTTTAAGACAGAGCAAATTAGAAGGATGGCCATGCCCTTTCATCTACCGAAGGGTTTGGAATTCAATTTTGGCAGAATTCTCTTAAGCCAGTGGATGCATAGGTCAAAGTCCTTAGAATTATCGCAGAGGCAAGCATGAAACTGAAAACCAGCACAACAGAGAGGGTCCAGGGAGGGGCTCTTATTTAAATGCGTCTGGATCCAATAGATATAGAAAAATTAAAATACCTTTATCAGAAATATTGACCAGTAGATCTCTTATAGTGCCCTAAATGGTTTATAATTCAGTTAGGTGAGTTAAAAAAATATTCACTGAACTAGAGATCAAATTCTAACAGGAGACTCACGGTAAAACCTGTTAGCATCACAGCTCACACAAGACACTACTTGATTTAAGGCACCATACAACCCAGACTCCACTCATGGAAAAAGGATGCTAGATACCAAGCCGTTGAATCTAGCCATTCAGTTTCTAGCATTCAGAGAATCTGTGAGTCTTTTGTGTTGGCGACTTTGGATTTAGTGATTAGGACTAAGTCTGCGAAAGTGCTGTGGATTGTGAATTACTTGGTGTGTCCCGATCTCGCTTCATATTTTGAAAGCATAGGCATGTCAGTTTCATGGTGGTTCTGGTACCCTCACTATTTCATTCCAGGTCTGAGAAGAACACCTTCTATGACTCAAGGGCCTTTCCCTGACAGAGAACCAGTTTGGTGTTCTTCAAACCAAGTGGCAAATCCTCGGAACGTTTTTCCATCTGCAAAGCTAGAGGTAGAGAGAAGGGTGGAACGGAGTGAGGTCAGGGAGTGACCCAGAAAGGAGAGCAGAAGAGAGGCGTGGGAGGACCTTATCCTTCCCTTAGTCCCTGTGAGCTGCCATTTCCATCGTGAAATTAGCATGTGTTCAAGACATATGAAATTAGGCAGAGGTTTGGGGTCAGGAATTAAAGAAATGCAATGTACAGAACTTTGTAACATTACCTTTCCTTGGAGGGGGGGTACCTTTGGAGATAAGGGCTCATTGACTGTGCTGCAGGAGAACACTTGTATTTAACAGTCTCAGGATTTGAGGAATAGTAGGAGGAGACAGGGGCCAGTTAAATTTGTGCAAGATCCATGGCTAATTTTGCAGGCCAATTTTAAGTAGGTGTTTATGGCCCTAGTGATAATGGAGAAGTGTTTGCAAGCTTCCCTTCTCACTTTAGATGTGAAATCTATCACTAGGAAAATGTACTTTTTCAAAGGAAAAAAGTCTGCGTTGTCTATTTATTTCCTATCCACGTGGTCTTTAATAGTTAAACGTCAACACAGGAAATTGCATTTCTCAGTTTGCAGGAGGATTTATTATAATTAATTTTTCTTTTCTCTTCAAAACGCCTTGTGTATCCTGTTTAGTTGGCTTAAGAGCTTAGGGCATTATACCACTGATAGACTCGAAACCTAAATCATTGCGAGCTGCTTACATCTCAAGTACTCCATTTTTTAATGATTCTCTCTGAAATTTCTGACCAGCACCTAACCAGTCTGACAACAAGAAGCCATTCTTTCCTCTCTTTAGATTATCCAACCTATGGAATATCTGTGCATAAAACTTCAGCTTTAGACTTTGTCTAAACCTCTTAAAATCAGTTTAAAATTATTGTGGGTCTCAATGCCCAACGCAGTGCTACAAATAAAATTCGCTTTGACTCTTAAGCTCCATAATGTTGTGGAACAATTTCAGCACAGAATTGGACACCACGAGAGATGAATTTTGAATAACACATAATGTAACGTTAACACAATACGATCTGTGTTAAATAGACCTTGGCTATCACAAGAGTGAAAGACAAATCAGATAATCACAAGGGGATGTGTTTTTTGCAAGATTTTGTGGTTTTCCATTCAAAACCAAAAATGAAGAATAAATTTCAGGTTACTTACTCATGGATTCTGTCAACTTGGCCATCGTTGAAATTTCCTCTTTGTGCTTTTCCTGGAGGTGAGAAGAAAAGATAATTATGTGTAAAGCACATCTTAAATATGAGTCAACACAATGGGTCTGTAACAACAGCTCTCTCTCCCTTTCTCTTATGTTAGAATTTGGTCAATGATTAAATGAATTTTAAAATCTCACATTATTGCTATATGATCAGTCAGTCACTGAAAAGAGATTTTTAGAATCCTAAAAAACTTGCCAGTGCTCTTGGAAATGAGCGTCTGTCACATTGATCTTGGATATATACAATTGGTGACACACGACCAGTTTTCAAAACCTTGATACTGGAGTTTTGACATCCATATGCCAGTCTTTTGCTCTCTATTTTCTCCTGTTGAAGCATTTTTGGTATTTTGGGAGCTGGTATTTTTGTAGTCATTTGGTCTCATTTTTTCCTAAAAGCTAAATAGATTTTGTACATTTTTCTTTGTCTTACTTTTTTGAATTCCTGGAGTTTTTTGCAAGTCATCACTTTTGATGGGTTTATGACCTTGTCTATTTTGGGCTGAAAACATTTTGTTTCAACTGGGATGTAGGCTATAAGCCACTGAGTCTGAGAGCGAGAACGATACATACATAAATTGAATCTGTCCTAATTAGAAGATGACTTCAGAGCTATTAAGAATAATGGTCATCTCTTCTGAAAGTTCTCTTCAATTTCTTTAATTTCCTTAGGCTCCTAACGTGTAGTAACAGAAACATTGGCTGCTATTATTTTACTTTTTTTTACAGCCTTATTTTTTTTTCTGATGATGAAACTAACACATGCTCATTATTTAAAAACTCAGAAAATATTGAAAAATTATAAATCAGAAAATATAGTGCTCTCATGATGCCACCCCACAGAGAAAACCACTGTAATATTTTGGTGAAAATCTTTCTATTACCGTTTCTATACCTGTAAATATATACAGATATGGAAATATAATCCCCTTTTTATAAATATAAATATCTATACTATATACATACGATGTTGTAAGCTACTCTCACTTAAGTCCGTATCATACATCTTTTATGTCAATAAACATAGAATACATCATCATTTTTTAGTGACTGCATAGCATTCATCCTGAATTACCCCATAATTTCCTCAACCAGATTCCACTGAATTTGCTTCAGATTGTCACTATCTTATAAAATGCTGTGATGAGCATCCTTGAACTCACATATTTGTGCCCTTGTCCTGTCGACACTGAGGATAAATATTAGAGCTAGGTATGATTTGGTTAAAAAGTATGACTATTAAGAATTGTTACACATATTGCTCAATTGTCCCCCACAAACTTTGGCTCTGACAGTGTTCAAAAACATTTGTTCCTGTATATTCTTGCCAACTTGCCAGTGGCTTTAGCACTCCTCTCCAATCTTTGCCAAACTGACAAGCAAAAAGTGGTATATTGTGCTTTTATATTGTCATTTTTCTTTCTCCGACCTTCTGTTGGTGAACGACAGTAGCATGCTTTCACATGGAGTAGGTACGTCATTGACTCATTGACTCTGTCGTGTAGCTGTCCTCTAGCTCCTGTGCCATCAACACTCTGGTTCTTAGAAGCCAAAGGTGGCATTTATTTTCCCCCATGGCCACAGTTTACTGTTGAGCTCTTCACAGCTGCTTGACTAGCACTAGAGTCAACGTATCATGGCTTGGGTGTTGAAGTACAGTTAGCATCATTATTCATTCTTCTAGAGCCACCATTCCCAAACTAAAAGGGCCTGTGTTGAGTGTCAGTAAACAACTTTGCACACCACAAGTACACTTGACTTGCACAAGCCCTGCAATAACGCAGTGAAGCCAGGGCACTGCCTCTTACTTAAATTAATAATTGCCCTTGAGAACAGAAGGAGCTGCTAAGAAACCATAATCTACCATCCTACTGTCGTGGCTTTAGCCTGCCATGTGGTTTATTTCGAGATGTAAAGAAAAAGCACAGCTACTGGAGAGGCTAAGAGAGTTGGGTGGCAGAGACAAGACTGGCAGAGAGGAACATCTCACAGCAACGTGGGTTCACAGGTGCGTGCACAGAGGCTGCTTCAAAGACGAGTCTACCCTAGTGGCTGATGGCAATTCATGCCTAGATGCAACTCCATGGTGAGAACTCAGTGAAATTCATCCTTGACCTCTAGGAAACTTGTTCTGTCTCTGTTTGCTCTGTCCTTGACTCTCCACTTCACCTCTTAGCCTAGTTCTGCTGCTGGTATGGCCTCTCTAGTTACACCATCTCTCCTTGTATCCTGGTCTATGATTTGCTTTCCCTTTGTTCCCTGTGCTCCATCAAGCCTTATTCTGGATCACTCACCTCTTCAGCTTGGCCCTCTTCTAATGGCCCCAGTGGTGACAGTCCCCAAACCACAGGCACCCAGATTCCAGGCATTATATCCTTACAAAGCCCTGTCAAGTTTGTCTGTCTTCTTGTGTGTGTGTCACTGTGTTATCTCTTATGACCCAGGCACCCCGCCACCTTTTGTACTCCAGTCTTGCTGGTGGGTGCTCCTTGCAGCTATTTTTACCCAGATGTGTTGGATATCCTGGAGAAATCAAATACTGCCTGTGTCAGCATTTTCCTCTTCCCTGTGCCAGATGGAAACTTCTGACATTGAGAGGGGAGGGGCCCTTAAAAGTCCTAAATTTAGCTCTCCCAGTTTGACTCATCTATGGCATAACTTATGGTGGAAATCATGACATATGTTTCTGTGTAAGTGGTTTATTCATTCGAGGAGATGCCTTGAAACTCCTTATGTCCTTCCCTCATTATCAGAAAGCTGAAGTTTGCAATTACATGACATGTATACTCGATAAAGGATTTACATTTCATTCAAGCAAATTCTCCTCCTTTTTCTAAAGCCAAGAGCTTCCTCCAAAGTAAAATTCCTGGTTATCGGATTTACAATACTGGAAGAGATTTGGAATGATAGCATGTTAAACCTGGAAGAGAATCTTTTAAGGAATGTCAAGTCCAACTCCACAGTGATGCACTTGATGAAACTGAAGCCCATGCCAAGAAAGGAACTTCCACCAAGCTGGTCTCTTCTCCTTGTCAACCTCTACTCCCCGAGAGCCTCAAGGTCTACCATATAGGGATATATTGTGACAACAGTCCTTATACAACAATCCTGGTGCTGTGTTGGAGTTCCTCAGATTTGCCTTCTCTGTGTTCTTTCTTGGAGCAGTCTCATTCACAATAATGGCTCCAATATCCACAAACGGCTGATGGCTTCCAAATTTGTACATCCAGCTCTGACCTCTACATTGAACTCATATCGTCGATTGGACAGCACCACACAGATGTCTAGTGCATGTTTCAAAGCAACGTGTTCAAGGTTACTCTCTATTCCCACACACTTTCCACCAGCCAACCCTCAGCCCCTCACACCTGGGCAATTTCTTCCATTCTCTGTCTTTGGTTTATGGGATCACCACCCACATTATACCTAAGCCAGAAATCTGGGAACTCCCCACCTCTTTTTTTCCCTCACCCCCGATATTTCACTTAGCTTAAATTTGACCTCCCTTCACTGCGGTCTCTTAAAGGGAATGTTGATATTGCTTCCCTGTGTCTCCAGCCTTACCTGCAACACTGAAGGTTTATCTTGAAACAATCCTGGGGGATCTATCTAAAATGCAGACTTGACCCAGGCACCCCTGCTTGAAATAGGTCAGCTCTTCTCTAGCAAGTAAGCATTCAATCCTTGTCTTTTAACCAGGGCAGGCTGCCTGGATGGTTCTGTCTTTACCTGTCACACCCTAGTTGTAGGTACCTTCCTGCCTTGGCAATCACCCAATTTCCATTTCCTCCTTGTGCTCCCAAATTTATCCCTAAGAACTTCCCTGGGTGCCAGTCAATCTCTGCAGTTTTCCCCTACTCCTCTTGACCATCTTTTCTGAGTTTTGTTTCTAAGCATGCTCATACGTGATCATGTATCACTGCATAATTTATTATTTGTGTAAGGGATTCTGAGACCTTGGGAAAAGTCAAGTCCACCTCCCAGGAGCCCCTTCCAGAGGCTCCCATTGGCACAACCATCACAGTGGGAGGAAGTGTATGGTAGACCAGAAGTCTCTGCCACGGCAACACCCTAGGATCCTGAGCAAGGCATTTTACATTTTGGCCACAGTTTCCTGGTCTGTTCATTTCAGACATGGTTTGCTGTTTGCTGAGGTGCCCCTAGAAGTAGTCAGCTATGTGAAGAGGGCACCTGTACACACTTAGCTGGGGAGAGAGTGTGAATATTGGTGACATTTTAAGATGAAAAAGACAGATATGTTTGCTTTGAGTCCTTAAGAAATATCTTTGCTCTGGGAGCCAAAGGCTTTGATAGTTGATATAATCAACTGGTTTACTCATTGTAAAATTAAAACGATACAGGAATCTTACTGTTTTAGAGAAAAGAGCCTATTTGGTCTGAAAATTTATTGTTCTTTTTTACTGTGTCTGTGCTGCTTGGATGTTCTTATTATTTTGTGAATGTGAGTGAGTGAGAAGTGTAGAGGTTGGGGACTTTAAAAGGTTTTTGTGTTGGTTTTACTTCCTATCCACTTACTCTATTAACCTCTGGAAGCTTCAGTTTGCTTATCTGTAAAGTGGGGATAAGTAGTATCTATCTGTGTTTCTTCATTCACAGGCCCATTGTAAAGAGCAAATGAGAAAATGTGTATTAATGCACCCAAGTGTTATATTCGTGTGTGTGTCTGTGTGTGTGTGTGTGTGTGATCATTATTCCCTTTGGCTACCATGTGGGGGTCAAGGATTATAGTCTGTTCTTGCTATTAGAGGACAAATACTGACCTCTGGCATTTGTACCAAATACAACAGAGCAATTTTCCCTGAAACTAATAAGACCCAATGCTGCCTACTTTCCAGGAGACCACTCATCATAAATGTCAACAGCTGGTGGCCATGCACCCCTCATCCCCATTTCCAACACCCTCCACCAAAACACAAGGTTCCAGAACCTTGGCACACTTCTTGAAAGAGCTGGGTTCTTTTGCTCTAAGAGGAATTCCACTTACAGTTGTGTTGTCATACATTTAATGGAATAACAGAAACATTTAGAGTTTGGGGGAATCATGATGACATGTTTGAGCAAACTATGTCCACAGATGCTGAAAAAGTCCCGATTGTCTTGTTAAAATCATACTAAACTTCTTAGGGAGAGTATTGACGCTCAGGGCCAGTGGGTATTTACTTTTCTTACTATATGACTGTGTTCTCTCTACCATACCTGGGAATATAAATAAAAGCTCAGCAGTTTGCTTGGGATGTGTGTTGTGGGTGTGGAGATTTATACCCATACTTCTGTTTCAGTTAGGGTGAATGTGGCTTTCTACTGGAACCATGCCAGATACATACTTCTCTCTGTCTGAAATGACAGACGGGTTTTTAATGAGGGCAATTATAACAGAGTTTGGCTGTAGCTCAAAGCTACGACTAAGACACCGTGTGTGTATTAGGTGGGGGTGTTGATTCATGAATGCCAAGTTTTAGAGAGGGTGGAGGAGGGGATTTTCTGCTGCATGGGGCTCCCTTGCACACAGAGGGCAGCAGCTGGTGCAGCTGAGTGAGGTCTGCGGGTTGAACAGTGCGACTGCATTACTTTCTGGAACCCAGAAGTAGGCTTTTAAGGATGAGGGGGAAACTCGTCATAGTTGATATATTTCAAACCAGTCATATTTGCATTTTGCATATTTTTATCTCTCTAAAAATGTGTGCTTATATTCATCCGAAAACTGTGATTTTTTTTAAAGTTACAACCACTTAAAGGAACATTTATATAAAGTGGGAAATGATAATGTTATTTTATGAGTTTGTATCCTCATTGGACCTCAGCTCCAGGTTAAAACAGGGGCCACAAATCTCCCAACTTATTCTTAGGTTTCTCAATAAATGTGCCAGCTGTGGCCTCCGTCCACAGCTTCCCTTTTCTACTTTCCTGACATGATGCCACAGCAGGTCACCGGAGGACTGAGTTAAAAGGGAAATGCCCCCATCCTCAGGCAGCCAATCAAGTAAGTGTTCTTATAATGTGGTACCACATATTGCCTTGAGTTGCTACAGAAAAATATCGGTCAGAGGATTTAAGAACCACTAGTTAGTTTTTGCCTAATAAAAAACTCATGGAGATGAGTAGTCAGCATGCAGCTATGGTTTGGGACAATAAAATAGTAATCCCTCACATTTATTTCCCATTTATTACACCCTGGCACTATGTTAGGTGCATTGCTAGACTATCTCATTTAATCTCCACCATGACCCTATGAAATAAATGCTATTACCCCCAACTTTGGGGATGAAGGAATTGAGGCACAGAGAGGTTCAGCAAACTGCCCCTGGTCACAGAGCTGGGAAGGAGTGGAGTTGAATGTCAAACACAGAAGTTCTGACTCATGGAACCAGAGTTAGAGGAAGAGCTTCGCTGTGTCAAGAAGGGTCGAAGAGGGAATTCCCTGGCAGTCCAGTGGTTTGGATGTTGCCCTTTCACTGCCAAGGGCCTGAGTTCAACCCCTGGTGGGGGAACTAAGATCCTGAAAGCCTCACAGAGTGGCCAAAAAAAAAGGGGTGGGGTGGGGTCTAAGAGTGATGGGGGAGGGGAGACATGAGGCAGGGTATTCCAGGTGGAGAAACAGAAGTGGGGAAACTTGGTACCCGAGGAAGAGCAGATCGCAGGTAGACTGAGGCCAAGAGCAAGAAGAGTAGCAGAGGGTCAGCTTAGAAAATTAGTGTGTAAACTGTGGAGGACCAAGGCGGGCAGGCTGAATCGCTCAGGAGGGAGACCAGGGCTGTAGTTGGGGTGATGTGTGAAGCTGTGGGAGGAGGAGGCTGGTGCCAAGGCCTGAACCTTGGGGAAACCCAGAGAGCTCCCTCTTAGAAGCCAAGGGACAAGGGGGTTTGAAGAATTACGAACTTGTCCATTAGAGTGTGGTACAATTTTACATGGGACAGTTAGTTTTTATCCTTGATTTACTCAGTGAAAGGCTCCTAGGGTGATCTACAGATAGGATTTGGGGTAAAAAATATTTGTAGGGGCGTGTTTGAAGCAGGAGGTGAAATTCTTACTGGGCAGGCCACACAGGAGGCTTTTGGTGATATGTCCTCCTCTGCCCAAGGTGAGAGCCCCTGTCTCCCCTAGACACCCTTTCAAAGGTCCCTTGTATACAGGTCACCCTGTGGGGTTCCCTAGGATGCATCACGGCAGCCATGTTGATGAGACTAGGGAGAGGTCTACTGCGTGGAGGCATTAGGATGTCTTACAAAAATAAATTAAATGAATTCAATGTTGTGCTTGTACTCATATCATCTCAATCCCCCTGTGCCCTTAGTCTTAGGTGGGAGGAGAGGATTTGGAACATCACCCTGGGTTCTTTCTTGGAATTATGCTGAGCACATGAACTTCTTTTGACAGCGACAGGTTGTGGGGCTAAGGGTTAGAAACTGCTGGATCACATGGCTGCAGAATTTCTCCAAACCTCTGTGTGTGTCCTCCCCTGCTTGAAACCCCGTGGGCTACACTCTAGACTTCCTGCATCGACATCCCAGCAATGTTTCGTGAATGCCCAGTGCGATAGGGTTCTTGGAATATTGGTGAGTGACTCATTCCTCCTTTCCTAGAGCTCCTGGAAATATCATAAAATATAAGACAAGCATTATCACCCATGTCATATCAAGAAGTTTCCTTTAAAGAGAATACTGAGCCGGCCTGCAGAGAGGCACCGAGGAGACCTGGGCAGCTGAAACACACAGACACCGTTCTCGCTGCCGCCAACTCAGGTAGGCACTCCTGTCCCAGGACGCACCTGTGCTAGGTTCACTCCAGCTTCCCAGGACTCAACTGCGAAGTACTGAATCTTGGAAGCAGACTGGAATTCTCTCTCGGTCTCATTTCACTCAATCTATTGTCTGCCTTCTGGGCCAGCATCTCTCTGAAGCTCTTGTCACCTCCAGAGCTATCTCCCAGGAATCCTGGCCCTTACAGTGGCCAATGCCTCCCCCATTCACTTTCATTAGAGGCATCAGCTTTGCTAAACCATCTCTGTTCACAAGCGGAAAGGGAGAAGTTTCCATAATTATTTCCTTTCTTTTCCTTTCAGCCACCATACAAGTTCTGAGCCCAGCGAGTCTTCTAATTGCTGCTCTGCACTCCCAACTCTGTCCCATTTCGTGGTAAGTCAGGACACTTCCCTTGGAGATCTGGCTTCCACCCACCTCTCCAGGCCCAATCCCCATCCCTCCTTGCTTCTAAACTATGTTCCACCCAAATGGGCCCGTTTCGGCACCAGAACACATTGCATTGCTCCATCCCCCCCCCCCCCGCACCTTCTTTGCCTGCACACTTAACTCCTACTTGTCTTCGAGGATCAGTTCAGATTTGACCTCTTGTTTGACATTGTACCCAGCTACCCGTTTTCTAGTGACTGTTCTCTCTGTACCCCAGCACCTGCACATACTTCTGTCATAGGACTTCTCCTTCTCAGAGCCATGACTTCCAGAGGCAACGACGATGACAACTTCAGGAACAACTGAAAAACTAAAAGGAATTCATCCCTTGGTTTCCAAAGAAGAGAAAGCAAAATCCATAAACAAAACTAAGGAATGAATAGAATGGAACGGGATAGAAAGCCCAGAGTTAACCCCCCCCACACATATGGCCACCTTATCTTTGATAAGGAAGGCAAGAATATACAGAGGAGAATATATAGCCTCCTCAATAAGTGGTGCTGGGAAAACTGGACAACTACATGTAAAAGAATGAAATCAGAACACTCCCTAACACCATACACAAAAATAAATTAAAAATGGATTACAGACCTAAATGTAAGGCCAGACACCATCAAACTCTTAGAGGAAAACATAGGCAGAACACTCTATGACATAAATCACAGCAAGATCCTTTTTGACCCATCTCCTACAGAAATGGAAATAAAAACAAAAATAAACAAATGGGACCTAATGAAACTTAAAAGCTTTTACACAGCAGAGGAAACCATAAACAAGATGAAAAGACAACCCTCAGAATGGGAGAAAATATTTGCAAATGAAGTAACTGAAAAAGGATTAATCTCCAAAATTTACAAGCAGCTCATGCAGCTCAATATTAAAAAAACAAACAACCCAATCCAAAAATGGGCAGAAGACCTAAATAGACATTTCCCCAAAGAAGATATGCAGATTGCCAACAGACACATGAAAGAATGCTCAACATCATTAATCATTAGAGAAATGCAAATCAAAACTACAATGAGATATCATCTCACACTGGTCAGAAAGGCCATCAAAAAATCTACAAACAACAAATGCTGGAGAGGGTGTGGAGAAAAGGGAACCCTCTTTCACTGTTGGTGGGAATGTAAATTGATACAGCCACTATGGAGAACAGTATGCAAGTTCCTTAAAAAACTAAAATTAGAACTACCATATGACCCAGCAATCCCACTACTGGGCATATACCCTGAGAAAACCATAATTCAAAAAGAGTCATGTACCAAAATGTTCATTGCAGCTCTATTTACAATAGCCAGGACGTGAAAGCAACCTAAGTGTCCATCAACAGCTGAATAGATAAAGAATATGTGGCACATATATACAATGGAATATTACTCAGCCATAAAAAGGAACAAAACTGAGTTATTTGTAGTGAGGTGGATGGACCCAGAGACTGGCATACAGAGTGAAGTAAGTCAGAAAGAGACAAACAAATACTGTATGCTAACACATATATATGGAATCTTAAAAAAAAAAAAAAAGGTCATGAAGCACCTAGGGGCAAGATGGGAATAAAGATGCATACATACTACATTATGGACTTGAGGATATGGGGAGGGGGAAGGGTAAGCTGGAAAGAAGTGAGTGATATATACACTACCAAACGTAAAATAAATAGCTAGTGGGAAGCAGCCACATAGCACAGGGAGATCAGCTCAGTGTTTTGTGACCACCTAGAGGGGTGGGATAGGGAGGGTGGGAGGGAGGGAGATGCAAGAGGGAAGAGACATGGGAACATATGTATATGTATAACTGATTCAGTTTGTTATAAAGCAGAAACTAACACACCATTGTAAAGCAATTATACTCCAATAAAGATGTTTAAAAAATAAAATAAATTTCTGTTGTTTTAAAAAAAAAGAAGGGCTTCCCTGGTGGCGCAGTGGTTGAGAGTCCGCCTGCCGACGCAGGGGACACGGGTTCGTGCCCCGGTCCGGGAAGATCCCACGTGCCGCGGAGCGGCTGGGCCCGTGAGCCATGGCCGCTGAGCCTGCGCGTCCGGAGCCTGTGCTCCGCAATGGGAGAGGCCGCAGCAGTGAGGGGCCCGCGTACCACACACACACACAAAAAGTGAAAAAAAAGAGAAAAAAACCACTGAATAGAATGAATAAAGTTTCCTTGAGCAGTTGTGAGTTTCCTGACATGGGATACTGAGTGATCATTTGTCCAGAAAGCTCCAGAAGGATTTCGGCTCCAGGAAGTGGTGCAATAGAATGACCTGTAAGAGCCCCTCTAAAATTGTTTCAAAGGGGAAAATAATCCTTAATTTCTTTTGCTTTTGTTTGTATGGAGTTGTTTTTGTTATCTGATCAGAGGTGGGTGATGGGGGTGGTGGTGGAGATGAAGTGGGAGAAATGACAGGAACAGACTGGAAAAACAACTGGTCACTGGTTACTGTGCCATGTAAGGGATGCTTAGAAAAAGTCACCTCACCCAGCAGGTTGAATCCTCTTTTAAAGACTTGCTCAAGTCCAATGGTGAGATACATGTGGTCCCTAGAATATCTTACGTTTGGCTGACGACTGAATGTTGTATTGGGGAGCCCAGTGCAAAGGTACTGTGGCAGCTCTCTAGGCCCATTTCCCAGAGAAAACCATTTTTCTCCAGTTTCTAGTTTACCCAGATAAAACAGTTGCTCAGAGTTCACGACTTCCCTGCCTTTTAACTTCTACCTTTAGTTTCCATTGGCAGGAATGAGAAAGCTTCCTTTGCTAGGGTTGTGCTGTGTTGCCATGAGGCAATTTGCCATGTTCTCCCTCAAGAACTGGCTGGGTTGTAGCGAAGATCAAGGGATTCATTCATTCATTCATCCATCCATTCATGCATTCATTTATGCTCAGTTTTGTGAGATACAATCACGGACAGCCTTTGGGAGGGCCATGATCAAGTTTTTTTGAAAGGAGATTAATTCAATGGTGAAACTTAGGACTAGGCTGCCCAATATTGGATAACCCATGTGGAAATTCCCCAGTGATATGGGGAGTCCAGTGGAGCCCAGCAAGAGTTCCTTCCCAAGCCAGGCCATTCTTGGGCACTGTTGGTGTCCAGGGAAGTGGTGTGGATGCTTCTTTTCAAAACAGACACCATCCCTGCTGGACTGGGTCTTAGGGTAGCCAAATCGTCAGCTGAGAGCCCCAGCTATTGGAGTCACCAGGAGTCAGCTTGTTACTTATGCATGAGTGAGAAGGGATGCAGGGGACAAGGAGATGCTATACTTCAATCTCTCATGTGTGTCAATACTAAGATACGAAGTCAGAGGAATATTTTAAAAATGTTATTTTGCAAAATGCAATTTCATAACCAAATGTGACATTTACAGGGCTGGAGAATGGAGGAACATTTACTGACAAAAATCGTATCATTGCCTTGTGCTGCTTGCCCATTTTCAGCTTGGACTTCTGTTTGGGCAGAGGAGGGAAAGGAGAGACGGTAACCCCTTCGTTAGGTACCTCATGGCTGATTCTAGGCAGCACACATCTCTGAGAAGAAAGGAAAACAAGAAAACACCACTCCTTTATCCTTCGTCTTTTGTTCTTTGTCCTCCTTTCTTTTTTTCTCTCTATTTACAATTAATCATCCAAATTCAGCTTCTGGGAAAATGGCATATGTGTACTTTCTCTATTCTTCCCACTAAGTACAACTAAAAAAAACCATGAACATTACAATCATACCTCAGAGATACAGTGGGTTAGGTTTCAGACCACCGCAATAAAGTAAATATCATAATAAAGTGAGTTGCACAATTGTTTTGGTTTCCCAGTGCATATGAAAATTACGTTTACACTGTAATCTGTTAAGTGTGTAATAACACCAGGTCTAAAAAAATACACATACCTTAATTAAAAAATATTTTATTGCTGAAAAATGCTAACCATCATCTGAGCCTTCAGCAAGTTGTAATCTTTGTGCTGGTGGAGGGTTTGAAATATTGTGAGAATTACCAAAATGTGACATAGAGACAGGAAGTGAGTAAATGCTGATGAAAAAAATGGTGCCAATAGACTTGCTTGATGCAGGGTTGCCCCAAACCTTCAATTTGTAAAAAATGCAGTGTCGGCTAAGTGCAATAAAGTGAAGCACAATAAAACGAGGTCTGCCTGTATATATATCAATACATATAACAAACATAAAAAGTGGAGAGAGGATGGCAGAGTAACCAGGGACCTTGAGCCTGAAGAACAACATGGTGGTGAGTTTCCTGTGTTTTGTTTTTGGTTTTTCCGTCTTGCTTCTTATGTCCTAGACCAGACACTATAGAAGCTGGCAACTTGGAAATGTCAATGGATACAGACAGAAATGCCCCCCCCCAAAAAAAGTCTGCTTTCTCTAGCCAAAGGACTAGGAAAGAGGTAGTCTAGAAAGACAGAAAACTTTTAGATAATAACAGCTCTACTCCAGCCAAAACAACATGGAAAAAAATTGTGACATCATCCTGAGAGCAGAGGATGAGTGGGGAGCCTAGACTCCTACCCTTGCCAGGCTGTAGTGAGGGACCCCAAACCTCCTACCAGGGGGGGTATCAGAGAAGAGAGAGTGAGGAGGCCAGATTTTCATTCTTTCTGAGGGGTAATAGCTTCCCCCTAGAGACCACATGGGGAGCCTGGACTTTTCCCCAGACTCAGCAGTAGTGAAGCAGCCCTCCCCATCCCCACTGGGGTAGCATTAGGAGAATCCTAGTACAGAGTCAGGACTTCCACTACTACTCATCAATAACAATGCCACTTCCACAAAGTGTAGTGGAGACCACAGGGGAAGCATCAATGAGGTACCCCTCTTGTCCAGGGTGGTATCACTGGAGACTCAGTGGGGAGCTTAAACTCTCATTCCCACCCAGTAGTAACAAGGATCCTCCCTCATCCTTATGTCAGTGGAGACTGACATCATACTAGGTAGTAATTAGGTGGAACCCCACAACCACCAGAGCGGTGTCAGAGGAGAACTGCTGTAATATGGGATTTAAATAAGATCCAGAGTCTTACAATCCTTCTGATACCTAGGTTTCAATTTAAAAATTCACTTGTCACAATAAGGAAGAGAAAGAGCTCAGACTGAATGAGAAAAGACAAACACCAACATTGACACGACACAGATTTTAGAATTATCTGAGAATTTAAAGCAGCCATCGTAAAGGATTCAACAAGCAATTACAAACATGATGAAACAAATTTTAAAAAAATCTTAGCAAAGAATGGTAAGCTTCAGCAAAAAATTTTAGCAAGTGTAGACAAGAAACAAATGGAACTACTGGAACTAAAAATTACGGTTCCTGCAAAAAATGCCCAGTGAGTGGGCTCAGCAGTAGAGTGAAGGGGACAGAGGAAAACAGCAGTGAACTTGAAGACAGAATAATATAAATTATTCAATCAGAGCAATAGAGAGAAAATAGACTGAAAAAGGAATGAGCAGAGGCTTGGGAACATGTGGGTCTATAATAAAGATCTAAGAATTATGCCGTAGAGTACCAGAAGAAGAGCAGAAAGAGGCTGGGACTAAAAGAGTATTCAAATCTTCCCAAGTTAAAAAAATAACCTACAAATTCAAGAAGCTTAGTAAATCCAATACAGGATAAACCCAAATAAACACACACAAAGACACATCATAATCAAACTTCTGAAAACTAGAGAAAATCTTTTTTAAAAAAAACACCTTTATTGGAGAATAATTGCTTTGCAATGGTGTGTTAGTTTCTGCTGTATAACAAAGTGAGTCAGCTATACGTATACATATAACCCTATATCTCCTCCCTCTTGTGTCTCCCTCCCTCCCACCCTCCCTATCCCACCCCTCTAGGTGGTCACAAAGCACTGAGCTGATCTCCCTGTGCTATGTGGTTGCTTCCCACTAGCTATCTATTTTACATTTGGTAGTGTATGTATGTCCATGCCACTCTCTCAATCTTGAGAGAATCCAGAGAAACAACACATTACTTACAGGGGAAAAAGAATTCAAATGACAGTGGATTTCTCATCAGAAACTATGGAGGTCAGAAGGCAGTAGCACAATGTTTTTCAGTCACTGAAAGCAAAGAATCATCAGCCCAGAATTCTATACCAGCAAAAACATCCTTCATGAATTAAGAGGAAATCAAGCCATTCTTAGATGAAGGAAAACAAAGAGAAGTTGTCAAAAGCAGACCCACTCTAAAAGAATGGTGAAGGAAGTTATCTAAACAAAGAGAAAATGATAAAAGAAGGATTTCTGGGGCACCATAAACTGAGAAAAGACATAGAAAGAGCAAATATAGAGGTAAACACAATAGACTTTGTTTCCCGTAATGGTATAAATATGTTGAAAGTAAAAAAGATGGAAAAAGATATAACACACAAACATTAATGAAAAGGAAGCTGGTATGGCTTTATTAGCATATAGAATAGGTTTCAGAGCACAGAAAATACCAGGGATAAAGAAAAACATTACATAGTGACAAAGGGTCAACCAGCCAAGAACATGTAGCAATCTTAAATGAATATACATCAAACAACAGAGATGTAAAATATGTAAAGCAAAAACTGATAGAACTGAAATGATGAATATGCAAACCCACAAGTATAGTTGAAAACTTCAACTTCTTAACAATTGTAAGAACAACTAGAGAGAAAATCAGCAGAAATATAGAGGAACTCAGCAACACCATTGACCAATAGGATATAATCAACATTCATAGTGTACTCTACCCAACAGCAGCAGAATGTACATTCTTTTAAGGTGTCCACAGAATGTATACCAAGATGCAACATATCTTGGGCCATAAAACAAACCTTAACAAACTTAAAAGAATTGAAATCACATGGACTATGTTCTCTGACCAAAAGGGAATTAAACCAAAAAAAATTTTTTTTCTCTGTTTTTGTCTTTTCTAAGCATTTTTTCTTTTCTTCTCTTCGTGCCATGCGCTTCTTCTTCTGCCACACAGGCCTGCCCTCATTCTAAGTGTTGCAGTGAGGATGCAGTAAATGAAAAGATTTTGGAGTGGGATGTGGCTTTCATGTTCTAGGGCTTTAAAGGAAAGAGAGAAATGGAATTTTCATTCTCATAATCCTCTCTATTGGAGAGGCTCTCCTTTTGGAGAATTAATATGACCTTCACCTTGTTGTTCTAACTTTTCTAACCTTTTGTTCTAAGTATCTCTGGGACCTTTCTATACAAAACCAGAGGAGAGAAGAGGATGGTTGAGATTCCTAGTCTGTGTCACTGAAAATGGGTTTGCATCATTTGTGCAGTTTAAGCCATTTTGAGACAAAAAAAAATTATGTGGAGTAGAAAAAATAGCTTTCTTTATGCCTTATGAGACCTAAAAATTCGACCGTAAATTTCCAATGCAAAAGGCAGAAGTCGAGAGTGACTGCATCTGCTGGGGACCCTTTCTCCCTGTGGACCAGTCATTGAATGATTTTGTGCTGTGTTCACATGGCCCTCTCAGTGCTGCTGAGCTAGGAAACCCAGTCCTGCCCCCAAATAGTGAATCTTTCTCTAAACCATGTATTCCCAATAACGGGCTTCCCACTGACAATTCAGCGATCCCCATTTGCTTGATATTTATCCATAGGAAAGGAAACTCCTGCCACCATTAGTTACAAGGTGGACTGTTTGGCCCAGCACAGCCAGGAGCCACAGTTTTCTGACAGGCAGCAGATGTTCAGGCTCCCTGTCCCAGAGGACAGCGGAAGGCAAGGGGGAGGGGTGGAGGTAGGATTCAGGGAGCTCAAGGCAAAAATTCTTTCTTAAGTCTGGAACCTCTGTGGGGCTGGGCATTGGGCAGATGGTGTTTGCTTTCTCCATCAGTCAGGGAGTCACGGCCAGAAGCATGGGGGATGGGGGCGTCCAAACATCATTTTTGAAGCTCTCCAGGCTCCCTGCATTTTAAAATCACTCAAGTTTGCTTTCTAAATATCACAGAGGCAATTCTATACAATATTGTGGCATTCACTGGATCACATTCTCTGGTGTAGGGGTGGGGATAGAATTACTCAACTTAAAGCAGCAACCAGCTTAAACATTTTCGATTCCTTCCTGTGGCCTGGACCCTTTCCCCTGGAGGCCCTGCTAGCATTTTTCTTGCCCTCTCCCTAATTCATTCTTTCACGTCCTGAACTCAGGGTGATTTTGTGCTTCTGGCTCCTATGTGGGAATCTACCCTCTCTGTTCCTGACTTCTTATTTCTACTGAGATCAGCCAGGGAGCCTGTGGAGCAGGTGGTATTCAAACCAATGTGGAGGATGTCCTTGTTCCCAGGATATTCATGCTAAGATACTTAGGGGTGAAGTATCTTGACATCTACAACTAATTATCGAATGGTTCAAAAGAGAGAGAGGGAATCCACAAATAAGGCAAATGTGAAGGGTGAAGGGTACAAGGATGTGTACTGTATTGTTGCTTTTGTGACTTCTGTTGGTCCCAAAGTTTTCAAAATTAAAGCAAAAATGGGAAAGACCAGCATGGTGACAATAAGCCACCTCTCTTCAGTCTTAGGTCTGATCAATGGTCTCTGCACTGGGGGAGGTGTCTTGCTAGGGTGCTGATATGGATAAATACGATGGTTACTTGATTTCCTTCCAGTGTGAGATCACCTTATATGCTTCATCAGTCCGTACTCTGAATAGGAGTACCATTGAGTGGCATCCTAAATGCTTCAGATTCATTGCCTGTGGGCTCTTTCTAAGCCTAGCGATGATTATGCTCCATTGCAGACTTACTGAATTGAACTCTCTAGGGGTAGAAACAAAGAACAAGTAGTACTTATTTGAACCATTGTTTGTGGAGATACCTCCTTTTAAGATGATAGGACAAGGGCTTCTTTGTCTCCTTCAGAAAACAGCACAGAGACAAAGAAACGAAAAAGAATTTTATTATTATTTTGTGAAACTAGGAAATGTCTATAGTCCCAAACTATAAATAAAGGATATGCACCATATGCAGCAGAAATTGGATCACAATGAAGCCTGTCAGTGAGAAAGAATGACTGATGGACACTGGTGATCTACGGCAGAACTGGCAGAGCATGGTCTTCTCCACCCTGGGGCACAACCAATGTTTAGAACAACAAGATGAAGGTGTAGGGCTGCCTGTGGGAGTCTCCCTGGACAGTGTGTGACACCACAGAGGGGCCACAGGAAGCAGGAGGAAATGAGAAAATGCTCAGATCTGCAAGAAGCAGTCTCCCTGGGTGGCTGAATGGAGGAGGAAATGTGATGGTCGACAGCTCTGTGGCTGCCAATCGGAAACATTTTGTAGCAGAGTAGATGAAAAAGACAAAAAAATGATTCTCCACAAACTCAAAGAACTGGTGAAAACTAACCTCAATATTTCAAGAACTAAAAGCAGAGACTCCTGAGCTGTAGGAGGAAATGACAAAACAACAGAATAAAATTAAAAATGACCTAGATGAGAAAAGTAAAGTGAATATAATAATAGAAGCCACCTTGGATATGGACAAAAGAGAAAAGACACTGATAAAAATACAATCAGAGACATGGAGTGAAGACTTGAGAAAATGAGCAAAATAAAAAGAAAACAAACAAAAGAGTGAAAAAAAAAGGATTGAATAGTACATGATGGGCATGAAAGACAAAGATGACTCAACATATTCTTTGTGTCCTTGGAGAAGAAAATGGAATAAATCAATAGAAAAAATATTTGAACATATTATTTAAGAAAATTTTCAGATAAAGCTCAATTCTTAACATTGATAGGGCATACTATGTCCTTGGGGGAGGAAGAAAATTCATGGACATTGATGCATATACTGATGTAGGTACTGGACTTCAAAGAAAAGGAAATAATTCTACAGGCATCAAAGTACAAAGAACACACAGAGAAGGGGGAGAGCAAAACTGTCTTTAGATATCTCTCTGGAAACATTCAGTGCTAGAAGACAATGGAACATGGTTTGAAGTCCTTAGGAAAAGAAAGTGAGACAAATATTTTTATACCTACTCTTATTTTATACCTATGCTTAGTTAAATTTTATACCTCATCAAGATACCTGAGAGATATCTTTTACTTTTAAAATTTTTAAAATTAATTTTTATTGGAGTTTAGTTGTTTTACAATGTTGTCTTAGTTTCTGCTGTACAGCAAAGTGAATCAGCTATGCTTATACATATATCCACTCTTTTCTGGATTTCCTTCCCATTTAGGTCACCACAGAGCATTGAGTAGAGTTCCCTATGCTATACAGTAGGTTCTCATTAGTTATCTATTTTATACAAAGTAGTGTATATATGGCAATCCCAGTCTCCCAATTCATCCCCACCTTCCTATCCATATGGCTGTTCTCTACATCTGTGTCTTTATTTCTGCTTTGCAAATAAGTTCAAATATGTATTGTTTTTCTAGATTCCACATATAAACGATATTATATGGTATTTGTTTTTCTCTTTCTGACTTACTTCACTCTGTATGACAGTCTCTAGGTCTATCCACATCTCTGCAAATTACACAACCACAATTCAAAGAGATACATGCACCCCAATGCTCATTGCAACAATATTTACAACAGCCAGGACATGGAAGCAACCTAAATGTCCATCAACAGAAAATGGATAAAGAAGATGTGGTACATATATACAATGGAATATTACTCAGCCATAAAGAGATATGTTTTAAAGATGCTAGCACTCAAGAAACATAGTTCTTGTTGCTCTGTGACCACCTAGAGGGGTGGAATAGGGAGGGAGGGAGGGAGGGAGACGCAAGAGGGAGGAGATATGGGGATATATGTATACGTATAGCTGATTCACTTTGTTATGAAGCAGAAACTAACACACTATTGTAAAGCAATTGTACTCCAATAAAGATGTTAAGAAAAGAGAAATATAGTTCTCCATGAGCCTTTTTTGAAGACATCATGCATCAAATCTCAGCTGCATTAAGTGAAGAATGGAGAAACAATGAGAAAATGTTGCAGTGAGTGATGAACCCATTTGCGTATAGATCTAAGGATAAAATTGCCATGGAAATTATGATTACAGAAAAGAACAGAGAAGTGAAAACAATGGCAATGTTAAAATAATAATATAACTAACAAAATTCAGGTGGTAGACAGGTAGAGACGATGAAGGTAGTGAAAGACTGCCAAGTTCCTTACCTTACAGAGCAAGAAGATCAGATATGTTTAAAGCTGAGAAATCAAATAGGGAACTATAAGAATATAATTTAAGGGAATAAAGATAAACACTAGATGAACTAGGAATAACAGCATCACCAGATAGTGAAGGAGAAAGAGGAAAGGTGGATGAAAATCAAAGAACCTGAATTTGAATATAGTTTATGGTGGGGAGGCAATAGATTCTGTCTGCAGAACTGAGGTACAAGTATAGAATATATTAGGGAAGAATGAAATGAGACTCGGTCTGCCAAACTACAAGTTGCAATAAAACACACAATAAAGCAAAGCAAACCTAGACCATAAAATGGAAGATAAAGAAAAATAAAAATATTTTAAAGATTTGAAGGCTTAATGTAAAATAATAACTCTAATATATGAAAGACCAAAATATAGCTCTAAGTAATTATCATGGCTAAATCTCCAAGATATATAGTTAAGCAAATCCTTAACCTTAAGTGAATCCTTAATTCTTTCTTTCCTGGGTCCTGTTATACTCACAGTTAATATCTCAAAAGTTAGACATCAATTGTTCTCCAATGACCTCATCTGTGATCATTTTTCTCCAACTTGAGTTTAATCCTTTCTCAGGGGAAGACCATGGACTCTCTGTTCTAAGTAAATCCCAGATCTGCCTGTTTCTCACCATCTTCACAGCTACGACATTAGTTGGGGGCAGGATCACTTTTTGCTTGGTCTACTCCTGATCTCCCGATAACCGTCTTGGATGTTCTATAGTTCATTCTCTACATGGCAGCTGGAGCCATTGTTGGCTTTGAGCATAAATCAGATGAACTTGCTCCCTGGCTGTCCAGCACACCTGCGATAAAATCGAGGTTTCAGGAGACCTATAAGTCCCTGCAGGATCTCCAAGCACTCTCCCCAGAACTGCGTTTACTGATCTCCAGTTTTCTTGCTCTTCTTTCCACATGCCAAGCTCCTTCCCTCCTGGGGCCATTGTACTTGCCAGGAAAGCCCTTCCTCTATGTCCTCGCATGCCTCTCTCTGTCACATCATTCGGGTCATGGTTAAAATCATCACTTCCTCTGAGGCTTCCCTGACACCCTACCTAATATAGGGCTCCTCTCTACCCCCCATCAATTTCTAACCCTATTTTTCTTTGCAACATTCATCTTTACTATGTATAAGAATGGAAAACGTAACCTGGGGTTAGACTGCCTGGGTTTAAATCTCAGCTCTGCTGCTTAAGCTGTGTGACATTGGGCAAACCCTTAAATTCCCTCTACTTTACTTTCCTCATCTGTAAAGTGGAGGTAGTGTGACACCCAGCGTACGGGACTCTTGTGAGGGATGAAAAGCCCTTAGAAGGGTGGCAGGCAGAAGATGAAGACTAAGTAAGTATTTGTTATATTATAAAATTGGTATTTATTTACTCACAGTTGCCTCAGTCACTACCCTAGATTTCCACTCTGGTGTTTTAGTTTGTTAGGGCTGCAATAACAAAGCACTGCAGACTGAGTGGCTTTAAACCACAGAAATTGATTTCCTCACAGTTCTGGAAGGCAGAAGCCTGACATCAAGGTGTCAGCAGGGATGGTTTCCTCTGACGCCTTTCTCCTTGGCTTGTAGATATTCATCTTCTCCTTGTTTCCCTACATAATCTTCCTTCTGTACCTGTCTGTGTCCTAATTTCCTCTTCTTACAAAGACACCAGTCATACTGGATTAGCACTCACCCTAAGGACCTCATTTTAAATTAACTGCCCCTTTTAAGACCTTACCTCCAAATATGATCCCATTCTGAGGTATTGGAAGTTAGCCTTTCAGCTTGTGAATTCTGAGGGGACAAAATTCAGCCCTTAACATCTAGAGCTCAAGGTTTACAGCCTGGTGAGCTCCGCACGTCAGCAGATAGAAGTATGTTTAGCATATTTCAGTTTGTCCATAACGGTCTCTTGAACGAATGGGAGTGCTTCTTCCCTCCCGTCTCTTGCTGCATCTGGTATATTCAGTTTCTTCATAACCATCCCTTGAAAGCACAAGAGTGCCTCCTACCCACGTCTCTTGCTCTGTCCTATGTCCATGAAGCACAGGGCAGCCATGAACCCTGAGCAGAGGAGGCATTTGAGGAACGAGCTGAGGGCTTGTGAAGGGCCCACCAGCTTCACTGAGGAGCTGGTGCTGGGCTCTTTGGTGGCCTAGAGACTGGAAAGGATAGGGAGGCACAGAGAACCCTGAGCTTTTGTTAGCATGGCTGCAGGTCAGCCCTCGGTAAGCAGGTGGTTCCAGCCCTCCAGCAGGACAGAGCTCCATTCTCATCAAAGGAACAAACCAAGTTCAATCCTTGGCTCTGCTCCCCTCCTGGACTGAGGCTTGGAAGACAGCCCTTCCTGGAAGCAGCTTCTGATCTTATGTAAGGTGTTGGAATCACCGGTGGTTGGAATTTCTCCTGTGAGTGCTGTGGAAAAGGGCTATATTTTACTCATTTATGATCAGGTAAACCTCACTCTATACTGCTGTTAAATTCTCCAAAGGTTGGTTGTGAATTTTAAATCCAAGTTTACCTTAAATGCACAGTGGTCAGGGTTGGGGATTGGGTTACTATTTAAAGCAAAAAATAGTCAGTGTGCCTCTTTTGGCAAAAGGAAGCCTTCTAATTTGTGGTTTTTGTTTATACATGTGGCCTTTATACATGTATACACACACACACCACACACACTCCACACACACACACCACCCACACCACACACACACACACACCCCACTCACTCTCTCACACTCACACACACACCACCCATACCACCCAGCACACACACACATACACCTTACACACACACTAACACACACACACAACACAGACCACAGACCACATACATACACACACACCACCCACACCACACACATATACATACACCCACACACCCACCACCCATACTGCACACACACCATCCACACACCACACCCCCTGCCACACACATCCCCACACCACACACACCACACATACACACCACACACAGCACACACATACACACCACACTAACACCACACTAACACACATACCACACACACACACACACCACACACACCACACACACACCACATACACACACCACAAATATACACACCACTCGCACACACACCACACACACACACCACACACACACACAGACTCACACACACACACACATTTTTGCCTTACCTCTGTAAGGACCTGGTATCGAAATCAGGTCTAAAACAGGAAGGCTTTATTAAGTAGTTCAAACTGCAGAAAAAAATTATGATCCTAGTTTAAGCCAAAATACCAAAAAAACCTAAAGACAGCATCTGTCAGCTTTGGGGATCCTGCTTTACTCTGGGCACCAACCCGTACATTTTGACTTTGAAACAGAAGCTACAGGGACTGTAGTTACCCGGTATGGATGGTCAGGGGAATGTGAAATATTAGGTTTTCTCCTCTTATATTGGTGCTGTCTGGTAGGGTGATTTAGTTGAACATCTTTTGGTGGTTTTGTGAAAGAGTATAAGGCCCTAAAAATGTAAGTTGCTGAGTCATTCTCATAGACGGCCTCGGGGTTTAATTGGAAAGTTAGGGCAGGCATCTTGACTGGCAAGTGACATTCTTTGTTGCCACTATTAAAAAAAAGCAGAATTGAGGCAAAGATGAAGGGGTCAGATTTACACAAGAATAACCACAGCTGGGAGATTTTCCCGGACGTAGAAGAGACTCTTAAAAAGGAAAAAAGATTCTGACAAGGTGAGTTCAAGACAACGAACAGCAGAGCCGGCCCCTTGAGGAATTCAGACGCTTGATATTAAGAGCTGGGAAGCCACTGTTGCTGAATCAACCCAGGACAGCTGAGGGGTGAGGCAAAACATGTTTTGAATTCTTTTCTTCAAAAAATGTATTTCATTTTGTATTATTTGATTCATTAATATTTTAGAGAAATAATTCCTTATCTGTTAGTTTCTCTTCATTTAAATTAGTAAGAATTTACTAATTTTGAATTAGTACTCTTTTAGGTTCAAAGATTTTGAAATTCAGAGATGATTATGGCTAGACTGTGCCTTCAGAAGTAAACAAGACAGTGATATCTGATGATAAGGAGAAGCCGAATGGCTCTTTGGCCGTATGCTATGCCCTCAACTTGTTCCTTTTGATGGCTGTATCACCAGTAGTACCAGCTTGGATTTACTGAAGACCTGGTTTAGAGCGGCTGCAGAGAAAAAGCCTGTGTCTATTTTATAATTGTGTCCTTGAGAGTTTATTCTTCAGAAAAAGTACATCTGGTGCCCGACATTCTTACTTTTAATGTTTTGGACTCAATTTTGCTTTATTCACAATGTACAGTTAGCATCTAAAATCAATTTTTGTGCATAAAGAAATGACATTATTAAAATATTATTAAAATAGGTTTTCACAGGCACTTGGCTATTTGTGACAAAATGCATAATTAGCAGGATTTAGGAGCTAATGGGTTTATAAGCCCGTTATACATAAAAGCTCCCCTTCTAAAATATTGTTCAGCTTGTACTTACATGACTTGCTGTGACTTGTGTAAGAAACAAGTTGTTCTATAGATTACCAAAGCCTTATTGTTTTGTATTATCTCTTGAAGCAAGTAAAAAATATGGAGCTTGGTATCTTTTGTCGCAGGGCAGCAGAGAGGGAAGAGCTTACACTCTATTGGCAGTTTGGAGCTTGAGCTTAAACTGCTTGAAGTGACTGGACCCTCAGAGAAATCCTTTGAAAATGTGGCCTTTTTATGGCCGGTGTGTCATCGGGCATCACAAGCCAGACTGTAGGTCTGAGGCTGGTGCGAAAGCTGTCTGCGAAGATGCATCAATCCACACCTGACGTTTGATATAGGCGTGGAAAGGAACGCTCCACTCTTTAATAGTTTTTCTTTTTAAAATGTCAGCATTCAAATTAAATATTTACTCGCCATTGTTCAACACATTGCAAGATGAGTCAGGGAAGAGAGAAAACCTAAACAGAAGTAAACAACAATTTACCCAGACTTGTAAGCTCTGTCTGTGGTTAGGTACCTTAAAATACGCAGATTTAAAAACATGACTGGGTAGAAGGACAAAGACAAATGCTTTTGACAGCGCTTATATGTGGGATCTAAAATACGACACAAATGACTTATCTAAGAAACAGAAACAGACTCACAGACATAGAGAACAGACTTGTGGTTGCCAAGGGGGAGGGGGTGGGGGGAGGGAAGGACTGGGAGTGTGGGGTCAGCAGATGCAAACGATTATATAGAGAATGGATCAACAACATGGTCCTATTGTGTAGCACAGAGAACTGTATTCAATATCCTGTGATAAACCATAATGGAAAAGAATATGAACAAGAATGTATGTATATGTATAACTGAATCACTTTGCTGTACAGCAGAAATTAACACAACACTGTAAATCAACTATACTTCAATACAATAAATTTAAAAATAAGTAATAATCCTGTAGTCCTATTTGAATTAAAGGTATCATTAACTCATGAAAAAAATATGACTGGGGTTCAGGGGTGGGAGGGTGTCAGGCCCTTCTGCTGAGGTCATGTGATTGAATTGCCCTAATTTGGACTGTCACAGGAGTGTCTCTAAAAAGGCACTTGTGGGCTTCCCTGGTGGCACAGTGGTTGAGAGTCCGCCTGCCGATGCAGGGGACGCGGGTTCGTGCCCCGGTCTGGGAGGATCCCGCGTGCCGCGGAGCGGCTGGGCCCGTGAGCCGTGGCCGCTGAGCCTGCGCTCCGCAATGGGAAAGGCCACAGCAGTGAGAGGCCCGTGTACCACAAAATAAATAAATAAATAAAATAAAAAGGCACTTGTTTCCAGCAAATATATGCCTTGCCTTACCAATGCCCCCTCTCAACATGGAGATACACTTTATTTTACTTCTACTGAAGTGATGGTACCAAGGAGTGATTTGGGGGTCTTTAGCACCCCCGCGATTCCATCAGCCTACAGTCTCCCCCAAATAAACAGACAGAAAAGTCAAGCACACAAAAAGACATTCTCTAGGCCCATGAAGCTTCAAGGATGTTGGTTTCCTTGTGTTCATTTCTTAGAACTAGACCCCAAGTGTCTTCTGGATAGAGAGCCCTAGCCCTAACCCCAAACTTAACTTGTGCAAGAGAACTCGATGGGAGTGCAGGAAAAGCTGGAGTCACCTTTGACCAGGTGATTTGCATATAATTTGAATATTTGAATTCAAATACATGTTCTAACTGTTGTTTTTGTGCCAGGTGAAAGAGAGCTGTTATCTTCCATGTGATACTGAAATAGCTAAGACATATTCTACTTCAGTTGACATGAAAAGTAGAAGTGACCGTGGTACAGAAAAAAAAGTGGAAGAGGCCTCATGCAAACATGGTCAGATAATTGGATGTTGTTTTTTGATACCCACGTGCCACTCATGTCTACCTGCAGTTCTTGGCCATTTTGCAGGGAACAGGAAGAGAAGAAGAGAGAGAAAGGCACAGGGTTGGGGAGGAGCAATGTGTCTGACCTTTCAGAACTCACATTTCTCCTTCCATGGGATGCGGATTTCAGCTCCTCTGCTGGAAAGCCGGAAGTAGAACCATCAACCTCAGCTGACCAATTTAATCATTCTATAACTGTGAGAGCCGGCTCAGAAAGAATTTGAGAGTTAGCTGGGACTTCCCTTTAAAGAGCTATGCTCTTGCTGACACTTTAACATACAGTAACTGAGGACCTTGGCCCCATTCCTTGTTTCTTAGGTCTTAATGGTAGTTCTTATAATTTAGGGATTGAGTTAAAAACCAAGGGTCTGGGCTTCCCTGGTGGCGCAGTGGTCGAGAGTCCGCCTGCCGATGCGGGGTACACAGGTTCGTGCCCCGGTCCGGGAAGATCCCACATGCCGCGGAGCGGCTGGGCCCGTGAGCCATGGCCGCCGAGCCTGCACGTCCGGAGCCTGTGCTCCGTGACGGGAGAGGCCACAACAGTGGAAGGCCCGCCTAGCACAGAAAACAAACAAACAAACAGAAAACCAAGGGTCTATGTTGAAGGGAGTGATGAGTTTTATGTTGAGAGTAAGTGCATGTTTTCAAGCTAGGACTTATTTCAACGATGGATTTTTTCAACACCTTAGAGATGAACCAGTGAATATCCTCCGATTTGATCAAGCCCCAGTCCCTCCTCTTTGCAGCCTGATGAGGTTAGTAGAACCATATGCCGGAAGTGTGAGCTCTAATTTTTCATGATTAAAGAACTGGAAGGAAAACAAAAAACCTATCCAACTCAGCTGTGCGAAAGACAAAGTTTGCAATATGCAAATTCTCCAGATTGAGGGTCTACCAATTCCCCTTCTTAGGGGGCTTATACAGTTCCCGGCTATTCACTCATCACTAATGGAGGTGGCGCTATGAGAGTATTTCATAGACGTCATCAGTTGACTTGATCCTACATCACCTGTGTGGGCCTGACTCCATCAGTTGAAAGGCCTAAAGGGGAGGGTTGAGACTTCTTTGAGAGAAGAAATTCTCCCTGTGGATGACAGCTTCAGCTGCTGCCTGAGAGCTTCTGTCTTCCCTTCTTGACAGCCTCCCCTAGAGATTTCTAACATGACCAACCAGCCTCTTAATCATGGAAGCCAATTCCTTCCAATAAATCTCTTAATATATCTCTCCTGCTTGTCCTGCTTCTCTGGCTGAACCTTGAGGGAGACACCAAGAGAGCAATTGTAGTTAAAGACTGGACCTGATGAGGAATTCCCTGCTTGTCCAGTGGTTAGAACTCTGTGCTTCCATTGCAGGGGCCTGGGTTCGATCCCTGGTCGGGGAACTAAGATCCCACAAGCCGTGCGGTGGCACAGCCCAAAAAAACCAAAAGTGGATCTGATGTGCTGGGAGCATCTCATGAGGTTTCCGTATATGGATGGAAAGAGAAAGAAAAGCCTTGAGTGGCCACAGGCCACTTATTCTTACTTCATGGAACCAGAAGCCTTATCATTCATATGCTTTTGTGCAACTCTTGTTGCAAAAGAAGACCTGGCCCTGCTGGGACATTGAGGTCCGGATTGCATTCTGATATAAAGACTGATGGACATTGGTTCACACCTACCAGGCACTGGTGGGACTCTAGAGGGAGAGTGAGCAAGAGAAGTGTAGATCAGAAACTCTGACGGAAAGGAGTCGGAATGATCAACTGGTGATTCTTAGGAAAACAGAGCATCAGCAGATTTACCTGCCACCGGGTCATGGTCAAGATGAGAGGTCACAAGATGAGGTAAAGACAGCCAACAGCTGCCAGAAAGACAAGGGAAGACGGAGAACAGGAAGCCAGACTTTGGGTGTGGAAATTTAGGAATAAGCCATGAAGATAACTGGGTGTTTTCAGTGGAAAACTATGCATTATTTAGAGCACACCCTTCTGGGTTTTCTGATTTGAGCTGTTCATTGCCATGGAGATATTTTTTATAATTTGTAAATGGTAGAGAACTGATTGCAATGCAATTATAATTACCAATCAAACAATTCTTGTGTATAGACCTACAAATAAATTCTGCCAGGTGGAGGTTCAATCAATCTCTTTCCTGATGGGAAAAAACATTTCAATATTCCTTTCCTCCATATAAATTTGTGGTTTGACTTCTTTGAACCTGTTGTAACATCTGTATGATTTCCTTGTTTAATTAATGAGTTAAATGCAATATTTGGTCTGTGTTCATTTTATGTTTGAGGGGAGCTGAGGGGTCACCAGGCCCCAGAAAGGCCCATGCAGTCATGCTTGCAGCACAGACAATGTAAATAAAAGTAAACTTTTTAATTGTTCTTTTTTAATTAGGGTAAAATTCAGATCCTTTATCCTTCCCTTTGAGATGAACCTCCAGAGACGCTTTTATAGTTTTTGGAAGAAGAGTTAAATGCGCCCTCTGTGTTTCATATTTATATACACATTTGTTTACATACGTGTGGTTTCTATCTTACCTGCTTCCAAAAAGCACATCTGAAGTGGAGCAGAGGGTAAACGGAGAAAGAATAATAGATTGTCTAGCAGGCCAGACCTCACCTTGCAAAGAGCACTGTCACCTGCAGAACCACGGAGCAGATGGTGAAAAACCATACGATAAAAATAACAGAAGGCTACGTGGTAAATATATCATAACAACAGGCAGGCAGCTAATGAGACTGAAGAACAGAAAATAAAAGATGAGGAGGGAGGGCATCGCCCAAGGTCACCAGGTCTGAGATATTAAGGTACCTTGCAGGTTGGCCTTATGTCAACAGTCTCGGAAGAGCCAAGTGTGGTTTCACTTTCAAGAACCCTTGGCCTTCCATTTGCAGGTGGGCGGGGGGGGGGGCAACAGACACTGTTAATTCTCCCCTCTGAATGGATACACTGGAGCAGGGACAGGGACCATCCCTGCCCTAACACATCATTGGAACATTGGAGCACAAGTCTGCCACTTGGCCGGTGTCCTGTCCACCATGCTGTCTCCAGCACCATGATGCTGGTGGGATGGCAATGGCAAGGGTCAACAAGGGTCAATGAGCAAGCTGTAAACAATGCAATAAATGGAGCAGAGGGGGGCACTTTCTACTATTTTCTTAATATATGTCGTTGTGCTGAGAGAGACAATTACTGCAAATTTCAAGGTGAATTGTATGAGATCAGTGAGTATGGAGGTTTATACTGTCTGGAATGTAATTCTGAAAAACTTTCCTAAAGGTCTTTTTAAGGAAACTATCACAGAATTAAACTGAATACGTGTCAATAAAAATATTGTGTGCCTCAGGGGGTAAATTACACATTTTATCAGGAAAAGCATTTGGGAAACTGAGATAATACATTAACACTCTATCTAGGGACTGCTGTTAAGAGAAGGATCTAGACTAAAGCTGGACTCCAGACAAAAGAGGAAGAACATCTCCCTGGGATATGTGGGGAGAATATAGACAGAACAGGAAAAGTCCAGAGGCAGCAGCGGTGCATGTGTTTTGAGCAGGGGAGGAGGAAGTTGGGCATAAATGGTGGTTGGAATATTAAGAGGACCAGCCTCAGAGCCCTGGGAATGTACCAGACAGGGGACAGTCTCTGTGCGGATCCACGTAGCTCAAAACCCGGGTCAGATCCTAAGAGTGGTTACACGGGGCTCCCACCATGGGCAGGAGTGGGGTGAGTAAGAAAGGGGACCTGGCAATTTTCAAATAAGACTAAAATGTTCCTCCGAATTCATAGTACAGAAAATGCTTGGAAGTCTTTTATGTGAGTGACAGTTTTAAAACATGGTTCTCAAGCTGTGTGTTTGCTACCTCACTCATAGTTTAAAAGAGGGAAGAAGTAAAGTAGGTACGAATGATGTCTTTTGCAGGTTGTGCAAGAAATTCACAGTGGCCCTGGGATCGGGGAGGGGGGAACCAGACTTTGCAGATCCCTGAGCTGAGCACGAGGCAGTGAATCATTCCTTGGGATTATCAAAGCAGCCTGAGTCAGTCCCCTGGAGGGTCTGGGAGTAAATAATGAATCGCATGCTGTGAGGACAGGGGGGAATAGGGTTTCCTGAGTGTGGTGAGCTATCATTGACACAGGCCTGCTATTGACATATCCGGAGGCTCCAAAGCACATTCGTCATACTGTAGGGCCTCAACTATACTCACACCCCTACTTCCCTATCGAAACCCAAAAACTTTTTGGGCTTTCCGGCTGGCGGGTATAGATAAGATACTGGAATGTCCCTCTGGGCAGAAACCATTCCGAGAAAAAGGCCTGGAAAACAGGACATGTCTGAGACATGCCCTAACGGCGAACAAACAAGTACGGCGGGGGCAAGAATGCCTAAGCCAATGAGTTTAAAGGTCGCCCCAGCCAATGAATTTAAAGGTCGCCCCGTGTACCCAATCATTGTGAAACTCCAAATATACCCGCCCTATAAGTAAATAAACCACAAAACACGAAAATGTAAACTAGGCATCCGATAGCTAACCAATCAAGGAACTAGGGCCAAGTTCCCACTCTGGTCCGTCCGGAACAAACAAACCAATCAGAGAAAAACCCTCGATATATCCACACTTTGCATAATGAAAAATAAAACCTATAAAATGTGTGTGATTCCGCTTTTACGGGTTCCTCTTGGGCCTCCTGGTTCCTCCACCAAGGAACCCCGGTGCACCGGCTCATAATAAACCTCTTGCGTGTTGCAACAACTCTCGACTCTTGGCGGTTCTTGGGCGAGCTGGGATCCCTTGGAGACCGTTCAGGTCTAACAATACTGGTGACCCCTCTTCTAGTCTTAGTAACAGCTAACATTTATTGAGCACCTACTATGTGCCAGGCATTTCTTTCCATGTATTAATTCATAGAAACAATCCAGGTGTTTTTACAGACTAGAGTGGAAAAACTCATCAGGTAAGTTAGCTACAGTTTGTGTTTTAAACGTATAACCATTTTCCTGAGTTGTCAGGTTCAATAATTCTTGGATCTGCTTAAGCAGGGTTCTGATAGGAACATTTGCCTCAGGCTTTCACATGTTTGAATAATTTGAGTTTAGCTTACTCTGCTAATTTTAAGTCCTGTCAGGAGTTGGAAGAATTTATAGATATGATGCAGGGGGTTGGTGACTTGTAGTGATTTGAAGGAAGTAAATAGGTTCTATCTTTCCCTTTGTAGCCTCTCCAAGCACCATTCAGGTAACACGGCATCTTTATCCTTCTATATGTTTTAAATCTATTATGTTGTTCATACTTACAAATAAGGCAGCAAAGTCCTATTTAGGACTCTTTAAAGGATAAGCTTGGAAAGCCAGCTCATCTTCTTCCATTAGCATGCTGGTTGACCAGATGGCTGTGGCCCCTTTACTAGGCACTAAGTCGTAAAGTCTGGGTTCCGGGACATGGCAATTTAAATGAGGGACTGAACTCTCCTGAGGTCTGACTTGAGGGGTGAGGTGTTATGGATAGTAGGAGTTGAAAAGCAAAGCACCGGAACAGGCAGAGGCAAGCCAGGCAGCGAATGGTACAGATCTCAGGGAGAATATTGGGAAGAAAAAAAACGAGATCACAGTTCTCCAAAGTGAGCTTCTTACATAGCAGTGTCTTACATCCTGGAAGCATGGGAGGTAGGAGCCCTCACTAGACGCTGAGTTATCCCTTTTCTGTTGCTCATGTGTGTTGCAATAACTAGGAGGCCACACGATTGATGGGGTTTCTCAGGCTTGCAGAAACACGGGAGGACATGTGGCATTATAAGTCTGCTTAGATAACTTAAAAATTTAAGAATAATGTCAGCAATAGCCACCATTTTTTTTTCTTTTTTGCGGTACGCAGGCCTCTCACTGTTGTGGCCTCTCCCGTTGCGGAGCGCAGGCTCCGGACGCACAGGCTCAGCGGCCATGGCTCACGGGCCCAGCCGCTCCGCGGCACGTGGGATCTTCCCGGACCGGGGCACGAACCCGCGTCCCCTGCATCGGCAGGCGGACTCTCAACCATTGCGCCACCGGGGAAGCCCAGCAATAGCCCCCATTAAACAGAGATCTCAGGAGTGGAACAGACCATTTAAGCATCTGTTTTACTTGCGGCCCAGTATTTATCTCTTTGGCTCAGGCCCAAGTACCTAGCTGGCAAGGACCCAAACCTATCCCCAGAGTTGCCTCTTGGGATCTAAAAACTCCAGACGGCCAGAATTGAAAGCTGTCTCTCTGGGTTTCAGAGGTCTGTTAGAATAACTCTGAGCTATTCCAGATAATGCATTAGAAAATGGAAACAATTCAAGAATTATTTGTCTTGTTTTGTTTTCAAAATCAGCTGTTGGGAAGGGATTTAAATGAG
Source organism: Kogia breviceps (assembly GCF_026419965.1). Taxonomy (NCBI): domain Eukaryota; kingdom Metazoa; phylum Chordata; class Mammalia; order Artiodactyla; family Physeteridae; genus Kogia; species Kogia breviceps. Next base: position 142,465,896 of record NC_081314.1, read on the forward strand.
TTATCAATCATTTCAGAGAGAACGCGTACACAGTACAATGTAGGCCTGAATGTTTTGGTTTCTTATTATCAGATGTTTATATTTGATGAAGAAATTTGTAAATTCTGGAGTGACCCTTCAAGGGTACAATCTAAAAGGTGATCCAAAGGTGGTCTGATGATGCCATTGTCCGTGTGGTTCTTTGTGTCCCTACATGCACTTCACCTGATGCTTGGCTGGCTTCTGCTTCTGGCACTACAGCTTGGCCTGGGCACTCATGAGAGTCTCGTAGTAGGAACTGGGGAATTCTCTGTCCATCTTGTAGACTCAGACACCAGTTCCACTGGGGGATGCACCATTATCTCTGCCACTCCAGATTTTTTTTTTGTCCGGCTCAAGGCTTCTTTCTACTTTGCCAACTCTTCTTTCTCATCCATGGCCTTCCATTCCCCATTTTTATTTCCCCTTCTGTCCTTGAGGGCTCCAACGTCTGGCACTGGCTGTCCACTGACACATGAGTTTAGTAACAGTGGAGGGGAGAGTCCTGAGTGGTTGAGAACTAACACAGGGAAGGGCAGGGTGGGTGGACTCAGCCAAGCTGTGGGTCCTGGACTGAGGACACAGCTTGGGGGACCTCACAGCCCTGATTGTCATTGGATGTGAGTTGTGTACATTCATCTGACCCTGCTGCTCTGCTCTGCCTTGTGCCATAACCTCAGATGAATGCAGGAGCTCAAACCAAAGTCTGGGGCTGAGAGTTCTGGGTGGATGGGAATTGAGAGGTGAAATGCAAGGCTGATGTGGGCCCTGTGCGCTCCCACCCACCTTCCTAGCAGAATGTCCAAGTGGAGGGCCTGGTGAGGGTCAGAGGCCAATTCTACCCTTGACAAGTGGACAGCGGTCTGGGCACAATCACGTGCTGGGCTCTGAGGCTTTTTCCTGAATAACAGCAGGATTTATACTCTTGGATATTCTTCACATGTGACTCATGGCTCCATCCTCAAATCTGGAAGAAGTCATTCAAAGAACAATGTGCTGGACTTCCCTGGTGGCGCAGTGGCTAAGAATCTGCCTGCCAATGCAGGGGACACGGGTTCGAGCCCTGGTCCGGGAAGATCCCATACACCGTGAAGCAACTGAGCCCGTGCGCCGGAACTACTGAGCCCACGCACCTAGAGCCCGCGCTCCGCAACAAAAGAGGCCCCCGCAGTGAGAAGCCCGCGCACTGCAATGAAGAGTAGCCCCCACTCACCGCAACTAGAGAAAGCCCGCGCACAGCAACAGACCCAACGCAGCCCAAGAAAAAATACACCCCCCAAAAAAACCACAATATGTTTCTGCAGACAGATGAGTAAACTGGCCGACAGATGGGGGGACTGTAGATAAACAGAGATGGGAAAAGGTGAGCCTGTAGAGTAAAATGTGTCCAAAGCAACAGAAGTTTGGTGTTTGGATGTATTTCCGATTCACAAAGTTTAACCCACCTGTTTCTTCTTGTATTTTTTAAAGAAAAGCTTTTTAAAAAGCTATTAAGAGACATCAAAGTGATTCTTGGGCATTAGGCCACTGTTAATATGTTTTGATGGATTTAGAATAAATAAGTTGGAAACATACGGATTTCATTTTTCTTAAATTGAATGTGTGAATTTTAAAATAAAAGTAAAATTCCCCATGAAAATAGAGTTTAGCTTTTTTTTTTAATTGGGTGGGGGGAGTTTATTAAACAAAGGTTTACATGAAAATCAAAATAAATATTTGTAAGGCATGGGTACCCTAAGGGCTTCTTTTAGGCACAAACCAGGCCTAGAAGTCTCATCAAGGCTACCTGGATGTGAAAGGGACCACAGCTCTTAACGGTTCCTGGAGAAAATATGTGGATAAACCTAAGTAAGAGGATTGTCTGGAGTCTGGACCTGTGAACCTCAAAGGGCAAGTCTTCCTTTGTGTCACTGGCATCAGTTAGGGAGCAGGGCACCCTGGCTACTGGCAGAAAGTTCTCATTCCACCCAAGAGACCCAATCTGTAGAGACAAAAGGTGGATGAGTAATTATTGCATCCTGATGACATTCATTCATTCACATTACTCAACCAGACTCTTTGACCAGCCTTCTGATTATAACTTGGCTCCCTCAGTAGATTTTTCTCCTGGCAGTGATGTTTCCTAAATTGGCTTTCTGGTTTATACATCAGTCTTCTGTGAGTTTAGTTCATGCGAGTTTGGCTCCCTGAGCTCAACATTCTCTACAGACCTGACAAAGTCAAGTTGCTGCTCTTGGGGCCTGAAGGCCAGACCCTGGAACACGGCAATAACTCCAGTCGTCACTCGCCAGGCTCGTCCAGGACGATGTCATCATCCCAACTGTGCGTGCACTGCAGTCATTTCTTATTAATGTAATTATACCGAGAGTGATGGTGATGTCTGCCATTCTTTCCTGGCTTATCAGGTGCCATGCCCTTTACACGAATCCTTCCAGGAAATCCTCACAGTGGTTCTATGGGACTAATATCAGTCGTACTTTACAGCTGAGAAAACTGAGAGTAAATCAAACAAATGACTTTTCCAAAAATCACATCGCTAACAGTCAGTGGGGATGCCTGGACTGAGGTCAGCCAGGGCAGTGCAGAGTCCATGTACCCAACCATACACTCTCTGACCTCCTAAACCAGCTCAGGAAACATACCAGCCCTAAACAGCCAGGAGAGCATGTTAGGGTTTGCAGACCTGTCTGGACTGATGTCATTTAATTAACCTTGCTTTGTAAGTGTTCGTGAACTCAAGAACCTTCATTAAGAACCCATTATGGGAACTTTCCTGGTGGTGCAGTGGTGAAGAATCCACCTGCCAATGCAGGGGACATGGGTTCGATCTCTGGTCCGGGAAGATCCCACATGCCGCGGAGCAACTAAGCCCGTGCTCCACAACTACTGAGCCTGCGTTCTAGAACCCGTGAGCCACAACTACTGAGCCCACGTGCCACAACTACTGAAGCCCGTGCGCCTAGAGCCCGTGCTCTGCAACAAGAGAAGCCGCCGCGGTGAGAAGCCCGCGCACCGCAACGAAGAGTAACCCAAACTCGCCGCAACTAGAGAAAGCCGCAGCAACGAAGACCCAACACAGCCAAAAATAAATAAAATAAATAAATTTAGATATAAAAAAGAAACATTCCCATCTCCATTAAAAAAAAAAAGAGCCCAGTATGTAGGGACCAGAGATAGTAAGATGAGCAATGACCCACTTTCCCGCTCTCTTTTTCCTCTCTCCTCAAACCTCCAGCCCTTCTCCCCAAACGCACTCTCAGCCGAAGACCCAGCTTCCTCTTCGACTGAGAAAGCTGATGTCCTCATAGGAAAACACCCACAGGCTAACGGGTGCCACCCGCCCACCTGCCCGCATCCTTGCCTATCTCCTCTGCCCTCAGTCCTGTTACCAGCCAGGAACTACCCAGGCTCCCATCCTAGGCAGCCCATCCCCACACAGTGTATTTCGGATCCCCTGCTTCCCTTTTGCCTTCTAACAGACACCATGGCTCAGCATTTCTCTTCTTTCTTAGCATTTTCAGTTTCTCCCAGTCTTCTGTCATTACTTATCCTAAAAAGAAAATCTTTTCTTGTCCCCTTCCCCCGTTAACCTCTACCGCCATTTCTCTGGCTCACTTTTACAGCAAACTCCTTAGAAGACCTACTCATACTTCGTCCTCCATCTCTCTTAAATTCATTCCACTTGGGGTTTGCCCTCTTCCTTCCCTGGTGAGCTGCCCTGCCTGCTGGACGCCACCACTGGCCCACGGGACCCGTCCTGCTGAACCATCCGTGGCAGCTGGCACACTTGGCCGCAACCCCCCACCCCCACCCCAACACATCCTCTGCACTTGGCTTCTCTTTGCTATTGTTGCGCTTTTTGTTTTTCCTCGGCTGGTTCCTCATTATTTAGGATGCCCCAGGGCTCAGCCCTCAGCCCTCTTCTCTCCATTCTCACTCTGGATTTAAAGACCTGACTGTGTGCTGATGGTAGCCACATCTATAATTCATGTCTCCACCTGGACCTCCCTTGAACTCCAGACTCTTATATATCTGACAGTCTTGGCTCCACCGCCCACCTCCCTCCTGGTTCACGCCACCGTCTCTGCAGCAGCTTCATGACCAACCTCTCGGCATCCGTCATGTCCCTGAAAATATATTCTCAACGCAGTGGTCCTTTCAAAACATAAGGCGGGTCCTGGCAGTCCTCTGCTCAAAATCCTCCTCTTCCCTTCTCTGAGCAATGCCGAAGTCACACTAAGGCCTGCGCTCCCCTTCCTGAGGTCCCAGTGAGCGGGGGGCCAACTGATGGTGGCCACGTGCTTCTCCTACCGCCCTCCGCCCCGGGCAGCCTCAGGGGGCCGGCTCCACCTCCACCACTGATTCTAGAGACGAGGTGCAGGGTTTGTGGTGCCTTTTCTGGACATGGTCACCCCTTCCAGGGTGAATCAGTACTCTCTCCAATAAACAGGCATTATTTCTGTAAAGCAAAAAATCTTCTTGGGCTTCCCTGGTGGCGCAGTGGTTGAGCGTCCGCCTGCCGATGCAGGGGACACGGGTTCGTGCCCGGGTCCGGGAGGATCCCCGCAGAGCGGCTGATCCCGTGAGCTGTGGCCGCTGAGCCTGCGCGTCCGGAGCCTGTGCTCCGCAACGGGAGAGGCCGCGACAGTGAGAGGCCCGCGTACCGGAAAAAAAAAAAAAAAAAAAAAAAAAGATCTTCTTAAAAGAAAAAGGAAGCTGAAAGCAGAAATCTGCCTTTCAAGAACTGGAGCTGGGGCTGCCTGACTGATTCCCCAAGCCCAGCTCTCAGTGGGGCATCTGCACCTTTTGTAGGAATTCCAAATGCCAATCCCCCATCCTGTGTCCTCTTCTTTCTCCAGCCCAGTGCTTTTGTCCCCGGCTGACCTGGAGAGGCTGGGGTGGGGAGTGAGGGTAGATAGAAGAGCAAGTGGCCAGGAACCGCCCCCCACCCCCACCCCGACGGACCAGGCCACTGGGGTCTCCCACCTTCTGCTCCGGGCTTCCTTGGCTTTCACTGCTGGAGGCTTTATGCATCTGAAGTTGCTGCAGCACACCCGGCTGCTAACAGCCCATTGTTTCGATTTTTCCTTATTACAAAGGGTAACCTTGGCCCTTTCCGGGACAGCCGCCTCAGGGCCGGTGCCTGCCAGCGGACCGTGCCCCACCCTGCCCATGTTTGCTTGTAGACGCTTCAGTGCAAAGACCCGGTTCTAACTTATTTTTTAATTACTAAATAATTCAGAGCCCTAACGACATTGCTGGATGGTTTATATAGTTAAAAAAAGGTAATTAGTAAAGATCTGTGGTTTTGACTGTGTGTTGAACTTGGAAATAATGAAGTACCACTAGGGGTGATTGATAATATCAACTAACATTTACTGGGCTCAGGAGAGGCTGCAGAATTTGCAGGGCTCGGTGCAAAATGAAAATGCCGGGCTCCTTGTTTAAAAATTAAGAATTTCGTGATGACAGCAGAGTGGTAAACTAAGCATAGGGCCCTTCTGAGCACCGGGCCCTGTGAAAATTCACAGGATGTGGCCTGTGACTGGGTACCAACCATGTAAGCCTTGAGGGTCCATACTTCATTCCCACCAGAACCCTTCAAGAGAAGAGCTTCTCTTATTTCCATTTTACAGATGAACAAACTGAGGCTTTTGGAGGTTAAGTTACTTGCCCAACGTCACCCAACCCAACTAATAATCAGGAGAGCCAGGGTTCAATTCTCGGCAGTGAACCCAGAGCAACAATCCTCAAAGCGACAGCTGTCTGTCTACATATGAAAACTACCGTGTGATACAGCAATTCCACCCTGAGCATATATCTAAACTAAAACAAAAACACCAGTTCAAAGAGATCCATGTACCTCACTGTTCTTAGTATCATTATTTACAATAGTCAAGGTACTGAAACAACCTAAGTGTCCATTGATGGATGAATGGATAGAGAAGATACGGTATATATACACAAGGGAATAGTATTCAGCCATAAAAAAGAAATTTTGCCATTTGCAGCAACATGGATGGACTTGGAGAGTTTATGCTAAGTGAAATAAGTCAGACAGAGAAAGACAAATACTGTATGATATCACTTATATGTAGAGTTTAAAAAATACAACGAAGTGGTGAATAAAACAGAAAAAAGCAGACTCACAGATACAGAGAACAAACTAGTGGTTGGTTACCGGCGGGGAGGGGAGGGAGGGGAGATACAGGGCTGGAGGAGTGGGAGATACACAGTGTTGAGTGTAAGATGTGCTCAAGGATATATTGTATAACATGGGGAATATAGTCAATATTTTGAAAACTATAAATGGAGTGTAACCTTTAAAAATTGTATAAAAATTTTAAAAAATTAATGAAGAAACCCAAAAATCCCAGTCACAATTTCACATGTCTGTGGGTTGATGGTTGAACAAACACACAGTAGGAAATGTACATGGTGGACCCAAACGGACTCAGTCTGGAAAACCCAGCAGCAAATGGATAAGGTGGCCAAGCCCAAGCTCAGAGCAGCGTTTTGGATGATTGAATTCATGAAATCACATACTTTGGAAAGGCCAAACAAGAGCCCAAAGATATCAGATCCGAGGCAACCTCAGTTCAACTACCTAAGAAATCATCCGGCGGAAGTGCTTGAAGCTCGACCAGCCCACCTGTAAATGCCGGTAGCCTCACTGCTTAGTTTATCTTATGTGGTCCCAGGTCAAGGAAACTTAACGTTTTTATTCTTCAGAGTCATGTTTCAAAGTGCTCAGCCCTTGAGCTGATGGTTTGATAGAAACTGTTTTGCACCTGGGTGCCATTCAAACACTATTTGCACGTGCTGTACCCAAAACAGTGAATCCACGGTGGAAAATTGAATAAAAAGACAACAACTGGTTTGAAAACAGCAACTGATTCAATCATGATGATTAAACCATGGACCACCTCCCTCCCTGCCGCCCCTTGCCCCAGCCAGTCCCCTTCACATTTCCTTTCCAGGTTTCTCGCGACAACTCAGAAAGCCTAAAGCAGGACTACCCTTCTTCCCTGCGGATAGCCTACTGGCATCATCTGCAATTTCTACACCAGTCAAGGGTTGTTAGGAGAAGCAACTACATGCGAATATTCCTGTGGTTTTTATCTAATGGCGTCAACACATCTCTCTGCAGGATGTGTATGGGGAAAACATCACTGACCCTAGAGATGCTTCTTCCCCTCTAAACAGGGAAACTTGAGGCTCAAGTATAAAATCCAGCTGAATAATTTGCTTTCCAAATTAAGGGAAAGAGCCGGGATGTTTTGTAAAGTCATCAAACCTCATGTGGAGTGAGTGACATGAGAAATTCTGGTTAGGCTAAAAGGCCACTGAGATTTAAACCCACAGGTGAGGCTGCTCTTCCTTCTGGAAGGTGAAACAGAGAAATGTTGCTGGAGCCCCCGTGTTTCCACCCATCCCAGCTGGGTGTCTAGAGGTGTGCTCTGAGGCTGCCTGCCCCCCTTACTCTCCCTGTCCAGAGGCCTTATTTCCTGGGACTGTGGATTTAGACACTGGTTTTAGTTTGAACTTAACAGAATACAAGGTTTCAGAACAAATGTGGGTGTGTATGGTCTGTCTCTTTCTCTGGAATGCACCAGAAGTTCATAAACTTAATTTGACATTTTGCAAGATACAACACAAGTAGGAGAAGAGGAACTCAAAGAAAGAAAGGGGGTCATGAGATTTTTCTTAAAGAAAGCAGTAAGTCAAAAAAAAAAAAAAAATGACTTACATCTGACAATATCCTCAACAGAAGTGATGGCTAAATGGTTTCATTTAGGAACTGAGCTCTCCTGTCTGCTGTCAATCTGCACCCTGAGAACAAAAAGCATTCAGCTTTGAACAGCTGAGGCTTGAGAAACAAAACATAGCAAAAATGCTCGTTTGAAACTAAGTAACCTTCAAGGATAATTGAATTATTCCTGTGCCTGAAGTTATAATGTCACATCACATTGTGACTATTGCTGCATTTAGAGGGATTTTTAAAAAAAATTACCTTCCTTAAAGAGGAACAGAGCTAATAAGTATTTCTTATAATATGCTCATCTGCTACCTCCTTCCTTAAACTGTGACTTGAAATTCCAAGCAAATAGCTTTGTGGGATGGCAACGATTTATTTAGCCAGCATTGTGAGTTAGGTGAGTGGAAAAGCAGGTTTGATAACACAAACTCTCAAGAAGTTCCTGAATGGCTCAGGCTTCCCTCCAGCAGGCTTGCTGGTCAACCAGCCTCCTCCTTCAGTACAGCTCAGCCCCACGGCCAGGAGCCAGGACTGGCCAGGGTGATGGAAGGTGTTAGCATCAGACCCTTGCCAAGAGCTGTAGCCCAGCATCAGAAACTGGGGAACCTGTTTGTTCCAATCATGTTTGTTTGCTTGTATTTTTGCTCAGGTGAAATCGTATCAGGGGACCTAGAGTATCGAATAAACTATGCCTATCACTGAGTCACAAAGGGAAAAGTAAAGGTGAGTAGGATGGGGGTCCTGGGGTAGGAAAAAAAGGAAGGCCAGAGTGGCGTGTTGGGAGGAGGTCAAGGGAATAGGGAGGGCCAGCAGTGACCCCATTGCAGGGCTGTTTTCTTTCTCAGGCACCCACTCTGACAATGGCGACCCTCCACGATGCTCTGATACGCTTAGTTGTGTCTTTCATACCACCTACGCCTGAACCCAGTGCTAGACTGTAAACGCCTTGAGTAAGAGCACCGTCTGTTGATCATCTTTCATGCTCACATATGGCTCTTCGGTAAGGTTTGTAGAAGGAACGACGGAGAGAGCAAAAGGAATCTGTTCTTCACAGCAAGTCAATTCAACAAACGTCGATTACCTCCTGCTGTAGGTGGATCAGCTACTGATTGCTAGCTGAGTGCTGAGAGATGGGAGGAGAGCAAGAACAGGACACTTTTCCTCCCCTTAAATTGTTCACAGTCCAGATAGGGTCGTAGCAGGCTTATGACCAGCTCCACAGAAAATGTATACAAGTCAGGGTGTCGACTACAGTTTCCTCTGAGGACAAAGCAGTGTGCTATGTCCCCAGAACAAAGTTGGGCTGCATTTTCAGACTGCAACAGCACTTGCATTCTCAATGGCTTCCTAGTGAGCCTCTGTTTGATACTAAGCTCTTAATTATGAGTCTTCCCTGCACCGGAACAAGGCAGCTTAGTGGCAGTGGTGAGGGGTCAGCTGTGACAAACTTTGGCTGCTCTGACTCCACCACTGGGTCAGTTAAGGACAGGACAGCTTTAAGCTTATTGTGTCTTGGGTTCACCCGAGATCATTTCCAGGTACAGGGAAAGACCTATGGTCCAAAATAACATCTCCTTCCCCCCTCCTAAAGTCTGGGCTCTGTTGCTTATAGTTTAGCATCACAGACAAAGTGACATCAGAGAGCTCAAAGCAGAGTCCCAGCTGTTGGGAAAAATCAGTGCCTGCCTTACAAAGAGGTGTGTGCGTGTGTGCGTGTGCACGCGTCCGCACTTGTTGGGTTGTTAGGAGACACAGTCAGTAGTTCCAGGTTGGATAAAACCACATTCAAAAGGAAGCAGAACTCTCCCAAGCTTGGATTTGAAGGTGACCTGGGTTTTGTGGAACTCCAAGCAGCAGCAGAATAATGTTTTCACTGATGTATAGGCTTCTTGGGGGTCCTGAAATTTATAGCTTTCCACTTCAAAAGGAAAAAATATAGGCATTGTCCATGAAAAAGGGGTCACACCAGGTTTTGTCAAGCACCTTGTATACCACCTCCCACTTCTGGAGAGAAACAATGAAAGTCTTGGTTTGAGGGAAACTCAGAGTCTGCTATACAGGGAGGGCTTGGGCCACTCCAAGGCTACCGGTCAAGGTCATCATCTTCTTACCACTCAAGGGAAGTGGGGAAGGTGGGGAGGATGGTCCTCTGGATTTTAATTCTTCCCCCCAAAGTAGGCTTGGTTGGGAGCTTCACGGAATGTGATTCTGTCAGCTGATGGTTTGCAATAGTGAAGGAAGAAGAAGGAAGTGTAGAATTGAGCAAGGGTTTTGAGTTCCATGTTCCACCAGTCCTTCAAGTTTGTCTGCAACAAGTTTTTTTGAGCAAATATATTTAGATAATTCTGGGTTCAATGAAATAAGTGTTTTTACGTGGGCCTTTCCACTTGTGGAGTGTTTCCCAAGCTGGTTTGACTCTGAAATCTTTTTGGTTGGAAACACTGAGAGCTCACAGACCACGCGCTCCAAGGAAAACAGAGTGAGAACTGACTCTAAGTTTTCAGAAGGCAAACTTCTTTCTATATTTTTTCTTTGCATTGACATTACAGTCATCGAGGACCTCATCAAATCAATTAAAAAATGAGTGCGAAGGGAGAACCAAGGTCAAAATATTTTTTAAAGATCTTTAAAAATAATACCTCTGTCTTGCATACCAACAAGAATGCATTGATATCGTGAACATTTGTGATACACGTATTAATAGAGTCATTACCTCCCCCCAAAAAGGAATTCAGAGAATGTATGGAGAAGAACCCATGAGCAGAGATGGCTCAGGAAGGAGGATGGGTTTTAACACGAGAAGCTCTCGCTCTACTGACACCAATGAGGAAGAAGATTTAAAGCCACGACAGTTCATGAAAGAGTGAGTTGAGTGAGTCTGTACCAGGAATGAGCATCATGCTTGAGAGACTTTGTAAATAAGACACCACTTTGTGCTTCAGAGTTTGCAAACTGCCTTTATGGATGGAATGTTTTGCACGCCAGAAAGAAAAAGTGGTATCACACTGCTATAGCTGAAATGGATAACAAACAAGGATCTACTATACAGCACAGGGAACTCTGCTCAATATTCTGTAATAACCTAAATGGGAAAAGAATCTGAAAAAGAATAGATACATGTATGTGTATAACGGAATCACTTTGCTGTACACCTGAAACTAACGCAACATTGTTAATCAACTATGCTCCAATATAAAGAAAAAAAGACGAGAAAACAGTAAAAAAAAAAAGGGAAAAGAAAAAGTAGTATCATTATTCCTGAATTGTAGGTCCTGATGCAGAGTCCTCAGGGGGTCTCTGGAGCCTGTGTGTGTACATGAGTAGGTCGTGTGTGCATGAGTATATGGTATGTGCATGATTGCGTGGACGTTTGTGTGTGCACGTGTGCAAGTTTGCGTATACACGTGCACTCATGCGTGACTCTATATGTGTGTCTGTATGTGCATGTGCATGTGAGTGTGTGTGTTCACACGTTTTACATCCATGTAGGCCCTCCCTCTAGGTAGCAGAAATAAACTGCTTGGGTCTTGGTTTCCAGCTCTGTCTCCAAATAGCTGGGTCACCTTCTAGGAGTCTCTCCACCTCCCTTGGTCATTGGCAATTCTTGGAAATGTAGGCTTGCCCCGGAATCTAGGGGCTGGCAAGCTTTTTCTGGAAAGGGCCAGCTGTTAAGTATATTGTTCTTCGCAAGGCACACGTAGTTTCTGTTGGATATTCTTCTTTTCTTCCCTCAACTTTTCAAAACCGTAAAAGCCACTCTGAGCTCAGGCCTTGTAAAAAGAGGTGGAAACATGGCCTGGCATAGCTGCAGGACCCTGCAGATGACCCCTTTCAGCTCCAGCACGGCCGGCTCCCCTGGCCCAGTGAATCCGCTGCTGCCAAGGTAGGTGTCTCACCCTCCTGCGGATGTTTGTCACCTGATGCTCCCATTTGACCAAGCAGACAATACGGGGTGGTGGGGACACAGCTCGGGAGGCTGACACCCTCTGCCTCTGTTTCTGGAGGGACGGTTGAACTCTCACTTTGCTCCCTAACTGTAGGGCTTTGCCCAGGTCAGTTCACTTCTCTGGTTGCTTGGGTAACTGTGTTGGAAACTGTTCAGATTCCTTCCGGACTTGAAATCGTGCAATTTACCCTTAGTGCTGCTTGAGAGCAGGGTGTTTTGAGTTCCCTTGTAGCTAAACACTCAGCTTGCCCAGTCCCTCCCACACCGCAGCCCCACGGAGCCCTTGCCCGTGGCCCAGGCCTGGCCTCAGGACACTGGCCTGAAGGAAGCTGCCCGTCTGCTGGAGGTCGAGCTGTGACCCTCAGAGCCATCCCTGCTCCTTGCTTCACCTGCCTCTGTCTTTGTGATTCATGGGTTGTCCGCGGCAGAAAGATTTCCCTCAACGTTGGCATCTATTTTAAATGTCTAAAGTGACGGGGCCACTTTGCTGTTTGCAGGCAGAGAAAGCTTTCTGCTCAGGGAACCGCCTGCAGCATTCTTGATTCCCAGCATGTGCTGGCTGAGCGGGGGCTCGAGGTGTCAGAGCCAGACACCGTGGGCATGTTGTCCAGTCTCGGTGAACGTATCTGCACCTCTCCTAAGAAAACCTCGGGAGGTGCGTGATGGCCATGTGGCTCTGGAGGGGGACCCGGCTCTCACTTGTTACTGCCCTCGAGTTCACAGGCTCTCTGGACAGGCCCAGAGTTACCCGTGAGGGAGTCTCGATCTCCATCCCATGCCCCCCTCCCTGACCTCCTCTCCCATCTCCACCTGCTTGCGTCCTGAGGGGGCATCAGGCCTCGGACTTTCTCTTTCCTCTTCGGGCAGAGACCCCAGTGTCTGCCCTCCTGTTGCCACATTCACCTTCCAAAGGTGGCAGTTTGCTCACTGATAATAGCACAAGTTTTCCTTTACTCAGAAAAACTTCACAACTGCCCCAAAGCCAAAAGCAAAAGCCAGACTTCACTAAAACTCAGACGTCTATACTCTCCTAGTCTCCCATCTGCGTCTTTGTGTTTATCTCAGGAAAGTCGTCACAGACAAAGATGTCTGGATCTCATGCCCGGTGCCTGGGTTCACTTGGTCAGGACTGGGCCCAGTGACTGGGCCGAGAACTGCAGCCTCCAGGAACCCTGCTCACACCAAGCTAGCCTCATCAGCCGTTGAATTTGCTCAATGACAGTGCGTGTTACTTTAAGAGCCAGAATAAAATAGCGAAGGTCATTAATTATACAGGTTCCCCCCTCCCGCCCCCGCCACGCCGCGCAGCATATGGCACCTTAGTTCCCCGACCAGGGATCGAACCCGCCCCCTGCACTGGAAGCGTGGGGCCTTAACCACTGGACCACCAGGGAAGTCCCTGGGTCATAAATGATAAATAACCCAAACGATATATACCACGCGCCCTCTTGCCTCTCCGTCTTCTGCTGCTGCACCGTTTCCTGCCCTCTTTTCTCTTTGTTATCCTTCCATGTGGGCCTAGAGTTTCTCACCCTCAGAGAAACCTTCTTCCAGTTCCATCCAATTCATCCCCGGGTCCCTGAGCACGGCAGAGGGTGCCACGTGTTGGGTTCCCTGCCTCCAGCACATCCACTCATTCTTCCTGTTCCACCCCCAACTTGACTGCGCCTGGACCGCTTGGCAAACGGATGGATTAGGATTAATTCTGAGTTGAGACCTGGTTCTTAGAAAAGGTCCCTTCCGCACACACAGCAAGGCTTATTGAGTCCTGCTTTCAGGGTGGGACCGGTGGGGAGCGGAGGGAAAGTTTTAAAACAGGACCAGTGGGTTGATGTACCACTGAAATCTTGAAGACGTGGATAAAGGTGCCAGTGTCTCGTGGATGGCAGAATTCCACGGTGGTCCCCCGCATCCCCACCCCCTGGTGTCCACACACCTCCTCCCAGTGATCCATTCAAACGCTGAACTAGATGCGTCTGCGAAGGGATTTTGCAGATGTAATTAAGATCTGAAATCAGTTGACTTCAAGGGAGGGAGATGATCCTGGGTGGGCCTGAACTAATCAGGTGAGCACTGAATAGAGATTGGGCTCCTCCTTACAGGAGAGATTCGAAGCAAGAGAAGGATTCAAGGCTGAGAGGGCACATGGACAGGGCTACATGGCAAGAAACTGTGGGCAGCCTAGAGGAGCTGAGCCCAGTCCTGGGCCTGCAACCAACAGTCCTAAAACCTCAAGGAACCAAATTCTGTCAACAACCATGTGAGTTTGCAAGAGGACCCAGAAAGGACTGCAACCCTTGCAGACACCTTGATTGCAGCCTTGTGGAGCCCTGAGCAGAGGACCCCACTAGGCTGCACCTGACGTCCGACCCCCGGAAACCATGGTATAATAACGGAGTGACGTGAAAGCCTCACGGTTTGTGGTAATTTGTTAATTGCAATATAGGACTACTGCATGCTTTCTCCTCTCCAAAACACGCCTTTCTCAAGATCATTTCCTTTGTGATTTATTAATACTCTGCCCCCGTCAGGCTCATGAAGTCCTGGCAGGGCTGCCATCTCCTGGCAGATGAAATGACAAGAGGGGCAAGTTTTGTTATGGGTGAGACATTCTCCAGAACAGGGTGGGGTGGAAGGAAAGGGGATCCTGGGTACATTCTAAGAACTCTTTCTGCAACCTGCTGCCAAAATTCCTAACGTGTTGGCTGCAATCCTCCAAACAATGGAACAGAACCGTTAAATAAAAAAAGACCCTTTATCTTTTTTATCAAGAACTTCAAGGGAACCTAAGTCTACATCAGAGACAAGGTTATGTTTGAAATAATGGACTAGGATGTGTGGTTGCCCGCCTGCTTACTGCGATAGGCTTTGTTCCCCAGTCCTGGGTGGTGACACCAACCCTAGTGTCCCCACCCTGCCTCTGGCCAGTGGCTTTTCCCTGAGAGGGAGAGCAGAGGGTCAGGGATAACGTGGTCCTGGGGATGGATCAGCTGGGTCTTTTCAAGCTTCTTGAAGAATCTCGTGTACTTAGAGCTAACCGGCCCCAATTTCAAATCCAAAGGCAACATGATTAATATCCTCTAAAAATAGTCAATGAAAGGCACTTTTACTAAGGTGTCACACATGCAGGCTACTTTTAAATATAACCTATGATTAAGTCTGAGGGTATACCCACCGGAGGAAGCTGGAATCGAGAACCTGTCCCAGCAGAGGGGCAGCTGCTGGCCGCTCTACTGTTGCCACTTTGCTGCAGTTCAGCCTCCTTCAAAGTCTAGCTCTCACTCTGGTCTCACAGCCATTTCTAGAACCTCTGGCTTGTGCTCCTTGCGGGCTGGAACACTGACTTTGGGGGTCTTATTCCCAGTCCCAGCACACAAAAAAGCCTCATGGTATGTTGATTTAATTAGTTAAAATTCACTAATTTTTTCCCCTGCCGGATCCAACCTTGGGCTTCTGATTCTTTCCTAAATTCTACTCTCTCTCTCTGTCCAGCTTGATGGACAGGAGCATAGACGAGCACCCCCCCCCCCATCACTCTCACCCACAAAGCAGTTTCCTCCGTGCCCACCCTCTTGAATGAATGCTGTCATGAATGCTGAGCTTGCCTGAGGGCTCAGCATGGTCTCCTTTCCACCGAGGAGATTCTGACACCGGCGGCCCAGATACTTGTGGAAGTTCTGTGTGTGGGAAGCGTCCAAGGTGAAAGAACTCTTAGGCCAACTTTGTAGGGCTACAGTAGGATTATCCTGTTTTATAATCATGCCTTACCCCTGAGTCAGCACGGGATCCTGTGTTTACTAAGACAACCTCTCCCTCAATGATTAATCACAGGTTGGCTTGTTGCAAAACCAAGCCCCATTCAAGTTTGGTTATACTTTCCAGTGGATGCTGTCACCATTCACTTATCAAGTCTTTCTTCAGTGCCTACTCTATGCCAGTTACTGTTCCAGGTCCTGGGAACACAGCAATGAGCAAGACAAAGTCCTACCCTCATGGAGCTTACATTTTGGTGGGAGATCAAAGCAGGAACTAATAGCTGCATATTATAGGTGTAAATTTCAGGAGATAGGATGTGCTATAAATTAAAGGGTGTAAGAAGTTTAAGAATAATGGGGTGGTTTTAGGGTGGGATTCCCTCTCTGATGAGATAGAAAGCACATTTCTTTGAGAAGAAATAAGATGCACATTTCCTGGCGGGGGGGGGGAAGTGATGTAGGCAGAGAGAACAGTAAGTGCAAAGGTCCTGAGGTTAGAAGTAGCTTGACTTCAAGCATTTCACCACCTTAATGCATTGATGATTTGGATACAGCTTCTCTTTTCTTTCCCCCTAGAAATACAGGAGGAAAGTCAGGTGAACTGGGATAAAGTAAAGGAAGGCAGTTGTGAGGAAGGTTAGAGTCCTCCACTTGTTTGACCATAAATGGTAGCCCCAGCTGGGCAGTTGGTGTTTGGGAGCTGTGTGACGCTGGGCCGGCCAGAGCAAGTGTTCGTCTTGTTGCTGCCGTGGCTGGATGTCTGAGGATTGAGCAGAAAGTCTGGGGAAGGGCTCGGTGGGGTCCACGGAAACTGGGATAAGCCAGCTTGCACTCCTCTTGTGACAGGCCTGTGAGGACAGGGCTGGCTTCTCTGACTCAGATGCTGGGGATGGTGAAAGTGTTGCAGGCAGCTTCAGGTGAGAGGAGAGTGTGGGGTTGCCCACTAGCTGTCTCCTTGAAGCTGGAAACCTGGAGGGGACAGGGGATGAGTTTGGAGACCACAGTGCGGAGGAGATTTGCAGCTAGCTTGCTCATGTTTCACCCAGGGAATTCCAAACCCGTTTGAGATCCTGGCGTCTAGACCTAGACCAGCATATTGGGAGTTGGAGGGTCCAGAGGCGTGTGGGCTGGCAGAGACCACAGGGTCAGGAGGAGGCGCCAGGTCCTGTTGGGGGCCAGGCAGCAGATGTAGAGGAGACCTAGGGCATCACTGTGTCAGCTGCCCCACCCCCACCGCCAAGCCCACACGCTCTGCAAGGGAGGGGGGAGCAGTATGTGGGCTCAGGCCGCTGCACAGACGTCAATCATAAGGGACTGAGTTTACTGTCAAGTGGCAAGAGTTTTCCTGCTACTTCCCATTCATGGGGGCTCGTGTGGGCTCAGGTCTAGGGAAGTGAACTTTCTCCTCTGAACGCTTTACGTTTTATGAATGAATGAATGAATGAATGAATGAATTTTTGGCTGCGTTGGGTCTTCGTTGCTGCACGTGGGCTTTCTCTAGTTGCAGAGAGCGGGGGCTACTCTTCGTCGTGGTGCACGGGCTCTAGGCACACGGGCTTCAGTAGTTGTGGCTCGCGGGCTCTAGAGCGCAAGCTCAGTAGCTGTAGCGCACGGGCTTTGTTGCTCCGCGGCATGTGGGATCTTCCCGGACCGGGGCTCGAACCCGTGTCCCCTGCATCGGCAGGCGGACTCTCAAGCACTGCGCCACCAGGGAAGCCCACTTTAAGTTTTATGATTGTGAGATTCTTATTGCGATTTCTTACAGATTATTTCAACAAGCAGAAGAGCCTTCCATTTCACCAAGAGAAATAAGGCTCACTGTGTGACAAGCTCGCTGGAATACCCATGTCAGGGTCCTTGGAGAAGGACGCAGGAGGAAGGGCCAGGGCGGGATGGGGGCAGAGCTGTGAGAGATACAGTTTTGCTCAGGGCTGGCTGACTCTTGAGAGAAAGGTTCTTGGACAGTGTATCTGTTTCCTAGGGGGCTGCTGTAACAAAGTACCACAAGCTGGGATGGCTTAAAACCACAGAAACCTAAAACCTTATGGCTTAACACCTTAAAGCCCTAATAGTTGTGGAGGCCAGAAGCCCAAAATCCAGGCGTTGGCAGAGCCAACTGAATGCTCTAGGGGAGAATCTGTTCCATGCCTCTCTCTCGGCCTCCATCTTCACACAGCCTCTTCCCTCCCTGCCATCACATCATCTTCCCTGTTCTTATAACGACACCTCTCATATTGGATTAGGGCCCGTCCTAATGACCTCATTTTGACTTGATTATGTCTGCAAAAGCTATTTCCAGATAAGGCCACATTCACAGGTACCAGGGTTAGGACGTCTGCATGTCTTTCTTGAGGGACACAATTCAATTCACGGTAGTGAATTAGGTTGCAGAAACCCATTGGTTTCGTTGGCTTCCTGGTCAGACGCTGGGTTTAGAGAAATCAGATGGCAGAACTTACATCTTTCTCAAAGGTGTTTTATAATCTTTTCACATTTCTAAGGCAAGGAGTTGAGACCTATAAATCTGTTCACAAACTCTTCAGGAAAGGCCCATTTCTTTCTGAGAGTAAGGAGCTGAAAGCCCACAAACATTCTGCTTCTAGGCAGCCGCTGTGGCTCTAGAATCCTGACCTGGTGAGATGTGCAGCTCTGTACAGCACACCCACCCATGACTGGGCTCACACCTCCTGTAGGTGAAACTCACCCTGAGACTTCTGATTTCTGGGGGCTGCATAATAGGGTGGCAACTCTCTGTGTCAAAAGGTTCCCCCGGCACGCCCCACAGACACAGCAAGCACACCACGCTGGTAGAATTCAGGAGAATGCCAACTGTAATTCTACCCACCTCCTCCACACTCCAGCAAGCAGCAAACGAGGCAGCAAACAAAACAAACCCCACGTGAAGCTGGAACCTACTGCCTTTTCCCCCCAAAGCTTTGCAAAATCGAATATAGCAAGATGGCGTACAGGGGCAACTTCGTAAAAATGTTTCCTGTAAAATAACGTGTATTGAAAGTCTGGTGAGAAATTCAAGAAATTTCTCCCTGAAGTTAAACACAAGGAATTCTGAGGGAATACCCAGATCCCTTGACTCGGAGTCAAGAATGTTCAATTATCCTAGAAAGGTGAGCTATAGACAGAATAAGAGGAATGGAAGCCCAGGGTAGGAGATTTCTCTCCTTTTTCGTTTTTATAGAATAGTTTCATAGGCTGGACCTCTCAGTAGGATACTGAAGAGATTAAAAGGTGAACGTTGCTTTTACTAAAGCAAGTTAGTACGTTAAGGGAACTCACATCCACACACACGGTTTCTCTCTCCCTCTCTCTCTCTCTTTCTCTGTCCACTCTGCACAGTATGTCATTTTAGTTGTAGCAAAAATACCTTTTATATATTGATCAAAATTTGGCCTCTCACTTATCAAAGTTCATACTAGTTGGGAAACCAAGGATTTTTAACCATCGCTTACAAATGTGTCTCTAAAAGCTACAAATCAAAAGCTTTAATGTATATTTTAATTTTGTAAAAAGGGAGATTGATAGATCGATTACTTGTATGCTGTTTGGATAAGAGAAACTGTTTTCACAGTTTCCTATACCCAGTTAAAGCTAGAAATACCCTTGGGGGCCCAGGTTGCAATGTTTTTTTTCCCGCTCCAAGCTACCACCTGCTTCCATGGCCGCTACTTTACGCATTTTAAAGGTTTGAATATCCAAATACAAAAGCTGATAATTTAAGATAAGTGCCTCAGCTCTGTATTTTGACCTTTTTATTGTTAGTGGTGGTGGTGGTGGTGATGCTGGGGGATGGGGAGGGGCTAGTGGGTGGGGGAAGGGCGATATCCATCACATGACTTTTAAATGGTTCTAGGCAATAAGAAAAAGATCGAAGATTTTCACGTTGGGAGTTTAAATGCTTAATAACTTTCAGGTATGTTTTTAAGGCATCCTGATGGTTATTCTTGAAACTAATGGTTCTCAACCCGGGCTGCCCAGTAAAAGCATGTGGGGAGCTTTGAAAACATACAACGCAGAAGCTTCTCCCCGCTGTGATTCTGATTTAACTAGTCTGGGGTGAGGAACAGATGTGGATAGATTTTTAAATCTCCTGGGGAGATGCTGATGTGCAGATGGGGTGCTGAACCACGGCAGGTCAAACAGAGCATACAGTCAGGCACAGGTGACAGAGAGGGGGACTCGGGGTGCTACCTCCTCTGAAGAAACAAGCGTGTTGCCAATCTGGTCCATAATAAAGCCACCCACTCCATTTCTCTTTTTTTTTTATTGCAGTATAACTGCATTTCTTATTATTTACTATAAGAGATTATAAAAATTTAGGATGGGGCTTCCCTGGTGGCGCAGTGGTTAAGCATCCGCCTGCCAAGGCAGGGGACACAGGTTCGAGCCCTGGTCCGGGATAAGCCTGTGCTCTAGAGCCCGTGAGCCACAGCTACTGAGCCCGCGAGCCACAAGTACTGAAGCTCACGCACTTAGAGCCCGTGTTTCACAAGAGAAGCCACTGCAATGAGAAGCCCGTGCACCGCAACGAAGAGTAGCCCCCGCTCGCCAAAACTAGAGAAAAGCCCGCATGCAGCAACGAAGACCCAATGCAGCCAAAATTAAAAATAAATTAATAAATTTAAAAAAAATTTAGGAAAGGACACAGAATAACCGAGCTCTCACTCCAGATTTAATAATGGATATTAGTATTCTGCAATATTTCTTCTGTATCAGTTTTGAAACTGTGGCTTTTAAAAAATATCTGGTAAGTATGAATGGATTGAAAAATGTGGAATATATTTGGGCAAATGTACTTAAAAGCCACGTTGCTCATTTAGAGCCCTTCTGTTTTAGTATAAGTCAGGAAACTGGGTAGAGGCAATGGAAGAGACTAAAGGCTGGGCAAAGATGGGGAGACAAGATGAGAAAAGGGGTGCAGGATGGGCCTGAGGCTTAGGATGTCTAAGGCAACCTCCGGTTTGTCTACTGCTGGTCCTAACAATGGCTTACGATATTTTTATTAAGGAGTTTTTTTAAGAAGAAATTACAGTTCAGGAAAGTGAGCACTCCCAAGAATTTTCCCTTTCTTTGTCCCTCATCTGGTTCCTTCCACAGCTTTTCACCCAGTTCCTGGGTATTCTTTTGATCTTGTCCCCCTTTTTGCGGAAACATGTTGATTTCTTTGTTCCAAACCTGCACCAGTGCATCCTTGGGTAACTAACTGGCTAGGGTTTTCTTTGCTCCACTCTGCTGACTGCGTTTCCATATGCCTTTTGACATTTCTTTCCAACAAGTACTACCTTGGGTTCTGGATTATATTCCTAGGGTAGCAACTGAAGTTTCCTTGGTCCTTCCATTTAGAGATGTTTATTTTAAAAAGATTGTAAAGGGTAGAATTTACTTCTAAAATACTTCCATAAATAACCTCTTCCAAGTTCCTGTACTTCCTTTGGCAGAGACACACTATATACATAACCCAGAGCCGTGTCCAAAATAGACACAAAGAAGCAGAGCTGGCCTCTTCCTCTCTCTTTCTTCTCTCGGATCCTCTTCAACACCATGTCCTCCAAAATCTTAAACTGATCTGTCAAATTATCGCGTAATCAAAATCCTGTCATCCTTTACCACTTTTTAACTTCAGGAAGCCTTGAGATTCTTGCTTAACCACTCAGAAACAAAACAAAAGAAAACAGAACGAAAACCAAAGACACAAAGGAGATGACCTGGGAAGCTTGGTTCTAGAAGTGGATTATCCATCCTTCCTTGAGGTCCGTCTAAACTCATAAAGGGAACAAGGCACTCGGCGAATCAGTGGAAGTTACTCAGAGCCCTGCAGTATCAACATCACCAGGGAGCTTGTCCTTAATGTAGGACCCCAGGCCCCAGCCCAGACCTATTGAATCAGAATCTGTATTTTAATAAGAGATCCAGATGGTTCCTGAGCACATTAAAGTTTGAGAAACATGAACTCATCACACAGAATCAACCCTCGGACCCCTTGACTCCCATGGGCAATGTTAACTTAACTGCCTAGAAAATCTGGCTTACAACTTCTGAGACCATTCTTAAGTAGTTTAAGGAAAATAAAACAGCAACATATCGACATTTTCTCCAACTTTCTTTTGTTAACCCTGGAGCGATGATTCCCACTGCACGTTTTTCAAAAGGACCTAGAGAATATCACTTTATTTTAAAACTGTGTTCACAGTATCAGGTTTACTATTTTCTCACTAGAATTACATACGCCAAACAAGGAAGAGAAACACACACAACTTCGAATTTGCCAGATCAGCTTCTTTCTGAATCCCGAGTTAACGGTCCTGCCGTCTAGAGATGAGGAGGCGAAGGGCTTTTCTTAAAGGTTCATGAGGCAACGTGGCTTTGTCCCCAGAGACCCACAAGATCAAGAACCACAAGTTCAGCTGCCGGAAAATAGGAAGAACCTAGAATCAGCCAGGATAGAGTGGGAACCTGGCCATCTTAATATGATCCCATTTAGAGCTCCTTTGGGATGGCTGCTCCTAGCGGAGAAGCATTAGCACTCTTAACTAGAGCAGGCTTTGTTTCTCCTGAAGACAGCATCCCTGCTTTGAAGACGGAAACCCCTGTCCCCACACCTCCTCCCCAGGACTCAGCATCACTCTCCCCGCTGCCACCACCTTCCTGGGGTGCGGAGTGCGGACCTTCCCCCCTCCTGGAGGTCATTCTGTGCACAGTGTCTGTGGTTAACAGTGCACAGCCCTCTATGCTTCCGTCTCCCCCATCGCCCTGTAACATCATCCATCCTCCAATGGCTCCATTAAGGCTGGGGGAGCTGGAGGGAGGGGGTCAGGGGCAGAGAGGCTGTGAGGCAGAGACCAAGGGCGGCAGAGACCCACCCTAGGCCTGACAGTGGTACCCTGTTCCAGTTCCCTATTTTGAAAGATGGAAACTCAAGGTGAAGTCTCAGTGTAGAATCTTGAAGTTTCTCAGGGTAAAGTCATACCCCTAAAACCAGGACTGTTTCCGTACGTTTGTTTTCTGCATCTGTAACTCTATTTCTGTTTTGCAGAGGGCATAAGGTGGGGGGAGGGATAAATTGGGAGACTGGGATTGACATAGACACACTACTGTATATAAAATAGATAACTAATAAGGACCTACTGTATAGCCCAGGGAAGCCTACTCAATACTCTGTATATGGGAAAAGAATCTAAAAAAGAGTGGATATATGTATATGTACAACTGATTCACTGCACAGCAGAAAGTAACACATTCTAAGTCTACTATACTCCAATAAAAATTTTAAAAATAAAATAAATAAAATAAAAATTAAAAACGAAAAAAACAACAACCCAGGACCGTTTCTCTCAAACGTCAGAGAAGTTCCTGTTGGTCCGTAAGAACTGCTGACGTTTCTGAAGTCCCCCGGGATGGCCAGTGATGTGACACATCTGTTTTCGCTTGAAAGAATGAAGCTCGTGGGGGGCTTGGGGCTTCTTACCGGCCTGACTGTGGGTTTGGTTGTGGTCGTGCATCTGTTGGGTGGTGCCTGGTGCGTCGGGTGGGAGGTGTGTGTTTCTCGTGGGTCATGAAAGTGCAGAGGTGACCTCTCTTAAGCCCCAAGGTGAACCTGGAGACCACAGCATGGCAAGGAGGGCAGGACCCCGCCCTCCCGTGTCCTGGAGGAGACTCAAGGGTGGCATGTGGACTGGAGGTGAACAAACTCACCGAAGCCTTGTGGGAACACTCGGCATTTCTCTGCCCGGCAGGAGCTGGTGTCCGTCAGGGGGACAGAAAAGCTGATCAGCCTTCGGGGAGAATCAACCAGGGTCCCAGAGCCAGTGGGGATACCACACTGGCAGACACATCGCTGCCCAAAACACAGGCATGCAAAGGCAGTGCCTGGAGCACAGGATTTGCCCTTTAAAAAGGAAGAGACGGGAATAAAACACAGACCTACTAGAGCATGGCCTTGAGGATAGGGGGAGGGGGAAGGGTAAGCTGGGACGAAGTGAGAGAGTGGCAGGGACATATATACACTACCAAACGTAGGGTGAGTAGCTAGTGGGAAGCGGCCGCATAGCACGGGGAGATCAGCTCCGTTCTTTGTGACCACCTAGAGGGGTGGGATGGCGGGGGAGGGAGATGCAAGAGGGAGGAGATACGGGGACATGTGTATATGTGTAACTGATTCACTTTGTTGTAAAGCAGAAACTAACACACCGTTGTAAAGCAATTATACTCCAATAAAGATGTATAAAAAAAAAAACAAACTAAAAAAAAAAAAAAAAAAAAGGAAGAGAAGAGGCAAGTGTCTGGTGCCAGGACCGCTGGGAATTCATTTCCTGCCCAGGCTCTCTCAGAGGAAGGGACAGCGGGCCAGGATGAATCACAGAGCCAGCGGGGAGCTGGTTCCCCTGAAAGCCCGAGATGAGATTTGCCTGCAGGAACTCTCACTGGCTCCTTCATCTTGCTAAGGGACTTAAACCGAATTTCTAAATGCTGGGAAGACAGATTTGGAGAGAACGGGGGTTCTCTCCACTCTAGGAAGCTGATTTGGCTTGGAAAATCTTTGTGAAGGCAGCCCTGCAAGGAAGCCTGGTCTGCTGTTTCCTTGCAGACCCCTGGTTGGGGGGTGGGCCCCCCCATCCCGTCTCTGTGTTCAGCCATCCCCAAGGGGCTGCCCAGCGAGGAGGGAGAAGAGTAAGTCAGCCGCAGGACTGCAGGGGGACAGTCACTCCTGTGACATCCAGCCCCGTGCTGGCGAAGCCGCAGCGATGGACAGGAGGAGCCCAGTGGGGGCTGCCCGGGGCAGGACGGGTGGCCTCTGCCACATCGGCCGGAGGTCTGCTCACCTGGGACCCACACGCATAGGTTTCACGTCCACTCTCACGCCTGATAAGAAGCCCTGAGCTGTAGGTCACATGGAAACGGCCTTCAGGGTGTGGTTTTGGCAGAAGAGGGTTCAGCTGGGGACACCAGGAAGTGGTGGATCTACAAATAAGCTCTATTATTCCTCACAATGGCCTGTCTCACTGACAAAGTAAGTATTGCTACTGATATTGCCTTTAGATCAACACAAGTATCATTTTTCCAGAAGCAAATTTGTCCCTTCTGCTGCCTTGCCTAAAATCTTGCTCTGGCTTTCGGTTGCCTCTGGGATGAAAACTAAGGTCCTTTTGGTGGCACACCGGGTCCCCGTGGTTTGGCCCTTCACCCCGTCTTCACATCCTCTCCCCTGGCTCCGCCATCCCACCAAGCCCCCGTCCTTCCCCATGGCCACATCCGATTTCCCGAGTTCATGGGGTGGGAAAGCTTGGCTCCTAATGCTGGGCTCCACCTGAGGTCTTGCACGACGGCCCCTCACCCCTCTCGGGGACAGTGATCCCACACCCACCCGCACCGCAGCTGTCATATTCTCTCCACCCCTTAGTAGGAAAAGCCCTTGAGTGGTACTGCAGCACCTAGGACCCAGCAGGACCCAATCCCTGTTTGCTGAGGGAGTGACGATCAAACGAGACTGTAGATGGGAAACCACGTCCTGTGCTGGAGCTCATGAGAAAGTTTAAGGGAAGATTCCTATTATTGTCACAGAGTGAACCTTGAATGCCAGTGGCTGTTGTGGGTTCCTCACGCTGGCTGCCTTTTAAAATCATTTGGGAGGCGCTGAAGTGGTACGTGAGTGTGCGTGCGTGTGTGTGCGTGTGTGTGCGCGCGTGTGCGTGTGTGCGTGCGTGTGTGTGCGCGCGCACGCGCACTCGCGCACGTACCACAGACCTGTTGAATCTGTGTGGCTGGGAGGCCAAGGTTATCCAGAGCATCGCTTGTTTGAGTATCTTTGGCTGCTGATTCTAGCCTGGTTCTGTTGTCTTTCCTTAAAACGGTCATCAGATTTGCTCCAGAGTCTTTACTGGTCATGGAAAATTCCACTCCAGATCAGCCACTGCAAAATGCCTTTTGAGAGTTGTTCCCAGTGAATTTCATTTCTTTTAAATTTAAAAAATGTCAATAATGCGCTACTAGTTTTTTTTTTTTTTTTTCTGTTTTTGTTTTTTGTTTTTTTGCTCTGGAAAGGCTATGGTGGATGGAGAAGATATTTCCTTCTGAGCCCCAGTCTTACCATCTGTAAAATGTGGGTAAGTCACTAGATATCAGAGACACTGGAAAAACTGAATTGTTAAAATATCTATGAAATTGTATTTTTAAAAATGAAAGACATAGCCAGGGAAAGGGATTTCTTTTTCTATTAGCTTACACATAATTTACAGATGTTGATGACAATTGTTATCTTTTCGCTACTTCTTAGTTGAAGTTTTGAATGCATACAAAACTCTTAAATATCCTGTTTTGATAAGAAAGCATTTTTCAACGTTTTAAAATAAGACAGGTAAAAATCTCACATAGTAAAAAAAAGGTTTTTTTTTCCTTCTGTTAAAAAGCAAAAACCTTCAGCCCTCAAATGAGTATACTTTTCTTAGGTTTTAAGAGAGACATCAGCTAATAAAGGGAGAAATGACTCCATCTACTGAGATATATTATGCTGACTTGCTCCTGGGTTGGAGTGGAATGCTGGGGGCAAGAAGAAGGGATTTTTTTTTTTTTTTTTTTTGGCTGTGCCCCATAGCTTGCAGAATCAGTTCCCAGGGCCAGGGATCAAACCCTTGCCCCCTACAGTGGAAGTTTGGAGTCCTAACCACTGGACTGCCAGGGAAGTCCCTGGAGGAAGGGATTTTTATCTTTTGTGTATAATATCAGCAGAAATCATGGCCTCTCTTTAGTGATATTCTTACACATGTGAAACTAATAACAGTTTATGAACTCAGAGGGAAAAACTCAGAGCCATGGTAGTCTACCATGGCCAAGTAGACTACAAAAGCTATTGGTAAGAAACTGCCCTTAGCTAGATTGCTCTTCTCTCTTTCTCCCTTTTTCTCCACCAACTCCCCTTTGTCCCCATTCCTCAAGTCTATGAATTTATAAAAGTATTTCAATAAGTTAATATACTACTACACTGTTGCTGAATCTCTTAAAATCACTTCTACAGGACCCATCTTGGACACTCCAGGCCAGTGTGAGTGTGGACTGAAGAGTGGATCTTGGATGTTGAAAGAGCAAAGAGGGAAAGAGTTCAAGGCCAGAGGCCTGGAATCCTGACTCTGATTACGAACCCGGTGATCACCTCCCCGAGTGAACTTGGGTTTGGTTCGCCATCTACCAATGGGTCAACAGTGTGTGTGCTACTCCTTAGTGGATTCTTGTGAGGATCAATTGGCTTAATGATTGGGATATTATCTCTGAAAATTGTATCAATCATCTGAGTTCCACCCTAGGAAAGTTTTTGCCCCATGTCTGATATTAATTCCTTCTTTATAACCAGCCCAGTCATGTGGCCGAATGGCTCAAGTGGTCACAGGTTCTGGCAGCTGAGCAAGACCTGGTCCAATTCTTTAACTGTTCTTGCATCTGGTTCGGTTGCTTATGTGGTCAGTGGATCAGTGGATTGGACCTCTGGTAGAACGTAAATAGGGGCAGCCTTTCTGGATGGCAATTTGGTTGAATGTTGTAAGAGCTTTAGAAAAAAATGTGGACCCTTTTACCCAGCAATTACATTTATAATAATTTATGCTAAAGAGGCATTCTCAACTGGTGTGTACAGAAATGCTTATAATAGTAGTGTTGACAACACAAAAAGGAAAACAACCCAAATGCCCAAAATAAAGATGGAAAAAATTCACAGTAAATAAGTTTTAGAATTACTTACAATGTAGCCGTCGCAACTATATATTTATTCAACAGTACTGCGCACCTATTATGTTCTGGGCGGTGCCTGTGATGCTAGGGCTGTGCCAATGCAGTGGTTAATTGTATGCATCAACTTGACTGCGCCGGGAGGCGCCCAGATTAAACGTTCTTTTGGGGTGTGTCTGGGGTGTCGTTTGGGGATGAGGTTTACATTTGAGCCAGTGGACTCAGCAAAGTAGACTGCCCTCCCCACTCGACGCGGTAGACACCATCCAATCCATTAAAGGCCTGAATGTAACAAAAGGTGGAGAAAGAAGGGATTTGCCCGTTTTCCCCGCCTCACTGCTTGATTGGAATTTCTCATTCCATCTTATCCTGCGTCCAGATTAAGATGCACATTATCAGCTCCCTGGGTTCTCAGGCAACTACCGATCACGTTAAAGCGACAGCCGGGCGGGCCATCTGCAAGGTGGTTAAAGTGCAGGGACTGAGTCCCACAGCAGAAGGATGTCAGGTCAAACAAAGATAGCTACCATCCGCCCCTAGTTACTGACTTGGGAAGAAGCTGACGATGTATCATCAGGTAAGAAAAGAGCACAGAAAAATAGTGTACACTAAAAACAGTGATCCGGTTTTAGTTACAGACATAAATAAACTCATATATTTACTGTACGTGCTATTTCCTTCCCTCTTTTCTTTCTCCCTCCTCCCTTCCTTCCTGCTTGCTGCTTTCCTGACTTCCTTTTTTTTTTTTTTTTAAGCTTATTTGAATCATTACATTTTTCTACGTTGAATGTAACTTACGGGTACAATGAATAAGTGAGAAATGCCCAGGTAAAATAAATTGACTGTATTTTATTGTCTTTAGTCAAGCTGTGTGAGCACAGGTTTCGTTAATCTCAAAATCTGTTTAGTTTTCGGAATCAGCTCTAAACATTCCTTGCTTTGTAGAAATGTTAAAACAATGGGAGAGTTAAAACTGGCCAGTTACTTTAAAGGTAAGTGTTATCTCAGGGAAAGAGAAGTTTGTTTTCCAGAAATCTGGCCACACCCAAGATACAATTTCTCTTTACTTCCATTGGTAGAAGTTTCACCAGGGTAGCGCCAAAAAGTGCCACCTCTATGGAAACCACCAAAAAAGTTGTTATACAGGTTATACGGTTATATAGGTACAAATGTGGAGAGCTTTCCTGATCCATACATAAGCTTACATACATTTTGAAACTCATTTGTACTCACAAGATTCAGTATTGATTTTGCTGTAAAATTTTGTTGACTGAAAGTGCTTCAGGAATGGGGTGGTCTGGTTTAAGTGAATCACCTGGATTATCTCTTCCACCCAGGAATAAAGCGAATTTCAACCGATGGTTCCTAGGATTTCAAAGTCAGTTGTTAAACCTCTTTCTAGCCCATGAGCTCACTTCCCTGGGTTGGTGACGGTGCAAGGCTGGGCACAGTTCAGTCTTTGATGATGTGGGTTCCCAGGGTGTATCTGGGGCATTAGCCTACCCACAAACTTATTTCACCTTCAGAGGCCTACAGTGAAGCTGTGAGTAGCATCTGCCTCCTGAACATATTCACTTGGCATTTAAAAAAAGTGTGAAATCATTAGATCGCTCTTTATAATTTTCCATATCCTCTTAGAAGCAAGGTATGGGGAAAATAGCTCACTAATCTATTGAGTTTATTTCCCTGAATTCTCCCTACCCTATAGCTGGGAAACCTGAGAGAGAAAGAAGTTCAATAACTCATCTCACAGAGCTTGGTATCTGTCAAAGCTCATTCTGTAAACCGCATGCCTCAAGGTTAACGCCAATCTCTCAGGCTTCTTGAAAGGAAGTGTGTTACGGTTAACAGCATGAGGGCTTAGACCAGCACAGACATGTCAGAAAACCATGACCTGGAAATGACTGAGCTCCGATTTTTATATAACTCGGAGAAGTGAGAGTGTCACTCACCTTGTCCCATCCGAAACCCGCACTCATTCCTTTTCCTCGTCATTCACGTACCGTGTTGGAGTGACATCCAAAACAGACGTTTTCACTTGTACAAGTTACTATGGGAAGAAGGTGATCTTTCCCTCTTATGTCTCCCCTCTGGCCTCGGTATACAAAATTTGGGTGTTTTATTTCTTGTTCGGGTGGTCTTTACTGAACGTTTGGAGATGGCTACAATCTGGCTACAGGGACTGATGCAAGCTGTATTCATCTTCCGAAGAGAGCTATTTTTAAATAGTTTTAACAGTGTCTAATCTGTGTATCGGAATCAGAAAACTTTAGGCATCATAGAAATGTTAGTCAAATACCACGTATTGAATTGCTCTTCCATGAAACTCTTAGGGAGGAGCACAGAGGGGGCGCAGTGATGTCTAAGCCGGGCCCTCGTCGGCAAGGAGGTTTGAGGCCGGCAGAGCGGTAGAGCACATGCAGGTACGCAGCAGCCCATGACGTGGCTGCAGGACAAGGCCCACGGAATCGTGCTCACAGAACAGTGGCCACGGGACGATGCCCATGGAATGGTACCCACGGTGAGAGGAGAAGGCTCCAGCATGACAGCACAACTTTGAATTTCGGTGGTATCTTCCAATATACTCTAATTGACCTCTTAAATTCAGTGACCTGGACACTGAACTTCAGAAGTTGCCTAGTTTATCATTTTGATTTCTCAGATGACAGCACAGAAATTTCCATCCTTTCCTTTTAAAGCATTTTGAGGGTGTCAGAACCTCTGGCTCCAGCAAGGCCACCTTGCATAGATCTCAGGCCCATTTTCTCTCTCTGCTTATTAGAAACCACTGCCCATTCCCTCTCCCACTGCCTGAGATTCCTTCTCTTGTGCTCAGGGCTTCAAGGCCCTAGTTGGCAGTTTTCCTTTCTTTGCCCACTGGACGGGATTTCTCTTGTCTTTTCTCATGCAATTGAACATTTATGAAATTTGGGGGCGCTCTAAGTGCACAGAGTGATCTGTTCTGTGGTTAGAATCCGAGGCACACATGATTCAACCAGTTCCTCTGTGTCTGGACCTGGGCATGGGAAGAAGCCAGGATGGGTAGGGAGGGCTTGTCACTGAAGTGACTGCTCTGCTCGCCGACCTCGTGTTTCCGGGTTATTATGCTGGCAATACCAACAGTTCATCTGCAAACTTAACAGGGAAAGAAGTAACTTGAGTCCAGATTCCTTACATGAGTAAAGGAATAAACTAGAACAATACCTGCACATTGCAAGAGATTGGGCAGGCAAATGAGAATTACAATTTCTCACAAGGACACCCAGGCTCCAATCTCAGTGCTAATAGCATTCTGACACTTCTTTTGCCACAAAAGGACACACTTTGGATTGGCTGGGGTAACCAAAAAAAGGTTAGTATAGTTGAACAATTACTTTCTTTAAGAAAATATTATTAAATAAATAACAGAAATTAGAGGTTTATTTGAAAATGATCGGTGGATTTTAATTAAATGTTCCTCTCCCAGACTTGTTTTGTGTGTCACCACGATGCCATTTTTCTCTACGAGTTGCTCTAAAATCCAGGATCTACACACTTTACGGGAGGGCTACTGTGGATGACTTTGGTATGGTTTTGAAGATTAGATGATTATTTATAACCAGGAATTTTCAGCGGATTTATTCTTTCTGATCTGAGAATGCCACACAATCGCCCTCATTACCCAGTGCCCGACATAACCTTTTCGTTCTCCCCGTGAAAGCCAAATCTCACAAAAGATTCAGCATTGCTCATTTAAAATAAACTCCACGTCTGCACACGACAGGAATGGAGGATCAAGACTCTTATCTCCATGGTGTAGACCAAATAAACTATTTCCCTGAAAAATAAAATTCACTGAAAGAAACATATTTTAGTTCACTATTTTTATTATTTTGTGGTCTTGTAAAAAAGACCTCTACTCATTGTGCAGTGGTAGATCTGACCCACGCCTCTCATTGTGCCAAAGGGGGCCATGACATTTAGGTTATTCCCAGATGATGGATGGTGGGTCCATTTTATATTTACTCTTTGGTGACAGCTCCGTGGGAGCCCTGGGTTAGTGGCAGGCACTGGTAGGATATATCCTAGAACTCCATGTTTCCTGGGGGCTCCATTTATGCTGTTCGGAGCCAGACTAAGTCTCCAGTGACTTCCATAAAGTCTTCAGTGAGTTTTACTCCATGGGCAGAGGAAAAGTAGGAGTCCGACACACATGAGTAGGGATAAGTTATGAGATGAATCTCAAGCAGCACTGGTTTTGCAAACAAGAAAGGAGTTAACGGAGCTCTTTCTTCTCTCGGTTCTGTGTCACAAAATGACACGGTCCCACCACCTGCAGGATTAACAAATCTCCCATGCATAACCCTGCACATACCTGTCCCCATGGTGCCTCAGGAACAACAAATCCACAAAGACACATGTTGGAACGCTGCAGCCCAGCGTTTGCACGGGAAGGTGATAATGAACCATCGCGCCACAACTCTAACCTCAGCTCTCACTGCAGCCCTCGCTCAGCCTCCTTCCCAGTCGTGTCATTTATTCACTGGAACGACCTCAGCACTCCACGCCGGGACAGCAGCCACGTGCCAGCCCTCGTGTTCACGGAGCACGCGACGTTGGAGCTTTCTTTGGGCTGAATCTACCTCAGCCTGGTCTCCCGGCTCATGAGCGATCTAATTTCAGTACTAATGAAGGCACTCAAATGGGACCATTTTTCTGTTGCTGGTTTACGACTCTGAGCATACCTGGGTCTTCTTCCCTTCCCATCAATGTCTGGCTATCTCCTGACCCCAGTTTTTCCTCTCTTCCCAGTCTGCCTTGCCCGAGGCTGCCAGATTAAAATGGCAGAATAAAATCTGTGTATCCTCTCCTTTGCCCCCAACCAAAGCCATTACTTGAGATTGAAGACTCTAATTCCGTACTGATGCCTGGACTCCGTTTTCTCCACGGTGAGGTACACCAATACCCCTGCCTGACCAGTCCTCATTGCCAATGCTCCCTCCATGCAGACTGATTTCTCATTTGAAATACACTCTCTTCCCCGTTTCCCCATCAAAACCCTACTTCTTCCAAGATTCCTTTACCTTCCACCATATGCTTTGATGTTTCCTACTGACACCAGCCCCTTTGAACATCCCCCTTCTTTACCCAAAGCCTAACACTCTCTTGTTTAATGCTATGCTTCTTTGTCTTGGGCATTACTGTTTCACGGATACTCTTATTTTTGTAAAGTCTAATGCCTCTGAAGGCTGAAATGAGGATGCTTTTTGTTTTTCCTCCTTTGTCTTCTTTACATAGCAGTTACTCGTAAAGATTTGTTGACTGACTGGTGGAAGGAGCCATGATGATGCAGGGGTAGCTATTAAAGGTCAATATCTGGAAATGTGCGGACGGTCAAGCGATGCTTTAAACAAAAGTGAATATTATATAACTATAATTATTCTTCACTTGGTCACGTGAAGCTTTGCCATGATAAGCCCATTATTCAATTCTTATAATGTGGCTTTTCTCCAGAGTACACCATTCTTATGTCCTGATAGCATCTTTTATTTAAAGGATAATAGAGGAGACTATTAATTTAAAATAAGAACTAAAAACCTTCTGGCTGGATTATCTGGAATTCCAAAAGACTAAGCAGTTTATTTACATGAAGAGAGCAAGAGAGAAGCCCTTGGCTGCCATACTTTTCCCCACTTAGTACGATTGTGCATATTTTATCTGTTGGAACAAAAGCCTTTGGTTTTTGTCTTTTTCCCCTGGGCATTGAGACCAGGTTAGATCTGCACATGCAGTGGAAGATAAAAAGACAGGCATTCCACCTCCAGTTGTGACTTTGCATGGCTCTCAAGTGAGCAGACACTTGGAGGTCTTCACTACAGGAAGAAGCCTACTAGAGGGGCTGCATTTGAGAAGAACCTAAGCCAGTCGTTCCCCAAATTTAGTGTGCATTCAAATTCCTGGAGGAGATATGCAGATGGTTAGCTCCAGCCCCAGAGTTTCTGATTTAGTGGGTCTGGGGTAGGCTTGAGAATTAGCCTTTGTAACCAGTTGCCTTGGTGATACCATCGCTACTGGTTCAGGACACAGTTTGGGAACCATTGACCTAAGCTGACTTCTGCTCACAGAGGTCCACCATGGCCAGCAGGGAGCCACGAGAGGGGCTGGCTTGGGGCTTAACACTCCTCAGCTGCTGACAAGGCATAGGGCCACCGAATTCAGTCTCCTCGATGAAGGAATCCCCTTTACGATAGCAGAATCTATAACAGATTCTTTATTTGCTTCTCTCTTTGTGTCCTCTCTCTGTATATGCCTCACTACAATGGGTACGGTCACCCCAGGAGGGTGAATATATATTTAGGGTATTCACTGGTGAGTCTTCAGGATACAGCTGAAAAGGAAGGGGTCCATTCCTTCTTTGCTATTATTGAAACTGGATTCCTTAAGAGTAGGAATTTTATCTTATTCACACCATATTTTGCACAAAAGAAATGTCTGCCAATCTGAAATGTACTCTGGCTGATATGTCATGGAGTCCTGACTCTGAAAGCAACTTGGGGCTTTTTACAAATAAGAAGGTTCAGAGTGCCATGAGAAACCTCCAAAGGGGTATTTCATGCCCTATCTATTGATGGAAGATAGAGAGGTATTGACAGCATAAAGCAGCAGGGTAAGTGTTTTCCTTGAGTGATGAATCCTGTAGATGCAGCCTGGTCATGTGGTCCCTGCATTCCAGATCTGCTCTCACTGACCACACATTTGTATATGGACTGAGATGTCATTTTGGTGAAATATGACTCATTTCTCTCATAGAGAAATGATGGTTCCCTCATAAAATGATGACCTCAGTCCATCATAGCCTACTCTATGGACCTCAAAGAGGTCCGGTCTGATTTGTTGACTGAAACTTAGGTCATCACTGCCCTCTTAGGACTTGGAAGCTCTTTGTGTTGGTAGAGACTTTAAAACACATGCACTTCAGCCCCATTTCTTAGCTCCTCCAATTTCTTTGTGCCTTCCAATGATGGGGAATTCAGAGCTATGGAAATGGAGAGGACAGATCATATAAGCCCTGCCCAGTTCTGACTACAGAACATTCTTTCTTATATGAAACAGAAATGTGTCACTTTGCAACTTCTACCACTAGGTCCTAGTTGTATCCCTTAGAGTCCATCAGAACAACTCTAATCTATCCTTCGTCTTCAAATATTAAGACACCTGAAAACAATGATCTTGCCCTCCTGTCAAGAATTCCCTAGAATTCTCCCCAGTTCCTTCAACTACCTCTTATAATACATGGTTTGGACTTACCTACCATCCTAATTGCTCCCTTCTGCATGAGACTGAGTTGAGTTACATCCCTTCTAGATTGAAATGTCAGGAGGTGGCGGTGAAATAAATCCTCTCTTCAAAACCACTCTCTTCATTAAACAGAAGCTCCACTATGAGATGTTATTCACTTTGGAATGGCAAGATACTTAAAGTGTTCAAGGGGTCTCTAATCCAGTATAACTGCACCATGGAAGGATGAACACACATTAGTGGTAGGTGTTCACTGTTTCATGCTGGCAACCTTGGGCCCTTCATGAATGGGCCAGGGCTTTGGCGCCTAAGTTGGAGGAGTGGAATGACATAAGAGGCTGGAAGCACTATGGATCTCACCACTACATCTCTTCTGGCTCTTTCTCTCATAGCTTTTTCATACATCTCCTCCTGACATTTCTCTTTGCTAAATGTATATTTGGCATTAAGGCTGATCTCTCCCTTCTAATGAAAAGGTATAGATTTTAGTTTCCAAGGGTACCTGCTCTCCTTGAGGCAGGCAGGAGTTCTCAAAGACTACTTCCAAATTACATGGTCTATTTTCAAAAGAACACTGACTATTGTTAGATTAATTCAACCTAAACTTAGAGCACGTGTCTAACCTATACACTATTCAAAACAAAATGCAAACTGCTAGTCAACAGCAAGTGCTAGATACTGGAAGACAGCATCTAATGCTTCCGCATTCTTAGGCACAATGTGCGTGTAATTGTCAGCCTGGGAAACTTGCTCCCAAGCATGCATTGTGAAGTCAGCTCTTCTTTGTGTCTACTTTAATGGTTCGGCTACCAGAAGTCAAACAATATAGATTTGCGTCTCTTTCGTAGGCATCACATATGCCTACTCCTAAAGTCAAAAGGTTCCCAACTAATTTATTTTAAAAAATACACCACTGGAGGGTTTCCCTGGTGGCGCAGTGGTTGAGAGTCCGCCTGCCGATGCAGGGGACGCGGGTTCGTGTCCCGGTCCGGGAAGATCCCACGTGCCGCGGAGCGGCTGGGCCCGTGAGCCGTGGCCGCTGAGCCTGCGCGTCCAGAGCCTGTGCTCCGTGACGGGAGAGGCCACAGCACTGAGAGGCCCGCGTACCAAAAAAAAAACCAAAAACCAAAAACAAAAAACACCACTGGAGAATGATTCAAGAGCTCAACAAAACACTAGTCCAACCGGGGATCTTTTCACCATTGGGACAAATCATTTGCTTTGCCCCACTCTATTCCTGACCCACACTAACTGTATTTGATGCCAGACATTTATATTAAAGTAGTCAAATCTGCATGCTTAACATGGGTATATATGCCAAAGACTCAAGGGTGTTCACCCTACCAGTTTGCCTTCCTCCTGGGCATAGAGCTAAACTACAATTTCCAGCTACCCTTGCAGTTAGGTGTGGCCACAGAATATGGGCAGGATTGATATAATTACTTCCAGGCTTGTATCACTGAAAATCTCCTGCATAATCATGTACTCCCTCTTACCCTATCTGCCAGCTGCATATGAGCATTAAGGAGATCATGGAAGCCAGACGTTAAGATGAATAAGTGTCCATCAGCCTGGGTGCTGGTATGGCATCAGCCAAATAGACTTATAGGGATGAAAAATAATCCTCTGTTTTGCTAACCTGCTGAAATGTAGGGATTTTCTGTTGCATCAGCTACCTAATTAATAGAGTTCACATAGCCTCATTGAGGACCGAACTTAATGACACATTATAACAAATAAATTATTTATGTACTATTTATAAAGTGCTAACTTTGTGCTGGACATTGTGCTAAGAACCTCATTATCACATTAATCCTCATAACATCTCTGGAGTAGACATTATTGTTATTTTCATTTTACAGATGGGCAAACCAAGAGCTTGAAGTTGAGCAAGGTCACCCAGTTAGTGTCGTGGATTGTACCCTTGTCCCCAGTTATTCACCTCCTTCTCTGTAAGAAGATTGTATGTCTCCACCTGTTGTTATGTGACTTGCAGTGCCCCACTGTGGGAGAAATATACGTGTCAATTTCATTGACCACTGGCGTTGGTGTGACAAGTGACTTGTGTTTGGTCAATGGAATGTGAGTGGATAACTTATGTCATATCTTAGCAGGACTCTTAAGAGCCATTGCTTAATCTGGCATTCTCCTTTCCCTCTGATACTGGAATGGAAAGTCCCAGGTCAGACTGGTCCTTCAGTCTGGATTCCAGCGTGAAGAAGACACTGAAGGGTAGTCACACTGACCAGCAAAGGCATGTAGCTTGAGGGAGAAATAAACCTTTGTTGTATAGGCAACTGAGAGGTTGTAATGGCTGTTACTGCACCAAACCTACTAAAAGCTGACGGATACATCTAGAACTTGATGCAAATGCAGTTGTTAGACACCAGAGCCTGTGCTCTTCAGCACCAAACAACACCTGCCAGGCACGCTGTCACACTTGCACAGGCTCCTGTCAGATGATATGATGAAAATTTAAAGTATCATTTTTAAAAAAGTCTGTTCTCATTCTGGGTAGGAAAAAGGTGATGCCTGTAAGTTTGAAGAGGAAACTGCCACAGCACCGGATTAAAACTTAACTCATAGCTTTGTCTCTCACAACGCATACAAAATGTTCAGATTTAGTGCCCCACAAAAAAATTGTTGGCAAGGATGTGGATCTTATAGATTCACTTGCTGGTTCATTCTGTAAAGTTTTCACACTGGTAATCACATCTCTGTGACTGGGAGTTTGGAGGTGAATATCACCCAAAATCTATCCACTAAAAGAACCACCAGTACTATGTGGTCCCTGGTCCTAAGCACAGCCATCAGCAGGAAACATGAGATGGGAGACTGAACGGGTTACTGGGATTAATCTGACCTGAAATCATCTGTAAAGACATGAAATCAATAGCCATTTCATTAAAATTTGGGGTTAACTTCATACATTGTAAGTAGGAAAGTTGATTGATGGGTCTTAATGCATCTGGACAAAATAGAGATTTGAATAGCTACTTGAACACTGCACACTGAGCAAAATCAGCTTCTGAGGTTTTATTTAAATAACTATTCAATTCAGTAATAAATAAATAACTGGGCCTCTACAGTTGATTAGCAGGTATGGTTAGATCAAGGCTATAGTTTAGGGAACACTGAATATTCCTTTTAAGATGACATTGTCCTTCTTTATTGAAAGGAAGTAAAGTTGTATCATTAATTAGTGCTAGTAAAATGTTATCAAGTATGGGTATATTATATACTTTGTCAGAGGAGAGTCAGAATACCATTCGGGCACTAACTACAGTTATCATGAGCTCTTCTTTCTATAGGATTCTGATTATTTCTAGGACTAATTATTTTAAATACATTTTAAAATGTATTTTATCCCAAATGACTTTATTTTATTTTTATATCTCTTCAAATACTTGAAGTATAATTAAAGAAAAATACCTGAATTCAACAGAAGTGTCCTGATAATTTTTTACCTTTATCAGTTCCTCTTTTATTGATACTACCAAATTTAATAATTTTATAAAAATCGAGATGGAACCAATTCTCTTTTGGTACTTAAATGAAATTATTAAAAACAAAAGAAACGGTAAATGCCATCTTAGTAAGCCAAATCCGAATTTGTTGAATTTAAACATCTCAATTCCCTGAACTTTAAAGTGCTGATACAATGAACTAAAAAAACTACCTTGCTTTGAAAAGTATCATGACTTTACACCTGGTAAAAATAAACTGCTTTTTTCCTAGCTCTCTTCCTTCCCCTTATTCTGACTCTCTCTGGTCCATTTCCCTTATTAACCAACATATTACTTACATAACATTTGATTAAGGAATAGTTAGTGAAAAAGAGAAAAGCTTTATCTTGCCTACCTGCTCATTTTGAAAAAGAGGGTTTGTCTTGTTTCCATGAAAATTCATTTTTATCAACATTCAACCCTTGAAGAAAGTAATATTTTCTACCCGTGAATGGGGTTAAGCTTCCATAAGCCTGTATTTACTTTCTTTTTAAAAAAATTGAAGTAACGTCGATTTACAATGTTGTGTTAGTTTCAGGTGTACAACAAAGTGATTCAGTTATATATATGTTTTATATATATGGATGTGAATATCTATATCTATATGTATATTCTTTTACAGATTCTTTTCGAGTATAGGTTATTACAAGATATTGAATATAGTTCCCTGTGCTGTACAGTAGGTCCCTGTTGTGTATCTGTGTTATATATGGTAGTGTGTATTTGCTAATCCCAAGCTCCTAATTTATTCCTTCCTCTCCCCTTATATTTACTTATTTTTAATATGCAACAAATGTTTTCTATTGCCTATTAAACAGCTATTTTCATGTTTTATTTTCTTTTTATCCTGTGGAGTAAGGATAGTTGTGAGAAGATAGGGAGGAATATGAGAGTGAACTGAAGCTTTTTTTTTTTTTTTTTTGTGGTACGCGGGCCTCTCACTGCTGTTGTGGCCTCTCCCGTTGCGGAGCACAGGCTCCGGACGCGCAGGCTCAGCGGCCACGGCTCACGGGCCCAGCCGCTCCGCGGCACGTGGGATCCTCCCGGACCGGGGCACGAACCCGTGTCCCCTGAATCAGCAGGCGGGCTCTCAACCACCGCGCCACCAGGGAAGTCCCGAAACATTTTTATATACTCAAAGGAAACAACCTATACCAGTCCTGTGTATTAAATGAAGACCTGGGTCATACAAGTGCATATATTTACGGATGTTTTAGGAAAAACCAGGGTGAGGTATCACAATTATATTTAAAAAATTACAACATGGCTCCAGGTACGCAGGAATAAAATTACGTTGCTCTCCTTAACAAATCCTACTTGAAATGGGTAAACCAATTAGTTTGGAGTATGCCATTCACTGTCATCGGGACATAATGACACTTTGCTCAGCAATTAGCCACCCAGGAAGAAAGCAAGCCGTAGTGTGGCAAATTAGCACACGAACATGGAATCTACCAGAAACTAAAGATAATTGATTGAGCAATTTCATTCCCGTCTTTCTTTTTTTTTAATTCATGAGAGAAACTGAACTTCAGAACTCACAAATACATTACTTTGTTTATCTAATAATCCATATTCTTGTCTGGATGTATCTTCATAAGTAATGTCTACTTTCCTTCTGCTGATAAGATTAGCTGGGGCAAATGCAGGGTAAACCGCCTTGTCTCAGTCCTAATGATACTCCATACATCACTTCTGTCTACTCTTATAAATTAAAGGATAGATAAACTTGTCCATGTCCATCAGGAACCCAAAGGTGAATGTAGTGTAATATCTCACCCTTTGCCCAGATTGAGAACAGAGTGTTTCTGCCTTCACTAGTGAGATCACAGGGGAAGAAAAAAGACTGGAAGGTATAAACACACAGCTTTATCCAAGTCCTGAGAGCTCTGCATGCATCATCTTTAGACAGCAATGACATACTCAGCAAGGAAAACCAGGATACATGTTGTTTACCTTCATAAACAACGAACCAGAACTAGCTCAAGACCACACATGCATAAGGGCATCCTCCAAAGAGGATGGCAGCCAGGGGTATTGTAGAGTCTTTATCAGCATTTCTATCCAGTTGCCAAACCGTGCCTGGGCTCTGTCATCCAAACTGTGCCTTCCAACACCTGCATGCCCCCTTTTAAAGCTTTCTATTCAAAATGTGACTTCCACCTTCCTCTACTATTTTTCCTCACCAGTATCAGTCCAGGGGGAGGGGGTGTGTGAGGACCTGGTAACCAAAGATGAGGAGGGCGGGGCACAGACCAGTCTTGCCTAAGGTGAAGACAGAATGGCGAGAGGAACTTACCTGTTTTCCCTGTAGGAATGTTGAAATGGAATTGGAATGATAATAAATCGTCCCCTCTTGCACAGTTTCTTCCTTGTTTCTATTAGGAGAAGTAACTCCTCCTCTGTTTACTATGCCTGCCTGCTACCTTGGAAATGTAGTTGCTCTGTTCACATGCTGACTTGAAGTTAGTCACTGGGTCTCATCTCACAGAGACACCCTTCTCCCTTTCCTGGAGCTCACCAGCTCTGCTGAGAAGTCTGTCGGGTCTGGACTAAGAGTAAACTATTTCTCCACCCTCCTGGGTCTCAGGACCCCTAGACAGGAGTTGGTTGGCCGGTATCCCTCTAACCACAGAGCTCCCACAGCGCCTTTCTGCCGTCTAAGCCCGACAAAAAGTTAGAGAGTGAGAGGGTGAGGAATGAATGAACGCCTTTGAAGCCAAAGGGGCTCGGTTCTCTCATCAGGGACTGATCCGTGGTGTGCGTGTGTGTGCGTGCATGTGCGTGTGTGTGTGCGTGCATGTGTGTGCGCGTGTGCGTGTGTGTGTGTGTGTGCGTGTGTGTTCCTTTTCTCCCCGGAGGATGGGATTTTCCCCATTCTCAGTTCAGCTCGGATCGTTTGCGGTTTCAATGTTCTTGACTTTGAATAGCTATTGTGATGCACGGCCATGCGTGAAATGGGTGATTTGCAAGCTTCTCTGTCCCACGCAATTCCGTGCATAATCATATACCCAGATTCTGCACTGGCAAAAGGGAGTCGTTCCTTTATAGAAAGCGATTGACTTCCCGCGACCAAAGGAACTTAATTGTGTTCGCTGGGGTAGCCGTCCGGGGTGAGAACGCCGGCGCCTGTGCTCTGGCCTTGGTGCTGAATCCGAAACCCGCTGCCGAACAATCTCAGCAGCCCCTGGGCAACTTTTGATGGGGACCGGCCAGTCCTAGGCACCCCCTCGCCGGTCGCCGGCAGGAAGCTGGGCAAAGCCTATGCCCTGGGACCCTCCGCAGGGGACGCGGCTCCCTTATTTATTTGCTTGGATCTGGGAAAGTTTTGTACAACGTTTATTTGTAAATGGAGCTGCCTTCTCCCCTCCCACCTGGGTCGCCATGGAGACTTGAGCTCTTTCTCTTTTTCTCCAGGCAAAATGGGCGAAGCTTAGTTAGCTCAGCCCTGACTGTAGCAAGCCCCTTCTTCTTTCTAAGCAGCTCCTGGGCATCCCTCTCCTCCGTTTTTCAGCAGAAGAAAGGTAGGCAGGGAATGGTGCTAGCTGGAATGTGGCATTACACCCGGTTCTGTGGGGGTCCTTGGATCATCAGACTTTGGGTAAAAGCAGGCAGGAGACACTGTAAATGTATAATAAATCTCCAACTCCTAAGTACTGGAGTCCCCCCCCCGTCCC
Source organism: Kogia breviceps (assembly GCF_026419965.1). NCBI lineage: Eukaryota > Metazoa > Chordata > Mammalia > Artiodactyla > Physeteridae > Kogia > Kogia breviceps. The sequence continues at coordinate 142,507,562 of NC_081314.1, forward strand.
TTTTTTTTGGGGAGTGCAGGCAGGATTCTTTGGAAAATGCTGGTATTTTGTTTCTCCACGAATCTCACCCCATTACTGTGGGTGTTTCTATCAAGATATGTTTCCTCCCTAAGAGTCTCTCCATACTGAACCCGGTACAAGAGATATACCTGTGGATTGACCCAAGGTTTTATTGGGTTTGGGGAATACAAATTTTATTTCTGTTAAAAACTCATCCAAGCTTAATGTCTTGATGCAAATGAAAATATACCCAGGAGGAAGCAAGCCAGTGGATTCATCCAACCCCCTAAATGCAGTAAACATCTCATTTTATCTGAAGGGTTTTTGTTGTTGTTTGTTTGTTTGTTTCTCTTCCAATTACAAAATAATTCAGTTTACTTCTAGGGAGAGCTTCCTATTCACTGTAGCTAGTCATCATATCACACCTCTGCTTATATTGATAGAGAACAGTTAGGAGTTATTGTTTCCCATTCTCTGCTTGTTTCTCCCCACCCCTCACTTTTCCTTTTCCTCCTCCAGTTTCTCTCTCTCTCTCTCTCTCTCTCTCTCTCTCTCTCTCTCTCTCTCTCTTCCTTCCTCTCTCTCTCCTCCGCTCCTATATGCAAAGAAGAACAAGGGTACAGCTTTCCACAAAGACAATGGGCTTTTCGCAACTGTAAATGACTACACAGCAAGCCACCCCTGCCAGTTAATCCGTGCATTTCATCTTTGCCAACGGATGTTGAAATGATGTCTGTAATAACTGACTGGGTTTCTCCGAGCCCCCGGCATGCAGACCCCTCCTCTCCCCGCCCCCCTTGCGAGTTTTCAGTTGCTAATGAGAACCATATGAAACAGATTTCCCTTCTGTTATGTAACCTGCTTCTCCCTCGCCTTTCCCTTGACTTGGGCATCCTGTTTCTCATCAGAGTGGAGATGCACGCAGCGGCGGAAACTGGGGAAGGGGAGGTGGGGACCCGAGGGCACAGATTGATGCCAGCTTCTTGCCTTCGAGCAACTCAGCGCACCGCTTACCTTGCTGCGGACTCGGTGGCTTCATTCAATCATGATCTCCTCTCTTGGAACGGAGCAAGGTTTAATAAGTCACTACACGATGGATGGCGAGGGGAGGAAATAAAAAAAGAAAAGGGAAGGAAAACTGGAATCAGATGGTCAAATTTTACAGCAGCCCCGGGAGGCTTTAGGAGACTCCATTCTCCTCGCGGTGCATCCAGCTCTGGCTCTATCTGCCCGGGTCCCGCGGATCCCACCCCTCTGCCCGCCCAACCTCTCCGGCCAGGTGCGGCCGTCTTCAAACTGGCTCCCTCTGGCCGAGAGTGGAGAGGAGGGCTGGGCGCGGGGGCCAACGGAGGGGCGGAGGGGTGTGCGTTCGGGCAGGGCCGGGGGAGGGAGACCGGGTGGAGGGAAGGGGGGAAAAGGCGAGAGTGGCGGAAAAAAAAAATCCCCGGCTAGGAGAAAAGTGATGGACCCCGCAGGGAGACGTCATGAAAGCCGCAGATTCAAAGAACGCTACTGAATTCCTGGCGACTGGCTGAGCCCGGCTGTCAGCGCACGAAGCGACGCGGCTCCGGGGATAAAAGCGAGCGCAGCGCCGCGTGCTGGAGAGAAGCCGCCACGCAGCCTGTTCCGTAGAGGCCGTGGGCGGGGACCCGGAGGGATGGAGCTGGAGACCCGGAGGCGCCCACCCACCTCCCATTTTCAGCATCAGTGTCGCGCCGGATCGACCAGCTTGGGCGGGGACACTACGACGCCCCCCCCACCCCCACCCCCAATCCGAGCCAATGCGGAAACAACCAAGTCAAGCCCCACCCCTCCAATACGAGGCTGGAAATGTGGGGATCTCGATGCCTGGGGAAGATTTGAGGGTTAGCCTCGGGTTCCCATCATTCCCCCCCCCCCCCCGCCCCGGTCACTAAGTTATTCTCGGAGAAAAGCCTGGAAAGCAGGAAAGCCGAAGCTCGGGGATCAGTGTTTGACTGCTGGTTGGAGGGGCCTCTTCCTTTAATGTTTTGTGACATCAGGAGAAGGAGGCTCTCGTCCCCGCGTCCCTCTGGGCTGAAATGGAGAGTCAGCTTTGGGGCGCGGGAGCCGGAGCGCGCGCCGTCCACGTGGCCGGCAGGGGGCGCAGGGAGCGGGCTGCGTGGGAGCCTCGGGGCCGCGCCCAGAGCGTACGCGGCCCGAGGCCAGCAGGCTGCCCCGCGCGTTCCGTCCGGACCGCGGCAGCTGGGCCCCGGTGCCCCCTGCTCCTCCTCCCCTCCCCTCACCCCGACGTCTCCGCGCCGCGGCACTGGAGAGGGAGGAGGCGCTGTGGGCGTTTTCACACACGGTCCAGGCTGCCTTCAAAGTTGACTTCGTCAGTCCCTGCACAACTCCCTCCCTCCTCCATCCTTAGAGTTTTAAACTTGCTTTGTATCGTTATTCCGGGGAGCACACCATAGGGGTCCCCTCTGCGGCCCTTCGTTTTCTTATGATCTTCACAAATAGTATTTCCACATCTCCGAAACCTTTCCACACAACTCGCTTCTACCTCCATACTGTCCACTCTTGTATGCCATCTTTTTCCTGGGATAAATGGGTTGACAGCTGAACTCTGAGAGCAATCAATACCGTTGGTTGATAATTTTGTAGTGGTCCTTTCAGTAACTGGCTGTTCTTGTGCCACGTTTTAAAGTGGCTTTCCCTCCACAACATACAGGATCTCCATTTCCAAGACGGTGACCCTATTCAAGAGAAAGTGCTGGTCAAGACCTCTTATTTCCAGGATTATTTTATTCGACATTCATACTTTCTAATTACACAGCAATTCAGCCCCTCAAGAATGTTGTCTGCTGTCGAAGGATGCCTTTTGGGGTGGAGAGGTGTTTGCTTCCAATCTGCATCTTCAGTTATAGACACATCAACCACACACACAACCTGTGGGCTCATACTCACTGATTTTCCCGAAGAGGTTGTGTAATCTCACTTGCTCTTACTTCTGAGTCACATAGCTCATATACAGAAGATATTAGTATATGTACTATGTGATTTTTATGCTCCATAGTGCTTGCCGGATCTAGTAATGTTGTCAGAGATAAAGGTAAACAAAGGACAACTGGACTCAACAATCCCTGACGGATCCTGGAGTAAGGATGTGAGATGCAGGACGTCGGTGGAAACCTCCCTAGAACATTAAAAGGACAACTCACATTGACTATAGTTGGCTAAAGAGCATTCTGTTTAATCTGCGAAGCTGCTAAGGATACGTCCGCCAAGTTTGATTATGTAGGTTTCCACCCGCGGAAGGATTCCTCAAGGCATCAGACTGAGTAAGTCAAGAGAGGACAATCATCTGTTTCTGCTTTGAACACTTTGAAAACTGCCCTAACTTGAAGCAGCAAGCCAGGGAGATATGGGCTGCAGCTCTTCCTGAATAGTGTAGAAGTTTGTTTTGAATGAAGTGGGTCACCTACACATGGCATGGGATTTGATTAACACCAGAGACAAGAACGATTGGCTTAACTGAATTCATTTATTCCTGAGAGAGCTCAGTGATCAGCATGGGCGTAACTAGGAGTCTCAGTGACGTCAGAAAACCAGGCAAGCTGCGCTTCGGAGCTGCCCATTGCGGCTCCTCTGAGCTCCCAGAGCCCTGTCTCTCAGGCTACGCTGTGTTCAGGATGCCTGGAATCTCACTAATATGTCTATTTTATAATTTCCGATGAAGGCAAGGGCTGGGGGCTGAGGCTCCCAAGACGTTAGCTCTTTCGGTCTCTGTCTCAGGGGAGGTTAGTACTCCAAAGCTGACAAAGACAGTGGCTTCTAGGATTGATTGATTCTTTCATATAGATGAAACTGGATTCTCCCCCATGTATCCAACTGTAATGGAGGCTTATTAGCTACCCAAATTGACAAACCGAATTATCTCAGCTGGGTATCATTTGTTGCAGGTAGTCTTGTTTTTCTCCATTATCCATTGTGGCAATTTACAACCCAGGCTGTCTCCCCCGCCCACGTGTAGCTCTGGCTCTGCTTTGGGCAGGCTGACACTAGGAGCAAGATGGGTGGCTCTTTCTGGTCTTTATCTTTACTTGTGTCTACTTGTTTTATTTTTAACATCTTAGGCTGTTGTGGAGACCCAGTTTCTATTCCATTTCACTTCCCCCACCCACCTCTCTTTATCAAGAAATGAACAAACAAACAAAAAACCAAATAAAACCTACACAAAACCAACATCTTTAAAATGCAGAGATAGGTGTATAATTTTAAAATAAGCTACTTTAACTATAAAGGACATCGTTAAGAGAATCAAGAAAGATAAATTTTAAAAATACTCTATTCTGCAGCTCTACTTCCAATGGGCCAGATGGATTCCATCCATGTTTCTTATTTGGGGAATATCTATAAAGAGTTACTGTATTTCCTTTTTGGACTTTGATTATAAATTTGGACATACATTCTTAATAAATATCTCCAGGTGAAAAAAATTCAGTACTTTTCTTAAGAAGGTGCTTTCAGATGGCTTTTAGCTTCATAGCGTGCTGGGCATTTTAGTGTTGATTTTTACTACTTTTATTCTCCGATTATTCACTTATCACTTTACTTTTGGGGGGGATACCTTGCATCTTCTACACATTTTCTTCACTTTGGAATTCCATTCACTATGCCTAGTAATCTTTTTTTAAATTTTTTAATTTTTTTTTTTAGTTTCGGGTGTACAACATAATGATGTGTTTTTTTTTTTTTTTTTTTTTTTCGGTACGCGGGCCTCTCACTGTTGTGGCCTCTCCCGTTGCGGAGCACAGGCTCCGGACGCGCAGGCTCAGCGGCCATGGCTCACTGGCCCAGTTGCTCCGCGGCACGTGGGATCTTCCCGGACCGGGGCACGAACCCGTGTCTCCCGCATCGGCAGGCGGATTCTCAACCACTGCGCCACCAGGGAAGCCCCATAATGATGTTTTTTCTAACAACTTTATTGGAATATAATTGCTTTACAATGGTGTGTTAGTTTCTGCTTTATAACAAAGTGCATCAGCTGTACGTATACATATATCCCCATATCTCCTCCCTCTTGCGTCTCCCTCCCACCCTCCCTATCCCACCCCTCTAGGTGGTCACAAAGCACGGAGCTGATCTCCCTGTGCTATGCGGCTGCTTCCCACTAGCTATCTATTTTACGTTTGGTAGTGTATATATGTCCATGCCACTCTATCACTTCGTCCCAGCTTACCCGTCCCCCTCCCCATGTCCTCAAGTCCATTCTCTATGTCCGCATTAAATAAATAAATAAATAAATAAATAAACAACCCAATCAAAAAATGGGTGGAATATCTAAGTAGACATTTCTCTAAAGAAGACATACAGAAGGCCAAGAGGCACATGAAAAGATGCTCAATATCACTAATTATCAGAGAAATGCAAATCCAAACTACAATGAAGTATCACCTCACACCAGTCAGAATGGTCATCATCAGAAAATTTACAAACAATAAATGCTGAAAAGTGTGTGGAGGAAAGAGAACCCTCCTATACTGTTGGTGGGAATATAAATTGGTACAGACACTATGGAGAACAGTATGGAGGTTACCTAAAGACTAAAAATAGAGCTGGGGGCTTCCCTGGTGACGCAGTGGTTGGGAGTCCGCCTGCTGGTGCGGGGGACGCGGGTTCGTGCCCCGGTCTGGGAGGATCCCACATATCGCGGAGTGGCTGGGCCTGTGGGCCATGGCCGCTGGGCCTGCGCGTCTGGAGCCTGTGCTCCGCAGCGGGAGAGGCTGCAGCAGTGAGAGGCCCGCCTAGCACACACACACAAAAAAAATAGAGCTGCCATATCATCCAATAATCCCACTCCTGGGTATATATCTGGAGAAAACCATAATTCTAAACAATACATGGACCCCAATATTCATTGCAGCACTATTTACAATAACCAGGACATGGAAGCAACCTAAATGTCCACTGACGGAAGAATGGATAAAAAAGATATTGTTTACATATACAATGGAATATTACTCAGCCATAAAAAAGAACAAAATAATGCCATTTGCAGTGACATGGATGGAGCTAGAGATTGCCATACTGAGTGAAGTAAGTGAGACAAAGGCAAATATCATATGATATCGCTAATATGTGGAATCTAAAAAAAATGGTACAAATGAACAGAAATAAAGTCACAGATGTAGAAAACAAACTCATGGTTACCAAGGGGGAAAGTGGGGGTGGGAGGGATAAAATGGGAGATTGGGATGGCCATATACACACTACTATATATAAAATATGTAACTAATAAATATGTAACTAATAAGAACTTACTGTATAGCACAGGGAACTCTACTCAGTACACTGTAATGACCTATATGGGAATAGAATCTAAAAAAGAGTGGATATGTGTATATGTATAACTGATTCACCTTGCTGTACAGCAGAAACTAACACAACATTGTAAATCAACTGTACTCCAATAAAGAATTTTAAAAAGAAAAAAAATTCTAGGAGATTATTATTGTTGTTATATCCCTGTATTCTATTTATCTGGTGACAATATTCCTTCCTTACATGTCGGCTCTCTAGAATCTAACACAAATGTGCAAGTAAAAGCCCTTTAGTATGGGGAATAATTTTTTCCAAAGCCTTTGGTGTTACAGTCATCCACTTTACTTCTTATTCCTTATTGACTTTTACTTTACACACAATCCTAACAAACTTGATCATTTAGACTTTCAGCCCACAGCAAGTGAGAACAAGTAAGGTCCTGGGGGAATATCCACTAACAGCAGAAATACTGCTGATAAAAAGCCAACACTGTATTTATTGAATGTACTGTACTAAATAATCGTGATTCATCAAGGAAATTTTAAATTAAGTTCATTGTTCTCTTTTTGGAAAGAAGGAAACCATGCTGTGCATCTTAGAATAATTTCCATTAAAATAACTCAATTATTTAAATTAATTCTGATGCTAGATGAGGAAGTTGTTATCTGGATATAACTCATATGTAACAGCAGCTGATAATGCCAAATGATCAAGATGTTAGGGCATATACCTCTTTTTATCTTCTCTTCTGTAAACATTTTATTCATGCTATTCAATTTCTTTGCATAACACATATCTGCCTTTAGAGCCAAGATTCTGGGAAGTATTTTTTTATAATAGCAGGTGTCTTTAGGTCTTCTACAGAGAACTCCCTCAGTATGTGAAAGGGTTCTTAGAAGATATTAATCATTGCTGCTGCTTACAAAATTCCAACCAGAGGAGGGCTTTTGTTCAAGAAACAGAAGGGGAATCATAAATGCCAATTGGAATCATCAGTCTAGATGTAGTTAGACACTGTATCCACCAAGGTAATGTATGAGAGACAATTTATCACAAGCCCTGAGTATTCTGTACTAAATGCTGCAGGCTGGGCTGCCAGTTTGTTGAGAAAGACAGCAAATCACACCTGTCTTGCTGTTGAATAGCAACTTCACGGGTGCTCTGGGAGCCTCAGAGCCCTGGCCTTGGGCCAGATGCGCCATGAATGTAAAAAGAAGCTCATGGTTTAGACTGGCTACATTTCTGCTGGGAACAAGATCACTGAAACATGTAGGAGTCCAGCAGCATTGAAAAACACCCAGAATATGAAACCAGCTGGTGGATTTTAGATCAAATTCTGCAACCCAGCCATGTGTGAGCAAAGGGGAAGTGAGTGCTCCCTGGCCGAGCCCTCTCCAGTCTTGGTGAACAGGTAACAACTATCTGCCTATGTATAAATGACTCCCACATTGTAAGACTGAAAAGTGAGGCAGGGGCCCGATCAGACAAGGGTATGTGTCACAGCTATTCAGTTGGTTATCAAATATGGTCCACTTCCTTCCACAGGTGGTTAAAAACACAGATCCAAACTCTACCACTGTAGTTGGAAGACTCGGGCAAGTGCATTCATATCTCTGATTCCAGTACACTCACATATAAAATGTGGTTCATAATAGTGTCTACTCATAGTGTTGTTTTGTGAGATTAAAGACATTTTTTAGTGTATTCAAGTACTTAGCCCAATACATAGCATAGAACTAACACCCACTGCATGGCTGGAGATGTCTGTTTATGTGTAGGTCTAATTCTGGATTCCCTATTCTGTTCTATTGCATTTTCTACCTTTACACCAGCACCACACTGGTTTTGGTTACTATAGTTTTATAATAATTTTTGAAATCAAGGTACAGTTAGCCCACTAAATTTGTTCTTCTTTTTCCAAGTTTTTTTTTAACATCTTAATTGGACTAAAATGCTTTACAATGGTGTGTTAGTTTCTGCTGTGTAACAAAGTGAATCAGCTATATGTATACATATATCCCCATATCTCCTCCCTCTTGCTTCTCCCTCCAACCTTCCCTATCACACCCCCCTAGGTGGTCACAAAGCACTTAGCTGATCTCCCTGTGCTATGCAGCTGCTTCCCACTAGCTATCTGTTTTACATTTGGTAGTGTATATATGTCAGTGCTACTCTCTCACTTTGTCTCAGCTTACACTTCCCCTTCCCTTGTCCTCAGGTCCATTCTCTACATCTGTGTTTTTATTCCTGTCCTGCCCCTAGGTTCATCAGAACGAATTTTTTTTTTAGATTCCATATTTATGTGTTAGCATACAGTATTTGTTTTTCTCTTTCTGACTTACTTCACTCTGTATGACAGACTCTAGACCCATCCACCTCACTACAAATAACTCAACTGCATTTCTTTTTGGCTGAGTAATATTCCATTGTATATATGTGCCACATCTTCTTTATCCATTCATCTCTCGATGGACATTTAGGTTGCATCCATGTCCTGGCTATTGTAAATAGTGCTGCAATGAACATTGTGGTACATGACTCTTTTTGTATTATGGTTTTCTCAGGGTATATGCCCAGAAGTGGGATTGCTGTTTCATATGGTAGTTCTATTTTTAGTTTCTTGAGAGACCTCCATACTGTTCTCCATAGTGCGTGTATCCATTTACATTCCCACCAACAGTGCAAGAGGGTTCCCTTTTCTCCACAGGTGAATTCTATCAAACATTTAGAGAAGAGACAACACCTATCCTTCTCAAACTCTTCCAAAATATAGCAGAGGGAGGAAGACTCTCAAACTCGTTCTATGAAGCCACCATCACCCTGATACCCAAACCAGACAAAGATGTCACAAAAAAGAGAACTACAGGCCAATATCACTGATGAACATAGATGCAAAAATCCTCAGCAGAATACTAGCAACCAGAAACCAGCAGCACATTAAACAGATCATACACCATGATCAAGTGGGGTTTATCCAAGGAATGCAAAGATTCTTCAGTATACACAAATCAATCAGTCTGATAAGCCATATTATCAAATTGAAGAATGAAAACCAAATGATCATCTCAATAGATGCAGAAAAAGCTTTTGACAAAATTTGACACCCATCTATGAAAAAGCTCTCCAGAAAGTAGGCATAGAGGGAACATACCTCAACATAAGAAAGACCATATATGACAAACCCACAGCCAACATCGTTCACAATGGTGAAAAACTGAAACCATTTCCTCTAAGATCAGGAACAAGATAAGGTTGCCCACTCTCACCATTATTATTCAACATAGTTTTGGAAGTTATAGCCACACCAATCAGAGACAAAAAAGAAATAAAAGGAATCCAAATCAGAAAAGAAGAAGTAAAACTGTCACTGTTTGCAAATGACATGATACTATACATAGAAAATCCTAAAGATGCCACCAGAAAACTACTAGAGCTAATCAATGAATTTGGTAAAGTGGCAGGATACAAAATTAATGCACAGAAATCTCTTGCATTCCTGTACATTAATGATGAAAAATATGAAAGAGAAATTAAGGAAACACTCCCATTTACCACTGTAACACAAGGAATAAAATACCTAGGAATAAATCTACCTAAGGAGTCAAACCTGTATGTAGAAAACGATAAGATACTGATGAAAGAAATTAAAGATGATACAAACAGATGGACAGATATACCATGTTCTTGGATTGGAAGAATCAACATTATGAAAATGACTCTACTACCCAAAGCAATCTACAGATTCAGTGCAATCCCTATCAACATACCAATGGCATTTTTCACAGAAGTAGGTCAAAAATTTCACAATTTGTATGGAAACACAAACCCCGAATAGCCAAAGCAATCTTGAGGAAGAAAAGCGGGGCTGGAGGAATCAGGCTCCCTGTCCTCAGACTATACTATGAAGCTACAGTAATCAAGACAGTATGGTAGTGGCACAAAAACAGAAATATAGATCAACGGAACAGGATAGAAAGCCCAGAGATAAACATGCACATATGCTCACATTATGTTTGATAAAGGAGGCAAGAATATACAATGGAGAAAAGACAGCCTCTTCAATAAGCGGTGCTGGGAAAACTGGACAAGTACATGCAGAAGAATGAAATTAGAACACTCCCTAACACCATACACAAAAATAAACTCAAAATGGATTAAAGATCTAAATGTAAGGCCAGATACTATAAAACTCTTAGAGGAAAACCTAGGCAGAACACTCTATGACATAAATCACAGCAAGATCCTTTTTGACCCACCTCCTAGAGTAATGGAAATAAAAACAAAAATAAACAAATGGGACCTAAAGAAACTTAAAAGCTTTTTCACAGCAAAGGAAACCATAAACAAGATGAAAAGACAACCCTCAGAATGGGAGAAAATATTTGCAAATGAAGCAACTGACAAAGGATTAATCTCCAAAATTTATATGCAGTTCAATATCAAAAAAACAAACAACCCATTCCAAAAATTGGCAGAAGACCTAAATAGACATTTCTCCAAAGAAGATATACAGATTGCCAACAAACACATGAAAGAATGCTCAACATCATTAATCATTAGAGAAATGCAAATCAAAACTACAATGAGATATCATCTCACACTGGTCAGAATGGCCATAATCAAAAAATCTACAAACAATAAATGCTGGAGAGGGTGTGGAGAAAAGAGAACCCTCTTGCACTGTTGGTGGGAATGTAAATTGATACAGCCACTATGGAGAACAGTATGGAGGTTCCTTAAAAAACTAAAAATAGAACTATCATACGACACAGCAATCCCACTACTGGGCATATACCCTGAGAAAAACCATAATTCAAAAAGAGTCATGTACCACAATGTTCATTGCAGCTCTATTTACGATAGCCAGGACATGGAAGACATCTAAGTGTCCATCAACAGATGAATGGAGAAAGAAGATGTGGCACATATATACAATGGGATATTACTCAGCCATAAAAAGAAATGAAACTGAGTTATTTGTAGTGTGGTGGATGGATCTAGAGTCTGTCATAAAAAGTGAAGTAAGTCAGAAAGAGAAAAAAAAATACCATAAGCTAACACAGATGTATGGAATCTAAAACAAACAAACAAACAAAATGGTTCTGAAAATCCTAGGGGCAGGACAGAAATAAATATGCAGATGTTGGAAGACTTTTAATCACAGTTTCAATTTCAGTGATTGTGATTTATATGTTCATGTTTTCTTTTTTTTCCTGGTTCAGTCTTGGAAAACCTGGTTCAGTATTTTTCTAAGAATTTGTCCATTTCTTCCAGGTTGTCCATTTTATTGGCATGTAGTTGCTTGTAGTAATCTCTCATGATCCTTTGTATTTCTGCAGTGTCAGTTGTTACTTCTCCTTTTTCATTTCTAAATCTGCTGATTTCAGTCTTCTCTGTTTTTTTCTGGATGAGTCTGGCTGATCATTTATCAATTTTGTTTATCTTCTCAAAGAACCAGCTTTTAGTTTTATTGATCTTTGCTATTGTTTCCTTCATTTCTTTTTCATTTTTTTTTTCTGATCTGATCTTTATGATTTCTTTCCTTCTGCTAACTTTGGAATTTTTTGGTTCTTCTTTCTTTAATTGCTTTAGGTGTAAGGTTAGGTTGTTTATTTGAGATTTTTCTTGTTTATTGAGGTAGGATTGTATTGCTATGAACTTTCCTCTTAGAACTGGTTTTGCTGTATCCCATAGGTTTTGGGTCATCATGTCATCATTGTCATTTGTTTCTAGGTATTTTCTGATTTCCTCTTTGACTTCTTCAGTGAACTCTTGGTAATTTACTAGCATATAGTTTAGCCTCCATGTTTTTGTATTTTTTACAGTTTTTATTTTCCTGTAATTGATATCTAGTCTCATAACATTGTGGTCAGAAAAGATTTTTGATATGATTTCAATTTTCTTAAATTTACCGAGGCTTGATTTGTGACCCAAGATATGATCTATCCTGGAGAATGTTCCATGAGCACTTGAGAAGAAAGTGTATTCTGTTGTTTTTGGATGGAATGTTCTATAAATATTAATTAAGTCCATAGTGTCTAATGTGTCATTTAAAGCTTGTGTTTCCTTCGGGGCTTCCCTGGTGGCGCAGTGGTTGAGAATCCGCTTGCTGATGCAGGGGACACGGGTTCGTGCCCCGGTCCGGGAAGATCCCACATGCCGCAGAGCGGCTGGGCCCGTGAGCCATGGCCGCTGAGCCTGCGCGTCCGGAGCCTGCGCTCCGCAATGGGAGAGGCCACAACTGTGAGAGGCCCGCGTACCACAAAAAAAAAAAAAAAAAAAAAAAAAAAAAAAAAAAAAATAAAGCTTGTGTTTCCTTATTTATTTTCAGTTTGGATGATCTTTCCATTGGTGAAAGTGGGGTGTTAAAGTCTTCAACTATTATTGTGTTACTGTCTATTTCCTTTTTATGGCTGTTAGCATTTGCCTTATGTATTGAGGTGCTCCTATGTTGGGTGCATAGATATTTACAATTGTTATATCTTCTTCTTGGATTGATCCCTTGATCTTTATGTAGTGTTCTTCTTGGTCTCTTGTAATAGTCTTTACTTTTAAGTCTATTTTGTGGGATATGAGAATTGCTACTCCAACTTTCTTTTGATTTCCATTTGCATGGAATATCTTTTTCCATCCCTTCACTTTCAGTCTGTATGTGTCCCTAGGTCTGAAGTGGGTCTCTTCTAGATAGCATATATACAGGTCTTGTTTTTGTATCCATTCAGCCAGTTTATGTCTTTTGGTTGGAGCATTTAATCCATTTACATTTAAGGTAATTATTGATATGTATGTTTGTATTATCATTTTCTTAATAGTTTTGGGTTTGTTTTCATAGGTCTTTTCCTTCTCTTGTGTTTCCTGCCTAGGGAAGTGCCTTTAGCATTTGTTGTAAAGCTGGTTTGGTGGTGCTGAACTCTCTTAACTTTTGTTTATCTGTAAAGGTTTTAATTTCTCCATCAAATCCAAATGAGATCCTTGCTGGGTAGAGTAATCTTGGTTGTAGGTTTATCCCTTTCATCACTTTAAATATGTCCTGCCACTCCCTTCTGGCTTGCAGAATTTCTGTTGAAATGTCAGCTGTTAACCTTATGGGGATTCCCTTGTATGTTATTTGTTGCTTTTCCCTTGCTTCTTTTAATATTTTTTTATAGTTTGATTAATATGTGTCTTTGTATGTTTCTCCCTGGATTTATCCTGTATGGGACTCTCTGCACTTCCTGGACTTCATTGACTATTTCCCATTTTAGTGAAGTTTTCTACTACAATCTGTTCAAATATTTTCTCAGACCCTTTCTTTTTCTCTTCTTCTTCTGGGACCCCTATAATTCAAATGTTGGTGCATGTAATGTTGTCCCGTAGGTCTCTGAGAATGTCCTTAATTCTTTTCATTCTTTTTTTTTTTTATTATTCTACTTTGTGGTAGTTATTTCTACCATTTTATCTTCCAGGTCACTTATCTGTCTTCTGCCTCAGTTATTGTGCTATTGATTCCTGCTAGAGAATTTTAAATTTCATTTATTGTGTTGTTCATCTTTGTTTGTGTGCTCTTTAGTTCTTCTAGGTCTTTGTTAAATGTTTCTTGTATTTCCTCCATTCTGTATCCAAGATTTTGGACCATCTTTACTATCATTACTCCGAATTCTTTTTCAGGTGCACTGCCTATTTCCTCTTCATTTGTTTGGTTTGGTGGGTTTTTACCTTGCTCCTTCATGTGCTGCATATTTCTCTGTCTTCTCATTTTGTTTAACTTACTGTGTTTGGGGTCTCCTTTTTGCAGGTTGTAGTTTCATATTTCCTTTTGTTTTCGGTGTCTCCCACCAGTGGATGAGGTTGGTTCAGTGGCTTGTGTAGACTTCCTGGTAGATGAGACTGGTGCTTGTTTTCTGGTGGGTGGGGCTAGATCTTGTCTTTCTGGTGAGCAAGCCTACATCCAGTGGTGTGTTTTGGGGTGTCTGTGAACTTAGTATGATTTTCAGGAGCCTCTCTGCTAATGTGTGTGGTTGCGTTCCTGTCTTGTTAGATGTTTGGCATGGGCTGTCCAGCACTGGAGCTTGCTGGCCGTTGGGTGGAGCTGGGTCTTAGCTTTCAGATGGAGATCTCTGGGAGAGCTCTTGCCGACTGATATTATGTGGAGCTGGGAGGTTTCTGGTGGTCCAATGTCCTGAACTCAGCACTCCCACCTCAGAGGCTCAGGCCTAACACCAGGCTGGAGCACCAAGACCCTGGCAGCCACACAGCTCAGAGGAAAAGGGAGAAAAAAAATTTTTTTAAAGCAATAAAAAATTATTAAAATAAAAAATAATAATAATTTAAAAAGACAGTAACCAAACCAATAAACAAATCCACCAATGATAACAAGCACTAACAACTAAACTAAGATAAACATAGAAATCAGAAACAAATCAGTTGCAGAAAGCAAATCCAAGTCTACAGTTGCTCCCAAAGTCTACCACCTCAATTTTGTGATGATTTGTTGTCTATTCAGGCATTGCACAGATACAGGGTACATCAAGTTGATTGTGGGGATTTAACCCACTGCCCCTGAGGCTTCTGGGAGAGATTTTCTTTTCTCTTCTTTGTTCGCACAGCTCCCAGGGTTCAGCTTTGGATTTGGCCCCACCTCTGCGTGTAGGTCGCCTGAGGGCGTCTGTTCCCCACCCAGACAGGAGCAGGTTGAAGCAGCGGCTGATTAAGGCGCTCTTGCTCACTCAGGCTGGGGAGAGGGAGGGGTACAGTTGTCATAATTGGAATGTGGGGTGAGCCTGCTGTGGCAGAGGCCAGTGTGATGTTGCAACAGCCTGAGGCGTGGCGTGTGTTCTCCCAGGGAAGATGTCCCTGTATCATGGGAGCGGACCCTGGCAGTGGCGGGCTGCACAGTTTCCTGTAGGGGTGTGGATAGTGACCTGTGCTTGCACACAGGCTTCTTGGTGGCTGCAGCAGCAGCAATAATGTTTCATGCCCATCTCTGGGGTCTGAGCTGATAGCCACATTTCATGCCTATCTCTGGAGCTCATTTAGGTGGTGCTCTGCCTTCTGTGGGTGCATGGAGCAGGAATCCCCTCTCCTCGTGCACCCCAAAACAGTGGTCTCTTGTCTCTTAGGCAGGTCCAGACTTCTCCCGGACTCCCTCCTGGCTCGCTGTGGTGCACTAGCCCCCTCAGGCTGTGTTCACACAGCCAACCCCAGTCCTCTCCCTGGGATCCGACCTCAGAAGCCCGAGGCTCAGTTCCCAGCCCCTGCCCACCCTGGCGGGAGAGCAGACAAGCCTCTCGGGCTGGTGAGTGCCAGGTGGCACCAATCCTCTGTGCGGGAATCTCTCCACTTTGCCCTCCACACCCCTGTTGCTGCACTCTCTTCCGTGGCTCCAAAGCTTCCCCCCTGCCCACCCCCATCCCCACCATTGAAGGGGCTTCTTAGTGTGTGGAAACCTTTCCTCCTTCACAGCTCCCTCCCAGAGGTGCAGGTTCCATCCATATTCTTTTGTCTCTGTTTTTCTTTTATCTTTTGCCCTACCCAGGTACATGGGGATTTTCTTGCTTTGGGGAAGTCTGAGGTCTTTGGCCAGCATTCAGTAGGTAGTCTGTAGGAGCAGTTCCACGTGTAGATGTATTTCTGATGTATTTGTGGGGAGGAAGGTGATCTCCACGTCTTACTTCTCCACTATCTTGAAGATGCCCTCTCCAAGTTGTTTTGACTATTCTATATTCTTTGCATTTCCACACTGGTTTCAGGAACAGTTTATGAAGGACTGCAATAAAGCTCTCTGGGATTTTGATTGGGATTGCATTGACTCTACAGATCAGTTTGGAGAAAATTTACGTTTCAACAATATTGAATAAAAGAGGCCAATTTTTCCACATCTTTACATCTTTAATTTCAGTCAGGAACATTTTATAATTTTTGGTGTAGAGGTTATTCATACCTTTTGTCATGTTTATCCCAAAGCATTTATTATTCATTGCTAGTATATAGAAATGCAATTGACTTTTGTGTATTATTCTTGTATCCTGAAACCTTACTAAATTCAGTTATTAGCTCTCATAACTTTTCGTATGTTCCATAGGATTCTCTACATAAATGATCCTGTCATCTCTGAATAAAGACAGTTATACTTCTTCCTTTCTAATCTAGATGCCTCCTGTTTCTCATTGGCTGATTGCACAGGTTAGAACCTCTAGTATAGTGTTGAATAAGAGTGGTGAGGGAGGTCATCCTTGACATGTTCCTGATCTTAGGGATAAAGCATCTTGACTTTTGCCATTAAGTATGACGTTGACTGTGGGTTTCTACATATTTTTGCCAAATTGAGGAAGTTCTTTTCTGCTTCTAATTTCTTGAGTTTTTTTTATTGGGCATGTGGATTTTTTTTTTATTGAGATGTGGATGTTGGAGTTTGTCAAATGCATTTTCTGCAGCTATTGAGATGACCATATATGGTTTTTCTTTTTTTAGTTTATTAATATGGTGAATTACATTGGTTTTGAATATTAACCAGTCTGAATTCTTGAGATAAATCCCACTTCATCATGGTCTATTATTTATTTTATATAAGCTTTCTTATGTTGGAATCCACTCTCCTTGAGGATCATGAGTGTTGGTTAATCCAATAAGGCCAGAAGAAAATGGGCTAATATTTTCGTCTGGTCTACTTAATATGCAGGAAGGTGGCTGGCTTTGAAAAGAAAATGAACAAATGAGCTGTTCTTGCCTCTCTTGTTATCTTCATTGACAGCAATTTTCTTTTTCAGGGACTCTCCTCTTGATCAACATGATGAGCCTCTGATGGGCAGCAGGCAATGGGGTTTTATGAGTGGTTATCTTATAATCCAGCAGTTCTCACACTTTAATGCCCATCAGAATTGACTGAAGGCTTGTTGAGACATGGGTGGCTGGGCCCGCTCCCAGAATTTCTGATATATCATGTCGGGGGTGGGGTCTTACAAGGGAAGGAAGAAAAGCCTGCAGAACCGCCACATTCCTGAGACCACAGAATGTCACAAGCTAGGAGTACCAATGGAACAATGTCTCAAAGAGGTGAACCTGTGCAGGCTTCACTCTTGGTAACCATGGTTACCATAAGCTCTCTTTCTTGGTCCCTTTTGTGATAACACAGTGAGAAAAGTCGCAATCCAACGGGCTGAGCAGCGCATAGGGTTGGAGCAGCCTCCTCTAGCCACCTTGCAGGAGGTCTGGGCAGGAGCTTGCATGAGAGTCAGCAGAGTACGCAGGGTGTGTCTTGAGTTTATAAATGAAAGACGTGGTTATGCGCTTGCAAGCTTGGTGCCTCTTTGTAACTGCAAGTCCCTGTGTGGCCCCCCACTTAGTATTGGGTGTAAGTGGATAAGATGGCTCATCCATGCACCCTGCCCCTCTGAGACCCTGGTGTTAGGGGAGGAAACCCCAGCACTGAGAGACAGTTGGACCCCTTCTTCCAGCATGGGGACCTCAGAGAGCTGGCTTGGGTTTTTAGCAGTTGTTATGGCCCGTTGCCTTGGTTGTGGCATCCGACTCTTGCTGACAGAGAGGGTGGACCCCTCCCCCAGGTGGGGGAGTTCCCCGAATGCTTGGCCCGGGTGAGGAGGTAGGTGCAATGGCCTTGGATCAGCGTCCAGAGTCTCCTTGCATCTGGCAGCTCTCACTGAGGAGGACCACACACAGGCCCCCAAACGTGCCAACTGGGCCATAATGCTATGCTTGGCTTGCTCCCCTTCCAGTGCAGAAACCACCTATTTCTGCTTTTATGAACTTGCTACCAGTCTCCCATTTCCTTTCTGCCTGGTGACATGCTGTAAGTCTCTCAAAGGAGACACTAGACCTTTTGTTCTAGAAAGAACTTATTCCATGTGCACTTAAAAGAAAATCCCTTTACTCTGACAACAAGAGCCAGTTCAGGCCATTATTTCAGATACCTTGAGTCCTTTTACATTTCAAATTCTTTCCAAGTTCATTCAGGAAGCACTTCATGAGTGTCTCCTAGATATTGGACACAGTGCTGGAGGATCAATAAAACAGTCTGTGACCTCAGGCAGCTCAGGGAGCTCACAAACTGGCCAGAGAGTGGGGCATGGACAGAGAATATTACTGTAATAGATAGGAACTGTGATAGAAATAAGTTCAGGGGGCTCTAGGAGCACAGAGGTAAATCTAACCCAAACAGGAAGGCTTCCAGAAAAAGGTGGCTTCTGAGATTAGCCGGGAAGTATGAGTAGGATTAGCTAGTCACAATGGGGACAAGACATTTCAGGAAGAGGAAAAACCATGAACAAAGCCCTGAAGGCAAGAAACAGCAGTGTGGATGGTGTATGTTTGTGTGCATGTGTATTTGTGTGCATATGCAGGTGTGCATTTGTGTATGCATGTATACACATGTATTTGTGTGTACACATGTGTTTGTGTGTGTATGTGTATATCTGTGTATTCATGCATGTGCCTGTGTTTGCTGTTTCTGCATGTGTAGATGTACATAAGTACAGGTGTGAGTGTGTGTTCATGCCTGTATGTGTACATGGCTATGCATGTGCAGGTGTGCCTATGTGTGCATGCGTGTGTTTGTACATGCATGTGCACATGTGTGTGAGCTCATGCATGGCTGTGTGGTGGGATTGGCAAAGGAGGGGTGGTGGCAGGGAATACAAGGATTTCCACATTTCTGAAAGGTCAAGTGCAAGGAGTGGCAGGATGATGAAGGTGGAGTCAGGTCAGAGAGGGCCTTGAACAACACATTGAGGAGAGTGGCTTTGGGTTTTCCTTCCAGCAACTCTCTTGATGATATTCAAGGAGTGAGGTGCATGATGGGAACAGATCTTGTGTCTTTGGAACAGGTTGAGTTCCCCAGAGGCAGAGCCTGAGGCAGGGATTCAGGAGACTTGTTTTAAAGAGGTCACACTCTCAGAAGAGATGTGCAGGGTATGGCAGGGGAAGATGCTAAGGAAGGGTGTGGGCTCAGCTGGAGGCCTCTTTGGCCTGATTCTATAGTGAGATTGTACCACAGAGCCCATCCTGCCTCCTGGAAAGGGGGTGTGCATGTGATCCTGGTATCAGTCCGTCACTGGCTGTAGACTGGGGGTGGGGATGGTGAGAGGGTGTACTCATGGACAAGACTAGGTCTCTGCCGAGAGCACTTATTTGTTGGCACCTGAGGTGTAGGTGCACTGGCTGGTGATGGGGATCTGGGCAGGGCACCAACAGCATCTACTAATAGTACAGGGTATTATTATTATTTTTTAGAAGATGTTGGGGGTCAGAGTTTATTAATTTTATTTATCTATTTTTGCTGTGTTGGGTCTTCGTTTCTGTGCGAGGGCTTTCTCTAGTTGTGGCAAGTGGGGACCACTCTTCATCGCAGTGCACAGGCCTCTCACTATTGCAGCCTCTCTTGTTGTGGAGCACAGGCTCCAGACGCACAGGCTCAGTAGTTGTGGCTCACGGGCCTAGTTGCTCCACGGCATGTGGGATCTTCCCAGACCAGGGCTCGAACCCGTGTCCCCTGCATTAGCAGGCAGACTCTCAACCACTGCACCACCAGGGAAGCCCCCAGAGTATTTTTATACATTCCCTGAGAAGTTCTAGAAATTGGGGCTACTTTAATTTAATGTTGGTTGTTTTAACTGAAGAAACCCTCCCTTCTTGAACATTCTCTAGGAGCAAATACTCTCAATAACTGTATTATTATTTTTTCAGAATATTTCTCAGCTCCATATTGGATTACTAAATTCTTAGCTTACTGGTTTTTGCCATAGGTTTTATGCCAAAGATCACTTCTGTATCATTCCAGATAAAAAACAGACATTCTTTTTTACCAAAGTCTTTTAAAAAAGGTTTCAAATTGAATAAGATGTGTTTGAATTAATAAAACCTCTACCTGAGAAGCCAACAACATGCTGAAACAGACTCTTCCATCTGACGTTGGCATGGTGCTTTTTCTTTCTTTCTTTTTTTTTTTTTTTTTTTTTTTTTTTTTTTTTTTTTTTTTTGCGGTACGCGGGCCTCTCACTGCTGAGGCCTCTCCCGTTGCAGAGCACAGGCTGCGGACGTGCAGGCCCAGTGGCCATGGCCCACAGGCCCAGACACTCCATGGCATGTGGGATCTTCACAGACCGGGGCACGAATCCGCATCCCCTGCATCGGCAGGAGGACTCTCAAACACGGTGCCACCAGGGAAACCTGGCATGGTGCTTTGATACTAGGCTTTCCTGTCCTTAATCCATGAAGGTGTGGGTGGAGGCAGGGGACCAGTCATTAAACCTGAGTTTGACTACTGTTAAAGAGAAATTATTCTGACACTTGTTAAAAAGGCAAGACTTTATTCAAGACTATTGTAATAGGAGATAGAGACTGACCTCAACTGCAAACACAGCCTGGAATTTATAACCAGTGGGCAGAGTGAGAGGGAGTCAGAGGATGGGAAGTTACTAAGAGGAGCCAGGAAGGATAGGAGAAGTCTTGCTAAAGCCAGGCCAAGGCTTTAGCCTTAGAATATCAAGGGTGGGAGGATTCTCACTAAATGGATTCAGCAGGTACATTAATTACACGTTTATTTTTTAATCTTATGATGTTTCTCATGGACATTAGAGACCCCAGGGACAGACTGCTCCTCCCAGGCATAACTAATTCTTGGGCGTGGGGGTATAGACAGCTTGCCTGGAACCTGCCTTTCATGAGCAGACTGACCAATCCAAGGCCTTGCCCCGCCCACCTCCTTGTCTAACTCTCACACACCCAGCCAATATTCTCCCTGCCCTAATCAACTCAGGCCGGGTACCAGACAACTAGGGACCACCATGCCTATAGCCCAGAGCCTGCTGAAATTATTCAAGCTAACCAGTCCTACACTGTATACTTTTCTCTGTCTCATCTTTCCCATAGAGACCCCAATAAAGGCTGTGGTCTATGCCTTCCCCTTGCTCCTGCTTCTTCCTCCTGACCGTAACTTAGTGTCCCTCTTGTACTATGTGGTGAGCTGTGCCTCTTGTTCCTAGGGAGACCATGAGTTACATTAAACTTTTCTTTCAATGGTATGGAGCTCTCCATGTCATCACTCAGTTCCCTTTATAAATTAAGATGCATGCACGGGACGGCAGGCGTCTTTGCGAAAACTGGGCTCAGCAGAGATGAACATGGAAGGTCAAATTCAGGCTGAGTGGAGAAGGCTCAGAGGAACCTGGCTAACACTGGTCAAGGACATTGTCTTTGTCACCCCCGTACTCCACTGCAAACATCCCCAAGAATGTATTTCTTAGCCTTCAAGCTTAAAAGGCAATGGGGATAATAATTAATAATCATAAAGGCAGTTTGCCTTGAGACCCTGGAAACACAAGGCAGACAAAACCTAATGAATAGTAGTTCTGAACCCTAATGACTTTGATAAAAAGCAAGACTCATTGTCTTGGAGAAAGGCAGAGATATCGTATCATCTCCAGCATTATTCAGAATGAAGAACTGACATCTATAGGAGTTGAAATGCCAATGACACGGCCTTTCAGATGTACATGACCTTAATTTAAAAATTTCCAGTTTTAACCCTGTGTTATGTCTACTTCACATCCTTAGAGAAGCACAGTTTGCTTGTTTTGTGGATGGCGGGGCATTGATGTCAAAGGGTGGCCATAGTCCTGCTAGGGGAGGGAAACGTGTGCCAAAGAACCATGCAGTTTTGTTGAAAATTTCCACGGAAGCCTTATCTTTAAACATCAAGAAAATAGTAAATTTTAAATGATATCCGCCTCTTCCCCAAATCTATTTAAAAACTTAAACAACCCTGAAAACCCTATCTTAATCTTCAGTTCTTTTTTAGAAATGACCCTCTTCAGGTGTCGTTAGAGAGACAGCTTATACTGCATTCAGCCCATCAGAGTAAGAGCCTGTGATGGGGTGATTTGCTGCTTTCTGTTACCTCTCAACCAAACAGGAATATTATCAGTTGTGTACCCAAGGCCTCCAGAGGCCAGATGAGTAATCACCACTGATTTACTCATCTAATGACAGAAAAACTGTTGAATTTAAGCATTGATATTTCCAAAATGTAGGCACTGATGTGTATTACTCAGTGAAAGAAGCCAAATGGAAAATGTTACATTCTGTATGACCCCAACCATATGACATTCTGCAAAAGGGGAAGCTATGGAGATAGTAAAAAGATCAGTGGTTGCCAGGGGTTGGGGGTGGGGAAGGATGAATAGGCAGAGCACAGAGGATTTTAGGGCAGTGAAACTATTTTATATGATACTATAATGATGGATACATATTATACATTTGTCCAAATTCATAGAATGTGGAATACCAAGAGTGAAGCGTGATGTAAACTATAGACTTTGGGTGACAACATGGAGTCAATGTAGGTTCATCAATTGTAACAAATGTATCCCTCTGGTGGGGGGATGTGGATATTGGGGGAAACTGCACATGTGTGAGAGCAGAGGGTATATGGGAAGTACCTATACATCCTGCTCAGTTTTGCTGTGAACCTAAAACTGTTCTAAAATATAAGGTCAGTTAAAATAAATGTATGCAGTACATTGTGCCCACGGGCACACAGGCTGTGGAAGAGGGTGAGACTGAACTTGGCTTAAGCCAGCACGAGATTTGCTTCTTCCCCACCTCCCACGTTCTCTTGCATGAACTTGGTGACCCAGTCCAAGTCTCTCTTGCTACTACTGATTCTCATCATGAATGAAAGTTATGTTTGGGACTTCCCTGGCGGTCCAGTGGTTAAGACTCCGTACTTCCACTGCAGGAGCCATGGGTTCCATCCCTGGTTGAGGAACTAAGATTCTGCCTGTGGCGTGGTGTGGAAAGAAAGAAAGAAAGAAAGAAAGAAAGAAAGAAAGAAAGAAAGAAAGAAAGAAAGAAAGAAAGAAAGAAAGAAAGAAAGAAGAAGAAAGAAAGAAAGAAAGAAAGAAAGAAAGAAAGAAAGAAAGAAAGAAAGAAAGGAAGGAAGGAAGAAAGAAAGAAAGAAAGAAAGAAAGAAAGAAAGAAAGAAAGAAAGAAAGAAAGAAAGAAGGAAAGAAAGAAAGGAAGGAAGGAAGGAAGGAAGGAAGGAAGGAAGGAAGGAAGGAAGGAAGGAAGAAAGAAAACGAAAGAAAGAAAGAAAGGAAGGAAGAAAGAAAGGAAGGAAGGAAGGAAGGAAGAAGGAAGGAAGGAAAGAAAAGGAAGAAAGAAAGAAAGAAAGAAAGAAAGAAAGAAAGAAAGAAAGAAAGAAAGAAAGAAAGAAAGAAAGAAAGAAAGGAAGGAAGGAAGGAAGGAAGGAAGGAAGGAAGGAAGGAAAAGGAAGAAAGAAAGAAAGAAAGAAAGGGAGGAAGGAAAGAAAGAAAAGGAAGAAATAAAGAAAGAAAGAAAAAAAGAAAGAAAGAAAGAAAGATATGTTCCTTAACATTGCTGTACACACTGCATTAGCGAATAGTGAATCATAGATCCTAGGGGAATTATAGGGCTGGGTTCCTGCAAGCCTCTGGTCATATTTCCATCAATCGATCAATATAGAACCTTGACTTACCTAAGTTTCTGTTTAAAGATGCTTTATTTAATACATATTGTTGAGTCATTAACCTTGAACTCATGGCCAACCGTATCATCATTCATGCCTGAATGAAGCTTATTTAACACATTTTCTTTATAAGACACATCACAGCCTTCTAGCACTTAGGGAGACTAAACAAACAGCACTTCAGCACTACATGTGGGGGCCATTTTAAACAACATTACCAACAAAAAGCACAAAAGTGCAAAACAAAAAAGTGGCACTAATAGATCAAGAAAAGGACACTTGTTTACAGGACAAGAGCTGAAACAAGAAGGCAGGGCATCACCTGGTTCCACCTCAGCTGGGAACACACCTGTCAGGCAACTCAGATTCCTCCCACCCTGTGCATGCCCACAAATTACCACTAAGGCACCACACCTATCCATTTTGACGCTTCAAATAAATTGCAGGGAGTAGGTGAATTTGCATATATTAGATCTGCAAATAATTAGGTTCAACTGTATATGTTTTTGGTTCAGCCATAGGAAACTTGGAATGAGTCTAGTTTGGAGGACCTGGAAATCTTTAGTGACTTGAGAATGATGTTAGAACACTGTGTGGGTGTTTATTTGGAGATGAAAATGTTTTGACTCTGCCTCTCTGTGGGCCATGGGAAGAAATCCAGGGCACAGCCTATCAAGGTCAAGGCCCACAGCTTGTATTGACTCAGGCTCCTGATTATTTCCCTCTCTGGTCAGCACAAGTGTACAGATCACAGAGACACCCCATATGCTTCTGAGTGATCCTCAGCCCTCACAAACCCCACCTCATGCCTTTTCATTCATTGAACCCTGTTTCTATCTTGACCACTGGGGAGCTTTCCTATATACCAGTGACCTCTGTCTTTCCTTAGGATGTCATAATAATTCACTTTATCCAGACTCTGCTCATCCAGGGTGGGCAGGAGAGCCTATGTGTAATCGTGGCATTCCATCTCATACTGTATCTCAGAAAGACATGAAGTGAATACACCAAACATAAATTGAGGCTTTGAGTAATATATACCTTGATGTAATAAATTTCAATAAAGCAAAGGGACACAAGGAAACTTTTGGAGGTGATGGATATGTTTATTACCTCAATTGTATTGATGGTAATGGTATCATGGGTGTATGGGTGTAATGGTATCATGGGTGAGTCTAAAATCATCAAATTGTATACATTACTTATGTTCATTTCTTGGTATATCAATTGTATCTCAATAAAGCAGTTAACATTTCAATCAACAATTTTAAAAATATAAGTATGTCCCATGCAATATTTGAGACATGCTTATATTGAAAAAATATTCATTATTTATCTGAAATTTAAATTTAATTGGCTGCCCTTATATTTTTATTTGCCACATCTGACATCCCTGCCCTTCAGGAGCCCTGGGGGGCACTAGAGCTGGCAGTGGTGTGAGAATCAGGGAACCAGTCTGCCAGTGAACAACAGTGAGGCCTTGGGAAAGTTACCTTCCACCTGGGCCTCAGTTTCCTCATCTATGAAATGGACATGATTTCTAGTATAACCAGCTGTCCTTTTATAAAATTGACACCGAGAACTAGAGTTTGGGCCCCAATTTTCATATTCTTTCTTCTTGCTTGGTCATTTGACACTTTTTTTTTTTTTTTTTTTTTTTTTTTTGCAGTACGTGGGCCTCTCACTGTTGTGGCCTCTCCCGTTCATTGCGGAGCACAGGCTCCGGATGCGCAGGCTCGGCAGCGATGGCTCACGGGCCCAGCCATTCCGCGGCATGTGGGATCTTCCTGGACTGGGGCACGAACCCGTGTCCCCTGCATCGGCAGGTGGACTCTCAACCACTGAGCCACCAGGGAAGCCCCATTTGAAACGTTTTAAGTTCCCAAAGAAAGCTAAGAAAAGAAATGTGAAGGTAGTATTTATTTCTGAGTAAAAGTTTCCTATTGCTGAAAGAAAGCCCACCCATCTGGGCCAAAATACCTGCTGCTTTGGCAGGAAAATAAATTTGCTGAAAATCATGAAAGCACTTTCTCCCTCACCTTCCTGCCAGGCCCTGATGCACAGGCGATTAAGAGCGTGTTCTCCGAGAAAGCAGGCTGTCAAGGTACAGGTCCGGGCTGTAAATCACGTCTTTCAGTGAAGTGACAGGCTGAGTTTCCATTCTCCCTGCCCTCACCAGGTTGTGCTCCTGTGCATTCAGGGTGGCCAGTGAACCCGGCCCCTGGACCGTGGGGATTTAGGATGGCAACACAAAAGATCGGTTCTGCGCCTGCAGCAGAGCCAGGCAAGCCCGGTCACAGCTGTGTCTAAACTCCCAGCAGTGGGAGGTGCGTTTCCCCTACGCCATGTTCACAGAGTGACCTGGGAGAAGGGCTGTGCTTTCCCTGGAGTCTGCTGGTGGACTCCTGCCAAGATGTGGTCTGCACTTCTGTGTTTGAACAGAGCACTCATTCTGGGCGGGGGTGTCGGGGGGTGGGTGGTAACACGGGGAGGAGTGAAACTTAAATGAGAGGGGGGAGTAAACTGGGATGCATTTGTTCCAAGCCCTCATTTCAGAAGCCTCAGGCAGCACTACCATTCTGGTCTGATGAGAGGCCCATCTCCCCTGGGGAGGTCTTAGCAGCTGTGGTCTCCCAGAGCTGGTTGTTCTGCAGGCAGAACCCCTGAACAGCGGGCACCTGGTTGTTTTTCTTGGCTTTGAACAGAGTTCCAGCTGGGATTTGAAGACCATGGAACTCCTGCATGCTCTGACTGGCGAATGCTCTCTGAGATCCTAGATCGCTTGTTCATCTCAGGTAGTGGACAGCTGGGGTGAGGTAAACCAATAATTTCGTTAAGGTACACAAGGAATTGTAGTGTCTGTTCTTGCATGTGGAGATCCAGTTGTTCCAGCATCATTTGGTGAAAGACTCTCATTTCTTCACTGAATTGCCTTTGCACCTTCGCCAAAAATCAGTTGTCCATTTATGTGTGGGTCTGATTCTGGATTCTCTGTTCTGTTCTATTGTTTTATATGCCACACTGTTTTGATTACTGTAGTTTTATAATAATTCTTGATAACAGACAGCATTAGCCCTCCAACTAAAGCAGGGGATTGAAGCTCTCAGGGCCAGGATGGGCTAAGCATCATTTGATCCAGTGGTTGGTGGTCTTCAGAAAGGATGCTGAGCCCCATTTGACATTTAAGAGAAGAGAAGCCTAACAGAGTAGAGGTTCTGGCCCATGGAGCTAGGATGTAATGGAGAAGAATCTAGAACCTAGCTCTCCTTTCTATTAGAACCTTAGCAAAATGCTCTTCCGATAATCAGATAATGATGGTAATAATGAGCTGCTATTATTATTATTATTGTTATTGCAGTGCCAGCTATGGAGCTAAGCATTTTACATGTAGTATTTCATGCAACTATGTCTAAGATGCAGTGCTATTATTATGTACATGTTTCAGGTGAGAAGACTGAGGCACACAGAGAGGTTAAGTGATGTGTGTAACGCTGTACAGCTACTAGAAGGCTGGACTGAGGTGCAAATCGAGGGAGGCTCATGGCACAGTCCATGCTCTAAACCAGCAGATTTCAGAGTGTGTTCCCTGAACCAGCAGCATTAGCATCACTTGGGAGCTTGTTAGAAATGCAAGTTATTACCCCTCCATTATTCTGATGCAGACCAAAGTCTGAGAACTACTGATAGAATGGGCCCATGTCCTGTCTCTGTTAGCAGGTGGTTTCTCTATGTTTAAATCTCAACTGAGAAATGAATAGTTGCAGAGGCTGGAGGGTGTGTGTACCTGTAAGTCTTTCTCTGTCATACTCAATGGCAATGAGTTCAGGGGAAGGAGTAACATATAGAGAGGGCAGTATGGAATACAGGTGAAGTTCATAGGCTTGGAGCATTGGTCAGAGCCCAGGGCCACTTGTTTAACTTGTCTACACCTTCATCTTCCTCCTCTGTGATAACAATAATACCTACCTCCTAAGGGTGCTGAAGGGATGAATGAAATGAGTTGGAAAAGTACTCAACATAGGATCTAACCCATAAAAATAAAGACTCGATCAAATTATATTTTTGATCATTATTATTTAAGTCCATTTAGAAAAACTTCAAGAATTGACCACAGATTGTAGGCCTTCCATGGAATTCTTGGGACAGGTTTGGACATCTCTGCCTGGTAGGGTGGCCAGATAAAATATAGGATGCCCAGTTAAATTTATGTTTCAGATAAACAGAATTTTTTTTTTTTAGTATATCTCATGCAATATTTGGGACATACTTATACTAAAACAATTCTTTTTTTTTTTTTTGGCTGTGTGGTTTCTGGGATTTCAGTTCCCTGACAAGGAATTGAACCCAGGCCATGGCAGTGAAAGCACCTAATCCTAACCACTAGACCACCAGGGAACTTCCTAAATTTTTTTTTCAGTGATATCTAGAAATTAAATTTAACTAGACGGCCTGTAATTTTATTTAGTAAATCTGGTAACTCTACTACCTGGACAGTAGTGACTGTTTTGGGGTCCCTGTAGTGAAGGAAGGACTCCTGCACTGACTCTCTAAGTCCTGTCTGTTTGCCTTGGGGTGGGGATTCGGGGTGTGTTTACGTTGCCTAGGAACAGGCAGCGTGACCAGAGACCAGCAGAAGGGCTCTTGCTCCGCCCCCTTTTACAGTCCTCTGCTACTTGTTATGAAACAACAGAGAGATAGATATTGAAAAGAACAGGGTAGTTAAGGGACTTGTTAAAAGTGACTGCAATTTGGCATACTCCTACTGAATACAAAAGTAGAGAAACAGGCTGCTTTGTTCTGGGAGATAAAGAAAGAAAGAAAGAAAAAAACACATACCACCAACAAAACAAGCCCACAGATACATTTCACCAGAAGTATATTTTTTTAGTCCTCTGAAATGTCTTAATATGGGGGCTAGATGTTCTGTTTATAAATCTGTAATTACAAGTAACTGTGTTGCAATGATGATAAAATTGAAGGATATTTATGTGGGGATTTAATGGCATTAATTTAAGCTGTGAGTACTGCTTAGCTAACCTGAGAATATGGGCTTCTGTTAAAAATCCAGGGCTTCCCTGGTGGCGCAGTGGTTGAGAGTCTGCCTGCCGATGCAGGGGACACGGGTTTGTGCCCCGGTCCGGGAAGATCCCACATGCCACGGAGAGGCTGGGCCCGTGAGCCATGGCTGCTGAGCCTGTGTGTCCAGATCCTGTGCTCCGCAACGGGAGAGGTCACAGCAGTGAGAGGCCCGCGTACCAGAAAAAAAAAAAAAAAAACAACCACTACTTCCAGATGAACAGGTTTGCAAGGCAGAAATAAAGCCGCAGATGTAGGACAAACCTATGGACACCAAGCAGGGAAACCAGGGTGGTGTGGGGGGGCTGGTGGTGGTGTGATGAATTGGGAGATTGGGATTGACATGTATACACTAATATGTATAAAATGGATAACTAATAAGAAGCTGCTGTATTAAAAAATAAATAAAATTCAAAAAAAAAAATCCACTGCTTCCAGGTAAGCCTGTGTTCCAGGAACAGTAAAGTTTAAACATTTAAAGGCTGTAAATGATTGATGTCAGCGCTTCTGACAAGCAGTAAAGTAGGTGACTAGGTGCTAGGAATTTGGAAAGTATTTGATCCCTGTAGGTGGAAATGCTCAGAGTGAAAATAGTGTTGTTACAAGTTTTCAGACCATCGGGGAGAGAGACCTATGGCCAGCTCTCCCCACCTCTGCTGGCATCCTCTCTCCATCACCTCCCTTCCCTCCAGCCTGTGTCCAGATCCTGGAACTCAGCCCTCTGCTCAGGTCACAGAATGGGAGGAAATAAACTAGGCTGAAGAGTTAAATGGACATCCGAGCAGAAGCCATTAAAGATGGGAACTAACACTCACACAGGAAACCTTGCATTTTATCCTTAACTATTCTTGTCCCTCCCTATTCAAGGGGATTTTGTTTTTCATGTAGATTATTTTTCTTCCTAACTGAAATTGTCTAATGTAATTTTAACTAGTGGAATAGCTGAACTTCATGTGATGGGATGGAAAGAAATGCGTTGTTTTCTTAAAAAGAACAAATGTTTGTCATTTCTTATTTATAAACCAGGCTCTACTGGGGAGACAAGTGGAGGGAAAGCAGCAGATGCATGGGAAAAGGGGCATAATATTTATAACAGTGTGAATGAAACATTTAAAATAGGCAAATTAAAGCAATCCTCCAGCAAAAAGGATATATGTATTGCTTGAAACTCATATACACATGTTCCAACCTCTTCTTTGGAATCATGCTGAATATGGAGCTACTTGGTAAGGGGACGATTTGATATGAAGCTTGTGTTTTTAAAGGAATCATCATGTGTGCTCATACATGAGTAAAGTGCAACTGAGGAAACCATGCAACATCTCACTTCTAGAAGTTTTTTAATCAGAAAATGCTGTTCTATACCCAACTTATAGTGTGGACACTAAAATCAAAGGAGAGGACATTTGACTTTAAAATGTGGGTCACCTAAGCAATTCCGCTCCTAGACATTTACCCAGAGCAATGAAAGCACATGTCCACAAAAGACTTGCTCAAGAATATTCACAGCCTCTAAAGCCCAAGAAAAAACTCAAATTAACTGGGGAATGGATAAACAACGTGTATATTCACACTGTGGAATATTACTCTGCAATGAAAAGAAACTGCTGATACATGGAAAAAATGTAGCTGAATCTTAAAAACATTACGTTGAGCAAGTGAAGCCAGATTTTTTATTTTATTTGTCAAATAAAAACAAATCTCGACTTAATGTGGAGAGAGTTTATTCAAGAGGAAATCGCAATGGGGGAGGAGCTACCGCAGTAAGGAGCCGGGTCTGACCATCAGATCAGCAAGTGTCTCAGAGGTTAGGGTTAGGGGTTGTTCTTTGCAGACAGGAGTGAATAAAGCCAGGAAGAAGTAGGTGGGGGATGTAGGGTGAGAGGCGAGGTGATTGGATAGTAGATTGAGAATGTTTTACCCTGAGGTCAGACTTTTTTAGGAGGGGCAGTGAAGGTGGCACTGTTTTTCTGTGAGGGGCTATCTGTTGGCACTGAAGGGTGGACCAAAGTTCATGGGCCTATGAAGGAGACTCTTTTTTTTAAAAAAAATTAATTTTTATTGGAGTTTAGTTGCTTTACATTGTTGTGCTAGTTTCTGCTGTGCAGCAAAGTGGATCAGCTATACGTATACATATATCCCCTCTTTTTTGGATTTCCTTCCCATTTAGGAGCATTGAGTAGAGTTCCCTGTGCTACACAGTAGGTTATCATTAGTTATCTATTTTATACATAGTAGTGTATATATGTCAATCCCAGTCTCCCAATTTATCCCACTCCCCCCGCTCCCATGGGGGGAAGGTAACTCTTAACACAAGTTTGATTAAAAACCATTTTGTTGTGATTGATTAGTGGGCATAAGCATTGTAGCTAATCTTTCATGATTAGCAAAGGAAGGGAATTTGCAGGGTCTGTGTCTGTGTCTGGCTGTCATACGTAAACAAGGTGGGCTTCTTAGAGTCTTATTACGTTGTATGGGGATGGGTGCTTTTCTCAGTAAGATGTTTTCAAGAACAGAAAAGAGTTGGGGCAGGAATGGTGTTCCTTGAGCCTTTGCTATTTTCCAGGACCACAGGTCTCAGGTAAATTGCAGCCTTGCTATATTAAAGAGCATCATTCTGTTTTTTTATGAAATTCTAAAAAGGCAAAGCTAAGGTACAGTGGTAGCTGGGTGGCTGCCTGGGGGCAGTGGTGGGCATGAGTACTGACTGTAAAAATCATATGGAAACTTGAGGGTGACAGAAATGTTCAAAATCTTGATTGTGGTGATGGTTGCATTGCATATACATTTCCCCAAATTCGTGGAACTATACACTTAAAATGGGTGCATCTGATTCTATGTAACTCTATCTCAATAAGATTGATTTTCGAAACTGTAAGAGGGTTAGATCATAGTGGCCATGAGTTCAGACGCAGAAG
Organism: Kogia breviceps; assembly: GCF_026419965.1. Classification (NCBI taxonomy): domain Eukaryota; kingdom Metazoa; phylum Chordata; class Mammalia; order Artiodactyla; family Physeteridae; genus Kogia; species Kogia breviceps. The sequence goes on from NC_081314.1 coordinate 142,539,323, forward strand.
CCAGGCATCACTTGTGAATTGTGAGATGGATACTGGACAATTGCTCATCCTCACTGAGTATCATTTTCTCCCTTAATGCCTACCTCCTAAGGTTGCTTAGAGCTTTAAAGACATCCAACTACTAAGAACTCAACCGTAATGTCCATTATTGCTGGTACAATTGTTACTCTGCACTTCCCTTCAGCTGTGTCTCTCAGGCAGTGTGATGCAGTGGACAGAGAATGAGATTTCAAGGCAGAGTGTCTGGGTTGGAGGTTCTTTACCTTCAATGCCTTCAGCTGTAAAACAAGAAACACAATAATCTCGACTCAGCTATATTGCAGTGTGGTGGTGAAAATCAAATGTGAACATGCATATAAGCTAAAGCATTATCGTAAGTGGAAACAAGCCAGTAAATGGAATTCTTTTGCTTGTTTATGCCTCTGTATTTTCTAATTTGCTTTTCACAAAGAAGATGAATTATACTTATAATCAGGAAAATATGTAAAGTAAATTCCATTTCCGAAAAAAAGGTGCTGTAGGCCTGGAATAAGTACTTATTTATCTGAAAAGTAAGTATATAAGAAGAGGTGATTACATAATTATCTTCTAAGGAGGTCCCTTTTGGAAGTGGAAGAGGGTGCTATCGCTAATTACACCAGGACAACTTGCATAAACCGACACTACCTGGAGAAAAGTGAGATGTCTGTTCATCTACATGTAAAGGATATGTAAACAAATATTCACTCACAAATGTCTCTTAAAAATCAATAATATACCACTTGAGGGTGCTTCTTATTTATTTATTTACTCTTTTTTTCTCCCAGTTTTACTGAGAAATAATTGACAAACACACTAAGTTTAAGGCATACAGCATGATGGTTTGATTCATGTACCTATATTGTAAAATGATTATTGCAAAAGGTTTAGTTAACATGCATCTTCTCAAATAAATACCAGATAAAGACAAGAAAAAAGAAAGGAAAAAAAGGAAGAAAATCTCCTTATAATGAGAACACTTAGGATTTACTCTCTTAACTTTCCTATATATCGTGTAACAGTGTAAACCATAGTCACCTTGTTGTACATTACACCCCTAGTACTTGTTTGTTTGATAACTGGAAGATGATCTTTTTTAAAAAAAATAATTAATTTTTGGCTGCGTTGGGTCTTCGTTGCTGCGTGCGGGCTTTCTCTAGTTGCAGTGAGTGGGGGTTACTCTTCATTATAGTGCACAGGCTTCTCATTGTGATGGCTTCTCTTGCCATGGAGCATGGGCTCTAGGCGCACGGGCTTCAGTAGTTGTGGCGTATGGGCTCAGTAGTTGTGGTTCGCAGGCTCTAGAGTGCAGGCCTAGTAGTTGTGGTGCACAGGCTTAGTTGCTCCACGGCATGTGGGATCTTCCTGGACCAGGGCTCGAACCAGTGTCCCCTGCATTGGCAGGCAGATTGTTAACCACTACACCACCAGGGAAGTCCCTGGAAGTCTGTATATTTTGACCACCTTCTTCCAATTTTTCCCTTCCCTCACCTTCTGCCTCTGGTAACCACATGTTCGATTTCTTTTTCTATGAGTTTTTAATTTCTTTTATATTTCATATATAAATGAGATCATATAATGTTTGTCTTTCTCTGACTTATTTTACTTAGCATAATGCCTTCAAGGTCCATCCATGTTGTTGCAAATGGTAGGATTTCTTCATTTGTTATGGTTGGATAATATTCCATTGTGTTTGTATTCCCCCAACTTCTTTATCCATTCTTTTATCAATGGGCACTTAGTTTGTTTCTATGTCTTGGCTATTGTAAGTAATGCTGCTGTGAACATGGTGGTACAGATATCTTTTCAAGTTAGTGTTTTTGTTTCAGAAGTGGAATTACTGAAGCATACGGTAATTCTACTTTTAATTTTTTGATGCTCCTCCATATTGTTTTCCACGATGGCTGCACCGATTTACAGTCCTACCAACAGTGCATGAGGATTCCCTTTTCTCCGCATCCATGCTGACATTTGTTATCTCTTGTCATTTTGGTAATAGCCATTCTCACATTAGGCATGAAGTGATAGCTCACTGTGGCTTTAATTTGCATTTCCCTAATGACTATGATGTTGATTATCCTTTCATGTACCTGTTGGCCTTTTATATATCTTCTTCGAAAAATGCCTGTTCAGGTCTTCTGCCCACTTTTTTTTTTTTTTAATTTTTAATTTTTTTTGCGATACGCAGGCCTCTCACTGTTGTGGCCTCTCCCGTTGCGGAACACAGGCTCTGGACGCGCAGGCTCAGCGGCCATGGCTCACGGGCCTAGCTGCTCCACGGCATGTGGGATCTTCCCAGACCGGGGCACGAACCCGCGTCCCCTGCATCGGCAGGCGGACTCTCAACCGCTGCGCCACCAGGGTTCTGCCCATTTAAAAAATTGAGTTGTTTGGTTTGTTGTTGTTGTTGAGTTGCATGAGTACTTTATATATTTTGGATATTAACTCCCTATCAAATATATGGTTTGCAAATAGATTTTTTCCCATTCCATAGATTGTTTTTTAACTTTACTGGTGGTTTCTTTTTCTGTACAGAAGCTATTTCATTTGATATAGTTCCACTTGTTTATTTTTGATTTTATTACTTGTTCTTTAGCTGTCATGTTTAAACATTCATTGCCAAGCTCATGCAGCTCAATATCAAAAAACAACCCAATCCAAAAATGGGCAGAAGACCTAAATAGACATTTCTCCAAAGAAGATATACAGATTGCCAACAAACACATGAAAGGATGCTCAACATCACTAATCATTAGAGAAATGCAAATCAAAACTACAATGAGGTATCACCTCACACCACTCAGAATGGCCATCATCAAAAAATCTACAAACAATAAGTGCTGGAGAGGGTGTGGAGAAAAGGGAATCCGTTTGCCCTGCTGGTGGGAATGTAAATGGATACAGCCACTATGGAGAACAGTATGGAGGTTCCTTAGAAAACTAAAAATAGAACTACCATATGATGCAGCAATCCCACTACTGGGCATATACCCTGAGAAATCCATAATTCAAAAACAGTCATGTACCACAATGTTCATTGCAGCTCTATTTACAATAGCCAGGACGTGGAAGCCACCTAAGTGTCCATCAACAGAGGAATGGATAAAGAAGATGTGGCACATATATACAATGGAATATTACTCAGCCATAAAAAGAAATGAAATTGAGTTATTATTAGTGAGGTGGATGGACCTAGAGTCTGTCATACAGAGTGAAGTAAGTCAGAAAAACAAATACTGTATGCTAATACATATATATGGAATCTAAAAAGAAAAAGAAAAAATGGTTCTGATGAACCTAGGGGCAGGACAGGAATAAAGACGCAGACGTAGAGAATGGACTTGAGGACACAGGGAGGGGGAAGGGTAAGCTGGGACGAAGTGAAAGAGTGGCATGGACATTTATACACTACCAAATGTGAAACAGAGAGCTAGTGGGAAGCAGTCACATAGCACAGGGAGATCAGCTCAGTGCTTTGTGACCACCTAGAGAGGTGGGATAGGGAGGGTGGGAGGGAGATGCAAGAGGGAGGGGATATGGGGATATATGTGTATGTATAACTGACTCACTTTGTTATACAGCAGAAACTAACACACCATTGTAAAGCAATTATACTCCAATAAAGATGTTAAAAAAATTCATTGCCAAGACTCGTGTGCAGGAGCTTTATTCTTATGTTTTCTTCTAGGAGTTTCATAGTTTCAGGTCTAACATTTAAGCCTTCATCCATTTTGAGTTAATTTTTGTGAGTGGTGTAAGGTAGCATTGACAGCCCTGGAATATAGTCTATATTTAAATAAAAATATTTTATCAACGTTAAATTTCCTGAACTGACAAGTGTGTTTATTTTAAAGAGAATATCCTTGTTCATAGGAAATTCACATTGAAACATTAGGAGGTAAGGAGGAATGATGTATGAAATCTACTTTCAAAAGTTCCAGAGAAAACAAATTGTGTACAAAGTCATTTACCATGAGAATTTGAGAGAGAATATGATGAGACAAATGTAGCAAAATATTAAAAATAAATGAATCTAAGTAAAGTTTCCATGGGAATGCTCTGGATTATTCTTGCTTCGTAAATTCAATGTTACTGTGAAATGCAAAGTTTTAAAAAATTCAGGAAGGTACTAAGTAGTGATGAGTAAATGAGGCCCCAAAGTTTGGAGACCTCAGGGTGTCATTAAATCTCCAGATGAAAGTGGGGCAGCCGCAGGGATAAGCGGGAGGCAGAGACACTTCCTGTGGTTTAGAAGGACAGGGGAGCATCAGGACGTAAGTTTCTCTTTTGCTGCTGTAATTTGGACTATGTAGGTTTCCTTGGGGTCAGCATGGGAGACAGGAAATATACAGGCACTGAGTGCCCATGAATCTGGCTCTTCTTGAAATTGAGCCCCTGGGAGACTGAGATTGTCCAGTAAGGGTTCATCGCCTCCCAAACCTGGGCGCTTTATGGATTATAATACAAAATGAAAATGCAAATTGCTATCACAAAGGACGGTATCCTATAACATCTCGAGTTATTTTCTCCCCAAAGTCCAGTGTCAGTCCCAGCATCAGATCAAGCACAGAAACATCAGAAAATGTCACAGCTGAAGGATTTGTCCAGGTGCTGGGCATGGAGGTGGTGAAGTAGGACAACGAGCTAAAGTGAAAGTAACAATCAAGTCTTGGTTCTCTTACTGTGAAAGTGCAAGTAAGAGGCAAAAAAGGGGTTCCGACTTCCTGGTGTCCCATTTCCCCCACGGAATGGCATCAGGCGAGGGTCAGGCAGACAGAGTAGGGCGGGTACTCGCCAAGAGGGGAAAGCCTGGAGTGGAAAAGTACGCGGTCAGAGTGGAGAAAAGTGCCCCAGACAGCACCTTGTTGAGGAGCTTTCCGTGGCGGCTCCTGGGCTAGGAATGCAGACATCTGCGTGAGCATGGCTGGCCTGGGGGACCTCAGTTCTTGACAGCGACCCCCTCCAGAAAATGGCAGTGCATCAGGTCTGATGTGGGGATGGCAGCTTCCTCCCATGAGGCCTGTGGGGCAATGCCTTGTGTTAGTCAAAGTTCCCCAGAGAAATATAACCCATGGGATGTGTGGGTAGATAGATAGATAGATACATAGACAGAGATTTTGATCAGGAATGGCTCCTAAGATTATGGAGAGTGAGAAGTCTAGACCCAGGAGAACCAATGATAGATTTCCAGTCCAAGTTCAAGGTCCTGAGGACCAGGAGGGCTGATGGCGTGAGTGCCAGTCCAAGTCTCAGTCCAGTGTTAGGAGAAGGCCAGTGTCCCAGCTTGGAGACAGTCAGGCAGGGAGCCTACAGTCTGACCTGGAAGGTCACACAGAGGATTTTGGCTGGAGCTGGACTCCTTACATTTTCTGAGTAAGAAAATCTGAGACTGCAGTGGGTTGCACTTTCTCCTTGTAGGATCCCACTTAGTATGTGGGGACTGCGGTTGGAAAGCGCAGGTCCAGACTCTCTCAGCTCCTCGAAGCAGGCTGCCCTTGGTGTGTGCACAGCGTGGCATCAGTGCCGTGCTGGCACTTGGCGTGCTGGTGGTGTGTGAGCCATTCCTGACTTCATCTCTTTCCTCCCCTGTCTTCTGCAAGACACCGCTTGTTGTGACACTTCAGGGAACTCGGAGTGGGCATGTGCTCCTTGAGGCCGCCCTGCACCAATGTTCATAGCCCACGTGGCATGGGACCACCACCAGCTGAGGTGTATTAGAATCCTCGGTGGAGAGTTCTAAAACTCCAGGCCAGCGCAGGTGGAAGGCGAAAACCACAGCCTGGTGAAACAGAGATGGACTCCACACACATCCTCAAGAAGTAATTTAAATTCGCTCCACAACAGGGCAAACAGTAAAGGGAAAGCTGAGCCCAGGCGAGAGCAGAGGTGGGAATGTGGTTTTAAAAATCACAAGGGTGGGGCTTCCCTGGTGGCGCAGTGGTTGAGAATCCGCTTGCCGATGCAGGGGACGCGGGTTCGTGCCCCGGTCCGGGAAGATCCCACGTGCCGTGGAGCGGCTGGGCCCCTGAGCCATGGCCGCTGAGCCTGCGCGTCCGGAGCCTGTGCTCCGCAACGGGAGAGGCCACAACAGTGAGAGGCCCGCGTACCGCAAAAAAAAAAAAAAAAAAAAAAAAAAAAAAAAAAAAAAAATCACAAGGGTGGTGAACAAGATCACAGAAGACTACAGCCAATCCTGGCTTTCAGGAGAAGGAAGGGTATCCCTGGACAACTATTAAAAGTCATAGCACGATTAAAGCACAGAGATGCACACAGCCTAGGTAGACCTTGCCTCTCAACACGGCTCAACAGCTTTGGTACCTCAGGCAGGGAACTTGAACTACACCTCAGTCTCCTCATGTGTAACTTGGTGAGTTTCACAGTATCTCTTTCATCGGGTTGTTGAGAGGATTAAATGAGATGATGCTTATAAAAGCATGAGATGGTTTTGACCCACTCTGAGGGCTCAGTGAGTGCTAACTGTAAATATACATACATATTTATATACTACATGTATTCACGTATTCATATATATGCCTGTATATAATGTTACATATGCAAGTAAATACATACATATATATAGTGACGAAGTGTATTTGCAGTGAAAGTAAATCTAGTAGACAGTGGAGATCATCTGTCCAGACTTTAAAACAATCATACATTGAAAAGTGACTTTTGTTTAACCGTGGAGTTGGGCAGTTTTTCTTTCCTGAAAGGCATATTTATTAAGGACAGAAGCCCGTATTAACTCACCATGGAAATGAAAAGGGACACGTCCCTGATGTCAGGAAGTGCGAAACGGAAGAATGTTTTGGTTCACGTTGCTGACGTTGCACGCACTTGCACGCACCCGCGTACACTCACGCACACGTGCGGGAGTCCCGGGGCTGCACGTGTGTGTATGGGGACCAGCGCCGCGATTCCTCCTAAGGCCTCCTTTCTTCCAGGATCATCTTCTTCCCTTCATTCTTTCCTCTTTTTCTTCTTTATGTTCTTTTCATATTTCCCTGTTTCTGCTTTGTCCTTCTCGTGTGTTTACCTCTTACATCCTCGGTAGCTACGTTTATTCATTTGAAAGTCGAAAAGAAGGTAAGGGAAAAGGAGTTTGTAACCTAAAAGTTCTTCTTTATGAGGGAAACATCTGTCCTTGTTCAAAAATAGCCATGACACTTGTTTCATGTAAACCAGGAAGGACCCGGAAAAGCATATTTCTACTTAACCCGTGGTGGTGAATCTTGCGGTCATCAGTGGGCTGTGAAAGCAGAGGGAAGGGTCCGTAGGGAGGCCCTGGGCTGCTGCTCTCCATCCAGAGAATTTCTGGCATGTTCCATGGCCAGGGCCTCCTCAGGACACATGACTCTCCATCCCCTCAGTTCCCCTGCAATGTCTCCCCCCATTCATCTCCACTAGCCACTCTCAGGGGCCCTCAGCCTGCCTTGGTGTTTGAGACAGCTCTGAACACAGGTTTCCACTCATGGTAAACTTATGGAGAACGTGTTCATACGTGATAAGAAGTGAAACGTAGACGTAGAGAAAGGATGTATGGACACGTGTAGGGAAGGGGAGGGTGGGACGAATTGGGAGATTAGGTTTGACATATATACACGACCATGTGTAAAACAGAGAGCTAGTGGGCACCTGCTGTACAGCACAGGGAACTCAGCTCGGTGCTCTGTGATGACCTAGATGGGTGGGAGGGGGGAAGGAGGTCCAAGAGGGAGGGGATATATGCATACATAGAGCTGATACACTTCCCTGTACGGCAGAAACTAACACAACATTGTAAAGCAATTATACTCCAATAGAAAAAAAGCAATGGAGACTATCATATGTTGATACTAACCCCAATGGGAGATTTCGTTAGTTGGTAGGAACTATTTGGGAATCTTACACCCCTGTGTTTTTTTTTGTTTGTTTTTGTTTTGTTTTGTTTTGTTTTGTTTTTTTGCGGTACGCGGGCGTCTCACTGTTGTGGCCTCTCCCATTGCGGAGCACAGGCTCCGGACGCGCAGGCTCAGCGGCCACGGCTCACGGGCCCAGCCGCTCCGCGGCACGTGGGATCCTCCCGGACCGGGGCACGAACCCGTGTCCCCTGCATCGGCAGGCGGACTCTCAACCACTGCGCCGCCAGGGAAGCCCTATGTTCCGTTTTGAATTACTGTTTATAAGAGGTGAATTTAGTCAGTTTCATTTTCCTTTGCCTATGGATACCCAGTTGCTCCAGCACCTTTTGTTGAAGGACCATCCTTCCTCCATTAAGTTACTTTTGTATCTTTACCAAAAGTTTTGAATTTTGCCTCTTATAGAGCACGGAGCCCAAATTCACATGCAATGTAACCATCGGTCCTGTGGTTTCAAGCATCCCATACAGTGGCTGTTTCTTACATGCATGTGTGTTATCAAGAACAAGTTGCTCTGAGAGCCGAATACAACAGGGAATTTACCGGCGGGCTGAGCAGATTAAGAGAAATAGTTTGTAGACTGGAGAAAGCATTCTTACCGAGATGCGCTGGCTTAGATGCAAGTGGCCTTTGAGGCCTTCAGGCAGCCATCTTGGGAATGCTTGGAAGGTTCAGAGAAATGCTGGTGCATCGCTGAGCGAGTCCTCGGCATGTGGCTTAAACCTAATGAGCCGTTGCCTCCCGTGTTAACAGTGCTTATACTCCTGGTTCGCAAAAGACAGGTATGATCTGAAAATGCCTCTTGCCTTAAGGTCTCCCCAGAGAAGTGACAAAAACCAAGCAACTCCATGTTTTTTTTTTGCACAATGTATGAACTGATGTCAAATTCATAGGTAGGATGCAGTTTATTTGCTTGAGTCACGGGACCCTGGATTTCCTGGGTCATAAGATGTGGCCACCATAACATAAACTTCCACTTGGGAAATCACTCCTTCAAATAAGGCTGTTGACTTCCCTTCTGGTTGACTTCTGCTCCTTTGCATACATGTCATGCTTGGGGCTTGGACCACTGCACAGGGGCAGTAAAACTTTCTGTTTTACTGAACGTAAAACAGAATGGTTGCCAGCTGGCCTCTGGAGTCCACCAGCACAGTTGGCTCCATGGAAACCACCACCAGCCTCTTGTCAGACCCCGAGTGACTGTGTGCTTAAAACAGGCTCTCAGCAATGTTATATCTGTCTGAAAATTTTTAAATGTTTATGACCTGGCAGGTGGTCAATTCAAGGACCACCTTGAATTCCCCAAGAAATAAAATCTAGGGTATAAAGGAAAGAATTTCCCCTAGAGAAGAAGAATAAACTTGAAGGACCCTGGAGGAGAAAAGCAAATCATAAGGATAGCGGCTTTGTTTGACCTGTTGAGGGCCCAGCTCATTGTCATGGGCACAGGAGGTGCTGTGCTTACCTGTCATGAATAATTTGTGAACTCACGCAGGACTCCTGCTCCACCATATCTCCAGCAGCTTTTATGTGTTAACCATTTTTATTGAGTTTACCCCGTGGGTCTAGTGAACAGACTGCAGACCATAAGGTGAAGGGAGGCTAGTGTGACTAGGAAAGAGACAGCCTTTGAAGGCCAAGTTAGACTTTTTTTTGCACTCTAAAAAAATTGTGGTAAAATACATGTATAAAATCTACCATCTTAACCATTTTTAAGTGTACAGTTCAGTGATATTAAATACATTCGCAGAGTTGGGCAGTTATCACAATCATCCATCCCCATAACTCTTATCTATAGGAAACTCTATTCCTATTAAACAATAACTCCCTGTTCCCTCTCCCCCAGTCCCTGGCTCTCACTGATCTACTTTCTGTCTATGAATTGACAAGTCTAAGCACCTCAGATCAGTGGAATCATATTGTTTTTGTCCTTTTGTGTCTGGCTTATTCCACTTAGCAATACGTCCTCAAGGTTCATCCACATTGTAGCCTATTGCAGAATTTCCTTCTTTTTAAAGGCTGAATAACATTCAGTTGCATATATAGAGCACATTTTTCTTATCCATTCATCAGTTGATAGACACTTGGGTTGCTTCCACACTTTAGCTATCGTGACTAATAGAGCTATGGCCATGGGTGTACAAATATCTCTTTCAGACACATTGCTTTCAATTCTTTTGCGTCTGTACCTGGATCACATACTGGATCATACAGTAATGATATTTCCAAGTTTTTGAAGAACTGCCATACTGTTTTCCATAGTGGCTATACCATTTCACATTCCCACCAGCGGTGCACTAGTGTTACGATTTCTCCACGTCCTTGCCAACACTTGCTATCTGCTGATTTTGTTTTATAATAACCATCCTTTTTTTTTTTTTTTTTTTTTTTTTTTTTGCAGTATGCGGGCCTCTCACTGTTGTGGCCTCTCCCGTTGCGGAGCACAGGCTCCGGACGCGCAGGCTCAGCGGCCATGGCTCACGGGCTTAGTTGCTCCGCGGCATGTGGGATCTTCCCGGACCGGGGCACGAACCCGTGTCTCCTGCATCGGCAGGCGGATTCTCAACCACTGCGCCACCAGAGAAGCCCCCATCCTTTTTTTTTTTAACATCTTTATTGGAGTATAATTGCTTTACAATGGTGTGTTAGTTTCTGCTGTATAACAAAGTGAATCAGTTACACATATACATATGTTCCCATATCTCCTCCCTCTTGCATCTCCCTCCCTTCCACCCTCCCTATCCCACCCCTCTAGGTAGTCACAGAGCACCGAGCTGATCTCCCTGTGCTATGCGGCTGCTTCCCACTAGCTATGTTACATTTGGTAGCGTATGTATGTCCATGTCACTCTCTCACTTTGTCCCAGCTTCCCCTTCCCCCTCCCCGTATCCTCAAGTCCATCCTAATGGGTGAGGTGATATCTCATGATGGCTTACATTTCACTAATGATTAGTAATATTGAGTGTCTTTTCATGTGATAATTGGCCATTCAGTATATCTTCCTTGGAGAAATGTCTATTCAGGTCCTTTGCCCAATTTTGAATCGCCGTGTTTGGTTTTATTTTGTTCTTGGGTACCAGGTTAGACCTTTGAAAGGGAGTACAGGGCTGTTTAAAAAAAAAAAAAATTAGTGTGGAAGCTAAGCCTGAAATGGGGAGGCTAAAACTTGTGTCAGCTTCAAAACCAAGTTGTTTTTTTGTTGTTTTTTTGACATTAAGCCAATAACGTGGCTTCTGTGAGTCTCAGATTCTTAAAAGGCAAGAAGTTGGGGGGCTTAGCTTGTGTTGCCTTCTGAGAGTGGAGGGATGATTAGAAGCGTCTGGAAAACAGCCACATGGGAACCCATCCAAAGCAGAATGAACCGCTGCCTCAGTTTTCCATTTGTTTTATAGGTTTCATTTGAAAAGGTGCTGCTCTCTAACTGTCCACACACTGCTGCCCATTTCTAGGACATGTCATGGGTGTGTCTGAAGGAGTAGGAAGTGACCAGAGCGAGGCAGCTGTCGCTGGTGAGTGTAATTCATCAAGGATCCGCAGGACACCCACTGGGAAGCTGGCACTGGGCCTGGCGGGCCCTCTGAAAGAAAAAAACAGGGAATGCCGAGATGTCTGAATGACACAAAAACCCTGAAGAATTTCCAAGCTCACTATGGAGAGATGTCAACCCAGGCACAGTGAAATAAAAGTGCAGTGGGGTGTAATGGTTAGAAAAAGAAGGGATGGACAGGCAGTTACCAGGATAGGGGAGTGTTGCCACCCTGGTCTGGCTCACGACCCCTTAGCAGGTGGCACTGACCTTCAGGATAAGTGTCAGTAAGACCCGTAGTGCTTGCACTTCACTCCCCTTTCTCAGCTCCTGTCCTCTCGCAGAGGGCAGTGGGTAGGCTGAGGGACAGATGGGAGGGGTTTGCCATCAACTGTTATGGTGGCAGATACTCATTCAGGGAGCTCTCCTTCTAACCCTGCTGGAAAGCTCCACTCTGAGACTGTAGTGTACCATCCTGGCTGGAAGGTCCTTCCCTGAGATCTAGCATCAATACAGCAGAAGGACATAAGTGCCTCCTCTCAACCAGGAAGGCGAAAGCAAAGTTTCCTTTAATCAGCAGGGGCTGTAGGTAATCCTGGTGGTTCTTTTCCATGGTTAAGCGAGTGCAAGCCTCAACAGGGATATTAACCCAAGCCATTTCAATTTCAGTTTCTTGTCATCTTAATTTTGAAGCCTAGTATGGGCTTCTCAATGCTCATTGAAGAAAACCTCTAAAATACGACAATATTAGTGAGCCCAAAATGCAACTGACAAATTGGACTTTTTAGACTTCGAGATTTTGAAAATATTTGTAAGATGAGTATTTTCAAGAAAACTTTCACCGTTCCCACCATTGAAATAGGAGTTGTTTCCTGGAAGACCTTTAAATAAACCTGTATGTTCAGCCCACTCATCTGCCAATAAAGCCTGAAATAACCGGGATGTGGGCCTGTCACCCAGCTGGGTCTCCTTTATCTCCCACTGGTGTTTTCTGATGATGCCAAACAGAGAACCAGGGTCTATAGTCTGACCCCTTCACCGTCATACTTCCCTCTGGTTGAGGGTCAGTTGGAGGTAAGCCTAGACTCCTAGAGGCTCTTCTGATTATGTCCCATGTCGCTTCGATGTCTGCCTAGCAGATGTCTGTCCATAGGGAAATGCAGATCAAAACCACAATGAGATACGACTTCATACCCACTGGGATGGCTGTAATCAAAATGACAGATGGTAATAAATATTGGCAAGGAAGTGGATAAATTTGGACCCTCACAGACTGCTGATGGGAATATAAAGTGGTGCAGCTGCTTTGGAAAGCAGTCCAGAAGTTCTTCAAAGTGTTAAACATTGAATTACCATATGATCCAGCAATTCCACTCCCAGGTATATACCCAAGAGAAATGAGAACAAGTCCTCTTCCATATGCTGGAAAAGCTATTCAGGAGCTGTTACGGCTGTAACCCATGTAGGCAGCCAACATGCATTCACTCGTGTAATTCATTCATTCAACAAATGTTGAGTGTCTACTGTATGTCAGGTACTGGGAAACAGCAGCGAGCAAAGAGATAAAAAGTCCTGCCCTCATTTACCTTACAAAGCAGTGGGGAGAAGGACACAGGCTATTAACTACATAAGTAGAATATGTACTGAATTAGATAGGGGTGTGGGGGTCAGGGGAGATATTGCAATTTTAAATACGATCATCAGAGAAGGCCTCACTGGAAAAGGTATAGCTTGAATGAAGACCTTACGGAGATGTGGAAATGAATCAGACAAATTTCTGGAAGAACAATGTTTAAGACAACATTACCTCAAGGGCAGTGACCGTGAGGTGAGTGTGTGCCTGGCACATCCCCAGGGCAGCAAGACCAGAGAGGCTGGAGGTGAGTGGGTGGGTGGGTGAGGCTGCCGTAAGGGTGATGACTTTTTATCTGAATGACATGGGAGGAGTTTGGGGCAGAGAGGTGATGTGAAGTGACTTGAGCTTTGGAAGGATCACTCTGACTCTTTCGTGGGGTGAGTTGCTTGCTCACTGGTGCTCAGGACAAGGGGAAGTCAGGGAGACCAGCTAGGAGGCTATTGCAATAATCCAGCAAGAAATGATAACATCTTGGACCAGGAGATCGCCGTGGAGCTGGTGACTTGAAGGATTTCTCCCAGTGCCCTTGGAAGAGTGGTGGCGGATGAAGTCGGGGGAGGTTTTGTTGTAGAGCTAGAAAGAGAGAATCTGGGTGAGTGAAATTGAGATGGATCAAGGAATGTCGAGAGGCGATACGGGCTCTCAAGCAGGATGCTGTGTATTTATACTCAGCAAAAGGAAAAGGCTGGTGTCCTAGTCAAAAGATTGCAGCTGTCCATCTACCATAAAATTACAGAATTAATCCAGTTGCTGAGTTCACTATAAATGATGACAGGAAGCAACATATGTAAATTGAGAGGATAAAATTGCTTCGTTGGTTTGGTTTCCAAATCATGGAAAGAAAAACACCACGTCAGTTTATTGAACAAACACACAGAGGTGCTTCTGAGCCACAAGGCTGAAAACCGTTTATGTTTACTTTCATAATTGCTTTTCTGGATTGGCTGAGAACACAATAACACCATCCCCTTCAATAGCCTGTGGAAAAATTGATTCCTTTTCTGTCTTATAGTTTCATTTCTTTCTTCCTCCACTTTGTGTGGTTGTAATAATTGCCCCCTTTGGGTGGTTCAATTGCCCTGTGTGGACAATAAAGCAAAATATATACACACACACATATATATAATGGAAAGGTCTGGAAGAGCCTCTTTTTCTAAGGGTATGTAATAAAAGATACATATTTACTTTAGGAAATTTGCTCCTTGATTGAATTTAAAATGTGTTGAATGTTGAAAGTTTGATTTCCTTGTGGGTTTTCAGGAGCATAATTATTCCTTCAAATCCTTCCTGCCCGTAATAGGTGATGAGGATGGAGCAGTGAACAAAACAGATCAAACTCCACTTTATGGAGTTACAGCCTAGTTGCGGGAGACAGGAAATGAACAAATAAGTAAGTGTAATGTAGTATGTCAGATATGAGCTCTACCGAGAAAAACAAGCCAAGATGTGGATGAGGTGCTCCAGGGTAGAGGTGGCTGCCAATTAAATGGGGTGTGCAGGGAAGTCTCCCCAGAGACACATTTATTTACTGTCTGCACTAAAGACCTAGAGGTGGTGAGGGAGCCATGCAGGTGTCTGGGGGAGGAGAGAATAGTAGGTGCAAAGGCCCAGAGGCAGGAGGACGGTCCAGGACCCCATGTGGTTGGGGCAGAGTGAATGGGCTGAGTAGTAAGAGATGGGGGCAGATTGGCAATGGGAGGGAGTGCAACAAATAGGTGCTCATTGAACTTAAGTTCTCCTAACAGCCTTCTCTATGGGAAAGGATGCCAGAGGAGGGACAAGGCATGTTTAGAAGGATTGTGAAAAGACAGAATGGGTTAAGATGCTTGCAAATCATGTATCCAATAAGGGACTTGTATCCAGGTTATATAAAGAACTCTTACAAGTCAATAATAAAAAGATAAATAACCTAGTTAAAACTTACAAAACAGAAATAGAGTCACAGGGGTAGAAAACAAACTTACAATTATTACTAAGGGGAAAGGGGAGAGAGGGATAAAGTGGGAGATTGGGATTGACATATACACACCACTATATATAAAATAGATAATTAATAAGGACCTACTGTATAGCACAGGGAACTCTACTCAATGTAATGACCTATATGGGAAAAGAATCTAAAAAATAGTGGATATATGTATATGTATAACTGATTCACTTTGCTGTACAGCAGAAACTAACACAACATTGTAAATCAGCTATATTCCAATAAAAATTAATTTTTAAAAATGTGCAGGGCTTCCCTGGTGGCGCAGTGGTTGAGAGTCCGCCTGCCAATGCAGGGGACATGGGTTTGAGCCCCGGTCCGGGAAGATCCCACATGCCACGGAGCGGCTGGGCCCGTGAGCCATGGCCGCTGAGCCTGCGCGTCCGGAGCCTGTGCTCCGCAATGGGAGAGGCCACGACAGCGAGAGGCCCACATACCGCAAAAAAAAAAAAAAAAAAAAAAAAAAAAGAAAAATGTGCAGAGGATTCGAATAGACATTTCTAAAAAGAAGATTTGCAAATGGCTTGTATAAATTGCATTTCCCTAATAGCTCATGATATTGAGTGTGAAAAGATGTTCAACATCATTAACCATTAGGGAAATACAAATCAAAACCACAATGAGCTACCACTTTACACCCACTAGGATGGTTACAATGAAAAAAACAGGTAATAACAAGTGTTGTCAATGATGTGGAGAAATTGGAACTCTCATAGATGGCTGTTGAGAATGTAAAGTGATTCAGCTTCTTTAGAATACAGCCTGGAAATTCCTTAAAATGTTAAACATAGGATTAACAAATGATCCAACAATTACACTCTTTAGTATATATTCAGGAGAAATGAAAACATGTGCCCACATAGAAACTTGTACATAAATGTTCATAGCAGCATTGTTCACTGTAGTCAAGGTTATTTATGGAAACAGCCCACACGGCCATCAGCTGATGAATGGATAAATAAAATGTGGTATATCCATATAATGGAATATTAATTGGCAATAAAAAGTAATGAGAGATGCTTAAATGCTTCAACACGAATGACCCTTGAAGACAGTTTGCTAAATGAAAGAAGCCAGATACAAGAGACCACGTACTGTGTGATTCCATTTATAGAAAAGTTCCAAGACAGCCAAATCCAGAGATAGAAAGCAGATTAGTGATTGCCAGGGCCTTGGGGTAGGGGATAAAGGGGTTGGGAGTTTTCTTTTGGGGGTAATGAAAAGGTTCTAAAATTGCCTGTGGTGGTAGTTGCACAACTCTGTGAATACATTAAAAACCATGGAATTGTGTACTTTAAATGGGTGAGTTGTATGATACATAAGTTACATTCTCTTAAAGCTATTAAAAACACACAAGCATGAAGGACCAGTCTGACTGCTCTGTGGAGAACCTTCTACAGGGATGCAAGCAGGGAGTAAGGATCCCAACAGGGGGACTGTTACATCAACCCAGGCACAGAAATGAGGGTGGCTGGACCCCTGTGGTGGTTGTGGAGGTGAGGATTTTACATTCGTTTCATAGCAGAGTGAGGGAACTTTGCTGACTGAATTGTTGTGGGGGGAGAGGGGAAGGGGCTGTGCTATTACTCTATTATGAAGACTGGGAGAGAGGAGCCAAAGAAGGGGAGTGAACCCCAAAATGAGCAGCCCCATGGCCCACCACTAAGGCTAAGGTAGAAGACTAGATGATCAGGATGTGCAATGGGATGTAGACCCCAGTTCTTGCTTATAATCTGAGTGCAGATTTTGACACAGGAGCACCAAAATGTTAAATGAGCACCAGTACCAGTGCCATGCTGTTTTGATTACTGTAACTTTGTAGTATAGTTTGAAATCAGCAAATGTGATACCTCCAACTTTGTTCTTCTTTCTCAAGATTGCTTTTGCTATTCAACGTCTTTTTGCTTTTGTGCAAATTTTAGGATTTTTTGTTCTAGTTCTGTGAAAAATGTCATTGGTATTTTGATTTTTTCCCATTTTTAAATTGAGTTATTTACATTTTTATTATTAAACTGTAGCAGTTTTAAAAAATATTTCTTGACAGAAGTCCCTTAAAAACATATAGGAATATCTTCTATCAGTCTGTGGCTTGTCTGTTTAGTTTCTTAATAACATATATTAGATGAGCAGAAGTTTTAATATTGGTGAATTCCAATTTACCAAAATAATGATTTTAATAGTTATTACTTTCTGTGGATTCTCTAACAAATTTATGTCCACCCCCAAAGTCATGAAGTTATTCTCTTTGGTTTTCTTCTAGAGCTTTACAGTTTTAGTTTTTATGATTAGGCCTAGATCTCTCCCGGAATAATTTTTGTGTAGGGTGTGAAGTGGGACTTGAGATACTTTTTTTTTTTTTGCATATTCACTTGTTTCCACATCATTTTTTGAAAAAAAATTTTCCTTTGAATTGCTTTGGTATCTCTCTCGAAAAATTATTGGATCATATATGTTTGGTTTATTCCTGGAAACACTGTTTGGTTCCATTGATCTATTTTTGCCTATTCTTTAACCAGCACCGTACTGACTTGATGACTGTAGCTTTATTAAATTTTAAGTCAGTTAGTGTAATTTCTCCACATTTGTTCTTTATCAAGATTGTGTTGGCTATTTTAGGTACTTTGAATTTTCATATATATTTTAGGATCAGCTTGTCAGTTTTTATTTTTAAAAAAGTGCTGGGGTTTGGCTTGAGTTTGCATTGCATCTACAGATAAATTTGGAGAGAACTGACATTATAACATGTTGTCATCTAATTTTTAAATATTGTACATTTATGTAGGCTTTCTGTTATATCTCTCAGTATTATTTTATAGTTTTCACTATAGAGATCCTATCCACCTTTTGCTAAATTTATCTCTAAGTATTTCATGTTTTGTGAATACTATTGGAAAGAATATTTTTAAATGTTATGTAATAAAATTCACATGTCTAAAGACATATACAAATATATGTATGTGTGTATGAGTATATCTACACTTATCATCTATATTTATCTATCACCTATCATCTATCTATCTATCTATCTATCTGTCTGTTTTTGGGTGTCCATTCCTCTGAAGTGGCTAAATTACATTCCTTAGTTCATGGTGGAATTTCATCATTGGCCCATGCATGGCAGGTATGTTTCATGTACATATGTATGTATTTTTAGTAGTGTAATAAGCACCCTTTAATCTACCTGCTATAGCAAAACTTCACTGACAATAAGCTACATCTAATCATATGCCCTCTCCCCAAATCACCCTGCTCACCATACTCAAATATCATCATCCTGAATCTACCTCTTAATTTGTTGCATTTTTCCTTTGTGATTGGACTTTAAGTGGTCTTTCTAGGTTTCTTCTATTACAAGTAATTCGGTAATAAATATTCTTGTGCAGTATATTTAGTCCAAACACTGATTACGTACTTGGAATGTATTCGTGTAGCTGGAATTATGTCAAAGTACATTAAAAGACAAGATTTTTAAGATTCTTGTATATTTTACTGCACCTGTAAAATGGGCACATCTCCCAATACCTGGGTACTCGGCACAGATTGAGAGCATCACCCAGGCTTCTGGGAGAACACCTGGCCTGTACCTGTGTGCAGGGGTCTTTCTAGTCCACATTCCACACCTACCCTCCATCTGTATCTCATCCTCCATAACGAGGTAAAATGTTCCGTACACCTTGGTGTGTAGCCTGTAGAGAAACCCCTTCGTCCAGGGACTCAGGCCCCTCTCACCTGCCCTTAGCTGTCCCTACCCTGGGGATAGCAATGACTTCACGGAGAGTCATTCCCCAGGGAGGAACCCTGTAGATACAGTTTGTTTATATATTTATCCAGTTCAGTTGAACAAGCCTTTGTGATTACTAATAGTGTTCATGGCAATGACCTCTACCCTTTGAGGGGACCCTTCTCTCTGCCCAGCACTGCTGTAGGCAATCCTACAGCCTGGTCTGGCTCAGTCCTCACAAGTGTGCTGGTGGATGACTGTCATCACCCTCTTTCAAGATGGGGAAGAGGAAACAAGAGGCAGTGACTGACTGCTCAAGACGGCACAGGGGCAAATGGTGAGGCAGGACCCCGGGCAGCTGTCTCATCCTGGAGGCCACGCTTCTCCATGAGGTGACCGAGTCACACCCTGAGTGGAGGGCAGAAGGGGAAGGGGGAGAGGAGGCAAAGGACGTAGCCCTGCCCTCCATGGACTTAACTGCCCAGCAGAGAGCAAAGGACACACGTGTACCCACACGTGAATGTGTACGCGAGCACACCCATACTGCACAGGCACACACGCTATCACACACACACATCCACACGGTTACACATACACCATACGCTCACACACACACTGTTACACACACATCACACACGCACTGTCACACACACACGTGCACTCTCACATAGGTATACACTGGTGCGTGGGGGCGCGGAGAGCTCAACGCTGACACTGCAGCAGAAAGGCCTGCGCCGCTCTTCACGGGAAGGGACCCCAGGAACCGCCCAAGGAGAGGAGACCCTGGGGTGATGTGAGCTCTGGGTGTTTAGTGCTCACGAGCTGGAGGCTGGGGCTGCTCAGTGCATGTGGGGCCTCTGTCTGGGGAGCAGTGGAAACAGGAAGGAGCAGCTCACATGCAGGGGACAGTGAGGACAGACCACAGGGGACATTGTGTGATCTGGCGTACAAATTCCAACCTGGCTACAAGTAAACTGTCAAGGGTTACAAATTATTTATGCTGATAATAACAATGTCAGATTGATAAGATAGATAAATAGATGATAGATTTAAAAAAAGGAAAAAATAAAAGAACAGAAGAAGAGAGGAGGGGGAGGAGAGGGGAGGGGAGGGGAGAGGCAAAAGGCTTCTCCTCCTGCTTCTTCAAATTCCTTACCCGGTGGGGACTGGGGAGGGGCCATCCTTCCAGAATGTTTTCAGAATTCTCTATATACAAGCATCTTACCATTTCACTCAGTAACGTATTCTGGACCTGTTTATGGGGCAATAGTCTCAATTCTATTTCACTCTTTTAAGGCCTGACTCCTTATTAGGAAGAGTATTATCATTTCTTTTGCCCATTTTGGATCCTTTTCAAAGACCAACCACTTGCAGGTACAGAGTTGGCTTCTGTGGCCCCGAAAGGGGTCTGACTTCCCCTGGGAGGAGCCCTTGCCCCCAGTGCCCACTTCATGTCCCATGGATCTCTTGATCCCTGGCACCCTCTAGGACTCTCCAACTGGCCTTAGATTACATTGTTCCCACAGCAGCAAAGGAACTGGAGACCAGGCTCTCATGGCAGAATCCTGGAGGATGAACTAGGAGGCTCTGAGCCTGGGTCTGCCTGAGAGATATTAGGAGAGCAAGGTGTGGTTTAATGAAATAAAAGTTGGCTAGGGCTTCCCTGGTGGTGCAGCGGTTGGGAGTCCGCCTGCCGATGCAGGGGGACACGGGTTCGTGCCCCGGTCCGGGAAGATCCCACGTGCCGCGGAGCGGCTGGGCCCGTGAGCCATGGCCGCTGAGCCTGCACGTCCGGAGCCTGTGCTCCGCAACGGGAGAGGCCACGGTGGTGAGAGGCCAGCGTACCGCAAAAAAAAAAAAAGTTGGTTAATTGAGCTGAAAGAAGGACACGCACCCTCCACAGAGGCCCACTCTGAAGGTGACTTGGCAGATTGGAGACCCTCCCCAAGATGGCAGGACCACATGAGAGATGGAGCCATGGTGACTGTGTCACCCCCAGTACAGGGTCACCCTCTTCAAGGAGCACTTAAATTACACAGGGACATGCTGGCTCCACGGAATCCATGAAATTATAAGACCCTGCGAGGTCCAGTGAAATGTTCCAGGATTGTTAGAATTAGAATCCAGGTCTTTCAAATAATACCTTTTGGGACACCCGTCACCCTTCACCCCTGCCTGCCCACAGTGACCACACACAAGGAGAGAGGGAGCCTCCGAGGAGGGAGATTCCCTGGGACTTTGAGGGTAGGACCAGGTTTCTCTGAAGCAGAAGAAAACTTTAAGTCAGGAGAATGCGTTTTACCCAGGGAAGAGGCCCCACCACTCTGCCCCCATGTGCTCTTGCACACAGAAAGGGGTGTGGTCTGGCCCCGCTCTGACCCCTAGAGGGGCCCAGCTCCAGACTGTGATCAGCCCTCTCCACCTCCCCCAGGGCCTGTATAAGTGATTAGCTCACTTTCTATTTCAGAGCAGTTAGGGAGAACTGTTTCCTAGAACCTGGCTGTTCTACTCTCCCCCAGCCTACCTGATCAGCTCTGGGAGGCTGGTGTGAGGATTGGTGTGAACTTTTCTTTAAATGTTCAGTACAATTCACCTAGAAAGCCATCTGGTCCTGGGCTTTTGCTTGTTGGGAGTTTTCACAATTACTGATTCAACTTTATTACTGATCTGTACATATTTTCTATTTCTTCTTGACTCAGTCATGGGAGATTGTACATTTCTAGAAATCTATCCATTTCGACTAGGTGGTCCATTTTATTGCCATATAATTATTCTCAGTAAACTCTTATGATCCCTTGTATTTTTATTGTGTCTGTTTTAACCTTCTCTTTCTTTCTCAGTTTATTTATTTAGGTCAATTTTGCTTATCTTTTCAGAGAACCAGCTCTTCGTTTCATTGATATTTTCCTTTTTTTGGTCTCTATTTCGTTTATTTCTGCCCTGATATTTATGATTTCTTTCCTTCTACTACATTTAGATTTTGTTTATTCTTTTGCTAGTTCCTTCTAATCTGAATGATAATCTTGCCTGGTAGAGCATACCTGGTTGTAGGTTTTCTACTTTTCATCACTTTGCATATATGGTGTCACTTCCTTCTTGCCTGCAAAGTTTCTGCTGAAAAGTCAGCAAAGTTTCTGCTGAAAAGTCAGCTGTTGGTCTGATGAGAGTTTTCTAGTATGCAACTAGTTGCTTTTCTCTTGATGTTTTTAAAGATTCTCTTTACCTTTAATTTTTGCCATTTTAATTATAATGTGTTTTGGTGTGGACATCTTTGGGTTCACCCTATTTTGGACTCTCTATTCTTCCTGGACCTGGATATCTGTTTCCTTTCCCAGGTTAAGGAAGTTTTCAGTTATTATGCCTTCAAGTAAGTCCTCTGTCCCCCTCTCTCTTCTCCTCCTAGAACCCCTATGATGTGAATGTTAGTAGGCTTGATATTATCCCAGAAGTCTCTTAAACTATCCTCATTTTTAAAAATTCTTTTTTTCTTTTTTCTGTTCAGCTTGAGAGATTTTAGGTACTATGTCTTCCAGTTCACAGATCCATTCCTTTGTATCATCTAATCTACTGTTGATTACTTCTAGTGTATTTTTTATTTTTCTATTTTTATTATTATATTTTTTATTGTGTTCTTCAGATCTGTTTGGTTCTTCTTTATAGTTCCTCACTCATTGTTAATCTTCTGAATGTGTTCATCTGTTCTTCTACCAACTTCCTTGAGTAGCTTTATGATCCTTACCTTGAACTCTTTATTCAGTAGCTTACCTGTCTTTACTTTGTTTAGTTCTTCTTCTGGGTTTTGTTTCATTGCTTCATTTAAAACATATTTCTCTGTTTCCTCATTTTGCCTACTTGCTGAATTTATTTCTATATATCAGGTAGGTTGGTTAAGTCTCGTGATCTTGGAGAAGTAGTCATATGTAGGAGACATGCTCTGGGACACAAGAGCACGCTCCCCTCTGGTAATCAGAGCCATATGCTCCAGGGGCACCCACTATGTGGGCCGTGTGGTCCCTTTTGTGGTGGGGCTGATTGCTGTGAGCATGCTGGTATATGGCGCTGACCCCTGACCTGGTTAGCTGCCAGGTTCTCCCTCGTGAGGTTGCTGCTGGGCTACTGGGGTGCAGGTAAGCCCCTGGAGTAACAGACTAGAGGGAGGGCTCCAAGATAACACTTGCCAGCGTCATGTCCTCGTGGCACAATGTGCTGCCTAAGGTGGCTGCCACCAGCATCTATGTCCCCAGGGCGAGTCTCAGTTGTCTCTTGCCTCTCCAGGAGGCTCTCCAAGATCAGCGAGTGGGTCTCATCCAAGTTCCTTTCAAATTGCTGCCTCTGCATTGGAACTCAGAACACGTAAGATTTTGCACGTGTCCTTTAAGAGTGGAATCTGATTCCTCCAGCCCTCTGGCTCTCTTGTACGCAAGCCCTGCTGGCTTTCAAAGCCAGACATTTTGGGGGATCTTCTTCCTGGTGTAGGAACCCTGGGCTGGGGAGCCCGATGTGGGGCTCAGACCCCTTGCTCCTTGGGGAGAACCTTGGCAATTGAATTATCCTCCTGTTTGTGGGTCACCTACCTAGGGAAATTTACCATGTCTCTGCCCCTCCTACTTACCTCATGATGGCTCCTTCTTCATATGTTTGGTTGTGGAGAATCTCTTCTTGTAGTCTTCGGGTCATTCTCATAGATAGTTGCTCTGTAAATTGCTGTAATTTTGGGGGTACTCGTGGGAGGAGGTGAGCTCAGGGCCTTCCCCCTCTGCCATCTTGGCCACCCCCGCACCCCAGCACAAGACTTTAAGTGTACTGGCAACACAAGAAGAGATATTGTAGGCAAATTAACTAGTGATTGCTGTATTCAAAATATCAATTCAAATCTATGACTCTGGGCTGAAATAGCTCCCAAGGCAAGCCCGAAAGGAGGAGAATGGGACTCAGAAAAGAGGGAGGGAGCCCCAGGAAACCCTGTGGTTTCAAGAGTCAGGAACTATATGCCTGCGGCTCAAGTCAATTTCCCATGGAGATGGAGAGGGAGATGAGGTTGGAAAAAGCAGAAAACAATTCCCTTTTAAAACGCAGAGGGGAGAATACTTTGTCATCATTTGACTGATCGGAAGAATGAGCTCAGCAATTTTGTACCAGATCACAAACCAATTGCCCTCTTGTGCAAGATTAACTACTAGAAAGACCTACTGCCTTTCTCCTGTGATGGGATGATAATGTATATGACGGATTGCCTGGAAAATAAGACATAGTAATGAGGGTCAAACACCGTTATTAAATCCATGTGGAAAAAGAATCAGGAGGAGGGGAAACTACTGTTAATTATGGCGAGAAAGCAGATTACAAAGTGGCTATAGGGTTTTTTTTCACAGATGTTTCATTGTAAATATACGTTGAGACTGTCAAAGTGGCACATTAGAATGATTAAATACATTCAGACTACTCTGGAAATTAACTACCTGCTCTTCTTTCGCAGGGAGTCAATAAGATGACCAGGTGATATTTCTAGTAAGTGAAAAATGTTTCTTTGATTTAGATTTTATTTATTTTTCTCGGGAAAGATAGATATTCCACCTGTAGGAATTGGAAAGGATCTTCTTTAGAGCCCCCTGAAGTGAAGAGTTTAAGTTTTAAGTGTCTTAGAGCTAGGCTGGCTCTGCTCAAATTCCAGTTCCCCACTTCACTACTGTTTAATCTCTCTGTGCCTCAGTTTCTTCATTTGTAAAACAAGGATGATGGTAAGAGTAGTACCCACTTGGTGGGGCTACAAGAGGATCGACTGAGTCACTGTTTGTACAGCGGTTTGTCCACACCCTGTAATGTTAGCTGTGAGTCGAACAGTCTGCTTTTTTACCAATTCCTCACTTTCTGCTCACTTTTATAGTAGCTAAGCAGTGTGCTGCTTCTTTATTATACATATTCGTATGCCTCCAGTTGTAGGGTTTGCAGTCTTTCTTGGAGGAGGAGCTACTTTTCATTTCCAACTGCCACATAAGTGGCTGGAGGTGATGGGGAAACTTCAGCCAAAACCCACAGGATGCACATGGATGCTGGAGGTGGGGGCATGAGTTCACACACTCACCCCCAGTACCCTCGGCTCAGCACGGTCCCTAGAAGCCTCTACTGAGTATTGGCTGTTGACAGGAACTGGTTAGAGCAAAAGCTATGAGGTATGGTTTCCAAATCCACTGGCTGAGTCATTTTGATCAACTGTCAGGTTGAATTGTAAAAAGTGGCATTTATATAGGTCAGAAAGGATGAATGTCAACAGTTCAACATAATTCAACATAATAAACATAATATTTCATGTTTCCTACATCTGTTGATTAATGGATATGAATAGTTATATCGTTTACTACTTTCCAGCCAGAGCTACCAATGTCAGCAGGCTGCATTAATGAGCCCCTGAGGACAAAAAGATAATTCTGTTCTACATCTGACCTCAGATCTTCGATTAAAGTACTTTCTGTAATTCATAGATTACATTTACTAGATCCCTCCAGATGCTGGGCAAGAGGCAATACTTAATAACAGGTATTCACAGTTTAAGATCACTTAAATTTCATCACCACCATCATTAGTCATATGTAGAAACACTCAGCCTTACTGGATAGCTTACAGGAATATTCCTAAGCATTTTGGGGAGGTCATAAAAGGACTCCAGGTTGAATACGAAGTGTAAGGATGGTCAACCTTACGTATAGGTTCACTTTGGAAGCATCTGGGTTATGATTTCGATATGTAGGGAAGAAGAGGAAGAGCAAAAAATAAATATTCCCGTGACCCACATGTCTCTCTTTGTCTCTGGTCTTACTTTGGGAACAGGAATTCCTGGGTTAAACATAACTAGTATGATTGAGGAACTAGTATTTTCTCTAGTTCTTGTCCATGGGTACTGGTCTAGTGGTCCTCTCTGTTCATGCCACTCTTGGCTGAAGCTGTTCAGCATCTGATTGGTTGTGTCTTCCTTCATGGCTCTTAGGAATAATTACAGAGAGCTTCAAACTTTGTATCTCCAATGCCAAAAGCCTAATCCCTTCTTTGACAGTCATCTTCTACTGAGGGTTTTGCTTCGTGTTATACAAATGCTGGGTAGCGGATCCAGCTTTAGCAATATTATCAGTCAGGCTAGTCTAGGTTATGTTTCAATAACGGATAACTCCAAGATCTGACACAGAGGGCTTCCCTGGTGGTGCAGTGGTTGAGACTCCGCCTGCCAATGCAGGGGACACGGGTTCGTGCCCCGGTCCGGGAAGATCCCACGTGCCGTGGAGCGGCTGGGCCCGTGAGCCGTGGCCGCTGAGCCTTGGGCATCCGGAGCCTGTGCTCCGCAACGGGAGAGGCCACAGCAGTGAGAGGCCCGCGTACCACAAAAAAAAAAAAAAAAAAAAAAAAAAAAAAGATCTGAGACAGAAACTACAAAGGTTTATTTCTTGTTCACACCACGTACCCACTGCAGTTCAGCTGGGGCCTCTGTGCATATTACTTTCACTGGGACATTCTGGCTGGGAAAGGCTCCAGCACTATGCTTCCACAATTGCTTCGGCAGAAGAAAGAAAAAGTGGTGAGTTATACACCAGTTCCTAAAGCTTCCATATGAAAGTGACACATGACTTTGTTGCAAATCACAAGACCACATGTAACTTCAAGAAGATGCAGAAAAGTGCAATCGATTCCGCATGCAGAAATTAGAGGGCTGAGGTTATCTACTGAAAAGCAGTAATGACCACTGCTAATGGACAGTGGAATTTGCAGGCATGATGTTTGTGCTTTTACTCAGTACCCTAAGCATCCTGTCCTACATCCTTGTTTGCTCAGCTGGTTGTGCTTTTCTGGGTATTCTGTGATGAAGGAAGGCGTCATCTTTCACTTTCCTTTTTGAAATATGACTTTTGATTATATGAGTTATAATCAATTATATACCATAACTTTTCTTGTGCAAGTCCCTGAAACATCAATATACAATAGCAGTAATATTTGTTTACTGTATATTTTTATTGTTCCAAAATAAACATAGCATACAATTTACTGATTCAACCATTTTTAAGTGTACAATTCATTGACACTAAGTACATTCACATGGTTTTGCAACCATCAGGACCACACATTTCTAGAATTATTTTCGTTTTCCCAAACTGAAACTCTGTACCCTTTAAACAATACTTCCCTATCCCCTTGCCCCCCAGCACCTGGCAACCACCATTCCACCTTCTGTCTCGATGAACTTAAGTATTCCAGGTATCTCATGTAAGTGGAGTCATACAATATTTATCCTTTTGTAACCAGCTTATTTCACTCAGCATAATGTTTTCAAGAATCATCCATGGTACAGCATGTGTCAAAATTTCATTTCTTTTAAGAATAAATAATATTCTGTTGTACTCATATTCCATTGTACTCATATTCCGGACATTCCACATTTTGTTTATCCATTCATCTGTCAATGGACACTTGGGTTTCTTCTACCTTTTGTTTATTATGAATAATGCCACTGTGAACATTGGTATATACATATTATTGATTTCAACAATTCTGGGTGTATATCTAGAAGTGGGAATGCTGGATCATATGGTAATTCTATTTTTAACTTTCTAAAGAAATGCAACAGCCATATTTAACTCAGTGTTTTAAAAGCTGTTCTCTGTGGAACTATGGCCCCATCAGTGACACACAGTGCATTTTAGCCTTGTAAAGTTCTGAGAAATTCTACAAGAAAGAAATCTTTTTCTCTTGGATTGATGCAGCATTTACCAAATTTATTAAATCATAGAATTCCTGCCCCATTTTTGATTGAGCTGTCTATTAAGACCTCATGGAATATGATGTAATGTGGGAAATATTAGTTAACCATTCAACTCAGTGTCATGTGGGCTATATGAGAAATGGCCAGATGATCGAAAGTAAAACCTAAAATGTGGAGAGTAAAGATGCCATAGGGTGGTCAGCTCATTGGCCAGCATTCTCATTGGCTAAAAATTGCTAAAAATATCCGATTCCACCAAAAGCGAAAAACACAGCTGAGTACAAGAGATGAAAGCTGGCAGGAAGGGAGGAAGGAGTAGAGAGGGAGGTGGGGGGAGAGATTGCACGTCTAGGGAAGATCTACGAGTACTGATGCTGTGAGGGCTACATTCACCTCCCTTGCTCATTCAATGAGCAATTTGAAAATGGACGTAATTTCTGTCCTTCCTGCTGAGGAAACGGAGGCTCAGGACCACACAACTGATAAGCAGACGTGTTGGGATTGGAGTTGTTCTTGTGACTCCAAAGCAGAGAGAGAGAGAGCAGTGGCTTCTAGTGGATCCCGAGGGCACACAGAGTTGGCTGCAGAAGTGAGCTACACCTAGCTGCAGGAGCAACCTGGGGGTCTGAAGAGGAGTCGCTGTGCAAACAGGGAGCCCCTCAACCTCAGTGGACCCCAACATGACCCATCCTAGGTGGAACCCCCCAACATTGTTTTTAGATTTTATATATATATATATATATATATTTTAACATCTTTATTGGAGTATAATCGCTTTGCAATGGTGTGTTAGTTTCTGCTGCATAACAAAGTGAATCAGCTATACATATACATATATACCCATATCTCCTCCCTCTTGCGTCTCCCTCCCACCCTCCCTATCCCAGCCCTCTAGGTGGTCACAAAGCACAGAGCTGATCTCCCTGTGCTATGCGGCTGCTTCCCATTAGCTATCGGTTTTATATTTGGTAGTGTATATATGTCAGTGCTGCTCTCTCACTTCGTCCCAGCTGGGTTATGGTATATATATATAGAAAAAAGAGAGTATTTGTATGATCACTTGGGATGAATGGGATAATGATGCTAGAGGCTGGCCCCAGACCTGGGGGCTGCAGACCCTCCAGACCTCCGTCCAGCTTCCCCACGGGCTGAGGGGATGACTCTCCATGTGTCTGTACCCCAGGCCGCCCTCCGTTGGGAGCTCTGCCCTAAGCGTGTCTCTATTACAACATAGAGGGTGGAGTTGTGAGGAAAGCTGTGTGTGTGGTGGGGGCGGGGACCATGGGAGCAGCCAAAGGGAATAACCAAATGCCAGCTTTGTGGTCCAGCTGAGGGCACTGCCTATTCTGCTTCTACAAGGGGGTTTCAGGCTTCCATCAGGGGCCTAAGGGAAAGACTCTGTGGGACTGAGGCTTGGGGGAGCAAAGGGAGATCGGGTTCCCTTTAGTGCTGGGAGCAGTCTGCCCCCTGCAGCTGTGCCTCTGGAGCGGACACTGAGAACTCCACACCCCAGAAGGGGCTTGATGGCAACAGGCCATGACCTACCCGCGGTGGCTGAAAGAGCAGGTGGGGGTGTGGTGTGTCCTGCCTTGGACACTCTTTCATCCAGAGGAGCGGATTCTATTTTTAAAATTAAAATTGGAACACATTTTATCATAAAATATAACATCATTACTTTCTTAGAAGAGTAATGCATTTTTATGGTATGAAACCTAAAATGTAACCTTAAAATAAGGCAGGGAAAAAAGATTGGTGACTGTTTATAAGAAGCATGCTTTGAAGAATGACCTTTCTGAAAATTAAATCTTGTTCAGAAAACTCTGCTTTCTTAGACATCCGTGTGTGAGTATAGGTCAAATGATACATTTTTTATTTTTTTATAATAAAACATGTTAAAATAGAAAGTTTTGTGTTTCCATAGGATTCGTTTTTTAAAATATAAGTAAAGTTTTAAAATGTGAACTAATTTTAGATCTACGAAAAATTGCAAAGACAGTGTCAAGAGTCCCCCTGGATACCTCTCACCAAGTTTTAGTTTCCCCTAATTAACATTATCCTGTCCTATTAACATTAACAGTAACATTCTCATTTCATGTTACCATGGTACATTTGCAAACCTAAGACACCAATGTGGGTCCATGACTATTAACTAAACCAAACAGACTTTGTTTGAACATAGGTATACCTTTAGATAACTGCAGTACCTCCCTACACATCCATTTTCCAGAGGAGTCGTTGAAGAACTTAGGTTTTCTATCTCTTATTCTTGAATTCAGTATTTATAGTTATAGTTATCGTTATTGTTATAGTTATATTTTCCTGACTTAAATCATCTGCCTCGCATTTCTGGAACTCACTTTTACTGTGAAAGAGTTGCTTCCTATGATTACCAAGTATGTCCTTTTACATGCGGTAGTTGAAACAGAATAACTAAGCTACAATCCAATAGGCATTCCTCATAATGATTATAGTCATATTTTAAAAAAAAAGTTTTATTGCGATATAGTGGATGTACAATAGTATATAAGTTTTAGGTGTACAACACAGTGATTGACAATTTTTAAAAGTTATACTCCATTTATAGTTATTATAAAATATTGGCTATATCCCCTGTGCTGTACAATATATCCGTGTAGCCAATTTATTTTATCATCATCTTTATTGAGTAAATCCACATATTGAAGTTCCTAATGAAACTGAGTTCTTAAACACATGAGAACTATTTTATCATCCCTCTTTTAAAATTCTATTATATTATCATAATAAGAAAGGGAAGCTGTACCAGTCAGGGTCCTAGAAGGGAACAGGTGACACGCCTGGATGGGGTGATTGAGGACACGTCAGTAAGATGTCTATTTACAGATCTGAGGGCAAGTTGAAGGACACCCTCAAGGACAGAGCGACACTCTGGAGCAACAACAGTGGGGGCAGTTGTGACCCCCCCACCCCCGCCCCAGGCTTGACCGTGCCAGAGAGGGGCAGTTGCAAGAAATGATGGCAACATAAATGCAAACGGCAAGTCGGCAGAGAAGTCTGTATCCTGAAACGGACTTTAAAAGCAATTTAACTACATCTGTTTGTGTCATTCATTCTAGATGTTATTGTTCACATTAGCTCTGCAGAGTCAAACAAAGAGAGAAATCAGACTTCCGGTGTGAAAAAAAAGGGGGGGCGGAATTGGATAGCATGTCTGGTTTAACTTGAGGGTCACAATTCCCCTGCCATTCCTGGTGAATGCTGGGCTTAATGGCAGCTGCGTCAGAGCTTTGCTAGTTTTCTAGAATCAGGGTGGTCAGCATGTTTGCTGCAGAACGAGCTGTGCCAGCTTCATTGTGTTAGCTGCATTGTGAAGGGACACTGCTCCCTTGGGCATCCTTTGCTCTGGATGCTGGCTTTGTCTTTGTCTGGGTTTATCCCTTCTCTGTGTTCGCGTGGTTATAGCAGTTGTTTCCTGCCTAAGGGCCCTGTAAGCGTGGGCCCATCATTTTCTATCCGTTTCTCCATGTTTGGGTTGAAAGCATTCCTAGTTTTACATTCCTTATCAGGACGCATTCATATGTCAGTTTAACCTCATTAAGTCCATGATGAATTTGAAGATTTCTTTTTTGAGCTCCAGCATGTGGACATGGATTTTTAAGCTTTCATTCCAACCAGGAAGGACCTACTCCAGTGTACGCCCAGACTGCTGACAGCCTAGAAAGAAGAATGAGTTCCTTCTCCCTTTATTTATTCACACACTCGTGTTTTGACAAGGACATTTTGGACTCAATAGTTGATAGCTGGCTGAAACTCTACTTTGATTGTTATAATAAAAACCAATTTGGAGAATATATTTATTTTAGGATTTCATTAGTAAGTTATGAGTTTGTGATGAAAACAAAATAATTTGAAATTTTTCAAAAGGTTAAAAAAAAGACCTTACTAGGCTTGTTGCTTAGAGAAATAGGAAAATATGTGCCGTATTCAAAATAAATTAGGAAAGGTCGTTTTTATGTTTAAATGACTGATGGATGTTTCCATGGGGAAATTTTCTCTCCACGAGCTACAGCGTTTGTCTTCAATACTGACACCAAATGCTCTGGGAATTGAAATCAATGACATCCAAAGTATCATTACTGGTAACAATAATAAACACAAGTAACAATGAGCAAGTGCTAACATTGTACCAGGCTTTGTGCTCAGCATTGTACAGGATGATTTCAGTTAATACCCACAGGAGATAGGTCTTATGATGAATCTGTTATTACATAAACGAACAGGCAAAGAACAGCAGTCAGCCAGCCAGTCTCTAGGACTTCAGAAGTCTCAGGAGGGATCAGACATGTGTCTGTCCCCGCAGCTGCCCCCAGGCACAGGGTCCATGGCACACTTTTCTCCCGACCCCTCTGGCCCCCCTCACTAGGTTCTAGGTGAGCGGCCGACACTCCCACCTCTCCTCGCTGGAGTGAAACTCACAGTGTAGTAGCTCATTCCTAAGAAACTCTCATCAAACCCCTTCCTGTCTCCTCTCCACCTCCCGCTCTCTTATGTTTGTAGTGTTGAGAGGTTCATGAGTGTTGGATCTGCTTGTGCTTCAGAGGGTAAATCCAATGAGATTTACGTCTGGCCTTTCAGTTGGGAACCGCCATCTAGTGTACCTCGGGGCTACACTGAAACATACTGCTACATCTGTTTGTTTGTTTATTACTTATTCATGACACATCCTCCAATTACTGTCTCAGAGGGATTTGAGATGACTGAAGATACAAATTCATGTTCAGTCAGCCAGTTTCAAATACAGTCAGAGACTTATTTCTTCAGTCTTCATGCCCTGAAAAGCACGGCATCCCCATGGGAGATGGCTATGATGTTCCTCATCGTATCTCAGAGACACCAATAAAGGTGCTCAAGAGCGGGGAAAATATGTCTACAGGAAATATAATTCTTAAAGCGTTATTTGAGATCAATGAGTTGTAACTAGGTATATTCCAGAATCATCACTGGAGTTTAACACCCACACACTGGGATCCAACCCCTGGCGTTCTATTTTAGTATACCTAGGGTATTTCTAGTATATCTAGATATTTGCATTGAAAATAAAAGATGCACAGGTGATTCTGATGCATACCCTGGTTAATATCCTCCTTCTTCAAATCATATTTCATCGAATTAATCTCATCTGCAGGACTAAACTTCCTTATATTTTTAATTTTGTTTTAAAATCTAGAATTGCACAAATAAAATGGAACATCCCTTGCTGTGTTTTACACATAGTGGGATGTGTTTATTCATTCATCCAATATTTATAGTGTTACCTGCTGAGTCCCAGGTCCTGGGCTTTGAATGAAGTCAAAGTCATTGTCAGGAAGTGGCACCAGCTGACAGTGAGGCCTTGCTCCAGGGTAGAGGCTCCCTGAGGAGATCAATGATGTGGAAATCATCTCTGGAGTTCATTTACCCTCCAGGATGAAGTGCTCCACACAAAGGGCTGACGAGGAAGAGACCCTAGAAGTATGCACCCCACTGTAGAGTGGTGAATGGCTTATTTGATTTTTAAAAGAATTTTTTTAAATTAAGACTTTACTTCCTAACTCAAATCTTCCTACCTGACGCAATCAATGTGTGAGTAGAATTTCTGTCAGCTGCATTATTTATGTATGTACGAGAAGAGTTTACCACTTAATGTATTCCTTTTGGTAAACTATAATTTTTTAGTAAAGAATCACTCAGTGGAAAAAAAAAAAAGTTTACTGAAATCTTGATGGAGGCAAGTTGGAGACTGAAGAGGAGTTCAGGACCTTCCAGAATCATCCAAGTCTCAGGCATCAAGACTGCATTCTAAGATAGGGAATGTGGGAAGGGAAACCAGAGTATGGATTCAAAATGCATTGTAGAGGGAGATTACTTGTGATGTTTCCCACTATCCAGGTTTTCTCAGCTTTCTTCCATTTGTGGTCAATCAATTTGTTTCGTGTTTACATACGTCAAAATAAATCAACTCACTTTTTTTAAAAACAGTGAGAAACATAGAAATATATATTAATATAGCAAAACAGACAATATAGACAGAGCCTCCGATGGACCGTGCTCTTTGTCCCAGTGACAGGTTTGCTGAAGATGGTATACAAGCTGGGGACTCACAGGATGGTTAGGACCACACTAGGGAAGTATAAGCGGGTGGATGGCACACGTTGTGTACTTCTGTCCTTATCTGCCAATTCTAATGAAAAATGGCCTCCCCCCCAGCTACATCCTCCCCGTCTTTCACCGGACTGATTTTACCTTCATTCTCAACACTCTCGTTCGTCTTGTCTTGCAAGCTTAATTAAGGTTTGAGGTGGGCAGTGAGCTCTCTTTAATAACGTGTCACAGTTGGAAGCTGGCCTCTTAGGAAGTGCAAAACTGGGAGGCATCTTGTCTGACTCTTTTGACTTGGTGAAGTGATTCAAGGACCAATTTAGACTTTGTTGAAATTATAGTAACATTTTAGAAAATGACACACATAAATGCAAATGATGCATGCAAATGCAAGCATTAGGATGCAGGAGCCCTTGACCATCTGTGTTCACCAAATGAAGTGTACATTTCTGTGA
Organism: Kogia breviceps; assembly: GCF_026419965.1. Lineage (NCBI taxonomy): Eukaryota > Metazoa > Chordata > Mammalia > Artiodactyla > Physeteridae > Kogia > Kogia breviceps. The sequence goes on from NC_081314.1 coordinate 142,573,424, forward strand.
ATATAATGGATGCATTAAGGATTGGGAATGCTGGTAACTCTGGGTTGGATTAATGTCTAGAAACTTCTGATTATTTTTGAATACAGTGACTTAGAACACAGAAGTTTCTTTTTTCCCTTTGTCATTTTTATTACCCTAGGTATTGTGTAGTAAAGTTTCCACTGTAGAAAAATTAGAAAATGTTTTAAAAAATTGCCCCGATGCCACCAGTCACTGAGAACCATGATGAATAACTTGGTTTATATAATTAGTTAAGAGGGTATCATATTACGTACTATTTTTATTTGTTTAGTTCACTAATAAAAACCTCATAGAGCAGTCCTTTTAAAATAAACAGTAATTCCAGATTTATTCATTGAGCAACTACTATGTACCAGGCATATGAGATAGGAAAAAATGGGGGAACAAAACTGCTCTCACAGAACTTATAGCTCAGTGGAAGAGACAGTCCTTCATGAAGGATCATGGCAGATGTTGTTTCAAACTGTGATAACTGTGTGAAAGAAGCACACAGTGTGTGAGGAGAGGATAAAATGGGAGGTGGGGCTGGTGTAACGAGGAAGGTCAAGGAGGTTCCCTGTGAGGAAGGGAGCTTTGAGCTGATATCTTAGGAATAATTGGGAGATAGCTAGGGGAGAGCTTGTCAGTCAAGACAGTGAAAATCGGTGCTGTTTCAAACTTAGTTCACTACAATCTTCATAATGTAAGCTCAGCCCCTTTCTCTCTCTCCTACCCCCTTCACCCCTTTCCTCTTTTCTTGGGTAAGTCGCCTTGAGGTCCATGAGTCCCGATCTGTGTCATCTTTAATTTGCTGGCCTGACTCTTGCTTCACGTGTCCTTGCATCCCTGTCCAATTATGCATCCTTCCCTTTCCAGCACAGCTTGCTCCAATGCTAGGTCTTTTCTCAACAGGGGCTCCTGTGTTAGGAGAGAAATTTCCTGTCTTCATCACCAGTTGCGGGAGGCCAAGATAAGCTTGCTCAATAACATGTGTGGTGTAACTGTGAGACCCTCTTGATTGCAAGTGAGAAGAAGTTTCTTCCCACAGAGCCAGAGTCAGATTTGCCCAGCAGTTACGGGCTGACGCTGCCATTATGAACACAGCTGAAGGAAGTGAGTGGTAAGATTTCCTAGGCCCTCTGGTGTGCGTCGTACTTGTTTGGGATAGACCTGGCTCATCCTCTTACTAGATCTGTACTCAGGCAGGTTGCTGACCTGAGTTTTCTCATAGGTAGTGTAGCAATGATGACACCGGTGTGGACTTCTGTCGTTTTGTCTGCTCAACATCTCTTTCCTTAGGGAATGGTCCTTCACCATCTGGTGGTGGAGAAGCTGCCAATCACAAGACACACCCTTCTGGCCCCAGGGGTGTTTGGGGAACTCAGGCTTGGCCAATGGCAGTGACCCATGCTCTTGGCCACGGTGATCAGCGCCCGAATGGGAATGTGACTCAAGTGAGGTCAATCAGAGTCCTTCTTGGGGGTCTTATTTATAGTGAGAGAGACAAACTCAGTCTTTCTCCTTGTATCAAAAACTAAAGGGAGATGCGGGCAGCCATGTTTCTTATCACACAGGGGAAATCCTGTATGAAGTAGGAAAGAGTAAACCAAAAAGAGCTGAGTATAAGTGGGAGGGGGAGAGATAGAGTGAAAGCAAGAGGCAGAGAGGAGGTGGGGGGTGGTGGTTCCAGGCTCATGACCCTGCAGGAGACCCTTGTCATCTCCAAGCCCACCTTCATCTCTAGACTTTCTTGTTATGTGTTTCTTTAAAATTCCTTTTTTTGTTGGTGTTAGTTTTGGTTGGGTTTCCATCACTGGAAACTAAAGCTAAAAAAAGGTCCTGGCTAAAAAAAAAAAAATCTACTTTATAGAGTTGTGAGAACTAAATTAAAATCTACATTTTTATCTATATATTTATATCTATATATATATCTATATATTGTTAAGTGCATAATCAGCACAATATCTGGAGAATGGCAAGTGCTTAATACCTTATGGTAATGCTGTTGGTAGGACTTGTCTATGTCTTAGAGTCTGGCTAGTAAAGGGTGGTCCGTGTGATCCAGCAGCATTGGCATCATCCAGGAGCCTGTTAGAATTGTCAAATCTTGGTTACCATCTATAATCTGCTCAGCCAGAACATAGCATTTTGCAAAGTCCATGCATGAGTTGTATGCAAAATAAACTGTGAAAAGCACCAGCCTGGTATGCTGATGAGTTTTTAGATACAGCATCAAAGGCACAATCCATGAAATAAATAATTGATAAGCTGGATTTCATTAAAGTAAAAAACTTCTGCTCTGCAAAAGACAGTGTCAAGAGAACGAGAAGAGAGGCCAGAGGTTGGGATGAAATATTTACAGAAGACATATCTGATAAAGGACTGTTATCCAATATATAACAAGAACTCTTAAAACTCAACAACAAGAAAGCAAACAACTCAATTAAAAAATGGGCAGTGGGGCTTCCCTGGTGGTGCAGTGGTTGAGAGTCCGCCTGCCGATGCAGGGGACGTGGGTTCCTGCCCCGGTCCGGGAGGATCCCACGTGCCGCGGAGCGGCCGGGCCCGTGAGCCATGGCCGCTGAGCCTGCGCGTCTGGAGCCTGTGCTCCGCAATGGGAGAGGCCACAACAGTGAGAGGCCTGCGTACCGCAAACAAATAAACAAACAAACAAACAAACAAAAAAAACCCATATGAACAGAGTGAAAGGGCAACCTACAGAGTGGGAGAAAATACATATAAATCATATATCTGAAAAGATGTTAATAGGCAAAATATTTAAAGAACTCCTAAAGCTCAACAACAACAACAACAAAATTCTCCAAATAATCCAATTAAAAAATGAGCAAAGACTTGGATAGACATTTCTCCAAAGATAATATACAAATGGCCAATAACCACATGAAAAGATGCTTAACATCACTGATCATGAGGGAAATGCAAATCAAAATCACAATGAGATATCATCTCACACCCATTAGGATAGCTACTATCAAAAACCCCCAAATGTTTGATGATAAATGTTGGCGATGATGTGGAGAAATTGGGGTCCTTGTGCATTGCTAGTGGAAATGTAGAATGGAGCAGCCTCTGTGGAAAAGAGTCTGGCAGTTCCTCAAAACATTAAACCTGGAATTACCATATGATCCAATAATTCCACTTTCAAATATTTAGTAAAACAAATTGAAAGCAGGCACTCAGACACATACAGGTACACCCATGTTCACAGCTGCACCATTCATAATAGCCAAGACACGGGAGCATCTCAAGTGTTCATCGATGGATGAATGGATAAAACACAGACAATGGAACGTTATTCAGCCTACAAAGAAAGGGAATTCTGACACATGCTACGGCATGGATGAAACTGAGGACATTGTGCTAAGTGAAATAAGATAGTCACTAAAAGACAAATATACTATATGATTCTACCTAGATGAGGTATCTAGAATAGTCAAATTTATAGAGACACAAAATGGAATGGTGTGTGCCAGGGACTGCAAGGAGGGTGAGAACTGAGAGTTACTGTTTTATGGGTACAGAGTCTTAGTTTTGCAAGATGAAAAAGTTCTGGAGATTGGTTGCACAATAATTTGAATACACTTAACACTACTGAAGTGTTCACTTAAAAATGATTGAGATGGTAACTTTTGTTATGTGTTTTTAACATAAATTTTAAAAAGAGTAAGACAAATGGCCCGAAATATTTAAACCACTGGTCAACTGGGAGTCCTTTGATGAAAGGGTCTGAAGAAAGGAGATGTTACAAGTGTTTGTCCCAGTGATTCCAAATAGAGACTCTCAGACGTGGGCCTCAGAAGTCAGAAAGTCAATGAGATGAAATAGTGACTTCATGGACAGGTTGACTGTGAGAATATCACCAACAAAGACTTGACAACTAGCAGCCTTAGTCTGTCACCTGGCTCATAAAAGACTGTTCCAACTTTAAGTTTGACTTGGCGCTTGGATAATTGTTACCTTGTTCTATATAGTAAATGTCATCAGAATTCTTTTCTACCCTAACTAGGGCAAGTTCATTTCTGGAATAAATGCAGCTCTCAAAATACAGAGGGGCTCTGTTCCAGAAAAATTCATTTCTAGGTCAGCTGAGTGAAAGTTTGAAAACAATTCTAGAAGCGGTCTTTAAGTTATAAGTTCTTTTGATACAAATCTTAAGAAAGTACCAATGACTTGACAGTTCTTAAAACTAATTTCATTCACAACCAATGGTCATTTCTCATAGATAGAACCTTCTGTAGTTCAGTCAAGGAAACTGGATATAGAATTCTAGGCCTAAGACTCTTCCCTCATGCTAGGATTCTGGTCAACGTAGTATAGGCACAGATTACTATCCAAACAGAGGTCAAAATACTATAATAATGGTTGGGAAAGTGACTGATGCCCTCTCAAATGCATGGCTTCTGGGAAACTCTGATGGAGACACAGGCTTGACCTCAGAGTAGGGCCTCTGAAAAATACCTCCCCCCAAAGGTAACCATGTCCTAATCCTTGTGAAAGTTACCTTGTATAACAAAAAGGGGGGGGGTGTCTTTGCAGATATAATTAAGTTAAGGATATTGAGAAGGGCAGATTATCCTGGACTATCTAAGTGGGTCCTAAATGTGATGATATGTATTCTTCCTAAAAGGGAGGAAGGGGGAGATTTGACATTACACAGAGGAGAAGGTGACTTGAGGAGATTTGAAGATGCTGGCCTTGAGGACTGAAGCATCGTGGCCACAAGTCAAGGACTACCAGTGACCACAAAGCGGGAAGGAACAAGGGACGGATTCTCCCCTAGAGCCCCTGGAGGGGACGCAGTCCTGCTGCCAACTTGATTATGGCCCAAGGATCCCCTCGCTTCTCCTTCTCTCCTACCCCAGGTGTGATCTTCCACAGAGGAGCCCCTCCCAGCCCCCAACCCAGCACAAGGGGCTCAGTGCTTCCCTCTCTGCTGGAGTGTGTGCAGGTGTGCAAAGGTGTTGCTTGAGGGGATAGTAGAGCTCTAGGAAGATAGTACATTCCTGTATCAAAATAGGTTTGATGATACTCAGCTATTGATTAAGTACCGAAAGTTTGAATTGTCTGAGCATTTGCTCAGAAGTTTTAAACCAGAGGTGACTTAGCTGTCTGGAAGAGTCAGGATCACATGTTTTTCCCCACCAGCAGAGGAAATGAGGGCTCACGAGCATGGTGTATTCTGCTATGGAGAAATACACGTTGCATCTCTGCACATGTAAATATTAACCTACAAACATCCCACTGGGCAGAAGCCACGCCTGTCCCCGGAGGAGGGGAACTCCTACACGGACTCCTTCAATTGGCCTCCTTCCTACATGGACCACACTTTTGCTTCAGGTCAAGTTCTGAGCCTGGATCCAAACTGTTGCTTCTTGGAAACATGTTTGGTTTTACCCAAAGCACTCTTCATGAGCTGTAGCAACTTTTTCAGGAGAAGTCTATGTGTGTGGTGAGATCTACAATTCATCCCATGTATGCCCCATAGAAGAAAGTGCTTCTGTATCCTGCTTTTCCTGCTATTCATCGACTGGCGTTCATCACTAGCTATCTCTAGGCCAGGGGTAGATCCTGTTAATGGATAATGGAGGGAAATGTGCATACTTTATGCAAAAACGGTGGTCCTTTTAATGTCTAAGCCAACAGAACCTAAGATTTAGGTTTCCCTGCACTTTGTACTGAACTTAGCACTTTATGCACTCTGCAAATGCAGGAGAGGAGATAATGATGATGAAAAAGACCTAGAGCTTCTTAGTTTTAGGCTCTGAAATGGTCCACTCTCCTGAGAACCATCGGGCATTCTTCGCATGTGTTCAACTTTGGATCACACTGTGCAACAGGCCACCGTTCAGGTGGCAGACAGGGAGAGGGGGCTGCAGCTGTAGTGAGTGACACTGGCTGGATGTGTGCAGTGGCCTCACTCTTAAAGCAAAGCCATGGAGATTCTTCTGGTGAGCTTTGTGCGAGTTAGACAGCTATCCTGGCAGCTCTGAGAAAACTCGTGCTGTGCCCAGTTCCACACGGTGGTCTCTGTAACACCCTTAGGCTCTATCTAAGGGAGTGAAGCAAACCTCCTTCTACCCAACCCGACCTCCCAAATTGTACCTTCATTTGCTGATGCAGAAATCACTGGAAGTAAAGCCACATGCCCATTCCAATATGGCCCTTCATCTCAACAAGGCCAATACACGTGGGAAGGGATAGCAGCTGAAGGCCACTGCCTTTCAGAAAACTTTCCATCTCCTTGCAGACACACACATCTGTGTCTTGATCACACTCCTGTAACCTGGTCTTCCTGTGGCAATTGGGTCCATCGATCTCCTGTTTCTATTTTCAGTGTGTTCTCTCCACAAACACCTAGGGCAGTGCTTCTACACATGAAAGCATAACGAATACTTTTCTACCAAATTCCGGACATCTCTGGAAGTGTCAGCCAGCCAGTACTTGAAACAAAGCCCAATTTCCTATTAATTATACTCAGCAATATGACTCATATAGAAGGAGCACAAAACAAATTGGAAAAAAAATAAAATTAAGCAGGAGAGACTAAGGGAGTGAAATTGGACATAGGTAATAGGAGAAAAAAATAGCCCTTGTGATGGATCTGAATGAACGGAGTAGACAGAGTGGGGAGGTGATGCCTCCAGGAAGCTCTCACAGAGAATAAGAAATCTAGGCGGAAATTATCACTGGCATATGAGTCATGGATAAAGGAAATAACATGTTTTGTTTTGTGAGATAAAGTGACCAACCAATTTAGCTCACTGATCGGTTTCATTGTTTTGCTTTGTTTTTTCCCCGTGGAAGAGACTGGATGTCAGATTCTTCTTTCCTCATTAAGTTGCCCGGTTTACTTTAGGAATATTGCTACCCCACTCTTTTTGGGGGGGAGGTTGTTGGGATGCCGAATATTACACTTTGGGGCTGGGCTCGGAGGTGAGAAGACAGGGAACACAAGCTGACCTCAGAGAGGGTCAGAGAAGGTTCAAGCGCAGGACCAGTAAGTCAGGGGCCAAGTGCGTATAGCTACCCCACTCTCAAAGACATACTGAACGACTGGTGCAGAGGAGAGAGACCTGTCCCGGAAACATGACAGAACCGTCTCAGGTAGGATGGCAGACGACCTTGAGGAGCATAAAGCAGAGAGCGGAAGGTAACAAAGAACATTGACAGCATTTATGAGCTGATGAATTAGGGTGCCCTGTAGATTGAAAGGTTCCCGGCCCCAGGATTATATTTTTCTGTGTACTCTGCCCTCCAAGTTGGGAAGCTGAGAGCTAGGACACCCATCTCGTCTGATTCCACAAGAAACAGAGAATGAAAGAATAGGGAGCAGATCAAGACGGACAATGCAGGAAACCAGTTCTTCCCAGCTTGATGGTCAGTCTCCTGCTCCTTCCAGCAGTGGCATCTCACAGTTGATGTCCCAAGTCTGTCTCCCGGTGCTGTCTTGGATCCTTTGGCGGCCTGAGAGCGTAGGTCATAGTAGGGTCCTTCCCAAGGCCGGTAGGGCCAAGACTTATTGAGTGGCTATCATATTCCAAGTGCTTCACATACAGTGTCCTAATCTTTACAGATGAGAAAACAGAAGGTGACAGAGTTAAGTGATTTTCCCAAGGTCTGGCAAGCGGTGAAGTTGGGACTTGAGGCTGTCTGTTGCACAAGCCTGCATTCTCTCCACTGAGACACACTGTCTCCTTCATAAGATAACACTTTGTTCAGAGTGTGTAGTTGCATCAGGAAAACAAGCCTGTAATACTGCATGACGTCACACTGTGCTGAGACGTTTATCAGTTGCTACTTTGAGAGAGAGTCCAGGTTTGCTGACTTTTCCTAGGATCCTTTCTATGTTTTAAAGCAAATGGTTTGAAAGGTATTTTATGCAGACCCTGTATCTCCTTCTTGAAACTTCTTTCCACGACCCTTCTTGGGTGCATACTAAGATCAGTTTCCATGTGAAGTTCTTAGAGGTGATAAAACATACCACGCCTACGAGTGCAGTGGTGCAGGTGGAACACGAGAACCGAGAAAGAACATCAAACCTTCCACAACTATTTACTGAGCGCTTTTACTGTACCTCTGTCTCTCTCTCTCTCTGTCTGTCTTTCTCTGTCTCGCATGCATGCATGCCTCATTTGGATTTTGAAATAAAGAGGCTATCTCCTGTGTTTTCCTGTCCCACTTTCCCCATTCTTTTGCTGGTACAACACCACATTTTTTTTTTCCCTGGGTAACCATCCTTTCTCCGCTCCTGGTCCATGTGACTCTAAGTGTGGCTTGAGCCTGGTATGAATGCATAAATGAGGCAGCTCCTGGGAGCATATTCCACACTCCTGTCCTGTGAAAGGTTTGGGAATGGGCATGTGATCCAGGTCAGACCATTCGCTGGATCTATGGAGAAAGAATGCTCTCTTTTATGGTTGCTAAGTAGGTGATAGGTACACCAGATTCTACTGGGCTCCCACAGCAGAAAGGCTGGCTGAGCATGAAGCTGACCTAGAAGAAAGAAAAACAAAAGGAGATGGACAAGCCCTGTTAGTAATTTTATATCCTGGGCCCAGCCCGGGATCTGCAACATAGATTCACCAAATCTCCAACACAATCTTTCACCTTTGGTCATCAGGAATAGCTTGAGCTGTTAACAACACCTTCACCTGCTATTGTTCTTGGGTGAAGAGCTTCTTTGGAGAGCCCACTGGAAGAGGGGTGGCTGGCCTTTTAAGGGCCAGGCATCTTAGGTGTCTGGTCATAATCTCAGTCATAATACAGTTAGGCCTTCCTATCTACTGGTTTCACGTCTATGGATTCAACCAAATTTGAATAAAAGATGTTCAAGGAAAAGAGTTCCAGAAAGTTCCAAAAAGTAAAACTTGAATTTTTCTGTGTACTGGTAACTATTTACATAGCATTTATATTGTATTAGGCATTATAAGTAATCTAGAGATGATTTAAAGTATATGGAAGCATGTGCATAGGTTCTATGCAAGTACTATGCCATTTTACATAATGGACTTGAGTATCCTTGGATTTTGGTATCTGTGGGGGATCCTGGAACCAACCCCCTGCAGAAACCGAGGGATGTGACCATATTGTCAGCTGTCATCAAAACTCCTAGCAGAGGTCACAGCCATCATTTCCCCCCTTGTATTCAGAAAGAATTTAAGTGTCAACAACATCAACAGTTATTTGCACGGTCATGTCACTGGCTTTCTCATTGCATGAAACTGTTAATGAACGAAGGGTACAAAACCCGATAAGGTGTGAAATGGAAAAATGCACCAGAACCTCTGTTTCCTGTGATGTTTGCAAACAACCAATTAGTGGCACTCATCACCAATGACTTTAATTCAAAATAAAACAGTCCTTTCACGGTACTTTAAAAAGTACTTTAAAAAGGTACTTTAAAAAGTACCTACCACAGTCAGGTCTTTCAACGAATATAAAGAGTTAGTTGAGGATGTAAGTGTAACTTTCCACCCCATTCTCACAGCATACAAAAAAATTAATCATTATGCAAGAGCAACCTCAGGACCGATCTAGAAGTTCAAACCACAGTTTACACTTTGGCGCCACTGGCTGCACCAGTATGGGGAAGTGTCAATTTAAGTAAAAATAACGATAGATATGAAAGTATATTTCTAGTAAGAAATTTCAGCTATGATGGCATCCATCCTTCTGCTGTAAATTATACCACATTTGCCTGCTGGCTTAAAGAAATCACAGCCCTGGAAACTCCCTTAGATTTAATCTTTGCACGTCTATGCAAAGTCCTGAGGGGAAAATGCACTTAAAACAGAAGAATGGTCCCCTATTCAAGCTCTCCGTTCCCCAGGCTCTGTGCAATAATCTGTGCCCAGTGGCAGGAATAATGCTTAAACCATTAGCATCATAAATTGCTTAAAGGACAAGGTGTAGGTGATTTGAAAGATACATGGAGTGGAACTGAGCAAATTAGGCCTGTCCCTGTTGTTTTAATCTTTATTTATTAATGGCAATAATTCGGTCCTAATCTTTTGTATAGCACTTCATCAATTATGTGGCATGCAAAGCTCTTCAAGGTCTCCAAATAATTTTCCTGACTTCCTTTTTCTTCTCCTGCAGAGGCAAAATGCAGGCTCTAATTCCTTAGAATGGGGTCACGAGTAGCCTCAACAGATTCTTGTGGTTCTTGCTGTTAAAAGTATCTGTAGGAATTCATCATCTCCTCCCCGAAACGAGGACTTTTTTAAAAAATTAAGTTCTATTGGAGTATAGTTGCTTTACAATGTTGTTAGTTTCTGCTACACAGCAAAGTGAATCAGCTATACATATACACATATCCCCTCTTTTTGGGATTTCCTTCCCTTTTAGGGCACCACAGTACATTGAGTAGACTTCCCTGTGCTATACAGTACTTTCTCATTAGTTACCTGTTTTTATACATAGTAGTGTGTATATGTCGATCTCAATCTCCCAGTTCATCCCAGTCCCCTTTCCCCCTTGGTATCCATATGTTCGTTCTCTACATCTGTGTGCCTCTATTTCTGCTTTGCATTTCCCTAATGATTAGTGATATTGAGAATCTTTTTTAAAAAAAATATTTATTATTTATTTATTTAGGCTGTGCCAGATCTTCGTGGGATCTTTAGTTGTGGCATGCAGACTTCTTAGTTGCGGCATGTATATGGGATCTAGTTTCCCAACCAGGGACTGAACCTGGGCACCCTGAATTGAGAGCATGCAGTCTTACCCACTGCACCACCAGGGAAGTCCCAAGAGTCTTTTCATGTGCTTATTGGCTATTTGTATGTCTTCTTTGGAGAAATGTCTATTCCCTTCGCCATCTTTTAAATTTCTTAATGTAAATTCATGTCAGTGATACTGAGCAGGACCCTATGGGCCTCCTGGGCACAAAAGCCTTTCTGTGTCCCCCATTTCTTGATTACAGGAAATAGGCTCCATTCAGCCTCTACGACCTTCCCTGAGTTCCAATGGGCAGGTTCAAAGAGTTGTTGATTAGGGAAGGGAAAGGATGTGGAGACAATGGAGGAACAGTCAAGAGAAACAATAGTGCAGCCTTGGGGCAGGGTCCTGGTTCCCCATAAAGGGATACATGCAACAATACCTTTGAGCTGTTTTGAACATATTGGAACCCCCACCAGCTGGGAGAAGTTAACTGTATGCTGCCCACAGGAGTGTAGACCCCAGACCTGTTGGAATCAGAAGGTTGGTAATGCTGACTCCCACTTACCTCACCACCAACCAGTGAGAAGAATGTCCATAAGCTGATCATGCCCTCTTTGCACCATTACTATAAAATTCCTCACTACTCCCTCCAGGTTGGGACACACAGTTTTGAGGGCATCAGCCCACTGTGTCCCCCTTTGCCTGGCAAGGCAATCAAACTATTCTTTTCTAATTTACCCAAACTCTGTCTCTGAGAATTAACTCAGTGTCAGGTTACAGAGTCTGGATTTGGCTTCAAAAGTTCTTTTTAATTATTTAATTCCTGGTCAGCTGGACTGTAGGGAGGGCCTGTGCTGAGCGTGTTGACTCAAGAAGATTGGCTTACTGCATGGCAGTTTTTTCTACTATAAACTTAAGTTTCCTTGTGGTTTTATACTTCAGTCTTCTGTGCCTGACCAATGTGAGTTCATACCTGGGAGATGGATTTGCTCTTGAGGTGTTGGCAAATCAGATTCTGAATTTGTGATGTAGAGGCCTAAACCCAGACCACTGTATATTCCCTACTGTGATGAAAGACCCCCTCTGAGGGTCTGGGGAGAGAACTATTGGTTCTCCATGATTTTTAGATTCACCTAAAAGCTGTCATATTTCAGCTACTTGGAAACCACATGTGGCCAGTGTCTACTGTCTGGAGTAGTACAGACATGGAGCTTTTCCTTCATCTCAAAAGTGCTACTGATTTAGCAAGAAAATGCTGATTTAGCAAGAAAAAAGCATTTTAAAAAGAGCATTGGAAAGTGATAATGATAAGCAAAATAAAGCGATAGTAATAAAAAAGGACTCTAGGATTAAGAAACAATGTTAGAACAGAGTTGAAATAAACCCTATACTTTAACGACTAGGGAAGAGTGCATTAGTATTCTGTGTTATAGAATCATTTGTAAAATGAGCCTAATACTAATGAGCATGTTCACAGGGCTGATGTGACAATGAAGTGAGGATTAACAGCCTAGCACATAGTAAGCATTATATAAGTATGTGTTGACTATGGAAATTCACTGCTCAATTCTCCTGCTGCTGGGAGTGTTCACCCTGAGGCCATGCTTCCTGCAGGCTGGTCCCAGCTAATAACAGAGTGTGACAGGGTGTTAATGCACCCACACTGGGCAAGATGTGAGATCCCCATTGGCCTGGCTGAAACATTTTAGAACTGAGCTATAGTCCAAGACTCTTTCTAATTCAATCCTACTTCCTTCCTGCTCTCCTTTGCTGGGGGCCAAAGCTGCAACATCGTTTGCAGGCTCTCCCCATTCCCCTAATACGTCTCTTGCATCTCTTGCACGTCTAATCTTGTCTTAGCATCTGCTTCATGGTAGACCCAAAGTGAAGAAATTGTTTGCTGCTATTAGTATTCTTTCCAGGAGACATGTCTTCATCTTTCTACCATGTGAAGACTCTTAGCAGCCTCTTTCCATCAAAACTCCCACATTAGCTAAGCTACTAGTATTTCTTCCATTTCTTCTGAGTCTCTTGTGAGCTTCTCAGCTCTTCAAGCACAGGCTGTTAAGACATCTTTCTGGTACCTCTAATTTGGGGCTCTTAGAAGGGACATTCTAAGGTACATTCATATCTCTGAAATACATTCAAAATCCAGATGTTATCTATTATTTTCACCTTTTGAAATAGGTTATTTATTTCTAATTGCTCTACTAGAACACCTGGATTTTTAATCGCCAGTTTCATGAAAAAAGCTGGAGATAGTATTTTTTCCCCAGTTCCAGAAACTTCCTTCAACCTTCTTGTCTTCTTCCCCAGCTTGGTCAAAACACAAAAGGAAACCCTTGTAAGCAGTGGACCTGAGCTTCAAGTTTTCAATCTGTCACCCAATCAATGTTCAGTTGTTTCCTTCTGCAGAATTTCACTCCTTCATTGGTCCCTATCTCCTCTCCCAGGGCCAAGTCTATCCAAATTGTCACCATTACTTACTTACTTGGACAAAACCCAACATAGATGCCATTTTTTCCCCACAACCTGCAACACAACCTGCATGTTGTGCAAGGTAAAAAAAAATAAAATAAAACTACCATATGACCCAGCAATTCCACTCCTGGGTATATATCCGAAAAAACTAAAAACACTAACTCGTAAAGGTACATACTTCCCAATGTTCATAGCAGCATTATTTATAATAGCCAAGATATGGATGCAATTTAAGTATGCATCAACAGATGAATGGATAAAGCAGAAGTGAGATATATATATATATATCCATTCATATATATATATGAGTGTGTGTATATATGTATGTATCTTATGGCTGAGTGATATTTTATTGTGTGGAATATATATACATATATATACTATATATATATTACAGCTCTATATACATATATATATATAAAACAGCTACATGTAAAAGAATGAGATTAGAATATTTCCTCACATAATATACAAAAATAAACTCAAAGTGGATTAAAGGCCTAAATGTAAGACCGGAAACCATAAAACTCCTGGAAGAGAACATAGGCAGAACACTCTGACATAAATCATAGCAATATTTTTTTGGATGATCTTCTAAGGTAAAAGAAATCAAGCAAAAATAAAAAACGGGACCTAATTAAACTTAAAAGCTTTTGCATAGCAAAGAAAACCTACCGAATGAAAAGACAACCTATTGAATGGGAGAAAATATTTGCCAATGATATGACTGATAAAGGATTAATATCCAAATTACATAAACAGCTCATACAACTCAATATCAAAAAAACAAAGAATCCAATTTAAAAAATTAGCAGAATAGCCAAACAGACATTTTTCCAAAGAAAATATACAGATAGCCAACAGGCACATGAAAAGATGCTCAATATCGCTAATCATCCGAGAAATGCAAATCAAAATCACAATGAGATATCATCTCACATCTGTCAAAATGGCTATCATTGAAAAGTCTACAAATAACAAATGATGGCGAGGATGTGAACTGTCCTCAAAAAACTAAAAATAGAACTACTGTGTGATCCAGCTATTCCACTGCCGTATATGTGCCTGAAGAGAACAAAAACACAAATTTGAAAAGATACATGCACCTCAGTGTTTTTATCAGCATTTTTTTTACAATAGCCAAGATATAGAAGCAACCTAAGTGTCCATCAACAGATGAATGGATAAAGAAGATGTGGCACATATATACAATGGAATATTACTCAGCCATAAAAAGGATCGAAACTGAGTCATTTGTAGTGAGGTGGATGGACCTAGAGACTGTCGTACAGAGTGAAGTAAGTCAGAAAGAGAAAAACAAATACCGTATGCTAACACATATATATGGAATCTAAAAAAAAAAAAAAAAAAAAAAAAGAAAAAAAGAAAATGGTCAGAAGAACCTAGGGGCAAAACCAGAATAAAGATGCAGACCAACTAGAGAATGGACTTGAGGATACGGGGAGGGGGATGGGTAAGCTGGGACGAAGTGAGAGAGTGGCATGGACATATATACACTACCTAATGTAAAACAGATAGCTAGTGGGAAGCAGCCGCATAGCACAGGGAGATCAGCTTGGTGCTTTGTGACCACCTAGAGGGGTGGGATGGGGGGGTGGGAGGGAGGGAGACTCAAGAGGGAGAAGATATGGGTACATATGTATATGTATAACTGATTCACTTTGTTATAAAGCAGAAACTGACACACCATTGTAAAGCAATTATATACTCTAATAAAGATGTTTAAAAAAAGATGTGGTATATTCCTATTTATATTAGCCATAAAAAATGAATGGGATTCTGCCATTTGCAACAATGTGGATGGACCTAGAGAGTATTATGCTTAGTGAAATAAGTCAGACAGACAAAGACAAATACTGTTATCACTTATATGTGGAAAATAAAATAATCAATGAATGTGTATAACAAAATAGAAACAGACTCACAGATATAGAGAACTAGTGTTTTCCAGCGAGGGGAGGGAAGGGGGGAGGGGTGAGATAAGGTTATGGGATTAAAAGATACAAACTACTATGTATAAAATAACTAAGCAACAGGATATATTGCACAGCACAGGGAAATACAGCCATTATTTTGTAAGGACTTTGAATGGAGGATAATCCATAAATACATTGAATCACTATGTTGAACACATGACACTACTATAATATTGTAAATCAACTATAATTCAGTTTCAAAAATAACAAAGTTATTTGGTAACCTGTTAGGGTGGAACACAGTGCATGCACACACACAAAGACATCCTCCCCGGAGCATAAGAGCAGAGCTTAAGAGCACGTATGACGTGGTACAGAACCAAGTGTCTGTGAAGAACAAAGGTTTTGTTTTTGTGTTTTCCCCCCTCATAGCTCTATTTCACGCAAAATGTATAAAAACCATTAATTCAAGGGCAAACAAATACTGAAAGCGCAAACACATTTTCAAGAAGCGGTAGACACGTTAATGAGCAGCGCTCACTCTGCATTACTGGCTCCTATTTCCATAGGGTGGCATCTGGGGGATGGACTGGAAGGCAGGTTGGCCCGGGGCTGTCACAATCATCTACGGGTCGATGATAGAGCTGCTCTCAGTGCTGGATGAAGCGGTTCTGATTGTTCGCTGAGTATGAGAAAATGCATTTGGAGATTCGCGCTGGTGGTTCTGCCTTCCCAGTTAATCGAGTTACAAATAGGTCCTTAGCCAATTCACTTTTTCATTATTAAGAGGACAAATCATAACGTAGCATGAACTAGAAGTAATTTAGCATGGCAAATACTTTAAAACTTAAGTGGAGTTGAAATTAAGTTCACTGAAGCCCCAAGAGCAAATTTGCTTCCTGTTTCGGGACCCTTGCGTTTCCAGGGGATTTCACGGGGCACAGCATTTTCCTAACCCAGGTGAGGCTCATCAATGGGGCTGACATGTGGTCATCTCCAGGAGGGTTCAGGATGCCCCCCACACTCTCTGCTTCGGCCACGACGGCTCCAACCAAAAGAGCAAACTGTGCACCTACAGGTCAAATTTATGTTCAACTATCAATATATGTACTATCACCAGTATGAACGTGTGTGTGTGTGTCCCTCCCTCCCTTCCCTCCTTCCTTCCTTCTCTCTTTCTCTTCTGTCTCTTACTCTTTCTCCCTCTCTCCTGGGTATCTGACAGAGAAAGAGAGAAAGAGAACTACCTTCCTTGTCCAAAATCATACCTAAAAGCTAAACTAAAGAATCATATATATTTAAAGTTAACAAATGGATTTAAAACTCAATAAACTTCTTCATTTAAAATATTTTTAAAAACTCTTTGCAATTTTGTTTTCTCTGCAGATATTAGAGTTTTTACAGGTGACACATTTTCATCACATTGAGCAACATTTGCAAACATCCATTTTTAAAATGCTCTCTCTATAAGTAGTCCTTCTGTTCCCTTCCTCCTTTTCTCCCTCCCTTCCTCCCTCCCTTCCTCCCTCCTCCCTCCCTCCCTCCCTCCCTTCCTTCCTTCCTGCCTGCCTGCCTGCCTGCCTTCCTTTTTCTTTGTTGTTTTTTATTCCTACCACCAAAGGAGATTTGGAAATAAATTTTCTATTCTATCCCTCTCAAAACATAAACAAATGCAAACCCCAAGCAACAAAAGTTCTTTTCATAATTTGTTCTTTGAAAGTGGTAGATGATATTTTGTTGCTTTGTAGTGTTGGAGGGAATGGGAATGGAAGACTTTTTCTTTTCCCTCTTTTTTATTCAGTTTACATTCAGTTTTAAATTTTATTTCCCCCTTCTCATCCTTACTGATTTAATAAGGGATTAATGTTCAACATATATAACAGCTCATACAACTCATCATCAAAAAAACAAAAAACCAAACCACACCAAACCAAACCAAAAACCAAAAAAAAAAAAAAACCCAAAATCTTAAAAAAGAAAAAAATATTGAACATCTACATGTCAAAAAAACAAAAAACCAAACCACACCAAACCAAACCAAAAACAAACAAACAAAAAAAAACCCAAAATCTTAAAAAAGAAAAAAATATTGAACATCTACATGCTTCTAAAAGTCAAAAGTACACTGTAAGTTAAATTCAGAGGAGTATTATTCTCTCCTAGGTACCTTCATCTTATGTTCTTTACACCTTACAGATAATCAGTTTTCTTGTTTTCCAGTTTCTCCTCCCTGTGTTTCTTTGAAGTCATTTTTTAATTGTCATTAAAGCATCACCTTTCTTTTCAAAGAGAATGTTAACTTTTCAAAACGTCTTCTGAGTAGTGCATCATTGTCACTTATTTTTTCTGTAACACTTGTCATTGCATAAAGAAAACATACGTGATTATTTTTAAAATTTTGACAATTCTCTTAAGTATTTTGTCATCAAAAAGCCAGTGAAACTTTACCCTCATGGACAATTTTCCTGGTTAGTCCTGACTCATTACAAAGTGTTGCACAGATTCTACTACCTGATGCAGGTTGTGTCAGGCACACTCTAATGTGGATACTATGATCCGGACCTCCTAATACACACTTCCCTGTAGGACCCCCTCCCCTTGAGTGTGGGTGGGACCTGTGGCTTGCTTCTAACCAGTAGAATATAACAAAGGTGATGGGTTGTCATGTCTATCATTATATTACATAAGATTGTAACTTATGTCCAGCTAGTGACTGTCTCCTCTGACTCTCCCTTGCTGGATTTGATGAATTAAGTTGGTGTATGGAGAGTTCCCTGTTGCAGGACCTGAAGGCAGCCAAGCCCCCAGCCAACAGCAAGCAAGTTGCTGACATCCTCAGTCTTACAGCCAGCGAAGACTTGAAACCTCCCCACCACAGATCCTTCCCCAGTCGGCCCTCAGATGAGACCCCACCCCTAGCCTTCACCTTGATTGCAGCCTTGAGAGAGACCCTGCTGCAGCAGACCCACCTATGCCGTGCCTGGACTCTTGACCCCAGAAACTATGTGATCATGAATGTGGACTGTTTTAAACCAATACGTTTGTGGTAATTTGTTATGCAGCAATTAATAACAAATGCACAGGTTTTACTTTTATAGATGCAACAACGTTTGCTGCAGCAGG
This sequence comes from Kogia breviceps, assembly GCF_026419965.1. Taxonomy (NCBI): domain Eukaryota; kingdom Metazoa; phylum Chordata; class Mammalia; order Artiodactyla; family Physeteridae; genus Kogia; species Kogia breviceps. Next base: position 142,591,648 of record NC_081314.1, read on the forward strand.
TTGCTTTTGAAGGATGCAGTACATAAACTTCACATGTGGGGCTGTCTCTTTAATCTTCACTTAGAAATGGTTCTTTAAAATTCCAGTCAAAGCAGCCACTCCATCAGGGGTTCCACTATGCTGTTTTTCCGTCAAGCATTTCTATTTTACAAATTACTCTGATGAAGATGTCTTCTCCAATAAAGTTTTCAGTTGGTAGCTCATAAAAAAGTGTCATTTATTATTCATCTCCTTACTGGAATAGAATGTAGCAAAACATAAGTGGAGGTATTGAAACATCTCCTTATTGGAATAGAATCTAGAAAATATATAAGCTGCTGAAGTATTGGAAATATCTATGCTTTCATTCTACTCTATAGCTAATATTCCCTACCACATAATTTATTCTAATACTCTTATCTTAAAATGTTAACAATATTTCCTAAATCCCTTCCAGATTTGTTGACAAAGGAAAGTAGTTTAATTTCTTGGTATGTATTGATTCCTAAGTATCTGTTTAGACATTTTTCCTCAAAGGGTTGAATGAGTGCTTTCCTAGTGAGAATTTTGCTACTGAGTAAGAGACTTCAAAGGAGCCTCTAAACAATTATCATTAAGGTTAATGGTATTTTTGAAATATTGAGTATCCAGTAACTTTATACACAACAAAGAAAAATTAGGCAGTGTCTTTATGTTCTGGTTTTTAAGTGTGTTCGTTTTTTAGTTTTTAAGTGTCTTGCTAATTGATGGCATTAATAATTACCAGCTCAAGGCTCAATTATACACCTAGAATAAATTTCACTATTAAAGGAAAGTGAAATGGTTTTAAATCCATGTTGCAAATGCAATGTTCTCTTATCTGGTCTCCCTGCTTCCCTCCTCACTTCCCATTTGTCAATTCTCAGCTAGAGGACCATTGAAAAACCCATCCTGTCACATCCCTGAGCAGACGGTCCAGCGCCTCTCATTTCATTCACAGTGAGAGCCCAAATATTTCCAGATTCCCTATATGACCCTCACTCTTTTCAGTCCCAATGATTGGACTGCCTCACACCCCACTTTCCTTCTCACTCACTCCTCCCCAACCAGGCTGGCCTCCCAGATTGAGCGAAGTGAGCTTCTACCCCAGTCCTTTGCTGCTGCACTTTCTTCTTCTCGGAGTGCTTCCCCTCCAGTATCCAAAAGATTCATTTCCCTGCTTCCTTTAGGGTCTGCTCAAACGTCTCCTTATCAGAGAGGTCTCCCCTCTATAGCTACATACAGATATGTAGCTATAGCTATGTATAGACATAGCTATACAGATAGATAGACAGATAGATAGCAATTCCCCTGATACTCCTATCCTCACCTTGCTCTTTTTTCTGTATAGCATCTCTCATATCTGACATTGGATATATGTACTTGTTGTCTCTACATGAGAGTAAAACTCTTTTGTCCACTGTTCTATCCCCAGTACCTCGACTCTATCTGTCTTATAGAGGATGCTCAATAAATATTTATTAAATGAAAGAATACATTCAAACAGGCTTCTTGATAATTTTTTTTTTTTTTTGCGGTACGCGGGCCTCTCACTGCTGTGGCCTCTCCCATTGTGGAGCACAGGCTCCGGACGCGCAAGCTCAGCGGCCACCGCTCACGGGCCCAGCCGCTCCGCGGCACGTGGGATCCTCCCAGACCGGGGCACGAACCCGCGTCCCCTGCATCGGCAGGCGGACTCTCAACCACTGCGCCACCAGGGAAGCCCTATAGAATTTTTTTATTGTTTTTATCTGAATTTGGGTTGGGCTGTCATTGTTTTTATCACGTGCTATGGTCACGAAGAGGTTGCCATAGGGATAGACATTTTAGCTGTCATTGTGTGGCATCTGTGCATGAAATGCTGATTTACCTTCTCCGGAGGGTGTAAATAACCTTCTGATTGCCTTCAGAAGGAATTTTCTTTACCTAAGCTTCTAGAAGAGTGTGCTTCCTTGAGCTCTGTGTGCAATGTCAGCCTGTTCTCGAGATGTGCAGTGAAGTCTGTGGAACCATCTAGAATGCCGTGAGCCAAATGCACTGTCTTTTCTGCATTAGGGATGTGCTGGTACCGACAGCAACAACGAACCTCAAATCCCTGCTTCACTCCAATAAAATGAGAGGCCCACCCTATGTGGTCTCAACCTTTGTTGTCACCTAACCGTCACTACCCTGGATTATTAGTGGCCTGCCTTCTCCAGCCCCTCATTACTTCATGTGGCCCAGCCTGTGGTCTCTGTTTGTATTTCTTACCTACTAACTCCTCTGATTTCTGACAACTCTAAGTATCTTCACACTGGCCTTTCTTAGTTTGTGTTTCCTCATGTCAGGTTGGCTGCTACCCACTGCCCTCCACTGAGGGCATCTTTCCTCTTTCTGGTAGTCAGGTCTGCCTTTTCTAACGGTACTTGGCATCAGTGAACTCTAACTGGGCAAAGCCATAGTGAGCAGGGAAAGGGGAAAACACAATTCCTGCTGGGCCATTCTAGACCTCTATTCAGAGAAAAACATTGGGGCTAAGGGTTCTTGCACAATGGTTTGCTGAAGTTATGACCTTGGACAAGTCATTTAATATATCTGAAGCTCAAGATTCTTCATCTCTAATTGTGTCCTGTCCCCTTATGATTGTTGTAAGAATCAGAATGAGGCCACCATAAAAGACCAAGGACTTGAAAATGAAAGCTAATGTCATTGCAATATTATCCAGAAGGTCCTGTTGGCTTTTAGTCCCTTTACTTTAAAATTTGCTTGCTATATTATTTACACACAGCTTGCATTTACAAGTGTCCACTTTTATTATTAAAAGTGTCCAACTCCCTTTTCTGTTTCTCCTAAAAACACAGACATCAATTGATCTTCTAGTGGCGCTCTGTTTTTGCGATAACCAAGGATTGGTAGGTCAGCTCTTTGCCTTCTTGATATGAAGCGAGCACACAGCTGTTTGCCTGGCACAGTCTTCACCATTTCAAGGTATTCTACTCCTGCTCATCTGTGGCATTAAAGGTCCTTTCAGTGAGCACACTGGGATGGAAGGGTGTCTGCAGATTTCAAGGTTAGGGGAGCGGTTAGACACAGCACTTGGTATGATTTTATGCATGAACATACCAGCTTTTCGCAGACACAGACTCTTCAGACTGAAAATAAATGCCACTGGGTACAGACTCTCACATTTTTATGGTACATTAATGCTGATCTTGTGTTTGCATATCAAAGAAAAATGGCTGAGCAGACATTTTAATATAGTGGAATGATTATTGGTTCTCAGCACGCAGGCAAGTACATCTGTTTAGTCTTTGGGATTCATTACAGTAAACTAATGGACTTGTTGACGAGGGTAAGTGTGAGTTTAATGTGTAGAATAAGAGACAATCTTGAGCATTTATGAAGCCACCACCTCTAGTGAGCTAAGCGAATTTATCTCTATTCAACTTTTCCATTTGTAAAGTAGTGGTACTTACATTGCCCAGAAGTCTGGAAGCTCTGCTCTGAAGGACAAAGATCAGTCGAGAGAACTGGTGGCTAGATTTCTCCTAACCAATCCCTCCAGGCATGTGATTCTTCACTGGGCAGAGGAAAGGGCTGATTTAAGGGAAATGGGGGGTGGGATGGAGTGAAATGTAAGATGAGTGCCAGCTTAACCTGTCACAGCCTACAACAACTCCCTTGAAACTTATGAAAACTATTCATTGTGCATCTGTCCTGTGGCGAGAAAAGTTTGCACAACGTTCAATAAGTAGTTATAGAATTAATGAATTGAAGTTAGGATCAAAAGGGAGAGAATGGAGCAACAGTGTAAGTAACATTAGTTTCAGATGCCCATTTGCACCCGTGGTCCTGTTCCCTTTTCTGTCTGCCCAGAGAGCCCTGAAGAGCATCTCCACAAAAGGAGATCCAAGGGTGATTTCAAGTCCTGGATGGGGTCCTCAGGCCCAGAAATCAAGCTTCCAGGGCTTCTCAGACTTCTTTATATATTTTGTCCAGTGTCAAATATTAGATGACCTTGATTTATGAAAGGAATTCCTGGTTTAGGAAAAATGTTTTGGATACAGAAGAAAAACCTTGTTGTGCTTTGTTTTTTTTCCCCCCAAAGATCGTTAATTTATTATTTATTAATCAAATACATATCCTCCTCAAGACAGAGGGCCAGGTCCTATAGGAAATATGGTGTATTATTCTTTTCACTCAGTAATTTTTTTTTTTCACTCAGTAAGTTTTTCATTTGCCTGATAACTCAAGATACTGTTGTAGGAAGCAAAAGTATAGATGAAAAATAGTTAACAGTCAAGGCTTAGCACTGAATCCGTTTCCTAAATAGACCTGATCCTTTTCATTCTTTATTCTTAAATTATTTATATCATTTTTCTTTGACTTTTTTTCTTTTTTAAAAATAGGTATTATTCAAGCATGGTGCAAAATTCAGCAGGGACAAAGGATCCACAGGGAAGTTTCCCTCCTACTTATGTCTCCCAACTACCCAGCTCCTATCCTCGGAGACAGCTATGTTATCAGTATTTTACTTATTCTCCCAGAGGTATCCTCTAAGTATTTTAAGACAAAGGTGAGAACATAAGCCAAGACAGCTCTTAATCATAACCACTCAATACTTCTCTTCCACATGCATTCTTTGTGCAGTTTTACTTGTCTTCTCTGGGGATCTGGGATGGGGGTGGGAGTGTCTAAAATATGAATCCTCTTAGGAGCAGATCCTAAGAAAGCACATTTTCCCCATCTCCTGGAAGCTCAGGTCAGGTAAGTGGATTCAGAGGTGGAGTCAATGGCGAAAGTGAGGTTGTGGGGTCCATGGCAGGCACTGGGAAAACGAAATCTCTCCCAAACCCAGCAAAATCCTCCCCCAGCATAAGTTGAGGGTCACACAGCGTGTGACCCTGGGGCACAGCTGGTGATGCAAAAGGCCTTACAGTCCACATTCTAGGGTCTGAGGGTAAGGAGGTCTTTCTTTTCCTGTTGGTAGATTCCTTGCAAACTTTCAGGTCTCACTATGATTCAACTCTCACCAACACCTCTCAGGTGAGGCAACCAGGATAAATATGAGGGGACCCAGGGCATACAGATGTGTTGTACAATTTCTTGGTCTGTCAGGATGATTCTTTTTGATCTACCAAGACTTTCACTGAGCAGATTGTCAGAAATCCTGAGGTGACTGTTGACCGTGGACAGATCTAAGGTCACGTGTCCTTGGAATTTCAATGTCCTTGAGTTCACAACAGATCCTCCTTCAGCTGGGGCTGCAGCTCTTGGATTGGAAGGCTCACCATTCCAGCTGGAGTCAGGCTCTGATCTTAGAGATATATCAGGACATCAGAGGCAAGACACAGCATCACCTGGGGGGTTCCATTTCCAGGTGGTCCATAGATGAGTGACAGAATCTGTGTTCACATACCGTGGACAGGGGCTTCTGGAAGTGGTTCAAGGAGATGTGGTGGCTCCAGGTTTCTTTCGACCCTTCAGGCCTGGCCTCCCTGCTGTGTCAGGACCCTCCTCCACCCACCTACTGGAGACTTCTGTCCTAGCTCACACTACACAGTGCTTCCCTTTACCTAATCTTTTCTTTGACTTCAGGGAATAGACTTAAGAGTAAAGGAGAAGGGTGTTCACTTCAGTGAAGACCCAATCACTGGTCCTTTGCAGTTTACATGTGTTTTCCCCTCTAATATTTTACAATGTTTAAACCATTTTTATTATGAAACATAGCACACTACAAAAAAACTGTACAAAACAGAAATGTACAGCACAAGGATGCATCACAAAGCGACCCAGACCAACCATCGCAGGGACCGCAAAGGCCACCCATCGTCCCTCCCTTCACTGCTCCTTCCTCTCACCCAGAGAGCACCACCATCCCTACTTCATAATCTCTTCCTTGCTTTGATTTATTCTTTGACCTCTTAAGTCACAGAAACACTGTGGCTTAGTTTTGAGTTCTTTATGTAAATAAATTATACACATCATGCCTTGTTTTGTATCTGACTTCTTTCACTCAGTAGGTTTCTGAGATTCCATGTTGTTATATGTATCTAGAGTTTGTACATTTCTTATTACTTCTTACTATTTACTATGTGTCCATATTTATTATTATCTATAGTATAATGCTATCTATTTATCACTATTACTGTTTAGAGATACGTGGGGTTGTTTCTAGCTTTCTACTCTAAGAGTAACGCTGCTGAAAACATTCTCACTTGGTGCTTATGGACACATTTACATTTGGTATATACCATGGAGTAGAATACCTAGGAGTGGAGACAGAGATTCATGTTTGCCATTAGTAAATAATGCCAAACAGTTTTCTAAAACAGTGATACCAATTTTCACTCCTACAAGCAGTGAGCGTGTTCCCATTGCCTCATGTCCACATCACCACTTCACATCATCTGCTGTCTTCATTTTTGCCTTTCCATTGGGCATGTGTTACTTCCACATTGTGATTTTTGTCTTATATTTCCCTGTAAAATTTCGTGTATTTATTGGCCACTTGGGTATACTCTGTTCAAACCTCTTGCCTACATTTCTATTTTGCCCTTTCTATTCTTCTTGATTTATGGGAACTCTTTATATATTCTGAATATAAGCCCATTGTAGGCTTTATAGGTTGCAAATTCCTTGTCACCTCTGTGACTATGATAAAAAATAATTATTTTTTGATTTTTAGAAGTTATTTTTTTCTCCATTATGAACTTACACATTGCATTAGTTTTCAGTGGCTGCTGTGAGAAATTAACACAGGCTTGGTGGCTTGAAACAACAGAAATATTTTCTTTCACAGTTCTATAGGCCAAAAGTATGAAATCAAGGTGTCTTCAGGGCTGTGCCCTTTGCCTCTTTCAGCTTCTTGTGGCTGTGTCCATAGTCCTTGGCTTGTGGTTACATCTTCCTCCATCTTCACATTGTCTGTCTTCTCCTCATCTATCTGTTGTAAGGACACTTGTCATTGGATTTAGGGTCCACCTGGATAATCCAGGATAATGTCATCTCAAGATCCATAACTTAATTACACCTGCAAAGACCCTTCCCCCAAATACAGTCACTATCACAGGTTTTAGGAGTTAAGACGTGGGCATAACATTTTGGGGAACATCACTCAATTCACTATCGAAGTTATATATTCACTTACTATTCTTCTAGTGACTATAATCCAAGGTAAAATACACTCTCCTGACTTATTAAAGACAAATATTGTGCCTCTATGTCTTCCCAGAAAATTCAAGAACAGTAGAATACTTTAAATTCATTATTACCTTGATGAACTACATATTATTGCTGAAGTGTATTTTTATATGTTTATTGTAAGCCTAAAAGGACATTATTATCATTACTTTATGCAGTTACTACATGGACAGCACAATAAAGCCAGAAGAAGCAGTAATTTTGCTTGATGTATCCAATCAATGGAATAAGAACTATTTTTTTCCTTCATGTGGAAAAGGATCAATCGAATTTCATTTTCCCATATGAATTTTATTTCTTTATCCACTTGTTTACTCCAGAAATGATTATTTAGTACCTCTTTTGTGCCAGGGAATGGGAATAGAGGAAGAAGAATGGCAGACAAATTCTCCAAAGCATGGGTTAAAAAGTTGTTAAGCTGGAGTGTTAGTCTGAAGAAAATCTTGAGATCATCTGGCACTTCAAACATTATTGTGCTAATAGGGAAACCGAGAGTGAAGAAATTGAATGACTTTCTGTGCCAGGAGGTCACAAAATCAGACCCCTCAAATCCTTCAGATCCCAATCTAGCCCTTGTAACTTCTAGAGTAGACATGATATGCTAACTCAATAAATGTATTTAAAGAACACAAGACTATGCAGACATCTAAGAAAGATACTCAGAAAAATGTTGTTTTGCAGACCCATGAATCTCCACCTCCTGGAAACTACCTCATGATGTATATCTTTGGTCAAAACATAATACCCATGGCCAAGTCTGGAAATAGACAAGATCTATGGAATGTTTTAGTAGGGGAAATCTTTACTATGTTATTAGTGATAATAATAAAAGTTAACATCTCGCGAGCACTCACGATTCTCTAGGATTTGTGTTAAGAATATTATTACATGGGGGGAAAAGCCCATGTAAGTCATGACAGTTTTATGAAGTTGGTGTTATTATCCCCGTCCCTTTTTAAAGGGAGGATACCGAGGTGTCGAAGTTCAGGAGCCTGTCGGTTCAGGTGATGTCATGGTGAGTGGTGGAGCCAGGATTCTAAGCTGGAGAGCTGACGCTTTCTTCAGTCCTCCAGGCAGCCCTGCCCGTGGGTGCTGAGCCACAGAAAGCGGCGTCCATCCTTTCCAGGACCTCTTGTGCTGTCCTCACACACCTCTGGGTTCACGCCTGTTTATCCCCCAGAGAGAAGGGAGGGAAGAGTGGCTCACTCCTTTTGCATCTCACCTACATCTCTTGCTAGAATACTGCTCTTCATGGTTCTTCTTCATGTCTTGAAGAAATAACCACTATTTTCCACCTAAAATCTGGCCATTGTGTCAAAAAAGAGGGAGATCCATGGAAACAGTCGATGTGTCACATGTGCTTTGTCCACGTGGTGCTGGCATAGTGACACAGTGAACGGGACAGCTGAGCAGGAAGACTGTTGGAAGTGTCCTATTTTCCCAAAGCGCTCTCCCTCCAGGAAAAAAATTACCCCCGAGTGTTTGCTTTGCAATCAGGCCATCTTTTGTTTAAAACGCCCATATTTCTGAGAGGCATTAGGAACTGACAGAACATGATGCAGCCGCCATCACTTGTGAATTCATACCAACAGGATGAATATGAATGAGGAGGAGCAGGGGTTCTAAAAGGATCCCTGCAGACTCGTCGCAGCACTCCCAACATTTGACAAGCTGGTTGGCAAAGGGATCTTCAGGGCACGGTTTGGCAGTAAGTCGTGAGAATGCCTAGTGCCACTTGGGACTGGAATCAGCATTAGTATTCTCTGCAGGGTGGATGCCAGCTCCAGCGTCTAATCACAAATGCCATATCCGTGCATCTCAGACGTCATTTAGGTAAAATTAATTCTGATTGATGGAGCCCAATTCTTGCTTTTAGTTCTTGAGTTGCCTGCTCTGACTGTAATGGGATTGAAATATACCATAATGGATTTGTGAGAGATGAGGACGGGTCGGCTTAGTCATCAGTGTCCTATAATTTGTCCCCCTACATTAAGACCGTAAATAACATTCCTTAGCCTCTGGGAGGAACAGACAGCGATATTATGGGCACTGATCTTTTCCTTTTTCTTCCCATTTGCTATATTAAACTTTGTAAAGTAAGCTTTAAAATGTTGAAAAGTGAAGTTCCAAGAAATTGTGAGGGCCACTTTCTTCCTTCGTTAATGAGAGAGGCTGGAGGTAATATCTGAAGTCTCTTCACGTCCATTTCTATGACGCTAAGATAGCCTCAGCATGTGAAAATTTGATCTACACTCATTCTATAATATAGACGAAAAAGTAGGAGTACTTTCCCTATTGCCTCCTCCTTCAACTGTGTTAGTAACTAGAAGTAAAACTAACACATGCCATCTAAGAATTAAAATGTCTTAAATCATTTTTAAAATTCAAAATAGTACATAAACACGATAACAATTGTACGTTAACATGCCTGTGAAAAAATTTGAAGTGCAGTTGTCCTCTGTCTTCTAATAATGGTGGCCCTCAGTCCCAAGACCACTGGATTCGCTTGTGGCTCTCTTTGTTGCTTCATTCCTATGTTCAAGCAATAAATTCTCTGTGATTTCAAAAAAAAAAAAACAAAAAAACTGTGGAGCCCAGGAAGGTGAGTGAGACCTGGGCAAGAAGGATCACGAAGAGAGCAGCTAGTGTATCAGTTAGTTTTTGCTCCATAAAAAACACACCCAGATAAGTGGCTTAAAATGGCCACCATTTATTTGCTTACAGTTCTGTAGGTTAGTGATTTGGTTTAGTTCAGCCAGGAAGGCTTGTCTCTGCTCCATGTGGCGTTAGCTGGGTTCACTCATGGGTCTGCAGTCAGCTGGCAGTTATGAGGCCACGTGGAAAGCTAGATGAAGGCTGGCTGCCTGACCTCACCCACAGGGCTACTGATAGCAGGGTTGATGGAGGCAACTGGGTTATGTGTTGTTGACTGTCCAGCAGGCTACTATGGCTTTGTTCACATGATGGTGGCTGCAGACTTCCTATGAACAGCAAGAGAGGGCTTACCTTGATGCACTAGCACTTTTCAAGCCTCTGCTTCACCAGCTTTGTGATATCCCATTGGCCAAAGCAAGTCACATGGCTATGCCCAGGTTCAAGGGAGTAGACTCAGCCTCTCGATAGGAGGAATTTGTGGTGGTTCTAAAATGTGTCCACAACTCCTAGTCACCTCTCCTACCGAGAGGTGGCGGACACCCTTGAATCTGAGTTAATCTTAGTGACTTGCTTGTAACTTTAACAGTTGAAATGACCCTGCATAATTTTTATTTATTTATTTATTTATTATTTAAAAAAATTTTTTGGCTGTCCCACACAGCATGTGGAATCCTAGTTCCCCAACCAGGGATCGAACCCATGCCCCCTGCATTGGAAGCGTGGAGCCTTAACCACTGAACTGCCAGGGAAGTACCTGAGCCTGCATTATTTTAAATGTGAGGTCAGCAAAGGACCTGCTGAGATGGACTTGCTAAAGAAGCCACATGTAGTCACGCTGGCTGGCCACCCAGCTGAGCCCCCCACCAACAGCTATAGCATCAGTTGCCAGACTTACTGATGAGCCGTCTTGAACACCCAGCCCGGCTCAACCTTCACGTGATTGCAGCCCTGCTGACATCTGACTGTAACCACATGAGAGGCTCCAAGCAACAACAGCCCAGCTGAGCCCTTCCAGAATTCCTGACCCACAAAATCATGAGAAAAATACAATGGCCATTATTTTAATCCACTGCATTTGGGGGTAGCATTTTAAATCAGCAATAACAACAAAATTAGTCGGTTTAAAAACTCAAATGTAGGGCTTCCCTGGTGGCGCAGTGGTTGGGAGTCCGCCTGCCGATGCAGGGGATGCGGGTTCGTGCCCCGGTCTGGGAGGATCCCACGTGGCGTGGAGTGGCTGGGCCCGTGAGCCATGGCCGCTGAGCCTGCGCGTCCGGAGCCTGTGCTCCACAACGGGAGAGGCCACAACGGTGAGAGGCCCGCATACCGCAAAAAAAAAAAGAAAAAAACAACAACAAAAAACCCTCAAATGTAAATAATGTACTAATAAAAATGTTAGAAGGGAATCTAGGAGACTAAATATGCAACGTAGGAATTGAGATGATCTTAAGCACACCGAGGGAGACCCACTTCGGTTTCCTGAAGCTTCCATTCTCTCCTCCACCACCACACAACCTGGTGTGATGAAAGCAGGCTTTCCCACTCAGTTGGAGTAAGTGCAAGAATTTAAATGCTTTTCAGGACAATATTTAAAATTGCACATGAACTAGGAACCTTCTCGTAACTCCCTGGAAGGGCTCAGGGATGCCCTCAGTTTCTGGGTAGCTTCCTGTCCAGCGTCTGAGTCTCCCGCCCCTTCTTGCCTCAGCACTGACCATCTTCAGCAATTTATAAAGACATGTCACTCCCCTAGAAGGACAGGCCCCGCCTTGGGATTGGTGCCTCTCTGCAGAGGAGCAAAGTTCCTCAAGACCGTGTTATACAGCCTGCAGCATAATCTGGGGGTCCCTGGAGATTGCAAGTCAGAGCCTATTTGAGGTCTCACTGCCCAGAAGAGCTACAGTTGTGGCTCTTCCCCTGCATGTCCTGCAGGAACTGTTGGATCACATCACCCTCCCTTGTGTGAACAATCAGACCTGGTCCCACACCTACCCAAGACAGACCCACATGCTCAGAGGAAAGAAGAGGATATTCTCCTACTGGCCACATAAAGCCTCTCCTGCCCTCTCCCCCCCCCCCGCCCACTGCTATTTCACATGATATACCGTACAGTGTTGGCCTTTTCAATGATGCTCTGCTCCTGTACCCTCAGTTACCTAGACATATGAGCCAGTTCCCCAACTGCACAAAGATCCAACCATTTCCTTGAAATCACTGCTTGGAAAGAGCTGGTTAAACATTTAAACCACATCCTTTCTGCAAGTCTCTACCTGAGGAGGTTAGCTCTTTCTCCCCTTCCATCACCTTAAGTTATAACAGATTTCCTTTCTAGAAGGCGTGTAACAGACAGGCGTTTAATCTCCTCTGCTTCCTACAGAGGCCAGTTCAGCTTATTTCTCTCCCTTTGTTTGATCCTTGATCGTGGGAAACAACCTCTCACATTCCAAAGGGGCAAAAGCTCTGTCTTTGTCTTCTCCTGGATTCCCTGCCACAGGACTGGCCCTCCCCCAGCCTGCGGGGCCGGGGCTGCCCAGTCAGGGAGCCTCAGAGCACAGCGGGAGGGCCACCTCGCTCCTCTGCTGCCCTGTGCAGGGCCTTGCTCTCCTTCCAAAGTGGCCTTAGATGGAGAAGCTGGAGGTGGATGAGGAGCAGGGGAATATCGATCTCTCTCAGTATCATTTCGGGGCCAATTAATCCAGATGAATGATGATAAAGGGTTGTACTGGGCATTAGCAGTGAGAAGGGAAAGTTAAGAATAGGTGACAGAAATTTCATTAATTCATACCCCCTTTTTTTCCCGGCTGCACCACGCAGCTTATAGCATCTCAGTTCCCCAAGCAGGGATCGAACCCAGGTCCCCGACAGTGGAAGTGTAGAGTCCTAACCACTGGACCACTAGGGAATTCCCATTTCATACTTTTTTTTACATTAAGAAATGCAATTAATATCGCCAAGAACTTTGTAAGTACCCCAAATAGTGCTTTGGAAAATAACTAGATGACAGACATGTCCCAGAGAAGCGGTTCCCCTCTCGATGCAATGAATTAATACCACAAAGTATTTTACTATGGGGTTTCACTCTCTTCCAAACACCCCTCCTGGCTCAGACTGGGTGAGAGTTTCTTGCTTCTCTCTCAACAGCCACTTCTCTGCAGAGGCACAGAGGTTTGCCCATCTTTTGCGTCTCCACAGTACCACCAACCCCCAGGTTCCCAAAGACACACACACACACACACACACACACACACACACACACACACACACACACCTCTCAACCACCCAGTAGCTCTCTGCGAGGCTGCCAGAGACTTTTTGCCCCTCAGGGGTCCCCTTGGCCTTAGTGAGCCGCTGGTAACAGCAGGAGCCACAGGAAACCAGTGTGACCACAACCCCTTGGGCACAAGATGGGCCCCTCGTAGTCATTGCTGCCACATCACGGCTGTAGGTTTTCCGTATGGGAAACTGAAAAGCAGACACAAGCACAGACAGATGCAGACCAAAGTGTCACCTTTGTTGCTGACCACAGGCAGGACATTGGATGAGGCGCCTGCCCTTGTCTGTTGGGCTCGCCACCTCTCTGTTGTCCCTTCTCCCATCTGGTTTTGGAGCAGCTCATGAGGCTAAGGTTGGGTCTCCATATCAGACATTTTACCCAAGATTGCTGCCTCTCATTGGTCCTGGGTGGCGAGGGGAGAAAGGAGATGGAATTCCTATTGTTTACGCTCTTCTAATAGATCAGCTCTCCACAGTCATGGAACACAAGCCATCAGCAGTCACCCCCACCTCCGCAGAGGGTGGCCAGTGAGACTGGAGCAAGAGGCCAAAGGGTAAGTCAAGTAGCATCCCTTCCACATGCACGCACGAGGAATGGGGACTCCAGGTCCCCCAGCTTTTCTGTTCTCTCAACGCTTAATCATTGGCTTAAGCATTAAGCCCCTGGTCGGCCAGGGATGTACTGTCCTGCTCTACGGGGCCATCCATCAGGCCAGTTTTACTCCCACCTTCAAAAACCCACTCCCCCTTGGGATACCTTCCTGGGACAACTTCTGGGCAGGATATATTTTGTTCCCAGAAGCCGTCCATTGGCTTAGAATAGTGAAATATTTAAATAAACTTTGAGCCAAGCTTGAGTCAAGGCTGAAGATTTATTCTTTTCTATATTTCTTTGCATTTTTTTCCCAGCCCTATTGCCCAATGTAGCTTATCTGAGATTCTGCAATGTGATTAAAAGTCAACATCAGATGAACTGGGAATACAATATCAACAACCTGGAGATGACTTGAAGTTGAATGTAAAGCCTTCTTTTATTAAATTCTGTTTTTGTAGACTAGACTAGGCTATATTACAGTAAAGAGTAATCTCCAGATCTCGGTGGATTAACACTTTCTTAAATTTAAATTTCAGATTAAATTTAAATTTCAGATTAAATTTCTTTCCATAGATTTCACTGGTCCACAGAGGGCTCTGCTCTGCATCACCATGGTCTTTACTTTGGTACCCACCTGAGAGTGTAGCCGTCATCTGGAGTATTGCTGGTCATGTGTCAGAGGGAACGTCAAGCTTAGCTAAGCACACGGTGGTGCCTACAGCTTCCTCCTGGAAGTGTCAATGTCCCCTCTGCTCACATTCTATGGGCCAAAGCAAGTTATGTGTGGTGCTTGAGTTCCAAAGAGGCACGGAAGCCCAATTCTCCCACCTGCCTGGAGGACAAGACCTGGAAGAGTGTAAACCACTCTAAGGACCAGCACAGATTTTCAGGGAGAGATAAAAGGCCACGAATATTAAATGTTCTTGTAAGTTAAAGTTCAACTAATTTTGTGTCTGAAGTAAAGTCCAAAATTAAATACTCTTGTTCTTGTGAAGTCAAGTCCAAAGTCTATAATTCCTGATTTTAAATGAACAGTCAATGAAATTACAGCCCTCTTCCCTTTGTTAAGAGTCTGGCTTTCTTCAACCATCCTGTGTGAGCTGGGCCACCATCTATCACAGTGGACTTAATGCCTTCAGGACTTTAGACGTTGAGTTAGTTCAATTTCTCAGTCTCCACTTTAGAATATAAAGAGAAAGACAAATGCTGTATGATAACACTTATATGTGGAATCTAGAAAATACAACAAACTAGTGAATATAACAACAACAAAAAAAACAGACTCACAGATATACAGAACAAATTAGTGGTTACCAGTGGGGAGAGGAAAGGGGGGAAGGGCAAGATAGAGGTAGGGCATTAAGAGGTACAAACCATTCTGCATAAAATAAGCTATGAGGATATATTATACAGCACAGAGAATATAGCCAATATTTTATAATAACTATAAATGGAGTATAACCTTTAAAAGTTGTGAATCATTATATTGTACACCTATAACTTACATAATATAGTACATCAGCTATACTTCAGTAAATTTTTTAAGTGATCTTAGGACCTACAGGATTATCACAGTACTGACTCTACATCATTGACCAACCTCAATGCCTGGAGGAACCATCCCAAGTGAAATGGGGTTCTCAGGACATCACGTTTGGTAAAATCTTGGCCTGTGTTACTGATGTCAAATACGAAGTGGAAGCTGAATGGGATCTGAGGGCAGGTTGGAGGATAAAGAGGGAAAATCATCCTTGGTTTCATGTCTGCAGGAAACCATTGGGGCCAAGGAACCCTGACCTAGGGAGTTAATTCCATTGCAAGAAATGTCTTTTCAAGAGGTTAACAATACCCCTACTTAACCTTCACGTACTGTCTCCTTTCTTAGAGGAGTCATTTTCAGAGACATATTCGGGACATTCCTATCTTCTTGCAGAATGTAGAAATTTGTGGTGGTGGCAGCCTTGTTTCCTCATCTGAGTTTCCACTTCCCCTTTGAGTCTTGGCTCTGGAGTCTCTCAGGCTGCTTGGAGGGTTGCCTCTCTCCAGTGGCATAGTCGCCACCCAGTGTTATGGATGTGTATTTTCTGTCTTGAGACACAGTCACTTGCTTCCATTGCCTCTTCTTGTGAAATTGCAAAGGTCTGAGAGACATGGCCTCTGGGGATGATTTCCCTCTGGTCCTCATGTGGTTTTCAGTGAATCAAAGAAGATCCCTGAACCCAACCTGCTGTTGAAGCTTCAAAAGTCTGTTCTCCTAGAGCACAGTTCTCACTTTGGCTGCTCCCTAGAAACTTGGGGAGGGGCTTTAAAAATCCTGAGGGCCATGCTACAGCCCAACCAATTGCATCACTGTCTCTGAGGGGGTGTGATGGTTAATTTTACATGTCAACGGGACTGGGCCATGGAACTCAGGTATTTGCTCGAACACTGGTCTAGAGTTTGCTGTGAAAGCATTGTTTTTAGATGACATTAACTTAAATCAGTAAACAGATGGCCTTCCACAAAGTGGGTGAGCCTCATCCAATCAGTTCAGGGTCTTAATAGAAAGAGACTGACCTCCCTTGAGCAAGAAGGGATTCTGCCAGAAGACTGCTTTTTGGATTTGAACTCCAACTTGTTCTTGGGTCTCCAGCCTGCTGGTCTACCCTGTAGACTTTGGACTTGCTGGCCTCCACAATTGCATGAGCCAATTCCTTAAAATGAACCTCTCTCTCTCATGCATCTTGTGGGTTCTGCTTCTCTGGAGAGCCCTGACTGATAGGGGTGGTTATAGTGGGTCAGACATTGCTGCCTTTTAGAGTTCTCCTGGTGATCCAGTGTGCAGCAGGGTGAAAACCACCTCCTGAGGGCATCTGCGGAGGAGAGGAACCCTCCCTGTGCTCCTCAGGATGCTGTCTTCCTTCTACTTCCAGATGTTCTGGGACCCAAGAACATTTTTACCTGTAATAGTAGGGGTGCTACCCTCTGTCACCACCCCCAACTGCTTCTGCTGCTTCCAGGAAAGCCCAGCTGCGTTTCCAGGGTTTCAACCTGCTTCTGAGATTGTTTTCTTCCTTCTCAAATGTCTTGCCCTTCGGCGCCTTCCTCCACAGACCAGCAACATTAGCCTTAGCAGGAGCTTGTCAGAAATACTGAGATATGGAACCTGCTGCTGCCGATGTCCTGAATATGGAATCCAGAGCTGTTCTTTTCCACCTGGACCCATCTGCAGCTCCTCCTTTTGGCCACTTCTTCCCATCCTGGCCACTGAGATCTCATCTTCCCCTCTGTGTGCCCAGACCCTCCTCTGAGAGGGCAGCATCCCATCCCTCCTAAGGAAATCACTCCCCCTCCCTCCAGCTTAATTAGCTTGACTCCATTTTTCTAAAAAAAATATTCTACAACCCCTTCTCTCATAATTAAATGAAGCACACTTTCACAGTGTTCGAGCTCTTTCTTGATTCTTCTAGCAAACCTGACACTTACATAGTAATCCAGATACAAGATTTTCCACTGTACTTCTAACCTGTGGGTCTACAAACACTGAAATAAGTTTGCTTTGTCCTTTTCTGCTCCCTTAAAAGATGACATTTTTCCCATTTTTAAATGAAATTCTTTTTATCCTATTTTGAGGGAAGATTCATCTAAATTATATGATCTCTTCATCTATATTTTAACTGTAAAAATAATACACATCCTTATTCCTCTTTATTTATTGACAAATCAAACCTACCATGTTTCTGTAAATAAAACCAGCCTGGATCTCTGAAGTCTAAACTCAGGATTAAAGTTTATGCAACTAAAAATTGTAGAGTCAAGTTGAGATCACATGGTAGTGGTGGTGGGGGGGGGCAGTAATGTGGTGACTGTACCAGTAGTGGAGGGATTGTAGTGGGAGTGGTAGGATGGTGGTAATGGAAGTGATGGTGGTGAAGGTGCGGATGATGGAGGTGATGGTGGTGAAGGTGCGGATGATGGAGGTGATGGTGGTGAAGGTGCGGTGATGGAGGTGATGGTGGTGATGATGGAGGTGGTGGTGATGGAGGTGGACATGCTAGTAGTGGTGGTAGCTGGGGTGGTGAGATGCTGGTTGCGGAGGTAGTGGGCACAGTAGTGATGGAGGTGGTGGCAAAGATAGTGGATGCAGATGGTGATGTGACACTTAAGAACCTCTAGACAAGGTACATAGTAAGGAGAGATTCACTCTTCACTTTCCCGAGTACACCTAATGGGTTGACGCTGCTGCCCCCTTGGTCTGGAACTATCAATTTAAAATTGGTTCCCAACACAACACACCAGTGCCCCCAGAGACACACAGAGCTTGCTGATTATAATTTAAAATACCTGCCTACAGACCTGGCTGAGCTAATTCAGAAAGCAGCAAACATTGTTCCACCACCCATGCTAAGAAAACATCGAATGCCTGGGAAAGCTGCACTCTCATAGTTCAAGATCAAGCTGCAGCTGTCTACACAGTGAGGCTGTGTTGCTAGCTTGATCAGGAGGGTTCTAAGGTCCCCTCTTATTAAGAGTGGCTCTGTCCCCATCAGCATGAGCTTCTGGCCAGGAGTCCAGAATGAGTGGGATTGTGGTGACAGAGGTGGTGGTTTGTTGCAGTTTCCAGCAGCTACTTGACCCGACTCCATCATTAACTTTCTTAATCTCACCAATTCCTTTTTTAAAAAAATTTTGTTGGCATACAGTTGGTTTACAACGTTGTGTTTGTTTCAGGTGTACAGCAAAGTGATTCAGCTGTACATACACTTCTATTCATTCTTTTTCAGATTCTCTTCTCATACAGGTTATCACAGAATTTTAAGTAGAGCTCCCTGTGCTATACAGTAGGCCCTTGTTGGTTATGTATCTTATATACAGTAGCGTGTGTATGTTAATCCCAAACTCCTCACCAATTCTGCTTTATGCCTTGAGATTCCCAGCTTTAATGGCAGACACCTATGCCAAATGCTCTGTATATATTCCATATACCAAATGCGAGGACTTCAGGGGGTCACTAAGTAACACCCCTCTTCTGCTCACATGATTTCTCAAGCAACAGAATACACAGAACCAGACGTGCCGGGATGAAAACATCAGCTGTTTGGAGGACCCGGCTTAGGTGGGCGATGAGCTGGGCTGGTGGGTGCTCTCCACTCCAGCCCTCCCCTCCCAGCCAGCCTGTCTGGCCTTTGACACAACCCAGCCAGGCTTGGTTTGTGTCTCCCAGGTTCACTTATGCAGGATTGCTGGCTCGCCCTGGTCACGGGAGGACAGGGAAGGAATGTATTCATTTACTTACACGTTTTTTCATTCTTTCATTTACTCACTCAACAAATATTTACTGAGTGTCTCGTAACTGCCAATCATGAACAAAATAGAAAATATTTCTGCTCTCATGGCATTTACCTTTCGGTGGGGAAACAAATCCTTCAAGTTTATTGCCCTTTCTTGAATTTGTTCTCATGAAACTCACTTTTTATCTGTGAGGAGAAGAGATGAAAGGGCACTAATGGAGTTTCCTTCTCATGAGGAATGAGGTACACGTAATTCTCCCCAATAATTCTCAAGGAGCCAAATGCAATTTCCCTTTGGTAAGTGGTTGGCATAGTGGAGGAGGGCCAAGTCCCCATCCTGGGCCGGTTGGGGCATTCACATTTGTGGACCCATGGACCCTCTGCGGCTGTGGCTCATAGCACATTCTGTGGGGTTGGTTTCTGCTTTCCCCACCTACCACTTAGCTTGATGCCCAGAGGTTCGTGAAATTAATGAACGACTTTGAGGTTTTGAGCTTGGGTAACTTGAGGTATGATATGTTTCTAAATGGAAATAGAGGTACTGGAAAGATATTCCTTTTGCAGGGAGACACTGGTGAGTCCAGGTTTCGACCTTGCGAAATATTGAGAGGACAGCCTGATATTACCTGTGCTGCTTCGATTTAATGGCTACCTTTGCATTTGAGAGGAAGGAGGACTAAAACCCTCCCTCCAGCACCACCAGTCACATCCCACCTCAGTTTGTGTGTGTCTTTTTGCTCCACCTTTTTTTTTTTTCCAACCAGTTTCAGTCTTTGAAAATTGTACCCAGTCTTTGGCGTTTTCACTTTCTCATTACTCCTCCAACATAAAAATGTGAGGACAAATCCGATACCCTCAATGGACACATGGATGTAATTAGGCTGTCACTGCAGGATGACTCCCCTCTGAATTGGCATCAGAAAGATTAGGGCTTCCCTGGTGGCGCAGTGGTTGAGGGTCCGCCTGCCGATGCAGGGGACGCGGGTTCGTGTCCCGGTCCCGGAAGATCCCACGTGCCACGGAGTGGCTGGGCCCGTGAGCCGTGGCCGCTGAGCCTGCGCGTCCGGAGCCTGTGCTCCGCAACGGAAGATTATAGATAAATCAAGGACAAATAAAGCTAATTTGATACCAACGAAGATAATATGAACTCTGATTAAAGGAAAATGAGGTAGGATCTCAGGCCTGACAGCTCAAAGAGGAGTAAAGGGCAATGAGTCTGCGTCTGTCTCCCTCTGAGGATCGGGCTGTTGTATGAAACATGGTTGGGCTGTGATTTCACTTAACAAATAGCCGTGCATGTGCCCACCCTGTGGGTCATGATATAATTAACGTCTCCAAGAAAATGACGTTTTGTCACCTAAATGTATACACTTCCTTTTGCTAAATGGGAACGAACAGGCAGAATATGATTATTATTGGCTTCATATCAGTATTATAAGTTAAAAAATGTATATACATTTGGGCTTTGATTTGGTGCCATTATTTGAAACACATATTTAGTTCAAACAGCATGTTTTTTAAAAAGGTTGTACCATGTAGGGGTGAAAAGGATTTGGGGGGAGAAAAATTTTGCTTTAAGTTGCAAGTTCCATCTAATTTTCTCCAAGCTCTCAGCCCGGTGATTACTTTGTCTTGCACACCATCCTGACACACTCTATTAATCACAGCAGAAGGCTGTGCAGAAACAGACTCCTATCTTGTAGAGATAGTTGGGTCAATTCAGCTCAAAATTTTATTGGTCTCAGCCCAAAAGCTACTGGAAAAACCTGTAGAATGAGAGTAGTTACAATGTGATGTTTAAAGCAGATTTCAAAAATGAAAGCAGAACAAAACTGGTTCCTGACCATAACAATTCTTTTCAAACACTTATGAGTTAAATTGGCACACGGATATAGTTCCATGTTCTTTAAACTACTGGGTATGAAGTGATCAAAACTCTTAGGTCTTAAAAAGAAAGGCTTTTCAGCTATTAAATCACTTGATTGTAGTAAGTTTCCTTTGGGGTGTTATATAAGTAATATTTTCTGGTGGTGTTCCAAGAATGATAATAAATAAAATTATCTTTTGATCATACAAGATGGGGTTTCTAGCCACAATACTCTCAGTAAGGCAGGTCACCACTATTAGTTTCCTAGGGCTGCTATAACAAAACACCACAAACTAAGTGGCTTGAAGAGCAGAAATGTATTGTCTCCAGCTACGGAGGCCAGAGGTCCAGAGATCAAGGTGGGGGCAGGGTTGGTCGTTTGGGAGAGCTGCGAGGGAGATCTGTTTCATGCGTCTCTCCTGGCTTCTGGTAGTTCTTTGGTTTGTGGCAGTATTCACATGACATTACCTCCGTGTGCATCTGTGTTCATATTTCCCCTTTTCAGAAGAATATCAGTCATGTTAGATTAGGGCCCATCTTACTCTTATATGATCTCACTTGTAACTAATTATGTCTACAAAGATCCCATGACCCAATAAGGCCACATTCTGAGGTCCTAGGGGTTAGGACTTCAACAGATGAATTTGGGGGGACAAAATGGAACCCATCACACTCCCTTGGTGATGCTTGTGCACCTCAGGAAATGTCTGACTCCAAGCTCTGCATCCTGGTCCATCCCCTCGCCTTCACCACCTGGTCTCACTGAACCTCACGACCATACCCACAACCCCACACTGGCACTAGGGTTGGACTGTCAGCTTTACCCTGAAAAGCACCTCCTAATTCTCCTTTGACTCCTGCTTCTCTCTCCCTAGAGCCCAGGCTGCCTGAACCCTGGCCAGGGGTCTGACTCCAGGCCCCCCACTTATTCAGAGAGGGAATGTGAGCCCTTAATAAGCTGCTGCCCTGCTCTGGATACGTGGGGGAACAGCAAGTCCTGAAGAAAGAACAGGGGATGAGGGATGCAGAGACCCCAACAGGACAGCTCCTGGCATCCAAGGCTCTTGCTCTGGAAAATGATTTGGGGCACGTTGGTGAGCACATTGCCCTAAGGGCTCCTTTGAGGCTGGGAAAGGTAGGGTTGAAAAAGTCTAATATTTTGCTGAGATCACTTTTAATATCTCATACCACCTAGGAAAAAAAAAGTCATGTCTAAAATAACCAACCTGTCAGACAAAGAGCTTTGCCTGGAGATGCAATCACACCACAAACGCTGTTGACAAAGTGAGCTGCAGGCACGCGGGTGGGAAGCAGGTGGGGTGCATCTGGAGATTTAAAACCCAATCCTTACAGTTCGAATGGGGAGTCATTGTTGACTGGAGGGTCTCAGTGGAATCTTTTGTTTTTCTTAAATTTTTTATTTGGGCCTCGTGGACTTGGGCTCTCATGAACAGGAATCTACTTACTCACTGTCTAGAGCTGCTAGGATGCTAGTGGTTAAATGTAATGTTTTTCTAGGTGGCTTTTCATAAGGTCTCCAGGTTAGTTACGTGAGCTCTATCCAAACATCTTACCTCTCTCTGCTCTATTAAGGATTTGGGTCAGTTTTGACTATGGAAGAGTTTGGTCTGAATATGCAGTAAAATTTTAGTATTCTTTCCACAATTTCACAAGTTCTGGTCTTTCCTGATCTTGATATATGATTTCTGAGGAAGGGTTTGCTTGAAATAAATATCTAGATATCTGGATACAGAATGTAGCTCGTAAAAATCTCAACTCTTCAGTATGTCCTGGAAATAAATCATTCTGGACAACCAAATTGACCAGATAGCTGAAGGATAACCCTCTTATTCCCGAGACCAGTAAAATCTAAGTTGAACTTTTATTGTTTTTCTGGAGGTGTGTCCTATCTTTTAAAATAGTTAATATCAATCATAGTTTAGTAGTTTCTTAACGGTTTATCATGGTTCCCATGCACACCAGTTATTTTGACTTGCTTCACATAGCTCCGGATGTAATGGCAGATACTGACTTGGATGTAGGAGCTGTGAGACATGGAGTTTAGTGCATCCATTCACGGAACTTGCTGTCATGTGAATCCCTTGACTTTGCTTTTAGATCATTTTTCTTCTCATCAAGTTGGGGTGATACACACAAGGGTCACTTGGTTAAGGTCATGCACCAACCTTTCTGAGGACTCAGGGAATCAAAGCCTGAGCCCGTCTCTCATTGAGTGTTTTTATTACCTTCCCCCACAGACCCTCATCTTCTGATCAGCTCAGAAGCCTTTGATTTATTGGAACCAGGCACACCTGTATCTCTGACCCGAGTCACATCAGTTTACATCTACTTCACCATCCTGGACTCTTTCTCTGTAACAGCTGCAGGAGGACTTCTCTCCCCACTAAAGTAATTTATGCTATGAAAGTGTACAGAGTAAGTACACTTACTCTAAAGCAACGGTTCTCAAACTGGGGTGAGTTTGCCTTTCCTCCCCAGGAATATTAGACAATGTCTAGTGAAATTCTTTTTCACTGTGAACAATTCAGTGATGTTTAATATATTGACAATCTTGTGCAAACACCTTCTTCATCTAGTTCCAAAATATTCCATCACACCAAAGTAAAATCCCTTACGCAACAATCAGCTTCTCCCATTCGCCCTTCCCCAAATCTCTGGCAACCACCAATCTGTGTTCTGTCTATATGGATTATCTACTCTGGATATTTCATATAAATCATATCATGTGTAATATTTTGTGTCTGGCTTCTTTCAATCAGCATAATGTTTTGGAGGTTCATCTACTTTGGAGCATGTATTAATACTTTATTCTTTTTATGGCTGAATAATATCCCTTTGTGTATAACACAATTTGTTTATCCATTTATCTGTTGATGGACATTTGGACTGTTTCATCTTTTGGTTATTGTGGATAGTGCTGCTATGAACATCCAGAGAACAAACTAGTGGTTACGGGGGACAGGGGAGGAAGGGGTAAGTAGATGAAGGGGATTAAGAGGTACAAATTACTAGGTATAAAATAAGTTGTAAGGCTGTAATATACAGTAAGGGAATATAGTCAATATTTTATAATAATTTTGTATGGAGTATATTCTATAAAAATATCTAATTACTATGTTATATACCTGAAACTAATATAAAACTGTAAGTTAACTACATTTCAATTAAAACAGAAATTGGAGAAAATATTTCCAAGTTATTCATCAACAAGATATAGAGAAGTAGTACAAAAAGCCAGAAAACCCAAGCAAAAATGGGTAGACAACTTGACTAGACATTTCTCCAAAGATTAAACATAAGGGATGAATACGATTTTTAAAAATGGAAAATAACAATTGTAGGTGAAGATGTGGAAAAATTGGAACAGTTATACATTGCTGGTGCACATATAAAATGGTTCAGCCACTGGGAAAATGTTTGTTGGTTCTTCAAAATGTTAAACACAGAATTACCATATGATCCCATAATTCCACTCCAAGGTATATACCCAAAGTAGTTGAAAACAGATATTCAAACAAGTACCTGTCTGGAGACTTTTTAAAATGTTTTAAAAAAATTATTATTGTGGTAAAAGTCACATAATCTAAAACATACTATGTTAACCATATTTAACTGTACATTTCAGTGGCACTAAGTACATTCGCATTGCTGTGCAACTCTCACCATCAACCACCTCCTGAAGTTTTCACCTTCCTAAACTGGAACTCTGTCCCCATTAAACACTATTTCCCATTCCCCTCTCCACCCTCCCCACACCCTGGCCCCTGGCATCTACCGGTGCACTTTCTGACTCTATGAACTTGAGTATTCTAGGTACCTCATAGAAGTGGTATCAAGAAGTATTTCTCTGCACCTAATGTATATTGGAATGCATTTTTAAGGTTAACTTAATATATGTTCTGCAAACAGATTGTACCTTTCCCCCCCCCGTGCTGTACAGTAGGCCCTCACCAGCCATCTACTTCATACATAGTAGTGTATATACATTAATCCCAATCTCCCAATCCATCCCACCCCACCCAATGTCCATATGTTTGTTCTCTATGTCTGTGTCTCTATTTCTGCTTTGCAAATAGGTTCATCTGTACCATTTTTCTAAATTCCACATATATGCATTAATATATGATATTTTTTTCTTTCTGACTTACTTCACTCTGTATGACAGTCCCTAGGTCCATCCATGTCTCTGCAAGTGGCACAATTTCATTCCTTTTTATGGCTGAGTAATATTCCATTGTATATATGTACCACATCTTCTTTATCCATTTCTCCACTGGTGAACATTTAGGTAGCTTCCATGTCCTGGCTATGGTAAATAGTGCCGCAGTGAACATTGAGCTACATGTGTCATTTTGGAATTATGGTATTCTCTGGGTATATGCCCAGGAGTGGGATTGCTGGGTCATATGGTAGTTCTACTTTTAGTTTTTTAAGGAGCCTCCATACTGTTCTCCATAGTGGCTGTATCCATTTACATTCCCACCAACAGTGTAAGAGTGTTCCCTTTTCTTCACACCCTCTCCAGCACTTATTATTGTAGATTTTTTGATGATGCCCATTCTGACTGGTGTGAGATGATACCTCACTGTAGTTGTGATTTGCATTTCTCTAAATATTAGTGATGTGAAGCATCCTTTCATGTGTTCGTTGGCCGTCTGTATGTCTTCTTTGGAGAAATGTCTATATAAGTCTTCGGCCCATTTATTTGCTTTTTTGATATTGAGCTGCATGAGCTGCTTATATATTTTGGAGCTTAACCGTTTGTCTGTTGCTTTTGATTGCCACAAATGGGGGAACGGCGCTATTGACATCTATTGGACAGAGGCCAGGGATGCTGCTCAACGTCCTACAGTGCACAGGACAGCTCCCCAAACAAAGAATTGTCCAACCCCAAATCTCAATAGTGCTGAGTTTGAGAAGCCCTGTTCTAAAGGAGATAGCAGTTTGGCAAACGTGACACCAGGCTGCAAGTTCTTCCAAGCTCTCTCTATGTTTGACTCATAGAGTCCTGACTTCTATTTAAAATTACATATTAATATTAAAGTTCCTATAAAATATCTCCATGATGGACTGATATCTTCATATAATCTATTCTCTAATACATACTTTGAAATGCATCATGAGACATAGGTTGAATCCAGAAAGGCAGAAAGTGAAGGTAAGAAAAGGGTTAAAATAAATACACACAATATTAACTCAGCACCTGGAGGGTGAGTTCAGCTGTTGTCTAGCTCCTGTTTTTTTTTTTTTTTTTTATTAACATCTTTATTGGAGTATAACTGTTTTACAATGGTGTGTTAGTTTCAGCTTTATAAAAAAGTGAATCAGTTATACATATACATATGTTCTCATATCTCCTCCCTCTTGCATCTCCCTCCTTCCCACCCTCCCTATCCCACCCCTCTAGGTGGTCACAAAGCACAGAGCTGATCTCCCTGTGCTATGTGGCTGCTTCCCACTAGCTATTGGTTTTACATTTGGTAGTGTATATATGTCCATGCCACTCTCTCACTTTGTCCCAGGCTACCCTTCCCCCTCAAGTCCATGCTCTAGTAGTTCTTTGTTTTATTTCCGTCCTACCCCTAGTCTCTTCATGACATTTTTTCCCCTTAGATTCCATATATATGTGTTAGCATACGGTATTTGTTTTTCTCCTTCTGACTTATTTCACTCTGTATGACAGACTCCAGGTCTATCCACCTCATTACAAATAACTCAGTTTCATTTCTTTTTATGGCTGTGTAATATTCCATTGTATATATGTGCCACATCTTCTTTATCCATTCATCTGTCGATGGACACTTAGGTTGCTTCCATGTCCTGGCTATTGTAAATAGAGCTGCAATGAACATTGTGGTACATGACACTTTTTGAATTATGGTTTTCTCAGGGTATATGCCCAGTAGTGGGATTGCAGGGTCGTATGGTAGTCCTATTTGTAGTTTTTAAAGGAACCTCCATACTGTTCTCCATAGTGGCTGTATCCATTTACATTCCCACCAGCATTGCAAGAGGGTTCCCTTTTCTCCACACCCTCTCCAGCATTTATTGTTTCTAGAGTTTTTGATGATTGTCAATCTGACTGGTGTGAGATGATATCTCATTGTAGTTTTGATATGCATTTCTCTAATGATGTTGAGCATCCTTTCATGTGTTTGTTGGCATTCTGTATATCTTCTTTGGAGAAATGTCTATTTAGTTCTTCTGCCCATTTTTGGATTGGGTTGTTTGGTTTTTTGTTATTGAGCTGCATGAGTTGCTTATAAATTTTGGATATTAATCCTTTGCCAGTTGCTTCATTTGCAAATATTTTCTCCCATTCTGAGGGTTGTCTTTTGGTTTTGTTTATGTATCCTTTGATGTGCAAAAGATTTTAAGTTTCATTAAGTCCCATTTGTTTATTTTTGTTTTTATTTCCATTTCTATAGGAGGTGGGTCAAAAAGGATCTTCACTGATGAACATAGATGCAAAAATTCTCAACAAAATACTAGCAAACAGAATCCAACAGCACATTAAAAGGATCATACACCATGATCAAGTGGGGTTTATCTCAGGAATGCAAGGATTCTTCAATATATGCAAATCAATCAACATGATGCACCATATCAACAAACTGAAGGAGAAAAACCATATGATCATCTCAATAGATGCAGAGAAAGCTTTTGAGAAAATTCAACACAGATTTATGATAAAAAGCCCTGCAGAAAGCAGGCATAGAGGGAACTTTCTTCAACATAATAAAGGCCATATATGACAAACACACAGCCAGCATCGTTCTCAATGGTGAAAAACTGAAACCATTTCCACTAAGATCAGGAACAAGACAAGGTTGCCCACTCTCACCACTCTTATTCAACATAGTTTTGGAAGTTCTAGTTACAGCAATCAGAGAAGAAAAAGAAATAAAAGGAATCCAAATAGGAAAAGAAGAAGTAAAGCTGTCACTGTTTGCAGATGACATGATACTATACATAGAGAATCCTAAGGATGCTACCAGAAAACTACTAGAGCTAATCAATGAAATTGGTAAAGTAGCAGAATACAAAATTAATGCACAGAAAAATCTGGCATTCTTATACACTAATGATGAAAAATCTGAGAGTGAAATTAAGAAAACACTCCCATTTACCATTGCAACAAAAAGAATAAAATATCTAGGAATAAACCTACCTAAGGAGTCTAGCTCCTGTTGAGGCAGCTTTATTCACTTGTCAGTCTGGAATCTGTATTAGTTTCCCAGGGCTGCTGTAACAAGTTACCACAAACCTAGGGAATTATAACAACAGGAATTTACCCTTCCACAGTTCTGAAGGCCAGAGGTTCAAACTCAAAGGCTCCCTCATGCTCCCTCTGAAGGCTTGGGAAGAGGGGAGCTCTGGCATTCCTTGGCTTTTGGCAGCATCACTCAAGTCTCTGCTTCCATCAACACATAGCCTTCTTCCCAGTATTTCCATGACTCCAAGTCTCCTTCTTCTCATAGGTATACTCATTACTGGCCTTAGGGCCCATTCTAATCCAATATGACCTCATCTTAATTACATCTGTAAAGACTATATTTCCAAATAAGGTCCTGTTTACTCATACTGGAGGTTAGGACTTGGACATATATTTTGGGGGCCACAATTCAATCCACAGCACTCAGTTGAGACATATGAGGCACTTTGCTTCTTGACACCACAGAAGTCCTTTTCTCCCTTTGATGCTCACTTCTCTTCTTTGGTCACTGGTGATGACAATTTCGTTGCTCAGTTGGATGGCTGACTACAAGGCTGCCATACTCCTTGCCCGTCTTCACCACTTACTTTACCCTCCTGTGTCTTTTTTCTTTTTTTCATTATTTTCCCATCAATTCTCCTTGTCTGCTTGATTTTACCATTGGCAGCTAATCAAGATCCGCTTTCCTTTCTTGTTAAGACTCTCATGACATTTACAGAGTATAATATTTGAGTTCTTGCATCTTCCTGGCGGTATTCATTTGCTGTCAGTTGCCTTTTGAACTGCAAAAGATGTTTTCTTGTAAGTGTTTAATGCCAGGAGTCCTTGGGGGAATCTGATGCTTCCAGAAGAGTGGACCTTAGATGGCAAAGCTCTGCTACGTTAACAGCTCTGGGAGGTTGCAGTTGGGATTGTTTAACTTTCAGATGTCATCATTTTGGTTTTTAATTTATTTATGAACAATAGCCTTTGGGGAACCCTGAAAGTAAAAGATAGTAAGAACTTAGAGGCATCATGTAGAAAGCAGGGAGTGGAGTGTCCAATTGAGGAATGAAAATGCTGGGCCAGAAATTTTTTTAAATTAGGCCGTGCAGTAGATCCTGTGAGAAGAGGCGTGGGCCATGGGATGTCTCCGTCCCTCAGTCAGTGCTGAAGAGCCTGAAACCCCTGTCTTGGTCTAACTCTGATGATACTGAAAAGATGCTCAAGCAGAAATACGAATGATCATCAACACCAGAGGCAAAAGTCAGCACTGCAACCATGTTCTGTTGCAATAACCAAAAGCTGTAGTTGAATGTATGAAAGCTGTTTAAGTATATGGAGCAGACTTTTAAAATATGTGCAAGTCATGCAACGAAGAGCTGCAGAATGGCTGTTCATTGGTCTCAACTGGGTGCAGAAGCAGGTGGTTGGAGGTGAAAGATATGGATTGATTTTCCTTCCTCTTCTCACCGTGTCATTGTGTCCCCTGTCACTCAGAGGTTCATGCACATAGTCCTCTGAGGTATCGTTCCCTAAGTCCTGTTTCTGTCCCTTTAAAATATTGACAGGAGAGTTCTCGACGGGAACCCTACTGTTATCCATCTTGTCTAAGACTGTGACTCTCTGTCTCTCCCCCGAAATTCTTATCCCCCTTCCATGTTTTATTTCCCTTCTTAGAGAATCACTTCCAAACACACTAGGTATTTACTCATTAATCTCATTCACCATATGTCTCCCCTCCTTAGAACGGCAGCTCCATGAGGGCAGGGGGTCTTGTCTGTTTTGTTCACTGCTGTGTCTGCTGTACCTGACCCAGCCCTGGACGACTTCCACTTTACCAGCCCCCAAATACACATGCTTGTTATTACTTTGGTTGTGATTTTACTAGAGGGAACAAATTGATATTGCAGGCATAAAATATTTGTAAAATGGGGATAACAGTAGAATTTAGCTCATGAGGTTGTTGTGAATTAGTACCTGGAAAAGCCTAGAACAGTGCCTGACACCGAATAAGAGCTTGGCAATGTCCCTCCCTCTCATGGTGCCCCTCTGGCTGTGCCTGCTTGGAGCCCAGGTGTCCTGCTGTTAAAAGGAATTCATACGTTTTGTCTTCCATCAAGTCTCAGAATAAAGGATCATAACATATAACACTTTGTCAGTGTTCATTTTTGCCACCCGTTTATATTTCTTAACGTTTTGGTGCTTGGTCATTACTTCTCTGTTGGGGAAACTATAAATGGAAGGGGAAAAAAAACACAAGGGAAAGGAAATGATAGTGCTTATTTCAACAACTTGCCTTTTCATAGATTTACGTATAAATATAGTTCTGTTTTCTTTAAAATTATTAAAAATTTAATGAATCCATATGCTTAAGTTAAATATATCAATGTTTCATGGTCTTCCATAATTACATCATGACCTCAGGCACTCAGTCAATCCACTCAATAATTTAATGGCTGTCTGGCCATCCAGGCAGATCCATGCCCTTCGTGGGCAACTACTTCTTCCTCTTGGGTTATAATCTGGAGGGTCTATGTTACAGACTGAGTGTTTGTGTTTCCCCCAAACTCATAAATTGAAGCCCTAATCTCTAATGTGATGGTATTTGGAGATGGGGCTTTTGGGAGGTGATTAGGGTTAGATGAGATCAGAAGGGGGACCCCATGTTGAGATTAGTGCCCTTATAAGAAGAGACGCCAAAGAGCTCTGTCTATGTCCTCGAGTGAGGACATAGCAAGAAGATGGCTATCTGCAAGCCAGGAAGAGGGTCCATACCAGAACCCCAACCTTCTGACACCTTGATCTCAGATTTCCAGCCTCCAGAACTGTGAGAAGATAAATTTCTGTTGTTTCAGCCTCCCTGTCTATGGTGTTTCGTTATGGCAGCCCAAGCTAAGATGGGCTGTAATACAGTGTTCTGCTCTCCTCTACATAAGGAGCAGGTGCAACCCAACCTGAGATAAGTGCACACATCATCCCTAGAAGTGGATCTTGAGCAGAGGGAAGAAAATACAAATGGGTGGAGTTCATTCACTTGTGTCCCGCTGACCAAACCCCTCTTGCTGTGGGTCTCTTGAAGTTGCCCATACTTTTGCCTGAGTGTCCAGTCTCCTGCACTGATACTGTGTGCTCTTGACATTCTTCCAATAAATCCTCCTATTTAATTCAGACAGAATTAGTGTCTGTTGCTTATGACCCAAGAATCCCAATTAATATATCTACCAGCTCTGCTAGTTAATGTGTAAGGCCTACATACTTTATAAGTTCTCCTTTTATAAGATATTATAGCTGTATTTTTATGCTTACATTGGGTAATAGACTTCTGAAATGAAGCTGATAATTAGATGACTTTTGACATATTATATTTGAGTCATTGGTTTTATTTGGATGGAGTAACCCAAAGATAATACTAGCTAAAATTTTTATTCTTCATACAGTAATATTTGAATCATTTCTCCCTGGGTTGAATTTCTCATTATATTTGTGAGAGGGGCCTGGGGAATGGTAGGATGGACAAATGGTATACAAGTAAGCTTATGCATAGGTTAGAATTAACAGGCATTTGATGTTTTCAGCTTTGCTATAGATTACACAACTATTACTGACTTGCATAAATGAGTAGGAAACTACTAATTACTTTATGGTAAGGAAATTCTGAAAGACTTATGCTATTGACTTTTACTGACACTATGTAATTGGAAAAAGTGAGGTGATTTAAGATGAAAATTGATTTACATAAATGTTCATCATGGTCTTTTATTTTCATGGAGAAGGGCTATTGATGTATTACTCACGTTTTAATGTCCACAAGCCCTAGTGAACATTAAACTTTCACATGATACAAAAAAGCACTGTGACACACTGGATTTGAAGCCAGAGTGGTTGATGTTTCAGTCCCAATGATCGGCTGAGACAAGAGTTGTGGAAGTGTTTGGAGCAAAATAGATATTTATTCAATTACTTAACTCAACAAATAATTATTGTTCCCACCCTGTTCCTGCTGCTGTGGTGTTTGCTGGGCATACAGTGTGCAACACGGCTCTTTACAAGCAAAGAGGATATAGTCTAAAAGAAGACATAAATGTATACAAATAAGAGCAATAAATCAGAAGCATCAAGACAGAGTTATCTACCAGAGCAATGAGGCCCAAAGGAGAGGCTTCTCAGCTTTTCAAGTAGAAGGTGGGAAAGTGTCCAGGAAGGAAGTGTTGTGTGTGTGTGTGTGTGTGTGTGTGTGTGTGTGTGTGTGTGTGTGTGTGTAATAAAAATTCTGGTAGAGCCCACAGTGTAAGAAGAGTTTATGAGATGAGATATAGGCAGGGCAGGTTGATAAATGCAAGAAGCTCAGTATGACCTAAATATTGGTGTGAGAAGAAATGCAAAGAGAATCAAGGTTGCACAGGAAGGTCAGGTCAGACCTTGGCGGGGTCTGTGGGCCAGAACAGGCACTTGGAATTGATCTATCATGTACACAGGAGGCATTAACATATTTCAGTGGTAGATTGAAATGATTGGATTTATGTTTTAGAAAGACCTGTTTAGTAGGTAAGAGGAGCCTGGATAAAAGAAAGGAAAAACTAGAATTCTAAAGACCCGCTGAGAGACGGCTCTGGGGATTGTTGGGGAAATGGTACTAACTGGAGGGAAGGCAGTGAGGATGAGAGAGGAGGAGAGGGATGGGAGGGATATTAATGAGAAAAGTGTGACCGGACTTGACCCCTGATTTGCATTGAGGTGGAAATTGTTGCACAAGAAAGGGAAAAGGCAAGACTGACTGTCAAGGATGGATCTCGGGTAGACAGTGAGAATTCTTAATGTAGAGGACAAAAAGCAAGACTGTGGATGGAAAGCAGGATGATAACTCAATGTTAGGTGCGTTGAATTGAAGACGCTTGCAGGACATTTACACAAGTGCCCAGGAAGCAACTGAACATTGAAGTCAGGCAGGGTCTCTGGCCTAGACATGCAGTTCTGGAAGTTGCCAGCATATAGGTAGAGTTAAAAGTGTAAAGTAAATGTGATGGTCTAGGGAGACAGGGTAGAATGAAGAGAGGCTGCCATTTCTTTGTGGGTGAGCAAGAGGAGACCAATTGACAAAGGAGTTGGGGAGGAAGTGGTCGAGGGGCGCACTGGGAGAAAGTGCATCCAGAGACCAAGGGGAGAAGGGATTCAGGAAGCAGTCAGAAACCAAAAATGCCCCAGAGAGGGTCAAGTGGATTTCAATTGTATTATATGTTGCTTTGGAAAAAGGATAAGTGAGTTATTTCGAGAGAGTTAGGCTAGGATGCTAATCTTTAGATCAGTTATTGTAAAGAGAACTGAAGTTCTGGGTTCCATCTCTGAGTGGCCAAACGTGCCTTCTCAACTTACGCTGCCAGGATATAATTGAGCACCTGATTGACATGTGTTCTTTCTCCCTCTAGCAAACGATTTCTCAACCTCAACACCGTTGACATTTTAGACCTGGTAAGTCTTTTTTTTTGTGGAGGGTGTCCTATGCATTGCAGCAGGCTTAGCAGAGCCCCTGGCCTTTACCCACCAGGAGCCAGTTCCACCCTCCCTGTCTCCAAATTGTGACAACTGACAATTTCTACAGGCAACGCTCAATGTCTCCTGGGGAGTAAAATGGCCCCAGTGGAGAACCATTTCTCTAGATCTGTAGCAAGACAGATCAAGCTGCACCTTCTGAAATGTTCGCCAGGATAGGAGCACAGACATAGAAAACGATTTTAGATGAAAACACTCAGCCGTGGAGGTGTCTCAGAAAAGATGTGTGTGGTGATGGAAGCCAAATAACCAAGCAATATAGACCTTAACTGTCTGAGTAAAACAGATATTTTCTTATTTTTTTTTCTGAAGCAGTGAACAAATTGTCTCTAGAAGGACAAGACAGAACTGTAAAAGCCAATAATAAAGAAGACTTCACACAGTTACATCCACATGGCCTTGAGTTCTAAGCATGGGGACTCAAGAGCTCATGGCAATAACTGTTTGTTTGGGTCCACTGGTGAGCAGGACCGTCTATCACTTTGGTAATACTCCTCCTAGATCTTCAGTAGTTTAAAAAAATACCAGCTCAGAGTCATGTCATCTGTTCTCTACCTCACTTCTGCTTACCTCAAAGCCAAGAATTCTGGTGCTCTTAGTTCTTGAGGCAGATGAAATATTTTTTTCCTGTTCATTTGGTTTGGTTTTCTGCTTTCCAGGATCTGGGCAGTATTCTTGGTTATTAGCAGATTTATTTTCCCTTGCTTTCACTCATAAAACAACGGAATGCATAAACACCCTAGTGAGGGTTTTCCTCACCTGCTGAGTACGCGGTTGTGACTCACTCTGGTTTCTTTCGGAGAATAGCCCTAATTCATTGGTTCCTTCATTCAGTCAGTCGACAAACAATCATCGCTTGCCTGCTGGGTGTGAGACACTGCACCACTCACCACAGAGACTGAATGGTGCCGTAGATAGAATAGGGCCCCTTCGTTTTGCTCAACTTGGGGAGTGAGACAATAAACTCGTCATATTAATATATAAATGGAAAGATGAAATAAATACAAATTGTGATCGTGGTTATGTTAGGAAATAAACAGAGTAATGTGACCCTAATTGGGATGGAGTGAGATCAGGGATCTGATTTAGGTTAAGGTGGTCGGGGAAGGCAGATCTGAGGAGACGATGTTTGGTCTGCCGCCTATAGGATGAGGTGCAGCCAAGCGTTTCAGGAGCTGGAAAAAGGTAAAGAAGCCTCTGAGAACAGGAAGGACCACAGTCTGGTGAGCAAGGGGCTGAGTGGTGGAAAAGAACGCTGGAGAGGGAGGCGGGGTCAGATCACAAAGACCTTTTTGCATTTGAATTTTGGTCTCAACAATAAAGGGAGGACAGCGAAGGGTCAAGGTGGAGATAGGAGGAGATTTTGTGTCTAAGGTTTTAGAATACTATTTCGCCTGCTGTGTAGGAACCGCATTGGAAAAGTAAGAGTGAAAGCAGAAAGAATAGGAGGAGGCCATTGGATCTGCCCAGTAACAGAGGATGGTGGAAGGATGCGGGTGGTGGCAGTGGAGAGAGAAGTGTGAACTGATCTGAGATGTGTTGGGTGCAGAACAGATGGGCTGTGGTAAGCGGAACAATGGCCTCCTGAACATGTCTGTGCCTAATTGCCAGAAGCTGTGAGTATGTTACCTTCCTTGGAAAAAGGGACTTTGCAGATGTCAAAAAGGCAGCACACACTATGGAGCCTTCATTTGGGTTCTTACACCACAATGAAGGCGGCAGAACAGTGCGGCTGCAGTGGGGACTGTAACCCCAGAGTCCTGCCTACCCAGTGCTTTCTCCCTCAGGGGAGTGGGCCCCACCCCCCAACCACAGAGCCCCAGGGCTTGCTCTGAGCACTGTGGGGAAGCTCTGCGCTAGAAGATCCTTCCTCAGCCGTGGACTTACTGCCCCTGAACACCCATCTATCTGTGTGGACTCCATTCTGCCCCATGCACTGAATCCCAATTTCTCTTCCTGGCTTCCCAGCACTGCCTACAACTCGTGAGCCCCTGACCTCTGCATCCCCAGCACACGTTACCATCCCATTTCCCGTTTCCCAAATCCTCGCTGCCCCACCACTGATCTGGACACACAGTGACTTACCCACACATCTAGTCTTGGTTCTCAGCACAGGGCTGGCCATCTTCTCTGCAGCCCAGTGTCTTTTTCTTCTCACACTCAGAAATTATGGCTAATTTTAAGTTGAAATGTGATTATTGAACAACCTTACACACACCCACACCCACACCTCTGCACACGGTGGTCGTGGGACAGTAAAGCAGTGGATTCTCATCTTTGTCATCTTTATTGATGGCTCCCTTCCCCCAGTCTCGCCTGATGGGTCTGGATCACAGAGAACCTTCCAGAGGATGGAGGACACCCTGGCCGCTTCTGAGCTGATCCTTGAAAGACCGGCTCCCAGAGGAAGGAGGAGAGGATTGGGGGAAGCTCTGCTAGAGAGGGAGAAGGAGAACCCACCCCTCCCCTCCTGGAGGGTGATGGGAAAGATGATGGACTTAGATGCTGAAGTCTCCGGAAGGAGTGAAGGATGGAGGGAGAGAACTGGAAGGATGTTTGGGTGGCCTCTCAAGGGATGTCCCCAGTCAGCATCTGATGGCTGGACAGGGAGCTTGTAGCTCTGCTCCTGGTACCTTGATTTGTGCAGGGAGTGACAGCAGCGGCTGGGGACCAGGTGATGTGGCTGCAAAAGGCTCAGACTTGGCAAACAGCACAAATGACAAGGGCCACCGACTTGATCAGTCGGTCCCGGTACAGGTTCCAAGGAGAAGGCGGGACCAGTGCACTTTGTGGCTCCATTCCAGGCACTGGATCAGACCAGCCCGCCAAGAGGTGGTGGTAGCACAGGATGCAAACCTGAAAAACTGAGTCTTTACCTAAAGGACAGGGAGCCATCTCGCCCATTCAAAATGGAAAACACCGGGCACTTGATTGGCAAGTCTAAAGCTTGTCGCATTGTACCTTTCCCCAGCTCATAAGGAAGATTATAACAATTATGAAAAAGGAAGAATGTTTGCAGGCTTACATAGCGTTTCGGCTACAGTAATGACCCTGTGATATTATTACTGTGTGTCATGTTATATGATCTGCAGTGCACCGTTCTGTACTGATTGATTGGCCCAGAAGTGGCTTCTCTACAGCAGCTTCCCAGAGCTAGATGAGTCGGTATGCACGGTGTATGGCTGTGTGCCTTAGGGAGACACTGCCTGTTTCCAGGGTCTTGTGCTCTCGGGTCTTCGGCAAGGCCATTTGTGAAATGAATGGTATCCCACCCACCTGCACCCAAGGGGCTGCATCCAGTGATTTTTTAATGGTAACAGCTAGTAGCCACTGTGTGTTTCCTCTGTGCCAGACACTGTTCTTCATTCACGCTCAGAACAACACTTTGGTGGGTGTTCTCTTACTGAACTTATCTGAAAGATAAGGAAATGGAGGCCTAGATATTTATGATTGCTCACAGCTAGTAAGTGGTAGACTCAGAATTTGGTTTCATCTAGACTTTCTCCAAACCCTGCATTTTTTTAAAAAAACAAGCTCTGGCCAGTTTTTATTAAAGAAAATTTTTGCTTGATTTACTTTTTACCAGTCTGTTCTGGCATGCTTCTAATGATATCAGAATCGCCTAGAAAATAAGACACAATAATATTACAGTTCATTTAATGGCAACTGGTAATCATCAAATTAGCAATGGTTATCTTCAAAAGTCATTATACTGGCTGTGCTTTCATTCCTCGAGGTTGACCAGATACCTAGAGTCAAAGACCTTTTCCACATAAGATGCATCACGTAAATCAGACTTGGTTTATCACCAGCATTTATAAAGCCACACTAGGGAAAGAACTAGGTCTGGGGCACATGCATGGTCTTAATATAGTGAATGTTTAGCCCGCCCTGGTTATTACAAAATCAGAAGAGCGAGAATATTCACAGCAAAGCTTGTATTTTTTAATGCCTCATGCATACCAGGCAGCTTGCAACTGCACACACAATGATCCTGGATTTACAAAGCCCTGGAAGCTAGGACAGCTACACTAGTGTGATGATTTGAGAAAGTGCTGATCTCTAGGAAGAACTTATTCAGCCCACTTGAATTATTGATATCATGGCCTCACTTTCCATTTCATTTTGCAAGTGTGCACATACCCTCCGGTAATTTCTACCAGCTACAGTACCCTGTTGCATTTTGAAAGGTTATAAACAATAGCACTTTTTGCTTTGCTTTTGTTTTAATGACCAAATGAAGGAGGTAAGTAAGTGAGTGTACTGGCTTCACTTACCTGCATTAGGAGTGCCTTTTTTTTTTTTTTTTTTTTTGCGTTATGTGGGCCTCTCACCGCTGTGGCCTCTCCCGTTGCGGAGCACAGGCTCCGGACGCGCAGGCTCAGCAGCCATGGCTCACGGGCCCAGCCTCTCCGCGGCATGTGGGATCCTCCTGGACCGGGGCACAAACCCGTGTCCCCTGCATTAGCAGGTGGACTCTCAACCACTGCGCCACCAGGGAAGCCCAGGAGTGCTTTTTGGGAAAGTATTTTCATGTAGCCATAGGAAGCCAAATAAGACATTTGAAAACAGTTTGTGTTTTTTTTTTAAATTTTAAATTAAGATATATATTTCACCCCTTCTTTGTTTCACTTTATTTGCAATTGAGTTAGCTCAAAACGAAGTGCATTTATTTGATTACTGGCCTGTGTCAGTTGCCCTGATGTGCTTTTTATTTTTTTCTGTGTTTTATTTAATTGTGATACTAAGTGTTAAGCCAGTACTAAGACAGGAAAGAAGATACATAGAGCTTTCAAAGATTACATAGGCCCTTGGGCAGGACTTCTTAAATGGGAGCTGGCTTGAGGTCACAGGCTTTCAAATCAATGGATAGGCACTTAATAGAAGGCTTCCCTTCATGACAAGGATGAAATATGGAGCAGATTACACAGGGTGACCTGGGCAGGCCTGGGCCTGAGGCCATGTCTCACTCATGTCCATGGTGTCTTGCCTGGAGACTTTTACGGTCCTCTCTGCCCCACCGTTTGACCTGGCTTGGTCCAGCTGTACTTACTCTCATAACATGTCAAACACTCCACTTGTCCTCTTTTTGTGTGTTCCTTCAACTTCTATTTAGGAAAACAGCTGAGGGAAAGCCCTTCCTGGTACCCCCAACAGGCTCTGGAAGTAGAAAGCTCTAACCCTTT